>NW_027266286.1:12011559-14896559 GCF_022045235.1 Haliotis cracherodii
CGGCTTGAGGAAGTTATCAATCCTCTGACTATGTACACCACAAATCAACTGTCTTGTCACTAGTATTGCCGTTGTATTTTTTACACTGTAGTAAAAAGAGGTCACACCACAAATTCACTTTCACTGTCATATTACTCTGGAATAGGGACACAAGTTCAAAATACCCAGACATTTCTCTATAAATTAAAATTCGAGGCAGTATTGTGATTTGAAATGTGAATTTATTGAGTTGTTTCCCTACAATTCTTTAGAAATAGTGTTCGTTCAATCTCAAGCCAAATAAATCCCACTCCACTTTCAAACTTAAACAAAATTACGTACTTCTAAAAGTTGTAAACAGGGGATAATGTTATGAGGAAAGGACGATGTCTGAAATCAGCAAACTGCCAGATCGATGGGATTTGCTTTGTGGATGTTTTGTTTATTGCTGGTTTTGACCACTGATTCCCGTCTCCTTCTGTTGCCACATAGATTCAACGGTCGTGTGGGTCAATCAGAAACATGATCGACTAAATCTTCCCAAAGACCATTTGGTCCATAACGATCAGTCGGGCAGCTGTTGCCGACATGCATATAAAGAGTGGACAACAAGGCTTCTTCTCGAAATCATGTATCTACTGTCAAGCCCTTTCTACCAGTATTTAAATACAGAATATGGGAACTTGTTGATATATAAAGAGTCGACGTTAGGGGTACGATGATTTGTGATGCTTTGTTTTGTGATTCAATTGAAGCATCTTCATCGGATATTTACTATGGCTTAAACTGAAAAGGATATTTGAAGCTGTTAGTTTCCCTGACGGTCCACGTGGGTTCTACTTATACTTATGACTGTAAGTAAGGTACACACAGCCATATGGGACATAGTTGTGCTGTGTCTGTGAATGTGTTTTGTCCGCTGAAATCATATAATATGAACGCCTTCCCTCATATCATTATTCACATGTATATAAAGTTTGATGCATATGTTCCATATGTCACATACATACGTGCAGAATTTTCTCCCGAATAAACAATGTTAAGGTCCGATGAAAAATTTTGAAAACTATTATTGAACCCATTCTATAGTTACTGCGCAGGTCACCTTTTAAATGATATACAATATATATTCGAGCAAATATGATCATTCAAATTCAACATTAGACTACTGAGAAATATTTCCTCTTGCCTAATCAAAACGGCCGAATATATGCCATATTTAACATATAGTTGTGTACAGAAATAATCATGAATTTGTCGGTATGTCAAAACAGTTTTTAATACCCAAAAACATCCCATTCGCCATGTTATAGCAAATACATTCGTGACAACAAATGCATGTTTTGATTGTACTTCGTATATTTAGTCATTTTATAAACATTGTTGTTCTTTTTATAATGGTAAGTCTCTATAATATAACTGGTAGATTTCTCGGCAGGATGAAGCCAACGGATACAACTTGTATCTGTTGAGGTCATTACAGGTGAATTATTATGTAAAAAAAAGGTCAGGTTGGTAAATACTAATGCTCGGTAAATAAAATGTTTGTTTTTCAAGGATATGTCCCATCCAAAAATACACTCGCGTGATAACCTCTACAGTAAACTACGTTTATAACGAACACGCTTATAACGAACTGACGGATATAACGAACTTATTTTTAATCCCAACCATTTGTTGTATATATGCTGTATGTATGCTTATAACGAACACGCTTATAACGAACTGACGGATATAACGAACTAAAATTAGTGGTCCCCCCGAGTTCGTTATAACCGTAGTTTACTGTATATTGTGGGTAAAATAATATTTTTCTTGGGACCCAAGTAGTACCTATTTCACCTCGCCCTCTCTTAATCCAAACTGTGGTCCATGTGTACTTGATGGAAGGGTTATAGCTGTTATCGCAGAGGAAGGTCACACACAAGCTCCCTACACCGCAACTCAGCCATTCGAACTCCCGACAAAGACACACACACATGGCTTGCTAAGCCCTCAATAAAGAGGGTATACGCTCATGACGCACATTTTACACACAATGTTTGCGAAGTTAATAGCCTACTGCCGACATGCACGTGGTTAGATTATAGATAGACAATGTGTTCTGTTGCTATGAAGGCTGTAGCAATAGAATGACGTATCTATTTCAAGTCAAACAGAATAAACATGTTTAAAGGTGCGTTTAGCAATAGCTTCTGACTGTGAAATACGTCATCTAAACAGTCTGTACATATTTAAACATATTCAGGAAAATATGTTACTGAACTGAGTTTCGTAGATGTGGATAAAACAGTTGGTTGGTTGGATGGTTTGTTGTTTAACGCCGCACTCAGCGATATTCCAGCTATATGACGGCGGTCTGTAAATAATCGAGTCTGGACCAGACGATCCAGTGATTAATATCATGAGTATCGATCCATGCAATTGGGATCGATGACATGCATCAACCAAGTCAGCGAGCCTGACCACCCGATCCCGTTAGTCGCCTTTTACGACAAGCATAGTCAGGCATAAAGTAAAACAAACGATGTTTTCTTAAATTTCAAAAAATCACCCATTGGTAGAAGTCATCGTACAATGATGCAATTATGTTTTTAGTCATGCGATCATATTCTGACCTGTCCTCTTCTGACCTGTGGATAGCAATTCAAAAGTACGACAACATCTGTACCAAGCTGTTTGATAAGATGATTTCTTTCCCCTTTCGCCAATACCGTCATCACTGATTTTCAATAATCCATTTATATATTTTTCACCACTATTTTGTCTGTTTCACCCTATGGAAACGGTTTCCTCCGATATTTGAGACTGGGTTCGATTCCCCACATGGGTACAATGTGTGAAGCCTATTTGTTGTGTCCCCTACCGTGATATTGCTGGAATATTGCTAAAAGAGTCGTAAAACCACACCCATTCACCCACTATAACCTTGATCAAACAACGTTTGACCAAGAGCCGTATGACGCTCTTAGAAACCTTCGTAGAAAGAGTATGCCCGATTGTAACTAACACGTGTGAAATGTAGACACCAAACACTGGAGCTGGTGGAATATTGCTCAACATCAAGGGAGAAGGACTACAAAAATTAAAAATTATTATTATTGTATTTAAAAGTTGTAGTCGCCCCTTTTTGTCATGAACTCATATGGGAGTTTTTTTTGTCATTCTGAATCCTTTTGCCACGATCCAGATTTTAGTATCAAACAGATGAGGCGGTCGAACTGATCTCTTATATTTTTAGTTCAGGGGGGTAAATCAGTTGAAGGGATTTGGCTTATGACATTAATTGAACAATAACAGATCATCCTTATACCCGAAGCTTAAGCTAAACTCTGTTTCGACTTTGCCAATCCGAAGTCCGATTTATATGCATAAAAAAACATCTCAGTAAGAAGAGGAGCTCAGTCGGTGCCAATGGGCACAAAGTTGAGAAACCAAATGTTGTGACAGAATTAACCGTGGTTAATTTCTGAGATTTCAAAACGTCCAGCAAATCCTTTGAGATTTTGAGAATCTACAGAATACCAATTCCACTCTATCAATTCCAAATACTTTCTGTGAATAAAAACGAAATATATAAAAAACTGTTTCTAAGTGAGTCAGTGAGTTCATTCCGGAGTACAAATATTAAATTTGTTGGGGCGAAACATTAACATCGTGCCACGTGGTCATTTGTTTCAGAACACCGACGGCAACCTCCTTCCCTTGCACCACAAAGTGTTCCGTCTATTGCTCTCCTAATAAGCAGGTCAGAGGTCGAAGGTTAAACTTCATTTTAAATAGTTTACATTAAGGCAGTCACGCCCGTCTGTCCAATCATTTCCCCCATCATAACGCTAACGTTGTATAACTTCGGACCTATTATGACGCACGACGGCGCTATTGAAGACAGATGCAAGGGGTGTCAGATGGGAAATAAACCAAACGTTGTTTATCATCAGTAGACATGCAACATGCACGTGTTTTCCATTCATTCCATGCTACGCTCTTCGCCAACTACAGTCACGAATTCAGGGTAGTGTGTATTACAATCTGGATGCTGAATGAAATGCACCCACATACATGCACCAAGTATGTCAACGCCATATCTAACTTCAAGAGACATATCTAACAACACGCAATCACAAACACACACCACCAGTTAAGATCCGGGGTAGAATAGGTCTTCAGCAACCCATGTTTGCCGTAAAAGGCGAGTACGCTTGTCGTGAGAGGCGACTAACGGGATCAGGTGGTTAGGCTCGGCGATTTGGTTGATGCATGTCATCGTATCCCATCCGTATCGATGCTTATTTTGTCAATCACTGGATTGTCTGGTCCAGACTCGATTATTTACAGTCCGCCGTCATATAGTGGAGTATTGCTGAGTGCGGCGTTAAACAACAAACAAACAAACACAAACGCACACACGATAACACGCGCGTCCCTCTTTTCAAAATGATGTATCTCCGCCTTCACACACGCAGAAACATAGCTCAACTTACATAGCTCAACTTACAGAGCTTAATACAACCTGCCCCAACCCCATCTCTAACTCCTCGAAACAGATTGAAACGACACACACATATACACACGCACACACAGCCGCATACACACACCAACACACACATACACACATACTATCATCACACATCTTAACCAAAACATACCTTCAACATCACAGTCTCAACGATACATACAAGCACACACTCACACCCTCTACCTAACATAAATACGTCCTATCATCTTCATTTCTACCCTCACACATATAAACATCGCACACGCACACGCGCACGCACACAAACAAACGCCCCATCCAAATATAACCTGAGGTCCCTAGGTAGACTAACATTTAGTCTCTGAAATCTTATAATACACAATATCCTTCTTGACTCTAAAAATAAAAAAAAATCCCTATGCATGCTGTGGAATAGAGCTAGCTTCAGCTGGCTAGACTTGCTTTTGTATGCATATCTAGATTATTATTTTTTCATGAAATAAATATATTCCACGGTCATGGTGCAGGACTAGTCCCAAGGCACCGTTGCAAAATACATGCTCTTTCACCCACGTGCACGCTTATCTTTACCCGTCCCTTCTCAAGGTACCTACACCACCCACCCAACCACCATCCACCACCCACCACCCACCCACACAGAAAACACCCGTGCACGAACCTACAGCAACGTCTACACCACGGTAAGAGCATCCATTTCGCTCTAATCCCTATCGATTGTTAGTCGTGAAATATGTACAATGAAGTAACATATAACCTCGAAGATAAAACGTGTTCTATGAACCGCAATTCAAAAGTAGTTCGGGAAATGAAATAAATATGTAAGTAAAATCACTCTGCCCAGTGCCAAATATACGGTGAGCTGCGAGTGTCATCCCACGCGCGCTGACACAGCCTGGCGAACTTGTCACAAGAAATAATTAACTGGGGACACATTTAAGTGGAGTTGTGATGTGACAGTGGACGGAGACGGGATGTCAGCACTGTAACCCCCGGCAATTGTCGTGTACAAATCAGCCCTCGGCTTCAGACAGCGCACAACGGAATGATACACGTCTCGAAACAGCCTCACACAACCCATCCATAATTCATGGCTAGCTACAGCGTACTATGACTTAGACACTATACCCAGCTGTAGCCGGACGGCCCGTGAGGCTGTTTTCCCAGGAATGAGGATCGGCAGCTTGGTATACTAATGAAGTACCGTTATCAGTAACGGGACGACACCGAGAGGAGGACGGTGTTATAACGAGGGACCACCCCGGATCAGGATAGTTGCACTCGTATGCTGTGGATACTAGTCGGATATGAAGGTGGGATGTTATTTGTGACTGTAGGATATATGACAGCGGTATTGTGAGTATATTTTATGTTATGGTTCGTTCTGTCGCGTTGTCTTAATCGTTTTAATGCTATGTGGGTCATGTAGATAGCAGTATTTGAGACATATGTGTAGAATACAGGCATAATTGACGTCGTGACCTGTCCCTTTTGAATATACAATTAACACTGTGAATCTCCAGTTTACACTCGCCCCGATATAATAGGATATGACGGTAGAAAATCAATTGCGTTCAAACAATATTGTATTGAGAAGTGTTGACGGTGGAAGCGTGACAGATCTGTCTCACGGGTCACGTACTCTGTCGTGTGTTTGTTGAAGTAACGGCCACTGAGTCAGTTGTAACTTTCCGCCACATCCTTGTTATTTCCTCACAAGAACAAGAAAATGATGCACAACGGTAATTACATTAGACAATGCTCTGGGGTAGCGCTTCACACTACCATCACCAGTCTAAAGTCCAAACATAGTGTATATATAACCCAGGTGGAGAATTTTATAGAAGAAGAAGAAGAAAATTGTTTTATTAAAGTGTCACATGCTGCAGTACTAAATATATGGACATATAAACATTTCATTAAAAAACAGCACCCGGCCAGTTGGCCAACGAAACACTAATTACATAATGGTACATTTAAAATATATAAAAAAAGAAAGGAAAAATTAGTTGCAACTTTGTATATTACTACACCCACACCCACACCCACACCCACACCCACACCCACACCCGCACCCACACCGATACACCCACACACACATCCGCATTAAAATCCCGCTCAAAGCATTCAAACAGGTAAGCATACAGGACGCTCACAGCAATCTCATACAGGGCACTTTATACATGAAATAATTATTAGATTATATTGCCTATGTAAGTAGCCACGGATATGAATTGTGGTACAAGCGATTGTTTCTAAATGTCTGCACGTTAGCTGGTAAAGCCGTCGTTATCCTCATTTGTAAGCCATAACTGATTTCTTAAAATTTAATGTCAGTTTAAGGATGTTGTTTTGAATCAAATATATTCGTGACCTCAGAAGAATATATTAATTAGCGTGTTAATAAACGTTATGAAAGATGCATTTACTTGACAGAACAACCCACCCACTCTATGTTACCCATACAACTACACAGCGTTAGAAATTGGCACTAGTCCTGTAGTCCTTGCCAAACTGGCCAGTAGTTAAGGTATCATAAGGACCAGTAGAAATTTGCCATTTTTAAGGGTTTTCCTACATGTTATCATTATAAGGACTAGTGGACTAAATATGTTAGTTTCTACCCTTGCTACGTCATTTGGCCGTCCATTCATGAAAAAGAACACGACGGTTAAACACATGTTCTTTCGTGAACTTTGTGTTATCATCTGGCATGTTGTATGTAGAAAGAACCAATAGACCGATCCAGTCCCGACCGATAAGCCCCGCCCACAAGCTACCGTCCTTGATTTAGGCGTTAAGGTGGACAACCACTGGCTATTCGCTATGACATCACAGCCGGCGAAACTTGAATGCGCGGGCGATGAATTTGGCTCAGGATGCTCTGTTACCAGTCGTGTGTCAAAAATATCTGAAGAGAGTTATACATGATCTGTTTTTGATTCTACTTTAGTTGTCAAATTGCATATCGGAGTGAGAACGAGTCATAAGTCCGATGTAATGGTGTATCAGTCAATGAGGAAGTCACCATGGCTGAAAGTTAGAAGCGTGCATTACTTCGAAGCACTCATATCAGGCAGAGAATACTATCTTGTCAATTTACAGCATGTCAATAATATATCATTCATCCAAGGGTTTTGTTTTTACTTGTCATCGTAATTTAAGTATATTGAAAGTGCTGGAAACCGTAAACACAGAACAAGTTACAAATCATGTGGATATCTATAAAAAGACTGCCAACAGTTACACTGCCCACGTTTTTTGTCTGGCGCTCTAAGTAAAACCAATATAACCTGAAAGGGATAGACTTAGTGGGTCCTTTAAATGAATAAACATAAAAGAATAGTTGATAAAATTCAAGCAGTGCATTATTTCCCCCCACTGCTACATTGGTTAAGTCATGTAATAAATGAATCATAACATATCTTTTATTTGGGCATCTGGAACATGGGGTCGGGCATGTCACCAGGGATAAATCTGGACCTGCTCAGAGGCTGCTTTTCAGCCCCAAATCTGCAGCAGATGTCGGTAAACTGTCCCTCTTTAAAAGTTTTAACATATCTATTCTATCCTAAAAAAATGCAGAATGAAAGGAAATTAAACCTTATTAGTTTTAGACACGCTCTGCAGTACTTAACTTTCATGAAAAATATACAACAAATTAAAATTCATATATGATCTTTTATTCTAAAGACGTGTCATGGATCCAAGAATTATTACTGTTAACAACTAAATTAATGTAAATTAAGTACAACAAATATCTCATAAGGAAGAGAATTTATAGATGTCAACTGTAATTATGAGCAACATCACCATCCTTGATGGCTCTTCCTTATGTGTATCTCTTCTAAATGCCATCCAAAGACTTAAATATGTCATAAGTTCAAAGATTTAATCAACAAAATTACCTGTTGACATCGTGATTGTTACTTAGTAAGAAGAGTGAGTGAGTGAGTGAGTGAGTATGGTTTTACGCCGCTTTTAGCAATATTCCAGCAATATCACGGCGGGGGACACCACAAATGGGCTTCACACATTGTACCCATGTCGGGAATCTAACCCGTGTCTTCGGCGTGACGAGCGAACGCTTTAACCACTAGGCTACCCGACCGCCCCACTTAGTAAGAAGAAATAATTAGGACATAACAGTAAATAATATATATTTCATTTATCAAATCACTTGTGAATTGAGAAGATTTACTTGTGCATGAAGCAACACACATTTAAACAAAGTTATATCCGCACTAGCCTGTCACACAGACCCTGAAACAAATATATCCAATACAGCCCATGCAAGTTTATAATGTTTGCCAAATCGAGATTACTGCAGTATCTGAAAATGAAGAAAGTCTCCGGTCTCCTATTTATCATATTCTATAACTTTAATTTAACTGGGTTTTTTTTATATAAAACATGTTCATTTCAGCGACTAGATGTTAGTCTATACCAGCACCTAAGATGTATGATTCATTCACCCGTGAATATTCCGGGGTGGAATAGGTCTTCAGCAACCCATGCTTGCCGTCAAAGGTGACTATGCTTGTCGTAAAAGGCGACTAACGGGATCGGGTGGTCAGGCTCGCTGACTTTGTTGATGCATGTCATCGATCCCAATTGCGTGGATCGATGCTCATGATAGTAATCACTGGATTGTCTGGTCCAGACTCGATTATTTACAAACCGCCGTCATATAGCTGGAATATTGCTGAGTGCGGCGCTAAACAACAAACCAACCAACCAAAAAACATTCAACATGGTGTTGTAGCATCATGCACAAAAGAAAAGATGCGAATATTGCCCATAACAACCGACATCAGTCGCGTCTCAAACTGGCCCCTCGAACTGCAGCAGCCGCTACGGCTCCTCCCACAGGCGATCTTAGCGACTGAGCATGTTTTGATGTGTGCTCGTGATATTTAGTGGCAATTATGGCATCCGAAGACTTGTGTATGTGATTATTCACCTCTTCCTGTAGAATAATAAGTATTTGCATTGCGTTGTAGAAACGCCCGTAAACTTTGTGCATACATCATTCGTTGAAAGTTCGTTTACCCGATGAAAAGGGGCATTCGTCACCACTCGCCCCTTTCCGTAACCTGCAATTGTCCCGGAATAACACGAGTTGGTCACGAATTTGAAAAGGGGCGGTCGGGTAGCCTGGTGGTTAAAGCGTTCGCTCATCACGCCGAAGACTCGGGTTCGATTCCCGACATGGGTACAATGTGTGAAGCCCATATTGGTGTCCCCTGCCGTGATAGTCCTGGAATATTTCTAAAAGCGGCGTAAAACCACTCTCACTCATCGGATAAAAAGGAACAGTAATGACAGATTCGGAGATCTGACCTGGGGCCGGTTGTACTAAGCGATCGTAGCTATGCAATAGCCCCTTAGTCACGCAGGGGGCACGGGTGGCCCAGTCGTCTAAGGCGCCGCGATTCGTTGTGCAGAGTTGCGTCCCTTGGGCAAGCCAGAATCCTATGATTGTGGGTTCGAATCCCGGTTCACCCCGATTATGTTTCTAGGTTTGTCAGCACCATACCCGTGCTCGTGGGTTTCACCGAAGTGGTAAACGTCTCAGACCTGCATCACTTCGGGCTTTCCTCCCACATTAAGCTGACACTGTTAAAAGCGGCGTTAAACCCAACTCACTCACTCACTAAGTCACGTAGGTGCACATAGACTTACGGTGGGCTGTTTTGTGGAGTTGTGCCTGGTAAGAATGAATTAACCTTATCCTGAAACTATAACTTTACTGATAACCTTCATAGACCTCCAACAACCAAAATAATAACGCTTATCTTTAGTTGTATTTTACCACGCTTACTGTTCCGGTTAACTGTAAAACTGGAAAAGACTAGTGATGTATTGTAAGCTGTAAAACGTCACTAACGTCACTTGTTCTTGTTAATCTCAGTAAAAAGAATACATATCAAAACTAAAAGGGGTTATTTGTGGGTGGTTACTGACTAAAAAAAACCCCAAAAAATCTTCTACTTGTGTCTGTCATTAGATGTTATTACAACAGGGCCGGGCACGGCATATTTCGTTCGCATTTGATAATTCGCTTTCTGTGGAAATAGAGCGATTTGGTCGAGAAGCACTTCGGTAAACAGTTGGGGCTGTTGTGACGTCACAGTGCTCCTTTGGTGTTTCGCAGCTCTGGCGTCTGAAACGCTCCTTTTACTGAGATAAATCCAAAACAGATAATAGAGATTTTACAAAGTAATACAATCAGATATCCATTCGTCACAATCAGTTCCCAAGATGTATCGAGGGGACAGTTTGATCTCATCTTCATCCCTTCATCTGAACAACATAATGACACAAAAACCGGTTCTCTTTGACTCAGAAAAGATACAGATATTTTTTTAATGAATCCGTTCATTATACAGTTGGTAGAGCCCCCTTATTTTTCTAGGAATGGACGCACGAGAATTGTTTCACACAAGTGTCATGTCCGGATATCACGACGTCATATGTAGCGAGGAGGGTTAAATAAAGTCGTCAGATATATCCATGTGTCGACTAGTTCTATCTATCGACGTCAAATATATCCATGTGTCGATTAGTTCTATATATCGACGCCAGATTTGTATCCATGTATCGATAATTTCTATTTATATATATCCTTGCATCGATTAGTTTTATATATCGACGTCAGATATTTCCATGTATCGATTATTTCTATATCGACGTCAGATATATCCATGCATCGATTAGTTCTATATCGATGTCAGATATATCCATGCATCGATAAGTTCTTTATCGACGTCAGATATATCCATGTATCAATTAGTTCTATGTCGACATCAGATATATCCATGTATCAATTACTTCTATATCGACGTCAGATATATCCTTGCATCGATTAGTTTTATATATCGACGTCAGATATATCCATGTATCGATTAGTTCTATATCGAAGGCAGATATATCCATGCATCGATTAGTTCTATATCGAAGTCAGATATTTCAATGCATCGATTAGTTATATATATATCGATGACAGATATATTCATGTGTCTATTAGTTCTATATCGACGTCAAATATGCATATGAAAGTATGAGTTGGATATGACGACGTAAAATGACTAACGGTGTTCTGGACTAACGGAGTTACGGACTAACGGAGTTACAGACTAACGGTTTTCCGGACAAACGGTGTTCAGGACTAACGGAGTTATGAACTATCGATTTTCGGTCTAACGGGGCTCCAGACTGTCAGTGTTCCGAACTTTCGGGGTTGTGGACTAACGGGGGCCAGACTAACGAGCGTTCGCCGAACACCCTGATCGCGGAGTGATACCTGGCTGTATACCTTACAAGTCACAGGCGCAGAAAATGGGTTACCTCACCTGTCCTGTACCAAATGTTAATGGATAGTTTAAACAAGCAGATAAGCTCAAAGGCGTTTTAACATTTGCAAAAGCCGCAGGTCAGGTTATCTTGAATGCCATATCCTTGACTGATCTTCCCCGACAGCGCAGCGGTATCGGTACGTTGTACATGTAGGAACGCGCTAGTGAAGCAATCATATACAATATATTCATTAATCGACGAGGCTTGTAGGACAATACGTCTTGGTCTGTCGTAAGTACCGTTTGCAGGTGAACCAAACAACCTGCGAGTAGTACTCGAATATCACATTACGAGGCTATAGCGACGAGATAAGGAAAACGATTGAGGTCGTAGTCGTCTTGATTGAGTGGAACCTTACACCGGTGTTGTATGTCACGTCAAGTTCGTCCACGTGGGTCATGTGATCTTGCAGAGCGTTTAGCTCACAGGGCCACGGATAGCCATACTATACTGACTGTACTGATAACATTTCACTCACTCACTCACATCAAGTGTATCATGCCATGATATAACCGATACTGTTCAAAGCAGTGTTAAACCCAGTTCACTCACACAGTCAGTATAGTATGGCTATCCGTGGCCCTGTGGTTTAGCTAGTTTAATTTAATCCTGGACACCGGCTTTGTTCCCGACAGGTGGTTAATTGGTGAAATAAAGCCCATATATAAAAACAAAGGTGACCCAAGCGACCCTGGTAACTATAGGGGCATAACGATAGTAAGCTGCCTCGGCAAGTTATTCACCTCAATAATCTCCGATCGCCTCCAAGCTTTCTCGGACTCAATCAATCTTATAAAGGAAAACCAAGCCGGCTTCAGGAAGAAATACTCAACTCTTGACAATATTTTTGTATTAAAACTCTTAATTGAACTGTACTTAAACCAGAACAAGAAATTATACTGTGCTTTTATTGATTTTAGTAAAGCCTTTGATACTATTGATAGAAACAGTCTTTGGTTCAAAATGTTAAACTCAAATCTTGGTGGGAAGTGTTTTAATGTCATATATAATATGTATCAAGGTATAAAATCATATGTTTCCCTGGAAGGAAATAACTCTTCTTTATTTTTTTGTAAGATTGGCGTGAGACAGGGTGAAAACTTGTCACCTTTCTTGTTTGCACTTTTCTTAAATGATCTAGAAACGTTCCTTGAAAATAAAGATGTATCCGGTTTAAAATACGTCAGCGAAAAGTTCGATTTGCATTTAAGTTTATATGTAAAGCTCTTTATTTTGTTATATGCTGATGACACAGTATTGCTTGCTGAATCAGCATGTGAATTGCAAAGAGCACTTAATGCTTTTGAAGAGTATTGTGAATTATGGAAACTAAAGGTAAATATTTCAAAAACAAAAGTAATAGTCTTTTCAAAACGCCACAATACGAGAAATTTACAATTTTATTTTCAACAAAGTCTGTTAGATATTGTGAAAGAATTTTCGTATCTTGGTATAATTTTTAGTAACACTGGTAGATTTAGTAAAGCGATGAAGACATTATCAGACCAAGCTTCAAAAGCAATGTACGCTATATTCAGAAAGACACGATTGCTGGATATTCCAATTGATTGTCAACTTAAACTCTTCGACCAGTTAGTACAACCGATTCTTCTATATGCAGCTGAAATTTGGGGATATGAGAGTGTAACAATCATAGAACGTGTTCACTTAAAATTTTGCAAATTTATCTTAAGATTAAAGCAATCCACGCCTGACTACATGGTTTATGGTGAGCTTGGAAGGTATCCTCTAGAAATTCAAATAAAAGTCAGAATGATTGCATTTTGGGGAAAGATCATATTAAATTCTGAAAAACTGTCCAGTAGAATGTATCGACTTCTTTTTCATATTAATTCCACAAATAATATACATTTTGGATGGTTAACAACAGTAAGAGATATTTTGTATAAGGTTGGTTTGAATTGGATTTGGGACACCCAGTCCTTCCCCAGTTTAACTTGGTTAAAGGCAAATACTAAAGCCATATTGTTAGATAACTTTTATCAAAAATGG
Organism: Haliotis cracherodii; assembly: GCF_022045235.1. Taxonomy (NCBI): domain Eukaryota; kingdom Metazoa; phylum Mollusca; class Gastropoda; order Lepetellida; family Haliotidae; genus Haliotis; species Haliotis cracherodii. The sequence continues at coordinate 12,025,406 of NW_027266286.1, forward strand.
AATGAATCTGCGACTTTATCCTCCAAGGGTAAATACTACACAATGTTCAAAGATAAGCCTCGCCTTGAGGAATATTTATTATCATTACCATACAACTTAGCGACGTGGATAGTCAAATTTAGAACAGCTAATCACAGATTACCAATTGAAAAGGGAAGATGGTTCAATGTTAATAAAGATCACAGATTCTGTACATTATGCAACAGTTATATTGGAGACGAATTCCACTTTCTTCTACAATGTCCATCACTTCATGAATTAAGAAATAAATATCTCCCGAGTTATTATTGTAAGTATCCCACTATTGAAAAATTTAACCAACTCATGGTTTGCTCCTACAAACCTCTTGTTATAAAGCTGGCGAAATACTTAAAGGATGGTTTACAACTTTTTAAGTAATAATTCAATTACTGTATATACTATGTTTGTAATTACTTTATGTTTATGCACACTGATACACGTCTGTAAATATAAATATGTATATTGTATGCTCTATATCACAATACGTGATTCATGAGTAATAAACTTCTGTTCTGTTCTGTTCTGTTCTGTTCTGTTCTAGAGTAGGAACCTTATTTAGATTGAGGGTGGTATGTAGTGTGGTTCTGTGTGTTTTGTAGTGGGTGCAGTGGATGAGTGCGTGTTCTGTGGTTTCGGGTTGTTTGCAGTGGGGGCAGTTGCCTGTGGTGTGGCTTTTAAGTTTTTTTAGGTGGTTATTTAGGTTAGTGTGTCCTGTTTGGAGTTTTGTAATTGATCTGTCAATTTTTTTTGAGGGGTGTAGGATTTTAGGTTTGGCTAGTGGTTTTCTGGAGAGACAACTAATAGGTCTCTAGATTAAGTATTCGGCTGGATGGCAGCTGCCATTTAATTACAAAACAGACAGTCGTCTAGACGGCTCACATGTAAGTGCGCCGACATGTGCCTAAGATCATAAAATGAACAATCTTTGGTAACATCTAATTTATTGTTGTCTCGCACCAGAGCTGTGAATAATTCTGTTCATTGAACAATTGGAATTCAGGAAGTTATCAATAATTGTTTTACTTAACATACGATATGATAAGTTGTTTACAACATAATATTATGATGTCAGGACGTACTACAGTCAAAACCATATATTTTAAAATCAATTTAATGACAGACTATGATTTCCAAGTCCCGATTAGCAAATCAATGAGGTATAAGTTTCACCACATGTGCACAGACCGCCTATACTTATATATATATTTTTCATAACTATTCTCCAGTTAAAGTCCTATCCTCTCATCAAAACATCTTTGAGAGTGATCATCATTAACGAAACTCATTCTCGTCAAAGAATACAGAACAAATGAAGAATCAGATGCATACATTTATTGCCATGCTTCATTCATCACGAAGTAGATTTACATACATTTGTGAATAGCACTTAAACTGTGATAATGAATTTTACCATTGTCCATATTATATTATAAATATCAACCATAATATGGATTTCCGAATATATAAACGACTCCAAACGTTGATATTTCAGACAAAAACAAAGTCAGCTGTCTTTTAACGTTCAGGGGAAAAGGGTTTGCTTTCACAATTGAACATTTGTTTTCACCAAAGGATAATCAAATCAAGCCCAAAACAGTAAAAATACACATATATGGTTAGCGACCGTCATTGAACACCGAGGGGGGGGGGGGGGAATTCGTCTGCTCTAAGTGCCTTCACAAAAACATTCCAGCCCTTAATTACCGAGGCAGCTGTGACGTAGTAGCATTACATTCGCTGCGTTTGCGGCATATAAGATGTGTAATCTGTGGAGTGACTAAAGTAATATTACGGCTGAAATCTTACTTGCATGGTTGTTTAAATGGAGAACTTACGGTTTAAAAACACAATTGTTCTTATATAACGTTTTTAGGTTTGGTTTATAAATACAAGAGAAGATTTTTTAAACATATAACACTGGTCGAAAATACAGCTGAACAATAGAAAAATAAAAATAGGAGTTGTGAATAGTGACAAATTTTAATTACATCACCGTGTCAATAATTATTGATTGATTCCGTCAAACAACTGTCAAACCATTCATTGCCATGTACGTACATGTACACAGGAAGTCGGCGCTGTCGGAGGCTCAAGGTAAATAAACATCGTGGTTTAATGACGGGAGATCAGACGAACCGTGAATCAAGGGCACGCGATGTAATTACACCTAAAGGTGGTAGAACCAGGGTATTGTCTCTTGGACTGGCTAATTGACCGTCCGTATAATTGGTAAATATATTCGTTTTGACACCCGTGTTTCATGCGCATTCCCGGTTCATAAGCAGAATACAGTGATCAGCGGAGCGTGAACAACATGGATGCCGCTTTTCGGCCGTACCGAACAGTCAAGCTGCGATCTCGGAACTGAATCCAACTACAAGCGGAGACAAGATTACTTCCCTTACCCAAACATGATCGTTGCTCAGAAATGTTCAAATCTATCTTCAGTAAATCATGAAATTAATGCGAGCTTGACATTTATGCGAAAAATGCGATCGTCAGTCCCTCTGATTATTTTAATATGTTTCATTTCATCATGATAAAAAAGTTAGTCACTTATAAGGTTACCACGTTGAAAATGGAAACGATCGTTAACAAAAACAACAAAATGTATTCTCTCATCACTCAGCCTAACAGTGATATAACTGCAAATTAAACAATCAAGTACGCTAAAGTATTGCACATGGTGGGTGGAGGACCAGGGGCACTTTGAGTTTGACAGGTGTCATCAACTGGTCAAGTAACATCACGGTGTGTATATTCACGTTGATTGGACAGTCTAGACTGGCGCCAACTAATCATGACGGCGTCTTCAGAACAGAACAGAACTTTATTTCTCCCAGGTTTAGGCTTACGTGGATAACGGAAAATTTTGTTTAAGTGATAGCACATTTGTAATTCAATCTAATATACTTTCCTTGTTGATTATCTGGCTGCGGTCGTAGATCCGGATGTATCTAAATATGCTCAGTATATATACAGGGTTTATTGTTATACTATTAGGATTAATAGATACAATTGAGTATTTATACCCTTGATCATAAAGTTAGTCACTACTTTCACACTTTGATTTGTATGATTTGGGTTATGATTAAATTGACAAAATAAGAAATCATTCCGTATATATGTGTATTACATATTGTACCCCAATACGTAATTAAATTGTGTATAAATAAGGACACTAGGTTAATTACTGTAATTGATTATTTGATAAACATATTCACATTTAGTTGTGTGATATGTCACAGAGGTAAAGCTTATTCATAACAACTAATTGTACCATTTATTTGGTTTCTATCTTTTATATGAAACAAATGCTATAACATGGGGTGATAAACTTCATTGGCAATAGACGTAGCATATAATTGTCCACATGAACAGTCTACTCTGTTCCAGATATGTTTATTCATTTTGTCAGCATTTAAATGGTTGCATTCCTGGCTCAATGATTCATTTGACGAAATCTTGTTCCCTGTTTTGAATTACCGTCAGATAGTTCCAGAACAATTATAAAATTTTCAGCCCTATGTGTTGCGCATAATTCCGAGATAATTCGAAGTTCATATTCTTGTACGAACATAAAATTCATTTATACCTAGTACTATTATGAACATATGTATATTAGTTCAAATTATAATAATGAGGCCCTCTATATTCTCGAAACGGTCTTTGTTCTACGACAACCGTAAGTCGGTATGGGAAAACAAAATATTTGTTTAATTGTTCAAAGTTCAAAGTCAATGTCATATGATTATAGACAAGGAAGATAAGAAATTAAATATAAAGAGTAGCCACTTTAAATGACAGAATTTCTTTTAGTTAAATTTGCTCATGATTTGGTCTTTTCGTGGTACATAGTGCCAAAATACTCTTAATTATTTACTTTCATGTCATTACTAATCTCACATAAGGTCAAAAGTTGTACAACTTTTAACAGATATGATTATGACATGTTGTATCCAAACATTTCCAAACATTTCCAAACAAATCCAAACAAATCCAAGCTTGGAAATATGAACTTACATCAACGCAATTCTTACACATTTATGTCACTAAAATCTGATTCAATAATATTCTTTTTTAAAATTTTAGTTATTGAAAGCATCAAACATTAGAAAAGAATACCATTACAAATACAACTGTAATTAAATCTTCATTTTAAGTAGCGGTAAGGGGAATAGTTTTATCAACAGATCATCGCTCACACTGCGGCATAGTGGTGACTCAGCATAACACCGCTTCTTACAGGCATCAGAAATCAGTACAGAACGGACTAATGCAACTAATTGGAGGGGACGCTTTACATATTGTTTTGCATAACTATATAGATATGTTACTGCACCTGCGACAGTGAGTTGCATGACAATATATATCTATTTATACACCAAAGCGACCGTATCGCTAGCTCTCTGTTGGGCTTCGATGAGAGCACGTGTGTAGCGACCAGAACTGGGATACGACCAGAACTGGGATAAACACCGTAGAGAATTATATCTCTGGCATGCAACTATGTGTGGAGCCGCACAACCGAGGTAAACAAAGGCCGCATTACCCTCACTATAAGACGCCTAGCATTAATTTCAGGGGTGTTTGCTGGAAACCTCGCCTCTATGCGTTATAACAAAATCAAGTGGGAAACATGATATTCGGTGGGAGAATACAGCGTTTTGCACGAAAAATTAAATTCGGAGAGAGGATGTCTTCCCAAGTATGTGTCTATTATGCTTCATTCAGAGTATTTGTAATTACAGGAGAAACCAGTGAACGACTATTTCACGAGTTGGAATTCGAGCATTTTACTTCAAACACTGCCCGAATGCATTTGACCCTTGACCATACTTTCAGTATGAGCTGGTGTATATATTCGTATTCCTTTGCAGTTATAAGAATAATTTTCATTAATTGTTATGTTTATGTCTAATATCTTCCAAAATAGATGTAGAAGTCAGAAGATCATCATCTCAGCAACGTGTGCATGATTTTCATATGCACCTTTCCGTAGTTTAGTTATCGAATAGCACCTGATTAACATCCGTACATACTATTTGGGATTTATTAAATACATCCATTTGGATTTTGAACGAAAATACTAATGCGAGTTCGTCTGCGAGATGGAAAATTTGAATAATCCATGCTAAGTGACATACATTGTATTTTACCAAATCAAGAGTTTATTGATACCAATTATTGTATATTTTTTCTATTATTTCACCATGTCACATCGAAGTGTTTATCACCTTTAACTCACAACCTCTTGCAGCGAATATCACAAGGTTTTATTGACTGTTTTGTATCAGAATTTGGTATTTGTTAAAAATAAAACAAAATGGCGATACACTCGCATCAAGAATATTTATTCGATGCATGAATACAAACGTGATTAAACAATGATATTTAACCCTAAACAGTTTTACAAAGATTCCAATTTTCTAAAGTCTCCTCCGGGCACGCCAAGCACAGATTTGCGTTTCATGTACAGTCTTTTCACACGCTTGTTTTCTGGGTTTCTATCGTGATTTCTCCTCACAAGATGCTTCTTCGGTACACCTAAACTGAGTAGCAATTTGCGAAACTCCTTCTAACCCGTTGGTCTTTTTGACCCGGAAGAAGGGTCTAGAGTGTAATAACGAATCAGCTTCGTGAGGTTTGAATCTTTTAACACGTTTCCGTTTGGCAACACAATTTCAAGATTGCCCGTCAATGTTAAGTGACCCGTGTCAATTTTATGTTTGAGAAATAGAAACAGAGACATCAGTTTTCCTATAGTTCTTTTAGAACTAATGTTTTTGAGAAGATGATCGGGAACTCGCAACAGAAAGTCATTGTTGTTTACGGGTTGGTTTTCATCTCGACCATCCCTTGTCGATGTGTTGTCGTCCTCCGATTCATTCGCTGTCTGAGGAGGTGCCGGTGTCCGATGATTTTGATTCGCTATCCGATTGGCTGTCATCATCATCTTCATCTTCTTCTGTTCTTCTTCCTGTTCGGACATCAGTCTCTGATAGGTATCCCTTGTCAGAAGAATCATCGGCTTGCTCATCGTGAAGGGTTGAGAGGTAGGATCGATAGGATCTTATGCAAATGGGTAGAATCGAATGATGCGTGATTAACAACTGCCGTTTGACGGGTCAGCCGATCGTCTTGCTGGCCAAGATACCAATGTACTTCTTGTGTCGCGACAGTGGTATTTTATCCTCATCCGGCAAGGGTATGTTTCCTCTCAGAATGTTAAATATCAGAGTAATCACTGCCATAAACTGGTCGCCCGACGCGTGTTTCAACAAAGCCTTTCTTTGTCCGACATTAGCTTGGTTCAACATTAGAAGAAAAGTCACATGTTTTTCTAGTAGCTCACTCATGTTGAGATGATCGCTCACAAATGTTCCAGCGTGCGTTGACCGATGTCGTTTTATAGCATTTTTGTTTGGTCTAACCTTTCTTGTTGACTTTGGGGCTCGTACACCATGTGGATATAGCTGCAGTGAGGAGATAGTCCGAAATGTTCGGTCATCGGATCATCTTCTGGTATCCAACGATGAACGCGTAGCTTGCACTTGAAACAGTAGGCTTTATCAGATTGCCCAGTGTATATAAATCCGGCCTTAGCCATGGATGTTGGTGACTGCTTCATCTGCAGTGGCCACTTGTCAAAAGTCTTTAGTCTGTCACTAAACTTTTGTCCATACACCTCAGTACAGAGGTCTGCTTTGGCGCAGTCTGGAACTACGTGGTCAAATCTTCCACATACATCCATAATGACGACGACGATGACGACGACGAGAAAGGTCTGCTCACTTCGAGGGTGGAAACTGAAATGTTGGAACCCCGGTGCAAAATCACCTTTTTTTGTTGTTGTTTAGTAACATCACTGGGGCAGGTACACCGTACACACTTCATCGGGAAATATTCCAGTGCGCAAACGACCATACTGTGGATCAGCATTAGGCGAAACATCCAAAACGAGATACCCATATTTTTCCCCCCCAACGGCATCTTGAAAGGATTCCACAAAATATTTTGCTAGTCCCGGAAATATTTGCGATGCCAAAATTTTGTATTCGTGCGCTGAACGCGGGTTGGATAGCAGAACGAAGTAATGGGTGTTCAGAGACATGGTTCTGTTGCATTCTCCTTTGGGATAGGCGGATTGTTGTATGTTGATGACGGAAATCCCCAGATGATGCGATAGCGTGGTGTAAAGATGTAAAAACAACTGATTTTTACAAACTTGCTGCATGAAGTCATCTGTCACGAGAAGACATCGTTTGCCTGACTCTGACGAATAAGATTTTAGCTCGTCTTCTGTAGGTAGTGAATCTTGAAATCGAATATTTGGAATGGTTCTTTCCATGTCATTGTAGACATCTTGCCAGACGGCGTAACAGTAAATAATCAGGTTGGGCGGCGGATCAAACGTGGTATTGGCTTGTTTTAAGAGTCGAGCGGTCCCAAACGTTTTTCTGCTCGAAGTTCCACCTAACACTGATATGGTAGCTGGTGTGTGAAAAGGTATCAGCCACTTCTTTTCTTCCATGTTATCTCTACCGCTGTCGACCTCAGAACTGATCTGAATGACTACTGGTCAAAGTTATTTATACACAACAAAGATATGATTGGAACTGAACTACTTTTTTATTTTTATTTTTTTTTTACAAGCACAGTAATATTTTTAAGAATCAATACAAGGAGTGCTCACATGAGTGCAGTATTTGAAGTAGTTACAAATGAAGCTAGTGACAAAGGCGTCATTCCATTGTATTTTAATTGACATCAAACTGATGGACAATCTGGTTCAATCTTAAATGATCTTTAAATATACACAGTAAAAAATACAAGCAGTAAAACCCACACCCCTTGGAATCTGTAGATTGTAACTGTTGAATATTGCAAGTGTAAGAACCAACGTAGGACTTTAAATAACGATCGAATACAACATCAACCGGTTCTGCCAAACTGTCAAACAGTTCTGCTCTGTTGTTTCCTCGGAGATACAGGGCAATCCAGTGGCGACCTCTGTTTTGTCTAACATCTGTATTGACGATGAGACCGACTCCCTTTTTCAGCAAAGAAGGGGAGAGCACGGGTAAAGTATCTTTTGCATAAACACCTAACACGTGTCTCTGTAAGCTCGAGTCGCACTGTATGGCGCACATCAACTGAGAAGCCTTCATCGTCTCGCTTACTTGACGAACACGTTGCGGGCTTGGTCGATTTCGATGAGAGAATTCCTCTGAGTCAAGACGACTTAACTGAGAGGATTGATCTGTGCCGATTTAAATTCCAGTTCCAGCCTGACGGTGCCCGATTTCACCAGGTTGAGGTACTCCGAATCTTCGCACATCTTGTCCAGGTCGAAGACGAACAAGGCGCTCCCCAAGAGAAAGTCGCTTCTGGTGATGGCGTTTCCTTCGTCCTTGTTCCAGAGATCGATGCCGTCGAGCATGTTCACGTAAGACTCGACATTGTCCGCCTCCGTGGGTTGACTAGGCACACTGACGCCGTCGAAGTACAGGGTTACTTTTTTAAGCATGGAGGACTTGAAATTAAAAGGGTTTCCGGTATACGACCCGTTCAAACTGGCGCTCTCCACCAGTCCAACGATGTATCTGTTGGCCACTGGGTTGGATACGTTGTCGATGGAGTGCGTCTTCTGGCTGGTGGGGATGCTGGTGATCTTGACCTCGGTTTTGGTGTACGGGTAGAGGGCGTTGGACTTTTTGAAGAGTTCGTTGTGAGCCAAGATCAGGGCGGGGTTGACTTTGACTTTGCACACCTGCAGGTAGGCGTCCAAGATCTGAACTTTGAATTCGTGCTCAGTCACGCTGCTCATCAAGCAGAATTTAGGATCCGATCTGTACATCTTCAATGTCAGGTCTACCTCGTTCAGCAGGTACCGGTTCACGTCGAAGATATCTTCGTAGATGGGTCCCGACATGGTCAGTACTTTGCTGTCCGCTATGTAGGAGGCTCTCGACGACATTCCGCCGTTGATAGATCCGGTGACGTTGCTGCTCACCAGGTCAGAGTTTTGTTCGGCTACGTCCTTGTAGAACGTCCATTGGAGTGACTTTGATTTTGAGGTGCAGACGGGTGCGCTTCAGATCAACGTATTCGCCTCCAGAATTGGACACGTGAAATTCCAAAGGCGTGGAATCGTTGATTTGGCTCAAAGGGCGCACGTTGACGAAGTAATGTTTCTGAACGCTAGTCTGATAAGGGGGTAGAGTGAAGAGGTTCAAAGTTTCTGGCACCAGCTCTTCGAATTCTTTATCGTTCAACAGAGCCATGATTAATTTTAACTAAAGATATCGTCTTCTTTCACCGGGGTACACTTGAGCACTTTCGCCATCTTATGTGGCATTCCGCCGGAAGGTGTGGCGTTGATGTTGTCAGTTCGACGAATTTTCTTCGTAGTGACGCATTTGACTCCTGCCTTTCGTTTTAAAGCCTTCACCCTCTTGTCTTGAGCCTCTGCCCTGTCAACCTCGCTCTGGGATTCCGAAGTCATTTGAACGACCATCTTAGATGCATCTGATCGTTGTGCTGTTTGTGCTGCTGCTGCTGCTGTCGGTCGATGGGGTTGGATCACCATCCTTTGTAATTTCCCATTGACTAGTCTAGACGACCTCTTTTTGTCAAAGTAATGTTTAAACTTGGCGTAGTCGGGAAAGTACAGCGGACGGAAGACGAATTCATGGTCACAATACTACTACTACTCCACGTAAGGATAACGTCTAAAATGAAGTGTGGTGTAGGTCTCCTCCGTTAAGAATGAAGGCATGGAGGTATTTTCCGACTTTAAATACAACTCGATATTGTCGGTTTCTTTCAATTTGATATGAATGTTAAATTCGATACCAACAGTGTACGTAGGTCCCTGTCCCAGATCGATGCGTCTCAATAAGGCCAGTTGAGTTTCCCCCACCAACAAACTGTTGCCTAAGTTGCATAACACGTCCACGTAGGGGTCGCCGCCGGCGATTTTTGTCAGATTCAGCTTTCCAAAATTGAGCTCGACCAAAGACACCGTCCAGAATCCGTCGAAGGTTAACCTTTGATTTAATTTGCCGCGGAAGTGATAAGGAGAATTCTCCGGAAAGGCTGTCGTTTTGGAATCTGTGCTTTTCAGAAAGATGTACTTTTCCATTGTGTCTTTTTTTTTTTAGAGGTCTTTCAGTTCGCTCTCTTCTACGTCGCCCAATTTAAATAAGTATTTCTTGATGACGGGTTTGACTTTTCTCAGAGGTTCCAGATAGACGTGATTCCACACTTTCACTTTGTTGGTTTTATTGACATCTGCCGGAGAGAGACGGGGTAGAGACGAATGTAGGGTATGATCATAATCGGATACTAAATCCGCCAGAACGTCCAGATAATGTTTGGTGTTATTGTGGGTCATGTATCTGGTGATCAGCGATTTCAGTGTTCTGTTGAAACGTTCCACGTAATTACTTTTGATGTTTTCGTTGCGAGCTATGGTGAGTTTTATCTTTTGTTTTTGTAAAAACGTCTTGAATGCGCCCTTAAATTCGCTTCCACCATCTACTCTCACTTTCTCGGGACATCGCTGCTCGAGGATTTGTTTGAAAGCTTTCAAGACGGTTTCTGGTTTCTTATCGTTTAACGGAAGGGCGAATGCAAAGCGGCTCAATATGTCGATGGCCATCAGCAAGTATCTCACACCATCGTTCCACTTCGTAAACCTAGACAGGTCGGCCAAATCCACGTCAAACATTTCGTGGATAGAATTCACTCTGACTTTCATTCGTTTGAAACGGTATCTGATGGGTTTGTGTAAACTGTAAGCATCTTGATTGTTGACAAACCGTCTGACACCCCTCGCTGGAACTTTCAATTGACCTTTTAACACCTTTTTGAGTTTACTCGGACCCCAAAACGCCCCCGGATTTCTGGGAGTGAAATAATAATCTTCCAGTACTTTGTCAGAAGTTATCTCTCTCGAGCTCATCGTGTAATGATAGAATATAATGGATGATGTTTCATTTTATATCATTGTCATCTATGCGTGTCTGAAGATGAAATACAAAACAAAACAAATTTTCAACATTAATTTTTATTTTCAATATCATAATTAAAATAAACAAACAAACATAACGCTCGAGAAAACATCTCACCATTCAGCTGTCAATAGGTTATTTTTTAAAAAATGTACATTCACATTCTTTTGTCTAACTTTAACATTTTCTCGACACGTTCTTTCAATCCCTCCTTCCATTGAGACGTTTTAAAATGAGAGTCACGATAGTCCTTGCATCGATACGGGACCAAGTTAAGGTCCCTCACATCTCGAAAACTCGGGTCTTCTAGCAGCAGTTTTCTCCAGCTTTCGTGCATCTCTCCATCGTCTACGTCGGATAATGTCATGTTAAAGTATTTCTCCACCAGGTGTTGTTCAGACATGTTGCAGGTGTGGTCCCGTTCACCTTCCGCATCGAACATGCACCCGAAACACAGTTCACGAGACAGTCGTTTGATTATCTTAGTGACTTGAATACAGTAGCATAAAGACAACAGGTTTTCCACGAGTTTCATCTTCTCCGCCATAGCGACCTCGTCCGAGGACAGTGCCCAGCGAGATTTCTTGATGATGACTCGCTTCGTGACGTTGAATTCGTCTTCAAACTTGCTCTTGGCATCCTTCACGCATTCGTCTCGACTTGGAAACCATTCGTGAGATTGACGAATGACTGCCTCGTTTAGGATGTGCTGTGTTCCAGCAATAGAAAGTAGATTTGTCTTTTCTTCCCACTCTGTTTAAAGATAGAATGACTGAATTTAGAATTTCTGTGACAGCTCTTTGTTATTTATTTATTTTATTTTTTTCTTTAAAAACCAAAAAGTGACAAATACCAGCATTAACAAATTAAGGACAATAGCTATGTCGAGTGAATACTAAAACTATGATTAACAACTTAAAAGACATTAGCTATATTAATTGTAAATCAAAATGGAGTGAACACTAACCTTGGTGCCATGATACAGTAACCATGTTTTTTCTGACACTACTCGAGTCTCTGAAGCTACAGGATGAAATGCGTATGATTTAAGCGCAATGACGAGCATGACACTATTCTATTATTTCAAATTCATTGGTTGGTTGGTTTGTTTGTTGATCACGTGTTCATGAAAACCTTTCATGATTGGATCTACATGAAAAAAACATTTCATTGGTTGTTGAGTGGGTGTTTATGTAGTATATTTATGGGTTGAATACTATTCAAACTCTCTCTGATAACCATTCTGTTATCTCTTGTTCATAATACATTCAACAAAGAAAGACAAACACGCATGAAAAGAACACATTATTCTTTTATTCTAACTTTTATTCACACTGAGTAACAGACATATTATTTATTTACAATATATCAAATCAATTCACTGACTATGCATTATTTCATCAATTTATGATACGTAAATGAATACTTTTATGATCTCATCATATGATCTCAATCAATTTGGCCTCCAATCGTTCCTTCCTACTGGAAGTTAAAAAATGTCTGTTCAAGTCATCAACATTCTCATAAGGCAGGTTTTGAATGTCCAGGAAGTCAACTCCAGAAGAATTCTTTTGTGTCCTCGCCTCTTCAAGGATGTTGTCATGGGACACAGCTTCTAAAGCATCGTCAAAGTACATCATCACACGTTCATCCGGCTCCATCATCAAACACTGATGATTGCGTTGCCATGGGTGATTTATCTCACACCCATAACAATTACTATTGCACAATTCATTCACTCTGACACATAGGCGGTCCAAGTAAAGCTTTTCAAGGACCATTTCAAATTGTTCTCTGTTTGATCGAAGATTATGATTTGGTTCGGGAATACTCACTTCCCGGACGCTAATAGTGAAAGGTCCTGTTAATATATCCACTGATGTGCTATTCTGTTGACGATGAGTTCTCAGGGTTCTCTCCAAAGATCGACATCCAGCAAGATAAGCAGCAAGGAGAGATCGTCTCGATTGTGCCCCATCTCGGATAAGTTCTCCTCTTCCCCCTCTCACCCTGTAGTGGTAGGAAGTTGCTCGTCCACTCATCCTGTTTATAGAAAACACATTTTATATTTTTTTTTAAACTTTATATCCTGGACATTTTTTTTCGGTATGAGTTTTGATTTTTTTTATCAAACATATTTTGATACTCTCAAACATATTTCTAGTGTTTTATTTTATTTGTTTGTTTTTTGTGTGTTTTTTTTCATTTGATAAAATCTATTTTCAGTTTTATGTCAAACGAATTTTTTTATGTGTTGATGTCAAACCTATTTTGTTTCCGCCAATTTTTTTTCTAGCTTTCATTACTAACTATTTTTTTAAGATTAATTCACAACATATTTTTCCAAAAGTATTTTTAAAAACAACAAAAATGAAATGTGTTTACTACCTTTCATGTGTCGAGGAACACTCCAGAGGTTTCATCATTTCGTGGATGTGGTCATTGTTTGCTAGACGATCTCATTTTTTAAAATTTTCCTGGAAAGGGGAATGTTAGTTACAAAGTTCTAAATAGGGTTGAATCCATAGGGTCGAGATTTGATGCCATCTGCCAGCAGGTATCGCTTATCATCTTGAGGAGTTAAACCCAATTTGGTCACTTTGACTGTCAAGAGTGTGTTATGAATGGATCGAATTTCATGAAATGTTGCCATGTTTTGTTGGTGTTGAAAAAGACAATCTTTAAACATCTGGTGGCGCAGATGGTTTCGGACATAAGCTTTCTGCACACCTTTAGCTGTGCGTTTCTCTACCCTTTCACCGGGAATTTTGTCGAAAATAAAACTATAGTTTTTTGGACGAAGTCCGACAAACTCTCTGATGGTTTTGCTACCCACTTCATCTTTCATCAAACCGATGACTTTGTGTCTTTCCTTGGAATGAAGTGGGTGGTCTACGGGATAGTTTGAGGTGTCAAAGAGGTGGGTGTTAGCTGACATAAAGTCTTCAGGATCGCGGACAGGAGTACCCACAGGGGACCAGATTTGATAAAACAAGCTATCCGTGTCTGTCATGTGGACCCTGACATTGTCACTATCGTATTCCTTCAACATGACATTGTAGTGAAAGTCATAAAGAAGTCTTTTTGCGTGTTCCAAAATGGTGAAGCCCACGGCGACGGGTTGGTTCAAAGTCACAGACACCTTTTCCATGCTTACCACGACCAAATTTTCCGAAAACATGTTTTCACTTTTGAAATTGGGTTTTGATGAAAACCTTCGCAGTCTTTCCTCGGTCGCAATTAATTCAATTTGTTTGTATTTTTTTACATTTTGCAACTGTTTCCCATACACGGCATTTGAGAGCAGTTTAAACAAATCTTTCGAAAAGTCATCCGTGTCTTCTTTTCGTTTCTGAGTGTTAAAGTCAATGTAGGGCTTCATCCATTTGGATTGAGTAAATTTCAAAACTTTTTTCAGTTTCAAACCCAATTGTAAATATTGCTGCAAAGTAGCAAAGTAAATGATATAATTTTCTTTGTCTTTCAATGTGCCAAAAAGTTTGGTTCACGTGGCTTTCACCCCTTTGATACCAAGCTCTGCAAGCAATTCTCTATGATAGGGGGACATACATGTATCTTCAAAGGGAATGCTTTCTTTGGTTGGAGCGAGGGGCAGAGAATGATGGACAGAATGAAGGTGACGTTGATATTCCAAATCACACTCTTCAATGTAACCCACGCTACCTTCGGGGTCGAGTTGCAACCAATCAATAGACTCTATTTCTGTTTCGTCTACCCAGTCAAAATGACCTTGAGGTAAAAAAAGCAAGTGCATAGTCTAAACTAGGCTACATTTGTATTTCTTTAGCCGTTTACAAATGCCTCGACAACATTTTTCACACATGAATGACTTCAACCTTGGTTCTCAACTAGTACAGGTAAACATGGCTATTCATGCTCATGTGTGTCAGGTTGCCCCAACCTCGCCGTCGTATCTGTACACAAAACAAGTGCATAGTCTAAACTAGACTACTTATGCATTTCTTCAGCCGTTTCAATAATGCAGTGCGCTGTCATAGCATGCTGCGTAGGTCTGTAGAGCACAATGTATTTTATTAGTAATTGATCGATCCTTCATAAATCATATTTTTGCCATTCATTTCACATATGCCTCGGTAGAATTGAGGTAGCGGAAGGACTGCTGGTCAGATAACAAGGTATTCAGATATCCAGAAACTCGTTTATCCGGACAACATTTTAGTAAAAGCAATTGTCCGAATAAGCGAGGTTCGACTGTATAGCGCGTGATACATGACAAAACAGATGTTTTAGGACCTGATTCGCACTTGCTGAAGGGATACCAATGGGCCCTGATCATAATACATTGGCTGCTTATTATTATTATTATTATTATTATTAAACATATTGTATTGTCCAAAAAGACAAAGGGATTGGGCACAAGTGCAGCAATTATTACCACCTTCTCCCTATATACAGTTATACATAATATTGCATAATGAAAATTAACAATTTACAGTTGAAGCATCACATTGTGGAAACATAGTGCGCAATATAAATTTATATACAGTGCTCATATGAAGGATATGTACAATGTGCTGGAAAGTGAAGACAGTGTGCATCTCATACATATGCTAATATTATACATGTTAGTGTTGTATATAGATTTAACAATATTAATGATTAACAGCTTGGAAACAATAATATGCTAGCTACTGAATCTGTTAGTCGTTTCTATTAATTTGTGTACAGACAAGAATATTTTTGTATTCAGGAAAACATTTAAGTTTGGATCACAAAAAAAGAATACTATTTAGAGTTTTTTGTTCTCCAAGATTATCGATAGCTGTCAGTAATGTCTCCCTTATATCATCATATAAGGTACATTGGAAGAAGAAATGGAATGAATTTTCACAAGGAGCTCCGCATTTACACGAAATAGTATCAGATAATTAACACGAAACAGGTTGGAATTTAGTGTGCTACAATTGTGTCTCAATCTAGTGTGCAATATGTTTGTAGATCTCTCACCGCAATTATAGTGGAAAAAGAAGAAGAAGAAGAAAATTATTTTATTTACGTGTCACACACTGTACAACAATGACAATAAAAATACACAAATAGTGTGTACAGTGTGTATTGTGCATAGGTGGTGATGTAGGCTGCTCAGATGCGACAGCTTTAAAATAAGATATTGACGGACTATCCCGAGTTCCTGATGATAGATTATTCCATTGGCCTAATGTATCTATAATATAAGACCTTTTAAACGTAGATGTCCGTGCAAATGGAACTACAAAATCATGGCGGTTTCTGAGATTATAACTGACCTTCTGTGACACAGCTGGTGGTATAAGATCAGTTACATATGAAGGACATGGCTTATTTATTATTTTATACATAGTTACAAGTTTGTTGACGTTTCTTCTATACGCTTAGATATATGTATCCACGTCACACACACCTAGAACAAGTACACTTATTTGAATATACTAATATTACATGAATGTTACTGAGCAGTCAGTTAGAGTTTATATCTTTGCGCTTAATCAACAACATTAAGCCTTTCACGTATATTACAACTTTGTAAGTTAACTTTCCTTTCCAGAAAATGCCATAGCATGGTGACAGAGATGAACTTCTACCCCAAGAGATGTGTCATTGACTAAAATCTGCTTTGTTAATTTGATTTTAAGTGATAGCCTTCACCTGGAAGGAATTTATATTTGTATTATTTCAATTTTTCTTTTCATATTCTGAATTCACTCTGAATTTTGGGTTTTGAAATAGCATGTCGCAGAAATAACTCCTGTTGGACCCTTAGACTTGCAAGAATACTCTAAATCATTTGGCCGAAACATGCCCCATTTGTGCTTCTTGCTTTGTCGGACCAAACCCATACTGTTAAATTTCTCAAAAGCTTTAAAAGGGTTAAAGCTATTTTGGGAAGTATAAATGGGTTGATTGGTGACTACCACAGAAGTAGCAAATGGAGTTATGTCCGATGAAATTCTCTGTTTTGACTTGTGCTAATCGTTTCCGTGTTTTTCGGGTTTAACAACTAACTTGCCTTTGCGTGCGTTTGTTCCACCGGTGGTGCAGGATACGCTCACCTCTATGCAAACACTTGTTATCCTCACTGTTTGATAGTAGTTTATACACGCAAGTATGTATAAGTTGTATGTCATCTTAATATATCACTTGTGTTATCCCTGTTTTTGGGGTGTACTACAAACATAAATTAAAGTTTCTTTTGAGCTATCATGAATATCATAAATTACTTAGCAAGTCTATGCTTATCATTCCCTATACTCCTACCAAAGGCTTTAATTGTGGCTAATTGTTACATTTTCTTCACGAATACTGTAAATCATGAAACGTGTAACCAAATTAATGCGAGTTTAGACCGCTGGCTAGACTAACATCTAGTTTCTGAAATGAACATATTTTACAAAAATAAAAACAATTGTTAGATTATATTGATAAAATATATAACTGCAGTAATCTAGTCTTGCCAAATATGATTGACTTGCATCGGCTATTCACGATAAAGTTATTTTACCGTCACTGTTTAAAACTACTCTGAACTACTTGTATGTATACATCATCTTATTTGTAAACAGTAGGCGGACGTATTATATATCTAACAGTTACAAAAGTCTGCTAAAATCTTCTATTTCTTTATTATGTAAAATGCTGTCAACATGAATAAATGCCAATTATTTCATAACACTCCAAATATAGTTGTCATAATGAACATAGTTTTAAAGTATATTTGTCACATGCAATAATACTGTCCGGTATTATTAGTAAAAATTGTATATTTTTGGATATACCATATATACAAAATTGTATATTTTTGGATATACCATATATACAAATTGTATATTTTGTATATATTGGAATTTTCCCTTGTGATACTTTCACTGGCCACTGACAAAGATTAGCAGTATTAGGATAAGAAACTAAATTAAATCCAGTATGACGTGATGATGTGTAAGCATACAGAAAACTAAGAGAGTCCAACTTACTTCAGTTTCTGTACCGTACTTGCGCTTACCTCCTTTTGCATCCTGCGTATCATTCAACCTGTCGGATCGACTTGTCCCGGGTGGTTAATAATCTTAAACATCACGACTGTAAACTTACTTACTTACTTACTTACTTACTTACTTACTTACTTACTTAACATGCGCTTTCCGACTGATGCGTAGTTTTTTTATTATTTGGTAGGATGTTTAGTCTAGTCCTGGGGCAGTTCCCTTTATCCTATTTTGGAGTCCGTACTGGAGTTCTTCCATTGAGTAAGGTTGGTTTATTTCGAGGTTATCATTATTTGGTGCTTTAGTAGGTTTGGCTTCTGCTTTAAGTTTTTGTTGGAATATTTCGCTGAAGTTATTGTTGCTGCTTATGGCCGAGAAGTGGTTTGCTAGGTTATTTGCCTTTTCGGTAGGGTTGGTTGAATTGTTTATGTTGGATGTTTTTTGTGTGACGTTTTAAGCCTCTAATGGCGTGGATTTTTCGCCAGACTGTTCTGGCATCTGTGCGATTATTTACTCCTTCACAAAATAATTTCCAATCTTTGGTTTTAGCTATTTTGACTAGTTTTTGGACCTTGTGGTTTAGTTCGTGAGCTACCGTTATATGGTTATGGTCGCGTTTGGCTCTATTGAAGGCTGTTTTACGCTTGCGTCTAGTTTGTTCTATTTTCTCGTTCCACCATGGTACCGAGGGTTTGCCTACTTTATTTGCTTTATAAGGTATTGATGCTTTGGCTGCGTTGATTATGTAGTCTGTTAGGTTTTGCAGTAGATTTCTGGTTCCTTATTTTCTAGTTTGGTTAGGTTGGCTTGGTTGCAGATATCCTGAAATTTGTCCCAGTTAGCTTGGTTATAGTTGAATTTTGGTTCTGTTTGGGTAGGAACGTTTGTATTGCCTATGGTAATGTTTATAGGGAAGTGGTCACTACCTAGTGGGGCGTCGTGAACTTCCCATTGAGTACTTTGGGCCAGATCTGGGGTGCATATGGTTAGGTCGAAAGCCGACATTTTATGGTTTTTCTTATCGTATCTAGTTGGTTGGTTATTGTTTAGTACAAGGTGATTTGTTTCTATCCATTCAGAGATTAGTTTGCCATGATTATCTATTTTTTCATCTATGCTCCAGGTGGGGTGGTGAGCGTTAAAGTCTCCTAGGAATATAGTTGATTTATTGCTTATTTGGAGTAATTTGTTTAGGTCCTCAGCTTGAATTTTTTGTTCTGCCCAGTGGTATATGTTTATGATGTTTATTTTTTGTTTTTTGAGAGTTATTTGGATGCCGTTTGCTTCTAGGTTTGGTGTGTTTATTTTGATTTCTTCATAGTTAATGTCTTCTCTGATTAGTATTATTAATCCTCCTGCGGCTGTAGCGGTTTAAGGTTTGGCTCGGTCTGTTCTAACTGAGTTTGGTAGAGTAAATTTAGATTTTTTTGAGAATTTGGTTTCTTGGATGCAGGCAATGTGCGGACCCTTATCTTGTTTAAATTTGCTAGATATATAGAGAACTTTAATTTATGGCGTCTTTTAACCATCACGACAATAATACTGAGTGGTCCAAGTAAGGTTCAGGAAAAGTGTGTTTTCACAGAACGGGCTGCTCGGAGATGCAGCACGTATTCTCGCGGTATGGCAGATTACAACTGTCTCAGATAATCCTGTTTTCCTAAACACACTCATAGATAATAGAAGCATTGCGCAGGGTTGAGGGAGAGGTTTATCCTGAAATGCAAGTGTTACCCTGTGATCCTTGAAAAAACCCACGACAGATTAGGTAAAAGCAAGGGATTTTCCGACCAGACACATACCATGAAAAAAGGGCTTCACTTTAAAGAGTATACTTCACTCCAACACATTTGGTGAAATTTTCTTTAGAAGATACAGTGAAAGTGCTCGACTTTAACAGACCAGTTTTCTTTGCGTTATCGTGCGACATTATTAAGTGAGAATGTAGAGGAAAAAGGGCTTAATTTTGAACTCATGGTTTTCTTTAAATGCGATAAAGTGTGACATTATAAAGTGGTACATAGGTAGATATAACACTAATCTATAGATGTAAACACATTTGAAGATAGATCTGTGTGTTTAAAGTTGATTTTGACAGCCCGGGCCAAGTCGGACCCAACACTTGTGACATAGATTTTCTTAAGAAAATACAGTAAAAATGCTTCACTTTGAGCCCCCTTGTTTTCTTTAAATACGATGTACCGTTACATTATAAAGTGGTATATAGGTAGGATATAACACTAATCCAAAGATGTAAACACATATGAAGATACATCCGGTGTGTTTAAAGTTGATTTTGACCGCCCGGGCCAAGTCGGACCCAACACAAGCAAAACACATCTGATAGAGACTATGTTGAGAATGTAGAGGGAAAAGGGCTTCACTTTGAGCGCCTTGTTTTCTTTAATTACAGCGATCTGAGACACTATAAAGTGGTATATAGGTGGATATAATACTAATCTATAGATGAGAATCCATTCATGATACATCTGTGAGATTTAAGGTGATTTTGACAGCCCGGGCCAAGTCGGACAGAACACTTCTGACATAGATTTTCTTAAGAAAATACAGTGAAAATGCTTCACTTTGAGCCCCTTGTTTTCTTTAAATACGATGTACCGTGACATTATAAAGTGGTATATAGGTAGATATAACACTAATCTATAGATGTAAACACATTTGAAGATACGTCTGCGTGTTTAAAGTTGATTTTGACCGCCCGGGCCAAGTCGGACCCAACACAAGCCAAACACTTCTGATGGAGAGAATCATGACACTGACTTTTCGGTATGACCTCTCGGTATGTAGCTATAATTATCAGTTTATAAGATACATTTTGATTCAAACTCAATTAAATGAGCAAAACTATCCGTTTCTGGACATTTGAGATCTGCCTAGATAGGCACGTTTCGTTTTATTATTGTGCTATCCATTTTTAGTATTACCCGCTGGCCCGGCCCGGCCCGACTTTTCTTGGCCCGACTTTTAGGCAATCCCGTTTAGCTAGACGATCTCCCGTTAGACTTTATTTGTAACACCCGGAAACGGTGACATTGTTTGTCATAGTAGGTGGGTGTCTCTTTGTCGGGAAGTCAGCCATGTTGCGTCATGTCATTCTGACAGACATAATGTCAATGCAACATTCTATTAAATGATTTTAACATTTCCTGTCCTGTTCCTGTTGTTATGACAAATAGTAGTTATAGACAGTTGATATTTCTATGGAAACATATTTCGTTATGAAAATTAGTAGTTATAGACATTGGGTATTTCTATGGAAACATGTTTCGTTATGAAAATTAGTAGTTATAGTCAGTGGGTATTTCTATGGAAACATGTTTCGTTATGAAAAGTAGTAGTTATAAACACTAGTACAGGGTATTTCTATGGAAACTTGTTTCGTTATGAAAATTAGTTGTTTTAAACACTGGGTATTTCTATGGAAACATGTTTCGTTATGAAAATTAATAGTTATAGTCAGTGGGTATTTCTATGGAAACATGTTTCGTTATGACAAATAGTAGTTATAGACAGTGGATATTTCTATGGAAGCATATCTCGTTATGAAAATTAGTAGTTATAAACACTAGTACAGGGTATTTCTATGGAAACTTGTTTCGTTATGAAAATTAGGAGTTATAGTCAGTGGGTATTTCTATGGAAACATGTTTCGTTATGAGAAATAGTAGTTATAGTCAGTGGATATTTCTATGGAAACATAATTCGTTATGAAAATTAGTAGTTATAAACACTAGTACAGGGTATTTCTATGGAAACTTGTTTCGTTATGAAAATTAATAGTTATAGTCAGTGGGTATTTCTATGGAAACATGTTTCGTTATGACAAATAGTAGTTAAAGACAGTGGATATTTCTATGGAAACATGTTTCGTTATGAAAATTAATAGTTATATACAGTGAGTATTTCTCGTCAATCCCTATGATCAAGTGGATAGAGCGTTTGCCCGGAGAGTGGAAGGTCGGTGGTTTGACCCCACGCCTCGTCACACCTAAAAACGTTAAAGATGGTCCTTGTTCTTACCATGCCCGGCGCTCCGTATTAGATAGAATAAAACAAGGCCTTGTCAGCTCGGAGTCAGTATAGCGTTTGAGTGGGGTACTATAGACTAAAATCTAGTCTCTGAAATGAACATATCGTACATAAAAACAGTTGTTCAGTTATCTTAATAAAAATATAATAAAAAGGAGCCCAGTGACTCTCTTCATTTTCAGATACTCCTGATACTGCAGTGATCTAGACTTGCCAAACACTATAGACTTGCATGGGCTGTATTTGATATATATTTGTATCAGGGTCTGTAAGACAGACTAGGGGTACTAGTATTTAGTTAAACTGACGTGTATGCACGTCGCTATGTATGTACAGCAATCTTGAACGCGACGAGACACACCATGTCATCTAGTCTCAACTTATCTTATCCGAACATGACGTTGGACAACAAATGCAGGCGGCATTGTGTTAACTCAATTAATATTAATTTGAGAGGTCACCAGGGCTAAGATAGCAAAGGAATTATTGTCAAAGTGCTAATTCTTATTTTGTCAAACACTCATCCCTTGAACATCTTAACGACTTATAACTGCAATCGAGAGCAAACCCACGCAAGTTGATTAAGCTAGCATGCGTAAATAGTCATCGGATGCTTTGTCTTGACGTTCATAGATACATTTGTCTTATCAGCTTGGAACATAAATTTACTGATACAATGAGGATACAGCTGTACACACATATCACATAACAGCACAACAGTATCACGTGACACAAACTGGGTCAATTTACCAACGGTCTTGCAGATCCATATCTAGAGCGAGCACATGTGCAGCTGAGAGAAATAGGGATGAGAAGTGTGTGTTCACATTAGTGAATTGATTGCGCCCTAGCGCCTATCTATCTATGTATCTATGTATGTATGTATCTATCTATCTATCTATCTATCTACCTATCTATCTATTTATCTATCTATAAAACAAATATATAACGACATATCTATCTATCTATCTATCTATCTACCTATCTGTCTATTTATCTATCTATAAAACAAATATATAACGACATGTCTATCTGTCTATCTATCTATAAAACATATATATAACGACAAATCTATCTATCTATCATCTATCTATAAAACAAATATATAACGACATATCTATCTGTCTATAACACATATATATATAACGACAAATCTATCTATCCATCTATCTATCTATCACATATATAACGCCATATCTATCTATCGATCTATTTATTTATCTATCTATCTATAAAACAAATATCTATCTATCTATCCATCTATCAAACAAACATATAATGACATATCTATCTATCCATGTATGTATATATCTATCTATCTACCTATCTATCTATCTATCTATAAAACAAATATATAACGACATATCTATCTATCTACCTATCTACCTATCTATCTATCTATAAAACATATATATAACGACAAATCTATCTATCTATCTCTCTATCTATTTATCTATCTATAAAACAAATATATAACGACATATCTATCTATCTATCAAACAAATATATAACGACATATCTATCTATCTATCCATCTATCTATAAAACAAATATATAACGCCATATCTATCTATCTATCTATCCATCTATCTATCTATAAAACATATATCTATCTATCTATCTATCCATCTATCAAACAAACATATAACGACATATCTATCTATCTATCTATCTATGTATGTATATATCTATCTATGCAAAAGTCCAAAGACGGGCTGTATTATTATAAATATGACATGTATACATGTAGGCGTAGGTCTGGATCTTCGCAACTGTCATTAATACAAAGATGTTAAACCCACTTGTTGATCCACACTGTCATATACGTACTTTGAAGAGCAGTGCAACTATGTGAATCCTCTTCAATTACTGTCATTTATGTTTTTGACTGAATCCGTGTCAGGTGACCTTGTCTATATAAGCCTTGGCCCAGAGGCGAAATGAAGGAATGTCTCGCCCTCAGCCAAGCAGGGGTAAACTAAAAAAAAAGAAGTTAAGGATGTATCGTAGTAATCAGATTATATATGTGAACCATTACGCAACGAATTGACAATTGTTTTAGGTATGCCCGTTTGCGCTAAGACGGAACCCGGTCACAAAAATGGCCACGAGAGGGGCACGAGTCGCTATTCGGCTTGTCCCGGAATAACACGAATTGGTCACGAATGGCAAGTGCCCGTGAATCTGATTTCTACATCTAATTCAATATAATTTCATACTAAAAAGTTCGCACTGTTTCTTTCATGCTGATTGGTTGAAGTAGTAGTCACGTAATCTGATATTTGGAGTTCACACTACTGTGTGAACGGACAGAAAAGTTGACACGATGTGAACAATAATTTTGTGAAATTGATCGTGTGAACTTTTGCCGGAACTACTTTCCGGGGTTTCCCAAAATTCTTGATCGGGGTTTACGATCAAGTCGTTTTTCTATTTTCTATTTAGTCCCTGCGTTTATCAGCAATATAATGTAATTGAGTACTTTTGCCTGGTCTTGTAACATTTTATCTGACTTATAAATAACAAATGCTTTGGTTCTGGTGTTTGATGTTGTCTAGTTGCTAGGCCTACATGAAACAAAATGGATTGTCCTTACGGTGATTTGTTTATGGAATGGCTGTCTATCAATACTAATAACGCAAGTGAAGAAAATGAATTCTGTAAAATAACTGAGGTGAACGAAATTGATTTATT
Organism: Haliotis cracherodii; assembly: GCF_022045235.1. Taxonomy (NCBI): domain Eukaryota; kingdom Metazoa; phylum Mollusca; class Gastropoda; order Lepetellida; family Haliotidae; genus Haliotis; species Haliotis cracherodii. The sequence continues at coordinate 12,050,190 of NW_027266286.1, forward strand.
GAGCGATATTGACTTTGATGCCTTGTTTTCGAAAATGATAGGAATCTAGCATCAAAGACAATAGCGAATGAAAACAATGTAGTACCCTGCTCAGATGTGGCCGCCGGCACAGATCAAAGCGACTGCTATCCCAAACTAAAACCCGATTCACTATCGTATCGAGAAAAAAACCTCCAAGATTTTGAGAAACCAAGACACAGCAAATCTACAAAGAAAAACGCAACATTTATGGGCTCTGAAAATGTTCAATGGTAAGCCAAATATAATTAATCTAGCTTTTGAAAAAGTAAGACATAAAAAGTTAAGGAAAGAACTTTAATTAAAAAACAAACAAAAACTTGCCTACTTGTTTTACCGATTGGTCATCGGAAACGAGAAAAATTCCTAATACCAAATATAACACACCCTGACGTTGAAAATTAACACAAAACACACACGTTTCAGAGCACTCTGTTCAATCCCCACCAGTCCATTCTACATCGTCCGAATTAGTTTTCGATGGGGAATTTTCCATAACAGTTCCATAAACTTCATTTACAACAGCAGTAAACATTTCATCCTCATCCTCTCGTTCAACTCGAAATGCACCTCGTTGCAAACTTATGTGACGTCATAAATAACCCCACACTTGATGGTTGACATCGCTTCGGGGCATCGAGTCATGTTTATATTTTTGTTCAGTTTCCTGTTACTTGTTTTAAAGATTTGATTAATCCCATTTGTTAGGATATTATTCGGCGAGACCAATAAATTACAAAGCATATGAAATTATAAGAATTGAACGAAGGGTTCATACAGTTGAACCAGCGCTTTTAAATCGTTCACACTTCAATGAACCTATCCAAGCTGACGTTCAATTCTTAAAACATTATACATCATATCCATGTTTGACTTATCGCCTAATGATATGCAAAATAATGTTGAAGTCCCCGTTCCAAAAAGTGATATTGATGCCACAAAGTCGTAGATGAATGTTCAATTATGGGATGCTAAGACTGGCTTCGTGCTAAGATCGCTTTGTGGAAAAGGCCCCGGTCTGGACAGTATTCTATGAGTAAACACTTAACATATACACATTTAGACATTTCCCCAAAATGTGAAGCCAGTATCAAAAAGTATTTATAGTGTACTGATATTCAACATACCGAAAACAGAAAATACCTATATATCGTGCCATCTAGATAGTATTACATGTTTTGCCGGTGTATATAATCTTTCTTTACCCCACTTTGCCACCGTTGATGTTTTCTGGAGAAATACACATTGATTTAAGCGGTAAATGTATAAAACAGTGCCTAGGGTCTATATAACTGTAAGTAATGCAGTCCCTAGACACCGTTTTCATAACTGTTTTGTTTCAACTACTAATCCGGACCGCCTCCGTGGTCTAGTGGTAGAGCGTCCGCACGGAGAGCGGAAGTCCGGGGTTTGATCCCCGGCTGCGTCACCAAAAGACGTTAAAAGATGGTACTTGTTGTTGCCCTGTCTGGCGCTCGGTATTACGGGGATCAAACAAGGACTGGTTGGCTCGGAGTCAGTATACTTTGTCTGAGTGGGGTATTCATGTTAATCTGCGGCATGGTATCTCAGTGTGCTAGCACTATAAATCGACATCAGTCCGGACTAGTACAAGCAGCCACACACATACACACACGTACATGTACATGCACGTCGCTATGTAAGTGCACTAATCTTAGACGCGTTTTTAAACCCCATTTCACCTAACCTCACCTCTCCTCACCTACTGATCCAAAAAGTGACATTCATCTTGATCACAGTCTTTTGCTAAATCTCCGTTTTATGAAGAATCTGTGTCTTTCCGAATTCTCTTAGTTTAAAAACAGACGAACATACACGTATAAAGTAGGACGTATTATAATAACATGATAACAAGGGAAGCCATGGGAAGTAATAATGAGAATACTATATCCTTATGAGCAGATACAGGTTTGAGGTCACGATAACCAGGCGGCAAATCATAAATATGTTACTACGTAGTAATAGATGCAACAGAAGTGAGTGAGTTGGGTTTAACGCCGCTTTTAACAGTATTCCAGTTATATCGCGGCTTGTCAGCTTAATGTGGGAGGAAAGCCCGAAGTGATGCAGGTCTGAGACGTTTACCACTTCGGTGAAACCCACGAGCACGGGTATGGTGCTGACAAACCTAGAAACATAATCGGGTGAACCGGGATTCGAACCCACAATCATAGGATTCTGGCGCGCCCAAGGGACGCAACTCGTCACAGCGAAATGCGGCGCTTTAGACGACTGGGCCAACCGTGGCCCCAGATACAACATGAACCACATGCCAATAATAGGACGTAGTTTTTGTTTGTTTATTCATTAAAATATTCCCATCTTAAATATTTTGTAAATTATTAAAATGCATCTTTATTAATAGGGGTAATCCCATAAATATGCTACAATATTTATTTGACTTACCTACCTCAAATGTCAATATATGGGGCATTCTCTGCTAATGCCTTTGAAAAGGATTTATATACGTGTTTGTAATGAATATGCGCAAGGTTTTTGTGCTCCGTTGCAAAGTACCTAGTGCATTAAAATAGATGGTTTCATAAATAACCCATATCGTAAACAGTCTTATGTGTCTCTATTCTCCCCTTCAACATTATATGATGTCAATATGGCATATGTGCCTTTGTACTGCTATATCCAATACCCTTATCAAGCACTAATCAATATTGATATGCCCACCTGTAGTCTGCTCGTGGCTACACTAAATATTGCAAAGAGGAGGCTGTTCTACGTCAAGGAGAATATCGCCTGCTTGCTTCCGCAGGGCCTTCAAGTGCAAGACATACTATCTTGTAGCTGATGTTTGTCGACGTGGGTGCTTTATATTGTATTAAGAAATCAATGGCGAATGCATTCCGTAATACGATACAATGCACCTTAAACTGGAAGCAATCAATACCTATTAATTTTGTAAAATACAATAGAAACAGAGTGTATCGCGACATGATAGGCTACCTATGTGAATGAGTTAGTGAGTGAGTATGGTTTTACGCCGCTTCTAGCAATACTCCAGCAATATCACAGCGGGGGACACCAGAATTGGCTTCACACATTGTACCAACGTCGGGAATTGAACCCAGGTCTTCGGGATGACGAACGAACGCTTTAACCACTGGGCTACCCGACCACCCCCTATGTGAATGAGATTGGTCAGATACAGAAAGACTTTGATTTTCCGTAGAGATGTGTATTTCTATTCTAATTGAGGGTAATATGATTTTAAACAGTACTCTTCTCTCGATGTACTGAGTTTAGTCGTGGTCATTGGTAACGCATGTGTCAATATAAACTTCTCAACTTTTGAACTCCCGACCATCTGAACCGCCTGGTGGCGCCTCGTGGAAGTGGAGCAACTGTGGAGTTGTTTATCGTACAATAAAACACTGGAGGGAGAACATAACATGAGGGACGCAGCAGTGTTTTATTGTATGAGTGAGTGAGTATGGTTTTACGCCGCTTTTAGCAATATTCCAGCAATATCACGACGGGGTTATTGTATGATAAACATCGACCACGTGTCGTTTATTTCTTATATGAGATTATGTACAGCCTCATAAAGATGTTAGTAAAAAGTACACACTTTAAAAATATTTACCCGTATTTAAATAATGATGACTCCCTGAATAGAATCCGACTGTGGCAATGTCGGACAAGTCCATTTTATGAACAGGGGGTATGTGATTTATATTTCTTTATATAATTTATGGCGACTTTGTTGATTGGATGTCTCTATATCCATCACTTGCTGTTTTGTCCACAAACTATGTCAACGCCATATCTAACTTCAAGACACGTATCTAACAACACGTACTCTGTATGTGACAACGCTTTCCATGTACTCCGTATGTGACAACGCTTTCCACGTACTCTGTGACAACGCTTTCCACGTACTCTATGACAACGCTTTCCACGTACTCTGTGACAACGCTTTCCACGTACTCTGTGACAACGCTTTCCACGTACTCTGTGACAACGCTTTCCAGTACTCTGTGACAACGCTTTCCACGTACTCTGTGACAACGCTTTCCATGTACTCCGTATGTGACAACCCTTTCCTTGCACTCCGTACGTGTTAATAACGGTTTCTGTGAAAAGCGTATAAACCCGAAAACATGTTTTTGAAGATCATTGGATGCATTTGGACAAACACGTGAACTGTCTGTGCCTGTTTGTATTAGAGTGTGTGATGTTGGCGTTTGGTGTGTGTAGGTGTCGGAAAGTTGTGATAGGATGTGTGTGTGTGTGTGTGTGTGTGTGTGTGTGTGTGTGTGTGTGTGTGTGTGTGTGTGTGTGTGTGTGTGTGTGTGTGTGAGCGCGTGCGTGTGTGCGTGTGTGCGTGTGTGTGTGTGTGGTGTTTTGGGAGGGAGTGTGCGCTATTGAGTGCGGTTGTGCGATGTGTATTATGTCTGTGGGGTGTTTATGCCAAGATGTACTACCCTACGATACGTGAAGGTATAGGCCATAAGATATGCGTGTGTGAGCGTGTATGAGTTGCGGTAATTTTTCTTTGAAGAGTATGTCACGGCGCGTTTCGGATCCTGTCACGGCTAATTCACGAAACTATGCGCGGACAAGACTGGGCGTGTTTCAGGACACACTTGCACGGAGTGTAGGTCTCTGTTGAAGTAATACTTACACAAGTCCTTGTCCTGAGGCACTTCGACATTATGCATTGACTTTGACAAGAAAAGCAAAATGATTTACTTATCAGGTATGCAGTTTCTTATTGAGCTTTGTCTGAAAACTAAAATGTGATTAGGCAGACTAAAACAAGTTCGGGCATAATTTTTATTTCACTCGAATGAAATATATCGGTTTGATATTTTCACGTAACTATGATATTTCATAACCAAATACACAACACATGCAAATATTGCCCGCGTGATCCGTTACTCGAGACACCACGTGATTAGTCACGTGGCATGTCCCCGTTAACCATGTGATACGCATGTCATGTTTTATTCGGGAAGTACAGTCTCATCACTGAATGATGCCATTGTTTCCCTGACGCAGACACTGAACATTGGGATAGAGCCCATTTGTCCATAACTACACCGGCATTTGATGGGCTATTATATGTGTGTGTGAGTGTGTGTTTCTTGGACGTCGGTATACAAGTAATGACATTATGCTCCTTCCCTAATACTGCATCCACCACTACTACCACTACCACTACCACTACCACTACCACTACCACCACCACTACTACCACTATCACTACCACTAACACCACCACTACTACCACTACCACCACCACTACTACCACTACCACTAACACTAACACCACCACTACTACCACTACCACTAACACTAACACCACCACTACTACCACTACCACTACCACTAACACCACCACTACTACCACTAACACCAATAACACAACCACTGCCATCACTACTACCACTACCACCACCATCACCACCACCACTACTACCACTACCACTAACACCACCACTACTACCACTACCACTAACACCAATAACACAACCACTGCCATCACTACTACCACTAACACCACCACTACTACCACTAACACCACCACTACCACCACTAACAACAATAACACCACTACTACCACTAACACCACCACTACCACTAACACTAGCACCACTACTACCACTACCACCACCACTAACACTAACACTAGCACCACTACCACTAACACTAACACTAACACCACCACTCGCACTTAATCTAACACTAGCACCACTGCCACCACTACTACCACTAACACCACTAACACCACTAACACCACCACTACCACTAACACTAGCACCACTACCACTAACACTAACACCACCATACGCACTTGATCAAACACTAGCACCACTAAAACCACCACTACTACCACTACCAATAACACCAATAACACCACCACTGCCACCACTACTACCACTACAACTACCACCACTACTACCACCACTAACACCACCACTACTACCACTAACACCACTTACACCACCACTAACACCACTACTATCACCACTACCACTAACACCATCACTACTACCATTAACACCACCACTACTATCACCACTACCACTAACACTAACACCACTAACACTAACACCACCACCACTAACACTAACACCACTACCACTAACACCACTACCACTAACACTAACACCACTAACACTAACACCACCACCACTAACACTAACACCACTACCACTAACACCATCACTACTACCATTAACACCACTACCACTAACACCACTACCACTAACACTAACACCACTAACACTAACACCACCACCACTAACACTAACACCACTACCACTAACACCACCACCACTAACACTAACACCACTACCACTACCACCACCACCACCACTAACACTAACACCACTACCACTAACACCACCACCACTAACACCACCACCACCACTAACACCACCACCACTAACACCACCACCACTAACACCACTACCACTAACACCACTACCACTAACACTAACACCACTAACACTACCACCACCACCACCACTAACACTAACACCACTACCACTAACACCACCACCACTAACACCACCACCACCACTAACACCACCACCACTAACACCACCACCACTAACACCACTACCACTAACACCACTACCACTAACACTAACACCACTAACACTACCACCACCACCACCACTAACACTAACACCACTACCACTAACACCACCACCACTAACACCACCACCACCACTAACACCACCACCACTAACACCACCACCACTAACACCACCACCACTAACACCACTACCACTAACACCACTACCACTAACACTAACACCACTAACACTAACACCACCACCACTAACACCACCACCACTAACACCACTACCACTAACACCACTACCACTAACACCACTACCACTAACACCACCACCACTAACACTAACACCACTACCACTAACACCACCACCACTAACACCACCACCACCACTAACACCACCACCACTAACACCACCACCACTAACACCACTACCACTAACACCACTACCACTAACACTAACACCACTACCACTAACACCACTACCACTAACACCACCACCACTAACACCACTACCACTAACACCACCACCACTACTACTTGGACTAACACCCCCACTTACACTATTCCAACAACGACTACCAACACACAAACATACCTTCAAGTACGGCTTCTATTTCTGCTAATTGCATACTTGTTACAAAGTACGTATTACTAATTACTAATGGAATGATAATGTACAAAAGAATCCGACCAGATTGTCGATTGATTGATACAGAGAAGTATTGATTGAAAATCAAAGCCAACAAACATCAGCCTCACGTGACCACCCCGACCTCGACACCATGACCGACAGATGTCACATCAACCCTCATACAGCAAGCGCATGTCTTCATCACCAGCGCGTTATAGCGAGGAGACACGTTTGAGGCGTGTGTACAGTACATACCATTGAAGCCACTCCAGTTATTTAGTCAACATTTACTACCTAAATGTCTGTATCACTCAGCCCTGTAAGCGTAACCACACATTAATCGTCACATCAATATTCCAAAGAACAGAATTATGTTCGTTTGACAGATAGTTGTTTTGTTATAATCTTTCAAAGAGAACTTGATGTTAACACACACACCCCTCCCCCCATAAGCGCCATGGTGAGGTGAAATGGTGTTTAACGTCGCGTGCATGATTATTGCACTTTATAGCGACTGCATGTTCGTGCATGTACGTGTGTGTGTGTGTGTGTGTGGCTGCTTGTACTAGTCCGGACTGATGTCGATTTATAGTGCTAGCTCACTGAGATACCATGCCACAGTTTAACATGAATACCCCACTCAGGGACAGTATACTGTCTCCGAGCCGACCAGTCCTTGTTTTAGCCCCTTAATGCCGAGCGCCAGACAGGGTAACAACAAGTACCATCTTTTAACGTCTTTTGGTATGACGCAGCCGGGGATCGAACCCCGGACCTTCCGCTCTCCGGGCGGACGCTCTACCACTAGACCACGGAGGCGGTCCCCATAAAAGCCAGCTATGGTGATATGCTAGATACATACATGAACATCCACATCGATGCGTGTGATCATGCAATACATAGTCGCCTTTTACAGCAAGAATGGGTTGCTGAAGACCTATTATACTCCGGGTCTTCACGGGTGTATTAGATTAGGACAAAGACTAAAATCCTAGCTCTTTTCTTAATGTTTGAATTTCTATAATCTGCAAAAAGGAAATAAACTTTTATGAAAATCTGAAAATATGAAAAATAACTATGTTTTATCAACATTATGTGCATCAGTTTGTGCTACGCCTCGTGGGAATTCCGGGTCAGAAACCTTGACTGGTCGTAAGAAGTAGCCAAATAGATCAGGTGACCAGGCTCAGTGACTTGGTTGATTGTCATCTTACCCCGACAGCATGGGTCGTTGCCCACAATCTCGTTCACTGGATTGTCTGGTCCAGACAGATTATTTACAGTCCGGAATACAGCTGGGTGCGGCACACATGTTGGTTTTACGCACAAGTACTTCCACGCGGAAGTGACATTATGTGTCACGTTTCTTTAGAACGTGAAATCCCTGGGACACGCCAGAAACCTATGATTGTGGGTTCGAATCCCGGTTCGCCCCGATTATGTTTCTAGGTTTGTCACCACCATACCCGTACTCATGGGTTGCACCGAAGTGGTAAACGTCTGAAACCTGCATCACTTCGGGCTTTCCTCCCACATTAAGCTGACACGCCGCGATATAACTGGAATAATGTTAAAAGCGGCGTTAAACCCACCTCACACACACACACACACGCACGCGCACGCACGCACGCGCACGCACGCACGCACGCACACACACACAAACACATAGAACGTGAAATACAAATTAGAATACAAATAGTTTATCTCGGTGCAGTGGTGATATGTCCAGGCATGTCTGTGCCTGAGTGTGGAACCTCCTTCAACAACAAACTCACAGCAGTATCAAGTAAATTAGTGACTTAGATTTGCCGTCACATACCAGTGTGTCAGTTCACCGTGGTACAAGTCGCACTGTAAGCGTGGAGCGTTGCTTGTTTTATTGACCAAGGGAGAAATTTTAGCAGATAAAGCTGGAAAATGGCCAACTGTCGACACAGTGACACAACATCCGGGCATTCATGACATGGCATCATAACACAACACGTGCTGAACTATAAACTAAACCTTCCTATGAGTATCTGTTTGTGTCGTCGATTGTGTCTACTTTTTATGTAGGCTCTCTACATACCACATGTGCTGTGATATCTGGACTGTCATGCCTCGACAATAGTTGAAGTAGTATTTGAGATTACCGTTAACAGTGTACATGTCAGTAAGCCAGAGCTGATGTTACCTTTTGGATCAAAACACACGAGCGTTGATATGGTGTTGACATTGACATGATTCATAATCCGGATCTAGGGTTCGAACCCACGAGTATGGTGTTGACAACCATGGATCATCATTAGAGAAAGTCTGACATCCCAACCAACCCTTATCGGATTATGTAACGTCAAAGGAAGCCACTCTGCACACCATATTTTGGAACACTAGTCAAGGGCGAAACGAAGGTATTTTTATTTTGTCATTACTGATCGGGTCTGGACTTGTAAAAGTCATCGTAGTCACTTATCTGCCAGACAGATGTGTTTTATTAATGGATATAATATGTCATGCTTGGATGCCAGCGATGATATAATATATAAAGAGAGAGTGATGTGTGACGGTGAGGGTTCGAGCGAGGGTTCGGATGTGATTGAAGTGATGTCAATGAGGGTTTGGGTGTGTCTGAATGTGCGGGTGTGTTTGCGTGGTTTGCGTAAGCTGCTGTGAGTGAAGACCTGGATGTGGGAATGGATGTGGTTGTGTGTATATAGGATGTTTGTAAGGGGGATAATATTATGAATGTTATTTTCATAACTGCTATTAAATGTGGTGTGTACATATATAAAATAGTGTTTTTATGAGTCTTTTAGTGTCTCGTAGGCCATTTTGGCCGGCCGCTGAATTTTTACATTCTTGCCTTGTCATTTTATATGTACAGCGGGTGACACTATAATAAAATATTCTTCTTCTTCTTCTTCTTCTTCTTCTTCTTCTTCTATAAAGAAATTTACCCTACAGCCGATTACCTCTCTAGTCCATAGGTCGCGCGCTAATTACACCTGTAGATCGCGATTATAACACAGAGAGAGAGAGTCATATACGCGAGTGCAGTAGTTTACGGTTTATGAATCATGTTGTCACTGTCCTTTTATTGAAAACATTCCCTTGTCACGGAATGTTTGTGACATATGCTGGTATCGACCACATTGTTCAGCGAGAACCACTGATCATAATCGATGGCAATAATGTAGGCAAAAACCAAGTACCAGGTGCAGATAGTAAGCCAGTTGAATGCCATGAGCTCAATCACGCACTATGTATAGATAATATTTAATTAAATTTGATTGTATTTATTTGTTATATTTTATTGTTGTCATTCTCCAAAGTGAAGCCCAATTATTTTTTCGACAATGCCTGCAGCTGTGGCCGTTTTTATCAACTCATTAACACAATTAGCTATTTATCGGCCATCTTTCTTTCCAAATGCACCAAAGAAGTTTATTTGCAAGAAGGATAAAGGGTCGTTCATATACAAAAGCAAATACACACAGCAAGAGCGAACATTATGCTACAGGTAAAAATCAAAATACAAATACCATATTTATACGTTTCTTGGCATGACGAGGCAGGGGTCGAACACCGAACCTTCCCCTCTCCGGGCGAACGCTCTACCACTAGACCACAGAGGTGATTGTACAAATAACCCAGTTGATTGCAATCCGTTCGAGATAGCCAATGAAACAAATAAAAAATCAGAGCAAGTAATGAGCGAATAGTAGAGTCCCATGGGCTGTGAAGAGGCCACAGTTATGTAAAAAAACACTTACAAGTTATATGCCTTTTTAGGTATTCTGTTCTCCTGCATATGAACTACTTTAAGACAATATTTTTTTTTTTTTTTTTCTTGTAAGGAGAGAGTTTGTATAAATCGGAAAGTGGTCTCTTTCCCCATACTTCCATTTGGGGTTTATAATCCCATATTAAGAAACTTTATAGTGAGTGAGTGAGTGAGTTTGGATTTACGCCGCTTTTAGTAATATTCCAGTAATATCAGGGCGGGGGACACCAGAAATTGGCTTCACACATTGTACCCATGTCGGGTTTCGAACCCGGGTCCTCGGCGTGACGAGCGAACGCTTTAACCACTAGGCTACCCGACCGCCCCAAGAAACTTTATAAACGCTTGCAGATGGATTGTTTCGCAGTGCTGTCCCCTCACCACAGAACCATATAATGAACATGGCTGTATTTGCGTTTCAAACATCGTCACAAATACCGCAGTGGAAACCATATCAGTTTTACTGAAAGTTATCATTAATTCAAGGCGTTATATTTTTCATTTAATGCCTAAATCTGAAAAAATATTGCTGAAATTTCCTGAAAATGTACAGACAAAACCAAAATATTTGTAGCTGGATGCAACTTCAATCAATTACGAAAGAATATTTCATTGCCTCTGTAACCCATTGTCTGAGACTATAATAACCTCGTCTGCAAAGACCAATAACAATATTTCTAATATATCAGGGATTAACTGAAAATCATGTTTGCCATCAGAAATAATTCCATCAACTCGGAATTAAAGACAGCAGAATGTTTGTGTGGTAGTAATTGTGAAAATGCATGTCACTTTTGTCTTTGAATGCGACTTGTTGAACGAAGAAAGCGACACTTAGAAAATAGTGAGTGAAGCTTGGGAATAGATATTTTACAGACGGATCTCCAACAAGGGAGGTAACTCGTACACCCTTACGTACAGTCATTGCGTCTGATCTGTCACCCACGCCACTCCGAGCTTGCAGTTGTTTCAGAACGTTTAAAACTAAAACATTATCATCTTGTCAAGTGGATTATCCAAACTGTAGGAACGGACAGTGTTAGGATGCGGTCGTAGGTCAAGCGAAGTATCATGAGATTAACCATCATTCGTTTTATTTAAAATTCATTTTTTACATATATACACAACATATATACACCCACCAAATTTGCGTCTTGTATTTTTAAAGCAAACAAAACAACCACAGTTTCAGATCTTGAGAAATCCTCAAATCATGGTTAGAGCACATTTGGCGCCCTTTGGTCAGTTTGGCAGTCTCAAATATAAATATTCCCTTAGTTGGGTTAAGAAAACACGATCAATATCTTCAACATAGCAGAAATATGCTTACAGTCACGAATGCCGTAATAGAAATCAAAGACTTATGTAAAAGGTTTATGGACTACCCCACGAATGTTCGTGATGTAAAACCTTTATCAACGTCCAATAACTGCACTTTTTTAAAATATTTCTATTCATTCAACAATCACGGACCCTTCAACCTTCACTTTGAAATCCAATTCCCATACCATTGCCATGAAGACGTCTGAATCAAAACCAAGAAGGCAATTGCCTCCTGGATAGTTACCATGCGGTCTGACTCAATACATTCCAATATATTAGACGCTTTACCAGCAGTATGTGTTTTCGGATTTGCGGGTCCTATTGCGTATGTGATGCCCGAGAATTTGAGGTTTCAAATGTTAAAATTAGCATGTTAAATTGTTTTTTCAAATTGTTTGTTTTGTTTTCAGATGGAGAATGGCCACGGTCCAAACCAGCAAAAACCCGAACACACAAAGATCCGGCGTCTGGTTCCATACGCGATTAGCCACGAGGGGATTTTGTGGGAGGACGACTCCCGTCTACTGAGCATCGTCTCCCTGTACGTCCTCGGTCTTGTCGGAGTGTTCATCCTCATCTTCCTGCTGTGCCACTTCCTGAAGGACTCCGGACTGTCCCACCTTGGCCAGAACGACATCATTGACGTTGACAATGTGGCGCTATATAACGAAGTGTATACTAACAGGATCATTGATATCATTCACACATCGGAGCGGGAACACCAGTCCCCTAAAACTAGTCCTGTGTCTACCATACGCAGCCATAGGAGACTCTGCGACACTGCTGAAATAAGTAAGTGAACTCTTCTGAAAAGCTTTATTTTCTTGTTCTCTGAACTCCGCTTATGAGTCGAAGAATCACCATTCTCGATTATCCAGTTTATTATACATCCATTCAAATATGATAAATACATAGGACTATTGATTCGTGTCGAGTCTGATTCGAAAGACATGGCGCTTAAAATATCGTCCAATCAAAATCTCTTATCAGCGAGAGAAATTCTAACAACCTACAAGAGGACGTATGGAGTAGATATCGCACAACAAAACAACATATATAATAATGAATATTATACGGTGAGTGAGTGAGTTTGGTTTTACGCCGCTTTTAGCAATATTCCAGCAATATCACGCCGGGGGACACCAGAGACAGCTTCACACATCGTACCCATGTCGGGAATCGAACCTGGGTCTTCGCCCCTGAATATTACACATCTATTTAATGCAGTATATGTTATGCAAGCTCCACGCCATGAATGTGTCAGCGTGAGTGAATGAGTGAGTGATTATGTCCTAATTCCGCTTCATCATCTTTTTCCTGTATTCGATGCAGGTACGGGTAAAGATGGTCAACCAGTTGACCTGTATTCCTATACCGTTATATATGTTTTTCTCAATGTTTCTGAACGAGCAAGACGTGACATCTGTCGAAGTTGGTGTAAATTGAACGATCGTGCGCTTTGTTGTCTAATATTGTTATTTATCATCCAAAACTGGCTCCCACGGTAGATATCGCTTGGGTATCGCTTCCTTGCCCGTGAAGAGATCAGCCGTTTAATAAACATACAGCTTTAATACACATTGTGTAATACCAAAGCCGGTGTTAATGTACAGCGGGAACAAGTTTCACGAACAAATATTGAAAACTCTCGACATCCCGGGGCTTATTCAACGACATTGCGTATAGAGATGACAGATCACTGGAAGGAGCTTATGCACACACGATGACCCCAGCAACCCTGTTGCTAGGCTGACGTCACATGGCATTGTTTCGCCGGTGTATCTTGCAACAAAATTTCACAAATTACGTCATAGGGTATTGTGTCGTAATTGTAAACTTTGTAATGGAGAACCCCGTTCCACAAGGCGATCGTAGCGCCACGACACTTCTACGTCTAGGTATATGGGAGTTATAGATAGCCTAAGCGCTCGATCACTTTCTGGAAAGGAACCCTGATAATGAATTCTTAAGGTTGGCTAGTCTGTCTTACAGACCCTAATACAAATATATATAAAATAAAGCCCATGCAAGTCTATAATGTTTGGCAAGTCTAGATTACTGCAGTATCAGGATGAAGAGAGTCACTGGGCTCCCTTTTATTATATTTTTATTAAGATAACTGAACAACTGTTTTTTTCTGTAGGATATGTTCATTTCAGAGACTAGATGTTAGTCTAAAGGTTGGCCAGTACATGGTATTGACTTAATACGTGTCAACACTTGACGTTTTTGAAGTATTGTTTTGTTAAACTCAATAGGATTATGCTGTGGATCGCGTAGATGTCTGCCTATAATCACACACGACATTGTTTTCTAAAAAAAGGTTTTAAACGGCAAGTTATAAATAAAATACGAAATTCGCCCCCGTGTAGAACCAATTTAATGCAACTCGTGAATAGTTCGCTCGTCAAATACCAGAAAAATTCACTCGTTTCATAACACAGGTAATACACGGGAGCTCGTTTAGTATTCTATTTATATAGAGATTACTACTCGAGTGTCTGTCAGATACCATTGATCTTACAACGAGTTGTTTCAGAACGTTTCTAACGAGCGGGATACGCTTTGTAACAAAGAGTTGTAAGATCAGTGGTATCTGACAGGCACGAGTGCAGTAATCTGTTTGTTACACTCGCTAAAATCGCACCTTTTTGTCTATTCTCATGATTGCAGTAGCGCATTAATACATAACACCACTGTCATAAGTGACGTCATCCTTTGTACTGCTTACTCTGTGGATTATCAAGGCGATGATAATAATGCCTACTAGACAAAAACAAAGAACACTCGTCGTCAAAAGTTGAAAAACTACTCGGCAAGCCTCGGAGTTATTCCACTTTAATAAGACTTGTGAGAGACTCTCTCTCTCTCTCTCTCTCTCTCTCTCTCTCTCTCTCTCTCTCTCTCTCTCTCTCTCTCTCTCTCTCTCTCTCTCTCGGGCGGTCGGGTAGCCTAGTGGTTAAAGCGTTAGCTCGTCTCGCCTAAGACCCGGGTTCGATTCCCGACATTGGTACAATGTGTGAAGCCCATTTCCGGTGTCCCCCGCCGTGATATTGCTGGAATATTACTAAAAGCGGCGTAAAACCATACTCACTCACTCACTCACTCACTAAAGTAAAGTCGAGGATAATCTCTATATAGTAATGCCTAAATATACAGTAATGGAGTAAGATTGAACACAGTTTTAATTGGCTAGCGCTTTCAACTCGTACCACGTACGAGTCTTATCAGGCCATAATTGAATAACGGACATGTTATTAGGGCTTTCAGGGATAGAGTATATATATATATATATATATATATATATATATATATATATATATATATATATATATATATATATATACGTCAAGATGAGTCCAATCTCGGTTTACTGTTTACACGTTGAGAAGAACATCTCTAACTCGACATCCGGGTGGTTGGTTTATCTACAGTCCCAATGAAGAGAATAAAACCTTTATCCCTAAAGCCCTAAAGCCCGCTGATGGTTTGTACATATCACGTCGAGGATAATCTCTTTATCTCGAATTTCTGGTGGACGGTTTATTTTAGCTACCAAACACGTAGCCTTGCTCCAAGGCTGTATTGAATGAAAAGTCCATAGATGTGTAGTAATTCTATCCTTCTAATAGGCAAGTCTAGATATGTTGAAAGACTCCAGTCTTTCATAGGGACAACGTGTTCTTATTATTTACAGTATCTAGAAATTATGATTTACTACTAATAATTGTTGCCTTAGAGACCTGTGCATGTCAACCAAACACGTTAATGCCCACGTTAATTCTTCTATCTCCAAACTCCCGTGAACTCAAAGGTTCCCAGTTAAAGTCAGTTTGACAGTTATTAGTAACCACACATGTGGTCACGGACAGGAATCCATCATCTCAGGCACCGTTCAACCCCCGGGCACTGCCGCACTCCCCTCACATTCCATTGCCCGGGGGAGGGGCGGCGGAGTTCGGATGGTCGTTGTTGTTTTGTGTAGTGTAAACTAGTATTACAAGTGTGCCAGGTCTTGAGGCCGCTTTTTCGTCATGTCTCTCTTTGATAAATAATCCAACCATGTAAACGTTGAACGAGGTCAGAGGGTCAGATCGCACGTACGTGCATGCACGCTGGAGTCATAGATAAGATAAGATAAGATAAGATAATATTTATTGCCGAAACGTTCCATTACGGGACAGATGCAATTTTAAAAGACAAGACATTATGATTCATATATACATATATACAAACATACATAATTTACATTCCTGTGGACACATACAAAATTATAATCAATATTACATATTTGATGATATTATTATACATAAAATGTCAACGGTTGATTATGAAGGGGTATTTAGTGTTTGAAATGATAGATATGGAAACAAATGCAGTTGATATTGACTGCTTCATTATTTGACAGGATGTAGTGAAATAATTTGTCTTCATGACTGTGGACATTTACATTTTGTCTGGATAATTTTTCAAAGAGTATATTTCTTTCTTGAGTGTGTTTAATACAGTGAAGTAAGTAGCGTTTTTCGTCATCAATGGTTGAACATGTTTGTATGTCTTCCAAGTACAATATTTAGTTTATGGTTACTTAATCTTAGTTTAGAAAAGTGCACTCGATATTTTTTTACTTTACAGTGACTGAGATAGGGTTCTAATTTTATTTCATTTTTAACTATCCTGTATGTCCTAAGTTTGTTTCCTGTGCCTCTAGTTGCATTTACATCTTGAAGAGATTCCTTGAAGAGGGAGTTGAATTTAGATTTGTCTCTTTGAATATTGGTGATAGGAAAGCTGAAGTACTCAAAATGTGTTTTCCTAAGAATAGATTGAGCTGGTAAACCCATCCTTATCGTTTTTTTCACCAAATATGTAGCCTTCTGAAGTATCATGTTTTTGGCAGAACAAACATGATGATAAAAATTTGCTATTTTGATTAATACTATGTAGATAAGAGGATAGAGTCCTAGTTCTGCTCGGCTTGCCAAGTTGTGTGTTATTTTGTTGACACCTAACATGGATATACAAAATTTGAGCTGCAGTTTCTCGGGGATAAATGAATCAAAGTTGTTCAGGAGGATTGATTCAACACCCCAGATTTCACTCTTATATAACATTACTGGCTCGATTAATGTTTTAAATAGTTGCTAGCAAGAGCTATTGGTATGTCTTGGTTAAAAATGGCGGACTGAAGCTTGTGGTAGGCCCCTAGGCCTTTTTACAAGAGAGGTGTATGAGTCACGGCACAAAGTCCGCGGTATATTATGCCATTCGTTCCAACGCGTCACGGTAGATGACGGGGGATGGGGTAGGGGATGGCCGTCATTCCCATTCGTGACCAACTCGTGTTCTTCCGGGACAAGCCACATAGCGACTCGTGCCCCTCTCGTGGCCATTTTTGCAACCGGGTTCCGTCTTAGCGCAAACGGGCATAACTAAAACTATTGTCAACTCGTTGCGCAACGGTTTACATATATTTCCCCATATATCATTTATATTTCAGATGCAATTAAAAGCACATCAGGACATGCGAAATTATACAGTATGATTGAACACATTTAACTGTGTCTTGGGTATATTTTTAGAACCAAGACATATGTAAAAACAGAAATTATTTCTGAGGGATTCTTTGACAAAGAACTTGAAATCATACGCGCATTCTGATTGGTTTGTCGTATTTTCGCACATAACATTCATCGATAGGGGGACGAGTCTTCTTGCAGGTTACGGAAAGGGGCGAGTGGTGACGAATGCGTCATTCCATAGCGACTGGGTATTGGGTGTCTAACATATTCTCGTTACTGATTAGTTCATCAGTGACCATCATCAACAAGGAATGCTGAGTTACATTATGTTCACATGGGCTAATCTCACGCAAGTCTATAATATAGTTTGGCAAGTCTAGATTTCTTCTGAAAATGAAGAGAGCCATTGGCTCATTTCTATTATATATCGTGAGACAAAATCACACTAAAATATTTTCTATGCAGAGACTATCTCCACTTCTACATGACACGACTGAGAAACCGGCATTGTATTGCCATAACATGCTTTCTTCAATAAGTCACAAAGTTCTCCAATAAGTCACAAAGTTCTCCAATAAGTCACAAAGTTCTCCAATAAGTCACAAAGGCTGACTATAATTTTATTCCATGGAGGCCATGCCCCGTATTGTAACAGTTCCGTTTAAAGTTTTTTGGGACATTGCGGTTTTTGGGAAGAAGAGAAAAATGAGTCTCTGGGCTCCTTTTATTAATCTTTTATTAAAATAATTTAACACATATTTTTTTTATGTAAGATATGTTCATTTCAGAGACTAGATGTTAGTCTAGTTTATGGGTAATTGTATAGGAAATTCAAGCATATATAATTTTGTCCACAATTGTCTGTGACAATCCATTGTTAGTATATGGGTTTTACACATTCCCGTTATGTTGTTAGTTGTTCGGGTAACTGTTTTGTCTAAACGACTCCCAAATTCATATTATGTGTCGGAACATTTGTCACAATAAGGACAGAGAGACCCTAAACAGTCTTATTCCACGGTGCCCCAACGGTGTTTATGAATATACCAGTGGAAATAGTGAACGAATATTGCATTCGGACGAGTATGTGATTCTTCTACATTGAGTGTATTGGTATAGCATTCTGCGGCATTCTGAATAACATTGTTCATTAGGATTTGTTTAAACTTAAATTTAAATTAACAATCTTATTTTCCGCATTATGATCTCTTTCATCAATTGTCAGCCTTGAGTTTAACAAAACAATACTTCAAAAACGTCAAATGTTGACACGTATTAAGTCAATACCATGTACCGGCCAACCTTTCGACTAACATCTAGTCTCTGAAATGAACATATCGTACAGAAAAAAACAGTTGTTCAGTTATCTTAATAAAAAAATATAATAAAAAGGAGCCCAGTGACTCTCTCCCTTATACTGCAGTGATCTAGACTTGCCAAACATTATAGACTTGCATGGGCTGTATTTGATATATGTTTGTATCAGGGTCTGCATAGCGGGAGTACACGGCATGTTTAATGTTTGGGGGAAATTATTTTATTGTAAATTTAATCTGATGAACAAAGAGTTTGCCGCTGAGTTGATGCAAGGCATCAAAGGTTTTCTTGTGAAAAGTCTGACGTAGTCCGGTGAAATTACGTACGTAATTTAGCAAGTCGACGTCGTTCCTGTGAGCCAACCCATGAGTATCCAGTGTATTTATTCTCCATTCTGTTAGGTTAATAATTGAATTGAGATATGATACACTTGATAATCGAGGATGCAGCGACTGTTTCAATTCTTAAATATGGATGACGCCTGTTGAAAGTTAATTGAGTTTTAAGCTTTGACTTTACTAGTGATGCTTTTTACATGGTATATTTATTACATACGTAGCTTCATTTACCTGACTAATAAATATATAAATATATTATTAGACACATAATCGTTCCTGTTAGATATAGGTTTTATTTCAAGGCGTATTCGCTCGTTATAAAGCGTTTGAATCACACCAGTAATAATAAAAACACGGGCTCGTATAATAATCTCTATGTATTAAAACCTGGCTCTCACGGTGTTTAAGTACTAATCAATACTTATTTCAAGCTAAAACGGAATGTATCCTAGTAGCAAAGTGATACCCAAGTTTTCTTTGAATTGTGTATGAAATACTTTGTTTAGTTTAGTTGGTTTGTTGTTTAACGCCGCACTCAGCAATATTCCAGCAATATGACGGCGGTCTGTAAATAATCGCGTCCGGATCAGACAAACCAGTGGTTAATATCATGAGTATCGATCCACGCAATTGGGATCGATGACATGCATCAACCAGGTCAGCGAGCCTGACCACCCTATGCCGTTAGTCGCCTTTTACGACAAGCATAGTCACCTTTTACGGCAAGCATGGGTGGCTGAAGACCTATTCTACCCCGGAATCTTCACGGGTATGAAATACAATGACATTGAAAATATTGTAACGACAAATTGTGTCAAGATGTAAAATTTCATGGAATCGTAAACTACAACAACAACAACAACAACAACAACAACAACAACTACTACTACTACTACTACTACTACTACTACTACTACTACTACTTTTATTGTATATATGAGTGCGAAGCAATTTAGCAAATTATTTTAATAAATTCAATATATCTTCAAGTCGAAATCCTTAATGTTTTTCAAAATATGATAGAATGCAGACGTAGATCCGTTACTTGTCAGTCAAAAAAACTCAAAAAAACATCCGAGGCAGAATTTTTTCCACATAATTGTAATTTCACCTGACGAATGTTTTGTAAATTATAAAAAAAACTATTTTTCTTGCAGTCATGCGATTATTTCTTTTCTGACCTCGGTAATCCAGTGGTTGGATAAGGGAAAGTTCATACAAGAGGCCCAATGCGTGTGAGTGTTCACTGAAACACTGCACAGCCTGACAGTGTCGTCGTTAACTGATTATACCTTCCCTGCCTGGTTCCAATATTGTGACAAACATGTACTTCAAAGCTTCACAGGAAAGCAGCTCGCATAAACAACCCACAGGGTTACCAAGGCAACGTGACAAACATGCCAATGTGTAAATGAATTTAACAAGTCAAATGTGTTTAGTGATGTTATCTGTATAACAGAGGTACTACCATAGACAGATACACAAGGCCATTGGATATTCAGTGGTTGGAGTTTGTATTGACGACAGATATTTTCCGGCTACAAATATTTATTTAATTGAAACTACAGATAATTTCCTTTCCCCCCCAATAATATGAAGCATAAATAACCTTTTCTGGAAGTTTAGGGGACAATATATTTTTTGGGCTCAAAATCCCCAAGCTAAATTGGTCAGGCCCCCAACATTTTGTACTAAAGTTATCTTAATCCAAATTGATCCCAGATCAATGCTTAATTTCAGCTGAGTAAATCTGACTTATCTTTTTTTCTATATTCCCTCGTTATACCGCCATTCTAAAATACCTACCTATTTCAAAATATAGAACGTTGCCGTAGTGGTATACTGGTGACAGCTGGTACTTTCAGGTTCATGCCGGATACATGTGATTTAAAGGGATGCGATGGGATGCCTGGTGATGCTCAGTAATAAACGGGGAGTCATACACAGTAATGCTTAATGGTGTTCTGTAATGCTTACCTGTGCACGCTGGTGCTCACTGATGCTCGGTGATGTTTTGTAATATCCATTAATGCTTAAGGATGTTCCGTGATGCTCACTTCTGGTTGAGGATCGTCTTTAATGCTCACTTATGCTCGGTGATGCTCACTGATGCTTTGTAATATCCATTAATGATTAAGGATACTCCGTGATGCTCACTTTTGGTTGAGGATCTTCTGTAATGCTCACTTATGATTGGTGATGTTTTGTAATATCCATTAATGCTCAAGGATGTTCCGTGATGTTTACTTCTCCTTGAGGATCTTCTGTAATGCTCACTTATGCTCGAAGATGCTCACTGATGCTCGGTGATGTTTTGTAATATCCATTAATGCTTAAGGATGTTCCGTGATGCTCACTTCTGGTTGAGGATGTTCTATAATGCTCACTTATGCTCGGTGATGCTCACTGATGCTCGGTGATGTTTTGTCATATCCATTAATGCTCAAGGATGTTCCGTGATGTTTACTTCTCCTTGAGGATCTTCTGTAATGCTCACTTATGCTCGAAGATGCTCACTGATGCTCGGTGATGTTTTGTAATATCCATTAATGCTTAAGGATGTTCCGTGATGCTCACTTCTGGTTGAGGATGTTCTATAATGCTCACTTATGCTCGGTGATGCTCACTGATGCTCGGTGATGTTTTGTAATATCCATTAATTCTTAAGGATGTTCCCTGATGCTCACTTCTGGTTGAGTATGTTCTGTAATGATCACTTATGCTCGGTGATGCTCACTGATGCTCGGTGATGTTTTGTAATATCCATTAATTCTTAAGGATGTTCCGTGATGCTCACTTCTGGTTGAGGATGTTCTATAATGCTCACTTATGCTCGGTGATGCTCACTGATGCTCGGTGATGTTTTGTAATATCCATTAATGCTCAAGGATGTTCCGTGATGTTTACTTCTCCTTGAGGATCTTCTGTAATGCTCACTTATGCTCGAAGATGCTCACTGATGCTCGGTGATGTTTTGTAATATCCATTAATGCTTAAGGATGTTCCGTGATGCTCACTTCTGGTTGAGGATGTTCTATAATGCTCACTTATGCTCGGTGATGCTCACTGATGCTCGGTGATGTTTTGTAATATCCATTAATTCTTAAGGATGTTCCCTGATGCTCACTTCTGGTTGAGTATGTTCTGTAATGATCACTTATGCTCACTGATGCTCACTGATGCTTTGTAATATCCATTAATGCATAGGGATATTCCGTGATGCTCACTTCTGGTTGAGGATGTTCTGTAATGCTCACTTATGCTCGGTGATGCCCACTTATGCTCGGTGATGTTTTGTAATATCCATTAATTCTTAAGGATGTTCCCTGATGCTCACTTCTGTATGAGTATGTTCTGTAATGCTCACTTATGCTCACTGGTGCTCACTGATGCTTTGTAATATCCATTAATGCATAGGGATATTCCGTGATGCTCACTTCTGGTTGAGGATGTTCTGTAATGCTCACTTATGCTCGGTGATGCCCACTTATGCTCGGTGATGTTTTGTAATATCCAATAATGCTTAAGGATGTTCCCTGATGCTCACTTCTGTATGAGGATGTTCTGTAATGATCACTTATGCTCACTGATGCTCACTGATGCTTTGTAATATCCATTAATGCATAGGGATATTCCGTGATGCTCACTGCTGGTTGAGGATCTTCTGTAATGCTCACTTATGCTCGTTGATGCTCACTGATGCTCGGTGATGTTTTGTTATATCCATTAATGCTTAAGGATGTTCAGTGATGCTCACTTCTGGTTGAAGATCTTCTGTAATGCTCACTTATGCTCGGTGAAGCTCACTGATGCTCGGTGATGTTTTGTAATATCCATTAATTCTTAAGGATATTCCGTGATGCTCACTTCTGGTTGAGGATGTTCTGTAATGCTCACTTATGCTCGTTGATGCTTTGTAATATCCATTAATGTTTAAGGATGTTCCGTGATGCTCACTTCTGGTTGAGGATGTTCTGTAATGCTCACTTATGCTCGGTGATGCCCACTTATGCTCGGTGATGTTTTGTAATATCCAATAATGCTTAAGGATGTTCCCCGATGCTCACTTCTGGTTGAGGATGTTCTGTAATGCTCACTTATGCTCGGTGATGCTCACTGATGCTTTGTAATATCCATTAATGCAAAGGGATATTCCGTGATGCTCACTTCTGGTTGAGGATGTTCTGTAATGCTCACTTATGCTCGGTGATGTTTTGTAATAACCATTAATGCTCAAGGATGTTCAGTAATGCTCACGTATTATAATGGTCGATGATCCTCTTTACAATCAGTGAAAATAAACAAACAAGACATGGCGTCGAGGTGACTGCAAACGGCAGAGGCACGGCCATTTTGGAAACATTATTTTTGACCATGACCATGAATTCATAGGTCTGTGGTATGCAGTGACTATGCCAGTGACCCTTATATGCTAGTGGTATGCAGTGCCTATGCCAGTGACCCTTATATGCTAGTGGTATGCAGTGCCTATGCCAGTGACCCTTATATGCTAGTGGTATGCAGTGACTATGCCAGTGACCCTTATATGCTAGTAGTGGTGAGGTAAGGTCATATATGGGGTTTAGCGGCTCGTTCAGTATTATTGAACGTATGCCTGCACGCGCGCGTGTGCCTGCTTGTACTGGTCCTCACTAATCCCGGTTTTGTTGTTCTAGTCCACTGATATACTAGTATACCGCAGTTTAACATGAATATACCCACTCAGACACAGTATACTGACTCCCGCACCTATCAGTCTTGTTTTATCCGCCTTATGACGAGCACCAGGCAGGGTAATAAGAAGCACCATCTTTTAACTTCAAGTCTTTAAGTATGACACGGCCGGGCTTGGGACAACCGACTTTCCGGGCAGACGCTCTATCCACTAGACCACGGAGGAGGCTTATACACTGGTGATATTTACACATTTGGGAATACCGACACATGATACCAGCAATCTTTAGTGTCATTAAAACGTCGACATTAGTTCATACACAGCTTAACTTGAAAGTATTTCAATTAATTTGTTTCATTGGAAGTATCAGACAATTCTGAAAACCAATTCCCTTGGAACTATTTCTGACGACTTCGGATGGCACCTCTCAGTGATGGACATATTTCACTAATGGAATTTAGTCATGCAGGGCCGTCGAAGTGCATCGCATCAAATTTCCACCACCAAAGCTGTGGCCACGTAGAAAATATTTGCCATTGCCCGACAAGCCTGGCATGTTAGAGTCATGGCCATATGCTATATCCGTTAATGATCTGTCCTTACGGTTAGACCTCCATCGTTTAACCCATAGTCATATTTCATTATGAAACTAATGGAATACACACCGCTGATAATATCAATGCTATTTTGTCGATGAAACATTTTGTCGATGAAACAAAGAAACATTGCTGGTTGAATTCTATACAAAAATTAAATAAGAGTTTGTTTTACGGAACAAACATGCTTATTTTGTATTTGTATTTTGATGAAATGAGTAATATATTAAAATTTGAACCCTATCTTTATATTTACTAGCAATAATCTGATATTTTAAGAATCGGGTTCTCTCCAACTGTGATGAGCACCCGTGAAGACAAATCTCGGAGGACCAGCTCTTACCCTATCAGGGGTTAGAAGAAGACCGCACGGACCTAATCCTGCTAAGACATCTTATTACGTGAAACCGCTTCGGCCTTGAAAGCTTTTCTCCAACTTGTACATAGACAAGGTTTAACGTCGCGTTTAGATATTGAGGTTATCACGCGAGTGTGTTTGGGGATGGTAAATATCCTGCATTAGGAATCAACATTGTATTTAGCGAGCTTTGGCGAGCTAAATACAAAGTGTTTATTCCTAATACACTCAAGTGAAAGATTTCTCCTTTTTCTAGAAAACGTTGTGTGAAACCCATATCGAAACGTTTGAAGACGACTTAATTAACTGTTAGATATGTTCAAGTGTTTTTTAATCCTTAAAGTCTTAATAAAATAACGCCTTGTGTAATGTGTTAGATTGTGTGACCTATGTACATTCACAAGTAATTAGATAACACTAGGAAGAGAAACAATTAAATTTCATATGAAACATACATACACTCTTCAAAAAAAGAAACGCACAGTTAGTGTGTAGTTCATTGAACCTGACTACACAAACAATCCGGTATATAAATAGGAAATGTGTTTTCACACTTGTTCAAAAATGTCATGGAGGAAAACAGTTAAGCAGAATGTACGTGCAAGTTATGGCATTCGTAACTCGTGGTAGTAGCTATAAAAAGGCAAACATATGTCAATAACTTGTAATTCAATTGTCAACAATTTTCAAGTTCGAAAATGCCAAAACTCAGCGCTGCCGATCGGAACATGGCCATAGAAGGTATCCAAAGAGGGGAATCGCAGTCTTCTGTTGCAAGCCACTTCAACGTCCACCACAGCACCATTGGCCGTCTTTGGGACCGATACACAAATCATTTCAACTGCATACCGTCCGAGAACCGGCCGACCAAGAGTTACCACCCCTGCACAGGATCGCTACATTCGACTGTTCCACCTACGTAATCGCAATGCCACAGCTACGGATACTGCAGGACGCATCCCTGGTTTGAGGAGGATATCGGACCAGACTGTCAGGAACCATCTTCCGACCCAGTAGACCAGTTATCGTCCCTGTTTTGCAACAGATCCATGAACAGCGACGCATGCGTTGTTGCCATTTCTTACAGCCTTGGAACTTGAGAAACTGGAGACGCCATATCCTACACCACGAGATCTGACTTGGTTGTGGTTCAGGGAAATTTGACAGCATATCGCTACATGAATCAAATTCTTCAACCTCACCTTCTTCCAATCATTGACCGCCAGAGGGAGCTGTTTCAACAGGACAACGCTCCACTGCACACAGCTTATGTCACGGTAGACCTTCATAGTGCCAACATCAACGGCTTGCCCTGGCCGTCGAGATCTCGAGATCTCAACCAAATCGAACACTTCTGGGATGAATTCGATCGACGTGTACGTCAACGTCAGACCACGCCGCAGACTCTCCCTCAACTGAAAACGAGTTACAAGCAGAATGGCGCAGAATTCCGCAGGAAAGAATGCGTTCACTTATCCAGTCAGTGCCGAGGATTGCTGCTTGGGGCGGTCACAAGATATACTGAGTTCTGCGCACCCTTGTGGCCTTATGTGACATGACAATGAACAGTGTTCAATGCCTTTGTACAACGGCAACATGTGACAATCGAGCTCCAAAATTTCATATTTGTATCTATGATATTAAATTAAATATATCGACTTTATAAAATACAATAAAGTGTATATATTCCTTTTTTGAGATAGTAGGAATGACCTTTAGTTAGAGAACACTCTGTCGTCGAGTGAAAAAACTAATCAAAATAGCAGTTTGTTATTCACTAGCCGATAGTTACCAATATGTTCCAGCCTATAAAACGTTTTCGTGCCATCAAAATCTGATTTACGTGGTAATATAGCTCGGACACACACACACACACACACACACACACACACACACTCACTCACTCACTCACTCACTCCCCCTACTCAAATGAACACTGGGTTTTAATAGAAAGGAAAAGATTAAAGCGGAGTTCAGACTATTCTTCGAGTCATCGCACGCTATTTCCTTGTGTGGCAGGCTAATAGTATTTACATTAATCTGCTTTACTTGGACTTTCCTCCGATTAATGATGTGTTTGCTTGTTTTCTGATCCAACTTACGTTTTCGTTAACTGTTAAACCTCTTAGGTTGGGCCTAAAGGAAACTCGGTTAAAAAAATCAGGTTGATTTTAACAGGATTTAATTCTTTTCTTTATGTAAATGCGATACATGGTGTGATGTAAAGTAGGTGATGGCTAACCTGGAAATTGTTCATTCGTTGATTACAAAAAAACACGCAATGTATGTATAATATCGTTTTTCTCGCAATACTTGTACATATAGTATGGTATATATATTTTTCCTCGCAGCACTTATATATAATATGTATAGTTAATGTAGAGAGAGGTATGTATAATAACGTTTTTCTCACAAAACTTATGTTGTCATGACATCCAACCTGTCCAACACAGTCTAGTTTGTTAAAACTGGGGACAAATTATGTTTTCCCATGTCTTTCTGGAACAAATATTTTTTTTATGTTTATCTTTTATATAACACACACACATACACACACACACACACCATCGCCTTCAGATTCAGATTCAGAACCAAAGAATAATGCACATATTCTAGGCTGATGAATCAATTTGCCCTTCATACCATGCCGTCAATTATAATGTCACTTATGAATTAATTATTAGTTCAAAATTATCAGCTTTTGAAACATATTTACACATGCATCGCACTGGCTTTTTAGCAGCGTATATAGTTGCGGTTCAACATGATCAGTGAAGCATTATGAACACAGCAAAAATTGGCTAGGTGTCATATTCCGTCAATGCATGATGAATATTTTATAGGTCTGATGAAATGATATGATTTTTCGTAATATTTATATGCTTTACATGGTGACATGAAAGGCAAACCAGGTGTACTTTTTTTGCCCCTCAGTATACACAGCGTTAAACTTAGCGTTTAAATTTTTCCCTTCATTTATATTGAGTGAGTAAGTTGTGTTTAACGCCGCTTTTAACGGTATTTCAGTTAAATCGCGGCATGTCAGCTTAATGTGGGAGGAAAGTCCGAAGTGATGCAGGTCTCAGACGTTTACCGCTTCGGTGAAACCCACGAACACGGGTATGGCGCTGACAAACCTAGAAAGATAATCGGGGCGAACCCACAATCATAGGTTTCTGGCATGGCCAAGGGACGCAACTCTGCACATCGAATCGAATCGCGGCGCCTTAGACGACTGGGCCACTATCACTCTCCCCCCCCCCCCCCCCCCACACACACACACACACAACCAACCACCCCCAACACACACACACACACACACACACACACACACACACACACACACACATAATAAAAATAATAAAAATAATAAAAAATAAAGCCTATCAATACAATACCAATCTTCATAAGTTTCACCAAAGAGGTAACATCTTTGACCAGTAACTTTGGGCATGCCATGATATAAGTACAGTACTGTTTGAAGCGGCGTTGAACCAGTTCACTCACACACTGCCTATCATATTGTCCGTGTTAAATAATTGGCTAGGTAGCCAGTGTATGATAGGCAGTGGGAGGAGCAGATCACCTAAACAGACAGACAGCCTGAAGAAAAACCAAGTCGAGTGTTAATCTCTCTTATTCCCTGTGTGCAGCCCCGAAGAAACATTTGTGATTGAGTCATGAAGACTAACGTGTTGCCACTTGTACAAAGATGAGTTAATTAAGAGAATTTTCGCCTACAGTCGGCACGATAAACGTTGGACGTTCCTCGGGCGGAGGGGCGTTACCATAGCAACCGTCTAATATCAGTAAATTGCCCAGAATATTGATTCAGAAATTCGCCTCTCTTTTTTCCGCCGGTCAACGCTAGACACGCCTGCGTGGTTCAAACTGCTTGACTTTACTGAGCGGGGTGGTCGCTTCTCTGTTTGATTCCGTTATGTATCCAAGTTAATTACTCCCGAAGATGCACTCCAATGTTTGGCACACTTTTTCCTACACGCGCTATCGTGTATCACAGCTAACTGCTCGGAATTCACTGTCAGAAGAACACGCCGTTCGCCACTGTGCGCCCTCGCCGAGTAGCAGACGATCCGTTTGCATCGTCTGCTTGTATGGATATGAAAACGAGGCCCGCCGTTTTGCGAGAGGTGATGGAGCCATCCAGATGCGTTCGCAGTGCTGTGAGGGTTAGTATGTGCGTTCTGCTTTGTGACTGTTCTCTCCCGGTGTTGGAATATGGTTGTATTGAAGCCAGTTCCGATTAAGTGTCGATCTGCGATCGGAGGACGATGTGGGACGAACAGGGTTGAGCGGCGAGGGACCGATCTCCCTTTCACTTGGAAACCATGCTGCGGAAGAAAAAGGTGTCCCCTGTATCGGGAGAACTGGTTATCCTAACCCTGTGTCTAGTCCTTGTAATGATCACGTTGTCACAAATACTGGTCGTTCATCACAAGTTTAGCGGCAAATACACGAGGGTTGTTCGCCCAAATAACCCCAAAGCTCGTAAGGAATTGCGCCAGTTGGAGCGCAGCATCGCTGCCCTCATGAGACAAAATGTTCCATCTATAGAACAGCATAAACAAATACTACAGAGCCAAGTGTTTGCCAGTAGAATAAAAGACATAATCTTCAGGGCTTCCATGGAGGCTAACACGTCTATCAGTGCCAGTGTTTCGGTACCAACGAAAGTCATGCGTGCGCCTGCCTCTCGGGACTACTCGGGGCTGGTGGGCCGAGGCTTCGAGGGAGATAAGAATGGAGGCGGACATGGCAGTTCCACGCTTCAGTTCAAAACAGGGAATTTATCAGATATTCTGTGTGGAGCTATACCAGAAGGCCTAGGTATGTAGATAACGCATTCCTTCAGTTATAGCATATTCACACAGTTGCACTATTATCATGACGTAATCCCCATTGCACCGCATTCACCATTTACTATTGCTTCCTACTTAAGACTCCATTGACTTGGGCAAACTACAGTTTTGTTTATGGTGCGTATATATATATATACAAACCATCCCGTTCCCATTTCTGATTGTGTCCATATGTCAAGACTACAGCATTGCTAAACTTGAAAAATGTCTGTGACCTCACCGTCCTGACCTACAGTGATTTAAATATTTTGTACAAGGAAAAATGTTGGTCCCATGTGGAGTCACACGCGGAAGCACTAAGAGGATTACATAATGCAAGGCACGGTGACCCCTGACCTCCACTCCCATGTACTCAACTCTGACTAGCCAAACACTTGATGCCTAATTAGATAAACACATGGGCCAAGGAATGGCGGACCGGACATTTTTATGACCACTGGCTATAATCGAGCAATCGATATAATCACCATTGACTTGGATACGCGAACGATTTTGGAATCGGAACACGTTGAGAAAATGGTACCATTCTTGGTAACAAACCAAACTGCCCAGTCACAAATCTGACTATAGATTGAATAATCACATCTCAATTACCCTGGATGTGATTATGAATCGACATTATAGTGAAGAACGATAGTATTAACCTTGGTTGAATGAATTATGCATACGTTCGGAACACATGTTCTGATATGAATGGAAATACACCAGACGCACCAACTGTTATGTGTGTTTTATTATCATAAGCCATCAGATGTAGGCCTACATACGTGATGTTTGAATCCATAATGCCTCTTGACATGAACTGGTAGAGTGGCATCCCATCCATTGTGTTTGCTTAACGCTGAAAGCAGTGATCCATTCCAAAGACGTACTGCTGAAAGACAGCTTGTACCTTTAAACAGTACCGACGATTCAATGATTAGAACAATTACAAATGTGTCGATTACGATTGATCCAGTGATCAATTTAACCACCTACTGAAAATATTCTCTCAAAGAATAGAGTGTGTGTGTGTGTGTGTGTGTGTGTTTGTGTGTGTGTGTGTGTGTGTGTGTGTGTGTGTGTGTGTGTGTGTGTGTGTGTGTGTGTGTGTGTGTGTGTGTGTGTGTGTGTGTGTGGAGGGGTATGGGAGGGGGGGGGGGGGGGGGGGTGTTTCAGGCGTGTTGTCAAATGCCTACATAATTATGCTTTCGTCACGGAGTGTCTCTGTATCAACCAGGTGTAACCAGAATATGTGCTTATCGAGAATTGGAAGAATTACCTTTCTGTCACTGCCATTTAGGGGAGGGGTGTTGGAGCTGAATATTCCGAAACATGTATGGATATTTATCAAAGTACAATAATAACATTGTTTCATCGAAAAGAAAATACAAACATTATTTATGACGCTATAGAAGAACGGCGTATGTTTCTGCATAACTTGGTGATGGCTAGTCCTGCACCATGACCGTGGAATATATTTATTTTATGTAAAAAAAAAATAATCTAGAAATGCATACAAAAGCAAGTCTAGCCAGCTCAAGCTAGCTCTATTCTGAAATCAGCATGGGGAATTTTTTTATATTTTTAGTCAAGAAGGATATTGTGTAATATGAGATTTCAGAGACTAAATGTTAGTCTAGGTGATGGCAAGACAAAGAAGTTGACCTTTGGTAAATCCCTTCGTCCAGGCACGTCACTGACCACCCCCTGTCGCGAGATGATGTCAGACAACTCACGCTTCAAGAAACACATTGCGGAAATTATATATTAAACCCGTCCGGTGTATAAATTATATCCAAGTATGTACGTGCCACGATCTGATCACCATGCGATAAAACATACGTGCTGAAGGGAAATGACAAGAAAACAAAGCCGGTCTCGTAGATTAAGGAGTTTATATCTTTTAGACTACGTAACAGGAATACCACACATCGTCCTACGTATACACAGGGAATCTATAGGCGTGGATGAACAGCAAGCGGGGAAATATTTAAACCCGTTGTGGTCATGGTGAGTGAGGAGAGTTTTATGCCGCTTTTGACAATACCCCAGCGATGTCAGTACGGAGACATCAGAAATGGGCCCTTCCACATCAACTCCATGACTGAGTAGTATGTTTCATATATATTAATAAAAATATATTAAAAAGGAGCCCAGAGACTCTCTTCTTTGCCCGTTTTCAATGTTGCATTTAGATATCACCTTAGAGATACTAATTTCCATAACGAAACATGTTGATACCCACTGTAGTAATCTAGACTTGCCAAGGTATATAGATTGCATGGGCTGTATTAAATAGATTTGCATCAGGGTCTGTATGACTAAATAATCAACTCCATGAGAGGAATCCCACTCTGGGTTTCAGTGTGTACGCTTTACAACCCGCCACACTTGTGTGTTTAAAACAACGAGGCTTTCATGATGTTAAGATTCCTGTTTGGTATACAAATCAGCATTCCCGACTTGAGGTTGACAACCATTTAAACGGTCGTGTTGATTAACGAGGAACGTGCGGTTTCAGGTAGTCCTGCACCATGACCGTGGGATATATTTATTTTATGAAAAAACATAATCTAGAAATGCATACAAAAGCAAGTCTAGCCAGCTCAAGCTAGCTCTATTCCACTCTGAAATCAGCATAGGGAATTTTTTTTTTTTTTAGAGTCAAGAAGGATCTTGTGTAATATAAGATTTCAGAGACTAAATGTTAGTCTAGGTTTCAGGATATTAATGATGTGGCACACCAACTGTTAGTCTGTTTTACAGACCCTGATACAAATATATATCAAATACAGCCCATGCAAGTCTATAATGTTTGGCAAGTCTAGATTACTGCAGCGTCAGGCTGAAAATGAAGAGAGTATCTGTACTCCTTTTTATCAATTGTTTATCAAGATAATTTAACAACTGAAAATGAAGAGAGTCACTGGTTTCCATTTTATTATATTTTTATTAAGATAACTGAACAACTGTTTTTTATGTACGATATGTTCATTACAGAGACTAGATGTTAGTCTAACCAACTGTTGGTATGATTATAAAACGTCAAAGCCAGAGAATAACCAGTCTCGATTATCAAACTCCATTGGGCATGAAAGGCAAAATAGCGGTGAAAATTAGATGAATGGGACACTGAAAATCATTGATGACACCAGGAGTTCTCAAGCCAGCGTTCGTTTAGGCACCCCAAGTTCAATGATAGCCTTTTTCCAATGCTGTACTGAAGGTTCATGGATATGTAGTAATTCTATCCTCCTTAATGGCAAGTCTAGATATGTGGACAGTCCAGTCTCTTGTAGGGACAACTTGTTCTTATTATTTACATAATCTAGAAATTATGATTTAAATTAATTATTATTGCCTTGAAAGCTAGCGTCATAACTGTGACGTGTTTGGTCTCGTTGAAGATGGAAGTGGGCTAACGACTATGACAAATGTCCAGTCTCTACCAGACTAACAAACAGTCACCGAAATAAACTTATGTATCAGTTTAAATTAAAAGGTCCACGAACCCTCAATTCTCTAAATTCCTAGAGTTCACAAGAGGATGAGTACAGGCTGCTGGAGATAAAAAGAAAATGAGAATGGAATGGTGGAATGTTTAATGAAATAGGGTCTGGGGAAATTAGGACTCTAGGGATCGTGTCGTATATTGCATCGTTGTCATAAAATCGAGAGCAAAGTGTTTCCTTACAGCCCCACTAATTGTGTGTCAGTCGGCAGTATATGTAAGGCACGTATTCAGCGGTATTCTGACTTTCTGATTAGTTTACACCAGTCATTAATTATTTAGTTTCGTATAAATGGCAGACCATTATATATGTTAGTAATAAATGTATATAACAATGAGGATATTATATTAACTTGTACATTACAGATGATAGCTTCAGATTGAATATATACGAAGAGCTTAGAGCCATAAGGGCCAATGTCATGTTGTGTCTGTTTTGAGAAAAGTGATGAAAACACATAATAATACTTTTTATTTACCGATAAATTCCTAGACATTAACGCATTCTGAAAGCAGAGATATAAATGTTGTTATAAAAAAACATTCAAAAAAAGGAAATAAACTTACGTTTTTAATTTGTGTAAGGGTGGAAAGGGCCAATGTCTGTATTTTGGCCCTTTTTTACCCTCGGGCATTTGCATGGGATTTAACATGTGAGATTGATAAACTACTACTGAAAGTACAAACATATTATTGAAGTACTTTTAGATGATTTAAACTAATGCCAACTTTGTTGAAATAGTTGCAAATATAATAATAAGGTGTCCAAACTTTCAAAATCTCTCTCAGACAACCACCCTCAACCACACACGGAAATGAGAGCTAAAAGGGCCAAAATCTAGCAAAGTGACTTTAGGCCCTTTGGGAACTTGAGTTTGGCCCTTTTATAGTATTTTAAGTATCTATATTTCAAAAACGCTTGAATGAAAACATGCAATATTTTTTCTACAGGTAGACAAGAACTCATAGATGTTATTTGTGCAATAATAAGCAAAAAGGGCCAAAATGCATTTTGGCCCCTTTTAGCTCTAAGTTCTTCATATTGTCCCTCACTGGTAATCTGTAACGAGGATGAGTCAGGCATATATATACTCGCTAGTGTTCTCATACTGTAAGGATAAGCTAAGGTTGGGATCAGTGCTTGTCTGCTGGAAAACTGAAGCCCAAACATTTACACATGTAGTGGCATTGTCAATAATATCCATTTAAATGTATGTCATGACATCCAAGACCAATTTCGATTAAATGACGCGTTATATTGTGTATAAACCTGGCACGTGCTTGCCTATTGTACAATGTTTCAACATTATTCAAGATGCCCCACGCCGCGCTATGGCGGGGATATTGCGAAAATCAGCTTAGAAACATACTCCCTCGGGTTTACATAAAACACATATCATTATATTGTATGCCATCATTGATTGCCAAAACATTCCGTATAATACACATGTCTTAAGCTCTCCAGCATTTATCGTAATCTAGCGAGCAGTGTAGTCAAAGCGGTCATTTCTTTGTGATGCGAATCTAGGCCATGTGTAGTTTAGTGCAGATTGTATTTGTACATGTATATGTGTTACTAGCGTGGAACTTATTGTGGTGGTGTCGGGAAGCCGTGTTCCACACTACCAGGCATCAGCGGAAACATCACAAAAAGCTGCCATGTTTGAAGTAAACTAACTAACCATACTGACACGGTGTTGATGTGAAGTGGCTGATGTTTCCATGTCACGTCCACGACAGTGCAGGTGGTGTTGGAGGATGGAATACGGATTGGTTTAAAACATATTAAAAATTGTTCACGTGTCTTTCTATTGAAATATTCACGATTTGTTGTTACTAATGGAATGTGTCCTTTGCTCAATCCGGAGATCAAGATCAGGTACAAGATCAAGATAAACACATGCCTAGCCACCTTCCGGATATGAGAGAGAGAGTGAGAAGAGAGAGAGAGAGAGAGAGAGAGAGAGTCGTGATGGTGACCAGTATCTGTTTAGATATCCCTTTACTAAAACAAATCGCGTGACAATTAACGACACTTAGTGAGTACGAGATAGAGGTGTGGGAGGCACACATTGAGAGAGAGAGAGAGAGAGAGAGAGACAGAGAGAGAGAGTGAGAGAGAGAAGCTGAGATAAAGGGGGAAGAGAGAGAGGGAGTAGTAAGAAGTGAGAGAGGCACACATAGACAGGAGAGGAAGAGGGAGAGAGGGGAGGTGTAAGAGAGAGTGAGTAAGAGATAGAGGTGAGAGAAGCAAAGAGAGAAAGGGAGGAAGAGAGAGAGAGGAGGAGTAAGAAAGAGGCAGGAAGAGATAGAGGTGAGGAAGGCAAAGAGAAAGTGGGGAGGAAGAGAGAGGGATGGAGTAAGAGAGAGATATAGCTGAGGGAGGCAAAGAGAGAGAGAGAGAGAGAGGGAGGAAGAGAGAGAGTCTAGTTTACTTAGATTTGATAACATTATTTTTGTGACTAAATGTCAGTTTAACAGTTGACTTATGGAGTTCATCCCGGAAACGCCACAATGAAAGAATACAAGTCAACTCCGCTTCTAAATGCAATTTAAGGGATATTATCCTAAAGCTGATGTGTTAGCGAATACACTGATTTGAATGTACCGTTTAACAGCCGGCTAAAAGGTGCATAGTGAAAATAAACCCCATCAAATATAGTAGTAACCTGCATTCGGCGTCATGTTACACGACCTGCATGCTAGGGACGGGATGTGGTGGTTTGTCTTCAGAGGCGGTCGAGTGGTCAGGCTCGCTGACTTTGTTGATGCATGTCATCGTATCCCAATTGTGTTGATCGATGCTCATGATGTCAATGACTGGATTGTCTGGTCTGGCTCGCTGACTTTGTTGATGCATGTCATCGTATCCCAATTGTGTTGATTGATGCTCACGATGTCAATGACTGGATTGTCTGGTCTGGCTCGCTGACTTTATTGATGCATGTCATCGTATCCCAATGGCGTAGGTCGATGCTCATGATGTCAATCACTGGATTATCTAGTCAAGACTATTCTATTAAAAAACCGCCGCCACATTGCTGTAATATTGCTGAGTGCGGCATTTAACAACAGACAAACAAACAAGACAAACTTCGGAGCTGTCATCACAAGACAATTTCCAAATAAGGTACCGAAATATCAAACGCAAGCACATCTACAAAGTATGATGAAACATCTTTTTACGTGTAAATCATTGAACCG
The DNA here is from genome assembly GCF_022045235.1 of Haliotis cracherodii. Lineage (NCBI taxonomy): Eukaryota > Metazoa > Mollusca > Gastropoda > Lepetellida > Haliotidae > Haliotis > Haliotis cracherodii. The sequence goes on from NW_027266286.1 coordinate 12,086,876, forward strand.
ATATGCACGCACGGAGAAATCCTCTTGCTGAACCGTTTCGTCTTCTGTATAACTATGCACTTCTTGTCAGTCGTTTGGATCAATCCTTACATTGCCTTGCGATCATTAACTGATTTGTAGAGCCCTGGTTTTGTCGTATTCCGAGGTGGAAATTCCTACATGTATAATCAAGCTGCCGTCCCACAGCGAGGTCTATATGCCGCTCCATGCATCAGTATGCGTCATGGCTGTCGGCTCGTGGCTCTCCATGGCGTCGACCTGTTCACCTTCTGTCGTGGTCGTCTGAAAGTGTCTCTGAGATATTCATGAAGCAATTAAGTCGCTTTAATTCATATTTATTTGAAAGTTACATTTGATATGTAGGTTGAAGCGGTAGAGTCCGTGATGACGAAATAATGTCTCTGTAAAATTCACATATTCATGTGTCCTATTTTCGCACATAACATACATCGATAGGGGGACGAGTCTTCTTGCAGGTTACGGAAAGGGGAGAGTGGTGACGAATGCGTGATTCGAATCCCGGTTGGCCCCGATTATGTTTTTAGGTTTGTCAGCATCTTACTCGTGCTGGTGGTAAACGCCTAAGGCCTGCATCACGCCGGGCTTTCCTCCCACATTAAGCAGACACGCCGTGATACAGGTGCTTAGTACAGCAGTATATATGAATGGGGGACACTGGTAGCCCATTCGTCCAGGCCGCCGCAATTCGCTGTGCGGAGTTGCATCCCTTAGACGTGCCAGGATCGTGGCTTCGAATCCTGCATTCGCCCTGATTGTTTCTATGTTTGTCAGCACCATTCCCGTGAGGTTCACCGATGTGGTACACGTCGGAGTCCCGCCGTGGATGATTTCTTTCACATCAAGCCTGCACGCCGTCATATAACTGACATAATGTTCAAGGTTGAACTCGACCCACTCATTCATACAAAGGACATTTTCCATACATGAAAGCTACACAAGAGGATTGAAACTATTGTGACAGTTCTTCCTGACGTTTGTCGACTTAGCTATTGTCATAGTAACCAGTATGATATATGTCTTGACAGAAAGTTGCATTAAGCCGCCGTGTGCACCAGTCGTGCTTCAAATCTGAATAGCCGAATGTAGCCATGTGTTATTACTTTGCGTGACACCACATATTGATTGCCCATATTAACTTGGAACTGTGTCCCTTATAAGGCGCATATTCTACTTGACACCATCTCGGAACTCGTCGTTTACAGTTCCGCGTATTATCTTAGACAGGGGAGCAGTGCTGCTGTATTGAACACGAGAACGTTAGATTACTGCAACCATATTGCCTTAATAGCCGAGCGCTACACACTGAACATACGGTAAGCGAAGGACAATGCTATTAGCAGATTAGCGGACGAGTCTTTATTGGGCAAAATCGTGTTCATTTACCTTCGATAAGGGCTGGAGAAAGTAGGGTGTCAGATATTTGTTATTTAGAATATCATTATGGATGCAGTCGCGTGTTAGCAATAACGAACATGTACCAATCCTGGTCTGTTGATGATGATGATGATGATGATGATGATGATGATGTTGATGATGATGATGATGATGATGATGATGATGCCGATGGTTTCAGGGCTATTGCAATATTAACGCAATTGAAGGATGAAATGTGTGAATATTGTTTAATCACACTAGCTGTTTATAAGTTCTGTATATTTTATATTATAATTTAACTTTCAGCTTGGTAGAACAATGGAGTAGGCCTTAGCTCTGATTCTACATTTTACATAAATCGTCCATATTTTGTGTGGGAATTGCAACGAAGATCGTATTGTCTTTGTGATTGAGTGAGTGAGTGAGTAATACAACTGACTTTATCATCACTGTGAACATTTTTCAATGATATCTCGCCGTCATTTCGGAATGAAAGCAGATCGTAGACATTTACTACGCTTATAACGAACACGGATATAACGAACCGATGTATACAACGATTTGTATTTAAGTCCAGTCTATTTGATGTATATATGCTTATAAAGAACTACGGTTATAACGAACTAAAATTAGTGGTCCCTTTTAGTTCGTTATAACCGTAGTATACTGTACCATGAGAATTGCATGGTGCGGACAGGACACTGATAACACGCTATGGTATTCGAACCCCGACCACTGTGTTCTGAGTGTACAAAGGGACGCAACTCTGCATCGCGAGTTGCGGCGCCTGAGACCAATCGACCAGCCGAGTCCTCGAAAACAAGGGACATCACTGATGTCGATCCATCACAGAACTGATTTCTACATCAAGGACTCCTGGCATCACGTGTGTTTACTCTGTGTGTAATTTCATTAACATCGCCAGCTGTCTAGGACCAGGCCATGGACGAATAAATGTCAGTCTAACATGGAATGACAAAACGAGAACACGCTGTTACATGTCAGTTTCACTCTCGCTGATTGACGTCAGTGCCGTACCGCCGTGGCTACCTTGTATATAACATGTCAATATCAGGCCGCATTATGTAACATGACTTCTTCATTATGTAGTCATTGTTGTGGAAGATTTCAATCAACACGCTCGTTCTGTCCACATGTGGGGGCACAGATGGCCCAGGCGATTCGCTGTACAGAGTTGCGTCCCTTGGACGCGCCAGAAACCTATGATTGTGGGTTCGAATCCCGCTTCGCCCCTATTATGTTTCTAGGTTTGTCAGCACCATACCCGTGCTCGTGGGTTTCACCGAAATGGTAAACGTTTGAGACCTGCATCACTTCGGGCTTTCCTTCCACATTAAGGTGACACGCTGATAAGCTGATATATCTGTAATACTGTTAAAAGCAACGTTAAACCCAACTCACTCTTTCTGTCCACATGTAAACACTTATTTTGTTTTAAACTGAATAATTGTTGCAACTAGCCATTGTAGCCCGTGTAACTCATGCGTGGAACTAGTCCGTGTGACTAGTTAGTGAGTGTAAACTAGTCTGTGCAACTAGTTAGTGAGTGTAAAATAGTCCGTGCAACTAGTTAGTGTAAACTAGTCCGTGCAACTAGTTAGTGAGTGTAAACTAGTCCGTGCAACTAGTTAGTGAGTGTAAACTAGTCCGTGCAACTAGTTAGTGAGTGTAAACTAGTCCGTGCAACTAGTGAGTGTAAACTAGTCCGTGCAACTAGTTAGTGAGTGTAAACTAGTCCGTGCAACTAGTTAGTGTAAACTAGTCCGTGCAACTAGTTAGTGAGTGTAAATTAGTCCGTGCAACTAGTGAGGGCAAATTCGGCCGAATAACTCGTCAGTGTAAATGGTCAATGCAACTAGTACGCGCAACTGTTCAACAAGTCGCGCTGATTGCCTGGGTGTTGTTCACTCTATCAACCACAGGTTTTCCGCTATGTTATAGCTGGAATATTCATTAAACAACATTTATTTAGCTACAAGGGAAACTCTTCTCATAATCAGACGGGGGCGGTCGGATAGCCTAGTGGTTAAAGCGTTCGCTCGTCACGCCGAAGACCCGGGTTCGATTCCCGACATAGGTACAATGTGTGAAGCCCATTTCTGGTGTCCCCGCCGTGATATTGCTGGAATATTACTAAAAGCGGGGTAAAACCATACTCACTCACTCACTCACTCATAATCAGACGCGATATAAATTAAAATGAAAAAAAATATTACAAACTAAAAGAAATAGAAAAAATATGAACTGCTCTGTGACACAGGACGTTTGTTTCGAGTTGCTATTCGGGTATTAGTATATCAATCCATGGCTCGCCCATGTCCACTGTTTATGTAGGCTGAAGTTCACAAAAGTACGTCAGTTGCTGGTACTGACACGCCACCACCCCTGTCAACTGCAGACTCGCATTCCGCCAACGTATATGCAGGTATCCAGTTTGTAAAAATATCCAGTTTGTATCGACGGACTGCCCGTGTTGTTAATTAAACATTAACATTAAATTTCAATAGTGATTAATTGACCACCTTAATGTCTCAGGACCACCTTAATGTCTCAGGATGGTGGAACATATTCCAGATTCATAACAAGTAATTAAGTTCAAAGATAAGCCTACTCGGCGAGACATGTCGTTATTGACGAGTGACATGTTTTGCCGGTGGCAAACTTTCTTAATCAATGTTATAATTAGGAGCATGTATGATTTAATGATATCCGAAATAGCTTATACGCTAGGCGAACATCTAGTTTCTGAAATGAACGTGTACAGAAAAAAACAGTTGGTAAATTATCTTGATACAAAATTGATAAAAAGGAGTACAGATACTCTCTTCATTTTCAGCCTGACGCTGCAGTAATCTAGACTTGCCAAACATTATAGACTTGCATGGGTTGTATTTGATATATTAGACTACTTTTACTACTGTATACCATAATATTGATTTTTAAACATAACATGTCGACATACATGTGTCAGTGATGGCTAGGTGATGTAGCATCAGTGTACCAGGCAACAATATCGTATATTTATGTTGACAACGTTACTCGACATGTACCAGGGGACAGTATCGTATATCTAAGTTGACAACGTTACTCGACATGTATCAGGGGACAGTATCGTATATCTAAGTTGACAACGTTAGTCGACATGTATCAGGGAACAGTATCCTGTATCTAATATGGCATCGTTACTCGACATGCAACAGTGGCCAATATCGTATATCGAAGTTGGAAAGCTTACTCGACATGTATCAGAGGACAATATCGTATATCGAAGTTGGAAAGCTTACTCGACATGTATCAGAGGACAATATCGTATATCCAAGTTGACAACGTTACTCGACATGGATCAGAGGACAATATCGTATATCGACGTTGACAACGTTACTCGACATGGATCAGGGGGCAATATCGTGCATCTAATTTGGCACCGTTGCTCGACATGTATCAGAGGGTGATATCTTGTATCGAAGTTAGCATCGTTGCTCTACATGTATCAGAGAATGTTTTAACGATCCCGTCTGAGGTCAACCAAATTAATGTAAATGCTTCAGACGCCGACGAGTGTTTAGCTGTACGTGCCAAGGGCTAGCGGGGCGCATCTGTTTATCATTGAGCAAACAGACAGGATGTTTATTCCACCTGGAGCAGTATAGATCCCGAGGGAGAACACCAGATGCTGCACGGCGATGTCGAAATGGCTTACAGTGGTGCGGCTATACTGCCGTTATGACAGTGGTGCGGCTATACTGCCGTTATGACAGTGGTGCCACTATAAACTGCCGTTATGACAGCGGTGCGACTATGTTGCCGTTATGACAGTGGTGCGACTAAAGCGCCGTTATGACAGTGGTGCCACTATAAACTGCCGTTATGACAGCGGTGCGACTATAGTGCCGTTATGACAGTGGTGCGACTAAAGCGCCGTTATGACAGTGGTGCCACTATAAACTGCCGTTATGACAGCGGTGCGACTATAGTGCCGTTATGACAGTGGTGCGACTATGTTGCCGTTATGACAGTGGTGCGACTATACTGCCGTTATAACAGTGGTGCGACTATACTGCCGTTATGACAGTGGTGCGACTATACTGCCGTTATGACAGTGGTGCGACTATAGTGCCGTTATGACAGTGGTGCGACTATACCGCCGTTATGACAGTGGTGCGACTATACCGCCGTTATGACAGTGGTGCGACTATACTGCCGTTATAACAGTGGTGCCACTATACACTGCCGTTATAACAGTGTTGCGACTATACCGCCGTTATGACAGTGGTGCGACTATACTGCCGTTATGACAGTGGTGCGACTATACTGCCGTTATGACAGTGGTGCGACTATGCTGCCTTTATGACAGTGGTGCGACTATGCTGCCGTTATGATAGTGCGGTGACTATGCTGCCGTTATGACAGTGCGGTGACTATACCGCCGTTATGACAGTGGTGCGACTATGCTGCCATTTGGAATTTGCTGCATTTCTCACTCATTCATTCGGTTTATTTGACCTTCTGTCAACACAAATGCCGATGTGTTTTAGATGACTTGATTACTGAGTTTATATAAAGATAACGACACATCGTGTACAGAAGAATATTGGGGCATCTGGTCTTGTTTTTCTTCACGATATCGCACAAAGCCACCAACCCCACTACATCAGAGGCTATGCTCTACATGTTCAATCATTGATAACGAAAAACATTACTTACTTCACTGTATTAAACACACTCGAGAAAGAAATATACTCTTTGAAAAATTATCTAGACAAAATGTAAATGTAAATGTCCACAGTCATGAAGATAAATTATTTCAATACATCCTATCAAATAATGAAGCAGTCAATATCAACTGCATTTGTTTCCACATCTATAATTTCAAACAATAAATACCCCTCCATAATCAACCGTTGACAATTTTATGTATAAAAAAGAATATCATCACATATATAATATTGATTATTTTGTTTGTGTCTACAGGAATGTAAATTATGTATGTCTGTATATATGTTTATATGGATCATAATGTCTTGTCTTTTAAAATTGCATCTGTCCCGTAATGGAACGATTCTGCAATAAATATTATCTTATCTATTATCTTATCTATCGTGAACGAAGTAGATGTGGCTGCTAAATTTCCGAATCCTGTTATTGAAATGTTGCACACCTTACCGACAAAAACCACGACAAGGCTTCGGGGAAATTTAAAAATAATAGATAATATGGCAAGAGAAAAGAAATAATAACTAGGTTTGAGAGAGTCACTAAAATCTTTTCTTTCTAAAAGAATGTCACTCCCACTTCCCCTGCCCACTCCCCCTGCCCACTCCCATCTTAATAACCGTCATCCTCTCAGCAGCGTGGCAGTTAACCGACCTCCTATCACGCATGTGCTTTATATTAACACTTCGCTACAGATGGCTTTTGACCGATATTTGCGTGGGCAGCTGACGAGGATATTCCTTTGACATTACAGTCATATGCTATCGTATCTAGCCATTCATTAAGTATTTCTCTGGAAATCCATATTAGACAACGTATGATCACCGGTTTCCAGACAGACGGCATTGACTATTCTGAAGTAGTCGCATTGTGAAACTACGCTTCCATACTCACGAACGTCACGACACATACTGTAACCTCCATGAACCGGCCCCTCAGTCCATGAGAACCCTCAGTCCATGAGCCGACCCCTCAGTCAATGAGCCTACCCCTCAGTCCATGAGCCGACCCCTCAGTCCATGAGCCGACCCTTCTGTCCACGAGCCGACCGTTTAGTCCATGAGCCGACCCCTCAGTCCATGAGCCGACCCTTCAGTCCACAAGCCGACCTTTCAGTCCATGAGCCGACCCTTCAGTCCATGAGCCGACCCTTCAGTCCATGAGCCGACCCCTCAGTCCATGAGCCGACCCTTCAATCCACAAGACGACCCTTCAGTCCACGAGCCGACCCTTCAGTCCATGAGCCGACCCCTCAGTCCATGAGCCGACCCTTCAGTCCACAAGCCGACCCTTCAGTCCACAAGCCGACCCTTCAGTCCACAAGCCGACCCTTCAGTCCATGAGCTGACCCTTCAGTCCATGAGCTGACCTTTCAGTCCATGAGCCGACCCTTCAGTCCATGAGCCGACCCCTCAGTCCATGAGCCGACCCTTCAGTCCATTAGCTGACCCTTCAGTCCACAAGCCGACCCTTCAGTCCACAAGCCGACCCTTCAGTCCATGAGCCGACCCTTCAGTCTATGAGCCGAACCCTCAGTCCATGAGCCGACCCTTCAGTCCACAAGCCGACCCTTCAGTCCATGAGCCGAACCTTCAGTCCACAAGCCGACCCTTCAGTCCACAAGCCGACCCTTCAGTCCATGAGCCGACCCTTCAGTCCATGAGCTGACCCTTCAGTCCATGAGCTGACCTTTCAGTCCATGAGCCGACCCTTCAGTCCATGAGCCGACCCTTCAGTCCAAGAGCCGACTCTTAAGTCCAAGAGCCGATCCTATAGTATTTGAGTCGGCCCTTTAGTCCATGACCGTTCCTGTATACCATGAACTGACTTTTTTGTCCATGAGCCAATCCTATAGTCTATGACTCGGCCCTTTAGTCCATGACCGATCCTACAGACCATGAACCTACTCTTTAGTCAACGAGCCGACCATTCAGTCCACAAGCCGACCCTTCAGTCCACGAGCCGACCCCTCAGTCCACGAGCCGACCCTTTAGTCCATGTCCGACCCTTCAGTCCACAAGCCGACCCTTCAGTCCATGAGCCGACCCTTCAGTCCATGAGCCGACCCTTCAGTCCACAAGCCGACCCTTCAGTCCTCAAGCCGACCCTTCAGCCCATGAGCCGACCCTTCTGTCCACGAGCCGACTATAAGTCCATGAGCCGACCCCTCAGTCCACAAGCCGACCCTTCAGTCCACAAGCCGACCCTTCAGTCCACAAGCCGACCCTTCAGTCCACAAGCCGACCCTTCAGTCCATGAGCCGACCCTTCAGTCCATGAGCTGACCCTTCAGTCCATGAGCTGACCTTTCAGTCCATGAGCCGACCTTTCAGTCCATGAGCCAACCCTACAGTCCATGGGCCGACCCTTCAGTCCAAGAGCCGACCCTTAAGTCCAAGAGCCGATCCTATAGTATTTGAGTCGGCCCTTTAGTCTCATGACCGTTCCTGTATATCATGAACTGACCTTTTTTCCATGAGCCAATCCTATAGTCTATGACTCGGCCCTTTAGTCCATGACCGATCCTATAGACCATGAACCTACTCTTTAGTCCACGAGCCGACCCTTTAGTCCATGTGCCGACCCTCTGGGCCAGGAGCCGATCGTGTTGTCCACGAGCCGACTCTTTAGTCCATGAGCCGACCATTTAGTCAATGTGCTGATGAACAAACCCCAGTACAATCCTTTCTTTTTATTCCCCAAATCAGATGATTAATTATAAATGTGATGAAACTGAATACAGTGGTTACAATACCCCAGTACCCCACGCTTGTTAGGACCAGGTGATAAGGGCGGTGGTTACAATACCCCAGTAGCCCATGCTTGTCAGATCCAGGTGACGAGGGCGGTGGTTACAATGCCCCAGTACCCCATGCTTGTCAGATCCAGGTGACGAGGGCGGTGGTTACAATACCCCAGTAGCCCATGCTTGTCAGATCCAGGTGACGAGGGCGGTGGTTACAATACCCAAGTACCCCATGCTTGTCAGATCCAGGTGACGAGGGCGGTGGTTACAATACCCCAGTACCCCATGCTTGTCAGATCCAGGTGACGAGGGCGGTGGTTACAATACCCCAGTAGCCCATGCTTGTCAGATCCAGGTGACGAGGGCGGTGGTTACAATACCCCAGTACCCCATGCTTATCAGATCCAGGTGACGAGGAGCGGTGGTTACAGTTCCCCAGTACCCCATGCTTGTCAGATCTAGGTGACGAGGAGCGGTGGTTACAGTTCCCCAGTACCCCATGCTTGTCAGATCTAGGTGACGAGGGCGATGTTACAATACCCCAGTACCCAATGCTTGTCAGGATCAAGGTGACGAGGGCGTTGGTTAAAATGCCCCAGTACCCCATGCTTGTCAGATCCAGGTGACGAGGGCGTTGGTTAAAATGCCCCAGTATCCCATGCTTGTCAGGATCAAGGTGACGAGGGCGCTGTTACAATACCCCAGTACCCCATGCTTGTCAGGATCAATGTGACGAGGACGGTGGTTACAATACCCCAGTACCCCATGCTTGTCAATGTGTTATCTAGGCCACGTGTTTTGTTGCCTGCGTCAACAATTGGAAATTATTTTGTTGGACAAAAAATGCTCATAAAAAGAGGGTTTAAGAGACCCTCAGCTTCCCGTGCTGTCTTAATACCGACTTCTGATGGCGGTATGCTCATGCTGTCAATCACTGGATTGCCTGACTCTGACAGCATTTTTTTAAGGCCACCGTGATATACCGGTAATAAGATATTCACTCGTTTACTCAATGAAAGATGAGGAGAGATATTTGTGGTCCGATGTCATTGTAATATCTAATATTTGTGAAATTATCGATTCTGGTGAAATCTTTTAAATATCACTTGACGTTTACTTTAATGAATAAATCCCATCAACATGCACGTTTTGTATATGTCAGTCCCGCAGACCTACTCTATGGGAACATGTTCATGACTCTTCACAGCTATGGTATGGGAATTCATGCTAATTTCGGTATTCGCGCTCTATCGTAAATGCCATTAGTTTCATGACGATGCATAATGATTTACATAAGACTAGGTCGTGTCAACTTGCCCATTTGTCAAATATTATGGCATGAAGTTTGTTTCCATGACAATAATACATTTATAAAACGACGTCGTGGATAATGACGTATATGATGGCATTAAAGTTTGTTTCAATGACGATAACAAATTTATAAAAACGACGTCGTGGATAATACTAGTAACGTATATGATGGCATGAAGTTTGTTTCAGTGACGATAATAAATTTCTACAACGACGTCGTGGATAATGACGTCACACAGACCATCGAACTCCCCTCCTGTTTCAATCCCCGGGAATCATGAATCATGAACATTAGCCTTGCTCCAAGGCTGTGCTGAAATAAAAGTCCATGGATATGTAGTAATTCTATCCCCCTAATAGGCAAGTCTGGATATGTTGACAGTACATCTACTCTAGTCATTATTGGGACAACGTGTTCTTATTATTAACATAATCTTGAACTTTACACTAATAATTATTGCCTTAAAGCAGAGACCATATAATAGATTATTATATGGCCTCTGCTCAGACTTGTGCAAGTCTATATGAACGTCAGGCTGTGCCCCAGGCCCAAGGCGTATCTCTCGAATACAGTGAACGCCCAAACCAGTTGCTATACCTCAGCCTCCGCGGAAATACTTGGGCTCGTGTAAGCTGATACTCAAGCCAGACTGATTTCATTCGTTCCCTGATGAGATTATGTAGGGTTTATGCGTCCATGTAATCCGTCCCTGTGAGTCCATCCCTAGCTGTCTCCCATTTCCTGCTTCTTGGCTGTCCAGCTCGGGGATTACACGTGACCTGTTTATACATGTACATGCTGGGGGACTGAGTTATGGCTGTAGCCAGTACGGGAAAAGTGGTTATTAATTACATGCTTGGAATGTCGGTAAAATTAGAACGCTATGCTGGAAACAAGCTGAGGGAGGGTTCTATTTTAGGAGAAAGGTGCAAATTTGTCTTAGTTGCGCATACGCGGATTAGCGTCAGTTGCGAGTTGTGTCAGAGTACGTTTTGTACTTGGTCATTGGAAGCTACGTAAGAATTAAGTCTTTGGAACATGCTCTTCATCGGCTGATGATGGCCCGATGAATGGACAATAGTCGCCACGTCGTTACAAATAATAAGGAGGTTATCAGAGGGGGCGGGGGGTGGGTGTGTGCGTGCGTGTGTGTGTGTGTGTGTGTGTGTGGAGGGGGGGGGGGGGGGGGGGTTAAAGCGTTCGTTCGTCACGCCAAAGACTCGGGTTCGATTTCTGACACGGGTACAATATGTGAAGCCCATTTCTCGTGTCCCCCGCCGTGATATTGCTGGAATATTGCTAAAAGCGGTGTAAATCCGTACTCACTCACTCACTCTTCATACTTAAGATACCCGTTAAGATCCAGGTTAGTGATGTTTTCAGCAACCCCTACTGTATGACAGCGGTCTGCAAATAATTGAGTCTGGACTAGACAATCCAGTGATTGACATCATGAGCATCGATTCATGCAATTTGAGTACGATGACATGCATCAACCAAGTCAGCGAGCTTGACCAACAAACGTCTCTTACGACAAGCGTAGTCGCCTTTCTCGGCAAGCATGGGTTGCTGAAGACCTATTCTACCCCGGATCTTCACGGCGCATTGAGTTAATATGAATGTATTAAACATAAAACTTCCTTGGCATTTTAGTCAAATGGGCAGTATCATGAGTTCTGTGTGCTGAAATAAAAGTTTATGTGTCCTTTTAGGTGACCTGAAATGGTTAGTCCTGTTCAAAATTACTGCACTTATATATCGACGTGCATGTCTGTGCATGTGTGTCTGCGTGTGCTTGTGCATGTGTGGCTCTTTGTATTAGTCCGGACTTACGCTGGTTCTATAGTTCTAGCCCACTGCGACACCATGACACAGTTCAACATTGATACCCCCTCAAACGAGCCGACCAGTCATTGTTTTATCCCCTTTTATGCCGCGCGCCAGACAGCATACTTTTAAGACGCGGCCGAGGATCGAACCACCGACTTTCCTCTCTCCGGTCAGACGCTATTCACTAGGGCGGCGAGTCATAATGAAAGTCGATGTAGACCCAAAGCAATGTTCATCACCTGGTGCCCGTGCATGCCGCCCATGATATGTGTTCGTGACATCTGTTTCATAATAAATGGATATGTCATTGCCATGAAATCAACTATATTAAAACACACCTGTGAACATTCTTTATTGCGAATGTATATTTTGGTCAGTTATCTGTCACCTATTATATTGAACCTATATTTCAATTTATGAACAATTTGAATTGATGTTGTTGTTTTCTTTTGACACTCAAGAGAAAAAAATTAATTTTGAGGACGTGTAATTGTCAACCTCGCGACTACGGCGACAATGGCACAACTGCGTGAAATTAACAATAAATATCATGTGTTACATTATATAACGTGTAACGATGTTCACGTGAAAGTAATTGATCAATCATTGATAGAAAAACTATGAAACAAAATATTTTCCACCAAACAAATCCAAACGGTATTCTGAAAGTCTAAAAGTAGTCATGTATTTCAATATACTCGTATCATGCGGGTTTTGGCGATTCACATTCCTGAATTGAGTGAGTGAGTGAGTGAATGTGGTTTTCCGCCGCTTTTAGCAATATTCCAGCAACATCAAGGCGGGGGACACGAGAAATGGGCTTCACATATTGTACCCATGTCAGGAATCGAACCCGAGTCTTCGGCTCGACGAGCGAATGCTTTAACCACCAGGCTTCGCGTTACAAATAATAAACAGGTTATCAGTACATTTAATATCTTCATGCTTAAAGGTGTGGGGTGGGGTGGGAGGGGGGGGGGGGGGGGGGGGGGGGGATCCGTATTTCGTTTCCGTATAACTTGAACACCGTGAAAGGCGTTTCATCCAAACTTGGTACATGTAACCAGAGGCTGAAGTGGTGGTCCGATTCATGATTGTTGGGCCGGGAAATCTGTCACCTTCTGATGACTCTTGTTTCATAACGTAGCATGACCTAAAATCAATGCCAGTTACAAAGTCGGTGTCAGTTTCAGAAAAGCCAGTGCAGAGATAGCCTAAAGTACTGTCAGAAATGCTTAAAAACTCCTTTTTTTCCTGTTAAAAAAGGATATAATGTTTCACAGACTGTTGTTATTAAAATATCGAGTAACTACCTGTGGTTTGAAGTATGTCAGTCACAAGGAGCCCTATCGACAAGTTTTCAGGAGACAAATTCGAACGAAAACAGGAAGTTCACATTTATTCCAAGTCCAATGATGACAGTCTGAAACGGACTATAGAAATATGCGCACGTGACTCCGTTATAATGATAATAATGTAGTCTTCATAAAATATCTAATCCACACACAAACATCATTTTGAGAAAATTCTAGACGTGCATCTTCTAAAATGACAAAATGACGCTGAGTTTGTTTTGTTAACATTGCTCTCATGATGCATGTTACATTACACTTGCATAGCCATAACCAAGGTATACGACACAATTTAGAGAGATATGAGGAAACCATTAGTTAATTTAGATACAGTGAATTACCAAACTGCCAAAGCTATGGGGCTTTCAATTCATACCATCAAGTCTACGGTATGATAAGAAAACAAAACTGGAAAGTAAAAGGATATCAAACACCTTTAATACAGGGTGATATAGTGTGCAAGATTTATGAGGAGAGGTAAACCTTGACTTGTAGTAGAATTTGGGAGGAATTAAAGATACAATTAATGTTTCCCGGACTGCACTAAATATTGCCCTCCAAGAGATGGGATTTCGATAAACTGAGCGTGGCGATGACCGAGCACTTTTCAGGGGAAAATATTTCATCCTGTCTATGAGGTCACATCATCTCCGAACCATTCATAACTATCACTGACAGGGCGTCCAGATTATTTACCTTGATGAATCATTCCACTGACTACATGTGGCTATCGGCAGATGGACAAAAAACACCCATAGACCATCAGGTAAAGGTAATCGTGTCATTGTTTTGCACGCTGCAACCCATGATATGGGGCTTTTTGATGGATGTGTGCTAGTTTTCGAGGCGAAAAAGAAAATTGGTGATTTTCATAAGGAAATTATAGGAGGTGATTTGTTCATAGACTGGTTGGAACTTCAGCTATTGCCAATTTTAAACAACGCCAGTGTTATTGTCATGGATAACGCTAGTTAATATAACGTCCGGGAATCAGATACTGTCGCCCAAACCATCAGTAGTCTGAAGGCGACCATACAGGAATATATAACATTGTCGACTTCAGACCATATGAAACGAAAGTTAAAACTCTAATCTCCTTCACAGATTCATATACGTCATCAGCGGAGATAAATGCTACCTCAAGAAACCATCTGTAGAACAACAAATACTTCTGGATTCCAAAACCGCAACCTTCCAATACTCATCCCGTTTCATAGTTCTTAACTAGTCCATCATGTTTCCAAGCAAATATAATGCACTACATATCCTAAAGTGCTACCCCATCACCGCATGTCAATTAAGTACAATAACAGCAATATTTTGAGACCACCCCCAACTCAGTGACATTTGCACCTCGGAGAATGCACGGGACGGTGTGAGGTCATCACCTTGTGACAGGTGTTAGGTAATTACCTCAGGTTTTTGGCAATGTCAAACATGCATGACCACCCACGAATATTTTTTAAGTTTATCATCATTTTACCTGTAAAAGTACATTTTAAGGGTAATCAGAATGTTTGTTAGGACAGGCTAGATTAGGTCAAGTCGCGTTATTTTGATATATGCTCTTTTTATAGTCCTGTGACTCATATTTATTAAATGAAGCCAGAAAAGCAGTTTTCTAGCATTTCTGACAGTACTTTAGCAGGTAATGTACCTGATTAATTGTTGTGGTCATTGTTGTGAACAGAGTCGTGTTCGATTCCCGATAAAGCCTTACGGCGTTTATCAAAGCGATTGTTTCAGACAACGCTGTTCATGCATGGGCACCTCCGTCGTTCCACTGACACGGAACAGATCTGTCAAGAGGGGAACGTTGGTATCACTGTTCACTGTATAATCCTTGGTCGACTGAATATAATGTTCATTTGGTCCCGCTGAGTTGCTGTCTAAATGCGTTCATCCAATAGTTACGTGGGTAGCTAACATCCATGAGATCGTACGCTACGATCCACTTAATGTGTTCCCATACACGTTTATAGTATCGTTATGTAGTTTTTGTCAAATGGCCAGACATCCATGCCTTATATGTACATGCATACACAATCTGGCTTTAAAGCTGCAATAACATCACAAGCTTGACCAGTTCCGGAAAGCTAAGAACACACACTCAGTTAAAACAAGATAACACAAAATTTTGAAAAAACATGGTCAGTTTGAATTACTTGGTGGATCTAAATATTACACAGCTTTTTCACTGAACACTCTAGCCGCTGGGCAAAAAGCGGATTCTGATTCGTGGAGCGGAGGGGGCACGGGTGGCCCAGTCGTCTAAGGCGCCACGATTCGCTGTGCAGAGTTGCGTCCCTTGGGGACGCCAGAAACCTATGATTGTAGGTTCGAATCCCGGTTCGCCCCGATTATGTTTCTAGGTTTGTCAGCACCATACCCTTGCTCGTGGGTTTCACCGAAGTGGTAAACGTCTGGGACCTGCATCACTTCGGGCTTTCCTCCCACATTAAGCTGACACGCCGTGATATAACTGAAATACTGTTAAAAGCGGCGTTAAACCCAACTCACTCACTCACTCGTAGAGCGGAACTTGTAGTCAAGCCCATGCAGAACAAACAGGCTACCATCTTGCCCGGACACGCCACATGGACAGCCCCATTAACACGAAAAGGCGTCAGTCCATGATTTACTTGTGCTTCCCGTGGGCGATCTATTGAGGACAATAATTGGATCACTGTCTCAGATATAGTTGTTAGTAAGCAGCAGCATATTGCCGATATCAGTACTCGGACGACTAATCGGATGATTGACAAACGCCACCTGATACTGGGTTTGAGACAAACAAATCAGCTGTCTTTAAGTAGCCCCCTAGTGCTCGTGTTTCAGTTGAAGTGCACACAATAAGTTGATTGTTTCTGGTCATTGTGACCCTTCGGCTTATTTCGACGTTTAGTTCTGAGGTGATCAGTTCTTGATCGATAAGGGATTGTCCTTAATAAATGGCATCAATCACGCGTACAGCACGTATCCATGCTCAAAATATCGACCTGTAGGTAATTGTCAGATACAGGCAAACCAGTGGTTGTTAGCATGATGACTTCTCTCGCCGCCGGGACACGGTGGCATACATCCAGACAGGTCAAATATTATAATTACTCATTCATCTATTTAGGGTTTGGGGGACCTATTCTGGCCATTGGGGATGGGTGCGGGGTGGATCCGGACCCCCTGGACCATCCTCTGTATTCGCCTATACACAATGGAATTCATTTTCTGGAAACCAAGTGACCCCTCTCTCTCCTCTCCCCCCCCCCCCCCCCACCCACCCACACACACACCCCCCAAGCTTCCCTTTTAATTTATTTCCGGTGTGCGACTTCGAGCAAAAAACCTGTTTTAACCTGATATATCTTTCTGACATAGAAACCCTTTCAATGTGTTAGCCAAGATAGGATGACCTCCCAACAAATGTACGTCATGTTTTGGCCGACACTCCCTGTCCATTTCCTGCAACCCTCCCCATGACGCCAAATGAGTTTGTTATCATGCATGATAAGGCAGCGGTTCTCACAAGGACTGCTCTGAGAGTATGATCAGAGGGCAAGTACACAGAGCCAGGAGCTCGTTGACAGGAACCACAGATCTTCAGTATCGCTCTGCGTGGTAGTCTCTGAGCTGGATGTTTAAGCAAAGCACGTGAAAAGGGTGTTATAAGAAGAAAAAGGAAATTAAAAATAGGTACTGTAGCTGCTGAATGTAAAGCGACCCAGTTCTCAACGATCTGGGATATCAATCTCAGTATCTCTCGGATAGCGATTATTTAGTAGGTTGGTCGAGAAGATGCTGGGTGGTTTCCGTTGCTGAAGCCATGCGAATTCGTACATCACCCTAAGCATCACCTGTAACATTTGAGCATCGCCCTACGCATCACCTGTAACATTTTAACATCTCCATACGCATCACCTGTAACATTTTAACATCTCCATACGCATCACCTGTAACATTTGAGCATCGCCCTAAGCATCACCTGTAACATTTTATCATCTCCCTACGCATCACCTGTAACATTTCAACATCACCCTAAGCATCACATGTGACATTTGAGCATCGCCCTAAGCATCACCTGTAACATTTTAACATCTCCTTAAGCATCACCTGTAACATTTTAAAATCTCCATAGGCGTCTTCTGTAACATTTTAACATCACCTGTAACATTTTTTTTAACATCTCCCTAAGCATCACCTGTAACATTTTGAAATCTCCTTAGGCATCACCTGTAACGTTTAACATCTCCCTACGCATCACCTGTAACATTTTAACATCACCCTAAGCATCACCTGTAACGGTTTTAAAATCTCCCTTGGCTTCTTCTGTAACATTTTAATATCACCGGGAACATTTTAACATCACCCTAAGCATCACCAGTAACATTTTAAAATCTCCATAGGCTTCTTCTGTAACATTTTAACATTACCTGTAGCATTTTAACATCTCCCTAAGCATCACCTGTAACATTGTGAAATCTCCTTAGGCATCACCTGTAACGTTTAACATCTCCCTACGCATCACCTGTAACATTTCAACATCTCCCTAAGCATTACCTGTAACATTTGAGCATCGCCCTAAGCATCAAATGTAATATTTTGAAATCTCCCTAAACATCTTCCTTAGCATCACCTGTAACATTTGAACATATCCAAACGCTACATTGTAACATTTTAACATCTCCCTAAGCTTCACCTGTTACATTTTAACATCTCCCTAAGCTTCACCTGTAACATGTGAACATATCCAAACGCTTCACTGTAACATTTTAACATCACCGGTACCATTTAACAATCTCCCTAAGCCTCACCTGTAACATTTTATCATCTCCCTACGCATCACCTGTAACATTTCAACATCACCCTAAGCATCACATGTGACATTTGAGCATCGCCCTAAGCATCACCTGTAACATTTTAACATCTCCTTAAGCATCACCTGTAACATTTTAAAATCTCCATAGGCGTCTTCTGTAACATTTTAACATCACCTGTAACATTTTAACATCTCCCTAAGCATCACCTGTAACATTTTGAAATCTCCTTAGGCATCACCTGTAACGTTTAACATCTCCCTACGCATCACCTGTAACATTTTAACATCACCCTAAGCATCACCTGTAACGGTTTTAAAATCTCCCTTGGCTTCTTCTGTAACATTTTAATATCACCGGGAACATTTTAACATCACCCTAAGCATCACCAGTAACATTTTAAAATCTCCATAGGCTTCTTCTGTAACATTTTAACATTACCTGTAGCATTTTAACATCTCCCTAAGCATCACCTGTAACATTGTGAAATCTCCTTAGGCATCACCTGTAACGTTTAACATCTCCCTACGCATCACCTGTAACATTTCAACATCTCCCTAAGCATTACCTGTAACATTTGAGCATCGCCCTAAGCATCAAATGTAATATTTTGAAATCTCCCTAAACATCTTCCTTAGCATCACCTGTAACATTTGAACATATCCAAACGCTACATTGTAACATTTTAACATCTCCCTAAGCTTCACCTGTTACATTTTAACATCTCCCTAAGCTTCACCTGTAACATGTGAACATATCCAAACGCTTCACTGTAACATTTTAACATCACCGGTATCATTTAACAATCTCCCTAAGCCTCCTCACCTGTAACATTTTAACATATCCAAACGCTTCACTGTAACATTTCAACATCACCCTAAGCTTCACCTGTAACATTTTAACATCTCCCTAAGCTTCACCTGTAACATTTTAACATCTCCCTAAGCTTCACCTGTAACATGTGAACATATCCAAACGCTTCACTGTAACATTTTAACATCACCGGTATCATTTTAAAATCTCCCTAAGCCTCACCTGTAACATTTTAACATATCCAAACGCTTCACTGTAACATTTTAACATCTCCCTTGACATCACCTGTACCACTTTAACATCTCCATAAAGACAAGTCTTACACCTTTAAACAGCAATGAATAAGCAAGTTGCTAATGATCAAATACTTATGTCAACGACGTTAAATAAAGCTTCTTGTAACAATCTGGCCCTCGGCGCACAAACGTCCCCGAAATCCCCTTCATCCCCAACGCTGTTCCCCACCTGACTTGTGTACAGAGGCTAATAGAAACTGGTCCGTCATCAGAAGCCGGGTCGATAAAATCAGAGATCGCATGTTAGGAAGCCTATGCTGCGTTTGCTGTGTGTATGATCACATTACGCTTTATTGCACAAAAGCTTGTCTAGATGTGCTCCACTTATCGGGAGACTGCTCCAATTTGCCGTCGACTGTCATCGACTGAGACTCCAGAATGGCGGGAAGAGCTTGATCACGTGACTGGAGCAGACGATCATGCAGATCAATGCCAGTTATGAAATCATTTTGATATTTTGTTGCCAACTAGTATGCTGAATATTTATCGTTGACGAATGGCGGAGAAGGTCAGAAAAAAACAATTATTTTTGACAAAGCACTTAACAGTTGTGAGTTGATTATGATAGAGTAGAACGCTCGCAGAACCAACACTATTTACGATTTCAAAGGCACGGCAAGATGTCATATTGTAGACTGTAGACAGATTCCATGCGTGTACGATGCATATTAACTGTTGGAAGTATTTCACCACATTTCATATGTGCATACGTCGTCCACAAAAAGATGAATTATTCATAACATACTCTTTTATTTTCTCCCGGGTTAGCTTAAAACCGTTTGATATTTATATAGACAATAATGAATAGAGGAAATTCAATGATGTGAATTAAACTGACTTCAGTCACAGGACAGCATCAACCATTAGAAAATTCATCGACCACGTCGATGTTAACCTAAGTCAAACATGGAAACCGGCGAGTCTACAATGTCACCCTCCTTGAGACACTAGGGAATCGTTTTGTCCATTTTCCAACGGAATAAATACACAAATGACACAAATGGCACGAAACACCGCACTCTTGCCTGGTTGTCCTATACAATGTGCACTGTCGGCAATGCTGAGATTACTGAAGAAGCCAGTTTGGAGAAAAAGCTCCCATTTCACATCCCGAAGCAGACATGGCTGCTTGGGCCACAAGATTTCATCTATTATTCAGAAGAATCAATACCCCTCCCTAATTTGATGAAAATACACTCGTTGTTTTGCCAAACTCAAATGCAATCGTCGTGCAAAGTAAGGTCCGTTTGTAGCTGTCCTGTCATTTGAAGGATGTCCTTGCTCCAAGACATGAGCTTCGAGTCGACTCAGAATTCAATTTCTTGCCAAATCTGTCAAAACCCAGTTATCAGTGTTGAGTATTTGAAGGGTAAATTATACACGCTGAAAGCGAAGACGTAGTTGAACATAGCCTTATGGGAGTCTAACTAGTGCACGCATCGAAAGGTTTCTCCAAAACACTTGTCTATTTGAACACGATTACCGGAGAGACACCTTCAAAGCAGATTAGAAAACCTAACATGAGATGTAGGTAAGGCAGTTGTGTGATATATGTAAACCAACTGATATTATATTGAATTACAATTCCTGGTACGGATAGGGAAAGCACATTCATAACCCGAACCTTGCGTACAAATTGACTCCGGCCGTATCGCCTTGGGCAGGAGAGACAGGAACCATTTCTTTGGAGGAAAAGCTTTTCCAACGATTGCTTGCTTCGTTTGAAACACAGATGGGCGTTCTGAGTACTCGTAATGATCTAGCCCTTGGAGACCGATATATTTTTACCAGTTCTACACAGACGCGTCTCTAAATCATGGGGTGGTCAGTCGGAAAATTGGAACGATTGTGACAAAGGATTCAAACTAGGGGGTGTTTGAGGGTTTCATTGAAGGATTAAACTCGTATCAATGTTTGTCTTTAGAGGAGGCAGAAGACGCCAGAGGACAAACGTCTCCGGGAATGTCGAATGTCTTATTGTATTGACGGGCTGTAAGGGATCTGGGTGGAGAGAGACTCCACCAGCAGAGTGTGAGTTTCACAGAAGGACATGTTGATTAGTGTATTGATCAGAGCACGATATGGTCCCCAGAGAAAAATGATGGCTTTGGGTCAGAGTCTATGGCGAGCCAGGGATCAGCAGGCAGCCCCAAGACTGCCCCTAAATCTTTGCCTATCAGCTTTCCCCACTAACGCAATTAAGGCAGGCGACGGGCGTTTTAGTTTCTGCAGTTGGCATATATGACCCTGCTGTGATGCTGACTTTGACAGAAATGCCGAACTGTGTGAGAGGGTCATGCCGCGCCAAAACACAGAATTCAGAACCAGGAGATTTCTTCAGAAATATGAGCATATAGAATAACGCGTAATAACTTGACAGAAACAGGCAAGTAGATTTGAATTGAAAAGGAGCCCAAGTCAGATGGGAGATTCCGACCTGAACCAGTGGAAAATCGTTGTTTCATTTAGACTATTTAGACCAGTTAGGGCTGAGCGGAAGGTTGACTGACATCTGATCTCTGAAATGAACATATATACGTAGTAATTTACAGAAAAAAACAGCTGTAAAATTATCGTTCTAAACTATAATAAAAAGGAGCCCAGAGACTTTCATCATTTTCAGATAATGCAGTAATCTAGACTTGCCAAACATAATAGACTTGCATGGGCTGTAGTGGATATATTTGTTTCAGGGTCTGTATGACTGGGCTGTAGGGAATAGTACTAGCGAGACAGACTAAAGAACATATATCCACAACAGACCTTAAAGAAACATGACTTGAATGTTACCGCAGATGCACGTCATTCACTTCTTGTGATTTGTTGTAATGTTGGTATACTATCATGAATGGGTTGTAGATTGCCATAATACATGTGCTCTCTTTTTGAACATGTAACCGCAAATGCAGGAGCGTCCTTCGTCGTATTAGTATTCAATCTTGATCCATATATGTCCAATCAAGCTCAAGCGATCCCAGGTGGCTAAGGCGCTGCTGTCAAGAGTTTCGTCCCCTGGATCTGATTATGAACCCTGGTCTTCTAACAATGTAGACTTGCTCTTGTCTTACCAACATCATATACCTTCTCTTGTCTTACCAACATCATAGACCTTCTCTTGTCTTACCAACATCATAGTCTTTCTCTTGTCTTACCAACATCATAGACCTGCTCTTGTCTTATCAACATCGTAGACTTGATGTTGTCTTGCCAACATCAAAAACTTGATGTTGTCTTACCAACATCCTAGACTTGATCTTGTCTTGCCAACATCATAGACTTGCTCTTGTCTTACCAACATCATAGACCTTCTCTTGTCTTACCAACATCATAGACCTCCTCTTGTCTCACCAACATCATAGACTTTCTCTTGTCTTGCCAACATCATAGACCTCCTCTTGTCTTGCCAACATCATAGACTTGATCTTGTCTTGCCAACATCATAGACCTCTTGTCTTACCAACATCATAGACCTCCTCTTGTCTTGCCAACATGGTAGACCTGCTCTTGTCTTGCCAACACCATAGACTTGATCTTGTCTTGCCAACATCATAGACTTGATCTTGTCTTGCCAACATCATAGACTTGATCTTGTCTTGCCAACATCATAGACTTGATCTTGTCTTACCAACATGGTAAACACTTACGGTTTCACCGCCAGGTTTACTCTGAAAATATAAAATGTGATTTCACTGAAATACCTTATTAATGCGACGTTAAACCCAACTCACTCATAACAAGTTGATGTCGAATAAGCAGTAAGTCAACTTGGACGCAGTTGGGTTCGTTATCACAATCCAAACAACACTGCCTTCACATCTGATTTGGGACTCTATTGCAAGCTTCTGAAATGAGATTGTATGCTTTGACTTGACCTTTTGCAAATCAAACATTTTGGCATAGTCACAATAGAAGGTTTCAAATGAACTCGCGCGTGCTCCTTCATGCTTCCAAACCCGTTTTATCAGAAGCTGTTGGCACGCATCCACGATCAGGGCTGTGTCAGTAACCACATGGGTCGGCTAGAGCATTTACAGATCATATAACCCCTAGAAACATCAATCGCTTTAGAGACGTGTTTGTCCCTTGATGCGCTAGGAAGACAGTAGGCTGTAATTATCAAGCAAAATTGATGCTGTTGCTGACCGGGACGCGACAGTCACTTTAATACGTCTTGTATTGATTGTAGTGGAATTATGGCAACCGTGGTGTGTTTGTACGCAAATCGGGTACAGTTATGTGCCCCTGGTCACTGTTTTGCCTCCATGGATGCCATTAACCGATGTTATGCACAAGTAGCTGGGTAATAAAACGATTGATTAATGCGCCTCTTCTAACATCTTTGACACAGTGAAACTGATAGTGTTGATTTTTTGGCCGGTTTTATTTACTCAATTAATCTAGGAACGCCTATGTGTTATTTAACAGCTTTTTTCATTTTGCGTATTTTGACATTTTGGATTCTGGAGCAAATGTATTGAGTTGGTAATCTATTTTAGCGACAGCTCGCGTTTCCATGGCTTTAGACGCAAGGAGAAAGAAAATATTCGAAAGAAATCCTGATGCTTTCAGGTATTCGAGGTGCTAGACGTAATGATGACACTCGATAGCTCCTTGATGATTTATAACGTCTCGTGTTTTATGTCAGACGGGATATCGGAATACGTGGACGACGAACAGAAGATGGATCGAGGCCTAAATGATTTTATTTATTTACATTGACCGACGAGTCGAGTTGGAGATCTTTCGCTCGATCACTTGGAAGTTTCAAGGTTGCTTCGGGCAATGTATGAATGCAACTGTATCACTGGGTCCACATCTCAGTGACATAGTTTATGCGTCATCAATAGACACTCTTCCATCTGCAGACTCATTGTTTATGAATAGGAAGATGTTATGCTAACTTGTGTTTCCCAGCGGTCCAAGTTCCGTATCAAAACTCTCCCTACGAACACCCCTAAGGCCCAGGTATCGGTAGTTTGAATCGGAGATGTACGATTATTACCCTTGATCTCCCTGTATGATTATTACTCTTAGTCTCCCAGTACGATAATTACCATTGGTCTCCTAGTAGGATTATTACCCTTTGTCTTCCAGTACGATTATTACCATTTGTCTTCCAGTACGATAATTACCATTTGTCTCCCAATATGATTATTATCCTGCTCTCCCAATATGATTATGACCATTTGTCTTCCTGTACGATTATTACCATTGAGTTCCAAGTAGGATTATTACCCTTGGTGTTCCGGGACGATTATTACCCTTGGTCTTCCTGTAGGATTATTTCTTTTGGTCTACCAGTATGAATATTACCATTGAGTTCCAAGTAAGATTATTACCGTTGATCTTCCAGTACGATTATTACCCTTTGTCTCCCAGTACGATTATTACCCTTGGTCATCCAGTGGGATTATTACCCTTGGTCTCCCAGTACGATTATTACCATTGGTCTCCTAGTAGGATTATTACCCTTGGTCTCCCAATATGATTATTACACTGTGTCTTCCTGTACGATTATTACCCTTAGTCTCACAGTACGATTATTATCCTTGGTCTCCCAGTACGATTATTACCCTTGGTCTCACACTACTGTGCCAGTGCTCGTGGGTTTCACCAATGTGGTGAAAGCAGACCACATTCTGGAAACAACACGGTCACCTGTCCACTAATTCCGAGACTAGTTGAACTCTGTAAGGACTACATGTTTCCCTCCATAATTATATCACATAAACTAGTAATCCGCGCCTTGGACTAGTTCGTATTTAATGGCGTCTACAAAAGGCTTTACGGGATATACTACATCAAATCAAATATGTTGAAAGCGGTTTTCCATCCAACTGGTCACTCTCTAATTTCTGTCGTTTCTTCTTTCAGAGGGACCTTTAAATGTGAATGCTAGTCACTCCCATGACGACATCAGGCTTGTGGATGTCATCGAAGAGAATGTGGATATCCAGTATGGCGGCAAGTGGAAGCCCAAATCGTGTTTCGCCAGATACCGTGTGGCGATCATAATCCCCTACAGGGATAGACTTCATCATTTAGTTGTGTTGCTAGCGCACCTGCTACCAATTCTTAGGAGACAACAGCTAGACTTTAGGGTGTTTGTTGTAGAACAGGTAAGTCTGGTTACGACACTCACTCATGGCTTCTTTCCCATGTCGCATTGATGAATGATGGCTGTGAATGAATGCTTTCATTTCAGGTAATTAGGCCTCCGGCCAATATTATATCATATTGCTGATACAATATTAAAATCAGTGATGGAGCACCGCTACAAGTAACTACATAATGCACATCAAATATTGGTTTTAATACATTGAAGAAATTTGAACGTTTCTTTCAGGCCTAGAAATATATTTTTGGCGAGACAATTCAAAACAAATACCTTTTCCGAAGGGAACAGGCGCGCCATTTTATCGTACGATGGATATAAACAATTATACCTGGGCACACTTTTTTTCTTAAGTTTTCAAAGATGGTACATTCAAACAAAAAATGAAATTCAGACTCTTGAACAGGTACAAAACCAAGAGAACATAATCTCTGCTCGGATGGAATATTTTGCTTTCTACCCTCCTTAATCGTAGATCCATGATTAGAAACATCTGAACTTACATAGCACAATACAATTGACCTTGACATTGACTAGTGATAAATATTTTTCAAAATTATAACTTACTTTTGTCCTTAAAACTTCTCATAGGTACGTTTCTGATACCTTACTAAAGTTTCCATCTACCGTTGATGATCAATGTCAATACATCGTTGTTTTCAAGGCGACTATTCTTGTCGTAAGAGGCAACCAACGGGATCGTGTGGTCAGGCTCTCTGACTTGGTTGATGCATGTCATCGTATCCCAATTGCGTGGTTCGATGCTCATGATATAAACCACTGTATTGTCTGGTCCAGATTATTTACAGACCGCCGTCATATAGCTGGAATATTGCTGAGAGCGGCGTTAAACAACCAACCAACCAACCAACCAACATCGTTGTTTAAAACTAGCAATGAAATGTAAAATATGTTCCATACCTTGCTCAATCCAAACTGGTGGGGGGCACGGGTGGCCCAGTCGTCTGCAATTCGCTGTGCAGAGTTGCGTCCCTTGGGCACGCCAGAAACCTTTGATTGTTGGTTCGAATCCCGGTTCGCCCCGATTGTGTTTCTAGGTTCGTCAGCACCATACCCGTGCTTTTGTGTGTTTCACCGCAGTGGTAAACGTCTGAGACCTGCATCACTTCGGGCTTTCCTCCCACATTAAGCTGACACGCCCCGATATAACTGTCATACTGTTAAAAGCGGCGTTAAACCCAACTCACTCATTCACTCACTCACTCAAACCAAACTGATGAATGAGTGGGAAAAAGCGTCAGTGAGAAAGTGAGTATGTGTGTACCATGGTTTGGTAATATGGCAGCAATATCCCGGGGCACCAGTATATAGCCTTACCAGTTTTCCCATGTAACGAATCGAACACGGGTTTTCCGCGTGACGAGCGTACGCGTTAACCACTCAGCTACCCAGTTTAAGTGTTGATCTGCGTCCACATCAACATCACCTTAGCACTACAAAAATAGTTTATGGTCAGTACTTAATGTTTACATTATGGATGTTATACCTAATCGATTATAATTGTGGTTGGTTTATTTCATTTCGCGATTCAAGTGTTTGAATAGTCCAAAATATTCTATAGTTGCTGGAAGAGCTACAGGTACATGTACCTTGAATGGATTTGGGTAATTTGACTTTGGTTGATGTCGATTTGATTATACGTCTCGAGAGTTGGTTGCCACAGGTGGATTAAATGCCTTCCTGCAAGACTCCAGAGAGAACCATTTGGATCGAACTATGAACTTAAACTTACCATGTTTGAATACAAAGCGTTTCTTTATTATCACAGAAACCCGCGATACATTAATAGACGTGCAGGTCGACCCAACACTAGATACCCATTGGCATTTAAGCGTTTGGCTCAGTTAGTGGAAATCGGGAAGATATGTCCAAAGAATAGTATTAATTGTATGAAGACGTTTTCACGAACCAGCGTGTTTTTTTTACCACTGTTTCAATGCCTTTAAAATCATGATATGGAGAAAGACACTACCTCTGACTCTGATGGCCCGTTAGTAGGATGGTGTGCCTTCCATAAGCCTCTCAAGGACTGGCTGGGTTCGAATCCCAAATCCCCCTAATAATGCCCGTCATCCTGGGTTTCCTGTAGTAAACGTATTTCACAAGTGCCACTTTTTTCGTCACACGCAAAGATATAAATGAAATCCTGAGTGTCCAAAGCGACGTTAAACCAAGGCCACTCACACACCCACTCCAAATGAACATTTGATCTCCTATCTTCTATCTTGCAAGTTCCTTCCGCTTGCAGTAATGCGAAGGGATGTAATTGGTCATAAATGATGATATGGAAAAGAAACTACGTCACATTGTTATAACGGGATATGGGTGTCATATTATCTCTAAGATCATTGCCCTTAATACGACATGAAGAGAAGATCTGTTACAAATAAGTCCCTGATTATGCCAAACGTGATCTTTAACCCGAGCTACATCGTGGAGAGTTTCGTCCCTGGGGCACGCAAAAAGTCTAAGGGTTCGAATCCCGGTCCCCCCCCCTGCATCACTTCGGGTTTTCCTCCCACATTAAGCTGACACGACGTGT
This sequence comes from Haliotis cracherodii, assembly GCF_022045235.1. NCBI lineage: Eukaryota > Metazoa > Mollusca > Gastropoda > Lepetellida > Haliotidae > Haliotis > Haliotis cracherodii. Next base: position 12,114,842 of record NW_027266286.1, read on the forward strand.
TAAAACTGGAACGCTGTTCAAAGAGGCTTTAATCGACACTCATTTACTCACTCATATTGAATTTACATATGATACCCCCTAAAAAACATCCTTTCCGAGGAAGCAGATCAACATTCAGCATCTAAAGATAATTGAGATTCTGAAATGGGATTACAACAAGCAGCGGGAGCAAATAGTCAATGATATTTGCTCATATTGGCCGACAGCAAGATATCCCCATTCAGCAGCAACGATGCTATGCACGAGTGTCTGCATCAATACCCGTCTCCTGCTTTTAAATGGCGTGTAGAGTTTGTTTCCATACATAACAGTTCGCTGTCGAGTCTGTTACAAATACTGTGCGTACTCTCGACCAACTCACAATCGCTCACCGCTAAATGTCATAGTAACAATATAGTCTTTGATACATAGTCCGATCAATGCTTCATCGATCGAGTGAAATGCGATTGCTCTTGAGTAGAATGCTATTCATGTGGGTGTGAATAGCGCTTCAATTCATATCCTTAGTCATTTTTGGTCATTTTAGGGTAAATCTTCGAAGGAGGTTTATCAACGTATTTCTACTGAGGTTTGATTTAGTGATGGGGTTTTTCATGGATACATCTCATCAATTACTAATAGGGATATTCATTTAGATTAGAAATGAAATCCCAAACTCATATGGGCCTAATGGTTGGTGTTATTTAAATGCCATGAATATAGAACACGGTCGTATTTCCCGAGATGTTATCTCTGGTCGTTGTCTTTAGAAGTCCTCCATTGAAATCATAATACCGCACGACCGCTAATTTTGCTGTAATGCCAAGCTTTAGCTGAGATTACGGTTGACATATAGGCTCAGCCCTATGGTGTTGAATGCGCCCAGTCCTGGATGGTCGCAGTGAGCATGGCGCTATACATAAATAACAGAGACCGGCATCCAATACGGAGAAATATGAAGTTTTAACGTGTGTTTGTCCTCTTGAATGGGCTCATCTCTACTATGGTCAGGCGTGTTTCGATGTTTCGACGTTACCTCTGTACCAAGCTTTTACCAAGACGCAACCGTGACGGGAAGGGTTCGCGCCCCGGTCGCGTGCGTATAATGTTATTTGACGAGGAGTGCACAAACAAACATTCCTATGATCGCAACGACGACACACAATATTCGACATGAGTTGACAGCGTTGAACGTTTATTTTATGTTGAGCATGGGTGTATGTTGGTAATAATAAAGTCCCATGCGTCGAAGAACATTTCCGATTCATAAACGTCTGAGATATTAACAATAAATATGGTTGTTTCTGCAAACGAGGGCTACTCCGTCAGGCGCTATCCATCACACTGTCGTGTTGTTCCTCATAGGCACAGCCAATATCAATTGATCCCACTGTCAAACCAAACGTGATTACCCCCTGTCTGGCATATTGCTGATGAACGCTCGTAGTCTCCAGAGACAACACGGACCGGGGGGTCTCGAGAAAGACAGACGAGCGCAGGGGACTGCCGACTTCAATTACTAAGATGACTATATTTGTCAATGGTCCTCAGGCTTTTACAAAAGATAACCGTTCCCTGAACACAACCAGAATATTAAATAGTCGGTAACATTATTACTGTTCTAGGATACACAATTTGAAGAGACTAACTTTAGTTCTTTATAACCGCAGTTCGTTACATGCATATATACAGCATATACACAGCAAATGGCCGGGACCAAAATATAAATTCATTATATATCATGTCAGTTCGTTATAAGCGTGTTCGTCATAAACGTAGTTTACTGATTTGTACTGTAACGTAGTTCGTTTTAACCGCAGTTCGTTACATGCATATATACAGCATATACACAGCAAATGGCCGGGACCAAAATATAAATTCGTTATATCTGTCAGTTCGTTATAAGCGTGTTCGTCATAAACGTAGTTTACTGATTTGTACTGTAACGTGCAGTACGTAAGTCGGTCTCAAACAACACGTATCGGTACTGACTTTTCTTGATTGCACTTTGAAACGAAAAGCGTATGCGACAAGTTATTTATTTTCGTTTAAGACATATTTTGTGTAGAATCAGTGCAACATTATGGGTAAATCTCTATGACTTTACATTAAGCAGGTCACAAATAGTAGCATTCGATACCACAACAAAAGGTGAGGTGAGGTGAAATGATGTTTAACGTCGCGTCCAAGATTATTGCATAAATGTACGTGTGTGTGTGTTTGTGTGGTTGCTTGTACTAGTCCGGACTGATGCCGATTTATAGTGCTAGCTCACTGAGATACCATGCCGCAGTTTAACATGAATACCCCACTCAGACACAGTATACTGCCTCCGAACCGACCAGTCCTTGTTTTAGCCCTTTAATGCCGAGCGCCAGACAGGGTATCATCAAGTACCATCTTTTAACGTCTTTTGGTATGACGCGGCCGGGGATCGAACCCCCGACTTTCCGCTCTCCGGGCGGACGCTCCACCACTAGACCACGGAGGCGGTCATACCACAACATAAATACTGAGAGGTTGTTTGAACTTTTTATTGATGTCCTTGTCCTTGTTGTACGTCCAAATATTCAGGACCACTTCTTGCCCCTACGTCAGATGAAGAAATTGTTGTCCATGAAAAGTATATGCTGACAGGGCAGTACATTACAGCTCGGTAATATTGAAACATTTCATAACGTAGGTCTGCATAATATCAGGCTTGTTGGGTTCCTTGTTTTAAATGAATGGAATCGCCGAAAGGGACAGAAAAGCTTTGTGCAATCTCCCAAAATAGTGAGTTGGGTTTATCGCCGTTTTTAACAGTATTCCAGTTATATCACGGCGTGTCAGCTTAATGTGGGAGGAAAGCCCGAAGTGATGCAGGTCTCAGATGTTTACTACTTCGGTGAAACCCACGAGCATGGGTATGGTGCTGACAAACCTAGAAACTAATCGGGGAGAACCAGAATTCGAACCAACAATCATAGGTTTATATGCCCAGGGGACGCAATTCTGCACAGCGAATTGCGGCGCCTTAGACAACTGGGCCACCCGTGCCCAACTCCTAACATAAACGAATGTTATACTCAACTGAAACTTTTGTGATAAATGCTGATAAAACAAATTTCTGGTCGAGCGATAACTTGGCACCTCCATCCTCCAGTCTAAAACATCAGAAGATAGTGTTTATACAATCACGTTCGTAATGTGTAGAAAGAACTGGATTCGTCTGCTTTTAAAGGTTACTCGTGATTCATTTTTTGTAAAACTGATATGAAAATGATGGCGACAGACAATGTCATCAAGCTGTACATTACTGCTTTTGATTAAACCAAGAGTCTGTCTTGTGTAACAGAGTATAGTTAGGTTGGTCTCTGACCTGTCTGATAATTTCACTTCAACTCTCAGAATATGAGAGAATTAAGTGTTGAAATTATTTGAAAACTCACTCTGCTCTGTGTATACAATTTAATTCATCACCTTCCAGTAAGCATAACTGCAAAACGAGTATGTAGTATGTTGCTCTCCAAGTGTTGAAAATGATGACATTATTTGGCTTAAGTCTTTTTAAATATTATTATAGAGGCATCTCATCTTCTGTCAAAATTGACCGCCTCCGTGGTCTAGTTGTAGAGCGTCCGCCCGGAGAGCGGAAGATCCGGGGTTCGATCCCCGGCCGCGTCATACCAAAAGACGTTAAAAGATGGTACTTGTTGTTACCCTGTCTGGCGCTCGGCATTAAGGGGCTAAAACAAGGACTGGTCGGCTCGGAGTCAATATACTGTGTCTGAGTGGGGTAGCGATGTTAAACTGCGGCATGATATCTCAGTGTGCTAGCACTATAAATCGGCATCAGTCCGGACTAGTACAAGTAGCCACACACACACACACACATACACGTGCATGCACGTCACTATATAAGCGCAAAAATCTTGGACGCGACGTTAAACCCAATTTCACCTCACCTCACCTTCTGTCAAAATTAATGAGATCGTATATTTGTCACATAGTGAGAGAGGTTGTACGCCGCATTTAGCACTATTGAAGCCATATACCACGTTGGACACCATATTTGGACTTCACATATTGTTCCCTCATGGGATTGAGCCGTGACTTTTGAAGTCTTTAACCACAAGGCTACACTCCACGAGAATACGTGATGTATTGGTTTACATCAATCATGTTGCTTAGATCAATATTTATGTGTTTTCCACTTGCCCATTAATCAACACAGTCATTACCACAATATCTACATTGATCGCAATGTTGCAGATGATCCTTGTTATGTAATAACGCACTAATCTGTTACCTGTCTCACGCCATCTGCCCGTACATCATCTGTAAACCCCTCCAAGTCGAAGCCTGTAAATAGATGAGAACAGGATTAATACGTCGTTTACCGCATCGGAAGAAAGAAGAAAGAGGCTGAAATTATTGCTTATTACATAGACAGCTTGGAGACGTGGAAGCCGATTTCATATTAGGCAATCGATAGATTCCCCGGGACTTAATTACTGCGGGTAAACAAGGAACAATAACTAGTAATCTAATGGGTCTACACTCGCTGGCATTTCATAGAAACCAGATCGTTCAGAGACCTGATGATGTTGTTTGAAGGTCTGTAATGGTCCTTTCTCAGCGGAAGTGATGCTGATGGTACTTCATGTACATCGGGGTTGACCAGTCCCCTGTAAGGTGATATCTGAGTTTGACCGTCGCGCCAATCAATCAATCTTTTTTCAAGCACTTAAATGCAAATAGTACGAATAGAACAGAGGTGTTACATACAATGTCCTAGACTACAGGGGTGTTACATACAATGTCCTAGACTACAGAGGTGCTACATACAATGTCCTAGACTACAGAGGTGTTACATACAATGTCCTAGACTACATAAAATGTCCTAGATTACAGAGGTGTTACATAAATGTCCTAGACTACAGAGGTGTTACATAAATGTCCTAGACTACCGAGGTGTTACATAAATGTCCTAGACTACAGAGGTGTTATATACAATGTCCTAGAATACAGAGGTGTTACATACAATGTCTTAGACTTCAGAGGTGTTATATACAATGTCCTAGACTACAGAGGTGTTACATATAATGTCCTAGACTACATAAAATGTCCTGGACTACAGTGGTGTTACATATATGCACTAGACTACAGACGTGTTATATACAATGTCCTAGACTACAGAGGTGTTAGGCAACCTACGAGCACGGGTATGGTGCTGACAAACCTAGAAACAGAATCGGGACGAACCGGGATTCGAACCCACAATCATAGGTTTCTGGCGTGCCCAAGTGACGCAACTCGGAACAGCGAATCGCGGCGCCTCGGACGACTGGGCCACCGCAACAATCATTGGAAATTTAATATTTGGCTCAATAATGTGTAATACGTGTATGTCTCTGTCTCCTTCACGGGGAGTAGAATGAACATATACAATGTCAGTGAAGCCCCAAGTCGTGATATTCCTCCTCGATAGCTAGGATACTACACAACTTACACCTTTGATCTCGGAACGTCAGTTCATGAGAGAAACATCACAATCATGCCCAAGTACTTCGATATATCTTTATAATTATATCAAATAGATACTGATCCGAATATACATGATATTTTAGCATTCTAAAATGCAGACTTTGTGAGATAAAGTCAATGAAAATGACCACGATTGTTATATATACAGTCCCGTCGAGCAGGATTATCAATCATAACACGGTTTAACGTTTACGTGGTGCTCGTTCACTGTCCCATCAATACCGATCGACTCTGTCTTGACCATTGGAGGGCAAAGATGTTAGAGCCATGTCGTGTTCATATTGATCGTTCTCAATTGCCGCTGGACCAAACGGAGCTAGAGAACAGAGAGCTAGCAAGCGTCCGTCTGACAAGACTTTCAATTAAACTCGACAGTTCAAACCGATTGCACCAGAGATCAGAAGTTATGTCGTCTGCCCTGTAGATTGTTGTCTGTTTCTGTTTCGACCGCCATTGTTGATGAGGCCACAACGGATCATGTGGGTCTCATAGAAGTTGAAATCAATACTTGATGTCATAAGCATTCAGTTCTTGTTCGTGTACCTAGATAAATATTTAGAATGGTATGTACGTTTACTTTGGAGATTCACTTTGTGTCACCTTGTGAGCTGAGGCTAGGAAACGATTTTCTCCTGAAAGTGTGTGAAAATCAAGTGAGGTGAGTTGAGGTGAAATGGGGTTTAACGTCGTGTCCAAGATTATTGCACTTATATAGCGACGTGCATGTACGTGTGTGTGTTTGTGTGGCTGCTTGTACTAGTCCGGACTGATGCCGATTTATAGTGCTAGCACACTGAGATATCATGCCTCAGTTTAACATGAATACCCCACTCTGACACAGTATACTGACTCCGAGCCGACCAGTCCTTGTTTTAGCCCCTAAATGCCGAACGCAAGGCAGGGTAACAAGTACCATCTTTTAACGTCTTTTGGTATGACGCGGCCGGGGATCGAACCCCAGACCTTCCGCTTTCCGGGCGGACGCTCTACCACTAGACCACGGAGGCGGTGGAAAATAAGGTAATCTGATACCTCTGGCCTAAGTCTTCCGCTGTATGGATCTGTCCTCTTTACAGCCAATGCCTGTCTCAGTCCATTAGAAAGCTGGTCAATTTTGATCAGATTGTAGATTTTTCGAGGCAATTCCTAAGAATAGCTTTGTGACTCAGACGTGGTTCCTCTTGCACTGGCTAGACACCAGACTTGTTGGTTTCGTTATGTGATACTGTCATGTGTAAATGCCCGAGGAACTCTGGAATATCTGTGACCACACGTTACTGACTTGCTGACAGTTTTAGTACAAAACGAGATCCATGTAGGTATGGACATTTCTGCGAAATTACACCCAGTGAGTGGAACCTGGGAGATTTCCCTAGTCGAGGTTTCAAGTGAGTCGGATGACAACCTGACAGTGATTTGGCTTAGCGTCAAATGTAGAATGCTTTGTTTGAGTCAACACTTGACTCTCGGACAGCGGCTCAGCAGATTGTCCAGTAGGCTGTCTCCCAGTCCCTGGGCCAAATTATTTCCTCATCCGCATAGCCCTTTATATGATGCAAAGATCCAAAATTAAGCAAGTCTATGTTTTTTTGTGTTCTTTTCCCATATCATAGGGGCTCCTAAAAACCAATGGCTTTTTTGTTTCAAAATTATATATTTTCAGAGACAAAGCGTTGGTCTAGTTGGTCAGATTCACACCTACAAGATGACCAGAACATTGCAGTATTGAATGTCAAGACGTCGAATGATTGTTTTCAACTTTTCCCTAACAAAAGCATCATTAGTAAATAGAAATCAGATTTGATTATAAACACTGTCACCAATGTAGCACATTGACTCATTATCTACAATAGAATATCTTACGTCACCGGTTAGAACGGAAATGGGATGTTAATTAGTTGCACAAGTCTATTACATAAACGTTCGTCTAATCGTTATATAATGTCGCAATTACCCATGATAAAACCACCGTATGTTGCATCTAACTCAGCTCTGAGACATAATACGGTGTCAGATCTACCAATGAAAAGTGGCAGACTGCAAATTGACATCTCACAGCCTATAATAATACAAATGTTGAATGTTCTTTATTGGACTTGCACAAGCAATACTTATTTATTCAAATAATAATTTCTAGATCATGTAAATAATGATATTATATTGTCCATGTAAGAGACTGGAGTCCTTAGAACTTAGACTTGCACAAGTCTCTGAGGCGATAATTATCAGTTGAAACCATAATTTCTGGATTATGTAAAGTTGTCCCTATAAGAGACTGGAGTCTTGTACTGTCCTCATATTTAGACTTGCCTATTAAGAGGATGGACTTGCTACACATCCATTGACTTTACTTTCATTACAGACTTGGAGCAAGGCTTATTCTTTATAAGCACTGTTAGAGGTAAATTACGCATTGTTTGTCGATATTGTGACATGTGGGTCAACTCCCTCCTTGTTCTGCTGATACCTGGGTTGGTAGGTTGCGGTCTGTGTGTTAGACTAACGCCTAGTATCTGGAATGAATTCTTTTGCAGAAAAAAACAGTTGTTAAGTTACAGTTATAAAATATTATAAAAAGGAGCCCAGAGACTTTCTATACTGCAATAATCTAGACTTGCCAAATATTATAGTCTTGCATGGGCTATATTGGCTATATTTGTTTCAGGGTCTGTTTGACAGACTATTTGTGTATCTTAGAGCTGCCGTTTAGACCCCTGAAGATCCGGGGTAGAATAGGTCTTCAGCAACCCATGCTTTCGGTAAAAGGCGACAACGCTTGTCGTAAGAGGCGACTAACGGGATCGGGTGGTCAGGCTCACTGACTTGGTTGTATGGTTTCCATGTTTTCGGGAGCCAATCTATGGTGATGTTTCATAGGGTTTTTGTTACGTTCTCATTGTTTTCTGTTGCCGATTCCTTACATTGGGAGGCCTGAGTTTGAGTTTGGTCGTCCAACCAGAATCGTTGTTCTGACCAAAGTGCGACCACCTGGCGGAGAGGCTCCAAGACGCTATCACACGTACTTATATGCAACATCAGCTGATTGGATAGTATCGATTACAATACGAAGGAGGTCAAATGGGGGTTGAATGGAGATTAAGACAATCGATAACCTACTACAAAACGTCATCGCCAGGGAACAACCAGTCTCGATTATCCGCCGAAACAGATTCCATTGGGTATAATAGGCAAAATAGCCTTGTATGATATATGTTCCAAAATAGACCATTATACAGAGTGTGTTGGTGAGTGCGCGGGGTTGAACGCCGTTTGAACACTGTCAGTATTCCAGTTATATCATCAGCTTAATGTGGGAGGAAAGCCCGAAGTGATGCAGGTCTCAGAATACATACAATACAACATATAGCCACATAATCAGTTTCCAAGAGTGAGTGAGTGAGTTGGGTTTAACACAGCTTTTAACGCTATACCAGTTATATCGCGGCGTGTCAGCTTAATGTGGGAGGAAAACCCGAAGTGATGCAGGTCTCAGATGTTTACTACTTCGGTGAAACCCACGAGCACGGGTATGGTGCTGACAAACCTAGAACCATAATGTGGCCGAACCGGGATTCGAACCCAGAGGCGTGTCCAAGGGACGCAACTCTGCACAGCGCATTGCGGCGCCCCTGACGACTGGGCCAACCCTGCCCCCAGCAAGACTATTACCAGCAATTGACACTATTAAGGTATGACAGTCGAGTTGACCGGGTGAACTGATCCATATAAACAGAACGTCCCTTTCTGTATGGTAAAGCTGCTAACAGCTCGCTACAGATGTTCGAAAGTTAGACAAAGGTTAGCCTTTCTTGGGCATAAGGGCCGGTTAGTCATCGTACGTGTTTAATCTTATCTCAACCTACTCTATTAACCAGACGTTCATTTTTCGCTGTCGTACAGAACGCCCACGAGCTACTCGTCACAACGATAGATTCTGTGTGTGATTATTACCGAGTAGAAGGCTGCTGGTACAACGGCTACTGCAGACATCCGTTGCGAAAACCAGACCCAATAAATATCGACCACAGCTGTCGAAAGGCTGGAAACAATAAATAGTTTTGTCAAGTAGTATCTGTCACGTGATTTGTCATTCTGTTCCAGGAGGAGTGATTTCTAGATTAAGACTAGTTTTCAGGAACGTTGTTACAGTGATTGATGACAACAAACTCTATTGATTGCCCGATCCTATTTTAGCGCGACAGAAGTTTAGCCTGTGTGTCCCATACTAACCCCATATAATTGATTTTATACGGAGTCTTCCACAGTTTTTTTCTTTTAATAATTGTATCATGTCTTCAGTAAAAATATAGCATATCGTTTTATTGAGGATACTGGGCAGTGGCTTGCTTCCCTTTTGTAATATAAAGGGGTGGTCGGGTAGCCTAAAGCGTTCGCCCGTCATGCCGAAGACCGGGGTTCGATTCCCGACATGGGTACAATGTGTGAAGCCCATATTGGTGTTCCCCGCCGTGATATTGCTGGAGCGGCGTAAAACCACACTCACTCACTCCTTTTTGTAAACAACAACATTTACTTTTTTTTAAATGCAATGACGATTCCTCTTAGTTTATTATGCAAATTGTGTGGGGGGCTGGTTCTACCGATGGGACGAGACAGGATGACCCTTTGAGCGAACACCTGGCGTCATCACTGAGTTTCAGTGATCCGTATTCGTAACATAATCGAGACTGGTTATTCTCTGTCATTGACATGATATGTTTTCATCAGTTTGGGAGAAGGGAATGTACACTAGTCAGACCAATGGCTGTCTATTTAACATTGCATGGTCGGACAATCGCACCAGCCACCCCTACACCCAACCCTTCAACAAATTAATTTGGGGACAGGTAATATCAGAAGAAACATTAAAATTATTGACAAAGATAAGATTCTTGTGACCTCGATCAAATGATAACCGTGTTAGTGACGGAATAAGATCAATGCACGTGATTTTATTACGAATCCGTCAGGGATGTGGGTTCTTCTTATATGGAGAATATCACCCAAGTGTCGATAAGAGTTTAAAACTCCGAGGCTTGTAGAGGAGTTTTAAACTTTTATCGACGAGTGTTGATATATTTGATATCAAAAGACACAAGGATGATATTCTATTTATCATTCTTCCAACTTTTTCAGTTAGTTGACAGAAATAAGCAGTGTCCTAATGTAAAAAGTACTGCTTCATCTTCAGTAGCAGAGCCATTAGTGATGTTATTTGATTGTGACTTCATTGTAACCAATGACGCCACAATGGTCTGCAAAGCATTGTGGTGCAATTTCAATGTAGTGATATCTACAATGTAAGTATCGCTAGATCTCACCCTAGCGATAACTCCTGTGGGAGCCAGTTTGGGATAGTAAATTCTTAAATACGACTGTGGACGATGGAAATTTACGGATTATTATGGTTGCATATCTCGGATGCTGTTGGGGAGTATCATCATTTCACATTTGTTGTGAGGAGTTAGCGTGATGGCATCTCTCGTGGGGAGTTATTAAATGGCAGAGCTCTGTTGTAAATGGCCAGTAAATGCTCCTAAGAATGTCAAGAGCATGTGTACTAAATCGATCATGTGTTTCTTGTGTAAGTAAAAAAAGTAAATTTCATTTGAAAATGGCTCCACGAGGCAACCGTTTTTGCTTGCAAATATCGGAAATGTTGCTGAATTGATGGAGGGAATTGCCCTCTCTGTCTGCAAACCTAATGACCTGTAAATACGATAGTGTTCTTAAAGAAGTAGGAACAGAATGTGGCTGGAATCATTCTTTGTGTTTAGCTTGAAACGCCACATTGCGACATAAATGTCTTCTTTACTTCAGGGTCCACTTACACTGTCGGGCAAAAGAAACTACCACTTAAAAATCATACGGAAAGGGGCGTTCGGTTTATATGGATCAGGTAACCCGGTCAACTCGAATGTCATACCTTAATAGTGTCAACTGCTGGTGATAGTCTTGCTGGGGCACGGGTGGCCCACTCGTCTAACTCGCTGCCATTCGCTGTGCAGATAAGATTGATTCACCCCAGCAAAATCTTATTTGTAAATACAGACATGTACGGAAAAAACATAAACATATACATCTCTGTTCGACATTTGGCCCAAAAGAGTATTTTGCTCTTCGTTTTCTTCCGTATCGCTTCGATGGCCGAGTCGTCTAAGGCGCCGCAATTCATATTGCAGAGATGCGTCCCTTGGGCACGCCAGAAACCTATGATTGTGGATCGAATCCGGGTTCCCCCCGATTATGTATCTAGGGTTGTCTGCACCATACCCGTGCTCGTGGGTTTCATCGAAGTGGTAAACGTCTGAGACCTGCATCACTTCGGGTTTTCCTCCCACATTAAGCTGACACGCCGTGATATAACTGGAATACTGTTAAAGGCGGCGTTGAGCCCAACTCACTCACTCACGCACTCTCATAACAATCGATATTCTAGACATAATTAGAAACTGTGTATGAATAGTATATTTGAGTGTAGAGTGTTTGTAACCCTGATTGTTTTCAGAAACACACATTCAAGGAAACCGGTATCTAAACATTGGGAACGTTAGGCAATAATTATTGAGCAAGCAGACATTGCATCGGTGCACGGAGCTTACTGAAAGTAGTTCCTACGAGATGGCCTCGTTTGCATATTTATCGAATCGTGATAGCTAGTTTATCGGACTGGTTTGTCGCATCGATAACACTGTCCTCTTTGAGATAAATGCCGATATCGACATATGTCACACTGATTCGATTTAATGCAACGCGTAACAATAACAGGAGACTATTAATTGTGTGGGTCTATCAACTTCAGCCAGACATGGTGGAGGTGCCATGATTACTTGCTGCAACCATGGACAGCCGTAGGTCGTATTTGTATGACTTGTTAAAGTTAACGGTGTCATGTTCTAGCATGCTTGCTGTAAAAGGCGACTAACGGGATCGGGTGGTCAAGCTCGCTGACTTGGTTGATACACGTTATCGGTCCCAATTGCGTGGATCGATGCTCATGATATTAATCACTGGATTGACTGGTCCAGACTCGATTATTTACAGACCGCCGTCATATAGCTGGAATATTGCTGAGGGCGGCTATGGACATAGACTCGTTAGTCCAGCCAAAATATAACGCCGGAATTCTAGCCTACTTCGGAAAGGTTGAAACTGGGCTTTTATGGTCAGCCAACTCCTTTGGCTCAGGAAGATGGTATCCTGTTGGCACCTACTTCTGTATATGTATCAAAAGGCAGACACATTTTTTGGATAACAACTTCTTTAATTACGTTACAACTTCTAAGTAATGCATTTCAAACAATGTATATGAATCGTATGTATCGCAATGCAATGTAACACGGTAGGCAATATTTAAGTTTTTCAGACACATGATTTATAAGCCGAATATGTTTCCTCATCGTACATATCATATGTTAGCAATGCATATTTGTTATCAATAATATGATATTTACGATACGGCAACCTATGACGCTAATAATCTCTTTATCATACAATGTCATTCATAAACTGATGGGTGATTGAGAGTCTGACATAATTTCACTCCAAAAAGTAGTTTTACAAACCGTGTACCAATACGATGTTTGAGTGAACCGCCCGATGATATAGTGCCAAGTGACTTTCACCTACCGTTAATGTTTACCTAATATCTAAGCATATTGGGAGACTTAGTCAATAGCTGATAGAGAGAGAAGACGTTGCATCGATGTATGGAGCTTGAAAGTAGTTCCTTCTGAGAGAACCGCCTCCGTGGTCTAATGGTAGAGCGTCCGCCCGGAGAGCGGAAGGTCCGGGGTTCGATCCCCAGCCGCGTCATACCAAAAGACGTTAAAAGATGGTACTTGTTGTTACCCTGTCTGGCGCTCGGCATTAAGGGGCTAAAACAAGGACTGGTCGGCTCGGAGTCAGTATACTGTGTCTGAGTGGGGTATTCATGTTAAACTGCGGCATGGTATCTCAGTGAGCTAGCACTATAAATCGGCATCAGTCCGGATTAGTACAAGCAGCCACGAACATACACGTGCATGCACGTCGCTATATAAGTGCAATAATCTTGGACGCGACGTTAAACCCCATTTCACCTAACCTCCTTCTGAGAGGTTTTTCCATTGATCGGATCGTGATACCAAGTTGATCGGATTGGGTTTATCGCATCGAAAACACTATCGATATAAAATAACAAAAACTGTTACCGATACAGTAAACTACGGTTATAACGAACTCAAATATACCTCTAATTTAAGTTCGTTATAACCGTACTTCGTTATAATCATACATGTCAACAATGTCTGAAGCCCATTTCTGGTGTCCCCCGCCGTGATGTTGCTGGAATATTGCTAAAAGCGGCGTAAAACCATACTCACTCACTCCAAGCTGCCCACGGTCCCTTAATCCAGCTTTAACATCATTTTACTGGTATTCCAATATAACGATGATGTTATTTTGTATGTTTGTGACACGACCTGGGGTTCTTTTGTTTTCTGAAGACGGCATCCACGCGGCATCCAAGTCTGCGAAATGTGACACAATGGTCGTTTTTTGTGTATATTGTACAGCAAAGCAAATACTTGTAAATATTACAGGCGTTCAAGGGTCTTGTCATCGCCATTTGTCTTATAAAACATTCAGATCTCGCGAGGAAACGGCCCGTCTATATTCAGAGGACACCTAGGAAATACACTTGAGACCGCGCCCAGTCAGCAGTGGTGCATTGTCACGGCCATCGTTGCGCATCAGTGTACGGTCAGCTGTGTTTGTGCTCAATTGTCGCTCTACAGTTGGCGTGTATCTCGGCGCGGATAACGGTTGTGTGTACATGAAGCTGATTCTCAAGCTCCTTCCCAGCGCGTGACACCTTCGTTACACTCACGGTAACATCATCGCTGCCACCAGTGTGGGCGCGGCCATTACAAGAATCTTGAAATTTGCCCTCTAACCCCAAATGTAGTACCGCTTAAACTTTTGTTTATGTCTTTGGGAATGCCATCAAATTTCATTTTGAAAAGGTTTACGACTGACCATGTTTACAGATTCATTTACTTTGTTGTTTGCATAATCAGATTGGTTCGAGATTGCAGACTAACGGAAAATCAACCAACTTCTCTCGTACATACTTAATCAACTACATGATAGTTTTAATGAAATAGAAATTCAAAATGACAAAGAAAGAGAGTAATTTGGCAGGGGTAATTTTTTTTTTGCGTCACGACAGTCGTCACTTAACTAAACCTAACGGTCAATCGGCTGCGAGTTCATCTCCAAGCATGGTTGTGGTCATCTATCACTGTGGGGAGTTTTGACTGGTGGCCGCGATAGAAAAGAGAGCTCCACGAACGGGATATCGCTGTGAAGAAATTGGCTGATTCTTTGAGGAAAAGAGCTGCAAGGAACAGACGTGATACAACATGTATCATCTTGTTATATCCATTTCCTACATTTAACAAAGGCTATTGATTGACCCATGCTTTCATATGGAGTTAGCCCTGTCCATGTCGTAACGGTGTCAATACCACGGTATCAATATAGCGTATTTTTCCCGTAACGATGTCTGCACAGCCGGGTTGAATGCCTACGCGCATGGCAGTGACAGTATTCTGAATGGACACTGCGTGCGTCTTTGTTATTTGTGGTGAAATGGTAGCCAGGTGATTAAGGCGTGTGCTCGTTAAGAACGATTCGATTCTTAAGAATGTCTAAAACCTATGTCTGCTGTCCCACACCACGATATAGCCTCAATATTGCCGAGAGCGATGTAAATAAAATACGACTTACTCTTGTATTAATGAACGCCGTGATATGACTGGAATACTGTTAAAAGCGGCGTTTAACCCAACTCACTCACTTGTTTTAATGCGCGTACTTCTGTATTCTTTCAATGCGACGTCTCCGTAAAAGAATTCCTGTCAACTGTTCACATCTAGTCACAGAAATACAGTTTTCTTTATAAAAACAAATGTATCTATAAAATAAAAACATAAAATCTGACAGGAACCAAGAACAATGCTTAATTTCCGAGCTGAGGCAATCTAGACCTTTCAAATCATTGATCAAGAGTTGACTTCCTTATCAAATTTATCCTCAAGTGTGTATAGGAGACTGACTAGGGAACTGTCTTCACCAACAATTCGCATTTGAGCATATGCCTCTCACTCTCTCCTCTAGTCTTGCACCATGACCGTGGAATATATTTATTTTATGAAAAAACATAATCTAGAAATGCATACAAAAGCAAGTCTAGCCAGCTCAAGCTAGCTCTATTCCACAAATCAGCATAGGGAATTTTTTTTTTTAGAGTCAAGAAGGATCTTGTGTAATATAAGATTTCAGAGACTAAATGTTAGTCTATCTCTCCTCGTATCCGTAAAGATCCGGGGTAGAATAGGTCTTCACCAACCCATGCTTGCCGTAAAAGGCGACTATGCTTGTCGTAAGAGCGACTAACGGGATCGGGTGGTCAGGCTCGCCGACGTGGTTGATGCATGTTATCGTATCCCAGTTGTGTGGATCAATGCTCATGATGTCAATCACTGGATGGTATGGCCTAGACTCGAATATTTACAAACCGCCTTCATATAGCTGGAATATTGCAGAGTGCGACGTAATATACAAACAAACAAAAACTCTCTCTCTCTAATTCAACAAATACTAAACCACAATGCTCTTGCCCTGATCCGCTTTGTGAAAACTACGTTACCACTTCCATCCACATACGATATATTTGCGTGACATGGTTAACCTCTTTCCAAACGTACGGTGAGCGAGTCCGCCATGATGGATGCACACGCTTTGGTCAGCATGTTCTTCTCGCCCAATATCAGCTTGTAAATTTACAATCAGCAGTCTAGGCCAAATCGACATGTATCGATCGGGCGAGTTTCATTCGCTTCGTTAGACGAACATAGTCCTAATCAAATTGGTAGCTTTCCTAAACTAGCCTGTTAATGGTTTTGTATCTCTCTTCAGATGTAATCAAACAGCTTGGAGAAAAATAATTCGTTTTTCTTCACTACTGCTGTGCGTTTCTTTTAATATGAATTGATTTCACAATGCAAGCTGCAGTCGATGACACCCCTGTTAGAAGACTTACATGTGGACGGGGGTCAGGTTTCATCGGACCTGCGCTACACCCACTCACACATATTCGATCCTGATACATCACGTCGTGGGTGGCAGATAACTCTGAACCTTGAGACCATGTTCTAAGTCGAATACTTGTATCATATCATATCTCCGGTAACACCAAATCTTGGACTCTTCTCATCTACTTCGTAGAATTGTAGATTCTTGCATATCATATCTGAGATAACACATCAAACCTTTGACTCTTCCAATCTAGTTCGTAGAATAATAGATTCTTGCATATCATATCTGAGATAGCACATCAAACCTTTGACTCTTCCCATCTAGTTCGTAGAATAGTAGATTATTGCATATCATATCTGAGGTAGCATATCAAACCTTTGACTCTTCCCATCTAGTTCGTAGAATAGTAGATTCTTGCATATCATATCTGAGATAACACATCAAACCTTTGACTCTTCCAATCTAGTTCGTAGGATAATAGATTCTTGCATATCATATCTGAGATAGCACATCAAACCTTTGACTCTTCCCATCTAGTTCGTAGAATAGTAGATTCTTGCATATCATATCTGAGATAGCACAACAGACATAGGACTCCACCCGTCTAGATCCTACAACTCCACCCATCTAGTTCGTAGAACACCGCCCATCTAGTTCCTAGAATGCCAGAGTATGATAGAGTTTGCTGTTGAGGAACCAAGAATCTCGATTTTGGGTGAATCATGGAGGAAACGGTTACTCCCTTATACTATCGATACGAGACAACTCTAGGCGTACAGAACACGATACGTCGTTATAAATATGAGGAATCGGTCACCGATCTTCAAGTACTTCCTGTTTGTTGTAGTGAAACAGATCTTATCATAATTCGCCTCTACAATGAATTTTCATTCACAGTGCTTCAAAAATTAATGACACTTAAACCAACCCGGCGTTACTCTGATTTCGGTAAACATTATTTTCACATTTAGTTTTCAAATGCCAGGAACCCTAATGCATTTCGACAGTGTTTGTTTTAGCTAGTGATATTTGATTCGTTGGGAAGTGATTTGGATACCCTCCAAAACCCTGTGTCTGGACCAATAAATGTCACGTAAATACTATTCCCTATATGTTTCCAGTGTTAACTTGACTTTATCTTACGGACGGGTCGTGCACTTCAAGGAACAGGATGCAGGTCTCAGACATTTACCATTGGGGGAACCCACGAGTACGGGTATGGTACTGACAAACCGAGAAACATAATCGAGGCGAACCGGGATTCAAACACGCCATCGTAGGTTTCTGTCGTGCCAAAGGGACGCAACTCTGCTAATCGAATTGCGGTGCCCTAGACGACTCGGCCATCGAAGCAATACGGAAGGAAACGAAGAGCAGAATAAAATACACTTTTGGGACAAATGTCGAACATAACTGTATATGGTTATGTATATTCCGTACATTTCTGTTTTAACAAATACGATTTTGCTTGTTGTTAACGATTTTTATTTGACACAGGTACAAGTACCTTTGTACCCACTGCTCAAATAATGCTCAAATAATGCTTCAGTCATATCTCCAGTCACAAATTTTGGAGATTCGACATTAACATTGCATAGCACAGCGAACCTGCACATAAACATCTACCTGATTCATGCATGTGTCTCGAGTAGATTAGGGCGCCGTGCCCGGGGCACCCATGCACTATGAATGAAGAGCAGCCAATCTGATCGTGTCTACATCGCGTGTGCTGCGGCCCGACGGTAAGGAAAAGGGGTCATCGCGGGTCAGGCGGTGCCGGTCTATCGTTCACCTCTGATTAATTCACTTGTATAATACAGTGACAAGCCATGGTTGTCCAGGCAATCCCCTGACTACAGGCCAAGAGGGAGTTTGATTGCTGTGTCCTATATCCCGTGCAAGAAACGACTAGTTAGCGTGTATTCAAATCTAGCTGGTTGTAGATTGATCCTGGGAGTAGACAGAGAAAGACTTCCTGTACATTGTGTAACCCTGACGGTGGTTTGATGGGGGGAGCGTGTGTCCATGGTGCACGCTATTGCGCAAATCTATACGGGTTCTCTGAATGGCGTTCCTGGCTGCTGACGATGGTACTGCCAATTAGTATATCTGGTTTTTAATGGAATACATGCAGTTGTTGAGTAGAATTTGTGGTTTCCTGTCTAGATTCGCACAGCGATCCTAGAGCTACATCTGACCGGGAACATGGGTCTGTATGCTGAGTGAGTGGTAGACTTGCACAAGTCTCCAAGGCAATAATTATGAGTTTAGATAATAATTTTGAGATTATGTAAAAAAAAAAGGTTGTCCCTATAAGAGACTGGAGTATGGTCCGAATATCTAGACTTGCCTATTAGGATAGAATTACTAAACACCCATGGACATTTTCTTTCAGTCCAGCCTTGGAGCAAGGCTTGGTGAGTGGGTGTGAGTGGGTTTAATTTTAAGTCTCTTTTAAACATGTTTCCAGCTCTTTTACAGAAGGGGACAAACCAAGTTGATTTCACACATTTATACAACGGGGTCCTCAGCGAAACGAGACAAGTCTATCCCCATCGCCCTCGTGTGTTTAGTTTAAACCATGGTTGTCGTACTACCTCGCCCATCACCGGAACCTGCTGAAAGTAGGATTTAGGATGTTAGTCAGAGGACATAAAAAAGCACACTTGTTAAACTCATATCCAAATACACTGCACCTTAATATTCCTATCCCTGACAAAAACCATTTTTGATATCGAATTACATAGATAACCCTACTTACTGAATAGGAACAGCAGCAGGCCTGTTATCTCATTCTTGTAACGCGATCTCTGACAGACATTGTGTTGACCTATATAAGCTCTTGGTGACCGGGTGGTACGGTAAGCCCAGTCGTGTAAGGCGCCGCGATTCGCTGTGCAGAGATTGTGGGTACGAATCCCGGTTTACCCACATTACGGTTCTAGGTTTGCCAGCACCATACCCGTGCTCGTGGGTTTCACCGAAGTGGTAAACGTCTGAGACCTGCATCACTTCGGGCTTTCCTCCAACATTAAGCTCACACTGTAATATAACTGTAATACTGTTAAAAGCGGCGTTAAACCCAACTCACTCACTCACTCTTTCTGACCGATATATGTGTCTGTTTCAGTTCGGCAATGATACATTCAACAAGGGCCGTATCATGAATGCTGCCTTTAAAGAAGCGCTCAAGATATTTGACTTCCAATGTGTTGTCTTCCACGATGTAGATCTTATACCTGAAGATGATAGAAACATGTACTCGTGTCCGTGGCAACCTCGTCACATGTCAGTTGCTATAGATGAAATGGACTATAGGTAAGTTACAAAGAGGTTGAATGTGGATCATGCGAATATGTTGTGTGCTGTTACACTTCGCAACAAGCCTTTCCTGTTCGGCCTTAAGTATAATGACGGCCTTGTCTTGTGACATCTCGTATACATGTACATGTCCTTGACCTTAGTTGTATGTTTTTCTCACTAATAACGTTTTGTCGTTGATACTATTGATTATGTAGTTATTAAGTTTCATACGTTTGGAAAGGATATGGTTTACCTTCGTGTATTGTGTGTATGTATATAGGCGGTTCCATAAGATATGGTTTACCTTCGTGTATTGTGTGTATGTATATAGGCGGTTCCATAAGATATGATTTACCTTCGTGTATTGTGTTTATGTATATAGGCGGTTCCATAAGATATGGTTTACCTTCGTGTAATGTGTTTATGTATATAGGTGGTTCCATAAGATATGATTTACCTTCGTGTATTGTGTTTATGTATATAGGCGGTTCCATGAGATATGGTTTACCTTCGTGTATTGTGTTTATGTATATAGGCGGTTCCATAAATTCTTATTCTTTTACCCCAACCTACACGAAAGTTGTCAAAGCGTAAACCCCGCATTCTGACATCTTGACCCCATTCTTGTCGTTTGGTTGAAGTACAGAAAACTACGTTTATAACGAACTCAAAGGAACCACTACTCTTAGCTCGTTATAATCGTAGTTTGTAATAAGCGTATATATAATGGTCGGGACTAAAAATATGTTCGTTATATCTGTCAGTTCGTTATACGTGTGTTTGTTATGAACGTAGTTCACTGTATACTACTCAAAAGAAGTTAAAGAACATCCGATTCATTCATATTACTACGGTCAATCTGTCATGAGGCCCCATGCCATGGCAGATTAACCCTAGTGTTCCTCTACTTCTTTTGAACAGTATATTCCGATGTCCTCACTGGCGTTGTCAAATTGGTTTCTTCCAAGGTGAACACTCTTCGAGGATAGCTACATCACTCTAACACTTTTTCATCTCAGACAGCTTATTTGAATGCGAATTAAAGCCGACGAAAGTGTCCTGTACGCTCTTTAGCCTGGGAGGAGACTTAAAATAACAACTTGGTAATGGTTTTAAAGACATTTCGACTGAAAGACCATTTACAGGTGGTGCTTCACTTCAGACAGAACTTGTTTTCTCACCCTAAATGTCTTTGCCTGGGGCCTTAAGAAAATACTATGTCAAATACCTCAAAGACATTGCCGTTTTATTCACACCAAGTCTTGTGCCGGGGCGAGGATTGAAATATTTGTGTGAACAAAACTCCAAATACATACTAGCTAGAGTCCTTTTAATTGATTCTATGTGTTTGTGAGAGTTATTTTTTACACGGATTCCCTCCTCTCACATAAAGTTATGCTTGTTACTTAAAGGTGTTGCCGAAGGGTTACTATAAGAATGTGGAGGTCTGTAAACCGTTCTAAACTCACTGCCACATTTGCCTAATGGATATTTAGAGTGGCAGGTCGTCGCACGTTTTTACCTGCCATTGGTGTACTTCTTGAAGTGGGTAGGAGTGCAATTTGTAGCATAGAGGACATATGCCAGGGCTTCGTGTTCAGATATATTCGTTTAAATCAGAGTGTTAAAAAAACTGCATTTTCTGTATGTCAAGAGGGATGACTTCCCCTTTCGACCCATCAACTTCCCCTCATGTCGAGCAATATTCCAGCATCTCCTCCTTTTGGTGTCTCCATTTCACAACTTTGGGGGTATATATATATTCTTTCTTTGAAGATTTCATAGAACGGATCTTGCCCAAACGTTTTTCAACATTAGATGCTTCAGAAAAGTTTTAAAATGGCCGATGGAATTCCCTATTTTTCAATTGTACCATATGTTCCCGTGTTTAGGTGACCTGCTTTTGCATGTGTTTGTGACGGGTGCCACCGGTTGGGCAGGATACGCCCACCTTTTCGCGAACACCTGGTATCATCAGTGTTTGAAAGATGTGGTTGGAATCGTACAGTCGACTTTGTTTTTGACTGATCTCTTCTGAATGTGGAAAGGGTTTTGTCGCTTTTATTCCGCTGGGTCTATATTCTGTATTGCTTCGTGTCCTAACTATTGTTTGGATTGGAAATTACTCTCACTTTAGTGTGTGAAGAAGAAATCACACCGTTGGTACACTAACACGGTGTCTCTGATAAAAAGAGTGAGTGAGGTGGGTTTAACGCCGCTTTTAACAGTATTCCAGTTTTATCACGGCGTTCCAGCTTAATGTGGGAGGAAAGCACGAAGTGATGCAGGTCTCAGACGTTTACCACTTCGATGAAACCCACGAGCCTGGGTATGGTGCTGACAAACCTAGAAACATATTCGGGGCGAACCGGAATTCGAACCCATAATGATAGGTTTCTGGCGTGCCCAAGGGACGCAACTCTGCACAGCGAATCGCGGCGCCTTAGACGACAGGGCCACCCGTGTCCCCTCTGATAAGATATCCTTTTGACAGGAACAAGCAGCTACATTTATATTGGAAAGGGGCCCCAGTAAGATAGCATTTGAACCTAGACTTCATTTTCTGATATAGCATTTCAAAAGGGGAAATAATATGGTTTTAAGGACTTTGTTTGTTTGTTTGTTTTGTTGTTAAACGCAGCACTCAGCAATATTCCTGCTCTATAAGTGCGGTCTGTAAATAATCGAGTCTTGACAAGACAATCCAGTGATTGACACAATGAGCACCGATCCACACAATTGGGATACGATAACATGGTTCAACCACGTCTGCGAGGCTGTCCAGCTGATCCCGTCAGTTGCCACTTACGACAAACATAGTCGCCTTTTACCCATAGCTTGCACCAGTGCCATGTCCGTCTTGTAATTTTGATATTAAGATTCTACTCTAACTCATTTTATTGCGCACACTTTACCTTCGTGTATTTATATTTATGGGCCTCTTACATAGTATTCAAAGTCGGTTCAAGATTATCTGAGCAGAACAGGAGGCATGAGTGACCCTTTCGCTGAGGGCATTTCAATTTGCAGTGCAGAGCTACGTACCTGAGTCTGATTGAATGATCAAAGGTCGAGTCCACCGTACACGCACTGCGCTCGTGGGTTTCACCAAAGTGGTAAACGTCTGCGTTACTACGGGCTTTAAACTTGACACGCCGTGATATAACTGAAATAGTGTTCCTCCCCGAGTTAACCCATTTAACTCTTTCACCGTTAACAGAAATGGATAGATTTTAATCCATTGATACCATTCCATTCAGCATTATATTGTGTGAAGAAGTGTTCGACTGACAGGAGTATCTTAAATGTTACATCTAATTAGATGTAATTCTTTTAATCCCTGACTGCATAATATTGAGGTAATATTGTGACCTCAGAACACCTAGTGTCATTCTGTACTGGTTATGGACAATGAAAATGAAAGATTGTGTCCACAAATATTAGCACAAAAACATGTATTCTAGAATAAGTAACAACGAAATCACAGTATTGCCACATATCTCGAGACGGGGGCCAACATGATTGATTTGCAAAAGTCTCTAAGGCAAGAAGTAGTTTAGATCATACATTTTAGATTATGGGAGCGAGTGAGTGAGTTGGGCTTAACGCCGCTTTTAACAGTATTCCAGTTATATCGCGGCGTGTCAGCTTAATGTGGGAGGAAGCCCGAAGTGATGCAGGTCTCGACGTTTACCACTTCGGTGAAACCCACGAGCCTGGGTATGGTGCTGACAAACCTAGAAACATAATCGGGGGGAACCGGGATTCGAACCCACAATCATAGGTTTCTGGCGTACCCAAGGGACGCAACTCTGCACAGCGAATCGCAGCTCTTAGACGACTCGGCCACCCGTGCCCCCTCAAAATTCTGTCAATAATATGAACAACATGTCCCAATCATAATGGAGTCCTTGTCCACATATCTGGACTTGCCTATTTGGAGGACAGCATTACCACACATCCATGGACTTTTCCTTCAGTACAGCCTTTGAGAAAGGCTACTAACTCCAAGGCTACTAACATGACAAACACATAATGTAATGCAACAGCTAGATACCACGTGAAGTTGTCTCAATGCTAGCTTGTCGGAAATTGGTTAGCAAATGTTCATGCAGTAATACAATTAATACTGACAACGCGTTGATCTTGTGACATTAGTGGCTTCGGGGTGTAAATTCTGGAGACTACACCGAAGTCTGTGTCACTGCTGACAAATGTTGGAAGAACGATTCCGTCGTCCAGGGGGTGAAAGCAATAAACACCGTAGCATCCAACATGGCGGCAATGCAGTGATGTGACAGATCGGTCTGTTGTTATTCACGTTACATGTAATCTCATGACATAGGAATATATTTTGACAAGTAGCCCATTCGCAATTCAAAACAGGTTAACATTAGTAGCCGCGGTGTAATAAATACTTGTCGGGAAAAAAGATTCTCATGTTCCTCATACTTGTTGGGAAACAGCTTCTCATGTTAATCATACTTGTAGGGAAACAGCTTCTCGTGTTCATGATGTTTGTAGGGAAACAGCTTTTCGTATTCATCACACTTGTAGGGAAACAGCTTCTCATGTTCATGATGTTTGTAGGGAAACAGCTTCTCATGTTCATGATGTTTGTAGGGAAACAGCTTCTCATGTTCCTCACACTTGTAGGGAAACAACTTCTCGTGTTCATGATGTTTGTAGGGAAACAGCTTCTCATGTTCATGATGTTTGTAGGGAAACAGCTTCTCGTGTTCATTATGTTTGTAGGGAAACAGCTTCTCGTGTTCATGATGTTTGTAGGGAAACAGCTTCTCGTATTCATCATACTTGTAGGGAAACAGCTTCTCATGTTCATGATGTTTGTAGGGAAACAGCTTCTCGTGTTCATGATGTTTGTGGGGAAACAGCTTCTCATGTTCATGATGTTTGTAGGGAAACAGCTTCTCATGTTCCTCACACTTGTAGGGAAACATCTTCTCGTGTTCATGATGTTTGTAGGGAAACAGCTTCTCATGTTCATGATGTTTGTAGGGAAACAGCTTCTCGTGTTCATGATGTTTGTAGGGAAACAGCTTCTCGTGTTCATGATGTTTGTAGGGAAACAGCTTCTCGTATTCATCATACTTGTAGGGAAACAGCTTCTCATGTTCATGATGTTTGTAGGGAAACAGCTTCTCGTGTTCATGATGTTTGTAGGGAAACAGCTTCTCGTGTTCATGATGTTTGTAGGGAAACAGCTTCTCATGTTCCTCACACTTGTAGGGAAACATCTTCTCGTGTTCATGATGTTTGTAGGGAAACAGCTTCTCATGTTCATGATGTTTGTAGGGAAACAGCTTCTCGTGTTCATTATGTTTGTAGGGAAACAGCTTCTCGTGTTCATGATGTTTGTAGGGAAACAGCTTCTCGTATTCATCATACTTGTAGGGAAACAGCTTCTCATGTTCATGATGTTTGTAGGGAAACAGCTTCTCGTGTTCATGATGTTTGTGGGGAAACAGCTTCTCATGTTCATGATGTTTGTAGGGAAACAGCTTCTCATGTTCCTCACACTTGTAGGGAAACATCTTCTCGTGTTCATGATGTTTGTAGGGAAACAGCTTCTCATGTTCATGATGTTTGTAGGGAAACAGCTTCTCGTGTTCATGATGTTTGTAGGGAAACAGCTTCTCGTGTTCATGATGTTTGTAGGGAAACAGCTTCTCATGTTCATGATGTTTGTAGGGAAACAGCTTCTCATGTTCCTCACACTTGTAGGGAAACATCTTCTCGTGTTCATGATGTTTGTAGGGAAACAGCTTCTCATGTTCATGATGTTTGTAGGGAAACAGCTTCTCGTGTTCATTATGTTTGTAGGGAAACAGCTTCTCGTGTTCATGATGTTTGTAGGGAAACAGCTTCT
The DNA here is from genome assembly GCF_022045235.1 of Haliotis cracherodii. Lineage (NCBI taxonomy): Eukaryota > Metazoa > Mollusca > Gastropoda > Lepetellida > Haliotidae > Haliotis > Haliotis cracherodii. The sequence continues at coordinate 12,140,625 of NW_027266286.1, forward strand.
CGTATTCATCATACTTGTAGGGAAACAGCTTCTCATGTTCATGATGTTTGTAGGGAAACAGCTTCTCGTGTTCATGATGTTTGTGGGGAAACAGCTTCTCATGTTCATGATGTTTGTAGGGAAACAGCTTCTCATGTTCCTCACACTTGTAGGGAAACATCTTCTCGTGTTCATGATGTTTGTAGGGAAACAGCTTCTCATGTTCATGATGTTTGTAGGGAAACAGCTTCTCGTGTTCATGATGTTTGTAGGGAAACAGCTTCTCGTGTTCATGATGTTTGTAGGGAAACAGCTTCTCGTATTCATCATACTTGTAGGGAAACAGCTTCTCATGTTCATGATGTTTGTAGGGAAACAGCTTCTCGTGTTCATGATGTTTGTAGGGAAACAGCTTCTCGTGTTCATGATGATTGTAGGGAAACAGCTTCTTGTGTTCATGATGTTTGTGGGGAAACAGCTTCTCGTATTCATCATACTTGTAGGGAAACAGCTTCTCGTATTCTTCATACTTGTAGGGAAGCAGCTTCACATGTTCATGATGTTTGTGGGGAAACCGCTTCTCATGTTCCGCATGCTTGTTGGGAAACTGCTTCCAGTGGTCATGACAATTGCAGGGAAACCACTTCACATGTTCATGATTCTTTCAGGGAAACTGCTTCATATGTTCATGATGCTTCCGGGGAAACGGCTTCATGATATTTGCGGGGAAACTGCGTCAAACGTTAATGATATTTGCAGGGAAAACACTTCACGTGTCTAAGATACCAGCAGGAAAACTGATTCACGTGGTCATGACGTTTGTTGGGAAAGTGCTTATCATGCTTATGGTACTTGCAGAGAAAGTGCGCCGCGTAGTCAACATTCTTGTCGGGAAAATGGGCAACAAACCTTTTGGGAAACTGATTCATATATTTATCCTACTTCATGGGAAACATTTGCATAATATGAAGTAGGAATATCAGTTCCGAAACAAGACATACACCATCGATCGGAAACGTAGGATGTATTTACAACGGGAGGCCAATTTCCAAGACCAAACACACACCGCCATCTGAAGGTCAACCATGGGCAAACTCAAGACCAAACACACGCCACCATCTGAAGGTCAACCATGGGGAAACTCAAGACCAAACACACGCCACCATCTGAAAGTCAACCATGGGGAAACTCAAAACCAAACACACGCCACCATCTGAAGGTCAACCATGGGGAAACTCAAAACCAAACACACGCCACCATCTGAAGGTCAACCATGGGCAAACTCAAGACCAAACACACGCCACCATCTGAAGGTCAACCATGGGCAAACTCAAAACCAAACACACGCCACCATCTGAAGGTCAACCATGGGCAAACTCAAGACCAAACACACACCACCATCTGAAGGTCAATCATGGGCAAACTCAAGACCAAACACACACCACCATCTGAAGGTCAATCATGGGCAAACTCAAGACCAAACACACACCACCATCTGAAGGTCAACCATGGGCAAACTCAAAACCAAACACACACCACCATCTGAAGGTCAATCATGGGCAAACTCAAGACCAAACACATGCCACCATCTGAAGGTCAATCATGGGCAAACTCAAGACCAAACACACACCACCATCTGGAGGTCAACCATGGGCAAACTCAAGACCAAACACACACCACCATCTGAAGGTCAATCATGGGCAAACTCAAGACCAAACACACACCACCATCTGGAGGTCAACCATGGGCAAACTCAAAACCAAACACATGCCACCATCTGAAGGTCAACCATGGGGAAACTCAAGACCAAACACACGCCACCATCTGGAGGTCAACCATGGGCCAACTCAAGACCAAACACACACCACCATCTTGAGGTCAACCATGGGCAAACTCAAGACCAAACACACGCCACCATCTGAAGGTCAACCATGGGCAAACTATCACCTAACACATCTGCAGCTACTTTTACATAGGCCACTTAACACAAGTCGTGTCCAACCTCTTACATATTCTAAACACCTAAACAGGCCTATTATGACATGCGTGAACTGAAGAAATATGAACAGTATTGTTGCTTTCTTGTGAAAAACACGATCTATAGTTTCCGAGATAAGCAGAGATCGATATCCTGATAGAATGGTTCATGGAAGACGGGACAATGACCCCTGTTAACAGCGGTCTCGATTGCTAAGCAATTATATAAGACCACTGGCTATATGATTATATTTTCTGTCTTCCCTGTCATATTCATAGGTAATTGGTGAATTTAGTATCCAGATCAATGTCAAGCTCTCCTCACGAAACACTGACGATCACCCAACTGAAGGCGATACCCTGACGTTGATGACACGATGGTTGTCGGATATATGAAATCGATATCCAGATCACCTTCTCCACACTTTAACCGCATAATAAACGTGCTTTGACTTGCGTGTCTAGCAAATGTGGAAATGAAGTCTGTCGGCAAGTATCCCCATGACGTTCTCTCGCGGATATCCTTGCACAAGTCTCTAAATCATTATGAGGTTAGATCATGATTTCTAGATTTTATGAATAATAAGAACAAAGTGTCCCAATTAAGACTGGCGTTCTAATGTGTCCTGTCCGCTTACCTAGACTTGCTAAGATTACAGATCAAGAATCACTGTACATCCATGGACTTGCATTTAAAGCTCGAGGTGTACTGATATATAATCCAAGGTGAAGGCCCACTGGCCTGTTGGCCCCGTGGTCATTGAGACCAGGGATCATCTGGATCCGATGTAATTGTGGTGTGTCTTCTCCCCGGTGTATGTGCGTGAGCTAAGGACATTGAAGCTTGTCATTATCTGTCTAACCGGACTATCTTGATACCCAGCCTTGCCTGCCTCACACATAATTTCCGGAGGAATCCGACGACATCACCATAGCCCGGGGTCTCGCTCAGCTGCATCTTTGAGGGGAAATTAATGCTAGAAAAACTTTCAAATTACTCATGCTAGCTGTTTGCTACGAGGAATCGATCCCGGAGGCTTCAATTTATGTTGTCGTACTGACCGGACTGCCCTGGTGAAAGTGTCGTCTGCTCCGACGTTTGGCGGGTTAATCTCGTCTCATGGCTTCCTCGTCTGGCTCACACTGACCAAACCACACTATGTCACCTGGAAGGTCATGTGGTTGAACAATTTCCGGTTGTGGAGCAATGTTAGAGATCCTTACATACGTGTTGAAGATTTTGACAGAGTGTAAAGGGAGATCTACAGGTGTTTCCTGTTCTGCTGTTTGTCTAACGCGTAAAAGCGTCCTCCCTCCACCACGCGCACTGTCTGTGACGTGTAGGCGTCCATTGCCAGGCCGTGGTGGCTGTAGCACCAATACGGACACTAGTATTAGAAACTGTTACAATAATAGTGACCCTAGTTGTGGTAGCTGTCGCAACAATTGTGACACTTGTATTGGAAGCTGTACAACAGTAGTAACATTAGTAATAGAAGCTGTACAACAATAGTGACACTATTCGTGGAAGCTGTAGCATACATAGTGACACTAGTATTGGAAGCTGTACAACAGTAGTAACACTAGTATTGGAAGCTGTACAACAATAGTGACACTATTCGTGGAAGCTGTAGCAGAAATAGTGACACTAGTATTCGAAGCTGTACAACAATTATAGTAACACTACTTGTGGTAGCTGAGCACAAGTAGTGACACTATTCGTAGTGGTCGTAGCACCAATTGTACACTAGTACTGGAGGCTGTACTACAAAAGTGACACTATTCGTAGTGGCTGTAGTATCAAAAGTGACACTAGTATTGGAAACTGTAGCATAAATATTGACACTATTCGGGGCTGTTGTAGCATGGAAAGTGATACTAATTGTGGTAGCTGTGACAACAAGAGTAACCCGAGTTGTGTTATCCCGACAACAATAGTGACACTAGCTGTAGAAGGTGTGTTAACAAAAGTGCCACTATTCGTGGTTACTATAGCAATAGTGAAAGTGACACTAGTTGTGAAAGCCGTAACGTCATTTGTGACACGAGTCGTGGTAGCTTTGACACCTTGTACATAATTGTATTTTGTTGTTGTGCTCTTAGCAAGTTTAAAAAAATAATATTTTGTTGTTCTCTTTCTTTCAGGTTAAAGTACGATATATTAGTGGGAGGTGTACTTAATCTCCGTGTAGAACATTATCAAGAGCTGAATGGCTACTCTAACATGTACTGGGGCTGGGGAGCCGAGGATGACGACATGGCCTACAGGTAAGTGCACGACGAGGATGACGACGACGACGACGACGGTAGTGACGATGACGATACTGATGACTGTGGTGGTGTAGGTGGTAGTGTACGGATAGGCAAACAGAGGTGCTCGTGTTGTTTAATATGATGGTGATGAAGTCAGCATATATATGCGTGTATAGATTATTGGGTTGCGGGTCCTGTGCACTGCGGTGTGTGGAAGACTTAAGTGAAGTTGGTGCTTTTAGAGATATTCAGGTTTGAACCCCCGTGCATGGATTCGAAAGGCCCGCTTTCACAAAGCCATCGTAGCGCTACGACTGCGTATCTGTCATTCTTAAACATAGACTTACGGTTGTTTTAAAGATATGATCGCCTCTGAAATTGGCACTGTGCCTAATAGTTTGAGCAGAGAATTATTGAGAATTGCCCATACAGTTTTGGCGATCAACATTTACCATATTAAAGATGTATGTAGAACTTATTCTGCCTTTGATTCGAAAGAAAGACAACTCCGCATGTCATATTGGTTAAGTATGACCAGAGTTGTTTCCCTTGGTAAACAAGCCAGCAGACGGCAAACCCTACCACTGTGGTAATGGCAGATTTGGAAAAAAGAACGATTATTTCAGAATTATACAAATAAGGAATCATAACAGCATAGGTTATTACAGAGAGAACAGAATTGGCTGATTGTGTTTCATCGCACTCGGACGACGTGGATCGTTATTCACAATATCAATCTCTGGATTGTCTGACCGACGTGATAAGACTGGGATATTGCAGATAGGTGCAGCATCCAAAACAATCTGTACATGGACAACGTAATGGGTAACCATATGTTTAAAGGCACTGCAAGCTGCTTTCTGGAGATGGGTTCGTTAACCGCAATGATCTGTTGGCTATAGGTTCGAACATTCTGACCTTGACCTGTTAGCAGGTTAACGTCCCCGAACGTTCTTATTCCACGCCGGGATATATCTGTCATTTTATTCTGTTGCAATAACGGCGCTCTAGATTACACACAGCACGGTTTTATATTATTTAATGTTTCTGTCGTAATTTGAAATCGTTTAGAAACGACGAAACTGCGCTGTCATTCTAATTTCTCACAAAACCTTAGCTCTTCACGCCATGCCAACGTCACAGTGCTCAATGTGTCATCTACGTGACAGGATCTTTCCACTGATTTGATTTTGTGTTTTTTATCTTTCAGAATTTTACATGTCGGTTTTAAAATCACGAGACCACCGTCCACCATAGCTCGGTATAAGATGATAAAACATCAGAAGCGGCGACCAACGTCCTGGCATACGAGGTAATGTTCTCGTGACTGGTTTAACGGAGTATCTGGTATTGTCACTGTTTCCTAGATGTTCATAAACACATGCTCGTGATATTCAACACATAACTGGGGCTGTCGGGTAGCCTAGTGGTTAAAGCGTTCGCTCGTCAAGCCGAAGACCCGGGTTCGATTCCCGACATGGGCACAATGTGTGAAGCCCATTTCTGATGTCCCCCGCCGTGATATTGCTGGAATATTGCTAAAAGCGGCGTAAAACTATACTCACCCACTCACCCAGCACATAACTTGTCCACACAGTATTTCAGTGTCACATGTAGCGTTTAAACACAACACTGGTGGAACCGTCGGAGTCGTACAATCGACGTCTTTAGTCGCCGTCGCCTGGGAGGGGTAGCACTGTGAGGCGTCGGGCAACAAACAAACACATTGTTATGCAAATGATGTGAGTGGCGGGTTCTGCAGGTGGTGCAGGACATGCGTACCCTTTTCGCGAACACCTGGCGCCATCATTGAATTTCAGTGATCTGTTCATAATTTCACCGTTAATTTGTCTTGTAAGACGAATGAAATATGGCGACCGAAAATGGCGGAGACGTTATTCCCAAGCGATGACGTTTTGTATATATTATGATTACGGAAATGTTCTTTGTCGCTTTTATTTAACGTTGAACTTACACCCAGTATTTGATTTTATGGATATTCTATTCTTTTCAGAGAAACTATGTCATAGCGCGATACGATTTATTTTAGTGTATTTAAGTATCCCCGAGTTTCTCAGTGAAACAAACAACACCAACACCATTGATCAAGTAGCCTAGATAGTTGTCCCTATCGGCTTTCCATACGAGTATGACGAAAATGAGACGCGTTTAGCTCTAATGGCAGATCATGTATATTTTACCCGTATGTATAAGATCGATATATCAATATGATGCTCCGATAACACATTGCATTTATACACCACCCGATCCTAACCCCAATGCCCACCCCACCGCCTCCAATCGACTTGTACGTCAAAACGATATGTCGACCACCAGAACACGAAACTGCAATTTCCTCTATGCACTGTGTAATCAGTTTTTGTGTTGCCCTTAAATCATATTATAAAAGACTCAGAATTGTTATTGATGATTTATTCAATCACTTGTATAATCTGCTGAAAATTAGAAATATAATTTTTATTTCCAATGCCCTAACGGTAGTTAGAATTGACAACGTTATAATACTTCATCATGCGGGAAGAGTTCACGTCATTTTGACATGTGCGGATCTCACCGCTACAGCTGGATGTAACGTTAAGTCTGTTGTCAATTTGTGTTCATTTTGACGTCGCTGTGGTTTGATCCAATGGAAGTGTCGGAGATTGTGTTATTAATGCGACCACTTCAGTCATCTGCACACAGAGACAGCCGTGAATGTCTGGAGGAACAGTACTACGGTTTGAGCTGATATGGTAAACGTTAATTTAGTGCTTTGATCTAGAGATGAGGAGATTGTCATTCCATAATACTTGATCATATTCCATGTATCCCCAATAAACAAAATTCTTTAGGAAATCCATAACACGTACTTGACTTGCTACAATACCCCGTGGGAATTCCAGGTTGGATTTGGTCCCGAGCAAGCTATGTTGATTGTAGAGGCTTTCATTGGTCGGGTGGTCAGACTCGGTGACAACCCACGCACGCACACAGTTGCTACAATAACACATTCCGACATTCTTTATGACATCCGACTGTATAAACGCCTGTTTTACCTCCTGATTGACCCAAACGTTGGTATGTAAGTATTCCAGTTAATATCGGAAACAGTGACGCCTGTCTATGCGTCTTGATGGGACAGCGGTCGCTGGTCAGGAAATTCAATCGGGTTCCACGCCCGACTCTTACTCATTATGTCTCAATCAGTCGACACAGAGATACACGTCATGTTCGTCGACTGTTTGTAGTCTGGAGATTGTTAAGACGACAACACTGACTATGGATCGCTGGTCTCTGGCTAGCGATAGAGCTTTGGTCGCAGATTGAAAGAGCTCGAGGATGCTGGCCATAGTCACAGTCCGTTGGCCATATTGTCACGGTCCGTTGGATTATTGTCACGGTATGCTGGCGGTATTGTCAGGGAATGCTGTCCCTTATTCTCGCGGTACGCTGACATGGATGGACTACAGAACACTTCTGTGGGGGACGGTATTCTTTGGCGGTAGATGGTAGACTGGTCCCAGTCCTAATCATTCTGTCCAAAGAAAACAGGTGCAATGCTCTGTTCATCTGGGACGGTTTTCAAAAGACTCGCCATGACATACTTGATCAATGTCTTGTGTATCTCGTGCGTCGTTTACTTGACTAACCATATTTGCTGCTGTCCAAGCAAAACAGGTGCAATGCTCTGTTCATCTCGGACGGTTTTCACTAGATTGACCATGACATACTTGATCAATGTCTTGTGTATCTCGGGCGTCCTTTACTTGACTAACCATGTTCGCTGCTGACCCTGGCACACTGTAACTAATGTTATATTTAGGGCACTTTCTTAGTAAAGTACAGATTCTAGTACTTTTTTGGGTTGAGTCCCGTCCGGGAATTCGAACCCACACCTGCCAGGGTGAGGCACCTAATCGCCAGCACACAAAGTCAGCGATCTAACCCACTCTGGCGATTAGGTGCCTCACCCTGGCAGGTGTGGGTTCGAATCCCGGACGGGACTCAACCCAAAAAAGTACTAGAATCTGTACTTTACTAAGAAAGTGTTATCCCAAATATAACATTAGTTACATTTGACCACTTTCTAAATGGCATTGTGTATTCCTGGCACACTGGTCCAAGATTCTGTTCACCTCACGATGTACTCCTGTCCTGCCCTATACGAAGTCACATTGTGGTGACTTATTGCAAGTTAAGGTCGTCCGAAGGTGATGAGCCCTGCCCATCCCATCCGTTTCAGACCACAAGAGCAGCACAAGTACGAGAAGGCCGCCAGATCACAGGGAGCAGAAAAATTCTCCGTGACTTCCCCTTTAACTACCGCAGACTCCTGGCATCGATCGAGAAGCATGTTTGGTAGCCATAACGCAATAAAGCCGTTAAAAGCCGAGGGTTTAAGCGATCCAAGCAACTCTTTGGATTCGTTTCGATCCACGCGGAGATGGGTTTGAATCACTTAGGTAACTCTACAGTCTTCTCCCACGATATCGTGACAGTCATTTCTACAGCGCTAACTGCCTTTTACTCCATACTCAATGCAGCGGAACCGTTCCTAACGGACAGCAATCTTTGGAACCATTGCTTCAGCTATGTTTATGTCAACAGGAAGACGCCATATTTACATAATTAGATCAATGGTTAACACGTAGTCAATTTACACAGTTTTCAAGAAAGTGGGGTACAGCCTTGTAATTTGTCGATTGCAAAACGTAGATTTATTGGCACGTGCAGTGGTTAAAGGGGAGGGGACGGGGACGACATATTGATCCACAGTCGACGTCATGCCATACCACTGACAACATCCTCGGGCTGCAGATCGGCCTCATTGTTACTGGGGACTGGCTGGCGCTGGTGAAGGGACTGGTGATTGGCTGTTCGCAAAGTCGGCTCCCCGGTGGCCTCGCGCCAGAGGCAAACCCTGGGAACCGTGGACATAAAAATAATCGTTTTGCCGGTGAAGTTGTTTCCCAAGGCTACAAGGCGTTAAGTAATCAGGAAACTATTACACGCCCGTTTCCGAGTGTTTCCGATTCCTCATCGTGAGAATTTGCTGCCTGACGATTAAAGGTGTCTTCACTCTCATCAGGTTATCTTGTTTGTAAATGCCTTGGATTTGAATGCCTCGTCCTCAAAAGGGATAACTTGACAAAGGGATACAGTCTTTGTCTGTTGGACCCATTAAGCGTGAATTGCTCAATATCAGTAACAAGCAACAAATGATGAATAATTATATTATGCAGCTCTGACGAAGTGATGGTCAATGTTTTTTGTATTTAGATAAATTCGTAGTTTAATTATTCTAAGCTTTCAAATTTCTTTCTTTAAAAGTGGCAGTTTTTACTACTCCTGGTGGTTAAAGTTCTAACTGGTCACGCCTTAAGCCCATACTTGGTTTCCAAGTTGTGATGGTGAATTTTGCTTCAGTCGGCGTAAAACACTCACTCACTCACTCACCCACTTAATGTCACATGTGCGATAGAGGACGGAATTGTTTATATTTTGTATAGAATTTAACGTTCTTCATACATGTCGTGTTTTCATTTTTGTTTTAAAGTGACCTCAGAAAGATATTGTTGATGGTCTGAAATAATAAGTATTTTAGGGACGAGTCGAATGGCTACTTTACTTTTTAAGTTTTATTTCGTTGTTGAAGTGGACCGTCTCCGTGGACTAGTGGATAGAGTGTCTACCTGGAGAGCGTCTCTGTGGTGTGGTTGATTGAGTGTCTGTGGTTCCGTCATACCAAAAGATGTCCACATTTGTGCTATCGACGGATCCGTTGAAGACATAACTTAATAACAAATAAAAACGATTTACCCCTTGGCACGAACAACGGGACAGTGCGTGCCATGCATTGAGTATGAGTATGTATTGAGTAACATAAGCCGTGAATACTCGAGTACTCGAGGAATAAAATCACTACTGATTATCGTGACTTTAAGCCTTGAATACCCATTTCATACCAATCAGTGTGTCTACAGCATCAACTCCACTACTGCTACAGGAATAAAAAAACACAACGCTTTCTTTGGGAATCGACGCTGCACATACATAGCTTCAGTCACCGCGGCGTATGGCATTATGACCATGAGGGACCGGAAGCTCCAAACAACACACTTCCGCTACGACGCGTTGACTTTACGACATCGCGCTTAACGCTGTTAACGTTCTGTTTAGACTCGGGGCTACAGTATTGACTTTGAACGTCAATCTTTTCTGAATAATCGCTCATAATCTTGCTTCCCTCCCCATCAAATTACCTCAAAGGCGAATCCGACTTGTCCGGAGTGGGCGAAGTTTGAAACAAGACACGCGTTATGAGTTTACCGAGATTGATATAATAGCTGACCTGTGTAGCCGAATGATCGCCCGAGTTGGCCGAGATTATTCGATTGTGCGATCGATTTGAAAGGTCTTTATCGCTGATCGTGAATAGAACACTGACGTTACAGCCGAACAGTATTGGCCAAATTGATCACATGGACACATTGAAAACAATCCTTAAATGTTTTTTTTTAGGCTGGGACATTAAATGCTACCTTGATGGACCGTGTGGCTCGTTCTTGATCAGACAGAGAGTCTGTGTACACGTGGACTTTACATCCAGGGGTAACTGGGTTCAAGGCGTCGAAATTCGCTGTTGCGTCCCTTTGTTGAGCCAGGATCCGCTGACTGGGTCATCACACCATGAATAGTACTGATTATGATCCTTGGTTTATGAGCACCTTTCCGTGCTCCTGGGTCACCAATGTGGTAATCGTGTTCCCAGGAGTCATTCGCGGAGTATCTCACACATTTAACTGGACCCGTGGAGATCCGGGATAGAATAGCGAAAGTTCTTCAGCAACCCATGCTTGCCGTAAAAGGAGACTATGCTTGACGTAAAAGGCGACTAACGGGATCGGGTGGTCAGGCTCGCTGACTTGGTTGATGCATGTCATCGTATCCCAATTGTGTGGATCGATGCTCATGATGTTAATCACTGGATGGTCTGGTCCAGACTTAGAGACCGCCGTCATATAGCTAGAATAATGCTGAGTGCGGCATTAAACAACGAACAAACAAACAAACAAAACTTTATACTGACACGCGGGGATATATGAATGCGACACTGAACATTTTATTCACTCACTATTTCCCCTTCTAGCAATGCATCCTACAGAGTATACCGTATAACAGTGTGTACTAATTCGCGTTGTATATTTGGGGCATTATGCTGTACGGGTGAAAGCACCTGTATTGTTTTCGACATGTCCACTACCTTTTTATGAAAATTGCGTGAGTGGCGGATGCTGCCGGTAGGGTGTTTTGCGAACACCTGGTGTCATCACTGATTGGCAGTGATTTTGCCTTTTGCGCTGGATGGAGTCTGTATCGGGAGAAGGGGGCACGGGTGGCCCAGTCGTCTAAGGCGCCGCGATTCGTTGTGCAGAGTTGCGTCCCTTAGGCATGCCAGAAACCTATGATTATGGGTTCGAATCCAAGTTCGCCCCGATTATGTTTCTAGGTTTGTCAGCACAATACCCGTGCTCGTGGGTTTCACCGAAGTGGTAAACGTCTGAGACCTGCATCACTTCGGGCTTTCCTCCCACATTAAGCTGACACGCCGCGATATAACTGGAATACTATTAAAAGCGGCGTTAAACCCAACTCACTCACTGTATCGGGAGATAACGAGACTTGTTAATCTCCGGCGTTAACATTCTACGTTTCCCGATATCGTATGTTACTCTTCCTGTGTCCAGCTTTAATTGTTTTCCGGATCAATTAGTTATAGGCACTGGGGTGTTGCGACGGGTTTTAATGTAACTATGATTGATTAATAAGTATATGAAAGACGTGGCTTCAGTGCATGGTGTAATTAAACATCTTTGTTATGTACCAGATACACCAGATACACGTTCGTACCCCTTCGTTTGTGATCGTGGATTGAAAGCCCAGATGCAACCTGATTATAAGCCTTGGTTTGCCAACAGCACACCTCCTAACTTTCAAAATCTGCTCTGCGTGATTTGGGGATTTAAAATTGATGTCACTGAAATAATGGTCATTCCGAGGTTGAACAAGACTTCACTCACTTCACTTCACTTCACTTCACTCACGCACACACTTGCAAGCTTACTACCCAATGAAAACTGTGTACAAATACCTCCTTTATGCAATGGAAAAGGTTTAAGGTATACAGGAAAATGGGGGAATGAAAATCTTGTTTTTCACCCCTGGCCAACTGACTATTACGTTTATCTAGCTTCAAGGAATAAAATGTCTAGGACTGTAAGCTACTTGTAAACTGTAAAGAAGGCCATGTTCAGATCAGATGAACATCTGACTTGCCTTTGCATGTGTTTGTGACGGATGCCGCTGTGAAATGGGTGTGTGGGGGCAGGATGCGCTGACGTTTTCCTGAACATCTGCCATCACCACTATTTAATAGTGAATCATAAACACGGAAGCGACAAAACAATTTCCACAATCATATTACTCCTAGAAAATCTCTACCAAAAGCAGAGTCCTTTGTTTATGTAAAGAAATGCTTATGACATCGATATCGTAATCGTACAATGATTATGCAAAGACTTTCATCGCTTATATGTATATTGTATTGCCTTGCACCATGTCTATTTCCTGTTTTGATTACCACGTTCTTCCATGTTAGGTACATTTTATACAGCAGCCCCGGCGCTACAACGTGTGCATCTCACACGTAATCAAAATGTCGTATTTTGTTATTAATACGAATCTTTGTCTCGTTTCAGGTCTAAACTTCTCCACACGGCCGTGAAACGGTACAAGATGGACGGTCTGAACAGTGTGAGCTATAAACTAATGTTTATTCACGACGAAAGACTGTTTACACACATAATGGTGGATGTTGGAAAGCCTTGATGACGTTTTGTGATGTAGGTAATTCATGAGGCCTTCCGTCACGTGTGACCTCTCAGGTCAAGGTCAAGGTCGAGATTGCTGGCCCCGTAGCCACAGTGATGGCGACTATGTTAAGGCACGAGGAATATGAATGACCCAGGGAATAATAATCAGGAAGGAATGCGATCGGAGGTCAAGGTCAAGGTCACGACCTTAAAATAATTGTGAAATATGTGACTCATTGTGTGGTGATAGGTGAAATATATTCATAAAATGCCTTTGCAGTATTTTTGTGACTGACTGCCAGATGAAATCCAGACAAAATAATCAGAGACAATTGAACTTTGTCCGGAGAAGGGGAGATGGATTTAGCGTGAAGAAACACATCTGTGGGCAGATGTACCCATCTGGTGGATACAATAAGAGTATTGGATACGTGGACGTCACAATCAGTGCCAGAGTGACGTCACTGCCCCCTCCTTGTGATCATGCCAAACATCTCATGCATTTAATTTATTCAAACAGCTGATCCAATGCAATGAACCAAATGACTCATTTTATCGGTGGTGCATACTTATCATATGTTTGGTGCAACTGCAAACTCGTGCTGTGTGTGTCTGTACCAGGTGTGACCGTCATGCTCGCGTTGATTCTACCCTGCTGGGACGTCATCATGAACAGCTTCCTGGTTGTGTCGACGTATGAAGCCAACAGTTTGAGCTGATCACAACATTATTTCGGAAATTAATTTATCGGCGGTGGGGTCGGATGGTCGAAGAGCTGGAATTGTTGAAGACTGGTTCTTCGGTTACGTGTTAAATATTTTTAGAAACAGCATAATCCATTAAAATGTGAAAAATGAGAGGACGTGTCCTTGTTAAAAAAAAAACATACTGAAACGTGGGTAGGTTGATTGGTCGTTGATCAAAATGTTTTTGACGATTTCTTCTTTGACGTAATATCAGCCTTGTCGGTTACTTCCTGTGTGCCGGACTTTTGAATGCCATGTACATTTCACAACTTCCGCCACGTGATTATGTGACAGGAACACTGCTACTGACAACCCTTAAGACCCCTTCACACCCGAGTGATTGGCAGGTGCGTGTTTCAATCTGTCGGCGGCATGCGCTGTCGTTGGTGAAGACAAACAGACAAACAGACACAGCTGGTGGAACCGTTATCTTCAAGTATATCGTCTACTTTACACAAGATTGACAGATGTGAAATCAGCATGAATCGGTTTCAGAGCGAGAAGCTTCACTTGAGATTTATCTCCGTTTACCAGAAACACACTTTGATACTTATTTACGTTTTTCTTTCTTTTTGCGAATGTGTGGTTTGGGTGTGACGTCATTATATCAATGTGCCAAATTGGGGAATGCACAGTCAATCCTGCTTCCAAAAGTATTTTAGATTGTTTTTTAGTTCCATTATAACCAAAATACCCGGACACATCCACCTGGTGCAAATATATAACAAGAATCTCGATTATAAATATATAATCAAATATCTAGTCAGTGAGTTTGTTAGGAAAAAAAATATATTGTTGTTAGTATTTTTCATTTTATGTAGCGGAAGGTTTGTTAAAATTTCAGTCCATTTTCGCATTGACATGGTATAATTTTCCATGTTCCAACCTTAACATTGTGGTCCGTGGATAACGGTATTGCTGAATGGTAAACTGCTTAATAAGATCAGATATGCTATGTACACAGAACACACTATCAGAATTGATAAAATACACACGCTATAACTGAAATCTATATCTTTCATAATCTGAACTGGTAATTGCGTTCAGATGGTTTTCCTGTTCGCGGCATCTGTTCATCGATGTTCTAAACCTATCCAAATCGATCCCAAGCATGTGTTATAATTATAACAGTAATGTACCCCTTTTATATCGAGCGTCCAATGTGCAATTCTCGTACACGTGCAGGAAATCGTCATGAAACCTGCTATGGCTATCATCGCACCGGGAAAGGATATGTATTATATATTGACCAGTGGTCAGTCTTACCAGCAATTCCCTGGTGGTTTTACTACCAAGAATTTTGATCATTTAAATTTTGAAACTTAATGAGCGTTCTTGAAATATTAACAAGTCAAATATCAATATGCCAACAACTTCTGCACATATTAACTTGATTGCACCCACTAAGTTAACAAACCGATCTCTGATATCGTGTTTAGTTTCGGTTCAATTGTGTACATCATTTGCATTAGAATTTGCTCATTAGTAAATATCATGACACAATATCATGCGAAGATTTCATGTTGTGAATATTTTTTTCGGCTTTGTTATTAGAAAAAAAATAATGGACTCATCAAAGATTCATGAAGTGATTCGTCAAAGATTTGATTTGTCAAATAATGCTTCCCCTGTGTGATCTTATTTTTTTTAAATCAAAGAATTTGAGTTTGAATTGGAATGTATGTGATACGTATACATATCACATATCGGGATAAGTCATTCATGCTACAACTTATCGACGTTGTACACAACATGAGTCACGTGTCACGGTTGTATAAACTGTTGTACTGGTGTGTTACCTGTGTATTGTTGATTGTTATATATCAAACATACCTGTGAACAAGGGAGGGCACGGAGGATGTATGTTTTGTGCCTTACCGATGACACATGTTCATGTACATGCGCTATGAACACTCTCTTATTTCAGAATTGATTGACATGTGTGCTTATGCCAATACCACATAGCAGGTATATGTGGGTGTGGCAGTATGTTTGATTTCATATTGGCAATATTTCACATCAAACAAGACAACTTTACATGTAGCCTCAAATGAATCACTAGAAGCAACTTTACCTGCGTGGAAATACTGTAATATTAGTGAATGGGTTAGGTTAGCGCCGCTTTGAACAGTATTTCGGTTGCATCACGGCGTGTCCGCTAAATATGGGAGGAAACACGATGTGATGCAGGTGTTAGACGTTTACCACTTTGGTGAAGCCCACGAGTATGGTATGGTGCTGACAAACCTAGAAACATCACTCGGGATTTGAACCCACGATCGTTGGTTTCTGACGTGCCCAAGGGAATTAACTCTGCACAGCGAATTGCGGCCCCTGACACAACTGGGCCACCCTCGCCCCCACTCTGATAATCAATTCAGCCTGGACATGAATTAAGATGTGAGCGGTATTTTGAATCAGTCAGTGTAACAGCCAGGTCTAATATGTCCCCGAGAAATAGTCTTGTCACAGCATTGTTTTCTAACTGGAAATAGAGGCCGTATCAATTGTGCATGGTTACAGTCTGCCATGCGTTTTAACGATTTGATCGAATCTCATTTACGGTGGGCAGCTTTTGATAGACCTGTGCGAAAGTCGTCGCATCTGTGATACAGCAATCATTTAAATGCCGCTTCGGAATATCTCTTTTGATCGTTTCAAATATCTGCTGGCTATTCATTTGATGGAATTAGAAAATACATGCATGATTTAACTAAATGCTGTTGACAATCCCTGGAGAGAGTTTCGTGTAAATCAGTGTAAACTGTAGTTTAGAATTCTCCTGCGGTTCTGATGACTAGTGTAGGCGAAACGTTCATTTTGTATGACTGATGATATTTGTTACTGTATATTTGTTGATCAGATGGTCACAATGACATGACATTTAGATCGTGTACTCCGATAACACACCTCTCTGCGTGATGATATGACAATTTTATTTCTCTACCACCTCGATTCGGAAATTTCGAACAAAAGAAAATCAAGACCAAAAGTATTCGTTCGATAGTACTGCCTTTTGTATGAAGAATGCCATGGCGCTCAGAAACGACAGGGTGTAGAGAATCATGCATTACACGGCACGGCCTCTGATATTCACATCGGAAGTGGTCGTTAACGTCCGTTTACGAGAAAAGAAATCAGAAATGTGGCTCCATGCTTCGGTGACTCGAGAATGTAGAACCCTCGACGTTGATTAGAAGGTTCGCCCGGTTGACGTGACATAAAATGGTTGTAAGATCTTCACACAGAGAAACATCATATAGGAGTAAAGATCTGAATTTAATAAGATTGATGTGATCACATTTTGATACAAAAATATATCTGTTTCGTGTAGATTGTCAATGGTGTGTACTTATGACTACGTCTGCCATATGTTCAATACAATGGAAACTAAATCTGCATAATTTGCGAAACATAAGTATTATGATTGGGTGGTCCTACCGCCTAGTATTTAGCCAAATCAGTATGTCTTAGTTGTTCAGAATTTATACCTGATCTCAGCATCTGGGCGGACTGTTGTGTACCTCAATCAGGAAACGTCTATCCAAGTTATGATTTCAATATATTCATGAAGGTTATGTTAGGAAGAGCACTCTTTTTACAACTATTCATTCTTGGAAGACATCTTTATTGGGGTCTGTTTAAGCAAGATACCGTAGTGAGGTGACACATTGTACACGCGATCCAAGAATATTCAGCTTGGGATGCGACAGGGTGGGCTTGTCTTTTGTTGGTGTCGCATACCGGTGTTGGTAATTGTCAGGACGAAATACCACAGACAAAGGGTAACCCTGATGTATTTTGGTTATCGTGATATTACTGACTAATAATATGATATATATGTTTGTTATTGTGAACTCGTTCTGTTTGAATGACATGGCATTTGGTCCAAGTTGCAATCATGTTCATCACGAAGGTTGAATTGAGTGAATGAGTGATTGATGTTTTACGTCGGAGTTAATGTTACAGCTATACCAGAGTGTCCTGTAAATATGGAGATGGGCCATGATTGATACTATGAAATACAATAAGCCAGGTCGAATCCTGGGACCAGATCATCCTATGTCCCTTTGGCGTCAAAGACACCGCGAGGTATCTTCTCCTCGAATCACACAAAGGTTGGTGGGGGTAGTGGCACGTATGATGATGTTTGGGTTGCTGTTCTCATTCTTTTATTATATATTTGATTATTTCGGATTAAGGAGTTCTCGTTAGGATTGCTGTAATAATCTGGTAATTAACAATTACATTGTGTCACCTCATTTCATATCGTGAAGTACTCGGCCCAACTCGGAAACTTCAATGTTGACACTCAAAAATGACCCCCAAGGAAGTTCTTTATTCGAATACAGTTCGTGAACCGCACGTCGATGCATGATCTGCTTAATAAGTGATGAGTTATTCCTACCATTTGAGTGAGTGAGGTTAACGCCGCTTTAAGCGATATTCCAGCAATATCACGGCGGGGGACACAAAAAAATGGCTTCTCACATTGTCCTACCCTTTGAACAATTTGCAACCATAAACTGGCTGTTAAAAGTGAACTATACCACCCAGAAGTAGATAAACAACACCCAATTCATTCATATTACTATAGTTAATTTGACTTGTACCGACTTTCATTTCACGAACCGTTTCTCTTGTTGAGAATATTCACTGAGTTTCCAATCATCTGCGGTCGTAATGGGGAATTGAACTTTGTAGAAAGGGAAAAACTACAAGCTTATGTTATTCATGTAGCGCTTGACAGCCTCTTATCAAACTAAATGTTGGCGAAATGATTGTGTCTAGGTTGGAAGGTACCCGGGCACGGAATTAGAAATTTCTTCAGAAAATTATCTTAAGGATCTAATCAGTCTCGCGTTAGTCCTGTCGCCTTTAGCCATACTGATTTAACGTTACGTAATATAAATGAACCAGGGTCCAGTCTGGCATTGTTTATTACTGAACTATACAGAAGTGTGGGCTGGAATGAGTTTTGGCTTGACGGGTATATCTCGAGACATAGCATGATGGGCGGCTTGTGTTAGACACTTGATAGTGTCGTGATACAGAACTATGCAACATTAGAACATGTCTTTCCTAGGCATTATTGTATACAGGAATACTCTGCCCCGATTGAACCTGTAACACAGACTCCTCCATGTCATACTGCAATAAATCATTCACGCACTTTAGTGTTGCTTGTCTATCGTTTGTCGTATCCTGTCGCCTCCCGCAGGTAGAAGGTTGTGCAGCGATACCGTGGCGTCAACAGATCGTCTTGGAGAGATACAGAATAAAGGACGCCTGAACATCGAAATGTCAAATTACAAGTGAGTGACTGTTGTTTTAGGGCGCAGTCACATCAACATTCTAGCGTCTTTGTGTCAGCCTAAAGAGAATCAAGAATGTCAAGCTCCTCACAGCGATAGTCCGTTCGCGGAGCTCTCTATGTTACCGAGAGTGTAACGAAGGTGTCACGCGCAGGGAAGGAGCTTGCAAGAATGTGGTCCAAGGGACGTAACTCTATTTCCTGTAATCTTTAAACTCAAGGACCGCGTCAAACTGTCGGCCAGGTCAGACGTGAGTGGTGAGTCACTCTCGCGGGTCAGATATCGTCAATATTTCGTACTTTGGGGTTTTAACATCCTCAAGATATTTTTAATTTATTGTCAGCGTTAATGTTGGCTTACTTTGTTGCCATATTTGCTATAATTGTTGTGTGTGTTGTGGCAGGCTTCTCGCCCCATACAGCGGGTGGTATCAGCTTTCATGGGTGTGTTTTGGCGAGCTGGTCGTCGGATGTAAACACTTAAATATGGATTGCCAAAATGAAGGGAAAGGGGATATGTATTTGATAAATCACATCTCCTGCTTGATGTCTCAAATTATATTTTGAAAAGTTTACATTTGAAAAGAATAATGGGTAAAATTCATGTAATCTTTACTATTTTTGCACGGGAATGTTCAAAGTCTGGCGACCGCCTCCGTGGTCTAGTGGTAGAACGTCCGTTTCGATCCCTGAGCGCGTCATAACAAAAGACAGTAAAATATGGTACTTGTTGTTACCCTGTCGGCTCGGAGTCGTTATACGCTGTCTGAGTGGGATGTTCATAATAAACTTCGGCATGCTAGCACTTTAATTCGGCATCTGTCCGGACTAATACAAGTAGCCACACACGCACGCACGCATGCACGCACGCACGCACGCACGCACGCACACGCGCGGGCATGCATGCACGTAGCTATATATAAGTGCAATCATATTAGACGCGACGTTAAACCCCATTTCATCTCATCTCGTTTAACTGAGTTCATAGGACCTGTCAATCAAAGTCTGGCAGCTCCATTTCAAATAATTCCAAGCTTCCAGACGTTATATGTGTTCAATAAACATTCTTTTTGACGGATGGTAAATTCTAAAATCAAGTGTTGTGTCAGTTTCCGCCAGGATAGAATAATAAGCAATCGAAATGTTTCGACCGCTCGCAGGGGAGGCTGAGCAATATTTGTTGCTGTCCTTCAAAAAAGCAAACATCTTTTGAAGCCATTGCTGTTAAGATTTTCCTTGACGAATTCAATGAAAGTAATTAATGTTTGCAACAATGAAACACCCAATGTAAACGATTATGTATGTAAATTAACAGGGAGTGGTTATGATCCCTGTTTATTTTGTAGCGATTTTTTTATGGTCACAGTGTTTGTGGCAAGTAATACAATGGACTCCAATGGAACAGTTGTTGAACACTTGCTAGATAAATGAGACCTGGTGATTTTAAATGATGGTAAAATGACCCGAATGGATTTGGGGAGTACAGTTAAAGGCGGCGTGAAACCCAACTCACTCAATCATGGGTCGAACTGCTGCGGCATATTGGATTTCAGATTTTGACATCTCAAGTACACTCACTCAAAAAAGAAACGCAACCCCTATATTTTCAAGATGTTTATCTCAATATTCAAGTTATTATAACACATTTATTATTGAAGACAACAATATGAAATTTGGCAGGGTGGCAGTACAGTTATGCATGTTTAAGTCCAGACTTCGACAGTTCTCTCACTAAGATTGACTTGACGCAAGGGGGCGTCTTTCTCAGTACCTCGTATGAGCGCCACGAGCTGCGATCACAGCATTACACCTCCTAGGAACAGAACGGATTAGACGCCGGATTCTTTCCTGAAGGATTGCTCTCCACTCCTCCTGCAGTGCAACGGCTAGTGCATCCGACGCCTGCGGCGCCGCGTACGTGCACGTACTCGTCGGTCCAGATAATCCCAAAGATGTTCGATTGGGTTGATGTCTGGTGATCGGGAGGGCCATGGTAACACGTTGACGTTAGAATTCTGGAGAAAATTCACTGTTGCATGAGCAGTGTGCGGCCGGGCGTTGTCGTGTTGATAGAGCTCCCTTTGTTGGTCGATAATCGGCAGAAGATGAGGCTGTAAGACGTCATTGATATAGCGCGGGGATGTCAAATTGTCACGAATGATCACCAAGTCTGATCTTTGGTTGTAAGACATGGCTCCCCACACCATGACGCTCCCTCCTCCAAATCTGCCGACCTGCCGAACACAGTTCGGGACAAAACGTTCGTTTCCTCTTCTATAGACACGCTGTCTTCCGTCACGGCGTTGTTAGAGAAAACGTGATTCGTCACTAAACCAGACGCGCCTCCAGTTTCTGAGGGTCCATATCCGAACGTTGGTGCACCACCTGAGTCGTTGGCGTCGATGTTCGTGGCGTAAAACAGGTCCAATAAGTGGTCTCCTTGCACGCAGACCGGCCTCTCGTAGACGGTTCCTAATTGTTTGTGCGGACACTCTTCTCAAACCTGGCACCTGTGTTGCACTGACGGTAGGTGTGGCTAGCCGATTACGTAGGTGGGTGACCCGAATGAATGGATCCTGAGGTGGTGTGGTAACCCTTGGCCTACCACTTCTGGGGCGATCTTCAGTTGCATGAAACTGGGTGTATCGGCTCCAAAGTCGGGAAATCGTTGTTTTATGAACATTGGGGTGCCAGGCAACGTTTCCAAAGCTTTGTCTCGGCCTCAAT
Organism: Haliotis cracherodii; assembly: GCF_022045235.1. Classification (NCBI taxonomy): domain Eukaryota; kingdom Metazoa; phylum Mollusca; class Gastropoda; order Lepetellida; family Haliotidae; genus Haliotis; species Haliotis cracherodii. The sequence continues at coordinate 12,162,494 of NW_027266286.1, forward strand.
ACGACCAATGGCGATATTTCGATCTGCAGCACTCAACCGTGGCATATTTGACCTTGTCTTCCGGTGAAAATGATAGAGTGAATCGCTAATCAACACGTGCTTTTATAAACCCATACTTCTACTGCTCTTTCCATGAATTCCACGTGCATGAGGCTTTTGGCATGGTCCACGTGAAACTTTTGCTCACTATGATAAAAGTAACAATAAAATGCCCTTATGCACGAAAATTGATGTGTTTGGGCGCTTACGTTAATAAACAGTGTACATGGTATAAGTGCATAATTTTATCAGAAAAATTGTATTTAGAATCAATATTTTTCTTCTTGGGGTTTTCTCACATTTTCAGACTGGGGTTGCGTTTCTTTTTTGAGAGAGTGTATGTTCAGGCTAAATGACTCATCTCTCAGTATTTGCTGCTGAACGTACCGCCACTCTCTAAGCTCTAATGTAGGTTAATGAATATGGTCATGAGTCGGTTATATTTACTGACTTTATAGCAGCTGTTAAGACAATTGACTGGCATCAATTGTTCACGAAGTACAGCTTAATACATCATTTTAGGGTATTCCCTCTATAATGGGACACTTCCGGTGAAAACTACGATGTATGCCGGTGTTCCAACATCAGCAATGTTCTGGTGACGTAATACCGAGTAAGAGTTATGCCCCTTACTGTAAACAAACATGGCGACTGACAGACAGATGTGGTCGATTCAGACAGAAAAATACCGGTAATCACACCAAAATATTTAAATCAAACGTGCTCATCGATCACAACTACGGAGTTGTTTTGCTTTGGCGACCCTTGCAAGGACAACGACTGTCCTCTTTTTCGGAACATTAAACTAGGCAAGTACGCAAGCAGTGACGGATGGGTTTTTAACACTTCCCATTATACAGGGAATACCTTAAGTCAGGAGTATATTACGCGTGATATTGGATGGATTACAGCTCCTTTGGCCTGCATGGAAATGAGATAGCAGACCAACTTGCGAAATCTGGCTTGCCAATCCTGAGATAAAGATATCTGAATTCAGATTCCCATCAAGCGCTTTCGGCTCCATTTGATAAAATCTTTCACCACAAAGTGGCAATGGATGCTGGGACATCTGGCCGACACACGACCACAGTCTGTCGTCAATTTATCTACGAAAGAAAGGTGGGGAAGATACCATTGCCAGACTTCGTCTAGGACACTGTGGTGGTCGACCATGTCCGCCAATACAGCCGATGTTCCCCGAGCGCCGCAGCCCGTGCCAGGGAAGCTGCAGGACCCGCAAGACCTCCCAGCCAATCAGCAAGCTGGGATCCCACGTGGGAATCAGTCGAATTCAAAGCAACCAAAGTAAGTACACGTCTTTCATGGCCTTTCACTTACCTTTACTAAAGTAACTGACTCACAATAGTGTCAGCTAGTGCCACTGGTACTATTATCGTCGGAATAGTACCGACATCAGTTTATACTACAACACTGGTTACGGCAGTGTCTTTGATAAACAGGTCTCCCCTGTATATACTCACTGTGATGGAAATATTCCCAAGACAAGGTTTGTTGGTTTGTTGTTTAACGCGGCACTCAGCAACATTCCAGCTATATGACGGCGGTCTGTAAATAATCGAGTCTGGACTAGACAATCCAGCGATTAATATCATGAGCATCGATCCACGCAATTGGGATCAATGACATGCATCAACCAAGTAAGCGAGCCTGACCACCCGATCCCGTTAGTGGCCTTTTATGACAAGTATAGTCACCTTTTACGGCAAGCATGGGTTGCTGAAGACCTATTCTACCCCCAGAATCTTCACGGGTCCCGAGACAAGGAACCAAATTTCCTGCCATATCATCTTTACCTAACACAACATGTACTTCATTCCCGACGCGTGAAGATCCGGGGTAGAACAGGTCTTCAGCAACCCATGCCATGCTTGCCGTAAAAGGCGACTATGCTTGTAGTTAGAGGTGGTCAGGCTCGCTGACTTTGTTGATGCATGTCATCGTATCCCTTTTGCGTGGATCGATGTTCATGATGTCAATCACTGGATTGTCTGGTCCAGACTCGATTATTTGCAGACCGCCGTCATATAACCGGAATATTTTAAAGTTTCAAAGCATTAAACAACAAGGAAACAAACAAACTTCATTCGCAATGAAAATATATACTTAAAAATCTATGTCCAAATGAACATTATTGTTTTGTATTATTTCATGAAGTTAATTATTATCATTACTGTAAGATATTATTAGTGTAACTAATTTGTTTAATAACGCACTATTGTTAAGGCTACAGTCTAATAAAACAAACTTAATTTGTATTTGCACGCCTTGTGTCCACGCTTTTGGCCCATTTTCGCCGAATAATTAGAAGGTGACTTCTTTCAGTGGCATTTAGAAGTTGGAGTGATGAAGTAAGACGAGTTCTATGGATGAACAACTTCTTTATTACAATTAGTGCGACGTTTCCTGGCCAACAACCAATCAGACTACAAAATCAGGAAACTTCTAGAAGCCATCTACATCAAAAGGATCCAGCCAGCAATGAACAGAGACCAAGGCTATTACATCCCGCCTGCTTACCATCACCTAATTGCTAAATCCCTTTGTCCATCCAATTAATACAATGGCTTCCATCATCTCCATCTGTCTGCTGGTTTACTCTGTGTTCATTAGTCATCCACTGGCTTCCAGTTAGCTTAATCACCTCTCTGTGTCCATCAACTAGTCACTGTAACAACTTAGATGTCAATAAGTGTATATATACCTATGTTGTTTAGCCCTATCCATCTATTGCTTGATAAAGGTGTTAGGATCTACACCGAAACGTCGCACTAATTGTAATAAAGAAGTTGTTCATCCATAGAACTCGTCTTACTTCAATTAGAAGGTGATTAAGTAACTGCGAGTGTTTGATGAATTACTTCACTGTAACTTGTGTCATGTGAATCGATACTGATGTTGTAGACCACTGACTCTTCTCCGTGTAGCCATCGTGTTGATTAAACAGAATACATAAACACAGGGGGGGGCGGTCGGGTAGCCTGGTGGTTAAAGCGTTCGCTCGTCACGCCGAAGACCCGGGTTCGAATCCCGACATGGGTACAATGTGTGAGCCCATTTCTGATGCCCCCCGCCGTGATATTGCTTGAATATTGCTAAAAGCGGCGTAAAACCATACTCACTCACTCACATAAACTCAGGGAAAACACCCACTGTGGACACACAAACACACATATAAAACACATCACATACATACATACATCCACAGCATACGCTTACATAATCACACGCAGGTCAATCACGCATACACACACAGATAAACACACACACACACACAAACTTCAACAACTCACACAGCTCTACCACAAATGCGCACACGGATAAACACACACACCTCAACCAAACATACACACACAGCTCAACCAAGCATACACACTGAGACAAACACAAACATCAAAACCAAACCCCACACACAGCTCAACTACATACACATTACTCAACCACAGGTACACACATCACACAGATACAGTCACAGCACACATTTACACCATACAGTTGGACGATACGTACACACAGTTCGCAGACAGCTTAACCATACATAAACAAGCACACATACGCACACATCACACACATACATCGTACACACACAGATAAAGCACAAATACGCACACATGACACACATACAGCGTGCACACAGCTAAAGCACACATATGCACACATCACACACATACATCGTACACACACAGCTAAAGCACGCATACATCACACACATACATCGTACACACACAGCTAAAGCACACACACGCACACATCACACACATACATCGTACACACAGCTAAAGCACACATACGCACACATCACACACATACATCGTACACACACAGCTAAAGCACACACACGCACACATCACACACATACATCGTACACACACAGCTAAAGCACACATACGCACACATCACACACATACATCGTACACACACAGCTAAAGCACACACACGCACACATCACACACATACATCGTACACACACAGCTAAAGCACACATACGCACACATCTCACACATACATTGTACGCACACATCTCAAGCACATGTGCCCACACATCACACACATACATTGTACACACACATCTCAACCACACACACGCACATACATTGTACGCACACACATCACACTCAGACATTGTACACACACATCACACTCATACATTGTACACACACATCACACTTATACATTGTACACACACATCACGCACATGCATTGTACACACACATCACACTCATACATTGTACACACACAGCTCAACCATACACACGCACATACACACACATACATTGTACGCACACACATCACACTCAGACATTGTACACACACATCACACTCATACATTGTACACACACATCACACTCATACATTGTACACACACATCACGCACATGCATTGTACACAGACATCACGCACATGCATTGTACACAGACATCACGCACATGCATTGTACACACACAGCTCAACCACATGCATTGTACACACACAGCTCAACCACATGCACACACATCACACTCATACATTGTACACACACACATACATTATACACACACACGCAGACACATAATGTACAGCTGAATGATGATGTTTCTTTGTTGTTTTACGCCGCACTCAGCAATATATCAGCTATATCAGCTATATGACAGCTATCTGTAAATAATCGAGTCTGAACCAGACAATCCAGTAATTTACACCATGAGCATCAAACCCACGCATTGGGATACGATGACATGCATCAACCATGTCAGCGAGCCTAACCACTCGATCCCCGTTAGTCGCCTCTTTCTACAGACCCGGGTTCGATTCCCGACATGGGTACAATGTGTGAAGCCCATTTCTGGTGTCCCCCGCCGTGATATTGCTGGCATATTGCTAAAATCGGCGTAAAATCATACTCACTCACTCACTACAAGCAGGGTCGCCTATTACGGCAAGTATGGCTTGCTAAAGACCTATTCTACCCCGGATCTTCACGGCTCCTGGATCATGATACACACGGAGTTAAGCCCCACATACAATCAAAATCAAACTCAAGACGATGAGTAATCCTCTCAGCCTGGAATCCGCAGTACAAACCTTCTGATTTTTAAATCAATGACACCACCGCGCTGTCTCCGATGCTGTCCGGAGTAAGCTGCCTTTGGAATTTATTTTTATTTTATGGATTTTGTGAATATTTTATGTCAGTAACAATTACTTTATCATCTGTATGCAAACATCACATTTAATGGAACCGATTAAATGTGTACTCGCCTAAGTGAGCCGGTCAATGCACCAACAGCTTCATTCGTCTCAACCCATAACGAATGTGTATTAATTGGTGGATGTTGTCCCAGGAGTATTTGTTCAGCTAAAACACATGTCAGCACGAGACGAGCAAATATCAGGTGAACATGTTAAATCACTACTCTCTTTGTTTGTTGTTTAACGCCACACTCAGCAATATTCCAGCTATATGACGGCGGTCTGTGAATACTCTGTACCACTTCTCTCTAGTGACACCAGTTGTTTCTCGTCACTGCTGTCTGATCACCTGGCTGATAATGGCACTAGCATATATAAATCGAAACGTCACAATGGAGAATACAAAAACTTGTAGTCGAACGCGTCTTCGTTGTTACTACAGCTTCTAAAACGTCAATGAAAAATATTGTACGACAGTGGCAATACATTCAAATGCCTTTCTAGGAGACCCGTGAAGATTCCTGGTTAGAATAGGTCTTCAGCAACTCATACCTGCCGTAAAAGGCGACTATGCTTGTCGTAAGAGGCGACTAACGGGATCGGGTGGTCAGGCTCGCTGACTTGGTTGATACATGTCATCGATCACAATTGCGTGGTTAGATGCTCATGATGTCAATCACTGGATTCTCTGGTCCAGACTCGATTATTTTACAGACCGCCGTCATATAGCTGGAATATTGCTGAGGGCGGCGTTAAACAACAAACAAACAAACAAACAAAGCCTTTCCAGGAGGTATGAATGAACAATTCTTACACGATGTCAAGCATCGTGCTTTATTTGTGCTTAGTTTGAGCAAATTATATGGGGATAAGTAATAGTTGGAACATGTAAATAATGCGACAAAACCCTTTCCATGTCCAATAGAAATCTCTTCACAAAGCAGAGTCGATTGTACTATTCCAGACTCTATCATGAGCTTGTGCTTATAAATCACTATCAAATAGTAATGATACCAGGTGTCTGCGAATAGGTGAGCGTACCCTGCCCACCGGTGACACCCGTCACAAACACATGCATAGACAAGTCAATCATTCCCCTGAAAATAAACAGCTTCTAGCATAAAACTTTTTGAAAGCTTATCTGTGGCTTTGAGTGTTGTAACCCTGATCAAACAACTTCTGAGCAAGAGTCGTATGAATCTCTTTGGTATCTTGGTTGTGAAATGTAAACAAAGAAATATGATACGAAGTACATGCGAAATACATGCGAAATACATAAATAATGATGATTTTTTTTTTAAACATTCCTTGCTGTAAATTATTACACTAAACTCGTTTGTGTTTCTTTGGCTTAATCATCAGAGGGAGAACGCTGTGTCCTAGACTCGTATGCCAGCCCTAGAGCGATTGCGCTCGTCGCCTGCAGCCGCTAGGAGGCGAGGGGTAGTGTAACACCCAGCCCTATCTGACCTATATCCCATACAGGATTTCGCTGTGGTGAAACGTTGACCCATTTCCGTGTGGCTAGATCTGCCAGTCGAGAGGGGAGGAGACAGAACTAGGTCAACAGCATAGCGCTGTGCGGGAAACGTTGACCTAGTTTCCGTGTAGTGAGTTATTAGCACTTTTTGACAGCATGAATAATTGCCTACAGGAGTAAACATATCAGCATTATGGAGGTAACTTTCATAGAGAAGTAGGGTTCGTGATCACAAAAATACGCACTCACAACGTCATGAATTGAACAGTATCTGCATGTGTCCACTGACCTCGTTCATAATGAAATAATATTACAACAATGTAACTTTTACTTTGAAAATTTTAATTATGAACAAATATAAATAACTTTACCACTGTTGATATCTCAATATCAGCGGTATCATGTTTACCACAATAATTGTGCCAGTTGTGACTGAATTTAGTCCAAAAAAATAATTATCTTATTCAAAAAACTATATCTACAAAGAACGAATATTAAAATCGAAATGGATTACAGGGCAATCGTAATTTGGACTTTTTGTAATTAATTCTCTAGGGTCTGGGAGGGAGACTTGTGTCAACTTGATATCCCTTGTCCCTTGAAAACAAATAAATGTTTCAGGAAGTCATTGTTGTGCAAACATATTGCTAGTTTTGTATTCATTATATGTTTGTTTTTTACTTTTGTATTACAGGATTATTTATGTATTCTCTTTCTAGAATCTGAAGGTACCATATGCATTTTTCTCTTTTACCGTCTTGGTTATGCATTTACGCTTAATGGCAGTATAGCTACTTGCATCCACAGGTAGCTATGCTACAAAATTATCGTGTATCTATCTTGTTATTAATGCCTCGTCGTCATGGCCATAAGCCATTCTATTTTGTATGTGCACCTGTTAAGCAAACATTTGTAATATTAAGATTCATGCGTAGTGATTGTTCATATGTATAACATGTGTAACTTTATGAAGAAACAGTTGTCTTGTGTTCCGACTCGTGTACAACGACCACGAGCATAATGTATCATTCTGAGGAAACACGCCCACCGTTGTGATGTCATCACAATACGTCCAGTCACCGTGCATTAGTGGGCGTACTTTACAGTTGTTGAGAGCCCAGTGTTCCCAAATATTAATATCAGTGCTGTCCTTCAATCGGACAACATCCACAAACACAATGGTCCTGAAGGGGGCTATCCAACTATCTGACCTCATTTAGCTGTCCTCTCTCCCAGCACCATTGCTTACCAGAAACGGTTCATTTATGCAAGTGATACAATTTTGCAACTGAATATTTTTAATGCATAATAATAGAGAATGATCTGCATGCCCGGTATGACTTATTTGCATCCTGCAAATGGCACTCACTCTTCTCTAGATTTGTCTCTTTCAGACACTAACCTACTAGACGAATTTGAATGGTCAGTCCACAATGACCTTTGAGGAAGTGACCATTTCCCAACTATATTTTCACCAGTACGTACATCTGATACTCCACATTCAACGAGATAGACATTTTGCAAAGGCAAACTGGTCTTTATTTCAGCCGTTATGCACAAATAACTAAAACCCGAGTGTTTCAGTGATGACTCCGTTCTCCTGACATCCAACTAATATAAGCTGTACAACTCTAGTGCCGAATATATCTCGCTAAAAACATAATCCTGGAACATAATCTTGTAAATTTAGACATAAAGTTACATGAAGGTATGTAAATTCATATACTGCATATATGTAAAGTTGGACATTAGTTAACGTAAATGGAGGTTCCAAGGTCAGATACATGTTCAAAATGTTAAAGTTCTGTCTAAATTGCATACCTCTCAACAGTATATTAAACGTAACACATATATATCTGTAATTCAAAATTTATGTAAATAGGTGTAGACTTAAATGTTTATTCTATGTCTAAGTTTACAAACTGTCATGTATCGCATCTGAGCCTAAATTTACAAGCCTTTCTGATGTTTGACTGTATTTGTCGTACACGTCTGGATTATAACAGGTCTGTGTCCGATCAGCTGAGTTTAGGCATGTGTACCCGCTCGTAAAACTTTGTCTGAAGCTATGTTAGAGACAATATCTGCTAAGTCTTCTAAGTCAATATCCCAAGGAGCATTCAAACCTGGAGCCACTCTGTTCCACTTGAACGTCTTCATGTAATTACAGTTTGTACTCATTTCGACAATTGGACATAGTTTAGCGTGTCCCGAAAATGAGGCTAGGTGTTTTGAATAAACATACATGTAAATATTAGACAAATACTCCTTCCAACTATGAGCAGGCATGTTTAAAGGATAAATATACTGATATGAAATTATCAATCATATACAGCCTACCTCTAAAAAATGTTTGTCTGCGAGTTTACACATGAGTATCACAGTCAAAATATGTACAGTCACACACAGATGACTGACAAGAACCTTACACCCCTTCACTCATAGGTTATTGAGGAAATACTTTGGTTGGGGAGAGAGGGATTAGGGTTAAATGACACATGGCATCACCCAAATACTAGTTGTTCTTCGGGGACACGATACATGACCTTGTCAAGGCCAGTGCACGAGGGGAACTGTCGCTGCCTGACGCTATTTTAAATGGTTCGCCTTTCCCCCTGGGGCAGAACTGTCATTTCCCTATCATAACATATGGATGTATTGACAACATTAAAGACGTTGACAGTCTTTTCAACCAAAGAACTGCCACCGTCAATGTATCGTGACTGTTTCCTTCATCGCAAAGACATCAGCGCAGCCATGGTCACAAGAAGGCCCAAAGGCCAAAGGATATGATGCATTTGGAAGCTTTGTTGCCTCTCCGTCACGAACTATTGGGACTGCACAAAGTAAGAACAAGAAAATGGGTCTGTAAACAGTAAGAACCAACATTATAGACTAGAGAGTATAGTTCTTGATATTGCTTTGTAACGTTTGCCCAAAACAGAAACAGTCGCCCCTAAATCTAACAAAAGCCAGGTGTTCATGACTTTGAAAATTTGCAAACATGGGAATTGATGCCTTAAATTTCATTCAGCCATGACATTAGATAATGTTTGATTCTGACTGGTTAAGATAAGTTTTCATTTTGCTACAGAAACCTCTTTCAAATATATAAAGCCATGACACACAAAAACGTGCGTATGAATACATCCATAGCCTACATATCGATCCATAGAAATATGGCCGCCGATCATCCATAAGAACTGTTTACTGATCCAATATTTCCTCTAGTAGACGATAGGTCTCTAAAACCAGCAAGGTCTCCAACACATGTTGGGTCAACGACTCTCGCGAAATAAACAAACGACCTCTAATAGAGGAAATATGGTACGTTTGAGATTAGATTTTTTGCAACGATTTTGACGTTGTTGACCGTAACCCTGACTGCTTCGATGATAAGATTACAAAACTAAGCATAGGCATGTATTTTGCATTCAAATGATAACGTTTATGAAACTGTTAGGGACATGTTCGGTATCGAACAGGTAATTTCCTCATTGAAATAAACCATAGCGTAATAAAAGTAAAATATAAGATCAAAACTTTATTTCTGACAACATGTTGTTTACAATCCTTTGTGTGATCGATATTCATAGCCATCCTCATCAACCACCAACGTTAGGATTTGGTAGGAAGGAATTTGAAAGTCAGTAAACTCTCCTCCCTTCGAAAGGCCACGGAAACTCACTTCGAAACACGTGTCCCGACATCACTGAATTCACAGCACAGGCACTTGATCACTATTGCTTATCAAACATGATGAAATTCATTTCAGAACACGGAACCATTAAGCAAAACAAACACGAACTACTTTTACATTTGTTTAACATGCTGGCGCTCGGTTCCAAATTAAAATAAGAGGTATGTATACTCTACAGTGGGACTATGTCAAATTTCAAAAGACAGTAGGTTTATCTCCTAAGTGACATTCTAAGACAATAAAATGTTTCCCAAAATAGATCCTGAAATGTTCCTATGCGAACACCATTTCATCCTGATTGTTCAATTACACGAACGTTTCACAGAAAGTGGATTTGACAGCTCATTATGTGTAGTGTTAAAGGGGCACTGATCTAAAGCAATTCCCCGGGACTGGTTGTTGCCTTTGTTATTGTTTTTCCCCGTGAGTACCCGGATGATATAGCAGAAACCTAGACTAGTTCGCAACCTGTGCTGCGCAATTCGTAAGCGCATTTGTCACTTTTATTGTTAGTATAAGGGCGTATGGTCACATTGATCAACAAAATGAAATACAGTTTTGGAAATAATAAGGACATGTAGGTATCTTTGTGGGAAGCATCGGTAATGGTGACGAAGTTTTGATAAGTCACTTGCTTGGTTATTGTGCGATTTTCGTTTACACTATTTTGACTTGCAACACAAAGTAAATATTTCTCCTGAGCATTGCTTATTTTATCGTGTTTATATTTTTACAGTCAAAATGTTACGATGAAAAGTACATTTCTATATTGTTTGGCTTCTAATCCTACATAATAATCTATTGTGATGTTTTGAGGCCCTATTGATCGTCTTAATCAATTTTGGTCAATCTGTTTACATATTTTATAAATTGCCTGAGAGAATCCCATTTTACAAATTGACTGTAATATACAAAGGAAAAGACTTGTGAAAACAACGTCTATCTCGCATCGAAGAATTTCCCAACCAAGACGTAGAGGAACAAGAATGAATCTTTCCAATGCTGCTGCAAATGAAGGAAAACAAAATGCGAATATCATAATTACAACCTACCAAAATTAATGTGTATAATTTTAGGCAGCTTCCTTGTTCGAGGAATGTATCCGTGAATATCCACTCAGAGGAACAATATACGTCTGCAGCTGTACAAAGAAACGTATTCGATGTCACGTGTCTCTGTAACAATGAAATATTTTAAAATATATATATCGTTTCGGGATATTATAACCCGTGTTCGTTTCTCAACTAATCACTTAGATTGTTTCAGGTGTTTCACATAGGTGTCAAGTCTCAAAGGTCGGCTGAGAAAGCCAACGTGACAACTATTTTCATAACGTCCACGGTCCCTAAAACAATCCAATGAGTTAGATGACAATGAGCTATCAATCAACGTATTATCGGTTAACCCTTTGAACAAAGTATGTTGTTTTTACATCAGCACTTCACGCAAGGATATGATTGTATTCCCTTTGTTTTAGTAAACCTAGACATGTAAACACTCACTTTTGACATATCCACCGTGCGAGATAACAGTGATTAATCATTCAATGTATTTTCTGTTAATCCTTTGATGACTACGAACGATCCGCTGATTTACAACAAAAAGTTAATCAACTGATCATTCATCTCTTGCTGGGCTGCCGCGTGCATATTACATAACACACATTTCACCTCACTTCAAACCTGGATTTAGAATGAATAACTACCCCAGACACAATAAATGCCAAATGGGAAGCTTCCCCAAGTATCCGGAGTGGTGCTACCACTAATTATACCTGTAATAAATTCAGTAACTGAGCATCAAGTGAATGACGACAAATACACAAGTGTAGGGTTATACCAGAAAACGTGGATGACAACAAGGGAGTAGTAATCGTATTATCGACGCAATCCCAAATCCGAAAATGCTTTCACTGCATTGATACATTTTTTAATAAACTATAATAAATCAGGGGTATTTCCAAATGACGACAACCAATGAGCTCCGCCGTTCTTGTTGTCTGTTTGTTTAGGGTGAAGAAATTAATTAACATGCGCCCTTTGTCAAAATCTTTTTAGATCACGGTTAACCAATCAGTGTTCAAAAATGGGTAAAACAAATATTGCCGCCAACTTTATTTTGCTGTCGCTGCAGACGGTAGCCCAGTCTCTTGTCCCGCTCAGTTGCGTTGCGTATCATCCGGGTACTCACGGGGAAAAAACAATAACATAGGCAACAACCAGTCTCGGGGAATTGCTTTAGATCAGTGCCCCTTTAAGAATCACCATACTGCTACTAACCTGTAGGTCATGTAATCACAGGTGACTTCTCTATTGTTGACAATTACAACCTTTGTCGGGTAATCTAATATGGACCAAAATATCGTGGACAGCCTCCTTCCAATTGGGATCACAACTTTAAAATCATTATAGATGATATCAAAGCATATGCCAAATATGAGCCAAAAGAGACGAAGAACCTGTTGATTGTCTTACAGAGTGGGTTATGTCCTAGCGTAAGGCTGACATTCAATCTGACTGCCCTATATGAACCGTGCGTGATTGTACCCACTGACAAGGCCACAAATATCAGAACCATTTAATGTGAGCATTACTACATTTATTGTTTGATTAAAAAACTCAGTTACAGTGACGAATTTTATCTCTAGGTATTGGGTTATTCACAATTTTGTGATTGAATGCATCATATTTAATAATTTTGATAATATTCCAGTCTCCACACAAATCAATATGGTGACTGTTGAGAGATAGTAATCGTTCATATCCATTTCCACAATAAGCACCTTGTCATTAACACCACATATTTTGTTTTCGATTTTACAGTCAAACTTACTGACGCACAGTACGGCAACATCTTCAGAATTACTTTTATAGAAGCTAAAACAGCAATTTTTGTTTCCCTATTCTTCTTTAATATTTTGTTCCATAGTTTTTGTCAATTGCACTTCTTGAAAACTGTAGATATTTGCTTTTTTTATAGAAATGTGAACATATCTTTGCGTTTAGTTTTATCATTCATACCTCAACAATTATATTTTCAGTATGTCACCCATTTTTTACATGCACGACTGGTATACATGTAGCTGAAGAATTGTGAGGCATACCAATACACGGGATGTGCAGAGGGGCATACGTAGATCGTGAAAACGGCATTGTTAGAATAGACACAAGTGCGGGCTATTTGTTCTCGTTCTACAAAATTGTGGCATGTGCATAAAATTAAGAATAAAAATGTGTGAAGCCCATTTCTGGTGTCCCCCGTGATTTTGCTGGAATATTGCTTACAGCAGCGTAAAACCAATCTCACTCACTCACTTCAATTCACAACTTTTGAGAGACAATCAAACATGCTCTTTCTACCAAGATTTCAAAAACTGTCATACGACACTTGTTAAGCTGTTTGGTCAAGGTTACAACGTTCAAGGCATTCTTTCAGCTTTCAAAAAGACATGGTAGAATTTGTGGAGGACATTTCCAAATTTGACACATCAGTGACAAGAATGATTTCGGATGCAATTCCCTATCTTGAATAGTACCATATGTTCCTGTGTTTTCCAGGTGAACAATTGACTTTGAATGTGTTTGCGATGGGTGCCTCCGAAGGGGCAGATCGTTTTGATCTTCAAAATCACATCTGTGGTATCAAATAGAATATTACACGAGCCTCAATTTGATTTTACGTTTATGTCTTTCGTGAAATAATTTTTATATTCATAAAAAGAAAAGAAGACACATGTGACATGCATATATAACAAAAGATATGTCGAAAATGAATACAATTTTTTATTAATTTGTAACGCTTGTGATGAACTTCGTCTTCAGTATTTACCACAGAAGTATTTTGTACATCCTACTCTTGCTAAATTCAATATACTTATGGCGGTAAACAATGAAACTGTTATTAAAAACGTTGCAACTTTTATATACCATGCTATGAGTGTTAGACTCCAAACACTAAGCCTGTAAATGTTAATGATGGACCAAATATTGTACCATGGGCCGCTGGCCTAATAACGAATTGAAATACAGAACTACCAACATCATAGATGCTGTAGTCTTCAAACATTAAACTAAACCACCAACCGTTGTATTCTGGAAACCCTGAATCATTAAAGGAAAACTACCCTTCAACTTCAGCCACTTGAGAATCTGACACACATGTAATTGTACCTGGTTACATACATCTTAATTTGTATCAACAAAGCAGATAATATCCTCATGTTTCACAAATTGTTCCAAAGCCTCCTGAAAAGTATTAAGTAATAAGCCATTTCCAATGTCTGAGATAACTCCAACACCAACTCTTAAATTCATGGTTGCCAACATCCAAGCTCTGGTCAACCTGAAAATAAATAATGACGATCACATAAATTCTACAAATTCAAAAACGCTTGTTTTTGTTTCCTGCTGTTTAATGTCACACTCAGCAATATTCAAGCAGAATTGTCACCAGAATTCACACCATCGAGTGCAGAGCAATACTGAACGCCAGCCACCTATGGGTATAATAGGATGGGAACACCCTGCACATATGTATCGAGGGCCCTTGGGTGTTTCTGATTTCCTTCAGCAAATCAATACAACCTTCGATCAAAAAGGTAAGCATTCAACTTCAAATAGCATTGTGTACATATCCATATTTAAATTTCGTGAGTAAAGCTTGTGTCTTGATGAAGTTCCATTAGCTCAGGAACATCGGACTGAGTGTCAATATGCCTAAATGCACGACAAACAAAAGCCAAAGTGTACAACTCACTTGTACACAATATCAATATGGTATTATGTAAACAGTTGGGGATCAGTCACACAGTTCATTCAACGGTGTCGTAGAAAGATGAAGCTCCCGTGTGTACTGGTGTTGTTGGTTGTGTGTAGATCTGTGGCAGGCAGTATTGACGAGATGAAGAGGCTGTACAGAGACTTGTTTCGGAAATACAGCCCTAAACACAGGCCCTTGTACAATCAAAGTCACCATGTTGACGTTCACTGTACACTCAACCTTCTGTCCATAATTCAAGTAGATCAGGTCCGGCAGACCCTCCAAAGCAACGTATGGATGAATCTGACATGGCGGGACGAGTTCCTTATCTGGAAATCGGAGAATTATAGCGGCATTAAGTCCATTCATCCTCCACTAACTGACATTTGGAGACCGAAACTCATCGTAACGGTGTCTCTGGGGGATCGGGACGTTTTTAAAGACGACACACCTGGAATCACAGTTTACAGCGATGGCACAGTAACTTGGTCACCTGGAGCCAACTTTCTCACTGTTTGTAAGTTAGATCTAACTTTATTTCCTTTTGATGTTCAGACATTCGAATTCCGATTTCTTCCTGCCAGCTATGATTCAAATGAGGTTAAATTGGTCTCGTCATTGGAGACTGCAAACACCAGATGGCTCACATCCAATGGAGAATGGATTGTGTCAAGATCGAGAGCATACACCCGTGAAAGACGCTCAGGTGAAAAACGATTTTCCACCCTTTACATTGAGTTTGACTTTGAGAGGCGTCCAACGTTCTTTCTCCTCAGTGTCATTCTTCCTGTCGTGTTACTTTCTTTTCTCAACGTATTCGTGTTCGCACTTCCATGTGAATGTGGCGAGAAAGTTTCGTATGCCGTCACATGCCTTCTCTCTCTAACTTTATTCATGAGCATCGTGAGTGAACTACTACCAAAATCCTCCGACAATATCCCACTGGTCACCCTGTATCTTACATGTCTCCTCGGCATCAGCGTACTCTCGGTTGTCGCCACCATCCTTATCGTCGTGAGAGATACAGGGAAGAAACCACCTTTGGCATTGTTTGCGATACCACGTTTTTGGACGTTTTCATTTCCTGGAAGTAAGCGCAAGGATACAGACGAGATTACCACTGATGGTTTGGCTGGTGATAAGAATCCCAGGGAGAGAGTGATGGGAGGTGGGAGTAGCTCTGACTCTGGTGGATACTGTATATCAGCTGACTGTTTGTGTATGGTCATGTTCATGGCTGTTTGGTTGTGTGTGACTATGGGATTCTTCATCGAACTAAGACGATAAGGTAATGTCCTCGTGCAATTCTGCCAGTGTGTTAAATCTTGAACTATCTGTAACTGTTCTGTTGGATGTTCACCTTATTGTACTGCATGGCGTTGGCCTCCGAAGTACGGACAATGAGTATCAAACTCTTTATTGGATATGTCATTGAACTGACATGAAAATGAAACTTTATCGTGGCGTCATTTTGTCATGTGGTTATCTTTACACCTTACGTGTCCGAAAACAACTCGCCCTGACGTGTTATTGAGATAACGAAATCTGCATTACTCCCAGGAAGATGATTTATCATTTAACTAAAGCATTTATCCATGACATGACTCGCCGGTGCACGTGAGTATGTGTTTACCAAAAACATGGATACCTTTGATGTTGGAGACATGTTTTACTAGATCAAAGGGGAAGTGATACAGTGATATCCGTGTTGACAAATGGATATTACAGATGAAAGGTTGATTATCCCGAATTTGAATTTGATTGTGATAGAGGCAGATTATCAAAACATCCCTGTGGCAAACGTTTCATCATCGAAACGCCATCGACGAGCTTGGCAAAGCAAACTTTGAACACAAAGTCGAAAGATGCCCAAGGTAGATTTGTGGCTGTTGAGGACGGCATGGTCGATGGTGTGACCCTAGACAATCATAACAAAAAACACAGCTGAGAAAACTTTGTACGATTTGAAACTTTCTAAAAGTCCAAAATGAAATTCGTCAAATGCATGAATGCATTCTGTAAACAATTACTGCCATATTAATCCTGACCAGCACAAGCAATTATCCAATATCATTTAAAGAAACACCCCATCCAACACTGTGACATCCTAGCTTGTTGATGAAACTCCCGTCATGCAGAGCGGCCCCTCGCGTAATGTCCAAATCGACAGTAGACAACACAGTCAACAAAGAATAAATGTTTCTGGTTGTGTCAACACTTTGTTTGCTGGCAACATTACTAATGGAAACCTAACGATTAATCTTGTTAAACATACAATCCCGGTCCCAGTGAAAAGACGCCGGATTGTCATTGAAAGTGATAGTGAAACCGACTTAAGCATCTCCTCAGATCCTCTCCTCCGCGAGACATTCTTCAAGTGAGAGAGTGGTTTGATTCGAAACCATATGTAAGTGAAATTACACCAGACATATCATCAGATCACACAGAACCGTTGTTGTTATGGTTATTAAAGTTTCAATTATTCTGCAAAAGTCTGTTCAAGTATTTTGTTTAAAATAATCCGAGGAACTTTCTTTCTCAGCGAAGGAATATGCCATAAAAGAGTTAAGAGGTTTTTTTTACGGTTCACTGTAACTTCACACGGCTATGCAAAACATATATGACTACACACGATCTATACTTAAAATGTCGACAAGTTGCTGATGTTGATGTTGATGTTGATGTAAATGTTAATGCACCTCGTCCCATTAATCGGTATTTGCCTCGCCGAGGGCTCGGCAAATACAAAGTTTCCTTTTTTCATAGTGTAACGATCTTTAATGATCCCGGTCCTAACTCTCAAAAGGTTTTGATAGTTTATCATACGAATTCATGCACGTGTACTCCAATTCATTGACGTTATTTTCCACAACAATTTTTTTTTTAGTTTCTTTATCATTTCACATTTTATGTCTCGTTGTTACATTACACTGGACAATTAAGTGACACTAGGTATGCAATATACAGGGACACATGCGCGTATTTTAATAGAAAAAACCCGATTCGTCTTTCATTGCATAACGTCTGGCTGAATATCTCACATTCTAACGAAATCTCAAAATAATTATTTCATTATATGCGGTGTCGAACTGACCAATTGGAATTATGTTATAGGTGATTGATGAAAACTTGTGTGAATATTGTGGCACGAAAACAACTTTTATACGTTTTGCCACTTTTGTATGAAAATGGGAACAATTCAGAAAAAAACAGCCTTCTTATAATTCTCATATTCTCATTAGTACGTTGTATCTAATTACAGTGTCGGCCTTATTTACAGGTGATTCTACAATACCTTCTCTCGTTCAATTACAATCTACCACACCACGCGTGAATAAACAGTTATGCAGGTGCTACTGTGGGCAAATACCCAGCCTGTATATATATTTTTGTTGATACATGTGTTTCATATTTTCGTTAATATGTGGATATATTAAGCACAAAAACACCAAAAGTTTATGAAAGATGAATTAGTGCCTTGATATATTCAACGAGATGTGTATCATCGTTTAATGGGTCATTCAATAAAAGTTTGTTTGGAGGCGATATCAAAGGCGCCGCCCAATATACACAGTGTCGTCCGGTGAAGTACCACCCCACCCTGTCAGTAAGAGTTATGTACCTACAGTACATGTGAGATTATACTCAGGTTCGGGAGATGTTTAATCTGTATCACGCGTTGTTATTCTACCTAACAATGTATTTAATGAAATTAATGCAAAACAAACTCAACGGTTAAAAGGTTTCCTTGAAAAAAACTACTCCTGGTCTTGCCTAATAAAACACCTGCACCCGACACAGATCAAACACAACTTACAAACACAATCATAATCTGGTTAATCTGTATCACTCAACGAGTTGGAGAAGCTTACTCTGCCCACAGTATGACAGTGTTGGGCAGCTCTGTAATTAGTAGGTAAGACCAGGGAGGTACACTGGTCACACTTGACTAGTCTGTCCGATGATAAGGTCGCCTGACAATTGGGAGTGAACTACAGGAAGTACAGCGGAATATCTAAGAAACGAGTTGCTCCTTTTATGGGACCGGTTAGTTTTATGACCACGGGCCTCGGCACAAGCGTGGTGTTGGAAGACAAGTTATACATGTACATCCCATATGGTGACTGTTTTTCACAATTCATATTATTAATTCATTCACAATACCACAACATTTTACTACTCAGTAAGGATAAGAATTTATGGATGAACAACTTCTTTATTACAATTAAGAGCGACGTTTCAGTGTAGGTTCTAACACCGTTATCAAGCAAGATATTATTTGCTTGATAACGGTGTTAGAACCTACACCGAAAGGTCGCTCTTAATTTTAATAAAGAAGTTGTTCTTCCATAAAGTCTTATCCTTACTTAGTACTCCAACTTCTAAATGCCTATCAAAGAAGTTATTTTTCTACTCCTTAAAACTTTACAATGACTTCAAAATGTACAATAGATTGAACGAGAACAAATAACATATTGCGGATTATTCAATCATTGTCTACGTTTGTATCGTATGCATTGTACAAAGAAATATATTTTGTATTTTGTCTGTCCTTTTACAGATTTAGCCTCAGAATGTGCTCATACGAATTAGGAAATACAGTAATTGCTTATCATGAATATATATAATACAATTAAAAGTTACTTGTACACTGTAGATCTATTCACTTTTAAAGTAGTATACGACCTTCGAGAGCGAGCGAGATGAATGATCCAGGTCAGTTGGAACGGAGTTTAGAACGGGTTAAAAAAGTTTGTATTTGGTAATGTGTAGGTTTGCTAAATATGATTACACGTTTCGGTGTAGGTTCTAACACCGTTATCAAGCAAATTATATCTTGCTTGAAACGGTGTTAGAACCTACACTGAAACGTCGCTCTTAATTGTAATAAAGAAGTTGTGCATCCATAAATTCTTATCCTTACTTAGATACATGAGAGACAGTGACTACATGTACGTAATCCGTATCAATCAACGGTTTAAAAAACCCTGAAAATCATAGACCCACCAAATTACCAAGTTTTATTAATTACTCTATTTATTACAATGCAAATACTTTAGTGATACATTTTTCAGAGGAGAGGGCAGACACACAGGTACATTACTTCCGTGTGTGAATGCAGGTATACTTGGCATCTCAGTTCTCAGCTTCATAATGGTATATATCTGAATTTGTAGATGGAACCATGCGCACAGCATGACAATTAGTTGCTAGTCGTCAGTCTATAACACACAAAATACGGTCCAACAATTTTAGGCACCGCTTTTGCAAGTTGTTTAGTACAATATTGTTTTATTAAAATCTATTTCAATTTGTTTCCACCATTTTCCATTCCATCCATGTTTATGTTGCCACATCTTATTGCTCATGTTGTTATAGGGATGGTGGCTGTAGCAGACAGATTGACAGCCGTTGTTACGTGCGTCACTAGGCTATTAGTACGGAATTAGCCTTGTTGATTGTTACTATATTTTGAGGATTTCTGTGGCCAGTGGCGGACGTAATTCAAACTCCTTCCACACTCACACCGCATCAAAGATATTTGTGTACCGATTACATAACTCTTCCTGACAGGGTGGGGTGGTAGTTCACGCGAAACGGACGACACTGTACAAATTGGGCGGCACCTTTGATATCGCCTCACAACATACTTTTAATGAATGACCAGATAAACGATGATACACATTAGGATCGCAGAGAAAATACAAGATTCGCTCTCAAGGTCTACATCAAGGAACTAATTCTTCATCTTTCTTAAACTTTTTGCGTCTTTGTGCTTAATTTATCCACATATTTACGAAAATCTGTTTTTTCTCAAAGCTAGTTTGATCACAATTTCATTGAAATCATATCTTAGTTCTCGCTATCGCTAAACGAAGATCTGAGCACATCACAATACGGGTCACGTCAGAACGACCTTTCATCCGACCAATCAAAGCGTCGCTTACCAGATCATGAAAGTGACAGCCGGAATGTGTTTTCTAATCATGCAGTGTATTCCGAACGACAGTTACGGCCCGTATCGTCTGGTAGACTAGGGCTAGAGTATCTTTGAGAAAGGCGGACTGATGGATTGCAGCGAATGGATAGCACAAGTATTGTGAGATAGGCACTCAACACCATCAACCGATGCTGAGGAGATCAACCAGCAAGAGATGTTCAACCAGCCCCAAACATCAACACAAGCGTCAACCAAAACACAGTCACAACCATCACTGATCGTTATCAACCGTGGGCCGCCATATTGTCTCGACTCGATTCGATCGACAGTAAGTTGAAATCATTAGACCCGATTGAAAAGGATATATCAGCTATCAAACTAAATATTTCTAAACTTGAGACAAACGTGGAAGAAATAGACATCCTAAAAGCAAAGGTGGATGCGGCAGAAGTAGGCATAAGCTTTATGAGCAACCAGTTTGACACTTGAAAAGTGAGCAAGGAGTGATTGAAAAGAAACTCTCTGCTAAAGTTAAAAACATGGCTGACTTGAAAACTGAAAATGCTGAACTTAGAGAAAATCTAATTGATCAGAGGTGCAGATCCATGCGTGATAATTTGATCTTCACCAATTTCCCCGAAGAACCACACGAGAGTGAGCGTATACTTAGAAAATTTATTAAGGAGCAAATGCACATAAAGAGTTAATAATAATAATAATTGATTTGTAAAGAGCCTAATATCCATTGACAGTTGCTCACTGGCGCTGTGACAAAGTTAAAAAGTAATGTCTATGTACATATGCCAATAATCAGGAGATCTATTGAAAAGCTGAAGTGGGTTTTGACGAGAGACTTAAACGTTTCCTTAATAGCAGAGTTTCTCAGATTCAAAGGCAAAGAGTTCCATAACTGTGGACTGCAAAAGGAGAAGGCACAGTCAGACATAGCAGAAGTAGACAGAGGCTTACACAGTAAAGTTCCATGGCCAACAGAGGATTGGAGAGCACGCCCTGAAGAGTACAGGGATATAAGATCTTTGAGATAGTCTGGATAGTCGCTATTGTTGAGGAAGTCGTGAGTGATGATACATATCTTATAGTTTATATGAAAGGATACAGGAAGCCAATGTAGTGCTTTGAGGACAGGACTGATGTGATTGGATCTTGAAACTTTAGAGATCCATCTAGCTGCAGAATTCTGAATGCGTTGTAGTTTTGATATGGCTTTCATGGGAAGATTAGCATACAATGCATCGCAGTAATCCAGTTTGGAGGTCACAAGACATTGCATCAACAATTTAACTGTTGGAGTATCAATTAGATGGCGGACTTTAATGATGTTATAGATGCTATGGTAGCATGCTCTGCTGGTTAGTGAAATATGAGTGTCCATGGCCATTGTTGAAACAAAGGTGATTCCCAGATTAGGGGCATTGGCATTTGGGTACACAGTGGTATCACCAATATGAAGGTATACAGAGTTAGGGTGAAGCTTTCTGACTTGCTGTCGCTATCCAAGGATTAAAAACTCAGTCTCCTCTTCATTGAGTTTGAGATAATTGAAGCTCATCCAGGATTGTATGTCATCAATACAGCGCTTAAGGGCGGCACATTTCAGAGACAGTTCGGAAGTTTTAACGGAAATGTAGGTCTGGTTATCGTCCGCATAGAGGTGGAAGTTAAGAGCATGTTTCTGGATGATATCTCCAATTGGCAGGATGTAAATTGTGAATAGCAGAGGTCCAAGGACTGAACCCTGTGATACACCATAGTGACTTTTGCATGTTGTAGAATGATGATCATGGATCTTAACAGAGATGGTCCGGTCAGACAGGTAGGACTGGATCCACTGGAGAGCTGTACCCCAAATGCCAAGTCGTGTGTTGAGTCTGTGTAATAAAATTGGGTGATCAATAGTATCAAAAGCAGATGAGAGGTCAAGGAGAACAAGAAGGGTGGTTTTCCGCTGCCCAAAAGATGTCAAGATGTCGTTGTGGACCCGAACGAGTGCTGTCTCAGTACTGTGACTTGACTTGTATGCAGACTGGAATTTTTCACCGAGAATGTTTTGTTTCAGATGATGTTGTAGCTGCACAGCGACAATCTTTTCCAGGCATTTAGACACGAACGAGAGATTGGACACAAGTCTAAAGTTTTTTAAATTGTCGGGATCTAAACCAGGTTTTGTGACGATGGGAGTGACATGAGCATGTTTCAGTTCACTTGGGAACTTGCCATAAGACAGAGACGTGTTGATAATGTCCCACATAGAAGGTATCACGTGATCCATTATGGTCTTGAATAGCCAGGTAGGAACTGGGTCAAGTGAAGACGTCTTAGATGGAGCATGCTTGATAGTGTCCGGTACGACTATCAAAGAAACGTGACTGAAGGAGGTTATTTCATTTCCAGAAAGAGTTGTCATCAGGGCATAGTCTAGATTCAGAAGATTCCTGGCGTTTCTCATCCAAAATATTCCTGATTTTCTGTATCTTGTCATTGAAATTTATGCAAATTCATTTGCCAATGAGAAATCATTATCACATTCCGGAAGTGTTGCTTTTTGAGTCCCTTTCAACAAACCGTTTAGAAGTGAAAAAAGTTCCCGTCTGTTTGTTTTGTTACGGGTGATATTATCAGAGATGTATTTTTGTTTTGCACTTCTAAGGGCACTGTTTACTTCATTACTAGCTGATTTGAAGATCTGGCGATGAATCTGAAGCTTGCTTTTGCGCCATGTTTTCTCAGCAGCTCTTGATTGTTGCTTCTTCTTCCTGATGTTATCATCATACACTCATACGCACTCACTCTCCTCAGCATCAGGTGAGTTGTTGATGGTGTTGAGTGCCTCTCTCACAATACTTGTGCTATCCATTCGCTGCAATCCATCGGTCCGCCCACTAGAGTGACTGCCTTTTCTCAAAGATACTCTAACCCTAGTCTATCCGACGTCACATTTGTTTAAGAGTCCTTGTTTCCTGACATAACGTTACGAAGTGCAAAAATAGATGTTCACACAACGACAAAATGAAACAAGGTAGCACTTTGGACATATTTCGGCCAAATCATACTGTTTAAAATTAGGGAAAAGGCCCCAAAACCGCAGACGTCTACAACATACAAGCGACATGATCCTTTCCATAATCAATTGACATCTCTGCTAAAAGCAGAGTCAATTATCTGATTCCGAAATTATCATTGGCATGTGTGACGGAATCACAATCAAATAGTGATGATAACAAGTGGTCGTGAATACTATCCCCTCACAATCACATTCAAAGGCAAGTCATTTGTTCATCTGAATAATGGGTACTTTTGGTACAAGTCAAAGTAGGGAATTGCATCAGATATGATTTTTGTCACTGATGCTTCAAGAACAGATACGAAAACAGATTCCGATGAGCCAAGCTAGTGTACTCCCAAATCTTTAGACTCGCACATTACGAATGAGATGTACACACAACGACAAAATGAAACAAGGTAGCAATTTGGACATACATTGGCCAAATCATACTGTTTTAAATTGGAGAAAAGGCCCCAGGCCGCAGACATCTACAACATAAAAGCGATAAAACTCTTTCCATATTCAATAGAAATCTCTGAACCAGACTAGAGTACTCGCAAAATCTTAAGATTCGAACATTCCGCCCAAAACACGAGGTATGTGGGCATTGATTCGCCAAATTTGCAAATATGTCAACGTTTATACCTTAAACTGGTTTGAAAGATTAACTGAGGCCTTTACTGTTGTAACCCTGATCACACCAATCTCATTAAAATCAGATCTAAGTTCTCTCTGCCGCTAAACAAAGATCTGAGGACATCCCATTACGGGTCACGTCAGAATCACCTTTTGAGAATTTTGACAGACCACTGAAATGACTACAAGAAGTCGACATCAGCCAATTAGAAAGAAGCTTTCTCGAGCTTTACGTCAGTTGTTTCAACCTGGCGACTTCCATTTCAGACTACGCTTGAAAAATATGTTGACACAGGTCTCGAAATTTTGAAAACTGAACAAACGAACATTCCTGAATGTCTAATATATGATTGTGATTGTATGCCAGGGCATCCCACGTACTGTGCAACACCTCCCCCGTTCAAATGTTTATCCCATGGAAGCAAAAGACAGACGATACGGGTCGCAACTGTCGTTCGGAATACACTGTGTTTACGTTTTCGAGGCTGCATGATTAGAAAACACATTCCGACTGTCACTTTCATGATTGGTCGGATGGGAGGTCGTTCTGACGTGACCCGTATTTTGATGTGCTCAGATCTTCGTTTAGCGATAGCGAGAACTAAGATCTGATTTCAATGAAATTGTGATCAAACGAGCTTTGAGAAAAAACGTGACCCCTTTGAATTCTTTGAAGAAAGTGGACATTCCGCTTTGTTTCCTTAATCAACCTTTGGACAAGCATAAGTAACAGTAGTACAACGCAGATTTGCTCTAGCTAATATTAAGCCAATTATGTTCTCCCGAGTATATCCATTTTCTGTTTATAAGCATCTCTGGTAAGCCTCGACTCAATAACCCAGACTATGAAATAAAGTAACTGTTCCTATTGGTCAAATAATATATCTACGCCTTCTTAAGTCCTTCTACTGTTGCCCCGTGGAGATTCCGAGTTAGAACATGATCCTAGAAACCTATGCTGGTCGTAACATACGTCTGGTGATTTGTACAGACTCGAGTATGGATTTTTGTTGGAACTGGAATATTGTTGAGTGCGGTGTAACACAACATTCACATGGGGATATAAGGGGTAGGGGGTGCTGAGGTATGCTTAAAAAAGTCACTTGTTCTCAAACTTGCTCGATGTTTTAAAATATGCTGGATGTGCAGAGGTTAAAGTAAAATTTGTTGGTGCCTCAATTCCAATAAAAGGTGTTTGTCTTGAAGGCCTCTTTCCAACAACGCTCTTTAACTCGTCCAACACTCTTAGTACTCCCTATTTCACAAATATTTGATATAGACTCAAATCAGCATATGTTTTTCATATATATATTATGATGGTAGTGATAAAACCAATGGTGTCATTGATCAACAAACTTCCTGAACAGAGCAGTACATTAATGTTGTTTGCTACGTCCATTAAACACTCACCATCGCCGCTATCCGTAAAGGTAAAAGCAAAAGGACAATAATTGCAGCTCATGTCTCGTGCAATGATTATAGCAAGTAAGACTTGAAGGATCCGAAGTGGAACCCAAAATCATCATCGCTTGTGAATGAGCGTTGCTAGGACAGGATAGGATACGTCTCATTTTAATTCTGGAAACCCAATAGTCCAAAAACTCTACGGTCTTTGTTCAGTCTCGGTCAAAGGTATTTACAAACTTAAACATGGGAACATACTAAGGAAGAAAAAATGAAAAAATATTATTCAAAAACTCAATATTTACACTATGTGGCCCATGGCCCTGCCCATGGGCGAAGAGTTGTCCATGGTTAGGCCCATGGGCGAGAATATTTTCCTTTGCTCAAAACTCATGTTTTTGTTTCCCAAATACATATAGGTGTTCTTACAAGTTTCATGACACATTATTTTACTCATTTTAACTTAATTCAACTATTCCATAGCGTTATTGAAATATTTTGCCCATGGACGAAAATATTTTCCTTTGCTCAAAACTCGTGTTTTGTGTCGAAAATACACAAAGGTGTTTTTTAAAAAATGCCATTGTCAACAAACAACATGCAGTATCGATCTTTTTTGATCTTGCAAAAGCATACGATACGACTTGGAAGTATGGTATTCTTAAAGATTTACATGATTTTGGATTGAGAGGTCGTTTGCCTCAGTTTGTATCCAAGTTTTTAACAGGCAGACAGTTTCAAGTTCGTGTGGGTCATACCCTGTCTGACCATTATAATCAGGATGAGGGTGTCCCACAGGGCAGTATTCTGTCTGTTACTTTATTTAGCATAAAGATTAAAAGCCTTTCCAAAGTTTTATATGACTCAATTGATGGGTCACTTTTTGTGGATGACTTCAAAATTGAATGTCGCAACAAAAATATGCGTACAATAGAAAGACAACTACAGTTATGTCTTTTTAAAATTCGGAAGTGGTCACTTGAAAATGGCTTTAAATTTTCAAAAGCCAAGACCAAATGTATTCATTTTTGCAGGAAGTACAAGTACCATAAAGATCCCGAACTATTTTTAGATGGCAACTTAAATCCTCTGAGTTCCTTTAATTCCACTTCAACAAATACTTTATGTAAATTTAAAGAAAGTCCTTCCTTGGTTGTATTAAGGATAATTGTTAATCTTTAATTTGAGTCAGGGATTTGGCAGTACATTTGCTGGGCCCAGCTATATATCTCTCTTTGTAAGCATTTTCATGAAACCTTGGAATCAAGTAAAAAGAGTGATGTTTTAGAGTCAAGTCAAAAGGTAATAGTACTGATGCTCAGCTTGGACAGATTTCTTCCTCAGTTAACATACTAGCGTTATGTGTGGCATTATCATATTTGTCCTTATACTTATACTTATACAAATTCTTCAATAAAACAATTAATGAAGTTATGACATTTGAGGCCTTGTCAGTGGCACTATGTGCAAACGTTTCATGTAGGACAGTCAGAGTGGATGTCAACTGGCTGGGACAGAATGGGATTATTGTGATTCTATTTATTATTTCCAGTTTCTGCCTTCTGGCAATGAAAACATCACGTACGGACACTGTAAGCCATTCAACAGAATTCTCTTCTCTCTTTGCATGTGCTTTGATATGTCTACAATGAAGTTGTGATCCCAGTTGGTAGGAGGCTGGTCATGATATTTTGGACCATTTTAGAATACCTGACGAAGGTTGTTATTGACCGACAAGTTGGAGGCAGTATGATGAGTTTGGACAGCCACAAATCGTGGACTTAACATCTTTATCTGACATAGAAATACAAAGTCCCGGGGTGGGTGGGGCGGGGGGGGGGGGGGGGGGGTGTTAGTCATCTTCTGATGACTCTTGTTTATCTTTACTTTATATGCGTACATGTCCCTACAAATGAAATTAATCCCGTGAAGATCCGGGGGTAGCATAGTCCTTCACCAACCCATGCCGTAAAAGGTGACTATGCTTGTCATAAGAGGCAACTAACGGGACCTGGTGGTCAGGCTCGCTCACTTGATGCATGACATCATGTCCCAATTGCGTGGATCCATGCTCATGATGTTAATCATTGGACTGTCAGCTCCAGACTCGATTATTTACAGACCGCCGTCATATAGCTGGAATATTGCTGAATGTGACATTAAACAACAAACAAACAAAACAAACAAAAACAACATCAGAAGCTGTCAAGTTCACTTTATGTGAAACGTTCCTGTAACTGAACAACCAGGATGAAATGGTATTCGTATAGGAAAATTAAATTCGGTTGGTGATTCCTGAAATTTGAAAAATTTTGGGGTAAATATTATTGTCTTAGAACGGTACTTAGTAGACAAACATACTATGTTTTGAAATTTGCTTAAGTCCCCCTTCATTAGGCTCTAGTTTTGTTTCAATAAGGAAATTAACCCGTTCGATACCGATAACCTGTCTTGTAATCTCATCATAGAAGAAGTCAGGGTTATGGCCTACAACTTCAAATTGGACGACAAAAACCTTTGACATCCAACATACCATATTTCTGCTTTTATACACAATGTCGCGGCTTGTTTTAGAGACCCAAGTGTCTATTAGAGGAAATATCGGATACCACATACAGTTCTAATGGGTGATCAGCAGCTATATATTTATGGATCGATATGTAGGCTATCGATGTCTCCATACACACGTTTGTTGTGTGTGTGAAAGGACTTATTTATTTAAAAGAACTTTCTGAGGCAAAAAGCAAACATCTATTTATTCAATCAAAATCGAACATTCTTCCATGTTATGGTCGAGTTAAATTTAAGGCATCACTTCCCTTGGTTGTAAATTTCAAATTCAAGAACATGTCGCTTTTGCAAGATGTCTGTTTCTGGTTCGTCCAATATTACAAAGCAATGTCAAGAACTATACTCTCTAATGAGTAGTGTGGGCTCCAACTGTTTGTAGACCCATAGCCTTGTTCTTACTTTACCCAGTCCCAAAGGAGAGGAACAAATCTTCCAGATGCATCATATCATTTGGCCTTAGACCTTTCTTGTGACCATGTCTGCATAGATGTCTTTGCTATGCCAGAAACAGACACTGTACATTGATGTTTGCAGTTCGTTGGTTGAAAAGACTACCAACGTCTTTTAGTTTGTCATAACATCCATATGTTATAATAGGTAAGTGCCAGTTCTGCCCCAGGGTGAAGCGCGACACACTTAAGATCGCCTCTAGCATGATTTGAACATGGCTCACCAGCGACAGCCGTGTATTTCAAAGAGGGGACGTTCCCATACAGCACTGGTCCTGACTAGGTCATGTATCGTGTCCCCTAAGAGCCAGTTGGGTGAGTTTATGTGTCACATAACCCTAATCCCTCCCCCCTAGACCTAAGTATTTTCTCAGTAACCAATGCGTGGAGGGGTGTAAGGTTCTTGTCAGTTATCTGTGTGTGTGTGTATTCATTTTGGGTTTCGCAGACATAAATTTCGAACAGGTAGTCTAGAGTTTAATGGACCCTGATCGAAATATGACAAATTGTTATCAGTTTATTTATGCTATCAGCATGCCTGAAATGGAAGAACTTTTGGAGTACATAAATGAAGTTGTATTCCAAACAATCTTCCATTTCCTCAGTCTTCTCTGTTATTGCTTGTATATTAAGATTTATAATATATACCTAAATGGAATCGGGAGCCCCACCTGCAAAACGTGTCGGTACGTATGGGAGTTAATACTGAAGTTTATAGTCGCCGTATATGCTTACATACCAAGTCTGTAGGGTCAGGAACTGTTGAGACATGTGGTGGTTCACGTTCACGCCAGCTCAAGATGTTGCTGATAATTGGAGGGAACCCGACACACACGGCAGAGTCGACTATGGGTCTCAACGTGAGGAGTTAGGTAGAGAGAGAGACACAACATGACACGCAGCATGAAGGCAAAGACACTATGCATGTTGGTAGTATACAGCAGAATATACAGAGAGACGTGATGTCTTTGCACAGTTAGTTTAACAACTTTGAAAAAACTCTAAACACACTGAAATCAGAGGAGCATAACACATGGACAGTAGTCGATAGACTTGAGGAGGAAAATAATATGCAAATGAACAGACTCGAGCAACAAGAATCCAAATCATGTAGAAAAAACGTAGTCTTCTTTAGAACAGAGGTAGAAAGGGCTGAAATGAAAGTATGAAGAAAGTGAGAACCTTTATGGAAAATGAGTGAGTGAGTGAGTGAGTGAGTGAGTGAGTGAGTATGGTTTTACGCCGCTTTTAGCAATATTCAAGCAATAGCACGACGGGGGACACCAGAAATGGGCTTCACACATTGTACCCATGTCGGGAATCGAACCCGGGTCTTCGGCGTGACGAGCGAACGCTTTAACCACTAGGCTACCCGACCGCCCCTTATGGAAAATGAGCTGAATATATCTGAAGAAATGGCGGCAGTGATACATATCGTAGGAGCACTTAGAGTACCCACTGAGCGGAGTGCACGTCCGACTATTGTAAAGCCCTCCCTTTACAGAATTCCGTGTCTCTCTACATTATACATAGAGTGTGCAAGATGTGAAACGGGTGATGGGTGAGTATGTAAAGAACATTGTGACAGAGTTGGCGATTTCTATCTTACATACGACAAGCTGGTGGTGAATAATGTGACTTATACATACAATTGGGAAAAGAAAACCATCGTCCTGATGGAAAAGCGACGATTCACCCAACCATCACTGTCACCAGTGTGTTCGAGAACGCGCATGTACTCTGGGCAGATGTAACAGTGGAATCGCCGTATATATAAGGAAGCAAATGACATTGTTCCGATGTTCTATATGCATCCGATGTTTTCGTACAGTTTCGTTTTTATGTATTGGACCGCCTCCGTGGTCTAGTGGTGGAGCGCCCGGCTGGAGAGCGGAAGGTCCGGGGTTCGATCCCCTTCCGCGTTATACCAAGAGAGGTTAAAAGATGGTACTTGTTACTATGTCTGGCGCTCGGCATTAATGGGCTAAACCAAGGACTGGTCGGCTCGGAGTCAATATACTGACACTATACATAGGCATCAGTCCAGACTAGTACAAGCAGCCACACACACACACATACAACAACGTACGTGCATGCACGTCGCCATATAAGTGCAATGATCTTGGACGAAACGTTAAACCCAATTTCACCTCAGCATCTTAAGTACTGTCCGGGTACAGGAATTGCCGGTATTCTGCATCTCTTGTCAGTTACCTCCCCTGCACAAATTCTACGTAGGCAAAAGGATGTCTGTGATATAATGCATAAGATTATTCGAGTATTATGCGCTTTTAAAAACTACTTGGTATCACTTCAGCGAATTTAGGTGAACGAATAGGTGGTCAATTAAAATACGAAAATGCGATAAAACATCACTCAACATGACGATTTGAAATTTAAATTGTAATTCCAGTTCTGCTATGCATTGTTTTAGATGCTGGAAATAAGAGTAACGTGTTTGTTTTCTCGTAAATTGTGCCGGAAATAGCAATCAGCTGTATACACGTTTTCTCCCAATCTACCGTAGATTCAGTTAACAAATTAATACTCAATGATATAGCTCCATCGAATTTTGATCCAATAATCCGAAGAAATTGTGTCTGAAACTATTATTATATCAAGAATAATATATTCCAATATCGTGTTATTTCATTTGCAGTGTTTACAATATATATTTTGAATAATAATAACCATAAACAAAGCACTTTGGTTCAACTGACTGCTATTCATGCATATTTCATTTACGTATTGAACTGTTCGATCAGTCACCGTCTTGTTATTTCTATCGCGAAAACGTTATGTTTGCATATAAAAGGCAGGTTACAACAAATATGACTTTTAACGAGTCAAAGTATTGCATGTATGATATGTATCCATTCTCTGTTAACAAACGTACTACACACAAAAATTATGGGAACACCCCTAATTTTCATAGCCATGTATAAAACTTAACGTGGCTTGGTCATTTATGAACTTCAGTAAATGCAACTTTTTGTATGCACTGGGGGCACTTTAAATGACGTGTTGAGTCATGCATTTTTGCAAGTGCTTCATTTTTTGAAGAATTTGGTCAAATTGATTAAATGCTAAAACAGGAAAAAACTTGGGTATAGAAAGACTCCCTCGCCATGTCAGATCCAAACGTCAAAACACAACAACCTAGTGCAAGTGAAAGTCAGAATTCCCATGCAGTTGGTGGCAACTTTCCTTAATAAAGAAGCTTCAGACACTGTGAAGTTACACATTTCCTTAAACATGCCCCAGCAAAGACCGTTAAGCATTCACGACAAGAGTAGGGCCATACCGTGGCTACAAGATGGTGCATCCATAACGAATGTTGCCCGTCGTCTTCAAGTGTCACCGTCTGTCATTCACAGACTGAGGGAACGGTTCCAGACAACAGGGAGAGTGCAGGACAGACCGTGTTCTTGTAGACCCAGTGTAACATCTACGGCAGATGAAAGATACGTTGTGCTGCAAGCCCTTCGGAACCGATTCACAACAGCCAGTGCTTTGAGACTGCAACTCCGACAAGCAACACACACCAACGTAGGCGTATCGACCATCAGGAACCGCCTCAGAGCTGCTCATTTAAGGTCATGTCGTCCAGCTGTACGTCCTCATCTTCGTCCTCATCACCGAGCTGCAAGACTTGCCTGGGCCAGGGCACATTTGAGATGGGATAATCAACAATGGTCCAGAGTTCTCTTTACTGACGAGTCCCGTTTCTGTCTTGAGCTTATAAACCTATTCATTGGGATCGCTATTAAGTAAGAGTCCTGGGTATTTTATTATAAAACTTCCGTTAAGATTGTAACATGTAATGAAATGTAAAATCAAATGACAAATGTTTTCTTTATATTCCCGAGGATCGAACTTGCAACCTTCCTATCTGTAGCCCAGTGAGTGAAACACGAGGCTACATAGGTGTTGATAAGCGTCACTGGTTTTTAGAATGTCCTTTTCAAGATCCGTACGCCAGCAACAGATATTTTACGCGCGTTTCCTAAGGTTCATGGAAAATATGTTCGCAACATAAAAATAAATGTTGATGTAAGTTTCTTTTTCTCGGTTTATAAATCAGATAAAACACTTATCCTCGGTTTTAGCTGAAAATGTAAAC
This sequence comes from Haliotis cracherodii, assembly GCF_022045235.1. Taxonomy (NCBI): domain Eukaryota; kingdom Metazoa; phylum Mollusca; class Gastropoda; order Lepetellida; family Haliotidae; genus Haliotis; species Haliotis cracherodii. Next base: position 12,195,846 of record NW_027266286.1, read on the forward strand.
CCACCTGGTCGGAAAGATCCTGCGGGCCTTCGGCCCTTTGGATCTTCCCTCCCAGGCGGGTTTACATTTTCTACAGGAAGGGTAAGGGTTATGAGAACGTTATGATGATGCCACAGTACGAAAAAGAAACAGTTTTTGCGGTGGCTCTGTGTTGGTATGGGAAGGCTTCAGTTTGCATCACCGAACACCTCTCTATCTTGTTCAAGGCAATTTGAATGGAGTGAGGTATCGTGACGAGATTTTGCGCCCTCTTGTCCTACCACAGTTGACAGTTGAACAACATTGGTCCATGAGCAAGATGACAATGCCAGACCACATCGGGGCTAAATATACCTGTATACAGCAATGCCAACGAAAGACATGTTCTAATGTTGCATAGTTCTGTATCACGACACTACCAAGTGTCCAGCCAATACTCATTACAGCCCACACGTCCTTATATTTCAGTAATATCCAAGCATTAAAACAATGCCACAGTTCAAAGTACCTGTGTTAATTTAATACTTTAAATATGTCAAATGCAGTTAGGACCTACACCTTCACCTTCCAAAATTCCAAAATTCACATTATCATCTCGATGTCACTTTGCTGAGAGGATGTCGGACGAAACATACATTATGGTCACAAACTTCTTTCTGAGCAATCTTGACAACAGTTTCCTCCTTCGAAGCGTCGAACTATAACATCGAACATCGTCGAACTTGTATAATTTTCACGACCAAAGTGACTTGTCCTTTGTCTAACTTTGTCTCCAGACATAACGATGTGCTGAACTTACCACGTCCAGTTAAACCATATTTCTCCCACTCCAGTTCATTTTCCGTCCCCGTTTTCTATAAGATAATTTGCCCTCATACGGTAATAAAAATTTCTATGCAAGCTACTAAAGCACACAACAACAGAAGGTTGATCTGCCCACACCAATCAATTACCAAGCCAACTCACACTCCAATCACCCCAAGAGCACGCTTCACCCCGTCAGACAGCTTGCTTAACTCAGTCAAGCATGACGCCATCCCACCCACCTGTGAACCACACAAATATACAACGTCATTCATAACAATAGCATGACAAAATTAAAACGTAATTGATACGTGGAATATTCATGGTCTACCAGATAACTTATGGGAAGAAAGTAACCAGTATCACATGGTCGTATGATCGATTAATGGGATCGGTTGGTTACAATGTATAATCTGCATGACGGAGTCATCATGGCCCAAGTGAATGATTTGCCCGGCCAGTCTGTCATCTGCATGCTGCCTTGATGTACAATGTACCTGGAAACAGGCGTCAAACATTCACTCCATAACGGAACGATCACGTGGCCTACGGTACGTACGGTATTTGCGATGGCAGGCTCTGTGATCGATACCATCAACACAAAAATGTTATCATTGAGTTCTCTCTCCGTTTATCTTGAGGTGAAATGTTTGTCCGTTTCCAACTCACTCGAGACTTTCGTACAAGAGTAACGAAGTCGATTTAATTGAGAAGCAATGTTTCGCGTGGATGATAGTTGAGATATTCATCATGTTATGTTATTCATCAACGTCGGATATCAATAATCAGGATAATATTATCCTCTACCCCCCAACTCTGGTGTGTACACATTGTCATTCATTCATTCATTCGCTTGAGTGAATGCTTTGTGCGTGAAGGAGGTTCCATTAGTGTTTGACTATTGGTCTGAATGTCAACAATGGTTTGCTGAATAACAAAAGCCAAAGCATTTGATTGACGTATCAACGCTCAATATTCATTTATAGTTTGGCTATCTATCTTATTTGTACAATTATTTACCACGACTGAACAATGACAGTAGTTAAAACGGCCTTTCCATATATGGTGGTTCTCTAACACCCACAAGCCACAAGTGAAATGTAGATGTTAGGTCATAGAAAGCTGGTGATCAGTCGCTCAGTACCATCAACGGTGACGTAGAAAGATGAAGCTCCCATGTGTCCTGGTGCTGTTGACTGTGTGTAGATTGGCCACAGGACGTATTGAAGAGATGAAGAGGCTGTACAGCGACCTGTTTGGAAACTACAGCACCAGATACAGACCCGTGTACAACCAGAGTCACCATGTTGACGTTTACAGTAGTTTCACCCTGGTTGCCATTACTGAAGTAGATCAGGTCCGGCAGATCCTCCACAGCAACGTCTGGATGAATCTGACATGGCGGGACGAGTTTCTAACCTGGAAACCTGAGAATTATAACGGAATTAAGTTCATTCATCCTCCACCGACTGACATTTGGAGACCGAAACTCATTGCACCAGTGTCCCTGGAGGGTCGGGACATCTTCAAAGACGCCGTATCCGCCATCACAGTTTACAGCGACGGCACAATATCTTGGTTTCCAGGGACAAACTTTCTTACTGATTGTAAGTTAGATCTGACGTTATTTCCATTTGATGTTCAGACATGCGAGTTCCGATTTCTCCCCGTCAGCTATGATTCAAAAGAGGTAAAGATGATCTCAGCGTTGCAGACCGCAAACACCCGATCGTTTACAGCCAACGGGGAATGGATTCTTCCTAGTTCCAGAGCATACGCACGTGAAAATCGCTTCAACGATATCAGCTTATCCTTCTTTAACGTTGAGATTGACCTTGAGCGGCGTCCTACGTTCTTTGTCCTCAATGTCTTACTTCCTGTGGTGGCACTTTCTTTCCTCAACATGTTTGTGTTTGCACTTCCGTGTGACAGTGGCGAGAAGGTTTCGTATGCCATCACGTGCCTTCTCTCTCTAACTGTATTCATGAGCATCGTGAGTGGACTACTTCCCAAAACGTCCGACAATATCCCGCTGGTCACCGTGTATATGACAAGTCTCCTCGTTATCAGCGTTCTGTCCGTTGTCGCCACCATCTTCATCGTCATGAGAGATCCTACGAAGATCAACAAAAAGCCACAGTCGACATTGTTTGTGATACCGCGTTTTTGGTCGATGTCATTTCGTGGAAGTAAATGCAAGGTTCTGGAGGAGACTCAGCGGGAAACCAATAGCGGTGGTTTGGCTAACCGGAACCACACCGGGGAGGTGAATGAAAGTCGGGGTGGTTCTGGTGGGTATCACATAACATCTGACTCTCTGTGTATGGCTATATTCATGGCTCTTTGGTTGTGTGTGTCCATGGGATTCCTCATCAACATAGCACGATAAAGTAATTATGCTGATGTAAAATCTCTTCTGCAACCCGAATTATACACAACAGTACTCAGAGGCAAACGATCAGTTAGAGCAATGTGTAAATTTGGAATATCACTTCACAACTTTCGAGTCAACATTATTCGCAAAAGGTCATTGTAAATATTGTGTATATTTAATACCTCATACAGAATCTATATGTAAAGAATGTGATTTAAATTTAGCAGAGGATGAAAACCATGTCTTTTTGTATGTACGAAATATATTCATTTGAGAAAAAACTTTTTTTACCTCATTACAGAAATAAAATAAGGGTAATATTACGTTTACAGATTTATATAATTCATGTGATACTACTGTACTATGCTTGACAACTTTATATTTATGTAAATTATTTGAAATGAGATCGACAGAGATGTAACACTCTGGATATGTGACCTAAAATGTTATTTATCTTACAACTGTACTATGGGTCATGTAGCCTGAATTACGAAATAAACTTGATTGATTTGTCAAAGTAAATTCCCTCATGAAACTCCGTCAGTGTGTTAACTCTTCACCTACATGTAACTGTTGTACTGAGTTATCTGTGTATTCTGGTGGATCATCGCACTGTTTCTGGTCATGTATACATGTTTTTGAAGGAGGCGATACACACACTTGCAGCGAAAAAGAAATTGTTCAACTGATTCAAAGTTGAGACTTCCTCAGTCGTTATGGATACTTCTTCGAGTTTGTCGCACGTCTATGTAACTGTATTTGACGTTTATATTGTATTCAGAGGCGAATGTAAACATTAACTGAACATTAACTGAGGTCTTTCAAATGTACGAGAGTTACACAAATGTCCATCGTCTAGAATCTTTCTGCATATAAAGAAAAGATGATTTTATTTATTTTGTTCATCACTTGGATTTGATGATTGTATGCTCGTGACAGCCATTGTCCTTGGAGTATCAATAATTGATAACTTTCCGTATCTTATAACACACTTCTCACAGCTTAATCTAGCATTTTCTACATGTCGTATTTTCGGAGTTGAAATATATTGTTTTTAAAACAAGATGAATGTTTCTGTTGTCGCTACTGAACAACCAATAATTGGGCTACTCTCAGACATATTTTTATAGTGAGTGAGTGACTGAGTTGGGTTTAACGCCGCTTTTATTCCAGTATTCCAGTTATATCAAGGCGTGTCAGCTTATTGTGGGAGGAAAGCCCGAAGTGATGTAGGTCTAAAACGTTGACGACTTCGGTGAAACCTACGGGCACGGGTATGGTGCTGACAAATCGGGACGAACTGGGATTCGAAAACATTATCACAGGTTTCTGGCGTACCCAAGGGACTCCGGAACATAGGATTCTATAAATGATACCATAATTCGTTGCATGTATCGTATTAACATTTGGAATGACGTGTCTACATTGATTTAAATAACACTCGCAGAGAAAAAGAACCAATAAAAAATGCCGCCAATACAATGCATACCGTATATTTCTAGACTTTGAGTTAAAGACGATATATTGTGTGCTTCCCTCGCGTAATGACGTTAACAGAGAAGAAGGTGGTGTTTATTGTTTTTGGTTATCAATTTTGACCATGAGAACATTATTCATCGTAAACCCTTATATGGGTTAGAACACAAATTTCATTTCAATACTAATAAAGTTTCAATTTGTCAGTCTGGGTGTTAATATCCATCACCGAAAGACTGATGGAAGACACAGAGTTGCAATGTTAAATGCTGCAATTACTTGCGTCATTTGACTGACTGAGTACAGTTTGAAATGTCAATGACGGAGACAGTAAGTTTGTCTAAGGTGTTCTGCTCGAAGGTATACTGTGGAAGACAGTGAGGCAATATCGACATGTTGTAAAAATACTGTTGGCAGGGATATCGGTCTGAGTGTCAGCATGGGTAGCTGCGTGACTTACAAACGCTGAAGCATATTAATGACGTACAAAAGCTCAATACGTATTGATTCATTGACAACCCTTGATATTTGTGGACTTATTCACCCAAACCGAACAAACACAACTGCTAAATTGCTCTCTTCGTAGATGGTGGTTCTGCAACACCTACAAAACTATCCAAAACCGAATCGAATCATTCGCTCAGCGCCATCATCTGTGTACCATTAAGGTGCCAATTTTGGAAAACAATGACGCAGGGGACAAGGTAAGTTGTGAAGGATCACATACATGTACAGTAAACTACGGTTATAACGAACTCAAAGGACATTTTTAGTTCGTTATAACCGTAGTTCGTTATAAGCATATATACAGCATAACAGCAAATAGTCGGGACTAAAAAGTAAGTTTGTTATATCCGTCAGTTCGTTATAAGCGTGTTCGTTATAACCGTAGTTTACTGTAATGTGAGATCACATACTTGTGACTGGTGGGTCATGGTAATCTCTTTGATGACTTGTGTGCTTAGTTTTGTCAGTTTCAAAGCTAAGGAATAGGGAACCACATAGTCAAAGTCCGGAAATGACTGCACTTAAACAGGCCAAATTGTGACAGATGATTCAACCAACACGTGTTAATACTTATACAGTAAACTACGGTTATAACGAACTCAAAGGGGCCACTAATTTTTGTTCGTTATAACCGAAGTTCGTTTTAAGCATAATACAGCATAGATACAGCAGTGCCTTGGACAAAAAATAAGTTCGTCATATCCGTCAGTTCGCTATAAGCGTGTTCTTTATAAACGTAGTTTACTGTATATGTAACACGTCAGCATAACACGCCAATCTAGGTGTGCAAGGTTCAATATTTCTGATATACCCTCGAACCACTAGCTGTTGCCCATCGTCATTGTAGAATGTGTCAGAAATTTTCTCATAATTACAAATGTGAAATGTTTGTACATACACTAGACTCTTTCAGTTTACAATATTTTCAGACATAATAATACCCCAAGACGTCATGCAACGTTGTGGGCACAGTGTGTTAGCGAGAATTAATAACAAAGGACATCAATCAGAGCAGAACAAATACAAATTAATGTTAATTTGCCCTTGCATTATCGACTTCAGATTAAAGCAGTTACTTATTCTAACTTTTTTTACCTATGGTTTCAATCTGTGCAGCTTAAAAGTGAATATGCAGCGGAGTTGTATTGATTGAAAGCACTGAATCCTGTAAACAATTATCACAACGTCCGTGTCGAGGCTGCGTTATTAGAAAGTCTTAATGACGTTCAAATATTTAATCAGTCCAGGCTGTATGTTGCTCTGGATTCATGTTTACTGCGTTACTCTAACTGTTGTGTGCGTGCGTGCATGAAAGAGAGAGAGAGAGAGAGAGAGAGAGAGAGAGAGAGAGAGAGAGAGAGAGGGAGACACAGAGAGAGAGAGAGAGAACGAGAGAGAGCGACAGAGAGAGAGAGAGAGCGACACAGAGAGAGAAAGTGTGTGGCTATACAAGTCCGGACAAATGTCGATTTCATAGTGCTTGCCACGGAAAAACGGTGCCACAGTTTAACATACCAGTCATTATTTCCGTGCGCCAGGCACGTAACATCAAGTACCATCTTTGAAAGTCTTTTGGTAAGGCGCGGCCTGGGATCGAACCACGACGTACAATCGAGCGTGCCCGCTCTATGAATATTCCCAAAAGCGCCATGCAAATGTTCTCAAAAGTTGTTTGACCATGTGTTATAGCGTATGGACCTTAGTAAATATTCTAAAATGTTTTATGGCGGACAAGTGAAGGACGTTTACAAATCCGACTCATCTGAGACCAAAAGTATGATCGATTTTTCCCTATTTTGACATGGACATATGTTTCCGTTGCATAGCACACTATGCGCATGTGTTTTAACGATTTAAGAATAACACAACACACTAACGTATATCAATTATGATATATTCTTATTGATAACCATTGTGGTATTGCATAAGTTAAATGTGATAACATTATTTTAAAAGGGTTTTCCTGTAGGATTCCATGGTAGAGTGAATACGTTGCGCGGTAGTTAACTTGTGCGCACAGTTCAATAACAGTAATGCCAACACCATTCGTGTTTCGTGAGAGCGAGTGAGTGATCATGAGTTGGGTTTATCGCCGCTTTTAACAGTATTTCAGTTATATCACGGCGTGTCAGTTTAACGTCTGAGACCTGCATCACGTGCTAAAATGATGCAGGTCTCAGACGTTTATCACTTCGGTGAAACCCACGAGCACGGGTATGGTGATGACAAACCTGGAAACATAATCGGGGCGAACCGGCAGTCGTCCATTCTGAAGACGTTAGCGTTTAACTACAATACACGTTTGTGTCGGCTAAAAGACTGAAATTACAAACTGAGATGCTGATGACAAATATAAGAAAATCGTATACCTAAATTAGGTCTTTATATAATTTAAATTTCAGGTATTATGATATTTTGAATAATTGCTACATCTACAGCTTGCTGTAGGCCTTATACATTATTCAAATTCTGTAAAGTTGTATTTGTTCATGTTTAAGTAAACAGGATAACTTCCTAAAGTTAAATTCCTACAAAAGAATTACAATATCTTTGCTGTAATATATTTTACAAAATAATTGAAAATGTCACATAATTATCAATTCCACAATGTTGTCACCAGTTGATAGGTCCTTGCATGGAAAACTGTACAGAAAACGATATGACCTAATACTATACTAGAATACTAAGATTATAAAAACAATTGCTTCCGGAGTGAATGTTCTACACTTGGCACTGCTTGAATTTGTCAGTTTGGCAGGTCCTTTAAATGACTATGAGCCATTGCGGGAGTAAGTTGGAGAATTAGATAACTTAAAGGAATAATAACACACCTAACCTGTTGTTATAACTGCAGCTAATGACAATGAAAATGTGTTGAATAAAAACCACAAGAACAGGAAGTGTATTTGACTTCATTTATTGTAGGGATATTAACCCTATCCCGCTCACAAATAAAGAATTCCAAACACACAAATCCTCTTACAGAAATACTCTCACACAGGGCAACACCCATCTGCAAACTGTTACTGCCTTCATTTCCAAATCACAACAGTCATTGAAAAAATTCTCTCAATTTCACACGATTGCCAGGATCATTTATCATGACTGCTGAGGGGGATTGCAGTGCCATGTGAGGTCACACTGTACAGCTACAGTCCTTGTTGATGGATTGACCATCAGGGGGATCGCAGTGTCGTGTAAGGTTACACTGTACAGCTACAGTCCTTGTTGATGGTTGAGGATCGCAGTGTCGTGTAATGTCACACTGTACAGCTACAGTCCTTGTTGATGGTTTGACCATCAGGAGGATCGCAGTGTCATGTAAGGTTACACTGTACAGCTACAGTCCTTGTTGATGGATTGACCATGAGGAGGATCGCAGTGCCATGTGAGGTCACACTGTACAGCTACAGTCCATGTTGATGGATTGACCATGAGGAGGATCGCAGTGTCATGTGAGGTCACACTGTACAGCTACAGTCCATGTTGATGGTTTGACCATCAGGAGGATCGCAGTGCCATGTGAGGTCACACTGTACAGCTACAGTCCTTGTTGATGGATTGACCATCATGAGGATCGCAGTGCCATGTGAGGTCACACTGTACAGCTACAGTCCTTGTTGATGGATTGACCATGAGGAGGATCGCAGTGTCATGTGAGGTCACACTGTACAGCTACAGTCCTTGTTGATGGTTTGACCATCATGAGGATCGCAGTGCCATGTGAGGTCACACTGTACAGCTACAGTCCTTGTTGATGGATTGACCATCAGGAGGATCGCAGTGTCATGTGAGGTCACACTGTACAGCTACAGTCCTTGGTGATGGATTGACCATGAGGAGGATCGCAGTGCCATGTGAGGTCACACTGTACAGCTACAGTCCTTGTTGATGGATTGACTATGAGGAGGATCGCAGTGTCATGTAATGTCACACTGTACAGCTACAGTCCTTGGTGATGGATTGACCATGAGGAGGATCGCAGTGCCATGTGAGGTCACACTTTACAGCTACAGTCCTTGTTGATGGATTGACCATCAGGAGGATCGCAGTGCCTTGTGAGGTCACACTGTACAGCTACAGTCCTTGTTGATGGATTGACCATCAGGAGGATCGCAGTGCCATGTGAGGTCACACTGTACAGCTACAGTCCTTGTTGATGGTTTGACCATCAGGAGGATCGCAGTGCCATGTGAGGTCACACTGTACAGCTACAGTCCTTGTTGATGGATTGACCATGAGGAGGATCGCAGTGCCATGTGAGGTCACACTGTACAGCTACAGTCCTTGTTGATGGATTGACCATGAGGAGGATCGCAGTGCCATGTGAGGTCACACTGTACAGCTACAGTCCTTGTTGATGGTTTGACCATCAGGAGGATCGCAGTGTCATGTGAGGTCACACTTTACAGCTACAGTCCTTGTTGATGGTTTGACCATCAGGAGGATCGCAGTGCCATGTGAGGTCACACTGTACAGCTACAGTCCTTGTTGATGGATTGACCATCAGGAGGATCGCAGTGCCATGTGAGGTCACACTGTACAGCTACAGTCCTTGTTGATGGATGGACCATCAGGAAGATCGCAGTGCCATGTGAGGTCACACTGTACAGCTACAGTCCTTGTTGATGGTTTGGCCATCAGGAGGATCTTCCGTGTGACCGTGGCGAGAAGGTTTTGAATGCCATCACGTGTCTTCTCTCTCTAACTGTATTCATTAGCATCCTGAGTGTACTAATTCCCAAATCCCGCCGGTCACCGCCAGTTTAGCATCAGCGTTCTCGTCCGTGGTTGCCACCATACTCATTGACATGCGAGACACCAGGGAGATCAACAACAAGAATACACAGTCACCACTGTTCGTGATGCAACGTTTTAGGTCGTTATCACTCCATGGAAGTACACGTAAGGTTATGGACGAGATACAACAGAAATCTAACACCGATGGTTTGGCTTGCGATGGGAACCTCAGGGGTTAATTTAACGAAGGTCGGGGAAATTCTGATTGGCGATTTGGATTCTCTGGTGGATATTGCATGTCAGCTGACTGTCCGTGGTTATGGTCTTTGCTGTTTGGCTGTGTGTGACTCTGGGATTTCTCATCAAACCTTCATGGTAAAGGAAAGGTCTACGTCCTATTCTGACAGTGTGTCTTCAACGATCTTGACTGCTATCCTTAATGATTACCCTCACTTTGTGGAAATACGGAAGTAGTACTCATCACGACATTGCAACGTAAATGTGACGTCATTTTGTGGCGTAGTACATCTTCACATTTTACATGTCCCCACTAATAATACAAACTTTGGGTGTTATTAGGATAACAAACTATGTATTGTTCACTGGAAGATGGTAAGCTCACAGTCATTAGAAAAAAACGTAAATAGTTATTCGAACCGATTCGAGTGCATCACCTGCCATGGACACAAGAACTTCTCGGATTTTTGTATTTTCATCTATCAGTCAACGTGATGTATAAATATTCTAAATAAATGTAGATCATCACCAGCCTTGATCATTTGATGGGTTTCTGAGTATCTTGTCAGTATAGGTCCTTATCATGTTCCACATGTCTTAAGGGGCCCTCACACTTTGCCGAGTTGCGTCCCGAGTATGGACCCGAGCTGACTCGTATGGAGCTCGTAGCGAGGTCGTACTGAACTCGGGGTAAATCGGGATACCTCGTACTGTTCTATGAGAGTTTTGGAACTGTTCAAAACAGTCGGGCCGCCAGTCAACTCGTAACAAACTCGTAACAGACTCATCCTACTCGTAGTACCCTCCTGGCGACCTCGTGGTGCTCGTACAGAACTCGTATAAGCAACGTCTGCAAAATTTGTCGAGTTGTCCGAGTCTAATACGAGGTATACGAGCCTCCATGTTAAATCATGTGACAAATTCTCGCCGAATTATTTAGCAGCTTGTAGCCACCTCGTACCAAAGTCGTACCAAACTCGTTCGTATCGAGATCGTTGTGCTCGTATGCAACTGTTAATAGACTTCTATTGGACTCCTATTGGACTCCTATTGGACTCCTATGGGGTTCGTAACACACTCGTATATATGTAGTCTCTTCCCGAGTCCTAATCGAGTTAGGCTTGGCAGAGCTAGGCAACCACCTCGGCAAAGTGGGAGAGCTGCTTTAGTCTTCTTGGTGGAGTAAACAGGAATGTCCCTGTATCCATGATTACCTTCGCCAGATGTATTTTATTCTGTCAGCCACATCCCGTGACTTTATTTTACCTTAAGTGGATTATGTAGTACATGCATGTACTGTTGCAAGCCTGTTTTTCCTTTGTATGTAATCACAGTATCACACTTTCCTCAGTTGCTGTGTAACAAGTTCTTCAGTTGGTGTGTACAAAAGTGCCCCGCCATCACGAAACAAGAATTGCCCCCAAAGTCGTATTTTCAATAAAACACATATTTGTCATTCCGTGAATACTTAAGTGCTTGTCATAATTCTTTTTTTAAATGCCTTACGGATAGTTCTCTGTTAAGCCAACGTCGAATCATCTGACAAGTTTGGAGAATTATTACTTTAAAAGTCCTCACTTCTGGGGTGTCCATATTTATATCAAGCAGAACTGCCTCATTCAACAATGTGTTCTAGCTGTACTGAATTATCATTTCAGTAACGCACTGTTTCTGGAACATAATGCAACGTAGTCGTGTACTTATTTTGTCATGCATTGCATCTTCGCACCCTGTATGACCTTCCAACTAACATGTCCCTGAAATTACACATTAAACCTGTTGTTAAGGTTACAAACTACATATTGTTAAATTGAAAAAAGATGATAAAGTCACTTACAGCTAATATTGGAAATGTTCGAACTGAAAGAGAAGAGAGATTATGTATTTTGTTCATCTATTTGAAGGGCATTACATTGTACAGTGATTGTCACTGGATTATCCACATAAACATATTGATAACCTTCAGTATTAATTTGGACACTTTCTGAATTTTATTTTGACATTTTCGCAGATTATGTATCTTTTGTAACAAAAAACAAGATGGATGATTCATTGACAGACACTGAATTACCAGACAGTTTCAGGCTACCATTAGAGATGGTCTTTAATGAGATTGCACTGCGTCCAATTCGGTAAAATAACTAGATGCACTTGATGATCCTGCTTACAGAAAGGATCTGATGTGCAAGGCTTGGGACACAATGTATACTGCTGTTATCACCAGGCGTTGTTTGTGCTAATGCATTATGAAATGTGTAGAAAATTAATATTAGCTAGTAGGTGAATTAGTCCATCTTCCTATTCATTTTAAAGAAAGATGAATCGAACACACGACGTTTTGTCTTCTCCCACACTCAATACACACACTGACACCCACACAAAGAGAGATATAACACATTGTGTATTGGTAAGCAAATAAGACCAGAATATCATTACTCTTGTAATCTCCAATACATTTGTGTGTCGCGTGTTTTAGCCAGTCTTATTGTAGGTACTGGATATGGATTAATACGTTCCAAAGCGTCATTACACTAGAATAACCATTAATATCTGCGTGCCAAACAGAGGAGTAGAGTGGATATTTTATTACTGTTGATTGGGATCTCAAAGACCTCGTGGAGCCTGCCTGATTGGTTAGTCTCAAGGGCGCTCTGAAAGCCAGAGGGACTGTTCAAATATTTAATCTGTGCTCAATTAATTATGTCTAATGGTATGGATTCCTGTTCACTGCGCAACTACATTTCATGAATCTAGAGTGCTTTACGTCCCATTTCGATTGCCGACTCAAAGTCAAACTCCAAAGATATACAGCGTTGCATGTCAAACACAAGGGAATTGAATTACAACTTGTGTGGCATATTTCTTAGTTCTATAATTCTAGTTCACAACTTTTGAGGAATAATCGAGCATGCACTTTCCACAAAGATTTTGTGGACAGTTAGAGGAAATAAAGATTTTAGAAACACCTATCGTAATACTCTCAATATAGATCAGCGACATCCTGATCATAAACACCATCAGCAGGTAATATGATCACACCGATTTCGCAGATCAATCTATTTGGCAGGCAAAGTACCTGTTTGCACTATGCCATATCCTGATGTGAAATAGATTGCGAGGTATTTCTGGTAAACGATAACTATAATTGATTAGAGAAGCAGGATCGCATATTTGCGAATGCCCATGACTTCAGAAGAGATGTAATATTAAAGGCTCGGAAACCTAATAATACCTAGACAAACGTATCGTTATGATAAACCTTTAAAGCAATGTATTACTATTTATCATATAATGGGTAGGTTTCTCGGAAGGATAAAGCCAACGGATAAAAACGATATCCGTTAGGGTCATATGCGGATAGAGATGCAAATATCAAAGGTCAAGTAGGGACTACTTTCACTGTTTATAAACAAACATGGCGTCGCCCTCGTCATTCGGCGATCGAGTCAGAATTAACCATCGGGAATCTGGACAAACTACAGGTATAATTGCTATCATTATCAAAAGAACAGTCTAATATACTAAAAATCAGTGTCTAACTGTGACGTAGCTAAGGCATTTTATAAGTTTTGGCAACTTTGGAGATATAAATTTCGAAACAATTTAGCGAGGGCACGAGGCCTAGCCAAGCGGGATCAGTAGCAATATCTGTGCTTGGAGACCTCTGCGGCTTGAAACCTTCTCCACAAATTAAAATAGTTGGATTTGGCCGAAATATGTTTAAATTGTTACCTTGTTTCGTTTTGTCGCCGTGTGTACATCTGACTACACTTCTAAACGTTATGACAGGACAGACCGATTGTCAACAACGTCTGACCGTGGCCGGGACGTCTCATAGAGTAGGGTTAGAGTAGCTACCTTTGACAAAGGGCAGTTTAATCTAGCGGGCAGACCGATTGATTGCCGCGAGGGGCAAATAAAACCAATTGTTGTTTTGCGTATATATGTTGCTTAGCCACTGTTTAAGAAACAGATTTCAGTTGGAACTATATTGGCTACTGTCACACATCACTTACCCTGTGACGTAAAAAATATTAATGCGTGCATTCCAGGAAAATGTTTCGGTAATGTTTGTGAGACAGGGAAAGCGATTCTGAAGCACAGAATTAAAGAATGACATTATATGCTAAAGAGGTTATCACGCTTGTGTGTTTGGGGATGGTAAATATCCTGTATTAGGAATAAACACTATGTATTTACCATCCCCAAAAACACACGCGTGATAACCTCTATTTATGTTGTCACTTGCGGCAGTGATATTCGTGGTTGAAGAAAACTCACAGCACAAATATTTATTGAATATCAGCACTGGATTAACTAAGCAGATGCAGTATGACTGTGTCCACTTCTGACTTTGGTGCAGACCCGTGATGATCCGGGGTAGAAAGGTCTTCAGCAACCCATGCCAGCCGTAAAAGGCCACTATGCTTGTCGTAAGAGGCGACAAACGGGATAGGGTGGTCAGGCTGGCTGACTTGGTTGTCGATATCATCATATCCCAATTGCATGGATCGATGCTCATGACATCAATCACTGGATTGTCTGGTCCATATTCGATTACTTACAGACCGCCGTCATATTGCTTGAATATTGCCGAGTGCGGCGTTAGACAACAAACAAATCTAAATCCTTTGACGCGTAGGGTCTTTCTCCAATTACAATTAAAGGAATAATGACGTCATTATTGTTGAAACAGTTCGATACGTAATGGTGACTGATTAAGTACAGTTTAAAATATCCTTGACGGAGACCGTACGTTTTTCTAAGTCGTTCTCCTCTGAGGTATACTGTAGAGGACTGCGAGGCAATATCCACAGGTTGTTATGTCACAAGACCCGTGAAGATCCGGGGTAGAATAGGACTTGAGCCACCCATGCTTGCCGTAAAAGGCGACTATGCTTGTCGTAAGAGGCGACTAATGGGATGGGATGGTCAGGCGCGCTGACTTGGTTGATGTATGTCATCGATCCCAATTGCATGGATCGATGCTCATGTTGTCAATCACTGAATTGTCTGGTCCATACTCGATTACCTACAGAACGCCGTCATATAGCTGGAATATTGTTTAGTGCGGCGTTAAACGACAAACATACAAACAAGCAAAGTTAACATGACATCAATCAGTGGATTGTCTGGTCCCGACTCGACTATTTTTTCAGACCGCCCTCATTTAGTTGGAATATTGCTGAGTGCGGCGTTAAACAACAAGCCAACCAACAACGTTATTTACGGTTTACATTGACGTTGACTGAGGAGGTTAATTGGGTTATTTTTCAAAAGTGTTGTCCTTAAAGGTAGATAAAGACAAAGAAAACTCCATCCATGTCATATTTGTGCAACAATTCACCCAGTTAGCAATACGTTAGTGGAACAGCCACACACTATCGATCGTGAAATGTTATTTTGTTTAAACGTTGGTGATCAGTCGGACATTGCCATCAACGGTAACGTAGATGATGGAGCCCCTGTGTGTGGTAGTACTCCTGGCTGTTTGCAGATCTGTCAACAGGAAGTATTGAAGAGATGACGAGGCTGTACAGCAACCTGTTTCGGAACTACAGCACTAAACACAGACCAGTGTACAACCAGAGTCACCATGTTGACAGTAGATTCAACCGTATGGCCATAACTGAAGTAGATCAGGTCCGCCAGATCATCCATAGCAACGCCTGGATGAATCTGACATGGCGAGACGAGCTCCTTTTTCTGGAAACCTGAGTATTATAACGGCATTAGGTCCATACAGCCTCCATTGACAGATGTATGGACACCGAAACTCCCCGTGTCTCTTGGTGATCAGCACTTCATAGACGACATACCCTCCATCACAGTTTACAGTGACGTCTATGTAACTATGGGGAACGTTTATATTGTTTTCAAAGGTGACTGTAGATGATGAAGAAGGGCCTCCAACTGTAAGCGACTTACATTAATGTCCATCATCTACATCTATGTGCAAACTTAAAGAAAAGTATGGCACTTTTGTTCATCTCAAGCATTTGAAAAGTTCAACTTTGTGACATTCATAGCCCTTGGATAATCAACTTACTATTAACTGATTACCTCTAGTATTTCAATAGGCACTTTACACACTTTAGTTTGTCATGTGGGTGTCATCACCGACTTTCAGCTGTCCATTCACATAATTTTCAAAGCTGTTTGCCCTTTACGCCAAAT
This sequence comes from Haliotis cracherodii, assembly GCF_022045235.1. Lineage (NCBI taxonomy): Eukaryota > Metazoa > Mollusca > Gastropoda > Lepetellida > Haliotidae > Haliotis > Haliotis cracherodii. The sequence continues at coordinate 12,212,140 of NW_027266286.1, forward strand.
GCAATCGGCTTCGGTTGATTATAAAGACTGGTTATTTTGACATGCTTTGACATTTTATATTTGTGACCATCCATGACATAAGGGACCGTATGGGTGAAAAATCACATTTTGACTTCTTTTTATTGTTTAAAACTACAATATTTTAAGACAACAAAAACACAATTCATAACTTTCATTTCATATTTGTCACAGAGATACATGAACATGGTGTCAAACATTTAGACTCATTTGCTATTTTCAGACTTTATGTATATGTACTGATTGCAGACCAAAAAACAATTCGCATACGTAGGACTCAATATCTCCTACGTAGGAGATGGTAAGTCCTACGTAGGAGATAGTAATGCTAGGTCATACTTAGTCCTGCGTAGGGGATACTAAGTCTTACATAGGAGATATTACGTCCTAAGAAGGAGATACTAAGTTCTACGTAGGCGATAGTAAGTCCTACGTAGGACATAGTAAGTCCTACGAATGAGATACTAAGTCCTACGTAGGAGATAGTTATTCTAGGCCATACTAAGTCCTACGTAGGAGATGGTAAGTCCTACGTAGGAGATAGTAATTCTAGGCCATACTTAGTCCTGCGTAGGGGACACTAAGTCTTACATAGGAGATATTACGTCCTAAGAAGGAGATACTAAGTCCTACGTAGGAGATAGTTATTCTAGGCCATACTTAGTCCTACGCAGGGGATACTAAGCCCTATGTAGGAGATAGGTATTCTAGTCCATACTAAGTCCTACGTAGGAGATAGTAATGCTAGGCCATACTTAGTCCTGCGTAGGGGATACTAAGTCTTACATAGGAGATATTACGTCCTAAGAAGGAGATACTAAGTTCTACGTAGGCGATAGTAAGTCCTACGTAGGACATAGTAAGTCCTACGAATGAGATACTAAGTCCTACGTAGGACATAGTAAGTCCTACGAATGAGATACTAAGTCCTACGTAGGAGATAGTTATTCTAGGCCATACTAAGTCCTACGAATGAGATACTAAGTCCTACGTAGGAGATAGTTATTCTAGGCCATACTAAGTCCTACGTAGGAGATGGTAAGTCCTACGTAGGAGATAGTAATTCTAGGCCATACTTAGTCCTGCGTAGGGGACACTAAGTCTTACATAGGAGATATTACGTCCTAAGAAGGAGATACTAAGTTCTACGTAGGAGATAGTAAGTCCTACGTAGGACATAGTAAGTCCTACGAATGAGATACTAAGTCCTACGTAGGAGATAGTTATTCTAGACCATACTTAGCCCTACGTAGGGGATACTAAGTCCTACGTAGGAGATAGTAATTCTAGGCCATACTTAGTCCTACGCAGGGGATACTAAGCCCTATGTAGGAGATAGGTATTCTAGTCCATACTAAGTCCTACGTAGGAGATACTAAGTCCTACGTAGGAGATACTAAGTCCTACGTAGGAGATAGTAATGCTAGGCCATACTTAGTCCTGCATAGGGGATACTAAGTCTTACATAGGAGATATTACGTCCTAAGAAGGAGATACTAAGTTCTACGTAGGCGATAGTAAGTCCTACGTAGGACATAGTAAGTCCTACGAATGAGATACTAAGTCCTACGTAGGAGATAGTTATTCTAGGCCATACTAAGTCCTACGTAGGAGATAGTAATTCTAGGCCATACTTAGTCCTGCGTAGGGGATACTAAGTCTTACATAGGAGATATTACGTCCTAAGAAGGAGATACTAAGTTCTACGTAGGAGATAGTAAGTCCTACGTAGGACATAGTAAGTCCTACGAATGAGATACTAAGTCCTACGTAGGAGATAGTTATTCTAGGCCATACTAAGTCCTACGTAGAAGATACTTAGTCAAAATAAAATCACCGTGGCCCTACTAAGCTTCCGTAAACCATCGAGGGGGAAAAACGATTTTTTTTGCAGTCCGCAAAATTGGTGTTTTTAGGGAAGCACGTTATATTAACGTCAAATATATTTCGTAAAGACGTCATAGTATAATTGTATCCTAGCACCCATAAGGTCCCCTTTCTCCTGGTGGGTCACAATTGTTTCTAAAACAAGCCGAATGTTTCATTCATAGCCAGTGAACAACAAATATTTCATCGCCCAACATTAGGTTACTATTAGAAATCAGCTGTTTCAATCAGAGGTTTTTTATTGTGATTTGAAACCTCTGACTGACAAATCTAAATCTAACATTTTCCAAACTTATGGCAGAATATACAGTTGCATAAATATGGTTAATATACCACGGGCATAAGGTAACCAGTTCTTGAAATATGTGAAAAAGGGAAACGAAATGGGATCACAGAGTTGGACTAGTCTTTTTTAGTACCGTAGTGTGTATAGATGTTGTCCCACTAAATAAACCCATGGTTGATTATAGGTACAGGCACCTAAGTGAAAGGCAATTAGAAACACCAATCGCAAATTTTCACAAGCATCTGCCATTTGTATGTTCATCTCCATACGTACCACTCCTTTTAATAAATATGTTTCCGCCCTTTGAAGTAAAACACCAGTATCGACATCTTGCACCACAAGATGCGTGACATGTAAAATGCCTTGAGCTGACATCACGAGGATGGGCTGACTTTCTTGGAATGGCGCAATCTGATGGCGGTCGGGACGCTATTTTGAAAAGGCTTCTTCGTGAAGTTACACATCTTTGTCAAAATGTATACCCATGGTCAACACGGCATGACTGTCGTCTGTCTGTCCGTCCGTCCGTCCGTCCGTCTGAAATCATTTCGTTTCCGGAGCGTAACTCAAAAACCGTTCAATATGTGTCAACAAAACTTGGCAGTTATATCAAACAGATCAATTAGAAGTGGTGCCTTATGTTATTTACGGATTTTGACATTTGTATTTTTCTCGATTTCCATGTTAATCTCAAAAGGATCAGGGTAGGTGTCGTTTCCGGAAAACAACTTGAAAACCAACCGTGAAAGATGTTTCATCTTAACCTAGTACATGTTTTAATCCAGGGCTAAAGTGGTGCCTTTTGCTGTTTTGGATGTTTTCAAAATTTGATTTTTCCCTGTTCATATGAAAAAAATGTTAGACTTAGCTGAAATGGAGGTAGGTGTCGTTTCCGGGCCAGAACTTATAAAAACTATTCAACATTTTTCAAGCTTCAACCAATTCTTGCCGTACAAGGCGACTATGTTTGTCGTAAGAGGCGTCTAACGGGACCGGCTGGTAAGGTTCGCCGTCTTGGCGTTAAACAACAAACAAACAAACAAACAAATGAAATTAAGATAATTTATGTGTGCCCTTAAACAAAGCGAACTCTCCTATTTTACGAATATGTGTAATAAGTATCTGAAACTCTATGTTTCCTAAAAGTTTGATAGAGGATACCATTTGCCATCAACCTGCTATATAAAGCAATGTGTCCGGATATTATCAAATATAGTTAACAAAATGTGTCTTAACAGGATTCAAGTAAATGTTTAAGTAACTGATAATGAATATGATTAGCACCTGTAGTAGTATCATGAACTTGCCCTAAGGCCCTATGCAGCTCATGAATGGAAATCATTATAATCCTCACCATTATCAGAATTAAAATCAATTTTATTTTATTTTCTTGTTATTCTTTATATTTTTTATATTTGGTGTATTATTTAATGAGGAAGAATGTTTAGCTTAAGTTTTTCCTAGTCTGTTTGCTATATCACTTTCATCGGTTAATAATGTGCCACCCTCCTTAAGATGGTGAACACTAGATTTGGATCCTTTACCCTATATCCTTTGCATCATATTCCAAACCTTAGAACAAGGGGTTTTGGAATTTATTTTAGAAACATAGTTCCTGTCAACAGTGGCGTTTAGTTTATTTAAACCTGCGACGAGCTTTTGCATATAATATTTAAAATTTATTTAAATCATAGACAGTTGGGTGATGGCGGACATATTTCCTGCCTTTGTCCTAGCTCTCTTAGCTTGTTTACATCGGTATTAAACAGTGATTTACGAGTATACGTGAATTTGTAGGGGACTAAGGGATATATGCATCAGTAATCTCATTAAAAACGCCAGAAACAGCCTGGTACAAATGATGAAGAGAAGGCAAACAACAAATGATGGACTTTGCATTGCTGCACAGAATCAATTGGAAGTTCATCACGCCTTTGAGCCCACACCAAGGTGGAATCTATGAAAGTTTGATTAAACAAGTGAAAAGATCTCTTAAGGTCATCATCGGTCAACAGATTCTCAGCTGGAATGAGTTATCAACTGCATTTGCAGAAGTGAAAGGTTTGCTGAACGCAAGACCATTGTATTATACAGCACAGGATCCTAATGATCCACAAGCCCTAACACCCAACCACTTCCTGTTAGGGAGAGCTTCCATAAATGTTCCACAAGGACCGTTCCAGGAGACAAAGAACCTACATGAAAGGTTTGAATATGTGCAGATGCTGGTGAAGCAGATTTGGAAGAGGTTTCTACGAGAGTATCTACCAACTCTCATGCGTAGGAGCAAGTGGCTTACACAGGGGAGACAACTCCAGATAGGAGATATTGTTCTGCTCATGGACAACAATGCACCAAGAGGAAAATGGGACTTGGCAAGAATCGTTGATTTATTTCCAGGAAAGGATGGTATTATCAGAAATGTCAGAGTTCGCACCAAGAACGGTGAATACAACAGATCAGTACAGAAATGCTGTCTGATCCTGGAATATTTCACATAGACTGTTTTCAGATGGCACTTGGTTGCCCCCGGAGGATTTGGTTGAAATGACATTTGAATCTAAAATAACTAATAATTAATTTCATTTATGCCAAGAAAGACATATTTTAGTTTGCCGGTTTGATCAAGCCGTTTTGGTATATGTACTGTGCTCCAAAATAATGATGACTCCCTGTTGTGTTTTGCGAGCTCCAGCGATGAGCGTGAGTGACCCGCGATGGTCAAATGTGTGAGAATTTCTGTGTGTTGCAGAGACTTAGCGGCTGAGCACTAATCTTCAGGTATGAAATACTGTTTTTTGTTTAAAATATTGTCATGTCATAAATGCAAGTTTAGGAAATACGTCAACTTTATTGATAATTCATTTTGCATTTTTCAAAGCGCGTGTTGTTCGATTTTCAATCATCTTTGAGTGCTCAAAATATATGCTGGAAGTATTTATAATGTTTTCAAGTACTTTGATATCCCCTAAATGGTATAACTATTCTTTGTTGCGTAAATATCTTCTCTTCATCATTTGTACCACAGCCTGAACAGGATCATCAACTTCACTGAAACACTCAGGTCTGAGTTTATTTGTGCATAAATCTGAACCAAAGACCACTTAGCTTTTATAAAATTCCATCTCGTCAGACTGATCTACTGATGAAAGGATAGCTGGAAAATGATCACTTCCACAAAGGTCATTGTTCAGTTAGAGACAAATCTTAAGTGCCAGTGGCATGATGCAAATAAGTGTTCGAGTGATCATTAAAGATACATAGTAGTAGAGTCATATCCCTGGAATCCGTGACCACTTTGTTCCTACTTTTTGTATTATGGATTTGTTTAACTGACATCTTAAACTAAAAACTTAGCCCCCATGACCCTCTGGAAAATGACTCTTACTCTGCCAGAACGCAAAATTCAAAATGGCCGTCGACGCCAATAGTATATATCTGTAGGAATATCAGCCACAGGCACATATAAGGTGTCAAATTCCACTAATTTGAACATGATAAATTCATTGAAATCGGGTTTTTTTACATTAGAAGCAATTCTGACCTTGAATTCCAAGATGGCCATCGGCTGCCATCTTGAAAAACAGAACATATCATATCTCAAATACAAGATGGGCTACGAGAGCAAATGAGGTGTCTTATTTCACTAATTTTAACATGATAAAACTATTGGAATGGTTAATTTTATCCTTGGGATCATATTTATCTCAATATTCAAAATGGTCACTATATATGAAATTTTTGGGGTGTTTGAAGTCATAATTATATGAGGAGGTAATACTGTACTAAGAACTACAGAACGCAAGTAAAAATATGCTTTGGAAACTCCTTACACTTATTCACTACATGATTCATTGCATGAGCTCTCATCCCTGCCGTCATCAGAATCACTAGATAGATCACTGTCATTATCGTCTACTGGTGAGATTGCAGGTAAGGTAATTGTTGAAGGTAAAGCAGGCTGTGTGTAACGATCAGGCAGGTAAAGGCCAGGATCCCAATGCCAAGCATGACCTATTGGAGAGGGGTGTTCTCTACCCAAACTTGTTAGCAGGTTCTGTGCTTCTTCAGAATGCTGGATGCGATGGACAATACTCTTCTTGCCAATCCGATAGACACCAGAGTTATGGTCGCATCCAGTAAGCACATGAATTGGTGTAATGCATTCTGCCATTTCCTCGTCACACAAGCATCTAGCAGAGATCAGTTGGTGTTTCTTTTTGATACACATCAGATGTTTTTTTAGCAACATATGGACCATTGTTTCATAGAAGAGGTACAGACATCGTACACCACGATTGAAATGTTTTGCTCGGAGTGCTTGATCTACCGACCCTTCTGCAATTACGCCTGCTGCCACTAACACATCAGAAATACCTGAACCCTTAAACCTCTTGTAAATCGCATAGATGAATGACATTTGGATGCGGAAGGGTGCCATGAATGGAAAAATTTTGCTGAACTGAACCTCCTTCTCACTTTTCAACTCCAGTAAGTAAAAGTAGACCGGATTATCACCTAAAATGATTGCGAAATGATTGACTTAGCAAGTTTGCACATCACACTATAGAGGATGGTCTTACTAGGCAGGTCAGAATATGTCATGTGGTATATTGCGCGGCTCTTGACATGGTTGTGACATGTTAGCTGTTTTCACCAGGCACTTGCTGTTCTTCTGGCTTTGGTCTTGAGAAGTCATCTTGGGCTCTGGCCAGTGCATGAATAACACCACGTGTCCTCGGAGTAGATGTGTCCAAAAGAATACTGTTGTTGTCTGTCTCTGTCCTGATGGATGGCTCTCCACGCTTAACTGTCTTGTATGGATCAATCCTCTGCATTTCACTTCAAAGTTCCTTGAGAAAGGCAGAGAGAGTTGAGGCCAGTTTTGCACTGGGAACTGGACAAGTTTCATGACTCTCCAACGGTTCCGAATCAAAAGTTCTGGTTGAACAAACATCGCGTTAGTGCGGTGAGGTTGATCAGCAGTAGCAAGTGTGTCACTCTTGAAGTCATCATTGTCTACTATAGCCACAGCAGGTTTGCCTTCAGCAAGCTCGAAAGGACAATTCAATGAATGCTTTAGGTCAGTCGCTACCCAGAAATCCCGAAGCATAAGAACACATTTGTAGGTGATGCCCAAACCATCTTTGTGCATTACATTCATGATCTCCCTACTTTTTGTCAGTCCATGTAGCAGGATTGACATATTCGTCTCAAATGCAGTGTGTTTTCTGGTGATGTAACTTGTGATGAACGGACAGTTGGACAATCATCAATGACAGCCATCTTTGGATGCTTCATCCAGGTGATCATCTTCAACTGAAGTTCACTCAGTTCTTCTTCTCTCTCGAATTCATGGATGTATGGAGGCCAGGGGTCAGTGTTAATGCTCATGACTTGCTCCTTGAGTCGTGCTGCAACATTCATAGCTAGCTGATCATTGCTGACACCAAGTGAATATATTGCAGCCTCAACATATGTTCCTTCTGCTGTGGTATGACCATAGACCAATTTACTCTGATTCCTCTGATTGCGTTCATGAAATCCGATGCTTTCACCAAATTCTTTGATCAGAAGTTCTTGAAGTAGCTTGATTTAACTATTGAATTTTGCCCAAAATTTTAGATGATGCGCTTGTTATCATTCAGGAGACTGTGTACGGTACGGAATTTATGATATTTGAGAATTACTTGATGAACATGATTGAAGAAAATACTCTGTGCTTCTCGGAGGTTCACACGCTGAAGATGCTGAGCGCTTTCATCAGTACTATCCTTATGGTCACTATTACCAATCACTACTACGCTATCACTTAGCTTTATTTAGATCTATTACTACAATGCAGTGACTAATAGGCACCTGATACCGAAACAAATATAACAAAATGTTTTCCTTGGCATCTGGAAATAATATATTCTTTGCAGAATTTATTATACTTACCTTAGCATTAATTATTTGCTTTAACATTCAAAATCAGTTTTAGGCTGTTGATGTTGTGCTTCAAACAAATTGTTGAGGTCAAACAAAAAAATTTCCCCTCAATCCTTAGATATTGACCAATATCACATTACACTAGCACTGGATGGAGATGACAGTCAGATATAATATACAACTCTGTGCATTAAAATTCAAACCAAGATCATTACAATCGGTTTATCATTTCTTAAGGTACGACAATACTATACCCAACTGCTAAAGAAACACATTACATACTTTAGCATGATCAATCTTGGTAGATTTGTTACATTCAACATTTTAGCTTTAATCTCCTACAAAAAATATCTTTCAAGCTCATATAATTTCCAAGATTTAGCCCTCCGGCATGTGCGTTTCTTTTGTAGTTGAAATATACTTTATATCCTACATTGTAGGTGAACATTTTGAATATTGAGATAAATATGATCCCAAGGATAAAAGTAACCATTCCAATAGTTTTATCATGTGAAAATTAGATAGATAAGACACCTAGTTTGCTCTTGTAGCCCATCTAGTATTCGAGATATGATATGTTCTGTTTTTCAAGATGGTAGCCGGCGGCCATCTTGGAATTCAAGGTCAGAATTGCTTCTAATGTAAAAAATAACGATTCCTATGAATTTATCTTGGTCATATTAGTGGAATTGGACACCTTATATGTATCTGTGGCTGATATTCTTCCAGAAATATACTATTTCATGCTATCAAAAATGGCGTCGACGGCTATTTTGAATTTTGCGTTCTGGCAGAGTTAGCTGTCATTTTCCAGAGGGTCATGGGGATTATTTTTTTAGGAAAACATGTTAGTTAACAAATCCTTAATAAAAAAGGTAGGAACAAAGTGGTCACGGATTCCAGGGATATGACTCTACTATGGGTCATTATTTGATATGAAATCTTCTATTATTTTACTTTTACTATTATTGTGTGTACCACCCCAGAGTAGGCTATGACAATTCAAATCACCCATAATTATACAAGGCTTTGGAAGTTGATCATAGAGAGATTGAAGATCAAACTGATGAAGAGTTGAGGAAGGCAGAATATATAGAGAGCTCAATGCAAAAGCAAAGTCGGAAAGCAACAGCTTGAAGGTTAGTTTTAATAATAACAGGGCTGTGGATGACATCCTGCCTCACAATTATCACAGCAAAAAAAGTGTAGGTTTCCGTCTTCCGGAAACCTTCCGGATACCTTCCCATTTTGGATCCGGCCCGGATACCTTCCGGAAACCTTCCGGAAACCTTCCAAAAAAAATGTCAAAATTTGGGGGGTGCATTTTGTTCACTTAAGTGTGAAACACATAAAAAAATTAACTTGAAAATACCAAGCAATTTGAAGGTTGTTGAAGGCATCTGGAAGGTTTCCGGAAGGTTTCCGGAAGGTTTCCGGAAGGTATCCGGATGCAAATTTTCTTCATGACTTGCTTCTGGTAAATAATGTTAGCCTGTGCATTACAGATACCTGTTGTAATATTCTGTGTTATCTTAATGGTAAATATCCTCCTAAAACATTTTTGGAGAAGAAAATTGTTCAATTTCATATTTTGTCCTTTTCGGATGTTAATGGTATTTAATGAACAAACATCAGTTCTTGTATAATGATATCCTTAAATTTCATGTCCAGACTTCCAGTTTGTACTGAGAAAAAGAAAAAGTTACAGGTACCTGTTGTAATATTCTGTGTTATTTTAATGGTAAATATCCTCTTCAAACTGAGATATGTGGGCATGCATTGTTCACAAGTTGTTTTGCGACATGGGTCCAATGTGTGAAGCTTATTGCTGGTGTCCGCCACCATGATATTGTTGCAATATTGCTAAAAGTGGCAAAACAGCATTCTCACTCAGAAAAAAATGGAAAGTCATTGGCTATGTGCTTTGGCATTTGGCCCTGGTGAGATTAACAGATTAGTTTGGAATGGTATCAGTACTTGTTATATCGGGACAGTGTAGTTTCATGGGAATATAAAACAGAATACAATTGTCCCAAATTGGTGCATAAGACTAATGGCATCCATAGAAAACACCTAAATAAAGTACAGAAAAAATATCAATGTCATTTGTCTACTAAGGTGGAACTACAACTTTTGTTAAGTATTTATAGTAGGAAAACATTCAGGGCATTAGTACATTTCATATTTGTTCAGCACCTATGTTATGGCTGATCAGTATTATATATCTTTATGCTAATGAAGCAAAACAAATCATGTTTTTGGAAAAAAATCTTATTTATTGATTATATGGCATTTCATTGGTACATATCACAAATTGAAATTTGATCAAGCAAGAAGAGGAACTAGCATAAAGTAACCAGTGGTGTTTGCAAGGCCTTACAGAACAGACGCTTCAATGCCATTTTCTAAATAAACAAATTAGTCAAATCTCAGAAGAATTTTATTGAAGAAGAATATCTAAAGTCAATTATGTTTCTGCAGTAAACCACAAAAGTCATTCAGATTTGTATGGTCAGCATCGGTGTACACAACCTGGACATAGTCACAGTGCTTTGGCATAAATTCATTCAGACTTCATTAGTGTCATAATAAAACCACCTACAGTCACACTGATGTGGCATTATTCATTCAGAATCATCACTTTCTGAGGTGAATCTGTTGCTTGTTATCAGGAGTACTGTTCATCTTCCGGCGAGTCCCTTGTCTGAATTGTGTGAGCAAGATCTTCTTAAATGTAGCTGGTGTCAGATTGTGAAATCCAGGTACCTGAAACATTTCATAACATCTTTAGAAACTTGTTAGTCAAAAGTTATGAAACACACACATATTTACAAATGTTTAAAGTTGTTTTCTCAAACAGTGAGGTATTGACAATTTATCTTGCAACTGATATTTAACCAATCTTTGAACATGTAAATAAGCCATTGCAAACAGAAAAGTGTTCAGAAAATACAAAAATGTATCCGGTCTTCTAAAACAATATCACAAGGTTCACCTAAATTTTGCTTGAATGTTTGCATTACATCAAAATGTAACGAAGGGTAAACAAGACTATGCAAAACTAAGTTACATAGGTTCTTATACATAAATACATAAATGCAACTATTCATAATTATCAAAACACATGTCATGTAAGTGATCTCAAAATACAACATAATGAGCGAGTGAGTTGGTATAGTTTCATGCAGCTTGTTAGCAATATTCCAGCTATGGGCTTCACACATTGTACCCATGTGGTGAATTGAACCCGGGTTTCAGAGACTGTTTCACCCACTAGGCTACCCTTGCACACCAAATACAAAAGAAAGTATATTAGGAATTCAGACAATAGATATTCTCACCAAATTCATTAATTCATTAATGGAAGCTATATTGAAATTCAAATTTTGACAAATTAGGATGAGACTGTAGAAGCATTTATCTAAGTTATTATGGATATTAATTATCTACCGTTAATTGGTAGTCCATCATAGACAGTGATAAGAAATTCAACTGAAAAGTACAACCTGAACCATCAACTAAAAACTATGTATATTACATTAAAGGGGCCGGTCATGTATTACCGGTATGTTCTCATTCATTTTTGACACAACCCTCCCTGAAAGAAAATGCAAAGCACTTTATATTTTATTGTCCATTTTGTCAAAAGTCTCCCCTAGAGACTCTCACATTTTGGGGTGACCCTCCCTGTTTGTTCTGATCTGAATTCAAATATTCATGACTCATTATCATATTTTATCATTCATCCTATCTTTTTTGAAAATTAACTAAATGAAGATTAACAATAACATGCAAATCTGCCAAAATATTGGCCTGGCAAAGTTTAAATTAATCATAATTACTGTTATAAAGTTTTGGATCCATCGTCTGTTTCTAAATACAGTGAAACCCAACTTTGACTTGTGTGGCATTGTTGAATCATCTACCCAATGTTCTTTATGCATTGATATGCATCTGCACAGAGTGGTCAAAGTCTGTGTCTGACACATAGTGTGCTACAAGGGAGACATCAGTTTGTGTCTAGCCAAACTGTCTGATAATCTCAAGGGCTGCCTTGGTAGCATCAAGGGATGTAGCTAATCCTAAATAAACATAAAACAAGTGACACCATCTCTTCTACAGAACACATGATCAAAGCCTGCCCCACCTTTGATGTTTATTACCTTGCTACTCTAAAAACAGCTAATTAGCAAAATGAACTCAATGTCAACTCATTGTGGACTAGGGATTAACAGGGCAATTAGTGTCGGGTGGGTATTAGTACTTGCAATTGTCTGTTAATTACTTAATTGAGTAGTGACGGCTTAGTCAGTTGTGCCTTTACAACTGCTATACAACTTATCGAGTCAGTTTACTATGTAACATGCTTCTTGGGACCAAGGAAATGTATCTTGCTGGATAACAGTTTTTTTCTAATTTATCAGAGATCAGAAATAATAATAATGACGTTTTTGATGTGCATTTCTTTGTTGTGTTCACTAGGATGATGGTGATGGTGTTTGAATTATTAGACACTATTTATTCCAAAAGAGGAATAGGGTTGGTGAAGAGGCAAAGCTTATTTGAACAACATATATATTGATATACAGAAACTGTACAACAAACAGATTAACTGTATCTACAGTTGAAACTATCATGATGCAAATTTTCAATGAATCAAAGTCATATCTTTTCAAGACTCAGATCAGGTTGTAGTGATTGAAGGTCACATTAAACTTGCTAATTTCAAATCATTCATCCCACACTTATGATTTGGTTTTCTGTTTTATGCCGCACTCAAGCAATATTCCGGCTATATGTAAATAATCGAGTCTGGACCAGACAGTCCAGTGATTGACATCATGAGTATCGACCCACACAATTGGAATCAATGACATGCATCAACCAAGTCACCGAGTCTGATCGCCACCTGATGGCGTTAGTCAACTCTTTAGGCGAGCATTGTCGCCCGTAACGGAAAGTATTGGGTTACAAATATCCCTTGTAAAACCTTTCAACATGTTCAAATGACACATCAAAAGGCCATTGTGAAAAATTGCACCATGTTAGGATTCTTAAATACAGTTTCAGCTTGACATTGAGTACTTTAAACTTTAAAGTGAAAAATACATTCACAACAAGTGAGCTGTGTCTGCCAATCAGAGTCGGTGAGTAAATTGGAGTAGGGGACTAATTTCGAAGGTAAACTTGTTTCAACGTTTAACAACTACATGCATTTGTGTTTGTATGAGACGACGTGTGTTTAATTCCATATATTTCACTTCAAAGCATGTTATCACAATAAATTGAGTCGGGTATAGGATAAGTTGGAGTAGAGGCTAATTTCTATTGTAAACTTGTTTTAACATTTCACAATTATTGGTCTTTGCAAGTTATCAATCCTAGTTTAATTTCATTCATTTTACCAAGGTAAAAAAAAAATAAGGTGTCATTTTCGTCAAGTAATAATCGCCGTTTTCGCTTTCGGCGAGTATTTCGCCAGTCAGTGCTGTTTTGCTAAGGTGTCATTTCAGCTATAACCCGCTTATTGCACATTATTAGTTTCAATTTATATTTATAATCATTTTAACCACTGTAATAAGTAAAAAATGAAATAAAAGTATATAGAAAATAAACAAGCACTTGTTATAAAATGTGCATTCGCAGGCAATATTTATAAGATAATCCTGCATGTAGCTGTGGCCATCACACTGAAGATGCACTTCACTTCTTTCTCATATGTCCAAATTACAATGATTTAAGACAGAATATGTACTATTATGTTAAGGGATATGATCTAAATTCAATTCTGTTAGGTAATCCTGAAAGGACGTCAAAAATAAACTTAGAAATTCTTAAATCAGTAGAAGACTACATTCAGCTATCCAATAGGTTTTGTGATTGTACATAGCATCTTAAATTTATAATACTATTCCTTGCCGTATATTGCAGTACACTATTACTACTAAAAATGCGACCTGACAGCGCCGACAACGTAGCTTCTATAATAAGAACATGTATATAATTGTATTCCTTGACTTTACTTTTGTCATATCATATTGTATTCTAATTCTGGAGCGGTATTCAAATAAGTTTTTGCTTGTTTACCCATCCAGTTCACATATAAATGTTTAAAACAATATTTAGTAAACAAATAATTTAAACTCATGCAACAACATAGCGTGTGGAGACGATAGACCACTGAAAAGAGCATATATATGCACATCCAATGACCCCTGACATCACAAGGCATTGTTTTGCCAGTGTGTCAGGCAACAGAATACTACGAATTACATCACAGGGTACTGTGACCTGTTTGAAAAGTTAGGTACTGTATTCTAAAGGTAGGCCCAAAATTCTAGACAATCCAGTGATTGATATTGTGAACATCAATCCACACTGTTAGATGGTCACTGTCAGATGCCATGAACCAGGTCACCGAGCCTATCACCTGATCTATTAGGTTATCTCTTATGGGTGAGGCTAAAACGGCACCTCAGCAAAATGTCACTGATTTCTCCAACGAAAACAGCACCTTGATTTGGCAAAAAGGGCTACTAATTGTTGTCTGTTATCTGGAGAGACATGTTGATTCCTGGCCGAAATATATATAAATGAAATTTCTATAAAATAACTATTTATTTCCTACTTACTAAAATAAATATGACACATATAGTATACCTGTTGTCCAGTTTCTTGACATTTTCGCCAGACTCAGGTTCAGCTTGACATTGAGCTAATCTGAGTAAAGCTACTTAAAACTTCAAAGCATGTGATCTTTCAATGATAAGTTTAGTTGCACCTCCCAATCAGAATCATGAGTAAATTTGAGCAGAGGCTGATTTCTAATGTAAACTATTTTTAGGTGACTAACATTTAACAATTATTTGTGTTTGCAAGTTTAATTGCATTTATTTTACTTCAAAGAAATCAAAGCATATTATATTTTCACAATAAGTTTAGTTGCATCTCCAAATCAGAGTCGGCAAGAAGATGCTATTTTTTAATGTAAACCTTTTTGAACATTTCTCAGTTATTTGTGTTTACAAGTGACCATGCAAGTTTAATTTCATGTATTCGGGCATATTCAGACCCAAGGTAAAAAAAATAACAAGGTGCTGTTTTCACCAGGCAATAGTAGGCGAGGTACTATTTCCCTTTATAGTATAACCCTCTCTTACAACTAGCATAGGTTGATGGGGACCAATTCCAACCCGGAATCCCCAAATGAGTGGGTATGGTTTTATGCTGTTTTTAGCAATACCACGGCAAGGGACACCTGACATAGACTTCACACATTGTACCCATGACAAGAATCGAACCTTGGTCTTCAGCACTACAACCACTAGGCTACCCCACCGCCAAAATTCCCAACATAATAAACTTGTCATCACGGTATTCTTCAACAAGTGAAAATATCCATACCTTTCAAATGTCTTATCTTCCACTTCACAATGTTCACTGTTGCAAAACTCCTGTCATTTAATTTGTTCTTGATTATTCACACCTGCAAAAGTAAGTTTATTCGGTACGGTATGAACTAAAAAAATGAGTCACTATAGAGTTTCTAGATAAAGGAATATAAATAAGCAAACATATTTCTACATCATATACATTAGCAAGGATTAACATAAGTTAGGTAGATTGCTTATCCTACAAAAATTAAATCACACATTTACTAACATATGTAAAACAGAATAAGTGGCTTACAGAAGATAAAGAACTTTAATACGTGATCAATATTATTAACATATTCCTTACCTGAATCAGAGACCATATAACAGTCTATGTATTATGGTCTCTGTCTGAATATGTCACATCTTCAGCTCCCTGCAATCGAGGTTGTGAAACATTTCTGCTGTAGGAATATTACATCCGCTGGGATATCCCTTGTCACACTGCCTGGCATGGTAGGCAAACGCATATTCCATACACCACATAGGTATACTTCCTAATACACACTGTCGAAATCCCCGCGGCTCCCAATATGGCCTGTATGAACTGTAATCGGCCAACCTCGTCTCTTTCCGTGACTGCTGCAGAAAT
Organism: Haliotis cracherodii; assembly: GCF_022045235.1. Taxonomy (NCBI): domain Eukaryota; kingdom Metazoa; phylum Mollusca; class Gastropoda; order Lepetellida; family Haliotidae; genus Haliotis; species Haliotis cracherodii. The sequence continues at coordinate 12,228,287 of NW_027266286.1, forward strand.
GACCGCTCGTCATTCGTCACCACTCGCCCCTTTCCGTAACCTGCAAGTGACCAACTCGTGTTATTCCGGGACAAGCAAGTCTACCCATAATTCCCTGTATGGCCGAGGGCGCCATTTTGGAACACAAATGTAAACAAACACTCAAACCTCGTGTAATCGATGTACACCGTGATGCTTGATTGCGATATGCTTACCTCGTGTATCGATACATTGTTCTCAATCACCTCTAACTCGGAAATCCCGGTCGAAATCCACCTGAGCCATCCACAACGAGGACGTCAAGTATTTCGAAAACTCGATTGACAGCCGAAGGAAGGAAGAGCAGCTTGCAGATGCCAGGTACGTAGCAGGGCTTCGAGACATAATGTTCCATGATTTCTATACAGAGATCTTATGAAATGGATTGATTTAGATATTTTCCTGATCTCCATGTTACTACTGTAAACGTCAAGGGCCTTTTAGTTTTGTTGTTTTCGGAAACCCTTTGTTATTATTATGATCAAGTGTTTGTTGTGACATGGTATTTCTATTTGGGATTGCATAAGAGCTACAGGTGCAGGACTTTTAAGGGTCGTGTCCTTATTCTCAACATAACGCTGGGATTTGATGATGAGGGTTAGTTACCAAGGGTATAAATCTGGCAAAGTGCATGTCAAACAAAACGTGGCATTCAATTCCAATCATGTGTTGCCACCTGAACCACCTGAAAGTGAGATATGGATTACAATGAATAATGACAGCTTATCAATCTTTAACAAATTCACACTGAAACATTGAAAGGATAAAGACAAGTTAGTTGTTTTCTGTTTCAGCATGTTCAGGGTTTCTGGGCAGGTTCACAGACATCCTCAGGGAGGATACCAAGTATTGAGTGAGTATTTTTGTTTGTGATAAATACAAACTACATGTATTCATCATGGTATATTTCAATGTAATGTGAAACATCACACTCACAATAGTCCAGCTCTGTGATGGCAGCCTGTAAATAATTGAACATGGACCAGGCAATCTAGTGATTGTTATTTTCAGCCAAGATCCATGCCCTCAGAGTATGATGACAACCTAGTCTGACCACTCAATTCATTAGTTGATTAGTGTTTGCAGCGGTAGAAACTAACACTTTCAGTCCACTAGTCCTAAAATGATAGCATATAGCAAAACCTTTAAAATGTCAAAATGACTAGTGCCAATTTCTAACCCTGGTGTTTGGATGTTGTGTTTGTGTGTGTATGTATGAGTGTATTTAGGTTGGTTTGTTGTTTAACGCCGCACTCAGCTATATGACGACGGTCTGTAAATAATGGAGTCTGGACCAGAAAACCCAGTGATTCATATCATGAGCATCGAGCCACGGAATTTAGATCAATGACATGCATCAACCAAGTCAGAGAGTCTGACCACCCAATCCCGTTAGTCGCCTTTTACGACAAGCATAATGGCCTTTTACGGCAAGCATGGGTTGCTGAAGACCTAGTCTACCCCGGAATCTTCACGGGTCGAGTGTATTTAACTTAAATCATGAATCTTATACTTGTTTCTCTGTGCTTTTACAATGTAACCCAAATTTTCTCTGGAATAATAAAGTATTTTCTTATTTATATCATTTCTGAACAAAGTGTCATATCAAGGTTAGATCTCTGTCAAAACAGTGCCATGGAAAAGCCAAACAAATAGCCTAGAAATAAAAGTAAATACTGCATTGCATTAATCTGCATTTCAAGAAAATGTGGCAATAATTCATGGAATGATATTCACCTCGGTGAGGATCCCTCTGCATTGTCGAACAAGTTATTTCCTATGTAATGTATGTGTTGAATGACCCTGACTTTGTTGTCAAAATATTGTTTTAACATTTGTTAAATATGGGGATAAATGTCATCTCTGAATGTTTGACATGAATTATTATGATTAGGGTAGTTCTAAGTCGGAATCACACCCGGGGTCTTTTCATTTGAATCAAATGTACAACATGTACAGTTTGGACATTTCTGTGATGTGAATGCTACTTATGTTTGTAGAATGTCCGGATGAATAAAAGAGACAGTCATCCGTGCAGCATCAATGCAAAGAAAGACCATAGAAGAGCAACAGTGAGTGGTAAATATTTTGAAATTATTCTGTTTGGTTCATATGGTTATTTTGCAAATATGTCTTCAGTTTGTTCCTTATCGCTGTAGGCACGGATGTCCTATTATCTAAGGCACTACAATTTTCTGTGCAGAGTTGCATCTCTTGGGCTTAGCAGAAACCTATAGTCATGGGTTCAAATCCTGGTTCTCCCCGGGTTAAAGCGTTCGCTCGTCACGCCGAAGACCCGGGTTCGATTCCCGACATGGGTACAATGTGTGAAGCCCATTTCTGGTGTCCCCCGCCGTGATATTGCTGGAATATTGCTAAAAGCGGCGTAAAACCATACTCAGTCAGTCAGTGGTTCTCCCCGATTATGTTGCTAGGTTTGTCAGCATTATACACATACTCGTGGGATTCATCAAAGACCTGCATCACTTAAGACTTTCTTCCCACATCAAACTAACATGCAGTGATATATCTGGAATACTGTTCAAAGCAGTGTTAAAGCCAAATCATTTATTTAACACTGCATCCAGCAAAAGTTTGGCTATATGACAAGGATTGTGAATATATATTTTTCCATGTTGATGAGTTGAAACAATCACTAAATGACATCTCTTAAAAAGATTCCCAGCATTCCAAGCCTAATTAATAGATAAGGTTGTGATTGAGTAGGCTCATTGATCACATGTAATCATACCACAGTGATGTGGGATATTGTCCATAATAGTTATCATCGGTTTGTCTGGACCGAGTTCATAACATTAGTCACTGGTTTGTCTGGTTGAGATTTGAGATGTGATTATCTTAAATGTTTAGCATATAACAAGACTCACATATGACAACTTAAGTGATTTTGCTGCCTTCTATCTGTAAGTACATGTGGCAACAATTCTTTTTGATTGCTAAAATCTTTTTACATAATGCTGCAGAAACTGAAGTCCTGCTTGAGATCCCTGGATGAGTACTCCAGGTTGACAGTCTGGAAGGACCAGACAGCGATGATGAGGGTCCTGTTATTTCAATGGAGGCCGACCGAGAAATTGTATGCCAAATGGTACTGGGACACACAAAGGCTGGTCTGGCTAATGTGAGAAGACCAACCAATGCCAAGCTGGAGTGGAATTCTTCCAGGACATTCAGGAAATTCTTGTAAACACTTGAAAGGAATGATAAATAGGACTTATTGTCTTTAAATGTGGACCCAAACACCAAATGGAAAGTTCACAATTCTACTAACACAATGCAGCAGAGATAGAGTCTAACTGGTATCCCCTCATCCTGGTTCCTGTTCATCCATGGCAATATAGAAAGAAAAGGAGGATTGAGGGAAAGTAAGTTATCTGAACTGGTGAACATAATCCGTAGGTACTGTCAAGCGAACAGTTATCACACTCTGTTATGAGTATTGAAGAATAGGATGAAATTGCATTCTGCATCAGGAACCATCATGTGGACACTGTTCAATGTGCGATATACTATAGGCATATGAATAAAAGAAATTGATAATTTGATTGTTGCTTATGTTTCATTTGCCAGCTGTGTAAATGGGGATGTTTCATGATTTTGCCTCAGTTTAATAGCCACACTTATCTTATGAAACCATGCATTGCTTGGGCATCTCAAGATAAATAACACATGTTTCCTTTGCTCTGAAAACGTCTGATGACACATTGATCTGTTATGTCAAAGGTTAAAGTCACAACCAGACAAAAAGTTTGTTTGTGGTCTAACTCTTCCTTTGGGCAGGGGTCGAAGTTGGAAAAAGGTCGTGTGTGATCTATATATACTACATTTTCCCTTAAATTGCCTTTTCTACAGAAGTCTTAGTAACTCTTATACATATACTGGTTACATTACTTCCATATTTTGGTCAATGATATGTTGAATTCTACCAAAGGACTGCATATTTGGTTTATGTGCTGGATAGCTCTTTGAAATGTTTTTGAAATATTTATCACTGATATTGAAGGTCAAATTCACACTCAAAAGTGATAATTCATGAGGGGTTGAAGTGTAAGATCAAGGCAACAGTGAAGGGGTCATTCATAAAGTATTTCTGCAATTATAACTAAAATGCCTATTTCTGGAGATATTTGTGAAGTATTAAGCACATCGTTGTTATATTATTTGAATACACATATATGTGCAGTGGTTACAACTCAACTCAGTGTCAAATTAACTGTCAATCCCTTTTAATAAAATAATTCACAGTAACTGAGGAAGAGCTTACTGTAGTACCATACAACTAGGGTGAGGCAAATGTCAATGAAGTTAGTATTTTGAATATAACAAGTACATGTACCGTTACAAATAGTCTTATTATCATCTCACTAGGACCAAAGGCCCAAGTGAGCACATTGTCAATGACTTTTTCTTTTTCTCAGTACAAACTGGAAGTCTGGACATGAAATTTAAGGATATCATTATACAAGAACTGATGTTTGTTCATTAAATACCATTAACATCCGAAAAGGACAAAATATGAAATTGAACAATTTTCTTCTCCAAAAATGTTTTAGGAGGATATTTACCATTAAAATAACACAGAATATTACAACAGGTATCTGTAATGCACAGGCTAACATTATTTACCAGAAGCAAGTCATGAAGAAAATTTGCATCCGGATACCTTCCGGAAACCTTCCGGAAACCTTCCGGAAACCTTCCAGATGCCTTCAACAACCTTCAAATTGCTTGGTATTTTCAAGTTAATTTTTTTATGTGTTTCACACTTAAGTGAACAAAATGCACCCCCCAAATTTTGACATTTTTTTTGGAAGGTTTCCGGAAGGTTTCCGGAAGGTATCCGGGCCGGATCCAAAATGGGAAGGTATCCGGAAGGTTTCCGGAAGGTTTCCGGAAGACGGAAACCTACACTTTTTTTGCTGTGTATTGGAGATTCCTCGCGTAGCCCTATCACCCGGAGGAGAAAATGAATTGTATGCAATGAACTGACGTAAGTTAAAATTATCTGTCTGCTTCAGACAGGTATCATGGAACTGTTCTGGGTGAACCATACCTTCCAAATGACGTGCTGGTTTTCTTGGGGAATTAGTCAGCAAAGAGCCAGAGTCACAGGAGACTAATCACAATTTTATTTACAAGAACAATTAACAATTTACAATTTATGCTTAGATAATAACTGAGGGTGCCACAGAGAGTCGGTACACACTCTGGGCTGTGGGAGAGAGGTCTGCTTGGTAAGAGAGTCAAACCCCTTCTCTGCTAGAACTTGGCTACAGTATGTAAATGAAAGTTTGAACAATAGAAAGGAATGTGATTGGTTGATACACGATTGGTTGTGTCCTAAGCTAAATGGATGGCTAGACAGAGGGGAATACTAAATCCTGTTTATCCTGTTGGACTGGCACTAATCTTGTTGACATATTTACTGGATGCTTTGAAAGAGATTAGGGTGTCACTGTAGATGAGCTTGTGTGGGAGCTAATCCTTAATGCCCTATAGACGAGCTTGTATGGGGGCTAATCCTTAATGCACTATAGACGAGCTTGTATGGGGGCTAATCCTTAATGAGTCTTAATTGAAGTAATGTTATTCTAATATACCCCGGTAGGTGATGACAGATATACTTAAATAAATATCCTTTGTCTGGGAGATGGGATCTTGATACCTTAGGCTAGCAACCATCTAAAAAGCTATAACTGACACTACTGATATTTTATATATGCATTTTACCTGATGATAATTATTACTTGCTAAACTATAATTATATGAAATGGTGTATAAATATTACGCCATGATAACTCATAAAAGCACTTGATGTAGATCTAATTATTATAAGATAACTTAGTATAAATGTTGTACCATGATAACTTCCCCTCCGTCTGAAAAAGTTTGGACCCCAAACGTGTAAAAATTAAAATAATTATGGCTTAGATGGACAATGTATTAAGTTAAACTGGTAGTATAGTAAATAACAATTATTATAGCGTCTCTTTGATATGGAAACATGATATAAAAATGCTGTCATCAGGGAATCTGGATGTGGAGCTGGCTTGTCTTGGCACTCTGTACTGGTGGTTTTATGGGTGATGTAGGAGGCCTTGAGTTCCACATCCTGGATTGGGGTTGTAAGATAGTAGGCTGTGTCCATGGAGGTTTTACATGGAAACAAAGAAAAGAGAGTTAGCATGTTCAAATAATATGTCATATATAAATACTTCCTCAGTTTGTCTGTAATAACTAGAAAATAAAACAAATATGATAATTATGATGTAAAAGATCAGTACATAATTATTACTAAACGGTGTCATGGCCAGGAAGAATGTATTGGCGGCAAATTACAAAAGTATATCATGAGAAAAATAGTAATATCCTTCTATTTTTGGATACAATCATTAGACGAATTATATATACATATATGTGCATGTGCATATAACAAGTGCATCGATTTATTACACTAATACGGTATACAAAAGGTGTTAGAAAGGTGTATATCCTTTTTAGAATTCTTTGTTAGTTTTCGTAACTGTTTGGTTTGCCTTTTCTTTGTTTTGGTTCATTTCGGTTGTTAAGTTTGCTTTATTTCAATTTGGTTTGTTTCGCTTTGATTTTCGTTCGGTTCAATGTGATAGGGTTTGGTTTATTTTGCTTCGGTACGGTTTGCTTCGCTTCGGTACGGTTTGGGTTCGATTCGCAGTATGGTTTGCTTCGCTTCGGTGCGGTTTGGGTTTCGATTCGCAGTACGGTTTGCTTCACTTCGGTGCGGTTTGGGTTTCGATTCGCAGTACGGTTTGCTTCGCTTCGGTGCGGTTTGGGTTCGATTCGCAGTATGGTTTGCTTCGCTTCGGTGCGGTTTGGGTTTCGATTCGCAGTACGGTTTGCTTCGCTTCGGTGCGGTTTGGATTTCGATTCACAGTATGGTTTGCTTCGCTTCGGTGCGGTTTGGGTTCAATTCGCAGTATGGTTTGCTTCGCTTCGGTGCGGTTTGGGCTTCGATTCGCAGTACGGTTTGCTTCGCTTCAGTGCGGTTTGGATTTCGATTCAGAGTATGGTTTGCTTCGCTTCGGTGCGGTTTGGGTTTTGATTCGCAGTATGGTTTGCTTCGCTTCGGTGCGGTTTGGGTTTCTATTCGCAGTATGGTTTGCTTCGCTTCGGTGCGGTTTGGGTTTCAATTCGCAGTATGGTTTGCTTTGTGTCATTTCACTTCGCTTTTGAGATTGGTTGATCAGGTCAATGCTCAAAATTTGCTGTGATACAAATAACTCAGGTGATCAGGCTGATGCCATTTGTTCTCAACTGGCGACCCATAGTGAAAGGACTGGACACAAGAAAACATAACAAGATACAGCTATAAGCTGTATCGTGATTTGCACCGTTTATTCAGGAGATTTTGTATTTTGATCAAGAATATGTTCAATTGGCAGCAATCGGTATATATGGGGAGTAGATCCTTGTATGGTCCATGGGGACTACTGTCTAAAATACGGTAGTTAAAGGTGTTGATGTTTCCAAAGTCTTTATGTGGAAAAATAACCCTTTTGGATTTATAAATTGGTGCTTCCTCTGGATCATATGGAGGATTATCTTCTAGACGGGACCAATTACAGAGATCGTTCCAGCTATCATCAAGGTAGCGCTGTATGAGGTGGGGAGGAACATTTTCAAAATGGCATGTGTGGACAGTATCAGGATGTTCTTTATATGAGACCTTGACATAGCAGTCTCCTTGAATAATTTCAATGCCCAGAACTCTTTCTATTATATGTTCTACTCTTCGTAGGTGTTTGGGAAAAAACGGATGTGGTTTGACATCTAATTCTATGCATGGTTTGGTGTTGTCTTGCTTGACATTTCCTGACATTGTATTCCCTGACAGAACATTGACTGATTTATTGTCTTGTGCTGATTCCTTTTGGTCGAAAAACTTATGATTCTTCAGTGGACGTTTTCGTCGTTTTCCTGACATACTTCTTTTGAGGTGAAATTCTCTCCGAATGGAGTCTGGAATGCTGCTGCCATACTCCCATGTGTTTCCTCTTTCTGGATCCTTCCATTTTACTCTGTAGTACATTTTGCCATTTGCTCTCTTGGAGCTAACAATTGAGTGGATGTCCTCTGGATTGAAGACTTGAGGGATATCTTTGGTTTGATTACCTGATGTTGGACTTGGAGGTTGTACCTGGCTGTCGTCGGGTTGTTTTCTGGATTTGGGCTGGTGATGCTTACTATTCACTCCTCTTTTCCCTTTGTTTACCTTTTCATTTACCTTGGTTGGAGCACTAGGACCTGGTGTGGCATGATTTTCCTTCATTGTTGCCGTGGGACTGGTAGGTTTTTCTGTTGTACTTGAAGTTGAAGCAGGGTTTTTCTTCTTTGTTGGGGTCTTTTGCTTCGAACTCTTGTTGCTGGAAGTGCCTGCCTTTGTTTTGGAATTGACCTTCTTACCTTTCTGTTGTGGAGGTGACTGATCAGTAGCCTGGTAAGTTGAACTTGTTGATGGGGAATTGTTGCTGTCAGGCTGTGAATCACTGACTGGTTCCTCATTGTCATCCATGACTCCTGAATCTATGTTACTGGTGTCATTGAGGTATGGTTCTGGAGGATACTGTGGACGATCAGCAGGATCAAAATATGGCTTCAGACGGTTGGCATGGACCAGTGGTTTGTGTATTTTGTCGTCAGAACTTCGGCGTAGTTTGTAGGTATAATTTGGACCTGTATGGACGATATAATAGCTACCATACCACTTTTTGGTTAATTTGTTGGAAAGGCCTTTTTCAACTTTTTGACAGTAAAGCCAAACTCTTTGACCTGGGGCGAATTCTGGTTCTTTAGCCTTTCTATTATATTGTTCTGAATACACCTCCTTAGCCCGAGCAGTGTTTTCAGCTGCGATTGTTCTAGTGATTTCAAGCTCCTCAAGCAAATTGGAAAGATAACTTTTGTTATTGTGGCCTAAATTTTCTTTTGGAATTAATGCTACATCTTGTGGAGCTCTCATTTCTCGGCCGAAAAGCATAACATATGGGGATTTTTGAGTTGATGAATTTGGAGCCATCCGATAGGCCATCATGATGCCAGGAATGAAACGGGGCCAATCATTTTGAGACTTGTTACAATAGGCTCTTAGTGACTGATTGATATAGGAATTGAGCCTTTCTACACAGCTGTTTGTTTGAGGATGGTATGGGCTGGTATGGGTAAATTTAATTGCCAAAAGTTCACAAATTGCTTTGATAAGTTTGGACATGAAGTTCTGACCTCTGTCTGAAATTAAGGTCCGTGGTGCGCCATACCGACAAAATATTTCTCTGACGAGAACATCTGCTACTTCTTTGGCTTCTTGGGTGCGAAGTGGAAAAGCTTCACACCATCTAGATGATGCATCTGTGATGACCAAAATGTACTTGTACTTATCTGGTGTTGTTGGCAGGGGACCGAGAATGTCAACGTGCCATCGGGTGAAGACCTCTTCTACAGGTAGTGGACGAAGTGGTGCCTTCTTGCCATGGTAGTGCCTCTTGGTCTGTTGACATACCTCACATGTCTGGACATAAGTAGCAATATCGCTGTACATTTTGGGCCAGTAGTACTTAGGTCTCATGGTGTTGTGCATCCTTTCTTTCCCATGGTGGCAACCGCCAAACTCTGAGTCATGATAGGATTGCAGGACTTGATTTCTGAGGGTTCTTGGGACTGCCAGCTGTTTAATGAACTTGTCTGCATGGCCTTTCTGTCTTTGTGGAACGAATCTGTATAGGATGCCTTCATCAATTTCAAAAGTATTGGCTTCGATAAGAATCTTTTGACGATCCTTTTCATTTTGTGGAAGGACATCATCCTCTTTGTAGTCAAAGATTTGGATGAAATCTGGACAAATCCTTTGTAGGTGACGTAAATTTGGATGTTCTTTTATACTTACTTCAACCAATGCGTCTTGGGTAACATCAGCATTTGTAGCATGTAATGCTGCGACAACATTAACTGGTACTGACTGATAATCCTCTTCATATTCAAAGGTGACTGACCAATGTGTTGTCTGTGTGTCTGATTCTAAGTGATTGACAATAGGTGTGCAAATATCCTCAGTCTGAGTTGTCTGTGTGACTTGTGTGGATGAATGGGTGTTTGGCAAGATTGTGGTACTGCTAGTTGATTTGCTTTGCTGAGTTGAAGTTACTGAGAAGACTGTTTTCTCAGCATCTTCTTCTGTCTGATCATTACAGTTAATATTTTCCTCATATTCCCTACGTGAGAGAGCATCGGCATTCCCATTGGCTTTGCCGCTGCGGTGAACAATGTAAAAAGTGTAGGTAGAAAGTTCCAAAGACCATCGCCCTAACCTACCTGTGGCATCCTTGATTGATTTCAGCCATTTCAATGCTATATGATCAGTGTAGACTGTGAATTTGGAATTTGCAAGGTATGGACGAAAGGATCTAATGGCTTCAACTAGAGCTAAGCCTTCCTTTTCTGTAATGCTCCAGTTCTTTTCGCTGCCATGTAGAGCTCTACCACCAAAAGCTATTGGATGTTCATTATTTTTCTCGTCTTTTTGACTCAAAACAAAACCTATGCTCATATCGCTGGCATCAGTTGCGAGAAGAAATTCTTTGTCAAAATTTGGATAAGCCAGAACAGGTGTATTACTCATAGCATGTTTGAGGGTGTTGAATGCCTGATCACACTCAAGTGACCATTGGAACTTTGGTTTCTTTCCTACTTCTGACTCTGAATGCTTTTTTAGCAAGACATTCAGTGGAAGCGCTATGTGAGCGTAATTTTTCACATACTTCCTGTAGAAGTTCGTGAGACCTAAGAAGGAGCGGATCTGCTTTTGTGATTTGGGCACTGGAAAGGTTCTAATTGCTTCAATCTTTTTGTCATCAACTTGAACACCTCCACATGATAAAACATGACCCAGAAAAGAAACTTTGTCCGTTGCAAAATTGCATTTGGATGGCTTTAGTGTCAATTTTGCCTGTTTCAGATAGTAAAATACTTGCTCCAGATGTTGGAGATGCTCTTCAAAATTTTTGCTGTAAATTATCAAATCATCAATGTAGATCAGCGCAACCTTAAAAAGCAATTTTCTTAGCACTTTGCTCATGAGCTGTTGAAAACAAAGTGGAGAATTTGTCAAACCTTGGGGCAAACGTTTGAATTGATAAAGGCCTTGATGGGTGACGAAAGCAGTTTTATGCTTTGAATCTTCATGGAATGGCACTTGGAAGAAGCCATTAGCAAGGTCTAAAGTTGAGAAGATCTTAGCTTGTGCATTGGCTATGTTATCAACAACATCATCAAAAACTGGAATAGGCCATGACATTGGTAAAGTGACAGAATTCAACTTTCTGTAGTCACAAACAAATCTAAATGAGCTATCACGTTTCTTGACTAGGATAATGGGAGCTGAATACATAGAAGTAGACTCCTCGATCAAATCATACTTCAGGAAATCATCTATAAGCTCTTCAGTGACTTTTTGGAGATGAGGGGATTGGCGATATGGTCTACACTTAACGGGTGGGTGGTCGCCAGTGTCAATGATATGCTGGTGCATGTCAGTCTTTCCTAAATCTGCAAGACTCGTTGAAAACATGTCTCTATTTTGTCCCAAGAATCTAAGTAGTCTGTGTCGTTGGTCTGGAGTCAGTTGTGTATTGGTCAAATCAAATCCTAATTCTTGTGCAATTTTAACATAATCCCTGGTGTCATTGTCTCTCTTCTCATTGTCAGTGTTAATGGTACTGATGAATGGTTGGTCAGAGTCGATTGCATAAACAGAGTCTTGGTCAATGTAACTAAATTTGCCTACAACTGTACCCTTGTCAAGAACTTTTTCTTCTTGGGAGGGATTCATAAGCCTAAATGTAGCAGTTTTGCATTTCACTTTGGAAAGAGTTCTACCACCTGCTACTTCAGAATGAGCAGTGAGGGAAGCAATGGGTTCAATGAGGATGAGGGAATCCTCTTTGGTCTCTGACAGTCTGACCTTGAAATGAATTTCACTCTGAGGGGGGATGTAAATCTGATCTATTGTTTTTGCTAATCCACTAATCTCTTGCATTGAATTGGCTATGAAATTGATATATTGCCTATCTGAGGTGCTGTTGTTAAGTATCAAGGAATGACAGCTATAATCTAATACTGCATCATTGTCATCAAGGAAGTTCTCGCCTAGTATCACTGCTTCTGGTAGTGTAGGCAGAACATAGAATCTTTGAGAAAATTCCTGATCCTCAATGACAAAATCTAACACAACTGAACCTAACACTTTATGCAATTCGCCGCCAACACCTTTAACCTGTGGAAAGGGTGAGTTTCCAAGAGTAAGGTTTTCAAAAGCTGTGCTCAGAAAAGCAGACGAAATACAAGAAATGGATGCCCCTGTATCTACTAAACAATTTGTTGTTTTTGTGCCAAATTTTGCCTGAATTACACTTTTGGCAAGGGGCGTAACTAAAGACACTGTTGGAATTTCACTTTCGAAGTTACTTTCCATACCAGACTCCATATTTGCCATGACACCTATTAGTATGTACCGTACTAAATTAAAGGAAGACAAGTAATCAACAATGTAGTGCTTACAATATTTGAAGACTTTTTCTTCCTTTGTTGGTGTCTTTGGAGGAGTTGGTTGTCTTTAATCCAGTGTTGAGGTCAGAGGTAGATGCAGCTTGCTTGTTATTCCATCAGATGATCACGGTTGGACATGTCCTCCAATGGGTTCTTGTAGTTGGTTGTAGTTAGTTCCTGGACTCCGTGGTTCCGAAAACGATGATTCTCCGCCAAATTATCATGGAACTGTTCTGGGTGAACAATACCTTCCAAATGACGTGCTGGTTTTCTTGGGGAATTAGTCAGCAAAGAGCCAGAGTCACAGGAGACTAATCACAATTTTATTTACAAGAACAATTAACAATTTACAATTTATGCTTAGATAATAACTGAGGGTGCCACAGAGAGTCGGTACACACTCTGGGCTGTGGGAGAGAGGTCTGCTTGGTAAGAGAGTCAAACCCCTTCTCTGCTAGAACTTGGCTACAGTATGTATTTAATGAAAGTTTGAACAATAGAAAGGAATGTGATTGGTTGATACACGATTGGTTGTGTCCTAAGCTAAATGGATGGCTAGACAGAGGGGAATACTAAATCCTGTTTATCCTGTTGGACTGGCACTAATCTTGTTGACATATTTACTGGATGCTTTGAAAGAGATTAGGGTGTCACTGTAGATGAGCTTGTGTGGGAGCTAATCCTTAATGCCCTATAGACGAGCTTGTATGGGGGCTAATCCTTAATGCACTATAGACGAGCTTGTATGGGGGCTAATCCTTAATGAGTCTTAATTGAAGTAATGTTATTCTAATATACCCCGGTAGGTGATGACAGATATACTTAAATAAATATCCTTTGTCTGGGAGATGGGATCTTGATACCTTAGGCTAGCAACCATCTAAAAAGCTATAACTGACACTACTGATATTTTATATATGCATTTTACCTGATGATAATTATTACTTGCTAAACTATAATTATATGAAATGGTGTATAAATATTACACCATGATAACTCATAAAAGCACTTGATGTAGATCTAATTATTATAAGATAACTTAGTATAAATGTTGTACCATGATACAGGTTTCATCATTCAGAATGCAGAAGGCTTCAAATCCTGGACTATTAGCTGTAATATCATTAAAATTAGCTCTTAGTCCACTGAATAATGTTCTTGGAATAAACTGCCTTGTCTGGGGATTTATTGGGGATCGATCCCACACTTTCTTTGAGGGCGATAAGCTGTGTGCCCTAGGATTGATGTTTTCAGCCGCCACATCCTTGTCTTCAAGTGATCCAAATTTATTAAATAGTTTCATTGGATTTTCTGACCACTTTGATAGGTTTCTGGCATTGGTTTCAGTTTGCCTTTAACAATTTGTTGGACATTTGTTTCAGAGTGAGTGAGTGAGGTTTTACGCCGCTTTTAGCATTATTCCAGCAATATCACGGCGGGGGCCACCTCATATGGTCTTCACACATTGTACCCATGTCGGGAATCGAATCTGGGTTTTCGGCGTGAAGAGCGGACGCTTTAACCACTAGACTGCCCGACCACCCCCATTTGTTTCAGATACATGTTGTGGAACTGACTATGATGGCTTTTGTGCCTGTGCTGAATCCTCATCGCAAGATGACTCTGATTGAATTTGGGATGTGTTTGGAAGTGCTTCTGTAGTTTGTGTGGACTGAGCAAACCCCGAGGAGAATCCGTTTTCACCAATGTCCAATTTGTTTGACAGGTTTTTATCCCCCGCCACGAAGTGGAAGGTGAATATAGGAATGGGTCACATTTCGTTGCCGAAGCAGAACACAAAAAAACATGAGAGATATCTTAACCAAACGTGGCACATAGATAGGTCTAGCTGTGAACTGGTGCCTTCTGATAGTTTATGATTTTAATTATTTTATTTTTTTTCGAGTTTCCAACGACTTTGACTTAGACTGAAAATGGCAGTAGTCCCTGTTTCCTGAGCAGATCTTGAAAACAGTACAATATTTCTTCAAACTTGGCACATAGATAGGTCTAGTGAAAAACTGGTGCCTTTTGATACTTTGGTATTTTTAAAAAAAGTTTTTCATGGCAACTATACAGTATACTTTGACTTTGAAAATCACCCAACTTGGCACAAATCGTGACAACCGTACAATATTTCTTCCAAACTTGGCATATGAGTAGGTCTTGGGGTAAACTTGTTCCTTTTTAATAGTTTTTAGATTTTACGAATGTTTCCTTAGCAAGAGCTCGAGCATAACTCGGAAACCGTTCACATTTCTTCAAACACATCTACTCAGGGTTGTCTGAGAACCGTTACCATAATTACCTTATTGAGATGGATACCACTTGACAAAGGAACTTGGTCAAGATATATGTTGATTTATTGTGAAAACAAAATTTACAAGTGGCACCCGAACCAGCCTACTTCATTGCAGTGCATGGTGGTAACATGAACATAGCAATCGAACCAGCCTACTTCCTCACAGTGGGGCCAGTAACATGAACAGGGACACCCGAACCAGCCTACATCCTCGCAGTGGGTAGTTGTAACATGAACAGGGACACCCTGAACCAGGGTACCAGTTACATTAATCGTGATGCCCGAACCAGCCTACTTCCTCGCAGTGTATGCCAGTAACATGAACAGGGACACCCGAACCAGCCTACTTCCTCGCAGCGTATGCCGGTAACATGAACAGGCACACCCGAACCAGACTGCTTCCTCGCAGTGTATGCCAGTAACATGAACAGGGACACCCGAACCAGCCTACTTCCTCGCAGTGTATGCCAGTAACATGAACAGGGACACCCGAACCAGCCTACTTCCTCGCAGCGTATGCCGGTAACATGAACAGGCACACCCGAACCAGCCTACTTCCTCGCAGTGTATGCTGGTAACAGGAACAGGGACACCCGAACCAGCCTACTTCCTCGCAGTGTATGCCGGTAACATGAACAGGGACACCCGAACCAGCCTACTTCCTCGCAGTGTATGCCGGTAACATGAACAGGGACACCCGAACCAGCCTACTTCCTCGCAGTGTATGCCGGTAACATGAACAGGGGCACCCGAACCAGACTGCTTCCTCGCAGTGTAAGTTTGTTGGTGTGCTTGATGTTTTGTGTCTCACAGAAATACACATGAATGATTACAGTGAAAGAGACCTGCCAGAATATCAAGTCTATCTACTAGACACTACACATGGTATTGCAGAGTATGTTTCAACAAATTTCAAGAACAGTGTCCAGCTATGTGATGTAATATCAACTCGCAGTATTGAACACATTTCCTTTCGTGTTGGCAAGTTCTGCATTGCTTGTGTGTATGTTCCTCCAAAAGTGTCATGGACACGGTTGTCACATTCACTTGCTCATTTATGCAGAAACTCCAGGATCTCTCCAAGCAGCATGAATGTGAGCATGTCCTAGTTACTAGGGATTTCAACTGTGATCTGAGTGAAAAGCTGTAACTTGAAGATTTCTTTAATGTGCGGTAAATGACTCATTCACTCTCGAACTCACTGTCTTGGAGCTACACTGGACGTGTTGTTTACTGATCATGCCAGTGCTGTAGCATTGCAGACTCCAGTCTACTGCCCAGATCATCAGATGATTGGTGCTGTACTTCTCAGTACACCTCATGGTGACCCCTGCTCTCATTAATCTCTAAGAAAAGTAAGAACTTCCTTACTTCTCTGATTATTGTTCAAGTAATAACGCAACTCATTCCTTAAACAGTTACATATTCTACCATAAACTGTAGATGGCAAAACAACACCAGTAATAACTTTTTAGTGCTGCAATTACGCCATTTACAAAAAGGTCCAGTGAACATAGTTCACAGGAGCTAATGCATTGCACACAACCGGACTTGTAATATTGGCGGGGCATATGAGTATTTCATGCTTGTTGAACATGTGGTTACTGGCGAATTGGTTACTTTAGTGTGTGTTTCAGAAGGTGTTCTGGTGATAAAAGCATCAGTTTCTTTGGGTTTTTTGGGGTTTAGACAAGTTATTTTGCATCAGCAAAACTAATATTGCTTGTGAATTTTATATAGTTTAATTCCATTTACTCTTTCCACAGTCTTTGACACTATTTTGAGAAAGACCAGTGACTTCCTGAACAGTTTGTGCATTCTTTAAAACCATTATCACAATCTTGTCATCTGTGTTTTATCGCAACAGGCAAATCGAAATGTGTTCCATGGCCGTACTTTTTCGCATTTGACGCATCTGAGAGGATAGGGAATGTAGATTTCAACATTGTGGTTAGTGGAACCTACCCTTGGGAATTTGGGAGAACTAGGAGATGAAAACGAAAAGGGGTAATCTTAAATTTCAGAGACAATAGATATTTCGGTCATGTCAGCAAACAACCGATCGTAGTCTCTCACGATTCCTTTGGTGTAAAGGGTGATGTGTGGAGAGACAACATTCGGGACCCTGACAAGCAAATTGTTGGGCAACAGATTGGTCGATTACATTCTATAAGTAAGAGAACCAGAACACAGTCGTCACCTTCTGTGCCATTTATACTTTTTGATACAGCAAATGGGGATACGTGGTATTCGATTGATTTGGACGGTCGTTTGTCATCATTATTGTCAAGAAGACATTTAGGTTTCTTTGAAGGGGTTTCGTCACATTCAACTCAAAATGACAAATGAAACAACTTTCGCCAATGCATTTAAATGAAGGCAATGTATTATTGATGTTAAAATAGCAATGTTTGATTTGCGTACGTCTGCTAACATCACGACACGGGAATGTTACATTCGTATATCGTAAATATTCAACCATAACACTTGAATTTAGGATTGGTGAAAATTAGGTTTCTATTCTCATTTACTTTTGAATAATTCATTTACTGAAATGGTTTATAACTTACCATTTCGCTGTTATTTACCAATAGAGAAAATCGAATTTTTACTCCGTTACAACTAAGATATCGGGGATATAATTATTGAAATCAATTTGCACAAACGTAACGATTTAAAACGGTTATTAACATGTAACGCATACCACTACAATAACGTTATTCAGGTGAGTTCAAGAAAATGTACAAATGTTATATTCGCTTTGGCTTTCACCTTGGTATGAATGAAAACATCAGAATATTTTTCTATAGCAATGTATAGTTTTCTATCAGGCATAAATGTGCAAAATATTTCTTCAATTGTCCCTTGTTTAAAGAAGCACCGGCTGTTTGCGATCACATAGCCAACAGTAAGAACAATGTTGGGCCGAAATTATATTTCTTGTACAGTATACCCGCTGTTAACGACCAGAATGTGTGATTGATACCCACAATACAGATACAATCTGTAAATACTTTAGAGCTGACAGCTTCCTTTGTCAAAGATATGCAAAAAAACAATGCCGCCGAAAGAACAATGTTGTCCCATACAACATGAAGCATACATCATGTAAATGGACGTATTACATATCAATAATCAATTCGGGCTAGGATGCTTTTATTCGATATCACAATTAATATCGGTGTGTACATGTTGCCTTTTATTCAATTGTGCGTGGATAATGAAGTTCCATTGGCGCAGGAGTAAGTCAACATGGCTGGCTGTGTGACAAATAAAAGTCAATACCCTTTGAATCGATGACTTTCCTTGTTATCTATGGACAAATTCACCAAGACTACACATAAACAACTAGTCAATTGGTCTCTCTGTAGAAATATGTGTACATGTGGACCTTATTTTGTACAAAGCTGGTGACCAAGGAAGATGCAGCTCCCGTCTGTGCTGATCTTGGTGTTGGTGGTATGTAGATCTGCTGCAGAAAATATTGAAGACATGAAAAGGCTGTACAGCGACCTGTTTCGGAACTACAGCACTAAACACAGACCCGTGAACAACCAGAGTCACCATGTTGACGTTCACAATACATTCAACCTGGTTGCCATAACTGAAGTTGATCAGGTACGACAGACCCTCCATAGCAACGTCTGGATGAATCTGACATGGATGGACGAGTTCCTTATCTGGACAAGATAAGAATTACAACGGCATTAAGTCTATTCATCCTCCCTTGACTGACATTTGGAGACCCAAACTCATGGTTCCAGTGTCTCTGGAGGATCGGGACGTCTTTAAAGACGACACATCCGGTATCACAGTTTACAGCGATGGCAAAGTCACTTGGACACCTGGAGCAAACTTTCTTACTGACTGTAAGTTAGACCTGACGTTATTCCCATTTGATGTTCAGACATGTGAGTTCCAATTTATCCCCATCAGCTATGATTCAAGTGAGGTAAAGATGGTCTCAGCTTTGAAGAGTGCAAACAGCCAATCCTTCACAACTAACGGAGAATGGATTCTTCCAAGTTCCAGAGCTTTCACTCGCGAAAGGCGCATCGGAGAAGATTTAAGCTTATCTTTCCTTTACATTCAGATTGATCTGGAGAGGCGTCCGGCGTTCTTCGTCCTCAATGTCATGCTACCTGTAGTGGTGCTTTCCTTTCTCAACATATTCGTGTTCGCACTGCCGTGTGACTGTGGCGAGAAGGTTTCGTATGGCATCACATGCCTTCTCTCTCTATCTGTATTCATGAGCATCGTGAGTGGACTACTTCCAAACTCGTCCGACAATATCCCGCTGGTCACCCTGTATCTTACATGTCTCTTCGGCATCAGCGTTTTGTCAGTTGTCACCACCATCTTAATCGTCATGATATCTACCAGGAAGATCAACAACAAGAATACACACTCACCTCTGTTTGTGATACCACGTTGTTGGTCGTTATCACTTCATGGACGTAAACGCAAGGTTATCGACGAGACTCAGCAGGAATCTAAAAACCATGGTTTGGCAGGCGATGGGAACCCCGGGGGTCGAGTGAAGGAAGGCTGGGGAAGTTCTGACTCTGGTGGATATTTGATATCAGCTGACTGTCTGTGTATGATTATATTCATGGCGGTTTGGCTGTGTGCGACTGGGGGATTCCTCATCAAACTAACATGATAAATGAAAGGTCCTTGTGCTATTCTACCAGTGTGAATCTTCAACGATCTATACTTCTTACGCTAAATGCTTGTCCCTGTGCTCTAGGGTCCTTTGGAAATTCAGAAATAAAACAATTGAGAACATTAACCACAGTATGTATGTACATTGGACGTTGAACTCACACAACAACATGTCCTCACAATTGGCACCTTCCTGGGTTGTTATTACGTTAATGAAATATGTATTGTTCACTGGAGGAGGATATGCTCACTGTCAGCATCAAAGCGGTAAATTGTTATTCGAACCAATTCGAGCCGATTCGGGTGACTCAGTTGCTATGAAAACCAGATCTTTTCGGAATATTGAAAGAAGAACTGTCTCGTTAAACCATCTGCACTAACCGTAGTGAATTATCATTGAAGTGTATTCTGGTGGATCATCGCACTGTTTCTGGATCATAATGCAACAGAGTCATGACGTAATTTGGTTCTGCAATGCATCTTCATACCTTATGTGTAATAACAACTAACATGTCTGTGACATTGCACATTGGTCATGTTATTAGGATAGCGAACTACATATTGTGTAATGGAAAAAAGAGGATAAAATCACTGTCAGAACTATTTGAAATGTTGTTCTTACTGAAAGTGAAAATGGATTTTATCATCTCTTATCAAGAGCATGACACTTTACAGTGATTGCCATTTGAGTTTTTTTTAAATGGTGGTAACCATTAGTATTAAATAGGACACTTTACCTATTCATGTTTGTCATTTGTTTCTATGTTGTACACTCACAGGTGAGGTTTTCTTGAACAAAAACAAGATGTATGGTTCATTGATAGCCAATGCATAATAACCAAGCATTTCAACTTTCAGTTTCAGGCTACCATGAGGGTTAGGAGTAGGGTTAACGTTAGGGTTAGGGACATTAGACATGGCTTTCATTCAGATGACACTCTGTCCAACAGCATATCTCCGAAAACTGGATGTTATTTTGATACTGCTGTGAGAAAAAATCTAATATAAAAGGCTTGGGTCCAGGAAATAGATATACTTTCTTTTGTCACCAGGTGGTAATTATGTTAATTAATTACGAAACAAATTTAAAATTAACTCTTAGGTGAATTATTCCATTATCTTATTCTCATTAGAGAAGGATGTGTCGCTCTCTCATATGTCGATTTATGTAGATTTCCGTCTTCTCCCGAACTCAATAAACACACTGACTCCAAAGCGCAGAGAGATACGATGTATTGTGTATTGGTATCTGAAACTAAATACATGTCATGACCCTGCTCACAGAAAAAAACTAACTTTCAAGGCTTAGGACACTGGACAGAAAAGAAATATCTA
The DNA here is from genome assembly GCF_022045235.1 of Haliotis cracherodii. NCBI lineage: Eukaryota > Metazoa > Mollusca > Gastropoda > Lepetellida > Haliotidae > Haliotis > Haliotis cracherodii. The sequence goes on from NW_027266286.1 coordinate 12,249,204, forward strand.
CTATTTTATCATCTGGTGTTGTTTGTGTTTATACATCATGGAACAGTGTGGAAATTCAATATTTGCTCGTAAGTGGATCAGTCCATTATCATATTGTCATTAGAGAAGAAGTATGATAGTTCGATATCAGGAGAGAGACCATTTGTCTTCTCTCAAATTCAATAAATACACTGACACCAAAATAGCGTGAGGTATAATGCATCGTGTATTGGTAATCATTTGAGACCATACGATCCTTCCTTGGTGTAAACTCCAATGCATTTGTGTATTCAATCTTATTGTGGTTACAGATATGGATTATTGAGTTCATTAGGCCACACAAGTTAAGATAACCCTTGGAGCCCATGTGCAAAATAGAAGGGAAAGCACTTAATGACTACATGTATGTACCAACACCTCAATGCCTACTATTAGAGGATACACAGTACAAATTGACGACAGGTTATATGCGTTTCACCTTCTATCAACAACGTCCGTGTGTGATTGTCCAATACGGGAATTAAGGTAAGTTGAATATGATCCAAATTCTTTGAATTTATCAAACGTTGTCAGAAAAGGCTGAAAACCAGACATAACACAACATTACTAAATGTGTAATTATACAACATGGAATTACAGTTATCGTGGCTATGGTACCACACACATCAAGGTGTCAGACTTAGAAAGCAATGACTTGTGAGTGCATGTATGCCACATGACTATAGACTCATTTAACTAACTAAAGAATCACAGCAGATGTAGAGTCACAAGCAATAAAGAAGGATTCTTTCCGTATATCAAACATGAGGCTGGACCAAGCTTTGCAACCTTGCGTGAAGGAGACATATGATGTCCATCCCAAATTGAGGAATATACAACCGCACAGTTGAAAAGCTGTGGTTACTGGCACAAAACGTTGCCATATGGGAATTGTGATGAAGCATTTCTGTTGTCCCTGTGGTTTCCGCTACATCATTGATTGAAATGGCACCTATTTTCAGTACCAGATTGTGGGAGGGAACAATGTTTTACTTTGTGGCTCAGTGATGGATCGACAAAAGCGGAGACCACCTTTCATGCTGGAATTCCTTCATCAAATACTTAGTTCTGGCATATAATGGGACAGCCTCTCCATAAACGGAATGCAACCGTCTCAGCAATATTCTTTAATTGACCCATTAGGGTAGACTATTTGCTGCCTGCTGTAACCTTAGTTTTGTCAGTTTTAACGCTACGGAGTAGTGTCGAAGTCAATTGTCAGTAAATGGCTCCACTGGGCACGCCAAATTGGGATATCATATTTGTGTACATCCCCTTGTATGTATTTGTTATCACGACGACATTTTGGCCTGTCTCAATACATAGAGCTTAAAAGTGAATTAAAGCAATTGAATTGATTGAAAGCATTGAATCTGTAAACTATAATCACAACGCTCGTGTTGACGCTCACCGTATTAAGAAGTCTCAAGGGCTTTCAAGTATTTCATCTGTCCAGGTTTTATGTTGCTGTGGTTGTATGTTCACAGCGCGACTCTAACTGTCCTTCATCTGGAGTCCTGTTCGTCATAATCTCACATTTAATGTGAAACACTGAAAATATTTATTTGGTACTTTATTGATCAGCATGCACATCTCAGATACATGACTGTTATTCCTTTTTATTCAACGTCACATCGAATGGTGATCCTAATATATCAACAAAAGTTCAAATAAAAGATACCGAGAAACTGCGAATGTGGCGTGTTAATTCATCATCTAACCTTTCCAGGTCATGGGAGCACACAAAGTCAAAAGAATTAGATAGACGCCAATTGTATCGTCAAAGTCACATTGTTATTTCATATTAGTGGTGATTACTGATACTATGAAGTGATGTGTGTTTATTCCGGAGGTGACAAATTTACTGTTATTGTTTTGTAACGATAGATTATCAGCAGACTACCCCTGTCTGTGACATCACATCCGATGACCTTAGCACCTACTGAAATATTGCTGTCAGATTTCACGATCCTTTATTTCTTTTTTTCCTTGTCACATTGAACGCAAAATTACAAATGAAACAACCTTCGACAAAGATGATCAACTTTCGCCAATGCATGTATATGAAGGCAATGTATTCTTGATGTTAAAATAGCAATAAGTTATGCTGAGATCGGGCGAAACGCGCCATGTTTGATTTTCGTACGTCTTCATCACGACACGGGAATTGTACTTTCGTGTATCGTAAATATTCAATCAAAACACTTGAAATTAGGACTGGTGAATATTTATGAGTCATTATTTTTTTCCTGAACATTTATAACATGACAAGTTGCACTAATGTCCTTATTTCTGCAACTACCATGATGACCTCGAAAATTGGGCTTTTATTCTGTTTTACTTTTGGATAATTTTATTTACTGAAATGGTTTATAATTTACCATCTCGCTGTTATTTACCAATAAAGAAAATCGAATTTATACTCGGTTACAATTACGATATCGCAGATATGATAATTGAAATCAATTTGCACAAACTTAACGATTTAAAACGGTTATTAACATGAAACGCATACCACCTTGAATAACGTAATTCAGGTAAGTTCAAGAAAATGTACAATTGTTATGTTCCTTTTGGCCTTAACCTTGGTATGAATGAAAACATCAGAATATATTTATATAGCAATATATAGTTTTCTATCAGGCATAAATTTGCAAAATATTACTTTAATTGTCCCTTGTTTAAAGAAGTACCGACTGTTTGAAACCGTTAACTAACTTTACAGCCAAAACACAGTTGTTAACATTGTATATCGTAGCAAAACATTGTAATATACCAGGATCGAAGTCCGTTATCTGTACGCTGCCGTGATTCACCTGCAACATTATTTGCATAAAACAACAACACTCACTTTATAATGGACCGATCACATAGCCTCCAATAAGTACAATATATGGCCGAAATTAGATTTCTTGTACAGTACACCCACTGTTAACGACCAGAATGTGTGATTGATACCCACAATACAGAAACAATCTGTAATCATTTAGAGCTGACAGCCTGCTTTGTCCAAGATATGCAAAAACAATACCGCTGGAAGAACAATGTTGTCCCGTACAACATGAAGGTTACCTCATGTAAATGGACGTATGATATATCAATAATCAATTCGGGCAGGTATGCCTCTACTCGACATTACAATTAATATCGGTGTGTACACATTGCCTTTAATTCAATTTCGTGGGTAAATGCATTGTGTGTGGATAATGAAGTTCCATTAGCGCCGGAATATGTCAACATGGCTGGCTGTGTGACAAATAAAAGCCAATGCTCAATACCCCTTTGAATCGATGACTGTCCTTGTTATCTGTGGAAATAATCACCAAGACTACACATAAACAACTAGTCAATTGGTCTGTCTCAGACACCCATTAAACTATCAATTATGATATGTGGACCTTATTTTGTACAAAGCTGGTGACCGAGGAAGATGCAGCTCCCGTCTGTGCTGGTGTTGGTGTTGGTGGTATGTAGATCTGCTGCAGAAAATATTGAAGACATGAAACGGCTGTACACCGACCTGTTTCGGAACTACAGCACTAAACACAGACCCGTGAACAACCAGAGTCACCATGTTGACGTTCACAATACATTCAACCTGGTTGCCATAACTGAAGTTGATCAGGTCCGACAGACCCTCCACAGCAACGTCTGGATGAATCTGACATGGATGGACGAGTTCCTTATCTGGACACCTGAGAATTACAACGGCATTAAGTCTATTCATCCTCCCTTGACTGACATTTGGAGACCCAAACTCATGGTTCCAGTGTCTCTGGAGGATCGGGACGTCTTTAAAGACGACACATCCGGTATCACAGTTTACAGCGATGGCACAGTCACTTGGACACCTGGAGCAAACTTTCTTACTGACTGTAAGTTAGACCTGACGTTATTCCCATTTGATGTTCAGACATGTGAGTTCCGATTTATCCCCATCAGCTATTATTCAAGTGAGGTAAAGATGGTCTCAGCTTTGAAGAGTGCAAACAGCCAATCCTTCACAACTAACGGAGAATGGATTCTTCCAAGTTCCAGAGCTTTCACTCGCGAAAGGCGCATCGGAGAAGATTTAAGCTTATCTTTCCTTTACATTCAGATTGATCTGGAGAGGCGTCCGGCGTTCTTCGTCCTCAATGTCATTCTACCTGTAGTGGTGCTTTCCTTTCTCAACATATTCGTGTTCGCACTGCCGTGTGACTGTGGCGAGAAGGTTTCGTATGGCATCACATGCCTTCTCTCTCTATCTGTATTCATGAGCATCGTGAGTGGACTACTTCCAAACTCGTCCGACAATATCCCGCTGGTCACCCTGTATCTTACATGTCTCTTCGGCATCAGCGTTCTGTCAGTTGTCACCACCATCTTAATCGTCATGATATCTACCAGGAAGATCAATAACAAGAATACACACTCACCACTGTTTGTGATACCACGCTGTTGGTCGTTGTTATCACTTCATGGACGTAAAGGCAAGGTTATGGACGAGACTCAGCAGGAATCTAAAAACCATGGTTTGGCAGGCGATGGGAACCTCAGGGGTCGAGTGAAGGAAGGCTGGGGAAGTTCTGACTCTGGTGGATATTTGATATCAGCTGACTGTCTGTGTATGGTTATATTCATGGCTGTTTGGCTGTGTGCGACTGGGGGATTCCTCATCAAACTAACATGATAAATGAAAGGTCCTTGTGCTATTCTACCAGTGTGAATCTTCAACGATCTATACCTCTTATGCTAAATGATTGTCCCTGTGCTCTAGGGTCCGTTGGAAATACAGAAATAAAACAACTGAGAACATTCACCACAGTATGTATGTACATTGGACGTTGATCTCACACAACAACATGTCCTCACAATTGGCACCTTCCTGGGTTGTTATTAGGATAATAAAATATGTATTGTTCACTGGAGGATGATATGCTCACTGTCAGCATCAAAGCGGTAAATTGTTTTCGAACCAATTCGAACCGATTCGAGTGTCTCATTTGCTATGAAAACCAGATTATTACGGAATATTTAAAGAAGAACTGTCTCCGTCAACCATCTGCACTAACCATACTGAATTATCATTGAAGTGTATTCTGGTGGATCATCGCAGGATAATAAAAGATGGATTGTTCACTGGAGGATGATATGCCCACTGTCAGCATCAAAGCGGTAAATTGTTATTCGAACCAATTCGAACCGATTCGGGTGACTTAGTTGCTATGAAAACCAGATCTTTTCGGAGTATTGAAAGAAGAACTGTCTCCTTCAACCATCTGCACTAACCATACTGAATTATCATTGACGTGTATTCTGGTGGATCATCGCACCGTTCATAATGCAACAGAGTCATGACGTAATTTGGTTCTGCAATGCATCGTCATACCTTATGTGTAGTGACAACTCACATGTCCGTGACATTACACATTGATTATGTTATTAGGATAGCGAACTACATATTGTGTAATGGAAAAAGGAGGATAAAATCACTGTCAGTACTATTTGAAATGTTGTTCTTACTGAAAGTGAAAATGGATTGTATCATCTCTTATCAAGAGTATGACACTTTACAGTGATTGCCATTTGAATTTTTTAAAAATGGTGGTAACCATTAGTATTAAATTGGACACTTTACGTATTCATGTTTATCATTTGTTTCTATGTTGTACACTCACAGGTGAGGTTTTCTTGAACAAAAATAAGATGTATGGTTCATTGATAGCCGATGCATAATAACGAAGCATTTCAACTTTCAGTTTCAGGCTACCATTGGGGTTAGGGTTAGGGACATTAGACATGGCTTTCATTCAGATGACACTCTGTCCAACAGCATATCTCCGAAAACTGGATGTTATTTTGATACTGCTGTGAGAAAAAATCTAATATAATAAAAGGCTTGGGACCAGGAAATAGATATACTTTCTTTTGTCACCAGGTGGTAATTATGTTAATTAATTACGAAACAAATTTAAAATTAACTCTTAGGGGAATTATTCCATTATCTTATTCTCATTACAGAAGGATGTGTCACTCTCTCATATGTCGCTTTATGTAGATTTCCGTCTTCTCCCGAACTCAATAAACACATTGACACATAAGCGCAGAGAGATACGATGTATTGTGTATTGGTATCTGAAACTAAATACATGTCATGGCCCTGCTCACAGAAAAAACTATCTTTCAAGGCTTGGGACACTGGACAGAAAAGTAATATCTACTAATTTATCATCTGGTGTTGTTTGTGTTTATACATCATGGAACAGTGTGGAAATTCAATAATTGCTCGTAAGTGGATCAGTTCATTATCATATTGTCATGAGAGAAGAAGTATGATAGTTCGATATCTGGAGATAGACCGTTTGTCTTCTCTCAAATTCAATAAATACATTGACACCAAAATAGAGTAAGGTATAGTGCATCGTGTATTGGTAATCATTTGAGACCATAAGATCCTTCCTTGGTGTAAACTCCAATGCATTTGTGTATACCGGGTTGTATTCAATCTTATTGTGGTTACTGATATGGATTATTGAGTTCATTAGGCCAGTTACACAAGATAAGATAACCCTTGGAGCCCATGTCTGACTACATGTATGTACCAACACCTCAATGCCTACTATTAGAGGATACACAGTACAAATTGATGACAGGTTATATGCGTTTCACCTTCTATCGACAAAGTCCGTGTGTGATTGTTCAAATACGGGAATTTAGATAAGTTGAATATGATCCAAATTCTTTGAATTTATCAAACGTTGTCAGAAAAGGCTGAAAACCAGACATTACACAACAGTACTAAATATGTAATTATACAACATGGAATTACAGTTATCGTGGCTATGGTACCACACACATCAAGGTGTCAGACTTAGAAAGCAATGACTTGTAAGTGCATGTATGCCACATGTCTATAGCCTCATTTAACTAACTAAAGAGTCACTGCAGATGTAGAGTCACAAACAATAAAGAAGGATTCTTTCCGTATATCAAACATGAGGCTGGAGCAAGCTTTGCAACCTTGCGTGAAGGAGACATATGATGTCCATCCCAAATTGAGGAATATACAACCGCACAGTTGAAAAGCTGTGGTTACTGGCACAAAACGTTGCCATATGGGAATTGTGATGAAGCATTGTTTCTATTGTCCATGGGGTTTCCGCTACATCATTGATTGAAATGGCAGCTATTTTCAGTTCCAGATTGTGGGAGGGAACAATGTTTTACTTTGTGGCTCAGTGATGGATCGACAAAAGCGGAGACCACCTTTCATGCTGGAATTCCTTCATCAAATACTTAGTTCTGGCATATAATGATACAGCCTCTCCATAAACGGAATGCAACCGTCTCATCAATATTCTTTAATTGACCCATTAGGGTAGACTATTTGCTGCCTGCTGTAACCTTAGTTTTGTCAGTTTTAACGCTACGGAGTAGTGTCGAAGTCAATTGTCAGTAAATGACTCGACTGGGCACGCCAAATTGGGATATCATATTTGTGTACATCCCCTTGTATGTATTTGTTATCACGACGACATTTTGGCCTGTCTCAATACATAGAGCTTAAAAGTGAATTAAAGCAATTGAATTGATTGAAAACATTGAATCTGTAAACTATAATCACAACGCTCGTGTTGACGCTCACCGTATTAGGAAGTCTCAAGGGCTTTCAAGTATTTCATCTGTCCAGGTTTTATGTTGCTGTGGTTGTATGTTCACAGCGCTACTCTAACTGTCCTTCATCTGGAGTCCTGTTCGTCATAATCTCACATTTAATGTGAAACACTAAAATATTTATTTGGTACTTTATTGATCAGCATGTACATCTCAGATACATGACTGTTATTCCTTTTTATTCAACGTCACATCGAATGGTGATCCTAATATATCAACAAAAGTTCAAATAAAAGATACCGAGAAACTGCGAATGTGGCGTGTTAATTCATCATCTAACCTTTCCAGGTCATGGGAGCACACAAAGTCAAAAGAATTAGATAGACGCCAATTGTATCGTCAAAGTCACATTGTTATTTCATATTAGTGGTGATTACTGATACTATGAAGTGATGTGTGTTTATTCCGGAGGTGACAAATTTACTGTTATTGTTTTGTAACGATAGATTATCAGCAGACTACCCCTGTCTGTGACATCACATCCGATGACCTTAGCACTTACTGAAATATTGCTGTCAGATTTCACGATCCTTTATTTCTTTTTTTCCTTGTCACATTGAACGCAAAATTACAAATGAAACAACCTTCGACAAAGATGATCAACTTTCGCCAATGCATGTATATGAAGGCAATGTATTCTTGATGTTAAAATAGCAATAAGTTATGCTGAGATCGGGCGAAACGCGCCATGTTTGATTTTCGTACGTCTTCATCACGACACGGGAATTGTACTTTCGTGTATCGTAAATATTCAATCAAAACACTTGAAATTAGGACTGGTGAATATTTATGAGTCATTATTTTTTTCCTGAACATTTATAACATGACAAGTTGCACTAATGTCCTTATTTCTGCAACTACCATGATGACCTCGAAAATTGGGCTTTTATTCTGTTTTACTTTTGGATAATTTTATTTACTGAAATGGTTTATAATTTACCATCTCGCTGTTATTTACCAATAAAGAAAATCGAATTTATACTCGGTTACAATTACGATATCGCAGATATGATAATTGAAATCAATTTGCACAAACTTAACGATTTAAAACGGTTATTAACATGAAACGCATACCACCTTGAATAACGTAATTCAGGTAAGTTCAAGAAAATGTACAATTGTTATGTTCCTTTTGGCCTTAACCTTGGTATGAATGAAAACATCAGAATATATTTAAATAGCAATATATAGTTTTCTATCAGGCATAAATTTGCAAAATATTACTTTAATTGTCCCTTGTTTAAAGAAACACCGACTGTTTGAAACCGTTAACTAACTTTACAGCTAAAACACAGTTGTTAACATTGTATATCGTAGCCTAACATTGTAATATACCAGGATCGAAGTCTGTTATCTGTACGCTGCCGTGATTCACCTGCAACAACATTTGCATAAAACAACAACACTCACTTTGTAATGGACCGATCACATAGCCTCCAATAAGTACAATATATGGCCGAAATTAGATTTCTTGTACAGTTCACCCACTGTTAACGACCAGAATGTGTGATTGATACCCACAGTACAGAAACAATCTGTAATCATTTAGAGCTGACAGCCTGCTTTGTCCAAGATATGCAAAAACAATACCGCTGGAAGAACAATGTTGTCCCGTACAACATGGAGGTTACCTCATGTAAATGGACGTATGATATATCAATAATCAATTCGGGCAGGTATACCTCTCTTCGACATTACAATTAATATCGGTGTGTACACATTGCCTTTAATTCAATTTCGTGGGTAGATGCATTGTGTGTGGATAATGAAGTTCCATTAGCGCCGGAATATGTCAACATGGCTGGCTGTGTGACAAATAAAAGCCAATGCTCAATACCCCTTTGAATCGATGACTGTCCTTGTTATCTGTGGAAATAATCACCAAGACTACACATAAACAACTAGTCAATTGGTCTGTCTGCAGACACCCATTAAAGTATCAATTATGATATGTGGACCTTATTTTGTACAAAGCTGGTGACCGAGGAAGATGCAGCTCCCGTCTGTGCTGGTGTTGGTGTTGGTGGTATGTAGATCTGCTGCAGAAAATATTGAAGACATGAAAAATCTGTACAGCGACCTGTTTCGGAACTACAGCACTAAACACAGACCCGTGAACAACCAGAGTCACCATGTTGACGTTCACAATACATTCAACCTGGTTGCCATAACTGAAGTTGATCAGGTACGACAGACCCTCCACAGCAACGTCTGGATGAATCTGACATGGATGGACGAGTTCCTTATCTGGACACCTGAGAATTACAACGGCATTAAGTCTATTCATCCTCCCTTGACTGACATTTGGAGACCCAAACTCATGGTTCCAGTGTCTCTGGAGGATCGGGACGTCTTTAAAGACGACACATCCGGTATCACAGTTTACAGCGATGGCACAGTCACTTGGACGCCTGGGGCAAACTTTCTTACTGACTGTAAGTTAGACCTGACGTTATTCCCATTTGATGTTCAGACATGCGAGTTCCGATTTATCCCCATCGGCTATTATTCAAGTGAGGTAAAGATGGTCTCAGCTTTGAAGAGTGCAAACAGCCAATCCTTCACAACTAACGGAGAATGGATTCTTCCAAGTTCCAGAGCTTTCACACGCGAAAGGCACATCGGAGAAGATTTAAGCTCATCTTTCCTTTACATTCAGATTGATCTGGAGAGGCGTCCGGCGTTCTTCGTCCTCAATGTCATCCTACCTGTAGTGGTGCTTTCCTTTCTCAACATATTCGTGTTCGCACTGCCGTGTGAGTGTGGCGAGAAGGTTTCGTATGGCATCACATGCCTTCTCTCTCTAACTGTATTCATGAGCATCGTGAGTGGACTACTTCCAAACTCGTCCGACAATATCCCGCTGGTCACCCTGTATCTTACATGTCTGTTCGGCATCAGCGTTCTGTCAGTTGTCACCACCATTTTCATCGTCATGATATCTACCAGGAAGATCAACAAGAAGAATACACACTCACCTCTGTTTGTGATACCACGTTGTTGGTCGTTATCACTTCATGGACGTAAACGCAAGGTCATGGACGAGACTCAGCAGGAATCTAAAAACCATGGTTTGGCAGGCGATGGGAACCCCGGGGGTCGAGTGAAGGAAGGCTGGGGAAGTTCTGACTCTGGTGGATATTTGATATCAGCTGACTGTCTGTGTATGGTTATATTCATGGCGGTTTGGCTGTGTGCGACTGGGGGATTCCTCATCAAACTAACATGATAAATGAAAGGTCCTTGTGCTATTCTGCCAGTGTGAATCTTCAACGATCTATACTTCTTACGCTTAATGATTGTCCCTGTGCTCTAGGGTCCTTTGGAAATTCAGAAATAAAACAATTGAGAACATTCACCACAGTATGTATGTACATTGGACGTTGAACTCACACAACAACATGTCCTCACAATTGGCACCTTCCTGGGTTGTTATTAGGATAATGAAATATGTATTGTTCACTGGAGGATGACATGCTCACTGTCAGCATCAAAGCGGTAAATTGTTATTCGAACCAATTCGAGCCGATTCGGGTGACTCAGTTGCTATGAAAACCAGATCTTTTCGGAATATTGAAAGAAGAACTGTCTCCTTCAACCATCTGCACTAACCGTAGTGAATTATCATTGAAGTGTATTCTGGTGGATCATCGCACTGTTTCTGGATCATAATGCAACAGAGTCATGACGTGATTTGGTTCTGCAATGCATCTTCATACCTTATGTGTAATAACAACTAACATGTCCGTGACATTGCACATTGGTCATGTTATTAGGATAGCGAACTACATATTGTGTAATGGAAAAAAGAGTATAAAATCACTGTCGGTACTATTTGAAATGTTGTTCTTACTGAAAGTGAAAATGGATTTTATCATCTCTTATCAAGAGCATGACACTTTACAGTGATTGCCATTTGAATTTTTTTTAAATGGTGGTAACCATTAGTATTAAATAGGACACTTTACCTATTCATGTTTGTCATTTGTTTCTATGTTGTACACTCACAGGTGAGTTTTTCTTAAACAAAAACAAGATGTATGGTTCATTGATAGCCAATGCATAATAACCAAGCATTTCAACTTTCAGTTTCAGGCTACCATGAGGGTTAGGAGTAGGGTTAGGGTTAGGGACATTAGACATGGCTTTCATTCAGATGACACTCTGTCCAACAGCATATCTCCGAAAACTGGATGTTATTTTGATACTGCTGTGAAAAAAAATCTAATATAAAAGGCTTGGGACCAGGAAATAGATATACTTTCTTTTGTCACCAGGTGGTAATTATGATAATTAATTACGAAACAAATTTAAGATTAACTCTTAGGGGAATTATTCCATTATCTTATTCTCATTACAGAAGGATGTGTCACTCTCTCATATGTCGCTTTATGTAGATTTCCGTCTTCTCCCGAACTCAATAAACACATTGACACATAAGCGCAGAGAGATACGATGTATTGTGTATTGGTATCTGAAACTAAATACATGTCATGACCCTGCTCACAGAAAAAAACTATCTTTCAAGGCTTGGGACACTGGACAGAAAAGTAATATCTACTAATTTATCATCTGGTGTTGTTTGTGTTTATACATCATGGAACAGTGTGGAAATTCAATATTTGCTCGTAAGTGGATCAGTTCATTATCATATTGTCATGAGAGAAGAAGTATGATAGTTCGATATCTGGAGATAGACCGTTTGTCTTCTCTCAAATTCAATAAATACATTGACACCAAAATAGAGTAAGGTATAGTGCATCGTGTATTGGTAATCATTTGAGACCATAAGATCCTTCCTTGGTGTAAACTCCAATGCATTTGTGTATACCGGGTTGTATTCAATCTTATTGTGGTTACTGATATGGATTATTGAGTTCATTAGGCCAGTTACACAAGATAAGATAACCCTTGGAGCCCATGTCTGACTACATGTATGTACCAACACCTCAATGCCTACTATTAGAGGATACACAGTACAAATTGATGACAGGTTATATGCGTTTCACCTTCTATCGACAAAGTCCGTGTGTGATTGTCAAATACGGGAATTTAGATAAGTTGAATATGATCCAAATTCTTTGAATTTATCAAACGTTGTCAGAAAAGGCTGAAAACCAGACATTACACAACAGTACTAAATATGTAATTATACAACATGGAATTACAGTTATCGTGGCTATGGTACCACACACATCAAGGTGTCAGACTTAGAAAGCAATGACTTGTGAGTGCATGTATGCCACATGGCTATAGACTCATTTAACTAACTAAAGAGTCACTGCAGATGTAGAGTCACAAACAACAAAGAAGGATTCTTTCCGTATATCAAACATGAGGCTGGAGCAAGCTTTGCAACCTTGCGTGAAGGAGACATATGATGTCCATCCCAAATTGAGGAATATACAACCGCACACTTGAAAAGCTGTGGTTACTGGCACAAAACGTTGCCATATGGGAATTGTGATGAAGCATTTCTATTGTCCCTGTGTACATCATTGATTGAAATGGACCTATTTTCAGTTCCAGATTGTGGGAGGGAACAATGTTTTACTTTGTGGCTCAGTGATGGATCGACAAAAGCGGAGACCACCTTTCATGCTGGAATTCCTTCATCAAATACTTAGTTCTGGCATATAATTGGACAGCCTCGCCATGAAATGAATGCAACCGTCTCATCAATATTCTTTAATTGACCCATTAGGGTAGACTATTTGCTGCCCACTGTAACCTTAGTTTTGTCAGTTTTAACGACAAGGAGTAGTATCGAAGTCAATTGTCAGTAAATGACTCCACTGGGCACGCCAAATTGTGATATCATATTTGTGTACATTCCCATTGTATGTATTTGTTATAACGACGACATTTTGGCCTGTCTCAATACGTAGAGCTTAAAAGTGAATTTAAGCAATTGAATTGATTGAAAGCATTGAATCTGTAAACTATAATCACAACGCTCGTGTTGACGCTCACTGTATTAGGAAGTCTCAAGGGCTTTCAAGTATTTTATCTGTCCAGGTTTTATGTTGCTGTGGTTGTATGTTCACAGCGCGACTCTAACTGTCCTTCATCTGGAGTCCTGTTCGTCATAATCTCACATTTAATGTGAAACACTGAAAATATTTATTTGGTACTTTATTGATCAGCATGTACATCTCAGATACATGACTGTTGTTCCTTTTTATTCAACGCAACATCGAATGCTGATCCTAATATATCAACAAAAGTTCAAATAAAAGATACCGAGAAACTGCGAATGTGGCGTGTTAATTCATCATCTACCGTTTCCGGGTCATGGGAGCAAACAAAGTCAAACGAATTAAATAGACGCCAATCATATCGTCAAAGATACATTGTTATTTCCTATAAGTGGTGATTACTGATACTATGAAGTGATGTGTGTTTATTCCGGAGGTGATAAATTTACTGTTATTGTTTTGTAACGATAGATTATCAGCAGACTACCCCTGTCTGTGACATCACATCCGATGACCTTAGCACTTACTGAAATATTGCTGTCAGATTTCACGATCCTTTATTTCTTTTTTCTCTTGTCACATTGAAGGCAAAATTACAAATGAAACAACCCTCGACAAGGAAGATCGTCAACTTTCGCCAATGCATGTATATGAAGGCAATGTATTCTTGATGTTAAAATAGCAATAAGTTATGCTGAGATCGGGCGAAACGCGCCATGTTTGATTTTCGTACGTCTTCATCACGACACGGGAATTGTACTTTCGTATATCGTAAATATTCAATCAAAAGACTTGAAATTAGGATTGGTGAATATTTATGAGTCATCTATGTTTTCCTGAACATTTATAACATGACAAGTTGCACTAATGTCCTTATTTCTGCAACTACCATGATGACCTCGAAAATTAGGTTTTTATTCTGTTTTAATTTTGGATAATTTTATTTACTGAAATGGTTTATAATTTACCATCTCGCTGTTATTTACCAATAAAGAAAATCGAATTTATACTCGGTTACAATTACGATATCGCAGATATGATAATTGAAATCAATTTGCACAAACTTAACGATTTAAAACGGTTATTAACATGAAACGCATACCACCTTGAATAACGTAATTCAGGTAAGTTCAAGAAAATGTACAATTGTTATGTTCGTTTTGGCCTTAACCTTGGTATGAATGAAAACATCAGAATATATTTATATAGCAATATATAGTTTTCTATCAGGCATAAATGTGCAAAATATTACTTTAATTGTCCCTTGTTTAAAGAAGCACCGACTGTTTGAAACCGTTAACTAACTTTACAGCTAAAACACAGTTGTTAACATTGTATATCGTAGCCTAACATTGTAATATACCAGGATCGAAGTCCGTTATCTGTACGCTGCTGTGATTCACCTGCAACAACATTTGCATAAAACAACAACACTCACTTTATAATGGACCGATCACATAGCTTCCAATAAGTACAATATATGGCCGAAATTAGATTTCTTGTACAGTATACCCACTGTTAACGACCAGAATGTGTGATTGATACCCAAAATACAGAAACAATCTGTAATCATTTAGAGCTGACAGCCTGCTTTGTCCAAGATATGCAAAAACAATACCGCTGGAAGAACAATGTTGTCCCATACAACATGAAGGTTACCTCATGTAAATGGACGTATGATATATCAATAATCAATTCGGGCAGGCATGCCTCTACTCGACATTACAATTAATATCGGTGTGTACACATTGCCTTTAATTCAATTTCGTGGGTAAATGCATTGTGTGTGGATAATGAAGTTCCATTAGCGCCGGAATATGTCAACATGGCTGGCTGTGTGACAAATAAAAGCCAATGCTCAATACCCCTTTGAATCGATGACTGTCCTTGTTATCTGTGGAAATAATCACCAAGACTACACATAAACAACTAGTCAATTGGTCTGTCTGCAGACACCCATTAAACTATCAATTATGATATGTGGACCTTATTTTGTACAAAGCTGGTGACCGAGGAAGATGCAGCTCCCGTCTGTGCTGGTGTTGGTGTTGGTGGTATGTAGATCTGCTGCAGAAAATATTGAAGACATGAAAAGGCTGTACAGCGACCTGTTTCGGAACTACAGCACTAAACACAGACCCGTGAACAACCAGAGTCACCATGTTGACGTTCACAATACATTCAACCTGGTTGCCATAACTGAAGTTGATCAGGTCCGACAGACCCTCCACAGCAACGTCTGGATGAATCTGACATGGATGGACGAGTTCCTTATCTGGACACCTGAGAATTACAACGGCATTAAGTCTATTCATCCTCCCTTGACTGACATTTGGAGACCCAAACTCATGGTTCCAGTGTCTCTGGAGGATCGGGACGTCTTTAAAGACGACACATCCGGTATCACAGTTTACAGCGATGGCACAGTCACTTGGACACCTGGAGCAAACTTTCTTACTGACTGTAAGTTAGACTTGACGTTATTCCCATTTGATGTTCAGACATGCGAGTTCCGATTTATCCCCATCAGCTATTATTCAAGTGAGGTAAAGATGGTCTCAGCTTTGAAGAGTGCAAACAGCCAATCCTTCACAACTAACGGAGAATGGATTCTTCCAAGTACCAGAGCTTTCACACGCGAAAGGCACATCGGAGAAGATTTAAGCTCATCTTTCCTTTACATTCAGATTGATCTGGAGAGGCGTCCGGCGTTCTTCGTCCTCAATGTCATCCTACCTGTAGTGGTGCTTTCCTTTCTCAACATATTCGTGTTCGCACTGCCGTGTGACTGTGGCGAGAAGGTTTCGTATGGCATCACATGCCTTCTCTCTCTAACTGTATTCATGAGCATCGTGAGTGGACTACTTCCAAACTCGTCCGACAATATCCCGCTGGTCACCCTGTATCTTACATGTCTGTTCGGCATCAGCGTTCTGTCGGTTGTCACCACCATTTTCATCGTCATGATATCTACCAGGAAGATCAACAACAAGAATACACACTCACCTCTGTTTGTGATACCACGTTGTTGGTCGTTATCACTTCATGGACGTAAACGCAAGGTTATCGACGAGACTCAGCAGGAATCTAAAAACCATGGTTTGGCAGGCGATGGGAACCTCAGGGGTCGAGTGAAGGAAGGCTGGGGAAGTTCTGACTCTGGTGGATATTTGATATCAGCTGACTGTCTGTGTATGATTATATTCATGGCTGTTTGGCTGTGTGCGACTGGGGGATTCCTCATCAAACTAACATGATAAATGAAAGGTCCTTGTGCTATTCTGCCAGTGTGAATCTTCAACGATCTATACCTCTTATGCTAAATGATTGTCCCTGTGCTCTAGGGTCCTTTGGAAATTCAGAAATAAAACAATTGAGAACATTCACCACAGTATGTATGTACATTGGACGTTGAACTCACACAACAACATGTCCTCACAATTGGCACCTTCCTGGGTTGTTATTAGGATAATGAAATATGTATTGTTCACTGGAGGAGGATATGCTCACTGTCAGCATCAAAGCGGTAAATTGTTATTCGAACCAATTCGAGCCGATTCGGGTGACTCAGTTGCTATGAAAACCAGATCTTTTCGGAATATTGAAAGAAGAACTGTCTCCTTCAACCATCTGCACTAACCGTAGTGAATTATCATTGAAGTGTATTCTGGTGGATCATCGCACTGTTTCTGGATCATAATGCAACAGAGTCATGACGTGATTTGGTTCTGCAATGCATCTTCATACCTTATGTGTAATAACAACTAACATGTTCGTGACATTGCACATTGGTCATGTTATTAGGATAGCGAACTACATATTGTGTAATGGAAAAAAGAGTATAAAATCACTGTCGGTACTATTTGAAATGTTGTTCTTACTGAAAGTGAAAATGGATTTTATCATCTCTTATCAAGAGCATGACACTTTACAGTGATTGCCATTTGATTTTTTTTTAAATGGTGGTAACCATTAGTATTAAATAGGACACTTTACCTATTCATGTTTGTCATTTGTTTCTATGTTGTACACTCACAGGTGAGTTTTTTTTAAACAAAAACAAGATGTATGGTTCATTGATAGCCAATGCATAATAACCAAGCATTTCAACTTTCAGTTTCAGGCTACCATGAGGGTTAGGAGTAGGGTTAGGGTTAGGGACATTAGACATGGCTTTCATTCAGATGACACTCTGTCCAACAGCATATCTCCGAAAACTGGATGTTATTTTGATACTGCTGTGAAAAAAAATCTAATATAAAAGGCTTGGGACCAGGAAATAGATATACTTTCTTTTGTCACCAGGTGGTAATTATGTTAATTAATTACGAAACAAATTTAAGATTAACTCTTAGGGGAATTATTCCATTATCTTATTCTCATTACAGAAGGATGTGTCACTCTCTCATATGTCGCTTTATGTAGATTTCCGTCTTCTCCCGAACTCAATAAACACATTGACACATAAGCGCAGAGAGATACGATGTATTGTGTATTGGTATCTGAAACTAAATACATGTCATGACCCTGCTCACAGAAAAAAACTATCTTTCAAGGCTTGGGACACTGGACAGAAAAGTAATATCTACTAATTTATCATCTGGTGTTGTTTGTGTTTATACATCATGGAACAGTGTGGAAATTCAATATTTGCTCGTAAGTGGATCAGTTCATTATCATATTGTCATGAGAGAAGAAGTATGATAGTTCGATATCTGGAGATAGACCGTTTGTCTTCTCTCAAATTCAATAAATACATTGACACCAAAATAGAGTAAGGTATAGTGCATCGTGTATTGGTAATCATTTGAGACCATAAGATCCTTCCTTGGTGTAAACTCCAATGCATTTGTGTATACCGGGTTGTATTTAATCTTATTGTGGTTACTGATATGGATTATTGAGTTCATTAGGCCAGTTACACAAGATAAGATAACCCTTGGAGCCCATGTCTGACTACATGTATGTACCAACACCTCAATGCCTACTATTAGAGGATACACAGTACAAATTGATGACAGGTTATATGCGTTTCACCTTCTATCGACAAAGTCCGTGTGTGATTGTCAAATACGGGAATTTAGATAAGTTGAATATGATCCAAATTCTTTGAATTTATCAAACGTTGTCAGAAAAGGCTGAAAACCAGACATAACACAACAGTACTAAATATGTAATTATACAACATGGAATTACAGTTATCGTGGCTATGGTACCACACACATCAAGGTGTCAGACTTAGAAAGCAATCACTTGTGAGTGCATGTATGCCACATGACTATAGACTCATTTAACTAACTAAAGAGTCACAGCAGATGTAGAGTCACAAGCAATAAAGAAGGATTCTTTCCGTATATCAAACATGAGGCTGGAGCAAGCTTTGCAACCTTGCGTGAAGGAGACATATGATGTCCATCCCAAATTGAGGAATATACAACCGCACACTTGAAAAGCTGTGGTTACTGGCACAAAACGTTGCCATATGGGAATTGTGATGAAGCATTTCTGTTGTCCCTGTGGTTTCCGCTACATCACTGATTGAAATGGCACCTATTTTCAGTTCCAGATTGTGGGAGGGAACAATGTTTTACTTTGTGGCTCAGTGATGGATCGACAAAAGCGGAGACCACCTTTCATGCTGGAATTCCTTCATCAAATACTTAGTTCTGGCATATAACGGGACAGCCTCTACATGAACGGAATGCAACCGTCTCATCAATATTCTTTAATTGACCCATTAGGGTAGACTATTTGATGCCTGCTGTAACCTTAGTTTTGTCAGTTTTAACGCTAGGGAGTAGTGTCGAAGTCAATTGTCAGTAAACGACTCCACTGGGCACGCCAAATTGGGATATCATATTTGTGTACATCCCCTTGTATGTATCTGTTATCACGACGACATTTTGGCCTGTCTCAATACGTAGAGCTTTAAAGTGAATTAAAGCAATTGAATTGATTGAAAGCATTGAATCTGTAAACTATAATCACAACGCTCGTGTTGACGCTCACTGTATTAGGAAGTCTCAAGGGCTTTCAAGTATTTCATCTGTCCAGGTTTTATGTTGCTGTGGTTGTATGTTCACAGCGCGACTCTAACTGTCCTTCATCTGGAGTCCTGTTCGTCATAATCTCACATTTGATGTGAAACACTGAAAATATTTATTTGGTACTTTATTGATCAGCATGTACATCTGAGATACATGAATGTTATTCCTTTTTATTCAACGTAACATCGAATGGTGATCCTAATATATCAACAAAAGTTCAAATAAAAGATACCGAGAAACTGCGAATGTGGCGTGTTAATTCATCATCTAACCTTTCCAGGTCATGGGAGCACACAAAGTCAAACGAATTAGGTAAGACGCCAATTGTATCGTCAAAGTCACATTGTTATTTCATATAAGTGGTGATTACTGATACTATGAAGTGATGTGTGTTTATTCCGGAGGTGACAAATTTACTGTTATTGTTTTGTAACGATAGATTATCAGCAGACTACCCCTGTCTGTGACATCACATCCGATGACCTTAGCACTTACTGAAATATTGCTGTCAGATTTCACGATCCTTTATTTCTTTTTTCTCTTGTCACATTGAACGCAAAATCACAAATGAAACAACCTTCGACAAAGAAGATCGTCAACTTTCGCCAATGCATGTATATGAAGGCAATGTATTCTTGATGTTAAAATAGCAATAAGTTATGCTGAGATCGGGCGAAACGCGCCATGTTTGATTTTCGTACGTCTTCATCACGACACGGGAATTGTTCTTTCGTGTATCGTAAATATTCAATCAAAAGACTTGAAATTAGGATTGGTGAATATTTATGAGTCATTATTTTTTTCCTGAACATTTATAACATGACAAGTTGCACTAATGTCCTTATTTCTGCAACTACCATGATGACCTCGAAAATTAGGCTTTTATTCTGTTTTACTTTTGGATAATTTTATTTACTGAAATGGTTTATAATTTACCATCTCGCTGTTATTTACCAATACAGAAAATCGAAATTATACTCGGTTACAATTACGATATCGCAGATATGATAATTGAAATCAATTTGCACAAACTTAACGATTTAAAACGGTTATTAACATGAAACGCATACCACCTTGAAGAACGTAATTCAGGTAAGTTCAAGAAAATGTACAATTGTTATGTTCGTTTTGGCCTTAACCTTGGTATGAATGAAAACATCAGAATATATTTATATAGCAATATATAGTTTTCTATCAGGCATAAATTTGCAAAATATTACTTTAATTGTCCCTTGTTTAAAGAAGCACCGACTGTTTGAAACCGTTAACAAACTTTACAGCTAAAACACAGTTGTCAACATTGTATATCGTAGCCAAACATTGTAATATACCAGGATCGAAGTCCGTTATCTGTACGCTGCCGTGATTCACCTGCAACATTATTTGCATAAAACAACAACACTCACTTTATAACGGACCGATCACATAGCCTCCAATAAGTACAATATATGGCCGAAATTAGATTTCTTGTACAGTACACCCACTGTTAACGACCAGAATGTGTGATTGATACCCACAATACAGAAACAATCTGTAATCATTTAGAGCTGACAGCCTGCTTTGTCCAAGATATGCAAAAACAATACCGCTGGAAGAACAATGTTGTCCCGTACAACATGAAGGTTACCTCATGTAAATGGACGTATGATATATCAATAATCAATTCGGGCAGGTATGCCTCTACTCGACATTACAATTAATATCGGTGTGTACACGTTGCCTTTAATTCAATTTCGTGGGTAAATGCATTGTGTGTGGATAATGAAGTTCCATTAGCGCTGGAATATGTCAACATGGCTGGCTGTGTGACAAATAAAAGCCAATGCTCAATACCCCTTTGAATCGATGACTGTCCTTGTTATCTGTGGAAATAATCACCAAGACTACACATAAACAACTAGTCAATTGGTCTGTCTGCAGACACCCATTAAACTATCAATTATGATATGTGGACCTTATTTTGTACAAAGCTGGTGACCGAGGAAGATGCAGCTCCCGTCTGTGCTGGTGTTGGTGTTGGTGGTATGTAGATCTGCTGCAGAAAATATTGAAGACATGAAAAGGCTGTACAGCGACCTGTTTCGGAACTACAGCACTAAACACAGACCCGTGAACAACCAGAGTCACCATGTTGACGTTCACAATACATTCAACCTGGTTGCCATAACTGAAGTTGATCAGGTCCGACAGACCCTCCACAGCAACGTCTGGATGAATCTGACATGGATGGACGAGTTCCTTATCTGGACACCTGAGAATTACAACGGCATTAAGTCTATTCATCCTCCCTTGACTGACATTTGGAGACCCAAACTCATGGTTCCAGTGTCTCTGGAGGATCGGGACGTCTTTAAAGACGACACATCCGGTATCACAGTTTACAGCGATGGCACAGTCACTTGGACACCTGGGGCAAACTTTCTTACTGACTGTAAGTTAGACCTGACGTTATTCCCATTTGATGTTCAGACATGCGAGTTCCGATTTATCCCCATCAGCTATGATTCAAGTGAGGTAAAGATGGTCTCAGCTTTGAAGAGTGCAAATAGCCAATCCTTCACAACTAACGGAGAATGGATTCTTCCAAGTTCCAGAGCTTTCACTCGCGAAAGGCGCATCGGAGAAGATTTAAGCTTATCTTTCCTTTACATTCAGATTGATCTGGAGAGGCGTCCGGCGTTCTTCGTCCTCAATGTCATTCTACCTGTAGTGGTGCTTTCCTTTCTCAACATATTCGTGTTCGCACTGCCGTGTGACTGTGGCGAGAAGGTTTCGTATGGCATCACATGCCTTCTCTCTCTATCTGTATTCATGAGCATCGTGAGTGGACTACTTCCAAACTCGTCCGACAATATCCCGCTGGTCACCCTGTATCTTACATGTCTCTTCGGCATCAGCGTTCTGTCAGTTGTCACCACCATCTTCATCGTCATGATAGATACAAGGAAGATCAACAACAAGAATACACACTCACCACTGTTTGTGATACCACGTTGTTGGTCGTTATCACTTCATGGACGTAAAAGCAAGGTTATGGACGAGACTCAGCAGGAATCTAAACACCATGGTTTGGCAGGCGATGGGAACCCCAGGGGTCGAGTGAAGGAAGGCTGGGGAAGTTCTGACTCTGGTGGATATTTGATATCAGCTGACTGTCTGTGTATGGTTATATTCATGGCTGTTTGGCTGTGTGCGACTGGGGGATTCCTCATCAAACTAACATGATAAATGAAAGGTCCTTGTGCTATTCTACCAGTGTGAATCTTCAACGATCTATACCTCTTATGTTAAATGATTGTCCCTGTGCTCTAGGGTCCGTTGGAAATACAGAAATAAAACAATTGAGAACATTCACCACAGTATGTATGTACATTGGACGTTGAACTCACAAAACAACATGTCCTCACAATTGGCACCTTCCTGGGTTGTTATTCGGATAATGAAATATGTATTGTTCACTGGAGGAGGACATGCTCACTGTCAGCATCAAAGCGGTAAATTGTTATTCGAACCAATTCGAGCCGATTCGGGTGACTCAGTTGCTATGAAAACCAGATCTTTTCGGAATATTGAAAGAAGAACTGTCTCCTTCAACCATCTGCACTAACCGTAGTGAATTATCATTGAAGTGTATTCTGGTGGATCATCGCACTGTTTCTGGATCATAATGCAACAGAGTCATGACGTGATTTGGTTCTGCAATGCATCTTCATACCTTATGTGTAATAACAACTAACATGTCCGTGACATTGCACATTGGTCATGTTATTAGGATAGCGAACTACATATTGTGTAATGGAAAAAAGAGTATAAAATCACTGTCGGTACTATTTGAAATGTTGTTCTTACTGAAAGTGAAAATGGATTTTATCATCTCTTATCAAGAGCATGACACTTTACAGTGATTGCCATTTGAATTTTTTTTAAATGGTGGTAACCATTAGTATTAAATAGGACACTTTACCTATTCATGTTTGTCATTTGTTTCTATGTTGTACACTCACAGGTGAGTTTTTCTTAAACAAAAACAAGATGTATGGTTCATTGATAGCCAATGCATAATAACCAAGCATTTCAACTTTCAGTTTCAGGCTACCATGAGGGTTAGGAGTAGGGTTAGGGTTAGGGACATTAGACATGGCTTTCATTCAGATGACACTCTGTCCAACAGCATATCTCCGAAAACTGGATGTTATTTTGATACTGCTGTGAAAAAAAATCTAATATAAAAGGCTTGGGACCAGGAAATAGATATACTTTCTTTTGTCACCAGGTGGTAATTATGTTAATTAATTACGAAACAAATTTAAGATTAACTCTTAGGGGAATTATTCCATTATCTTATTCTCATTACAGAAGGATGTGTCACTCTCTCATATGTCGCTTTATGTAGATTTCCGTCTTCTCCCGAACTCAATAAACACATTGACACATAAGCGCAGAGAGATACGATGTATTGTGTATTGGTATCTGAAACTAAATACATGTCATGACCCTGCTCACAGAAAAAAACTATCTTTCAAGGCTTGGGACACTGGACAGAAAAGTAATATCTACTAATTTATCATCTGGTGTTGTTTGTGTTTATACATCATGGAACAGTGTGGAAATTCAATATTTGCTCGTAAGTGGATCAGTTCATTATCATATTGTCATGAGAGAAGAAGTATGATAGTTCGATATCTGGAGATAGACCGTTTGTCTTCTCTCAAATTCAATAAATACATTGACACCAAAATAGAGTAAGGTATAGTGCATCGTGTATTGGTAATCATTTGAGACCATAAGATCCTTCCTTGGTGTAAACTCCAATGCATTTGTGTATACCGGGTTGTATTCAATCTTATTGTGGTTACTGATATGGATTATTGAGTTCATTAGGCCAGTTACACAAGATAAGATAACCCTTGGAGCCCATGTCTGACTACATGTATGTACCAACACCTCAATGCCTACTATTAGAGGATACACAGTACAAATTGATGACAGGTTATATGCGTTTCACCTTCTATCGACAAAGTCCGTGTGTGATTGTCAAATACGGGAATTTAGATAAGTTGAATATGATCCAAATTCTTTGAATTTATCAAACGTTGTCAGAAAAGGCTGAAAACCAGACATTACACAACAGTACTAAATATGTAATTATACAACATGGAATTACAGTTATCGTGGCTATGGTACCACACACATCAAGGTGTCAGACTTAGAAAGCAATGACTTGTGAGTGCATGTATGCCACATGGCTATAGACTCATTTAACTAACTAAAGAGTCACTGCAGATGTAGAGTCACAAACAACAAAGAAGGATTCTTTCCGTATATCAAACATGAGGCTGGAGCAAGCTTTGCAACCTTGCGTGAAGGAGACATATGATGTCCATCCCAAATTGAGGAATATACAACCGCACAGTTGAAAAGCTGTGGTTACTGGCACAAAACGTTGCCATATGGGAATTGTGATGAAGCATTTCTATTGTCCCTGTGTACATCATTGATTGAAATGGACCTATTTTCAGTTCCAGATTGTGGGAGGGAACAATGTTTTACTTTGTGGCTCAGTGATGGATCGACAAAAGCGGAGACCACCTTTCATGCTGGAATTCCTTCATCAAATACTTAGTTCTGGCATATAATTGGACAGCCTCGCCATGAAATGAATGCAACCGTCTCATCAATATTCTTTAATTGACCCATTAGGGTAGACTATTTGCTGCCCACTGTAACCTTAGTTTTGTCAGTTTTAACGACAAGGAGTAGTATCGAAGTCAATTGTCAGTAAATGACTCCACTGGGCACGCCAAATTGTGATATCATATTTGTGTACATTCCCATTGTATGTATTTGTTATAACGACGACATTTTGGCCTGTCTCAATACGTAGAGCTTAAAAGTGAATTTAAGCAATTGAATTGATTGAAAGCATTGAATCTGTAAACTATAATCACAACGCTCGTGTTGACGCTCACTGTATTAGGAAGTCTCAAGGGCTTTCAAGTATTTTATCTGTCCAGGTTTTATGTTGCTGTGGTTGTATGTTCACAGCGCGACTCTAACTGTCCTTCATCTGGAGTCCTGTTCGTCATAATCTCACATTTAATGTGAAACACTGAAAATATTTATTTGGTACTTTATTGATCAGCATGTACATCTCAGATACATGACTGTTGTTCCTTTTTATTCAACGCAACATCGAATGCTGATCCTAATATATCAACAAAAGTTCAAATAAAAGATACCGAGAAACTGCGAATGTGGCGTGTTAATTCATCATCTACCGTTTCCGGGTCATGGGAGCAAACAAAGTCAAACGAATTAAATAGACGCCAATCATATCGTCAAAGATACATTGTTATTTCCTATTAGTGGTGATTACTGATACTATGAAGTGATGTGTGTTTATTCCGGAGGTGATAAATTTACTGTTATTGTTTTGTAACGATAGATTATCAGCAGACTACCCCTGTCTGTGACATCACATCCGATGACCTTAGC
Organism: Haliotis cracherodii; assembly: GCF_022045235.1. Classification (NCBI taxonomy): domain Eukaryota; kingdom Metazoa; phylum Mollusca; class Gastropoda; order Lepetellida; family Haliotidae; genus Haliotis; species Haliotis cracherodii. Next base: position 12,275,398 of record NW_027266286.1, read on the forward strand.
ACTTACTGAAATATTGCTGTCAGATTTCACGATCCTTTATTTCTTTTTTCTCTTGTCACATTGAAGGCAAAATTACAAATGAAACAACCCTCGACAAGGAAGATCGTCAACTTTCGCCAATGCATGTATATGAAGGCAATGTATTCTTGATGTTAAAATAGCAATAAGTTATGCTGAGATCGGGCGAAACGCGCCATGTTTGATTTTCGTACGTCTTCATCACGACACGGGAATTGTACTTTCGTATATCGTAAATATTCAATCAAAAGACTTGAAATTAGGATTGGTGAATATTTATGAGTCATCTATGTTTTCCTGAACATTTATAACATGACAAGTTGCACTAATGTCCTTATTTCTGCAACTACCATGATGACCTCGAAAATTAGGTTTTTATTCTGTTTTACTTTTGGATAATTTTATTTACTGAAATGGTTTATAATTTACCATCTCGCTGTTATTTACCAATACAGAAAATCGAATTTATACTCGGTTACAATTACGATATCGCAGATATGATAATTGAAATCAATTTGCACAAACTTAACGATTTAAAACGGTTATTAACATGAAACGCATACCACCTTGAATAACGTAATTCAGGTAAGTTCAAGAAAATGTACAATTGTTATGTTCGTTTTGGCCTTAACCTTGGTATGAATGAAAACATCAGAATATATTTATATAGCAATATATAGTTTTCTATCAGGCATAAATGTGCAAAATATTACTTTAATTGTCCCTTGTTTAAAGAAGCACCGACTGTTTGAAACCGTTAACTAACTTTACAGCTAAAACACAGTTGTTAACATTGTATATCGTAGCCTAACATTGTAATATACCAGGATCGAAGTCCGTTATCTGTACGCTGCTGTGATTCACCTGCAACAACATTTGCATAAAACAACAACACTCACTTTATAATGGACCGATCACATAGCTTCCAATAAGTACAATATATGGCCGAAATTAGATTTCTTGTACAGTATACCCACTGTTAACGACCAGAATGTGTGATTGATACCCAAAATACAGAAACAATCTGTAATCATTTAGAGCTGACAGCCTGCTTTGTCCAAGATATGCAAAAACAATACCGCTGGAAGAACAATGTTGTCCCATACAACATGAAGGTTACCTCATGTAAATGGACGTATGATATATCAATAATCAATTCGGGCAGGCATGCCTCTACTCGACATTACAATTAATATCGGTGTGTACACATTGCCTTTAATTCAATTTCGTGGGTAAATGCATTGTGTGTGGATAATGAAGTTCCATTAGCGCCGGAATATGTCAACATGGCTGGCTGTGTGACAAATAAAAGCCAATGCTCAATACCCCTTTGAATCGATGACTGTCCTTGTTATCTGTGGAAATAATCACCAAGACTACACATAAACAACTAGTCAATTGGTCTGTCTGCAGACACCCATTAAACTATCAATTATGATATGTGGACCTTATTTTGTACAAAGCTGGTGACCGAGGAAGATGCAGCTCCCGTCTGTGCTGGTGTTGGTGTTGGTGGTATGTAGATCTGCTGCAGAAAATATTGAAGACATGAAAAGGCTGTACAGCGACCTGTTTCGGAACTACAGCACTAAACACAGACCCGTGAACAACCAGAGTCACCATGTTGACGTTCACAATACATTCAACCTGGTTGCCATAACTGAAGTTGATCAGGTCCGACAGACCCTCCACAGCAACGTCTGGATGAATCTGACATGGATGGACGAGTTCCTTATCTGGACACCTGAGAATTACAACGGCATTAAGTCTATTCATCCTCCCTTGACTGACATTTGGAGACCCAAACTCATGGTTCCAGTGTCTCTGGAGGATCGGGACGTCTTTAAAGACGACACATCCGGTATCACAGTTTACAGCGATGGCACAGTCACTTGGACACCTGGGGCAAACTTTCTTACTGACTGTAAGTTAGACTTGACGTTATTCCCATTTGATGTTCAGACATGCGAGTTCCGATTTATCCCCATCAGCTATTATTCAAGTGAGGTAAAGATGGTCTCAGCTTTGAAGAGTGCAAACAGCCAATCCTTCACAACTAACGGAGAATGGATTCTTCCAAGTTCCAGAGCTTTCACACGCGAAAGGCACATCGGAGAAGATTTAAGCTCATCTTTCCTTTACATTCAGATTGATCTGGAGAGGCGTCCGGCGTTCTTCGTCCTCAATGTCATCCTACCTGTAGTGGTGCTTTCCTTTCTCAACATATTCGTGTTCGCACTGCCGTGTGACTGTGGCGAGAAGGTTTCGTATGGCATCACATGCCTTCTCTCTCTAACTGTATTCATGAGCATCGTGAGTGGACTACTTCCAAACTCGTCCGACAATATCCCGCTGGTCACCCTGTATCTTACATGTCTGTTCGGCATCAGCGTTCTGTCAGTTGTCACCACCATTTTCATCGTCATGATATCTACCAGGAAGATCAACAACAAGAATACACACTCACCACTGTTTGTGATACCACGTTGTTGGTCGTTATCACTTCATGGACGTAAACGCAAGGTTATGGACGAGATTCAGCAGGAATCTAAAAACCATGGTTTGGCAGGCGATGGGATCCCCGGGGGTCGAGTGAAGGAAGGCTGGGGAAGTTCTGACTCTGGTGGATATTTGATATCAGCTGACTGTCTGTGTATGGTTATATTCATGGCTGTTTGGCTGTGTGCGACTGGGGGATTCCTCATCAAACTAACATGATAAATGAAAGGTCCTTGTGCTATTCTACCAGTGTGAATCTTCAACGATCTATACCTCTTATGTTAAATTATTGTCCCTGTGCTCTAGGGTCCGTTGGAAATACAGAAATATAACAACTGAGAACATTAACCACAGTATGTATGTACATTGGACGTTGAACTCACACAACAACATGTCCTCACAATTGGCACCTTCCTGGGTTGTTATTCGGATAATAAAATATGTATTGTTCACTGGAGGATGACATGCTCACTGTCAGCATCAAAGCGGTAAATTGTTTTCGAACCAATTCGAACCGATTCGTGTGTCTCATTTGCTATGAAAACCAGATTATTCCGGAATATTAAAAGAAGAACTGTCTCCGTCAACCATCTGCACTAACCATACTGAATTATCATTGAAGTGTATTCTGGTGGATCATCGCACTGTTTCTGGATCATAATGCAACAGAGTCATGACGTAATTTGGTTCTGCAATGCATCTTCATACCTTATGTGTAGTAACCGCTTACATGTCCGTGACATTGCACATTGATTATGTTATTAGGATAGCAAACTACATATTGTGTAATGGAAAAAAGAGTATAAAATCACTGTCAGAACTATTTGAAATGTTTTTCTTACTGAAAGAGAAAATGGATTGTATCATCTCTTATCAAGAGTATGACACTGTACAGAGATTGCCATTGAAATTTCAAAAAAATGTTGTTCGCCATTAGTAGTAAATTGGACACATGTATTCTAGTTTGTCATTTGTTTCTATGCTGTACACTCACAGGTGAGGTTTTCTTGAACAAAAACAAGATGTATGGTTCATTGATAGCCGATGCATAATAACGAAGCATTTCAACTTTCAGTTTCAGGCTACCATTGGGGTTAGGGTTAAGGACCTTAGACATGGCTTTCATTCAGATGACACTCTGTCCAACAGCATATCTCCGAAAACTGGATGTTCTTTTGATACTGCTTTGAGATAAAATCTAAAATTAAAGGCTTGAGACCAGGAAATAGATATACTTTCTTTTGTCACCAGGTAGTGATTATGTTATTTAATTACGAAACAAACAAATTCAAAATTAACTCGTAGGTGAATTATTCCATTATCTTAATTTCATTAGAGAAGGATGTGTCGCTCTCTGACATGTCGATATATGTAGATTTCAGTCTTCTCCCAAACTCAATAAACACATTGACACTTAAGCGCAGAGAGATACGATGTATTGTGTATTGGTATCTGAAACTAGATACACGTCATGACCCTGCTCACAGAAAAGATCTAAGCGATTATTTTCCTGTATGGATCAACGATGAAGTGTCAATTTGTCGAGGTAATGAAGAAGTGTGCACAGCGCAAAAATGCACCCAAATACCTGCTATGTTGGCAGTTAGATATAGAAACAATTCATCAGAAACATCTATCATAATACTCTCAATACAGATTAGCGACATCTTAATTCTAAGTCATATTGATTTTACAGAGCAAGCTATTGGACAGACCTATTCACACTATGAAAATCCTGACATAAAATACATTTAATAGGTCTTTCTATTCAACGATTACTACAATTTACTTTTGGAGCAGGATCACATATTTGAGTAAGCTCCTCATCAGAAGAGATGTAATATTAAAAGCTTGGGAAACCAAATAATACCTTTGAAAATGTATGTTCACAAAGAACCTTCATATATTTTTGTGCAGGTACAATTTAAGGCAGATATTATAATTATGTAAGCTGTCGATTGCAGTGGTGATATTCAAGGTTGGAGTAAACATACAGCAAAAAATATTAACTGAATATCGGCACTGGAATAATGATGCAGTATGACAGTGTTCACGTCTTCCTTTTGTGCAAAGTGTCTTTCTCCAATTACATGTAAATGATTAATGATGTAATTATTGTCGATACAGTTCGTTACGCAATGGTATTTTTAGTTAATGCAGCTTCACAGTACGTGTGTGCTTCCCTCTCGTTATTTCGTTAACTCTCTAGTAGGTGGTGTTAATTGGTATTGAATATCAATTTTGACCATGAGAACATTATTCAGAGTAAACTCTAGCATTAGTTTGTACACAAAGGATATAATTTCATTTCTTGAGAACAGTAGCTGATAAAATTAGTTCAGGGAAACATGAATGCCAGTCTGAGTGTGATTATCCCTCACTGTAAGCCAAACAGAAGACATAGACTTGTAATGTCCAATCCCCGCCATGACAGAGACCTACGTTTTTCTAAGGTGTTCTCCTCTAAGGTATAATGTAAAGACAGTGAGGGCAATATCCACAAGTAGATGATCATTTTCTGGGTGCTTTAGATGGCCGGAAGATTACAGTTTGCAGGGATATCGGTGTCAACATGGTTAGCTGCACGGCAAACAAAAGCAAAAGCATTTTAATGATGTACCAAAGCTCAATACGCATTGACTACCCTTGATATTTGTTGACTTTTTCATCCAAACTGCACAAACACAACTGCTTTATTGCCCTCTTCGTAGATGGTGGAGCTGCAACACCTACAAAGCTATCCAAAAACTGAACTTCTCGGTCGATCAATGCCATCAACTGTGTATCACAGACTTTAAGGTGCCATGTTTAGAAAGCAATGTTGCAGGGGGTAATGTAAGCTGTGTGGAATCATACTCGGGATGTGAGATCACACAGTTGTGACTAGTGAGTGCGTGGATGCCATTTTACTAAAGAAACATATAACAGATACATAGTTAAAAAAACAATAATGATTGACCCTTAACGTATTTTCTATTGTGGTGTAAAATGGAGCGTTTGTTTCGGTTGGAACTACCGCACTCTGAGTGTGTGGAGCTTATACGAGTGATCTGACAGGTCAATATGACGTCATGATAAAACACCAGGTTCCTTGATTAATGCGTAAACGGGTGATACGACATGACCCACCAACATGGGCCGTTTGACATCAAGGACGTACCTCAGTGCAATATGGCACTCGCCATTAATGGTAATGAATATCCATCCAACGAATCCAAGATTTTTCTTCACACGTGTAGGACTTTCGTTTCAAACCTTCCTGCCATCTCGTCCTTTCTTCTTCATAAAATGTTACTGTGGTATGTCATCGATTTTTGTTGACATTATTAACAGTACCTGACGTACGGATAACATTTGTAGTATTGTTTGTATACTTGTCAGAAGTACCAACAAAACTATGACCTAAGAATGTTATAAAGCAAGCGTTTTTCTCACCACGGGGATGTTTACCAGTACTACTCTGATTATGACTGTAGCCATGGCCACACCCCTGGTCTCCCTCAGCCTGGGTATAAGCACTCCCTGCTGAAGTTGTTTCTGATTTAGGCTGTCTGCGTGACACCCAGGGACGTCTTTGTCCCACTTTACAGAGGCCCTCCTCTTCCTCATCCAACACAAACACAGATCCCTCGACCACCAGCTTATCATAACTCAGATAGGCAGTTTTACCATCGTCTCTGGCCTGCTTCATGATGGGAAACAATTTCGATCGCGCATTTCGAACTCTCTTCGTAAAATCATCAGCTACTCTAAAGTCATTCATTTTTAACTCTTTCCTTGCCACATCCAAAATTTCAGATTTATCCTTATAAAAAGAAAATCGCAGTATTATGGGCCTGTTTGTTTCACTTTGAGTGTAATCTATGGGCTCTTTCAATGTTGATAGCATCAGCAGAGTCAAGATGGAGTGTTGAGGCCATAAAATCTCTAACTGACTTGCCTTGTTTCACCTCTCTTGTCGGGTATGCCAAGAAAAATCAAATCATTTCGACGTGGTTGGGCCTGCATATTATCTGTCTTGGTCTCTAAATCAAACACTTTCCTCTTGAGAAAATCATTTTCTATTTCCAAATCGCATAACCTTTCATCATAGACCTGTATGGAATCGTCTATTTTCTGATCGAGCTGAGCAATTTGTGACTGTATTGTTGGCAGTGTAATAGCGAGATCATTGAAGGTAATGGGTGCACTGTCCGAATTCGATGGGGTAATAACTTGACCAGAGACGTAGACTCGACATCTCCGGCGTAAAGTAAAAGGGTTATAGACAGAAACATCAGTCTAAGTCCCAGCCGGGTACCCCCTGGTAGCTTTATACCGGGGTATCTAGAGCCGACTCGTCGGCCTCGTGGAGAAAAAAACGTCCTATTCTAACTCTTCAAATACTGATATCTATCCCAATACCTGCTTTTATGCGATCACCATATACATGTACTTAGACAGCATATGCACCTCCGTTTGTTTGGAAAACGTTTCTTCTCATCCCACAATTTCCGAGGTTTTTTTCCGGAGCAGTGAAACAACAACAATCGCCATGACAAGATCACGTATGTCACTTGCTTGATTACGATTTTAGAACCTACACCGAAACGTCGTTCTTGATTGAAATAAAGAAGTTGTTCATCCATAAATTATTATCCTTAATTAGAACTCCAACTTCTAAATGCCTATCAAAGAAGTTACTTAAATGTAGTTTTGAGACATGTGACTTATGTGCTTTGTTTTTACAATATGTAAGATAATTCTCAATAGTTATAGATGACTTGACCAACCTTTATGTGAATCGGAATCCCTTGATAAATGCATGAACATATTTTCACATTTTGATGAAAGTTTATTTACAGTGGATTAAGTACATTTATTTGTGTTTACTACTTCAAAAATTAAAGCTTTGACCAGAAAGATTGATATTTGCTGCCAAAGCATGTTTTAAGAATGACATTTTTGTGTTTTTTATACAGGACTTATTGCGCTTTCTAAAGATAACTACATTTATAATAACCAATTTGTACTTTCCACCAATCCTCTCCTCCCATTACTGACACTTCTTCCCTCTTCATATGACATAATATGGCGGGGAACATTGAAGCACTGGAACAATCTCTACTTGTTGGCAAAAAACTTTGACATACATGTATGTACATGATCATGCAGTACTGTTTCTATTGTCCCATACCTGAAGCCTGTGGTCAGCTCTCCCTCATGGAGCCAACCAATTGCGCCTATGTTCATTACCAGATTATGGACGGCATCAATGTTTAAATTTGTGATGCAGTGATGGATCGAACTGTCTTTCTAACTATTGTTTCTGTATGGATCTTTCAATGCACGATATAATCTAGTCAGGACCACACGATCTTGTTATTTGCCCATTACGTCAAGCATCGGTTGCTCAAGATGAATGCGACCGCCTCCGTGGTCTAATGGTAGAGCGTCCGCCCGGAGAGCGGAAGGTCCGGGGTTCGATCCCCAGCCGCGTCATACCAAAAGACGTTAAAAGATGGTACTTGTTTTTATCCTGTCTTGCGCTCGGCATTAAGGGGCTAAAACAAGGACTGGTCGGTTCGGAGTCAGTATACTGTGTCTGAGTGGGGTATTCATGTTAAACTGCGAGCACTATAAATTGGCATCAGTCCGGACTAGTACAAGCAGCCACACACACACACATGCACGTCGCTGTATAAGTGCAATAATCTTGGACGAGACGTTAAACCCCATTTCACCTCACCTCAAGATGAATGCTAACCAGGATCTTCATGGGTAGACATTTGCGGTTCAATATCTGTGTACAAACCTGAAGTAGCCAAACAACTAGTTTCTCCACATCTTCTCAGTGAAACGTTCAGGAATATAGATGCCAATAAAAGGCATTCTAAATATTTCGGAAATTACATCGTTGTCAATCTTGCACTCATTTTGACGACGAATTGTAATTATGAGGGCGTAATGAGTTATGTTATGAGAGTAAAGAGTTCAGGTCCCATGAATCTTGTGTTGACAACACACTTATATATTCACTACAACCCGGAATATGTCGAGATGTTGACCATCTTGGGATTTCATTACATTGAGAAATAACATCAAGGAATGGTATCAGGTAAGGAACAAATTCCTAATACGATAAGCCAAAGGTAAAATGCACATTCATCATTCCGTGTTGTAACCAGACCTATCCAGTGATTGACATCATGAGCATCGATCCAAGCAATTGAGAACGGATGACAAGCATCAACCAAGCCAGCGAGCCTGACCACCCGATCCCGTTAGTCGCCTCTTTAGACAGGCATGGGTTGCTGAAGACCTATTGGTTGTAAAATTAATTGTGGGCGTGTAGATCAATATATGGTATACCACCATATTGGACGATACATGTACGACACCTAGATGTCACACTATTTATTAATGTACGTATATGTGCCCCTGGTATACTCTCCGCCAGAGAACATCCCACAGATGGTCTAATGGGGACATGTGAGGGACCTAGCGAGCCAGTCCTATGTCCATATGCCTTCTCGTCGGAGATAATCGGTGACGACCTGGACACAATGTGGTCTGGCATTGGCATCTTGCAGTTCAAACTTTCGGCCGATAATTCCTGCGAATGGAACGACGGGACGCAATCTTTCGTCAACATATCGCTGACCAGTCAAATGTCGATTCAAATGAACAAAATGAGTTCGCCTGTCTTGTGCGATACGGCCCAAACACCACGACACTACCGCCCCCAAACCGATCCAGGTCAAGAATTTTTGCCTTGGCAAATAGCTCGCCACTACGTCGTCAAAAACGTTTTCTACAATCTGCGATTCGTCTGTAAACATGGCGCAATGTCCGCACAGCCCGTCCCTGGTGTTGCCCAGCCCACCCCAACCTTTGCCTCCTGTGGTAATTTGTTTTCTTTTGTAGTCCGGTGGTGGTTCGACCACAACGGGGTTCATCTTCCAAACTCACTCCCACGCGAAAGTTCCTTCGTCCAAGGTTTAGTTTCTGCATTTGACGGGGTAGCCTAAAGTATGGTGATTTGCCCTTTAGGTTTCATATTTTATTTGAGCTATCTGCTCAGTTCTGACCATTTCAATGCTATGGAGTAGAGAACTGAACGATGTCAATTAACAGCAAGTGACTGTACCAAAATACGCACAATTGTGAAATATGACCCAACAAACACAAGTAATGCCTCGCACATAACAACACGACGGAAGATGAGTTTCGTCTTAATTTACCCCGTTTATTATTATCCAAGCAATCAAGTTTATCAAGTCATACTAGTGGAATACGCCTTCAAGTTTTTCAAGTAAGAGCGTTACTCAGTAAACAGAGCGTTAATGTGTAATTTATTAACAAATATAGCCTTTCAATTGAGAAGTGAAATAGCACAGTTCTGTACATTGTCTGTGTATGTACTTAAAACAAGCCCGCTTCCCTGGTCCAGTGGTAACGCGTCCGACACAAATGAGTCAGTATAGTGTATCTGAGTGAAGTATTCACGTTACATTGTGGCATGGTATCTCAGTGGGCAAACTCTATAATGTGGACATTCGTCCCGTATTGTACAAGCAGCCGCCCGCACGCCTATAGAAGTGTAATTATCTAGTACGCTACGTTAAACCCAATTCACCTCATCTCACTTGAAGGTGGCATTGCAACTCCACCCGTTTGACGGTACTTGTCCCACAGTCGAGAAATTACACTTTTTGATGTGCATTGATTGAACAATCTCTATCGTAGCCACAATCAATTGCTTCTGATCAATTGCCTTTGTGATTGTGACGCACACACTATGGCTTCTGTGTAAACGTCCACCTCAAAGACAGTTCCCTTACTTTTTGTGGGTGGTCCATTTCAATTCAAACTTTCTTAATCGTGATTTTTGTTTACAAATAATGTTTCACATTATTTCGGACAGCAACCAAATTGTGTAAAAACATGCTTTCACAAAGAAAACATGCTGCCAAACTACTGAGACCCATATTTGACCTTCTAAATTTGGTATTTTCAAAGTTCTTCTTTGCGTGTAACAATGTTCATGTATTGCATCTGACGAACCATGCTATCTCGGTGTCCACTTTGCATTTAAACTGCATTCATACAAGGTATCTGGTATTGTGTTCTGGTTTTGTCACGAATCAAAGAATATGTTCTTTTCAGCAAAGGAATGGTTCTTTTCTACCAGCTCGCCTGGATAGCCCTGTCTCCATATCCCATGTTTTTCCCATGATGATGGATATAAGTAAGGTAAATGAGTACTCGGGTAAGTCTTATTTCATCGTATGTGCTTTATAATTGCATCAATAACGCTCCCACTTTAATGATGATCATAAGAGCATAACCGGACTCCGATTACGTGAACCATGGCTAACTAAATGGCAATTCGTTTGCCTGGCTGCAACACGATACGTGTTCTTGTGCGATTAATGGAAATCATTCAAGTATATGATAACGTTGTTTGACTGTCCTCAATGCACGTATTATTTTACATCCTCTGACATGACGTTCTTCATTTCCGAACATGCCAAATGGTAGCTAATTTCAACTTAAACATTTTTAATAAATGTTAGCGCTCTGAGGAAACTGGACAGACAAGTATCAAGACAAACTTTGCTTACACGATTTTATTCCCATATGTTTCATCAGTAACAAAATACAATAATAATCGATGTAAACATTATCGATTAATATACATATACATAATATGTACAATAATAATGATAATAATAATCATAATAGTATACATATATCATAACAAATAATCCAACCTGGTATTTCTGTTAAGTAGTATTCGAATAACTTGATAATGCTTTGTGGACCCGTAATGTGTTTTCTAGGCAGGAATAATGACAGTGATTATCTCCACTCTCAAATTCGTGGTTGTGAATATGGAATGTACGCAATACCATTGAATACATGATAGAGATGTTTTGGCGTATTTCGCCAAGCAACGCCACCCACACCAATGAGAGTGCGAACGTGTATTGTTACAGGTGTTGAAATATGTGTTATTGCTATTATTCTTGGTTAGATATGCAGCCCCAAGAGCCAGTAACAAATCTTTCAAAGAATCGACAATCGGAAAATATGTTCATGGAGTATATATATTTGTATACTTTGCTGCCCTTGTGGATTACAAAAAGAAAATATTGAAATGACCATTAAGTATATTTCTGAAGTGTTCAATAATCGAATTAAACAATTATTACAAGACGAAAACACGATTGATCAATCGCGAGGTGAGGTTGTCGTTGATCAAACATGAAACACAAAGTTTGTTCACATACTGGCGTTATTTGGACGCATTGCTCCTCCGTGTTCTTGGCGTCTGTTATCGTATCACAACCAAGCATACTTGTGATATGTACGTGCAGGCTGAATCCCATCACTGACGTTGCTGATGTGCTGTACTGGAACATGGTGGTTATCAATTTTACATGGCATGCAGAAAATGAACATGCAGAAAATATAGCTAGATGCATTTCTTCTCTAGGTGGAATATGTTCGCCTTTCAGTTTCATTTGAAATTTGAAGACCATCCTTGCAATATTTAGAAACGTATGTTTCCAATACACAACCTTTTCATTTAACTCACAGTAAACACGGAAAACGCATATTGCAGGTTATAAAATCTCTTTGGTATTAAATACGTAATTCATAAATAATGATTTGCACATTGGAAAACAATGTTCATATTAAGTTTATATAAAGAAAAATGCAAGTTGATATCCCAGGATTTGGAATCCATATAATCGCTGGTTGACAGGTACAACTGATTGAAGTTCTGTTCTGAACGCGAGTTCCATTCAGAACCATATGTGCACTCTACACGGATCGTGTTAACACATGCATACGTCCCACACATGACGTTAGGAAGGTCAATGGAAGGTCAATGGAAGATGGAACTCAGTGGCATCAGTGGCCGTTTGTAAATGGCAGTACCAGCATCATTGCTGTATAAAACATGTACATCTTATGTTTTCCTCGGCCTAAATATGTGTTCTTCTAAACACTAGGGTGGACGCGTGCTGTGAGTAAATGTATGCGTTAAGCATATTGAACGTGTTGTTTCCCTCCACTGTCCACCCGACCGCTGCTGCCTATTAGTGAGTCGCGTGATAGACGATGCTCCGACTTCACTCCCCTGCCCCCGTTTCGGCAGCTGCCGTGTGATTGTCGGACAAGATTGGATCTGGAACAAGATGATTAAAATGTACAAAATGTGACACAAAAACAAATAAACTTTGCTGTACCATCATGACTTTGCACTCCAGCATGAACATATAAAAGTGCTATCAATAGGTACACACGCAATACATCTTGACATTGTGTTCATAGTTTGCCCGAGCTCCGTTTGTTTGTTTGGTTTTTTGTTTAACACCGCACTCAGAAATATCCCAGCTTTTTGACGGCGGTCGGTAAATATTCGAGTCTGGACCAGACAATCCAGTGATTGACATTATGCGCATCGATCCACGCAATTACGGCAAGCATGGATTGTTGATTCTAATCCGGATCTTCACGGGTCGCCCGTGCTGATGTTTCTTTACCCCAGTTATATTTTGGTCGCCAGGTAAGGACTTATTTACATCTCAGGGGGGGACAATACGGTGGGGTGGTCGATTAGGTGTGAAAATTAAAGTCAGCCTTCTGAGTAATAAACTCAAAGAGCAGCTCTCCATAACAGTGTCTAAAGAGTATCTCGTCCACTAGCTTTTTGTCTATAGCTCGTAATACGAAACAAAACAATTTAACCATACCATCAATGAGTGAGTGAGTGAAGTAAACGCCGCTTTGAATAGTATTCCAGTTACATCACGGCGTGCACGTGTTAGCTTAATGTGTGAGGAAAGCCCGAAGTGATGCAGGCATCAGACGTTTACAACTATACCATCATGTTCACGAAGTTGCAAAACTATTATTAGACCAATTGTCTACAGGTACCGAAAAACAATTCATTTTAACAAAACAAACGTCAAGGCGATCGACCTAATTCGTTTGAGTGTCTAAAGAGTATCTCGTCCACTAGCTTTTTGTCTATAGCTCGTAATACGAAACAAAACAATTTAACCATACCATCAATGAGTGAGTGAGTGAAGTAAACGCCGCATTGAATAGTATTCCAGTTACATGACGGCGTGCACGTGTTAGCTTAATGTGTGAGGAAAGCCCGAAGTGATGCAGGCATCAGATGTTTACAACTATACCAATTGTCTACAGATACCGAAAAACAATTCATTTTAACAAAACAAACGTCAAGGCGATCGACCAAATTCGTTTGCATTCATTTTACAACCGACGGAAGCGTCAGTAAAATCTGCACCACCACCCGCAGGACCGGTTTCAGTCGTCAGTATTTACCAGTTCGTCAGGACTCGGATTCAAGTTACGTATGCATGATTATGTATTTCCATGGTTTCAAGCGAGTGACACTCCTGAAGATGATCTTATTCCACGGCGAACAATAATCACGCATTCCCTTGAATAAATACGACAAAACCCTGGCCTTAAAGATAAGAAAGCTCTGCTAAACGCAGAGTCTGTTGTACGATTTATAATGTGTCAAACATTCGACCGTGGGCCTTAAGTTGAAAATAGTAATAAAAACTACAACACCTTTTCCATAAAGACAACAAATTTCTTCTTTGAAAGTGAGTGAGTGAGTGAGTATGATTTTACACCGCGTTTAGCAATATTTCAGCAATATCACGGCGGGGACACCAGAAATTGGCTTAACATATTGTACCCATTCGGGAATCGAACTCGGGTCTTTGGCGTGACGAGCGACCGCCAGGGGGCCCATTGTACGTTTCCGACTGTATCATAAGCATTTGTTTATGAATCTCGCTAAAAGTTGAGAGTTTCCTGTCCCACCTGGTACAAACACATGCAAAGGTAAGTCAATCGCTCACGGGAACATCATCTTAACATCACAAGGAGTACCGAACAGTGCTCATATATTACTCTTCACTGAGCAAAACGTGTACAATGTCTATTCTGTGTACGTGTTGAGAGGTAAGCGTTGTCTTTGCAGGTGGGTTAGCGCAAATAGTGGCATTTCTCAAGTAGCATAAAGAACGGAGGAATCTGGCAATGGATTAGGCTTGTCTTCTCGAGAGCTAGGGCTATATTTCACCTCCTGGATCTGCTAAAATCTACTTCGTCAAGTCCACTATACATTGTCCAGACGAAAACAGTCAAGTGGGGGCCCTCAAAACGTGACTATCTGTCCATGGTGGGATTAAGTAGCAAAATAGCACACATCTCCACGCACAAGTACACTTTACGAGTGGGTTACGTTGTGAAGACAATCGCAAATATTCGGGAAATGGCACGATTAACGTATATGAACTAAAGCAGAAATAGTAGAAGTAAACATCTTGTCATCCTAGAATTGCCAGTTTTCGTGTAAGGGCGACGATTTGGTACAACACATTCATGCATATATCACTTCACTTAATGATGCATGTACTGACAGATATTCAACAACAGTGATGCGTCAGTGAACGATTGCTGTATTAAATCGCAGTCAGCAACATTCCAGCCACATCACGGGGGGGCTGTAATATCATATACTACTCAAGTTTTGATAAGGATAATCAGATATTTTATGAGAATCAGTTTTGAGCATCACAGAGTATACCTACGATTTGTAGTAGTAATATCTGAGAGATATAGTTTGATAGAATATTAAGCGAAATTCCACGCCCTAATGTGACACAGAATAGGCTAAATCACACACTATGGCAAACCGTTTCACTTTTTATTCGACTATTAAGAAATATATCGGGCAATGAAGACCAATTCTCCCTTAGGGTTCCTGTTCTGAAGCTATTACAACTTTGTTGGATTGAGAACATCGACCAGCACGTCTTCGCGTGTGGTGCAGGGCGCTGTACGAATTTGTTGGATATTTTGACAGCGAACATCAAATCTGTGCCAAATTGTATAATGTTTGTATCCGACTCTAGTGTACAACGGACAACACAGGTAGACATTGACCCCCACCTTGTCATCTGGCCATACTGCCGTGTGCTTCTAACATCACAAGCTGCCTGACGTTTCATTGAGCTCCCAAACCCGGTAACCAGTGCTAACGCAGTAACTCCCTAAACCCACGCAACGGCTCCACTTTTAATCAGGTTATAATAGCCAGTCGTATCATCAATAGTATTTTAGTTCGACAAGTACAGTGAGTGAGTGAGTGAGTGAGTATTGTTTTACGCCGCTTTTAGCAATATTCCAATATCACGGCGGGGGACACCAAAAATGGGCTTCACACACTGTACCCATGTCGGGAATGGAAACCGGGTCTTCGGCGTGACGAGCGAACGCTTTAACCACTAGGCTACCCGACCGCCCCTCGACAAGGACAGAGGAATGTCAATTACGCCCGTGTTATGGTTAAGAAGAGCATAGCTGTAATAAATCTAGAAATTGCAATCTGCCCCATGTCACTGGTGTATATTTACAACCTACTTAAGACCAGGAGCCGAGATGTTTTGTTTGAAATCTGTCTTGGTCTGACACGATGGCCCCTCCACATTAATCCAGATAATGTGTACAGGGTAGGGCTATATCATGTCCCGCTGCTCAGCTTACATCGTTACATGGAAATGAGATCCGACAAGCATTTGGGGGTTTATTGTTGGGAGAGGACAGCAGCATTCATTCCATGTCTCGGCTAAAGCCTTTTAAACGGAAGCCGTTGAAAGTGTTGCTGCAATGCCAGCCATAAAAGTGACAGTGCATAAGCCATCATAGCACAAAATGGTCGTACATGATATATCAAACACTAAACCTGGTCTGTAACGAAACAGACGAAATCAAATATATCGGTGGCAGTTGTGTACTCTCATATAAGTGGCTGGACACCTCTTCGTGAAGTACGGTTGCATGTTACAGAATCGCACACTGCCATTCTTTAAAAGAAGTAACCATGAATTGTAAGCGAGTTTCTTTATCATGCGCTTGGCGTGGTCGAAATGGTGGATTACAGACACAGGCAGCATGTCGTCTCAGGACAGGTACATCTGAACATGGGATGCTATGAACAGGTTGACCACACAATCATTGCATCAAAAATCTGTCGACATCCTGGACTCTATAAATAGGTGAAAAGAATGAAGAGACTTCATTTCCTAACAGGCGATTATTATATTCTACAAGAATACGAGAAACACATATTTCGTCATGTTAATGGTCTAAAGGCTTTTGTGTAAATTGAATCGGCGCCTGTCTAACTCTGAAATTATATCGTCAGATCACACGTTTTCGGACGCAATTTTTATCGGGATTACTCGCGCTATAACGGGGGCCGTAGCATCACAGGGGAAATTGTAAACTCTCAGATGATTTGTTTTTAAGAGAAAGCTGTTTTAAAGCTGGTCATGTGATTCGAGAGAAGACTACGCCTGTTTCTGAAGCGTCCGAAAACGCACAACACGGGGATAGCTTATGCATCTGCCGAATCTGCACCCTGGCAAGTTCAGCGATGGTTTCTAATATTGTCACCTACTACTGGCGAAACACAGAGACGCGTTACCCGCCACACTGATTTCCCTAACGAAGCGTGTGAAAGCTACACACAATGAAGCTGACAAGTTAAATCCATGTCGTATATCAGAGGTAGGCGTCTCAGTGCATAGGCAAATGGGGCTTCACCCAGCGACTACTAACTCAGGGGTGTTTCACTACAGACTGAATGATGTAACGTACAGGGTTGGCTTCTGCTGAAGAATAATATGTTGGTCTGTTTGTTATTTAACGGGCAATATTCCAGCTATATAAGTCAGTTGGGTTTAACGCCGCTTTTAACAGTATTCCAGTTACATCACGGCGTGTCAGCCTAATGTGGGGGAAAGACCGAAGTGATGCAGGTCTCAGACGTTTTCCACTTCGGAGAAACCCACGAGCACGGTTATGGTGCTGACACACCTAGAAACATAATCGAGGCGAACCGGGATTCGAACCCACGATCATAGATTTCTGGCGTGCCCAAAGAACGCAAATCTGTACAGCGAACTGACGACTGGGCCACCCGTGCCCCCTAGGAATATAACGGCGGCCTGTAAATAATCGTGTCTAATATGACAGCTGTACAATTATAACCTTTGCTTACTCAGATCCGGAGATATAATGGTCCTACGAAAGTGATACTCAGTTATTTTAACTGCAACAGTTATAACATTAGTATCAATAATCAGTTCAGTTACCAATTATGATAATCAATAGAAATATTCAAATAACATGACACCAATTAGAGACACCTACCTGACACTTTCTGGTTGGTCTCGAGGATGTTCATCTGTTCTGATGAGATTACGCCTTTACTGTTGTTATTGTCACTAATGTCTCTGCCACTCTCACTTGAAGCATTGTGCTCACCATTAACTTTGCCAACCGCTGTCTCACTATGCCCATCGTTACAGTCTACCACAATTTTCCCGTCGCCTTCATGGGCAACAGTGTCTGTACTCTCCTCCAGATCTCGCGAGGTTTCAGTTCTCACACTGGATCTAGAGTCACTGGAACTAGAGTCACTGGAACTAGAACCACTGCCACTCTCATGAGCGAGTCCTTTTGAGTCACCATTGCATATAGCAGGATTGCGTTCATCTGACGCGTCTTCTTTTTCGGGTTCTTTAGCTGTGTTCTTCTCTTCAACAATCGTCCTGTCGTGTTCATCTTCGTCTACAACTGTGCTGTCCGTTCCCGTGCTGGAACTGTCGTCAGGGTCGTCAACGCGTAGACCTGTATCACAAATAGCGTCCTTGTGGGCCGCGCTTTCTTCTTGCATCTCACCTGAAGCTTTGCTGGTTGTTTCAGCAGTAGCACTATCGCTATGACGGTCACTTGGCGTGGATTCATTCTCTGTGGATGATACTTCCTCGTCCACTTTACCGACTTCACCTACTATCGTCACGTCTTTTACTTGAGTAACTTCGTCATCTTCCTTGTGAACCTCGTCACAAATACATTCTTTGCAAACTTCTCCAGTCTCGTGTGAGAATTTCTGTCTCTTAGCATCAATGAGGTCTGTCACATCCTCACCATGCTTAGTGTCATCACATTGACCATCCTCACCCTCAGGAACAGGCCCAAAATAAGGTTCAGAGTGAATCCTCTCTATCACGATAACTGGTTCAGTGTCTGTATCGTGGTTTTCGGTTTCAGCCTCAAATGTTCTCGTTGGTTCAATGCAAATCTCAATGTCTTTCAAAACAACCCCTTCATTTAGAGCATCTGGCTGTACACTTTCAGCCCTACTCTCCGACTTGGACGTCACAGTTTTACCCACCTCCTCTGCATGCTCTGTAGGTGGTATATCCCCTGTTACACTTGTTTCAACAACAGACTCTGACGCAGGGGTAGAATGATCTTTTGTTTCTCCTTTTGGATTTGACTCGATGCTGAGTGAAGCTGACTTTGTCTCCATATCATGATCGACAACAACGTTAGCCTGTTCAGCAGGTGTGGGGTTAGATGCGACTTCTGAATCTGCTCCATCTCCAGATAATTCCTGAGAGGCGGACATGGGTTCAACAACAGATTCACGCTCATTCTCTGCAAGTGTTACTGACACTTCAGTTGGAGCTAACACAGTTTCAGTTGCCAAACATTTAACGTCTGCGCCGAGAGATGACTCAAGAACATCATTAACGGCACTCCCATCGCCATCTGTTTTGTCAATGTCAGAGGTGGCAGTAATTTGAGATTCGACGACATTGTCGACCGTTTGTGTGACGTTCGATTCTATATCGGTCTTTCCTGGAGAGATAACTTGTGCATACTCATCAGTTGTAGGTGAAGTAGGACTAACGTCACTATTGTTGCTCGTACGAAGTTCACTGCTGGGCTGGAGTTCTTGTGTAATAATTAATTCAATATCAGACTTTCCTTGAGAACTAACTGCAGCGTCCTCGTCCTTACCAGCTGCTGGTAGATTTTCTCCGCTACTGACGCTAGTATTAAGTTCACTACTTGCCTGGAGTGTTTGTGCAACAACTGATTCCACATCCGACGTTTCTGACGAACTAACTGCAATGTCCTCGTCCTTGGTGGCTGCTGGTGGATCTACGTCGCTACTGACGCTAGTATCAAGCTCACTTCCGGCCTGAAGTGTTTGTGTAATTACTGATTCTACATCTGACTTTTCTGGTGTACTAACTGTTTTGTCCTCGTCCGTCTTAGGTGAAGACGGGCCTACACTGCTGCTGATGCTGGTGTTAAGTTCACTGCTCGTCGTTTCTGACGAACTACCTGCAATGTCCTCGTCCTTGATGACTGCTGGTAGATCTCCGTTGCTACTGACGCTAGTATCAAGCTCACTGCCGGCCTGGTGTGTTTGTGTAATAACTGATTCTACATCTGACTTTTCTGGTGTACTAACTGTTTTGTCCTCGTCCGTCTTAGGTGAAGACGGGCCTACACTGCTGCTGATGCTGGTGTTAAGTTCACTGCTCGTCGTTTCTGACGAACTAGCTGCAATGCCCTCGTCCTTGTTGGATGCTGAGGGATCTACGTTGCTACTGACGCTAGTATCAAGATCACTGCCGGCCTGAAGTGTTTTTGTAACAACTGATTCTACATCTGACTTTTCTGGTGAACTTACTGTTTTGTCCTCATCCGTCTTGGGTGAAGACGGACCTACACTACTACTGATGCTGGTGTTAAGTTCACTGCTGGAAGTAGAGCTCGTCGTCTGTGATAGAGTACGTCGGGGTCTGTTCTTCCTGGGAGGAGGTACAAGATCAGTTACTTCTACAATTTTGGGTTTGGTCAAAGTTACCCTGGTCTCCGGTTGTGCATCGCCAGCACCGCTATATTTCTTCAAAATAGCTGTTTTCAGCCTTGGTCCCAGTGACACACGCTTCAAGACACCATTTTCGCCAGCGTTTGATACGGCAGGACTCGCAGCCTCTTTGACAACATCAGTATCTGGCGATGAAGGTACGATTCCATCAGATGTTTCGGGGCAGGGTGCAGCTGCTTGCACTGGTGTCGCGACGGACTGAATTGTTTCTTCCTGTGCAGAACTTTCAACAATGGGTTTGAGAGTTCGTTCTCGATCCTCTTCCATTAGTGACTTCTGTTCAATAGAAGGCGCCGTCGCAACGTCTGTAGCCGTAGATGGTGTTAATACTTCTTCTTGCGCTGGTCCAACCTCCATCTTACCTTCAGACACGCTGGAATCCATGACAGCAGTGACTGCTGCTACCAAATCTTCCTCCACATCATCTGATTTCGGAACCCCACTACCATTTTCCTCCGACAATGCTAACACTCTAGCTTCATCTGCGGCAGCTTTAACAGATTCGTGGAGTGGTTCAACACTCTGGGTGATGTTCAAAGATTCGCCAGCACCAGTAACGACAACATTGCTCTTGTCCTCATCCTTGGAAGTTTTCTTCTTCTTAGACTTTTCTTCCTTCTTCTTCTCGGACTTCTTTTTCTTTTTCTTTCCATTCTTGCTGTTGGAGTTCCGCTTGCTTCGTCTGATAGCGACACCACTATCTTTCCCCTTCTTGTTATCTTTCTCTTCTGTTTACAAATAAATAAACAAATGTCAAACGATTCCTTCATATTTGATGGCTAACCTAGCCGTTTTAGCTTTTTGTTTTTTATTTAAACCTAAATAGCGTGTTGTATTTTTGCGCTGAATAATTCCAGGTCGTTGACTTCTGTTTATTTTGTGACAATGATTAAATAAGCAGTTTGTGAAGTTATTACTGTTGACTAATTTATTTATCATAATTGATGTAAATATCTTTCACGTTGTATTAGTGAGTGAGTGAGTGAGTGAGTGTGGTTTTACGCCGCTTTTAGCAATATTCCAGCAATATCCCGACGGGGGACACCAGAAATGGGCTTCACACATTGTACCCATGTCGGGAATCGAACCCGTGTTTCGGCGTGACGAGCGAACGCTTTAACCACTAGGCTACCCGACCGCCCCTACGTTGTATTAACCTTTAGTAGGCACACGTTTTTAAGATTTGGCTGTTCATTGCCTGTTTCCTGTACGACAGCATCGCACAAATATTACTGAATATAGACAACAAAAGCACCTTGCTGACAATCATAACACGTTGTTCCGGTATACCAAACAATATGTAACGTAATCATTGACGACTGAGTTTGACCTTACCGTTTGAGGACAGGCTCACTGAATCAATGCCATCATCTTCCGGTATCTGAAACTCGTCCATAAACAAACCTGAAACATGATACAGAGAATAAGTCGGGGCTTGTGCAAGCAGATATGTCTCGATGTCAGTTGTGCAGTGAACAATAATGGATCATTGTATATTCAACTCTGTACATGACTCGCATAACTCAAGGAGTCGGTAAGGCGATGGGTGCGATAACAGTGTGCCGTGTCCATTGTCCGGAGGTTCCCTACTGCCCGCGGGATAGACCACGGCCACATTTACGAGGCAAGCATCCCATTAAGCGCTTGAAGGCGTGGTGTCGACTTGTTGACTTGGCCTATGTTATACCTGACAAGACGTCCACTCCGACTCGCATATTATCTTTGTTCATGTAGGAAACTAACATACCAGCTGTCATATTCAACATAGGAATGTTGGCTTTTACGTACATATATGAACCGTATTTGATATTCAGGACGAGGGATATGGGTATCAAGTGCTGGATCTAAGCAGTGTCTAAAAAGCAGAAGTCTTCGATTCCACTACCCATACTACTGGCTTGTCTTCAAGGCTTGTTTCTATTACAACCGACTAGATACTAAGCTACCACCATCGACAGGTATACAGACCGTACTGGTTCTGTCGCCACTAACTAGTCCACAGAATGTACTGATACTACCACCACCGACTAGTATATAGAACGTACTGGTTGTGTCGCCACTAACTAGTCTACAGAAAGTACTGATACTACCACATCCGACTAGTCTACAGAACGTACTGGTTCTGTCGCCACTAACTAGTCCATAGAAAGTACTAACACTACCACCAACGACTAGTCTACAGAACGTACTGGTTCTGTAGCCACTAACTAGTCTACAGAAAGTACTGGTACTACCACATCCGACTAGTCTACAGAACGTACTGGTTCTGTCGCCACTAACTAGTCTACAGAAAGTACTGATACTACCACATCCGACTAGTCTACAGAACGTACTGGTTCTGTCGCCACTAACTAGTCTACAGAAAGTACTGATACTACCACATCCGACTAGTCTACAGAACGTACTGGTTCTGTCGCCACTAACTAGTTTACAGAAAGTACTGATACTACCACATCCGACTAGTCTACAGAACGTACTGGTTCTATTACCACTCTTGCCGCTGTTGGCGGATGTGTCTGCGTTGACCTGTCCATTCCGGTCTTTCTTCGCCTTCTTCTTCCGCCCGCTGCCAGGACGCGAGCGCTTCAGGCTAAAGAAGAATCTTCTCCTCTTCTTCTTCTCTTTGACTGGTGCTAGGAGAATATATCAATGTCAGTTTATTATACCCTATATAGATTCATTTCGGGAAGGGTGGTGTGCGTGCGTGCGTGCGTGCGTGCGTGCGTGCGTGCGTGAGGGCGTATGTACCAAACAAAACAAGGTCTGGTCGGTCAGTCAGTATATTCTGTCTGAATGGTCTATCAATGTTAAACTGCAGCATTGTATTTAAGTGAACAAGCGCTATACAACAGGCTTTAGTCCGGACTAGTATATTCACACAGACACATACAGATGCATGTACGTTGGCTGGACATAGTTATATAAATTCAATAATCTTAAACGCGACGTAAAACCCCATTTCACCGCACCGCACCGCACATTCCTTTTGGGCTAGCGATTACATCCGTGACCCAGTCACCTTGTATTTACTCTCACCCATGACGGTTTTACCTGAGATCAACCACATTAAAAAGAACCTGATGTTACGGGTGATACTGTAAGTTTCGGGGAACTATATATCTCATGGCAATATCATCTTATTATGATTGCGTCTAAATCACTGTTTGCCCGGTGACAAGGATAAAAACCTACAACAATTTTTGTATCTGTTCTTTGTCGATGGGTACATTTTCATTGCAAATGTGTGTCATCCTCCCAGAACATAAAATTAATAAGGAGAAATATTCTTTCTCCTGCGGTGTTATTCTGACATATATTTCAACTCTCCTCTAACATTAAGAGTTTCCGCCATTATGCCCCCGTCCTGGGGAGTGGGTTATTTATTGCCTATGTGAATGTCTTTCATCGGGCGATATCTACAGTTGATTGGGATGTTGCTTGAGGGATGACAAGCGTGGTGGGTGTATGTGACGAATGGTACAAACAACTACCTAATGCGTCCCAACTACCGGCACTATACCACGAATGACGAGTACGTGTAATCTGTGAATATCCGGGGTAGAATAGGTCTTCGGCAATCAATGCTCATCGTATGAGGCGACTAACGGGATCGGGTGGTCAGATTTGGTTGATGCATGTCATCGTATCCCAATTGTGAGGATTGATGCTCATGCCATTAATAGCTGGATTGTCTGGTACAGAATCGAATATTTACAGGCCGCGGTCAAACAGTTGCAATGTTTCGTTAAACAACAAGTATGGATGCGGCGTTAAACAACACGTATGTGTACTTGCGAGGCCATGAAATGGACGCAATATACAAACTACTCCCGAAAATATAACACTGTTCAGGCGACAAAAATTAACAAGCAAATAATCGATTTGCAGGTGTGTATGTGTTAAAGTATACAAATAAAGACAATAATGATGTCTTTGTGTTGACCAATAAAGCATGTACACAGATATCAAAGGCGTTCCAAACAAACCTTTATCCAAATGTATATTAGTTCAACAAATCATTAGGGAAGAGAATATATGGATGTCAACTTATTTATTATGAGGAACACAACGTTTCAGAGTATATGCTTACTCCTTCATCAGGTGAATGATGATGATGATGATGATGATAATGATAATGATTCGCCTGCTGAAGGAGTAAGCATATACTCCGAAACGTTGTGTTCCTCATAATAAATAAGTTGACATCCATATATTCTCTTCCTTTTGTGTATCACTTCTAAATGCCTTTCAAAGACCTGATACAACAAACCATTGTTGCGCAAACAAGTATAACCATCAACAACTGTTTAACAGTTCACTGGCGTGATACAAAACTACGTAAGTAAAAAGAGTTTCCTGGTTCACAGGTATGCCAAACGTGACTAGTGGATAGAGTTCCTGGTCATGTCAAGGTAACAGGAAAGTTCTTCAAAAGCACCATAAATGACAGATCCTGAACAATCGACACGTTCATAAGTGTGTTTCATAAGTAACTATTGATCATAGGCGGTGTCAGTGAAATAGGTTGTGTGTTTTTATGGTGAAATGAATTTGTAATACAGCTTGTTCCTGAAAATAAGCATGCGGATTGCACGGTAACACTGTCGTGTAATTGGTCGCAAATCGCTGTGCAGATTCGTGTTACTTAAGCATGCCAGAAACAATATCGTAGGTTCGAATCGCAATATTTTAGGGGTTTTTTTCAGCACCGTACTCTAGCTCATTGGTTATACAAAAGTGGAAATTGCTTGAGCCCTCCTTCATCTCAGGTTTTAACCACACAAACTGACACGCCGTGATATGGCTGAGATATTGTTCAAACCGACGTTAAACGTATTTTTATGTATTTCTTGTAATACCAAAATAATTCAGAATTATATTAGGGTGATTATGGTTGATGGCAAAATACGTATGACCAATAGCTTGTCTGTGACTCCAGACAGAAGAGACTATACATCATGAGTGCAGGCGCAAAGACATTAATGTGATCTGAGGTGAGGTGAGGTGAAATTGGGTTAAACGTCGCGTCCAAGATTATTGCACTTATATAGCGACGTGCATGTACGTGTGTGTGTTTGTGTGGCTGCTTGTACTAGTCCGGACTGATGCCGATTTATAGTGCTAGCTCACTGAGAAAACATGCCGCAGTTTAACATGAATACCCCACTCAGACACAGTATACTGTCTCCGAGCCGACCAGTCCTTGTTTTAGCCCCTTAATGCCGAGCGCCAGACAGGGTAACATCTTTAAACGTCTTTTGGTATGACGCGGCCGGGAATCGAACCCCGGACCTTCCGCTCTCCGGGCGGACGCTCTACCACAAGACCACGGAGGCGGTCTAATGTGACCTGAAGGACTCGGAAACATATACCGTTTACCAGGACACAATAAGAAACATTTCGACTTTTCGGAAATGAAAACAGATTTTGTAAAACACGGAACAGCACAGGAAACAATCGTCATTGAACTTCTTGCTTGACTGTTTCGTTGCTTTGGTGTTAAACACCGCACTCAGCAATATTCCAGCAAAATGACGGCGGTCTGTAAATAACCGCGTCTGGACCGGACAATCCAGTGATTGATATCAGGAGCATCGATCCATTCAGTTGGGATACGATGACATGCATGACCACCCGATCCCGACAGTCGCCTCATACGACAAGCATGTTTTGCGGAAGACCTATGCCCACCCGGATCTTCACGGGTGACTGTTGTACATGTATCAGCATCACCTGCGCCCTGATCAGGGGTCGTTGTTTCAGTAAATATCCTAGTAGCAAGCTCTTAGCCACAGTCCATACAAATCACGGCGAGAATATTAAGAATGATCTTTACGTAGCGTAACTAAGTTGGGAATTTAGTAATATGAAAAAACTTAAACAAATATCCTAGGCTCGTTCACTCTAGACCATCATGTACATATAAAAAAAACATAATTTAGTCGTGCCATTTTGGTTGTCTTGAAATGAGGTTTGTGGTACTACTAAGGAAATCTTCGTCATACCTGAATCTGTCTCTGTAACCTCTACTTTCGTATCATTTCCCGTCGACTGAATTGCGGAACCGTTGGCCTCCGCTTTGACAACGTCGCCATTGCTGCTAGTCGTCACATCGTCGCTCTTGTGCGCAGTTATGTTGGCTGACGCAGACCGTTTTCGGGACAAAACTGAAAAAGAAATGTGATGTAATCTTGATTCCAAATATTAGTGTGTCATTATGATTGTGTCCATGCTGCGCTGAAGTGCACTCTCAGAGAAACTCAGCTGCATGGTATCACCTACGTAAACATGGATGTGTCTCAAACTTTGTTTGTTTGTTGTTTTACCCAGCACTCAATATTACAGTTATATGACGGTGGTCGGTAAATAATCCAGTCTGGACCAGAGGATCCAGTGACTGACACTATGAGCATCGATCCACGCAATTGGGATACGATGACATGCATCAACCAAGTCAGCAAGTCTGGCGACCCGATCCCGTTAGTCGCCTCTTACGACAAGCGTGGGTTGGTGAAGACCTATTCTTACCCGGGCCTTCAAGGTTCCGTGTCTTAAAGATTAAGACACAGTCTTTAGGAAGTATTCATCCTATTCCCCAGCGCAGGACATGCGTAACCTATACATTTACACACACTTTGTATGAAACACTGGACACGGATTTACTTAAATTTAGTTGAAGTGGGCGATGTTCTAAAAAGTAGCGTTTGGAAGTTTTCTATCCATTACTGCTATCAAGTTCTGCAAAATACAGTGTAGAGTAAATCCAAAATAAATGCATTTCCTAATTAAGCAAATAAATCCTAAAACAATTAAGGATCACCAGATTCTTTCATACTACTATTGTCACGCCTAAGACCCGGGCTCGATTCCCGACATGGGTACGCCGTGATGTTGCTGGAATATTGCTAAAAGCGGCGTAAAACCATACTCACTCACTACTCTAGCATGGCATGGGTATGGTTTTACACCACTTTTAGCAATATTTCCAGCAATATCACGGCGGGGGACACCAGAGATGGGCTTCACAAATTGTACCCATGAGGGCAATCGGACCCGGGTCTCCGGCGAGACGAGCGAACACTTTAACCACTAGGTTATCCCGCCGTCCCTCTATAGTAATATGAAAGATTAAAGTCGTCCTCAACTCTTCTTTAGTAGTGTAGATTTTAAACTAATGGAGATTATAACACCTATATTTACTACAATGTTAACGCACACCTATCAAAAATTGAAATGAGTTTAGCACGTATAAACTTATCAAACCTAATTTTTATTTCTCTTGAAGTTCAGTACACGTATACAAGTATTCTTTACATGAAGTTTAAAGGGAAACGATTCGGGTTTAAAACATATAAGCATTGTCGACTCACATCTTCACAAAATGAACTAAGAATGTCGTACGGAAACTGTCAACACGTAAAACTAACAAAGGTACCTTTATCTACAATGGCATCTGTCAATCTGCACGTCACGTGCATAAATAACATTGAGACGATGCATTGTAGACCTCAGGCTGTGAACAGATCGCCACAGGCGCCACAAGTAAAACCGACTACCCGCAACGAATTAGCGACTTGTGGCGGGATAAGCTGCTTAACAATTAGTGGTTATTTTATTAACCCTCTTCAGAGTGCCGGTGTTTGCTTTAGCGTAATTGACACCCGTGAAATAAGATCTCTAATGAAAACAAGAATACGTAAGGGGAGCGGATTAAGCCAAGTGTGTTTGAAAGTTGAATGTGTTTACACAGTAGCCATCTAGATGTAATTAGGTATTTGTGAGTGTAAATATTCGTTGAAATTCATTGTCTCGACTGGAAACTGGATTAAGTTTTTGCCGGCTTGAAAACGAATAACCGGAATGCTCTATGTAGCGATGTAAGCGACGAAACGTTTAAGACAAACCAGTAATGTCAGAACATCTTAATTCTGCATATAAATGTACTGATTTTCAGTAGCAGCAATCGCCTACAGAACGTCCTTTTCACGTAACATATATAGGTGGCATCTGAAAGTGATATTTTTCTACAAGTGTATTCTGTGCTCAGTTACATTCTCCCCAATAAATAAATATATCGGTGCGAGTTTATTGTCAGACCAACCATCGATACATGTAAGTATCGGTGCGATTTTATTGTCAGACCAACCATCGATACATGTAAGTATCGGTGCGATTTTATAGTCAGACCAACCATCGATACATGTAAGTATCGGTGCGATTTTATTGTCAGACCAACCATCGATACATGTAAGTATCGGTGCGATTTTATTGTCAGACCAACCATCGATACATGTAAGTATGAGGGGGCAAACTTGTGTTTTTCAACAGTATATGTATATACCGATAAGCTGCAAAGCTTAAAGTAAATAAAGAATTGAAGTATTATTAAAACTGAGTTGAAATGTCTGATGTATATTTCTAATAATGTATTTGAAGACTGACATTGTTGGTGGAAAACACTATGTTGATATGTACTGCATATGGGAAAGACATGTTTTATCTGTCTTTCTGACATGCTATAAAATAATGTGTTTTAATTCTACAAAATAAAAGAAAACATCATCGATCCACAACTGACAGACAAAACAGGGAAAGAGTTTGAAAATTAGTTCGTTGAATTTCGTTATTCATCTGCAAAATAACGTTTTTTGAGAGGCCATGATACTTTGAAGTATACTACTCACACTTTTGATAGGGATATATGAAACTACAATATCCCTATTAAAAATGAGTAGTATATTAGTACATTTGAACCTGTTCGCTTAAACAAAACTTTGATCAATAAGTTAATTTCATGTGTTTCATCATAACCGACATGTTTTTACAGCAGACGTGGACTGAATATGACAAATCCCTAGCCTCGATGTTGACTGGCTTACCTTGACCCATATTCGTGAAGAATCTGTCTGCACTTCAGATCGTCTTTGTTATGTCTGGAAAAAACAACAACCGTAAATCTCGAGTGCGAGTAGACACAACAGTACAACCGATAAAATGACGCCAACACCCGGATCATAATCAACCTGACATATAGGCAAAACAAAACAAGGCTGACCTCAAATGACCTGCGGATAAGTATCGTCAGGTATGCCTTGTATGACTGTCGTAATATGACCTCGCCTTTGGAATCCATTAAGCGTAAAACTGCTAAATTCCGGACATAATTTTGACAGATGAACATTAAATAATCGGTCTCTTTTCGACAAGATAAGTCGGTAGTGAAAAGTATCTATCATGATATGCATCAGACCAAAACAAGATCACAATAAGACGAATATGATATGTGAAACCACGACATGAACATAGAAATACGGGAGCAGTGCTGGAGCGGTATGTAATGGAGTTTCATGCAGATGTGATCACTTTTAAAACTCGACGTTGTTATTCACAACGTACCGATACATGAAGCTATTGTTGCACTGATACAACACATACAGGAATCGGCCTTTAGTTTCAAACACTTTCCAACACCCGCAGCGTTGGAAAAATCTATACGGATGGTAAATCAAATATGTGTCAACACTTTCAAACATTATGTGAACGGGTCTTTGAAAGGCATTTAGAAGTGATGCACATAATGAAGAGAATATATAGATGTCAACTTCTATATTATGAGGAACACAACGTTTGGGAGGATATGCTTACTCCTTCATCAGGATGACAACGTATATACTCCGAAACGTTGTGTTCCTCATAATAAAGAAGTTGACATCCATTTCGCTTCCTTATTATGTGAACGGTTCTTACAAAATACTATTTGATGTTACTTTGACAATCTACAAGCAGGAAAACATGAACAAATGCACGTTTCAACATCAGGCGATATACACTTCTCAGAAGTTAACGACCACTCTCATATAACTAGTGAGTGAGTTGGGTTTAACGCCGCTTTTAACAATATTCCAGTTATATCACGGCTTGTCAGCTTAATGTGGGAGGAAAGCCCGAAGTGATGCAGGTCTCAGACGTTTACCACTTCGGTGAAACCCACGAGCACGGGTATGGTGCTGACAAACCTGGAAACATAATCGGAGCGAACCGGGATTCGAACCCACAATCATAGGTTTCTGGTGTGCCCAAGGGACGCAACTCAGCACAGCGAATCGCGTCGCCTTAGACGACTGGGCCACCCGTGCCCCCTCATATAACTAGAGTAGATATGTCATGACATGCCAGATTAACTATAGTAACATGAAAGAATCAGGCGTTCTTTGACTTCTTTTGAGTAGTATATTTACTGTGCTGGTTTTTTTCTTCTAAACAATGTCATACATATACTACTGCATTTCGACTCTAGGAAGGTGTGCGGATTTGGGTTTGGGGATCTTCTAAGGGATAGAAGGTGTGCTGGAATGTCAAAACTTTAAACGAGAAACCCATAATGGTTCAGATTACCTATGTGTTAATCTAAAATAAAAGCCACACGATAAACATTAAAATTAAAAAAGGAAGCTATAGTTTATGCCGATCGTTTTCAATGAATGAATACTGACAGTTTTCATAAGCTGGTTCTCAATAAAGACAATGTCAAAAAGACATTGGTAATGCGGAATGTCAACAAAACGTTCAAGGAAATGTTTCATGTTAGGTAGACAACACTTCATGGCAAGTACATTTAGCCGAAATCGTACTAATCACAAGAACCGGCAACTAACGATACTCACGATGGAGTGGAAAGGCTGTAGTACATCCGTATTAGAATAAACGCAATAAAATGTATCCCAAACAGTGCGTGACGCTTTCACACAAGTCCCTTCACACGGGGCGGGAGAGCACAAGTTGATCAGACGCATTCCATTACAACAGGTCTGCACTCACTAGCTGTGGACTGTGCGGAGCTTTGCGCCTTAACATTCCGGGTGCAACCTGTTGCTTGTCTGATCATCTCCGCTCCTATTCAATACTACTTTCTGGTGACGGCGATTGTTCATTATGTCATATTCACCACACAGATGGTCGCGACCGACTTGGTGAGCGAGCGATTGGCTGGACCACCTGTCAGTCACACCATGTCTTTCACGGACGCACCAGCTCAAGCGTCAGCGGTAGATGGCATCTTCTATCAGGGAGTTTATGTGCGACGTCTTACATCGACGTGATGTGTTAAACTCCGATATTTCATATACCACTCAATTTGTGATAGGGGTCTTCTTAGTACATAGGTGGGGAATAAATCTGACAGATAAAATGGAGAAGCTTACGGATATTATTCGATATTGTCATTCAACTGGCGCTTTTCAGTTTAATGCCAAGTTCAAAGGAATATAGATCATCATTTGATCGGGGCTGGTCATTTATATTTATGGTGTGTGTGTGTGTGTGTGTGTGTGTGTGTGTGTGTGTGTGTGTGTGTGTGTGTGTGTGTGGGTGTGTGTGTGTGGGTGTGTGTGTGTGTTTGTGAGGGTGTGTGGGTGTGTGTGTGTGAGAGAGAGAGAGAGAGAGAGAGAGAGAGAGAGAGAGAGATGGAGAGATAGATTACCGTCCGACCCCTCACTCCCTATAATAAAAGTCCAATCCCTAAATAATGCTCCAGCACACCCACCCACACCCTTCCCTTTTCTCACCGACCCTCCCCTATAACAAATTACCAGTCCCCTTATCTGTGTTTCGCCAAAAATTTGAAATATTTCAATATCCAATCTTAATGATGAATTCGTATGGATTCTTAAAGGGATTACGCCCTCACCACACTTCAAGAGAGAGTGTCCCAAATTTACCAACTGGCATGTTACTGATATCCAGGACGCTTTGGTTTTACGTTTGTAACACAAGAATACAAGTGGCATTTGTCCTACTTCTTTGCATAAGGGGTAACGAAATATCGTCCCTTTACTTCCGCGTTTATGTAAGGTTCATATTGTCACATTTTCATGATATGCAGATAAGGAAACACTAATCTCCTTCAATGATTTGAGGTCTGCCCGGGGTTTACTCGGAAGTGAGCTTGATTATGGCTCAAATTGTTCCTTTTTTCGACACAACTTTCACGCCAAAGAGTTATTACAAACGTCTTGTATCCTCTATCATACATTCATTTCACCACTGGGTAGAAACATAAAACAGTAACATTTACCCTAACATTGACATTGGTCCACTATAAAAATGGATGAATGGATGAATATATTTATATATGTATATGGGGGTGGGTGGGTGAGATGTTTGGGGGGGTGGGGGCGAGAGAGAGACTGCTGAGGATGAGTGAGTTGGGTTTAACGCCGCTTTTAATAGTATTCCAGTTATATCACGGCGTGTCAGCTTAATGTGGAAGGAAAGCCCGAAGTGATGCAGGTCTCAGACGTTTACCACGTTTAACCTAGAAACATAATCGGGGCTAACCGGGATTCGAACCCACAATCATAGGTTTCTGGCGTGCCCAAGGGACAGCGAATCGCGGCGCCTTAGACGACGGGACCACCCGTACACCCCTGCTGAGGATGAAATAGTACTTAAATTTGTAAAGTGACAAAATTGTCGTCAACCAGTTCCAGTACTTAAAAGGTCCGCATCAAATTACGTTTCCCCTTTCCGTTCCCTGTATTGGTGAACCAGAACCCTAAAGCAGAAATCTAGTGCGATCCTGACTATCAAATAAAACGCACAATTCCCAAACGTCTCACGCCTTGACGATATCAGATGCATGTATGAAGAAGTCCACAGAGTTCATACCCCTGAACATCTAAAATGCTACTAAAACAGTAATACACGAGTTGTCGTGGATTACGTTACACCCACATAGCTTCGTATATCCTCTGGTCCCAGGCGTGCGGAGACTGACACACCGCTGGTATTGTAACATAACGGGTGATGCTCGTAAAACAAAACGAGCCCACGCCTGTCCTATAATTACAGCATTCGAGAGACCTTACATGTAAACTCCTGTCGCGCTCTGATTCCTTATATTCCAGCTGTTTTTCGGTACTCCTAATATGCGAGGCATCGAATTTAACGTCGCGTACAAGATTATTGCACATTTATGTAGCATGCTCGTGTGTGTATTTGTGACAATGCCGATTTTATAGTGCTAGCCCACTGAGATACTATGCCACAATTGAACGTGGATACCCCACCCAGACAGTATAGTGACTCCAACCGGATGTCCTTGCCTTCCCTTGTACCAAGCGCCAGGCAGGGTAACAAAAAGTACCACATGTGACGACAGTGGTCACTCCACATGTGTAATTAACAAAGTATACAGGGATATGGAGTGGTTTCACGGCAAACACGTTGCGATGAAGGCTCCGAAATTGGACACAGCGTCATACTACTAGGAGGTAAATTATGGAAAGGGAAACTTACTTTGATACGCACCTATCAAGTAATCGAGCTGGGCGACGAGCGTTTTATGCTCACCACAAACCCATCCTAATTACTGCAAGTTCTCCCGACACAGCAAGTGATAATTGACTGCCAACGTGGGGTACTAAAATGTCAACATCGTCACCAATCCCATGGTAGAGAAGTTGCACTGGAAAACCTCGATACCCAGACTAACATTGATCATAACACACACCCACACATATGATTTAAACAAGTGCCCTCGTGTCAGGATGATAGACGACGTGCTTCCGTATCAGTATGAATGCGGATCAGAATGATTGGAGATCATTTTTACGAGATCCCCAATCATACTGATCTGCAATCATACTGATATGGAAGCACGTCGTCAATCATACTGACACGAGGGCACTTGATCACGCGTTCAAGCATACAGACGAAGGAGCACATGTTCAATACTACAGACACGGGGGCACTAGTCTATAATACTTTCACGAGGGCACCTGGTCAATCATACTGATACCAGATCATAGTCAGTCATACAGACAGACAGACAGAAGCACACTGCCATGTATACAGATGGAGGAGCACATCGTTCACCATACAGACACGGGAGCACATCGTTCATCATACAGACACGGGAGCACATCGTTCATCATACAGACACGGGAGCACTTCGTTCATCATACAGACATGGGGGCACATCGTTCACCATACAGGCACGGGAGCACATCGTTCATCATATAGACACGGGAGCACATCGTTCATCATATAGACACGGGAGCACATCGTTCATTATACAGACACGGGGGCACATCGTTCATCATACAGACACGGGAGCACATCGTTCATCATATAGACACGGGAGCAAATCGTTCATTATACAGACACGGGAGCACATCGTTCATCATATAGACACGGGAGCACATCGTTCACCATACAGACACGGGGGCACACTGTTCATCATACAGACACGGGGGTACATCGTTCATCATATAGACACGGGAGCACATCGTTCACCATACAGACATGGGGGCACATCGTTCACCATACAGACACGGGAGCACATCGTTCATCATACAGACACGGGAGCACATCGTTCATCATACAGACACGGGGGCACATGTTCAGTCCCACTGACACGGGTGTGAAGGTCAGTCATACCATCATGGAGGTGCAATCCTACTTAAAGAGCGAGTCTCGCTCTTTAGGAAACAAAAATACAGATATTCTCTCACGTACAGAGCTAAAGGCTGAAATATAGAAAAAAAACACCAAAAATAATGTCAAGCTAGTGGCTTAGCGGGCCCATTCACTAACATAACGGGAACGAAAAAATAAAATACCACCAGCTTAACGGCGTAGTTCAGTATGACCATGTATATATCAATGCATTCTTCAGACAAACAGCTCAGTCCATAAAATCTTCATACATAAAAGGTAGTTAATTCTTACGGCCTTGAACATGTCACGAAGTAACACTTTCACCACAAAGATGAAAATGCCAAAGGTTGTCACATTTCCTTATTCCACGTGCTTGTTAGGTGAGAGTCGGGTCAGTCGACATAGTTGAGATAGCTAAGAGAGAGCGGTAACATATAGTTACAGTATTGCCATCAGGCAACACGGGAACGTACGCCAAGGAGCTACATGGAGCCAACAATCAAAGACATACCTTCAGAATAGAGCAACATTTCTCAAGCTGTTGTAAATTCAACAAGGAAGCAAACAATGGCTTAAAGACTTAGTTTCAAAAGGTCAATGTGATGTTTTGGAGACTTAATTAACACCTGGTGGAATTTCCAGGTGCAGACAGTACTAAGCCCCCAGGGGAGTGCAGAAGATGGAAGGTGACCTTGACGTCGGGGGTGACCTTACCAACGCAACGGTCGGACTCCCACAAGCTATCTCCGGTCATCGCATGTCCTACCATTTGACAGACTGATACTGCATGTGTGATATTCAGGTCTACCGCATCTTTCGTCAAGACGACGACAAAATTCCTCCCATATACATGTCCAATATTACAAATGGCATCAGAACAATAACAACTCATATTAAGGACGCAATGCTCCAATCACTGTAAAAAAAACCAGAAAATCTATCCTTGGGTGCGCGAGGGATTTAAGATCAAAAGTAGCGTCGAACTTAAACTATCGATCGTAAAACGTCATAAAAAATGTATTGACAAAAAAACTCGTATGCATGTACGTATACAAATTTGACCAGGAAACTTGTATATCGGACACCTTACTGGTTTCCGGGGCCACCCTAACGTATAGACTCAGCCTACAATGTGCGAAAAGATTCTCCATATCCGGTGATAGCATGTGTCACCGTTAATGGTGCATGCGATAATGTGCCCAGACAACGAGATGTCTTAGCCATGACGAATCTCACACTGAACAGAATGATCGTTTACTTTCGCGTGATATCCAGTACTTAAAACGTTCTTCTACGTTTGAGGAATGTACAGGCAGGTTCAATGACACGGGCACCATCAGTCGTTGGTATCTGGTGACAACAACCGACAAATGGAGTAAATCGCTGGCTTCATCGCCTCATTGTACACGGGCAGTAAATCTGGAAATAGACAGACTATGTACACAATTTAGATACGGAACTAAGCGTAAACGGCTTCATTTGTTAAGTATGTTTGATAGCGTCTCGACACTGGCGTTCTTCTCCTTATCGTTTTCAGCACCGCGTTTCAAGGTCAGCGGTTCAATGTTAATGGTACAATTCATGCACCGTAGTAAGCATTATGAATAGATGGGAGGTCTAGGCAGAGCTCGAAATAGCTGCCTGCCCGCTAGCCAAATGCCATTGACTTTGAAATTGGGCAAGTAACATTTCCGTAAAGCTTGCCCGACTGTCTAGTAGATAGATAGGATAGATTAGACAGAACAGACAGATATATCGATAGACAGATAGACAGACAGGCAGATAGATAGAAGATATATATCAGATAGATAGAAATTCATACACTGGCTCTAGGTACGCTATTAGGTTTTAGGATGTGCTAATACACTAGTATGGAAAAATAACCGTTCTCGTGCATCGTGAATGATGAATATTTCATTTGGTTTTCGGAAATGGTACGAAATACTCAGTTATGAAATCAGTCTTGTTTATTAAGCCAGTAAATCTGTGTCCGTACATGCGAATGCGGCTTCTCTACGCCCTTGACATGAAATATGTCTGCTATAGATCACATGAAGCAAAGCCCCTCGGTTCTAAAATCCTTCGTGCTGTGTTGGGTATGGTGACAGTATTGTTAGCGTTATCCCCAGGACTACGATATGATTGTACGTCTAGGTCCCCCCTTACACTCAGACAAGCTGGAAGTATATCCGGGTATGTACACACGAGGCGACTTGTATTGTCCTGACTGACCATACAAACACTGGAGATGCTACGAGAAGAATGGAATCTGGTCACGTCCCGTTGCTCCAGCAGTCGTGGACAATGGGAGGAGTGGAGGTGGACAGGGTAGCAGTAGACTGACCTCATCCACCCTGCTGGGCACACAACGCCTGCATACCAGGCCACAACCCGCCGTGGCTCCCTGTCACCTGCTACAATAGTGTTTAATAGATGTCACAGAGTGTAGGGTTTCTCAACAACAGGGAATGCATAGGTGGTGAGATCACCAACATCTGGATTCGAGGTGTACGCAATGGTGTATTAACGTAGTGTTAGAAACTAACACTTCATGAACCGAAACACCTTTTATACCACATGTTCTGTTCTCGAATTCAATAATGCAATTAGCACCCTGTGGTGCATATAATCCATAATCGCAAAATGTAAACAAAGAATGTGAATCACATCTCATTCAAGGGTCCATCTTTAAACAAATGCCCACGACTACGATTCGAGACGAGAGTTGGCGACACAGTTTCCGAGATATACAACCATAAATAATACCAATATTCATATTATTCATCACAGTATATAAAAACCTATGGTACAAAGCAAATATGCGTTCTATATATTTGAAAGTGATTCGTGAAGCATAGCCGTCACACAAGAGGATTTCAAGGATCTCAAGCCCATCAAGTTTATTGAATGTGAAGTAGCTAGGGACAGTGTATACATATTTTCAATGATGGACATTAGGCTCTCTACGGTAAGTGGTGTTAAATCCATAAATACGACTCTTGTATGTTTAAGTTACTAGATATGTATATATTATGTAGTAAGATATCCGTTAATACGCGTTACATAAAATACACACTACAAACTTCCAGTCGTACTTGTTCCAATAAAAGTAAAATAATTCTATATATTTACGAGACAGACACGAGTTATTATTGTTATCATATACGTGGTATCAGTCAAGCGCACCTGTTGATTAATAAGAACACCACTTGAGAGATGTGAGCACTGACTGTCACTGACGCACGTCGTAGTATTAACCACTTTGATGAAACGTACGAGCACGTGCATGTTGCTAA
The DNA here is from genome assembly GCF_022045235.1 of Haliotis cracherodii. NCBI lineage: Eukaryota > Metazoa > Mollusca > Gastropoda > Lepetellida > Haliotidae > Haliotis > Haliotis cracherodii. The sequence goes on from NW_027266286.1 coordinate 12,313,453, forward strand.
ATGGCGACGAATCACGATCAGGCCAAAATTTGGACTTGAAGCTGCACTCAGCAGATCGTGACGACTGAGGAACATAATTGACAGTTGCATCATCTCGACTGCTTGAGATGATTTCGTGCACATAACGCAATAAACCTAATGGATATTGATGGCCCACTTCGAACACTAGTGTAGTTGTGAGTGAGTATGGTTTTACGCCGCTTTAAGCAATATTCCAGCAATATCACGGCGGGGGACACCACAAATGGGCTTCACACATTGTACCCATGTCGGGAATCGAACCCCGGTCTTCAGCGTGACGAGCGAACGCTTTACCACTAGGCTACCCGACCGTACCCTAGTTAGTTCAGAAGGTTGCATTGATGGCCATGACGAGACACGATATATGTACATATACATACCAAGTATGTTCCACACAAGTAAACTCATTCCCTGTAACTGGAATATTGCTCAAAGCAGCGTTAAACCCTACTCACTCACTGACTATTAGGGGCGGTCGGGTAGCCGAGTGGTTAAAGCGTTCGCTCGTCATGCCGAAGACACGGGTTCGATTCCCGACATGGGTACAACGTGTGAAGCCCATTTCTGGTGTCCCCCGCTGTGATATTGCTGGAATATCGCCTAAAGCGGCGTAAAACCATACTCAGTCACTCACTAACTATTACTGTCTAACGAGCGCTTACATAGTTGGATGTTACGTGTGTAAACTTTCAGGCCATGTCACCAATCATTCGATGATGTAAGTAAACCTGATAACATGGTTTGAATCATGTAACTCACAATTTGACATAGTATTACTGCTATTGACCTGATGACACGTGTTCGCCTCCTACCTGCATACACTCTGATTGATGAGGGTTGGAGCACAACACGTGTCGAAGTGTGATTGACAGGTAAGTATCGTGGAGACGGGGACAAGAATGATGGTCGGGCGCGGACAGTCAATTATTCTCCACATTGCAAACGCCTTACATTGTCAGGTCATCTGTTAGTAGACATACGACATGCATCCTGTTAGGTAACATACCTAGATTCCTGTTGTCATCGCTGGACGAACAATGTGGCTACTTAATTGCCAGATGACGCGATTGTACATAACCTTGTACATAACCATGCACAATTAATTATATTCATTAGCCTACGTCATAGCACACTGGAGAAGGATGTTATGACAAGTGAATTGTACAGTACTAATTTATGTTACACCCATGATATATCATGCAGATTAAATTAACATATAGTTGTAAATTTGCCCTCTTTGATCAACGTAAATTTTTCAAGTGAGTTGTGAGTGAGTGCGAGAGAGGATTGTTTGGGCTTTGGATAATCCCAGTTATATCAGGACGTTTCAGCTTTATGTGGGATTCAAGCCCGAAGTGATCCAGGTTTTACAATAGTTTTGGCTCTGAACAGTATTTCAGTTATTTCGGGGCGTTTTTGCTTTATGTGGGATGCAAGCCCTAAGTGATGCAGGTCCCAGACATTTACCACTTTTGAAAAACCTACGGGGATTGTGCTGACAACTACAAACATAAGCAATTCGGAAAGGACTTGAACCTGTAATCGCAGGCTGCTGGCCTACTTAAGGGACACAACTCTGCAGAGTGAATTACGTCGCCTTTAACGACAAGGCGACCTGTGCTCCTCAAAGATTACCGAGTTTATTTAACAAATTATTTTGTTATTTATGAAAGAATTGCAAACTGGGAAGACGCAAATATTTTGACATGATTGAATAACCCTGTACACACCATACTTCAGGAAAGCGTGCTGTGCGGGAGAGTGAGAAGAAAAACTAATTTAAGTTACGACTGGCCAAACAATTGTATTATTTTAAGTAAACTAGATCTCACTGTGCTGTGGCTCGTGGGTCGTGGTCCTGTGTACCTGCTGTGGTCGTGTTGACTCGCCAGCTTAACCCCACATACGGCACGGCTCTAGCGTTTATCTACAAATTGACACGGGCCTGTTGTCCCCTAATTCTTACAGGTTAAATTTTGTGGATGTCCTCCATAATACAGTGTTAGCCTGGTACACGGAGGATGAGGAGACGACCGCGAATGGTGGCTGGTGTTTACTTCGACGGGGGCGTGAAATAACAGGCCGAAGTTAATAAGTATTACCACCACCACCGCACTGCCACAATTATACTATCGCATAACAGTGATGTCCACTAAACGTGGCGTCTTATAGTGAAAAGATACTTTAATGAGTGCTTAAGTGTAATGCCAATGAAGTAATGTTAACGCAGTCATTTTCTGTTTCATCACATTTTACACTTTACCTTACGTGATTTAAGACAGTTCTTTAATACCTAACACTTAAACCCGTTGGGACGTCAACTGATACAGCAAGACATGCGACCAGATTCTAACACAAAAGGAAACAGATTCGACTCTGCTGTTTAAGGCATATCTAATGACGTAAGTATGGCCTGTAAATATTTGAACTATCCAAGACATAGCCCGCTAACCGATGCTCAGCTCGGTGAACTTTATTAGTGAGTGAGTGAGTTGGGTTTAACGCCGCTTTTAACAGTATTCCAGTTATATCGCGGCGTGTCAGCTTAATGTGGGAGGAAAGCCCGAATTGATGCAGGTCTCAGACGTTTACCACTCCGGTGAAACTCACGAGCACGGGTATGGTGCTGACAAACCTAGAAACATGATCGGGGCGAACCGGGATTCGAACCCACAATCGTAGGTTTCTGGCGTGCCCAAGGGACGCAACTCTGCACAGCGAATCGTGGCGCCTTCGACGACTGGGCCACCCGTGCCCCCGGTGAACTTTATTAAAATAAGTCCCAAATCCGTGACAACACAAACCTCTTTTAACTACGACTAGGTGGAATTTAACACTGGGGTGTGGCTTGTCAGTAATGTTAATTCTCACGACAGTTAAATCCTGGCTTAGACATAGAATCTGTCGACCATTAATAATTACTCAGTCCTTTGCTATAATACACGATTCAGTGGAGATTCTCACCTGGCGGGCTAAGCTCTCAGCAAGGACTAGTTTGAGTTTGTCGGTGGTATCAGTCACATTCCAGCGTTAAACAACACCTGGAGACCGAGGAACTGAAGGTTTAAGTGTCCATTTCCATTGACATAGATATAAAACTGACCTTGTCGTGCCTCCCACGACATTAGCTGTAGGCTATGTCTATGAAGTCACACACAGATCGCTATCCATTTCGTGTTAAAGGCGTGTTAAAGACATCATATTTAATGATATGTATCTACCATAGACAAAATATAATCAAAATGGATAAATTACCAAGAACAAAGCTTAAGAGTTGAGGCAATCTAGACTTGCCACGTCATTCTACACTTCTAGTTAGATTAAATTGAATTTGATCACTAGGGTCTGGGAGAGAAGACAACTGAAGGGACATGTGTGCAAGGGAATAACAAAAGGTTGTTGCCGAATTGGTATACATCGTCCATGTGGATCCCGTTTTTGTTGACAAGCAGGGATTGTATGGTATGAACGTTATTTTCATGTTTAAAAGTCTACTCCTGTATGTGGAATACTTATGAATCAGATAAAACAACGGGATAAGAAGCTGCATCCATGTCATCACCTTTTGCTGAATTATTTGAGGTACTTTGTATCAAAGAACTTTTTTTTTTTCTACTGTGTAACCAATACGTCAAAGTAACGACGAATTGCATTATGAAAATCGTATAGAGTTCGAGATAACCTTTTAAGCAATTTAGTTTTTACTCGAAGGTCTCTATTTTAATTGTTGTTTTTTACATTTTTCATTGGGTGACCAATATTTTTTCACTCATCTATTCATCACTCTATTGGTATTTTCCCAACATAAGTGATCATTTTAATATTTACCAAAAATGAAATAATGTTTTAGATGTATATAACGGTTCTAAATATAAAGGATTGAGTCGGAAAGAAATTGGCTCGTAATTGTGTTTCGGAACATAGCTCGTTTGTACGCATGCTTATTGGGTATATTCTCTTGCTGATGTTATACATTTGAGTACCAGCTAGCGTGCACGTCTACCCGTGTGGGAGTACCAGCCAGCGTGCACGTCTACCCGTGTGGGAGTACCAGCTAGCGTACACGTCTACCCGTGTGGGAGTACCAGCTAGCGTGCACGTCTACCCGTGTGGGAGTACTAACTGGAAAGTATGTCTACCCGTTAGGTAGTACTAGCTAACGTGCATGTCTACCCGTGTGGTAGTACTAGCTAGCGTGCACGTCTATCCCTGTGGGAGTACCAGCTAGCGTGCACGTCTACCCGTGTGGGAGTACCAGCTAGCGTGCACGTCTACCCGTGTGGGAGTACTAACTGGAAAGTATGTCTACCCGTTTGGTAGTACTAGCTAGCGTGCATGTCTACTCGTGTGGTAGTACTAGCTAGCGTGCACGTCTACCCCTGTGGGAGTACCAGCTAGCGTGCACGTCTACCCGTGTGGGAGTACTAACTGGAAAGTATGTCTACCCGTTTGGTAGTACTAGCTAGCGTGCATGTCTACTCGTGTGGTAGTACTAGCTAGCGTGCACGTCTACCCCTGTGGGAGTACCAGCTAGCGTGCATGTCTACCCGTATGGTAGTACCAGCTAGCGTGCACGTCTACCCCTGTGGGAGTACCAGCTAGCGTGCATGTCTACCCGTATGGTAGTACCAGCTAGCGTGCACGTCTACTCGTGTGGGAGTACCAGCTAGCGTGCACGTCTACCCGTGTGGGAGTTCTAACTGGAAAGTATGTCTACTCGTGTGAGCATACTAGCTAGCGTGTATGTTTGCCCGTGTGAAAGTATACAAGCTGTGGTGTATGTCTACCCGTTTAAGAATACCAGGTAGTGTCCACAGGTCCACCCGTTTGAGTATACTAAATTTCGTGCCTGAATACCTATCCTCGTATACCAGCTGTCGTGTATGTCTACCTTTATGAGTAATAAGTTAGTCACATTTTCACATTTAATCAAGCTATCAAGGTCGCACATTCAATCCATAATCTGATTATAGAGATGAATTCTCAATTACATTATGTGTATGAATACACCAAGCTCTTTTGTGTCTGCCCCGAAATCGTGAGTATGTCACCTACATTGTATTTCTGCATCGCCGACCACGGTCAGTGGAATGTTTGATACAGAAACTATGGCGATGACGAGATAGTTATGTCGTCTTCATCAGATATGGACGCTCAAAAGAATTGCTTTGTGTACTCGAGTGTTGAAACTATTCAAGTAATGCGGAGGATGAACATCTTGATTTGACTAAAAGCTGTTATTCAAATAAGTTCATATATTTCAACAGATAGAGAATGTAACAACATGTATCATATACACTCTATTGTTGAAGTAGAGAATAGCAACTGTACAGCTGGAGCAGAGAATGTTACAGACACTACAGCTGGAGCAGAGAATGTTACTGACACTACAGCTGGAGTACAGAATGTTTCAGACACTGTATAGCTGACACAGAGAATGTTACAGACACTACAGCTGGAGCAGAGAATGTTACAGACACTACAGCTGGAGCAGAGAATGTTACAAACACTACAGCTGGAGCAGAGAATGTTACAGACACTACAGCTGGAGTACATAATGTTTCAGACACTGTATAGCTGACACAGAGAATGTTACTGACAAGAAAGCCAGAGCAGAGAATGTTACAGACACTACAGCTGGAGCAGAGCATGTAACAGACACTACAGCTGGAGCAGAGAATGTTACAGACACGAAAGCTAGAGTAGAGAATGTTACAGACACGAGTAGAGAAAGCTAGAGCAGAGAATGTCACAGACACGAAAGCTAGAGCAGAGAATGTTGTAGACACGAGTAAGTGAGTGAGTTGGGTTTAACGCCGCTTTTAACAGTATTTCAGTTACATCACGGCGTGTCAGCTTAATGTGGGAGGAAAGCCCGAAGTGATGCAGGTCTCAGACGTTTACCACTTCTGTGAAACCCACGAGCACGGGTATGGTGCTGACAAACCTAGAACCATAATTGGGGCGAACCAGGATTCGAAACCACAATCATAGGTTTCTGGCGTGCCCAAGGGACGCAATTCTGCATAGCGAATCGCGGCGCTTTAGACGACTGGGCCACCCGTGCCCCCTTATAGACACGGAAGCTGGAGTAGAGAGTGAGTGAGTATGGTTTTACGCCGCTTTTAGCAATATTCCAGCAATATCACGGCGGGGGACACCAGAAATGGGCTTCACATGTTGTACCCATTTCGGGAATCGAAACCGGGTCTTCAGCGTGACGAGCGAACTCTTTAACCATTAGGCTACCCGACCGCCCCCTAGAGTAGAGAATGTTTCTATACAGAAACTACAACTTGAGCAAAGAATGTTACAGACACTACAGCTTGAGCAGAGAATGTTACAGACACCACAGCTAGAGCGGAGAATGTTACAGATACTACAGCTGGAGCAGAGAATGTTACAGATACTACAGCTGGAGCAGAGAATGTTATAGACACTACAGCTGGAGCAGAGAATGTTACAGATACTACAGCTGGAGCAGAGACTGTCGCAGACACTACAACTGGGGCAGAGAATGTTACGTGCTGGAGCAAGGGTACACATAATGCTATTAATTTTATTAAACTATGCACGGCGGAATCGAAAAATATACACCTACGTTAAGGGTGAATTGATCGCAACATCAACGCTGAAAAAGGGACGGATGAAAACTATGGACGTGTTTATCATCATCTGAGGTTTTATTGACACGTTATATTTGTCCTCGCCGGCCTTGCTATTGTATCCATCAATGCAAACGCTATTCATGTATATGTATGTATTTACGGTTGGTAGTGGGCTGTTGCTGTGTCACTGCTTGAGTCTACTTGGATGTGCATGTATTACACTCACGTGCATGGAGGAGTATTACGTTATTACAATATAAACGCGCGTTAAATATATGCAGCACATATTCTCCAAGTTGCAAATGTCGACTTTAATCTTGCACGTGATACCCCAGGCAAGTGAGTCTTTAACACTTAACCAACGATGGATGGTCAGAATATTCATCAACACTTTGTCAAAAGGTTTGGGTTCTGGGCTTGGATTTACAAGAAATTACCAAATATTCTTCCTGCTATTAAGATGTGATACTCAATGTGGACAGCTTGGTATGTTGCAAACAGATGTGTACGTCATGTGATAACAGAAATAACGTAAAATGTTTTACAAGAAATTTCCTTCCTAACTTTCTTCCTGCTGTTAAGCCGTGATAATCAATGTTCACAGTTTGATATGTTCCATAACGATGGGTATACGTCGTTCACAATAGTATGTCTGATAAGAAGAGAAATTATTTTTAATGTTCCAAATGCGAGACATGCTTTATCAACTGAAAATCCCTTGGAACCATGACCTTATACAAGGACCAAGCACAGAATTACAAGAACCATTGGACTTTCCTATCAGGACGTGATAGTAACGTATCAATGTTTGTCAATGGCAATAACAGCCATCACGTGTGAATTTACTGCTACAGAACACGTTGTTGCCCTGATCCGTAACTAACAATACAGGAGTGAATTGTGTTACATCAAACTGAAGCCACTCACGTGTGTGGAGGTCTTTCTATCCGTGTGTAGCCGTGTACAATCCAGTGTCGGATACTGCCAGGATGGGAGATGGAGGAGAGGGTGATGCCTCAGTAGCTGATGTCCGTGTGTCTCTCGTATCCCCACTGGGCGACAGCCCCGCGACGCGCTTCATATATAATACATAAGTATATGGCAGATAAGCCCGCAAGCTCGCTAGCGTTGGACGAGTGTCGGGACGTGATTTATGCGTCAAGTGGGACACTGTCAGCGAGGGTCACGGTCAAATAACACTGGAGGATGAATATATAATATAAGATGGGCTGCTGTTGCTGCTACTACTACGGTCAGTTGTAGCTGGTGAGTGGACAGTTCTACGCATCGACTAACCACAAGCGAAAGTACCTTTAACTTCAAAGTAAGGTCCCACTCACCGACAGGTAGACAACCCGAGAGAGAGTGAACCCCACTCCGCAGGACGTCCTATAACACAAGTTACAGCTTTCCCCTGGGACCTAGATACAACACAGACACAATTATAAACACTTTCCTACTGGACAGTTTGTCTCAAGGAATCTGGGCGACCGTCAAAGTGAATTAATACCTCTGCCAACGGAGCTTGATAGTTGAGAATTGTTGATACCCAAGGCTGTTGAAAGGCGGCAGCAAAATCCCGCATACAATATGGTCAGCCAAGCAGTGAAAACAGAGTTCACTTAAAAGCTTTGACTTCTCAAAATTCATTTCCAAGTACGTTCTGAGTGAGTGGCTCAGTGGGATAATGAAAAGTCACTTAGGCATTTCAATAAAGGACAGATATCAATGTTAATTGTAGCATATGCAGTAGTGTTAGCCCGGATTTCCTCGCATTCCACAGCGACGATTTCTAGGGCAAATTCTCCAGTGCGTTTTGTAAACAATAAGAGACGGGTCACGTGTTGACCAAACCTGACATTTTATACCTTAGAGAGACAAACTATTTGTTGAGCGTTATACCCAATGTGATTAAAATAGCTGTGGAAGGGAGATAAATTTGTTATTTAGGAGACATTCGAGAACGCGTGTTACATTTCCGTACGCATCATAAATCCTTATCAACTGTTACGTTTCGGGGAGGTAACATTTACTGTACGATGTCAGCGCGTTGCCTTGGAATGTATCACAACCTAAGCTACAGCAGTCTACAAGTTTCAGCTGCAAGCAAGGAAGTATATTAATCGCCCACCGATACAACTTGAATGACTTACACAATTTAGGAAAGCGTCTGTTTTAGTTGTATTTTTCCTCATAACAATATGCACGTGTACTCCACGACGCTTTAAAGTTTCAACAAAATCAGTAAATACTCTAGACTATCGTTTCACTTGATTGTCTGGTCCTCTCGATCGAGTGGTCAAGACTCGATTTCTTTTACATGGCTGTCGTCGTGTGGCAGGAGTATACTAAAATTTAGCTTGATGTGCGGCGTCAGGCAACAAACGATCACTTACTTTTTATGCAAAATGTTTTTGGCGCGTATTGCCAAAAGGGCAAGACATCCTTACCCTTCTCCCGAAAACCTGGTGAGTGAGTGAGTGAGTATGGTTTTATGCCGCTTTCATCAATATTCCAGCAACTTCACGGCGGGGCACACCAGAAATGGGCTTCACACATTGCACCCATGTCGGGAATCGAACCCGGGTCTTCGGCGTGACGAGCGAAAGCTTTAACCACAAGGCTACCCGACCGTCCCCCGAACAACTGGCATCATTTTGGTGATCCATTCATAGCATTGTCACCGCTACTTGATCTTTTACGCCAAATGAAGACTGTTTCGGCAGATAATCGAGAATTAATGTTCTTCTTGGTTTTATATTTTTGATATAACGACGATGGATAAACAAAGCATCACAAGCATTTATTACACCTTCGAAGATGGCAAGGCAGCATCTTAATCAAATGTGAGATTGAGTTAACTCCGCCAACAAGTTAATGGTGGCCTGTAATATGTTGAATTTGCAGGAAATAAGCCAGTGAGTGAGTACGCTTTTACACCGCTTTTAGCAATATTCCAGCAATGTCACGGTTGGGGACGCCACACATTGTACCCATGTCGGGAATCGAACCCGGGTCTTCGACGTGACGAGCGAACGCTTTAACCACTAGGCTACCCGACAGCCCCGGAAATAACCTAGAGGCCGATGATGTCAGCATTAATCTGCTTTGTTGACAGGAAGCTAAGGCTTTCCAGCACTTTGAAAATGGCACATGTCATAAGCAAGACGAATGTCACATGTCATTGAGGTAAGATGGGTTTTAAGTGCATTCGAAAACGTTTACTACAAAGGATCAGTCATGACCCACAAATGAATGAAGTAACTGTTGTAGATATTCTAAACCGCTGTAGCACAATTAACAAACCGTGATCCATCCTTTCTCATTCTATCGTCCGTAACGAAGGGCTATTACCTCTAGCAGCACAGACAGCGTTTGAATGGATGACCCTATCTCTGCCGAAGCCTAGCTGGTTTAGTGAATCACTCTCCGGTGTGATTCAATGCTTTACTACAACTGAAGAGCTTAGAGCTAAAAGGGGCCAAAGTGCACTTTGGCCCTTTTTGCATATTACTGCATAAATAACATCTATGAGTTCTTGTCTACCTGTAGAAAAAATATTGTATGTTTTCATTGATGCGTTTTTGAAATATAGCTACTTAAAATTCTATAAAAGGGCCAAAGTCACCCCGCTAGATTTGGGCCCTTTTAGCTCTCATTTCCGTGTGTGGTTGAGAGTGGTTGTCTGAGAGAGATTTTGAAAGTTTGTCACCTTATAATCATATTTCAACTATTTCAACAAAGTTGGCATTAGTTTAAAATCATCTAAAAGTACTTCAATAGAATGTGTTTGTACTTTCAGTAGTAGTTTATCAATCTCACATGGTAAATCCCATGCAAATGCCTGAGGGTAAAAAAGGGCCAAAATACAGACATTGACCCTTTCCACCCTTACACAAATTAAAAATGTAAGTTTATTTCCTTTTTTGAATGTTTTTTTTTTATAACAACATTTATATCTCTGCTGTCAGAATGCGTTAATGTCTAGGAATTTATCGGTAAAAAAAAGTTTATTAACATGCATAATAGTATGTGTTTTTATCACTTTTCTCAAAACAGACACCACATGACATTGGCCCTTATGGCTCTAAGCTCTTTAACTCTATACTTGTCTTAGGCACCAATACTTCAACAGCCCAGTTGTTAATTATGTTTTTAGAATGAAAATGGTGTGTCCTGAGAATGATGTTTTGTATATTTGTTTTTGTTTGTTTAATATGGAGCTTAATGTGGGGGAAAAGCCCAAAGTGACGCAGGTTAGAGACGTTTTGTTTTTGTTTGTTATTTAACGCCGCACTGAATTATTCCAGCTATATGACGACGGTCTGTAAATAATTGAGTCTGGACAAGACAAGCTAGTGATTAACATCATGAGCATCTATCCATGCAATTAGTATATGATGACATGCATCACCCAAGACAGGGAGCCTGACCACCCGATCCCGTTAGTTGTCTATTACGACAAGCATAGTCGACTTTTCACGGGTCAGATAAGGATGTACTGTCATCGCTCGGCATAAATGAATTGCTCTTTATCTTATAATGTTCGAATGTTGGCGCACAAGCGACGTCCTCAGTGAGAGCGAATGGGTAGTGTGTCACGCATTAGTCCGCATTATTGCAGCAGAGTCAACGTCTGGACCAGACAAATCGGTGGACGATAGCGAGATCGACGATACGACCCGTTCATGTATCCATCGTGGAGCGTCTCTATTTTGGTATCGTATTCCATGACCACAGTGACCATACAACCCCCAATGTTTGTCGGTTTGAGCAGGGTACAGTGGATCCATTCTGCCCCAGAATCCCAACCGAGTACTTCATTTCTCAGAACCTGGTTTCCGTTGCACAAAGGGATCCTCCAAAACTCTCTTCCTGTAACTTCGTCCTACAGTAATATGACAAGGAGTATTATGGATAACAACTTTTTTTAATATACCTACACAACATTTCAGGGCTACTTCTTGCCTCCAATACATATAATTATATCCAACTTTAAAATCCCTACATATACTCTCGACCTTCAGTGGTACTTGTGATATCCTCGCTTTGTGAAATTGCTTTAGTTTAATTTGTACGTGGACGAGACGATGTAAATGTGAGATAGTTGGCCTCTTGGTATAGCGATCTGGAAGAGGAACATAAGGGCTGACACATGTTACAAATATAATTATGATCACATCGTTTCAACATATAAGTCCCGTCAAAATAGCAAAGCACCCGCCACAAATAGCAACATGAATGACTTCAGCTGATCGATGGAGCCATGTTCTGATGAGAAACATCTGACAAACACACCTTTGACATACTAAATAATTTTCAATTTGTTTATCAACGTACGAATACATATCGAGTGGTTTATATAATTATTACAAGTGGATGCAAGATTTAATATTTGACTTAGCTTATATACGCACCATTTTAGTAAAATCAAATTACATTAAAGTTATACATTTTACGTTGACAGAGATAGCTCTCAAAATTCAGTTTATGCTTGATTAAGCTCTTACCTCAAATTAAAACCACACACGTATACGTATTCACTAAGGTTATTCTCGATTCTTAGTGTCATTTCACTGCGGAGAATCACGAGTCGCCTAGATAAAAGTGCAAATACCGCATATATCAAGACTGTCTCAGACCTCAGCAATGCAGGTCAAATGTTTCTGACAAGATTTCTTCAAGATCAGTTTCACATACAGGCACACCTGACGCTGAAAAACGTCAAGCTGCCTTTCCCGATACATGTATACTCTGTGTCGTACTTAATTGAAACTGCGAGGTTTCCGATTGCCAACCCATGTTTAGCACCACGGAGTCGTAAATCACCTGAGTCGGCCTGGACGGAGATGGGCATGGGTGGTCAAAGGTTCCTACATGGTGCGCGAGTGAGTGGAAGGGCAAATGGTTTGGACTTTAAACCGTCCATTACATATCCCACAGGTAAATCACAGTGACCTGCAATCGGTGTAAATGAAACCCTACAACTACTATGGGCAAGCATATCGTGGCTGACAGTACCTACCCATCTTGTGACAGTGCTTCCATATTTCTAGTTCTGTTAATATCATGAGTGTCAGAAATGCACTATATACATGGAGGATATTTAAATAAAAGCGACAAAACCCTTTCCATATTCATAAGACATTTCTGTTGAGCAAAGACTGTGCATCTGCCCCCAGGCCAATGTAGGGTATGAGGCTATACCATATCTTCCAGCCCACACAAGAAGTTCGTGTATAGATCACACTGGTCCATTGTCGACTGCCTCAGCCTGTGGGTATTCCTTGGATATCCTTGTTTGTTTGCTGTTTAACGCCGCACTCAGCAATATTCCATATCTATGATGACAATCTGTATATAATCAAGTCTGAACCAGACAATCTTGTGATTCACAACGTGAGCATCGATCCACGCCATTGGGATACGATGACATGAATCAACCAAGTCAGCGAGCCTGACCACCCGATCTCGTTAGTCGCCTGACCCGGACCTTCATGGCACTGGATACCCTTGTACCTGTATTCCCAGACCGCCTCCGTGGTCTAGTGGTAGAGCGTCCGCTCGGAGAGCGGAAGGTCCGGGATTCGATCACCGGCCGCGTCATACCAAAAGACGTTAAAAGATGGTACTTGTTGTTACCCTGTCTGGCGTTCGGCATTAAGGGGATAAAACAAGGACCTGTCTGCTCCGAGTCAGTATACTGTGTCTGAGTGGGGTATTCATGTTAAACTGCGGCATGGAATCTCAGTGAGCTGACACTATAAATCGGCATCAGTCCAGACTAGTACAAGCAGCCACGCACGTACGCACGTCGCTATATAAGTGCAATAATCTTAGACACGAGGTTAATCCCAATTTCCCCTCACCTCACCTGTATTTCCAACAAACAGGCTATAAATGTCACACCCTTTAAGACATCGTGCTACGTGTATGATGAGTGACATACCTGGTGATCTGGCAATATGCTCCGCCCATGCCCATGCCATATATATGTATCTCTAGTTGAACGTCTATAGAGAAAACTGGAGGGTAGGAGAAGTACTGATGTACCAGTGCACAGAATATACATATAGTTATCACATTATTACTGAGTTGGGATTAACGCCGTTTTGAACAGTATCCCAGTTATATCACGGCGTGTCAGCTTAATGTGGAAGGAAAGCCCGAAATGATGCAGGTCTCAGACGTTTACCACTTCGGTGAAACCCACGAGCACAGGTATGGTCCTGACAAACCTAGAAACATAATCGGAGCGAACCGGGATTCGAATCCACGATAATAGGATTCTGGTGTGCCCAAGGGACGCACAACACTGCACGGCGAATAGCGTCGCCTCAGACGACTGGGCCACCCGTGCCCCCTCATTTGTTACAACACAAAATACAATACAACTCACAAGAAGTTACAGAACACGCAAAGTTTCATATTACTGAAGTTATTCTGTCTTGTGAACCCGTCGAATTTATAACATTTCTACATGTACATCTGTAACAACTTGCTCATCATCCAGGAGTCATGTCTTCAGATGTACAAAATAACAATGTTAGAATCGTGAGGAAGTTTTATGACTTGTCATACTTAAAGGTGTTCAGTGTTGTTTACAGAATATCTTTGGATACCTTACGTCTAAGTTAGTAAACATGAGCGTTATAGACGCTATCCATTTCACCGTTATGTAGCCCTCGATGTTAACCTGATGATCGGTTGCCAAACATTACCATACATGATCCGCTTACCTAATTCACAATACGCGTCCCTAAGTGGGAGGACAGTTCCGATAATCCCGACTCTGTATACATAGCATATTGTTACGCATTTACATTTACCTGGGACATTACTGTCATTACAGTGGGAGACCCTGTCAGTCTGTGCATACCACAGGGACGTTGGAGATATAACGCACAGATGTCTGCTTAAGGCATAATGTATAATGCAATGCGTGGTTTTTACTGCTCTTGATAACCCGTCTTTTTAGTCAAAAGATGGTACGTACACGTACACGCACACGCACACGTACACGCACACGTACACGAACACGTACCCGCACACGTACATGCACACGAACATGCACCCGCACACGTACACGTACACGCACGCGAACATGCACCCGCACACGCACACGCACATGCACACGCACATGCACACGCATACGCATACGCATAAGCACACGCATAGTTATATCATGGCATGCCCGCTTAATGGTTACAAGTGTTTACCACTTTGATGAGGTCGGGTATGGTGCTAACAGCCCGTGAAGAAAAGACAATCAAGGCGAATCGGGATTCGAAACCACAATCATAAGCTTCTGTTACGCCCAAGGGACGCAACTTTTCACAGCGACTTGGAGCGGCTTAGACGACTGAGCCTCCCGTGCCCCCTTAAGAACAGAACTTCACACACGTCTGTTGGTATGTGTTGTATGCCAAACCGTGAATCTAGTTTGTTGGATAGGACGTTTATTGCCTGACATGGCCTTGGGCAATGAATAATCATAAATCAGAATACAACAGAGAGGAACTCACTCAGAAAATAAAGCGTACACTGTTTCCAGTGATGAGACGACGTCTGATAGCCAAACCGACTCGGGGCCTAATGTTGATTATCAATTAAGACTTCATCTTACGTCTTGCATTTGCTGTGGGCTGGAAAAGTCGCCTGTACATTCTGCATATGGTGAAACACCGGAGGTGGCGCAACATTCAACATTGAGGAGACCACGTCCAGGTACAAATTCGCGACAAAGCATTTGACCTGAAATTGAGCGCGTTCGAAATGAATGTTATTAATCTTATTCTAGTACCAAGTAATTCTACCAGTTATGTGTAAACTATCGAGGCACACGTTTAATGGTTGGATGTGATATTTTTAATATTTAAATTAAGATGTGCAAAACAATTTCATGTCTCTGCAATCTGACAGGGCGATTAGTTACAGTAATTGGTCATGTAAATCTCGGTGAATCAATGAACACAGTGTACAACACCAGCTAAACAAGCCCCGGGGACGTGACTTTCTACTCCGTGTAATAACCCCAGGATAGATATTAATATAACATACCTACCCCGTCCTTGGCAGGAAAACGTCAGGGATATACTTCTACCTGTCCCCCTAAATAAACTGAACAAAATGTATGGCCCCTCTTAAATATATATAGCCACTACCCATATCACTCAAAATCAATGTCGTCCCACATGACGGAAAGTATAACGAAAGCTCGTTTCATGGGTTGGAGCTTGGCTATGTTAGAAAGCGTGTTTATCTTTTGTGGTATATCAATTAGCTGAAAACAAGATCAATGCCGTAGCACATGACGGAATGTACAATAAAACCTATTTGTATGAAGGAAAGGAACCTGGCCAAGTGACATTTGTTTGTTTGTTTGTTTGTTCAGTGAAAAGCTAACTAAAGGGAACTGATGAAATGGCAGTGAAAATGTCATGACGATAAATGTCAGTCAAATTAACTGTGTTTCTTTGTTGTTTAACGCCGAACTCAACAGTATTCCAGCAATGTGACGGCGGGCTGTAACTAGTCGAGTCTGGACAGGACAATCAAGTGATTGACACCATGAGAATCGATCTACACATTTGATTGATTTATTGAGTGAGTATGGTTTTACGCCGCTTTTAGCAATATTCCAGCAATATCACATCTGGGGCACCAGAAATTGAAATTTGAAATTGACCTGAAAATCCAGTGATTGATATTATGAGCATAGATCCACGCAATTGGGATACGATGACACGCAGCAACCAAGTCAGCGAGCCTGGCCACCCGATCCCATGTGTCGGCTCGTCACGGGTGGCCAAGTAAGAAAGTATGTTTTAAATAGGAAGAAGAGCTGGAACTCATGCTGGACATTCACAACACACGTCATGTCAGACGAAGCTATCGCCAGTGACATTGCCAGGACAACTGTTTTTCGACGAAGACTACGAATATCTTGTACACGGTACATAATGACATAGAATACCCAAATATAAGCAAGAATACAGAAGAACAAAAATACCAAATTGCAATGGAGGTATTGGTAATACTTTCTTTTAACAAATAAAAGGCTTATAGCAAATGGTATGTGGGGTACTAAGTTTCAATTTCGTTCCAGTGTCAGGATTTCTTTAACCGTCACATGTAACTGAAGATGAATGTCTAAATGTCAAGGAGCTTGCTATTGTAATACATGAGCGTACTTAAGTATCACAAGTATGTAGAATTAATGAGCGTCCAAGTGACCGAGATTTCGTTGCGCCTATTAACTTTCTGTGTGGTAGCATACGTAACGAGGTAGACATTTTGTAAATGCTGCGGCTCGCTGGGTAGGGCGATCGCCGTAATTGGCCATTGTTTGCGCTCGCACGTACTGTTTAGAAGTGACACTAACTTGAGTCTGGTCGACTTGGGGGTCATCTTGGTGAGTGAGTAAATGAGTATGATTTTACGCCGCTTTTAGCAATATTCCAGCAATATCACGGCGGGGGACACCAGGAATGGCCTCACACATTGTACCCATGTCGGGAATCGAACCCGGGTCTCCGGCGTGACGAGCGAACGCTTTAACCACTTGGCTACCCGACCGCCCCCATCTTGATGAGAACCAGCTACATGTTACACAGAGGCGGATCCATACGTTCTTTCAAAAAAGCTTAACCCCTTGAGGCCACTTCTTAAATATCTTCTTAAGGTGCTTTCATCTTTACAGGGACAGAATCAAGCGAAAATCAAGGATTAGTTGTTTTCTACTAAAGTCTGGCTATTGTACATAACCACCAGACAGAAATAAACTGCGGAGTAGTAGTCCCTACCTTAGCTATCGCACGTATGCGATGAAAAGGGACTAAAATGGGGAGGGGGGTACTTTAGAAAGCGGCGAAACTTTTTTCATTTTTTGTACATGTAGTTCATTCATACTGAACATATTCACGACAACACCACAGGCAGTGTTGGCGCACTGACCAGTTTCTATGAATGACGTGTACCATGACAAAACGTTGGTATTTCATCTGGAAATATGCACCGAACAAACAGGAAACAGATCGTACACAGGTGTACTCCAAATCCCCCGATACACACCAAGCACACGCACAACCATCTCCAGTGGTATTTATTCCGACCTGGCGTAAGCTGGCGAGATATGTGGAGGCAAATTGTCATACATCACTACAGTTACTCGGCCATTCAACACGGTGGATGTTTACTACCGTAGTCGACGTAATAAGCGCGCAAAATTAGAAGTAGTGGTCTCTTATAAGAATATAATTTTGGAGAAAAAAAATAGAGTTGAAAGATCGTAAATTTCTTGTTTTATGCTGACAGCCTGAAATGATACAAAAGAAAAGTATGTGCGTATTTTACACGACAGATATATTTTCTAGAACTTAACTGCCCATAATTGAGGGTACATATAAAACACGAATGCGTATTAGACACAAATAAATAAGTGTACATTGATCAATCGAAAGGGGTGCTAATTTGGATTGTTCACTAGCCAATATATTAGCAAATATCGCCGTGGGCGCTTATTACGTCGAATATGGTAATTCCCATCAGTTACACACGCCGGTTATAAAAAACACAACAAATATAATGACGTTCCACTTATAAACAAAGTCACAGCTAAGCGAGCTAAGTCCATCTGGCGACGCTAGGAATTACTAATCTGAATATAATTTTGGAGAAAAAAAATAGAGTTGAAAGATCGTAAATTTCTTGTTTTATGCTGACAGCCTGAAATGATACAAAAGAAAAGTATGTGCGTATTTTACACGACAGATATATTTTCTAGAACTTAACTGCCCATAATTGAGGGTACATATAAAACACGAGTGCGTATTAGACACAAATAAATAAGTGTACATTGATCAATCGAAAGGGGTGCTAATTTGGATTGTTCACTAGCCAATATATTAGCAAATATCGCCGTGGGCGCTTATTACGTCGAATATGGTAATTCCCATCAGTTACACACGCCGGTTATAAAAAACACAACAAATATAATGACGTTCCACTTATAAACAAAGTCACAGCTAAGCGAGCTAAGTCCATCTGGCGACGCTAGGAATTACTAATCTGAGTTAGAAACATTCCATTGTGCCTGATTCTGCCCGTCTTTTCGGCAGTTACTTCAGGTGGCAGACACTAAATATGTTAACAGCTTGAAGGATAATGTTTAACCCTGGTTGTCATCTTTAATGTCAGCACAATACATGTTCCCGTGGGTTTCACCAAAGGAGTAACGGGATCTGGTGGTCAGGCTCGCTGACTTGGTTGATGCATGTCATCGTATCCTAATTGCGTGGATCGATGCTCATGATATCAATCACTGGATTGCCTGGTACATACTCGATTATTTACAGGCCGCTGTCATATAGCTGGAATAATACTGGCTACGGAGTTACACAACAAACAAACAAAACAAAATAAGAAATCTGAGTCACGTGGGCCATTCCTCCCACATTAAGCTGTCAGGCTAACGATACTCAATTACAGTTTTACCTCAGCTGAGGGGTAAGTTATATCACGGCGAAGAAGAATTACACTATAAACCAAACTCAACCATGTATAGTGTATTGGTTTGTATATGGTTTGTACATTTGATCTCAGTCCACATCATCGTGTGAAGATCCGGGGTAGAATAGGTCTTCAGCAACCCATGTTTGCCGTAAAAGGCGACCATGCTTGTCGTAAGAGGCGACTAACAGAATCGGGTGGTCAGGCTCGCTGCCTTGGTTGATGCATGTCATTGATCCCAATTGCCTGGATCGATGTTCATGATGTCAATCACTGGATTGTCTGGTCCAGACACGATTATTTACAGACCACCGTCATAAAGCTGGAATATTGCTGAGTGCGACGTAAAACAAACCAACCATCCAATCTACATCAATCTGCAATTTGCCACTGAGCCCACGAGCCACAAGCGGTTGCCTTTGGGGTGTTTAGTGAAGGGTCATGGGGAACATCTTGTTGACGAACGCTTAAATACAAACTTCTTCAGTCATCAGAATAGTATCGATGCGCTAAGGAACAAAAAACTCAGTTCGCTCAAAGTCAAGACATGTATCGGGAATCAAGTATTCAAAGACAGCGAAAGACAGCCACAAACAGTGTCCGTTAAAGTGAATTGCAATGATGACTACTACCATTACGAATATTTTAGCAATTTTAGCAATATTCCAGCAACATCGAGGGACACCAGGAACGGGCTTCACACATTGTACCCGTTTGGAGAATCGAACCCGGGCCTTCGGCGTGACGAGGGAACGCTTTAACCACTCAGCTAATCCACTGCCCCACACGAATAAAGAAGCAGACTAGCATACACTCGCTTATACCGTTTCAAGACGTGAATGGTTTCCCATATACTCAGAACCAAAGTGGGTCTGTCTGAGACCACAATTTTGCAAAGTTGGCGGTTATCTGTTGACATCATCGTACATCTGCTGACATCACTAGCTTCAACAACTTCCCACACCATGATCAGGATGATCTAAAAAATACCAAAAAGTATCAAATGTGCTCCTCAAATAAGAGGTGGGGTGAAATGGGGCTTTACGTCGCGTTCAAGATAATTGCACTTATTCAGCGACGTGCTTGCACACACACAGGCGAAGGTTATTCCATCCACGCCATAAATAAGGATGGTTTGTAACAAGCTCTAACCACTTGAAGTAAGTCATCGGGTAAACAAGTTCAATTTGAGCATCACCATGCGAGTTAATTCAACTTTCTACAGGTAACAAGGAATGTCAAATCAACTATATCTCTAGTGTGATCTCTAGCGTTAAAAGTAGGTGACAGCGACCTTTAACTGTTCTGAAGAGTATGCATGTTACTTGTTGTCCATGCTATATGTACGTTCAATCAAATCGTGTGACCACTTCATGCACTGCAGATATACGTAATTACGTGATATACGTAATTACGTGAGTGAGTGAGTTGCTTTTAACAGTATTTCAGTTATATCACGGCGTGTCAGCTTAATGTGGGTGGAAAACCCGAAGTGATGCAGGTCTCAAACGAGCACGAGCACTACTGGTGCTGACAAACCTAGTAACATAATCGGGGCGAACCGGGATTCGAACCCACAATCATAGGTTTCTGGCGTACCCAAGGGACGCAACTCTGCACAGCGAATCGCGGGCCCTTAGAGGACTGGGCAACCCATGCCCCCCCTACCTAAAGCGTGTGAACTTGAATGATTTTGACCTTATACGTTCGTGTGTCATTTCATATACCAAGTGTCATTGAGATACAGTAAATATTTCTTAAGCTGTGTGTAATCAAGTGTTTGAATGGTTGTGGTTGTTCTTAAGGTCATACACCATGCCCCACATGGACCAGCGGCAAAATAAAACATTTCCCAGGGATGTAAAAGAGATTGATATAGAATGACACCAAGGCGGTGTCAACACTCGTGGTGTCAATAATGGTGATAGCGTGAATCTTGTTTTACACAGTTGTCGGCACTATTGGAGAATATTAATAGTCTGGGCCACGCTATTAAATGGATGACTGCACGAAAGCATGACGATGTCGGGCACGATGAAAATCAACCATTGTGACATTATTATTCTAATGTTAATCGGCTTTTACGCGACAACCAGGTTGTAGGTGGGGTGCAACGGGGTTTAACGTCGCGTTCTACTACGACACTACTAATGGCACTATAATAAATAATTTTTGTTCTGTACAAGCATGGATTATTGAAGAACAATTCTAACCCGGATCTTCATGGGGACTGAAAGAAATACACAGACATATGTGATACATGTTCATATAAATTACAGCCTGTCACGAAGAATCGCAGTAACAAACAAAACATAAGTCGTGTGTATCAGCGCTTAAGCCTGTTCCACCGTGGAATCCGAGCTAAGTTAAAAGAACGCCATATTATTGTCGCCAACACTCGCCTGTAAACACACTGACCAGAGATTGTTTCGTCGACTGTCATTACAACAAGGTTTCTTAAAGGTTATCGTCAAGTATCATCAGCGAATGGCTTCTAGAACACGTGTCATCCTTACCAAGGTGTCCAAGCATGCGTCAATATGCCACGCCCACCAACACACCCACCCACTGGAATGGTGTGGACATACAAAAGTCGAAACGGATTATTAACCTTGGCTTACAAACATTTCGATGGCTCACATCAGGTATTAAGGAGACCCCGTTGATTGTCAGAGTTCGGGAAATCTTATCTGCTACATAATTATACCAATTAAAACGCAATATTTTGTGTTATCACTGAATAGTTTAACATCAGAGTTCTGGTATGTTAATCGAGAGTATAGTGTTACGGACACTGGCGTCTTGGCCCCGTTTCACCAAGCCTTTGAGGACGAAACTTAACTTTCTTTAGTGGAAGGGCTACGATCGCGTGTGAGACGAGGCTCGGGGATTTGGTACGCATTTCATTTTCAAATGCTTCCCAAAATATGTTTGTCATTTGGTTTCCACTAAATGTTGATTGACCAATGCGTTAGATTTCTGTGTGATTCCTACACCATGTACGTTCTTCCGGGTACATTGTCCGAGCACCAATAACTGTGACGTGCCACAATGATCGGTGTCTTGGGGACGAATGGGAGGAAGATCTCTACTGATACTGTTCCAACCTTTAAAAGCATGTAGTCATTACAAACGTTGCAACCTTCAACAGCATGTAGTCATTACAAACGTTGCAACCTTCAACAGCATGTAGTCATTACAAACGTTGCAACCTTCAACAACATGTACTGTCATTACAAACGTTGCAACCTTCAACAACATGTACTGTCATTACAAACGTTGCAACCTTCAACAGCATGTAGTCATTACAAACGTTGCGACCTTCAACAGCATGTAGTCATTACAAACGTTGCAACCTTCAACAGCATCTAGTCATTACAAACAATGCAACCATCGACAGCATGTACAGTCATTTTTAACCCTGTTTCAACTGGTTTAATATCGATATGTTTATGCATGTATCATAAACAAAATACTTCATGATCAATGACGTTTGTAGGTTATCAGTTGTCATCACCACATCCGTGCTCGTTGGTTTCAACAAAGTGGGAAACGTCGAAGGCTCGGATCACCATCGGGGCCATATTACCGAAATACTGTTCAAAGCGGTGTTAACCGAACGCACTCACTCATAACCAAAGTGGGCGTACAGTACACAGAGAGGTCAGGGTTTCGATCATGAAGGTGTCATCAACAATACAAATAAGATAAATTCGATTGAAGTACATTTTATCATGCAACGGGGGATCAAGTCGACTGTAGTGCGTTTCCGCACTTTCACGCTCCAATGCCCATTACGACATGACTCAGCGACATACGCTAACACCACTGGCGACACCGTCGCACGACGCAGTATGTCATTCGCAGGCAAAACCATCACCTTTTCCTTACTTTTTGACAACTCTATTTGTGTTGATGCAAAAGAGGCACATTCATCGCGAAGATCCGTCATCTCGCACCACGTATATGCATGTAGGGAGCACTCACCCGTGCGTTATTTCTCCAAGGTCATAACCAATCCTAAATTCACATTCCTGTCATTGTGAAATAATGCAAAGCACATAAACAACACCGAACCACCTGTGTCTTACGTGCTGATTTGAGTTTCGCTAAGTGTGTGTTTCCTTTACTCGTAGTCCACATACAGTCAGAGGATCTGCTGAAACAACCCGCCCCAAACGAAAAGAAAATCGCTATAATTCCCTGGAGGTATTTGGAACACAAGTTACAATTTTACTAAATGTGTTTGTTTTGTTTGAAAACTCATGTAACTATAACGAAATGAGCAAATGTTTATGCAAACTGACCCCGCATACACAGCACATACACTCGCACGCGCACACACCACACCACACCCACCCACCCACCCACCCACCCACGCACGCACGCACGCACACACACACCACCACCACACCACACCGCACAAAGGAGAAAACGTGGGAGTAAACCGTTAATATTTCACCTTGATGCATTCATTTATAATTTTATATCTCGTTCATGTCACCTTTCCAAATGTGGACCCACAATAATGGTAATTTCTACATTCTATTCCACAACTCTTTTTCCCCAGTATGATCACGTGGTTCATTTTACAACTTCTACTACTACCATAAAGCAAAACTGTCAGTTTATGTTTCAAGTTTCCGTGTTGAGTGTTGTTAATTGTGACTTGCTACCGCCGTTCCACCCATAGCTAAACGACAATATTACGCCGGGCTGACATCCTGGGCCAGCTAACGCGTAGTAGCATCCTGGTCTAGTATACATGTCTCGTAAGGCCCACAAGGGAAACCTCTCTGGACAACAATGCTTGTCTTGTACAACACAGCGGGGATTAAGGTAACAACACCAGACGCAGGTACAAGGAAGTGACACACAATACAAAACAGTACTTCAAACAGAATCAAAACAATTTCAGTTTTCATTTCAGTGTTAATGGCTTATTTTGGACTTAGCCAAATATTGTCTTTGCGTAAAATGCCAGGATGATTAGTTGACTGACTTTTTGCTTCTCCGATGACAGTTCCTTACTGATGTGGTGCAATCACGCACTCACTTCTTCAAACTGACTGGTACCGTGCACATCTAATCCCATTCCACTCTCACTGTTATCTTTATCATGGATGGCTCTAATTCTACACAAGATATAACACGAGTTGAATTCAGACAAAAGTAAATTTGGTGGAGATTTGGGGGACAACCGATAAGGCGGGTTTTAAAAACACGATCATGTGCGTTCAAGGTTTTGGTTTGGTTTGTTGTTTTAAGCGCACTCAGTTTAATTCCAGCTGTATGACGGTGGTCTGTCAACAATCGAGTCCGGACCAGCCAATCCAGTGATTGACATCATGAGCACCGATCCACGCAATTGGGATCGATGACATGCATCAACCAAGTCAGCGAGCCTGACCACCCGATCTCATTAGTCGCCTTTTACGACAAGCACAGTCGCCTTTTACGGCAACCGTGGGTTGCTGAAGATCTATTCTACCCCGGATCTTCACGGGTCAGCTAAATGTGTAAGGTCGAGATTTACATGCTGCAGTGTGCTCAGTGTGTAACATTAACGAGACATGCATGGCCTACCTAGCTTAATGTGTAACGTTGTCGAAATGAACATGGTCTACCGTGCTGAGAGTAACGTTGCTGAGATTTACATGGTCTACCTCGTTCAAGGGGCGGTGGGGTAGCCTGGTGGTTAAAGCGTTCGCTTGGCATGCCGAACGGTTCGATTTCCCACATGGGTACAATATGTGAAGCCCATTTTTGGTGTCTGCCGTGATACTGCGTAATATTGTTAAAGGCCGCGTAAAACTTCACTCCATCACTCACCTTGCTCAGTGTGAAACAGTAACTAGATTGACATGATCTACCTTGCGCAGGATGTAACGTTGTTGAGATTCACATGGATTAACTTGCTCAGTGTGTAATATTGTTGGGACTTACACTTTGCCCAGTTGTTTCCGCAAACCGCCTGAAACCACGTTCAGTGTATATCGTTATAGACATTAATCATCTTACAAAACAATGCTATTATTAGTATTAAAGTGTATCTATGTCGAGTGAGTGAGTTGGGTTTACCGCCGCTTTTAACAGTATTCCAGTTATATCGCGGCGTGTCAGCTTAATGTGGGAGGAAAGCCCGAAGTGATGCAGGTCTCAGACGTTTACCACTTCGGTGAAACCAACGAGCTCGGGTATGGTGCTGACACACCTAGAAACATAATCGGGGCGAACCGGGATTCGAACCCACAATCATAGGTTTCTGGCGTGCCCAAGGGACGCAACTCTGCACAGCGAATCGCGGCACCTTAGACGATTGGGCCACCCGTGCCCCCGTATCCATGTCGAGCTTTGAATTGAATGGAAAACCATGCTTAAGTGTGTATCCAAATACATTTGTGTGTGGTCTCCCAATGCATTACAAACGATGATTACGAATACGATCGAATGGAAATCTGCAAGTTGAAAAACGAACTATCTGTGGGTCAGCATGGACTTCGTCGAAGAGTATTGCTTCACAGACCATGGTCAGTGTTTATTCTTTTTTCACAACATAACGTGGCCTATATAACTTCACAGGTACAAAGACAATGTATTTGTTTGAGTATCTTACTTTAATGTGTGACTGTTAAATACAATCCAAACATTCTCGACTTTGACCTTTACCCATCAACTCAATAGAGCAATCGTTGGGAAAGACCATATAACTATAAGCACATACGCATAAGCAAATATTACCAGCTTCAAGGTCGTATACATCACTATGGGCCTGTTTATGTCCACATCGCAGCGACAGTGACGATGAGTAGGGAGGTAAGTTGTGGGCGGGCTAAGATTACCTACGTACGGCGTGCCTCATCAGATCAATACACATAAGGACGACCCAGTTCTCACGTTACAAAGCCGGGCTCTTTCATACAATGTCCTGACACATATTCACGGACGGCAGAGATAATGAAAAAAGCTTCCAGCCATTTGAAGAATTCAGGTTAAATGTCAATAATTACAGCAGTATTTTATCAGCGCTTTATCGGAGTATACCATTACGCTGCAGTCCTGGACCAGCTTGATGGACAGGTGGTAGGTGACGGCTAGGACAGACAAGTTGTAGAAGGTGAACACTGTCAATAAAGATGGGCGGCTAAACGTGTAATGCGACGATGGGCCAATAATAATATACAACTCAACATTTGAAAAAGAAAAAGAAAGAGTTTGCAACTAACGTGGCTATATCTCCCGCCCCTGTTGCGGAATTTATGACATAATTAAATCTTAACAAACCCTAACCTTTAAGGTGGAACTTGTTATGGAAATTGTAAAAAAAGGAAGAGTTTGAACCAAAGTCCATCTTGTTGCCATGGAAACGTAAAAAATATAAATTTCTAAAAATTCTTAATAGCACAAGGCACCAGTTCAGCATGTACTTGACAGACCTGCAAAGTTTCATGAAAAAATATTGAACAGTTTCTGACTTATGCTTTGTTGGGCGGGGGATAACACAAACATCCCTATCAAACTTTGGGTAGTGTATGATATCACCACATTGACCTGTTACTTTGCAGGAATTGCGACGGTACAAACAAAGTGCAATATTGGATGACCTGTTCCTTAAACTAACCAAGGTTTCAAAAAGCATAGCCAATCCATTCATTGCACGTGAAGTAATCTAACGCCAGGTGCAAACACATGCCATAACCATGCGTTTGAAGTGTTTCCCTGAAACGTCACTTCACCCAATTTTGTGTAATATTCAAACAACGTGATATAAATTCCTCCGAAAGAATGTGGTTAGTGATCCATGTGCTGGACGGTGGTATACATTTGTATGGAAGGAGGTAATGAATTTACTTGGATGCGGGCACATGCCAGCCTGACACATTGACACACCTCAGGAATGCCGCCGTGCTTAGTGGGAATTGCATGTCCACATTTATCCGACATGGATCAGTTTAATGGGACATTTTGATACTCGGTTGTAATTTATGTTAACATGCTTACTTAGATGCGCTCTGTGGTGTTCGGTTCGACGTGAGCAGTGAATGTAATACGGTGGGTCTGCGTCTTTGTCAATCGAAATTGCCTTCACAACTATACGAAACAATTAATGCCATGGGATGTTGAATCACAGGAACTTGAAATCAGTGAAGACAGACTTTACCTTTGTATGTTTATGCATAACACAATATATATAGGTCCCCGTAACACAATATATATGAAACTGATATAAAGAAGATGGACTTTATTATTTTATTATATATTACATGTACACCGAATGAACATTTACCTCATTTTTTTGTGCGTGTGTGTGTGTGTGTGTGTGTGTGTGTGTGTGTGCGTGCCTGTGCGTGTGTGCGTGATTGTGTGTGTGTGCGTGTGTGCGTAACACAATGTAATTCCTAAAGGAGTAGAACACTGTGAAGAGATAGTTTACGGTGGGGGTAATGCATGCGCATGAAGAAGGAAACCTGAGAACAATCGGGGCCAGTCTGGCTCTATATTTTTAATGGTTTATTTGAGACTATATTTTATAAATAAAACCCTGCCTTGCAATTTCTTCAACTTGAATTATTATTTTTTATTCGACATTCAAAATATACAGCAGATAAAAAAAGGAAGATAAATTTGACGTTCACATTTTTAAATACGCGAAACATCGGAATCACCTTGAATAATTGTTTTGTTTGTTTGTTTGTTGTTTAAAGCCGCACTCGGCAAAATTACAGCTATATGACGGCGGTCTTTAAATAATCGAGTCTGGACCAGACAATCTAGTGATTGACATCATGAACATCGATCCGCGATTGGGATCGATGTCTTGCATCACCCAAGTCAGCGAGCCTGACCACCCGATCCCGTTAGTCGCCTTTTACGACAAGCACAGTCGCCTTTTACAGCAAGCATGCTGAAGACCTATTCTACCCCGGATCTTAACGGGTCACCTTGTATAATGGTTAGGTGCATAAACAGTTAGAAGAATGATCAATATGTACAGCCATACAGTTCATAATATTACTCATTTTTCCTTTGTCAATACAATATAACCACAATAACATTTTTAGTTAGGTTCCAAGTATCTCTCACGGGCATTTATTTTGCACAACAATCCAGCACGACCTGTCTCAGTGCTGTATTGTTAAAAGGACGAGTACATGAGAGTCTTCAACAGTGGGCGTAACATTGTGATACGGGCCCTCGTTGTCTGAGTGTAGAATGTTCCGCTTCAGGAGGCAGATGGAATGCCGGATCCGAGGCCGAATATATACGACATAGCTTACCAACACAACACAATATTTTCACAGAACATTTAGTAACTGTTTGCGGTTTGTTTTGTTGACCAGTTTTCGCAACAACAACAACACAAACTTGTACTTATCGATTGGTCATTGTACCGGTTCTTGTCGCTTGGTAATGTAATCTTTATAACTCCAGCATACAAAAATAAGGTGAGAGGCAATAACATTCGTGTTTGACTATAATTGTTAAGCCCCGCCAATTTATACTGGGGACCACTTGTAGTAAAAAATAGGTTAATGAATACGGTATGAGTGAGTGACTATGGTTTCTAGCAATATTCCAGCAATATCACGGCGTGGGACACCAGAAATGGGTTTCACACATTGTACCCAGTGAGTGAGTATTATAATACGCCGCCTTTAGCAATATTCTGGCTACATGAGGGCGGAGGAAACAAGACTTGGGATTCACGCAGTTGAATGAATCAAGAAATAACTGCCTGAAAAACGTAAGAGGAAGGAGAACATCCTGGAGTGAGTGAGTGAGTGAGTGAGTTGCGTTTAACATCGCTTTATACAGTATTCCAGTTATACCACGGCGTGTCAGCTTAATGAGAGAGGAAAGTCCAAAGTGATGCAGGTCTCAGATGTTCACCACTTCGGTAAAACCCACGACCACGAGCATGGTGCTGACAAACCTAGTAACATAATCGGGCTAACCGGGATTCGAACACACGATCATAGGTTCCTGGCGTGCCCAAGGGACGCTAATCTGCACAGCGAACTTTTCACATACATAATTCACTAAGTTCCTGTATTTCACATGGATCTGATGGTACACTAGCGACATTACATAGGCTTTCCCGTGAGTGTATTATTGGTGAACCTAGGCGTCTGTACCCTACACTGATTGGCTGCGATGTTCGATCGAGCTACGATTCGCTTTTAGATTTCATACTCAGTGTCGTTTCCATTTGATGAAATAGTCGGAACCATAATTAATGTTTTTATAAATGCACTACTATCTAAGGTTTGTTCATTTGAGTGAGTTTGGTGGACACTTTGAACAGTATTACAGTGTAGTTTCAACACCAGGTGAGGGTTTAATGTGGGAGATTAGAACTGACCCTGCTCTTAAACGTTTATCACGTAAAAGACACGAGCACGTGTATGATGCTCGCAAAACTAGAAACAATCATGGAGAATCCGGGATTCGAACCCATGGTTTCTGGCACGCGTAACGGACCCAAGTTAGGCTCAGTGAATTGCGCCCATATCACCTTGCTGCATCAAACGTATGTGTTGCTGTAATTCCTTTAGTTTGGAAGCATTTTGGTTTGGTTTGGTTTGGTTTGGTTTGGTTCGTTGTTTTACGCCGCACTCAGCAATATTCCAGCTATATGACCCGGATCCTCACGGGTAATTTGGAAGGTACATTGGTTAGCTAGTGTTTGAGACATATCAGTTCAGCATTATATGAAAAAGGTGGGTTGGCGTTCCGTAAGATGCTAACAAAAAACCGGACTCGAAATATTATCATTACGTTTCTACATTAAAAGCCGAGCGACGTACATGCGTATACTTCAATCGACGTATTGTACGTTTACTTGGGGTTGTCCCCACCTTGACATACTACAGTTTGATAAATACTCGAACTTCTCTATTGTTGAAATAGTATGAGAAGTACAAAACGATACACAGAGTCGTTAAATGTAGACCAAAGAGAATGGTTCCCATTCAGCGGGGGATGAAATCAAAGGCATAAACGATCAACCGGATTGGATAAATAAAACCTTTTATCGAAATACAACCTCGGGGATTTTCTGAATGCACATGTACAATGAATGGTTTAGTTGGCAGACGTTGACGCATGACAAAGTTGGCAAGAGATTATGAATAATAACTTCCTTACTACGTGTATATTGTTACCGCTATACCTCAGCTTGACAACGGTAAAAGAATCTATACGGAAACGTCGCTATTACAGTACAATGATGAAATTGTTGTCACTTAAACTTTTGTCAACTTTTTCATATATACAATATAATGAATGAACTGAATTTCGTAATACGATAAAGGCATCATACTCCTATCTGTACAAAGAGGGAAGTCATTCTCATTCTTATTCTTGGCCCAAACACGTTCGTTTCGGTGCTCTATGGTATGACATCACCAATCTATACATATCTAAAATGATATATTAACTGTTCGATTGATAAACACAATAACATAAGAATATGTAAACAACCAAAGAGACGTTTGAAATACTTCAACGCCAAACACTCTAAAACTGCCATGTTTCCCAACACATCTTGCCTTTGCTATAGTTTCAAATTTAGTGAGTGTGGTTTTACGCCGTTTTTAAGCAATATTCCAGCAATATCACGGCGGGGAACAGCAGAAATGGGCTTCACACATTGTACCTATGTTTAAATTTAGGATCACAAAATATTCCATCTTTCGACTTCACCGAGGGACGTATTAAAGTGCTTTGTTTTTACATTCGAATGTCAGTCTCACTCGACCGAGTAAACTGACAATCTAAAACACGTTGGATCAAGGAGAAGACAGTTCTTTTACGTGCGCATCTAGTTGGCGTCGGCCACGCTACACAGCTGTAATGGCGGGGAAAACAGTTTGGTGAATTTACATCATATACTATGACCCCTCCATGCATGGAAGTAAAGCAGAATTATACACCACTTCTTACCTTTCTTATAAACAAGGATCGTGTGCATCTTGAGTGTGTGATGCCGTCCGTCGTCTATTCATTTGGTCGTCTGCCAAGTTTCTATGTGCACGTGCGTGCACGATATCTCGCCGTCTCATTTAGTCACGTGACCCCTTAAACAAATTCTCGAACCAAACCTAGAAATAACAGCATCTAAATTCGTGGAACGGGAGCGGATTACGGCACTTTGAGTAAACAAAATATTTCCATCCTTTTTTCACTATTGATGGTGAAACAAATAGAACATGAAAAATCGGTTGATAGCTTGTCCAACCGTCATACCCAAACTGATTGTCAACTCCAAGATTAACAGATGAAATAAGGGAATGAGAGAGTCAGTCAGAGTGTCAGATAGATGTCGGGAGGAAAGACGGAAGTAATGCAGGTCTTAGACGATTACTACTTTCGTGAAACCCACGACCGTTGGTATGGGGCGTGGGACAAGCCAAAAACATAACCGGGGCGAACCAGGATTCGAACCAATGACCCCGGGTTTCTTGGCGTGCCCAAGGGACGCAACTCTGCACAGCGAATTACAACTAATGAAATACAGTCGAGGAAACATTACTGAATGAGTCTGCACACATGACGTCTGCTAATAAAAGGCTGCATTAATTCCTTCCGGTGTTTGGATTCCCAAGGTGGGTTTTGCGATTGTTATCTCAAAAATTGAAGAAATAATACCTTCAAGCATTTTGACATCTCCACTGTCATGCTTGAAGCGAGGCAGATATTGGAAGCTGAGGAACTTGGACGTGTCTTGTGCGACAACACACTACTTTGACAAGGATAACCTGGCGTTTTTTCACCTTTTCATTGGCTTTAAAAGCCAAATAATTGTATACACTGTTCCAATTCCCAAGCTGGTACTGATTGTTGTTAAATCCAAGGGCCTGGTTATGTACCAGGAAGACCAGGGTCACACAAATTTCTAACGCCATGATCTCCGACTTCCTCAGGTTGCCCCTGACATCATCTGAGGCACAGACAACAGTTGTCATCTTGCAGAACTGTTGTCATCTTGCAGAACAGTCTCTATTGCAACATCAAAGTTACAGCAAAACACTGTATATTAGAAAATCACAGGCAACACTGTGTATATCATATTTGTCGCTGTTGTCAAGCTGCCATCCATGCATACATGTACAAGTTCTTAAACAATCTGCAGAATCTAAATCCCAATTTTTGGTAACTGAAAATCCCAAACCATACCAGCAAGGGTCATGGACAATGCCATAAAACTGACCTCTCCCGTTTTATGAAACCCAGGCAGGATTGAAAGCATACCAGGGTGAAGGCGGATCTGGGAAAGAACCAGATCCTGACAGCAGCTAGGGGAGACAACTAGGCCTACCACAACTTGTGTCCCCACGGAGACAAAAGAAGAGAGAAACTCACAGGTATGACTGCATATTTTGATTTATTGAGAAAATATTTAATGTCATATTGCTACAATAATTTTTACAATTTTGACTAACTTTTACACTGCAACTGTACAAAACTTCCAATTTATACAAAAATATATATACCATTATATATAAAACACCCTTGCATAAGAATTATATACATAGCCAGTTGAGTAAAACTACCATGATATGACTGTTTTATGAACACTTGGTTATATCACAATGTACATTTACAACATTTCAAGTCAAAATTAAGATTTAAGTACAAAATACAAAGTTCAAGGAAAATTGCTCCATAGTATACAAACTGGAAGCTATGGAAAGGCTTGTGTAGGCAATGACATTACAAAGTTAAGGAATCAATAAAAGAAAATACAAAACAAAAGGAAAAGTATCAAAGATGAACTTCATCTTAAAGTCTCTACGAAGCTGAAAGAAATTTAGTTAGATGAACGATTTAGGATAATTCTTTCAACTCCAACTCGAGAAGTATTCACAGCCTGAGGCATACTTGTTATTTTACAATCAATAAAGTAACAACCTAATTAATTCAATTAATCCTAAGGCATATTATGAACTTGTTAAAGAAATTATTGAAAGTCAGGGTAAAAAACCCTCACTTTTCTTGATTTTACCATCACACAGACAAAAATATATCAATTACAAATTAATTATTCTCTTTGTTGAGATGTTCATTAAGGAATGTGTATATCTATCACTGTATACTCTTAGCATTGCTTGTCGTAGCTGTTGCTGCATGGAAGA
This sequence comes from Haliotis cracherodii, assembly GCF_022045235.1. Taxonomy (NCBI): domain Eukaryota; kingdom Metazoa; phylum Mollusca; class Gastropoda; order Lepetellida; family Haliotidae; genus Haliotis; species Haliotis cracherodii. The sequence continues at coordinate 12,346,730 of NW_027266286.1, forward strand.
TGCCTAACTCACAGCTTACGGCAATAACAAAAAATCATTCATACTGGTAAAAGGTCCAACATTCCAAATAAATGACCAATGTTATAAAACGCAGAGTTACTGAGCTTTCACACATACATAAAAACTCAAACTTTTAATATCAGTCCTTCAAACAACTACAGTATCACCACTTTACAACACTGATGACAAAACAATGGGTATTTGTAATTCAGGTTGAAATAGTGGAAATTGTATACCAACGATCTGGACAGCATATATATGTATATTCACTTTCCTATGTTCTTCAATTTGTTAATGAGCTTAAAAAATGGAATGTTCCATAAGGAAGTCATACATCACCTGAGCTTTGCCTTTGTAGAATTGTGACCATCATGACACATGACAAGTGAATTTCTAATCCAAGCTTAACTTTATCTCACATAAAAAAGTTGATTTTAGTTAGTATTGCATCAGTGTCACCAAGCTATGCTGAAATATTTTGATTAAAAAAAAAGTTAAAATAATGAAACAATATAAGCATATACAGACTATTAATACTTTTTTGTCTCTTAATTCATTTGCATTATAACAGATCTAATATTTAGAGTATAAAATTGAATACTTATTACACATATAGGATACCTACATGATTTGAAATACTTACTTCATTAATATTGTATATCAGCACATTTTATTATCAGTTGTCCCCAGTTTTATAGAACTCTACATTCGGTTGACCACTGAAACAATATTTTCATATCTAAACTATATACAGTACCGATTAGGGCTGGGATGAGTCCAAATTTACTACCCTGGTACCCAATTACCAGACAATTACCCCCTATTACCAGACAATTACCCCCTATTACCAGATCTACCCAGGTACCCTAGGTGGGTGCAAGAGTTGGGTAGAAAATGTCCAATTGGGAATTGTTTGACCAGAGCCCTGGCAAAAAGTATTTAGACACGTGTATAGAACGATCTTGTCATGCATATACCAAAGTTGACTGAAACGTATCTTTATGCAAACATATAAGAGAAGGAATACATCCAGAGTCAGAGAGAAATACGGACATTAGTGACTTGTAGTGTAACCATGGAGTTATAGATCATTTTTGTCAATAAACTCTATATCGTGTAAGTAACCGTGGGTCTGGGTAGTCCTGTGGGTAGCCGGGTCCTACTCAGTACCCTACCGACCAAAGTACGTCATCCCAGCCCTGGTACCGAGAGCTACAAGTCACACCATAACATCAAACTCTCGTCCTACGGTTCCACTGCATGCATATTCGTTTATCAATGTGACATTTATGTAAAAGAAAGACATTATTTGAAGTCGAGGGATACCCAATTTTCTAACGTTTATCATCTACTATTGTACAGATTAAGGTATTTTGTAGTATTTCCATGTCAATGAATGAGCACAAACAATTTAAAATTTAAGAATGAAATGTGGGATATCACTGAGGATGAAATATATCATACAAATGGCTTCAATATGATGTTATTTTTTACAACCTTAGATTTAAATATCTCAACATAAACACATTCTCGGGAATATATGTCAATATCATTGAAAATACATACACAATATGTTTTGTGAAAAACATGCTATTGCTGGTGGCAAACTTGCTATGTATATATGTGTTCACCTTTTGGCAATAGACTGTGGGATAAATAATAGACTGGTGTGACTAGTGAGGAGTAGAGGTCACGAATTTTGTCCTGTCGGCACAAAAAGGCAGTTACAACAAATATCAATGTATTCTGCTTCAGCATCAGCTCATGGAGAACCACCTACATTCTACTTGAGATAGTTTGCCGCTGACAATGAAGTTGTCATGTGACAATTTCAAAAAGTGAAACAATCATAGGTTTCTGGCATGCAACTCTGCACAGTGACTAGTGGCACATTAGATGACTGGGCCACCTGTGCCAAGGCCAAGTAAGAGGTTATTTCAAGTAACTGTGTCTTCCTAATAAATAATTTTGTTTCAGTTGGTAGGAGTGAGTGAGTTGGGTTTAATGCCGCTTTTAACATTATTCCAGTTATATCACGGCATGTCAGCTTATTGTGGGAGGAAAGCCCGAAGTGATGCAGGTCTCAGACGTTTACAACTTTGGTGAAACGGGTATGGTGCGGACAAACCTAGAAACATTATTGAGGCAACCTGGGATTCGAACCCACGATTATAGGTTTCTGGCATGCTAAGGGACATAACTCTGCACAGCGAATTGTTGCGCCTTAGACGACTCCTCAGGTGGTAGGAATATTGCCAGGATCCAGTATTCAGACAATATATTCCCAGAACAGGTGTTATCTAGGGCGGTTACGATTCACTCGCATATTCGGTGAATCGAACCGTATCCATTCATGAATTGAATTCGTTGTTCGGGGCCACAAGAATCGAATATTCATAAATATGCAATCATGTGTATTTACATACCCTGTACCTAAAACATCCATAAGAACATATGGTTACATAGATTTCATTAAAGACAACACTCTTGTAATATTTAATTTGACAGGAATTTGGTCACTGGTCATTGTAGCATTTGAGCAGATACTAAGACTAAGTACCTGGACAAGTTTTCATTAATATCAATAATTAATATTCGTATTCATTACCCTATATTCGTGATACAAATTGTATTTGCCTCATAGTGTATTTGTTGCAGCCCTAGTGTTATCCAGCCTCATGAGGTGTGTTGGTATGGCTGAATGGGGCGTATGCCAATGTGTATTGTAATGCTGTGTATCTGTGGCAAGGTCTACAATATCACATAGGTGTGGAGAAAAAGATACAGGAAATAAAAACAAATATCCATTCGTGAAAGATGGACACAAAATTTACACATAAAAGTTGGCACCATTACACTATAATGCAAACTTAGATCCTTTGCCTTGACGACTTCTTATCACGTGTATCGCTTTCTTAAAAGATGACAAATACCAATTACTGAGCCATGAGATGATGAAATGAAATAAAAACAAGAAACAGTAAATATATCGAGATGGTGTGTTAGAGTGAGTGAGTTTGATTTTACGCCGCTTTAAGCAATGTTCCCGCAATATCACGGCGGGGGACACCAGAAATGGGCTTCACACATTGTACCCATGTCGGGAATCGAACCCAGGTCTTCAGCGTGACGAGCGAACGCTTTAACCACTAGGCTTGCCGACCGCCCCGCCTGTGTTTAGATAAGAGGACTGATTTTGGAAGCTCATAAGTCAGTTTTACAATTACAAAAATTAATTTTGTCACCAAATGTGTTCTACTTTCATACATTTTGATTGAATTGTCAGCTGTCCAGACATAAGCTATAGATCGTTGGGATAGTAAAAACAGTGAGCTAAATACTTTTAGAGAATTGTCTAAAAATATCCTAAAAAGGCATAAAAGGATGAACGCACATGTAAAACATATGACTAGCGACACAAATCTCAAAACTGTGGAACTGTTCACACACACAGGAAAAGGAACACAGAATCCACGTCAAAGAAAATGTCACATACATTGACGACACTTTGCACCAAAATATTTTCATGTATTTAGCTGACGAACAATGACTTGTATAAAACCCTAAATAGGAAATAAAATGAGTTATATTCAGAAAGTTTGGTATATTTGAATCCCTTGAGCTTGATTTGAAGTCCTTCAGTCCTTGGTTAACATATCTGTAATAATGCTCCTAACTTCTATTTGAGCACCGGCACATTGAAATTGATATTTCACAAGACAAGCTACACACATGTATGCATACTGCACTTCACAAACAAAACATTGCATAAGTCAAATTGTCTTGATCAAGTAACTTGACTGTACAAAAATACAAGTCAAAATATCAGTTGGCGCCGTTTCAAATAGTTGAAACATTGCATCTTGTTCCCAGGAATCTTGGTCTATTTCACAATCCAATCCGAATGCTGTTGAAAAACGTCATCCATGATGAAATATCACAATTGTCCGTGACTGACAGGTGTCAATCATGTATCACAACACAAATGATGACCATGACCTCTGAGTATGTCATCACCTCTTTATCATGGAATCTCCACATTGATGCCCTCGTCATCTGAAACGGACGTGATAAGAAACATTGAAATATCACAACTTTAAATCAGTTATTACCAAAATATTTGAAAGAAAACCAAAACATAGAACAAAAATGCAAAATGGCAATAGATTGCTAAATAAGAGGAATGAATGAAAAAGTCACTTTTACCAAGGGTGCTTGAGTGAAATAAAGAGGTTAAAAAGAACTCAAATCATTTTTAACGTTGGATATTTTATCCAGTGAGTTTGACTGTTTCAAATGTTCTTCAAAAATGTGCATGAATATATATGGAAGTTAAGGATCATGAATATTTTTTAGGATACTTTTTTCCAGTGACGACTGAGCAGAATTTCTTAAGAAAATATTCATTCTCCCTTTTTTTGTTCAGTATATGTACAAAACATCAAATATTTACTTCATAAACACTTTCTTTGTTAGTAACATGGCACAGAAAGTGAAATTACTCTACATAAGACAGGGTTATAGATTGCAAACTACTGAAGCAGAAAAACATAAAAAGTTGAAACTTTAAAGGAAACCTTGCAGGTATGTAACTAGGAACTTTTACTCAATAAATTTAAATGTTTAACAACTTCTATTTACTTTTCTCAACTAATAAACCAATACGGAATATTTCCAAATAATAATCTGTTGAACATGCATTCACTCATTCAACCAATTATCCAAACCATTGCCATTTTACCAAATTGCAGGAACTAACAAAACTAAAAGCTAACTTAAACAAAAATCAGTACAGACAGAAAGCAATCGGACAAAGAACTGGCAAAAATCGCTGTATTAGAAAGTCCAAAAGCAACTTAAGCAGGGATTTAGAAACATAGCCACAAGAGTTATCTGCCCTTGCAATAACTCACCGCTACGCTCTAGCATTGTCACTCATGCTAAAATTAGAAAAAAACATTCAACTTAATCTGACTGCGGGGGCTGAAACTGTCTTCTACCATACGTTCATCTCAAACTGATCAAAATGCTGTGTAAAACACTTAAGTATAGAAGTGTTAAATTTAGTGCACATTACAATTTTAAGGTCATCTACTAGAACTTATTATTCTCGAAATCAAAGTCATACATCAGTCTCATAAGTGACCATTTATCATTCATGGTCTACATATCCCAATTTCCACTGCCAATCTAAGTATTATTTTTGTGGAAAACTTCCACATTTGAACTCTCTCCACCTCAGAAAAGATTTATCTAGAGTTACATCCCTTTGAAAAGATAAATCTTCTCCCACTTTAGTCTTTTAAACATGAAAAAATATTCAGATAATAGGGTCAAGGAATCATTTGTCTCCCTGACCAACCAATTAACAGAATCTTTAAAAAAACTGAAATAAAAAAAGCTCTTTAAATAAAGAATATTAAACAAATACCAACTAAGAAATATGTTCCTGTATGAACACAAACATTGAATACTGCGGAAAACAAACACTGCATATTAAATCTATCCTGAACTCATGACGCCACAGAAACAGGGTGATGGTTTGATACAACAGTCTCTTAGAACCACACCCTGAACCAGCAGAATCTAGAGAGTGAGTTGGGGTTAACGCCACTTTAAACAGTATTCCAGTTATATCATGGCGTGTCAGCTTAATGTGGGAGGAAAGCCCGAAGTGATGCAGGTCTCAGATGATTACCACTTCGGTGAAACCCACGAGCACGGGTATGGTGCTGACAAACCTAGAAACATAATCGGGGCGAACTGGGATTCGAACCCAAAATCACAGGTTACTGGCGTGCCCAAGGGACGCAACTATGCACAGCGAATTGCGGCGCCTTAGATGACTGGGCCACCCGTGCCCCCCAGCAGAAACTAAGAATATCACTGCCGATGTAGTAAAAGAACGTATGTCTTGCAGGGTTTCCAATACCAAACTTTCTCCAACCCTCCTGTCAGTACATAAATTACCAACCACATCATTTTCTAGTGAGACTCTAATTCCTTGAGGAAGGACCAAGAAACGTTTCAAAATGTTTTCCATCATTGTGCAACTCAGGTATTAATGCTGTGTGATAATTTGTTTAGGGCAATCAATCCTGATTGTTTTTTCTCATCATTTAGTGTTAATATTTGCTCCATAAATGCCACGATTATCAGGATTTACAAGTGGTACTATATTTCTGTTTCTATGCCATGATGTTTGCTCTGGATTTCAATGAGGTTTTTCCACTGCTGGGAAACTGGTAAAAAACAGCTTGGCGACCTGGTCATATCTTGACATATTTTACTAATAATAAAATTTAGTTTCCAAGACATTTCCAATATACTCACAATCCCTACATAGAACCAAACACCAAGTCATCAAACTGATTGTTTTCTAAATCAAACAAGAGGAGATTACTTATCGCAACCAAAGAATTCAAATGAAACATTCTTAAGTGCACATGAAATTTCTAACTTGTGAATTTTTGCAAAAATGCAAATTTTGTCCAACAATTCATGCTTTTATCATGCAGTTAATGTCCAAAGCTTCCACACACACCTTCATGCAACACATACCGGAGACCTGTCCCAAGCAGGAATAACCTTATGGTCACAGTGTTTCTCTACTTGGTATAGCCTCTCAATAAACTCACAGTATTTCTCTACTTGATATAGCCCCTCAATAAACTCACAGTGTTTCTCTACTTGATATAGCCTCTCAATAAACTCACAGTGTTTCTCTACTTGATATAGCCTCTCAATAAACTCACAGTGTTTCTCTACTTGATATAGCCCCTCAATAAACTCACAGTGTTTCTCTACTTGATATAGCCTCTCAATAAACTCACAGTATTTCTCTACTTGGTATAGCCTCTCAATAAACTCACAGTATTTCTCTACTTGATATAGCCTCTCAATAAACTCACAGTGTTTCTCTACTTGATATAGCCTCTCAATAAACTCAGTGTTTCTCTACTTGGTATAGCCTCTCAATAAACTCACAGTATTTCTCTACTTGATATAGCCTCTCAATAAACTCACAGTGTTTCTCTGCTTGATATAGCCCCTCAATAAACTCACAGTGTTTCTCTACTTGATATAGCCTCTCAATAAAATCACAGTATTTCTCTACTTGATATAGCCTCTCAATAAACTCACAGTGTTTCTCTACTTGATATAGCCCCTCAATAAACTCACAGTGTTTCTCTACTTGATATAGCCTCTCAATAAAATCACAGTATTTCTCTACTTGATATAGCCTCTCAATAAACTCACAGTGTTTCTCTACTTGATATAGCCCCTCAATAAACTCACAGTGTTTCTCTACTTGATATAGCCTCTCAATAAACTCACAGTGTTTCTCTACTTGATATAGCCTCTCAATAAACTCACAGTATTTCTCTACTTGATATAGCTTCTCAATAAACTCACAGTGTTTCTCTACTTGATATAGTCTCTCAATAAACTCACAGTATTTCTCTACTTGATATAGTCTCTCAATAAACTCAAAGTATTTCTCTACTTGATATAGTCTCTCAATAAACTCACAGTATTTCTCTACGTGATATATCCTCTCAATAAACTCAGTGTTTCTCTACTTGATATAGTCTCAACAAATTCACTGTATTTCTCTACTTGAAATATTCTCTCAATAATCTCACAGTATTTCTCTACTTGGAATAGTCTCTCAACAAACTCACATTATTTCTCGACTTGATATAATCTCTCAATAAACTCATTCACATTTTGTAAAACTCAAAAGATATATAGAAGTGTTCAAAACTTTCATGTTTTCCTTTCTGAAACAAAATATCTCTCAAAATATCTGGATTATACGCTTTGAATTAATTAACTATTATCACAAGTTATCTCCCTCTTGACAAAATCTACAAGAAAGTTTTGGAACCATATCAAGCAGGAAATAACATCTAGATCTTGTGAATATTAATAACCAAAAGTGCACTTCGGTATTTCCAACATTAGTAAACATGTGTAGGCAGTTCAACATGACAGAGAGTGAATTAATTCCCTTGAATAAACAACAGTGGTGATGAAGATGGAGATTAGAACAGTGCAACCCCCCACAAGGACAGGTGTTAGTACACATCTCTCTGGGGCTCCCTGTGATTGGTCGAGAATGTGCAGGTTAATCTCGGGCCAAGCAGTTTGCTGTTACCTTCAATAGATAGCTGTGTTGAAAGACTGCTTCTGCTCATGTGACCTAAGGCATGATGGGATATATGTGTAGCACGTACAAACTCTAAATAACTTGTCAGCGTGAATTGTGTAAAAGATGCAGACATTTTAGAAACTGAACATTATTTTTTTAAAAGATGGATGAAAAAAAGCCATAGTGACCTAATCTTAAAAAAATGAAGATTCATGGAAAATGACACCTATTCGAAGATACCTAAATGTCCCATTTCTATACACTGTAGATCCACAGGTTAACCAATCAACGGTTCAACACCCACTTACAAATAGCCAATGAAAACAATGCTTCATTCAAAAAAACGAAAAGCCTGTCAAAAGGAGTAAGTTTCAGATACCTACATAACAGAACAAAATAACCTTTAGCCTTCCCTGAGAACCAGATACCCTCGAACAATGTAAGAAAGTGAACTCAGAAGAAGTCTTCTTCTCCATCTTCTGTTCCCGAGAAGTGTGTGTTGCTATTGACCCTTGTTTCACACATAGCTGATCTAGAAATTTGGTAGTCTATCAATCTACATTCGTAAGGCCCGCTTTTAGCAATATTCCAGCACTATCACGGCGGGGGACACCAAAAATGGGCTTCACACATTGTACCCATGTCGGGAATCAAACCCAGGTCTTCAGCGTGACGAGCGAACGCTTTAACCACTAGGCTACCCGACCGCCCCTCACCAACGAATTAGGAAAATGCAAGCTTACATACACATTTATAAAAAAAACTTTAATAAATTTATAAAACCTAGTTTTAGGTGTTTTGCAGATTTACGTTACCATCCACAACCTAAGCCTGGTTAACGTTTTTTCTTGTTCTTTTTTTTCAAATCCTGCAGTGGCAGGTTATCTCCCTTTATGTCCTTGACTGTTTCACAACATACACTTGCTTCCTAATATATACAAGCTTCAGCTAGGTATGTAGTGGGAAATGTCGAAATAGACTGCATAAATGACATCAAGGTTTAACCATCTTAAATATTACTGGCTTGAGATGTTTGACAAAGAGCTTTTGGAACTACCCATAAGGCCCGGGAACATCAACAACCGATGACTAAAATACACCAATCTCATTAAAATCAGATCTTTGACACCTGATAATACCTCTCTGCATGGAGATCTAAGGTCACCCCCAGGGGAGGTCATGTAGCTGAACTTTCTAATCAGCCAATCAGCATCAAGGCGTCTAAATTATCAGTACTCATGAGCGAAACATTCAGATAAGACTATCTGATTTCTGTATTAAGAATACAAATCTAATCAAGGAAATAGGAATGCAAATTACAACACCATGTATATATATAGTGGTGGACATCTACATCCTGTCATTTGTGAATGTATGGCATCTACACCCAATAGGGACACTGTGGGGGTATATTTGAGTTCAATTTGCGGTTTTGGGGCAGAGATAGAAAATTCTGAGTCAAAGCGGTAATATCACTGAGCAGAAATGATTTCGAAAGCTGACCTCTGATTGTCTCAAAACCCCATCCATTTTCATTGGAGGGTCAAAGTTTCGTCTTCATCTTCTATGGTAGCGTCTTGAGATTTTGACGTACACAGGTGAGTGAGTGAGTGAGTATGGTTTTACGCCGCTTTTAGCAATATTCCAGCAATATCACGGCGGGGGACACCAGAAATGGGCTTCACACATTGTACCCATGTCAGGAATCGAACCCGGGTCTTCGGCGTGACGAGTGAACGCTTTAACCACTAGGCTACCCGACCGCCCCTGACGTACACAGGTACCGTATCAGAATGATATATCTGATTTTAATGAGATTGAAAATACACCAGATATTATGAAGTAGTCAGTGGCAAAGACCCATAAGTTAAAGCACAGATAATAGATATCGTAAAGTTAGTAAAAGAAAAAATACAGCAGATTTATATCCTCTTCCCACTAAGTTGGGTTAGAATCTGATATAATCCCCAAGTTACTTGGTCTGAGAAAAGTTCTATGAAAGACCATCGCAGGGTGAACCTACCTTCATAGGCAACATTGACGTGACCCACATTGGCGTAGGTGGCCTCGTCCTCACGCCCTTCTAACACACACAGCAGGCACTCATGAATAAACTTGTATTGTTGCTGAAACAGACATCATTGATTGTGGTCATGACATCAAAGAAAACTTGCCTTATACATGGGATCATTTCTTAACACACACAGATCATTAGAGATAAAAAAAAATATTATTCATACTCAACTAAATCTATAATTGTGAAAGAAATAATGATAAAGTGAGGTGATAAAGGCATTAATGTCACTTCCAAGATTATTGCACTTATATGACGATATGCCTGCACATATGAGTGTGTGGCTGCCAGTACTAGTCCAGACTAGTGCCAGTTCTACAGTGCTAGCCCACTGACATACCAGACTGTACTTTGACCTAGTATACGGATTCAGAGCCGACCAATCTTAGCTTAATCCCCTCGATGCCGAACTCCAGGCAGGGTAACAACAAGTACAATCTTTTAATGTCTTTTGGTGTGACACGGCTGGGGATTGAACTCATGACCTTCCGCTCTTCGATAAAGATGAGGATAAGACATAAACACTAATATTTGAAAGAGTGAGTTTGTTGGATTTCATGCTGGTTTTAGAAATATTCCAGCAATATCATGACAAGGGACACCAGAATTGGCCTTCACACATTTGCGGAATTTGGGCGTTCAGTGAGATGAACGATTGCTTTAACCACTCGGCTACCCCACCACCCCCTCATATATGAATATTGACGTGATGAGGGTGAGGCACTGCTCATCTAAGGTGTTATATCGAGATCCTCGTGAACCTACCTCAGTTTGCACCATCAGGACTCTCTCCTTTCTCAACTTATAGACAATCTGGTATATATCTACAATGTCCTTCTCCTTGATGTGCTGTAAACAGTGGTCCAGCACGATGAACGTCCCTGACCGACCAACTCCGGCACTGCAACAATAAAACACAGTCTCAAACATCACATTCATGGCTTGGCACTGGCCGCGGACATTCCTCCATCTACAACACCTAGGGCTGAAACAACTCATCAAATTAGCGACTATGCTTGTCATAAAAGGCGACTAACGGGATCGGGGGATCAGGCGAGCTGACTTGGTTGATGCATGTCATCGATCCCAACCGCGTGGACCGATACACATATCAATCACTGGATTGTCTTGTCCAGACTTGATTATTTACAGACCGCCGTCATATAGCTGGAATATTGCTGAGTGTGGCGTTAAACAACAAACAAACAAACAAACATTAAATTATCCATCCATCTCATGTCCATGGCCAGACAAGTAAAACCATCATGGTTAATATCACTGTTGTGCTTCGCTACTGACAGATTTAAATACAAAATAACAACACCAGAGAAAAATCAGTCAAACTTATCCCCCAAAACAGATAAAAAGACAGAAGGCAAAATAGCGGTGACAATTATATGAATGTATCAGTGAAAATCACTGATGACACCAGGTGTTAAAACAAATATACTGTAGATAATTCATTTTTCCATTTATTGTTATTCATATGCAGTTATGTGGAAACCAATTCCACTAAAACTAAAGTCAAATATCAAACGTAAGTACACCCCAAAGCTACCGAACTGAGATGAAGTCAGCAGTGGTTGACAGCCTACCTGCAGTGTGTAATGATGGGGCCACCATCTCTGAACATCTTCTCTCGTACAGTGCGGACAAATCGTAGGAGAGATGTGGGATCTTTGGGAACACCAAAATCAGGCCAGGCTTTGTAATGGAAGTGTCGGATCTGCCGGGCTTGTTCTCCCTGGAAACAATAGGAGTGCTCTCAGAACATACCCTTGTCACTGGTAAACCCTACATACTACTTTCCTTGCCCTTTTTCAAGATTCCATGCACAACTCTAAGACAGACCAAGAAATTCAAAAGGGTTCAAAAATTAAAAAATTGCAGTGATACTATAGTCTATTATTTTTGGTGCACAATTAATTTTCGGGTTAATAAAACAAAGGCAGACGTCTTGGTTTTGAAATATGTACAGGCATTCTTTAAGTTGAGATGATAGACAAAATTGACAATGATGTAATAGAGGTAGGGTATTGGCAGTTTAATGTAGGCAAGATGTCTTACCAACTGTATCTTAAACTCTGATATTGTCCAGTCAGGAAGATGGGTTTCATTCAATATTGCAACTTGCAGGTCTCCATAAAACTTCGGCTCAGAATCATTCGGCCAGTAGTGGTCACTTTTCTCCTGCAGGACAACAAACAAGGCAAGGAATAAACACAAGCTTACACCATGTCTAGGGCTAGACTCACACATTAGAGAACTGAAAACATTGGTAAAACCAACAAATTTCAGGAGAATATTAATGATGTAAGTTGGCAAATTGAATGTTGTCAAAAGATAGTGAAAGATCAAATTTATTTATTTTTATTAATATAGTATCATGTTTGCAGTTATAATGATGACTTGTGTGTAAATTCAAATCTTTTCAAAAAGAATTCCTTCTCCTCCTATAAGACAATGAAACCAAAAACTCCAACCCATTTCAGCCTGCCCTTAAACTGCCCCTACAAGCTTAAAAAGAAAACTCCTTCAGTATTGTTAATGTAGAATGAACTTCTGCTTTCCAACTTCATGCCTAAAGGTCTCGGGAACCTTTATATTTGACAAGAGAACCAAAATCCAACACCAGAATATCAAAAATGTTAGAAGGAAAAGATCCTGAACACTTTTCCTGCAGTGAATGTAATTGTACCTCCTCATTTACAAAACCACCGGCGAAGTCCTGAAATAGGTCACAGGTCATTCACAGGTCATTCACAGGTCATAACAGGTTATCACAACACACTAAATACACATGATGCTCGGCAATCTTGGGTTGGTTTTTAAAAATATTAATAAGGGTGTGACATCATATCAAGTACAAGAACTCAAGTAAATAGGGAAAACAAACAACACACTGGTACACCACCTTACAGTAAACACAGTCAAGGATTATCTAATATACACTACTCCTCAAAATACACTTCCCCAATTATTTACGTATGAGTGAGTGAGTGAGTATGGTTTTACGCCGCTTTTAGCAATATTCCAGCAATATCACGGCGGGGGACACCAGAAATGGGCTTCATACATTGTACCCATGTCGGGAATCGAACCCGGGTCTTCGGCGTGATGAGCGAACGCTTTAACCACTAGGCTACCCGACCGCCCCTTATTTACGTATGACTTGACGTTGGATCAGGACAAGTGTTACAAGTGTTACAGTACTGATTGAGTACAGTCACACCAAGATCATGTGTGAGTGAGTGAGTATGGTTCAACGCCCAGTGCCAGTTCCAGAGGGGGGTCCCCAAACCCCACCCAGCTCCCCCCAGCTCACATCTAATGACATTTTGTATGCGCATTTCCTTCCATAACATGTTGGATTGGTTGTGAAAACTTGGTTGTGGTTTCCATGTAGTGTTTGTGTTTTTGGGGTGGCATCCCTCACCCCCACTGAAGTAACAAATGGTGAAATGGCCAAGTGGAACCCCCTCTTTTTTAAAATCCTTGGACCGCCCCTGATGCCAATCTTAGCAATACTCCAGCTACTATATTCACTCTTAACAAATAGACCAAACTGTAAGTGATCTAAGTGGCCTGCACTAAGTCTGAAAATTTACATGACAGTCCATATCTTCTTGAGTATATCTCAGATGTTTTACAAAAAAACACAACAGTATGGAACAGGTATCTTATTGCGTATTAGCTGTAACAGAAACCTTTTATTCTTAGTTTGTTCTCAAGGGCTACTTCACTTGGCTCAAATACATAAAATGTTTCACATATTGGCCCAAATACATACATTGGTTCACATATTGGCCCAAATACATAAAATGCTCACATATTGGCCCAAATACATACATTGGTTCACATATTGGCCCAAATACATACAATGGTTCACATATTGGCCCAAATACATAATGCTTCACTGGTTCTTTCTTGTGGTTTACCAGTAATGGTTAAAGTTACAGTCAAGGGGAGATGATTAAAATGAATGAGACGATAGGGAAAAACAACTGAAAATTAGTTTCCGGTTAAAACACAACGAATTGAAAAACAAATCAAGAAAAAAAAATATAGGCATAAACTTTGGGACAATGAACTGAAGGTTTCTTACCCGTCCTTTCTCCATACACTTGGTCAGCATGACGATGTTCCGGGCATTCTGTTCCCATAACATTCTCCACAGATCATCGCGCGTCGACGGGAGAGGGCCCTGGGTCGCGATGTATTCTCTCTTCGACACGAAACCCTGGCAACAAGAAGATTAATCATCATATCCTTCTCATGACAATTGTCATCATTCAGGATTTCACTTTTACATCAAAACAATGAAATCATTTTGAACATAGTCAAATATTCAAATCTAAAATAATTCTAACAACAGTTCATAGGATAAAAAGAATATCAATTCCCTTGACATTACCAGTAACAAGGAATATTTGTAAATCCAAACTTTCAAAAAAAATTCAAATACCGCAGAATGTGTAAATCATACAAGTTCTAACACAACGTTTATACTAAAACCTATTAATGTGAACCAGTGGCAGATGATACGGAAGGTGAGATACTCACAGGCATATAATTAGCATTGATGTAGTCCGAGCCCTCGTCATCGTCCGTGGGGAGGAGTTTCACCCGAGAGTGGTCGTACGGCAGGATGTTCGTGAATCGGTTCTTGGGTCTGTTTGCTGGGAACTCGGCTGCCATACACGGCTGATCCCTTCCAACCTCTTTCAAGTCCTGTTTTGTTAGAAAATACATAGTGTAGTTCAAAACCCTGTCAAGGAAAATATTGTCAAGGAGACTCTCATGAACCTAGAACAAAGGGATAACGGATATGGTATTCCACTCAGTCTGGGATAACGGATATGGTATTCTACTCAGTCCGAGATAACGGGATATGGTATTCCACTCAGTCCGGGATAACGGGATATGGTATTCCACTTAGTCCGGTATAACGGATATGGTATTCCACTCAGTCCGGGATAACGGATATGGTATTCCACTCAGTCTGGGATAACGGATATGGTATTCTACTCAGTCCGAGATAACGGGATATGGTATTCCACTCAGTCCGGGATAACGGGATATGGTATTCCACTTAGTCCGGTATAACGGATATGGTATTCCACTCAGTCCGAGATAACGAATATGGTATTCCACTCAGTCCGGGATAACAGGATATGGTATTCCACACAGTCCGGGATAATGGGATTTGGTATTCCACTCAGTCCTTTGTTATTCTTCTATTATTGGAACTGTTTTATTTGAAATCAAAAATATTGAGCACAAATTCAAAATGCCAACAATATTGGCATATACTGTCCCCCTCACCTCATACTCCTCCGCATATCTGAAGTCTGAGTCGGCGGTCATTTTCCTCACATGGTCCTTGAACTCAGCCAACTTCACTGGACGACTGGGGGAGAATAACAAAGTTTATTAGTGACAGGGTTAGAAATAACCGAGTGCATAAAATTGTGCAGTCTGTGCACTACTGCAAATATCACTTCACACGCACCAGTGTGTGGCTTATGTCATCCAGACGTCATTGTTGACGTCATTGATGATGTAAGGTCAGAATGACGTCACACTAGAAACGACGTCAAAGCTGAAGTATGTTAATGACATTCGACTATTGTGGTTTTCCAAGTGCATTTTCTTAAAGTATCTCCCAAAACGATTTCGAAATAACGGGTACAAAAGAAATTATTACACTCACATGTCTGTCAAAAAGATTTTACGAAACTCGTGTAAGAATTCATGTAATTCCGTCACTCTCATTAGGCAAATCCATACATTCCGACACTCGTTTAGTAAAATCAGTACGACACACGTGCTCATATAATAATCACTATGTATTACTCTGTGTCTCGCTGGACTAAACAAGCTTCAAGGCGATTGGTTTTTTCTTGCATCTTACCCTACAAACACAAGCAGAATCATCACAAACTTTCTGTGAATCTTGTTCATCAGGTTCCAAGTATATCTAGGTATATCATGTATCAAGCTTGTTACAATGTTAATACCATCATGTTTCTAAAGTGTTATTTTTTTAGTTTTTTAATACTGCGCAAACCCGAAATTGAATCACTATTACACTTTTCCCCACTATTAGACCCTGACAAAATACCGTATTCAACGTAATAAGCGCCCCGCTCTAATAAGCGCCCACGGCAATATTTGCTAAGATATTGGCTAGTGAACAATCCCAATTAGCACCCCTTCCGATTGATCAATTTTCAAAAGACTTATTTATTCTTGTATAATAGGCACTCGTGTGTTATATGCATCCTTAAATATGGGCAATTAAATTCTGGAAAAATATATATGTCGTATATAAACATTTCAGGCTGTCAACATAAACCACAACATTTATCCTTTAACTCTGTTTTTTTTGCCAAAATAATATTCTAATAAGAGCCCCTATTTCTAATTTTGAGAGTGGCCTGGGCATTTATTCCGTCGAATACAGTATATTTGTTTCCCAGCAGCAGATCTTGGTCAAGATGAATAAGGCCATTTTCATGCCTAAACATCATCAAATCTGAGGTAGAGTATATCAGTTGCCTGGTTGTACCACTGTGACAAATGGTACCCCATCAAATATTCAACTAAACAAGACGACAGTTGTGGTCATTCAGTTGGGGCAAGACAGGAGACAAGGGAGGCAACTCACCTAAACTTGTGCATACTGGACTGCTCGAACTGTATGCGGTCACCATTGTACTTATGTGCCCGTTTAGGAATTCGTCGGCGAAGGAAGATGAGTACGGCAGCAATGATGGCGATGATGAGGATGGCTGCGATGACACCTCCAATAATACCCCCGGCATTGCTGGGTGTGGCAGCTGTTAGGAGAGTGAGAGAGTAAGTTTCAGAGAGGAAAATCCACAATGAGACAGACAGAAGCTGTATCTTTCAAATATGCCGACTGCATGTTAGTCCCAAATGATGTGGGTGCTTGCTGCCTATTATAACTAGCATCATTACGTTCCCTGGTTAAACAAGAGTCATCAGAGGATGACATATCCCCCGGTCACGTGCAATTCGGAAATGGCGTTTGGCTACTAAAACCCCACTTTTGGTTCATTGCCATTGGAAACCTTTCAGTTCAGTGAAGAAAACAAAAATGCTGTTCAGAAGTCTTCAAAATCTTAAATCATCAAAGACACCAGTTCACCATGAGACTGATCTATATAGAAAGTTTTGAGTTCTGCTCTGGAAACGGAAAACGGACAGCTGACTGACGGATGGACGGATGGACGGACAAACATGCTGATTGCTATATCCCTCCATTTTTCAACCGGGGGAAAATAAAATTAACAATTAATCATTCACACATAAAGCTGACATGGCAGTCCCATCGAAGAATAAGAGTGGGCTATAACAGGCTTTTTGTTTGATGCACTTCAGCTATATGATGGGAGTCTGCAAATAATAGAGTCAGGACCACACAATCCAGTGATTGACATCATAAGCATAGATCTACGTAATTGGGATACGATGACATTCAACCAAGCTTGACCACCCGATCCCATTAGTCGCCTTACAACAATGTGAGAAAGTTTGATTTTACGCCGCCTTTAGCAATATTCCAGCAATATCACGGCGGGGAATACCAGAAATGGGCTTCACATGTTGTTCCCATGTCGGGAATCACACCTGGGTCTTCGGCATGACGAGTGAAAGCTTCTACTTAACCACTAGGCTACCCGACCACCCCTACTAATGAGAATTCAATAATCAACAAGCCACAGGATGCCTCATACCACCCACCTGTTGTTATTCTCTGTGAGTATGCTGTGTCCTTGTATCCACCGATGGTGTACGCCCGGAGCTTGAAGTAGTAGGTCGTCTCTGGCTTCAGAGGGCCGTTACAGTAGTCTGTGTTGCCACAGCTGGTCTGGGAGCCGACCGTGAACACCTTGTACGTCACCGTCTCCGCAGCCCGCCTCCTCCTCCCAGGGACACCGCACGTGGAGTCTACCTGGAAGAAGTCGGAGCAGTTGCCGATGGTCTGGTAGGCCTTGATGGAGGCCTTCTGCTGGGCCTCCTTCCAGCTGGGCAACTGGGGCGACGTCAGCTCGTTAATGCTCACGTCGGTCGACACGATCACTGTGTATTGGATGATCCGTCCGTTGGCGTCCGAGAAGGAGTTGGGGAAGGTCACCTTCACGAATGTTTCGCCAACATTTCCAGGTTCCGTGGACGCTTGTCGTGGCTTAGCAGTGTCCTGCGTGAAATCAGCCTTCAGAGCTGGTGCTGTGGGGAGAATGGTTACCAGCTGGTCATGAGGAGTATTATGGAGCATAGGTATCGAGAGAGACGACATGCATCTTATTTCACATCACCATTCTCTGTCTGTTCTCTGTTTGTGAACAGTCCATAGTGGCTTATGGATGAATTGGAAATAGAAGCATTGTCAATTTAATCAAAGTTTGTCTTGAATTTTTGGTTAAATGTGAAAAATGTTGGAATACATGGCATGCATGATGTCAATTAATAAGACATATATCAGGTCTATTTAAACACTGCATGACAACGTTTGTATCAGGCATTTCTCTACCATAACGAAAGTTTATATGTTCAATTTAAGATATATATGGATATTTTTTTATGTTTTGGTTTGGTTTGTTGTTTTACACTGCACTCAGCAATATTCCAGCTATATGACGGCGGTCTGTAAATAATCGAGTCTGGACCAGACAATCCAGTGATTTACATCATTGAACATCGATCGATTATGTAATAAGAACAATAATGTTGTTGTTGATGTTGTTGTTGTTGTTGTCCTCTTACCTGCTGTGCCCAGTTGGACTGTTGCTTGTCCCGGAGTCCCAAGCGCCACAGTAAATGCCCGCACCTGAATAAGACACGACTTTATCAGCTTGTGGAAATACATAGCCACGAACATCATAGAAGTGCATACTTCCTTTTGATTTTGTCTGAATAAAAATGAATAATAAAATGCAGCAACAAACACATAATGATTTACATGTGGTTACTGATCCACAACATAAACATCTGATTCATCATAACCTGCACACCCATCACACAAGGTAAGTCCCTCTCAAAGGCAACATGCAATTGGTCTACCTAAAAAAAATATATTTCTCAAATACCACGTAAGCCACAAGTTTCATCATGGCAAACAAGAATTTGTGGTATTGTTAAAGAACTTGGTGGTGTTTGTAGTTGTTCTGTGAACTGTCCACAGTTATCATTCCTTGTCTCAAACAAGACATAATGGTTGCTCTCAAGTTTGAATTAGTTTGTTGCGTTCTGAGAGGAAAAGATCCATTCATCGAGGAATATTTATTTTTTTTCAGCAAAACTCACAGAAACAGTATAGAAGAAGCCGGCTCTGAGGCCAGTCAACTCCAGCCTCCGTCTGCTTCTGTCAGCTTCCGTGCTTCCATTGTCTTTAGGCTGCAACAAAGACACGATCATCATCATCACTTCACAAGAAAACATCACTGAACATGACTACACTGAGTGAGTGAGTTGAGTTGAGTTTAAGGCCGATTTGAACAGTATTCCAGTTACATCACAGCGTGTCAGCTTGATGTGGGAGGAAAGCCCCAAGTGATGCAGACAAGAGATGTACCCACCCCATTGATTGATTGATCATAACCGGAATAGGAGATGACGTAACGTTGGACCTCCCCATTCGTGTACTGAGGCTCGTTCCATGTGACCAGCACAGACGTCAGACTCGTCGTCCTTACAGCATTCACGTTACGCACTTTGGATGGAGCTGGAAAAGAGGAATACATGAAACATCATCAACCTTTATGGAGCATCATTTGTACAAAGTTTCCTTGCAGTTCCTTTGGATTGCTGTCAGCTTCCAATCTATCTTGCACCCACTTGCACAAAGCGATCTTAGCGCTATGATGACCGTAACTCCCAAACTTTAACATAGGCTTACAATAGTCTTAGCACTAAGATCACTTTGTGCAAGTGGATCCAGAACCGATACCATTGCTGCTACACAGCTGTCAGTGAGTAGTGCTGCTCATAGATGGCGTCAGCTATATTCCAGCTACTGTAAATCGTGAAATTAATGCGTCCCCAAAAGAATGCGACCACTGGACCCTAGACCAAAATGCGACACCCCCTCCTCTCAAGCATCAGTGGATTTCTATCTAAAGATGTCCTCAGTTAGGTTTAGAATCCTCACCTTAATCCAATCTTACATTAATCCAATCACACACCAAATAGCACCGCTTATTAGCGCTGAGTAATTTTCGCTAAAACAATACATGCACGCTGACTCGTGTCGGCCTTTGACGCAGTCGCAAAGAACAAAGGGTGGCATCTGTCTGGACTTGCAGGTGTGATCAGTGACTAGAACTCTTGTCTTGACCCCAGCAGTGACAATTCACAGGACGTAATTAGTGGTTGAATGACATTGTTTATATACTTTTTTAAACAAGGGCTGCTCAATAAACAGTGGTGTGGAATACATCAGCGTATGTCTAAGTTGGTATTTTTGCTATCCAAAATGTCTCATTGTTGATATAAATGAGATGTTTAAAAATGCGAGCAAAGACCACACACATTTTTGGCATTTAATTCAGGCTCGCATTTATTTCAAGATTTACAGTATATCAACACAGGCTGGAAAAAATCAAAGCCAGGTTCAGAAAAAACAGTAGTTGATGACACACATTTATCCTCCAACCACATAAATCTTACGCAAATCATAGGGTATTGCAGACTTGACACCCACAATACTAAACATGTGACCAGTCAAACGATATGAAGCAACACGACTGAATAGAAACATTCAAACCTAAATATATTTTGATTAAAACTTCCACGAACCAAGGTCACCTTAAGCATTTTACAAATCAGAGAATCACAATGTCATATTTTGTACACAAAGATAAAGACAAAGACAAAACCGTTGATTGTCTCCATGAACTTATCATCAACATGGAAGAAAAATAAGGTGTGAAGGTATTTAAAAACTGAAGATCTGATTTCTTTTCATCTATGGAGGTATTAACGTACATAATCTGCAACTTATTTATTGCAGTATAAACGGAGGATGAAGCAAGTAACTTACCAGCCTCTTTGGTCCGTATTAACAATGTCTGACTCTCGCTCTTGTCTCCAGCGACGGTGCGCACGGTGATGTTGTAGTTGGTGTAGGGCTGCAGGTTGCTGACCGTCACCTCATGTACCTGGGAGCTGTAGTTGTGGTTCCAGCATGTCACTCCCCCGTTATCGCACATAACAACAAACGCATCAGCGTTGCCATTCAGCTCCCCGAACTGGATCTTGATCTCATTGGACATTGAGGAGTGGGTGACAGGCACTGGGTTTGGTCCTAAAACAGAATTAAAGAATCCAGTACCCTAAAATAAACAAATCCTGAATCTATCAGTGATCAGTGTTGCATCAACACCAGTGAGCTTTTCACATTAATGTTTGAGGAAGCCAAAAATACCTGGTCCTGAACGTTTATATGGGTAGGCTCCACTGGTTATGTCCATCTAGTCTGGAGCTCCGTTATCTAGTCTGAAGACTAGGGGAGTACATAAAATACATAGATTGTGATGATTAAACAAGACCCTCTAGATGATTACTAGTCCGGAACCAGTGTCCAAAAATACCTGGTCCTAAATGTTTATATGGGTAGGCACCATTGGTTATGTCTATCTAGTCTGAAGACTAGAGGAGCACATAAATATGTAGATTGTGACGATTAATCAAGACCCTCTAGATGATTACTAGTTCCGAACTAGTGTCGCATCTGTCACTGTGTTTATTGCTGTGGTAAAACAATTTCTATCTTCAACTGTCAGTAAAATATTTTCTCATGAAACATATTTGTGTGTCTCAAGCAAGGCTGGTCACTTACTGGTCCTGATGGGAAGGAACTTTGGGTCACTGGTCATCCCGCTGATTTCACTGACCGCCCGCACATTGTACAGTGTCCCAGCCACCAGGGTGGAGAACGTGACCACGCTGATGTTGCTCTTGGGGCGGAAGATGTCAGGCAAAGTGGAGTTGACGGAGAAGCGGATGCCAGTGAAGATGTCATCGCTGCTGGGGAGACTGTAGGTAAAGACCACGGAGGAGTTGGTGGTCTGCTGGGCGGACTCACTCCACGCGATGTTCAGCAGGGGCTCTGTAGCAGGCAGACAAGGCAGTTCATGTAGAGCATGTATTCAGACCTGACATCCCACACCCAAATGTACAGAGTTATTGACATGGCTAACTCCATGCAGTGCATGTCCGGTGTTGAGAGCTTCTACATTTCTACGTTACTCCGCACCTATGCTCGGGATTACCTGGGATTCACGTCAAACAAATTTTTATTAAGTGTCGGCTGTGAAAGGAGTGAGTGAGTGAGTGAGTTGGGTTTAACACCGCTTTTAACAGTATTCCAGTTATATCGCGGCGTGTCAGCTTAATGTGGGAGGAAAGCCTGAAGTGATGCAGGTCTCAGACGTTTACCATTTCGGTGAAACCCACGAGCACGGGTGTGGTGCTGACAAACCTAGAAACATAATCGGGGCGAACCAGGATTCGAACCCACGATCATAGGTTTCTGGCGTGTCCAAGGGACGCAACTCTGCACAGGGAATTGCGGCGCCTTAAATGACTGGGCCACCCGTGCCCCCGTGAAAGGAGTGAGTGAGTGAGTTTGGTTTTACGCCGCTTTTAGCAATATTCCAGCAATACCACGGCGGGGAACATCAGAAATGGACTTCGGCTCTGAAAGGAACAAGTTAAATGGAGCAAGTTGTAGACAAAACTGACTGTGTGAATCAACCAGTGCATTGAACAGTAACAATCCTCCAGTGTGTCATGCTACTTACTGACAGTGGTGTTGACAGACTTTGTGGCAGAGCCCTTCCCTTCAACAACGGCCATGACATGAAACTGGTACTTGGCGCCAGCTTTCAGACTATCCACCGTGTACTGGACCAGGGAGTTGGCACCAGGGGTAACATTGACGGCCGGGAGGGAGAAGGTGTCGTTGTAGGCACTGACTGACCAGGTCTGGACAAAGGTCTCCTCCTGCTGGTACGTCCAGCCCAGGGTCACGCTGGAGGTGGTGGTCAGCTCCAACATGATTGACAGGTCAGTTGGGGCCAGGGGAGCTGAAGTGGACAAAAACACACCTCTTACTGTCAGCTATGTCTTACTCTATAAACTTCTTGTCTTTTGAGATCCTTATTGTATAATTATTCAAAACTCCCACTTCATCGACTTTAATGTTTTATTTATAGGAGTGGGGGAGTGATTATGGTTTTACGCCCTTTTTGCAATATTCCAGCAACATCTCCAGTTAGGGTGGCCTCTTACCTATGTGGCAATTCAATTCCCATACCTCTGTGTAGAAATTCAATTTGGCTTGTTTTTGCATTTTTTTCCCTTTTTGTCATCAAAAAAGTATTTACTCACATGAAGAAAGACACAAATAGTAACATACATTCATTATGATCACAGCAGGGGACACCAGAAATGGGCTTCACGCATTGTACCCATGTAGGGAATCGAACCCGGGTCTTTGGCGTGACGAGTGAACGCTTCAACCACTAGGCTACCCCATCGCCCCTCATTGATGGTGTGATGCAGGCAACAGTTATCACAAGGACATAAAGGATAATAGTCTACATAACAGACTGCAGTCTACAATTTTTGCTCTGTTTCCAGTTACCATAACAACCCCATATCACCTACTAGAAGACATATCAGTATGTTCCTCAAGTCTACTGACCTATAACAGCTGTTTTAGTGGTCATTTCGCTGATCATATTACCACTGATGGCATACACTCGGATCTGGTACATTTCCCCCGGAAACAGTCCAGGCAGAACCAGACGAGGTTCTGTAGTGTTCTGTTCAATGAAGGCAGTGGCAGAGTTGCGGAACACAGGTCTAAAGTCAACTCGGAACACGTCCTGTTTGCTGCCAGTCTGAGCTTCCCACTGTAGGGTGATGGTTGTCCCGTTTACCACTGCCTGTAGGGACGTCACTGGTTTAGGAGCTGGAATAAAGGAATGGACAAGTCATGAATCTATAAATTGTCAATGTCTTGTTGCTTAAGGCTGCACTCAGCAATTTTCCAACTATTTGACAGCGGTCTGTAAATAATCAATTCTGGACCAGACAATCCAGCGATTGACATTCTGAACATCGATCCATGCAATTGGGATATGATGACATGCATCAAACAAGTCAGCAAACCTGACCACCTGATCCCGTTAGTCGCCTCATCCAACAACAATAGTCACCTTTTAAAGCAGCGTTAGAAATTGGCACTAGTCCTGTAGTTCTTGCCAAACTGGCCAATAGTTAAGGTATCCAAAGGACGAGTAGAAATTTGCCATTTTTAAGGGTTTAGCTATATGTTATCATTATGAGGACTGTGGACTAAATATGTTAGTTTCTACCCCTGTAAAGGCAAGCATGGGTTGCTGACGACCTATACTACCCCGGATCTTCATGGGTCAAATTGTCAATGAATCTACAAACTAGCAAGTATTTCCAATTAAGACGGTGTCACACGCTATTGTTGTTGCAATCAACTCTGCACCAAGAATTCAATAGTAATGTGACTGCTAGTCTTCTAACACCTAACAACCAGCTCAGGTGGAATACTCCCCAGGGAGCTGAGAATGAAATCTAGTTCACAGGGTAATAATGTAGCGTTCTGAGCATGCCTCAGGTGTGGATTTGGCGCATGATAAACATGCACTTTACCTACCTGTGGTTGCCGTCTGTGACCGTATTGCACTGTAGGCCACGTCAAGCTGGGGTACCGTCCGCACAGCCTTCACCGTCACATTGTAGGTGTACCCACTCAACAGCTGGGACAGGCTGAGCTCGTATGATGTCTGTCCAGTGATGTAGTTAACTTCTGCCGACCGCGTCTGGTCACCTGCGCCATATTCAACCTGAAACAAACGTTTCCCATGAACTTCGCATACGACGGTTGTGTCAAAATAAATATCATTCAGGCCTTATTAGTTATCACATACTTGGTTTATTCGTTTTTAAATAACCAAAGGATTGATAATTGAAACAAAAATTCAATAGTTTCAATAAATGCCATCTTAAAAGTTTTGTGATTCAGTTAAAATTGAGACAATGTAAAATGACAGAAAATGCGGGTTTCTTATGACAAGTGAAAGAGTTACTTCCCTTCCTCTATTCAACCTTGGTCTTTACATTATGAAGACAAAAATGAAGGGAAAATCAAATCATATTCCAAATTTCTGAACTTTTTTGTCTTGATCTGTGGACTCATTTGATGTGTCACAAACAGGTTGAAAATACGGAAAAAAAATTTCTGAAGTCAAAGAAAAGCAATACAAATTTTCCCCTACACATACATAGCAGTTCATGTAATTGCAAAACCTGAATATATTTTAAACTAATTCCCAAATAAGCAAACTTACGGTGAAGAAATTTTGTTGAGAAGGAACACTTAAATCCCATTTCACACTGAGAGACTCTTCATCAACAGGGGTCACAGCAAGATTGGCTACAGGTTCAGGTTCTGAAAGAAGATGAAATTAGACAATTATAAAAACAACATATTTGTCATCAGTCAAAAACAGCTAGTAGCTGATATACATCACTAGTGTGTTTGTTGTTTTACGTCGCGAACCACAATATTCCAGCTATTTGAGAGTGACTTGTAAATAATTGAGTTTACGAAGGAAAACTTGTGACCTGAAGATGTCAGATTTTCTGTAAAGATATTTTCTCTTTCCATTTGTTTGTTTGTCTCTTTGTTGTTTAACGCCACACTCAGCAATATTCCAGCTATATGACGGCGGTCTGTAAATAGTCAAGTCTGCATCAGACAATCCAGTCATTGACATCATGAGCATCGATCTACACGATTTGGATATGACGACATGCATCAACCAAGTCACCGAGTCTGACAGCCTGATCCCGTTAGTCACCTCATATGACAAGCATGGGTTGCTAGAGACCAGGATGTTTACGGGGTTATATATATTTCTTAACAAACATCTAATGTCAGAGACATAGTAAGTGAAGACCACCTACCTGTGACAAAGGAAGAGAATATAGGGATGTTAACTTCATTCTAACGAGGAACACGTTTCGGAGTATATGCTCACTCCTTCACTCACCTGATGAAGGAGTAAGCATATACGCCGAAACGTTGAGTTCCTCATCATAAAGAGTGAGTGAGTGAGTTAGGATGGTTTTACGCCCCTTTTTGCAATATTCCAGCAATATCACGGCGGGGGACACCAGAAATGGGCTTCACACATTGTACCCATGTCAGGAATCGAACCCGGGTCTTCAGCGTGACGAGCGAACGCTTTAACCAATAGGCTACCCAACCGCCTTCATCATAAAGAAGTTGGCATCCCTATATTCTCTTCCTTACATGTATCACTTCTAAATGCCTTTCAAAGACCTACCTGTGACTGCCAAGATGTATGTGACCATTCCCGACACGTGGCTGCCTGCCCTTTGTTTGACAGTGTTGATGGTGATGTTGTACATCTGTCCAGGGCTCAGACCCACAAACCAGAATGTTGTGTCTCCACTAGCAAATACAACACACGATAGTAATTCAAATGAACAATAAGAAATACCTTTCAGCTAGGTTAACACTTAAATTTAAAGGGATGTCACTTCTTGAAGCATAGTTTTTCCTACCCCTATCTGTCCGCGTGAGGACCAAAGCCATGGATTCTCGAGTGAATCATTTAAATTATTTGCTGCATACAGATGATATATTTTGGCTTTAACGTGGAAGCTGGGCTGGGACGGGTAACTCGGGTACTCGAGTCAGGTGGGTACTGAGTATGACCTGTGTGCCCACAGGACTACCCGGACCCATGGTTAGTCACATGATTATATTATGTAATGGCAAAACTCTATGGTTACATAAAGTGACAAATGATCATATTTCTTTCCGACTATGCACACATTCCTTCTGACTTTATATGTATGGATAATTTTCATCTGTTTATTTGTTTGTCTTGTTTGTTTGTTGTTTAAAGCCACACTCAGCAATATTACAGCAATATGACACCCTGTAAATAATACGCAGAGAGCAGACAATCCAATGACTGACATTATAAGCAATGATAAACATAGTCAGGGTAACGATGACAAGCAATCAACCAAGTCACAATCCCATTAAAATCTGATCTTTGTTCTCGTTACCGCTAAACAAAGTTCTGAGGACAACCCACTATGGGTCAAGTCAGAACAACCTTTCATCCGACCATCAGAGAGTCACTTACCAGATCAGGAAAGCGACAGTCGGATTGTGTTTATTAATCATGCAACCTAAAGAAAATTAACACAGGGAATTCTGGACGATAGTTCCGGGCTTCACAACTCAATCCTAAATCCATTTGAACGAAGCGGCTTTGCATTGCCCATGGGAAGTGCTGCCATACAATCTAGGCCATCTATTAGACATTCCAGAATGTTCGATAAATTTTGAATCAAGAAGAGAAGTTGCCAGTTTGAAATTAGAGCCATATAGCTCAAGAAGGCTGCTTTCTGGCAGGCTTTTGTCGACTTCATATTAGTCATTTCATTGGTCAGTCAAAGTTTGCGAAAAGTTGTTCTGAAATGACCTGTAATCATGGTAATGGGATGTCCTCAGATCCTTGTTTTGCAGAAGTGAGACCAAAGTCCTGATTTTAATGAGATTGACCAAGTCACCTCTTGCGACCAGCATAGGTCCCTGAGGATCCTTTCTTACCCATAATCCCCGAGTAAATTAACCTGGACCTAGATAACAGTGATGACTGCACAACTACTATCCATGTCCACAGGGTACAGGGACACACAATCAGCTAGATTTCTGTTCTGGAAACCTCCAGGGTCCAAAGCTTTGCAAACTTAGATGTTGAGTTTGCCTTGATATCAGTCAACCTTCCATTGCCTTATTTATAACCCACTGCCCAATGTGGGACCCAAGTGTGTGTACAGGACAAAATATCACAGCCTTTCCAGTTAGCTTGTTTTTTTGTTGTTAAACGCAGCACTCAGCAATATTCCAGCAATATGACAGTGGTCTATAAATAATCAAGTCTGGACTAGACACTCAACTGAGTGACATCATGAGGATTGATCCATGCAATTGGGATACGATGAGATGCATCAACCAAGTCAGTGAGTTTGACCTCCCTATCCCGTTAGTCGCCTTTTACGGCAAGCATGTGTTGCTGAAGACCTATATTAACCCTGATCTCCAAGGGACTTGAATAGCAAGCATAGTCGCCTTTTACGGCAAGCATGGGTTGCTGAAGACCTATCCTAACCCGGATCCTCATTGGACGAATAGCAAGCAGAGCCGCCTATTACAGCAAGCATGGTTTGCTGAAGACCTATCCTAACCCGAATCTCTGTGGGATTGGAATAGCAAGCATAGTCGCTTTTTACGGCAAGCCTGGATTGCTGAACACAGCCCTTAATCAGAAACATTCTCCCAGTTAACACTGGCTGTCCCCTGTCCAGTCCACCAGCCTCAGTTGACCCCGACTTACATCCCCCGGGTGATGTTGGGCATGGGACCATCCTGTGGATCTATCACCAGATGGAAGAAATCGAAGTGTTGGCCCATTGGCGACGTCCAGTTGACATGGATAGCCGTTGTGTTGGCCTCAATCTTCTGCAGCGTGGCAACGGAGGTGGGGTCTGTCAAACGGAGGAACGGAGGTCAGGCACAACTTCAATACAGACTTAATCTGAATCTACGAGGATGAAGAAGAGGATGGTTTGTCTCATGTACACACCTTGTAAAGGACATGTCTCATTGATTAGTTTCAGCTGACAAGTTCACAAATTATCAAAGATATTGTTTTCTCTGCTTTACAAAAATCTTACACTGACATGTAATTCGTCAAAAATGTCTGCTTCTTTAGGGTATAAAACATAGTGCAAAAAGAAAATAAATATATTTTCGTTCCCTGCCACCATTTTGAATATTCTTCCACCAAATAATTTTACAAGTTATACATTACTTTTCACTCATAAATAGTGATAGATAAACACTCTGTAAACAAGAGCTACAGTTCAAAGAGGAAGTCACACATAGATGCTCTGTACACATCAGAAAATAGTATGGGATTCAAAATAAGATTTGAAGCCATGCATAAGTTCTATGTCTGCAAAAATAAGTGGATTCCAGTTCCTAACTAAATAACAAGCACATAGCAATGTTTGTCAAACAAAGTGTTCATTTGATGCAAACCAAGCTTGAAGAAAAAATATGACTAGTATGTTTGTTTATTGTTTAAAGCCGCATTCAGCATATTCCAGGGTTATGACGGCTGTTTGTAAATAATCTGGTCCAGACAATCCAGTTATTGACATCATCAATCTACATAATTGGGATACGATGACATCTATCAACTCAGTCAGCAAGCTTGACCACCAAATACCATTTCCCGCCTCTTACGACAAGCATGGGTTGCTGAAGACAAACCCGGAATCTTCACGGGTTAGACTAGTATTTTCAGTAGCAATTCTCATCCCTTCATGAAGTTCTTTAAATGATGGAAAAAAGTAATAATCATTCTGTAATATATTTTGCTAAAGTGAGCATCCAACAGCATCTAGAAGCAAAACAAGTCATATATAGTCAAAAAACAGGGTTCATACAAAATATTATCATTCAATTTCACCAAGGCTTATTTCAGAATTTCTTGATGATTGTTTTTTCGGTATATAACATCCGCATATTACTCGCATGTGTTGGCCAGATCATAGTGGACATTGAGATCTGATAATGACTGTACTGACAGTACAGTGAAATAGAGGAAGGTCTTCACTTCCAACACATTATCAATGTAAGTAGACACAAATTATGGATAACATCTTCTTTAATACTGTAAAGGGGACATTTCGGTGTAGACCTTATACCGTTGTCAAGCAATGTCTTGCTTAACATCGGTGTAAGGATCTATACCGAAACGTCGTCTTTACAGTATTAAAGAAGTTGTTATCCATAAATTGTGTCTACTTTGTCATTCGTCAACTTGTAAGTTATGCCTATTCAAACAATTCATTATCAATGTATGACGTTTGTTAATAAATCATTCAAGGATTCTGAAACACGCCTTGTCAGGTGAAACAGATATAGAGAAGAATAGATGTGAACACATGCAAGGGTGGGGAAGACATCCTAAGATGAAAGGTCAAATCAAATCACAGGCAGATAGAGATCTATTTCTACATTTTGCATCTACAGAAAAAAAGATGCATTTCATAGTGCAGTGGAATTCCCAAATACCCTCATTTCGTTTATAGGCAAAAAATGCCATCCAATTGCCAAAGTTAGAACAAAAGAGACATGTTCAAATCAATCATTTCAATCCAAATTCAGAAAGGAACCACTCATTTGAGTTTTGTCAGGAACCAATCAAATTCAAATCTAAGAGAAATTCCACGACCAAAACCAACCAGCCAAATTTGAAAGTAAGTGAGAAACCATCCAATAGGATTCTGTTAGACAGATTCAAACCAAAATAAACCTACAGGTTGAAAAGTTTATTGTAGCTCCAGTGCTCATTAAACTGTCTTTGATTCCTCTACTGACTGCGTACAATGTGATGGAGTAATCCTTCCCTGGGTCAAGGTTATCTAGCATCAGGTCAAACTGATCACTGGGTAGTTCTCCCATGGCAGTGTTACCAAGGGGGAAATTATACACGAAATAATCGTATGACGTCCCCGTGGGAGCGTCCCAGTTTATTATGACCTTTGTTGTGCCCCTCAAGGACACCCAGTAGTGGGTTATGGGAAAGGGTGCTGAAATGAAATAAGTCATCGGGTTGACAACACAGTTATCACAAATAATCATTTAGTAATTCACATAGAAACAAAAGCTCACAAAAGACATTTCAGCACACATCACCTAAACTTAACTCTTTTGAAGGACGATGAATGACAGTTTTTCGCCAAATTTTGAAATCAGTACAACAAATGATGTGATGAAATAAGTTTATATATTAACAATTTGATCATATAAAATCTGAATATTATTGAAGTCTTTTTTTACACAAATTTTGTATATTCTAAAATGTTTTGAAATATTTCAAAGAATCAATAATGCACAATTATAATGTATTAGTAGCGTCACACAATGTTAGGAAGCAAACGATTCATCATCGCACAGGTTCTCACACGACACTCATGACATCTTACTGACGACGACAGGAGGCTATTCTTACTTGTTGTAACTTGTTGCTGTACTGGTGAGCTTTGCTCCATCCCCAGGTTGGTCACCACGGTTACGTTGTATGTCTGTCCCGCCTCAAGGATGGGGAAGGCGTAGTAGAAGTTGGTGGTCTGAGAGGTCATCACCTGGCTAGCGCCATCAGACTGGACAAGGATTACTGTGAAGTTGTCGTGTCTTCCTATATCCGGGGGCAACCATGTGACGTCGATAGCAGTGGAGTTGAAGGCCGTCACATTCACCGCAGTGGGGGGGCGTGGTTCTGGGGATCATGAGTATCATCTCAGCTGCATTCTTTCCAACGAGCAATGAATTTGTTCTCTTGTAATCAGTTTGATTCTTGTTTAATGCCACACTCAGCAATATTCCAGCTATATGACGGCGGACTTAAATAATCAAGACAGGACCCGACAATCCAGTGATTGATATTGTGAACGAACTATGCAGTCCGAGAACAATGATATGCAGCCAACCATATCACCGAACCTCGCCAGCATAGGCTACTGAAGATGTTTTCTAACCTGGGGCAACTTGCACAAAGCGATCTTAGCGCTAAGATGATCGTAACTCCCAAATTTTAACATAGGCTTACAATAGTCGTAACGCTAAGATCGCTTTGTGCAAGTGGGCTCTGGAGTCCTGGCAGAGATTGTTATCAGTAGTTAGTGTATACAGGGAACCAAACTTGTATTCAAATATGAGAGATATACTCACCGCCAAAAGAAACGCGAACCACAGAAGCATATAGAAAAGTATGTACTTTAAGAAGAGATGTTTCCAATGTGTACCAATTAATGACAAAACTGACAACCAGTCAAGTCTTAGCACAGTGTGTCTTCATTCTTATCACGATATGCTGCAAGTAATTTCTAAACTTTACACGCTAATCCTGCACGAGACAAATGGTGCATCTCAAGTCATGGAACTATGACGTCACATGTGATGCGTTCACAAGCATGGGTTCACACAACATAGCGGTATGTTCATTTGTGCATTGAACCAATCTAATATCAGACATGCTGAATATGAGCAAGTCTTCATAATAACCAACATGTTTTGCATTCGTGTTTCTTTTGGCAGTGGGGGCAGTCGGATAGCCTAATGGCTAAAGCGTTTGCTCAAAACGCCGAAAATCTGGGTTCGATTCCCGACATGGTTACAACGTGAAAAGCCAATATCTGACATCCCCCCATCATGATATTGCTGGAATATTCTTAAAAGCGGTGTAAAACCAAACTCACTCACTCACTCACACACTCGTTTGGCAGTAATTACATTTATGATTACAGTAAACTACGGTTATAACGAACACAGTTATAATGAACTGGCCGATATAACAAACTTGTGTTTTAGTCAGGGCAATTTGTTTTCTATATGCTGAATATATGCTTATAATGAACTACTTTAAACGAACCAAAATAAGGTATCCCTTTGAGTTTGTTATAACCATAGTTTACTGTACTTAGCACACACGGGACCACTCACTTGTATTGAAGTTCCGTGACACAGTTCGGCTATCCTGATTACCAGTGACGGCGTAGGAGTTAACTACATATTCCTCCCCTGGTGACAGACTCTCCAGCACAGCAACAGGGTTCTCTACCGATATATTCCTGAAATACACCAAACATTTCTCCATATTAATCATTTCTTTTGACAGCAGTCACAAGGTGTGGAAGAACAGTGAGTTGGATCAACCGACGGTTTAAACAGCATTTCCTAAATATCCTGGTGTGAAAGCTCTATGTGTACAGCCCAAAGTGGTGCAAGTGTTTACGTTTACCAGTTGAGCTATGAGCAGGGTAAGGTGATAAACTAATAATTGAAATTAGGGGAATTTAAAGCCATGTTCATAGTATCCTGGTATGCCAAAGGGATGCAACTCTGCACAGTTTCTATTTGAACAATACAGAACCTAGATAACCATGTTTTGGTAACCAGATACATTGAGATACTGACCTCTGTTCAGGCATGTCTACAACGTGGACAATGAAGTAATCAGGGTTGCTGTCTCCAGTCTTAGCCAGGGTGACGGTGGCGCTTGTCTCCGTGACAACAAGAGATGCATACGCTGGGGGGTCAGGTTCTGCAGATGAAAGCATAGTTTTAGTCATATTGTCATAAGTGTCATTAGCATCAGTAGTATTAGACATGAGGTTCTACTGTTGACAGTAAACACCATCCCCCCAAACAAAGACATGGATTCTTCACACAACAATCATTTGTGGCAAGACAGATCTTCTACACTGCTTCCCATCTGCATCAGGATGTGAGGACGGTCGTGGCAGGTGAACTGGGGAGAACTTTGACTGCCCAATCCAAACGAAGGATGCTTCAGTTCTTGATCCAGTCAGATGTCACCATCACATTTGTTCGAGGTACGGAAATCAGACATGGTTGTCTGAATGTTTCGCTCACTTTTATCAAGAACCAAGACACTGATTGGCTGATTAGAAATATCACCTGACACGACATGGAAGAGCAGAAGGCCAGGGTTTGATCCCCGGCCGCGTCATACCAAAAGATGTTAAAAAGATGGTTCTTGTTGTTACCCTGCCTGGTGTTCGGCATTCAGGTGCTAAAACAAGGACAGGTTGGCTAGGAGTCGGTATATGGTGTCTGAGTGGGGTATTGATATTAAACTGTAGCAAGGTAGCGAGCACTATAAAATCGTCATTAGTCCGGACCAGTACAAGCAGCCACACATGCATGCAAGTCTTTAACGCGACGTTAACCCCATTTCCCCTCCTATGAAAGCATCTTCAGATCTCCATGCAGCGAGGTATCGTATCAGTGAGTGAGTGAGTGAGTTGGGTTTAACGCCACTTTTAACAGTATTCCAGTTATATCGCAGCGTGTCAGCTTAATGTGAAAGACCGAAATGATGCAGGTTTCAGACGTTTACCACTTCGGTGAAACCCACGAGCACGGGTATGGTGCTGACAAACCTAGAAACATAATCAGGGCAAACCGGGATTCAAGCCCACAATCATAGGTTCCTGGCATGCCCAAGGGACGCAACTCTGCACAGCTAATCGCGGCGCCTTAGACGACTGGGCCACCCGTACCCCCGGTATCGTATCAGAGTGAAAGATGTGTATAAATGAGACTGATATTTCCTGCAACTGCTGATGCACTTACTGGTCCTGAACATCCTTGTGATGGCATTGCTTCTCACGGCCTTGGTGGTGACAAGCACAGATACTTCATAGACAGACCCGGGGAGGAGATTGACGATAGTCTTCCTTGTCTCCTCCTTGTCGAGGGTGATAGTGACCATTTCCAGTGTGGGTTTGGTCAAGGTGATCAGGATGTTCTCAAAGTGGGAGTGTTGGGGCAATGTCCAGGAGATGGTGAGAGCCGTGGTGTTCTCGGCAGTCCCCTTCAGGGCAGTCGGGCTCTCCGGAACTGCAAAAGTCAAACGAGGCAGAGTTACAGATAAGCAGCATATTTGTGTTAAATACCCCCCCCAAAAATATTCAAAACCAAATTACTTCCAAATAACTTGCATACAGAAACACATGTATTAAATGAAAAACTCAAATGTATGAAAACAGCACACGTAAGTACCTAATGAAGCTTTTTCAGCACGTGTACAAAGGAGCTAATTTCTATATATATATATATATATATTTAGAACCATTATATACATCTTAAATATTATTTCAATTTTTTGTAAATCTTAAAATGTTCCCTCATTGTGGGAAAAACCCAATAAAGTGATGAATAGATAAGTGAAAAAATATTGGTCACCCAAAGAAAAATGTAATAACCCAATTAAATAAGAAACCTTCGAGTAAAAACTCAATTGCTCAAAAATGTATCTAGAGCTTTGACAAAGTAATATACACACACACACACACACACACACACACACACACACACACACACACACACACACACACACACACACACACACACACACACACACACGAGCTAAATGTTCACTCGGTGTACATGTAATATATAATAAAATAATAAAGTCCACATTAGTCCATCATCTTCTTTATATCAGTTTCAGACATAATAGTACTTTCGCTGTCTCATGACAATGACATATATGATGGCGTCATAAATTACAACTGTGACGTCATGATGTATTTACACACTCCAGCGACGACACCAAGTAATTTAACAATTGTAGGGAGACATTTGAATTAAAATATACAGTATTTGTAAAGTGTAACATTTACGATTGAAATGAGAAATCTATTAATACATTTTAGAGTTCAATTTGGGTTTTATCAATTGGATAAAGATTTGTTCTTTTTCTAGTCTCAGCTGCTTGCTACTTGTATACAATTTATAAAACGGAAAAATAGTAAATTTCCCGTTTCCGCAATCATCAATGTGTTTGCTGACACCAAAGCATCAAACATCAGGGTCTCTAATCTGCTGTTTGTGTACAGTGACTCTATCTTTTAATACCATGCCGGTTTCACTGATGTAGTTTTAGCCGCATCCAGAACATCTCATAACATACACCACATCTTTGCTGCGGCAGTTCATGTCGGCCTTCACATTGAAACCCTTGCCATTTGCAAAAAGGAAAGTAGTACCTTCACTTATGATGTTACACGTGCCACATCTTGGTGTGTTACATCTACTTACACATGGTACACTCTCTGTACAAGGATATTTGGATGGACAAAGAATTTGCTTGAGATTTTTTGGTTTTATATATATATATGCTATGACTTTTGTACTTCAATCTGTAAATTCTGATTTCAGCTACAAAATCGAGAAATTAAATTTCACCAACAAAAACATAAAACCTTGCTTGCTTCAACTCACTTGTAACGAACAACTTCAGCCTTGAAGCGCTCCTCTCAGTCCTAGTGATGGAGGTGACATGAACGTTGTAAGAAACCCCCCCCATCAAGGTGTCCTCGCTGAATGTATACATCCCATCCGACCCAGACTCCAAGGTCTTGTTGAATATTTGCTCAGCCGTTGTCTGAGTGTTGACAACAGAAACCTCAAAATATTCCACTTCTGAGTGTAACGGAGCAGACCATGTGGCTTCGATCCGACGGACACCTGCAACGCCATCTAACTGGCTCACCGGGTTGGGCTCTGAGAACAGAATGGGAATGAAACATTACAAACCTACCCCATAAAAACTCACAGATGTTTCCTTCTTGAAGTAAATGCTTTTTTTACCAGAAAACAGTATGACTCTTAAGGAAGATAAACAAATCACTAAACAATCATTAGGGTAAGTGCAGAAGCTAAGTTTACTTTTCAGAAAGGTCATTATTTCCTATAGCTATCTGGCAGTTAAACAAATACACTTGAACTGTTGCCATTGTCATTTTGATTAAACCACAATGTCCTTCCTTTTCCTACATACAGTCAAGTCTCGTTAATCTGAACTCATTCATACAACACACATCCATAAGACAATCAGCTTCATCCGACACTAATGATGGGAACCAATAAAATCAGTGCTATTTAGTGGGGCTCGGATTATACATCAACTGTGCAGTCCGATAAGTATCATGATAACTTGTGCTGGATCTGATACGATCTCACACTCTGTGTCCAACATCCTAATTTGCAACAAATTACCAAAATCACTCAATTAATCAGTCTTGATAATCCCAAAAGTGATCAGCGTACTTCATGGTCATCTGCCCATGAGAACATGGCCCGTGTTTTGATGCTAGACAAGTTGGCTAGTAGCTGCATCTTACAACGGATGAAGAGATAAACTTGCTTATAAAAATAAAAACAGGAATAATCACATTTAGATTACCTGAAACTCCTTAAAATTAAATATAAGTTCTCACTACCGCTGAAGATGTCCCATTGCAGGTCACATCAGAATGACCTTTTGTGAACTTTGACCGACCAATGAAATGACTAACAGGAAGTTTACATCAGCCACTAAGAAAGCTGCTTTCTTGAGCTTTGCAGCACTAGTTTCAAACTGGGGACTTCCATCCCAGACTATGCTTTCGAAAGTATTTGGAATCAGTCGTACAGTGCGAAACAGTGGTTTGGAATTCCCTGTGTTACGTTTTGGAGCTGGGTTGAATTCGTATTCCGCTAACATTTACAGAACAACATAAACATTTCCTTTTTAAATATTTTACTATATGCATATGTATCATGTAATTGTCTGAATTTCGATGAAGATAGTTTATCAAACACACTCGTTACTCCGACATAATCATATGCAACCAACCAAGTGGGATTACTGGGACTTGACTGTATATTGTTTTCGAAAAAATATCCAACATTTCCATGGTAGACAATATTACCCCCACGGTCTGAACTCACTTGTGTTCCTCTCTGCCGAGATGGCAGTGCTGGTCAGATTGTCCCTCGTGGCAAACACCAGCACCCGGAACAGATGACCAGGAAGTGACCCAGGGGCAAACACACATGGTGGGGCAGCGGGACATGTTGCATTTAATTCCTCCATCTTCTCAGACTCCATATATGATAACCGATAACCATCCTGAAAATAACACCTTGCTCATCACTGCTTATACGCATCATCAACATTCTTAAAGCATGGATCTCAGCAGGCAGCACATCATAATATAGTAGAGTTCATTTGGGGCAAATATATAAAAACGTCAATGTCAGGCTCATTTATGTGCCGAAACAGATTCCATCGGATTGAAAGTCAGTGATGACACCTTGTTTTCATAAAAAGGGTAAGCAAATCCTACTCAACTGGTAGAACCCGCCACAGACAATTTGAATAAAAAAGTATGTGTTCTACACAACAGTATTACTGCCATACGACGACGGTCTGTAAATAATCAATTGTTGGACCATTCCAGAGACGGACAAAACAATGACTGACTAGACAATCAAGTGATGGACCAGACAACCAAGTGATTGACCAGACAATCAAGTGATGGACTAGACAAACAAATGATTGACCAGACAATCAAGTGATGGACTAGATAAACAAATGACTGACCAGACAATCAAGTGATAGACTAAACAATCAAATGATGGACCAGACAACCAAGTGATTGACCAGACAATCAAGTGATGGACTAGATAAACAAATGACTGACCAGACAATCAAGTGATAGACTAAACAATCAAATGATGCACCAGACAATCAAATGATGGACCAGACAATAACATAATGTACTAGACAATCAAGTGATGGACCAAACAATCAAATGATGAACCAGACAATCAAGTGATGGACTAGACAATAAAATGATGGACCCGACAATCAAATGATGGACCAGACACTAGGGATGAAGTCATGAGATGGAAAATGAAGGATTCAGTCCAGTGGTCAGCAGAAAACATTCCCTACCTGCAAACTGTTGGGAGCATTCTCCCATGAGGCCGTGAGATGGGTGGTGTTGACCGCTCTCACCACCAGGTTGATCGGGGAAGACGGCACTGTAGTGGACAAGGCATACATTAGATAACAGTCGTTCGTACATCGAGCTGAGACCCAAATAACCTGCATATTCGTGTTAAAATATGCAAAATAAATTACCATAACCCAAATAATTTTGAGTTACTTGTGAACAAAAATGCTCAAAACATTTCAAAACCCCTACTGTATAACAACACTGTGAGTAATAACCCACAATAGACTTTTCAGCTTGTGTACACAAACATCAAATATCTATATTTACTGACAGAATTCAATCCTATATATTTAGAACCGTTATATACATCTTAAATATTATTTCATTTTTTGTAAATCTTAAAATGTCCACTCATTTGGGGAAAAAGAGTGATGAATAGATGAGTGATATAAAATATTGGTCACCCAATGAAAAATGTAATAACCAAATTAAAATGGAAACCTTCGAGTAAAAACTCAACTGCTCAAGAGGTTATGTGGAGCTCTGATATTTACAGCAACGTAACCAATATTTTATAAATCAAAAATGTACAAATCGGAATGGTATCACCCATGGTAACAAGCTTTTGCTGGATAACACAGAAACAGCAGACAGGCCCTTCATCGCATCACCTACCTGTCGTGATTGTCACAGACTCCGATTCATTGCTGGTCTTGTCTCCCGTCACGGCCTTGATGCTGACATCATACCGATGTCCCGGGTGCAGCCCGGTCAGGTTGAAGGTGGTGCTGCCTGTACCCTGGACGGTGCTTTTCCCGCTGTTCAGCTGGTCAGTATACACGATCTGGTGGGATTCCTGTGTGCTGTTGTACCCTTCGTCCCATGTCAGTTCCACCCAGGTCGTCCCGACCGACGTCGACGCTACACTCACCGGAGGCAGAGGAACTAGAAGATGGAAAAAGATGGCAACATCATCCAGTGTTCAGTCTGCTCGGTTAAGTGGCGGAAAAAACAACATGCTGACAAAAAGTTGGGATCAATTTCAAAATTGGGACAAACCTGAAAGACATTTATAAGTGTTAAGAGAATGAAACTGACATAACAACTCAAACAAATTGCCTGTGCTCTATACAGGGAGGGTAACAGTGTCACTCACTGAAGTGAAGGGAGGTGAGGTGAGTGAGTGAGTGAGTATGGCTTTACGCCGCTTTTTGCAATATTCCAGCAATATCACGGCGGGGGACACCAGAAATGGGCTTCACACATTGTACCCATGTCGGGAATCGAACCTGGGTCTTAGAGGTCGATGCTCTATAACATATACTTTCACGCAAAACTGTAATATATTTAAAGATGATAAGTGATTTCTCTGTCTACAGGCTTCCATGGTAAAGTGTGTATTTGGAATGGTAGTAAAAAAGAGTGCCTAGCTCAATAGACCGCACACTGACCTCTTTCTTGTTTAAATTGGCAAGTTATACAAAGTCATCTAGATTCGAAAAACAAATACCACAGAAAATGCTAAATATTGTGAAAACTGACAAACTAACATTAAATATGACTTATTGAGTGTTTGTGAGCAAAAATTAACGTTACATCAGCAATATTTCAGAAATATCGTGACGAGGTAAATGCGATTTAGAATTAGTGCCACTATCCACAACTTACCCGTGTTGACGCTCTTGATGAATATTCTGCCATCACTGCTGTTGCTGTTGCGGAAGATGTATATGGTGTAGTTGACGCCAGGGTACAGATTGACTATTGTGTGTTCGATGTGGGAGCGGTCGAAGGGGGAGTGGAAGTACAGGTCAGTGATGAAGATGCCTCCTGTCCGGTGGTGTTTCAGCATATACTGTGTGTCATTGACAGGATCCACAATGTCCCATCTCACAGTTACAGTGGACTCGGTGGACACAACGGTGGCATTAAAGTTGGCCAGAAGCTCGGCCCTCGACACCTGCAACAGATCAGCAATAATATACAGGTGTCCTTGGGAACAATTGAGAACCAACCATTATGACATGAACAGTATCAGCTTGTGAGTACTTCTAAGCCAGGCAAGAGACTGTAAAAGTCCAGTTTCCACCCTTAGTGAATCAAAACTGGAATTATGCAGATAAATTTGCTGGTCTAACGAGTCTATGCATAGTCCAATCAAAATCGGGTAATGAAATCGACATCCTGTTCGTAAACTGACGTGCAGATTTAAGTTGATTGCAGGATTTGCAAAGCATGTGTACCGACAACTTAGCGTCAACAGATATTTTCCAAGTATTTTCATGTTTTTAATCAAGGTGCTCATGTGATTTGATGCACTTAGCTAAGTAAGACCTGTTTTACAACAATAAAGATCTTGATTATCGACCAAATCGTCTACACTGGGCATCGCCATTTTTTTTTAAGCAAAGTGCTATTAAAGAGGTGGAATCTGATTTGTCGATAGGAGGGATCGATGGCATGAATCAACCAAGTCAGCAAGCCTGACCACCCGATCCTGTTAGTCGCCTTTTGCGACAAGCATAGTGGCCTTTTACGGCAAGCATGGGTTGCTGAAGACCAATTCTACCCCGGATCTTCACGGGTAGGTACTGATGCCAAGTAATGAGGTCGTCCAGTGACAGATGGGCTGGCCTATTGTCTCTCAGAAACAACCATCTGGACTATTAAACAGTCCTCACAGAACCAGACTTATCTCACAACAAAAAAATCAATGTGTAGCAATTTTCATACCACATGTTGGAAGCGACTGACCTGCTTATCAACATCCACTACACGATACACAGGACCATGGTCATAGCCTGTGTGTGAGATGTGCAGAAAAAGTCCTTTATTTTGCATTATGTAAACCTTACATCTGACCAATGCTTTGATGCAGTCATAAAAAATGTACTCAATCCTTAAATAAGGCGCATTACATAATGTAAAACTTCCACACAAGAGAACAGTGAGTGAGGTGAGTGAGTGTGTTGGGTTTAATGCCCTTTTTACATTATTCAAGTTATATCACGGCGTGTCAGCTTAATGTGGGAGGAAAGCCCGAAGTGATACAGGTCTCAGATGTTTACCACTTCGGTGAAAACCACGAGCACGGGTTTATTTTTGTAGCGTATCTGTAATGTTTGTTGCGTATTTGATACAGTTGGATTTTATTCTACCATTTCTGATGCTGATTTACGCAGATACGGAGCTTTCTGGAGATCTGATTTTGGGGCATTGGGTGATCATAAATGTTTCAATATGTCTTAGCATAATGTGTCTGGTCTTGAACACATGACTTCCAACATGTCCAATAATAGTTGGTATTGCCATCATACTGTTTAACATGCATCATTTTCTGTAACATGTCGAAAACAAGTTCTATCTTAAAGAATTGTACATTTCATCATGAATAATTGATGGTGTCTTGCAATCAGCATGGCCTGGCTGTCTTTCAATAATCTGAAACTGTCAGTGCTTAGTTACAATGAAGGCTTGCCATACTTGCCTACTCAACAACAGCACCACTGAATATTTAATTAATCAGACATTAAAGACAGCCATGTGAGCCCTGGTGCTTGGAAGAATTATTTTTATATATTAAAGCCTGTATATCATCACATTTGCTTAATATGTTTTTGGTAAGCCAAACCTATTGTTTACTATTTCATGTTTTAAAGATCATTTTGTGTAAATAAATCCTAAAGGAAGAGAATATATGGATGTCAACTTCTTTATATGAGGAACACACTCCTTCATCAGATGAAATGTACCAGGTGAAATAAATCTTCTTCATGATACTAGCAACATGGCATGTCGACAGCTAGCATGACACTAGCAACATGACATGTCAACAGCTAGCATGACACTAGCAACATGGCATGTCGACAGCTAGCACGACACTAGCACTATGGCATGTCAACCGCTAGCACGACACTAGTATCATGGCATGTCAACAGCTAGCATGACACTTGCACTAGGGCATGTCAACAGCTAGCACGACACAAGCAACATGACATGTCAACAGCTAGCATGACACTAGCACTATGACATGTCAACAGCTAGCATGACACTAGCACTATGGCATGTCAACAGCTAGCATGACACTAGCACTATGGCATGTCAACAGCTAGCACGACACTAGCACTATGGCATGTCAACAGCTAGCACGACACTAGTATCATGGCATGTCAACAGCTAGCACGACACTAGCAACATGACATGTCAACAGCTAGCATGACACTAGCACTATGACATGTCAACAGCTAGCATGACACTAGCACTATGGCATGTCAACAGCTAGCATGACACTAGCACTATGGCATGTCAACAGCTAGCACAACTCTAGTACCATGACATGTCAACAGCTAGCACGACACTAGCA
The DNA here is from genome assembly GCF_022045235.1 of Haliotis cracherodii. Taxonomy (NCBI): domain Eukaryota; kingdom Metazoa; phylum Mollusca; class Gastropoda; order Lepetellida; family Haliotidae; genus Haliotis; species Haliotis cracherodii. The sequence goes on from NW_027266286.1 coordinate 12,389,825, forward strand.
CTATGGCATGTCAACAGCTAGCACGACACTAGTATCATGGCATGCCAACAGCTAGCACGACACTAGTACCAAGGCATGACTCTGGCAGGCGTGACTCACTATCAGAGATTGGCATGAAACTTTGGCACATGTCTAAAAACATGGCACCAAACAGTTACTTCAAGCCAATTTCTCATCTTTGAGGATTTGCCCCTCAGAGGCTACAAACAACAGGCCGTTTAATACCAGAGTCCGTCATCAAGGTCACGGCTGGTGCGAGTCTGTTTGAACTGTCCGCTAAACAAATGTGGCCCAGGTATCTTTGGCCATGTGTCATACTCTCATCAATGCAGAAGATATTAACACGCCTAGATTGCAGTTGCGGGCTTATTGCCATATTTTGCATCACTTCAAAAAGATGACAAATATGGACTAACAAAACTGTGATATTGTTTCATCAAACAATGCCTGTTAACTTTCCATGTAGGGTGTAAAAGGTGGATGTTTATTTTGTGAAGTCCCCAACATGCTTGTGTATGTTTTTCTATCAGCATAGATCTGATAATTCTTTTACCAAATTCTGATTCATTCAGTTTGTAAGGAAACACATTTTCAGGAAAGCAATGAAGATGAACAAACATGCTTACAGGGATGTGTCTCGCCTTCCAAACTAAGTGCCCTCAATGGCAGGCACACGGGGAAACATTCCTAGTTTTAAAAATTCGGATTTCTGTTAAAGTTTTTTTAATTTTCTCATATTAAGAGATATTCTAACATTCAAAGAAGAGTGTGTGTCTGTTGTTTTGTTTGTTGTTTAACATGGCACTCAGCAATATTCTAGCTATAGGATGGAAGTCTGTAAATAATCAAGTCTGGAAAGACAAATCCAGTGATTGACATCATGAGCATCAATCCACGCAATTGGGATACGATGACATGAATCAACCAAGTCAGAGTGCCAGACCACCCGATCACGTTAGTCGCCTCCTACGACAAGCATAGTCAAGGAAGAGTGTCAGGATGTCAATGAAATACATGAGTCACCTCTACAGAGCCGTGACATATGATGTAAGGCTTGGTTGAAAAAACATGAATAACGTCAAATAATGAAATCACAATGCAGCCCATCACATGATTCTTAAATTATTCATAGCAGAACCCCACAAACTCGTAACTCACATTAGAGAATAAGACATTTAACATCCAACATGCGATGCAGCGTGTGCTTGTGACGAGGACCCTCTGATCATGCTGATCATGCTGGTAAAAATAACATCAGAATTACACTCTGAGGCTTCAGTGAATTCCAGCTGCAGATTTAATCTTAATTTCCTGGAGTTGTTTCACAGAACCGCTGCGGCAGGGGGAAGGTAATTTCTCTCCATGAATAAATCATGAATAACCGGTAATCATAATTTGCTCCGTAGACACTAAGGTAGAAACTAAGAAGAAAGACACCTCGACCAAATGCTATACAGAATGATAAACCTTTATCCATGAGTCCAACTGATGTACCATTGTACAGTTAACGTGGTTAACCATGTTAACATACCATCATAATAATAATAATAATAATGGTTTGTTGTTCATAAGGGTTTCCCACTTCATGACCTGACTTTCCAGACACGGTTTCCCACTACATGACCTGGGTTCCCAGACAGGGTTTCCCACTACATGACCTGGGTTTCCAGACAGGGTTTCCCACTACATGACCTGAGTTGCCAGACACTGGGATTCCCACTACATAACCTGGGTTCCCAGACAGGGATTCCCACTACATAACCTGGGTTCCCAGACAGGGTTTCCCACTTCATGGCCTGGGTTTCCCGACAGGGTTTTATTCTAGAATTGCACATGAGGCTACGCTAAATTTTACCAAAGAAAAAAATATGAAGAATAACATGTTTGAAAAAAACCCTTGAATTTACCTTCGACATGTTTAATTCTAACCACAAATCAATATTTGTATTTTTTTTCTACTTCTCAACAGGTTAGCAACGAAAATCCATAAACACTGTCAAAATAAGAAAAAAAAATTGTCTGACCTTAGACATGTTAGATTTATCAAAAGAGCAAACATACTTTTTCTCCTGCATCCCGTACATCACCATAATAAGTACAGCTATGAATAGCTGAAGCGACAGAACAACAGATCCTAGACAACGCGGAGCCAATACACTGCAGCAGCACCTCAACTAGCAAGCAGTTCATAAGCAGGCTTCTCTTGTCACCCACGTCACAATCAAGATTTTCAATTCTTCGTACCCCATTTGTAAAAATACCTCCACGATCATTATTCTGCTGTTGACACGGGTTTTCCGCGTTCAGGTTAAGCACTTCACGCACTTCAATTAACATTTCACCTGATGCCAACAAAAACAATCCAAATATTGTGTCAACTACATAAACACACAATATCAATATTCAAATTAAAACAAGCTTACATACATCATTGTACATATGGATATTTTCTTATGTCTCTCACTAAATGTGCTTCAAGACCTCCTACAGTAATTCAGTCAATTGCATAATAAGCCACTTCATGGGGAATATAAACAAGCATGGCTTCCTTCCAATATACAAGTAATTCCTGTGTGTTTGCTCGTTCTATTGTTCTGTTTGAAGTGGTCGGAGAGGGTCCAGTGGTAAGTACTGACTGCCCTTTCCTCAGCTGGGGGAAGCACGTTCTTGGCATCCCACCTTGCAATGCAGTTGAAGTTGGCATACATTTCAAGCAGTCGGAAAGCCATGGCTTTCTGTCAGTAAGTCATGGGGCAAGTCATTAGCTGCATGGTGCAACTCCGATAACAGGTCTTAGCATGAGAAGAGTGTGCCAATGGGTATATGTAACTCCACTGAGGTCAACGACATTGTGTCAGGGGTCAACTATGTGTCTAGATGAGTGTGTGTTTCTACTGACCTACTGACACACAGAGAGAGCTGGAATATGTTCCCACTGGTGTACAATGCATCACATTACAAGGCATTGTCGATTTGGGTCTCTGGATGGTCATCCATCATCAAGCCGTTACAGTGATATTATAGACTAACATCTAGTCTCTGAAATGAACATACTGTACAGAAAAAGTTGTTCAGTTATCTTAATAAAAATATCATAAAAGGGAGCCCAGTGACTCTCTTTATTTCAGGTACTGCAGTAATTGAGACTTGCCAAACATTATAGACTTGCATGGGCTGTATTTGATATATATTTGTATCAGGGTCTGTAAGACAGACTAGTGATATTAGTACATATTGGGATACCCTGGTGAGGTGAAATGGGCTTTAACGTTGCGTCCAAGATTATAGCACTGACATACATGCATGTGTGTGTGTGTGGCTGCTTGTACTGCTACTAGACTGATGCTGATTTTATAGTGCTAACCCACTGAGATACCATGCCGCAGTTTAACATGAATACCCCACTCAGACACAGTACACTGGCTCCGAGGCTACCAGTCCTTGTTTTAGACCCTTAATGATGATCGCCAGACAGGGTAACAAGAAGTACCACCTTTTAACCATTTTGGGTATGACACGGCTGGGGATCGAACCTTAGACGTTCTGCTCTCTGGGTGGCCACTCTACCACTAGACCACGGAGGCAGTCTTGGATAACAATATTGACAGACGTATACAGATCACTTTATAAGGTTGTATTTGTATTTAAAAAGTTAAACACTTTCCTCAAAATAAATGATTCTTTAGAAAGCAGTAACTGAAATGCATGTTCTCAAACATGGAGGAAATCTGACAGTCAAACATTTTAGCATAACTAGTGAGTGAGTGAGTGAGTGAGTGAGTGAGTATTGTTTTACGCCGCTTTTAGCAATATTCCTGCAATATCACGGTGGGGGACACCAGAAATGGGCTTCACACATTGTACCCATGTCGGGAATCGAATTCCGGTCTTCGGCTTGATGAGCGAACGCTTTTAGTACTAGGCCACCCGACCGCCCCTCGCATAACTGACAATCCTGTGTATGTATTTTATGATGTCACAGTCATCATGAGGTCATTTTCAAGCAAAGATTCAGACTTTAAGAAAGGAGGCGTGTATATTCTGATTTATCAATTCACATTCAGTAATCATGTAATCTTGTAGAAAAAATATCCCCAAGTGAGTTTCTTGGAGTTCTGCGTTTACTCTTTGCATATGTTCAGTGTGTGTCACTACCACCGATAAACATCCTGCATGTATAAAAGTTAACCCCAACTCTCAACTGAAACCTACAATTTTTTAATAAAATGAAAAGCATAAAATATGATGAAAGGAAGTGGTTTTTTTATTCCACCAACCAGAAATGATACAATAATCATTCCTTCCTAAAAAAATTGGGGTGGTCGGGTAGCCTAGTGGTTAAAGCATTCACTCGTTACACCAAAGACCCGGGTTCGATTCCCGCCATGGGTACAATGTGTGAAGCCCATTTCTGGTGTCCCCCACCATGATATTGCTGCAATATTGCTAAAAGCAGCTTAAACCCCATACTCACTCCTACGGAAATTACAAAGTATATTTCAAATTTAAGTCTTATTAATTTCAACCAACCAACCTCATTTTTGGGGCGAAAAATCGGTAACATTCCAAAAAGATCTTAGCTTTAAATATATGTTTCTAGAAGTTTCTTAAGCAATATCTGACTATTTATTTATATATATATATCTGTCTCTGACTAAGAGCAAGTTTGAAAGTGTAAACAGGTCGTTACTTTCTACTTGAATATGTATACCTATGTAACTGTAAAGCTTCATGTGATAATAACAGCACCCGACAACATATTCATACATTCAGCCTAACTTGAATATTATATGTATTGAGTGGTCCAGATTCATACATTGTCATAGGCTGACTGAGTTGGATTCAAACTGCCAACAATGACACACTAGTAAAGTGACTCATGCAAACAAATGAGGGATTTATGGAAATTGCATCGGTCAAAGAGTACTTCTTAAGCAAGCCCACAAACAGTGTCAGGCATTATACATCAACAGCATGAACAAGAAAAAGTGTGAGTGTGGAACTGGGTGTTTGATGCTGCTTTTCATGTATTTTAGTTATTATGATGACGTGTCAGTTTCACGTGGGAAGAACGCCCAAAGTATGGCATGTATGTGACTGTTAAATCCTTGAGGACTGGTAGAAGTGAATTGTATTTATTTATTTATTTATTTATTTATTTATTTATTTATTTATTTATTTATGTAATTTATATATTTATTTTAAATTCATTTATGCATTTAAAATGATATTTATTTATTTATTTATTTATCAATTGATCTATTTTAAATTTATTCATGTATTTTAAATGATATTTATTAATTTATTAATTTATTTATTTATTTAAAATTTATTTATGTATTATTTATTTATTTATTTATCGAATGATCTATTCATTTATTTTAAATTTATTTACGCATTTTTCAATGATATTTAATAATTTATTTATTTTAAATTTATTTATGTATTATAAATGATATCTATCTATCTATCTATCTATCTATCTATCTATCTATCTATTTATTTATTTATTGTCTGTCATAGATTCCATATCAATTTCTCACTACAGCCAGAATGTAATCCAATAGGACCAATGAAACACCCCAGAGCAAAACGAGAGCATGTTATCTGTGACTTCCACACAATCACTTAGCCTGGCCTCTGGTCCAAGTGTCTCCTTAACCTGCATTAAGCATGTGGAGAGGCGGCTCCCTGGGTTATCTCTGTGACAAACGCCACTCCCCTGAAACATGCCTCCACGGCTGGAGTGGATGCCTCGCAATGGCTGCTGCAAAACTCTACAAGAAATGCCAAGCCTGTACCGTGTGTCACAAGACTCACTACCCAAGCTGACATCCCCAAAGTTTGCTGCATTCAAAGATAAGCCCAATAATGTAGGATTCTGACTCCCTCTTCATGGAGTAATGATGAAACAAATGTCCAATGCATCATGATACGCTGTGCAGGATGCAAGGATTATATCAGCAGCTGTAAAATGTAAAATCATTGAACATATACTGTAAATCACTATTTGTGCTTTAATGTACAATGTATTATTAACTGACTCAATTCTAAACATAATTAAGTGTTCTTTAACTTCTTTTGCGTAGTATAGGTTACCGTTTGGCGACAATTCACTTAATTTAATGATCAGGAAATGTTTACTTGACATGTCAAGTGCATTTTTTCATGTTTTGTATTGCATATGGTAAGTTTAACTTATTATCCTGATATGTATTGCCTAGCAGGACATGTATTGTTATTAGAGGTGAAACAATACATTGATGCATCGTGAGTCTTCATGCACCAATGCAATTCATGGTACATTTGTTTCTGTATCGATACAAGATGATCCACCTTCTAAAATACATCACTGCTCATTTAATGACCCCCTGCGGTCTTGTCAGTCAAAAATCACAAAATGTGTTTGATTTTAGTTAACTGCTAAAAGTACACACACCGAAGATATGTCCACAGGTAGCTTTTGAACCTGCTCTGAAATATTTATAGTCAAGACATTTCCATGCGTTTTGACGTAATCATGAATATCGCGATATGTATTGTATCGTGACTTTTGTATCACGATACGTATCGTGACCTTTGTATGGTGATACATATAGTATCGCGATCTCGGTGTATTGTTCACCTTTAATTGTTACAGCCCTGCTCCCTTCATTGACAACAAGTTATCAAGGTTCTCTGTGACATCCACCTTATACATCCTCACCCTGTACAAGGCGACTATGCTTGTTGTAAGAGGCGACTAATGGGATCGGGTGGTCAGACTTGCTAAACTTGGTTGATGCATGTCATCGATCCCAATTGCATGGATCAATGCTCATGATATCAATCACTGGTCTGTCTGATACAGACTCGATTATTTACAGACCACCGTCATATAGCTTGAATATTGCTAAGTGCGGCGTTTAACAACAAACCAACCAGCCAAACAACATCCTCACCCCGTCGGTATGCAACCATGGCATATCTGACTCCCATGAAGCAGCAACTGGATTGCAATACTTATCCTACATCTCAAACACTATCACATCGAACAGACTCTTTAAGTACACTGAATGACAGAACTACATCCTCAAAGGCTTTATCAGGAGAACTGTTCTTGTCAATCTGGTTTCAATATAACTACAAAGGCTTCCCATTTCCCCTAAAGCCGTTTCTGGTCCTGAAAGACCTGTCCAAGATGGCTGCTCCACACCAGGAAATGTACCGCTCTCCTAACCACTCATCTACCAGTGTCAGGGACCTGAGCTGATTGCGTGTCTGGAAGACAAGCTGGTGTTGTGTCCTCCCACTGTGACCTGTGACCTGTGACCTCTGACCCCTTGTTCTGTTGCAGATATTGTGTGTTTGTCATGTAGCAGACAGAGTAAATGTCACAGCCACATTGTGAGTGACATAACACACGTGTGTACATTCTTCGTGGATGGCATACCATTGTCTTACCTGGTACACTGTTAACACACAGTGCCATTGAAAAAGTGGTCAAATTAACAAATGTTAAATTTGGAATAACTTGTCAGAGGGGTACCCAAAGTATGTGATCTATCCTATGTTGTCCGCCTTTCATTATTGTGGAAGCCTCAGTGGTTGAGTGGGTTAGATGAATGTGCTGATGATTAGGTGCCACACTCTGGCAGTGTGGGTTAGAATCCCTGATGGGCCTCAACACAAAAAAAGTAAGAAAATCTGTACGTTACTAAGAAAGGGTTATCCCAAATATAACATTTGTCACATGGTACACTGTTGTGGTACACTGTTGTTGTATACCGTTGTGCAAGCTGAGGACAACAAGTAGCTTGTAACTCACACAAACACAACACAGTGTTACTGTAAACTTGTGCACACTTGACATGCCAAATTCTTTGAGGCCTCACAATGACGAAAGAAGACATGCATCGCCATAACACAAACAAATTCAGCACCTCCGTCATATTATAAGAGGACAAGTTGTGATATTGCTTTGGGACAAAACTAAACAATCAGTCAATATTCTTCATTCCGTTTAGCATCAGCCATCGCTCTCACTGCATCACAGTAACCATGGCTACCATCTGACACACGCCCCTATCCATTCCAATTTCCATACAAATTGCTTCTGCTACATGAAACTGTGATCAGTTCCAAGTAAACACAGCAATTATGCTTCCACTTCAAAATGAAGGTGGAACGGGTGGCCCAGTCATTCTAAGGTGCCCAAATTCACTATGCAGAGTTGTGTCCCTTAGACACACCGGCAAGATAATGATCGTGGGTTTGAATCCCGGTGCACCCCAATTGTGTTTCTAGGGATGTCAGCACCACATCCATGCTTGTGGTAAAGGTCTAAGACCTGCATTACATCAGTCTTTCCTCCCACATTAAGCTGACATGACATCATATAACTGGAGATCCGTGAAGATCTGGGTAGAATAGGTCTTTACCAACCCATGCTTGCCATAAAAGGCGACATAATTCTTGCGATAAAAGGCGACCATGCATGTCGGGTGGTAAGGTTCACTGACTTGGTTGATGCATGTCATCATATACCAATTGCGTAGATCGACGCTCATGATGTCAATCACTGGATTGTCTGGTCCAGCCTCGATAATTTACAGACCGCCATCATATAGCTGGAATATTGCTGAGTCCGACATTTAACAACAAACAAACAAACAAACAATTCATATAACTGGAATACTTTTCAAAGTGGCCATAAAACCCAATTTTCTCACTCAAGTCAAAAATGGATGAAAATGACAATGTCCTTTCATTTTCTGATGTTGTTTTCAGTAAACAAAGAAGGGTTAGAGCCTACCTAAACATTGATTAATTGGATAGCACATAGAACCCATTTATAATGCCCAATCATGCAGTAACTCCTGGGTGTTCCGGCAATGAACATGTGTAGATTTCGGATCAGCTGACATGAGATTACAGTGTCAGCTTGTAGACTCGGACCAGTGGGACATGCACAGCAAATACCTCCAGTGAAAGCAAACACTACATGAAAGATTTACTGGCAGAAGTCGGAGATGAATGGCTAGAGTGATTATTGGAAACATGACTGTATAAAAGCCCTGATTCTCAGGTATCAACTCAGGTCACGATTTAGGTGATCAATAAATAGACTGTGTGGACACGACCTGTGTCAGGCTAAGGAAGGACTTTTGATCTCTTTCAAATAAACTTCCTAACCAGTGTTCTTCTATGAGAGACAGACTACCTCTGAAATCTGAGCAGCACCAACAACTACATTCTGGAGTTAGCGAGTGTGGTCTTACGCTGCTTTTAGCAATATTCCAGCAATATCACGGCGAGGGACACCAGAAATGGGCTTCACACATTGTACCCATATCAGGAATCGAACCTGGGTCTTCGGTGTAATGATCGAACGCTTTAACCACTAGGCTACCCGACCACCCCCAATAACAAGCTGTGAAGTCTGTCATTAATAAAATAAGAAATTGCTAGGAAATTAAGAAACAGTGACATTCCAATTGTGTGAATATCCACCGACATTTGACACATGAAAACTAAATATTGTGGCAAAGAAGTTAAATAACAATCAATTCTTTCATACTACAGGACCGCCTCTGTGGTCTAGTAGTAGAGCGGAAGGTCCGGGGTTCGATCTCCTGGCTGTCATATTAAAAGATGGTACTTGTTGTTTGCTCGACATTTAGGGGCTAAAACAAGGACTGGTCGGCTCGGAGTCAGTATACTGTGTCTGAGTGGGGTATTCATGTTAAACTGCAGCATGGTATCTCAGTGAGCTAGCGTCATAAATCAGCATCAGTTCGGACTAGTACAAGCAGCCACACACACACACACACACACGTACATGCACGTCGCTATATAAGTGCAATAATCTTGGACGCGACGTTGAACCCCATTTCTCCTCACCTCACCTCATACTACAGTAGTTAATCTGTGATGCCATGACTCCAACAAAGTGAAAGAACGCCAGTGATTCTTTCAAATTACTAAAGTTAATCTATCACACCATGACTTAAAAGAAGTCATGCATGACAGATAAACTATAGTAATATGAAAGAATCACTGGCGTACTTTACCTTCTTTTGAGTAGTATTACAATAAATAAATTTACTTTTACTTTTCACTATTTTCAGTAAATTGTCAAAATGTCAGCCTGTTAATCCTCATGTCCTCTCCCAAGATTACAAAAGGATTATCTAACTTCAAAGTGCACCATCACAATTTAGATATCCGATGCACCAAGTGCCTCCAATAAATTGACCACAGTCTTGAAAAGAGCTAAGCTAAAAAATATTTAAGAAACCAAAACTCAATTTATCCACCAAAAAAGAAATATTGTCACAATCCCAAGACGGTAAAGTATGAAGAATTTACAGATTTACTAAATCGCTAAAACACTTAAGAATTGTAGTCTTCTTCAAACACAATCTGGCAGGCTGACAAATACCCTCCATCGGACGTGAGCATGACATCAAACACAGACCACGCACTGCTCTACACGGGGACATGTCAAATCTCCTAATTGAACATTCTCAACATTAAACTCTAAATTACCCGAATTCACTGGGTATTAACTGCCAACTTTTTCCTCATCCTTGTAATGAACGGAATACATCCTCAAGACCACCATCCTCGCTACTTCCCAAACTTTCTTTTCAAGTGTGTACACTGAACTCAGGCCAGGTAATGCAACAACTGGGGGCATCAAATCTATTTTGGACACGTTTTTCAACCTGCAATTGCAATCTGATTTTTTTTTAAAAGTGTTAGAAATACAAGCTTTAGAGGAAGTTGAGAGGGAATAAGATTGAGTGTTTATCCATCAGTATTTGTTCCATTCTTGTGTTCTTGCACTTATTTTCTCACCAAACCACAGAAAAACTTCCAAAACATTCCACATCTACTAAATATTCAAACAGGGAGTGTTAAAATCTTTTTTTCATACAGTATGACAAACAGTTTGTGGGCACAAATTAATCTTCAAGTAGGTAAACACAATGGTAAAGTCTTTCTACATGTCATAGGATTAATTAGCAACACAAAACTGACCCATCCCCAACAGACACTTGCATTGTAAAGAAGTTCTTAAACACCCTGTAACTATCTGCACTTGAACAATGAACATTAGTCACCGCGCAAAGTACATCTGCAGTGTGATGATTGACAGTTAACGTGTCCGCATATATGACAGAGATTTATCCAGGATTCTAAACTGAAGTGCCCCTGGCGGGCATATTACATTTTTTTTTGTTATTTTATGTGTTTAAACATTGTATATTGAGATTGCATTCTTTGCAATAACATAAACCTAAGCATTAAAACCTCCTCATTTTTATTGCATTGTTATCAGTGAAATACAGGTTTTCTTTACAAAGCCAGAACATTATTATTTGTCATATACATTACAATGAATCGGGAATGTTTTTAATCCCAATTTGGGAATTTTAATGTCGTTTATTGCAGACATGGGGCTGAATATTGGCCTCTGAACGGGTCCAATTAAATCCCTGCATGAGGATAACACCTTTATGCTGGCAATAAGTTTAAGTTTAAATAACAGGTTTGATTCTCAAGTAATCTTAAATAAGGTCTGAAAAACTGCTCCAACAAAATTCTTTGATTTGATTTTAATACGCAAATATAACACTTCTTATTCTGGAACAAGGAGTGTGTTCATGTGTTTGGACCAGACAAACCAGTGATTAATGTCAGGGTATGATGACACATACATCACCAGCCTGATCAGTCATCCTCCAAGGTCCCCTCTTAGGACCAGCACAAGCTGCCGGAGATTAATTCTAACCCAAATCTCAGAGATTCAGCCAATGACTTCATGAATGAAGAAGTACCATTTGAACAGTACACAATTATACATAATTTGGGCCCCAATACACATTACAACTTTTCGTATGGTGATATATTGCAATACGATTTATGTAGCAATATGCCAACCCTTGTGAACAATATATATCTCCAGACACACTAGCTCTACCTAGGGAACAATAGCCATCTCTAGATACACTAGCTCTACCTGGGAAACAATATCCATCTCTAGATACACTAGCTCTACCTGGGAAACAATATCCATCTCCAGATACACTAGCTCTACCTGGGAAACAATATCCATCTCTAGATACACTAGCTCTACCTGGGAAACAATATCCATCTCCAGATACACTAGCTCTACCTGGGAAACAATATCCATCTCTAGATACACTAGCTCTACCTGGGAAACAATATCCATCTCCAGATACACTAGCTCTACCTGGGAAACAATATCCATCTCTAGATACACTAGCTCTACCTGGGAAACAATATCCATCTCCAGATACACTAGCTCTACCTGGGAAACAATATCCATCTCTAGATACACTAGCTCTACCTGGGAAACAATATCCATCTCCAGATACACTAGCTCTACCTGGGAAACAATATCCATCTCTAGATACACTAGCTCTACCTGGGAAACAATATCCATCTCTAGATACACTAGCTCTACCTGGGAAACAATATTCATCTCTAGATACACTAGCTCTACCTTGGGAACAATATCCATCTCCAGAAACAGGAACAAAAACACCCAAAGCACATAACAAAAGTCTTGATTTCTTTTTAAAATCAATTATAAAAAGTTATTTTAATCAATTTGATGGGCTCAAGTTTTTCTTATCATGTTCGTAACACAAATGATATAATCCCAACCAATACCACACCACATCATCCCACAGACAAACAAGCCAAGTTTTCCTCAGAATCGCAGATATATGTGTTATTATAGAATATCGTCAGCATAATCCTGCCAGTATTTCAGTATTTGTAATGGCCAGAGTCGCGGACACAGTGATGCACTGTGCGACATGTCGGTCAGCATGTCACCACCATGTTGACAGATCGGTGCACTGACACAACAAGGCATTGATCACAGGAAGCCCTCAATTCAACATTCTAGTAAGAATGCCCAAAATGTCCGTTGCATCCCAGAGAAGAACCTTGAGACATGTGTGCTGGTTGCTGTGATGCAATTGAAAGCTATTAATGGCTGAATGTACATAGTCTGAGTTTACATTCACTCTCTATCATGTCTTGCTACAAGTGGAAGTTTTTAAAAGAATGAGTATGTATCAAGGACGGTTTGACACGAAACTTGTGAACATGTGAAGGGGATCCAAATTAAACATTCCATGTACATGATGTAGATATTACTTCCATTGAAAATTCACTGACAGATGTATGTCTAAATAATTTTAAAATATACTTTGATAGAATTCTAAGACAATAAAAAAACAGCAGATCTGCAAACAAACAAAAAAGTAGTAACTTTGGTTTGCTGTAACAGTGAAGTTGAATACTTATGTATCGATGCTCATGATGTCAATCACTGGATTTTCTGGTCAAGACTCAATTATTTACAGACCGCCATCATATAGCTGGAATATTGCTGAGTGGGTCTTTAAACAACAAAGAAAAAGAAAAATTAATGCTCAGATATGTTGTCATACAAATAGCTTTCGATATTGCTACGGAACAGAAGCAGTTTGAGCTCCATTTCAAGTTGATTGAACATAAATACTCTGTTCAATTAGTTGTTGACTTTGGCTTTTCATAACATTATGACATGTCTATCTCAGACCCCTTTCAAAAGTTTTGACATATTTCCTCATAATTTAGACATTTTCACTAGCTAACTATTGTCTGTTTTATCAAAATCCTTTTTAACAACCGACGAAAAACACTTACTTAAAAAAATATAATAAAGCAAAAAACACATTTTAGTCAACAAAAACTTTCAAAATTATATCTGAACTTAACCTTTCATCTTACAATGCTGTACATAGGTTTCACTAAATAACTGTCAAACATTTTAGACGAATAAAGAACATAAATTGGTTTGTTGTCCTTGTGAGGGAGGAAAAAGGAAAAGCAAAATGAAGACATGATCTTCCCACCACCTGTCTAGCAAGGGGAGGTAACCCATCATTGTGTACATTACAAGCTCGGGTAAACAGTTAGAATTCTCAGACGAGACCTCCCATGTTCGACAGTCATTTGTTAAGCTCTGAAACAATTCAGTATATGGCCAGCCCCATATTCAGCCCAGCCCTCCCCACAGGACCATCTTGACAATGTCTACGTCACTTGACGGTCACTTCACAATGCTCTTGGTTCCCTACAACTACAATCTATACCATAGCCTTGACATTCCTTAAACCTTGAAGGCAAACAGTTTTGACTTTTTGGTAAAATAAACAACGCTTTTGACATATGCACTCTGCTGATAAGACAGACGTAAATAAATAAGGTTTTACACTGATCTGTGCTAGAGTGTCAGGTTTTAGTGGTTAAATACGTATGAAACATGATATTTCCATGTTGAAATGAAAAACATTTTTAATCTTTCTATTTTCTTCAACAAAAACAAATGTAGATATGCTGTTACTTATTGTCCTACACACAAGTATCCAAAATAAATATTTACATTTGAATATTTTTAATAAGTTAAGACTGTTTGAAGAGAACCACGGGTTGGGTCGGCCACAAGCATAAGTAAGCTTAGCCTGTGACAGTCACAGCCACAAGGTGGTGCAATAGACAGAGACAGGCACATCTGTCAACACCCGTCACCTTCAACACGCAACTGACAATACTTTCACAGTGACGACTCTGTGACTGACGGCCAAGTAGCGAAACATGGTGAAATGTGACAGTTTTACTCTTAACATGCTTACTCCCAATGTATCACAGGAAATGTTGATGTCTATTCTGAGAGGCTCGGACTTGAAACACTTTCGCTGTGGAAATACTTGATGCAGGAATAGGAAAGGGGCATGAAGTTACATGAATCCCTGGTATTTCAAGGACAGGATATATGTTAGTGGGTGAATTTAGAATATGGAAGATATGTCAGTGATGGTGAACATGGTGAAGGAGAGAAACTGACGATGATCATTTATATCAATCATACTTTGAGCATGTAATCCAATCAGGATATTTTCGGCCTTTGATGGATATAGGTGAATGTATTCAGTGACAGTCAACACTGAAATTAACATGAGATGTACATTTCGGTCAGTGGTGACTACCAGTGAGGTGAATGTCATTATCCAGGTCACCAATACCAGCATCACCAGAGCTGACATTACAGAATGACCATGTCCTTCATGCCTATTGACCAGTCAGTGCTGACCTGTTACGTTCACAGCTACTTACAAAGGCCATTGATCTCAGTGTTTATTACTCTGTCCATATGACATAATGTGATCAAAGCTCTCTCCTCTATACCTAGGTGTTGTGGAGATATTGACATAACATTGTACATTTCACTCATGAGTGGCGGGTGATATGGACGTATATCTCACACATGACTGGTGGGCGATATGGTCATATTTCGCACAGGATTGGCAGGTGATATAGCCCGATATAAGCAGCCAGGATGTCTGCAAGGATGGAGATCCCTGCTTAGCTAGTCACTGCTTCACTGGTCAAGACTGACCACTCCTGCAGTCAACGAACCATGTGACTGGTCTTTGATTCTGTTGTCCATCAATCAAACTTAACTCTGTCAACTGGACGTCACATTCAAGGTTAACTGATGATCATGATGAGATATAAACAACCCCTAATCAACAACTAGAAACCTTAAAGGAAAACATTTCTTTTTCAATTATTTACAGACACCAAAATAATGAATTCCTAAGAAGATTCTCTTTTGATTCCAAGTAAATACTCATTTAAATCTACAATATTTGTCCAGAGCGCAGTGACTGTTGTTTGTGTTGGTTGGTTTGTTGTTTAACGCCGCATTCAGAAATATACATCTATACGACGGCGGTCTGTAATTAATCACGTCTGGACCAGGCAGTCCAGTGATTGATATCATCAGCATCGATCTACTCAATTGTGATACAACGACATGCATCAACCAAGTCAGCGAGCCTGACCACCCAATCCCATTAGTCGCCTCTTACGACAACAATGTAGAACATCTACACTAAAACCTATTTTGTTTTATTAGCTATTTGTATTTTTGTGTCCTCCCACGGGTAACCATGACAACAGTCCATGTGGACTATTGCGATGACAGAAGTAGGTATGCATACATCATTAACACTGCATACACACCTATGGCCGTCAGGTGTTGGCAGGTCACATATGATTCATACACTAGCAATCAGGAAGAGGAATCGCCTAATCGGCATATTTGCCTTATTTGTAACTCCCGACAAATCATGTCGGGGCATACTCAACATAGCATATATTTTTTTACATCCTGTAACCAGGTAACCATGGTAACAAAATCTGAAGAACTAGGATCAATTATTAAAATAATTTATTTCTTTATCAGCATGGTTTAATGGTGCTAATACCATAATAATACTAGTTGTTATTTTATTGTTTCCTTATCATGTGTGTTACCATGGTAACATGTCTTCATTTCATAGTCCATCCTTTAACTGTTTTGACACACATAGTAAACTTCAAGCCTATTCTTTAATCATGACATATTAACCATTATTTTTCATTACAGTCACAACATATTAAATTATCATGACAAACAGTTAATATTGAGGATCGTATTCCCAACATAGAACCCATCTCGGGCCTGGGTAAAACTTGACACAATTAAATTATCCTCACCACATATGAATCAGTCACCAAAGGGAATGGTTGAGTGTACATAACCAATTTGAAACCAATTTTCTTATAAGACTTCATAAATCACTGTTTAAGTCCATGACATAAAACATCAATGCATTTTGCATGTTTAGCCAAAAAATTCAGGTCTGTAGGTACAAAAAACACACAAAAGATATTTCCAATTTCAAACATATTTTTCATTTCCTCTCGTGATTTATCATAATTTGGAGTGTTTTTAACTTTTTAAGATATCTTTTCAACAGAATTTAATTAGAGTATTACAAATGAATTATTTTACATTGAGAGCGACAGTAAATGATTTTTTTATAACAATTTACTTATTTCTGGGCACCAAAATAAAAAGAACTGAATTTCATAAAAAAGAATTCACTCTTTGGGAGTACCGTATTCAACGTAATAAGCGCCCAGGGCGCTCTCAAAATTAGAAATAGGGGGCTCTTATTTGAATAGAATTTTGGTGAGAAATAAATACAGAATTGAAAGATCGTAAATTTTGTGATTTATGGTGACAGCCTGAAAAGAAACAAATGAAAAGTCTGTGCGTATTATACACGACAGATATATTTTCCAGGATTTAATTGCCCATAATTAAGGGTGCATATAACACACAAGTGCATATTATACACGAATAAATAAGTGTTCATTGATCAATCGGAAGGGGTGCTAATTGGGATTGTTCACTAGCCAATATATTAGCAATTATTGCCGTGGGCGCTTATTAGAGCGGGGCGCTTATAACGTCGAATACGGTAGGTGGATTTGTAAACCAAGTTTTAAAATAGTCGCCTGATTTGTTGAAGGTTACAGGAGCGGGTTTGATGTGATGTAATGACAGGGCCTGGCCTGGCCTGGAGAATAGGCTACCTGCTCGTGTACCTGACAATGACAGAGATGGCAGATTTATGCAACGGGCAGAGTACTCAATACACAGACGTAATTAACACCCAAATGAAGCAAACAGCTGCTTATCCAAATGTTGTGATTGACGCCATGCCTACCTGGCTAGTAGGTGTGTCGTCAATAGCAACCTGTGGATTGAATGTAAAACCATCGGCACCATGTACTCAGCCTAATCCTTGCACTGATGTCAATTTGCACAACACGAATAACTCGACTGGTTCATCATTGACACTACCCTGGTGATACAAAACTGATGATAATGTATTAACTGTATCGGACAATACCTGCTCGTTCTACCACCGTCACTCTTGTTTAACATGTTTTTCTATCATGGCACTGATACTCAATCATGAATCAAAGCCAGAGTACATATAAAAGAAAGTATATATCGTGTTTTCAGATATTTGACATCACCAACAATAATGCCAGTCATAATGTGGAACACACTAAGAGGCATCAAGTTTCTTTTTGGAAGACAAGCGGTTTCAGATCACCTTTCATCGTAACACTGACTTAGCAATTTCAATAATGATATACATAAAAGTCCAAGTAAAGATGACAAAATTCAGAAACATGTCCTAATATACGGTAGCCCTTGTCTCCACCACAATAACTGGACAATGATTGAGAGCTATAAAATTTAGAAGTTATTCCAGATTTGAAACTTAATAGTCACAGAGTAGCTTCTAGTGAAGGTCTATCATTGAACTTAACCTCTAGATTCTAATGGTGGAGTGGAGTGGAGTGGAGTGGAGTGGAGTGGAGTGTGGAGGAGCGGAGTGGAGTGGGGTTGGGTTGGGTTGGGTTGGGTTGGGTTGGGTTGGGTTGTTGTGGTGTGGTGTGGTGTGGTGTGGTGTGGTGGGGTGGAGTGGAGTGGAGTGGAGTGGAGTGGAGTGGAGTGGAACAGAGTAGAGCAGAGTGGAGTGGAGTGGAGTGGAGTGGAGTGGAGTGGGGTGGGGTCGGGTGGGACGGGGTGGGAGCTATAAATATGGGCTTTGTTTTACACCATGGTTGCTATTTTGCTACCATATGGCATGGCCGTAACTGACCCTCCACCACCGAGAACCTGGACGATCATTCCACTTAAGTATGACCTTTTGATTGTGTAAGATGTTTACATCAGCTTAGAAGTTTGCAACTTGTTGACATTTACAAACAGAAGACAAAGCCTGTCCTCCATCCTCTCATTTACAACAGAAATGAAACAATGAACGAGTGCCTAGTCCGTGTTTACTTACGGACATTCCCCTGAAGCATGAACAGCTTACATCAGAGCTACAGCTTCACCATGTCTAAGTACAATAGGTTCACATGTTCTTTAAGAATCATATTTTTATCAAATGGATTCTGGAGCCCCCTGCTCCAAATTCTTAGAGCGAAAGAAAAAATTTGCTTTTTTTCCACCGACCTTTTCCCCCAGATCTCTTTTAACCTTTGGGCTGGGTATCCGGTTTGACAACACAAGGAATGTTATGAAGTCTGTGTCTGAAGGAACACTGTCTGAAGAAACACAGCTGAAGAAACACTGTCTGCATTATGTCTACACCAGAGAGTGAAACATAAATTAACTTTTGGTAATGTCTTTGGTTCCCATTTCATCTTTATTTTGTTCCTACCTAGGTCTTCAGAAACCCATGTTTGCCGTAAAAGGTGACTATGCTTCTCGTAATAGCGAGTAACGGGAACGGGTGGTCCGGATCGCTGACTTGGTTGAAGAATGTCATCGATCCCAATTGTGTGGGTCGATGCTCATGATGTCAATCACTGGATTTTCTAGTCAAGACTCAATTATTTACAGACTGCCGTCATATAGCTGGAATATTGCCGAGTGTGGCGTAAAACAACACACCAACCAAACCAAATCTTACCTTTAAACAAAAGTAAATCTCAGATGCAAATAATATTGTTTTCTTGAAACACTCTACCATGCTGTACCATCACTTTTGTAGTTGGTATGTTATTTAGTGTTAGTGAACAACAAGAAGAACACCCAATCTCAATGGCTGAGACAACATAGTTTTATGTCTGCAATATTCCAACTACCAGCCTACACACAATAGTCCCATGTCTGGAACTGAACACATATTCTTGGCATGACGAGCGAGCACTTTAACCACTAGACTATCCTAAAGCCCCTTATTACCACTCACAGAGCTACAGATAAGCTGCGTATTTGCGTAAAATATACCCCAAAAATATTCAAAACCCAACTACTTACAATTAACGTGCATACAGAAACACATGCTTTAAATGAAAAACGCAAATGTACAAAAACGGCATGCATAAATACCCACTGAAGCTTCTTCAGCATGTGTACAATGGAGCTAATTTCGGAAACACAATTACGAGCTCAAAAACTGACAATTCAAGTATCTTGGGTACCTAAGTATCGATGATATCGTAGGCATCAGTGTTCCTATCTCTAACCCTGTCCACTTGGGTCAGTCAGCTGTAAACAGTAAACCTACTGGGAGAGACATAAATTCACTCTACTTGATCTGTTCTAATTTCAGACATGACAACAAACTCCTTGGGTACACATTGTAGAGGCGCTATCTGATCATGGACGATGTGACGTCACTTATTCAAAACCAATCTCATTCAAATATGATCTTTTACTCAGTCACAATACGTCTCTGAGGACACACCCATAGACACAGTAAAAGATCTAACTTTGATGAGATTTTATTAAAAATAAACCCGAAATATTTTATCAGAAAACCTGACCTCCTGTGCTCTGATCAAGCTACTGAGATGAGTAGTGTCACCAGAGTGTATGACCATGACATCAGAAGGCAGCAATGCTATTATAGGTGTCTGTGTCATAGGGCCAAGATCAACTGTTTGGATAAACACTTGACTCTCGTTGCGGACATACCTCTTACAAAAGGTTTACTTATCTCTGTCTTACGGCGCTCAGGTAGCCTCATCGCCCAAGTGTCCCATTTCGCTATGCTGAGTTGCGTCCCTTGGGCAAGCCAGAAAGCTACGATTGTGGTTTAAGATCCTTTTTTGTCTCATTTATGCTTTTAAGTTTGTCAGCACCAAATCTATGCTCATGAGTTTCACCAAAGTAACATCTTTATCTGAAACCTGCATCACTTCGAACTTTCCTCTCACATTAAGCGAACACGCCATGATAGAACTAGAATTCTGCTAAAGTGGCGTTAAAGCCTACTCACTCACTCGTTCTACTAATAAAACAGCTTAGATATTTGGACAGGGCAATATGTTAAAAGTAAACTTATTGGTGAATCTGAATATTTTTTTAACACTTATGATACACTGGGGTAGAACAAACTTTATTCCTTTATTAAAATCATCATGATTTTTTTGTAAAATGTAATAATAGTTGCATCCTTTCGATTTTTCTATTCCTTAAAAAATCAAATGGCAAAATCAAATAAATTCCATATATTTTAATTTTATTTATTTGTTGTCATTCTAATTTGATCCAAGAGCTGAAATATTCAAATTATATCACTTTCATTACAGCCAACAATTATAAAAGAGCAGCCAAAGATTTCATTCCAGTTCCATGTTTATCATGACGAGGGTCTCTTGTATAATAGATACCTAAGGGTATATCACTCAAATATGCAAATTGTGATTACACAGAGCTCCAGATAAGCTTTTGGTGTTATGGGTATTTTAAAATCATTGGGTATCAGTAATTCTATCTGGGTATTTAAATTTCTGTTACCCACTAGTTTTTACACATGTGGGTATTTAAGTTAAACATTTAAAAACACTATTCATCTAGGCCCTGCAAACTGGTTTTGTGTGGGTTCGAGAGCTTTTTAGGACTAAAAAATACCACAATACTTCCACAAGAAAGTGTGATGGCAAATGATCATGATGTAACTGTCATCGTGGAGTTTGGCAAGGTTGACGGAATGCCCTTTTATAATTTCAAAATAAGTTGCTGATTTGCTAGTCGAATATGCAGGGTTACTTCACAATATTTTGATGATACGCTCAAGTCTTTTTTTTGTAGCATATTTGTAATGTTCGTTGCGTATTTGATACGCCTGGATTTTATTTTACTGCGTTTTTCTTCATTTCTGATGCGTATTTCACGCAGATACGCAGCTTATCTGGAGCTCTGATACAAAGTGACAACATTCACAAACATTCCATAAGGTGATGCTGTCAATTCTGATCAGTGTTTGTTAATAAAACAAATAAAAGCAATAAAACCCTTTCTATATTCATAAGAATTCTCTGCTCAAAGCAAAGTCGATTGAACTATTCCTACTGATAATTCTAAAACAGTATAAGATGGTGTAGATGGTAGATGCTTCTTAATTATTAAGCTGCAAATACATGATCTGACTGACATATATATCCATTGTGAGTGAGAGAGTGATTTGGGTTTTAACAGTATTCCAGTTATATCACGGCATGTCAGCTTAATGTGGGAGGAAAGCCCGAAGTGATGCAGGTCTCAGACGTTTACCACTTCGTTGAAACACACAAGCATGGGTATGGTGCTGACAAACCTAGAAACATAATCAGGAATAACCAGCATTCGAACCCACAATCATAGGTTCCGGACGTGGCCAAGGGACACAACTCTGCACAGTGAATCGCAGCGCCTTTGAAGACTAGGCCACCCGTGTCCTATATCCACTGAGAAGCTTTAAGAGATGTGACAACGCAGTAGTAATACTGATCACAAAAACATAATGTTCCTGAGTTCAATAGATAATGACCAAAAAAATGATGAATTGTTAAACATCATTAATACGTATGTAGCTTAATACTGCTAATAAAATCAACACGATAGCACAATATTGAGTATAGTGTAATAAAAAAAAATGAATAAAACTGTTTAACATCATCAGTGACCATTTGTTGATAAATGTTGAAACATGTATAATTGTATTCCTATAGTGTATCAGGGCTATAGCAATACACACAAAGGGATACAAAGTTGTTAATCCTATTCCCGCTGTACAAATAGTCAGTCTAAGTATCTAATGACTAGTTTTCTTCATCCTTTGAGAAGAACGTATTTCAAGGAAAGGATTATATACATTAGGTAGCCGCTGGTAATGGGTGTGTATTATGTTGGATGCAAGTCACGAACTCAACACAGGGTTTGGTGTCACCGTAACAAAACCACTCACGATTCATATACTTAACATACACATGTATTTATCAATAAAAAACATCCTTTTTCACTGCTGTGTAAGTCCTATAGCACGATTGGCACGTAAAGTGCCAGTGACGTTACTTACGACAATAGCTAAAATGGTGAAGAAATCATTATTGTTTTGACCATTCTTTTAGATATAAATAATAATATATTCCTGATAGTTTGGAAGTCTGAACAGATTAGATTTTTTGGTCACAATTATTCGGGTGTATCAAAGTAAAATCGACAGCGATCTATGAATAAGAAAACGTACAAATTTATTGATAAAGAATGTCAACCAAACAGTCACGATCTGTGAGTTTTGAAAAGATAAACACCCAACGCTCGATCATTCCTTGTTGACACGCATATTCTATTTAAGTGAGTATTTATCAGCGATTTGTACGTAAATAATTTTATGACAATGTTAACATTCACACACATCGATAACACTTACCTTTAGTAGTATATAAACAAATATCAGATGTAAACATTTCATGTTGTCTCACGTCAGAAGCGACACACAATCAGGGTTGGTGTTTCAAGTGTCTTGTCACTGTATATTCCCAGTATAGCAGTTTACCATCGCTCTTTGAGTGGGTATAGTCTTCCCGTACCACCTCTCACACACTGGGCCGATACGGACGTCTGTGATCTTGAATGAAAAATTTCAGACAGGTGAATTTGGAACGGGCCTCGAACTTTCACTGGGAGCCTTTGCAAATGTCTTCGCTTTGTATCCTCTTTTGAGTGAATTTGACGATTTAAGCCGGCTGCTGACCTGTTTATCCCCGTGATCAGTACTGAGTGTTTCGACACTGTAAAATGTCCCGTCCCTAAATGAGGGTTACTCACTCGAAAATGCCGACATTCGCCCCGAAGCCTCGCCCAGTTCACCTCTCGGCTTACGAGCATTGCATCTCGACATCGTGACGTCACAGCCTCGTTTTCACCTCTGGCGGATTCCCTTAGTTTTCGTTTCGGGAGTTTTCACTCAAGCGTGACATTTAGTTATTTTTTAATCCGTTCAATTAATACACATGTATTTAACGTCGAAATTTTACTAAAACATACGCATTTATAAATAACGTATCTGTTTCAATTCTAATTCAAATGCGTGTTTGTTTTGTGGGTAGATCACTTGGTGTTAGAAGTAGGTCGTAGTTTATTTTTAAACACACGAGGCAAGCCGTTGGGATCCTCGCTCATTTCCGTATTTTCCTTCGTTTCCTTGACTTTGTTCTAGTAATAGTACATGCACCACGTGGGGGAATAGGAAGCTTATAAGTTTCCCTGTTGTTCTAGGTAAGGAATGTACAACATGTATGAATGGTCTTAACGCACACCTTACATGCCCACAGCGGCGTTGAACACCAAGTAACACTTATATTCAATATTGCGTGGCTGCAACAGGCATATTTTTATAACACACTATAAAATATTTCATTTTTAAATTTTAAGTCATGACTTAGGCGAGTACAAATGTTTTTTTACGTATCGTAACTTAACGGTTTACATTATTATGGCTGAAAAATATTTCCTATGATATTGAACGAACAATTACTACTTCACAGTGTAGTGTTAAAAACACTACAAGATATACGTGGGAGAGAGAGAGAGAGAGAGAGAGAGAGAGAGAGAGAGAGAGGGAGGGAGAGAGAGAGAGAGAGAGAGAGAGAGAGAGAGAGAGTGTGTGTGTGTGTATCTGTGTGTGTGTGTGGTGGGTTGTGTGTGGGGTGTTACGGGGGCCTATTTCAAGATTACAAAAAGAAGAAAACTATTTTATTGGTGTGTCACATGGTGCATAACAAACACTACACAAGGAATTACTAACAAAATACAACACGCGATTGTAAGCCTACAAAAAAATAATAATAATAATACATTGCAATAATAGCTGACATGCTTTATTTATTTCCCAGTGCCGACGGAGTAGGCTAGTGGGTAAAGCGTTCGCTTGTCACGCTGAAGGTCCGGGTTCGATTACAATGTGTGAAGTCCATTTCCCCACGGTGATATTGCTGGACTATTGCTAAAAACGGCTTAAATCCCAACTCACTTATTTATTTCCCCGTTGACCTAACATTCTATTTCGTGAGCGATGTGAGGTAAGGTGTATCAGTGACCTTAATAGGATATGGCAACTAATTAATTGATGAGCATAAAGCTAATGATATGTTCGTGTCAGCCTCGCTCAGATAAACCCAATTATAGACCATAAAGTGATTACTGGTGAGGACATAGCAACGCTATGGGAAAAGGCTAAAGTGTCACTTCTTTTACTACCCTCAATCAGTTTAAGTGCAGTCGGCAACAAGGATATACAATAGGAAATGTTCGGGAGCACGTACGTCTTAAACATGTGTAGACGATTATCACACATAATAGCCGAAAACCAAGGTTTAATCTCCTTTTGACGTAATACTAGGACAATAAAAAAAACAATGTAGCGACGATCATTTTGAACTGTGACACATTCGGCATGCATTAGACGTTAAATATTGTTTTTATCTTTTCACCGATAAATTAAAAAATATGACTGTGATGACGTTGAATAGCATACTTACACCATATCTTTATCGCTATATGGCTGAAATAATGCCGATGCGACGTTAAATTTTAATTCACCCCAATTCTTTATATTTTTGTACCATATATCTATATATTTCTTCGTGCTTGTACATGTACATTGTTGTTATTTTACATTTTCTTCAATGTAATTTTTGGGGGAAAAATGTGAAGTTCTTCTGAGAAAGTTATGATTTGAATAATGCGTTACCCCAATTATTGACGAACCTGTGAAATATGATACTCAGTGGACTCTGTACAATAGCCTATCACATTACATTTATACGCCCGTTGACGAAGAGGCGACTGTACGGTGCTTGTCTATGTCAGCCACGTGACGCGAAATAAACACCAGATCGCTCATCTGAGAGATACGGGCATTTAATGAGAATCCAACATGAGCCGAGTTTTGAAATTGACATGCTTTGATTGGGAAAACTCTGCCGATGTTTTCACGAGTTTGCTTAGTGATGAATATCAATACAATTAGACAACAGATGCTTTCACTACAGATGCGTGGTATTACAGTGATACAGAGATATGCCACTCCCTGTTTGTGCGTCATACGATTTATGTATTTTGTGATAAGATATGAATATATACGGAGCATATGTGCGTTAATGATGACAGTTCAGGTTTCATTCGTAAAGATTTCTTAAGTGTCTTGTAATCTTGATGCATACATCATAACTGCATGTGTTGTACTGTTTGAATATGTTATACCTTCCCCTTTTTCTTGTATTTTTATGTCATGTAATAAAATTAAACACGTGTTTATTTGGAGCCGACCTTTTACGTTTGTCTTCAAGGTTTGTTTGTTTGTTTGTTGTTTTACGCCACACTCAGCAAAATACCAGCTATATGACGGCGGTCTGTAAATAATCGAGTCTGGACCAGGCAATCCAGGGATTGATACCATGAGCATATTGTCTTCAAGGATATACAAAACCATACACACACACACACACACACACACACACATGGTACGCCATGGACAAGGGATCGAACCATCGACCTTCCGCTCTCCTATCCACTAGACCACTGAGACGGTTGTTAAGTCGGGTGTTTTTTTTACCACCTTGCAAAACAGTGTCCCGTTACGTACCATGCTTTTGACATATCTGTTCCAATATTCCATCAATTAAATATCGTTACTTGAATTTGGTGGAAGCTAAAACGAGTTCAACTCATTGAGTTAATTCCTAAAAAAAAAATAATCTTTAAAAAATATAACATGAAAGTAATTCACCACTTCAAATAAATTAGTTATTACAAGGCAGTCGCTAGACCTTCAAATGTCTGCTCCCTTCGTGGAACATCCACGTGCGATATACACGACTTGGTGTGTGACGTCATCACTTACGGGATCAAAGCTCCGAGACGCCGGTTTCCTCTGTTAAGTATTTGTGTCATGTTAAACAGCCTCGTGGTCAAGACAGTGCGATTCTCTCCACGTAACCCTGCACAAAAACGCTTGCTTCCTGTTTTAAGTCTGTACATGTATAGTGTAATTGCCCGGTCGCCGAATATCTTTACATATATTCTTACCGGTGTCCTACTACCAACAGACATATAGGGTATCCCTGTGGTTAAAGCGTTCGTTCGCTCGCCTGGGAGGCAGGGTCGATTCCAGATTTTTTTTAAATCTTATAACTGACGCATGTACCCCTTCATCGCTCGAGCAGCCTTGTCCAGATACAACGTCTTCCCTTCAAATTGACCTAACAATACATATCTATGCTACGATAAGAAAAAATATAATTTCTTTTTAATATGAACAAAGGAAGTTTAAAATTGATAACTTTTCTTTTGTTTCTTGTCACGTTTCAGGGCAACCTTTTGTCCCTTCAAATATTTTTAGTTAAAGAAAAGGGTGTATGTTTTTTAATAATGCGGAAATGACTTCGGCTACTTTTTAGTCAATCGACCACACATAAGTGTTTTTATCATCCCATCATTTCCATGTTCACCAGGAAGGCTATACGACCAGCGATCACTTACCTTGTCAATAGCTGTCACTTTGACGGATCACGCACCTGCGGGGTCCTGCACAGAAATCGACAACAGGCGGTGTCTCACCACTTTACACGCCTATGCAATTAGCAGTTTATCTTAAGCGGCAATCTTCAGAAGTATCAGTCAATCAGCCGGCATAACCACGTTTTGTTTGATGCAAAATGAGTATACTTATTATTATTTCACATTTGAAAATATTTATTACCCAGCTTATTGTTGTATTCACGATACGTTGCGCCACAATGTTCTCTTGACATGAGAGCGATGTTTATATTGTATGGATATACAATTTAGTCTGCTGGGGGACTTATCTTTATTGAACCGTTAATTACATTTCTCACTTTAAACAAAGGCATTCCATTGTGTTGTTTTTATTTACAATGATAACCATTACATTATTAACTCCCAATTAAGTTGGACACTCGTTAATATTGTATAAAAGTGGTCACAGCTGTGTGGAAAAATATAGGATCACAACGCTTGTTTTCAAGGGTTTTTTTTGGTTTTTTTGTGAGTTTGGGAGATCTTTATAATATACACATGCAATGGAGTGAAGGTGATCACAAACTCGCGACAGCATACGACAGAGTGACCGACACAGTTTTCAAGTGTAGAGTGTCTGAAAATGCATATGGGCGTGGTCTGCGTGGGCTAAGCTGATTGCAGAAACATTCCTCACACCTCTACAACTATTTTGATGAGAGGGTCGCGAGATACAGATATATGGAAAATATTTGTGTTTATTAAAGATGTTTGTAAATACTATTTCAAGATAATTTCAACATCCACTGGGTCAAAATCAAATCAAAACATGATCCACAAACACTTTTGGATATTTGTTCCCCCAGCAGTGTATGAGTATCCTGTAGGATGAGACGGTGATGTGACTGTTAACGGTCTAGCGCCTCGC
The DNA here is from genome assembly GCF_022045235.1 of Haliotis cracherodii. Classification (NCBI taxonomy): domain Eukaryota; kingdom Metazoa; phylum Mollusca; class Gastropoda; order Lepetellida; family Haliotidae; genus Haliotis; species Haliotis cracherodii. Next base: position 12,417,991 of record NW_027266286.1, read on the forward strand.
AGGCAGCTTAAGTTGTATACTCCCTAGGGAGTGGAGAATGACAAATTGAGTGCACACTGTTCCATTGAACGGGGTAATAATGGTACGCCCATTGATCATGCCTATGAATAATGATTATGATTATTATGATTATTATTTAAGTCGAAAAAAATACCTTTTCACTCATTTAACGATAATTATTGCCTTTTCATGCCAGAGAACCTCAATTTGTATGTGTAATAAAGAACTTGTTGTCTGTCGTTTGAACACATCTATTTTATTTTCAATATTTCTGCTTTCCGTTTGACATTTCCGGTGCGGCAAATATATATATAGTCTCTAACATACGTACCTTGCTTATCCGGACTATTTGACCGGGAACAGTGCCGTTCAGATTAACGGGGTTTTGCTGTATGTACGAGCATGACGAACGCATACACCCATCTCGCAATAACATATTATAAGATAAATATTTTACTCAACAGCATCCTGTATAGATGGATGAGCCCTGCATCACTTCGGTATTTCCTCCCACATTAAGCTGACATGCCGTGATATAACTGGAATAATGTTTAAACCGGCGTTAAAACCAACTTACTCACTCACACACTGTCAATCTGGTAAATCAGGTGACTCGGAGATTGTCACTTGACGCGTGTATGGGTGAGTGAAGGAGTGAGTTGGTTTAACGCCGCTTTTAACAGTATTCCAGTTATTTCGCGGCGTGTCAGCTTAATGTGGGAGGAAAGCCCGAAGTGATGCAGGTCTCAGACGTTTACCACTTCGGTGAAACCCACGAGCACGGGTATGGTGCTGACAAACCTAGAAACATAATCGGGGTGACCCGGGATTGGGACCCACAATCATAGGTTTCTGGCGTGCCCAAGGGACGCAACTCTGCACAGCGAATCGCGGCGCCTTAGACGACTGGGCCACCCGTGCCCCCTGACGCGTGTATGGGACATATGGAGCTCTGAAGCTGAAACACCCTTTGAACGCAATATTAACCATCACAGTTTCTTTTCTTTTCATCAATCAACCACTCTCTCTTATTACCCGAAAGTTTGAAAATGAAACAAAGTTGACGAGCTGACAAACTGGCAAATTTAAATAGCCAGCCGTTATTGGGAAACTGTTGAAATGATAATTTACTCTATGCAACTCAACCAAGAACCGATGGCTTGTTTTGTTTCGCATTGACTGTATACATTCTGTTTTAGTGTGTGGACCGCCTCCGTGGTCTAGTGGTAGAGCGTCCGCCCGGAGAGCGGAAGGTCCGGGGTTTGATCCCCGGCCGTGTTATGTTAAAAGATGGTTCTTGTTTTACCCTGTCTGGCGCTCGGCACTTAGGGGCTAAAACAAGGACTGGTCGGCTCGGATTCAGTATACTGTGTCTGAGTGGGGTATTCATGTTAAACTGCGACATGGTATCTCAGTAAGGGTATCTTCCCAAAACGTAGACCTGCCAAAACGCAGACCCGTTAAAACAACACTCGTTATGGCTGTAATAAGTACCCTGTACCCTTGATTTAGTAAAATGGTATCAACCATGTAACAAGAAAGAAAGCTGGGTAGATTTATAATCGGCATCAGTCTGGACTAGTACAAACAGCCACACACACACACGCATATGCATGCACGAAGCATATAAGTGCAATTATCTTGAACGCGACGTTAAACCCCATTTCACTGCACCTTGTAACGAGTTTAAAAGTAAATTGTAGAAACTAAACTGTGTAAATGTCCTGACTAAATTATAAATTTAAGCCTATCAATATATTAATATAAAACCAACCGGTTCCCACATTCAGTGCTTTACCTTTGGGCCAAGTTATGTCACATTTGGGCAAACCCTGCCATCAATCATAGCCTGTTAAATAGGCGGACACCTTGAATTGCGTCAGGATAGAAATCTGCCCCTTGGAATCAATTAGACGATAAACAACTTGTTGACCGTTACACCTCAGTGTTGTATTATTTGCCTTTTCCAAAGATGTGTATTGAATCACATGTTCATTTCTCCTTACGCCATCCAGTTACATAGCCTCCAGCGGTGGGAGCGTGTGTGTATAGCGTGTTGATTTCACACATGCCTCTCTCTCTACAAACACGGAAGAGGAAGAAATAGGTACGATTGTAACTTAAAGTGTTTGTCGTCTCCCGAACAAAGGAACTAATTGAAGTAACAGTTAATGAACAAGAGTGTAGAGATGGACGTACACCTGTATAGCCAGCCCGTGAGGCAAACTGATCATAGGTATAGCCAGGGAAGATTTCTGTATCAACGTACCGGGTAACCTCTTGAACTTTGAACTCAGTAGAAAGGTGGATCAAAGTGCCGCCGTTTGTCAAGCCGTTGTTGGATGCAGTAGTAATGTACATCTGCTTTCGTCAGAGTTGGCTCTGCGTGTGTTCTGCTTCCCTGACACTGTTATCTATATATATTTACTTTGAAATATCATTTGTACTTTAATTAAACAGTTACGTGTTTTAAAATAGTAGTCGTGAAAAGGTTGCCATACTGCCTTGTGTCATCCATTGAAACGAAAAATGTATTAAAGGTGGACGTCTTATATGCCGTTTCCTGCCGTTCGATCGAACAGCAATTGACTGCCTCAAAAGGTTTTTGAGACACAAACTGTTCGAACAAATACAATAAGAAAGATGCAGGCATGTTCAAAGATTGGACTTTTTAGGCCGAAATAACGAAATAAGACACGGATAATTAGTTACCTCCTTTGAAATATGGCCCAAAAAATCATATACAAGATAGTTTAGTTTAATTTCGTCCCAGTCTTACCCATAAACAGTTCATTCACGTGACATAATTTATATGTATTTTCTTAAACCGATTTAGGGTTACAGCATGTTCAGTTTGGTCCAATTAAACCCTTTACTTTGTTGAAATGGAGAAAAAAAACCATTTTTCATGAGAGTATTTTGTTTCAACAAGTCCATTTTGACAATAGTATCACTAAAGGTTGAAAACTATGGCGGTGTGAAACGTGAGCGACACACTGCCCCATGAACAGGCCCGAGTTGTCCCCCTTTCTCGAAGGCGCTCTCAGCGTGGCTGACCTGACGTAACTTGAATCTAATGTAACAACAAGTTCCAGTGGCGAAGCTACTACGCAACGCACAAAGCTAGTGCTTACACTTTAAAATCGTCACAAAAAAAAGATAGTAAAATTAAACATTTTTAACTGAAGTGTGTTCGTCTTTCAGCCGTTTGTCAAAGCTGCATTATCTTTTGCTAATTTACAAGTTGACATAGCCTTGCTCCAAGGCTGTACTTAAAGAAAATTCCATGGATGTGTAGTAATTCTATCCTCCTAATAGGCAAGTTTAGATATGTTTCCAATCTCTTTTTGGGACAAATTGTTGATTATTTACTTAATCTAGAAATGAATTAAACGGATGATTATTGCCTTGAATAGTTGATGAGTTGGTTCGATATTGTTGTGTTTGCTGGAAGGTTTTGAGGATATCTGGGTTTGATCACAATGATGAAACCGTTTTACATTTACAGTGTGTTATGCACCGAGCGTGGAAGGCAGATCTTTGTGATATATCTGTTTGAGATATATTGTATAAAGGCCTGCTGTGGTTTGGTTTGTATTTGACAAGCGTTATAAATGTTTAAGAAACAAAATGTAATTAACAGGTTTGGTTGCATTATAATTGCCCCAAGCTACGTTATAACTGGAATACTGGTAAAAGCGGCGTGAAACCCAACTCACTCACTCACTCACTCACTCATTCACATTATCAGCCAAATATTTATTTCAGTGGAATCTGCTGTCTTATTTCCTTTTATTCTCTTCAACGTAAACACACATTGCCATCATTGCCTTGAGGCATTTGTCAAACGCTGTTGCCAAGATTCAAGCTTTCTAAATGATCAGGAATAATTTATTCTTACAATAAAGTTTCCATTCTGAAGAAGAGTGCGTGAGTTTGGTTTAACGCCGCTTTTAACAGTGTTCCAGTTACATCACGGCGTGTCAGCTTAATGTGGGAGGAAAGCCCGAAGTGATGCAGGTCTCAGACGTTTACCACTTCGGTTAAACCCACGAGCACGGGTATGGTGCTGACAAACCTAGAAACATAATCGGCGTGAACCGGGATTCGGACCCACAATCATAGGTTTCTGGCGTGTCCAAGGGACGCAACTCTGCCAAGCGAATCGCGGCGCCTTAGGCGACTGGGCCACCCGTGCCTCCCATTCTGAAGAAGAATGTATATATACGTGCTTAAATGTTTATCATTTAAAGGATACTTTTGATATTGTCTGTAATCGAATTATTTGAAGATTATAATACATATATTGTTTATTGTTCTGTTTTGTTTTGATTTGTTTTTGTTTTTTTGTTTAACGCCGCACTCAGCAATATTCTAGCTTTATGACGCTGGTCTGTAAATATTCGAGTCTGGACCAGACAATCCAGTGTTTGACATCATGAGCATCGATCCACGCAGTTGGGATCGATAACATGCATCTACCAAGTCAGCAAGCCTGACCACCCGATCCCGTTTGTCGCCTCTTACGGACAAGCATAGTCGCCTTTTATGGCAAGTATGGGTTGCTGAAGACCTAACCTACCCCTGATCTTCACGTTTATTGTTCTGAAAGAGAAAATATATTATATGATATTAGTATATCATTTTGATAATTATTTATTCAGCGTGTGGAATTTCACATCATCTCGTGTGACTGAAACATGGTACTTGTCACAAACTGAATCAAAGGTTTGTAAATAAACAAAAAAGGATAACACTGAAACTGCTGACATGATTATTGTAATAAAATGATTATCTGATAGCCAAAAAATGACACACCATTTTTTATAGGTATATAGATTTTGTCAGTTCAAAAACTAAAACCGATCTGGATCTATCGTCCTTCGTTCTGAAAACACCAGGGCCTTTTAAACAAGACGCTGAACTAGTGTGAACCGACAGGTACAGGTCTTCTGTATCGTCTCTGATACCTCTTGATGGCGACTTTAAACACTTAACCTCACCTCAACTGTTTGTAAAAATGATAAAGTATTGGAAGAGTCTGTTATACCAAGACAGCGTCTGCTCGGAGAGCGGAAGGTTCGTGGTTCGATCCCCGACTCTCAGCATTAAAGGGCTTAAAATGGTCGGTTCGGAGTCAGCACACTCTGGTCAGTGGTCAAGCACTGTAAAATCGGCATTAGTCCAAACTAGTACACGCACGCACGCACGCATGCACAGGCAGAGACCATTAAATAGATTTAGTTTATGACTCAGGTCAAGAGCTCAAAACCAACGAAGCACCAAGGTTGCATGAAGCGCACGTAAAATCTTCACAACGACCCACATTACACAAGCTGGTCCATGACAAGTCACGTGACGGGACTAGAAACAAGAACACGTGTGCGGGGTTTAGCAAGTGGAACGGAGCGTTCGGAAACATGGCGAATACGCCCAGAGTGTTTAATATTGTGGTCATCGGCGTGGGGATTGCCGGGAGGGTGAGAATCCGAGATCTGAAGGAGGTTGAGGCTGCAGGAAAAGGTCTCGCACTTACTGGATTTGTTTCAAGGTAAGCCCCGTCTTCGGCTCTGTCAATGAATAACTACCATATCCCCGGTCTGATCTTGTCCGCTACACCGGGTTGATGTGAAACAATGTGAGTGAGTGTGTTTATGCTTTACGTCACATCGGCAATATTTCAGCCATATCACCTACGTGTTCTCTGTCCATCGTGTTGTGACAGCATCATCCCTTTGTTGTCAACACTTACCAATGTTATCCCACTCATGTATGCAATTGTTGTTACTGTTAATCCTCTACTGTTAATCCCCCACCTACTATATATATTCGGGCGGTCGGGTAGCCTAGTGGTTAAAGCGTTTGCTCGTCACGCCGAAGACCCGGGTTCGATTCCTGACATGGGTACAATGTGTGAAGCCCATTTCTGGTGACCCCCGCCGTGATATTGCTGGAATATTGCTAAAAACGGCGTAAAACCATACCCACTCACTCACTATATATATTCTGTACAAAATCCCTTAGCCAGTCTTGCTTGACAACGGTATAAGGATCTATACCGAAACGTCGCTTTGTACAGTATTAAAGAAGTTGTTATCCATAAAATTGTGTCTACCTTATCATATCGTGACGATGAAACATAGTGGAGTGCATAGCGGAGCATATGATAAATAGATGTTCATATAACTGTATGGCGTACTCGTTTAAAATAGTTTGATTGAGTGAGTGAGTTGGGTTTAACGCCGCTTTTAACAGTGTTCCAGTTATATCACGGCGTGTCAGCTTAATGTGGGAGGAAAGCCCGAAGTGATGCAGGTCTCAGATGATTACCACTTCGGTGAAACCCACGAGCACGGGTATGGTGCTGACAAACCTAGAAACATAATCGGGGTGAACCGGGATTCGAACCCACAATCATAGGTTTCTGGAGTGCCCAAGGGACGCAATTCTACACAGCGAATCGCGGCGCCTTAGGCGACTGGGCCACCCGTGCCCCCAGAATAATTTGAAGAAACGTTTATGGCGTATGGACGTGAGACGCGTCACACATATACATCATACATTGCTTACATTTGAAATGTTACACTTACAGATGGATTAGTTCCATGGTTTGCTGCTATTTTGAAGTCAATGTCCGGACGGTTCATACTGTGTACACATTGCCTTTGTGTAATTAGGGTGATGGATTGATGTACGTAATAAAATTTGATCTTGCAGAAAAAAAAGAAGTGAATTTTGAATATCTTTAATTAAATTTGTAGGACTTGAAATTTTCCTTGAATGTACTACATCAGATGTTTGTTCGTTTGTTTGTTGTTTAACGCCGCACTCAGCACTATTCCAGCTATATGACGTTGGTCTGTAAATAATCGAGTCTGAAAAGACAATCCAGTGATTGACATCATGAGCATCGATCCATGCAGTTGGGGAAGATAGGCTTCTGACAGAATAATAATGTAGGGTTTTAGTTGGGTGAGTATTCAACGCCGCATAAGCAGCGGCGATCGGTGTTTAATAACTAAACGCCGCGGCTGTAGTAGTTCCCCGTGGGAATATGCATACATGTAGGCTTTGTTTGAGACTAGCTGCTGCATATCAAGTGTCAGTGATGCATGTTTTTGCTTATTGTCCTAATGTGGTACAGCTACCACTATTCAGTATGTCCCTTGTGCACACCAGGTGGGCACGGGTGGCCCAGTCGTCTAAGGCGCTGCGATTCGCTGTGCGGAGTTGCGTCCCTTGGGCACGCCAGAAACCTATGATTGTTGGTTCGAATCCCGGTTGGTCCCGATTATGTTTCTAGGTTTGTCAGCAACATACCCGTGCTCGTGGGTTTCACGGAAGTGGTAAACGTCTGAGACCTGCATCACTTCGAGCTTTCCTCCCACATTAAGCTGACACGCCGTGATATAACTGGAATAATGTTAACAGCGGCGTTAAACCCAACTCACTCACTTATGCACACCACGCTTAGTTTCTTTGTATATATGCAAATGTCTCTGGTGTATGTAATTAACTATTTAATAAAGTCAACTGAACTAATCTGTTGTATTTAGCTGTAATCTGAACGCAGTGACTAACTCTTTATTTGTAGCCATTAACCGTCATGTGGGGAAACATTGAATGTCTCTCTTGTATATGGGTCTCTCCGGGAAGAACATTTGTCTTTGGAGTGGTGAATAGGGACTGAGTGAATAGTGAGTGAGCGAATAGGGACTGAGTGAATAGTGAGTGAGCGTATAGGGAGTGAGTAAATAGGGAGTGAGCGAATAGGGAGTGAGTGAATAGTGTGAGAGAGCGAATAGGGACTGAGAGAATAGGGAGTGAGCGAACAGGGAGTGAGCGAAAAGGGAATGAGTGAATAGGGAGTGAGAGAATAGGGAATGAGTGACTAGGGAGTGAGTGAATAGGGAATGAGTGAATAGGGAGTGAGTGACTAGGGAGTGAGTGAATAGGGAGTTAGCGAATAGGAAGTGAGCGAATAGGGAATGCGTGAATAGGGAATGTGTGAATAGGGAATGAGTGAATAGGGAGGGAGTGAATAGAATAGAGTTAGAAAACCCCTGTAACAACTGACCCTCGATGCGCGTATCTCTCATGTATTTCACCAGTTCATTTTAGGTTGGGTGATTAATAAATTTTATTTACGTTTATTTTCTACAAGTTTTAGTTTTATGACAGTGTTTGTTTGTTTGTTGTTTAACGCCGCACTCAGCAATATTCCAGCTATATGACGGCGGTTTGTAAATAATCGAGTCTGGACCAGAAAATCCAGTGATTGACATCATGAGCATCGATTCACGCACTTGGGATACGATGACATGCATCAACCAAGTCAGCGAGCCTGACCACCCGATCCCGTTAGTCGCCTTTTCCGACAAGGATAGTCGGCTTTTAGGGCAAGCATTATCATTATTATTATTATTATTATTATCAGGCGCGCTCTTGATATTGACGGTGTACGACAACTGACCCTAGACGAAGCGCTGCAGTCCCCGGATGTAGATGGCGTGGCGGTGTGCACAGAGCCCGGATCACACGAGGACACCGTGCAGTGAGATGGCTGTCTTCGTTCGATGCTTCAATGTGGTTCAGTTTGAACATTTAGATACATCTATATATTCTGAAATGCATTGACAGAGAACGAGTCAAAATGGAAAACCTATGTTTGGAATGAAATGTCTTATACACTCCCACGATAATACTACACCTGTGTTATACCCACACAGTCTACTCAGTAACATTTACTCATTGACCTGGGTGCCACAGCACAAAGCGATCTCAGCGCTGAGGTGATTGTAACTCTCATACCATAACACTGACTTACGGCAGCCCTTGAGCTAAGGTTATTTTGTACAACGGGGCCCTAAAGCATCCCTTTTTCATCCGCAAGTATGAGTATATTTTTTTGGTGTATATGTAATACATTACATAATAATCCGTTATTTATATGTAAATGGGTGAACTACAAGTATAAGTTACAGTATTATGCTGCTAATAGAGTAGAGTATCACCAGGCCATCTACACTTCTGAATACATAAGCACATGACTCGTCGATAAATAGTCAGTTTGTAATAACGGAAAGGTCACCAGGTGGTGCATGCTTAACATGATGGCAGGTTTTCCCCTATCTTCCCGAGGCAAGAGAGTTAAATGACTTTAAAAGTCCAGTTTCCACCCTTGCCGAACTAGGCTTGTATTCCTGGGCTCGATCGTAGCGCCACCAGTGGATATTACGAGTTGTGTCCCTTCTTAGCCTCTCCTATTGACCAATCAGATTCCACCTCTCGTATGACTTTTTGTTTAAAACAAAACAACGGCGCCAGTCAAGACGATCTGATCAATAACCAAGATCTATATTGTGATACAACGCGTCTTTCATCGCGAAGTGCATCACATCACGTGAGCACCTTGATTAAAAACATGAAAAGATTGGGGAAATATCTGTTGACAACGAGTTGGCGATGCACATGCTTTGCAAGTCCTGCAATCGACCGAAATCTGCACGACAGTTTTTGAACTGGATTTCGATTTCGTTGCGAGATTTTGATTGGACTATGCATATACCCATTCGTCCAGCCAAAATGTAACTCCATGATACCAGCGTAGTTCGGCAAGGGTGGAAACTGGACTTTTATAGTCAGTTAACTCTCTTGCTTTGGGAAGATGGTTGTGTAAGGTCACAAAGCTTCTGGATTTACTCCGTTTCTCACTGAAACTCAGTCCTTACAGACTAGCTGATAGTTATGGTGTATACTGATTTGCAGAAAGGCGCTGAATCACAATAAACACGTGCTGGTGGAATACCCAGTTGCTGCCAGTCCACAGACGGCCAGACAGTTGTATTCTCTAGCTGCAGAAAAGGGTGGGTATTTTATAGATGGCAACCACGTATGCTGACCACATATACCATGTTGCCAACCACGTATACTGACCACATACACCATGTAGCTAACGACGTATACTGACCACATATACCATGTTGCGAACCACGTATACTGACCACATATACCATGTTGCCAACCACGTATACTGACCACATACCATGTAGCTAACCACGTGTACTGACCACATATACCATGTTGCCAACCACGCATACTGACCACATATACCATGTTGCCAACCACGTATACTGACCACATACCATGTAGCTAACCACGTATACTGAGCACATATACCATGTAGCTAACCACGTATACTGACCACATATACCATGTTGCCAACCACGCATACTGACAACATATACCATGTTGCCAACCACGTATACTGACCACATACCATGTAGCTAACCACGTATACTGACCACATATACCATGTTGCCAACCACGTATACTGACCACATACCATGTAGCTAACGACGTATACTGAGCACATATACCATGTTGCCAACCACGCATACTGACCACATATACCATGTTGCCAACCACGTATACTGACCACATACCATGTAGCTAACCACGTATACTGACCACATATACCATGTTGCCAAGCACGTATACTGACAACATATACCATGTTGCCAAGCACGTATACTGACAACATATACCATGTTGCCAACCACGCATACTGACAACATATACCATGTTGCCAACCACGTATACTGACCACATACCATGTAGCTAACCACGTATACTGACCACATATACCATGTTGCCAAGCACGTATACTGACCACATATACCATGTTGCCAACCACGTATACTGACCACATACCATGTAGCTAACCACGTATACTGAGCACATATACCATGTTGCCAACCACGTATACTGACCACATATACCATGTTGCCAACCACGTATACTGACCACATACACCATGTAGCTAACCACGTATACTGACAACAGATACCATGTTGCCAACCACGTATACTGACCACATATACCATGTTGCCAACCACGCATACTGACAACAGATACCATGTTGGCAACCAGCAATACTTACTTCAAATATGTTGGCAAGCACCAATACTGACAACGAATACCATGTTGCCAACCACCAACACTGACAACAAATACCATGTTGCCAACCAGCAATACTGACCTCAAATACCATGTTGGAAACCACGATACTATGTTGTACTTTGATGTTGGCAGGGCTGGTGCTCCATGAAGAAAACATCGCTCTTCTAACAGAGGCCCACTCAAGACTGAAAGAGAAGGTGGCCACGTCCACATCGAGGCTCAAATCAGGGGAGATAATGCTGAGAGGTAAGTGTTTTAGAGATTACTGTTCCTTCAAGACAATCAACAGATTTTTTCAGCACATTTGTTCACGATCCCAGACAATCAGATGGTCGTTCCCTTTCTCTACAAGCTTACAGAGGTGAGGTGAGGTGAGGTGAGGTGAGGTGAGGTGAGGTGAGGTGAGGTGAGGTGAGGTGAGGTGAGGTGAGGTGAGGTGAGGTGAGGTGAAATGATGTTTAACGTTGCGTCCAAGATTATTGCACTAATGCATGTATAGCGACGGACATGCACTTGTGTGTGTGGCTACTTGTCCTAGTCCGGACTGATGCCGATTTTTGGTGCTAGCCCACTGAGATACCATGCCGCAGTTTAACATGTATACTCCACTCTTTTGGTACGACGCGGCCGGGGATCGAGCCCACGACCTACCGCTCTCCGGGCGGACGCTCTACCACTAGACCACAGATGCTGTCACAAGCTTTCAGAGGAGAAATACTTCGACCTGTTGAAGCGGTACGAGTGACTCAGCCTTTAGGGCGCCACAATTCGCTGTGGAGAGATGCGTCTTTCGGACGTAGGTTCGAATCCCCCATTCGCCCCTGATCATGTTTCTGTTTATCTGCACCATGCACATTCTTGTATGTTTTACGACAGAGTAAACATGTAACGCCTGCATCAACAGGGGCTTTCCGACCACAGGAAGCCGGCACTGTGTGATAGGGGCGTTAAGTGCTCACTCAATTACTTACAATCTGTCGTAGGCAACTACAACGGCTGGATAGAAGACTTCAGCAAGTCTGGCCTTCCTTTCACGACCTATGTAGCCGTTATACAGACTGTTATAGCAGTGTTTGGGAAGGTCACAGCGACCCACGCCGACATGCAGACCACGGAGAAGGGGTTTGTTGCCACTGGAGACGTGAAGACTGAAGCAGGGTATGTAGTTACATGGAGTGAGTGAGTGAGTTGGGTTTAACGCCGCTTTTAACATTATTCCAGTTATGTCACGGCGTGTCAGCTTAATGTGGGAGGAAAGCCCGAAGTGATGCAGGTCTCAGACGTTTACCACTTCGGTGAAACCCACGAGCACGGGTATGGTGCTGACAAACCTAGAAACATAATCGGGGCCAACCGGGATTCGAACCCACAATCATAGGTTTCTGGCGTGCCCAAGGGACGCAACTCTGCACAGCGAAACGCGGCGCCTTAGACGACTGGGTCACCCGTGCCCCCGTAGTTACATGGAGGTGGACTTGGTTGATGCATGTCTTCGAAAACCAATGATGTGGATCGATGCTCATGATGTCAATCTCTGGATTGTCTGGTCCAGACTCGATTATTTACAGACCGCCGTCATATAGCTGGAATATTTCTGAGTGCGGCGTTAAACAACAAACAAACAAACAACACGTGGAGGTAGAACTAGAATTAGTAGAACTCACGGGAGATGCGACATAATGGGACGTATTTGCATTGCTTGCCTTATCTTTGTGCGACATGGGTGTCGTTATACAAAACAACCTCAGCACTACGACTGTCGTTAGTGTATGTGATAGAACGATCACCTCAGCGTTAAGATCGCTTTATACAAAGGCACCCTGGCTTATAGCTACACCGAAATACTTACAGTAAAGTACGGTTATAACGAACTCAACGGGACTTCTAATTTTAGTTCGTTATAACCGTAGTTCGTTATAAGCATATATACAACATAACTACAGCAAATAGTCGGGACCAAAAAGTAAGTTCGTTATATCCGTCAGTTCGTTATAAGCGTGTTCGTTATAACCGTAGTTTACTGTACTTAGAAACTTGTGTCAAATTGAAACTGCCCCTGATCCTAAATATATAATAACCCCCTGTAAACGGTGTCACGGATAAGCCAGAGGAAGGAAATCAGAGAAGCAGCTCAAAAATAAAATCGGCAGTGTCCTTGATGAGGTCACATCGCCATGACGTCATATCAGGATTGACGTCCTATCACAATAGGGGCTTCTACCATAAGCTGGGCCCCGTCTTTCACACCACAGTATCAGTTGAGGACAGATTTCTACCATGTTTTATTTCGTTGTGAGTGATAGAGTCAGTGTGTTGTCTATTTCCTACAGTCACGCTTGTCATGTCTCCTTGTTTCTAGCTCAGTAATACGGCTGACGTCGGAGAGATACAAGGAAAAGGTGCCAAGGGTAAAAACTCTCAGATTTGAGTTTGAAGATGGCAGTGTGTTTGATACGGAGGGGGACAAACCACCCCAGTCAACTCTAGGGCGTGGCGAAACCCCAAAGACAGCAGCAGGGCAAGGGAATCAGAAAAAGAAAGGTGAAGTACCAGGTCTCGCATGATTTGGATGTTAATACGTTATATAGGCGTGTCGAAATAAAGTTGAACATTCTGATCGATATTAAGAAAAGATCAGTACCTGGTCTTGCAGTATTTGGATATTTATACATTATATAGGCGTGTCGAAATAAAGTTGAACATTCTAATCGATATTAAGAAAGTAGCCCTTCCAGGTTTTGTAGTATTTGGATGCTTGTACATTATAAAAATAAAGTTGAACTTTCTTATCGATATTAAGTTTTAGGTAAAGATGTTACTGTGTTGGGTTTCACGTGAAGACATGGGTTGACAGCATCGGCACATTAACATACGATCCTCTGAAGTCGGCTTTCATCAAAATATTGATACAATTGGTACTATTCTGTTTTTGAATTCCCACGTGTCATTGTTATTATTTTACACTACATGAATCCCATATTTCAGGTTTATTCATGCAAGATCTGGTATTATTCTTAGAGAAGCTTCAAGGTCAAAGGCCAAGGTCAGAAGGATCTGAATTATCAGTGGATGCTCTGGAGGTGGCGGTTGGACTCAACTCACTCATCGCTGCTACAACGTGAAGATAACACCGAGAAAGATTTAGGCGCAGTGTCAAACGGAACAGAAGCCGCATCAAGCGCACTTACATTTACACGCCCTTTCAAGTAATATTTCAATAATCATGTACTGTCTTGACAGTTTAGTTTTCTTTTGATAGTCAGGAAGAAATTGTTTCTTTGTTTGGGTTTGGTTTAGTAGTTTAGCCGTCATATAACTGAAAATATTGTTCAAAGCAGGTGTTGAACCAAACTCACTCCTTTACTCACGTAAAACTGTAATTGAGTATCGTTAGCCTGGCGGCTTAATGTGGGAGGTAAGGCCCAAGTGACACAGGTTTACCCCTTTGGTTTTGTTTTGTTTTGTTTTGTTTTGTTTGTTGTTTAACGTCGCACTCAGCAATATTCAAGCTATACGACGGGAATGAGTGAATAGGGAGTGAGCCAAAAGGGAGTGAGTGAGTGAATAGGGACTGAGTGAATAGGGACTGAGTGAATAGGGAGTGAGCGAATAGGGAGTGAGTGAGTGAATAGGGAATGAGTGAATAGGGAATGCGTGAACAGGGAGGGAGTGAATAGAATAGAGTTAGTAAACCCCTGTAACAACTGACCCTCGATGCGCGTATCTCTCATGTATTTCACCAGTTCGTTTTAGGTTGGGTGATTAATAAATTTTATTGATGTGTATTTTCTACACATTTTAGTTTTATGACAGTGTTTGATTGTTTGTTGTTTAACGCCGCACTCAGCAATATTCCAGCTATATGACGGCGGTCTGTAAATATTCGAGTCTGGACCAGACAATTTAGTGATTTACATCATGAGCATCGATCCACGCAATTGAGATACGATGACATGCATCAACCAAGTCAGCGAGTCTGGCCACCCGATCCCGTTAGTCGCCTCTTACGACAAGCATAGTCGCCTCTTACAGCAAACATGCATGGGTTGCTGAAGACCTATTCTCTCTTCACGGATCTCAATACTGATGAAACAATGTATGTATGTGTCCTAGCGGCCGATTTGGGACAACCTTTGTCTGAATGAACATTTGATTCCAAAGGCTAATTCACGTGTATCCATGACAGGATCACTCAATTGCAATTACTTATAAGCAGCTAATCCCAATTATTACCCCAACCCCCCACCCCCCACCATTTGACTGCCAACCATCCTGAACGAGCTGTTTAAATATGTCACTTCTTGTTATTACTGTTATCTTTATGACTTAATCCTTGTTAAATGCCCTTGGATATAAGCCTTGGCCCAGAGACGAAAAATAAGATGGTCTTGCCCTTAGCCTAGATAGGGTAAGGCCAGGTGCTCCAGGGCACAAACACAAAAATACACTACCAGTATGTGCTGACCTGGCACATGGTAGCGCTTTCTACATAACATCAATGTCACACAAATGCGTTGTTATATATATAGTCACTGGCAAAAGTTGTGCAACTGAACTTTACCCAGAACACACACACGACGTACACAGACATGCAGTCGGTATATTAATGCAATAATCTTGAACGCGACGTTGTAACCCAATTCACCTGACCTCACCAATGAAGCAATAAATTAAGATGGCATAAACCCAATGATTTTGTACCGTTTGTTGTGTATCGCCGCACCCAGCAATATTCAGGCTATATGACCGCAATCTGTAAATAACCAAGTTTGGACCAGACAATCTAGCGATTGACATCACGAGCATCAATCAGCACAATGGGATACGATGACATGCATCAACAAAGTCAGCTAGCCTGATCGCCCGATCCCGTTAGTCACCTTTTACGACAAGCATGGGTTAACTTTGCTGAAGACCTATTCTATCCCAGATCTTCACGGGTCCTCTCGCAAGTCAAATTGCTGTATATAACATATGATTTATTTATAAGCAGTTGAACACTCAGGTGATGGTTGCGCTTGAATAAAAAGGAAGAGTATCTTTGATGTCCGGCACTACAGTATAGTTGACACGCTAAGTTACCTCGCCACACCCTGACTAAAACGAAAAGTACACACGGAAATGAAAAAAAACTGTTTTTTCGACCTCAGATCTTAAATAAATGCAGTTAATATACAAAATATGTAAATATTCAAACAACTCAACTAACTAGTACTAATTTGGCCTTGGCACAAATACAGCGAATCAAAGGTTCTTATGCCTTTTTACAAGTAAAAGTGTGTAAAAATGTGAATAAAACAGACTATTGTGAAACAGGGCATAACCAGGTGTAAGTAGATCAAGGTGAATGTCCATGACCTATGACACCTTGACGACAGGTGAGAACAGGTGCATAATACCTATAGTCTGTTTCTGCTATGTCAATTTGGACTTAGTTTTATTTTTGAATGTTGAAAGTGACGACAAATTACCTCCTCTAAAGTACATTTTGTATTGTTCACTGAGATCAAACTAGCAAATCCAGACTAGTACTTTTCGAGTTGTTTTGTTATTTCGTATTTACAGCGAAGTAACACTTTGTGTCGATTTTTAAATTGAGAAAAACAGTTTTATTCCATTTCCGTGAGTACTTTTTTTTTTTTTTTTAGCATCTTTGCCTGTGTGCATCATGGTGGCAGCTTTCACATGGTATGGTTTCCGAACGGGGTCAAGTGCCCAGCTGCTAATGCATTATGGTCGGACATTACTTTTGAACCCGGTTTTGACGTGCAGGGGATGTAGACATCCCTAAAATGGGCCCTCTGAGCATCAGTTGTCAAATTAATCTCATTAGGATGGTGACAGTGCAAAAAAAACGTCTGGCGAAAAACCCAGAGGTAGAACATCACGGTGCCTTGTGGTTCAAAGATAACCTGCACGTCATGTTAACCTCGCTCAAAGATGCTTTGATCAGGTCAAAACATCCTATATTTACACTACATCCTACATTGCATAAAGTAATATACATCGGGCAAAATATTAACCATTTATTTTTGACAGTTGAAGTTGACACACAATCTGTGTTTCATAGGAATAATGATAATTGTCAAAATTTGTATAGATGCAGCCGCTAAATTTTCAATGTTTCAGTGCATTTACCGCCGGATATTGGGTATGTTGAATTGTTTCTAAACCGTGACAAGAATTGAGCCCAAAGTTCAAAACAAACTGTTCTGAACTCGTGGCTTGACAACACAATAAAGTTCTCTTCTGTTCTGCAGCTTCCCCAGCAATCTTGGGAAATCGCGAAGAAAGAAGCTTCTTTTGTAAAGTATACTACTCAAAAGAAGTTAAGGATCACCCGATTCTTTCATATTGGTAAAATTAATCTGTCATGGCATGAGAGTGGTATATGTTTACACTGTGGTCAGCAACGTGAACAATTACTGCTTCAGCGATGAGCACTGTCGCGTGATATAAGATCTGGATAGGTAGCTTACGCAATGATGGGAGAAACGTTTCTTGAAACATTAACTTGTAACTTGTAACGTGAAGAACGAGAGACTCCATAAAGATGTTTTTTTAAACTTTTAGATACCCCAGAAATTACATCCTAACATTGTAAACATGTAACGCTCGTGTTTCGAAGTAATTCCCAAAGTGCAATGCAAAGGCTCACCCACAAATCGCTTCGTACAGAAATAAATTGTTAAGTGGTAAATAACCACAAAGGATGAATGAAAAAATAATGAATAATTATTTATAAACAGTTTCAGGTTCACAATCACAAAAGGTAATACAATGATTCAGATGAGTGGCAGCAGAAATATGTCACAGATCCTGAAATGTATGTCGGTGCACACACGAATGTCAAGAAGCTGTCATTGTTGAATGTCATGAAAGTGGTTTGAAACTGGTAGGAAGTTGGTGTTTTCTGATGGGTATCCCGTCCGCACTGGGCAAGTAGCTAAACGTTGTAAAAGGCCTCGAATTGCCTCTTGTTGCTATCAGATAGGAATAGCCAGCCTTTTAGAAAGTGTTACGAACACAATTACTCGATCCATCAAGCATGCAGTTTGATTACAACAACCAAGATAGGTAACTCTAAAGCAGACTTCCTGTGCAGGTCACTAGGTATTTTACGAGAGCCTCAGTCATTTGCTGCCGCTGACAATTATAGGGTGAGATGAAATGGGGTTTTACGTCGCGTCCATGATTATTGCCCTTATAAAGCGACATGCATGCGTGTGTGTGTGTGTGTGTGTGTGCTTTTTTTTGTTTCCTCCTTAAACATGCTGGAGGTTGGAATTGATAATGTTTGGGTCGAACAAACACTGGAATTCGAATTTTGTTCTGAGTAAATACAAACATCAAGAATTAAATGTACATAAGCATTTATCAATCAGTCGTTTCAAAGTCCGAAATTTGATTTCCAAACAGCTTGGTCGCACATTTTAAACTTCATGCATGTTTCTTTGTATATTTGCAAATCAATAATCTTTTATTACTATTTACCGCAGTGGTTATTACAATTTGCCGCAGTTTTATTACAATTTACTGCAGTTTAAGTTATTACAATTTACCGCAGTTTTTATTACAATGTACCGCAGTGAAGTTATTACAATTTACCCCAGTTTTTATTACAATTTACCGCAGTGAAGTTTTTACAATTTACCGCAGTGAAGTTATTACAATTTAGCGCAGTATGTATTACAATTTACCGTAGTATTACAATTTACCGCAGTGTTGTTACATTTTACCGCAGTTTATTACAATTTACCGCGTTATTACAATTTATGTCGTAACAAAGTACCATCTTTTTTACATCTTTTGGTATACAATTATCTGGGATACAATTATCAGACAGTATCATAATATTTTGTATCTAAACACCATATTGATATGATGCGTGCATGATAGACAGAAACAGCACGGTGCCCCGATATTTCGATGAATCGTTACAACCCAAAGTATCGCTAACAAGAGCTGTACTACAAAGGAAGACAGTGTCAGGCAGTGCAGTCAGCCTGTTTGAGATTTGTTGATAAGTATCTGGCACACAGCTGAGATGTCCGAGATTATCATGAGACCGAACGGGATCAGGATGAGGGCGAACCACGTGACGCCCATACCTGAAGAAGATGGCCTGTGGTCTGCAGCACTTGTGTATCTGGCGATGGTCTGGGTGAGTTTTGTTTTATCAACGAGGAGATGCCTTTTTAGTTTTTCTTGTTTTTCGTTTACAGCTTCTTTAGTTACAACTTCAAGTCTATCTTTTGACTTACAGATACATGCACAAACTGTTTCTGTGGTACGCGAGGGATTGAGTTTGGCTGACGTCGTTTGTCCCTGGGTTGTGACAGTAGTTGGTGTGTGCGTCGTTGTTGGAGTAGGCGCCATCGTGGTGGTCAGATCAGAAGTCGTAGCAGATGTCGTAGCTACAGTTGGAGAAGTAGTTGAAATGGATGTTGTTCTGCTGTTGGATGTTGTAGGAGTCGTTTTGGTAGAAGTGCCTGGAATCAGGGAGGTCTGTGTCGGAGTAGAGGTTGTGACTGTGGTTACTGATTGGTCAGCTGTGGTAGATGGTGTCGTTGTAGTCGACGCTGTTATTGTCAGACTTATCGCAGTGGTTGTTGGTGTAGTGGTCGTTGAAGTAATAGTCGTCGGAGTAGTGGTCGGTGTAGTGGTCGTTGTTGTTGTGGTTGATGTAGTGGTCGTTGATGTAGTAGTCGTTGGAGTAGTGGTCGTCCGTGTAGTGGTTGTTGGTGTAGTGGTCGTCGGTGTAGTGGTTATTGTAGTAGTTATTGGAGTAGTGGTCGTTGTAGAAATCGAGGTAGTGGTAGTCAGTGTAGTTGTTGTCGTAGTTGTAGTTGAGCTTGTAGTCGTCGTTGTTGGATCTGTAAGTTCAGCGGTGCAAATAAGGGAATTCAGTGCCTCACAAGACTTGGACAACAGTGGTTGGATAGGGTACTCCATGTGTTACACAGTGACAGGGTACCCGAGGTGTTACACAGTGACAGGGTACCCCAGGTGTTACACAGTGATAAGGTACTCCATGTGTTACACAGTGATAGGGTACCCCAGGTGTTACACAGTGACAGGGAACCCCAGGCGTTACACAGTGGCAGGGAACCCCAGGCGTTACACAGTGACAGGATACCCCAGGTGTTACACAGTGACAGGGAACCCCAGGTGTTACACAGTCACAGGGTATCCCAGGTGTTACACAGTGACAGGGAACCCCAGGTGTTACACAGTGATAGGGCACCCCAGGTGTTACACGGTGACAGGGTACCCCAGGTGTTACACAGTGACAGGGAACCCCAGGTGTTACACAGTGACAGGGTACCCCAGGTGTTACACAGTGATAGGGTACCCCAGGTGTTACACAGTGACAGGGTACCCCAGGTGTTACACAGTGACAGGGTACCCCAGGTGTTACACAGTGACAGGGTACCCCAGGTGTTACACAGTGACAGGGTATCCCAGGTGTTACACAGTGACAGGGTACACCGGGTGTTACACAGTGACAGGGTACCCCAGGTGTTACACAGTGACAGGGTACCCCAGGTGTTACACAGTGACAGGGTACCCCAGGTGTTACACAGTGACAGGGAACCCCAGGCGTTTACACAGTGACAAGGAACCCAAGGCGTTACACAGTCACAGGTTACCCAAGGTGTTACACAGTCACAGGGTACCCCAGGTTTTACACAGTGACAGGTTACCACAGGTGTTACACAGTGACAGGGAACCCCAGGCGTTACACAGTCACGGGGAACCCAAGGTGTTACACAGTCACAGGGTACCCCAGGCGTTACACAGTGATAGGGTATCCCAGGTGTTACACAGTCACAGGGAACACCAGGTGGTACACAGTCACAGGTTACCCAAGGTGTTACACAGTGACAGGGTACCCCAGGTGTTACACAGTGATAGGGTATCCCAGGCGTTACACAGTGACAGGGTATCCCATGTGTTACACAGTGATAGGGTATCCGAGGTGTCACACAGTGACAGGGTACCCCAGGTGTTTCACAGTGACAGGGTACCCCAGGTGTTACACAGTGACAGGGTACCCCAGGTGTTACACAGTGACAGGGAACCCCAGGTGTTACACAGTCACAGGGAACCCGAGGCGTTACACAGTGGCAGGGAACCCCAGGTGTTACACAGTGACAGGGTACCCCATGCGTTACACAGTGACAGGGTACCCCAGGTGTTACACAGTGACAGGGTACCCCAGGTGTTACACAGTGACAGGGTACCCCAGGTGTTACACAGTGATAGGGTACCCCAGGTGTTAAATTCTACACTGTCAGGTCAGACACCATGGGTGCCCTTCACGGAGCCATTCTTGATGTCACATCACTAAATGCCAGCGCGCTCACTTAAAAACATGTATCGCGTTGTGTCTGAGAGAACAATAGCATCTTCAGAGCTATTTGGATTGTGCTTGTACATATTGCATCGTGAATACATTGGGTCCATCCCCGACTTTCACCAGCATTTCCCAAGGCGTCAGTTTAATTGTCGGAAGAAAGCGGAGATGGCGCAGATCTTGGTCAAAACCAATACACACGTGTATGTGACTGACAAAGTGAGTATGGTTTTACGCCGCTTTTAGCAATATTCCAGCAATATCACGGCGGGGGACACCAGAAATGGGCTTCACACATTGTACCCATATCGGGAATCGAACCTGGGTCTTCGGCGTGACGAGCTTTAACCACTAGGCTACCCGACCGCCCCCGTCACTGACAAAGGATCATAATGCTGGCGAACCAAAATGCTGGGTTTCATGCTTAGATCAGCGTATCACTGAATCTAACGCTGCGTCTAATACAGTTATAGAGTTTTTGTTCCTCATTATATCGGGGGCGGTCAGGTAGCCTAGTGGTTAAAGCGTTCGCTCGTCACGCCGAAGACCCGGGTTCGATTCCCGACATGGGTACAATGAGTGAAGCCCATTTCTGGTGTCCCCCGCCGTGATATTGCTGGAATATTGCTAAAAGTGGCGTAAAACCATACTCACTCACTCACTCAATATATAGAAATGTTTTACGCCGCAGGCAGCACTACTAATTATGTAACAGCGGCATGTAAATAATCGTGTCTGGTCTGGACAAACCAGTGGTTGATAGCATGAGCGACGACGCCGAAGAATATCAGCCAGATCTCCCACTGTAACCACTCTAAGTTAGTTGGCTCCTCCGACCACTGTGAATAGGGTAGTGGGGACCTACACTGTCATGTAATCGGAGATTATTGGTCATACATTTCAACCCGTGAAGATCCGGGGTAGAAAAGGTCTTCAGCAACGATGATTGCCTTAAAAAGAGGCGATTAACGAGATCGGGTGGTCTGGCTCGCTGACTTGGTTGATGCATGTCATCGTATCCCAATTGTATGGATCGATGCTCATGATATCAATCACTGGATTGTCTGGTCCAGACTCAATTATTTGCAGACCGCCGTCGTATAGCTGGAATATTGATGAGTGCGGCGTTAAACAACAAACAAACAAACAAACAAACAAACAACAATGTACCTGAGGAAGGACAAACGTCATCGGTGTTGCTGATGATGTCATACAAAGGTCGAGAGGTGATCTCTTCACAGACAGAATTCAGTAAGTAAGAGCACGGTCCGTCATTCCACTTGAAGTTGTTCAGCTGAATTACTGCACATTTGTCTACATTCCCCGACGGCTCTCCTGGCGCCCAGCGACTGTAGGTCCCACTCATGGCGCGACAGTCGCTCCACACCCACGTGGCGTGGAATCTGTGGGTAGAGCTTGACAGTGAGGAGTAACTCACTCCCCCAATCCACACGTAGTTGGCGTCGCGAACTGCAACATATGGTACACGTTATCGCCTACTACTACTACTACTACTACTACTACTACTACTACTACTACTACTGTGTATGGACCCGTGAAGATCCGGGGTAGATAGGTCTTCAGCAACCCATGCTTGCCGTAAAAGGCGACTATGCTTGTTGTAAGAGGCGACTAACGGGATCGGGAGGTCAGGCTCGCTGACTTGGTTGATGCATGTCATCGTATCCCAATTGCGTGGATCGATGGTCATGAGGTCAATCACTGGATTGTTTGGTCCAGACTCGAATATTTACAGACCGCCGTCATATAGCTGTAATATTGATGAGTGCGGCGTTAAACAATAAACAAACAAACAAACAAACCATTTCTGGTGTTCCCCGCCGCGATATTTCTGGCATACTGCTACTGCTACTACTACTTCTACTACTACTACTACTACTACTACTACTACTACTGGCACTGCCACTACTTCTACTGCGTCTACTACCACCACTGCTACTTTAAGGACTGCTATTTCCCACAGCCAAATACTCCTTATAGTCCCAGGGGCGGTCGGGTAGCCTAGTGGTTAAAGCGTTCGCTCGTCACGCCGAAGACTCAGGTTCGATTCCCGACATTGGTACAATGTGTGAAGCCCATTTCTGATGTCCCCCGCCGTGATATTGCTGGAATATTGCTAAAAGCGGCGTAAACACATACTCACTCACTCACTCCTTATAGTCCCAGAAATAAAGTTATGACGTCAAAAAGCATAATTCCTTGAAGGAACCCCGACTATTAAGGAACATCGAGCGTCTTCATTGTCTTCACGTTTCACTACAGCTACAAGAGGATGAGGATGAACGCGAAGATTGTTTTATTAAATATTTTCTCTGGGGTCTAAGGAAGAGATACTCACATTCCGTTTCAATGTAGCTGTTCATTGCTGTCGCTTTTAGTTGTGTGTCGACAATCACGATGCGAGCACCAAGCGACTGACAGTATCTGCTAGCCTCTGACCAAGACTTCTTTGCCACCGGCTTCACACACAAGCCCGCCGTGTCCAGGGCAGTAAATCCGTTCAAGGAGGAACATGTAGCTGGTGAGGACGTGCCTGAGAAAAAACAATTTGTGTTTACACCAAATGCCCATTTTAGTGAGTGAGTATTGTTTTACGCCGCCTTTAGCAATATTCCAGCAATATCACGGCGGGGGACACAATCTTTTCATGTTTTTAATCAAAGTGCTCAAGTGATTTGATGCGTTTCGCGATGTAAGACCCATTTTATCACAATATAGATCTTGATTATCTATCAGATCGTCCTGACTGGGCGCCACCATTGTGTGTGAAGCAAACGCAAGTGATACGAGAGGTGGAATCTGATTGGTCCATATGAGAGGCTTAGAAGAGACAAAACTGGTAATAGACACTGGTGAGGCTTTGATTGAGCCCAGTAATTCCAGCCTAGTTCTGCAAGGGTGGAAACTGGACTTTTAAAGTAAGTTAACTCTCTTGCCTCGGGAAGATGCGATTTACCCAACTCAGACACAGGAAACTGACTCCGAACCGACCAGTTCTAGTTATATCCCCTCAATGCTAAACGCCAGACAGGGTAACAACAAGTACCATCTTTTAACGTCTTTTGGTATGACACGGCCGGGGATCGAACCACGGACCTTCCGCTCTCCGGGCGGACGCTCTACCACTAGACCACAGAGGCGGCCCCTCAAAGGGAGGGGTGACTTTGCTCTAAAGAGACATGTTTAGTAGTTTGTTTACAACACATATATTCAAATAATATCCGCCGAAGACCTGGGTTCGATTCCTGACATGGGTACAATGTGTGAAGCCCATTTCTGGTGTCCCCCGCCGTGATATTGCTAGAATATTGCTAAAAGCGGCCTAAAACCATACTCACTCAAATAATATCGTCATTAGAGGAGTAAGATCTGTTAAGAACTACGTAAGTAAAGTCAGTCACATTGACAGCGCGTCGTAATACATTTACATCGAAAGAGCCAAAACAATAAACCGGACGGGAGAGATTTCCTAAATTATTAATGAACTTGTGGCGATTCAAAGTGTGTGCCATCATTGATCAACTGGCCGATCACTGAAAGGTGATTGTATAAACGTGTCAAGAAAGATACTAAGGTAAATTCATAGATTGCTGTAGAATGTCACTGTCAGACTAAGCACAAACCAAGTCGATAGTACGATAGTTTAGGCGTGCATTTCTTCATATTATTCACTGGGATGGGTCGTAGCGAGGTTATTCAAGAAGAGGTCAAGATTAAAGAGTCTAAATTATTCAGAAACCAGGCTGATATATGTTTTCGTTCTATTGAATTTTCAGGGGTTTCTCCAGGAATGTGGAAGTAGTTCGTCTGAGTTTATGTCATTTCAAGCACAGTCTCTTGAAAAACGTTCGAACGTCAGATTGTGTCGTTCACGCGCTTATGAACGTCAGTGAGACTCTCGGCCGATGGAAAAGCCCATATCGTGAAAAATATTTATTTTATATAAAAGCCAAAAAACCCATTCCATAGGAAATACGATTCCTACTATATCATAAGCATGAGACAGCGATGACACATGGTGTTCGCGACATCACGTGAGCGTATCCTGTCTCACCGATGGCAACCGTCACAAACTTGGAAAGGCAAGGCAAGTGTTCGCCTGAATAAAAACGGGATCATATGGTACAAGTCAAAATAGGAATTGTAAGAGACGTTTTTTGTCACTGATGCCATCACATTTTGGAACATCCTCCCCATGTCTTGTATTACAAAGCTTTACTGAGGCACTGAGTGATGTCAATATTAAGTAATATACCACTCCTGATGTGGGAAGAATCACAATGCATCTGTGATGTCATTCCACTTGATCTTTTAGTTTTCATTGCGAGTGTGTGCCTTCGATTATTACCATTTCTTTAACTTAGTCAACTAGGGCTACCATATTCCTGACAGCCAAGGCTTGCCAGATTCAGCCTGTTGTAACCAGGGCTTACCCGAAAAAAAACCATGGGGTGAGTGAGTGAGTTGGGTTTGACGCCGCTTTGAACAGCATTACAGTCATATCGAGACTGTGAGCTAAATGTGGGAGGAAAGCCCGATGTGATGCAGGTCTCAGACGTTTACCACTTCGGTGAAACCCACGAGCACGGGCGTGGTGCTGACAAACCTAGAAACAGGGATTCGAACCCACAAGCAGAGGTTTCTGACGCGCCCAAGGAACGCATCTCTGCACAGCGAATCGCGGCGCCTTAGATGACTGGGCCACCCGTGCCCCCCAAAATACATGAAAAGCAACCTTAGACATAACTTATAATGGCTGCTAAGAGAGGAGGAAATAACTATGAGTGATAATAAGTTTTGTATTGCTTGACAATTTCACTATGAGTGATAAAAGTTTTGTATTGCTTGACAATTTCATGCCTGGTAAAGTTCAGTAAAATGGCGAACATAAAACAGAGTTGCGGATTTAGCAATTTAGATTCACATAATTGCTAAATCCCTTTGTCCATCCAATTAATCCAGTGGCCTCCATCATCTCTATGAGTCTGCTTGTTTACTCTGCATGTTTACTCTGTGTTCATTAGTCATCCACTGGCTTCCAGTTATCTTAATCACCTCTCTGTGTCCATCAACTAGTCACTGTATAAACTTAAATGTCAATAAGTGTATATATACCTATGTTGTTTAGCACTATCCATCACTTGCTTGATAAAGGTTTTAGGATCTACACCGAAACGTCGAACTAAGTGTAATAAAGAGGGGGCACGGGTGGCCCAGTCGTCTAAGGCGCCGCGATTCGCTGTGCAGAGTTGCGTCCCTTGGGCACGCCAGAAACCTATGATTGTGGGTTCGAATCCTGGTTCGCCCCGATTATGTTTCTAGATTTGTCAGCACCATACCTGTGCTCGTGGGTTTCACCGAGGTGGTAAACGTCTGAGACCTGCATCACTTCGGGCTTTCCTTCCACATTAAGCTGACACGCCGCAATATAACTGGAATACTGTTAAAAGCGGCGTTAAACCAAACTCACTCACTGTAATAAAGAAGTTGTTCATCCATAGAACTCGTCTTACTTAAACAATCGATAATTTAAATTCCCTGAGGTTTATAAGAAGACATAGTATCAATACCTAGTTAATTATATTGATAATAATTTTTATATGACTTTTATTTATGACTCAATATATGAAACTAATTAGTCAGTAATTAGTCTCTTGAAGTACCGCACCCCATGGGATTAGTAAAAAAGGGCAAATGTGGACAACCGAATTATGACCAAGTTAAGTTTTGTTTCAGTATAAGGACCACAGGCCAAGTACAATATAGATACATGTATTATATACAAAGTGGTAGTACAATATCAAGGAGTGGGTGAGTTGGGTTTAACGCCGCTTTTAACAGTATTCCAGTTATATCACGGCGTGTCAGCTTAATGTCGGAGGAAAGCCCGAAGTGATGCAGGTCTCAGATGTTTACCACTTCGGTGAAACCCACGAGCACGGGTATGGTGCTGACAAACCTAGAAACATAATCGGGGCGAACCAGGATTCGAACCCACAATCATAGGTTTCTGGCGTGCCCAAGGGACGCAACTCTGCACAGCGAATCGCTACAATATCAAGAGGTACAGATTGCAGTTAGTCTAAATTAGGATTATAAAGAGCCTAAAGATAAGGCTTCTTTGATGTATTTAGCACATAATGAAAAGGTTTCAATGTTAAAGTTTGTTGTAAAGTTTGAAGAGAAGATTTAAATTATAAATTAGTGTTGGGAAAATGATTTGTTTCTTAAAATAACACAAGTTAGACATACTAACACAAAATGTAACTCCTCTTCTATAATATTCTTACAAAAAGGACACAGTCTAAGGTTTATAGCTACACCCTCCCGCCTACCTATATTTGTTCATAGTTTGTAATTCTCCAAATCTTAATACTGTTAAATATATAAAGTAGATCAGTTGACATGTGCTATCATTGGTTGAATTGCACCTTGGTCAACATGGGTTCATATGGGTCATCCAGGGTTTTGAAATAAACTCGAGCAATATTTGTAGAAACAACGTCTGAGTCACTTGATGTCAACGCCATCCGTTTCATTTGATTTTGAATGAGTGAGTGAGTATGATTTTATGCCGCTTTTAGCAATATTCCAGGAATATCACGACGGAGGACATCAGAGTAAGTGAGAATGGTTTTACGCCGCTTTTAGCAATATTCCAGCAATATTACGGCGGGGGACACCAGAAATGGGCTTAACACATTGTCGGGAATCGAACCCGGGTCTTTGGCGTGACGAGCGTACGCTTTGACTTTGATAAGAATAGAAAACTTACAGTACTTTTAATAATTTGGAAACTGGTACCTATGCATGCTAGACCTCTCAGTTTTAGAATGTTAAATTGAAAATGGAATAACTGTTATTACATATGTAATAATTACATATTTCCTCGAAGGATGCTGTTGCGTTGTGTGACCTATCTTCTATACTCTTGCGAACTGCCCCAAACCACAGACCACAAACAAGGCCGTTGTTTCGTCATCGCCTAAGAGCAGAAACTTCCAAAGTAATATCAAGCTCCCCACAGCGATAGCCCGAAGCTCCCCACATTCGTGACCAACTCGTGTTATTCCGGGACAAGCCGAATAGTTACGGAAAGGGGCGAGTGGTGACGAATGCTGTGATAGGTGGCCACAGCCATGCTCGGAGTTGAACTTGCAACTTGCAACCGACTGACCGTTATGTTTACGAACAAGTGATGGCTGTCTAAATTATTTTCTTTGTCAATTTGAATTTCTATTTTCATTTCAACTATCATTAATTGGTTATATGAGAAGGTAAGGGAAGATTTGGTTGATTTCCCGTTCGTCTGCAATCTCGAACCAATTTGATTCAACAAAAAGGTGAATTCATCTCGGAAATCTGGTCAAAACTTTTTCAAAATTCCCTATGATTGTATTACCAAAGACAAAAACAAAAATAAAAACGTGACTACTTTTGGGATTTGAGGGAAATCTCAAGACAAGTTGTAATGGCCGCTTCCAGGCTGACGGCAGCTATGTTACAGAGAGTGTAACGACGGTGTCACGCGCTGGGAAGGAGCTTGAGTATATTTAAGTCACCAACCTCTACCCAAGGGCAGATAATTCCAAAGTACCTTTCATTCCAAACCACAGAAATTTAATATTCAACATGGTTTTTTTCCACATTTACTCCAAACTTTGCTCAGATTTGCTACGCTACATTACGATATTGTGCAAATGTTGCTGTGGTTTGTTGCAAATTTGTTTCAACCTTTGAAAACAATATTAATAATGCTTACCCTTTGACGCCTGTAGGTTCAGCGTAACAGCCATTACCACCAACGCCTGCAATACAAGTAGAAGTAGAAAACAACGTAGTTTGTAGTTGCTTGTTTATTGCATAACGCCACTCTCAGCACTATTCCAGCTATTTATATACATAATCAGGTCTGGTACAGACAATCCAGTTACTGACGTCATGAGGATTGATCTTCGCACTGGGATACGATGATATGCATCAATGAAGTCAGAGCGTGACCGCCCGATCCCGTTGGTCGCCTAGCAAGGGTTGTAGTCAAAACGGCCACAGACACATTGATCAAAACGGTCACAAAAAAGTCGAAAGGGACACAAATCCCTTGTCAAAACGGTCACAAAAAAAGTCAAAAGGGACACAAATCCCTTGTCAAAACGGTCACAAAAAAAGTCAAAAGGGACACAAATCCCTTGTCAAAACGGTCACAAAAAAGTCAAAAGGGAGACAAATCCCTTGTCAAAACGGTCACAAAATAAGTCAAAAGGGAGACAAATCCCTTGTCAAAACGGTCACAAAAAAAAGTCAAAAGGGAGACAAATCCCTTGTCAAAACGGTCACAAAAAGTCAAAAGGGCCAAAAGCGCTACAAACCAAACGTAGCGGCATTAATAAAAAATACATGAAAATTTTTATGGATAACATCTATCTACCTAAATGTGTCCTGTTTTCATGTTCGTCCACCATCTAAATGCCTATCAAAGACATAATTAAAAAAATACAGTTTGGGTAGTATAGGTCTTCGGCAACCCATGCTTGCTGTAAAAGGCGACTACGCTTGTCGTAAGAAGTAACTAACGGGATCGGGTGGTCAGGCTCACTGACTTGGTTGATGCATGTCATCGATCCCAATTGCGTGGATCGACGCTCATGATGTCAGTCACTGGATTGTCTGGTCCTGACTCGAATGTTTACAGACCACCGTGATGTAGCTGGAATATTGCTGAGTGCGGCGTCAAACAACAAACAAACATAATAAATGTACCAGGATCTTTACGGAGACATATGTGCAAAGTATTTCACTTGGGAGTCTGGATCTTTCAGCTCCTGTATATATTCCCAGGTTTACGAGATCAGTCTACATCGACAGGTTAAGTGAACGGCAAATGAAAATACCTTTGCGATCGAACAGTGCTTAAATGTCCAAAGATTTAGTAGATGTTATGAGTTTAATGGACAGGTATACAATGATAGCATATTCTCAATCTTCAGGTATTTCGAGGTCCAACATAAACTAAGCGGCAAAAGAAATTATAGGTTGGCAATTTGTAATTTTCCTAAAAACAGCGATAACTAGTGGAAAGTGGGTATTGGGAATATGACTGCCCAGGAACAGGAACCAAAAAAACACCTCACCCAAACGCGCCACCATTGACGGCGCTCGTGCCGTAATAAAAAAATGCCCGAAGCCCGATGGGATGCAGATCTCAGACATTTACGCCCCATGGACCCCCACCCCTGCCCCACAGCATCCTTAGAGAGAGAGAGAGAGAGAGAGAGAGAGGAGAGAGAGAGAGAGAGAGAGAGAGAGAGAGAGAGAGAGAGAGAGAGAGAGAGAGAGAGAGAGAGAGACATTGGTGTGGCCGAAATGGGGGCATCACAGGTCCAAATTGAAAGAGGGTTTGGTTGTACACAAATGACAGTAGCCAGCAGAACGTTGACGTTTTGCCCTGGCCTGAACCACTCACCCGATATGAATCCCATCTGTGGGAGCATCTGTGGGACAGACAGATTAGAGCACGCCATCAGCCTCCCGTCATCAGACAAGAATTGCAGCAGACCCTGAGAGACCAATGGCAGTGGATTCCAGTCCACGTCATCAGAAGACTGACGTCATCGATGAGGCGGCATATCACAGCATGCATTGAGGCAGCTGGAGGCCATACACGCTATTGAAGGCAACTGTGGAAATCGACCTATACTTTCTTTTGCCGCCCAGTTTTTATCAGAAATTTAGATCGACAGATTTAGGGTTGGTTGAGATTTCAGTAACACGAACAAAAAATAGACTGCCCCTTAGCCTCATCTAAGTTATCTCGATTAGCTGCTTTTTTATGAAATATGAAATGATAGAAAAGCTAACACGGCTTTAAAAGATCAAATTAAATCTCACTAATGATGACTTATACCAAATAACCAATATCCGACTGCTAAAAGGCACTCAAAGAAAATGAAATCCTTCTGTTCAATATTTCGATTTTCCTTTGCAGCGTACGAAGATGTGCCTACAAAGTGATCAAAGGAAAGATAAATGGCCATTAAATAATGCAGGATCATTGTTGGATGTATTTATTACTTGAGATCGTGGTTCCTGAATAGATAAGACACCAGGACGCAGCATCAATTACTATTTGCCATCGTCCAATTATGTAGTCATATTCTTTCATCCGTATGCCGTGATGCATTCTGGGATTTAAAGGGAAAAATACTCTCAGTCGTCTCGCCGCAGCTTAAATTAGTCCGCGTAATCACCTGATGCCAATTAGCGCTTAACACAAGTTAAACCAGTCGAGATTATAGTCCATAATAAGCCAAATTTGACTCCGCGAAGATAAAAAAGCCATCCATATTTTAGTACGTTCCAAGTTGGAGTTTGTTTGCTTCTCAACTCCAGCAGTGTCACGTCGCTCCTAATTGTAATAAAGAAGTTGTTCATCCATACATTCTTATCTTTACTTAGTACTCAAACTTCTAAATGCCTATCAAAGAAGAATAATAGTTTTCCTAATTACAATATCAAAGACTGACATTCATGCAAGTAGTTTACGGCTGACGTGCAGTAACAAGATATTGTTTTTTACATATCCGGAAACCTGTGAAGATCCGGGTTAGAATAGGTCCATGCTTGCCATAAAAGATGTCTATGCTTGTCGTAAGAGGTGACTAGCGGGATCGGGTGGTCAGGCTCGCTGACTTGGTTGATGCATGTCATCCCGCCCAATTGCGTGGATTGATGTTCGTGATATCAATCACTGGATTGTCTGGTCCAGATTTAATTATTTACAGACCGCCATCATATAGCTGGAATATTGCTGAGTGCGGCGTTAAACAACAAACAAACAAACAAATAAAACACATCCGGAACCTGTCATGTACACCCAGGCATGGGATGACAGTGACCTCGAGCTAATTGGACTGGTCTTGAGTGTTTGTGACGGTAAAAGCGGATCTCAATTTCAGGAACAATGATTCCAAACAGAAACGATTTCCTCAGGTCGGACTGATGTAAGTTAATTGCTATGTACAATCAACAAACGTTACTTTGAAAGGAGATGCCGAGTAGTTGTTGTACCCACATCATTTGTAGTGCACGCTGTGTCCCACGGACAAGTATTCTTTGTTTTGCATTGTATTGATGAAACGCATCCCCAGAGCATAGAACACTACACTGACTGTGTCGATTTCAAGTAAACAGTATCATGAAAATAAACTGAAGGGCAAACAAAGAATGCACTTGAAATTTGGATTTGACCAAAACACCTTACAAACTTTAAGATACTAATTGATGCGGTGCATGGAATCTCTGTGTGTGTGTGTGTGTGTGTGTGTGTGTCTCTCTCTCTCTCTCTCTCTCTCCCCCTCTGTCTCTCTGTCTGTCTGTCTGTCTGTCTGTCTGTCTCTCTCTCTCTCTCTCTCTCTCTCTCTCTCTCTCTCTCGGGATGCTGTGGGGCTTCGGGCTTCCTCCGGCATTACGCGGACACGCTGTGATATAACTGGAATACTGTAAAAAGCGGTGTTAAACCCCACTCACTCGCTCATTCACTCACTCACTCACTCACTCCAGGATGCTTGTCAAAAGATGAAGACATACTGTCCATTTTACAAAACAAAACAAATTACATTCTTTAAATTCACAATACTTACTTACGTTAAAGAAGTCATTGAAAGATTGTTTATTGTTTAACAGCGCAATGTCGCGGCAACATGTAAATAGTCCAGACAGGCAAACCCGTGACTTGATAGTAATATCCTGCACCCCCGGGGACTCGAGGACACGCTATCAGACAAGGCACAGAGTCTTACCACCAAACCATTACAGCCCACTATGGAGCTCACGTCAACGAACAAAGAAGAGACACGTACCTTTTTCATATGTCACAGGAGGTAACTCTGTGACACAAACGTTGCTAATATTTCCTTGCAGTTGCAATTGTGTTTACTGAGTGTCGAACAACATTCATCCCCGAACATGGCGCCATTTAGTTTACCGAAGGAATTACCTCACTACAATAGGATACCTGCCAGGAACGAAGGAACGAAGGGCTTGTGGTCATTTTCAACAAGCCACTCAAATATTCTACTTTTCCTAACTAAAAGAAAACAAGCATGAATGTCATATCCCCTACCAATTCGACCTGTCCGGTTGTCCGGTTTAATTCAAGGCATTAGCCCCTGTGAACTATGTTTAAAAATTCCAAACTTTCAAAAAGCACCAGTTTATCACTATACCTATCTATGTGTCAAGTTTGGTGGAGAAATACTGTATGGTTTTCAACATCTGCTCCGGAAAGGAGCACTACCGCCATTTTCTGTCAAGTCAAAACTCGTTGCCATAGAAACTCGGAAAATATTTT
Organism: Haliotis cracherodii; assembly: GCF_022045235.1. Classification (NCBI taxonomy): domain Eukaryota; kingdom Metazoa; phylum Mollusca; class Gastropoda; order Lepetellida; family Haliotidae; genus Haliotis; species Haliotis cracherodii. The sequence goes on from NW_027266286.1 coordinate 12,451,683, forward strand.
TTTCAAAAATCCTTAAAGGCACCAGTTCACCACTAGTCCTAGCTATGTGCCAAGTTTGGTTAAGATGTCTCTCGGTTTTTTTCAGTTCTGCTCCGGAAACCTGACAGACGAAAGGAGGGTATAGACGGAAGGACGGACGGACGGACGGACGGACGGACAACACCCACTCCTTTATCCCCCTTCTACCTCGTGGCGGGGGAAAATATCAAAATCATATACTAGTTCTGCACAGAGCGGACGTTCGTTAATAAAATATTTGTACAAGTATCACTTGTCCCCAACTTGATTAAAATGTGGGGTGGGTGGGTGGGGGTCGGGGTCGGGGTCGGTGCAACTGCCGCGACCCACCACCACCACCACCACCCAATCCCCCTTTGCGCTTTGCTACTTCATACGAAATCTTGATCAATTGCGAACGTAACGATATCGCCCCAACTTACCAGCTTCAGCCGACATCCCGACATCACTGGGTGTAAGCGAGAGATACTCGTCGTCTCCCCTTGTCAACGGCAGCTGGTATGAATGTTTGATACCTGTGAACCACACTATCAAGACGGTCCTGACGGTCGATGACATTGATCAATGCACGTGAAGACAGCAATTGTGAGTAAACACTTGTGAAGGAAATAGGTGAGGTGTAATGGAGTTTAACGTCGCGTTCCAAATCATTGCACTTACATTGTTTTAATTCATTATACATGAAAGCTTTATTGATTACAAGAGTAATCATGTACTATTGGTGATTTTAATTTTAATCATGAGGTGAGGTAGAATGGGGTTTAACGTCGCGTCCAAATTTATTGCACTTTTATAGCGACGTGCATGCACGTGTGTGTGTGTGTGTGTGTGTGGCTGCCGGACTAATGCCGATTTTATAGCGCTAGCCCACTAAGACACCATGCTGCAGTTTAACATGAATGACCCACTCAGACACAGTATACTGACTCCGAGCCGACCAGTCCTCCTTTAACCCCTTAATGCCGAGCGCCAGACAGGGTAACAACATGTGCCATCTTATAATGTTTTTTGGTAAAGCGCGGCCGGGCTTCGGACCCCGGACCTTCCGCTCTCAGGGCGGACTCCCTACCACTAGACCACGGAGGCGGTCTCATGAAGGAAATGATATAATAAATAAATAATATGTAGACAAATATGTGAAACAAATAGAGAATATTGGTACAGTCTTGTCAGTTACATGCACCACGTTTATGTCATCGAATTAATGAGAAACGTTTGAATAAATAATTTTACCCAATTACCATGTATAAGTTGAACCTTTTATTCAGTAATTGGTAGGACAGTATGCACAGCCTCTGTCCGGGACAAGGGAGTGACTCTAACTGACTGTAAAAGTCCAGTTTCATTGCCTCGGGAAGATGTATGCGCAGAGAATTATTTAATCATATAAATTTAGTTGATATCAGTAATGTTTGACGGAAACGTCATCGGTGCGGACGTCTTTAGATATAAAGACATAAGCGTGACGGCTGTAGATGTGAAGACATCGACGCGGCGGCTCTAGGTGTGAAGACATCGGCGCGGCGGCTGTAGGTGTGAAGACATCGGCGCGGCGGCTGTAGATGTGAAGACATCGGCGCGGCGGCTGTAGGTGTGAAGACATCGGCGCGGCGGCTGTAGATGTGAAGACATCGACGAGGCGGCTCTAGGTGTGAAGACATCGGCGCGACGGCTGTAGATGTGAAGACATCGGCGCGGCGGCTGTAGATGTGAAGACATCGACGAGGCGGCTCTAGGTGTGAAGACATCGGCGCGGCGGCTGTAGGTGTGAAGACATCGGCGCGGCGGCTGTAGATGTGAAGACATCGGCGCGGCGGCTGTAGATGTAAATACATAAATAATCTCCAGGGACTTTCTTTCCCTTTTCTCATGCCTTGGTGTATATTCAGTTCAATGAGGAGTTACACCCAACTCAATCACTACATTGCACTACACAAATATTCATCTTCAAGAGAGCAAAAGGTCCGGGGTTCGATTCCCGGCCGCGTCATACCGAAGGATGGTACGTGTTGTATGTAATCTGTCTGTCGCTCGACATTGAGGGCATAAAACAAGGTTTGGTCAGCTCGGAGTCAGTATACTGTGACTGAATGTGGTATTCATATCAAACTGCGGTATGGTATCTTTGGGGTTTATCACTATAAATCGGCATCAGTCCGGACAAGTACAATCAGCCACACACACACGTGCATTCACAAAGTGCAATGATCTTGAAAGCCTATTATGTTCAAGTATACATAATTAGTATCAGACAACACGTAAACGGATCCATTGCACCTGTCACGCGTCCTTTCTGTCTCAATGAATGAGTTTGTCAATGATTAATTAATTGATTATTGGTAACTATTCGCGTCTGAAACGTTCTGTGCGAAATGAACCACACGAAGGTACTTGAGGGATAGCAAGCTCAGCTGCTTAGTGCTTAACATTTCCAACATATTTTGATAAATATAATTTTTCTTGAATGACCTGGGGAAATATCGAATAAAATCCTTAAATGACGCTTACATAAATGAACAATTATGTATCCCAAAAGGAAATACACCAAAGCAACATTTGAAAACCTGGCGACCAATAGTGAGAGAGTGAGTTGGGTTTAACGCCGCTTTTAACAGTATTCCAGTTATACCACGGCGCGTCAGCTTAATGTGTGAGGAAAGCCCGAAGTGATGCAGGTCTCAGTCGTTTACCACTTCGGTGAAACCCACGAGCACGGGTATGGTGCTGACAAACCTAGAAACATAATTGGGGCGAAGCGGGATTCGAACCCACAATCATAGGTTTCTGGCGTGCCCAAGGGACGCAACTCTGCACAGTGAATCGCGGCGCCTTAGACGACTGGGACACCCGTGCCCCCTGGCGACTAATAAGCTTTCTATCAGTGTTCTACAAAATCCAACAAAAGCAATACCACAAAGGGCAAATCTGTATTAAACCTCCTGATTAACAATGATCAAAGGGGATTTATGGCTGGAAGATACATTGGTGAATTAACAAGACACATCTATGAACAACAGGACTACACCGATACCTATCAGATACCAGGTTTATTATTACTTGTAGATTTTGAAAAGGCATTTGATACAGTTGATTAGGAGTATTCACTATCCTTTTGGTTTCGGACATTCAATAAGAAGATGGATAAAAATATTTACAACGAAATCCAATCATGTTTACTAGTTTGGATCCCCATTTTTCAAAATACCTCGGGGTTGCAGACAAGGTGATCCTTTGTCTGAACATGCACAGGGTCATGACATGACCGTGGTGTGTTCATTTCTTCCATAAATTTAATCATGTTTGTATAATTCTTCTCCATTTTAATGTGAACTGTAAATGTATTTGAACATCGTCTTCCCAGATTGAAGCCGAAACTAGATCGACCTTCAAGAACACAATTGCCATGGTGCCCTGTTGATCGAGGGCGTTAGAATTCACATACAGTAAACTACGGTTATAACGAACACGCTTATAACGAACTCACTTTTTAGTCCCGACTATTTGCTGTAGTTATGCTGTATATATGCTTACAACGAATTACGGTTATAACGAACTAAAATTATTAGTCTTTTTGAGTTCGTTATAACCGTAGTTTACTGTATTAGATTCAATGGATGATTAAGGAAGCCATCGAACTATAACCAAAGGCTGGAAGACTTGAAGTACCACGTGACGTAAGTACGTCACAATGGAATTCGCGTTCTGAACATGACTACCAGTTTAGACATATGTTTAGGCACAAACCACGATACAATGAACAGCATGATAATGTTAGCGTCGTTTGGGTTAAAGCAAGTTAAAGAGTGTTCGGTGGCTATCAGAACGTGACCCTCACTCGGGACCACTGCGGAGGATGCTGGACGTCGACTATTAAAGTATAGTTCATTAATAGTAAGTTTAAGTGACTGTGAGAAATAGCGACTGAAGATTCAGCTGGCGTGAAAAGGTTGTTGTAGCAGCTGGTCTGAACGGTCACCAACGACATCAAAGAGATAATCAATTATTCATTATCCTGAATTGTTTGATCGTTTGATAATATCAAATGGCCATCAAGGGTATCAATGGCCACCATGGGTATAAGCATCGATGGCGTAGTTGCATGTCAACCTTTTATTTTCATCTTTCAAACACACATTGTTACTAAGTGTAGACATACAGTAATCTACGGTTATAACGAACACGCTCATAACGAACTGACGGATATAACTTTTTAATCCCGACTATTTGCTGTAGTTATGCTGTATACATGCTTATAACGAATTACGGTTATAACGAACTACAATTAGTGGTCCCTTTGAGTTCGTTATAACCGTAGTTTACTGTAAGTGTTATATTTGTTTTGTATGTATGGAGTTGTTTATTGCCGCAGGACCAGACACATCAGTGTCTGACATGAGCAAATATTTTTTTGTTTCTTTGTTGTTTAACGCAACACTCAGCAATATTCCAGCTATATAACGGCGGTCTGCAAACAATCGAGTCCGGACCAGACAATTCAGTGATTGACATCATGAGCATCGATCCACGCAATTCTCATCAAGATTACTTCATATATATGATACAAAATAATTATTGATCAACATATTTTAAGTTTCTCTGCTGTGCCCGGCTCAGTTAGCTTAACGTGTGCTATGCCCGTCCCAGTTAGCTTAACGTGTGCTATGCCCGGCCCAGTTAGTTTCACGTGTGCTATGCCCTGCTCAATTAGCTTGGCGTGTGCTATGCCCGGCCCAGTTAGCTTCACGTATGCTATGCCCGCCCCAGTTAGCTTAACGTGTGCTCTACCCGGCCCAGATAGCTTGACGTTAACTATGCCCGGCCCGGTTAGCTTCACGTGTGCTATGCCCGCCCCAGTTAGCTTCACGTGTGCTGTGCCCGGCCCAATTAGCTTAACGTGTGCTATGCCCGCCCCAGTTAACTTCACGTGTGCTGTGCCCGGCCCAGTTAACTTCACGTGTGCTATGTCCGGCCCAGTTAGCTTCACGTGTGCTATGTCCGGCCCAGTTAGCTCACGTGTGCTATGTCCGGCCCAGTTAACTTCACGTGTGCTATACCCGGCCCAGTTAACTTCACGTGTGCTATGTCCGGCCCAGTTAGCTTCACGTGGGCTGTGCCCGGCCCAGTTAACTTCACGTGAGCTATGTCCAGCCCAGTTAGCTTCACGTGTGCTATGCCCGGACCAGTTAGCTTCACGTGTGCTATGCCCGGCCCAGTTAGCTTCACGTGTGCTATGCCCAGCCCGGTTAGCTTCACGTGTGTTATGCTCGGCCCAGTTAGCTTCACGTGTGCTGTGCCTGGCCCAGTTAGCTTGACGTTAACTATGCCCGCCCCAGTTAGCTTCACGTGTGCTGTGCCCGCCTCAGTTAGCTTCACGTGTGCTGTGCCCAGACCAGTTAGCTTAACGTGTGCTATGCCCGGCCCAGTTAGCTTAACGTGTGCTATGCCCGCCCCAGTTAACTGTACGTGTGCTATGTCCGGCCCAGTTAGCTTCACCTATGCTATGCCAGGCTTAGTTAGCTTAACGTGTGCTATGCCCGCCCCAGTTAACTGTACGTGTGCTATGTCCGGCCCAGTTAGCTTCACCTATGCTATGCCAGGCTTAGTTAGCTTAACGTGTGCTATGCCCGGCCCGGTTAGCTTAACGTGTGCTATGCCCGGCCCAGTAAGCTTCACGTGTGCTATGCCCGGCCCAGTTAGCTTAACGTGTGCTATGCCCGGCCCAGTTAGCTTAACGTGTGATGGGTCTGGCCCAGTTAACTTCACGTGTGCTATGCCCGGCCCAGTTAGCTTCACGTGTGCTATGCCCGGCTCAGTTAGCTTCACGTGTGCTATGCCCGGCTCAGTTAGCTTCACGTGTGCTTTGCCCGGCTTTGTTAGCTTCACGTGTGCTATGCCCGACCCAGTTAGCTTCACGTGTGCTGTGCCCGGCTTTGTTAGCTTAACGTGTGCTATGCCCGGCCCAGTTAACTCCACGTGTGCTATGCCCGGCCCATTTAGCTTAACGTGTGTTATATCTGTGGCTCAGTCGTCAGTCTTAGTAAGTGTTACATTGAAGTTATTGAAAACCCTGGTATAATTTCATGCGCATATAGTTGTGTTTGCCATCTCGGCAACTAATGATTACTCTCATTACAAAGACAATGGAGTGACACTGGCAATGTTCTTAAAAGTGTGGATCAAATATTTCAATGCTGTAGCTGCTATGTGAAAAACATGTTTTTATATAATTTGTTTATTTTACTGGAGCATTTACACTGTTTTGCATAACAATATATTCAAATAAATACGCATGATAGCTTGACTAAAGCTTATTAAGTTTATCTAAAGAAATGACGGATGTATACTTTGTTTACTTACAAAATTCAGTAAGCTCCTTTTGCATAATTTGTAATGTTGGTGGAAAGTTATTTCTAATATTACAGTTGAAAACGATTCGTTTGACAAACTAAAGATAAGGTTCAGTAGATGGTTATTTTTTATAAATAACCAAAAAAGAACATTATCTTACAGGATTTTGCGTTTTGTGCGATATCCAAATGTCTCGCCAAATGGAGCTCACTTTTTGGCATACTCAAAATACATGTACAGTAAACTACGGTTATAACGAACACACTCATAACGAACTGACGGGTATAACGAACTAACTGTTTAGTCCCGACTATTTGCAGTAGTTATGCTGTATATATGTAAAAACGATTTACGGTTATAACGAATTAAAATTAGCAGTCCCTTTGAGTTCGTTATAACCGTTGTTTACTGTTTTACACTTTCTGTTTCATTAGAGTGAGTGAGTGAGTTGGGTTTAACGCCGCTTTTAGCAGTATTACAGTTATATCGCGGCGTGTCAGCTTAACGGAAAGTCAGACATCCACAGTGATAAAAGAAACTTGGGTATGGTACAGATGGGAGCCACCCACGCCCATATTGCACGAACCTTCGGTTGCTCCCGTGTTGCCGTTACCAACTTGATGCAACGTTACAGACAGACAGGGCGGACCGCTGACAGGCCAAGAACAGGCAGACCCAGGGTGACCACGCCCCATGATGACCGGTACTTGCGTACCTTGCACCTCCGAAATCGCTTCCTGACAGTGACGTCATCGGCAACAAATGCCTTAGGTCACAGGGTTAGTCAACAGACAGTGGCCAGGAGACTCGGGGCTCATGGAATCAGGGCTTTTAGACCATACAGAGGACAACTATTGACAGCGCAACATCGTCGTCTGCGATGGAGATGGGCCCGGACTGTACGACGTTGGCAACGACGTGACTGACAGAGGGTTGTCTTCACTGACGAAAGTCGATTCTGCAAGTTTAGGGCTGATGGAAGACTACGTGTTTACCGCCGAAGGGGTGAACGGACGGCGGCGTGTTGCGTGCAGGAGGTCGTACCATATGGTGGAGGGAGTGTCATGGTGTGGGAAGGGGTCTGTGGGCAGGAGAGGACACCGCTGGTCATCGTTGACGGAAACTTGACAGCTCAGCGTTACATGGATAACATTCTTCGTCCAGTTGTCCTACCATTTCCCACCAGCAGCCACGTATCAGCATGACAACGCTAGAGCCAATACTGCCAGAATTGTCACTAACTTCCTCGCAGCCAACAACGTCAACGTCCTGCCGTGACCTGCACGCTCACCCGACATGTCCCCCATAGAACACCTCTGGGACTTGATGGATCGTCGTGTTCGACAACGCCCACACTCTCCAGCCAACCAGCAAGAACTGATCTTGGCCCTCCAAGAAGAATTGCGTCACGTGACCTCATCAGACGACTGACTTTTTCTGTGCGTCGAAGAGTTTTTGCGTGTATTGAGGCATTTGGTGGTCACACACGCTACTAATCACTTGTTATTGAACGGGAGCGATTGTTTATGTACTCTGCCTATTGTGCATGATTCTGAAAGCAGGAGTGAGTTGTGTACCACACCCAACTTTGGGGGGCTCTGAAGTCATTCTCGGTCGCGGTATGATTGTCATTTTCAGTGTTGATTATGCTGATATATTGATCTTCTCAATACACTTTACTTCATACATGTATGTTTTGTTGTTTTGGAGCAAGGGTGATTTCAAACTCTGGTATAGTTTCTTTTTGACGTCAGTTTATATACCCACGACAGAGTTAAATGTGTTCAATCATAATTCATACTGTATAATTCCGTATGTCCCGATGTGCTTAACTTGCATCTGAATTGTAAATAATATATGGAGAAATATATGTGAACCAATTGTTTCAGGTATGCCCGTTTGCACTAAGACCGAACCCGGTCGCAAAAATGGCCATGAGAGGGGCACGAGTCGCTATTCGGCTTGTCCCGGAATAACACGAGTTGGTCACGAAAGCTGGCCGCAGACCACAGTTGCGCCCCTCCCCCACCATAATTTTAACATGTACCGGAAAGAATATAGGAAAATATATAGTCCTGTTCAATTTATAATGGTTACCGAGAAATGCAGCTTTTGGATCCAGGCCAATATTTTACGGTTTAAGTGGCAGGTGCAACACGGGGACAGCTTACGACCTACATTAATTATGGTGGGCTGTCATGTCACTGTAGACAGCAAAAAAGGAAAATATTTGTGGTCTGAGGCGACCTGTAAGACCTCGTCGTCTGGGCATGTCTCATCATTGCCATACATAGCACACTGCTGGCAACGCATGTCTCACAGCTCGAACATATCCATCCATACATTGTACATGTATACCATGAATTTGAGACACAACACAGGCATCCGTCCGCTGTCACTTTCATTTCCGGTTTGATTTATGATTCAGAGGAAGGAGTATGAGATCCACGCGTTTGTCAAGGGGGCGCGACTTTGTCAATTTGCCAGTCTGAGCAAGCGTTATTCACTGTGTTCTGTGCCTGCCAAGACGATAACAGTTACCGTGAGTGATCTATGAGTATTTATTTAGTAAGGGGGCACGGGTGGCCCTGTCGTCTAAGGCGCCGCGATTCGCTGTGCAGAGTTGCGTCCCTTGGGCACGCCAGAAACCGATGATTGTGGGTTCGAATCCCGGTTCGCCCCGATTATGTTTCTAAGTTTGTCAGCACCATACCCGTGCTCGTGGGTTTCACCGAAGTGTAAACGTCTGAGACCTGCATCACTTCGGGCTTTCCTCCCACATTAAGCTGACACGCCGCGATATGACTGGAATACTGTTAAAAGCGGCGTTAAACCCAACTCACTCACTCAAATTTATTTAGTAAGTGTGCTTTTACGCCGCTTGTAGCAATTTTCCAGCAATATCACGGCTGGGTAAATGAGCTTCACACATTGTACCCTAGTGGGGAGTCGAGCCCTGACAACCGAACGCTTTTTACCACTAGACTATCCCACCACCCCTTAGAAATGGTAAATTCATTCATATGGAATGGCCCGCAGTGTGTGTTTCGTCTGCACTAGCCTGCACATTAAATAACGTCTTACTCGCCAACTTCATTTTTAAGAAGGCATTGTTTACAGGTTTCCCTCACTAACTATTATAAGTTGTGTCAGCTGAATAACAAGAGATTATTGTGTTTGAGAAACATTTCCTAGTTGAGATGGGAGATGAATATTTGTAGATCTATTATAGCTCCCAAGATAGAAAATTAGGCTAGTCAGTCGGGGTACCTAGATTGGATTTTCATTAGGAGAAAAAAATCAGTAGCCACGGCTACCGGGCAGGGCTTATTTCGACCACTGGTATGGTTCACCAGCTTTATCGCCGTGAATTTGCTGGAATATTGCTTAAAGCGGCGTGAAACCATATACTCATTCAGTCGCTATTTTATATAGACATGCGATAAGAGTGAATGGTTTGTTATATTAGTCACTGAGTAATGACATGAGTTATAGTCAGTGTACGGCTTTGTGGAGGAGATTGCGACCAACTCGTCCTGTTGTAGGTTACGGAAACTTGCGAGAGGTGCCGAATGCATGGAGCTTGTGTATGGTCATTGCTGTGAAGACGTTATCGCCACGATGGTTATACTCCGTATTTAAATCAACGGTCAAGTTGGCTCCGTTTTGAGCGGGCGGGAATGTATAATGTCTTAATTTGTTCTAATAGGAAATACAAAAATAAATGTGGATCGAATACACAACTGACTCGCACTGTAGTTCAACAAACAAAGGTGAAGCACGCGGTACAATCCGTTCTAGCCTACACGCGTCCAAGGCGTTCAAAGTTCAAAACATTATTGAGGTCAGGGCCTCGCAAACGCAGAATGTACTGAACGGCATGCGCCCCAGCCACGTATGTCAGCGAGCGTTCCACAGCACATGAACTGATACGAAAGGTATGTTTCTGTTTTAATGGTGAATCCAAGAATCCTAACTTTGATACAACGTAAGTGTCCGTCTAGAAAGTACAGTGTTATCATTTCGGGTCATACTTGTCACTTGTATCGTGCCATTCGTTGTCATTCGGAAGAAGATCTGGGTCACTGCTGTCACTGTGGAGACGACGCGTCTTGTTCAGGACATTAACGAGGTGGGAGTGGTTCGTACTTCTATTTCAGTGTGCGAGGTAATATAATAATTACTAAAGCTCGGCCGTTTATTTCATTAATTGTTAACACTACACACGTACACTATAGATATCCTACTCACGCTCCTATTCCACTTGAGATTTCCTGTTGTGTTTCACTATCAGCTGCTCTCTACTTTATAGCCTATGCCTCCACCAGTCTCAGTCACTCACTTGATGTAGGGGGAACATCTCTTCATGATTAAATTATGTAACAGTTGCTTATAAAATTTCATTTGTCCCGATCAGCCGGACGTCTCTAAAATGGCGAGTGGGGTGGTACAGGGTGATACTCCCCGCTATGATGCGTTCCTTACATATGCGGACGAAGACAGGGAGTGGGTTGAGCAGCTGGTTGACCACCTGGAAGCAGCACCCTATAACATGAGGTGTGTCAACCACTACCGGGACTACCATCCAGGCAAGACTGAGTGGGAAAATACCCAGTTTTTCCTTGACGCATCCGATGCATTCCTCGTCGTTCTCACTCCGTCCTTTGTCGACAGCAAGTGGAACACCTATGACTTGGACCAGATACTTGCTCACTCTATGAGAGCTGATCGCTCTACTATTATCCCCCTGATAAAAGAGCCGTGTAGAGTGCCCTCTAGTCTCAATCATCTGATTCCCATCAAGGCGTCAGCATCCTTCACAGAATCCTGGTTCCACAAACTCGTGTCAACTCTCGGATATTCAAGTCAGTATTCTTAAAATCATTTATGATAATTAGCTAAATTTACAAATTGATATAAGGCATTGATTGTTGAAGTATCAAAATACCAAATCTTTCCCCGTAAATATGAGTGAATGAGTGAGTGAGTGAGTTGGGTTTAACGCCGCTTTTAACAGTATTAGTTATATCAAGGCATGTCAGCTTAATGTCGGAGGAAAGCCTGATGTGATGCAGGTCTCAGACGTTTACCACTTCGGTGAAACTCACGAGCACGGGTATGGTGCTGACAAACCCAGAAACATAAGCGGGGCGAACCAGGATTCAAACCCACAGTCATAGGTTTCTGGCGTGCCCAAGGGACGCAACTCTGCACAGCGAACCGCGGCGCCTTAGACGACTGGGCATGTTCAGAACGGTTCTATGCTCCATTGTAACTGGAACGTCGAGACATTGTAATTAATATTGTCTCTGTGTACTTGGTTGTGAGCCCGGATGCCCAATATGTCTTTTCCGACCCTCAAAATACCGTTCTGCGTACCTGCAGTGTTTGGATGATAAATGTTGCGTCTGGCTACTAGTATTTTGTAAAATGAACACTTTGTAATCCAGGTGCCCTCAGTTGCCGAAATATAGCACATCGTGATTAATTCTAAATATGATCTCAGAAACTACGGAAATGATACTATGATATATTTATTTGAAATATCTTAAAATATAATGAGCTAGGTATTAAAGACATTTCGGAAATATATTGTCTAAAACACAAGTGTCTTGGCGCCATCATCTCTTCAAAACGTTCATGGAAAGCTATTATAAAATTGTTATCTGAAAAGGAACACACAAGATTGTTTCCTACGTCGTTAATGGCATTTTAAACGTGACCGAACTAGGTTTGTTCCCATTTGGATAATCAGTAAATGCTTATCCTCATACATGTTTACTGCATCACTTCGGGCTTTCCTCCCACATTAAGCTGACACGCCGCGATTTAACTGGAATACTGTTAAAAGCGGCGTTAAACCCAACTCACTCACTCACTCACTCATACATGTTTAGCTAGAAGTCACACACATTAGCTTATGAATGTCTTGAATGTAGCGATGACGCAAATTTAAGGATTAAAAAAAAACCCTTAACGTGTACATAATTAAGGACATATTTTTATCGTATATCTACCCAAAGTGTTTTCCAATGGCTATCTATTCTGTTACAGAGTGCCAGGAATGTTTATCTGATGAGCAGGTTCGAGCCTCACACTGGTGTAACACATGTAGCATGACGATCTGTAGCCAATGTCGTCATCTGCACAAGAAGCAGGACGAACACCAAGTCGTGGATGTTCGGGAACACCTTAGCAACAGCCTCAAAAGAAGTACCCTTCTTTGCAATGAACACGGCCGAGCCATCGAGATGTATTGCATGAGCTGTCAAGTAAGTCTCTGTCACACGTGTCAGGTTGTCAATCACAGGACATGTGACAACATTGTGACTGTGTCTGATGGCAAAGCGATGATCGAGGAGAACCTTGCTCGTAAACAGGCAACGGTCGAGCAAAATCTCCAACGTGTTTCGTTAGAAGAAACCAGATTGTCACAGGCACTGATTGATTTGAACAGGCACGTAGATTCACGAAGGGACTACATTGCTGAAGAATTTGACCGACAGAGAAAGATTCTAAAAGAGAAAGAAGCTTCCATTATGGCTGAAATCAAGTCAAAATTTCACAGTAATGAAGCAGAGTTAAAAGACAGGATTGTCTCAACCACTGAACTTGTTCGACAGTCCAAGGAGCATCTTCTGTTGATATCAAATGCGTTGAAATCCAAATCTGAAATAGAAATGTGTGAAACTGACATGAACGTCAGACCCCAGGCAATACAAGTGACTTCGGAGGAGGACATAAACTCTCTATCGGGAGCGAATATAAATCTGCCTGAAATGAACATTGCGTTAACAAGTACACTGGAGAGTCCGGCTGCTGACCCGCCCGATGATGCAAGGCCAGAGATGAAGGATAAGGTAGTTCTCGAAAAAATAATACACGCTGAAGGTGGCCAACAAAGCATACATGACATGTGCCTCATCACCGACAACGGTAAGATTATTATTGTCGTCACGGACCCCGTCAATCGGACAGTAAGGTCATTTTATCAACATGGGATGAAGATGTCTTCCAATGCCAAGTTTATTGGGGATGCACCAAGGGGAATAACGTCTGTGGGAGACCAGACTGTGGCCGTCAGCGTCCCTGATACCAAGTCAATCTTATTCTTCAAGGTGACCCCAGGGATAGAACTAGTCCGAGTGCTGGACTGTAACACCGTCTTTAACAGCTTGTGCTTCATGAAGCCCAATCTGTTTGTAGGGTGTTTTAAAGATAAAGATGGCCCCAAATTGTATTATGTGTCTTACGAGGACGACACGTCTTCTATCTATTTGACAGCTCTCTGTGTGATTAATAAAACTAAACGACTCTTCGACGATCCGTCATATTTGTGCAAATCGAAAGACGGCCTCGTTATAGTTAGTGATGCAGGCAAGGTCAAGGTCATATGTCTGGACGAAGATGGCTGTGAGGTGTTTCAGTTTCCTCCGCTGAGGGATGGGACATTACAATCGCCTAGAGGTGTTGCCGCATCCGACAAAGGGGACGTATTTATTGCGGACCACGCTCAAAACGCCATTATCAAGGTCAAGGCTGATGGTCAGTTTGTTGGACAGGTGTTGACGTCAAATGACGGCGTAGTTGGCCCGTGTTGTGTAGCGACTGATGCTGATGGAAAACTGTACGTGGGACTGTCTAATGGTGTGATACAGAAGTACAGATTACCGTCAACAAACTGACAACGCTGGTCATTCCTGGAGTGAGTGAGTTGGATTTGACGCCGATCTGAACATTATCGCAGTTATTTCACAGTGTATCACTCTGGTATATTCAGAGACATCGTTATGAACTCTCCAGCTAATGTCTGGACCGTAGAATAGGTCTTCAGCATCCCATGCTTGCCGCGGAAGGTGATAATGCTTGTCATAAGAGACGACTAACGGGATCGGGTGATCAGGCTCGCTGACTTGGTTGATGCATGTCATCGTATCCCAATTGCATGGTGATCGTTGCTCATGATGTCAATCGCTGGATTGTCTGGTTCGATTATTTACAGACTGCCGCCATGTAGTTGGAATATTACCATTGCCTAAAACCTAGTATCCATGCTGAATTAGATTACACTAAATAGAAAAGGACAACGTCAACATTTATTTGAAGTCAATGTTGCCATAAACCTTTTTCATAAAAGGGATGAAAATATGACAATGGATCACTGAAAATCAGTGATGACACACAATAGTGCTCAGTACAAACAGTAACCCCGTTTCGGGGCTACTTCTTGCTCCTTAAGGGGCACACTGAGTAAACTATATATGTATATCGGGGCGGTCGGGTAGCCTAGTGGTTGAAGCGTTCGCTCGTCAGGCCGAAGACCCAGGTTCGAATCCCGACATGGGTACAGTGTGTGAAGCCCATTTCTGGTGTCCTCCGCCGTGATATATATATATATACATATATATATATATATATATATATTCAAAATAGTAATTTACTTAATTACACAAAAAACCTGGTTATAATTTTGAAGTTGATATAATACACTTGGTGTTCAAAACGTTCGTAAAGGTACATTTAAGAAGTAGATATCTGATGTTTTAATTCTTTGCTGAAACCCAGCAGCAAAAGAAAGGATCTGACATTTACGTTGTAAATTGTGGCACCTTTGGCCATTTCGCCACGAAAACTGGGTAGCTGCTGACCATACATCATTCAGATTCATAATGATACATAGTGTGACGTCATCATTCCTGGCTGACTGGAAGTAGGATAGGATAAGTTTTATTCCATACTGAAAGCCCTCAGGCCCATAGTACAAATCTGTTTTCGGGAGTGGTTACAGATCCGTTTAACAGGTCATATTCTAATTAACATAGCATGATAAATGAACATTGATAGATTTTTTAGAGTATCATTATCAGTTGTTGACATGATCGTTGTAAATCTTTGTATAGTGGGATGTACATAACCAGGCAGATCAATATATTTTCTTCTAAGGTGGTCGTAGTTTGGACAAACTAACAGAAAATGAAACTCATCTTCAATCATATTTAAATCACATTGCTCACATATTCTCAATTCTCTGTCTGTTTCTATGCCTGCCTACTTCGATCCTAAGTCTATGAGAGCTGCATCTAAATTGTGCTTAACTTATTCTAAACCTTTTAAAGTTGATGTCAAACAAATAGTATTCTGGGGAAATTGTTGTCTTGAAAAGCTTGTAATAATTGCATTTTTCTGAACTTAAAACATGCGTTGCCCATTTTTGCAAGTATATATCCTTAAAGTAAAAATACTAAAAATGAATCTGGATTGTTTGGTACACATTGATTACGCCAGACTGGAAGTACCACGCAGGTCCAACGTGTGAATCCCATCAATGGTGTCCACCGACGTGGAACGAACACGCTTATAACGAATTAACGGATATAACGAACTTACTTTTTGGGTCCCGACTATTTGCTGTAGTTATGCTGTATAAACGAACTACGGTTATAACGAACTAGAAATTAGTAGCCCCTTTGAGTTCGTTATAACCGTACTTTACTGTACTCGCAATACAAGAGTAACACTTGAGGGCCTGTGCATTCATTCTCCGTTTACACGATCCTCAATAACCCATTCCTACCCTGTACACTACTGCTTTTAGCTATTTATATCTGTGGCGATCCTTTCCTGCTGAAAGTAACAGGTTACAGATGTAACCCTATAGAACAATATTTCTTCAGCACGACCTGACCAATTAGGTTTCGAGATGACGGCAAACCTACATGTACACAAAAACAGCTTGATGTGAAAATTGTCTCCGTTGATTATTCATGAAATACATTGGAGACATAAACAACACAACAAAATTAATTTACGATAAGTACAAGTGTGCGCTGTTTCCTGTGTGTTTCAAGGTGTAATGGGGTTTTCGCCAGGAAATTGACTTTGGTCATGAACAAAAACATAGGCAGCATTGTCTGACTGATCCAGTATACAACAGACTTGAATAATGCTGAATGTCTGTTGTTCGATCAAAGGTTTCATCATTGGCAGTTAGAAGAACTTCCCTTACTTGAGTGAGTTGGGTTTAACGCCGCTTTTAACAGTATTCCAGTTATATCGCGGCGTGTCAGCTTAATGTGGGAGGAAAGCCCGAAGTGATGCAGGTCTCAGACGTTTACCACTTCGGTGAAACCCGTGAGCACGGGTATGGTGCTGACAAACCTTGAAACAAAATCGGGGCGAACCGGGATTCGAATCCACAATCATAGGTTTCTGGCGTGCCCAAGGGACGCAACTCTGCACAGTGAATCGCGGCGCCTTAGACAAACTCATTATGCAAGTTGGCTGGACTCAATTGGAGCTAAAACATTGTACACCAAATAGATCATTCGTCTCAACGGGATCTGAAATATCTTAAAACCAACTCCTTAATAAGTGACGCGTCGCAACGGGATCTGAAACAATTAAAGACTAACTCCTTATAGAAGTGATGCGTCTCAACGGGATCTGAAACATTTAAAGACTAACTCCTTATAGAAGTGGCGTGTCTCAACGGGATCTGAATCATTAAAGACTAACTCCTTATAGAAGTGGCGTGTCTCAACGGGATCTGAATCATTAAAGACTAACTCCTTATAGAAGTTGCGCTTCGCAACCAGAAGCTTAGAGCGTTTAAAAAGCTCTCAATATAACTCCAAAAGGGATCAGACTTCCAGACGACCTCAGCTGACACTACAACTGCCTTTCAACGGTAACTGGGGTATCATTGGGTGTGGACAGCACCCGCAACTCATTCTTACACTTCACCATGAATGTGAAAGGTTATACTTTCCCCACTACTCGGAACATTCTGACCAGCAAAATACACCCCTATATCTACTGACTACATTCTTTACAGAGAAAGTCCAGCATAGCATGGCTTCGTCTAAGTGGCGCGTCTCAAACTGAATATGAATACTAAAATAACAGCTCATTATAGTAGGAAGGTGCGCGTCTCAACTGGAACTCAAACATTAAACGACCAACAAATTATAATCATAGGATTTGGCGCATCTCAACTGAATCTGTAACATCAGAGAGCATCATATTCAACGAGGAGGTGGCGCATTTCAACTTGAGCTAAAACACAAGAGAACATCACAAAATAACATGTCACAAATGGAGCTGAAACATTAGAGACTAACTGATTGTATGAATAGTCTAAACACGAAAAATAACTCACACTTTCAATGATGGCATCAGAATAAAAAGAAACTCATTTTGCAACAACTTTATCCATTATTTCGTAGAATTTTGTAACGTTGTATGAAGAAATAAGAACGTTGTTACTTTTTTATACATGTATACGTTTTTGTAACCGCGATGTCAGCACAGCACTGAGCGCCTGCAGACACAATGAGGGTAAATGACACAGGAAAGGAGGAACTTAACATTATTCTTTGCAAATTTATCATTTCGGCATGCAAATCAGAAGGTTCAGAATTCGAACTGTCTACTTTGAAGATTCCGGGGTAGAAGATATCTTCAGCAACCCATGCTTGCCGTAAAAGGTGACTATGCTTGTCGTAAGAGGCGACTAACGGGATCGGGTGGTCAGGCTCACTGACTTGGTTGATGCATGTAATCGATCCCAATTGCGTGGATCGATGCTCGTGATATTAATCACAGGATTGTATGGTCCAGACTCGATTATTTACAGACCGCCGTCATAAAGCTGGAATATTGCTGTGTGCGGCGTTAAACAACAAACCAACCAACCAACTATGATTTCACTCGTACCTCGTGGGTTATCCTATAAACATATGACAAAGAAATTTATCGATCAACAAATTTTAAGTATTTAATTACTTTTTGGGTTGATATGTTTTTCTTATTTATGAATAAATTATATTACATGTACATAGTCTTTTTTTTGAAGTACAAAGATACCTTGAAATGTACTGACCTCGGGAACAAAGTTGCATATAAAATTCCTCAACCTCGGTAGAGACAGTCCAGAAAACTGTCACCCGAGAATGTCAGAATGTAAAATTAGAAAGCAACACCACTCACAATATTAATTTCTTCCATGTGCATGAACACAGTGATAATCGCTTATACTGAAAAAAGAGTTGGTGAAAAAGCATTTGATTATGACATATATTAATTCATATTTACTTTTATTAAAATAGCTTCGGCACATCTTGTAATCATATAATCTCAACATTCAGTTGTGCAGTTAAGAAATTCATTTTATGATGCTTCGTTCAATCACAAAGATACAATGATTATTCCCCCTTACGTTGATGGGAAGTGCTCTTTCCTTAGTTCAATGTGGCCGTATCGTTTGATAATATTATAGAATGATACGTATTAAGTGATGTGAGGTGAAATGGGGTTTAACGTCGCGTCCAAGATTTGCACTTACATGGCGACGTGCATGTACGTGTGTGTGTTTTTGTGGCTGCTAGTACTAGTCCGGACTGATGCCCAGTTATAGTGCTAGCTCACTGAGATACCATGCCGCAGTTTAACATGAATACCCCTACTCAGACACAGTATACTGACTCCTAGCCGACCAGTCCTTGTCTTGGCCCCTTAATGCCGAGCGCCAGACCGGGTAACAACAAGTACCATCTTTTAACGTCTTTTGGTATGACGCGTCCAGAGATCGAACCGCGGACCTTCCGCTCTCCGGGCGGACGCTCTACCATTAGGTCACGAAGGCGGTCACGATACTTATTGGGCCCTGACTGTACAGTTTACGTTCTATATCGTAAGGTGAGTGACAGTTTCTCTCCCGTGGGAATACCATTTGTCATGGGTGTAGATTTCTCCTCGATAACTGGCCAAACTTTCTCAACTAAAATGTCAAAATGTGTCTTCTTCATATGCATAACAATTCTTCAGTGACTAGGGATGTTCCTGTTCCAGGTCTCGCAGGAGCGAGTTGCACGCACCAGACGTTGCCTGATAATCAAGTTACGAGCACTCGAAGCCCCCTTTAAACAAGGCTGCGTCCTTAGTGCCACCTTTGAGCTATCAAAAACTGGTCAGGACGCTCAATGGTCGCCTGATCCCAGAAAATCATGTTTCTATGTAACTGCTCCAGCAGTTGTTCAGCAGTAACTGCTCGAGTTGTTCAACGCCTGCAACCACAATGAAACACTGCAGGTACACGCCCTCTATTTATAGGCAGGCTGAGGAGGCACTACATGTAGCTCAAAGGAGGCAGAAAAGAGGCAGAAGCATTGCCATGGTGTCTCAAGGGTTGCCGTGGTCGCCGAATAGAGGCATGGCGGTCGCCAAAGTCATCGTTCAATGCACGCTGTTGATCGCCCAAAGGAGGCACAAGGGAGGCAGAAGCGTCGTCCATGATTGACGGGAAAATATTTCAGCAGAACGCATCTGTTACCTGGCGACCATTGAGCGACCACTGTGCCTTCATTCTGCAACAGCGGCAATGCATGTGCCTCCCTTCTGCCTCCTTTGAGCAATCTTTGAGCAACCAGCCACCTCGGCGACCTTTGTACGTGCGACTGTTTTGAACATGTTCAAAAATCGACGGCGACCATGGCGTTCATGGCGATGCCTGAACCTCCTTTGTACTACATTTGAACGACCTAGGCAACCATTCTGCCTCCTTTGAGCCTCCAACGACGACCTGGCAAATTTTATGGTCCCACAAGGGAGGCACAAAGGTCGCCATCCCGTGTAAAGGCCCCATTTATTTTAGTGACTGTGATGGATACACGGATATTAACGTGGACCGTCTCGACTTCACTTGATGAATCAATGTTTTCGAGGAATGCGTAAGAAACTCGCGAGAAACGAGTTGTATGTTTATACAACAAAAAACAAAGTTTTTGCTACAATGTTTTTGCTACAAATCGCATGCTACAAGTAGTTACGTTACAAACGCACAGTGCAAAGGCGCCCTGAGCTGGACCCAGTCGTAAGCTGGGCCCCGTCTCTAATATCATACTATACGAGCCGGTACAGGCCAATGAGACGATGGCTGTGAACGCCATCGAATTATTAGACATACACTATGTTAGGTAATTTTTCATTGGTCGCTATTTTTAGATGAAAGGCTACCATTCTACAAGAGCCTCCACTGAGAAGCGTCACAAACTACTTTAAGTCATTTTGTTAGATGTACCACCATCTGGTGCAGGAAAGACCTTCAAACTTTAAATTGTACTTAATTGTAGGAAATTAAATATCCAAAATTATTTTCTTCATGCATTTTACGTACATGATATCAATATGTAAGAGAAATAATAGTGAATATTGTCTAGCGAATTCTTTGCATGAACATTTAGTTTTCGAATACACCCCCAAATTGTGCTATGCGAGAAAAATATTTATTATACACTTGTCAGAAAACTTTGAGCGAATAAAACATTCTCAGGTATTTGAACGAGATACGCATTTTGGAAGTTTATATATGTCGACACATGTAGAGCCACGCATACAATATAAATGTCGCATTGAAAATATTCCTAACTTTGCCATTCCATTCCATGACGTCAAATATGTTTATGTTCACGTGGGTTGGTGTTCCATTTAAGGAATAAAGAATAACTCGTAATAAATATGATTTGACTCTTCTGACAAAATAGAAATGTGTTGTGCGACTCGTGTGTGGATGCAATATATTTATTGGATGATTACGTTAAAATGATGAAACTTCTGTTGAAAACATTGAAATTGGAATAGAATAGAAAAAAAACATGGAATTAAATATGTGAAAAAAATGTATAAAAGATAGGTAAAATCTACATAATAATTACAACTGTAAACAGCTGTATTGGCATTAGCGTAGCCATTCTGGAAAATCACCGGATGAAGCGTCAAATAAACACGCTGGGTGTTTTTTTAATTTTGGCCTGTACCGGCTCCTAGCTTGGCGCAAGTTGACGACGCGCATAGGGAGCAGGGAACCAGCTTAGACCCAGTCGTAGCAAGGCGATGACGTAACAATCGTATAACGTCACAGACGTGTCCGGTCTGTCGGTGAAGCGGACATTGTCGGGATGGCGTCTCTCTTTGTCCCTCCCAATGCTCGCAAGTCTCTGGGAAGGTCATTGTACACGGGACACGGTGACCAGAGGTCAGTGGCGTTACCTTGCGAAGCACCCATGTCGCGGTATTGTCAGTGGGTTGCTGTGTAACAGGTCATATTTTGCCGACTAAACCGCCGGGGAACAAAAGAAAGTTTACGCCCACATTTAATGATGGCTAAAATGAAACAAACAAGAAATGGTTTATATTCGATGATGATGTATTTGACACGGGTATCATAGTTGGTCCTTAAGTTTAAAGTGTTTCGTCGACTGTGTTCATCCTATAAACTTCTTGATCATGTTTGTAAAGTCTTTGGTGAAATACATTTTTCCAGTGTATACTTTCTTTTGCACGACAGTTCACCTTTCTCTTCCAACATTAGAATCTCCGCGGCGGTCCGAAGACCTGAAAATGCATCACTCCATCCCCTGCACACATAACTGATCACATACAAAAGTACATACAATAAACTACGGTTATAAGGAACACGCATATAACGAACTGACTGATATAACGAACTTATTTTTCAGTCCCGACCATTATATATATGCTTATAACGAACTACGGTTATTACGAACTAAAATTAGTGGTCCCTTCGAGCTCGTTATAACCGTGGTGACGAGGCGAACTCTTTTTTTTTTCAATCTACCGTAAATATCAGAATAAACATCCAGGAAATCCCAAATGCAAAAAGTGAGCACAACTTTAGGTCAGCCTAGAGTTAGAGTGATACAATTATCATAGAATCATCACTTCATTTGAATGACAGCAATCCATAATACACTGCTCGGCAAAAGAAAGTATACAACCATGTTTGATGGTAGCTAAAACTGAAACAAGCTATAAGTAGTTATTCGATGGTGATGTATTTGATGCGTATATTACAGTTGTGTCTCACGTGGGACTTAAGGTTGCAGTGTTTCGGCAACTGTTTTCATCCTATTTGTTATAACGTCTGTAATTTTTTGGTGAAATCCAATTTTCAAGCGTCTTTCTTTTGTCAGTTTATATTCACACTGTTAAATGTGATGTCCAACCTGTAGGGCTACAGTGTACTTTAAAACGATAAATGTCAACATTAAAATCAAGGATGATAATAGTATATGCAGTTGTACTACAGTTAAGGAAAGTTGACAAAAAAATATTTCTTCAGTAGTCACTATGGGCGGGCGGGTAGCCTTCTGGTTAAAGCGTTCGCTCGTTACGCCGAAGACCCAGGTTCGATTCCTGACGTGGGTACAATGGATGAAGCCCATTTCTGGTATCCCGCGCCGTGATATTGCTGTAATATTGCTAAAAACGGCGTAAAACCACACTCACTCACTCAATAATAATCTAGAACGAATTCGCTGTAAGAAAAATGACACCTTCTTATTGTGGCGAAATGTCGTATATAAACGATGGAATTCAAAGGGCCTATAAAACATATTCTTGATATTGTTCCAAATGGGCTCCACATACAAAAAAAACCAAAACAAAACATTTCACGTTTAACCAAAAGATAAAAGCACACTAAACAAATTGGCAATGCATAAATCACTCAGTCCAAATTTATCACCACCAGAGAAAATAGAGAGCGTGTAAACAAGTACACGGATGATACAGCCTGGTTCCCTGGGTATGCTGCGCTAGCGCTCAGTGTAGCGCCAGCGCAGAATACTCAGGGAACCAGTCTGGCGGATGATACAGCCACAGCGCCATGTACAGGATCCGCTGATTGAGGGTTTGTGTCCTAGTTCCCCCGGCAACGTACCTAGGTCTTACAGACACAAACATGGGCACGTGGGTCTGAACAAATGGTTAACAGCACAGACCTGTCACTACTGAAGCCCTCCAAAATTGAGCAGCAGTTGCCGTGATACACCTGGAACTGTTGTAACGAAAGAATGGATTGTGTGCTGTTGTTAGAATGTCCGATATATCTTTATCTATTCAGCATGTTTCATTTGCCAGTTCGCAAAGGCCGCAACGATGGGGAGAGAACCCACTACACGACGTCCCGCTCTGTGAAACAAGGGACCCCCTGGCCAGATAGTGAGTATGACAGGACAGTCATTCATTTGACCTGAGATACTAGACATTTACTCTGTAAGAATGGAAACTATTACTATTTTAAAACTTGTCGCCGAAGAACAGTATAATAACTACCATTATATCACAAACTGACTAAAAACTAGTTAAAGAATATTAAAATATCTTACTATTACACAACATGCAATATAAAACGGGCAAAAGATCCTCAACATGAAAACCAAGGTCACCCTACCAGGATCCAAGGGGACTTACGCAGTACCTCTGCTACATTCAGAATTCCCCAGCAGGATTTACACCTTTCCCATAGTTACTGGCGACTGCTGCAAGTTGCCGGACATTAAAAGTAAACAAATATTCTGCACTTAAAATCGAAGTAGATAAATTGCACCAAATGACGCCATCTGAAGCTGCCGTACAAAGTCATTACCAGCGCCCTAATCGATCTTCAATAAATCAACAATATTTGTAAAACGTGTTTAAAAAGACTACAAACGACAAATCTGATAATGGTCAGGGCCTTATTTCGCAGGAGTATCAAATCTGAATAATTATTTTCAGTTTGATGAAACATCGCAGCGACTGGTTTCAATTACTGTTTTCTACGCATAAACGAATAAAACGCATTGAAAATACAAAACAGTTGTTTTATTGTTTTACTGTTGCAGTCGGAACAACATCGCCAGTGTGCACGTGGTCCCGTTGGGGGTGAGAACGGGTGATGTGGAGAGTTTCATGTGAGTTACTGAAGTCTTTACTGTGAATAATTTGCTTTGAATAGATAACATTATTGCAAGTGATTCTGCGGCATTTTATGGGCTAACCGAGCACACAAATCGACAAACTTTAAGCCACGCCCACTAACGGACTAAGTACTGTCCGCTACGCTAGTTTACACAGTGTGTACAGTGGATCTTACGTTAATACCTCCATCTACACAAAACATATTGATTCAATGAAGTCAGTTCTTACTTAACGTGGTCTACGGTGCACAAAATCAATCATTTATAAATGAATATTCGCCGAATTCGTCGATATTGACCTGAGGTGCAAGTAACTATCTCACTTAGTCATGCTCCAACATCCATGTTTATTTCTGAGACTTTTATTTCACCCCATGAGCATGTTTGTTTGTTTGTTTGTTGTTTAATGCCGCACTCAGCAATAGTCCACCTATATGACGGCAGTTTGTAAATAATCGAATCAGACAATCCACTGATTGACATCATGAGCATCGATCCACGCAATTAGGATACGATGAATGCATTAACCAAGTCAGCGAGCCTGACCACCCGATCCCGTTAGTCGCCTCTACGACGAGCATAGTCGCCTTTTATGGCAAGCATGGGTTGCTGAAGACCTATTCTACCCCGGATCTTCACGGGTCTTGTAACCCGGATCGTGATAGGTTATATACATGTAACCTGCTTGTAAGAGACACATTAAATCAAACACATCATACAGAAAACAATCAAACCCAATATCATCAGGAATGTAGTATGATTATTGCATATATTCCATATATGTCACGTCGCCGTGCACCACCGAGTCTGGACCAGAAAAAAACCAGTGGTCCACACAATCGGGGTATATACCTCCATACAATCAACCCGAACATAGCCTGACCACCGTTTCATATGATTCAGTAAAAAATCGAAAGATTAAAAAAAAAAGACAGTGAAATGCCGATGTCAGATTTAAGATTTATAATATTTAAAAGGACCAGACTAGGACAAGATTTAAAAAAATATATCACTTACCGATCCAACACATATATTTGATGATTACAGAATCCTTACAAAGCATTTTTTGCGACCTACCGATCAAATCATTCTCTTTCAAAATCCGTGAACAATAACTGAACACGCCTTTGTCTTAATGCCAAGGGGGGCACGGTGCCCAGTCGTCTAAGGCGCCGCGATTCGCTGTGCAGAGTTGCGTCCCTTGGGCACGCCAGAAAGCTATGAGTGTGGGTTCGAATCCCGGTTCGCCCCGATTATGTTTCTAGGTTTGTCAGCACCATACCCGTGCTCGTGGGTTTCACTGAAGTGGTAAACGTCTAAGACCTGCATCACTTCGGGCTTTCCTCCCACATTAAGCTGACACGCCGCGATATAACTGGAATATTGTGAAAAGCGGCGTTAAACCCAACTCACTCACTCACTCACTTAATGCCAAGGTAAAGAAATTGGATGTATGAACTTTACCCTCTGACATTGATACATTTCAGGTCACCGAAACCCACTCACGGCTATGTCGGGTAAGAGTGTCCCGTTTCTTTCATACATTTGATACACATAAAACTCTTTATTGAATCTTACTTACACTAATTAAGTCAGATATTGTTTAATATCTTATTAATATCATTGCGAAATCATTATTTAAAACTTCCACTTCATTGCCACAGTAAAGAATTTCCTGAAACCCTTTCCAAGCAAAAATGACTCCGGATACATGCCAGGCATTTCAGCTTTGCATGTGTTCGGTACCCAAGTCCGATATATTCTTGTCGTTTTCTAACACCAACATATTGTACAGGCGTCGGATGAACATGACTCACAAGACGTCCCGATGGGTCCCCCACAGACCGACCCGCTCCATCTTCCCAAGGAATGACCCTGACCGCAAGCAGAATGACGGTAGGTTATTCCTCACCTACATGTCTGTAACGTATTATTCCAGGATTATCATGGAAAATCGAACCCGGGCATCAGCGTGACAAGCGAACACTTTAACCACTGGGCTACCCCACCGCCCCCTGAAGAAAGTGTAGACGGCTCTCTACGAAGTGGTCTCCTGGCAGCACTGACAGTACATGACAATACACGCTCGTCCTGTACTTACTAAGGTGGCGGTCGGGTAGCCTAGTGGTTAAAGCGTGCGCTCCTCATGCCGATGACCCGGGTTCGATTCCCGTGGGTACAATGTGTGAAGCCAATTTCTGGTGTCCCCAGCCGTGATATTGCTGGAATATTGCTGAAAGTGGCGCAAAAAACATACTCACCCACTCACTCACTCACAATACGTATAATAAGATGGTTTTGTGGAACACCCGCGCACGTCAAGTAGACTAGAGCTTTATGGGAGTCTCATAATATAATGGGGATATACAGTACCCTGGCTAATCGAAGATGCAGTTGAGTAATAAATATCTTATACACACGTCACTGCTATTTCGTCCGTATCCGTGGTCTTGTGGTAGAATGTCTGCCCGGAGAGCGGAAGATTCGGGTTCGACCCCTGGCCGCGTCATACCAAAAGACGTTAAAAGATGGTACTTGTTGTTACCGTGACTGGCGCTCGGTATTGAGGGGCTAAAAGAAGGACTGTTCGGAGTCAGTATACTGTGTCTGAGTAGGTTATACATGTTAAACTGCAACATCGTATCTCAGTGGGCTGGCATTATAAAATCGGCATCAGTCACACACACACACACACACACACACACACACACATGCACGTCGCTTTATAGGTGCAATAATCTTGAATGTGACGTTAACCCTATTCCACCCCCACCACTGCTATGTCCGACAGTCTTCTACACGTTTCCTCCGTGGTGTAGCTGCTAAAGCGTTTGCCCGGAAGATCGGTGGATCGACCACCTGGTCGCGTTATACCAAAATACGTTTTAATATGTCACTAGTTACCCTGCCTAGCCGTCGGCATCGAGGGGATAATGCAACGACTGACCGGCGTGGGTCAGTATTATGTTTCTGCGTGCGGTATCCATATTAAACCACGGCATGGTATCTCAGTGGACTAACACTAAGAAACTGGCAGAAGTTCGATATAGTAGCAGCCCAGACACATGCATACACGTCTCTATCCATAAGTGAAATAATCTTGAACGCGACTGTGACCTAAACTCATATCCTGGTTTGCTGAAACGCATTCCATTCACGGTAGCTTCGTTTGTGAGCCTGTCTGGGGAAGTATGAAGGGTGTATGCTTTAAATAAACAGTGTTTCAGTTGCGTCATGTCGTGTCAGCTTGATCAACAAGTTAGGTAAGTCGAAAACGTTTACCCCTTTGGTGAAGCCCAAATCAAGGGTATGAAGCTGAAAGACCCACATCATCTGGATGAATTTAACATTTGAACTAACGGCAATCGGATCCTTGTGTGACCAGGGGACGCAACTCCACAGCGGATTTTAGCTCCAGTGTTTTGTCACTTTACTGTTTCAAGGAATATATACATTAAAATGGCTCAGTTGTCCTTGCTCAACCTACTTAGATGTTTTCTTTGATTTAACACCATGACAGGCACATATGTCCTGAGTCGACCAACCAGAGAACGCTTGGCACAGTGCACGCGGGACCTGTACATCTGTCCCCGTGCCCCCAGAACATTCCCGGACCACACCCAGAACATCAAGCGGACGATCCGGATGGAGAAGATGACCAAGCCAGGCAAACCAGATCCAGCGAGAGTCCGGGAACCCATGAAGGAATACGAGAACAGGCAGTCATACTCCAACACTAGTCCGGTCGACGATCAAGCAAAGGTTTTCCTTCCTCACATTCAGAGAAGGTTCTCACATGCTAACGATCCTGGTGTCAAGGAAGCGGAGGGAGATGATGACGTTGATGATGAAGAAGAACAGGAAGATGACACTCCTTCCCAGCGGATCCCCGTCTTTGATTCTTTGATAAACATCAGAGCAAGGCTGAGCCAAGAAGGCTGGAACCTCCCGAACGTGTACACCAAGACTCGTCCATCCTATGGTGGTGATTTTGAGAGTTACATGGCTGATAGCGAGCTGCCTCGGGTCGCTCACAGTCCCCAGGAACACCTTCAGCCCAAACAGGAGATGGGTAAACGTCCACGAAGAAAGAAGTCAGGCAGGAAACGTAAAAGCTGTGACTCGTCCAGTCTGTTTCCAGATCAACCGAAGATCATTGATCCCGGTAAAGCAAGACAAGGGCTTCGCAAGGATCCGGAAGTGGCTCAAACTCGCATTCATACTGACTACACTCGCCCCTTGAGGAAAGTCAGATTCGATGAGAATCCACCGAATGTATACGAGATAGGTAGAAACTCCAATTACCTGCCTTACTCGGTCTTGGTGCGGGAGGCTCAGAGTCGCGAGGAAGAGCAGGAGGGGGAGGAAGAGCAGAAGGGGGAGGAAGAGCAGGAGGGGGAGGAAGATCAGGAGGGGGAGGAAGAGGGCGAGAGGGATGAAGACCAGGAAAAGAGGGATGCCGCTGAGTGGGGGACGGACGAGATGCTGGAAGCCGGGTGGAGGAGGAAATCTCTCCTCCCTCATCTACAGATTCGAGACTTCAGGAGGTTCTGCCATTTAAAGTAAGTTTCTGTACATCTACAGAGTTAGAAATACTAAGCTAGTTCATAAACATAGAATACTAAACGTGCTTCCGTGTAATACCAATTTTATGAAACGAGTGAACAGTTGTGGTATCTGACGAGTGAAAGCGAGTCAGATACCACAACTATTCAAGAGTTTCATAAAATTGGTTTAACACGAGAGCGAGTTTAGTATTTTATTTATCACTTGCCATCTATAACGTTTTTATAATTATACTGTTGAGTATGAATAGGCTGACACCTACACGATCCACGGCATAGTCCAATTCAGTTTAACAGAATAATACTTCAAACACGTCAAAAGTTGAAACGTATGAATTTAATACCATACAACGGTCCACCTTTAGAATTCACAAAATTATCGTAGGGCTAAGACTATTGCAACTCACATACTTTAACAGACTAACGACTGTCGTGGCGCTACAATACGATCGCCTTGTGGAACGGGCCTTGCACCTCAAAGTTTTCAAATACGTCACAATATCCGATGACGTAATTTGTGGAATTTTATTGCAAGATCCATCGGCGAAACAATGCCATGTGACGTCAGCCTAGCAACAAGGTTGCTGGGGTCATCGAGTGTGCATAAGCTCCTCTCAGTGATCTATCAACTCCACACGCAATGTCCTTGAATAAGCCAAGGGATGTTGAGAGCTTTCAATATTTTTCGTAAAACGTGTTCCGAGCACGCGTTTTGGTATTACACAATCTGTAATACAGCTGTATGTTTATTAAACGGGTGAGTAGATCCTGCTTTCGCTCGTCAGATACCACAACTGTTCACGCGTTTCATAAAATTGGTATTACACGGGAGCTCGTTTAGTATTCTATATATATATATCGCGCCGTGCCAGCTTAAAGTGGGAGGAAAGCCTGAAGTGATGCAGGTCTCAGACGTTTACCACTTTAATGAAACCCACGAGCACGGGTATGGTGCTGACAAACCTAGAAACATAATCGGGGCGAACCGGGATTCGAACCCACAATCATAGGTTTCTGGCGTGCCCATGGGACGCAACTCTGCACAGCGAATCGCGGCGGCTCAGACGACTGGGTCACCCGTACCCCCTTTTGATGATAAATACTAGTTCAATACAGTATTACTTCACGCGTACCAGTGTGTGGTTTACATATACGTTATTGTTGACGTCATTCGAATCATATTTTGACGTAAGATCGTCACTAGATCGATATCACAGAATAATGATGAAGATTGTTGACATTCGTAAATTGTGGTTTTCTAAGACTGCGGTCGTAATCTGTGCATTTTTAAAGGGGAACACAAAAGTATAAAGGTCTAGAAATAAAGGATGATATAGAAATTATTACACTCGCATGTATGTCATACTGATTTTACAAAATTACAGAATTCATGTATTGTCTTCATTCTCGCTCGGGAACTACAAGCATTCTGACACTCGTTTCGTAAAATCAGAATGACTATACCCGTATGATAATCCCTACATATCTTTCAGTGTCATGTTAGAAGCTGTATAATCATTGAGGGTAGGGTCGAGTTGTGAATTTAAACTTGTTTATTCTTTGAACTCGACGTGTTGGTGCAGATGCTGGCACTAGCATCGCTTTCACCGGTACCGAAACCACTAAGTTCTCTCTAATGACAATTAGTACATGAACATGGAAAGTTTTGTTCTGATATTTTTGTCAAACGGGCAAAGTATTGGAAGTAATGGAAGGAGAGTGAGTGAGTATGGTTTTACGCCGCGTTTAGCAATATTCCAGCAAAATCACGGCGGCGTACGCCTGAAATGGGCTTCACACATTGTACCCATGTCGGGAATCGAACTCAGGTCTTCGGCGTGACGAGCGAACGCTTTAACCACTAGGCTACCCGACCGCCCCCAATGGACGAAGAAATGCCATTGTATGTGTTTGAGAAAAGTACTTCGCGCATACACATTCCACAAAGCGACTTTACTAGTGGGGTTTACCGACACTTTTAACAATATTCCAGTTATATCACGGCGTGTCAGCTTAATGTGGGAGGAAAGCCCGAAGTGATGCAGGTGTCCGGCGTTTACCACTTTGGTGAAACCCACGAGGACAGGCAAGCTGCTGAAAAAGCTAGAAACATAATAAGGGCGAATGTGTGATTCGAACCTACGATCAACTGGTATCACCTGTGCTCCCTAGTTTAAACATGGACATTGTACTTACAATAGCGTCAAAATCACATTTTGCAAACATCGCAAGACTTTATTAGCACGGGTTATTACAAGCAGACACGTGCGCAAACACGTGCAATAAGTGCAATAATATGGAACAACGTTAACACCATTCCACCTCACATCACGCCAGAACTGCCTCCATTTCTTATGTTGTGAATTTGGAAGATTTCCTATCAGCATCCATGTTTCTAAAAGAATTATTAGATATTGGTATAAACTCAACACGCCCCTGTCTCACTTCAAGTTATCCTCGGTGCTGTACAATTTCATGTCTTTACATAGTGTGTTAAATAATCATTCTTATTCTTGGCTTAAGTTTGTTGAAAATATCCTTAACTCATGTGGGCTAAGTAATGTTTATATGTTCCCAGGTAATTTTAACAGAACATGGCTGCTTAATAAAGTAGAAACTACACTAAAAGATCACTTTTACCAAGTGTGGAGGAATGCAATATTATAAACACATTAAGACCCTACCATCACTTGATGCCTTTATCTTATTGCCCAAATATATTTACTACCCAATATTAAAATTTAAAATTAAAAAAAACATCCAATAATTGTTAACCTATTGAGACAGGGCGTTGGTATAATACTCCAAGGGAATTTAGAACTTGTAAATTGTGTGACTCTCCGATAATTGCAGTAGAGTTTCATTATATATTTCGTTGTCCTGCTTTTGATGAAAATGGAAAATTTTCAAATGTGGCATCTTTTAGACGGTTGTTTACATCATCAGATTTCACTGTTTTAAGAAACTTAGCAAAGTTTATAAATGTTATCTTCTCTGTAATATCAAAACTTAGATAATAGACATGCTTATTATATCTACCACAGTGACTGTTTACCTACAAAATTTTGTTTTATTCCGCCGTCATTTTGACTGCTTGTATATAATGATTGACATGTAAAATGTACTCTAATACCACCATGCGTGGTTCTCTGGAGAATAAAGTGAAGTAGAATCATGCAGATTCACCCTTGCTGTTACTGGAATTTGATTCTCTTTCTTCAAATGCAGGCACCACCTCATTCATGTGGAGGACGTCCCCGATCTCCGCGACCACACGATCTACTCAAAACGAATGTTCTTCGATGGAACCAATTCCTCCGTCTTCAGAGGCTGAGCGTGCTGTTGTAACATGAAATGTTGGACAAGTATTGTAACATGCACGACTTACACAAATCTATTTTGGGAGAAAAGAGCATGCATCCAACACACAGTGTTTATTAATTATTGATTTATTTGTTGCCTTATATTCAAACTTAAATTCTGTTCATTTCTTATTCGCTTACATGGGCGGATACAGCTTTTTTTAAAGGGGGGGAGGGTGTGTGTGTGTGTGTGCACAATTAAGATCTATTTATTGTCTTTGGTGGTAATGTATACAGAAATAAAGATTTTTTTTCGTAATAAAAAAAGTGTGTGTGTGTGTGCGTGCGTGCGCACCCCCGCCTCTGCATCCGCCCATGGCTTATAATTGTTTGTTTACGGTTGTAGATTTATGTGGCAATAGTTTACAAATGCAGTTGGTTTGTTCCGACGTCGTGTCTATTTTTGTTTGAAAGATGTTTATATATTCGATTTTTGTATGTTTATTTTATTACCATGACAACGAGGACTTTGTCAGCTCGTATTATCATAAGGCAGTTATAGTGTTGTCATAATTAGACGGTTAGTGTGTTGCATCTTACATCTTTTTTGTATTAAACTCCACTTGTGCATGGAATACCGATGCCCAATTTCATACTATTGATAATTTAGTTTCCTTTTATATCGTTGAATAATGGAGTTTGACAATTTGAAAACGGGTTCTTTTTTCACCACTCCTAAGGCGTTGAAAATGTTTGTAGTATATAAAATTATACGTAAAATGTTAAATGCCTCATATGCAAGAATTGAACCTTTCCAAGTTGAGATAGAATAGCCAGTTGTGTTCTCCTCCGTTATACAAGGCTGATTGGTTATTTGGGTATATAATAATTGAGTTTACTTTGTTTTTCTGTTTTTACCCAAGCATAAGTAGGGTTTGTGTTAATTATGGTTTTTCGAGTTGAATGTATATTGATATCTGTCTGTGTCTGCATGGATTTATGTATCTCTGTGAAACATATTTCAAATAAATATTTCTATACATGTTTAAGATTGGTTTTTATGTGTTCCATAGATCTGAACATAGGAATCGACAAAATAGTGTGATTGAGTTGGGTTTAACGGCGCTTTTAACAGTATTCCAGTTACATCACGGCGTGTCAGCTTAATGTGGGAGGAAAGCCCGAAGTGATGCAGGTCTCAGACGTTTACCACTTCGGTGAAACCCACGAGTACGGGAACGGTGCTGGCACACCTAGAAACATAATGGGCTACATCCACTGAATACTGCCAGATCTTTCCTATGGAAAATGAACTTCAGGCGTCGAGTGAAACGATTGTTGTCTCAAATTAGGAAGTACACTCGATCACATAATATTTTAAAACTAATGACTCAGACATTCATTTGTAAAGGTAAGGTTTGACTATTCAAATGTACATGATATCATTAAAATCATGGTCATCCCATTACGGGTCACGTCAAAGCGACCTTTCGCGAACTTTGACCGACCACTGAAATGACTAACAAGAAGTCGACATCAGCCAATTAGAAAGCAGCTTTCTCGAGCTTTACGGCACTCGTTTCAACCTAGCGACTTCCAATTCAGACTACGCTTGAAAAATATGTTGACACAGTTCTCGATTAAAATTTTGAAAACTGAACAAACGAACATTCCGGAATGTCTAATATGTGGTTCAGATTGTATGGCAGTGCTTCCCAGGTACAGTGCAACGCCTCCTCTGTTCAAATGTTTATCCCATGGAAGCGAAAGACAGACGATAAGTTTGACGGAATCAGTCGTACGGGCCGTAACGCGTTCGGAATACGCCGTGTTACGTTTTCGAGGTTGCATGATTAGGAAACATATTCCGACTGTCACTTTCACGATGTGGTAAGCGAAACTTTGA
Organism: Haliotis cracherodii; assembly: GCF_022045235.1. Lineage (NCBI taxonomy): Eukaryota > Metazoa > Mollusca > Gastropoda > Lepetellida > Haliotidae > Haliotis > Haliotis cracherodii. The sequence continues at coordinate 12,485,581 of NW_027266286.1, forward strand.
TTGGTCGGATGAAATGTCGTTCTGACGTGACCCGTAGTGGGATGTCCTCAGATCTTTGTTTAGCGATAGCCAGAACAAAGATCTGATTTTAATGAGATTGGTACGGTCCAGAGTAGTTAATATTATGTGACACGTCCGGCGCCGATAGTACCATGACAACACATGGAGCCTGATCACCAGATACATTAAGTAAAAAACACAGATTACTTGGGACTATTCCTGTTCCAGTCAAACTAGAGGCTAACAGCATGAGTACCCATTAAACGTTCTGGAACAATGACGCACAGCCTGAACCAACTGATCCACAAAAATATTTATTCAATCGTATTACAAATACAATGTATATATCTAAAATGCATAAAATGAAACTTATAACAATCGTCTTAGGAAAAAACCTACAATTATTGCGGTGAGCAGATAGAGGTGAGCATTTAGCTAGGCGACCTGTATTAAACTTCAGGTATGTCAGACAGACATCTAATAACAATTGGGTATATTTCAACAGCATTTGTAAAATAAGCTAAACAGCAATTATAAATGAAGCAAAACATCTGTCTTAATCATAAATCCGCAGATGAACAAAACCGTCACCCATGAGGTATTTAGTGTGTCTCACATAATACTAGCTACAACACATCCAATACGAAATAAGTACAATGAAACCCAGTTAATCTACACACCCTTGGTCGGACACCGTGTCTATTGGGTGATACTGAGTTAAACAATCTACAAAAAATATTTGTTAGTACCGACATAAGTTCATCCAGATTTGTGGGGGTTCTTACGTATTTTAGAGGAAGGAATTTCCACAACAAAGTCTCACTTACATTTGGAGTTTTATGTACTTTAGACATGGATTTTAGGGATTTATATGATAAATTCTCACTTACATCATCTTCCGATGGAGGGAGTTAACTGACTATAAATGTCTAGTTTCCACCCTTGACAAACTAGGCTGCAATTATGGAGTCTTTTTTGGCTGGACTAACGAGTCAATAACGAGTGCATAGCCAATCAAAATCCCGAAATGAAATTGACGTCCTATACGTAAAACTGCCGTGCACATTGCAAGATTTGCAGAGCATTTGTACTGTCAACTGGGCATCGACAGATATTTTCCAGATCTTTCATGTTTTTAATCAAGGTTCTTGATACACTTCAAGAGGTAAGACCCATTTTATTACAATATAGATCTTGACAATCGATCAGACTAGAAACCGCCATTTTGTTTGACATTTCTGCCTAGTTCGGCAAAGGTGGAAACTGGACAATTATAGTCAGTTAACTCCCTTGCCTCGGGAAAATGCACTCACACATTGTAAATAATAATTTCTATCAAACAGTAATTATTGTAGTGAGTGAGTATGGTTTTACGCCCCTTTTAGCAATATTACAGCAATATCACAGCGAGGGACACCAGAAATGGGCTTCACTTATTGTACCCATGTCAGGAATCGAACCCGGTCTACGGCGTGACGAGCGAGCGCTTTAACCACTAGGCTACCCGACCGCCCCTAGTAATTACAGCAAGATGCAAACGAAACGAGAGTTTCATCCCTTGGCTTAAACATCAACAGTAGACCAGATAACAGTAAACGCACACCTGGTTATGTCAATTTTAGCTGTGACATTTGCAGCAATCTCATTAAAATCACAAAAGTCATGATCTTCCCAAAACAAGGCACATTTCATACAAATAAACATTCTTCAAAATACAAAAACTAAAAAAATGTATCAAAAGGTCGCATCACATCCACTGACTGCCATAGTCTATTTCACTAAAGCTACTTTTACAAAAATATGTTATCATAAGTTTTGATTAAAAATCGCATGTTCTAATGAATGTCCCGGACAATGTCTGAATTTGACAAATAATAAAGAGACACTTATTCACATTTTGTCCCTGTTTTATAGAAAACATTTTTCAAGGGGAATAATGTTCCACAATGTGGTGTCAAGTCTTGACTTAACAAATGTATTTATTGTGTGAGATATTATCTCTTTTCAACCAGGGAATAATTTCCTAAAAGGTTATCATCAAACACAGTGGAATTTGTACGACTCCATTTAAACTTGTCAGGACAACCAATTTGTCCGAGCATATTCCCCCACTTTAAGGCTAGTGTTGATGTCTGAGGGGGCTATGTAATCAAATACAACACTATTGTTATGAATGACCATTCTTACTACATGTTAGGGAGAAGTGTTAGTAAATGCAATTCAGTGTACAACAAGAGTTAGCCACTAACGTGGCTATATCCCCCGCCCATGTTGCAGAATTTATGACATAATTAAATCTAAACAAACCCTAACATTCTTTAACCGAGATGATACTTGTCATGGAAATCGCAAAAAATAAAAGAATTTGGAACCAAAGTCCATCTTGCTGCCATGGAAACGTAAAAAATAAAAATTTCTAAAACTTCCAAATAGCAAAAGGCACCAGTTCAGTATGTACCTGACAAATCTGCACAGTTTGATGAAAACATATTGAACGGTTTATGAGTTATGCTCCGAAACGAACCCTATCCTCACAGAACCGAAGTCCATCTTGTTGCCATGGAAACGTACAAAATAAAAATTTCAAAAATTTCTAAATAGCAAAAGGCAACAGTTCAGCAAGTACTTGACAGACCTGAGTTTCATGAAAAAATATTGAACGGTTTCTGAGTTATGCTCCGGAAACAAAACGTGACAGACGGACGGAGTCCGTTTCTATATCCCTATAATTAATGGAATAAATTTGTTTAATATAGGTCATAGCTCATTCAATCTCAAATGTTTCTGTGAACTGTGTCTGAAGTTGTTGCGGGTGGTCGACAGTGTATTTGAGAGTTATCTCCCTTGAAACCTGTTTGTCAAGGTTCAGCTTCCACACAATGTGGTTTTGTTTGGTGATGTGTGGGTTAGTATTCTTCTCTGGGTGTTTCATATCAAGACAGGGTTCCAACAGCGCAACCTGCAAAGAAAAAATAACCTTCTGCTAAATAACTGAACATAAAATGCATTGACAAAAAGAAGTAAGAGACAAAGTCATGTATGTACATGATGAACCCAACCACTGATCTTACTCACAGTCCAGAGAAAAGAAGTAGCACCAGTAATATTAATAGCGTCATAAATTGGCAAAGTGAGTGAGTGAGTTGGGTTTAACGCCACTTTTAACAGTATTCCAGTTACATCACCGCGAGTCAGCTTAATGTGGGAGGAAAGCCTGAAGTGATGCAGGTCTCAGACGTTTACCACTTCCGTGAAACCCACGAGCATGGGTATGGTGCTGACAAACCTAGAAACATAATTGGGGCGAACCGGGATTCGAACCTGCAATCACAGGTTTCTGGCGTGCCCAAGGGATGCAACTCTGCACAGCGAATCGCGGCGCCTTAGACGACTGGACCACCCGTGCCCCCCATAAATTGGCAAAGGTTTTTGGAGAAATAATATGTTTTGAGGCACTACCGTATTCGATGTAATAAGCACCCTGCTTTAATAAGCGGCGATATTTGCTAATATATTGGCTAGTGAACAATCCCAATTAGCGCCCTTCTGATTGATCAATGTACACAAGACTTATTTATTTGTGTTTAATACACACTCGTTTGTTATATTCACCCTTAATTACGGGTAATTAAATTCTGGAAAAAATATATCTGTCGTGTATAATACGAACAGACTTTTCTTTTGTATCATTTCATAAACCATGAAATTTAAGATCTTTCAACTCTTTCACCAAATTTATATTCTAAAAAGAGCCCCTTATTTCTAATTTTGAGAGCGCCCTTGGCGCTTATTACGTTGAATACGCTATGTCAATCTTTTAGATTCTTAATGATATTTCACTATTTCAAAATGTTTTTGATTTGAAAAAAAGAAACCTAACATTTTGATTAAAAATGCCATGAGCAAGTATCAGTCAGTGTAGGATGCTGCCATGGCTGGCCATACTCCTAGAATTTCAGGGTCATTTAAAAAATAGAAGATGTTGACGGACGAAACGAAGGAAAGATGGATGACAGACAACGACCCAGGCGATAGGCAAGCTTTTTGTAAAAAAAACTGTAAATCACTAAATACAATGCCTTATTTCATCAGTACATTTATCATGGAAAATCAAAGAGCTGCTTTAGTATTGCTTACCTTGATTTTCTCATCACTACTGCGTGGCAGCTGGAGCTTCAGGACAATATCGATGGTGTACTCATGAGTGTTCTTGATCTCCACCACTTGCTCGAAGGTTGTGGTGGTGGACTTGCTGATGAGACCGGAGGAGCTCGTGAACTTCTTGAGTGGCTTATAGATCACCCTGACCGCAGGATCGACACCCAGGGAACACAAGAACTCCTCCCCCGGGGACACCAGCTTGATCTCAGCCTGGCAATAGAAGCAGATGTTACCACAGGGATAGAACCTGATTGTCTTTTCTGTCTGGCCTACTTAGCTGTGGGCGACCTATGTGATTATGTTGTTAGGGTCCCTGACTTGGTTGATGCACGTCATTGTATCCCAGTTGAGTAGATCGATGCTCACGTTGTTAGTCAATGGATTGTCTTGTCCAGACTTGAATATTCACAAACTGACGTGATCTATAGCTGTGCAGCTTTAGACAACATACATACAAACAAAAAACATTGCAGAGTGACTTACTTTGCTGTCTGACTTACTCTGTTGTGTCACTAGCTCTGTTGTGTGAATTACTCTGTTGTGCGACTTAATCTCTTCTGTGACTTACTTTGTTGTATGACATATTCTGTGACTTACTTTGTTGTGTGACTTACTTTTTTGTGTGACTTACTTTGTTGTTGTGTTACTTACTTTGCTGTGATTTACTTTGTTGTGTGACTTAGTCTGTTGTGTTATTTACTTTGTTTCGTTACTTACTTCGTTGTGTAGCTTACTTTATTGTGTGACTTACTTTGCTGTGTGACTTACTGCGCTGTGACATACTTTGTTGTGTGACTTACTCTGTTGTGCAACTTAATCTCTTCTGTGACTTACTTTGTTGTGTGACTTACTTTGTTGTATTTTGCTGTGCAACTTACTTTGTTGTGTGACTTACTTTGCTCTGTGACTTACTCTGTTGTGTAACTTACCTTGCTATATCAAATCACTCTCAACAAATTTAAAAGATCTTATATCCTCACCTTAGCAACAAAGCTGTTGTCAAGGAATATACTTGTTGCCCCTGGTAACAGTGTAAACATGGAGTTGTTGGTGACCTTGGCCTGCAGATATGCCCTGGGTTCCACCTTGGGGAGAGTGATATATTCGAGCTTGGGCTTGACATCGAATATTCCAACAGACACCTTGTGTGGCATGTTGTCACTTGGGATGGTTGACTGACGCGCTATTTCGTAGGATGTACTGGTGGCCGATTCATTCACCTGAAATCGCGGAGAGATTAAAGGAAAGGGGATCATGGATAAATTAGACAGCAAAAGAGGAGTTGCAGAAATTTACTCAGCGGCCAGTCATTTATTATATACTGAGTCAAATTAAAAACTTCACATTTTTAAAAGTAATCCCATATATGATATACAACGGACAAATGTATCAGAGAAGGTAATTTTTAATCATTAATGTCCAAAGAAGGATTTTAACTAACGGTGTAAACCATAATTTGTTCCAAGCACCTACGGTATTCGGTAATAACATCAACAGTTTAAATCATAAGTCCCAAGCACGAGAATCTGATGGCACACAAGTTCAGTAGCGTGTATGGCCACCATGTGCGTTGACAACTGTCACACAACGCCTTCGCATGGACCTTGTGATGCTTGTGAACAAACGATTGGGAAGATGACGCCATTGTTGCTGCAAAATGGTGCCAAGATCTTTCAAATTCTGTGGTTGGTTCTGGAGAGTGCGCAGACTTCTGTCAAGAGCATCCCAGACGTGTTCGATGTGATTGAGGTCGGGAGTCCTTGACGGCCAGTCCATGACGTTGACTCCTGCATTCTGAAGGAAATTCCTTGTCAAAATTGCTGTGTGGGGTCTGGCATTGTCGTGTTGGAAGATCAAAGTGGGTCCATGTGCTGCCATGAAAGGCAGAAGTTCTGGTGCCAGTACCTGGTCGCGGTAAGCAGTAGCGTTGAGGTTGCCATGGATGACAAGAAGCCTGGAACGTGCATTGCCACAGAAAGCACCCCACACCATGACACTTCCGCCGCGAAATCTGTCAACTTCCTGTACACAACACTGGGCGTAACATTCATGACGGCGCCTCCACACCCTCGCCCTACCATCAGCAAATCGTAGATTAAATCGGGGTTCATCACTGAAGACGACTTGCTTCCAATTCCATCGTAAGTGTCGCTGTGCCCACAATTGACGTTGACGTCTGTGTAATTGAGTCAGAATCGGCCCGCAGTATGGCCGTCGTGCTTGAAGGTGAGCAGTTCTCAGACAGTTTCAAACAGTTTGCGCACTCAGTCTACCCCTAAAGAGTTCATTTCTATTTGATGTAGCCGTCAAAAATCGGGTAAGGAGGTGACATAAGACAATCTGACGATCCTCTGCATGTGACGTCACATGTGGTCGACCTGGCCGAGGGCGATCAGCGGTGTTACCTGTTTGCTGTAGATGCGTCTGTAAATCATAAACAGTCTGTCGACTACAACCCATTTGCCACATAGTGCTGTGCACATGATTTTCATCAATTCACCTGCACAAAAACGGGCGTTATCTGAAGACAATACGTGGCCATTACCGTTTAAATACACAATAAGGGCCCACACTGATAACTGGTCAAAATGTTAAAATTTTAGGATTGTGAAGTTTTTAAATTGGTTCAGTATAGTATAGGTGGGGGCAGTCATGAGAAAATATTACATGCATTTTGGGGTGAATAAAATTGGGGGTGGGGGAGATTTTACAGAAGATATTTTATTGTTTGACATTTCTCTGTTTTGAGCTTGTTTGTCCATGTATCAAAGTGAGGTTGCTCTCCGTTCCCACCTCGCAAATGTATTATGCACATAACACAAAACTGTTATATAATGTTGGTTCGTTCATAAGCAGTCCTCAATATGTCTATCTCGTTCTTAGTCAGTCTGCAGTCCGTTTGAATCCAGTTCAGATCGTGTAAAAGTGTCCGTTCACCTCGTCCTGTCAACATTTTGAAGCAGTTCGAGCACGTTCGTAGCCGTTCTTAACCCGTTCTTAACCAATTCAACCTCATTCTACCTCGTTCAAAATACGTCCAAGCCAGTTCTAACTAATTCTTAACCCGGCCAACCAGTTCGCAGTACGTCCTCATCTCGTCCCAAATGCCTGTGTATTCGCGTCCTGGCCCATCCTGGCCCAACTCCTATGGATACGAAGCGTGTTGTAGCCAGTCTTCATTCAAGTTCAGGGCTCCGAGCTGTACACATCCTGCCTCCAAAGAAAAGTCAACCCGGTCAGTGTGCACACGTACTGAAATTTATGTCCTATTGCACCACGCCGTAACACGTCCCTAGTAGGGTCGAAGTACGGCAATTCCGTTCGAAGTAAGGCAATTCCATTCGTACTACGTCTTTCTCGTTTTAAGTACATTGCCAATCCGACTAATTGCAGAACGGGATGGACAGGATAAAATTTTGAGCAGACTCAAAGTTCTGGAGCACCCTCCGCATCCGAGCCCGTCCATGAAGTTCGTAAAAAGATTGTCAATAGTTGCTATTACTTCCACTATGTTCATACACAGTTGGAGCCCATTCGACAACATTTTCACGAACGTATTGAGAACTAGTTTGGTGTGATGGGGGTATAAGAAACAAAGAATTCCCATTATGATGCAAGACATCTCCTTAACATTCAGTCTACTTAAGAGAAATTGAAAGTTAAGATATGGATAGACAGCATGACAAAGGTTCGCTTGCAGCTTCTTTCCCAGTAAACAATCCCAAAACATGGAACAGGTATGTATGTTGAGAGTTACCACAATCACTGCAATACTTTTATTTGGAGCACAATCATCTACAAGAAACTAGTTGATAACTTTAAAAGTGGGGAACAATCTGAACAAATTTGAGCTCTTTGATTAATAAAATCCCCTTTGTTACTGCATGTGTTGTTACTTCTGTGTTGTCACTGCATGTGTTGTCACTGCATGTGTTGTCACTGCATGTGTTGTTGCTTCTGTCTTGTCACTGCATGTGTTGTCACTGCATGTGTTGTTGCTTCTGTCTTGTCACTGCATGTGTTGTCACTGCATGTGTTGTTGCTTCTGTCTTGTCACTGCATGTGTTGTTACTTCTGTGTTGTCACTGCATGTGTTGTCACTGCATGTGTTGTCACTGCATGTGTTGTTGCTTCTGTCTTGTCACTGCATGTGTTGTTACTTCTGTGTTGTCACTGCATGTGTTGTTACTTCTGTGTTGTCACTGCATGTGTTGTTACTTCTGTCTTGTCACTGCATGTGTTGTCACTGCATGTGTTGTCACTGCATGTGTTGTTGCTTCTGTCTTGTCACTGCATGTGTTGTCACTGCATGTGTTGTCACTGCATGTGTTGTCACTGCATGTGTTGTTACTTCTGTCTTGTCACTGCATGTGTTGTCACTGCATGTGTTGTTGCTTCTGTCTTGTCACTGCATGTGTTGTCACTGCATGTGTTGTCACTGCATGTGTTGTCACTGCATGTGTTGTTGCTTCTGTGTTGTCACTGCATGTGTTGTTACTTTTGTCCTGTCACTGCATGTGTTGTCACTGCATGTGTTGTTGCTTCTGTCTTGTCACTGCATGTCTTGTCACTGCATGTGTTGTCACTGCATGTGTTGTCACTGCATGTGTTGTTACTTCTGTCTTGTCACTGCATGTGTTGTCACTGCATGTGTTGTCACTGCATGTGTTGTCACTGCATGTGTTGTCACTGCATGTGTTGTTACTTCTGTCTTGTCACTGCATGTGTTGTCACTGCATGTGTTGTCACTGCATGTGTTGTTACTTCTGTCTTGTCACTGCATGTGTTGTCACTGCATGTGTTGTCACTGCATGTGTTGTCACTGCATGTGTCGTTACTTCTGTCTTGTCACTGCATGTGTTGTCACTGCATGTGTTGTCACTGCATGTGTTGTTACTTCTGTCTTGTCACTGCATGTGTTGTCACTGCATGTGTCGTTACTTCTGTCTTGTCACTGCATGTGTTGTTACTTCTGTCTTGTCACTGCATGTGTTGTCACTGCATGTGTTGTCACTGCATGTGTTGTCACTGCATGTGTTGTTACTTCTGTCTTGTAACTGCATGTGTTGTTACTTCTGTCTTGTCACTGCATGTGTTGTCACTGCATGTGTTGTCACTGCATGTGTTGTTACTTCTGTCTTGTCACTGCATGTGTTGTCACTGCATGTGTTGTCACTGCATGTGTTGTCACTGCATGTGTTGTCACTGCATGTGTTGTCACTGCATGTGTTGTTACTTCTGTCTTGTCACTGCATGTGTTGTCACTGCATGTGTTGTCACTGCATGTGTTGTCACTGCATGTGTTGTCACTGCATGTGTTGTCACTGCATGTGTTGTTACTTCTGTCTTGTCACTGCATGTGTTGTCACTGCATGTGTTGTCACTGCATGTGTTGTTACTTCTGTCTTGTCACTGCATGTGTTGTCACTGCATGTGTTGTCACTGCATGTGTTGTCACTGCATGTGTCGTTACTTCTGTCTTGTCACTGCATGTGTTGTCACTGCATGTGTTGTCACTGCATGTGTTGTTACTTCTGTCTTGTCACTGCATGTGTTGTCACTGCATGTGTCGTTACTTCTGTCTTGTCACTGCATGTGTTGTTACTTCTGTCTTGTCACTGCATGTGTTGTCACTGCATGTGTTGTCACTGCATGTGTTGTCACTGCATGTGTTGTTACTTCTGTCTTGTAACTGCATGTGTTGTTACTTCTGTCTTGTCACTGCATGTGTTGTCACTGCATGTGTTGTCACTGCATGTGTTGTTACTTCTGTCTTGTCACTGCATGTGTTGTCACTGCATGTGTTGTCACTGCATGTGTTGTCACTGCATGTGTTGTCACTGCATGTGTTGTCACTGCATGTGTTGTTACTTCTGTCTTGTCACTGCATGTGTTGTCACTGCATGTGTTGTCACTGCATGTGTTGTCACTGCATGTGTTGTCACTGCATGTGTTGTCACTGCATGTGTTGTCACTGCATGTGTTGTCACTGCATGTGTTGTTACTTCTGTCTTGTCACTGCATGTGTTGTTACTTCTGTCTTGTTACTGCATGTGTTGTTACTTCTGTCTTGTCACTGCATGTGTTGTCACTGCATGTGTTGTTACTTCTGTCTTGTCACTGCATGTGTTGTCACTGCATGTGTTGTTACTTCTGTCTTGTCACTGCATGTGTTGTCACTGCATGTGTTGTCACTGCATGTGTTGTCACTGCATGTGTTGTTACTTCTGTCTTGTCACTGCATGTGTTGTCACTGCATGTGTTGTTACTTCTGTCTTGTCACTGCATGTGTTGTTACTTCTGTCTTGTCACTGCATGTGTTGTTACTGCATGTGTTGTCACTGCATGTGTTGTCACTGCATGTGTTGTTACTTCTGTCTTGTCATTGCATGTGTTGTTACTTCTGTCTTGTCACTGCATGTGTTGTCACTGCATGTGTTGTTACTTCTGTCTTGTCACTGCATGTGTTGTCACTGCATGTGTTGTTACTTCTGTCTTGTCACTGCATGTGTTGTCACTGCATGTGTTGTTACTTCTGTCTTGTCACTGCATGTGTTGTCACTGCATGTGTTGTTACTTCTGTCTTGTCACTGCATGTGTTGTCACTGCATGTGTTGTTACTTCTGTCTTGTCACTGCATGTGTTGTCACTGCATGTGTTGTTACTTCTGTCTTGTCACTGCATGTGTTGTCACTGCATGTGTTATTACTTCTGTCTTGTCACTGCATGTGTTGTCACTGCATGTGTTGTTACTTCTGTCTTGTCACTGCATGTGTTGTCACTGCATGTGTTATTACTTCTGTCTTGTCACTGCATGTGTTATTACTCTGTCTTGTCACTGCATGTGTTGTTACTTCTGTCTTGTCACTGCATGTGTTATTACTCTGTCTTGTCACTGCATGTGTTATTACTCTGTCTTGTCACTGCATGTGTTATTACTCTGTCTTGTCACTGCATGTGTTATTACTCTGTCTTGTCACTGCATGTGTTATTACTCTGTCTTGTCACTGCATGTGTTATTACTCTGTCTTGTCACTGCATGTGTTGTCACTGCATGTGTTGTCACTGCATGTGTTGTTACTGCATGTGTTGTTACTGCATGTGTTGTCACTGCATGTGTTGTTACTTCTGTCTTGTCACTGCATGTGTTATTACTCTGTCTTGTCACTGCATGTGTTATTACTCTGTCTTGTCACTGCATGTGTTATTACTCTGTCTTGTCACTGCATGTGTTATTACTCTGTCTTGTCACTGCATGTGTTATTACTCTGTCTTGTCACTGCATGTGTTATTACTCTGTCTTGTCACTGCATGTGTTATTACTCTGTCTTGTCACTGCATGTGTTATTACTCTGTCTTGTCACTGCATGTGTTGTCACTGCATGTGTTGTTACTGCATGTGTTGTTACTGCATGTGTTGTCACTGCATGTGTTGTTACTTCTGTCTTGTCACTGCATGTGTTATTACTCTGTCTTGTCACTGCATGTGTTATTACTCTGTCTTGTCACTGCATGTGTTGTCACTGCATGTGTTGTCACTGCATGTGTTGTCACTGCATGTGTTGTTACTTCTGTCTTGTCACTGCATGTGTTGTCACTGCATGTGTTGTTACTTCTGTCTTGTCACTGCATGTGTTGTCACTGCATGTGTTGTTACTTCTGTCTTGTCACTGCATGTGTTATTACTCTGTCTTGTCACTGCATGTGTTATTACTCTGTCTTGTCACTGCATGTGTTGTCACTGCATGTGTTGTCACTGCATGTGTTGTCACTGCATGTCTTGTCACTGCATGTGTTGTTACTTCTGTCTTGTTACTGCATGTGTTGTCACTGCATGTGTTGTCACTGCATGTGTTGTTACTTCTGTCTTGTTACTGCATGTCTTGACACTGCATGTGTTGTCACTGCATGTGTTGTCACTGCATGTGTTGTTACTTCTGTCTTGTCACTGCATGTGTTGTCACAGCATTCACTATGAAAAGAGAAATTTTACAACATATCTAGCGACAACACATGCAGTGTCAAGACATGCACTTTGAAGACAGAGGTGACAACACATGCAGTGACAACACATGCAGTGACAACTCATGCAGTGTCAAGACATGCACTATGAAGACAGAAGTGACAACTCATGCAGTGTCAAGACATGCACTATGAAGAGAGAAGTGACAACACATGTAGTGACAACACATGCAGTGACAACTCATGCAGTGACAAGACAGAGTAATAACACATGCAGTGACAAGACAGAGTAATAACACATGCAGTGACAAGACAGAAGTAACAACACATGCAGTGACAACACATGCAGTGTCAAGACAGAAGAGACAACACATGCAGTGCCAAGACAGAAGAGACAACACATACAGTGTCAAGACAGAAGAGACAACACATGCAGTGTCAAGACAGAAGAGACAACACATGCAGTGTCAAGACAGAAGAGACAACACATGCAGTGTCAAGACAGAAGTGAAAACACCTGGATACCTTTGTCTCGACATACGACATTGGAGAGGACATTGCCAGTTCTTCAGACCCGTAATCTTCAAATCCCCGTTCATCCAGGGACAGGGCCATCATTGGAGCCGATTTCAAAGCAATGCCCCCTTGCTTCTTTATAAGAGACCTGTTATTGGTTGTAAGAAACAAATCTTATAGTACTTGAAATAAACCTAAATTAGAAAATGTACAACTTCATGGAAAACGATATTAGTTGTTAAGTTGTTATCCATAAAGTTGTACCTTTTCTTATTTACTCACCAACTTCATGAATGCCCATCAAACAACTGAAATAAATAAACCTACCATTGAATGAGTGTAACCCATGGGTTGAGGAGGTGAATCACATCTAAGTCTTGCAGAACAGGAATACACATCTCCACAATAAGAATCGTGCAAGGAAGTAGCCCCAAGAGAGTGATTATTGGCTCTGGCCCGAGGCATGAATCTAAACATCAGAGTATGTATAACAGAGACCTACAGGTGAGATCTGAGTTACCCAGTCTAGTAAGATCTGTAGTTACCCAGAGTCTAGTGAGATCTTAGTTACTCATGGTCATGTGAGATCTTAGTTGGACAGAGTCTAGTGAAATCTTAGCTAGAGTCCTGAGAGATCTTAGTAACTCAAAGTCTGGTGAGATCTTTGTTACCCACGGTCTAGAGAGAGCTTTGTTACTCATGGTCTAGTGAGATCTTGGAGAGCCAGCATCTTGTGAGATCTTGGTTAGCCCGAGTCTAGTGAGGTCTTAGTTACTCCTGGGTCTAGTGAGGTCTTAGTTACTCCTGGGTCTAGTGAGGTCTTAGTTACCCCTGGGTCTAGTGAGATCTTAGTTACCCCTGGGTCTAGTGAGATCTTGGTTAGCCCGAGTCTAGTGAGGTCTTAGTTACTCCTGGGTCTAGTGAGGTCTTAGTTACCCCTGGGTCTAGTGAGATCTTGGTTAGCCCGAGTGTATACGTAGTGAGGTCTTAGTTACTCCTGGGTCTAGTGAGGTCTTAGTTACCCCTGGGTCTAGTGAGATCTTAGTTACTCCTGGGTCTAGTGAGGTCTTAGTTACCCCTGGGTCTAGTGAGATCTTAGTTACCCCTGGGTCTAGTGAGATCTTGGTTAGCCCGAGTCTAGTGAGGTCTTAGTTACTCCTGGGTCTAGTGAGGTCTTAGTTACCCCTGGGTCTAGTGAGATCTTGGTTAGCCCGAGTGTATACGTAGTGAGGTCTTAGTTACTCCTGGGTCTAGTGAGGTCTTAGTTACCCCTGGGTCTAGTGAGATCTTAGTTACTCCTGGGTCTAGTGAGATCTTAGTTACTCCTGGGTCTAGTGAGATCTTAGTTACTCCTGGGTCTAGTGAGATCTTGGTAAGCCAGAGTCTAGTGAGGTCTTAGTTACCCAGGCTCCAATGAAATCTTTGTTACCCCTGGGTCTAATGAGATCTTAGTTACCCCTGGGTCTAGTGAGATCTTAGTTACCCCTGGGTCTAGTGAGATCTTAGTTACCCAGGCTCCAATGAAATTTTTGTTACCCCTGGGTCTAGTGAGATCTTTGTTACCCCTGGGTCTAGTGAGATCTTAGTTACCCCTGGGTCTAGTGAGATCTTAGTTACCCCTGGGTCTAGTGAGATCTTAGTTACACCTGGGTCTAGTGAGATCGTGGTAAGCAAGAGTCTAGTGAGGTCTTAGTTACCCAGGCTCCAATGAAATCTTTGTTACCCCTGGGTCTAGTGAGATCTTGGTTGTCCAGTCTTGTGAGATAGTAAGCCAAAGTACAGTGAGATCTCAGCATGTCTAGTGAGATCTTAGTTAGCCGGTCAATTCTTGGTTAGCCGGCATCAGGTGGGAATGATTTCTGCAATATCACAACTTAAATGGATAGCTAAGAAGGTTTTAAAGTCTGAAGACTGGTTACTCAAAATTCAACTTTATAAGTAAAACAACCGCAGAATTTGGAAGAAAATGTGTCAGAAAACAAAATGGAAAGATAGTAATACGTTACTTCCTTAAGCGCCCTGTATTAATATCACCAAGTGATTGCTCAGGACCCTACATAAAGACAAAGGCTTGAGATCATCCTGTGGAACTTTTAGAACAGAAACATTTTTAATCTTAGCCACAAACAAAATTTCAGCTTCATAGGACTTCATGTCTGGAGTAATGATGGTACGCAAGGGTGAAATATCCTAGGAGAGCAGAGTAAACTACACCAGCCATCCATACTATTTGTTAGATCGCCTCTGTCTAGACCTTCTCAAGGGTTCGATCCCCGGCAGCAGCATACCGAAAGATGGTACATGTGCTTCTGTGTGGGGCAGGACTGAAGCCCTAGAAACTCTCATGAGTCAAGCTGCTTAACATGGTCACCCATCCAACTACCCTCCAGACCAACATTGCCTAACTTCACCTGATTTGTGATCTGTGCGCTGTGCACAGGACCACGTGCCACCACAATGTAGGTGGCATTAGAAACTGTGATGTACCTGCTGCGATAGTTGAACGATCTCTGGATGCTGAGAACAGCGGTGCCCAACTGCGGTACCGAGCCTCCGACACTGGGACTGGCAGTCGATAGGAACAATTTAGCATCCGTCCAATCCTCACCAGTTATCTGAGTTATCTGCCCATAGTACATGATCTGGAAAAGAAGTTGTATTTCTCAAATATCTCGTGTATCATATCTTCATTCTATAATGATACCCAAGTGAGCTTCCACAGGACATATCGTTCGGGTGAGATCAATGAATTGCGTCACAATGCTTTGCAGAATACTGTGAAGTCATCTGTTACCATGACAACCTGCAAAGATGATGGGTAGAATAGGTCTTCAGCATCCAAAATGCAAAAGCACTTTACATTTATATTAAAATGTAAAGTGCTTTTGCATTTTGTCTTATCAGGGAGAGTCACAAAAATGTACAAAGACTTATGGAGGGTCATCCTAAAATATGACAAACATTAGTGTCATATATTATTTTCAGTACATTAGCATGATTAGTGTATGCACAAAAACGTCCACACACAATGTAGACTTTATGTAGGAATATTTGGAGTGGGGAGATCTTGAGATCGCATGCTATTATTGAGTTCTTTTGAGGTGAGGCAGATTACAGAACTTGTAAAGTGATTTGCAAGTGTGTGTGTGAGTGTGTGTGTTTGTGTGAGTGTGAGAGTGTGAGTGTGAGTGTGAGAGTGTGAGTGTGTGAGAGAGAGAGAGAGAGAGAGAGAGAGAGAGAGAGAGAGAGACTGACTTATCAGGTTACAGTAGTTTAAAACAACTGTCTTCATCTTGAAGATGATGATTTTGGTGACACTTCATTTGTATTGCATGTGAGATTGTTAAGTTCTCCATGACATGCAAATAGTATCTAAAAATAATCAAATCTAACCATTTCGTTTCTTTTTTTGAGAATACATTGCACAAATTGCCGTTAAAATGTTCCAGAAACAAAATACTAATACCCCTGACATCGACTCCGAAAATCAGCTGAAGAACAATTTTGATATTGGAAATATAATAAAACCACAACGTGTGACCTGGTTTCTTTTAAAAACCACAATAATATAACATAGTAATGGCATGATGCAAAAATGCACTGGTGCATCATTGGCAAGCTTTGCCGGATACAGTACACTCGACATAAAAAAACAACAACCTTTTCTCAGAAAATCCACTTATCAAATTCAAACTTTGCACTGCACCTCTCCTATTGGTATAGAAACTGAACCCCCTATTGGAAAAGAGTCCATGAAGTAATTTTCAAGTTATATGTTGAACAAATGTTGAAGTAAAAAGAAACCTCTAATATGAAAAGGAAAGAAGTTATTTGTTGCACAAAAGATTGAGGATTCAAAGTAAAAAAAATCAAATAATTAATTCCAGCTAAAAAGTTGTCCATTAAAATATTATATCACAAGAAATGATGAAAATGGTGTGCGATTTTTGAAAAAAACATACCAAAGTTAAAATTGTTTAATATAATAGAACTAAATTGTATTCATTTGAAACCAAATATTCTACCAAATATAAGAAACATCTTATCATGATCTTATTTTAGCTACCTAGGTTTGAACTGAAGGTATTCTTCCAATACACAATACAGACATTCTGATTTGAGCTGAGGAAAGTATATTTGATGAAAGAGGGGACAGGAAGTGGGTCAGGGTTATGAACAATTTAACAGACAAAAATGCCCATTTTCTGACCTTTCCGAGATTTAAAGAGATTTATGATGTCAAAACCTATTTTTCGAATTCTTAGGAATAATAACTAAATAAGCTCTGTGTCAACGTATTGACTTAAGATTGACAGAAGATTGAACTCTCCTCCTCTCCCACCCAAATTACTTCATCTACTAAAAGATCAGGCATCATGTTATTTCTACACAACATTAATTGAGAAACACTGCCACAAAAATCAACATATTAGAAAAAGGGAGCATGAACTGCAGAAACATATCCCTTGTGAAAAATGGAAAAAATACATCATGATTTGATTTAGTTGTACAGGGTACACTCCACTGCAGTGGTGTCAATACAAACTCTTACACAACATCCTACCTACTAAAAATCTGTTAAAAAATAAAGGGTAATGTCTACAATGAAACATGAGACTTTTGTAAATAACAATCACAAACTATACAACGTGTTTGGGGACTGTAGAAAAAAAATCGCCCACATACTTTGAAAGTTGGCTTCTTGAGAAAGCAGAATTGAAAATCATTCTTAACAAGGAGAAAATATTTCTTGCTTTCCCGGAAAGAAAATAATGACCCTGTAAATATAATCGTTATGTTTGTTAAGGACTCAACTCAAATATTCAACTTAAAATGTCAGACTACTACTAAGTTCTGGTCAACATATCACATGCTTTTCGTGTAATTGTGAAAATGATCTGCATGCAAAATAAGAATGTAAAGGAAAAATAAGAAGAAAAAAAAGATTGAAATGAAAAAAAAGAGAGCAATAATCAGCTGTATTTTTTCAGAAAATCCAAATATTTGACTGCACTCCTAACGTCATAAAAAGTGTTCACCAAGTTTGAAAAGAATCTATGCAGTAGTATTCAAGTTATAGGTCACACCAAAAATTCCTCAGAAGGACGGACGGAGGGAAGGAAGGATGGATAGAATTCCTTGGTATATAATTGGTCGGGGGTATAATAAATTGTCCATTCCTTTATGAAAACAAAAATGAGCATTATTACCAAATCGAATCCCACTCATTCACAAAATTTAACTACAACTAAACAAGTAAGCACAACAACTAAATAGTCAGCTTACCTTCAGCACGCCTTCGGCAGTGAACATGCGCAGGTCGTAGCTGGGTGTCCAGAAGGCCTGTAGCACCACATAGGACACCAGCAGGGACACCTTGTGTTCTCCTTCACTCTCCAACACGATGGTGCATTCTCTGGAACACAATTACCCAACAATAACCACAGAAGCTTGACACGGGTGTGTACATATCTTCCTGAGGCAAGAGAGTTAACTGACATTAAAAGTCCAGTTTCCACCCTTGCTGGACTAGGCTGGTATTCCTGGGCTCGATCGAAGCGCCACTAGTGGATATTACGAGTTATGTCTCTTCTATGCCTCTCCTATGGACCGATCAGATTCCACCCCTCGTATCACTTGCTTTTGCTTCAAAGAAAATAGCGGCTCACAGTCAAGACGATCTGATCGATATTCAAGGTCTATAATGTGATAAAACGGGTCTTACATCGCTAGGTTCATCAAATCACGTGAGCACATTGATTAAAAACATGAAAAGATTTGGAAAATATCTGCTGACAACGAGTTGGTGGTGCACATGCTTTGCAAACCCTGCAATCGACCGAAATCTGCATTTCAGTTTACGAACCGGATTGCGCGATTTTGATTGGACTATGCATAGACTCGTTAGTCCAGCCAAAATCTAATTCCATAATACCAGCCTAGTTCGGCAAGGGTGGAAACTGGACTGTTATAGTCAGTTAACTCCCTTGCCTCGGGAAGATGGTGTGTACAGTGTGGGAAGCCCATTTCTGGTGTCTCATGATATTGTTGGTATACTGCATATCACTCAAAGAAGCTTGTATTTCACTTCAAAGTTAAATCCTTGGGCTGGCAGCACAATACAGCTCACCTGACCAAAGCTGCAAAATCACCTCCAAGGGTTTAACAACTGAATCCATACAATCTAGACCATCTATTAGCCATTCCAGAATATTCTTTTGTTTAGGTTTCAAATTTGTAATCGAGAGTTGTCTCATGATATTGTTGGTATACTGCATATCACTCAAAGAAGCTTGTATTTCACTTCAAAGTTAAATCCTTGGGCTGGCAGCACAATACAGCTCACCTGATCAAAGCTGCAAAATCACCTCCAAGGGTTAGTGAGCTGGGTGTGGAGATTGAACAATCACAGCCACAAAGTAGGACAATTTACCTGAAGTTGTCTACAGTGAGTGAGTGAGTTAGGTTGAACGCCGCTTTTCACATTATTCCAGTTATATCACGGCGTGTCAGCTTAATGTGGGGGAAAGCCCGAAGTGATGCAGGTCTCAGACGTTTACCACTTCGGTGAAACCCACGAGCACGTGTATGGTGCTGACAAACCTAGAAACATAATTGGGGCTAACTAGGATTCAAACCCACAATCATAGGTTTCTGGCGTGCCCAAGGGACGCAACTCCACACAGCGAATCGCGGTGCCTTAGACGACTGGGCCACCCGTGTCCCCTGAAGTTGTCTACAATATTTACTGATAAATCATAAAGATATCATAACAGGAAAACAAGGAAACTCAATAATAGAGCCACTTAGTCTAGGTGCTGTAGCTAACCTGAATGTTTCTGGACTACTCTAGTAGATCAGCAAGGCCATAGGTTAAAGAAAGATAAGTACAGGAAGTATCAGAAATCTCTACCCAACCAGCATCATCACTGCATGTTCAGTGAATTACACCCCGACACATAAATAACTGGCAAACCAGAAGTCCAAAATGACATGTTCCTCCAGGGATTAATTCGACCTCAAGTCCACACCAAATGTCAGTAAAATTGCCAAACCTTTCCATCTATGACACTACTGGCAGCCATAACAGAACATAAATGTCAAACTCAAAATATAATTTGTCACTAGCAAAATATAACATGTACTGATATTTGCAGATTGCCTAAGAGATTTGTGGAAATTACATTTTGAAAATGACATGCAATTTAAGTCTCTAAGCATATATTTGAACAATATTGCTGTGATCACAAGCATAATAGCGACCTTCGTAACTCCAGAGGTTCCTGATAATGTTTGCGTCAAAAACTTATTTTCATTGTGTATTTTATGTAACTTATCAATACATGTGACATGCTGAAAAAAAGTAAAATGAACTGAATTCTGAAAAGACCCCCATATTACAGTTGTGAAGTGAGATATATAAATATTTTGCAACCTTAAACGGATCCCGTTCGTGGCCTGGGGATGTGTGCTGTGCTATGGTTGGATGAGTGGCTTGTTTTAAACTCCTTGTAAGACCTTATTGCATTCACACAACATAGGAAAACCTGCAGAGATGACATCCCGTAATCCAACATACCTGGACTCTGTTTGATGACGTCTGTTAGCTCTCAGTCCCGAGAGGTTGCTGGTGGCAGCGTTAATCTTCTCATCCAGCTTGGCTATTTGTTCAGCCAGCTCCAGCCTTGTGGTCTCCAGTTTGCCTCCCTCATCCTTGTACAGCTGCAGGAAGTCTGTCACGCCCTTGAAGTAGGCTGTGTCCAAGTTGGTGCTCTTGTTCTGGAATACAGAATACGGTACATCTAATAAGTGTCAAGTATTTAATAAGCGCAAGCCTCCAATAAGTTCCAGGTAAAACACAGCGTACACCACAATAACCTCCGCGTCTGTAACAAGAGCCATGTAAGTTCACTTCTATATATCAGTGAGTGAGTGAGTCTGTTTTTTTGCCGCTTTTAGCAATATTCAAGCAATATCACGGCGGGGGACACCAGAAATGGGCTTCACACATTGTACCCATGTCGGGAATCGAACCCAGGTCTTCGGCGTGACGAGCGAACGCTTAACCACTAGGCTACCCGACCGCCCCTTCTATATATCATGTAGATAGTGATATAAATCACTTCTACATGTTCTACTTGAAATAAATTCTGTTTCAAGAACAAAAAATTCTATCGTATGTTAGTTTATTAGAGACACTAGATTATGCAACACTGTACTCGAAATAATAAGTGCAGGTTTTCTTACCCGTGGAGCATTTATTACGCGACCGGTTTTGAAGTTTGTTCAAAGAATAAGGGTCGGGGCACTAATTGGAGGAACTATGGTATGTCGGATTCAGATCCATGAAGGGCCTAATAAAGATTGCCTCATTCTTGGCAGATTGAGAAGTCCATTGTTGTGTGACATCATGTGAATGACATACAGCACCTACAAGGTCTGTGCTACTGCATACCCAAAATAATGACAGATTCAAATTGTGTGCCTGTGTTTGTTGTGAGAGTGTCATTACCAGAATTAAAATTGTATTATCACTGACGTGAAACATGCACTCGGCAACATTTTTGTACAATTTAATTAAAATCAAACCCTAGTTCTCGCTACCGCTAAACAAAGATCTGAAGACATCCCATTAGGGGTCACGACGGAACGACCTTTCATCCGACCAATCAGAGCGTCGCTTACCAGATCATGAAAGTGACAGTCGGTATGGGATTTCTAATCATACAACCTCGAAAACTTTAACACGGGGTATTCGGAACGATAGTTACGGGTTTAACGACTGAATCCATACAATCTAGACCATCTATTAGCCATTCCAGAATGTTCTTTTGTTTAGGTTTCAAATTTGTAATCGAGAATTTGTCAAAATATGTTTCGAAGCGTAGTCGTCAATTTGAAATTAGTGCGGTAAAGCACGAGAAAGCAGCCTTCTGATTGGTCATTCCATTGGTCGGTCAAAGTTCTCGCAAGGTCGGCCTGACGTGACCCGTAATGGGATGTCCTCAGATCTTTGTTTAGCGGTAGTGAGAAGTAAGATCTGATTTTAATGAGATTGCATTTTTGTACAAATTTATGGTTGAAAAGAACTTCTGACAGAGACTCTTTACCTTTGTGGATTTGGACACAGTGTTTCCAAAGTTTTCCAGCAGTTTCCACTGCTGGGTCATAACATTTTGCTTTGCTACAAGGTGATCCTTCTCCTTCTTCAAGTCAGCAATCTGAATCTCCAGCTCTTTCTCCTTGCTGGATATGTCGGCCTCGTCTGGCGTGGTATGCTTCCTCTGGAATGTCACCTCAGCTATTGTTGCCTGTCCTGTTCCCTCGACCCTACAGCACAGACACTTGAAATCAAATACCATGTTTCCTTTCCTAGCACCCTGGACCCTTGTTAATTTTAGTTTAGACCCAGCCTATGTAAACGGCCAGTACTTGTAGAAGTCTAACCCTTATTCAACCGTTATGTTTAGGCTTTCATTTCGAAACCTTATATCTCTAGAACTGGGCCCACTTGCACAAAACGATCTTAGCGCGAAGACTATTGTAAGCATTGTTAGAGTATGGAGTTAAGATCATCCTAGTGCTAAGATCACTTTGTGCAAGTGGGCCCTGGCCTGGAGACTGGATCTTCATATATACATATGGGACATACTGTACCAAGTGCAGTTTGTGCTTAACACCCTTGAGTCTACCCAGATAGCACTCAGAGTGAGTGAGTTGGGTTTAACGCTGCTTTTAACATTATTCCAGTTATATCACGGCGTGTCAGCTTAATGTGGGAGGAAAGCCCGAAGTGATGCAGGTCTCAGACGTTAACCACTTCGGTGAAACCCACGAGCACGGGTATGGTGCTGACAAACCTAGAAACATAATAGTGGCGAACCGAGATTCGAACCCACAATCATAGGTTTCCGGCATGCCCAAGGGACGCAAGCCTGCACAGCGAGTCGCCGCGCCTTAGACGACTGGGCAACCCGTGCCCCCGATAGCACTCAGACATTGGGCCAACGTTATCACTTATGTTGGGCAACATTATTTCAACCGGCGGCCCAACATTGGGCCGACGTTGTCTAAACATCATTGGACCATCATTGGATCAACGTTGATAGCCAACGTTTGCCCATGTTAGAGTAACGTCTGTTTTATTCCTCAAGGCAGACTGAAATGTTTGTACAAGCTAGTTAAGACATCAGGTAGCAAGCAATACATTCTGCATGCTGAAATGACTCTGAACTGTATCCATGAAAGAGCAAGTCAATGAAATGCGTCCTCTTTTGGCAGGGTACCTCGGCAAAGTTTGAAATATGGCCAAGAAAAAAATCAAAATGTTTTCAATTACATTTACAATTCGGTAATATAATATTTATTTTCCAAAACAATTTTGAAGGCTATGTGCAAATTTTGACAAATGTTTCAAAATATTTTAAAGATATTTAATCTTCCCGTAAGTTTGCAAATTACAAAACCATCAGACAATAAACCCTGCACAAATTGAAACATTTAAATGTTCTTGGCCTTACTCCATAAATTCAGCATTGCAATTGAGCGCAAGACTGAGACAAGCAGAACAGTCCTAGGATCCATTACAAATATCAGCAGAAGAAACTTACATTTTTAGTCCACTAGTCCTTATCATGATAGCAAAACCCTTCAAAATGGCAAATTTCTACTCGTCCTTATGATACCTTAACCATTGAGGAGTTTAGAAAGGACTACAGGGCGAGTACCAATTTCTAACGCTGAATACGCTGACAGCAACAAAATGACAATAGAATTCTGGTTGAGGTGACCTTTATTTATTTGTTAAATGACAATTCAGAACTCTGGCTGAGTGGCCCTTAAAGTCCTCAAACGAAGTCAGCAGAACTGATCACAGGGATGCTCTTCAACTGTATCCATGGTGTCTCCTTGTGCCTTAGTAACTGAAAAAGGCAATGATACAAATGTATCATGGAATCTAGATATTACTGAATGATCAATAGTTCTTTTTTCTCGGGTACTGTTTGAACATTATAATAACTTATACATGTTAATAAGACATTAATTAAACACCTACCTCTATATATTCGAGGAAAACCGTACTCCGATGATCAAAATTGTGCTTGTGCCGCATCGTCTGCTCCAAGAGAGGTGCAAAAAAACAAACCACAGCGCCCTCTATGGGAAGCTGTCAATTAAGAGTAGCGTCCCTTGCAAATAATTTGCGAAATGCTACCAGGCGTGGTAACAACGTTGGGCCAATGTATCAAATCGGACCGCGACATTGCCAACCATTAATAGGCCAACGTCTGAATGCTATCTGGGTACCAGCCCGAACATATGGCTCTTAACATCATTTTCAGTAGATCTTCGGTCTCGTAATTAAGCTTAGCTATTAATAGTCCATAAAATAACATTAAGATCTACTGAAAATGATGTTAAGAGCCATATGTTCGGGCTGGTACCCAGATAGCATTCAGACGTTGGCCTATTAATGGTTGGCAATGTCGCGGTCCGATTTGATACATTGGCCCAACGTTGTTACCACGCCTGACGGAGACTCTTTACCTTTGTGGATTTGGACACAGTGTTTCCAAAGTTTTCCAGCAGTTTCCACTGCTTGGTCATAACATTCTGCTTTGCTACAAGGTGATCCTTCTCCTTCTTCAAGTCAGCAATCTGAATCTCCAGCTCCTTCTCCTTTAATTACGAGACCGAAAATATTTTTTCTTGAGTTGGGCTTAAGTCGCACACAGTGTGTCAGTGAATCAGTCACACTCCTGACCTTGTTTGGTTCTAAATTCAATTCAGAAGGTAACTTAAAACCTTTTACATAACATTTTCTAGGCAATAACATGCCACTTCCAGCTGCTGTTTCTGGATAACATCCGTAATTTATATTTAAAAAAATAAGGACTGTCATGTATGATTTTCTCTCTTAGTTTGGGGCACATATAAATATTACTGACAGATTGGTCCAGAAGTTGCTCTGGGGACACTTCTTGGAGTAGGGTGTTTAATACTGTGAATATGGTATCTCCATTCTACCATGACAAAATTAAATGCTGACTTTTGGTGTTAGTGAAGATATTGTTTGTTTATTTATTGTTTAAAGGTGCACTCGGCAATATTCCAGCTATACGGCGGTCTGTAAATAATGGAGTTTGGACCAGACAATCCAGTGATTGACATGAACAGCATCGATCCACGCAATTGGGATACGATGACATGCATTAACCAATGTCATTGAGCCTGGCCACCTGATCCCTCGCCTCTTACAACAAGCACGGGTTGCTGAAGACCAATTCTACCCCGGATCTTTACGGACCTAGCAAAGATATTAAGTGAAGTGGCATTGATACAGTTTAAATTTAAGTTTTAAGTGGGTTTGCGATCTCAGTTAAAGAAAGAATGGTGCTGTATTTTAATCTCACTATTGCCAACATAACTTGAAATCACAGGAACTCGATGAAAGCGTGCATAGCAAAATGTATTCATATAGAAAAAAATCACACCCCGATATACATGTCTATATATAATGAAATTAAGGGTGTGTGATTTTTTTCTTTACAAATATATTATGCTATACACGCTGTCGTCGAGTTCCTGTGCTGGGGGGAAAAAAACAACAGAGTTGAAAGATAAATTTTGTGGTTTATGCTGACAGCCTGAAATGTTTGTGTATGACAGATATATTTTTCCAGAATTTAATTGCCCATAATTAAGGGTGCATATAACACACAAGTGCGTATTATACGCAAATAAATGTCCTGTGTACATTGATCAATCGGAAGGGTGCTAATTGGGATTGTTCACTAGCCAATATCTTAGCAAATGTCGCCATGGGTGCTTATTAGAGCGGGGCGCTTATTACGTCAAATACGGTACATGTATCAGACAATCATCTCATGCGTTCACTGAAGTTGACTGAAGCTTTATCAAGTCGAAAGGAATGTGTGCATCGTCAGAAAGAAATGCGAACATTAGCTACTTGTAGTGTAACCACTGAGCTTTTGTGATTTTTTTTCATTAAACAATATATCACGTACGTGACTAACCACGGGTCCGGGTAGTCCTGTGGGTACCCGGGTCTTACTCAGGACCCACCCGACCCGAGTTACCCGTTCCAGCCCTAATTGTCACACATACTTTGATTATTGTAGAAAGTTAGAACGGCAACTCTACATTGTGGGAATCTCACCTGATAGAATCGGAGTCGATGCTCGCCGGCAGTTGTTTGAGGACAATTTCATTGACACCTTTGACGACGGTGGTGTGGATCTGACGGCACACCTCCGCTCTGTCGGAATACACAGTCACCTTTTCTACCGGACATTCTGGGGAAAGGAATTCGTTCTGCCCGATCTTTTCACTCTTTTCGTCTGCCATCGTCGTTCACAGAAACGTATAAGCTACCGTGTTAATGTAAACCCGTAAAATGTTTCATCTATGAAATGCAAATTCGCATGAGTTATTTTGATTCACTGACTCGCGGCAATGTGTTGTTGTTTACGTACATCAAAGCTGGCTGTGTACTTCCGCATTGCGTCTTGATCGAGAAACGCCTTCTCAGTTACGGAAATATGCGAGTTGTGGTCGCATGAAGCTCCTCACAGCGATAGCTCGTTTCCGGAAGTCTATGCCATCGTATCAGGCGCTGTCAAGCTCCATCCCAGCGCGTGACACCTTCGTTACACTCCACGGTGTACCCGGCAGACTGGTACCCTGCCCTTCTAGCGGCTGCGCAAAGTGCGGAGCGCAAGCGGTCCAGGGCCCACTTGCACAAAGCAATCTTAGCACTAAGATTGTCTTAACTCCCATACTTTAACATAGGCTTACGATAGTCTTAGCGCTAAGATCGCTTTGTGCAATTGGGCTCAGGGCGGGCAAACTTCTTCAAAGGGCCAACCTTGTCGAAGTTAAAGAATTAAATTAAATGTGTTGTATCACAACGTTACATAAAAAAAACTATGGTTTGAACTCAACATCATCATGATAATACTGATTTCAAAGATTTTAAAAGTGTCAATAAAATGTTGCTATTCGTTAAAAAGTAAAGCTTTTCATACCTACAATGTAATTAGCCTCACTTTTCTAATCTTTTTACTAACGAATCACTCCCCTAATACCCACCCACCCACCAAACATTTTCTTGAAGCTGAATCTTCTTTATTAGGCGATACATATAACAATGACACCTTTTAACGAAGTTCTTTCAAGAGCTCATTTAATTAAGCTTAAAAATTACTCCGTTACAATGACACTTGATTTACAATGACATACACAGTTGTTAGAGGCGACTGACGCGATCGGATGGTCAGGCTCGCTGACTTGGTTGATGCGTAGATCGATGCTCATGATGTCAATCACTGGAATGTCTGGCCAAGACTCGATGATTTACAGATCGGACTTGTAATACTTTGGCTACTTGCCGGGCGGTTTGTCCAGCTTGCAATCGTCTAAGGCCTTGGTGTCGCTGATTTCTTGTCAATCTTGGCATGTGGTAGCAATTCAATAACGAATGAATTTCATGCGATCTGGGCGGATTTTTATAGGGCAAGAAATGGGGGAACGCATGTGCATTTCAATTTGCACGGAAGCCACGTGCACCGGGTTACCACGGTCGTTACCGTCATGCATTTGGGCGATGGGTTTTATTGTCATCTTCTTAGTTTTTTTATCATCAAATGTATTTTTTTCCGGACAGGGTCATGTTAGATTTTAGAAACTTTGACAAAAATTACCCAGATATTTAAATGACAACTTTAATTTCATGCAATGTTACTTGGGGTGACGTTTCTTTTGCGGTTCAGTATAGATCCAGTTGATTGTATGCACAATGACATCGAGTTCATAACATGAAAAATGACATGTAATGGAAATATGAGTATGTAAACTGCTATCAGATGACATGAATGATGACAAATAGGTCATTTCAGATACAACACCACATAGCTTATAGTATGTACAGTCGGAATCCGAGAAGACCCGGGTTGGAATAGGTCTTCAGCAACCCATGCTTGCCGTAAAAGGCGACCACGCTCATCGCAAGAGGCGACTAACGGGATCGCTCACTTGGTTGATGCATGTCATCGATCCTAATTACGTCGATCGATGCTCATGATATCAATCACTGGATTGTCTGGTCCAGACTCGATTACTTACAGACTGCCGTCATATAGTTGGAATATTGCTGAGTGTGGCGTTAAACAACCAACCAACCATCTAACCAACCAACCGTTGTGTCGAACTCTGATGTGTTGAATTTTCGGTTGTGTCGAATTGATTGCCCAGTCCGATTATTTCAAAGTTTTCCACTATATGGCGAATCGGATGTATCGTATTTTCGGTTGTCTCGAACTTCGTTGCAGTCACAATGACAAAGGCAAGTGCAAACATAAGCTTTATTATTCTAATTGAAATGTGTGCACATACAATTCTACATTTCAGTCGGAGATCATCAAAGGAACGACGTATGTGCATTGATTGAGTAGCACGTCTTACGCACTCAAAGAGTATGTGTTCTAATACTAAAGCCTGGACGCGTCCACACGTTCTGACACAGAATACGAATGTTCTAATTCGGGCAGCACGTGTTCTCTTGCTGAACGCCTTTGATCTGTTGTAGAAAGCGCGTGTTTTCTCCTGGGTCCGTGCATATTAGCAGACATAAAGTGCTGAAGCCTGATATATAAATGTTTAATTCGACCAGACATTTGTGTTAGTCTTTTGAGAAGAAAAGATCTAGCGGCTGATAGATTAGTAAGCCAAACAGAAAATAAGAAGGGTGATATTTTGATGAATAATAAAAAACTCTACAAAACCGGCATACATTGTTTTAATAACTCACATATAGCCTGACCAAATATAACAAAAATGATTACTGAAATACAGCATATTATATTGGTAATACTTGGAGTGAGTGAGTGAGTGAGTTGGGTTTAACGCCGCTTTTAACAGTATTACAGTTATATCACGGCGTGTCAGCTTAATGTGGGAGGAAAGCCCGAAGTGATGCAGGTCTCAGACGTTTACCACTTCGGTGAACCCAACGAGCACGGGTATGGTGCTGACAAACCTAGAAACATAATCGGGGCGACCCGGGATTCGAACCCACAATCATAGGTTTCTGGCGTACCTAAGGGACGCAACTCTGCACAGCGAATCGCGGTGCCTTATACGACTGGGCCACCCGTGCCCCCTGGTAATACTTGGAAATAACACAACATGAATATAATTAATATAAAATGATAAGCAGCACATTATGTTATAAGCGACAGCACGTGTTCCATTAACACGTGTTCCATCGGGGTTCTGTTTTTCTAACTAGCATTCAAAGCTGCGCATGCCCTGTGAACCACATCCGTTATGTGAGAAAACTGGCGTGACGTCGCATTTATTTGGGGCTACAATTATTATCATCTAAGGGGTATCTGTGGTAAGTATCCATCTAGGAATACTTTTCTTCATATTCAATCCTAAATATTTCGGTGATAAAATCATATGTCACATACGAAGTAAAACCTGCCCCATACGAAACGCATACAGACGACATATTCCCTTTACCGCCATTTCTGTCATTGTTTCCCACGCATTAATTTCAAATTTTGAGATGAAATCCCAAACCAGTTTCCACTTGTGACTATTTGAAAGTTTCCGAAATGATGTTCAAGTAAATAAATATATACTCCAGGTTTTATACGACTCCAGACAGATGTTCGTCTTTAAACGTGCAAAGATGGCTGCTTGCTACAAATCTCAGAAAATCTTTATTTGGAATCTGAGGCCATGATCAGCGAGAGCAATGCATTGACATCGGCGGAGTGAGTGAGTGAGAATTTATTTACGCCGCTTTTAGCAATATTACAGCAATATCACCGCGGGGGGACACCAGAAATGGGCTTCACACATGACATCGGCGGAGAGTAGTGAGTGAGTGAGTATGGTTTTACGCCGCTTTTAGCAATATTCCAGCAATATTACGGCGGGGGACACCAGAAATGGGCTTCACACATTGTATCCATGTCGGGAATCGAACCCGGGTCTTCGGCGTGACGAGCGAACGCTTTAACCACTAGGCTACCCGACCGCCCCGGCGGAGAGTAGTGTAAGTATGTACTGATCTCAAAGAACTAAAACTACACAGGAATGTTTTTTGCTTTTTTATGTGATTTTTTTTAGAGAAACAGACAACCGTTCTTTTGTTTTTCTATTACAGGGTGCATTGCAGATTACCAGTACCACGGCAATTAATGAACTCAGCACACGACTAGGCCAGGGAGGAACAGCGAGTGAGTTGGGTTTAACGCCGCTTTTAACAGTATTACAGTTATATCGCGGCGTGTCAGCTTAATGTGGGAGGAAATCCCGAAGTGATGTAGGTCTCAGACGTTTACCACTTCGGTGAAACCCTCGAGCGCGGGTATGGTGCTGACACACCTAGAAACATAATCGGGGCGAACCGGGATTCGAACCCACAATCAGAGTGCAGGTTTATTACATTGTGTAAGCTGTCATTCTTACAGTGTTGTGACCATGATTTCGGATGTGTCGAGCACTTGGGTAAGTCGATTTCTTTCCCAGATCCCTTGGAATTCGACACAACGTTGTTCGGGTTTGTTTTCATTTGATATTCAATGAATGTGCATAAAAAAAACCCCAAATTTGACAACATTGAAAATGAGAAATATTGAAAATGTTAGCACGAGGTTTGGAATGCTCAATTCAGCGCCGTCATATTTACATGTACCATATAGCTGTTCACTCTGTGAAAACGGAATGTATACATGCAGTGTAGTTCTCAGTTGTACCATGACAAAATACAAAGCGAACTCTTTGGTCTTTGATAATGAATGAGTGAATGGGCATGGATTGAGTCCAATTACTAAAAGAATCATTGAAAATTGCCTTTAAATAAACCTATGTCGCAATAAATACTCCAACGTTGTAATTAACGCACTTCGCTAGCATACAAGATATTTTTCTAAACCTCTGTTGTTATAACAGTACTGCTTTCTTTGTGACGTCATCGTCGGAGAATGAGACGCTCAAATTTTTTAATTCTCTCTCTTTGATATAAATTGAGAAACCTTAAATTTGGCCGAAAACTCGTCAACGATATAACCTGCATTTTAGAGAATTTGCCGGATATGGAAAACATATTCTTGAGTCAAGAACAAGTCATACCCTTTGACCTATCACTGACAAGATCGCCTCCAGGGTCAAGTGGATAGAGCATCGGCATTAGATGATATTACAAGGACAAGTTGGCTCTGAGGCAGTATAATGTCTTAGTAGGGTATCTACGTTAAAACTACGGCTTGGTATACCAGTGGGCTAGCACTAAAACACGAGCATTAGCCTGGACTAGTAAAAGCAGTCATACACACACGCACGCACACAAATAATCGCACACTTACTCACGTGCTTGTACATCCTATATAAGTGCAATAATCTTGAACGCGACGTTAAAACCCATTCACCTCACCTTCACATTGCCCCCTCCCCATCACCTCACCCCACCTCACCTCACCCCACCTCACCTCACTTTACCCCACCCCTCCATCCCCCTCCACCCCACCTCACCTCATTACTGACAATGTTTGCTGGCAACAAACTCTGAATCCAACTATCACGTGACTAAAACACAAACGTCATCAATTTTAACATTACTTGCGAGAAATCAAGTTTGATTCAACTCATTTTCATGGCGATGGTCTCATTATAACTGAGCGAACTCTATGGCAGTTATTGACTTTCTAGATGCAGTTTAGCTGCGATGAGATGTCCCCGTGGCCCGAGTCGTCAGCAGACAGAGAGACAGACGGACGACGGGCCAAGCCTCAGTAACAGGATACAACGCCGCTCGTAGCTTGAGCCCCTACGCTACACACAAAAGAAGTCTTCAGAAGAATGTAGTGTCTCTGGTTGATATCTTGACCTCCGCCACACCTATGTAGATACCCTCCTTTGTCCGGTCAATCGTGTAGACGGACTTCTCAGTCGCCCTCCTGTAGGGAGATGGACATAAACGTGTAATACAATCTATGGACAATGTTTTACAAATGATGTGGCTACCTTTCGGTGGTCATTGCCAATACCAGCTGTGATGATGACAATTCATTCGTGGATACAAAGTAACAAAAGATACTCGTCTCACACCTGCCTCTGCGATACGACTCTGCTGTTCTGAGTACGACGTTAGATATCAATTGAATTTATGATGTGAGCACAGACATATGCTGTTATTATTTGAAATCGTTTGGAAGAAAAATGCCTTGGCTCCAGTACACGTATTCGATTCAAGACAACGTTTATCCGCTAGTCGGAAAATCGCGGTTTTAAAGGAATTAGCTCAAAGCGTGCGAGAAAAAACACGTGCAGCATGGACTAGCTGGAGTCATGACATGATAAATATAACAACTACTCATCACCTGCCTCTGCAGCTCAGTGGGAACACAGTGGGTTACAAAACTCATGTGAGGTTGCAGGTTCGATTCACGTCATGAAATTTTCATGTAAAAATGTGACTTTAAACCAGTCATCAATCAGAATTGTGTTCACACCAAGAGGCAACTTTATAAAACGTTAATTGTAAAGCCTGGGTAGGAACAATTGAAATGCAAAACCTCAAAGTAGGTTAAGAAGTGATCTATTTCAAAACCCAAGTTTGGAAGAGAACTGCCTCAAAGCTTGGGCTTGGACAATGAGCTTGTTACTAGGTTTACCCGAGGTTGTGAGGAACCTAATGCAATATGGGGTACGGTAATAGGTTTAGAATAGCGTTTAATGGTGTTACGGGCGTGGTTGGGGATGGGGTGTGGCAAAAGCTATTTTAGCAGTATAACTGGATTAAGTTGGTGATTGGTGGTTGGTTGTCACTAACACATGTTAATGGTCTATCGTAGTAATTTTCATTGTCAGCAACATGTATGAAAGGAATACTACTAGTCACACAACCACATCACATTTCTGAACATAAAGATTATTAAACCTCGCCGGGAAACGAACCTGCAACCTCTTGAATTGTAGCCCTTCACGCTACCACCCTTGCTACGGAGACTGTTGTCGCTAACAGTGATTGAGTCAAAAATCGAAACTGATGATTTACTAACATCGTTTTGTAACAATGGCAATAGTTATTTATGAAGCTGCTTCCTCGGCTTTGTTAAACTATGTGATCTGAATCAGGCTTCCGTTCCACAAAGCCACCTTAGCTCTGAGAGGATCGTAGCTCCCTTACTTTAACATGGCTTACGGCAGTCGTAGTGCTGAGACGATCGTAACTCCCATACTTTAGCATAGGCTTACGACAGTCGTAGTGCTGAGACGATCGTAACTCCCATACTTTAACATAGGCTTACGACAGTCGTAGTGCTGAGACGATCGTAACTCCCATACTTTAGCATTGGCTTACGACAGTCGTAGTTCTAAGAAGATCGTAGCTCCATATTTTAACATAGGCTTACGACAGTCGTAGCCCTAAGAAGATTGTAGCTCCATACTTTAACATAGGCTTACGACAGTCGTAGTTCTAAGAAGATCGTAGCTCCATACTTTAACATAGGCTTACGACAGTCGTAGTTCTAAGAAGATCGTAGCTCCATACTTTAACATAGGCTTACGACAGTCGTAGTTCTAAGAAGATCGTAGCTCCATACTTTAACATAGGCTTACGACAGTCGTAGTTCTAAGAAGATCGTAGCTCCATACTTTAACATAGGCTTACGACAGTCGTAGTTCTAAGAAGATCGTAGCTCCATACTTTAACATAGGCTTACGACAGTCGTAGTTCTAAGAAGATCGTAGCTCCATACTTTAACATAGGCTTACGTCAGTCGTAGCGCTATGAAGATCGTAGCTCCATACTTTAACATAGGCTTACGTCAGTCGTAGCGCTATGAAGATCGTAGCTCCATACTTTAACATAGGCTTACGACAGTCGTAGTGTTAAGAAGATCGTAGCTCCATACTTTAAAATAGGTTTACAACAGTCGTAGTGCTGAGACGATCGTAGCTCCATACCTTAACATAGGCTTACAACAGTCGTAATGCGGAGAGGATCGTAGCTCCATACTTTAACATAGATTTACAACAGGCGTAGCGCTAAGACGATCTAACTCCCATACTTTAACATAGACTTACGACAGTCGTCGTGCTAAGAAGATCGTAGCTCCCATACTTTATATAGGAAAGTATAGAGTAACAGCGCTGGGGTATTTTTTTAATTACCTCTTTTTGCGAACGTCCTCAATTGCATGGATCCTGTTTCGTCGGGCGAAGATTAACTCTTTCGCAGCGTCCTTGAAAGATCTGTTGGTGGCCACGTAGATAAATGGATTGAGCATGCTGGCCAGTTTGGCGAACATGGTGGGGAGAGTGGTCGTCCATATAGGCAGGTTGGGGTCGTACACTGACCACAGGCACACGAAGGTGTAGGGGGACCACACTATGGTGAAGATGATGACCATTGTCAGACACATCTGGAACAAACCATACTCATCATCATTATTTCAAAAGAAAATGGCATATCACTTGATTAATTTAAGAAATGGTCCGAAACGGAGGACTCTTATCTAGCATTGCAACAATCAGTTGCATTCAAAACCTGTTTTAATACAAAGTACTATGTTATGCCAATGTATCTATTATTGACTGAGGCATCAAGATGTATCTTTCTGAAAAAAAGGCTGTACGCATGGCCCAGCCATCTAGAATTTGCTGGAATTTGAATTTGTTGCGGCCCTTAGGTGTGCGGGAATCTATGATCGTAAGTACGAATCTTGGTTCGCCCTGATTATGTTTCTAGCTTTGTCAGAACCATGCCCCTGCTCGGGGGCTTCTCCAAAGTGGTAAACGTCTGAGACCTGAGTCACTTTATAATCGCAATGCTGTTCAAAGCGGCGGTAAAACCAACTCACCCACTCGTGAATTTAACTTGGCGAAACACCTAAAGTCTGACAGAATTGCTCCAGATGGGTAATTAAGTGTTTCTTTGTAACAAAATGCTGTCTATCGGCAGGTTACCACCGTTATCTTTTCTCAAAGTCGGGCAAGAATGATGAGAATGATCGAAAATATGTTAGTTCACACATGGCGGTTGTAATTTGCACAACGCGATGAATAGGATCATTTCAGCTTAAACTATCATTACTATAATATACAGGGACAATATTCATTATGAAAGACACGATAAGCTACCGATAGTTAATAAAGTAAATGCTGCCTAAATGTTCGCTGTCAATTCCAGGACCGCGTCCGTGGTCTAGTGGGAGAGCGTCTTCCTTGAGGGCAGAAGGTCCGGGGTTCGATCCCAGGCAGCGTCATTCCAAAAGATGGAAAAGATGGTACCTGTTGTTACCCTGCCTGGCATCAAGGGACTAAAACACTGCTGGATCGGCAAGGAGTCAGTACACTGTGTCTGAGTGGTGTACTCATGTTAAACTGTTATTGTATCTCAGTGGGCTAGCGCTATAACAATTTATAGATTTGTACAAGCACACACACACACACACACACACACACACACACACACACACACACACACACATAAAAGAAGAATAATCTTGAACGCGACCTCAAATCCTATTTTACCTCACCTCACCTCACCTCACCTCACCTCATAGTCAATCTATCTGAATTATGACTTAGTGCAATCGTTGAGGATTAAGCAGATTTATTCATCTGTAAGGAATTGGTTTCCAGTAATAGGTTCGCAAGGGCAACGAGTAACTGTTTTAGCTCGGCCACTGATCACGTCTCGCCCCGTGTTGGAAACAGGGAGAGACGAGAGACTGAGATTTACCATCACGCAGACAGAGTGGAACATGTGCCTGCAGGTGTCTAGGCTTCATCTTCCTCTGTTGCAGATCGCTCACGATCGTATTGCCACTTTGATGAACATTTGGATATTGTGAGAAAACGGGAGAGATACTTTAAATACTGCCTGGTAGACATTGCTACTGATTTATAGTTGATTATTGGTGTGTCCCACGTACTTATGTGAGTATTGCTTTACGCCGTTTTAGCAATACTCCAGCAACATCACGTCAGGGGACACCGGAAATGAGCTTCACACATTGAACCCATGTCGGGAATAGAACTCGGATCTTCGGCGTGAGGAGCGAACGCTTTACCCACTAGGCTACCCGACGCCCCAGTACATAATGATATAAACATATACTGTCCTAAAATGCCTTGTTCATTAAGCTATGCTGATTCTGTTACAACTGCTTATAATTCGTAGTTTTGCATGTATATCAGAATATATTTTCTATTTATGCATCCATTGAACTGTAGATCAGAAAGTCTTATTTACAGAGGTTAAGTGAGGTGAAATTGGGTTTAACGTCGCGTCCATGATTATTGCACTTATATAGCGACGTGCATGCACGTGTGTGTATGTGGCTGCTTGTACTAGTCCGGGCTGAAGCCGATTTATAGTGCTAGCCCACTGAGATACCATGCTGCAGTTTTAAAATAAATACCCCACTCAGACACAGTATACTGACTCCGAGCCAACCAGTCCTTGTTTTAGCCCCTAATGCCTTGCGCCAGACAGGGTAACAACAAGTATAATCTTTTATCGGCTTTTGGTATGACGCGCTCGGGGATCGAACCCCGGACCTTCCGCTCTCCGGGCGGACACTCTACCACTAGACCACGGAGTCGGTCCTTATTTACAGAGAAGCAAGACCCAGATAATAGTGAAATTATCAGAATCATAATATCATTACAATGGGATCTTACTGCTCGCTACCGCGACACAAAGATCTGAGAGGGGGCACGGGTGGCCCAGTCGTCTAAGGCGCCGCGATTCGCTGTGCAGAGTTGCGTCCCTTGGGCACGCCAGAAACCTATGATTGTGGGTGTTCGAATCCCGGTTCGCCCCAATTATGTTTCTAGGTTTGTCAGCACCATACCCGTGCTCGTGGGTTTAACCGAAGTGGTAAACATCTGAGACCTGCATCACTTCGGGCTTTCCTCCCACATTAAGCTGACACGCCGCGATATAACTGGAATACTGTTAAAAGCTGCTTTAAACCAAACACACTCACTCAAAGATCTGAGAACATCCCTTTACAGGCAACATCAGAACGACCTTACTTCCGACCAATAAGGACTTCGCTTACGAGAACGGGATGTGTTTGCGAATTCCAAACGACAGTACGACTGATTCCGAATACTTACATGGTCTATCTTTCGATTCAGTGGGATAAATATTTGACAGACTCTCCATAGCCCATGGAAAGTACTGCCATACAGTCTGGGCCATCTACTGTGCATTTGTTTGTTTTGTTCAGTTTTCAACAGAGAACATTTGTCCAAATATATTTCAACGGTAATCTGGAATGGAAGACGCCATTTGAAACTAGTTTCGTGTAGCTCGAGAAAGCTGCTTTCTGAATGGCTTATGTCGACTTCCTGTTCATGTCATTAGTCGGTTAGAGTTCTCAAAGGGTCGTTCTGACGTGACCTGTAATGGGATGTCCTCAGATCTTTGATTTAGCTGTAGCGAACAATCAATATCTTGGTGCGTTGCCAAACGTTAATCGCTTGCAAGCGATGTACAGCAATTCACTTTACGACAGGGCGCTAACCTTCAACCGCTTGCAATCGCACCAATCGCTGGCTGACCAAACCGAAAAGGTGGCTGACGGAAATTTAAGCTTGACAGCGGAACAAAAAATTCTTGACTGGATCAACTGGGAAATGGGCAAAGGCAGCTGACACCCTAGCGTCCCCAGTCTGCTCCACATCTTCAAAGTATTCATCAACAGTCATAAAGCCTCTTCTATTACGTTCTTCATTAGGGCAAGGCAACAAAGCGGTAGTTGCGCCGCCATTTGGAAGAATGCGCAAGCGCTTCAACTCCAGAATCAATCTCATTAAAATCAAATCTCAGTTCCAGCTATCGCAAACAAAGATTTGAGGACCTCCCAGTAGAGGTCAGGTCAGAACGACCTTTCATCCGACCAATCAGCGTCGCTTACCAGATCATGAAAGTGACAGTCGGAATGTGATTTGTAATCATGCAATCATGCAAACTTTAACACTGGGTATTCCGAACTATAGTTACGGGTTTAACGACTGAATCCATACAATCTGCACCACTTATTAGCGATTCCAGAATGTTCGTTTGTTCAGGTTTCTTATTTTTATTCGAGAATTTGTCAAAATATGTTTCGAAGCGTAGCCGCTAATTTGAAATTAGTGCCGTAAAGCACGAGAAAGCTGCCTTCTGATTGGTCATTTCATTGGTCGTTCAAAGTTCGCGCAAGTTCGTTCTGACGTGACCCGTAATGGGATGTCCTCAGATCTTTGTTTAGCGGTAGCGAGAACTTAGAGCTTATTTTAATGAGATTGCTCCA
Organism: Haliotis cracherodii; assembly: GCF_022045235.1. Classification (NCBI taxonomy): domain Eukaryota; kingdom Metazoa; phylum Mollusca; class Gastropoda; order Lepetellida; family Haliotidae; genus Haliotis; species Haliotis cracherodii. The sequence continues at coordinate 12,523,569 of NW_027266286.1, forward strand.
GAATGAGCGATTACTTTGCTTTATACAGTTGCTTTAAGCGACTTGTGGCTTGCAACGCGCCCCTTATTCTAATAAGATTGAATTTAGTTCAGTGTCATCCTTCTTACCCCAGTGACTTTGATCTCAACCTTCATCTTGTGGACTTGCTTTGCTTCATCAAGGTCCATAGTTTTACGTGTGTTCATTCTCAGCGTCGCGGACTTCTTCACTATCTTATAGTAGGAGAAGGACATGATCGCAATGTGGATGAGGTAGCAGAAGACCACGAGGCAGTAGACGTAGGCGACGTCCCAGTCCTTGTCACTAGTCCAGTCGATGCTGCACGACGTCCCGAACGGCTCGATGGTGTAGCGGCTCCACCCGAACAGCGGTGGCGACGTCCATAGCAGAGTGTACAGCCACGTGAGAAACAGCACGAACTGGGTCATACTCACCGTCAACTTGTAGTCTAGGGGATAGAATTAGAGGCAATAAAACCAGCTGACTGACATTGATAACACTGTATACGCTACAACAGTAAAACAAGAACTCAACGGTCACGCCTACTCAGACAATTCTGGCGAAAGTTGAAACAGACCCCTGAAATGGAACCGCACTTTTTGTCTCGCCAGTTCGTGGCTGGATAATACGATGTCAAACCCGTATCCATCAGTTACCAATGCCACAAGGTGAAAGAATATGCACACATCGTAATATTTCAAAAGGAGATGAAATGCATTAAATTTTGTATTCTTTTGTCCGGCTCCTGATTTTATAAGAAACGAGATGTCCCAGGTCAAGGAACCATTGTGTCATGGAGTCACAGAGCCATTGTCTTATGGTGTCATGAAGTCACAGAACCATTGTTTCATGGTGTCATAGATTCACCGAGCCACTGTGTCATTGCTCACGGAGTCACAGAACCATTGTCTCATGGTTTATTGGAGTCACAGAACCGTTGTCTTATGGTGTCATAGTCACAGAACCATTGTCTCATGGTGTCATGGATCCAACCAAACAATTATCTCATGGTGTCATAGAGACACCGAGCCACGGTGTCATTGTGTCAAGGAGTCACAGAACCATTGTGTCATGGTGTCATGGAGTCACAGAATCATTGTCTCATGGTATCATGGAGTCACAGAACCATTGTCTCATGGTGTCATAGTCACAGAACCATTGTCTCATGGTGCCATGGAGTCACAGGACTATTGTGTCATTGTGTCATAGATTCACCGAGCCACTGTGTCATTGCTCACGGAGTCACAGAACCATTGTCTCATGGTTTATTGGAGTCACAGAACCGTTGTCTTATGGTGTCATAGTCACAGAACCATTGTCTCATGGTGTCATGGATCCAACCAAACAATTATCTCATGGTGTCATAGAGACACCGAGCCACGGTGTCATTTTGTCATGGTGCCATGGAGTCACCAAACCATTATCTCATGTTGTCATAGAGACAACGAGCCTCTGTGTCATTGTGTCATGAAGTCACAGAAACATTGTCTCATGGTGTCATGGAGTCACAGGACTATTGTGTCATTGTGTCATGGAGTCACAGAACCATTGTCTCATGGTGTCATGCAGTCACAGAACCAATGTCTCATGGTGTCATGGAGTCACAGAACCATTGTCTCATGGTGTCATGGAGTCACAGAACCATTGTCTCGTGGTGTCATGGAGTCACAGAACCATTGCCTCATGATGTCATGGAGTGGAACCAATGTCTACACAGGACATGGGGCATGGAATAATTGAACCAATGTCTACACGGGACATGGAGTAATGGAACCAATGTGTTCACGGGACATGGAGTAATGGAACCAATGTCCACACGGGACATTGAGTAATGGAGCCAGTGTCTACACAGCACATTGAGCATGGAATAATTGAACCAATGTCTACACGGGACATGGGATAATTGAACCAATGTCTACACGGGACATGCAACAGTTGAACCAATGTCTATACGTGACATGGAATAATGGAACCAATGTCTACACGGGACATGGAGTAATGGAACCAATGTCTACACAGGACATGGAATAATGGAACCAATGCCTACACAGGACATGGGGCATGGAATAATGGAACCAATGTATACATGGGACATGGAGTAATGGAACCACTGTCTACACGGGACATGGAGTAATGGAACAAATGTTTACACGTGACATGGAGTAATAGAACCAATGTCTACACTTGGCATTCAGTAATGGAACCAATGTCTACACGAGACATTGAGTAATGGAACCAATGTCTACACTTGGCATTGAGTAATAGAACCAATGTCTACACGGGACATGGGGCATGGAATAATTGAACCAATGTCCACACGGGACATGGAGTAAGGGAACCAAATGTCTACACGGGACATGGGGCATTGAATAATTGAACCAATGTCCACAGGGGACATGGAGTAATTGAACCAAATGTGAACATGAGACTCGAAGCAATGGAACCAAATGTCTACACGGGACATGAAGTAATGGAACCAATGTCGACACGGGACATGGAGTAATGGAACCAATGTCTACACGGGACACGGGACATGGAGTAATTGAACCAATGTGTTCACGGCACATGGAGTAATAGAACCAATGTCTACACGGGACATGGAATAATGGAACCAATGTGTACACGGGACATGGAGTAATGGAATCAATGTCTACACGGGACATGGAGTAATGGAACCAATGTCTACACAGGACATGTGGCATGGAATAATGGAACCAATGTGTTCACGGGACATGAAGTAATGGAACCAAATGTCTACACGGGAAATGGGGCATGGAATAATGGAACCAATGTGTTCACGGGACATGAAGTAATGGAACCAATGTCTACACAGGACATGGAGTAATGGAACCAATGTCTATACGGGACATGGAGTGAGAGAACCAATGTCAATTCAGAACATGGAGTAATGGAACAAATGTCTACATTTAGCATGGAGTATTAGAACCAGTGTCTACACAGAACATGGAGTAATGGAACCAATGTCTACACGGGACATGGAGTAATAGAACCAATGTCTACACTTGGCATTGAGTAATGGAACCAAATGTCTACACGTGACATGGAGTAATAGAACCAATGTCTACCCGGGACATGGAGTAATGGAACAAGGTCTACACGTGACATGGAGAAATGGAACCAATGTCTACACGGGGCATGGAGTAATGGAACCAATGTCCACACGGGACATGGAGTAATGGAACCTATGTCTACACGGGACATGGAGTAATGGAACCAATGTCTACACAACATGGAGTAATGGAACCAATGTCTACACGTGACATGGAGTAATGAAACCAAATGTCTACACGTGACATGGAGTAATAGAACCAATGTCTACAATTGGCATTGACTAATGGAACCAATGTCCACACGGGACATGGAGTAATGGAACCTATGTCTACACTGGGCGTGGAGTAATGGAACCAATGTCTACACAGGACGTTGAATAATGGAACAAATGTGAAATGGATACTAGGTAAATAATTGACATGTATCATACTTACTGAGATGAGGCTTGCAGACAGACACGTAACGGTAAATACTGATGACAGCAAGGGTGTTCATGGACGACTGGGCAAAGAGGAAGGTGAGGAATCCTTGCATCTTGCAGTACACCCAGCCAAACATGTACTTGTTGGCAAAGCCGGATATGGTGGTAAACGGGTAGCCGAAAGCCGTGATACACAAGTCTGAGAACGCCATGTTGACCAGCAGCATGTTGTGGGGCCGGGCGCGTAACTTCTTGCTCCGTAAAATAACATAACAGACGAGGCCGTTCCCAAACGTGGAGATGATACCTGCAATAAGTATGACACATAGGTTCTAGAGATTTAGATAGGTGTATATTGTCATTTCAATATTTACACAGTTTCATATAGTTCTCAGAGTCAGTGAAATACAGTGCGTTTATAACATGTGTGTGTGTGTGTGTTTGTGTGCGTGAGCGCGTGCCTGCATGTGTGTATGTGTGTGTGTGTGTGTGTGTGTGTGTGTGTGTGTGTGTGTGTGTGTGTGTGTGTGTGTGTGTGTGTGTGTGTTGAAGAAATTTCATTAGTGACAGCTGAATATGGCAAGACCTGCTCTTGTTTTTCTTAGAAATCGGAGAATCGGAGTCGGGTTATTGGGGCTATGAGTGAGTGAGTAACTGAGTGAGTTTGGTTTTACGCCCCTTTTAGCAATATTCCAGCAACATCACGGCGGGGGACACCAGAAATGGGCTTCATACTTGTACCCATGTTGGGATTCGAACCCGGGTCTTCGGCCTGACGAGCGAACGCTTTAACCACTGGGCTACCCCACCGCCCCCTTTGGGGCTATGAGCCAAAGCTTTAACAACAAGTCTACTTCATTTCCCGGCTGCATCAACCGAACCAGTCGTTAGTATAAATGTCATTCAGTAATGTCATTTTGTCATGAACACTTCAAGAGTGAGGAACACATACTTTTTTATTTCTATCAATGTCAATAACGGTGGCACATCATTTTGTCTTCTTCTGTGATGACCTTTGAGAAAAAAGACTGCAAAAAGAAACCCACAGTCTAAAAAGAACAGTAACTTCAACTTGTGCTTCATGTTTTTGTCAATCACTTCAAGTACTTTTCGTCTCCATGGTCCAGTGGATAGAGCGTCTGCCCAGAGAGCGGAAGGTCAGTGGTTCGATCCTCAATCATGTCACACCACGAGGCGTTGAAAGATGGTATTTATTGTTACCCTGTCTGGCGCTTGGCATTAAGGGGATAAAACACGAACCAGTCTCTCGGAGTCAGCAAACTGTGTCTTAATGGGGATATTCCTGTTTAAACTGGGTCATGGTATCTCAGTACTCAAAGGGCTAGCACTCCAAAACTGTCACTAGTCCGGCCAGCTGCACACGCACGCACGCACGCACGCACGCACGCACACACATGCATATGCTATTTTAGTGGAACAATCTTGAACGCGATGTTAAAATCAATTTGACCACACCTCACCTTCGTAAAGCTGATGTAAACAGCCCCTATTTTCTCTGCAGTGTTTTATTGTAAGATAAACAACGACCACGAGTCGTTTATTTCTTATATGAGATATCAACATAATGTACAGTCTCTTTAAGGATGTTGATAAAATTGACCTTTAAAAATATTTACCCTTTGTTAAGAATGTGCTCCCTCAAAAGAATCCAAAGTCCATTTTATGAACAGGTGGGTTTAGTATTGATATTTCTCGCATATCCTCAGATTATCTGTACCTTTTCTCCCAATACCAATTGGCATAATTATCTCTAATTTGGATGAGATCGATCGAGATTTATCGCGAAGCTACCTCACAAATAATGATGTCAGATAGCCACTCGATAAGAACAATGAAGAACGAAGCGTAGTTTATATCACGATAAGACATTCATGAAACTATCATGACGTCATTTCTGGAGGTTCGAACATGCGCTCGCAACTTGGTGACATCGTAATTTGGACGACGTTATTTTTTGAGAGGGAGGTGTCAAGTGAGTTGTTCCCAGTAGATGTAGCCGGGCAACAACAAAGATAATCACAATGGCCGAACGATCGCATCCAAAAGTGAGAGAGAAAATGGATTTGTCAGACGTTCCCGAGGTCGGATTCTATTCAGGGAGTGATATATATATATATATATATATATATATATGGTGTTACTAAAACTTGCAATCTTTGAAAATATTTACTCCTATTTATTTAAATAGGGGTAAATAGTTTCAAAGACTTTACAGTTTAGTGACACTCTTAAATAATCTGTACACAATATTGATATCTCTTATAAGAACTAATCAATTTTTTCTCGGACATCGGCTCGTCACTTTAAATGCTGCATGTCAGTCATTATATTCAGTGTATTCCCAGCCAATGGAATCCGTGATATAAACTGACATTGTATTACAGGGCCGATTTTAATGTGTTTCCAGTTTGTTTTTGAAATATTTAAATATCATTCCTCCCTTGTCACTTTGGTGTCAATGAACAAAAGTCACTTTTTGGAAAAATGTGCCCAAGCAGATATAGTTGTTGTCGCCTATTTGTAATCTTCTCTCCATTTATCTTGTAACTTACCATTGACGAATATGCTGGAAGAAAAAGCTTTGTTGAATACATTTCCAAACTTTCAAATCTTGGAAATAAGTAATGAAAATGCCCTCTTTTAAAACCTCGGAAAGATGATATTCCCAAGGCCATGTGCGGAAAGTGGTCGATTTGTAATGGATATATCATGGATAGCTTGTTAATTTATTTGTTGTTTAACGCCTCAATACGCAATATTCCAGCTATATGACGGCGGTCTGAAAATAATCGAGTCTGAACGAGACAATTCAGTGATTGACATCATGAGCATCCATCCACGAAATTGGGATACGATGACATGCATCAACCAAGTCAGCGAGCATGACCACCCGATCCTGTTAGTCGCCTCTTACGACAAGCAAAGTCGCCTTTTACTGCAAGAATGGTTTACTGAAGATAATTTTAAACCGGAATCTTCACGGGTCTCATGGATAGCGGTGAGGTCTTTCTTGGAAACATAAAGTAAACATGTTACGCTTTTAAATGGCGGGATGGTCGGTCTTTCTACTCACGGATACATTGCAATGATAAAGCTGTACATGTTCTTTCCAAAAGTTTTGACAAATAATACCAAATGATAACTGAAGGTAGCATAAAAGAGCAGTGGGAACATGTTTACACATTATGTTAATTATTCAAGAATAAACAAAGTAACAAGAATAACCGAGAAAGATGTACCAGATCCTAGATGTGATAACCAACATCAAAGAAAAGATGACTATCATGATATTTAAGACATCAAAGCCTGATAATAACCAGTCTCGATTATCCACCGAAACAGATTCCACTAGGCGGAAAGGACAAACTAGCCGTGTTGTTATATGATTCTATCACTGAAATTCAGTGATGACACACCTGGTGTTCACGAAAAGAGTAAACATGTCCTCCCTACCGGTACATCCGTCACTCCAACAAAGGATCATTTGTTATCTGCGATTCGACAGCGGCAATGCATGTGTCAAAGAGGTGTTACAGAAGAACTCAATAGGATTTGATCGCTGTACAATTGATTGCCATTTTTTACTCACCTATGAAGGCAAGGTACACAGACGTTGCAAAATACCCGATAGGCCCCAGTGACCGTAGTTTCCCTGATGCAAACAGCTGTTCCCAAGGGTCCAGCACTGTCACGTTCCCCATTCCCAGACTCTACTGCAACATGGACGGCAATATCCTATACCGTGACGCCGGTCCTTCAAATGTAAGCTTCATTGTCACGCGAACCATTTATAGATTGACTGTGACCTCGGCGTCTTCTCGCGCTTCATCAATGTCGACATGATGTTAAGCAGAAGTAAGAACACACGCTCATTAGAGGGATATGATTGGTCGTCTCTTGTGTCATGGCTCAGCAAAGTAGGAAGATACATCTACACCGATTCGCTGTAAATGAAAGCAACAAAATCCTTTCCATAATCATCATCTAAAAGTCCATTGTACGATTCCGACTATACCATAAGCATGTGTTTTTGAATCATTATCAGTTAGTAATTATACCAGGAGTTCGTGGATAGGTTCTACTGGTGGACCTGTCACAAACACATGCAAAGGCAAGTCAAATATTCATATGTTAAAACACCTGGGCGTATGTTATAAATCAAAATAGGGAATTGCAGCAGACATAATTTGGAAATGTCCTCAACATGTCTACCAGAAAAACGTTTTGACATCTTACTGTAGTCTTGAATGTTATGACACTGATCAGCAACGTCGTATGAAGAATCCGGGGCGGTCGGCTAGCCTAGTGGTTAAAGCGTTCGCTCCTCACGCTGAAGACCCGGGTTTGATTCCCGACATGGGTACAATGTGTGAAGCCCATTTCTGGTGTCCCCGCCGTGATGTTGCTGGAATATTGCTAAAAGCGGCGTAAAACCATACTCACTCACTCACGTATGAAGAATCGTATGACTCTCTTTGAAACCTTCATAGAAAGGGTATGCTCGATGGTACATCAAAGGGTGTGAAATGTAGACACCAAAGGCTGGAGCTGCTATTGATCGACATTGAGGGAAAGTTGACAATTGTAAAGCTGTAGTCATCCCTTTAACATACATTATTGTGGATGGGTTTAATGATGTAAACAAGATGATGGGTTCTCTTAGATTGTTTCATGCGTCGTTCATGAAGACCCCTTCCCTGTCTGTATATCATTTCTATATTTAAATGCATTCAAATATTAAAGGTCACTCTTCGTAACCGATAGGACATCGACTACCACCAGGGTTACCTACGCTATGTATTCTCGTCGTGTCTGCAACTGTTTGTTGTTGTAGGTATAGTGTCTTTCTTGGCAGTGTGTATGTATATCGAGTATATTTAAAGGAAAGAATGGTGAATGTGACATGCATAAGAATGAAAAAGTGTAAACGCTGAAATTGAAATTATGACAGAAATACGTACGTTTGTTGTCCTTGCAATCGGGATTACATAAACAGGGCGTGTCTCTGGCTCTTGTCCCGTACAGATAGGTGAGGTGGGGCGGAATGGGGTTAAATGTCGCGTCAAACGGCGTTGATGCCGCTTTTATAGTGTCAGCCCACTGAGATGCCATGCCACAGTTTAACATGAATACCCCACTCAGACACAGTGTGCTGACCCTTTAATGCCCACCCTTTAATGCCGAGACAGGGGAACCGTACTGTGACTGTGACGGTGTGACACATCACTTATTGATTCATTTTAGAACATGCTGACTGTATTATGTTATAAGAGTTGCCATAACGACAGATTGAGAGACGTTAATACGAGCAAGTGTCTCGAGGTAGCTATGATGAACACCTGTCACTAGAGACGCTGTAAGGAGCAAGCGTTTCAGGGTAGCTATGAGCAACAACTGTCACTAGAGACGCCATAAGGAGCAGGTGTCTAAGAGTAGCTATGAGCAACAACTGTCACCAGAGACGCCATAAGGAGCAGGTGTCTAAGAGTAGCTATGAGCAACAACTGTCACCAGAGACGCCATTAGGAGCAGGTGTCTCAGGGTAGCTATGAGCAACAACTGTCACCAGAGACGCCATTAGGAGCAGGTGTCTCAGGGTAGCTATGAGCAACAACTGTCACCAGAGACGCCATTAGGAGCAGGTGTCTCAGGGTAGCTATGAGCAACAACTGTCACCAGAGACGCCATTAGGAGCAGGTGTCTCAGGGTAGCTATGAGCAACAACTGTCACCAGAGACGCCATTAGGAGCAGGTGTCTCAGGGTAGCTATGAGCAACAACTGTCACCAGAGACGCCATTAGGAGCAGGTGTCTAAGGGTAGCTATGAGCAACAACTGTCACCAGAGACGCCATTAGGACCAAGTGTCTCAGGGTAGCTATGAACAACAACTGTCACCAGAGAACCCACGTGAGCATGTCACTGCAACAAGTATTTGATCCTTTAATATGTACATTTTGTTTAGTTTAACATATAATAAGTTTCAGTGACGAAAAACACTTTGATGCTTTGGAACTAATTAACTGCCAAAAAACGGTTAATCTGAGGAGCCAAATGTTCTTCGGACAATCCAATACTTGAGTCGAGTACATGTCGACATATTCGTAGCTCGAGAAACTGTACCAACGTGACAACCTGGAGTTGACGGTGTCCCACTCTATAATAAAGATGAACATTACAGGCCTCACGGCGAGTATGCATGGCTACCCTATAAGGATTACCACACGACATTCAGATCAGAACAGATAGTTTCCAGCGGCTACAGGTGTTCATTTAGGCAGAAACTGTCCGTTTCCATGGCAATGTGTAAATATTTGTACATGTCTAGTTACAATGTCTATCATCATGATGTAAATCGTAAAACGTTTAATGACATATTGTCTTATCTAAATAAACGTGAGAAAGTTCTTTCCATAATCATAAACATTCTCTAATAGAAATAGATCTAGAGTTCATTGAACGATTCCGACTACATCATGAGCATGTGTTATTGAATTATTATCAAATATTGATGATGGTGTTCGCGAAGGTGAACGTATCCTGCCCTACCGTTACATACACATGCAAAGGCAAGTCAATTGTACATCGACCCGTGAAGATCCGGGGTAGAATAGGTCTTCAGCAACCCATTCTTGTCGAAAAAGGCGACAACGCTTGTCGTGAAAGGCGACTAACGGGATCGGGAGGTCAGGCTCTCATGCGTGTCATCGTATCCCAATTTCGTGGATGGAGCCCATGATGTCAATCACTGGATTGTCTGGTTAAGACGTTCAGACCGCCGTCATATAGCTGGAACATTGCTTATTGTGGCGTTAAACAACAAACAAACAAACAATTACCTGCACAAACACCGGAACAAATAGAACAAGTCAAAATAGGTAATTGCATCGGACATCATTAACGCTGATGCGTCATATTTGGAAATAATGTTGGCCTTATATGTCGTTACTCTGACAAACAAACACGTAACGTCTGCGGCCCCAGTAACAGCCTTAGATTCATGTTGTTCACTCCTAATTACATAAGCTTGGTATTTCATACCTATGGATTTGCATAACAAACAATAACATACTATCGCTATCCAAGGAAAAATTTCCTTTGTTTTAAACGGAAATTATACGCCTTAGACGACTGGGCCACCCGTGTCCTCCTCCTCCCCCCCCTCCCCCCACGACAGAAGAAAGCGAGAACCAAACTCACTCAGTCCTGTGCGTGTATGACTTCTTGAAAAAAAACACAAACGTGAATTTTATTCTTTATTGACAAACTAAGGTAAAATAACGTATAATTGTAAAACATATTTGCAACAGAATGCAGTGCCAACAGAAAGCACATTGTTAATATAAACACAGAATTCTGTCTCGAGTGAATAAAACAAGATCTTTTACTTCTAATCTCTTTAAAATCAGATCCGTTACTCCTTCACAATTTGTCTCTGCCTGAAGATCCGAGGACACCTCCTTGGAAGATGGCGTCAGATGAAACCTTAGCAAACTTTGATCACCCAATCTGAATGAAAGATGAGTGGGATCTTGTGCCATTCAAATGGTGCTTTCATACAGAGAATTTAGAAGCTTCGATGTTGATTGGCTGATTGAAAAGTTTACTTGACCTGATCTGACCTCCTTTTGGGGTGTCCTTAGATCACGCACAGAAGTATCGGATTTAATGAGATTGCGTTATATCGGACCTCTTGGACCCCACTACCCGGAACCTTGCTAATCCACGACCTTGACTATGCAGAAACTGCCTTCTTCGGACTTTGGTAATCCATGACCTCATTATTCCGAATTTTGGTGCTTGGGGTCAAGGGCCTCAAGACTCCGGACCTTGGTAATTCTAAACCTCTAGGTCCTGCAGCTAACATGAGAATTCCCATGCATCATTAACTTTTCTCACGTCGAATGAAAACGTAAATACTGAAGACAGTGTATATCACCCGTGTTTGGTTCGACTAGACCCCCCATCATATCCCCTATATGTCACTAATGATTGCGCATATTTCTGAAACATGCACTTTTGTCAAAGGACTTTGGATTCCGCTTTCATCGACATTGCAAGCACCGTTTTCATTTCACTCTTTGTGAAGAATTGGTTGCTTTTGTTTTAGAAAGATTCCCTGTGAAAAATGAAATTAGTCTTTTGCACGTTGCCTCGGAGACACTGCCTCTGAACGTCCGTTATCAGACCCTTGGGCCCGCACGCAAACACGTCGACAGTCTCACTGTAATGAGAATCGTTCATCTAGTAAAACATTTATAGAGGACGTTGTCACAACTAGTTGAAATGTCAGACGTTTCTCAACATAAATTTATAGAAGTTACCATTGTAAAACGAATGTGGATGTCTGCCACAAACTGATCGCTTGAAAACGTCGCTAATTGGAATTCGAACCTCAGAGATACTCTGCACTTTTCACAGAATACATAGTTACATGTATTAAGTGACCGCTTCTCGTCACGACATGGCTGAAATACTGCCGGTGTGACGTTAAATCTTAACTCACGCACTCACTCACGCAAATCGAGGTGAAATGCGGACATTTCCCGAAACATTTACTTTTTATAATGTTGATAAACAATTATAACCTCCGAATGTATCAAATGTCTGAGTATGAAATATTTAATTACATCCATAAATCTAAGTACACATACAGTTTGTCTCATAGTTATTATCGCTGACATACAAAGAGCCTGTTTAGACCTGTTTAGACCCGTTTAGACCCGTTTAGACCTAGTTAGACCTACCGTCTGTGTGACTCACAGAACTGACTGAAGTGTTGAGGCCAGACAGGTCGTCCAGGTTCTAGGCGGGAGGTAACAAACTCCCTCTGCTCAGCGGGAATTGCCTACAGAATACAACACTTTCATAGAAACACTGCTTCGTCATATAAAGGTTATGTTAATACATCGAAACCTCGAAGTTCGGGGAACTATCGAGAATATATCGATTTATCTTGATCTCTCGACAAACGTACTCACAGAGCGGTATGATGTCAAGGTTCAACCATGCACGTCGACTTTCCGACTTCGACTTATGCGGGGTCAAAAACTGATTAACCATAATACCCTGCCTTGACCTTAAAGGTACATATTCTGCAGCGATGTATCAAGTATTTTGAGGTCACACGGAACTACTGCATACACGGACGGCGGGGTAGCCTAGTGGTTAAAGGTTATTGCCCACATTGGTAAAATGTGTGAAGTCCATTTATGGTGTGCCCCGCTGTGATATAGCTGGAATATTGCAAAAAAGCGGCGTAAAACCGTACTCACTCACTCACTGTATACCACTAATGCTTTGTTTTTCAAGTAATTGAACAGGTTACTGTATTCTCTACTACTGGTACACACAGCGAATATTGTACATAGAAACTGAATCTTTCGTATAAAGCTATTCTTCATCTCATGCCCTTGATTTCTTTGAACTGACCTGTATGTGAGACTCTTGGAGGTCCGTGCAGTGGAATCGGATGTCCAAAAAATCAGGCATGTTTTGATTCCATAACTATTAAATGGACAAAAGACAACTTCATTAGCATACATTGGTGCTTATCCCATGATGTAGATCACTTAAAGTAGCACATTTGATAAATACATGCACAAACAATGTCATCTCATGGTTTGGATCCTTATTTGCCTGTTATATATTTTATGAACAAGTGAGATAGTTCTATGGATGAAGGGCTTCTTTATTACAATAAATGCGACGTTTCGGTGCAGATACTAACGCTAACGCCGTTACAAGCATAGTAAAACAACATCAGTTCAAGGACCTCCTCCATCCTGACAACAACTCTACCCCGAGAAACTTTTACACCAGAGTCAATCAAAACCTTGACACACTGACAAAGACGGCAGATGCGCAAAATTCGGCAACCTAAAAATGGCCATCAAAACCAGACCAAACACCCCCTCACCCCCCACCCCCCCCCCCCCCCCACACCCTCACACACACACCCCTCCCTCCTGTCAGAGATCAATTCCTGAGGAAGAGGGTCATCAACCTTAAAGTTGTTTTAATTGCTTGTCAACGGTGTTAGTCTCCACACGGAAACATTTATTCACTGTAATCAAGAAGTTATGTATCATTAAAATAACTATCTCCCTTGATCATCATACCAACATCTAAATGTAACTTATTTTATGCTGACAGATGATATACTAACATGCTGCTTGTACTAATACTACTGACTCACTGTGTTCATGTTGATGAACACATACTAAGATACTAGTCTCACATGTTGATGAACACATACTAAGATGATAGTCTCACATGTTGATGAACACACACTAAGATGATAGTCTCACATGTTGATGAACACATACTAAGATGATAGACTCACATGTTGATGAACACATAGTAAGATAATAGACTCACGTGTTGATGGGTAGATATTATCGTAGCTAAGAACCAGGTGAGCTCCAGTACAGATCGACACACCCATATCACGTACAGACGCTTTGGTTTTAACTTCTGTTTGCTGGACCTGAAATACATGTAGACGATTGGGAATGATGGTGCTGGCAGGCAGCATGTACTTGCTTGAAACAGCCTTCTAAATACCCATAACATTCAGTAAGAGGGTATAACTTGTTTCAAGCAACATTGAAATTGTTCAAATAGCCATGTACTTTACCACGTGTGACAATTTGTCTGTTACTCGTTAATGAAATCACGCCAGAAACCTATGATTGTGGGTTCGAATCCTGGTTCGCCCCGATTGTTTCTAGGTTTGTCAGCACCATACCCGTGCTCGTGGGTTTCACCGAAGTGATGAACGTCTGAGACCTGCATCACTTCGGGGTTTCCTCCCACATTAAGCTGACACGCCGTGATATAACTGGAATACTGTCAAAAGCAGCGTAAAACCCAACTCACTCACTCACTCATTGATGTGTTCAATTTGACAAGAAACGTAGTTCAGTAAGTTCTGCAATATCAGCTATTTACCTGACATGGTTCAATACTGCAATGAAGGGTGTTATTCCTATTCCACCAGCAATACACACTGCAACTCGACTCTGAAGAACCGTGTCCAGAGGTCCGCCAAACGGCCCATCAACCACAAGCTTCAGCCTACAAACAAAACAATGCATCAGCATAATTATTCGTGTGCTACAACAATCAAAGAATACATCATACAGCGCCCGATACGACGCCAGAAGGCCTCAACGCTAACAGTCAATCGTGAAGATCCCGGTTAAAATTGGTCTTCAGCAAACATGCTTGTCGTAAGAGGCGACTAACGGGATCGGGTGGTCAGGCCCGCTGACTCGGATGATGTATGCCATCGTATCTCAATTGCGCAGATCGATGTTCATGATGTAAATAACTCGAATATCTGGTCCAGATTCGAGAGCCTTTATTAAGCTGTGATATTGCTAGGTGCAACGTTAAACAACAAACCAACCAACCACCCATTCAACCAACCAGTCAACCGACCGACCGACCAAACAAACAAACACTGCCAATAGTATACCACACAGTTTCTGCCACACTGGCCTGGGGCTAATGTAAGATCATCTGTATTACTCGTTACAGCTTCACTCAGCTCTGGAACTGTTGTTCTTAAGGCAGACCAAATAGTACCAGCACATGTTGTTTGCACTTATCACTGACTACACTAAAATAACATAGACATGAACGGGACAGCAGCAAAAGTTGACAAATGTTCGGCTCTGGGGTGTAGTCAATATGTCCCTGGGTGCCGTTGTACAAAACAACCTTAGCAACGCGACTGTCGTAAGTCTATGTTAAGGTATGGGAGTTCCGCCAGCGTAAGATCGCTTTGTACAACGGCACCCAGGTCGGGTTATAGATCTCATCCAATGATGAGCCACAGTTACGGCCTTGGGATGTCGTAATCGGTAATGCAGATGCCAGATTACGTCACCCCACGACCACCCAGGCTGATAGAGAGGCCCTGACAAGCTGGGTATTGACCTACGGGTTGTAGCAGGATCACTCGGGGTCCGTGGAGTTTTACGCGTCCCGACGCTTAAAGCCCCATGTATCTCGAGAGATCCTACTGCAACGAATTTACCTTACCGACATTTTATAATATGACATTGTAAATGAGTTAGGACAAATTCAAAATAGATAGAAAACAGCTGTTCGATTGAGCTGAGATTTTTTTGGTGCTAAGTCACGTGACGTTCATTGACTCGGAAAAGCGTGCGGCTTCTTGTTTCGAAGCGGGGTATGTAAGGGATTTATTCTGCCTCTCAGAAATCCACGTGCAGTCTTGCTCGTGGCGGGGTATAAGAGATTTATTCTCCCGCTGAGACATTTGTTTCATTCCAAGGCGGAATACATAGTATTTTATCATGATCACGTGGAAAAATCAGATCTCATAATACTGACATGGAGGTATGATAAAGTATTTTATCAAGATGACGTGGACAAATCAGATCTGACAATTAGGTATGATAATGGAAATTGTCTTACCGAGGTGTTTCATCAAGTGACTCAACAGATTCTTCCCGCTCCTCGTGTAGAGACTCCTGTACATGTGCCCTGAGTCGCTCTGAAATAAAAAGTTGATATGATCTTCGGGACCAACAATTGTAAAATAATTTTAAAAAATGTCTATTTTTGTTAATACAGGTTATGATGTGCCGGTTAAAAGCAACACACCGATGCTTATTAGTTCTTTAGAGGTTGTGGGATTGCCTGACTTAAGCTTGTCACGCCGATGTACTGATCCCAACACAGGGGCACGATGGGATCAGGCTAAGCGGTCGCAATTCGCTATACAGAGTTGCCTCCCTTAGGTGTGTTAGAATCCGAAGATCGTTGATTCGAATCACGGATTCGCTTTGTTTATGATTCAAAGTGAGTCAGTGGATTTCAGTCAAGTGGTTAAAGCCTAAATGTTGTTCACTTCGGACTTTCCCACACGCGCTAATACATGACATTATGGTAAAAGCGGTCTGAAAATGTACCCACGCACTATCCCCTAATTTTATGCAATGTGTAAACCCATTTCTCTAGGAGTCCCGCCTCTATATTGCTGGAATATTAGGTTGCGTAAAATCACACTAACCCAAAAACTAATTTTTTTCTTGTACCAAAAAACAGTATTTTTATAGTTTCCAATCCAATACAGTTATGCAAAATAGTTATACAGGATAGTCTCACTAGTCGATAGTCGTTCTTCAGCATCACTGTCTAACCAATTAATCGTGGGAGTCCCAAACATAGTTCATCAGTTTAAAACTAGCTTGCGACAGTGTCGACTAAATGGAGGTGGCGACATTGTGTGTGGCTGATTGCGTGCCATTGCACCTCGACGTCGTGGATGGATGCTCATACCATCAACCACTGGTTTGTCTGATAGAACTCGATGACAGCACCAATCATCGACCATTCTCTCTGGAGAGAACACTTCACATAAAACCCGCCAGCCCCGCTAAAATAATTCAACTAAGTAGGACAATATTGAATCATTGGACAATATTGTCGGCTGTTAAAATCATGCTAATGTCAAGATAAATGAATGAGCGGGTGATTGACAAAAATGGTAAATTTGAGTAAATATTAGATTAGTCACAGTCCCTAATCTCATTAAAATCAGACCTTAGTTCTCGCTACCGCTAAACAAAGCTTTGTTTAGCGGTAGCGAGAACTAAGATCTGATTTTAATGAGATTGTCACAGTCCCCTATATTCCGGCTATATCCCGACGGCATTACGTAATCGAGTCTCTACCAGTGACTGAAAACATGAACAACGGTCCACGTCATTGGGGACAATAATACACAGTCACAGAACCGATCACCGATCCCCATTTAAGTCGGCTCTTTCAAGAGTCATTAGAACTAGACACCTGCTATGACCCAGAATCGTCTCCTGACGGTGAAAGAAAATTCCGACATAATCATATGCAACCAACCAACCATGTCGGATTAACGGGACTTGGCTGTTCTAGGATGCTCCCGCCCGACAGCTGTACAGCCAACTTGTGTCACTCTTTATTGATTGTACGAATAGCGAATGAGTGGATGGGTGGGTGGGTGAGTGAGTGAGTTTTGTTTAACGCTGCTGTGGAACAATATGTCGGTTATATCACGGCGTGAGAGGAAGCCGGAAGTGATGCAGGCCTTAGACGTTTATCACTTTTTGTTGAAGCACACGAACACGAGTATGGTGCTGAAAAACCGAGAAACATAATCGGGGTGATCCGGTATTCGAACCCATGACCAATCTCATTGAAACCACATCTTAGTTCTCGCTACCGCTAAACAAGGCTCTGAGGACACCTCATTACGGGTCACGTCAGGCCGACCTTGCTCGAACTTGACCGACCTTTTGAAGGACCTTAGCCAATCAGAAAGCAGCTTTCTCGTGCTTTACGGCACTGGTTTCAAATTGGCGACTACGCATCGAAACATATTTTGACAAATTCTCGATTAAAAGTTTGAAACCTGAACAAAAGAACATTCTGGAATGGCTATTAGATGGTCTAGATTGTATGGATTCAGTCGTTAAACCCGTAACTATCGTTCGGAATACCCCTTTTAAAGTTTTCAAGGTTGCAAGATTGAAAATCACATTCCGACTGTCACTTTCATTATCTGGTAAGCGACGCTTTGATTGGTCGGATGAAAGATCGTTCTGACGCGACCCCCTCTTATGGGATGTCCTCAGATCTTTGTTTAGCGGTAGCGAGAACTAAGATCTCTTATTTTAATGAGATTGAACCCATGACATTAGGTTTCTGGCATGCCCAAGGGACGCAACTCTGCATGCAATTATGAGTGAGCGAGTATGGTTTTACGCCGCTTTTAGCAATATTCCAGCAATATCACGGCGGGGGACACCAGAAATGGGCTTCACACATTGTACCCATGTCGGGAATCGAACCCGGGTCTTCGGCGTGACGAGCGAACGCTTTAACCACTGGGCTACACGACCGCCCCTTTAATTATGAACTATGAACGCAATTATAAATATAGTGAAAAGCAACATATAACCTAGTAACAATAAAATAACAATACATATCACAAGGTCTAAGTGAAAATACATAAATCATGATGAACAAAAAACAAATGTTTAAGAAATTTCGATTTTGGAAATTTGTAGTTATATATTTTCATTGTTTCTGGATGTCACGTGTGTTAACATATCGCATGGTCTTATTTCACAAATCCACCGCAATATATAAGTCTGTGCCTAGAGCCAGACAGCCGAGTGTCTCATCATGCCTTTAATTCCCTAACTGAGATCGTCACAAAACAGGTGAGGCGGCAGCAAGACTACCACGTGACTGCAGGATGAGGATGGAGATCATGCGTCACAGCTTACAGCTGCTGGGCAGACACGGTGAACGACATAGGGTCAGCCGTGCTCCTACACGTGCATTGGGTTGGTTGTTGATAATAAACGGAGAAACACGGAGTGAGTGAGTAAGTGAGTGAGTGAGTGAGTGAGTGAACGCTATAGATCGTAAAAACGGATATCCATATTCATTGTGAGGGTGTGAGTGAGTTTGGTTTAACGCCGCTTTGATCAAAGATCAGTGAGTGAGTGAGTAAATGAGTGAGTGAGTGAGTGAGTAAGCGCTATAGATCGTAAAAACGGATATCCATATTCATTGTGTGGGTGTGAGTGAGTTTGGTTTAAGGCAGCTTTGATCAAAGATCAGCGAGTGAGTGAGTGAGTGAGTGAGTGAGTGAACGCTATAGATCGTAAAAACGGATATCCATATTCATTGTGAGGGAGTGAGTGAGTCTGGTTTAACGCCGCTTTGATCAAAGATGAGTGAGCAAGTGAGTGAGTGAGTGAGTGAGTAAATGAGTGAGAGAGTGAGTGAGTGAACGCTATAGATAGTAAATCGGATATCCATATTCATTGTGAGGGAGTGAGTGAGTCTCGTTTAACACCGCTTTGATCAAAGATCTTTCCAAATAAGGGATTCTACCTACGATCGGCGGATTCTTGTATTAGTGTCAAAACATGCACTGGCCCGTGCCACATATATCGTCCTTAGGGAGAGGCGTATTGTCACAGTGTTTCTCATCACTCGGGCTTCAATAATGGAAATGACAAGATATTGATTAATAGTTACCAATTCACCTGACCAGTCACCACGTGTTCGGATGTGTACTGATATATCTGGACGGTCTCTTGTTGGACACTGAAAGAATGACCAGCCGAATAAGGTGCAATATTCATAATTAATGCATATTCATGAGCAACAGCCCATCTTGACAAAGAGATACAAGAAAGTTATATTTCAATACGAACGCATAAAATCATCTCTATAGTTCATCCGGTGGTTGTTTGGTTGGTTGGTTGGTTGGCTGGTTTGTTGTTTAACGCCGCACTCAGTAATATTCCAGCTATATGACGGCGGTCTGTAAGTAATCGAGTCTGGACCAGACAATCCAGTTATTAATATCATGAGCATCGATCCACGCAATTGGGATCGATGACATGCATCAACCAAGTCAGCGAGCCTGACCACCCGATCAAGTTAGTCGCCTTTTACGACAAGCATAGTCACCTTTTACGGCAAGCATGGGTTGCTGAAGACGTATTCTAACCCGGATCTTCACGGGTCATACGGAGTGTTACAAAAATACTGATGATGTTCTACAGTACCTTTGTGATGGAGTACGGATGCCATTCAAAGACGGAGAGTCTTGGGCACTGGATCAAAACATACTGCAATAAAGCGATGGCTCGGATATTTACTGTTATACTGTATGTGAAGGGGTGGATTTGTCTCATTTTAAATTACAGTTCCTGGGATGGAAACGTCATCGGTTACATGATGGGACGTCCACATCGGCAATAACCAAAGCAGCCGAACCCATAAGGTGTTGTGTTATAATGAGCGATTGAGTTAGATATTTAACTAGTGTTATCATTCTTCATATATTCATGTGCAGGCAACCAGAAGTTAAAACTTTATTCGTCATTCATTCTACGAGATTCGCACAAGGAATAACGAAAATTGTCGTTATTCGCTATTCGTGTTTGAATTATCCTCGCATAACGATTCACTAAATATTCCCTTGTCTGTCTTTTACACTCCTGAATGACAAGTCGCTATATCTTGGACGCGACGTTAAATGAGTTTTTATTTCATTTAGTGATGCTAATATCCACATATAATCGTTATTCAAACGCGAATTACGAAAACGAATAGATGCTATTCCTTTAGAGAATCGCGGAGTACGAATAACGTATTGATTTATGATTTTCTGAATAAAAAGCCAGAGAAACCCATTTGATATAGTAATTGTATATATCATAATCATAATTACCTGCCCTGGTGAAGGTTTGTGCAAATCTGTGTGCATATGGATTTCAATGACGTCACAATCATGTTCGATTACGTCCGTGACAATAACAGTTGTCTCCCTTTGTTTCATCCGGAAAGCACCATCTATGACGTAGAGAAGAAGTGGTATCCCTATCCATAGCCAAGACTGGAACACAGGGGAAGACTTGGTATGATATGAGTAGTACAATGAAGCCTCGCTGGACCCCGTCAATCCAAACACCCAGCCTTCCAGATTATTACCTCTTTTCGAGGCAAGAGAGTTAACTGACTTTAAAAATCCAATTTTCACTCTTGCCGAACTAGGCTGGAATCCCTCGGTCGTAGCGCCACCAGTGGTTATTACGAGTTATGTCCCTTTTTAGCCTCTTCTATGGACCAATCAGATAACACCTCTCGTATGACGGCGACAATCAAGACGATTTGATCGATAACCAAGATCAAAATTGTGATACACCGGGTCTTACATCGCGAAATGCATCGAATCCCGTGAGCGCCTTGATTAAAAACATGAAAAGATTCGGAAAATATCTGTTGACAACGAGTTGGCGGGGACATGCTTTGCAAATCCTGCAATCGACAGAAATCGGCAAGACAGTTTACGAACCTGATTTCGATTTCGGTGCGCGATTTTGATTGGACTATACATAACCGTGTTAGTCCAGCCAAAACGTAACTCCATAATATCAGCCTAGTTCGACAAGGGTGGAAACTGGACTTTCAGTTAACTCTCTTGTTTTGGGAAGATGGATTATTATTGTTTGGAACGACTATGTCTCTTTCAACGTAATCACAATCAATCGAATTAAAATCAGACTTTAGTTCTCGTTGCTTCCAAACAAAGATCTGAGGACATCCCATTACAGGTCATGTCAGAACGACAATGGAGCAGAGTGATTGTTCATGGAAAACGTACAAACCAGTTCGAGATTTAGAAAGGATGCGACATTAACAAAACTGTACGTTAATTATGGATAACACACCTGACAACCAATACTGTCAAATTTTGGTTCCTCTTGACACCGGTAGGCGTGGAATGAATATTCGGCTTCCGGTTCCGGTTCTGCCATTGTCATTGTCAAAGTATCGTTACATCCGGGTGTGTGAGCGGGAATGTTGATCTGCTTCCTTATTGGTCCCCTGACAACAGAGTTTGTAGATCTTAGAGTGAGTGAGTGAGTATGGCTTTACGTCGCTTTTAGCAATATTCCAGCAATATCACTGCTGTGGACACCAGATATGGGCTTCACACATTGTACCCATGTCGGGAATTAGACCCGGGTCTTCGGCGTGACGAGCGAACGCTTTAACCAGTAGGGTGACCGATTGCCCCTTTAGAGCTTAGAGAAAATCTTACAATAATATGAATATTAAAACATAATTATTATGCTTCCATCAAATAGAATACACCAAGAAGTAATAATAATAACAATAATGATCATGTAATAATAATTAGAAAAATCACCAAATAACGAGTTATCAAATATCCACAATATCAACAAGAAGTATAATGATAATTAACTGAACATTAAGATAAATAAAACTCCCTTTGATTAAAAATTACAGCATTGCAAATTTAAAGGACTTTGAGCAACGTAAGTACTGTAAGATACATCAAAAGCAGAATTCTTACAGCATATTGTTTCAAACTAGTATAGAATATAAACATCAGTACCTGGGAGGGTGGGGTGGCTGGTGGGGGAGGGGCACAGGTGACAATTGAAGGCGCCTTAATGCACTTTGCAGGGTTGCGTACCTTGGGTGTGCCAGAAAATTATAATTGTGGGTTCGAATCCCGTCCGTCATCTTTATGTTTCAAGGTTTTCAGCACCAGACCCGTGCTCGTGAGTTTCACCAAGGTGGTAAACTTGTGAGGCTTGTATCACTTCGGGCTTTCCTCCCACATCAAGCTAACAAGCCGTAAAATACGTTTTTTTCAAAGCGGTGTCCAATCAAACTCACTCACTCACCCCAGTCCCTGAAGCACGTGTCAGACACATTGCTTACCTTAAGGCGTGTATAAGAAGAAGGATGTAGAACACCACGATCAGTCTGTGTGTGTACCAGAACAGGTCGTAGTTGGTGTCCCTGAAATAAACAAGGGACACGCTCATAATTAACAAGAAATTTGTCCATTTACT
Source organism: Haliotis cracherodii (assembly GCF_022045235.1). Classification (NCBI taxonomy): domain Eukaryota; kingdom Metazoa; phylum Mollusca; class Gastropoda; order Lepetellida; family Haliotidae; genus Haliotis; species Haliotis cracherodii. The sequence goes on from NW_027266286.1 coordinate 12,546,514, forward strand.
TTGTTACCACCATAACTTTGATCGTTGATTTGAACTGAATGGCAAACGTGAACGAACTGAATCAGTTCGTTAGCTCGACCCCGGCCTTCTGGTTGCCTGTCGGCTGCATATCGGTAGCCTATCGTTTGAATATTAAAAAAAATATTTAAAAAAAAAAATAAATAAAAAATAAAAATAAAAAAAAAAATAATAAAAAGTAAATAAATAAATACATAAATATAAAATAAATAAAAATAAAATAGAATACAATAAAAAAGATAAAATAGAATAATGAAATATAAAACAAATAATTTAAAAAAAAATAAATAAATAAATAAAATAAAATAAAATAAAATAATAATAAAAATAAATAAATAAATAAATAAAATATAAAATAAATAAAAATAAAATAAAAAAAATAAAAAAGATAAAATAAAATAATGAAATATAAAAAAAATATTTAAAAATAAAATAAAATAAAAATAAATGAAAAAAATAAAAAAAAATAAAAAAAATAAAAAAAATAAATAAATAAAATAAAATAAAATAAAATAAAATAAAATAAAATAAAATAAAATAAAATAAAATAAAATAAAATAAAATAAAATAAAATAAAATAAAATAAAATAATGAAATGAAATAAAATAGAATAAACGTATCTGTAGTTCCGTCCCAGGATGTTACAGAGGATGTACACCGGATGTATTGTCTGCGAGACGACCATGGTTCCATTTCCGACAATGGTAAACTTTGTGCAAGCCTGTATTTATGTCTCCTACCTCACTGTACATTTATATAATCATTACCACCCATCTTCCCTGTCTATTCCGACGACGGCATTTTTATGCGAAATAGAACGTCATCTGATCAACACGGTGACCATAATAGTGCTAATTCAAGAAATTACCAGTGGACCTTATTTTCTTCTTGTTGCGAAAGCAAAAAGCTGCTGAAAGGTCGACCTCATTCAAACTCATATCACAGACGTGCGCTGCGATTCTCACCTCATGTAGCGGAAACTGGATGTTACAATCATAATCAGAATCATCATCATCAGCATGCCTGTGATGCCGGGAACTGCAAGAGACAGATACCGCTTTGAGTGATAAATAGTGCTTTGTTTGTTTGTTCTACTCCGCAGTCAGCAATATTCCAGCTATTCCAAGGCGGCGTGTAACCAATCGAATCGGACCCAGAACAAACCAATGGTTGATATCATGAGCAAGGTTCCACGCCGAGGCCATGACAGGCAATGTACAAACCGATGTCATGACCGATGCATGTCTTCAATGCATTCGTATGACAAAAAATTACTCTAGTGTCTAGCATACAAAAGCACATACTTGGTAGAAATAATGACAAAAAAGTAGGTCATAACTTACCTGTTGTTATAGCAACAAGGAGAGGATCCTGAAAATACAACACACAATAATGAAGACACCCATTTTGACTTGAAATATGAAATAAAAAGTTGAATTCATAATATGTATTTTTGGATTAAAAAAACCCCACAGTTGTATTAGTCAATCATAACAAGGTCACAACAAATAAATGGACTTTATTTAAATTATGACAATAATTTTTTGCCGCTTTTATTAATATTCCAGTTTTATCACGACCGGGAATAGGATTCAGACATAAGCATGTTTTGACCAATATGGCAGTAATATAAAGGATTGAATAAATAAGAAACCACGGCTGGCTGTAGTCATTCAAAACGTAGCAGCACCCTTAAGCACGTAAAATCAGAATCTTTTACTCAGACACGAATTCACCTTCCTTATCCACAGAAGGTCGCGCCAGCCAGTCAGAGCAGAGGCTTCTAAATTCTCGGTAGGAGTGAGCTAAACATTCAGACCTGCATATCTGATTTGCATATGTCGAAAACGAAGTTAATCGGGTTGTTCCGAATGTAAACGAAAAATGTTGCGCCATTGTATTGTTGTGTATATTTGATTCACCTTGAAGTGTATTAGCGCCATGGTACCTACACCCAAAGGGCTGTACCTTCGGAGGAATATTTGTGTTCTGTGCAGGTTTTCTTTTGTTAAAATCGAAAATTCTGACTCAGGGTGGTGAATAAATGAACCCGACTAGTTTTAGCCTAAAGTTTTGGCTAAAGATGCTTTCTTCATTTTGATGGGACGGTCAAAGTTCGCCTGTCGCGGACGTCTATGGATGTGTTCTCAGTCCCTGGTATAGTGTATATATCGTATCTGATTTTAATGAGATTAGGTGCTGACAAACCAAGGATTATAATAGGATCAGAATGAGGGATTGGAACCATGACTTCCCTATCAAAAGATGTGAGGTGAGGTGAAATGAAGTGCTAGCTTACTGAGATACCATGCCGCATTTGAACATGAATACCCCACTCAGACACAGTATACTCACTCCGAGCCGACCCGTCGCTGTTTTAGCCCCTTAATGCCGAGCGCCAGGATAATAACAAGTACCATCATTTAACGTCTTTCAGTATGACGCGGCCGGGGGTCGAAACCCGGACCTTCCGCTCTCCGGGCGGACCCCGTCAAAAGAGAGACTGCAGCCCAGCGGTCTAGGTACTGCAATTTCCTGTGTACGGTTGCGCCCCTTGACTACATACATCCGCTGATCGAGGGTTCGAATCTCAGACTCTCCGATTATGATCCTCGGTCTGACATAACTCTACCCTTACTCGCTGGTGGCACCAACATGGTGAACGTCATCAACATGAGAATATACTCAGGGGATGTACATATTTTATGAACTCTTCTACGGGATAATACAAAAGCGTGATTGTTCACGAACGCTTCGCGTGTTGAAGTCGTGCAATTATCGTGCTGTTGTCGAGCTGTTACGAGAAGTAAGTTAAACGTAGATGTTATTGAACTTACCTGGTTGGAGAAATGTGCACCGTTGACGCCAGGGATAGCCGGGTTGTAATACTGTGAGAAGTTTCTGGCATTGAACATGTGAGCAACAAAATGAATAACTGAAACACATAGAGTGAAACCTCGTCAGACCGGACCCTGTGTATCCCGAAACCTCATCAATACGGATCCTGTGTATTCCGAAACTTCATCAATCAGGACCCTGTGTATTCCGAAACCTCAACACCAGGACAATTACTACTCCGTATAGGGTCATCACTACGTGCTCAGGAATCGTTAATCCAGAAATTCGTTTAAGCTCGAGAATACATTCGGATTGACGGGACTTTTTAATACAAGTACAATTTATTAGTTTCTCTAGTTTGGCTTTGTGGTTTGAAATTATCTCACGTTACACCAACGTTATGATTTACAATAAATGAATAAAAGTATAAACATTTGTAGATAATCAAGTATATAACTTTACTATCCCTTTATTCTGTATATCGTTACCTGCATTTATACATATGAAGAAGGCGCAAGTTATATGGAAGCCTTTACATGTGTCAAGGATCAGTCGCATAGTTTCTACAGATATCTGAAATGAAACAAGAAAAACGCAAGTGGCAGATTGTCCAAATCGAGAACAGGTTCCAAGTTAAACGGTTCAGGTACGTTTTGACCTGAGCACATTATTATGTAATATTACATAAGGCTGTTTACAACTTCTTTCTCTACCCGATGAGTTTTGCTTCCTGCCTATCACGTCAATGTGGCGTTTTTGTAGCAGGTATCAACGTATGTATGATATGATTTGCAGGAGGGATGTCTAATGTGTCATTAAGAGTGACTAATACGTGATGGAACGCTCACCTTCCGGTTGAGTCTGCGCAGTAGGGTGAGGAGCGATCGGCACATTGGTAGCAGAACAAAGCCGCAGTTGAGGTTGAGAACGGCGGCCGACCCCCGTGAGATGCATAACCAGGGCTGGAACCAAGCAATAAACACACATGAAAAACACTTCGAGTAACCCGGATTTCGATACAAGCGTCGTTATTATATTAACAAGAAATTCATGTTCCAAGTATTAAGAATGCAACGTAACGTGACTCGTGAAATGTAGGTACTCTTACTTTGAAATCGACATATCCGATGTATTCGACTTAAACGGTCGCAAAATGTTACAAAAGAATCGATTCTCCCAGGACCTAGGCGGCACCTAGTCTTAAATGTTTAATAGTCTTAATATCGTTTTGAGATTTAAAGTTAACGGGTTTCCAATCATGTATATGGTATTACGCTAGGTTCACAAAGTAGTACAATCGCCTCCCGTGTATCGAAATAAGATATAAACATTTTATCAACACAAACGTACTTCGGCCAAAAAATACGGACAACATGTGAACTTTCTCAGGCTGTATAATTCAAACTAAAATCAACATGTCTCATTTGACCCGTAACAAAATATCACACATGTATTCATATTAATACCTAGGTAATAGAGCTTATTAGTCAATTGCATACCCGTGCTTGTGGGTTTCACCGAAGCGGTATTTGTTTAACGTCTTAGACCTGCATCACTTCCGGCTTTTCTCCCACATTAAGCTGACACGGCGTGATATAACTGGAATACTGTTAAAAGCGGGGTTAAACCCAACTCACTCACTCACTATTAGCCAATTGTGTTTCCGTATCGTCCATATCATATATCAGGAATATATATTTGCCTTATGCGAACCTTACAAGTCATAACGCTCTCGACTTGCAGCATGAAAGTCACATTACCTATATAACGAACATGATTATAACGAACTTACGGATATAACGAATTTGTTTTTTGGTCCCGGCCATTTGCTGTAGATATGCTGTACATATGCTTATAACGAACTACGGTTATAACAAACCCAAAGAGATAATTAATTTTAGTTCGTTATAACCGTAGTTCGTAACAGACATATGCACAGCATGTACACAGGGACCCAAAAAAGTAAATTCGTTATATCCGTAAGTTCGTTATAAACGTAGTTTAATGTATATGGGAATTAAGGGGTTCCTATCTAACGGGGTTTCAATGTAACTCGTAATCTACAGCATAAGCATAATGTCAGTGGTACACGTGGTAGCCATAACGGTATCATATAAAACTATCCCCTCTGTTAGCAACACACTGAAGGTGTGTAAACACGGGGCTTATCTTTGTCCGGAAATTTCAGCCATTCCCGTGACTCACACCTAGGAGTGTAGCGATATGCACAATACATGGTTGAGTATGTTCGCAGCGAGAAAGGTTATCAGGAACCTGTTATAAACATCCCGAGCACGCTTCGATGTGCCGTGTGTCATATTCACAAATGCCTAGCATCCCATTCCATGGAAACCACTGACGTTATTGTATTCAGATAACACAAAGACTTGGCTCTTTCCTTCTTGATTAGATCCGACATTACGTCAGAACGTACACAATAACTTGATAGAATATACGTAGATATACACAAAGAACTTCAGAAACTCAGATAAAAAATATTATTGTAACTGTACTCAGGTACACAACCTAGGGGTAAAAGAAACTATACCTCCCATTTAATTTTATTATTGGTTTGATTTTCAATTAAATATATCTTAAGTTCGCGATATTATGTAAAAGAAATGGACGATACTGCCGCTTAGTCAGCACTCAAAGAATATTGACATGTAGAAGTATTCTTTGAATTATTATAAGCCTGTGTATTTTATTGCTAAATATAAGAAAGCTAGCTACGCGATAAGTCGCAAAGAACAATGAAAAACAAAGCGTGGTTTATTTCACGATAAAACACAGTTCTATCATCACGTCATTTCTGGAGATTCGAACATGCGCTCGCAACTTGATGGCGTCGTATGTTTGACGACGTTAATTTTGAGATATAAGTGTCTAGTGATTTGTTCCTCATAGCAGGGCAACGCAGATAGATGCGAGGGCCGATCTACATCGCATCCAAAACCGGGGGAGATATGACAATCGGTATTGAGAGAAAAGGTGCAGATTATCGACGTGATGATTGTGAGCATAGACAGGAAATACCCACCTGTGCATAAAATGGACTTGTCCGACGTTGCCGAGGGCGGATGCTATTATATAAATAGGGGTTGATATGTTTAAAGCTTGTACATTTTATCAACATATGTACTTAATGTTGATAGCTCATATAAGAAATAAACAACGCCCACTCATCATTTATTACGTAAATAATGATTGTAACTGTATTACATTGTTTCTGTTGAGATTCGGTAGAAGCCCATTGTATTGTATTTGGACAGTGAATAGTTGTCAGGAATGTAGTACTATTTAATGTAAGCAGTTTTGAGGAAGTTACTACATTTAGATCCTACTGTCATGCGTTAACTTCCGGAATACGTGGACTGTGATAGAGTGTTATGGAAACATGTAGAATATTCTATATTGTGATGGCACTGCATTGAAATTCCCAGTAGCTGATTAGACTGTATATAGAAGGGGACACGAGCGTGCTTCTCGTATCTCTCACACAGAAACAATGCTATACAGTTACATTACTTAACAATAAAATACACTACCATGACAACTCAAAGAATACTTCTACATGGTTTTCTTTTCTTTCTATCTTTTGCCATTCAGTTTATTTCTCTGTAGAAAAATTGTCTTTGAATAGCAAAATATCATCATATTCTTCTATTTGACGTGTTCCTTTGTTTAAGTTTCTTAAATATTAGAGATCGCCTTGTCCCGCGATTTCGTCGACGGAATCACAACAGGTCAAGCAGCTGGAGTAGGGTCGATCAGTAATATATCTCTGTATTGCTATAAATATCTAGTTACATATCCAGTGCAAACTGCAAGGTTACATACTTCGTAACACTGTTAGAATGATAGTTGGGCTCTAGGTATTTTAAGGTTGAGTTGAATAATCCCGAGAACTCTGCATCACTCCGTACCCCGCCCGTCAACGCCCGATTATCCAACCAAACAGATTCCATTGGGCGTAAAAGGCAAATCAAGGTAAAACTTTTAAGAATGGATCACTGAAAATAATTGAGGACACTAGGAGCGAAATGAGTAAAAGCCTATAAATCATAGCTTTAAGGGGTGTTCATTCGTCGAAGACCACGTACGATAAAGCTGAATTGCGTTGTTGTTGGGCATGAAAGTTAGGCTCCTCAAGTGAGGTTTCTGGACATATGAGATGCTGTAATATAGAGGTATAACAAGAGTGGGGTGCTCCTCACAACCTACCCCTAACATCCGATGAACGTAATAGAAGCCAGGGTCGTACTTGAAGTAGCAGTATGTTCTCCAGAACAACACGGCACATCCCGCCGCCCACAGCACCTGCAACACAAGACACAACATGAAATACGACATCTACGTGGTCATAGCTTGCAACATGCGTCAAATGGTTGTTTTATTTTGTACCTTGTAGTGATAAACACAAAATCAACAAATAATTCGAAGAGCAGGACGTGATATAACGCTGGATAGTTAGTTGGTTCATAGCTGATGGGTCATTCCTCCAGATGTGGTACACTGTAGACTAATCTCCGAAAATCAAGGTGTTGTGTAAATATGTTAACTAAAATTGATCCCATTGAGGAACCCTCAAGTTTCTTTTTGTCACCTAGAACTGAGAAGGGGATCAGTACCAGCTGCTAGAGCTGAGAAGGGGACCATTACAGGTTGCTGGAGCTGAGAAGGGGACCATTACAGGCTGCTGGAGAAGAGAAAGGGACCATTACAGGCTGCTGGAGGTGGGAAGGTGACCATTACAGGCTGCTGGAGAAGAGAAAGGGACCATTACAGACTGCTGGAGGTGGGAAGGGGACCATTACAGGCTGCTGGACCTGGGAAGGGGACCATTTCAGGCTGCAGGAGGTGGGAAGGGGACCATTACAGACTGCTGGAGGTGGGAAGGGGACCATTACAGGCTGCTGGACCTGGGAAGGGGACCATTACAGGCTGCAGGAGGTGGGAAGGGGACCATTACAGACTGCTGGAGGTGGGAAGGGGACCATTACAGGCTGCTGGAGGTGGGAAGGGGACCATTACAGGCTGCAGGAGGTGGGAAGGGGACCATTACAGGCTGCTGGACCTGGGAAGGGGACCATTACAGGCTGCTGGAGGATGGGAAGGGGACCATTACAGACTGCTGGAGGTGGGAAGGGGACCATTACAGGTTGCTGGACCTGGGAAGGGGACCATTACAGACTGCTGGAGGTGGGAAGGGGACCATTACAGGCTGCTGGACCTGGGAAGGGGACCATTACAGACTGCTGGAGGTGGGAAGGGGACCATTACAGGCTGCAGGAGGTGGGAAGGGGACCATTACAGGCTGCTGGACCTGGGAAGGGGACCATTACAGGCTGCTGGAGGTGGGAAGGGGACCATTACAGACTGCTGGAGGTGGGAAGGGGACCATTACAGGCTGCTGGACCTGGGAAGGGGACCATTACAGGCTGCTGGAGGTGAGAAGGGGGCCATTACAGGCTGCTGGAGGTGGGAAGGGGACCATTACCGGTTGCTGGAGAAGAGAAGGGGACCATTACCGGCTACTGGAGAAGAGAAGGGGACCATTACAGGTTGCTGGAGAAGAGAAGGGGACCATTACAGGCTGCTGGACCTGGGAAGGGGACCATTACAGGTTGCTGGAGCTGAGAAGGGGACCATTACAGGTTGCTGGAGAAGAGAAGGGGACATTACAGGTTGCTGGACCTGGGAAGGGGACATTACAGGTTGCTGGAGCTGAGAACGGGACCATTACAGGTTGCTGGAGCTGAGAAGGGGACCATTACAGGCTGCTGGAGAAGAGAAGGGGACATTACAGGTTGCGGGACCTGGGAAGGGGACCATTACAGGTTGCTGGAGGTGAGAAGGGGACCATTACAGGCTGCTGGAGAAGAGAAGGGGACCATTACAGGTTGCTGGAGAAGAGAAGGGGACCATTACAGGCTGCTGGAGGTGGGAAGGGGACCATTACAGGCTGCTGGAGGTGGGAAGGGGACCATTACAGGCTGCTGGAGGTGGGAAGGGGACCATTACAGGTTGCTGGAGGTGGGAAGGGGACCATTACAGGCTGCTGGAGGTGGGAAGGGGACCATTACAGGCTGCTGGAGGTGGGAAGGGGACCATTACAGGTTGCTGGAGAAGAGAAGGGGACCATTACAGGCTGCTGGAGAAGAGAAGGGGACATTACAGGTTGCTGGAGGTGGGAAGGGGACCATTACAGGTTGCTGGAGCTGAGAAGGGGACGAAAATTGAATCGGAGAGAATGTTGTGTATTACATCGCTGATGATGACGTACACCAGAAATAGGCTTCACACATTGTCCCCATATAGGGAAACGAACCCGGGCCTTCGGCGTCACGAGCGAACACCACTAGCCTACGCCACCGCCCCCGGGGCTGTAACAGAGAATACGGTACAGTTTGGTTTGGTGGTGATTGGATTTTGTGGTTTGTGTGATTTTGCTTGATATGGCGATTTTAACACATTTTCCCATAACTTGAATGATTTCAAATACATGTATATTTGAGAAATCAGTTACAAATATATATGCCCTTTGTAATACCCAACGTTTTAAATACATTATGATATTATAACAGTTGACTTTAATTAAATAAGGTATAATCGTATACGTTACCGAATTGAATGAACTGATTGTTTATGAAGACGCGTCACATATAATGTACATGGAAGATACATACATGTACACACTCACAGTGAGCAGTAAAGTACGGACCATGCAAGGCCAGTTTTGGCCGAGGAGACACCCTAAATCCTTTTGTACACAGGGTAATATAAGGATTTAACGATTACATGTCAGTATAACCATACAAGCAAGATGGGTCTAGATGGCAAGATGGCAAGATGGGTAGAGCGTCCGTCCGGAGAGCGGAAGGTCCAGGGTTCGATCCAAACCTGTCCTCCCATGATGCGAGATAGCCGCACACTTCATAACGCTACCCCCACCAAACCCGTCCACCTCATGTACGCAGTTTCAGGAGTAACGTTCTCCCCGACGTCTGTAGACACGTGCTCTTCCATCCCCTCGATTCGTGGATCCATCTTGATTCGTCGCTGAACCAGACCTCTCGCTATCGGATTTGAGGCCTCAACCTGTGTTGACGACACCAAAGCAGTCGTTGTGGACGATGTTGTCGACTCAATATGAGGGGTCGAACAGGACGTCTTGCTCGTAGACCTGTTGCTCTTAAACCGTTTCGTACGGTCTGGTCGGAGATTCTGCGCAGTCCGGGGATTTGGGATACGATTGAGGTGGCTGTGGTCGTCCTTTTACATAGGTGGCGCAGTCGGATGTAGCGATCTTGGGCGGGGATGGTTACTCTTGGTCGCCCCGACCTTGGTCGATCACGTGTGACCCATGCTTTTGAAACCGATCCCATAGCCTTGTGTAGTGCTGGGCGCTACATTGAAAACCCTGGCTAACGCCGATCGATTCCCCTGCCTGCCTATGACGTCGTTTCTTTTAATCTTGGTATGTTGTTGAACTGTCACTGTCACTGTTCGGTTCACGCAGATACCAGGCAATCAAAAACCCTGCACTTAAATACAGTTCGTAGTGCTGCTGCACGTTCAGTACGTGCAGCTCCATGGTCTTTTTGTGAATGCACTGGGTGCGTTTGTCCGAATCGTTCGTGTTTCCCGACTAATGGTTTGTAGGTCCCTGTTGTGATACTTTTGATCCGGGAAATCTGTCACCGTCACTATAAAACATTAAATGTCTTCATTTTGCACCTCTGAGTCCGCTAATTTTGGTAAAAAATAACCGTATTGCGTTTCTTATTTTTAGGAGTATATGTGTACGCATACAAAAGCGGTTACCCTTACATCTCACGAACAGGACAGGTACGCCCCAGGAAACAGTTCTACGTTGTGACAACGTTGGCATTTCGTTGCTACTACGTTGCGCGTAAACCAAAATACAATCAAGTCAAGACGTTGTCACAACGTCAATTTTTTACGTTGCTACAACGTTTAACCAAAACGTCGCGACAACGTATGTCTGGCATACATTGGCCATTGCATACATTTCACCCATTGCATACATTTAACAACCCAGATTTGGCCATACACTTGCACACTTGTACACACACACACACACACACACACACACACACACACACACACACACACACACACACACACACACACACACACACACACACACACACACACACACACACATACTAACAACCCAGATTTGGCCATACACTTGCACACACACACACACGCACGCACGTACACATCAATGCACACGCACACGCACACGCACACGCACACGCAAATGCAAATGCAAATGCACATTCACACACTTTTACCAATACATACAAAGCAGCCTTGATTTAATCAAATTAGGTTTCAGGTCGACCCACTAACCACAAGCGGATGAAGATAATTCAAGCTTGAATGAAACAAGTGTTACTTGAACTTGACCGGGAAAGGTAATTATGGCCACCCTACATACACACACCGTGGACAAAGAGATTCCGTGTGAGGGAGGAACACATGTCGAGTAATTACATTCGTCGGGGAAATGTTTTCCCTCTTAGGGAAATACCAGAACCGTTTCACTTCCGGATTCACAGGAAATGGGTCACCCACATGGCCGAGATCCTAGACTGAGCATACTCTGGTCTATGTGGTCGTGTTAGTGTCAAAATAGTCCTATTTCCTCAGATCTAAGGGGAGAATATTCCTTTTAAAAACCTGTGGAACAGGTGTTACACAGCTGTAGGCGATGGAACAAAGACACATATATATATGTTCACACTACACTTTCACATATTCGCAGATCAAGGGCAAAATGCAGCACAAATAACAGTTTAAGGGAGTGCTTTAGTGAATTAGTAAGACTGAATCAGGTTTTTGATGTCTCAGGTATATTTATTATTTGATACAATAAACATGGCATAGTTTCTATGTGAACATTTGCTCATTTATAACATTACACAACAGCGTTAGCCTATTTTGTCCGCCTCCGTGGCGTAGTGGCACGTACGTCCGCCAGGGGAACGGAGTCGCGGGTTCATACCAACAGACGTTAGACGATGGTACTTGTTGTTTTCCTGCCTCGGCATAAAGGAGCTAAAACAAGGACTGGTCTGATTAGAGTCAATATACTGTTTCTCAGAGGAATGTATACTTTAAAATACGGCGAGGTATCTCAGTGGGCTTGTACTATAAAAAAGGGAAAGGTCCGGACTAATACAAAGACCACACAGACACACACAGGCACCCACAGACACCTACAGACGCGCACACGCACACAGACACCTACAGACACGCGCGCGCACACACACACACACACACACAGACACACACACACACACACAGACACCCACAGAGACACAGACACGCACACACACACACAGACACGCACACAGACACGCACACACAGACACGCACACACACACACACACACACGCAAACACCCACCCACAGAGACACAGCCACGCACACACACACAGACACAGACACGCACGCACACACACACACACACACGCACAGACAAGCACACACACACACACACCTATATATATATATATATATATATATATATATATATATATATATATATATATATATGAATATAATAAATATATATAAATGCCATAATCTTAATCGCGACATTAGACCCCATTACACCTCGACTCACATCACCTTAGTATAGTATGGTCTCTTGACTGACTCCGTATTGGCGCTCAACGTACACACTGGGCAGATTCCCTTCTTACTCATTATGTAGAACCAGAGTGTACACTACATCTACGCATCAATATCTGACACCGTTCGCGAAGGTACGCTCACCTTTTCGAGAACACATGGTAACATCACAACTCGACAGTGATTCATAAGTACATGCTTATGATATAGTCAATATTATAACATGGACTCGGCTTTTAGCAGTGATGTCTCATGTTTTAGGAAAGGGTTTTTTATTTTTTATTTTTTTATTGAATAATCCAGAACTTAAACAGCTTTGATGTGATGAATGATTCTCCAATTGCATGATCGGCTCTGATGTCAATAATGACATTTAGCTCCTAACGCCTATAGATTCTCACTGAACCCAACCTCATCCCGGTCATCGTAGCAAGGCTATATCAGCATCCCTTCATCCCATCAATATACAACACACGCAACATTTGATAAGGGCGTCAAACACAGGTCGGGCTGAAATTGACACCAGGAAAACATATCGTGTGTATGAATGGGCTGTGGGAAAACAGAACTGTGACTACAGCTGAAGGAAATAGACAACCAGCGAAGGAAATATGTGTCAATTGTTATACGTTGGAAATTGATATGCATGTTTATATGACCTGTGCATGTCTTTGGCAACCCACGAGATCGCGTGCATGCCTTGCCCTGACATGCTCCATGAATGTCAACAGAGAAAATGTACGCCCTTTGAGAAGCTGTACTGTGTGAGACAGGTCTGTAATCGTATGATTTCAACTTTTGGCGGCATCAACAGTCTGAAAAAGATATTTTTGGGACAGGAGTATATCAGGCGACATTTTCTATAATTATACATGCACCACACCCAATAATACATTGCCACAACGTCTTGGCGTTAACATTGAAATGAACGCTTGAGGCGAACAGAAACCACAACGTCATTTTAGCACTGGTGTGCCTAAACTATGATATCTAAACATCACATGCTGTCCAAATAGAACAGTTACTTCAAGATCGTTCACGAGAATATTACAATATATGTTTTTTTAATGATGTAGGCACGGATGCCCCGGTCGCTGTGCAGAGTTGCGTCCCTAAGACGTGCCAGAAAACTGGTTCGAATCCCGGTTGGCCCTGGTGATGTGGCCTGGTTTGTAAGCATCCATACCACTGCTTGTGGTTTTCACCAAATGGTAGATATCTAAGACATGCACCTCCCCGGACGTTCCTCCCACATCCAGCTGACATGCCATGATATAACTAAACTACTATGAACACACAATGCCATTTAGAAAGTGGTCAAATGTAACAAATGTTATATTTGGGCTAACACTTTCTTAGTAAATTACAGATTCTCCTATTCTTTATATATTTCTTTATCTTTATTTCATTTTTTTTTTTTTTTTTTTTTTTTGGGGGGGGGGGTCCCGTCCGGGATTCGAACCCACACTAAACTACTGTTTAAATATGCGATAAAATATTCATTTTAATGAGCGTAATCTAATCTTTGAGCTCTTACATTTGACAAACTACCTCGCATCGATGTTGTTTTTCGAATCGTACGTAGGAATCGGCTTTTAGCAGATATTCCTTATAATTATGGAATCGGTTTTTGTCGCAATCATTAATATATTTCAAACACCTCCTTCAGTTTGGAATCTTTTCAGCATGAAGACAAATTCATCTGGGGAATATATGTCTTTTGTTTATCCAGCAAAACCACAAACCAACAATAATCATATCAAGGAATCTGTTTTGATGGTTTTTTTTGGTCAAATGCGATGCATATCTCATCGCGCGTAACCTCAAAACCATATACATGTATGTATATTGATGATTATATTCTTTGTTTGTTTATATAGTCCTTTCATGTGCATATAATATTTTATCGTTTATAGACTCCCTAATTACAGTAAGGGTAAAATAAGCTACTTCGTGTTTCAGTGAAAAAGCCCTCTTGCATCTGCACCCTATACCTACAGGTCTACTGGGCACGCAGCGAAGCATATCGGTCATCGGACGGTCATATTTACTTAATTATCACTACGTGCCTCCTGACATGTTGTGTGGTATCAAGTGACCGTAGTGACCTCTGCCTTGGCTTTGATGACCACCTGTAACTGGTATTTTCAACTCGACTGACCACACCGTGGTAATGATATTCGAACAGGAAGACCTTTGTAACATCGTCAGTTGGTGGTCCCCAATGCCAGCTTTTACCTTCATAGCTTTTAAGGAATGTTTCTTATATTAATTTGGGCTTGACTGGAAATATAACGTTGACATACAGTAACAAGGAAACTTGCAATAAGTTTAACATATTACGATGAGTTTAAATGTTTCATGGTATAAAAGCGATCTAAACCTTTGCAACAAGCCTCGTGACTTGTTGCAAAATTGACTATTTGTTTGACAAACTTGAACCATGTCAACAAAAGGGAACTGTACCTTTTGAAAAGATTTTAAATGTACATACTGTTCATGTGCATACAGGTTTATCACCACTTGCTGTACAATACGTTTGAAATGTCACGTAAATGAAATATGAAATACAGTATTTGCCGTAAGCAAACATTATGGGGAACATATTGAAACGATCACAATTTATAGCAGAGGGATCTCTCCCGGCCCAAGCAGCAAATATAGAAGTAGGATAACCTGCTTTTGGGCACTTGGTGATCAACACGCAATATATAATCTAGTCTGCCCATGCACCATCTTAATATCGCAATAGGATAACAATATGTGTATCATAGATGCTTACTTCACCTTGACGATGAAGTATGGGTGTTAAAGTTGCTGTATCAGCTGGTATAGTTCATCAAGACGGGTGTCGTTCGAGAATATACATACACAACACATTGAGAATACGTTACACGATAGAATAGTATAATAATGACATTTACTTACCAGTAGTAAATATTTCTTTCCAATGTTGATATACCAGGCCGAGAGCGACACTCCCATTGTCCCTACAACGACACTGGTCCCTATGGCTCTACCTCTCTCTCCACCTTCTATCAACGCGCTGTCCCTCCCCCGCTACCCCGGGGGCTTTGATGTAACGTTGAACGCCGACCAGCAACAGGATCTATGTTCCGTTGGCTGAGTCAGGCCCAGTCGGTTCACTGGGACATCGAGTACACTGTCGGGAGGAAGGGCGAATCAGAGTGGATGTTTTGGCACATGTGCACTTAACATGAAGTACCTGCGCTCTGGGGGTGACGCATGAGAGATATTGAATAATGATTAGCGCTGAATGTAATGACACATTTAAGAAACTAGTATGTACTTTAAGAAGCAGAAAGGAAACTTACTTTTATCGTGTGTTGTTTCTTTCGGTTTTTAATTCAAGAATATTTTCACAACAACGGAAATGATAAGATTCTGAGTCAATTTTCATGTAAGACAGCGCTCTTTACTTTAAATACCTAATGTGCCTTAGTGCAATTACTTTACTGACACCGGCGTGCACATGTGTCGTGCTGATAAACCAAGAACCGTTAATAGGACGAAACGTGGAGTCGATCCTCGGAATCTGGCACACGTAAGGGACGACATTTGTATAGCGACCTGCTGCGCCTTAGACGACTGGGCCAACCCTGCCCGAGAGACGTATAACAGCTATTTAAACATAGAACCAGCAGAATATGACAACAGTTATATAATTGAAAGTCAGGCTTTATAAAATGAAAACATCCAATATTTGTTTGTCTGGTGGACATGAGTATGGACGCCTTTTAGGGCCCTTTTTTTTTTTTTTTTTTTGATACTATCTTGAAATTTCAAGACACTATCTTGAAATTTCAAGATACTAAGTTGAAATTTCAAGATAGAGAAGTTGAAATTTCAAGATACTAAGTTGAAATTTCAAGATACTAAGTTGATATTTCAAGATTATTCACTTCAAACGTATTTTTACATCTTAGGGTGTTAAAAACTTATTATGTTGAAATTTCAACTTAGTATCTTGAAATTTCAACTTAATATCTTAGTATCTTGAAATTTCAAGATAGTATCGAAAAAAACAAAAAAACAAATGGCCCTAAAAGGACTTCCGTACATGAGAGCGGATGTAATT
Source organism: Haliotis cracherodii (assembly GCF_022045235.1). Taxonomy (NCBI): domain Eukaryota; kingdom Metazoa; phylum Mollusca; class Gastropoda; order Lepetellida; family Haliotidae; genus Haliotis; species Haliotis cracherodii. The sequence goes on from NW_027266286.1 coordinate 12,563,138, forward strand.
ACTTTATTCAACTATCAAATGACCACAGCGATAAACACCTTTATCGCTTCACATCAACTCGACTGACAACACCGTGGTAATGACGTTCCGATAAGATTTTTTGTTGTTGTTTAACTCAGCAAAATTCCAGCTATATCCTTAAATCATCGAATATGGACCAGACAATCCAGTAATTGATATCATGAACACCGATCTACGCAATTGGGATACGATGACATGCATCAACTCAGTCAGCGAGCCTGACCACCCGATCCCGTTAGTCGCCTCTTACGACAAGCATAGTCGCCATTTACAACAAGCAATGAAGAACCATTCTACCCCGGATCTTCACGGGTCCCGACAAAAAGAATGAGATAAATTACCATTGCGAGTAGGTGGTCCCTAGGGAGAGCTTTTCCTTCCACGGGCTATAAGGTATTCAGTGTTTCTTAAACACATTCTGATTTGATGGGTAATACAAAGTGATGATGAAGTAACACCCAACGACAATGTCTAAACCACTATATATTGTAAAACTACTAATGTATCATTTTTGTAAAGGAAAATGTACTCGACATGTGTTTTCTTTTTGACATACTTAAGATATCCGAGTCAACCATATCAACATAACACCGACTATACGTAGTAGGTATGCATTTCATATATATATATATATATATATATATATATATATATATATATATATATATATATATATATATATATATAATGTTTGAAATTCATAGGAGTGAGGGGGTTGGGTGTAACGCCGCTTTTAACAATATGCCAGTTATATCACGGCGTGTCAGCTTAATGTGGGAAGAAAGCCCGAAGTGATGCAGGTCTCAGACGTTTACCACTTCGGTGAAACCCACGAGCATGGGTATGGTGCTGACAAACCTAGAAACATAATCGGGGCGAACCGGGATTCGAACCCACAATCATAGGTTTCTGGTGTGCCCTTGGGACGCAACACTGCACTGCGAATCGCGGCGTCTTAGACGACTGGGCCTACCGTGCCCCCGAAATTCATAGGAAAAACAGCATTAGTGACTGCACAAACTATAGACCTGTTACACCTACAACCTGTTTTTCAAATTTTTTTTGAAAAGTGTGTTTTTAAACACGTTTTTAATTATTTTACAGATAAAAACATACTTAGAAACTTACAGCCTGGTTTTATGCCAGGTGATTCTACTATCAATTGCATACCTGTATGCTTTTATAGCCGGTACACTGGATTATGGTAAAGAAGTAAGAGCTGTATTCTGTGATGTATGTAAAGCTATAGTATAGTATGGTAAGGAATTTTGTTTAAACTTAAGGCGTACGGTATAAACGGAAGTCTATTGAAATGATTTAACAACCCTGAAACAGAGAGTAATAATCCAAGGGGCTCCCAATCTGTCCCTAACCTAGCAAATGCAGGCGTACCACGGGGGTCAAGTTTAGGACAGCTGTTGTTTTAAGTATATTTTAATGATATCATTGAATTGTTAATATTCAGTATTAGATGACCATATTCACACTGCTACTGTTATTAATAACGATCGAGAAATGATTTCTAACTCTAGCATTATTACATGACAAGTTCATTTTAATCCACAAAAACGGAAACAAAATTAAAGCAATTTTCAAGGAATTCAATTCCTTGCATAAAACCCACGTTAACAATTAAAATCTACTGATATAACAGAAGCTAAATATCACAAACATCCAGGTTTGATCTTGCAACAATATTGTCTTTGGATTAAACATATCGTGGAAACTGTAAAGAAAGTGTGCGCTATGATACATTGTTTTCGAACAAATATCATTTATCTCGGAAAACTTTTCAGACTGTGTACAAATCACTCATATGGGATAATTGCACGACAGATTAGTCAAATATTAGAAACAACTTCATCTGGTGGATGCTTTAAGAACAATTTGCGGGGTTGCAAGAGGCACTTGTCATGGAAATATCTACGAGGAAAAAAGTTGAAAACTCGTGGGAGAGGCCGAAACAATTTTAAAATGATGCTCTGCTATAAAATGGTAATCAAGTTACAGGCTACCCTGGATATAACGCTAGGAAGAATATGCGTCATAACCAGGGTGGCGTTATAACCAGGTTGGCGCTATAACCGTAGAAGCCATTCTAGTCAGTCAAAACTAAACCATGAATACATAATAGATTTAGTTAACATCAGAGTTGTGCTCAACAAGTACACACATATGTAATTAGAAAAAAAATAAAACATTCATATTATTTGTGCACTGAATGGACACAGCAAAGTAATGATTAGCACACTGTCATACTGGCATTCATTGCGGCTTAAAGAAGTCACACATTGTTGTTCGTTTGTTTGTTTGAAGATGGTGGTCGGGTAGCCTAGTGGTTAAAGTATTCGCTCGTCACGCCGAAGACTCGGGTTCGATTCCCGACATGGGTACAATGTGTGAAGCCCATTTCTGGTGTCCCCCGCCGTGATATTGCTGGAATATTGCTAAAAGTGGCGTAAAATCAAACTCTCTCACTCACTCACTTGTTTGTAGCCGATCAGGAAACAGGTGTGTCCATACTATCTGAACACATTTTAATGTTACATGATTCTGCAACAAACAAGGAATCAAAACAAAAGGATGAGTTTTCTAGCCTCCTGTTGTGAAGGGGGTTTGGGGAGGTTATCATTTTCCCGTCGTTTAGGTGTAGATCCTAACACCTTTATCAAGCATCGCTTGCTTGATAAAGGTGTTAGGATTTAAACCAAAACGTCGCACTAATTATGATAAAGAAGTTGTTCATTCATAGAACTTGTCTTTCTTCATCACACCAACTTCTAAATGCCATATTATAGTACCATAAGATCAAATTGATACCATGGGATGTAATCTCAATTCTTTACTTTATGGCAAATTCTTAGAAACCGCAAACCTTAACCAAACAATATTCATGATTATATTAAAATTGATCATTAAACATTTTACATAGCTTATTCCTCGCACCGGGGGTACGGGTGGCCCAGTCTTCTAAGGCGCCGCGATTCGCTGTGCGGAGTTGCGTCCCTTGTGCAAGCCAGAAACCTATGATTGTGGGTTCGCCCCGATTATGTTTCAAGGTTTGTGAGCACCATACCCGTGCCCGTGCATCTTATGCATGTGTACATGTGTAACTACTCGTGATACCACATGGAATAATCCTGGTAGGAGATATGTTACTGTCCGTAAAAAGATCATTGATCCAAGCTCCAGGTGCCGATCTTTCTTGACACAGATGATATGAATTCATCCCAGCTGTCACGGCTCATCTGCTCTACAATAGGGTTTATATACCATCTCACAGTTTTTACTTCGTCATGCATTGTTCGAGGTCCATAGTGTCAAATAGATGTTCCTAAAGGGTGTTCCTAGCATCAGCTCAAGCTGATCAGAGTGCCTGGTGTTTTATTATGTTATGGCACTCGTTATCATACATCAAGCACTGCATATCATATTAAACAATTCATGTATGTTTATGTATGAGTGAGCGAGTGAGTTGGGTTTAACGCCGCTTTTAACAGTATTCCAGTTACATCACGGCGTGTCAGCTTAATGTGGGAGGAAAGCCCGAGGTGATGCAGTTCTCAGACGTTTACCACTTCGGTGACACTCACGAGCACGGGTATGGTGCTAACAAACCTAGAAACATAATCGGGGCGAACCGGGATTCGAACCCACAATCATAGGTTTCTGGCGCGCCCAAGGAATGTTTATGTATGAGTGTGAGTGTATAAACATTTAATGAATATAAAATGAGTATCTAAGAAACCTTATATTTCACTGGTCCGTTTTGACCGTCATCACATACCGGTTAAAAGTCTTCCATCATCAAAGTCTAACCAAATTGAAAATTGATACTTTGACAACAAAATATTGCACCGGCACAATTGAGCACCAACGTCTCTGTGACGATGAACCTGACAAACTGAAACTGTAGTTAGAGCTTATCTTCCAATCAATACAATCATCTGATGCATGTGCATGTTGAACGACATCGTGATGTCGCTTAGATACATGGAATGAATCTGGTATGAGTTATGTTACTCTCAGAAACATCATTGATCTAAGATCCAGGTACTGATTTCTCTTGACACAGATGATATGAATTCAGCCCAGCTTTCAAGGCTCATGTGCTCTACAATAGGGTTTATAGACCATCTCACAATTTTTACTTTGTTATCTGCACATTCTTCAATACACATGTGTTGTTTGAGGTTGAAAGTATATATATTCTTAAAGGGTGTTCGTTGCGGCGTAAAACAAAAGTCAATTATACCTATTGTTTTAGCAAGCAAATATATACATTTATCCTTTTTGTGCTATTATAAATCTTGTGTTCAGTTCGTAAAGTTTCTTTTGGACGTCAGTTTATTTGAGCGCAACATTGCGCCAATCTTGTTATATGGAGCAGAAATATTTGGTACAAAAAATAATGACGCTATTGAAAAAGTACATTTTTCTTACGCTTTTTAAAGGTTGGAAAATATGCTTCCAAATTTTAGGTAAAAAAAGTACGCTTTCCCATTCATATATTAAGTCACCTCCAATATGACAAAATATTGGTTAAACTTACTGAGGATGGGATCGCAAAGATATCACAATCAATGTTATAAACTACTGGAAGCTCTTGGTGACAATTGTAAACGAACTGGATGTCCAATCCCAGATATATATTATTTCATGTGGTTATTCTTTTTGGATTTAACAAGATACGAATTTGTTCTTATCCCCTTTTAACAAAGGTTGCGTAACATGCACAGTCAAAGCGGGTATGTCAGACTTCTTCACCTTTCCCCAGCCATTACAATGATATTAACTCTGCTACAGAGGCAGAGAAGTAAATAATGTTTGATGATGGTTCGCTTGTTAGAGCTGTATTTAAGTTCAAAGTGTCATAACACAATTTTAATGAACATTTCAGACGAAGATATGAAAAAAGAGAAGTTAAAATACGTATCTGTAAAAACTGCCAATTAAGAGAGACTGAATTTCATATTTTACTAGTATGTGATAAGTATGAACATCTTAGAGAAATGTATATTTCAAGGTTTAACAATATGCATAAAAACAAGATGTTAATGATCAGTCTTTTAAAATCCAACAACTCTGCTGTTATACGTTGATTAGCCATATTGTTGAAACATATCTTCTTTATCAGATAGATCTTGTATGTTATGTATATAACTTGACTTAACAAATGAAACTGAGATGTCAACCGTACAATGGGCCATGTGACCTTAAAACCGAATAAACTGTCCGCGTGTCTGTCTGAATAACATACAGTGTTTTCATACCATACGAAACAAATATGGAAGGATAAAAGAATTGGTGAACAGAGATCATTAATGGTTGTTGGAAAACAAACAAATGTCTAAAAACTTTGCTGACTGCAAACACATTTAACATTTACACATTAACACATATCGACATTGATCATTAACTTCAGGACGAACAATCGTTTTGGTCATATTTGTTTCATGGTTCAGGCTTAACTTTGAATGGCACATAGACACCTAAATCTGTATAGCTGAATCAGCGATATCAAAGCTTTAAACAGCTCGAGTGATGGTCAAATATATAACTGTTTGCATACAGGCTCTTCAAAATCTAGAGAACGTCCGAGTGTAATGCAACGAATCTTTGTTGCTTTCAATCTGTCCAACACTGTCAACACCATCCACGATGTACATTGTTTCTAGCTAAACCAGCATTCAGGTAAGTATTGATCAGCAGTGTCGTATATATGGACGGGTCTGCGAAAGTACATGAGTACGCGGGAAGAGATTGACTTGTGATAAGATATCGGGAACAATTTATGTTGGTCATTTTGAAAATAGATTTTGCACATCACTCATTAAGAAAGTTCAGCGATGTGTGTATATTTCAAGGCTGTGCATCGCTTCGTGATCTTATCTTCAATCATATGTTCTGGCATTTGCTCAAGTGATGAAGTCATATTTGTTCGTCGGGGCGTTGACATGAACAACAAGCCGACCATCGCCTCCTCCATGGAGCTCTCAACTGATGTGGATGTTCTGGAATGTTCCCTGCAATGTCTCCGGGAGGCTCGGTGTGCTGGTATCTTGTACGACCCCACTACAAGAACATGTCGGTATTTTGAGCATGATGTCACTCCGACCACCTATGCTGTGGATTCTTCCTACTTTGGGGGACTGCGATTGAAAGGTAGGACAAATTCATTCAACGAGAGCTGTTCCTCTAGATTAGGCAACTGTTGAAGATTGCTTGTTAAGTTGACCACATGACTATTTTTTAAATCGTTCCATTATTGTTCCATCATTTGATAATGGGTGTGTGGGTTGTGTGGGGTTGGGTCGGATGACGTCTAAGGGTGGATGTGCCTTGGTATTTTTTATGGAGACCAGATATGATTTTGTGGGTGGAACAAGATTACAGAGATTGGTAGGTGCAAGGTGATTGATTACTTTGATAACTTTCCTGTCTTTTCTAAAAGAACGATGAAATCAGGAACACAAATATCATCATTAGGGATACCACCATAAAAGCCATGTTTCATTTAAGCAAATAACATCGTAAGAAATTACGCATGGAATAATTCAAAATTGTCCCTTACACTTCGTGCAATAAAGTAAATGATATTCAAATTACCACAGTGATTTTAAGACAGAATATTCCACATGTTTCTACAACGCTTGACATCCACCCATGCTATTTCGGATCTTCCTCACCACTGCTTACAAGAAATTATTAAAGTTCTAAATTCCTGACAACTAATCACTGTCCAAATACAATGCAGTGAGATCCTAACGAATCTCAACAGAAACAATTTAACGCACTTACACTGCCATAGATTCCCCCACAATTGATAAATGTATCGTTCATGCCGGAACATAAATGATACCTATGTGAGTTGTGGGGAATCAAAATTGTCGGCCAAGGTTTAACGAGTAACGAACTACTGATATCGATAACAAATTTAATTGAAAGGCGAACACATACGCATCAATAAAAGTTCCTGTGACACCAATATTTTAGTGTATTTTTCAAACAAGTAAAGCTTCATTTTCAATATTGTAGTAAATATATGGAATCAAGTCACGAAAGCGCAACTGCTACAGAAAAGCATGCATTCCATGCAAAAGTTGACTCTAATGCAAGCCCTATGCATTTCACTACCCAAGAATGGGTATAAAAACATGTGCGTTAACGGTATTCCATATGCATTCTTTAGCATCGTGCTGACAACAACCACTCAGAAAAACAACAAATTTACGCAGTTATTCAACATTACGAAATTCCATGCCTGTCCGAAAATGAGCGTCTGCGAGCCATTGGTATGCTTGAAGCAGGATCGAGTCAACGTGATGTTGCAAGACAATTTAACGTCCACAGAAACACCATTTGGTGTTTATGGCAACGTTTGCAACACACGAATGCATTCAGAGACCATCCTCAGAGTGGCAGGCAACGCGTAACCAATAATCGACAACTGGATTCGAACAACTCACCTACGTAATCGATTCCAGCCAGCAACAGTGACTGCAAGAAGCATCCCTGGCCTTCGACGATTATCTTCACAAACCGTACGTCGTCGCCTCAGATGTGGAGGGATTGTCGCCAGAAGACCCGCCAGACGTCCCATTTTGACAGGAAACCGCCGTCATGCACGTCTACAGTGGTGCAGACAGCGCCTACGCTGGACGGTCATGCAGTGGTTACAAGTTCTATTCACTGACGAGTCTCGTTTTCACCTCAGCCACAGCGATGGACGGATTCGGGTGTACCGACGTCGAGGTGAACGTTACGTCAATCATTGTGTCATGGAAGAAGATCGGTTCGGGGGCGGCAGCGTTATGGTATGGGGTGGGTTTACAGAAAGACAGAGGACCCGTTTGATAGTGGTAGACGGAGAGCTTAATGGACAGCGCTACCGCGACGAGATCGCTGTTGTTCTAACGTTTTTGCGTCGTCATGGCCCAGGCATTACCTTTCAACATGACAACGCCCGGCCTCATATTGCTCGACTTGTTCAGGATTCTCTTCAACAAAACAACGTGAATGTAGGCGCACAGAGGCACTTATGCACAGTGAATGCTGCGCTATACAAATGCATATATTATTATGATTATTATTATTAATGTCATCCCCTGACCGGCTCGCTCCCATGATCTCTCACCAATCGAGCATATCTGGGATGAGATGGATCGGCGCCTTTTGACGTCAATCACGTGTTCCACAGACACTCCAGGAACTTCGAAACAGGCTCCAGCAGATATGGACAGATATCCCACCGGACTTTGTGCGACTCCTGGTCCATTCTATGAGACGAAGATGTGTTGCTTGCATCGCAACCAGAGGTGGACACACACGCTTTTGATTTGTAAATTGACATTTTGGCATGTTCATGTTTTATTTTCTGAAGTCAGTATGGCAAATTAAACCATTTGAACACTTACAGGAGTCTTTTACCTGCTGCAAACCGAAATTGTTTCAGATTTGGTAAAAAACATAACTTTGCATTAAATCTTATTCAATGTCACAGGAACATTTGTTGTTCAGTATATTTGAAATAAGCATCACATTGATATTGTGAATGTATTTGGTACTCGAGTTCATATCAACTACCATTTGTTGTCACCTTACATTGCTTGTAATAAACACCCACCCGTACCCTGTATTTATCGGGTGAATAATAGTATCTGTTTTCATTTTCAAAGTGATTTACTCGAAATGAAATACTAGTATAGAAAACGAATGGATGTTCCAGTGACACTGTAACTGTTCAGTGGGAATAGGTATTTATATTTTGCGTTTGCTGCATTTTTTATACCAGTAGTACCCATCTGGTGTACACTGTTTTGGCAATCTCAACTTATAAACTGATGTCATAGACATTTATCAGAGTGGGAGCTATGCCATATGCAGATAGTTCAAAAAGATGTTCAGGATATATGAAAACCAAGAACAGGTGGTACATAACCCTTTCCAAGGTTTATAGTTTAGGGGTAATGACATCTTTGAGGTACAACAGAGGAAACTGAGTGAGAATAGTTTAACGCCGCTTTGAACTTAAGTAAACAATAGGAAGGTAAGAATAGTTTAAAGCCGCTTTGAACACAAGTATACAATAAAAAGGTAAGAATAGTCTAACGCCACTTTGAACGTAAGTATACAATAAGAAGGTAAGAATAGTTTAACGCCGCCTTGAACTTAAGTATACAATAAGAAGGTAAGAATAGGTTAAGCCGCTTTGAACTTAAGTGAGTGAGCGAGTGAGTGAGTATTGTTTTACGCCGCTTTTAGCAATATTCCAGCAATATCACGGCGGGGGACACCAGAAATGGGCTTCACACATTGTACCCATGTCGGGAATCGAACCCGGGTCTTCGGCGTGACGAGCGGACGCTTTAACCACTAGGCTACCCGACCGCCCTTTCAACTTAAGAATACAATAAGAAGGTAAGAATGGCTTAACGCCGCTTTGAACTTAAATATACAATAAGAAGGTAAGAATGGTTTAACGCCTCTTTGAACTTTGGTATACAATAAGAAGGTAAGAGCGGTTTAACGCTACCTTGAACTTAGGTATACAATAAGAACATAAGAATGGTATAACGCTGCTTTGAACTTAAGTATACAATAAAAACGTCGTAAGAATGGTTTATTGCCGCTTTGAACTTAAGTATACAATAAGAAGGTAAGAATGGTTTAACGCCGCCTTGAACTTAAGTATACAATAAGAAGGTAAGAATGGTATAACGCCGCTTTGAACTTAAGTATACAATAAGAAGGTAAGAATGGCTTAACGCCGCTTTGAACTTAAATATACAATAAGAAGGTAAGAATGGTTTAACGCTACTTTGAACTTAGGTATACAATAAGAACATAAGAATGGTATAACGCTGCTTTGAACTTAAATATACAATAAGAAGGTAAGAATGGTTTAACGCTACTTTGAACTTAAGTATACAATAAGAACATAAGAATGGTATAACGCTACTTTGAACTTAAATATACAATAAGAAGGTAAGAATGGTTTAACGCTACTTTGAACTTAGGTATACAATAAGAACATAAGAATGGTATAACGCTGCTTTGAACTTAAGTATACAATAAGAAGGTAAGAATGGTTTAACGCTGCTTTGAACTTAGGTATACAATAAGAACGTCGTAAGAATGGTTTATTGCCGCTTTGAACTTAAGTATACAATAAGAAGGTAAGAATAGTTTAACGCCGCCTTGAACTTAAGTATACAATAAGAAGGTAAGAATAGGTTAAGCCGCTTTGAACTTAAGTGAGTGAGCGAGTGAGTGAGTATTGTTTTACGCCGCTTTTAGCAATATTCCAGCAATATCACGGCGGGGGACACCAGAAATGGGCTTCACACATTGTACCCATGTCGGGAATCGAACCCGGGTCTTCGGCGTGACGAGCGGACGCTTTAACCACTAGGCTACCCGACCACCCTTTCAACTTAAGAATACAATAAGAAGGTAAGAATGGTTTATCGCCGCTTTGAACTTAAGTATATAATAAGAAGGTAAGAATAGTTTAACGCCGCTTTGAACTTAAGTATACAATAAGAAGGTAAGAATGGTTTAACGCTGCTTTGAACTTAAGTATACAATAAGAAGGTAAGAATAGTTTAACGCTGCTTTGAACTTAAGTATACAATAAGAACGTAAGAATGGTATAACGCCGCTTTGAACTTAAGTATACAATAAGAAGGTAAGAATGGCTTAACGCCGCTTTGAACTTAAGTATACAATAAGAAGGTAAGAATGGTTTAACGCCGCTTTGACCTTAAGTATACAATAAGAACGTAAGAATGGTATAACGCCGCTTTGAACTTAAGTATACAATAAGAAGGTAAGAATGGCTTAACGCCGCTTTGAACTTAAATATACAATAAGAAGGTAAGAATGGTTTAACGCCTCTTTGAACTTAGGTATACAATAAAAACGTAAGAACGGTTTAACGCTACCTTGAACTTAGGTATACAATAAGAACATAAGAATGGTATAACGCTGCTTTGAACTTAAGTATACAATAAGAACGTCGTAAGAATGGTTTATTGCCGCTTTGAACTTAAGTATACAATAAGAAGGTAAGAATAGTTTAACGCCGCCTTGAACTTAAGTATACAATAAGAAGGTAAGAATGGTATAACGCCGCTTTGAACTTAAGTATACAATAAGAAGGTAAGAATGGCTTAACGCCGCTTTGAACTTAAATATACAATAAGAAGGTAAGAATGGTTTAACGCTACTTTGAACTTAGGTATACAATAAGAACATAAGAATGGTATAACGCTGCTTTGAACTTAAGTATACAATAAGAAGGTAAGAATGGTTTAACGCTGCTTTGAACTTAGGTATACAATAAGAACGTCGTAAGAATGGTTTATTGCCGCTTTGAACTTAAGTATACAATAAGAAGGTAAGAATAGTTTAACGCCGCCTTGAACTTAAGTATACAATAAGAAGGTAAGAATAGGTTAAGCCGCTTTGAACTTAAGTGAGTGAGCGAGTGAGTGAGTATTGTTTTACGCCGCTTTTAGCAATATTCCAGCAATATCACGGCGGGGGACACCAGAAATGGGCTTCACACATTGTACCCATGTCGGGAATCGAACCCGGGTCTTCGGCGTGACGAGCGGACGCTTTAACCACTAGGCTACCCGACCACCCTTTCAACTTAAGAATACAATAAGAAGGTAAGAATGGTTTATCGCCGCTTTGAACTTAAGTATATAATAAGAAGGTAAGAATAGTTTAACGCCGCTTTGAACTTAAGTATACAATAAGAAGGTAAGAATGGTTTAACGCTGCTTTGAACTTAAGTATACAATAAGAAGGTAAGAATAGTTTAACGCTGCTTTGAACTTAAGTATACAATAAGAACGTAAGAATGGTATAACGCCGCTTTGAACTTAAGTATACAATAAGAAGGTAAGAATGGCTTAACGCCGCTTTGAACTTAAGTATACAATAAGAAGGTAAGAATGGTTTAACGCCGCTTTGACCTTAAGTATACAATAAGAACGTAAGAATGGTATAACGCCGCTTTGAACTTAAGTATACAATAAGAAGGTAAGAATGGCTTAACGCCGCTTTGAACTTAAATATACAATAAGAAGGTAAGAATGGTTTAACGCCTCTTTGAACTTAGGTATACAATAAAAACGTAAGAACGGTTTAACGCTACCTTGAACTTAGGTATACAATAAGAACATAAGAATGGTATAACGCTGCTTTGAACTTAAGTATACAATAAGAACGTCGTAAGAATGGTTTATTGCCGCTTTGAACTTAAGTATACAATAAGAAGGTAAGAATAGTTTAACGCCGCCTTGAACTTAAGTATACAATAAGAAGGTAAGAATGGTATAACGCCGCTTTGAACTTAAGTATACAATAAGAAGGTAAGAATGGCTTAACGCCGCTTTGAACTTAAATATACAATAAGAAGGTAAGAATGGTTTAACGCTACTTTGAACTTAGGTATACAATAAGAACATAAGAATGGTATAACGCTGCTTTGAACTTAAGTATACAATAAGAAGGTAAGAATGGTTTAACGCCGCTTTGACCTTCAGTATACAATAAGAACATAAGAATGGTATAACGCCGCTTTGAACTTAAGTATACAATAAGAAGGTAAGAACGGTTTAACGCCGCTTTGAACTTAAGTATACAATAAGAAGGTAAGAATGGTTTAACGCCTCTTTGAACTTAAGTATACAATAAAAACGTAAGAACGGTTTAACGCTACTTTGAACTTCAGTATACAATAAGAAGGTAAGAATGGTTTAACGCCGCTTTGAACTTAGGTATACAATAAGAACGTAAAAACGGTTTAACGCTGCTTTGAACTTAAGTATACAATAAGAAGGTAAGAATAGTTTAACGCCGCTTTGAACTTAAGTATACAATAAGAAGGTAAGAATAGTTTAACGCCGCTTTGAACTTAAGTATACAATAAGAAGGTAAGAATGGTTTAACGCTGCTTTTAACTTAGGCATACAATAAGAAGGTAAGAACGGTTTAACGCCGCTTTGAACTTAAGTATACAATAAGAAGGTAAGAATGGTTTAACGCCGCTTTGAACTTAAGTATACAATAAGAAGGTAAGAATGGTTTAACGCTGCTTTTAACTTAGGCATACAATAAGAAGGTAAGAACGGTTTAACGCCGCTTTGAACTTAAGTATACAATAAGAAGGTAAGAATGGTTTAACGCTGCTTTAAACAGAACTTGTCATAATGAAAGAAATATCATGCAGTTTATCAATTTGCCACAGTCTGGTTTATGTTTTACGACGCAGCCAAGTCGTGTGCAGAGGTGAAAAGCAAGTTCAAGGTCACCGCTGACGACGATTATTGGCTGTATCCGGCTGTGTTCACCGGGAAACCTGTAAAGATGTACTGCCACCTCATGGAGACAGCTGCACCAGAAGAATATATCACCTTGCCTAACTACAATGGTGGCTTCAGACCTGGCGTTTACAGGCCTTCGTGTGGCGCAGAAAGCCCAACAGGCTTTGGTGAAGGGGTGTACCAATTCCTAAAGATCCGAGTCACTTTGAGCCCATTTGTAAGTGTCCTTGACCTTGTACCTGCTATATCTGAACACAGGTATATATGCTAGAATGGTGATTATTGTGCAATGCTGAGATATGAGGGTTATATCGAGAAATGAACCATCTTTGGGAGATTATTTGAGCTTAACTTTTTATCGTACTTGTTTCACCACCTGCAATTTTTAAATGGAGATTTGTGTCCAACTTTTATCACTATTTTGTATTTTACGCCCAATGACATCTGTTTCTTCAGAAAATCGAAATTATTCTCTGGCGTTGACTTTCTTATGTAGTGTATTATAACGTTGGTAAACCATGTGGTGAAATGCGTATTTATCTATTTTATTCATTTTCTCGTCTTGTCAAGAGCTGGATTTTTTATTGAGGATAAACTCAAGCCATATTCCATCGCCCAACAAAATATTAACACCAAGTAACCATTCTCAATATTCAACTTTTCAAACGCCATATCTGAATTTTACAATTGTAAAACCGATTGCAACTAATTTCACCTGTTGTAAAATTCCAAATTGTATTCACCTTTCCCAAATACCGTAAATATATTGATAACTAAACAACCATCATATCTGTGTATTCAAGTATGCCGCGGGTACACTTAGTGTGTTCTCTACCTTATGCATGGCATCAAAGAACACCCGACCAATGAATAATGAATTGAAAATGAATTACAGAGTATGTACTACTTCTAGGCCATGACAGTCGACAAGAGTGATGTGACGTTTGCTCCTATGGTTGGGGACTTGACCGAGAGCTATGCGTATGGCCATGCAGATGATGCTTATTCACGACACATAGGGGGGGTCCGGGCTTCGTGTGGACCAAAGGGCAACTTCACCATCGACACAGCGGGAACAGGGCTCATCATTGACCCTACCGTACGTTTCTTCACCTAAACTGAAATTCTACCATGAATTTGGAATTTACTCGATTCTGATTGGTCAATCAGAGGCTATTAAATCACAATAAACCCCCTCTGATTGAAACAGCTGGTTTGACGGCCGCATCACCGCGGAAGCTAATATTCATAGAATAGTACTATTTTCAGTCATTGTCGGTAGGCATATTTGAATAACTATATCTACAATTACCGGTTACAAAATGCACAGATGCGGTTACTACAATATTCAAAGGATGTGTGACAATACATTTTGTGCAGAAAAACACGACAGAAATCAACAAAGGGAATGTATTTACGTTTTGGAGACAACAGAGAGCTTGAAATTTTCGCGCTTTTCTATATACGACTGTGACGTCATACCTTTTGCGTCACAATGAGCGATATGACGTCATAATGGTGACGCGCGATGTAGAGCGAAAGCCTTGCAAAGCTTGCTTTGTTTTCTTTAGGGATGCCCACCTCATGTTAGCTTACCAAGTTGCCGTGCTTATATGCTTTCAATGCCTGTCATATGTTCGAGTGAAGTATAACGGTGTAAACAAACTGCTTGAGTATATACAACACCATATTTTGTTCGGTGATTCTGTAATTCAGATCGATAACCCACTCAAAACACTGAACTCAACCCTTGCCGCTTCACTCAGTATATTTACTAACACCAAAGAGTTGGCATTTTTTTTTAGTCATGGTAGAATGGAGATAAACATACTGTGTTTTCAATGTAAAGCTAGGTTACCTGTAGATTTAACCCCGCTAAATTTAACATTTGAAACCTCACGCTGCGCGTTCGGTTCCAAATTCAATTTAGCGGGGTTAAATCTACAGGTAACCTAGCTCTACATTGAAAACACAGAATGTTTATCTCCTAAGTATACACCCACGTTGATGGTGCATGTGGCTTAAAATGAAAGAAACAAGACATGGTTACTCGATGGTGATGTATTTGATACTGGTTTCATAATTGTATTTTGATCTTAGGTTTGTAGTGTTTTCAACGTTTGTAATATCTGGGTCAAATCCAATTTTCAAGCGTTTACTTTCTTTTGCCCGGCAATTCTTGTGCAAAAGTAGTTTCACTGGTATTCTTCTTTGCTCTGTCATTTATGTGTTACACATTCGAGTTATTATCTCGACGATTCGTCTGTTATTATTTGTTCGAAATATGCATCTGTTCACCCTGAAGCTCATGGGTACCTGAGATGAGATTGTAATGTGATTGTATATATACAAATGTATATTTACAACGTTATTGTCTTCAGACTGTCTAGCAAAGGTATTGTTCAATACATCTTTCTCCCAACACACATCACCACGATCAAAATATCAAATAGTCGACACCTAATACGATATTACTACTCTCCCCTATTCGTTAATCCGGATATTGGTTTTCCCGACTATCCACGACGAACGGTACCCTCCGGATAAACGAGCTTTCACTGTGCCCTGCCTGTAGGGATAAGTCTTTACTGCACATTGTAGTAAGAGATACGACCTTATCTCTACATTGAAAAGTCCCAGCAGAGATAATGGGTATCAAGATCGTTTGCTTCACCACAAGATGAATAAATGAGACTTTAAAAAAGAACTACAGTAAACTACGGTTATAACGAACACGCTTATAACGTACTGACGGATATAACGAACTTACTTTTTGGTCCCGACTATTTGCTTTAGTTATGCTGTATATATGCTTATAACGAACTACGGTTATGACGAACTAAAATTAGTAGTCCCTTTGAGTTCGTTATAACCGTACTTTACTGTATACCGATCTACTCCCGTCATCAGTGTAATGATGTCAATATTTAATGATTTTAATATTGTGTAGAAGTGCCATGCTAATAGGAAGCTCCCTTGTTCGCGCAAACGTGTCTCGTCTCTCCTACATTGTATATGGGAATGCTTTGAACCGAAGGATTCTTTGCATTAGAGGAAGTTCGTGATTGAGTGAATGTTGTGCATGTCGCATTCAGCTATATTTGAGTTATATCACGACAGTCTGTAAATGACTCCAGGGAAACCAGTGACTGACAACATGACCACCGAAAACATAAATCGACACAGGTTAATGATAGCAAATGGCGCCCCACAAAAACACCATCGTTTTCTGTTTTCGGTCTGGAATAATCATTCAGTGTTCACTTTTGATGGTATGAAGTTTTTCTTTGGAGCGATGTTTAAGGAAGATTTGGTGTATGACTTTAAATTATTATTGTTTATTTTGTAGTCAATTAGAGGTGTAGAAGTGGGGTAATCCCTACATCGCACATATGCATAGCAAACGTTCCTCAAGGGAGGAGCGGACATATAGAAAATAATACTGACATTAAACGGTGAGCCGACGAGAGTATGCGGTAAGTTCTACGTTACTGAGGACAAGTTCTAGGTAATTGAGGACAAGTCCTAGGTTACCGAGGACAAGTTCTAGGTAATTGAGGACAAGTCCTAGGTTACTGAGGACAAGTTCTAGGTTACCGAGGACAACTTCTAGGTTACCGAGGACAAGTTCTAGGTAATTGAGGACAAGTCCTAGGTTACCGAGGACAAGTTCTAGGTAATTGAGGACAAGTTCTCGGTTACTGAGGACAAGTTCTAGGTAATTGAGGACAAGTCCTAGGTTACTGAGGACAAGTTCTAGGTTACCGAGGACAAGTTCTCGGTTACTGAGGACAAGTTCTAGGTAATTGAGGACAAGTCCTAGGTTACCGAGGACAAGTTCTAGGTAATTGAGGACAAGTTCTAGGTTACTGAGGACAAGTTCTAGGTAATTGAGGACAAGTCCTAGGTTACTGAGGACAGGTTCTAGGTTACTGAGGACAAGTTCTATCTTGGAATCCCCACATGATTTCACAGTTTGATTTTTTTAATTTATCATCAATGGCAACAACCAAACGTAATTATTTTCCCTTCGCATCTATTCAGAGATCGATTTGATACCTTTAGAAGTGGTTTCCAATCATGCGTTTGTGTTGATAAAGCAAACAAATAATGAACGTTCTCTTCATGCTGCTGGACAGACAACCTGGAATCTGTTTGGTAATAACGCCTGGAAACAAGTGAACAGGTCAACCGATGGGACCAAGGTGGACATTCTGTGCGGAGGATTTGCTGGCAGCTGTCAACCAAACGGACCTCTAACCCTGGTCGTTAACCCTTCCGACGGTGAGACCCATGCCGTAGGATGTCTTACTATAACATTTGTAACACAGTCATGCCAATAATTTGCCTGTATTTCCACCCCTATACAAAATGGAAATGAACAAGTTATGCCGTTTTGCATTTACAAATGACTTTAATTCATGGATCAGGAGACATTGCGAACCTGTATCTTTTACAGAGAAAACAAATTTGGGTTAGGGTGTGATGTGATGTGGTTAGGGTGCGGTGCGGTGCGGTGCGGTGCGGTGCGGTGCGGTGCGGTGCGGTGCGGTGCGGTGCGGTGTACATGCTTGCCGTAAAAAGCGACCATGCTTGTCGTAAGAGGTGACTAAAGCGGTAACTGTTAGAACATTCTGAAAAATATACACATGACGTACCAATAATCCGTTAATCCTGAAATCTGTAAATTTGGACGATTTAACAAACGAATACATCTTCCAAAAACACTGGATACCTAAATGACGGATTCATCTCGATGAAATCCAAATTTACTTTCTGTCTGTAAAATCGATTATTTTTTCAGTTATTGATTTGAGTGCCGCCGTGGACCCTAATGACATCTGGTGAAATCGTCAGTGGGCGATAGGCTTGCTTAATCTACCATGACACCCATCTGCCAGGTTTTGGATCGTCGGAACCGAAATGTCAAGCTGCATCGATTAACCGTTTTACCCCTACTCACCTGAAAGTCAAGTGGGCTTTTTCACAGCGTTCTTGTCCATCGTCCGGTCTATATACGTAGTGCGTCTTTCCAATATTTTCCTCGGAAACAGCCAAACAAATGAAGCTAACCCTTCACATACTTGTTTCAACCAATGATGACAACCGAGTTTGCTCAAGAGGTTCGAATCCAATTTTCAATTTAACTGGGACAGCAGACATTTTGAAATACCTTTTTATGACCATTAATCGGCCATTTGGGTTTACAATATGATGAAATTTCGTATATGTGTAGATAATATTGAAACTCAATACACGTATGTTCCGTGTTTACAATATTTAAAATTATGACCGAAAGGTTCAAATGTAAAGTTTTAACATGGCCCCCGCGGCATCAATGTTGAAAAAGTATTTATTGCCATTACTCAACCATGTTTGTACAAAATGTAATTGCATTTGCTATTTGTTAATTTTGTTGTCGGATTCAACACTGATTTGTTTTGTGTTCCTGTTCGGAAAGAAGAATTAACTTTTGATCTTGTTTTGACCATGCTCTCAAATTCTCTTATATAAATTTATTCTCATCTGAAAATGCCGGATTGAGTAAGCTGATCTTTGATTATGTTTCTCTATATATTATCACACAATTTGTTCAAATCGTCAAATTTTAGTTTTTCTTCAGGTTTTATGCAGACATTATTTCAATATAAAGGGTGATTTCAGCCGTTCTTAAGTACCCATCTTTGTAGACATTTTGAACCGTTAATTAGATTTTCATGTGAGCTACAGTGCAATGACACTAAATTGTTTCAAAATGTAATGAAATTTCGTATATGTGTAGTTTTTCACTGGATATTATGACCATGGCACTTTTGAAAATACACTTTTACCTATGCTATGCATTGTATATTTTACATATTTTGTTTGAACCATTACATTTTAGTGTTAGTTCTTATTCCGTAGTACTTATAAGAATATATCTGAATATCAATGCTGACAGCGACTTTTCTTTTAGTGTCTTTGCTTTTTGACGTGTGTAAACTGTTGTCTACAAACCCAAGTGGGCTACATTGGCATCGGCGCTATATTGTTTCAAATGTGATGTAGTTCGGTAAATGTGTCGTTAGTATTTGGGATAACGCATGTTGACAGTTTTACCTACGCTCTTCTATTCTTTTAAAGGCTTAGAGGCGCTAAAAACGTATTTATTCAGTGACAGACTGAGTAATCTGAAAATGTGTGTTACTGCTTAAGATGACATATTTTTGGTTTAAACCGTCAGATATGTTTTAGTTGTTAGTCCGTAATATTTACGCAGAAAATAGTTGAATATCAATGCTGACTTCAACTTTTATTTAAGTGTCTGTCCTTGTTGACGTTTGTAACCTGTTGCTTACATACCCAGGTGAGCTACAGTGCCCGTGGCACTATTCGTTACATTTTTACTACAGGTGGACTAGGCACAGGCACATTGCCAGTTCTGACAAGTTTGCCTTACAGTGAATCACGGCGGCCATCTTGAAAATTCTTTTATGGGTCAGGAATATATCTTTGTAAATAAATATGTTCATTGGTGATGGGGTGTGATATCGAGTCGCATTGTTAGCTAGGGGTCAGCAGTCGTATCAATTTGGAGACGCACTAATATTAGGATCAACAGTACTTAATTTATGACGTTCCTGATAAACGCACACGCGTGATAACCTCTTTATCATGTATTGTCATTCTTAATATTTGTTATAAAAAAACCTTTTATCATCTCACAAACGGTACCTTAACATTTCAAGTGTTCCTAGAATACATGTGCATAAGTATTCATAAATGTGCACGACTATGTAATACGTCAGAAGGTCACTGATTTGACAGTCGGACACTGACAATGAGTTCCAACTGAAACCTGTTTCTTAGACAGTGGCGAAACTACATCAAGGCAGAATTACAACTGCCTAAACAAATTGTTTCTATTTGCCTTTCTATTTGCAATCCATGGTCCGTCCGCGAGAGTAACTGCCCTTTATCAAAGGAAAGCTAGATACAACAAATTTCCTAAAAACCTACCTCCGCGTTTCTTTTTTGAAGAGTGTGTGCAGACATCATTTGATTACGGGGGCACGGGTGGCCCAGTCGTCTAAGGCTCCGCGATTCGCTGTGCAGAGTTGAGTCCCTTGGGCATGCCAGAAACCTATGATTGTGGGTTCAAATCCCGGTTCGCCCCGATTATGGTTCTAGGTTTGTCAGCACCATACCCCTGCTCGTGGGTTTCACCGAAGTGGTAAAGGTCTGAGACCTGCATCACTTGGGGCTTTCCTCCCACATTAAGCTAACACGCCGTGATATAACTGTTATACTGTTAAAAGCGGCGTTAAACCCAACTCACTCACTCAATCACTCATTTGAATATAACGGTTGATAGCAATGATTTGTTAAGTGCCTGTCTTGGTTAACATTTCAAACTGTTGACTAGATTTTCAGGTGAGCTGCGGTGCTTTGGCACTATATTGTTTGAAACTGTCATGAAATTTGGTTTATGCGTTGTTAGTAGTTGGGTTCCACACGTATGTGTCCTTTTCACGATATTTTGACCTTGATATAGTATGATCATGGCACTTTTGACCATACACTATTACCTATGCTAAGTTGACATATTTTGACATATTTTAATTAAAGCATTAGATTTTAGTGTTTTTACTCCGTAGTATTTATGACGAATATATCTGAATATCAAACAAACATTGCTTTTAGTGTCTGTCCTTGTTAACATATGTAAAGTGTTGTCTTTATACGCAGATGAGCTACATTGGCCTTGGAACTATTTTGTGCACTTTTATCAAGTCTGGAGTAGGCATAGATACATTGGCAATTCCAGCAAACTAGCATTTTAATGGCAACCCTTGTTTCACAGAGACAACGTGTTAGTTTCACTGTTTCACTGTTTCACCAGTTGTGCTGTAACTGCTTAATTGTTTTACGTTTTCTCATTTTTGTTTAGTTGTACAAATAAATTCTTCTGATTGGTGGAAAACGTTTGTTTTGTCATACCGTTCAGTGGATTCTGACATTTAGCAAGAAAAGTGAAACACTTGCAAGAAAGAAAACTGTTATTGTATCTAAGGCATTCGTACATCTATCACACATTTTGAAATCCGTCAATTTTATTCATAAATACAATAATTTCTTAAGTAACAGCCTGGTATTTTAAAAAGAAAAATGTTTTTTTGTCTGACACAAGATATCATTTGGCCACAATGGGCCTACGGGTATTTGAGGGTATGTCCATTGCTGAAATTGCGTTCTGGTCATATAGGAACTTAATATTTCATTGAAATGTGATTCTGAATGACGCCATTAGTTTGGCATGGCTGATCTGGTTTTCTGTAGTGAAATCGCTTTTCACATATCTGATGCGTTGCAATGTAAAAATATTAGTAAAACCACGGACTTGTAGTGGTAAAACACATTAAACAAAGTCTCCATTTTTTAGTATTCCTATGCAATACGTCCCCAAAACCTTCACGTAAGCTTTGGTCCGAAATGTTGGACACACACACACAATTTGCAACGTACTTGAGTGGTATGATCACTTTTGACGAGTTTTCGGGCAAGCGAATTCCTCGAGTATTATCTTGTTTTCATTACAATACATTCAAAGTACAGACTGTTTATTCGGTACAAATTACGAAGATAAACTGTTAAAAAAATAATTAGGAAAACTCCTCGTAACTTTGACAATTTTCTGACATGTGGGTATTGAATTGGTTGCTTCAATGTTACCATCATATAAGAAAGCTACGCGATAAATTGCAAAGAACAATGAAGAACGAAGTGTGGTTTATTATTCTATCATGACATTATTTTTGGAGATTTGAACATGCGCTCGCAACTTGATGACGTCGTATATTGAACGACGCTATTTTTGAAAGGGGAGTGTCTAGTGAGATGGTCCTCATAGATGTAGCTGGGCAACGCAGACAAAGGCGATGGCCGAACGATCGCATCCAAATGCGGGAGAGATGTGACAATCGTTATTTGGAGCAAGGCACAGGTAATGGGCGTGAGGATTGAGAAAATATGCGGGAAATATCCGCTTGTGCATAAAATGGACTTGTCCGACATTGCTGAGGTTGTATTCTATTCAGGGAGTCATTATTATTAAAATACGGATTAAAATATTTAACGCTGTCACATTTTATCATCATCCTGAACGAGGCTTTACGTAATGTTGATAACTCATATAAGAAATGTGAGTATTCAACTCGTTGCGTCTATGATGCAGGGGGCACGGGTGGCCCAGGCGCCGCGATTCGCTGTGCAGAGTTTGGTCCCTTGGGCACGCCAGAAACCTATGATTGTGGGTTCGAATCCAGGTTCGCCCCGGTTATGTTTCTAGGTTTGTCAGCACCATACCCGTGCTCGTGGGTTTCACCGAAGCGATAAACGTCTGAGACCTGCATCACTTCGGGGTTTCCTCCCACATTGAGCTAACACGCCGTGATATAACTGTAATATAGTTAAAAGGGCGTTAAACCCAACTCACTGGGCTCTGGGCTTTTCACTTCGAAATGGATACAGCATTCATTATATATTAGGTGTGATCAATATTTTTCAGAACGATTTCGATTTAGTTGCTTGGCGAATAGTCCTCACGGATCAATGCGTCAGACAATATATTACTTCAAAGCAAAGTAGATATATCAAGAATAGTGTATGCTTATTTACCGGTATTCAATACTATCGTATATTTATTTGGTGTTTGGTTGGCAGCATTGTTTGTATATTATTTGAAAAATTATTTATATGTGCAAAGAGACACCTGTGTACCAGCAAGCACTGGGTTTGAAAGCGTGCTGGAATTGACAATAGACTTTTACAGGCTTTTACTGGGCGAACAAGACAAAGCAACGTATTGGGAATAAAACCAAGTCCACCATTGTCCCCATAGAGTCCAGTTTTACTGCTGTTTATTCCATAACGTTTTCGAGTAAACATTTAGATTGATCCGGCGAGTCAATCATTCATTGTGGCCGAAGCCTCTGTCTTGATAACAGTGTCATTATATTGTTCTACCCTAAACAGCCAGTGAAAAGAAAGTACGCACCAATGTTGACTTTCCTGGTGGCTGATAATGAAACAAACAAAAGATAGTTACTCGATCTTATGTACAGTAAACTACGGTTATAACGAACACGCTTATAACGAACTGTCCGATATAACGGACTTATCTTTTAGTCCCGGCCATTTGTTGTAAATATGCTGTATATATGCTTATAACGAACTACGGCTATAACGAACTAAAATAAGTGGTCCCTTTGAGTTCGTTATAACCGTAGTTTATTTGACACGGGTCTCGTAGTCGCGTTGTCGTCATCCTTGTAACGTTTTGATAACGTTTGCAATGTTAGACCAAATCCAATTGTCCAAGGTATACTCTCTTTTGCTCGTCAGTTAATGTGATGTTCCAGTATAATCTGTATCAAGAACAAATACTATTTTACATGTTGTTCTCACCACTATGTAAAGTTATTGGTTTGAAATACTGCAACGCTGGTGTTCGTCCTGATAGAACTAGGGTGAGGATTGCACGTTCGTCGGTCAAGGCAACTGGTATTCCTTTAACAGTTTGACCACTTTGTAATATGGAATAGAAGATGAATGCTATGTCGTGTTTGCAAACCAAGGACGCATTTTCTTCAAGAGCAATTTACTAGTCATGTTCATTTGGACAAATAAAAATGAGTATTTACATCTGAAGATACTTATTTTATAACAAGATTATCTGACTTTTTATATAATGCTTACAACGCCCGTTGTTTAAGAAATACACGACGAGTGGGAGCTGTTTATCATACAATAAAACACTGCAGGGAGAATAAACCATGAGTTTTTTTCTCCCTGCATTGTTTTATTGTACGATAAACAACGATCACGTGTCGATCTGGATATTTTGGTTGGTCTATTTTCATGTCATTGTCTTTGGTCTTTAGTGTTCTGCGCTGTCCAACTACATCTACATCTGTGTGGAATAGTGAGTGAGTGAGTGAGTGAGTTGGGTTTAACGCCGCTTTTAACAGTATTCCAGTTATATCACGGCGTGTCAGCTTAATGTGGGAGGAAAGCCCGAAGTGATGCAGGTCTCAGACGTTTACCACTTCGGTGAAACCCACGAGCACGGGTATGGTGCTGACAAACCTAGAAACATAATTGGGGCGAACCTGGATTCGAACCCACAATCATAGGTTTCTGGCGTGCCCAAGGGACGCAACTCTGCACAGCGAATCGCGGCGCCATAGACGACTGGGCCACCCGTGCCCCCCTGTGGGGAATAACTCACTGGACACTTCCCTCCCGGACAATTTTTTAACATTAAATAAACCTCGCTTTGTTCTTCATTACTCTTTTCGATTTATCGTATATGACTTGATAAAGTAGCCTTGTGTGTGTGTGTGTGCGTGCGTGCGTGCGGATGTGCGCGCGTGCGGGCGTGCGCGCGTGTGTTTGTGTGTGTGTGCGTGCGTGCGTGCGATGCGTGTGTGTGTGTGTGTGTGTGTGTGTGTGTGTGTGTGTGTGTGTGTGTGTGTGTGTGTGTGTGTGTGTGTGCTGCCATTACTAACATCCCATTGTATCCCACGTGTATACTGGCCAGGGATTCTCCATATCTCGGCCAACCCACATTGATCGCAAGGTGCTGACACGCTGTGACACTAAGTATTGCTAAACACAACTCAGACACCCTGTTTGATTGTTGTTTAACGCCGTACTCATTAATATTCCAAGTATATGACGGCGGCCTGTTAATATTCGACTCTGGACCAGACAATCCAGTGATCGGTATCATGAGCATCGATCCACGCATTTTAGGATGTGATGACATTCATCAACCAATTCAGCTGGCCTGACCCCGTTAGTCGCCTCTCGCGACAAGCATGGATTGCTGAAGACCAATTCTAACCAGGATCTTAACTGGTGCATTTTAAACAATGCCTAGTGTTAATATAATTTAAACCGTAAATCGTCATGTCTAGTGATGTTTTATCTCAAATTTCAATTTTGTATTAACCAAATATATCACCTTTTCGTTTACATCGGTACAGTCAGTACTTACAAATGCCTTCCAAATACTTAAATAGATTCTGCTCATAATACTCGAAATTTTCCAAAAAATACGGAATACCATAGAAGGGGGTGCGCGTGATACAATGGACATGCATGTTCAACGAACAAAGTAGTATGTATTGTTTATTGACTTGTTTACACGAGAGTAAGGGGGTACGGGTGGCCCAGTCGTCTAAGGCGCCGCGATTCGCTGTGCAGAGTTGCGCCCCTTGGGCACGCCAGAAACCTATGATTGTGGGTTCGAATCCCGGTTCGCCCCAATTATGTTTCTAGGTTTGTCAGCACCATACCCGTGCTCGTGGGATTCACCGAAGTGGTAAACGTCTGAGACCTGCATCACTTCGGGCTTTCCTCCCACATTAAGCTGACACGCTGTAATATAACTGGAATGCTGTTAAAAGCGGCGTAAAACCCAACCCACTCACTCACTCACTCACTCACTCACACGAGAGTAGCAATGTTGTGCATATCTGAAATGAAATACAAGATTAATCCATTAGATTCCAGTCAATACGACAAGTGTACTCTTTAGTTTTGCTAGTACTGAAAAATTATCTGGAGTCCAGTATAAATATCTATCTATCTATCTATCTATCTATCTATCTATCTATCTATATATACCGTATTCGACGTAATAAGAGCCCATGGCGCTCTCAAAATTAGAAATAGGGGGCTCTTGTTATATTATTTTTGTGAAAAAAAGATAAATTTCGTGGTTTATGGTGACAGCCTGAAATGTTTATGTACGACAGATATATTTTTCCAGAATTTAATTGCCCATAATTAAGTGTGCATATAACACACGAGTGCGTATTATACGCGAATAAATAGGTCTTGTGTACATTGATCAATCGGAAGGGGTGCTAATTGGGATTGTTCACCAGCCAATATATCAGCAAATATCACCGTGGGCGCTTATTAGAGCGGGGCTCTTATTACGTCGAATTACGGTATATATAGTCACAGCGCAAGACGAACAGCGTGTTGCTTGTGTTATAAGGGACGCAACTCTTGCAGGCTAGCAACATACAACGTGATGTTGTTCACAAGATATTTATAGATCGGTACAATAAAGACTTCGCATCGAGGTCATGTGCCTTGTACTTGATATAACGACAGAAGGTCACCGGGGTTGAGTCGGTGACACCTACCCATGCCATGATACCTCATCACAACAACATTCATACCCGTCGCAGGATATTAAATTAATAGAGTTTATGTGCGTCTGCAGAAAGTACTGTTGGTCATAATTTGTGTAAACTTCAGAATGGGGAGTTCACCTAGTTTTCCTGTTGTGCGGCTCCCTAGGGACCGAATCGTCGTGGTCACTGGCGGCAACACAGGTAGGTTTTAGGGCATGTGATCATAGCAGGTAACTTTTCGTTCATGCTCGTTCATGCTTTGAGAATCGTCGTATCCGTATCTATATTTCCTGTTGCAGATATTTTCCTTTTTCTGTATCTAACAAATTGTGAAGGCACAATCTAGATTATGAAGGATGTAACATTAATATAACACATAAATGAAGATATGAAGATGCACCTGAGCTTGTGTAAGCCCAGAACCGAGTTTATATAATGTGTCCGCATTTCCGCATGACGAAACATGTAAACATAAGAAAACAGTTACCTCCCTTTGTGTACAGGGTTTCACGTTGCGTTCAAGATGACTGAATATCTATTTTGGGATGTCAGTCATGACAATATATAGGCCTGCATATATATATATCACACACACACACACACACTAAATGTCCTTGTTTAATCCCCTTAACGCAAAAACTCGCCATCTTCAAACGTCTTTTGGTGTAACGCGGCCGGAGGAGTTATCGAGGACAGTGTTCCTTTTTATGATGTGTCCTAAATGATGATCAGATATGTCATTCTACTTACATGTAAACTTGAAAAATTATAAGAATAAGATTTGTTTATCCTGGAAAGATGACAGTTGCGCCCCTTGGGCATGCCAGAAACCTATGATTGTGGGTTCGAATCCCTGTTACCTCCGATTATGTTTCTAGGTTTGTCAGCACCATATCCGTGCTCGTGGGTTTCACCGAAGTGGTAAACGTCTGAGACCTGCATCATTTCGGGCTTTCCTCCCACATTAAGCTGACACGCCGTGATATAACTGGAATACTGTTAAAAGCGGCGTTAACCCCAACTCACTCAATCTAACGATATGATGATATTATACCATGATTGGTCTGAATAATGATCATTTAGGTATTGGTTACGAGACGGCTAAACACATCGCAAAGATGGGTGCAACGGTGATCATCGCATGTCGCTCGGAACAGAGAGCCACTGATGTGAGTATATATCAGATCTTTATTCCGTTAATTTTTGTTTCAAATGCACACGCATCAGATGCCCACTTCAATTCAATCTTCGTAGAAAGCTCTGTGGGTGTGTCAAATATATTATGTTTGTCATTAATTTAGTGATTACCTGAATTTTACATGATGTGTAAACGAGGTCGCCAGATTTTTGTGCGTCAGTCTTACGGGTGGCCCAGTCGACTTAGGCGCCGCTCTTCCCTCTGCAGAGTTGCGTCCCTTGGACACGCAGGAACCTATGAATGTCGATTCGAATCACGGTTTTCCCCGATTATGTTTGTAGGTTTGTCAGCACCATACCCCTGCTCGTGGGTTTCACCGAAGTGGTAAACGTCTGAGACCTGCATCACTTCGGGCTTACCCCCCACATTAAGCTGACACGCCGTGATATGACTGGAATACTGTTCAATGCGGCGTGGAACTAAAGTAACTCACTCACTCACTTAAGTTAACGGTAATTCGTCTAAACTTTACAGTGCTAGTACGTGAAGTATGTACCTAATTGTACATTTCATCATGATAAATGGAAACATACAAAGACAATTTATGTTTTTTTAATAATATTGAGAGAAACATATTAAGTACGTATTAGTGTCCAAAATATTATAAGGAAATTATTGAAAACATATTCGGTATTTAAAAGTAATACCAAACCTCATCAGTCGATCGTACTGATGGAAGTTTTTGACATGTTTGTTTTGTTTGTTATTAAGTAATGTATATGCTGGTCACAACGTTCGTTTACCTGAGACGAGGGGTGTGGCACAGCAGTGTTTGTGCTTCAAAACCAGCACAAGGAGCTTCGTTTAAGTGACTGTAATGTGTAGAACTGTTATTATTTTTTTGTATCTGGTGTCAAAACTAAACGTAGCGTCCAAACAAACACAGAAAGGCATCAGCATGAGGTGTATTCGAGTATCCAAAAGAATTTGATTTTAGATTTAAAACAATTATATTTACCCTAATACAGCTAATTGTTTAACGACAAATCGAGGAACTCCGAGATTACAATGAATATGGACATGTGCTGTGTGTCTTTGGAAACAGCTGTAACACGGTATAAACAACCCTGGTAGTTCTAACACCAGTCCCCCGTGGTTAAGAGGGGAGTGAGTCTACCAGGAGAGTGGAAGGTTGGTGGTTCAAATCCGACTGCGTCATACCACAAGACGTTAACATATGGTACTTGTTGTTACCCTGCCTGGCTATCCGTTTAGGGGACAAAAAAAGAACTGGTACTGCGGGGTCAATATACTGTGTTTATCCATATACATGTATCTCAATGGGCCGTAAAACTTTAAAAACTTACATCAGTCAGGACTTGTATAAGCAGACACACTCGCGCGCACGCACGCACGCACGCGCGGACGCAGGCAAGCATGTCACTATATCAGTGCAATAGTCTTGGACGCCATTTTACCTCCCCTCCCCCAACAGTCGCTGTATTTCACTTTCAGGCCATCAGAAGGATGAATGAAGAATACCAAGACGACAAGACAAACGGCAAGCTGAAGGAAGGACATATACATGAAGACAAACTCCCTGTAGAGTTCATGAAGCTGGATCTGGCTTCTCTGAAATCAACCATGGACTTCATAGAGGCATTCAAGTCTTCCGGGCGGAAACTCCATGTCCTGTTGTGTAATGCTGGTCTGGCGGTTGTACCGAGAGGTAGGATGTACAGAGTTGTCTACCTTAGCACTGACAGGATCCACGTAATATCAATCACTAGATTGTGTTGTCCAGATTCGATCATCTACAGCTGGAACAATGCTGTATGCGGTGTCGCAAACAAAATGTCTTTTTTCGTCAATGGGAAGGTTTCTTTTCTTATTAACGGGATAACGCCATAAAAAACGGCTAAAGAATACTGTGATCAAGCTATCGTTTTGGTATCTTACTTTCAGGCCACACAGAGGATGGGTATGAGACGCACTTTCAGGTAAAGATAAATCATCTTGACTACCCAAGGACATACACATTAACACATAAGACATATTTCCCAAACAAAATGCGTCAGGTGAACGCATTTTGATAAAGTATTTATGCATGATATTCCCAAAAGTATTGATATTGGTAAAATCAATAATTCTTCTTAATATTTTGAATCATAACCGTCATCGTTGACGTCAAACACTAATGTATTCCTAATCTCGACGACCATGGCCATTGCTTGCGTAATATCAAACCTTGGTGTTTGTCCTCGCAGGTGAACTACCTGGGCCACTTCCTGATTGTCGCCCATCTGCTGCCTATAATGAAGACCTCGGGAGAAGACTGCAGGATTGTGTTCACGTCAAGTCTGGCACACAAAGGAGCAAGGTTTGACCTTGAAAAGGCCCAAGCCAAAAGTCCATCTGACTATGGACGAATGCTCTACTATTCCAACTCAAAGATGTATCAGGTGCGAGATCTACGTGTACAGATTTGTCGAGCCTCTTTCTTGGTATAAATACAATTTCAATATGAAATAAATTTTCAAACATCTTCACATTTATTCAAAGATGCTGACTACTGGTCGAAAGAAGGAACATGAAGATCAAACATACCTGGAATAAGTCAAACACCACTCTATATTTTCATATAGCTTTGGGGGCACGAGTGGCCCAGTCGTCTATTGCGCGGCTATTCGTTGTGCAGAGTTGAGTCGCTTGGGCACGCCAGAAACCTATGATTGTGGGTTCGAATCCCGGTTCGCCCCGATTATGTTTCTAGGTTTGTCAGCACCAGACCCGTGCTCGTGGGTTTCACCGAAGTGGTAAACGTCTGAGACCTCCATCACTTCGGGCTTTCCTCCCACATTAAGCTGACACGCTGTGATATGACTGGAATACTGTTAAAAGCGGCGATAAACCCGACTCACTCACTCATATCGCTCGAATTTACATTTTCTCCACAAATGACATTGATCTAATTTTCACAAGTGTCAGTGGTGTATTGGATAGAGCGTCTGCCCGGAGACTACCCCATGAAGTGTAGTGGATAGAACATTTCAGTTAATACCTAGGTTTTACAATTAACGTTTTATTACTTGCGTCTTGATTTGAACACAATTGTCATTGTTTTATGATTGGTTAAAAGTCACAATTTATATTAACTTAAAAAATCCATAACCTGAATCGGACCTGCAACCTCGCATACAGTAAACTACGGTTATAACGAACTCAAAGGGACCACTAATTTTAGTTCGATATAACCGTAGTTCGTTATAAGTATATACAGAGCATATATACAACAAATTGCCAGGACTTGAATCTTGTTAAGTTTTGTAACCCACTATTTCCGATTAAGCTCCCAGACCAGATAATAAGAGGTTCTTAAGGTTATCATGTCATGACTCCAGCTGCACGTGATTTTTCTCAAGCACGCTTTGAGCGAATTCCTTTCATACCTTTGAAACACTATGTTGTTTTTAACACTATAAGGTATGTCGATGTTTTCTTATTTTTTCTGGTATTTCTTGCATTTAGACAGTTCATAAGTCGGATAAAAAACCCTTAGCTCGGGAAAAGCCCTAAACTAAACTAAATGTTTTAAAAAAATGACTATTTTAGGGGGAAATATATAGTAAGCAGTGCTTAAGTTTCATTCCCGATTAAAATTGTTTTCAGCTGTGTTTGTAACGCTATGCCTGCATTATAGATTCAACACATGTTCTGTCTATCACGCCGACTGAGAGGAAGTGACGTCACTGTGACGTCAATGCATCCGGGTACTGTCTCCACCGAGATCACGAGGAACTACAGTGATATGAAGTGTTTCTCGTGCTTAGTCAGTTGTCTTGACAGTATGAGTGAGTAAAATTACATTATTTCATCTTCATTTCACTGTAAGTATAGCGGTGTGACATCATGGGCACCAAGTGTACCCCCCTCCTAGCTGAACTGTTTCTTCAATCATTCGAGTCGGATTTCCTGCTCGGATCAGCAAAATAAATTAAAAAAAATTTGGCCAAGAAGTCGAACTTAAGCTTCTGGTATATCGATCTCCTGATGTCTTTCAATGACGATCAAATAGCCAATTTCCTTCCACTTATTTACCCACCTGAACAGGAAATGGGACCAAAGTGGCTTGTAACATATGTTCCCGTGTTTGTTTGACTTCCAAATTGACTTGCCTTTTCATGTGTTTGTGACGGGTGCCACCGGAGGGGCAGGATACGGTAATATTTGTATTCATCTGGTCGTGATACACAGTTAATCGGATTGGTGTTTCGCGATGACTCTGTCCATTACATGATAATGATGAATTCAGTATAGCTCTTACCAGCGTGTATTGTGTTACAAATACATACATCGTTTATTATACCTTCGTGCTAAATCCTAATAAACTTTTAAATTCACGACAAAATGTACCTTGGTAAATACATAGCATAAATATTTACTGGTCTCGTTGCATTCAGAGGTTAGAATTGATCTTCATGAACCCGTGGTTGTTGTAAGAGGCGACTAACGGGATCGGAATGTCAGGCTCACTGGCTTGGTTCATGCAAGTCATCGTATCCCAACTGTGTAGATCGATGCTGATGATGTCAATCACTGGATTGCCTGGTCCAGATTCGATTATATACAGACCGCCGTCATATAGCTGGAATATTGCCGAGTGCGGCGATAAACAAAAAACAAAACGCATCAAAAGTGCTGTTCATTGTGTTATTTACGATTGAAATGTATGTTTTGTCAATTTCAGAAGTTCTACGAACGCCATATCAAGGGGCGGTGACGTTGGTTGACTTGGCTGTGAACCCGAAGAATAAAGGCGTAACGGATGTATACTTTGTTGACTGTAAATCAGCATCCATAGCCCGACTTGCCAGGTACGTCCAGGGAGAACATTTGTTGGCTTTGTTTGGTTTGGTTCAACGCCGCTTTGAACAGTGTTCTGGTTATGTCAGCTTTTATATAAGTTAGAGCTAAAGTGATGCATGTCATAGATGTTTACCACTGTAATGTGTGAGTGAGTGAGTGAGTTTGGGTATAACGCTGCTTTTAACAGTATTCCAGTTATATCGCGGCGTGTCAGTTCAATGTGGGAGGAAAGCCCGAAGTGATGCAGGTCTCAGACGTTTACTACTTCGGTAAAAACAACGAGCACGAGTATGGTGCTGACAAACTGCACAGCGAATCGCGGCGCCTTAGACGAATACGTTTGGTAGTTTGACTTGTGAGAGTTTCTGGTCCTGCCCAACACTGAAGCACATGTGGTGACAAGTGACTTTGTTCGAACTGCGCCTCTGTTCACTCAGCAGGGAATGGGTATCTGGAAGGGTGGTCATATGGCTGTTAACCTTCTACCGCCTCAAGACAGCTTGGGTTGTATACTTCCCAGGGAGCTGGGAATGAAAATTGAGCACTCACCGATCCATGGACCTGGGCAATAATGTTAGCGCTGTTTGCATGCACCTTGTGCAGAGAGTCTAGCGCAATATATGAACACATTATTATAATTATTATTGGTATTAGTATTTAAAGCACTTCAAACATTTGTTTCAGAAATGAACAATATCAGGAAGATCTATGGAACTATTCTGTAAAGTGCCTGAAGCAATATTTACCCCCACATATCACTGCATCACTCGATGTGCCTCAAGATGGTTACCAGTAACGACAAGACATTTGTAACCCAGAAAACAAATACATGCTCGATCTTTAAAGGTAGACATCGAGCGATCACCCCAAGCGCTGCACTTTCGCTACATGAGGTTTACATTATCGTGCTATTTTGATCGTCGCTGGGTTCTATACACATTGGTCCTGACTTGTAGCTATAATACTGGTGTCGTGTGTAGAAGACAAATTCCATTTTCACGTGATATGTCCTTTCAATCTTTGGGTATCGCTCGAATGCTTCCTTTAAGGCAACTGTTAAAAAGACAAAGCCATAAACACAGGTCTTAATATTCAGGAACCCGTGCATGAACAGGACGTTTTTCGTCTCATCGCTATGCTGGGTGGTCAATTGCCTTGCCACAATATTCTGAACAGACAGCAGCGTAGTGTTGTTGCAAAATTGAGATGTGCGACTTTACCTTTAGAAATTGAGCTCGGCAGATTCCGGCGACCGATTACCCCACTTAATGACCGTATATGTCAGTTCTGTGATGAACATCAAGTTGAAGACGAGACCCATTTCCTGATCAACTGTACCCTTTTCTCTGATACCCGCTACGACCTCTGGAGGAAAGCCTGCATTGCCAATTCACAGTTTCTGAGTTTCCAACCTTGTGATCAACTTGGCTTCCTTATGCAGTGTGTCAGCTTGTGTAAACCTCTGGCCGCAACAGGGACGTCAATGTTTCTCCGGCGACAGCGTGCCGGGCAGTGATGTATATATTGTGTATGTTTTTTTGATTGATAGATGAGTATGTGGGCAGTGTTTGTATGTGATGTATGCGCACGTGATATTGAGTGGATGTGGTGAACTTCCATGTGTGATTGAAAATGAAATGTGTGTAATATTTGTGTGTGTGTGTGTGTGTGTGTGTGTGTGTGTGTGTGTGTGTGTGTGCTTTCGATTATGTTCGTGTATTATTCTTGCCAATTTATATAATTCATAATTTAATGATTTTAACTGCCTCATAGATCCTTCATGGGTCGGCTGATGTTTTTTATATATCATACGTATGTATACGTGTATTTTTTTTATTGTCTTTAAACACCAGGTGGCACTGTAATAAAATAATTTCTTCTTCTTTCCTTCTTCTATGCTGAGTGGTCAATTGCCTTGTTAATTGAGCCTGTGAACAACATGGTCGTTAGTCAGTGTTAGTCATTCGGGATCGAGTTCGGAGATCGGGTTTTGGAGATGGAGTTTCGAGGTGGGGTTTGTGATGGAGTTTCGAGGTGGGGTTTGTGATGGAGTTTCGACGTGGGTTTTTTGATGGCGGGACTAGTTTGTCCACACATGCCGTCTTGTAGAACATCAGAGTCCAAGGGGAGGTTAATCTCAGGAATTCTTTGTCCTCAATACATTTTGTTATTACATGTGATATGACACGTGTAACGTCAGATTATTGTTTTGTATAAGCCGGTCTATTAGACAGGCAATACTAGACTTCGTATATATGCAATTAATTGAGTTTCCATTTGTCAAGAGTTTTATAGTGTATACTTTTAGTCGAATACAAAGTTTTCGCGACAATAACATGTAGTTGTGGTTTGTTTTGGATATCATCGAATGTCAGATGGAAGATTAAAAATAGTTTTCCAAGACCTGTCATATGTTAATTGTAGCATTATTGCGTCTCTTACGTACATCTCCTCTGATGAAAATTAATACATGTTTTTGTAGGTTTGGTTGTGTACTGATTCGTGATGAAATGAGATCTCCAGGTCACACAACTAAGTAGAAAATATATACCAATACTAATTGCATTTGAGAAACAGGTAAACCCAAACCGTCTGCGCCAGAGACAAACCTCTATTATCATCCAAAACTGACTCCCACAGAGACCCGTGAAGATTCCGGGGTAGAATAGGTCTTCAGCAACCCATGCTTGCCGTAAAAGGCGACTATGCTTGTCGTAAAAGACGACTAACGGGATTGGGTGGTCAGGCTCGCTGAAATGGTTGATACATGTCATCGATCCCAATTGCGTGGATCACTGGATTGTCTGTTCCAGACTCGATTATTTTACAGACCGCCGTCATATAGCTAGAAAAGTGCCGAGTGCGACGTTAAACAATAAACAAACAAAAAACAAACAAAAACTCCCACAGGAGATATCGCTTGGGTGAGTTCAAGCGAAAGCTACACTGTAGATATCGCTGCAATGAAATTGCATCACAATGCTTTGCAGACCATTGTTATCATGACGTCACAATCAAATGACATCACTAATGGCTCAGCTACTGAAGCCGTAAGCAGTACTTTTTATACTTAAGACACTGCTATTACTGTCTACAAACTGAAATAGTTGGAAGAATGATGTTGGATGATAAATAAAATCTCACCCTCGTGTCTTTTGATATCAAATATATCAACACTCGTTGATAAAAGTTTCTCTAGTGTCTTAGGAAACAGATTCCATTGGGCGTGAAAGTCAAAGAGATGCTAATGATATAAATGTATCATTGAAAATCAGTG
The DNA here is from genome assembly GCF_022045235.1 of Haliotis cracherodii. NCBI lineage: Eukaryota > Metazoa > Mollusca > Gastropoda > Lepetellida > Haliotidae > Haliotis > Haliotis cracherodii. The sequence goes on from NW_027266286.1 coordinate 12,598,973, forward strand.
ATAAATAACACCAGGTGTTCGAGAAAAGGTAAACATGATTTTCCTGCTCTACCGTTACCACCCACCATTCACAAAGTTTTCATGTAGGAAGTAAGTGCCGGCGAGTAATTTATAAGGAGGTGTGAAAACGTCATTTAAAACACATCTGTGACGTCATTCTGCTGTTTAAAAACTCCATTATTTTTCATTAATGGACAGTTTTTTCGATTTGAGTATGTCCAATGGACGACCTCAGCTTCGGCGAAACATGACAGTACGGTGTTGTAATTAACTATTAAATATCTTCAAATGTTTGCATACTCCTTAAACGCTGAAACAAATATGTACATAAGCTTATGTTACAGCATGATAACAGTGTCCACACATAATGCAATTTGGTAAACCTTTGACGAGAAAAATATTCAGGTGAACATATATATCCTTGTTCAGGGCTCTACATTTGCTACAATCCCTGTCAGCATGTATTTACAACTTGCAAGCGATTGATACAATACTGGTTTAGGGCCCTACGAAATAATGGTGAGCTGTGTACCATGCATTGAGAATATCAGCTCGCGACGGATCAACAGGCGCGCGTGCATCACGCAAGGGCGACTCACGCAGTATAAATACAGTCTACAAAGAGTTAAGGTTTATTTTTCAAATATTTTACAAAAGAGAATGTTTTGTCAAAGAGCAAAAGTAGGGATGTGATTTAGGTTGGGGAATATCCTCGTAACTCTCCATTCTTGAGAAGTAATGGGCCTTGGCTCCAAACTCCATTATATTTAAGGAAAGGAGAGTTGCTCGGACATTTCCCTCCGCGTAAAGGTCATGTATGGACAGGATCGAGCACTTTGTTGAAGTGAAGTGTAATATACAGTGAAATTTGCATGAAATGCACATGCTCTAAATAAAAGTATCTAAGTAAGTGAGACATGTAGACGCCATAAGCTGGAGCTAATGATATACTGCTCGACATGGACGTCCATTTCAGTATACGTTCATTGCCATCAATTATTTGCCTTTCACGCCCTATGGAATCTGTTTCGTCAGATAATCGAGACTGTTTATTCTTTGGCATTGATGTTTTGAGTTTACGTCAATTTCCTTTCCACCACGTGAATAAATTGCCTACTTTAATTCTTTCAGTGCCTGCATATGACACTGTATCATTACCTCAATCCTTCCTGAGAAACACTGCCCTATTTTCACAGTGTATCAATATAACGTATTACTAATTCGTGTGATCTGACTGTTTAATGCTCGACGATCCGTAACGTAACACTTTGTTATCAATCAATTGGAAAATGAGCAATGAGCAAGCCATTTCAACGACATTCTAAAAACGCTTACACAGTTTAGGCCACGATGAAATATACAATAATATATAATCTGTAGTCAACTTGTAACTCCGACTCTAACATCCATTAAACAGAGCAGTTGCTCATAGCACTGCCAAGGAAACGCGTAGGCCACTAACTTGAAAAGATAGGTTTCCAAGTTTGATTTGAGTGAGTGAGTGAGTGAGTATGGTTTTACATCGCTTTTAGCAATATTCCAGCAATATCACGGCGGGGGACATCAGAAATGGGTTTCACACATCGTACCCATGTCGGGAATCGAACCCGGGTCTTCGGCGTGACGAGCGAACGCTTTAACCCCTCGGCTATCCGACCGCCCCTAGTTTGATTTGAAGGCTTGGAGGGAAGAACGCCTTATGTCCCTTGGTAAAGACTTCCATTACTAACACAACAGGAAAAGGAAGGGCCAAAAAGGCATTTTCTTTGTTTGTTTGTTCGTTTTGTTGATGTGTTGTTTAACGCCGCAGCAATATTCCAGCTATATGCTGGTGGCCTGTAAATAATGTTGGTTCACACTACATAAAAGTATTTGTTCGTTTGTGCATCGAATCAATCTAATGTCTCTGAAATAGGAGTTATTTTCGTCACACATTAACCAACATGTATGATATTCGCGTTTCTTTTGTCGGTGAGTATATATGGCAATATTTTGTCACAGTCACAGTAACGTCATTCACATACTATACGCACTTTTGTGTTTCGAAGTATATTGTTACCTTGACTTTGTATCTTATAAAGTACTTTATGTAACTCCGTTGTGCATGGGCCTGTGGCCTTTAATACAATTAAGATTTGAAATTGAAATTCACATGATATTTAGCGACATTTTGTAACGCTACCAGAGTTCCAAAATTCACATACTGCATATAAACTTCATTAAACTACGTTTAAAACGAACACGCCTATAACGAACTGACGGATCTAATGAATTTTTTTTTGGGTCCCAACCATTTGCTGTATATATGCTTACAACGAACTAGGGTTATAACGAACTAAATCTAGTGGTATCTTTACGTTCGTTTTAACCGCAGTTTACCGAATCCACATTTAGTAACGCAGTCATGATGACAATGCTGTTTCACATGTATACACAAGCTATCGTACTGCTCAACTGTCGTGGCCTACTGGAACTGTAATGTCAGAGTAAGTATTATACCCGCTTGGGTGTGTAACACGTCGTAACGTCGTCAGCAGAGATTTCCTTTCAGGTAGCTATCTGTTCAGCCAGTCAGTAAACATGACTCAGCAAGATAGTTACCTCAGGTGACCCACGACAGCTCGTACGGCGTTGATAGAGACGAACTAGCTCATCTTGTAATTTGTGACTGACAAAACTGAGATACAATTTTACCATCACCGTGGACGAATAACAGTGAACAACAGAAATGGGGGCTTCACCGAGTTTTCCTGTGGTCTCGCTGCCGAGAGAGAGGATCGTTGTCGTAACGGGTGGCAATACAGGTATGTGCTTCGAATAGTTTATTGTCATACCGGTTCGTAATTCATTGAATGCATACAGAGTTTAGCCGAAAACCAGTGTTATTATGTTTGTTAACGTAATGCAGAATTGCCATTGAACTATGGCTAGATATTTCTTTGGTGAGTGCGTAATCTGACACAAAGTTCAAAGTACAAAGTTTGTGTGATTTTGAATAGAGTTGTGTCCCTTTGACTGTACATCGGTGGGACGTGGCTGACGTAAAATCACAGACATGTGATCACAATGTGATCCTCCATTTCCTGTATCACTGACCCACACTATACCGTATTTGATGACGACTACGCTGTTCGTTTTCCTCAAACTGCAGTTAAACCCGCTCGATACGTTCCCAGATATGAATGCACTACATATATGTATTAATTCTCGTTCATTTGGAGCTTATATAAAGGTCTATCGCTCGGATAAGAATTGTTTACTCACCGTACAAGTGTATATTCATAAAAGTGAGTGAGTCAGTTGGGTTTAACGCCGCTTTTAACATTATACTAGTCATATCACGGCGTGTCAGCTTAATGTGGGAGGAAAGCCCGAAGTGATGCAGGTTTCAGACGTTTACCACTTCGGTGTAACCCACGAGCACGGGTATGGTGCTGACAAACCTAGAAACACAATTGGGGTGAACCGGGATTCGAACCCACAATCATAGGTTTCTGGTGTGCCCAAGGGACGCAACTCTGCACAGCGAATTGCGGCGCATTAGACGACTGGGCCACCCGTACCCCCTTATATTCCTAATAACATTAATAACGAGGCCTGTATTTCAAGTAAAGGGATGACTAGTCTGTTTTGTATTTCGGTATAACGAATTTCAATCCCTTGACTAACCCGGATGTAGTGATTCATGAGGTCTTTAATAACAAGAAGTGATCATTTATTCATAATAGGGGTCCATGTTTTCTTTCTAGGGATTGGCTATGAAACTGCCAAACATATCGCTATGATGGGGGCTACAGTGATAATTGCCTGTCGATCCGAGCAGAGAGCCACTGATGTAAGTTGTCTGGCAACAATGGTTGTGGTTTGTTTTGTGTGACATTGTGTTTATCGCCGCAATCAGCAATATGCCAGCTATATGACGGCGGTTTGTAAATAATCGAGTCTGGACCAGACAATCCAGTGACTGACATCATGAGCATCGATCTACTCATTTGGGATACGATGACATGTATCAACCAAGTCAGGGAACCTGACCACCCGATCCCGCCTGTCGCCTTTTACGACAAGCAGTCGTCTTTAAACCCATAAACACGCATGGGTTGCTGACCTATTCTATCCCGGAACCTCTGGCAACAATAAACTGGTGATGTGTGTAAAACAATGAAATACTTTCTTTACGTCAAATCTGTGTCAGTCTTTCTCACCAAATTTCTCATTTTTGATGCTAATCTTCGACTCGTATTTGTGATATATACCGAAACGTCGCTTTTCACAGTATTAAAGAAGTTGTTATCCATAAAATTGTGTCTATCTTGTAAATAAAAATCCACAAAATAAAGACTGGGAACGTAAGCATTCATTCCGAAGACACATTGTTATGATTAAAGATCTTTAGGTTTCTTGATGTTCACTTACTGTCGGAAATTCGGAATGGTTCCTCGGTCGTACTGCTGAAATATTACTGAGTGCAGCATTTAAACAAACATTGATTGTCTTGTGTTTCACAATTTTTATCAATATTCTTATCATGGCTTTTTTATCATCGAAGGCAATCAAAAGGATGAATGAAGATTATGAACAAATCAAAGCAGAAGGCAAGCTGGAGGAAGGACATATAAATGAAGACAAACTCCCTGTAGAGTTCATGAAGCTGGATCTGGCTTCTCTGAAATCAACCATGGACTTCATAGAGGCATTCAAGTCTTCCGGGCGGAAACTCCATGTCCTGTTGTGTAATGCTGGTCTGGCGGCTACGGAAAGAGGTACATATAATTCTAAACATGGGATTAGCTAAATGTATAGCTAATGCATTGATCGAATTTGCTGTAAGCCCAACCACTTGATAATTAAGCATAGTTCCTCATAATGTTACAATATTGAGAAACCACAACAAATTAAACGTATTTGTCACGAATGGGTGTCCATTACAGTAAGTATGTATATGCGATGTGACACGTCACTAGGTTTTGTGTGACGCTGGGTCAAAGTACACGGAGGTCAAATACTGAGGACATGGCTAGGTTTTGTGTGACGCTGGGTCAAAGTACAAGGAGGTCAAATACTGAGGACATGGCTAGGTTTTGTGTGACGCTGGGTCAAAGTACACGGAGGTCAAACACTGAGGACATGGCTAGGTTTTGTGTGACGCTGGGTCAAAGTACACGGAGGTCAAACACTGAGGACATGGCTAGGTTTTGTGTGACGCTGGGTCAAAGTACAAAGAGGTCAAATACTGAGGACACCAATACGCACATGATATCACATAGGTCATAGGTCAGTATAGTTATAACACCATAGATAAACGTGTTCAAATTCAAATGTTTTGTATGAATGGCCAGAGACCCAAATGCATGCTATAGCGCTCAGGATCATTTTTTACTAGATTGACAAGTTTTATATAAAAACGTTTCGGATTTTGAAGACATACTTGAAATGTATCTTGACAGATTCGTCAGATTGCAAATCTTGATGATTATGTAATGCGAGTAACTGTCTCCATTGGGAGAATCGTTTCCGTATTCGCGCTTATACACAGCCCTGTACAGCGAATTTCGGACCCTTAAACAACCCCCAGCTCCGTGGCCGCCTCCGTGGTCTAGTGGATAGAGCGTCTGCCCGTACGGGTTGTTACCCTGCCTGGCGCTTGGTTTTGAAGGGCTAACACAACTACAAGGACTGGCCGGCTCGGTATGCTGTGTCTGAGTAGGGTATACTGTGTCTGAGTAGGGTATGCTGTGTCTGAGTAGGGTATGCTGTGTCTGAGTAGGGTATGCTGTGTCTGAGTAGGGTATACTGTGTCTGAGTAGGGTATACTGTGTCTGAGTAGGGTATCCATGTTAAAATGATATCTCAGTGGGCTAGCACTATAAGAACGACATTAGTCCAGAATAGTACAAGCAACAACAACAACAACAACAACAACAACAACAACACACACGCACATACACACACACACACACACACACACACACACTCTCTCTCTCTCTCTCTGCTCCCATCCCATACACCTTTAAAAGCGGGAATAGACCAAACTCACTCACTCACTCCAAGGAGACGTACAAAGATATTCAGACAGTCTCAGCATCATAGTGTTCATCAACTTGATCTGGTCTGTTTCAGAGATCACAGACGATGGGTATGAGCTGCACTTCCAGGTAAATGGGACGTCTGTAGGCAAGAACATGTATGTGAATTTTGTCTGACATACACAAAACCACCCCCTGGTAGTATTGGAAACATTCATGTACAGTAAACTACGGTTATAACGAACTCAAAGCAACTACTATTTTTAGTTCGTTATAACCGTAGTTCGTTATAACCGTAGTTTACTGTATAATCAATCAAAATATTTGTGTAAAGGTAGTCGATGTGAATTACCTTATGTACGCCTGCAATGCACCTGATGACCTCATCATTACGATTGATTCCTACAATTAACTCCCTGTCGTGTCTTATTATGCTAGTTGCTCTAGTTTACCGTTTTTTCATCCTTGTGATTTCTTACGTTCATGCATTTATTGACAACGTATTTACGATACATTTCTCATAAAATTATTAATGAAGGTAGAATTCTTAATCATTCTCCGTTGTAGGTTCTAATCAATGTCATTGTTAATACGTTAAACACTAATTTATTCCTAACCTTCACGACCATTTCTCGCACAACATCAAACCTTGGTGTTTGTCCTCGCAGGTGAACTACCTGGGCCACTTCCTGATTGTCGCCCATCTGCTGCCTATAATGAAGACCTCGGGAGAAGACTGCAGGATTGTGTTCACGTCAAGTCTGGCACACAAATTCGCCACATTTAACTTGGACAAAGCACAAGCAAAGAACCCTTCAGATTTTAGCAACCTACGTTTCTATGGCAACTCAAAGTTATATCAGGTAGGGCCACCTGAAGGTACTCTTCTGGTTGGCATACTGTTTCAAGGGTAAAATAATGATAATAATAACAACAAGGACAACAACAACAACAACAGTATCTTAAGCGACATCATTTTATTACCGTCTTCGCCATGCTTGCGGTTTTGACTCAGAGGTCCATCCATGGTACGACCCTGAATATGCAGAGGGCGTCATGGAAAATGATAAATACAAAATCCTTTGGAATAGGCCCGTATACAGCCGCAGAAATATCAAGGCCAACACACCTGATCTTGTCCTTTTTGATAAATCCAATGAAATCATTTATAATATTGAATTTTCTGTCCTTTTTGACAGTAATGTAATTGAAAAGATTGAGGAAAAACATATGCGGACCTCGCTTTCGAAATGTCTTACTTGCATCCCAAGTACTAAGATGTCCGATTCCCCATTGTTCTCGGTGCCTTAGGTTTGGTACCTCCCAATCTGTTGACTGACATTGGGACAGTACCCGGGTTAGCTACCAGGAATACAGCCCTTCTGACAATCTGGGTAATGCAGAAGGCTGCAGTGTTTGGGAGTCTTCACATTCTCCAAAATGTCCTGGGCCCTGAGCTGATGATGAGCCTAACCAGCCTGACTGTGCCAGGATCACCCAAACACTCTTCACTGCATTTTTAAAATGTTAATCAGTAACTAATAAAAATATAATAATAATGATAATGCAAAAGTCGAACTATACTTCTCCCCAAGAATGGTGATTTGACTGACTCTAAACACCTCCGTACCTCTCGTCTGAACACTCTGTACAAAATATTTACAGGGTGTCTTACAGATCTTGTGTCATACTGCGCTTCCAATGACATTATGTACATGGAGCTGAAAGGAATCAGTACAGGATGTTGGGGTAGTAAGGATCAATTGCTAGCACTAGAGATGATGTCTTTCAACTTTCAGATCCAGCATATGTTCAGCCTTCTACGTCGCCAGCATGGAGAACACGTCACGGTGACGTCATTCCACCCGGGTGCAGTTGGAACTGAGTTGGCCAGGAACTATGCGAGGCGGCGATTTTATTCTGTTCTCATGGGGGCCATGTATGCTTTAAGTGAGTGTAACACGGTGGACATACTGGATAGGGTACTGGATAGGGTTTTAGGTCACATGGCCCTGAATGATCTGTGTCTTGGACAAGCAAACCAGCGATCGATTTACTGAGCACATTCCACTACTTAACGAAACATACTAGTGTCAACGCCCATGTTGACGGGGAATTAGCTCTTGGGGGAATAAAGAACACAATCGACATCACTGTCCCGGAACGCTTTATGCACAACATGCAAACAGTAAACAAAAAATGCACAATGAGCGGAATACCTGCTCTGACAACACAAACACAGCAATGAGCGGACCTTCCAGCTCAGGCATACCTGTGGTGAGCGGAGCTCCAGCTCACCTCAGGACGTTTCCTACGAGCAGCACATCCTGCTCAAGGTCGTCCCTACCCCATGCTCGGAATACCAAGCTTTTTAACACCATGTTATGGTAACACATATATAGTAATGAACAACAATGGACAGGCAAAGAGACAATGACGTTGCTTTTGACATTGGACATATGGGCGTGATGAACCGACACAGTTCAGGGGATGATCAATGAAGGCAATAAATGCCATACTATAAAAAGCAGTAGATAAAGGGAAGTGATATGGTAGTCCAGACTGACTGACAGCCAAAATACAATGAAATGTTGGTGAGGATTAACAACGGGGATTAGTGTCTTATAAATACAGACAAGTAAGTAATGGAAACATGCACATGTCATGGCTACAGGGTAATTAGCCTTTCGAGTCAAACGTACTTCAGACAATGGTAGTCGTAAATCAGTTGCTATGACACTAGTACCATCTTCCCGAGGCAAGGGAGTTAACTGACTCTAAAAGTCCAGTTTCCACCCTTGCCGAACTAGGCTGGAATGTCTGGGCTTGATCGAAGCGCAACTAGTGGCTCTTTAGGGTCATGTCCCTTCTATGTCCCTCTTATTGCCCAATCAGATTCCACCATATCACGTGCATTTGTTTCAAACAAAATGGCGGCGCCCAGTCAAGAGGGTCTGATCGATGATCCAGATATATATTATAATAAAACGGGTCTTATCTAGCGAAGTGCATCAAATCACGTGAGCACCTTGATTAAAAACTTGAAAAGATTTGGAAAACATCTGTCGACGTACAGTTGAGCAAATCCTGCAGTCGACCGAAATCTGCACGTTGTTGTTTACGAACCAGATGTCGATTTCGTTTCGCGACTTTGACTATGCGTAGACTCGTTAGTCCAGCCAAAATATGACTCCATAATTGGAAACTTGCCTTTTACAGTCAGTTAACTCCCTTGCCTCGGGAAGATTTACAACCAGGTCATGACTTACAGTTATGTACCAAAATGACATCCACATTTTAGTCACCCTTTGCAATAAGCAAACAAGGATACTGGGGATAGTCACAGATCCGTAATGATACAGGAGCGCCATCGACCAATTTTCATGACTGTAGGTAATATTAGGACGAACTAAGCTGGGGATGTTTTACCAACATTGCATATTTAGTTTTAGTTGTACTGATTTGAGTTATTTATTGTCATATCATCAATTCTAGATACTGGGAAGAGTTCCGTCGCTTGGGATGCACTGGTCATCCAATAGCAAACTAGTCCTGGTTGGGATCCTTTCACTAACGTTTCTGAACACCATACCCGTGCTGTAAGGTTTTTACAAAGAGACAACCATCCTCGACATGCACCTCTGTGTACGTCCACATTTAGCTATAAGTTTCTTGGGTAAAATCTTTTATTATTTGCAGGAATTACTCGGACTCCTTTTCAAGGGGCGGTAACTCTGGTGGACGCTGCAGTGAATCCCGCAAAGAAGGGTTTGAATGGGGTCTATCTTGTTGATTGCAAGCCAGCTTCCATGTCCAGTGATGCCAGGTACATATTGGTTGCCTTATTCTCTACATGTTCAAAACCTAGACTGGATGCAGAACTTGTTCTCCCAAAGCATTAATTTCAATTAACGGATATAATTACTTGAACATATTGGGGCGGAGTGGGCAAGTGATCAAAAGCGCCAGTAGATGACCAAATTGTGGGAACGTACATACACCCAAAACACATGCAAAAAACGTATGGTGTCACCCTGGGCAAGTTACTTATTCACCCAGCAGAGAATGGGTACGCGATATGTGAGGTGGATGTAAAAACCTTCTACCTCTCCTAGACAGCTTGGGTTGCATACTCCCCAGGTAGTTGAGAATGATACCTGGAATGCAAACGGATCCACTGGTCGGGGAACCAACAAAACCGCATTTGAGCATATACTAGTACCTGCGGTATATAGATGTGTAATATACTTATAATACTAATTTCAGGAATGAAAAATACCAAGAAGAACTGTGGACGTACACGTTGGAGTGTTTGAAGCAGTATCTGCCCGAGGATGTCCTCAGTGCATTGGGAGGATCTTCATCCTGACCTGGCGCATCATACCAGGGGATACAGAGACAGACAGACAGACTGACAGTCAGCATATTACCTCAATCACTGTGATATAACTTGCATATTGTCCTTGATGGCACATACGACAACCATGTTGTATTGAGTAATAACACACAGCCACAATCTAAAAGACGTCAGATACTGTTGTTGACATGTATAATCTCCATCTCAGCCATTAAAAATCATGGATGAAAGTATTTGGCTCATTGTGATGTAACTGTTGTGGAGATAAACAAAGCTGGACAAAACGTGTTATGGTAAAGTCAGAATCGGACAACGGACAACATTTGAGAGACCATCGCGCTCTTTCTACCAAGATTTCAAAGAGCGTCATACGACTCTTGCTCAGAAGATATTTGATCAAGGTAACAACATTTAAGGCCTCAGTGAAGCTGTCAAAAATTTTATGGTAGACATACGGAGGACATTTCCAAATTTCCAAATCAGTGACAAAAATAATGCCGGATGCAATTCCCTATATATGTTCCCGTGTTTTTTCAGGGTAACAATTTACTTGCCTTTGCATGTGTTTGTGACGGGTGCCATCGGTGGGGAAGGATACGCTCACCTTTTCGCTAACACCTGGTATCAATACTATTTGAGAGTGATTCATAAACATGTTCATATGCATGCTCATGATATAGTCGGAATCGTACAATCGAGCCTGCTTTATGCAGAGATTTCTATTGGATATGAAAAGGGTTTTGTCGCTTTATTTAATACAGATTTCTTATCATTTATCCCTTACATTTAGAAGTGATGATGATAGAAATGTTTGGACGTGTGTAATAAAACAACAAGGAAGAGATCAAGTCATTATAGTGAGTGAGTATGTTTTACGCCGCTTTTAGCAATATTCCAGCAGTATCACGGCGGGGGACGCCAGAAATGGGCTTCACACATTGTACCCATGTCGGGAATCGAACCAGGGTCTTCGGCTTGACGAGCGAACGCTTTAACCCCGCGGCTACCCGACCGCCCCGCAAGTCATTATAACCCATATCAATGGATTTCACCTACAAATGACCATAACGTTATAAAATTATTTTAAAAAACTTGCTGAAATTCATAATAAATATATACATAAGGAAGAGAGCCTTTCAAAGACTAAAATAAATACATGTTATCTGGATGCTTGCGCCCATATACTTTAACTATGTATTAGGTATCTAATGGTATATCTTATATATCATTTGTTACTAATAAACATTAACACTGATAAATATGTGGATGTTTTCTTTCGAACGAATATGAGTAATGGGTTCAAATAGCAGATTACCCCCAACTTCCATTCAAGGATCACCGATGTACGAGTCATAAGTTATTAATGGACAGTATGCATCCGTGGTGTAATTCCGTAAAGTGACAGGCATCTACGATTTATGATCATACAGAGCCTTCGTTCCCACACATCCCAGATATGGCTATGACACTATTATAAGTGTCACACACACTCGTATGAATGGTGTTCTCAGAAAGATGTAGAATCATTATGTAATGACAGGGGATCTGTGAAAGGAATTGGAAAAAGTCAAAGTTTAGAAAGAGTTTAGAGTTTACTTCTAGAGAGTATTTGTAAACATTTGATCAATTCATATGATTCAAGCCATGTACATAGAGATTACATGAGATTTTCAGCAGCATTAGGCTGCAACACTATAAAATCCTATTGAAGTCGGCGTAAAACCACCCGTGAACATCCGGAGTAGAATAGGTCTTCAGCAACCCATGCCTGCTATTAAAGGCCTTCTATGCTTGTCGTAAGAAAGCGACTAACAGGATCGCTGACTTGGTTGGTGCATTTCATCGTATCCCAATTGCGTAGATCGATGCTCATGATGTCAATCACTGGATTATCTAGTCCAGACGGGATTATTTATAGACCGCCGTCACATAGCTGGAATATTGCTTAACATACAAACAAACAAACAAACAAACAAACAAACAAACAAACAGAGCAGAGCCTTGACCCTTGTTTCCCAGCAGGTCACTCTTCAGGTCACTCTTCTTTGAGGCTTATTGATTGCATACGCAAAGTTAACCCATCACACACCTACCATCCGCAAGGAAATTAAGTTCCTAAGTTGAATTATTTCATATCAATTACGACCAGAAAATAGTCCCCTGTGTGTTATAGGTAGTAATAAACATTCATTGAAGGTCAGTGACGTTTTGTTAATTGTGGGCGCGGATGTCTGCATGCGTGGGAATAGCCAGGGGTAATTAGCACGAAGTAGGGTTGTAAAACACTGACAGGCCTCATCGCATTCTGAACAGTTATTATTTTTTGACAACTTTCAAGTCGTATAAATTAGTACATTTGATGGAATAAATATCTTTAAGAAAGCTCCATGATTGTGTATTGGTTGTCGCGGATACAGAACTAGAAGACCATAGGTTCCCACGATCAGTCATCATGTTTTGTATTAGTGTGAGTGATATAGGCCTCTCCACTTGATGGGACCGCCTCTGTGGTAATAATGTGTTCAACACTGAAGGTGTAGGTTCATCATTTTTTTCTGATTTACTATTGTGACCAGATGTAAGACGTTCACCATCCTCTTTACATTCAACTGAATTCAACTGTGAATTCGTCGAATTGGGAAGTAAATATATGTGTGCATGTCATGTGCACTGAATTGACATTATATATACTGAACCGCAAAAGAAACGTCACCCTAAGTATCATTGCATGAAAAGTTGTCATTTAAATACCCGGGTAATTTTTGTCAAAGTTTCTAAAATTTAACATTACCTTGTCCAGAAAAATAAAATTTGATTAAAATCCCCAAAGATAACAATAAAACAAAAACCCAAATGATCGCCCAAACGCATCACGGCAATGGCCATGGTAACCCGATGCACGTGGGTTCCGTGCAAATTGAAATGCACATGCGTTCCCCCATTTCGTGCCCTAAAGAAATCCACCCAGATCGGATAACATTCATTCGTTATTGAATTGCTACCACATGCCAAGATTGACATGAAATCAGCGACAAATTGAAAACTGGACAAACCGCCCGGCAAGTAGCCAATGCAATTCAAGTCCACGTAAGGACCATATACAGGCTCCAACAACGGTACCAGACACCCAACACTACAGATGACCGACCACGTCAGGATCGTCAGATTGTGCGACAGCACCTTCAAGATCCCTTTGTTACAGCTGCGGAAACTGCTCGGCAGACCATGGGTACATACCAGTGACACATTAGTGCGGACATCGTGCGTCGACGATTGACGAGCAGACACCTCCACTGTCACAGGCCACACAGGACCCATTCTGACACCACGTCATCGCCGGGACCGTCTTCAGTGGGCAACACAGCACCAGCATTGGCGCCACCAGCAGTGGAGAAGAGTCCTCTTCTCAGAAGGGAGCCGTTACTGTATCTCAACAGCAGATGGCAGATAGGGAGTCTTGCGACGCCGTGGGGAGCGTTATTCGGATGCTTGTGTTGTTGATGTGTCAAAGCAGCTTTGATCAAGTCTTGAGACCACACGCCATACCTCATTTGGCACGTCGCCGCAATCACGAGTTTCAGCCTGATAACGCCCGTGCCCACACTGCGAGAGCAACAAGAGACTTCCTCCAGCAGAATGACATCAGAACCATGCAGTGGCCTGCGCTCAGTCCCGATTTAGATTCAAAGACAGCTGAAATCAGCGACAAATTGAAAACTGGACAAACCGCCCGGCAAGTAGCCAATGCAATTCAAGTCCACGTAAGGACCATATACAGGCTCCAACAACGGTACCAGACACCCAACACTACAGATGACCGACCACGTCAGGATCGTCAGATTGTGCGACAGCACCTTCAAGATCCCTTTGTTACAGCTGCGGAAACTGCTCGGCAGACCATGGGTACATACCAGTGACACATTAGTGCGGACATCGTGCGTCGACGATTGACGAGCAGACACCTCCACTGTCACAGGCCACACAGGACCCATTCTGACACCACGTCATCGCCGGGACCGTCTTCAGTGGGCAACACAGCACCAGCATTGGCGCCACCAGCAGTGGAGAAGAGTCCTCTTCTCAGAAGGGAGCCGTTACTGTATCTCAACAGCAGATGGCAGATAGGGAGTCTTGCGACGCCGTGGGGAGCGTTATTCGGATGCTTGTGTTGTTGATGTGTCAAAGCAGCTTTGATCAAGTCTTGAGACCACACGCCATACCTCATTTGGCACGTCGCCGCAATCACGAGTTTCAGCCTGATAACGCCCGTGCCCACACTGCGAGAGCAACAAGAGACTTCCTCCAGCAGAATGACATCAGAACCATGCAGTGGCCTGCGCTCAGTCCCGATTTAGATTCAAAGACAGCTGAATGACGTCCGACCAAGGCCGACAACTGCTGCTGAACTGCGTCAGGCGTTCCTCAGAGTGTGGGCTCCAGTGCCTATGGCCTTCATCAACCGCCTCATCCATTCCATGTATCGACGTTGCACGGCAGTCATCAATGCACATGGCGGACACACGAGATACTGACTTGTGATGCCATTTTCTCAGAGACGAAGTGTTGTGTTTCACTTAAGAACATTTGACACTTTAATTTCAACCTTGATGATCAGTTTTGCCAAGTTTCATCGTTTTGATATGTCTCAAAGTATGTTTACAGTGTTTGGACAAAAAAGGTTTCTCATATATCTACCCATGGTGACGTTTCTTTTGCGGTTCAGTATATTTATAAACCAGCAATCAGCCGACCACCTTATGTAATCTACTGAAACCACACGACCAGACAAAAATGGTGCTTTTTGTTACTTTAGCTCGGTCACATGCCATAGAAAATCCAGTTGTCCCATGACAAAGACATCGAACAAGGCATTGTATATTTGTTGACTTGCTGGTATGACTGTACAATAGGGAAACGCTATGCGCGCCTCAGCATTCGTCAACTGTTCATACAAACCTTTACCGCTACCGTTTCCCTGTCATGACTATGTATACAGCCACCCCAGCAATGTACAGGTATGGAAAACTGTTCGACACCTACATGTACTAAAACCTCAAGGTGAGAACTTTTCTCGTGACAACACCTTTATGGCGAGTGAGTGAGTGAGTGAGTGGGTGGATGGGTGGGAGGAGTAAGTGAGTGAGTGAGTGAGTGAGTGAGTGGGTGGGTGAGTGAGTGAGTGAGTGAGTGAGTGAGTGAGTGAGTGGGTGGGTGGGTGGGTGGGTGAATGAGTGAGTGAGTGAGTGAGTGAGTGAGTGAGTGGTAGGATGGGTGGGAGGAGTAAGTGAGTGAGTGAGTGAGTGAGTGAGTGAGTGGGTGGGTGGGTGGGTGAATGAGTGAGTGAGTGAGTGAGTGAGTGAGTGAGTGAGTGAGTGAGTGGGTTATGTCCCGGCGGCCACTTTATGACAGGTTCATCACTGACTGAAAGCGATCAACAATCCTAACCGTCGGGACATGAGTGAGTGAGTATAGTATTACACTACATTTGCCACAGTATCACGGAGAGGTACACCAGAACGTAGGGACATGATGAAGCTCAAATAACCTAGTCTCAGTTCAATATTTGAGAAATCTTTTTATTAAGTAATCAGTTGTGGATAATACAAATATATCTGGATCAATCAAAACAAAGTATTCATTTGCTTGAATTATATATGAGTGTGTGGTGACCGTTGTATGCAGTCTAATCGATAGTATGCTGTGACGATTTACGATCGTATGTATAGCAATAGCGTAGGAATACAATGCCTGAGGGAACGCCCCATTTTTTATCAAATGATTTGCAGCTATGGTAAATAAACATTCACACCTCAGGAAACTTTGAAAGCTTATTGAAATTGTCTGACAATACAACCATACCTAATGTCAAATACTCTATAGCCTAGGAGTATGTCATTGTCGGGGCAATGTAACATTATATTGTTTACACAATTCTATTGTGACAAAAGGAATCAACACAGAAGTACAAAAGATATAATGACACGAAGCAGGGCCGATGATTTCGTCGCGGTAGCGCTGTCCATTGAGATTTCCCTCTACCACTATCAAACGGGTCCTGTCTTACTGTAATATCCACCCCATACCATAACGCTGCCCCCCCCCCCCCCCCCCCCCCCCCCCCCCCGCCCCGAACCGATCATCTTCCGTGACACAATGATTGACGTAGCGTAACGTTCACTTCGATGTCGGTAACTCGAATCCGTCCATCGCTGTGGCTGAGGTGAAAACGAGACTCGTCAGTGAATAGAGCTTGTCCCCACTGCATGGCCGTCCTGCGTAGACGCTGTCTGCACCACTGTAGACGTGCTTGACGGTGGTTTCCTGTCTAAATGGGACGTCTGGCGGGTCTTCTGGCGACAATCCCTGCACATCTGAGGCGACGACGTACAGTTTGTGAAGATATTCGTCGAAGGCCAGGGATGCTTCTTGCAGTCACTGTTGCTGGCTGGAATCGATTTTGTAGGTGTGTTGTTCGAATCCAGTTGTCTTGTCGATTATTGCTTACGCGTGGCCTGCCACTCCGTGGATGGTCTCTGACTGCTTTCGCCTGTTGCCAACGTTGCCATAAACACCAAATGGTGTTTCTGTGGACGTTAAATTGTCTTGCAACATCCTGCTTCAAGCATACCAATGGCTCGCAGACGCTCATTTTCGGACAGGCGTGGCATTTCGTAATTTTGAATAATTGCATAATTTTGTTTTTCAGAGTGGTTGTTGTCAGCACGATGCTAAACAATGCATATGGAATCCCGTTAACGCACATGTTTTTATACCCATTCTTGCGTAGTGAAATGCACGGGGCTTGCATAAATGTCAACTTTTGCATGGAATGCACGCGTTTCTGTAGCAGTTGCGTTTTTGTGACTTGATTCCATACATGTACTGCAATATTGAAAACCAAACTTTACTTGTTTGAAAAATACACTAAAATTTTGGTGTCACTGGAACTTTTGTTGTTGAGTATATGATACACAGAAAATAGTCCAATATACTTTACAGGTAGTAATCAACGTTGATTTATACTTATGACTGAGTCATTGTTTTTCAGATACTAGAACCCACGAGCAAATAACATGGATGGAGCTGGACTCGTCGGGATTGTCATCCTCGTGTTAATATTACTGGCTCTACTTATATTTATTTGGTACTGTTACACGGGGAAGCTGAAATGGGGGTCATGCAGAAACTGAACACCTTTGGAACCTGATTTGCTCCATGATGTACTGCATGGGTCCTATCTTTGTGAACATCAATGAACGTGACAGAATGGATATGCATATGATTATCTACTTTACCCTTCATGAAAGTATTCCATACATCAACTTATAACAAATTATTGCTATCTCACTGGTTTAAATGCGTCCTCTCTTGTTGATGGATATGCATCAGGACTGCAGTGTGTATTCCACGCCGGTGTGAAATATTGTACAGACCAAAAACTTTGTATTGACATTAACGTTAATGTTGTCATAATGCATGCAACAAACCAATGAATGGCATGTTTGTCTGTACATGGCAGTGTACGCTCATGCTTTGATTTCGGTTGTTTGTCTGTTGTTTAACGCCGCAATCAAGAACTATTCGCGTACTATGATAGCACGAGTCTGGTACAGGCCACACAGTGATTGATAATATGAGGAACGATCCACTCGGCTGAGTACGATGACAAGCAATCAACCAACTAACCAAGTCTCCGAGCCTGATACCTCCCGATCCATTGTATCGCCTTGTGGGAAATGCTTAGTTGCTGTGGACAATTTGTAACTCAGAATCTCCAAGGGGTGTGTTGTTTTAGCAAATGTATGTATTTACTGGCGCAGAATAAAGCAAAATAACTCAACCGTATTTGACCGTTATTCAAGACAACAAATATTCGGCTCCCGGATTCATAGCTATAAACTGAACGAGATTCGAGAATTTCGTGCTCATCTACTTACCAAGTGGATTGTATACCTATTTGTAGACACCGACCTACTGCCAGTTTCTAGCTCTACTCTAGATTCAGGCACGGAGGCAGTCCTCTTTCAAGACAATCAACAGTACTCTGAACATTCGTGAGTGCCATTAAGTCAATGTCAGGGCCTGTTACCTATTACTGCTGCCATGTCTTTATCTATTGTATTGTCTTTTGGTATTGTGAAACTAAACTTACGATTTTTGTGTTCACGTTGCATTTCAGTTTGAAAATGACATAGTAACAATAAAAGAGGTAGATGGTTAGGGAATGAAAGGCATGTTATGTCTATTATGTCAATCAAAAACAGTCGTTATTGATAGACATCTGTTCGTTTTCATTCGTCCTAAACAAAGGGCATGCTAAGATTGAATGGCTTTCACATGATGTGTTCAGATGCCTTCATTTCAGCGAATAAATATTTGAAATTCTCTTTCAGTGGGATCATGAATGTGAAACGTCATTGTAACCTGACCATGGTAGAAGGCTTCATCACAAACAAGGGAAACGCAGCGGGAAACACAAGGATGCAACTCACCCAAGTGGTGATGTGTTCAATTAGGAAAAACACCTCATAACATGGGCCAACGAGAGCCAGCGAATGAACGCTCTTTGACTTTTAACTATCCAGGTTGGTCATGGTATTAGTGTCTGTCGGCAACGCAAACGTTATTGGTCAAATAGGTTACCGTGACCTTTGCGCTAATCTACAGGAAACGATCATCATCATTATGTATAGCAAAGTCGACTACATTTTCCGCAGATGGAGCAGCGCTTACAAACAGACAGACAGACCTTCATCGACAGAGATGCACACGATGTCCAGCGGAACGTTTGTTGGGCTCCTGGCAATATGTGCTGTTGGTAAGTTTTATTCATAAACAATATGCATATGCTTGTATAGGTGGTTTTCTGTTTTCTCTGGATCCAGTGGGTTAATGCTATTGGTGGGCGTTTAATGGTGTCATCGCTGTACCTGACACTGAGTAGTGAGTGTCGCGTCACGACTTCGTCTCTTCAATATGCATGTATTGGGATTTTTCCCCTGCCTTTCACAGGGTAACTTTATGTCTACCCCTGAGTCAATTTTGTGTTTAATTTGCCAGTATTATATATGCATGTCAGATGTAACAACACTTTTGTACTTCATTATACAGTATATGTACTTCAACAAATCTATGGGGTGTAAATTAGGAATGATAGTTTTCTCTATAAGTGTATTTAATTGCACCCAAACTGTTTTTTATATACGGGTTTTGGATATCGCAAATGTGTTTTAAAACTTCAAGGGAAGTCGCAATTACATGATTGACTACATCTGTGGTAAATATATAACAAACTATTTTCGCTCGACATTGAAGTACATGTTATTGTTACAGCATGGTAATAACAGGAAAACATCTTGCTGACAACGTCGTTAAACTGTCGGCCATACAGCGCATCTTGTTATAAAGTTTGATCAAAGTAGATAACCTTCATTATTTCAGCTCAGTGTCAGCTATTTGATGCTCTGTACAAATACGTCATCGACAAAGGTGCTGAGACCACCATCCCTGTCAGTACATTGAACCAGCCAGTCAATGTATCCATAGGGATGTCGCTTATACAGCTAACATCACTGGTAAGTACCATCGGCCAGCCAGTCAATGTATCCATAGGGATGTCGCTTATACAGCTAACATCACTGGTAAGTACCATCGGCCAGCCAGTCAATGTATCCATAGGGATGTCGCATTTAGAGCTAACATCACTGGTAAATACCATCGGCCAGCCAGTCAATGTATCCATAGGGATGTCGCTTATACAGCTAACATCACTGGTAAGTACCATCGGCCAGCCAGTCAATGTATCCATTGGGATGTCGCTTTTAGAGCTAACATCACTGGTTAGTACCATCGGCCAGCCAGTCAATGTATCCATGGGGATGTCGCTTTTAGAGCTAACAAGTTAGTTCTCTACAATACCACTGTACCTCCACGTTCACTACAACACTACTGGACCCCAACGTTCACTACCAATACCACTGTACCTCCACGTTCACTACGACACTACTGGGCCCCAACGTTCACTACCAATACCACTGTACCTCCAAGTTCACTACGACACTACTGGACCCCAACGTTCACTACCGATACTACTGTATCTCCACGTTCACTACCAACACTACTGTACCTCCAAGTTCACTACAACACTACGGTACATACACGTTCACTACCAATACTACTGTACCTCCACGTTCACTACCAATACCACTGTACCTCCAAGTTCACTACAACACTACGGTACATCCACGTTCACTACCAACACTACTGTACCTCCACGTTCACTACCAATACCACTGTACCTCCACTTTAACTGCCAATACCACTGTACCTCTAAGTTCACTACAACACTACTGTACCTCCATGTTCACTACAACACTACTGGACCCCAACGTTCACTACCAATACTACTGTACCTCCACTTTAACTACCAACACTACTGTACCTCCAAGTTCACTACAACACTACTGGACCCCAACGTTCACTACCAATACCACTGTACCTCCACGTTCACTACAACACTCCTGGACCCCAACGTTCACTACCAATACTACTGTACCTCCAAGTTCACTACAACACTACTGTACCCCAAAGTTCACTACAATACTACTGTACCTCTACGTTCACTACCAATACTACTGTAACCCCAAGTTCACTTCAATACCACTGTACCTCCACGTTCACTACAACACTACTGGACCCCAACGTTCACTACCGATACTACTGTACCAAAACGTTCACTTCCAACACAATACTACCTCCACGTTCACCATAACACTACTGGACCCCAACGTTCACTACCAATACTACTGTACCAAAACGTTCATTTCCAACACAATAATACCTCCACGTTCACTATATCACTACTGGACCCCAACGTTCACTACAATACTACTGTACACTTTAACTGCCAACGCTAATGTACCTCGACGTATCACTATTGGACCCCCACCAAGAATACCAACAGGTTGAACACTGACTCTAATTACTCCTGAAGCCGCAATGTGCTCACATTATGGGTGAAGTCCATTTTGCCGCCCGTGCAACACGACCACTAACTGTGGTAACACCCCCCCCCCCCCCACCCCCCCACCCACCACACACACACACACACACACACACACACACACCCGCACATAGTGAACTCAATTTTCTTCTTGTTACAGGACCCCAAGTCCGGTGATACTGAGTTCGAGGTGTGGATGTCCTACGAATGGACAGACACAAGGCTGTCATGGAACCGTACAACTTTCAACGATACAAGAATGATCCGTATTCCAGCTTCCAAGATCTGGAACCCGGATGTCATGCTATACAACGGGTGAGTGTGCTTACATTTGTTTTGGTTTACTTGTTTAATATAAAAGTGTGCACAGAGATAGAGAGAGAAAGAGAGAGAGAGAGAGAGAGAGAGAGAGAGAGAGAGAGAGAGAGAGAGAGAGAGAGAGAGAGAGAGAGAGAGAGAGAGCAAAAAACGTCACCCTATAAGATATAACTAATCGCATATACTCCTGATAATATGGTATAGATTATGTGGTATGATTGTGGATATGTACGATTATCAAGGTGTTGACTATTTTATGACTATTAATATAGGACACAGCTGCCTGTACATATCTGATGGAATATTATTTACCTGATTATGCGACACCACTTTGTCACCAGACACACAAGTACCCGTGAAGTCCTGGCTGTTGTGGAAAGTACCGGAAGTGTCATGCATATGCCCCCCACCACTCTCAAGACACGTTGTGACGTCAGCAACTACACTACCGACGGCACCGTCACCTGCAGACTCAAATTCGGATCGTGGACATACGATGGCTTCCTTCTCAACCCCGTCACTACTTCGTGGAACGATGTAGACGTCTCCGACTACAACCCGGGTGGGACAGAGTGGGATTTGACAGAGCACAAGGTGGAACGCAATGTCATATACTATTCATGTTGCCCGGAGCCGTTCGCGGACATCACCTTTTCCTTCACCTTCATGAAGAAAGGGAAGAGATACAACGGATGGAGCATTTTTGGTTAATCTCATTGCCCAAGTCGTCCACTCAGTATACTGACTCTGAGCCGACCAGTCCTTGGAATTCAGTTTGTAACCACAAAAGCCATATTTTAACTTTTGACACTCTATTCACTGGATGCGGTCTTCTGGAAGATGGACAATTTGTTGTTTAAGTTTTTATTTCATTCGTCAGTACTTTTAGTTTATTACAAGCTGCACACGTTCAAACTTGATGATTTACTTGTGAACACGTTTTATTGCTTGGAGATTGGAAATACCAGACAGCTCAAAATGATTGTCTTATGTATTTGCGTTATAAATAAATGTTCAATATCAATCTTAAGTTAAAATGAAGAATGAAGTATTGATCATATCCACTGTCCTATGATACATGTACTGATCTCGCCGAGTTCAACTCGGTTGGGACAGTGTGGGATTTGACCGGGCACAAGGTGGAACGCAATGTAAGGTACTATTCATGTTGCCTGGCGCCGTACCCGGACGTCAACTTCTTCATCACCTTCATGAAGAGAGGAAAGAGATACAGCGGGTGGAGTATTTTTAACTAATCTCAGAGTTCAAGTCGTCTTGAAGACTTGAGGGGAGGTCAAATGAGGTTAAAGATTATTGCACTTGTGTGTTTTATGCTGCTTTGAGTGAGTGAGTGAGTGAGTGAGTGGGTTTTAACGCCGCTTTTAACAGTATTCCAGTCATATCGCGGCTTATGCTGCTTTGAAGAGTCCGGGTTTATGCTAGTTATATAGTGTTAGCTCACTGAGATAACATGCAGCAGTTTAACAGGGTTAAAGGGTAATAATATATTTACAACATATTCTGGTATGACGTGATTGGGGATCGAAACACCGACTTTCCACTCTCCGGACAGACTTTCTATTCACTAGAACACGCATGCGGTCTTCCGGAAGATGAACAGTATGTTCTTTTACTTTTTATTTCGTTTGTCAGTAGTTTTGGTTTATGACACAACCGTTGCCATAGTAACAAGAGGATCTAGTTTTAAACTTGATGTGAACTTGTGACACGCATTTCCTTGCTAGGAGATTGGAAATATCTGATAAATTTCAACCCTATCTTGTAGTGAATATACATGTTATAAGTAAACGTTTACTATTAAACATGCGCATAATCAATCTGTAGTAAAAACATAGAATAAAATATTGATCATATCCGCTGTATTACATTGTATGTTCTGGCTGGTAGTGTGAGTGAATGAGTGAGTGAGTGAGTGAGTGAGTGAGTGAGTGTGTTAACATTAAAATTTCCTTTGCTTGTATTCAATTCCCAAATGTAACTGCAACTATCATATTTATATTTGGCATAAAGCTTTTGCACATGGATTGGCAGCGAAATTGTTTTATAAAGAAGCAGATACAAAATGGCTAAAGATCGGGAAAGGATACAAAATGAAGATTCCAAGTTCAGTGACATGCTTCACCCATTGAAGCAAGCCGTTTCAATGACGGAATCTCAATCCACTAGGCCTGGCAGCTTTAGTACGAGTCACATACCCGAGGAACATGCATGGCGCCGTTAGTGGAGCAGAAATGGCGGGCGGGAAAACAAAATGCCAAAACCCACGTCGCTCGTCGAGGAAAAGGAGTTAGAAGCGTCAGTAAAAGATATCGGGAAAGAATTGAAGTTGTCGAAATTTGAGGAGAAGAGAAGAGAGAGCAGAGATTGGAGAGGCGTCGATATCGAGTAGAACGAGTAGACCTAGTGAGAGTTGCAGTCGGTCAAGGATCGAAACGTGCGGGTCGGTCAATTATACAAAAGTTCAAATTGCAAAAGGCAAATCAAATTGTTGAATATATTTGGACGAACCCCATGGAATTGTTTGGGCAAAGGAAAGGTTATTTCATATAGGGAGAGGTATAAGGAAGTGGGCCCTTGGTAAAGTTACTGAAGAACCTATGCAAGAATGCAAATCATGTTGGGGTTTGATAAGCGAGAGCGCGTTGGATACCTTTCTTCTATCATGAGAGTTAGTGCTAGTCATTTTTGGAATAGCGTGCTTTTATTTGACAAAAACTACAGGTAAGGCCAAACTGAGGAGGGTTAAGTTATCCTTGGGGTCAACAACATCATGAACTTGGAGAGTTTTATCTGATTCCAAAATTGAACAGTACAACAGGAACGGCTTTGCGTGAGATGCAGTCCAAGTCTTTTATTCCTAACTGCCGTTTGGGTGGTCCAAGGCACCAAACATATTTCAGAAACTCTTAAGTGCAGTTTGTAAGATTATGTTCAGGCATTACAGTAATCAGTTACTTTGATGATGTTCTAGTTATGGATAAAACGTTTGCCAGGTGCCAGGATGGTTTAAACCTTTTTAAAACGATAAGACAATTAGCGTTTACCTAAACTTGAAAAAAAGAGGAAGGACCTTGTCTAGGAATCTTGTTTGATACGAGGGCCATTCAAAATATAACCAGCCTAAGCTATTTATTAGATCTTAACGGTTGCATGTTTGTCACGTGCTGTGCACCAATGTATGTCACGTGCATAGACAAAGTTTCCCTGAGGAAATTGTATTTGAAGTCACACACGTGATCCATGAAGATGGCAAGGGTAGATTCTGCCAAATTTTCTTCAAAGGTTGAATACAGGGCTGTTATTAGGTACCTCTACTTAAAAGGGAAACCGGGAAAGGAGATACATGATGAATTGTCAGATGTTTATGGTGACAGTGCACCTTCGTATGCACAGGTCAAATTCTGGGTTACAGAATTTAAGAGGGGTAGGGTGAGCCTGGAAGATGAGCCACGTCCTAGCAGGCCTGTAGAGGTGACCAATGACCAAACCAGTGAAGCTTTGAGACAACTGATTGTCAAAGACAGGCGAATGAAGGTGTCAGAAATGGCCAAGGCCTTGGACATTTCAGAGGAAAGTGTCCATACCATTTTGCACGATCGTCTGGGTATGAGGAAGCTGTCTGCCCGATGGGTCCCGAAATGTCTGAGTGATGATCAGAAGGCTGTACGTGCGTCAATGTGTCAGGCACTTTTGATGCAATGCAGTCTGGATGCAGAAAACTTTATGGAGAGAATTGTTACTGGTGATGAAACCTGGGTACACCACTATGACCCAGAAACCAAAGAACGGAGTAAGCAGTGGACTGGCTTTGCTTCACCCCGTCCAAAAAAGTTTAAGACTCAACCATCGGCTGGCACAGTCATGGCAACCATCTTTTGGGATACCGAAGGGGTCTTGCTCATTTACTACTTGCCACGTGGCCAGACTATTACTATTACTGGAGAGTACTACTCCGATCTCCTGGAACGTTTGAGGACTGCTATTCTTGCCAAACGTCGTGGAAAGATCACAAAAAGGTGTGCTGCTCCAACATGATAATGCCAGAGTGAACACCTGTCGACTTGCGGTTGCCGCAGTGAAGCGGAACGGGTTCAAAGTATTGCCTCATCCACCTTACTCAAGAGACCTGGTACCAAACGACTACTTTCTCTTCCCAAACTTGAAGAAAAAACTGCGTGGACGTCATTTCCGGTCCGATGATGAACTCACGACAGCAGTGGAGGGGTGGTTACACGAACAACGCACTCAGCAATATTCCAATTTTACGACGGCGGTCTGTAAATAACTGAGAAGTGAGTCTGGACCAGACAATCCAGTGATTGACATCATGAGCATCGATCTACGCAAATGGGATACGATGACATACCTCAACCAAGTCAGTGAGCCTGTCCACCCGATCCCGTTAGTTGCCTCTTACGACAAGCAAAGTCGCCTTTTACGGCAAGATGGGTTGCTGAAGACCTAGTCTACTGTATTATACTACAGATACATACATACATACATACATACATACATACATACATACATACATACATACATACATACATACATACATACATGACAACGGAGTCATTGTTTTTCAGATACTAGGACTCACGAGCAAATAACGTGGATGGAGCTGGACTCGTCGGGATTGTCATCCTTGTGTTAATATTAGTGGCTCTACTTATAACTGTTTGTTACTGTTACACGGGGATGCTGAAATGTGGCTCATGCAGAAACTGAACACCTTTGGAACCTGCATTTGCTCCAAGATGTACTGCATGGGTCCTATCTTTGTGAACATCAATGGACGTGACTAATTGATTTTGATTTTGTACCGACTTAAGGACCAACTTTCCTGCACCATTCTAGAATCAAGCACGGAGGCAGGCCTCTTTCAAGACAATCAACAGTGACAGTATTATGAATATCCGTAAGTGCACTTACGTCAAAGTTACAGGTTACCGCTGTCACGTCTTTATCCATTGTATTGCCTTTTTGTACGGTAAACCTAAACTTACGATTTTGGATTTACTGCTGCGTTTAATTTTGAAAATCACATCGTTACAATAGAAAGAGGAAGATGGTTAGGCAATGAAATACATGGTATGTCTATTATGTCAATCAAAAACTGTCGTGATTGATGAGACATCTTTCATATTCCTTTTCCTCACCCAAGTGCATGCTAAGATTCAATGTATCAAATATATACACAATGCAGCCCATGCCTTTAAATGAGATGATAATTTTGACAGTTAAAATCTGTATTTATTTTGGAATCATAAATAGTTTATGGACTGTTGACATATTTGTTAACACTGCATTTGGCTGTTACATAATATGTTCAGGGGCCTTCATCTCAGTGTATAAACATTTCTCTATCAGAGAGGTCATGAATTTCAAACGTCATTGTAACCTGACAATGGTAGAGTGGTTTTATCACAAACAAGGGCAAACAGGTTGGGTTAACATCGTAACGGGAAACGAGGGATTGAACTAACCCAAGTGATGACATGGTCAATTGGGAAAACACCTTATAACATGGGCCAGACAGAGCCAGCAGGAGATAATTGCATTGGAATGAATGTTTTTTTTACTTCTAACAATTTCCAGGTTGGTCATGGTATTTGTGTCAGCCTCCGAAGCAAACGTCATTATGTAAAGAACGCGGCCATGACCTTTGTCATGAAACAAACACAGGAACAATCATCGTCATTATGTATTGCAAAGTCGACAATATATTCTGCAACTGGAGCAGCGCTTACAAACAGGCAGACCTCCATTCACACAGATGCACATCATGTCCACGGGAACGTTTGTTGGGCTGCTGGCATTATGTGCTGTTGGTAAGTGTTATCCGTAAACAACTTACATATACTTGCACGGGTGGTGTTATGTTTGTCTCTGGTGCCAGTGCGTTAGTGCGATTCGTCTCTTCAATATGCATGTATTGGGATTTTTTCCCTGCCTTTCACAGGGTAACTTTATTTCTACCCCTGAGTCAATTTTTTGTTTAATTTGCCAGTATTATATATGCATGTCAGATGTAACAACACTTTTGTACTTCATTATACAGTAAATATCATGAATATTTACTTCAACAAATCTATGGGGTGTAAATTAGGAAATCGAAATTATAATTTTCTCTATAATTTCTTTAATTGCACCACAATATTATATATATAGTTTCCACAACTCAGTATATAACATGCATATTACTCTGGACTCTTATCAGTACCTAGCACAATATGTTAAATTCGCCCCGAACTTCCAGATGGAAATTTACATTATTGTATTGATGTGGGAGAAACGGGCTTTGGATAGTGCAAATGTGTTTTCAAAGCGTCAAAGGAAACAAACTATTTTCACTCGACATTGAAGAACATGTTAAGGTTACAGCATTGTCATCGCAGGACAATATGTTACTGAAAACGTCGTTAAACTGTCTGCCATACAGCGCATCCTGTTATACAGTTTGTTCAAAGTAGATACCCTTCATTATTTCAGCTGAGTGTCAGCTATTTGATGCTCTGTACAAATACGTCATCGACAAAGCTGCTGACACCACCATCCCTGTCAGTACATTGGACCAGCCAGTCAATGTATCAATAGGGATGTCGCTTATACAGCTAACATCACTCGTAAGTACCATCGGCCAGCCAGTCAATGTATCCATAGGGATGACGCTTATACAGCTAACATCACTGGTAAGTACCATCGGCCAACCAGTCAATGTATCCATATGGGATGACGCTTATACAGCTAACATCACTGGTAAATACCATCGGCCAGCCAGTCAATGTATCCATAGGGATGTCGCTTATACAGCTAACATCACTGGTAAGTACCATCGGCCAGCCAGTCAATGTATCCATATGGGATGTCTCTTATACATCTAACATCACTGGTAAGAACTATCGGCCAGCAAATCATTGTATCCATAGGGATGTCTCTTATACAGCTAACATCACGGGTAAGTACCATCGGCCAGCCAGTCAATGTATCCATAGGGATGTCGCTTATACAGCTAACATCACTGGTAAGTACCATCAGCCAGCCAGTCAATGTATCCATAGGGATGTCGCTTATACAGCTAACATCACGGGTAAGTACCATCGGCCAGCCAGTCAATGTATCCATAGGTATGTCGCTTATACAGCTGACATCACTGGTAAGTACCATCGGCCAACCAGTCAATGTATCCATAGGGATGTCGCTTTTAGAGCTAACATCACTGGTAAGAACCATCGTCCAGCCAGTCAATGTATCCATAGGGATGTCGCTTATACATCTAACATCACTGGTAAGTACCATCGGCCAGCCAGTCAATGTATCCATAGGGATGACGCTTATACAGCTAACATCACTGGTAAGTACCATCGGCCAACCAGTCAATGTATCCATATGGGATGACGCTTATACAGCTAACATCACTGGTAAATACCATCGGCCAGCCAGTCAATGTATCCATAGGGATGTCGCTTATACAGCTAACATCACTGGTAAGTACCATCGGCCAGCCAGTCAATGTATCCATATGGGATGTCTCTTATACATCTAACATCACTGGTAAGAACTATCGGCCAGCAAGTCATTGTATCCATAGGGATGTCTCTTATACAGCTAACATCACGGGTAAGTACCATCGGCCAGCCAGTCAATGTATCCATAGGGATGTCGCTTATACAGCTAACATCACTGGTAAGTACCATCAGCCAGCCAGTCAATGTATCCATAGGGATGTCGCTTATACAGCTAACATCACGGGTAAGTACCATCGGCCAGCCAGTCAATGTATCCATAGGTATGTCGCTTATACAGCTGACATCACTGGTAAGTACCATCGGCCAACCAGTCAATGTATCCATAGGGATGTCGCTTTTAGAGCTAACATCACTGGTAAGAACCATCGTCCAGCCAGTCAATGTATCCATAGGGATGTCGCTTATACATCTAACATCACTGGTAAGTACCATTGGACCAGCCAGTCAATGTATCCATAGGGATGTCGCTTATACAGCTAACATCACTGGTAAGTACCATCGGCCAGCCAGTCAATGCATCCATAGCGATGTCTCTTATACAGCTAACATCACTGGTAAGTACCATCAGCCAGCCAGTCAATGTATCCATAGGGATGTCGCTTGTACAGCTAACATCACTGGTAAGTACCATCGATGTGCATTACATTGACTGGTACTTAATACCATTGTACCTATAAACTGATTGTTCTCAATATTCTTGAGCCTAAACCTGACTGACTCTCGGTAAACTTGTATCCCAGTACGCCTGCACCTTAAAGTTGATTCTGTATATGGTTTACGAATGTGTCAAGGTTTTGAATGTTTCTGTTATTAATTGGTGGTTTTACTGTAATTAATCACTAATTTCCAACTTCCCTGAACCCTGACTCCCCATGCATATACATTAACACTCATCCAAATACGGGAGTACACAAACAAAGTATCTGGGCTAAGATCCCAACTTCAAGAAATTCAAGGGGTTATATCAGTCTTGCAGTTAATATTTACCTCATTACAAAAAGACAATACCTGAATATCGCAGTGTATTATCTTGCGTTTAACGCCGCTTTTAACAGTATTCCAGTTATATCGCGGCGTGTCAGCTGAAAGTGGGACAGAAGTCTGAAGTGATGAAAACATGAATATCAAAGGCCATAACGGGGTCATCAGTCAAATCAAACTACGATTAAGCAGATGTCGAAACTAGCTTACTTGAACTTTCCGCTGCGAGGAACTAACAACGCCTAATGGGCCAAATTGGCAGTTCCATTGAGGCAATTAGGTATGAAGTTTTTAGAATGAAGTAATGTCAGCAACGTTTGGAGACATCATTTTTTTAATCAACAGCAGCCAGGGCCTTCTACGAGGGCCTCGTATTACTGGAATACTGTTAAAAGCGGCGTTAAACCAAACTCACCCACTCACCATAATGCATTAACGTTCTTATTGATTGCTGTGCAAATATTGCACCTGGGGTCATCAGCGCCGTAAGAGTGCAAATTTGAAGAATGACATGCATATTCTACCACCAGATCCCAAAGAAGGACCATCTATAAACACCCCATACTTGATATAACAAATACAGGTATAGGGTATGGACCATCTCGCTGTATTCAAACGATACCAATTACCTCGAGGCTTTTTTCAGCTTACAAAAAAAGAATAGCTTGACTTAACGGCAGTGTTCCATTTCATCAGATCACTTTCGTCACCACTCCCAACTACGAACAAAAACATTTCATTAAATCCAAAGTAGCTTTGTCCGTTTCGCCTTTAAATTGTCCTATCCTTCTTCATATTTGCCCTAAAATCACATCCCTATTTAACTCGACGTGTCTCCTGGCATGTCCCTCAAAGTCTGACTGGTCGGTCCCCAAGTTTCTCATACTAAAACAGTGACATGCCGTGCGGTCGGTAGATATACTGTAACCACCCTTTTGAAGTACTGATCCTCGCTTTTAAAGACCCCAAAATGGACTTATTTGATGACTTTGTCCTTACAATAAGAAAACATTCAACTTTAGGATAACAACGTTTGTAAAAACAACTGACTTATTGCATTTAGCGACATTTCTATGTCGATTCTTTCACCGCTATCAAGCGGGAGTGACTACTCGTACATGCTGTTTTGTGTTCGTCGCACCCGAACGCTCACTCCCAACACTGCTGCACCTTAACACTGACTCCCAACACTGCTGCACCTTAACACTGACTCCCAACACTGCTGCACCTTAACACTGACTCCCAACACTGCTGCACCTTAACACTGACTCCCAACACTGCCGCACCTTAACACTGACTCCCAACACTGCTGTACCTCAACACTGACTCCCAATACTGCTGTACCTCAACACTGACTCCCAATACTGCTGCGCCTCAACACTGACTCCCAATACTGTTACACCTTAACACTGACTCCCAATACTGCTGTACCTCAACACTGACTCCCAATACTGCTGCGCCTCAACACTGACTCCCAATACTGTTACACCTTAACACTGACTCCCAATACTGCTGCATCTCAACACTGACTCCCAATACTGTTACACCTTAACACTGACTCCCAATACCGCTGCATCTCAACACTGACTCCCAATACTGTTACACCTTAACATTGACTCCCAATACTGCTGCATCTCAACACTGACTCCCAATACAGCTGCACGTCAAAATTGACTCCAAATAATGCTGCACCTCAACACTGACTCCCAGTACTGCTGCACCAGAATACTGACCCCAATACAGTTGCACCAGAATACTGACCCCCAATACCGTTGCACCAGAATCCTGATTCCCAAAACCACTATACCACGTTTACATTAAACACTACACTACTTCGATTTTCAATGTAAATACCACAGTACCTCCACGTTCACTACCAATACCAAAGTACCCCCACGTTCACTACCAATACTACAGTGCCTCCATATTCACTACCAATACTAGAGAACCCCCACGTGCACTACCAAAACTTACAATACCCTCACGTTCACTACAATACTACTTCACCTCCAGGTTCACTTTCAACACTAATGTACCTCCACGTTCACTACGAATACTGCTGTATCCCCACGATCACAATCAATACCACAGTACCTCCACGTTCACTACCAGCACTACGGTACCTCCATGTTCACTTTCAACACTACTGTACCTCCAAGTTCACTACCAACACTACAGTGCATCCATGTTCACTACCAACACTACAGTGCCTCCATGTTCACTACAACACTACAGTGCCTCCATGTTCACTACAACACTACAGTGCCTCCATGTTCACTACCAACACTCCTGTGCCTCCATGTTCACTACCAACACTACAGTGCCTCCATGTTCACTACCAACACTACAGTGCCTCCATGTTCACTACCAACACTACTGTACCTCCACGTTCACTACCAGCACTACGGTACCTCCATGTTCACTGCAACACTACTGTACCCCCAAGTTCACTACCAACACTACAGTGCATCCACGTTCACTACCAACACTACTGTACCTCCAAGTTCACTACCAACACTACAGTGCCTCCATGTTCACTACAACACTACAGTGCCTCCATGTTCACTACAACACTACAGTGCCTCCATGTTCACTACCAACACTACAGTGCCTCCATGTTCACTACAACACTACAGTGCATCCATGTTCAATACCAACACTACAGTGCCTCCATGTTCAATACCAACACTACAGTGCATCCATGTTCAATACCAACACTACAGTGCCTCCATGTTCACTACAACACTACAGTGCCTCCATGTTCACTACAACACTACAGTGCCTCCATGTTCACTACAACACTACAGTGCCTCCATGTTCACTACCAACACTACAGTGCATCCATGTTCACTACCAACACTACAGTGCCTCCATGTTCACTACAACACTACAGTGCATCCATGTTCAATACCAACACTACAGTGCCTCCATGTTCACTACAACACTACAGTGCCTCCATGTTCACTACCAACACTACAGTGCCTCCATGTTCACTACCAACAATACTGTGCCTCCATGTTCAATACTAACACTACAGTGCCTCCATGTTCACTACAACACTACAGTGCATCCATGTTCACTACCAACACTACAGTGCATCCATGTTCACTACAACACTACAGTGCATCCATGTTCACTACCAACACTACAGTGCCTCCATGTTCACTACCAGCACTACAGTGCCTCCATTTTCACTTCAACACTAGTGGACCGCAACGTTCACTAGCCATTCTACTGTACCTCCAAGTTCACTACCAACACTACAGTGCCTCCATGTTCACTACAACACTACAGTGCATCCATGTTCAATACCAACACTACAGTGCCTCCATGTTCACTACAACACTACAGTGCATCCATGTTCAATACCAACACTACAGTGCCTCCATGTTCACTACCAACACTACAGTGCCTCCATGTTCACTACCAACACTACAGTGCCTCCATGTTCACTTCCAACACTACTGTACCTCCATGTTCACTGCCAACACTACAATGCCTCCATTTTCACTACAACACTACTGGACCCGAACGTTCACTACCCATTCTACTGTACCTCCATGTTCACTACCAATACTACTGTGCCTCCATGTTCACTACCAACACTACAGTGCCTCCATGTTCACTTCCAACACTACTGTACCTCCATGTTCACTGCCAACACTACAATGCCTCCATTTTCACTACAACACTACTGGACCCGAACGTTCACTACCCATTCTACTGTACCTCCATGTTCACTACCAGCACTACAGTGCCTCCATTTTCACTTCAACACTAGTGGACCGCAACGTTCACTAGCCATTCTACTGTACCTCCAAGTTCACTACCAATACTACTGTGCCCCCAAGTTCGGTGCCAACACTACAGTGCCTCCATGTTTACTACCAACACTACTGGACCCGAACGTCCACTAGCCATTCTACTGTACCTCCACGTTCACTACCAATACTACTGTACCTCCACGTTCACTACCAATACTACTGTACCTCCATGTTCACTACCAATACTACAGTGCCTCCATGTTCAGTACCAACACTACTGTACCTCCATGTTCACTACAAGCACTACAGTGCCTCCATTTTCACTACAACACTAGTGGACCCGAACGTTCACTACCCATTCTACTGTACCTCCATGTTCACTACCAATACTACTGTTCCCCCAAGTTCAGTACAACACAACAGTACCTCCATGTTCACTACCAACACTACAGTGCCTCCATGTTCACTACAAACAATACTGTGCCTCCATGTTCACTGCAAACACTACAGTACCCCCACGCGCACTACCAATACTACAATACCCTCACGTTCACTACCAATACTACCTCACCTCCAGATTCACTATCAACACTAATTACTCCTGAAGCCGCAATGTGCTAACATTATAGGTGAAGTCAATCTGGTCGCCCGTGCAACACGACCACTAACTGTGTGACATAGTGACATAGCACATAGTGAACTCTATTTTCTTATGTTACAGGACCCCAAGTCCGGTGATACTGAGTTCGAGGTGTGGATGTCCTACGAATGGACAGACCCCAGACTGTCATGGAACAGCACAACTTTAAACGAAACAAGCATGATCCGTATTCCAGCATCCAAGATCTGGAACCCGGATGTAAGGCTATACAACGGGTGAGTATGCTTGCATTTGTTTACATGTTTAAGTGATGACTTTTATATGATTAAGAATTGACCTTCACTTTGTGTGAGTTCATTGGAGTATGACCCTTCATAGAGTGAGGGCCAAACTGTATGAACGTCGGAAGTTACTTCATGTTTACACTGACAGACATACAACAACCAGCTATATCGCGGAGTAAAACAGTTCCTCAATTTAAAAGAGAGGCGACATGAGCGTATGGATGCACAATTTGTTCTTCAGAAATACCTTAGGCAGCACATATGTTCAAATCATATACGCATGAGATGAGAAAGTTATGTAAAGAACTACCCCTCAAGTCAGTCACAATGACAGCGCGTCGTAATACATTTACATCAAGTACAAGACGTCAAAATGGCTGACACGATAAATCTGACGGGAGAGATTTCCGAAGTTGTTAATGAACCTGTGGCGGTTACATGTGTTAGTCATCATTGATCAACTGGCCGATCATTGAAAGGTGAATCAAGATGCGTCAAACAGACACTAAAGTAAATTCATAGATTGCTGGAGACGGTCAGTGTCAGCCTAAACACGGATCGAGTCGATACTACGATAGTTTAGATGTGCATTTCTTCGTTTGTTCATTAGGATGGGCCGTAGCGAGGATATTCGTGAACGATCATGCAGTCACGCTCTCTGACATTTCTCAATGTATACTGAAACGCCGAGACCCAGAATAAAGGTTCAAAATGATCAGAAAGAACGCTTATGTATGTTTTCGTGCTAGGGATTTCGCACGGGTTTCCCCAGGAATGTGGAAGTATTCCGTCGGTGTTTACGTCATTCCCAGAACGCGGTCTCGAGAAAAACGTATGAACGTCAAATTGTGTCGTTCATACACTTATATAACGTAAATTTCGCGGTCATGTGACCGATATCTCGTCCAGTGGAAAAGCCGTATATCGTGTAAACTTCAAATTATCTATTGTAAAAGGACACAGCTGCATGTACACTCTTCAAAAAAAGAAACGCATAGGTGTTTTGAGAATTCCAATTAGATTTTTTTTCTTAGCAAACGTCATAATCCCGTTAATCATGTCATGTTTGTTGTTCATTGCGCGTAAACACATCTCAAAACGTATTTTGTAAACGTTCATCAGCAAAAATGCAAAGGATACACGGAAATGGCTTTCAGAAAAAGTTTTCAGCACAATGCACGTGCAAAATGTTGGAAACAAGAGTAGAGACACTGAGTATAAAAGACCGTACAAAATTCATCAGTTCATTTCGAATTTTCTGACGTGAACGGAGATCGAAAAATGCCAAGATTAACTTTATCTGACCGAAATATCGCCATTGTACGTTTGGAAGCAGGGGAGTCCCAGTTTGCCGTTGCAAAACACTTCAACGTTTACCAAAGCACCATATCTCGACTATAGGATCGATATACCCGCACTAAGTCGACTCAAGGTCATCCCAGAAGTGGAAGACCAAGAGTGACCACCCCTGCTCAGGATCGGTACATCCAGTTGCATCACCTTCGGAATCGATTTGCTACGGCAACGGACACTGCATGACAAGTGCCTGGTATGCGAAGAATTTCCGAACAAACCATCAGAAATCGTCTTAGGGAAGTGGGAATTCGAGCGAGACGACCAAAAGTTGGACCTGTCTTGCGACGTCTTCACCGTCAACGAGTACAGACGTGGAATCTCAGGAACTTGCGACGCGTTTGGTTCAGCGATGAGTCATGTTTTCTTCTTCAACGAAGGGATGGAAGACCAATGTCGACATGAACGTTTTGCGGCGAAATGCGTTCGACAGGTGGACCTAATTGGTGGAGGGAGTGTCATGGTGTGGGGAGCCATATCCTACACGGGTCGATCACAGTTAGTGGTTGTCCTGGGCAGTCTTACAGCAAACCGATACTAGACCAAATTCTGCGTCCTCACCCCCTTCCAACTTTGGACCGCCAGAGGGAGCTGTTCCAACATGACAACGCTCGGCCCCACACAACACGTGCAACAGTTAATTTCCTTGTTAATGAGAACATCAGTGTCCTTCCATGGTCGTCCAAATCGCCTGATCTCAACCCAAATGAACATTTGTGGGACGAACTTGATCGACGCGTCCGTCAACGTCACCAGCGTCCCCACACACTGGCACAACTTGCCAACGCCTTACAGGAAAAATGGCGAAGAATTCCCCACGAAACAATCCGACGACTTGTGCAATATGTGCCAAGGAGGTGTCGAGCAGTGACGGCTGCAAGAGGTGGTGTGACCAGGTACTTACCATGACGCCCCCTTGTGGCTACACATGTGCAATGACTGAACTGAACTAATGCTGACAATGACGACACTGCCTTTGTCGCTCACTGTGTCTAATTTCATTTGATTGTGTTCACGCATATTCTGTGTAGATACTTTTACATCCGCTTAATAAATGTCCTTATTTTTTAACTATGTGTTTCTTTTTTTTGAAGAGTGTATATATCTGATGGAATATTATTTAACTCATTATGTGATACCACTTTGTCACCAGACACACAAGTTCTCGAGAAGTCCTGGCTGTTGTGGAAAGTACCGGAGGGGTCATGCATGTGCCCCCCACCACTCTCAAGACACGTTGTGACGTCAGCAAGTACACTACCGACGGCACCGTCACCTGCAGACTCAAATTTGGATCGTGGACATACAGTGGCTTCCTTCTCAACCCAGTCACTACTTCGTTGAACGATATAGATCTCACCGAGTACAACCCCATTGGGACAGAGTGGGATTTGACCGGGCACAAGGTGGAACGCAATGTAAGGTACTATTCATGTTGCCCGGAGACGTACCCGGACGTCAACTTCTTCATCACCTTCATGAAGAGAGGGAAGAGCTACAGTCGATGGAGCATTTTTGACTAATCTCAAAGTCCAAGTCGTCTGGAAGACTTGAGGGGAGGTCAAATGAGGTTAAAGATTATTGCACTTATGTGTTTTAACGCCGCTTTTAACAGTATTCCAGTCATATCGCGGCTTATGCTGCTTTGAAGAGTCCGGGTTTATGATAGTTATATAGTGGTAGCTCACTGAGATAGCATGCCGCAGTTTAACAGGGTTAAAGGGTTATAACATATTTACAACATATTCTGGTATGACGTGATCTGGGATCGAAACACCGACCTCTCACTCTCCGGGCAGACTTTCTATTCACTAGAACACGCATGCGGTCTTCCGGAAGATGAGCAATATGTTCTTTTACTTTTTATTTCGTTTGTCAGTAGTTTTGGTTTATGACACAACCGTTGCCATGGCAACAGAGGATCTAGTTTTAAACTTGATGTGAACTTGTGACACGCATTTCCTTGCTAGGAGATTGGAAATACCAGCTAAATTTCAATCCTATCTTGTAGTGCATATACATGTATTGATGTTATAAGTAAACATTTACTATCAACATGCTCAGTATCAATCTGTAGTTAAAATATCGAATAAAATATTGATCATATCCACTGTTTTAAATTGTATGTTCTGGCTGGAAGGGTGAGTGAGAGAGTGAGTGAGTGAGTGAGTTAACATGTAAAAATTCATTTGCTTGTATTCCATTCCCAATTGTAATTGCAACTATTATATTATATTTTTGGCATAAAGCTTTTGCACATGGCTTGGCAGATTAAACGTTTAGTGACATGCTTCACCCATTGAACCAAGGTGTTTCAATGACGGAATCTCAATCCACAAGGCCTGGCAGCTTTAGTACGAGTCACATACCCGAGGAACATGGCGCCGTTAGTGGAGCAGAAATGGCGGGCGGCATGACGAAAACTGAGTACATGTTGCCAAAACCCACGTCGCTCGTCGAGGAAAAGGAGTTAGAAGCGTCAGTAAAAGATATCGGGAAAGAATTGAAGTTGTCGAAATTTGAGGGGAAGAAAGAAGAGGTCAGAGAAAAGATAGCAGAGATTGGAGAGGCGTCGATATCGAGTAGAACGAGTAGACCTAGTGAGAGTTGCAGTCGGTCAAGGATCGAAACATTTTATATATATTGAGGAACCCCATGGACATTTTGGGACAAAGGAAAGGTTATTTCATATAGGGAGAGATATAAGGAAGTTACTGAAGAACATTGGACCTGTGCAAGCATGCAAATTATGTTCGAGTATGAGCGAGAGCGTGTTGGATACCCTTCTTCTATCATGAGAGTTAGTGTTAGTCATTTGTGGAATAGCCTGCTTTTGTTTGACAAAAACTACAGGTAAGGCCAAACTAAGGAGGGTTAAGTTATCTTTGGGGTCAACAACATCATGAACTTGGAGAGTTTTATCTGATTCCAAAATTGAACAGTACAACAGGAAACGGCTTTGCGTGAGATGTAGTCCAAGTCTTTTATTCCTAACTGCCGTTTGGGTGGTCCAAGGCACCAAACATATTTCAGAAACTCTCAAGCGCAGTTTGTAAGAGTGAGTGAGTGAGTGAGTGAGGTTTTCCGCCGCTTTTAGCAATATTCCAGCAATATCACGACGGGGAACACCAGAAATGGGCTTAACACATTGTACCCATGTCGGGAATCGAACCCGGGTCTTCGGCGTGACGAGCTAACGCTTTAACCACTAGGCTACTCGACCGCCCGCAGTTTGTAAGATTATGTTCAGGCATTTCAGTAATCAGTTACTTTAATGATGTTCTAGTTATGGATGACACGTTTGCCAAGTGCCAGGATGGTTGAAACTTTTTAAAACGATAAGACAATTTGTGTTTTACCTCACTTTGTAAAAAAAGAGGAAGGACCTTGTCTCGGCATCTTGTTTGTTTTCCTCAGCAAAAGGTGCATAGTTTAGTATCATAGGCAGTTCGGTAGGGTATACAGGTTTTAACAGGGAGTCTATATACGTTATATATATTCCCTCCATTAAGTAAAGTTCTTTTATATCTATTTAGATATTCATAGTGCTGCCAATACAAGTTATAACAGCAGCAGGGGTATTATTACCATGGCCAGCAGCACATGTCAGCGGCTTGTAATTAAAGCTTGAGAAAGGCCTGTTGGCCACTGAAGCTTACCATTGTGGATGAGGTGCGGGATACTGCAGGCTGAACATAATATAACGTAACACGATACATGACAGTGAGGGTTAAAGATAGTACGCTGTCTGTGAGTCGAGACTAGACCCTCGGACAGCGGCTAGGCAAGATGGCCCTCTTACGACTCCGAGATGCTGCCTGGCCATTGCTGTAATGCTATGTAGTCATATCAAGATCACGAATAAAGTTGTGGACCCACAGACGGACTTGTCAAACGTCTTGAGTCCTCCCATAGTATACCAGTCCTCACAGTCTCCTAATGGCCAGGGGCTCAGTACATCCGGGACGTTGTGGGGCCAGATGTCGTTTCTCATTGTGACAACCACCCTCTTGCCTCAGTACCTAGACGACAATGCCAGGCCTCATCGTTCGCATGCAACCTTTATAACAAGATGCGCTGCATGGCAGACAATTAAACGACGTTGTTAGTAAGATGTTGTCCTGCTATGGCTATGCTGTAACCTTAACATGTACTTCAATGAAGTTTTCTGAGAAAGTTTTTTCTGAAAAATATAATCGAGTGAAAATAGTTTGTTAAATATTTAGCATAGATGAAGTTATTACAGTAAATCCTGTGATTGCCTGACTTCCCTTGACGCATTTTAACACGTTTGCCATATCCAAAACCCGTTTCTCTCATATCAATACGATAATCTTAATTCGTCAAATCAGAATTTATTATATAGTGTTGGACCCAGATTTAAGCCCAGAGTAAGTGAATGGAGGTCTGCCTGTCTGTAAACGCTGCTCCAGTTGCGGAATATATTGTCGAGTTACAATACATAATGACGATGATTGTTTCCTGTATATTAGCACAAAGGTCATGGTCACGTACTTTACAAAATGACGTTTGCTTTGGAGGCTGACAACCTGTTAGCCCTTATTTGTGATTAAGCCACTTTACCATGGTCAGGTTACAAAGACGTTTGACTTTCATGATCTCACTGAACGAGACATGTTTATACACTGAGATGAAGGCATCTGAACATATCATATAACAGCCATACGCAGTGTAAACAAATTTGTAAACAGTCCATAAACTATGATTAAGAAATAAATAAAGACTTTGACTGTTTCTGTCTCGTTTTAAGGCATGGGCTGGATGATGTAAATATTTGATACATTCATTCTTAGCATGCCCTTGGATTAGGAAAATGAATATCAAAGATGCCTCATCAATAACGACAATTTTTGACTGACATAATAGACATACCATGTCTCTCATTGCCTAAACATCGTCCTCTTTCTATTGCTACCATATGATTTTCAAATTGAAACGTAACCTGAACCCAGAAATCGTTACATTCAGAATTAAATTGTGAAAATCAGTCAATGACCACACAATATCAATATGTCATTTTAGGTTTATTATTCAAAAAGGCAATACAATGGATAAAGACATGGCAGCAGTTATAGGTAGCAGGCCCTAACATTGACGTAAGTGCACTCCCGAATATTCAGAATACTGTCATTGTTGATCGTCTTGACAGAGGGCTGCCTCCGTGCCTGAATCCAGAACAGTGCTGGAAACTGGCAGTAAGTCGGTGTCCAATCCACTTGGTAAGAAGATGAGCAACAAGTTCTCGATCATTATGGTGCAGAAAGTATGACTTCAAGAAACTCAAAACATTACGAACGACCAAGCCCGCCCAATGGATATGTACAACAAGGACCAGATATTTCTAATGCTAATGACAAAACTATTCTGGACAGCCTCGTTCGGATAAGTCGGGTTAAAAAACCGCTTTGAACAGATTTTCAGTTATATCTTAGTGAGTCAGAAGGATGTGGGAGGAAGCCCAAATTGATGCAGGCCTCACCACTTCAGTGTAACCCTCGGGCACGGGTATATGCTGACAAATCTAGGATAGTTAGGTCGGATATCAAATTCGAACTCACATTGACCAAACTGTTGCACTTAGGAGACGCATCTGTGCATTTTGAATGGCGGTGCTTTAGACGAATTGATCACCATTGCTCCTTTAAGCATTTCGGAAAGAAAATACAACATGAGTACATAGATTATTTATCTTATAAATTTTATTTTTTTATCTTAAATACTCTTATAATTGTTAAAATGGCATCTAAAGCATAATCAAACGTATAGACGTCGCCGAAGAATAGATATAGCACTAAATCTCCTTTTGTCATCTGATCCATAAACTTCACCACAAACATAAAGTGCAAATACTCAAAGAAAATGTTCACAAATGAACAAAAAATCACTTTGCTATTTTATTAGCTACATCTGAATATGTTAAAGTCTGTTTTTCTTTCCCTTACAACTCTGTGAAGTAGCATTGTCATGTTTTGAGTAGATGACAGATTTACTTTTATCGATAATCACCTTTACAAAAGTATGTGGCCATTTATATTTAAACGTAATTTTAACCAAGACACTTTACTCAAATGTATAAAAACATTAAGAGTATATAGCACGATAATTAATAGGCACAGATAATTAAATGGAACTGTCACTGTATGGAACTTTCCTGTGGCTGGGTAGGTTGTGCATAAGGGGACAACAGCGTGTTTACGTATCTCTCACGCATTTTCATCACATCGGAACCAGCTTTCATGTGAGGATCGCTCCTCATCCCTGATTCCCTGTCTAGCCCAGGGGTGGGGATGGGGGTTTGGTACGGTATAGGTATATGGTATATCATAAGTCATTCTGGTCGGATATTTATTATAGTATATTTATATGATATACCATAGGTCATTCTGATCTGGTATTTATTACAGTTGTACCTTTTCAAGACCTGAATTCTGCATGAACTAAATGTGTGACACATTAATATATTTGTTTTCTCCCTCTAGCCATGGCAAAATGACCTGGCAAGCTGAGGATTTATGGAATTAAGAATTATGTACCACTGATTACTGGTCAGCAGCGAACAAGGGTTCACTAGTTTAACTCATAAGCTGAGTCACGAAATATGATCACTGTTCACACGGCCACTTATTTGGTTCAGTTTTCAAGTGTAGGTGAACACACTGTCAAAAGTTATGAAACAGAGTACATATTTTATTTTACATAGCAATATGGCAAATGCATAAGTCAACATTCGTTTCTTCCTCAACAGCATTCTTGAATATATTTTTAAATACTGTTATCAAAACAACATTTTAACTCCTGGGTTCTTTGAATGAATGTTAACCATGGTTTAAATAGCTTGGACCTTTCGGAACTCCGAGCCTAGGGATTAAACTGACCATTTCATCTATTTAACATAGGACCCGAGCGGTCTGAGCCCTAAATGCCGCTGCAAATTATGTTTTCTGTCACCTGTATTGTTCAAGCTATTTACTTGCTTTTCCAAAATGTATTCAGGAGCTGTAATCGGGGAGCACAGAACGGCCGAGAAGCGAACATTTATGAAAGCTATGTTAATATACTATTGTAGTCAGTAAATTTGGAGAAGAAGATTCTGTGAAAGATGAATAGTAATCTCTACTAATTGCTAGGTAAATTTTACTAATCTACGATAGGCCACCTAAACTACCCAGATAACACAACTTCGTCGGTCCGTTGGTGGCTAAAATCGAAACATAGCCAGTGCAGGTGTGAGTGCGTGCGTGCGCGTGTTTGTGTTAATATATATTTTCCCTCCATACGCTAGTTTAGCAAGGCCAAAATATAAATTAAAAGTTAAAAAAATAAACATAAACAAAATACAGTATATACTGAAAACCACTAACGATATTTTCTATATGTTTTCTTCGTGATTCAATAAAAAAAATATATTATA
This sequence comes from Haliotis cracherodii, assembly GCF_022045235.1. Taxonomy (NCBI): domain Eukaryota; kingdom Metazoa; phylum Mollusca; class Gastropoda; order Lepetellida; family Haliotidae; genus Haliotis; species Haliotis cracherodii. The sequence continues at coordinate 12,642,638 of NW_027266286.1, forward strand.
GCATTCTAATTTTCCTTTTATGACAAATAATTCCATGTATCTTTTTAAAGCATATGGTGCTATTTACAGTATGGGGACATTTACTTGAAATAATTAAACTATCGCGTTTGTCTTTACAATTATATGTATGTAGATCTACCAATTAAGGTAAGACATTTATACAGTATACAGTTTTAAGTCGCTTTGATCTGGAGGACAAATACTGAAGAAAAAGTGTTATTTCATGGAAGTTTTCATATTTCAAATTCAACAAAACTCTATTTTCGATCACTCTATCGTCTTGATACAATAAACGTTTTCACTTGGGTTTGAATTGTTGTGGCGGGGAGAGATTCCGAGGATTGTTTAATAGGGGAAGCATAGTTATTATTTGTTTGTAAACAAATTAAAAGTTCCTTGCGGTCAAACTATAGTAATGAGTGATGAATGTTACGTCATGAATGGGCTCGAGCGTTGCGGCTCCGGGTCATGGTTGCGAGATAAACTGGGGCTGGGATAGACTGGTACCCGTCCCCCGTTCAACTGCAACTTGTAGTGCGGAGTTGAGCGCAAAGACTCTAGGGCAGGCAAACCAGTCTAATGACCGCATGCGCTTCGCGGAAGGGCCACCGCTGTGGGGAGCTTGTGATACCTGTGATGTTGCGAACACTCGCAAACTGTGGTCACATTATCAGCAAGCGGGCCAAGCCTGCCAAGACTTATAAAGTGCTTGCGATTCTATTGAGGGTTAATTATGATGATCTATAACCATATCATGTCCAGTAGAGTACACATGTTCCTAAACACGTAAATAGTTTTATTCTAATCGTAAACAGTGCTTCGAGGAGTGGGACTCGCTTTTCAGTCTCATTACTTATCCATTCAGGTATTATAACAAATTCATATTTCTACTTAATACATTATTATACTAAATAGCAAATAAATACTCTTCCCAAAGCTATGTAGCGTTGAGCAGTGTGTCCATCGACTGTTATAACGGGGTTTATTGTGCAATGTATAATAACCCACATAAATTGTACCTCAGCTCTCAGTGGTCCATTGTGGTCTAGTGGTTAGGATTCCTGGCTTTCACCCAGGCGGCCCGGGTTCGATTCCCGGCAATGGAACAAATTTTTTGTTTAATATTAATTTGAAATATATGTGTAGGATATCCTGAAATATTGTATGTGTTGATATATTCACAATTACCATAACATTTCGTAATTTATGTCATTGAATTCCGAATACGGGTATATTAGACTTACACTGTCCTAATTATACACTTGAATGAAGCACAAAATTCCGTTAACTTTCATTATGACTAGCATGTAAAAGAAGCCATAAAAATAGACACATACAACATTTAAACACAATATGTAATATTCAACATTAATTTGTCTTTAGTTTACAATCAATTACAACAAAAACATTGATGTCTATTCATGTGCAGTACAGAATCAGAAAATGCCTTTACACTGCACGTGTATATGTGACAGGACTATCAACATCAACGTTACACATCACACATAATTAAAGAAATAGTAAAAAAAAACAAAAAAAAAACATGATCGTCGGGATCATGTTGCATTCCATATCATACATTAACAATACACGCATATATGCATATCATGGAATATGAAAATAAAACACAGAAACAAAATCCCGAAATAATGAGGTAAAAATCATCCGTATCGTACGTTAAAGAGGAAAAAAGTCTGCTTTGAAACAAGCACCGACAAAAATATCTTTTTTTGTTTTGTTTTTCTACAAAGAAGAATTAATCAACCTACGTAATGGATCTATAGTTGAATTATTTCAGCTAATTATAACGGCTATATGGTGGTTTGCAACGTGTTTATGAAGTTCTATTTAAAATAATACAATAAAATATGATTTGTTACTATCAAACAAGAAACTTTCTCTATAATATGTGGCCTTTCATATCAGTTTCACCTTGTATTTGAGGGTTCGAAACCCGCTGACGCTTAATTAATTTTTTTTCATTTCAATAAATGAAGGACCTCAAATAGCCCTTTCACCCTGAACCCTGAAATTGTGAGATAAAGATATTAATATATTTCTATTGCCCCTATAGTTCATGTGTATTATTGGTTGTCGTTTCCCCGATGTCACTTCGTCACTTTCCCGTTACCATGGACACAAAGGCGTGGGAAGCATAACTATTTGAAGCGCACATAAAATATGTAACTAACTTGCCATTTCGTATATATTACGTTCTTCAGCGAACCAAACAGACTGGTGTATGAGATACACTTAGAGACTATGTTCACGCATTTTAATTATGTAGGTTTAATAACCTAAAATCGTAAAGCCTAATCAATTATAAAAATTATAAAACTGTTGTAAAATCTCATCTTACCATCAGGTTGTGAGATACCATCCGTCCACCTCCCACCTTACCGAAGCAAGGTAGTTAACTGACTGTAAGTCCAGTTTACAAAATCTTCCCGAGGCCTTGGGAGTTAGCTGACTGTAAAAGTCCAGTTGCTACCTGCGCCAAACTGGGCTGGAATTCCTGAGCTGGATCGTAGCGCCATCATTGGCTATTACGAGTTATGTCCCTTCTTTGGCCCCTTTGACCAATCAGATTCCACTTCTCATATCACTTTAATGTGCTTCGAACAAACTGGCGGCGCCTAGTCAAGACGATCTGATCGATCATTACATCTGTACTGTAATAAAACGGGTCTGACTTCGCGAAGTGCATCAAATCACGTGAGCACATTGATTAAAAACAAGAAAAGATTTTGAATACATATGTTGACGCTAAATTGACGGTACAAATGCTTCGCGAATCCTGCAATCGACCGAATTCTGCACGGCAGTATAAGAAACGGATTTTAACTTCGTTTCGCGATTTTGATTGGACTATACATATACTCGTTAGTCCAGCCAAAATATAATTCCATAGGCATTCTAGCATAGTTCGGCAAGGGAGGAAACTGGATTTTTATAGTCAGTTATCTCCATTGCTTCAGGAAGATGAGTTTCCTAGGGAAACTGGACTTTTATAGTCAGTTATCTCCATTACCTCCGGAAGATTTCCACCTCCTTGAATATGAATTAATAACCTGTCGTTTTGACAATTTCAATAACACGATGTGAGCTGAACTCATTGTCAACAGAGCTATAACGTTCATGTCCAAGTTCATTGAACGTCTTGTGGATACGTAAGGCCCAGATCCTTTTACTATTGGTTATCTAGTGCTCCAGTTAAAAACCCGGTACGTTAACGCATCTTGTCTAAAACATGATAAACGTTTATAAATTCAGGCAATACTACCCATTTGTCTGACAGAAGAAGCTGACACTCCATATCACCACTCATAGAATTTGTAGGAGAATACTTGCGTAAACCTAAGAAATACCTCATGGTACGGTTTGAAACAGCGTTAACACTCGATGTATCATACGTACCCCAAATGCCTAAGAAATACCTCATGGTACGGTTTGAAACAGCGTTAACACTCGATGTATCATACGTACCCCAAATGCCTAAGAAATACCTCATGGTACGGTTTGAAATAGCGTTAACACTCGATGTAACATACGTACCCCAAATGCCTAAGAAATACCTCATGGTACGGTTTGAAACAGCGTTAACACTCGATGTATCAAACGTACCCCAAATGCCTAAGAAATACCTCATGGTACGGTTTGAAACAGCGTTAACACTCGATGTAACATACGTACCCCAAATGCCTAAGAAATACCTCATGGTACGGTTTGAAACAGCGTTAACACTCGATGTAACATACGTACCCCAAATGCCTAAGAAATACCTCATGGTACGGTTTGAAACAGCGTTAACACTCGATGTATCAAACGTACCCCAAATGCTTGAGTCGTCATCTAACACTGACCAGACCATAGAATCACACAGCCTTGTTAACGTTTGATACGTCGTGTACCCTAAAAGTTTCGACTTTGCGATAAGTAATCACAAAGCTCTGCTTGCCGAAATAGCAGCAGCTTTTGCCATGCGTGAATGGTCTAGGTGTTGCAATTGTCTACCAGTTCAACGAAATTTATACCAGATTTAAAAGCTTCAGTTGTTCATGTAACAGTTGGTCCTCTAAAATCGATAATGTTGGATTCAGCTGCATTTACAGTCATTGGCAACAGGGGGCACGGGTGGCCCAGTCGTCTAAGGCGCCGCGATTCGCTGTGCAGAATTGCGTCCCTTGGACACGCCAGAAACCTATGATTGTGGGTTCGAATCCCGGTTAGCCCCGATTATGTTTCTAGGTTTGTCAGCACTATACCCGTGCTCGTGGGTTTCACCAAAGTGGTAAACGTCTGAGACCTGCATCACTTCGGGCTTTCCTCCCACATTAAGCTGACACGCCGCGATATAACTGGAATATTGTTAAAAGCGGCGTTAAACCCAATTCACTCACTCACTCATTGGCAACACACCAACTTGTCAGACAGCCTAACATAAATTAAGGTCATTTTCAGATTCAGAAGAAGATCATCTGCATTGGTAAGAATGGGAACCTTGTAATCATCACTTGGTACAAAAAGTTACATTATATCAATAGCTTAAAGAAGGTCATTGATATGAATATTAAACATAAGAGGCGATAGCTCGATTATTTACAGACCGCTGTCATATAGCTGGAAAAGTGCTGAGTGTGGTGTTTAACAACAAACAAACAAATAATACAATACCTACTTGAAACCCAAACCAAAGACGAATGGTACACCATAGACCACAACATTCACCATTCATATCTTGCTGTATTTCATGGTTATGTAAAGAACTCTAGGGGACCTCGTTTAGCTATTTCAAAGCATTCTCTGGGCCATTTGCCGATATGTCGGCAGCCATATTTGAGGTTTAGGGGGGGCGGTCGGGTAGCCTTGTGGTTAAAGCATTCGCTCGTCAACCCGAAGACCCAGATTCGATTCCCGACATGGATACAATATGTGAAGGCAATTTCTGGTGTCCACCGCCGTGTTATTCTCTGGCCTGGCTTGGTGGCTATATTGCAAGTTACCTCCCTTTGTTGGCAAAATTCGCTGATCATGTTTTCATTTCCCATCATTGTACGTTAATCAACTCAGAGATGCAACTCTTAACTGCGAAATGCTGGCCTATCGTCTCCCTCAAGGTATTAAATACTACTATTTCATAGAAAGAGATGATAAAGTTTGACGAAACTTTACAGAATAGCCACATTATGGTCCATAATATTGTTTATTTCACACTGTATATACATATATAAATGGGAGATCAATACAAACAAAGACAGGGAAACAAACATTAGTTTTTAAGACAGGAAGGTAAACATGTAGCATTGTAATGAGAAAAAAACATCATTCTGATTTCATAGATGCATTGGGAGATATTCGCTCACTTTCGGTCAGTTCCGTTGACACGAGTGACTCGTGCAAACTGAGCAGTCAATATCTTTTCAGCATTGTCACCCACGTGCACCAGGCATGCATGTTAATAGACATATAACTTGTACAAATCTGTAATTGACTATCAGTGGTAATGTTACTCACTTTTTTCAAATTAAAGAAATGTAATAATATTTTGCGACTTCTGGTAAAAACGTAAAACGTCTCCCTTTGAACAAACTAGAAACAAGTGGGAAGTATAGGCATTGAGACATGTGTATTTCAACCTGTATAACACATGTACTAATATTCATTAGCTAGGCATAGCATAGCAGTATAAATATAGAAACGGATTAATAAAATACATACTATATTAATCTACTATTGTAAAGAAACAACACATGTGTGCCAGGTTCATCTGATGGACAATATGAAAGTATGAAAGAAGACGTGGTTTCTACCCTGCTAAATATTGAAATTGATCTGAATGTTACCGAACAGAAGATAATCTATATGATATGTTATAAAACCACAATTTAGCCCCTGGATATCATGCAAACTAAACTGCCGGAAAAAGAAAAGCATATATTTTAAATTTGGTTTGACAAAAACAAAAACATATACAAACGATACCAAAACGTTACTAGGCTGAAAACAGTCGCCGAAAAACTGCAAATGATACCCGTGTCAAATGCATCACCATAGGAACCATTTCTTGTTTGTTTCATTTTGGCCACCATTAAACATGGGTGTAACTTTCTTTTGTCCGTCAGTTTAGTAAAACAGACACATCCCCTCTGATTAAAAACGTACTGTTAAAGCATATTTGCATCTATTACACGAGGCGTTTCACAGACATTAATCAAATACATGGTCGAACCCTATTGTCTTGAACACAGATGTATCGAACTTCCTGTTGCGTCGAACTCAAAGTCCATTCAAGACAAATACATTCCAATAGAAACTTATACTCCTAAGATTGTAATAAGCTCCAGTCGAATGTGTCGAACCACGGATGTGTCGAGCTATTTCTCTGGTCAAAGCATTCCAGACAAAGGTGTTCGACTTTATGACGTCAGTTTTGGTTAAATCCTTCAAAGTCAAGTCAAAATTAATTTAGTCCAAGAATCGTCATGAGCATACACGCAATACTATATTTTTAGAACGTACATGTGGTTATGAAGAATATTAATAAATGGTTTTGATAAATACACTTTTGAGTACGAATATTTTGTTGAATATGACGGGTTTCGTGAGATGTCTGTTACATTGGGTATATCCTTGTCAGGCAAAGGCATAGCAGTTTGAGACACTTTTTTATTGAGCAAAAGTAAGTTTTATAGCATCTATAATGCATTACAACCTGATACGTACATATATATGCATTAATTGGTAACAAAAATAATTTTGTGGTAATCTTATATACATATATATTTGACAATAATAATAGGATTATCACAAAACATGACTGTACATTCAACTTTATACAATATAGGATAAAGAAGGGAAACAGACAACAGGTAACTGCAAATCTTCTATCACAATAAATGCCAACGAAACAATAGTCTAACAAGGGAACAAAGCCAAGTGGTTTGTTTCCATATAAAATCTCAAACGTTTAAACAATAAAAGCGTATGTGCTTCAAATACAATACAATGTAAATATTGATGATAATGAAGGACTTCAATGCAGAATAACTTCAAGGGTATGACGGCAGAGTGGTAACCTCCCTTTGACAGTGGTTCAATATGACGTAATCTTGAACATTGGGCAATGCAACGGTGAACAGATGTCTATATCAGCACCATACAGATTGTGTGTATTACTAAAGATGAAATATGACTGAAATTGATTTTTACTGATAGTTAATTAACAAACCATTGGAGTATGTGTGTTATTGTTTATTGTTCACACCTAATCCCATGATGGGCGTACCAAACAAACCCACAATAACTTATTTTTGTATTTGTTTGTATTTTGTTTACTGACGCAATATTTCCGTTATTAGATGGTGACTTTTGACAAAACAAAATATAACACCAGACACCATTCCTTCTTTTCATAAAATATACTGCCGGCCAAAGAAAGTATACTCTTTACCCAAAACTTACAAACATTATCAAAACGTTACTAGCCTTGAAGCAATTGCAGAATGAACCACCATGATACCCGTAATAAAGTATTAAATACATCACCATCGAGTAACCATTTCGACCATTTTAAGCCACCATTAACTCAGATGTATATTTTCGTTTGCCCGGAACTTTATATTTATTGAAAAAATGAATGCAATTAATTCAGTATCAGCAAAAACTGTGTAGAATAAAAAGCATAAACCATTAAATTTTTCAAACAAATACGTCATCATTCAGTCATGAAAATCTGGTGTTATTTGAGTTAGGTTTTCATGAAATATTGCTGTTATTATCATCACGCGATTTTATAGCAGTAGTGTTATGTATATCCTTTTAGTATCATTTGTAAACACTACTTCTGCTAAGTTTTCTGTAATACGTGGTATTATTGTAATTCAGATTGAATATTAATACACATCTGTGTCAGCAACAATTGTCATCAATATCAACCACCTTTGGAATATCATCGGTTTGAACACATTCTAAGATTGACAAACAGGAGAGCGAAACGATGACTATTCCAGCTAACTGTTCTTTCCAGATAATTGATACTACCTGATTACATTTTAACATCTAGATTTGTTATTGAAAAATGCTCAATTAAATTGTGTTAAAGTGATGCTTGGCACTGTCACATGGTTTTATTTGTAACTTGTGGAATAAGCAAAATTAATGAAGTAGCCATAAGCAAACTGAACTATTTTTGATTATCACTTGATGGTCATTATTTCTTTGCAAATCCTACTTTGCCAACTCGTTATGCTGGGAAACTTTCAACACACAAAAAACTAAATGCCGGAATTCACCATTACGCCCCCCCTTCCTCCCCTTTCAACAAAACCCAGACAATCAATAGAAATATCACTGTTGTATGATCTATTTTGATTTCACGTCTCCAACTTTTATATTTTTAGAAGTATGTTTCCCTTGCAATATCAATACCTTACGGCTTTGACTTAGAAATGTAAACAGTCATATCTTGACCAATGTATAATGAAGTACATTGACAGTCAAACGACATCTGTTTCTCCGCACCTTATGTCACGACAATCGTCTCAGTGTCCCTTTGGACCATCTTGTGCAATGCTTTTCTCCCCTCTGTGGGCCTGTCCTCCACCTGATGCCATTTGCCAAACCACTGTTCATTCTTTAGTCCTCTTCAGCTATCCATTCATATTTGATCATCCAGTGAGTAAATGTCACGAGATTTTATTTCCTTAGATAGTGCCACATGGCCACAGGTTTTCGTAGTGATGTCATCATTTGATTCCAGTGGGATAATTCCGTTCCTGAAGTGTTTGCTCCCACGATCACGTGGCCTAATGATGGCGTTCGATTGTCGGGGAGAAACTCGGCAACTGTTATTCGGAGCTGGACAGTCTGGAAGCAAACAAGCTTTACATTACATGTGCGTGCCATGTTAAACAACTATTTTCACATCTATCGAGTGAGAGAATTAGCTACATCTAAAAGACCATCATACGTATACGACTCTTGCTCAAACGTTGCTTTGTCAAGGTTACGACTTTCAAGGCCTTGGTAAAGCTTTCGAAACGTAAATGGGCGGTCGGGTAGCCTAGTGGTTAAAGCGTTCGCCCGTCACGCCGAAGACCCGGGTTCGATTCCCGACATGGGTACAATGTGTGAAGCCCATTTCTGGTGTCCCCCGCCGTGATATTGCTGGAATACTGCTAAAAGCTGCGTAAAACCATACTCACTCACTCGAAACGTAAAATTGGTAGACATGGAGACATTTCCAAGTTAGACGCTTCAACAATGATGTCCGATGCAAGTCCCTAATTTAACATTACCATATTTTTTTTATGTTTCTTTACTTGCCTTTGCATGTGTTTGTTGGGCTGACACCGGTGGGACATGATACGTTCACCTTTTCGCGAACACCTAGTTTACATCAGTTACATAACAACGTGTCACCTTGATGCGCGAGGTAAGATTTGTTTGTGTGTTCTTTAACGAAGCACTCAGCAACATTCCAGCCACATGACGGCGGTTTGTAAATCATCGAGGCTGGACCAGACAATCCAATGAGTTACATCGAAACAAATAAATTGTCGAAGACAATACTTGAAAACAATACTTATGCTTCAGAGTGTTGACAAGACACAAATTGTCTGCTACAGAAAAATACATTGCTGCAAGGTGATTCTTTTTTTTGAAAAAAAGTTATTTTGGCCCCCACCACCATCGCCAATATGAAATGGCAGAAGGAATGCAGATTTGTGAAAACTAGGCGCACGGGTATGGTGCTCAGAAAAATAGAAACATATTCGGCAAATCTAGGATACGAAAGCACTCTGATAGTTTTCTGGCACGGAAAAAGGGAAGAAAGTCTACATGCATGTAGCTTATTGCGGTGTTACTGTTTTGTTTGAAATGTGTTCCAGAATATGAAGATGTTTCTCTTTTAGACCATCCTGGTAAGCCACTATATAAATGGGCCTTAAAATTGCCTTGTGGTTGACGTATTCTCATGTCGTTGAGTTAGAATGCCAACATGGATCACCCATGAAGACTATTCCTGGTGTCTCTACCATATTATAGTCTGATTGTTTGCTAAAATAAACATACAGTCCTAATCATTAATTCACTTGAACAGTTATTCAGTTAAAAAGATAGAATCAAGATTCAAATTATCACCACGATGATTTTAGTCGCTGTCTCTAAACCAAATCAAATAGACGGTAAAATGACATTTACGCGATTTATGCGGTCAATGCATGCTTCAAATTTATATAATTATATATTTTCTTTATATTTTCAAAGATCCGATAACGGAAAAAACCATAAACGCTGTCCATCGATTTTATTGTGGCAAAGTGCTTTTTGTTGCTGTGAAAATCATACCAAGAAATTTGTAGGCTATTGGTATTTAAAAAAAAGATAGGGTTAGGGTTAGGGTTGAATGAGAGGACAGATACTGACCGGTAAAGCAGTGGAAGGTACTGAGAAAATCATGGCCTCGTTGAATATCGGGTTTTTCTCTCCTCGTTTCACAGTCGTCTTCTTCTTGGAGATCTTCTTGCCATTCTGCATCAGGTATACCTTCACGAAAGGATCTGCAATACGAAATAATAAGTGAAATAGTTTTATATTGGTATGCTGGTTTAGATTTGGTTAGGTTTGGTTTGTTCTTTTACGACGCCCACAGTAATATTCCAGCTATATGACGGCGGTCTGTAAATAATCAAGTCTGGACCAGACAATCCAGTGATTGATATCATGAACATCGATCCACGCAATTGAGATCAATGACATGCATCAACCAAGTCAGCGTGCCTGACCACCCGATCCCGTTAGTCGCCTTTAACGACAAGCATAGTCGCCTTTTACGGCAAGCATGGGTTGCTGAAGACCTGTTCTACCCCGGATCTTCACGTGTCTTCTGGTTTAGCTCTTAGTTAAAATAGGTTAAAGGCTGTTGTTTAGTGGTCAAAGTGTCATTTAGCAACCACATCAGAAAGACACAAAAGGAATTGAATCCATTCCTTAAAACGATCATAACGATTCCCCTCAGTACTATATTGTGACGTGGATTTACCATAGATCGTATTATGCATCGGCGCCCTCATGTTCCACTGACATAGTCTAGATTTAGCGATGCTTGATACATGTTATCCTTATATCAGACCAAATGGGCAAAAGTAATTACATAATTGTTTATATGAAGAACTTCCAGACGTTTTTTCTTCCATGTTAGTCATTATTTGGCGAGAGTCATTAGGGAATATCGGGGCTATAACGTTATATGTGGGACTAGGAGACTGGTATAAATCTTGGCCGTATGTCGAGAACGCAGACAGCATGTAATAACGCACACAATATCCCCAGTGTGCTCACATCATATACCCTGACAACACCAACAGCCGACTGGGAGCACGGGTGGCCCAGTCGTCTAAGACGTCGCGATTCGCTGTGCAGAGTTGCGTCCCTTGGGCACGCTAGAAACCTATGATTATGGGTTCGAATCCCGGTTCGCCCCCAATTATGTTTATTGGTTTGTCAGCACCATACCCGTGCTCGTAGTTTTCACCGAAGTGGTTAACGTCTGAGACCTACATCACTTCGGGCTTTCCTCCCACATTAAGCTGACACGCCGCGATGTAACTGGAATACTGTTAAAAGCGGCGTTAAACCCAACTCACTCACTCACTCACTCACAAACAGCCGACATCCTAGGCTGAGGAAGGAAACGCATAGCTATGTTACAGAATATAGTTTACATATGTCCATATATGTTCATTAGAGATAATGTTTACATAACACAAACCAATCAAAAGACATTTTAATAACCGAATCTGATGCATTTGCTTCATTGTGAAACCGTACATTGGTCACTAGTATTAGAATTCTAATGCAATACTCATGCCTTCCTATATCACCTTTCCTTCTTCTGTCTATCTGTACGTGAAGGTTAGTGAAGAAGGCCTGTACTACGAAAGGGACTGTGTGCCAAAATCTGATTGAAAAAACATTATTACATGGGATTCGAACCCCGGAAATCTTCACTTTTCACTTCGTATGAATACTATTTTAAAAAAATAAAAAGACCTAAATTCTAAAATAACATTCGTCATGATATTAATATCTTATCTAATATCTATAAGTCTTTGATTTAATCGATTCGTATCATCATTATGCAAACATGGCACAGTTATTTATCATTGATGCATGAGGTCATCATTGCGTCATATCATTCCAGAATGACGTCATGCATGTATTACAGTTGAGAAATCAGAAAAAAATTGTAACGGAAAATTAGAGATATCTTTTTGTATTAACAACTTCGATAAGCATTATGTATTTTCAGATTTTCGGGTGTAATTTAGTATTTGATGGCACAAGTCATTAGTAACTGAATATACTTACAATATATTTGTTCAGAAGACTTTGTAAAAGAAAGAATTATATGAATGGGCAGGTTACAGTTTGATAACTTAACCTTGACTAATGCTACAAGTTTTACAGGTTTCAAACGACCATTGGCCTCGTTGCACAAAAGTTCTTTGCTATAACATAGGCTCTCGATAGTCGTGGCGCTAAGATGGCTTTGTGCAACGGGGCCAATCACTGTACAGTGTACAGTTTGGCGTGCTCGTGCTTCCCATCAAGAGGTCAAGTTGTCTCACCTCCGCTGTCCTTGTGCTCTCGCCACTTGAGGTTCCTGGCCTTCACGATGACAATGGTCAGCCGCTCGGCGGTCGGCAGGTAGCTCAGCGAGAACAGGATGTCACCATACTCAGTTGGTTTCTAGTGGAACATGTACATTGTAAGACATCTCTTGTAGTTACATTGCGGATTTCTAATCCAAAACCATTGGGACGACATTTTAAGATAAAATATAATACTTATTCTTCAAGTGATATCAATATGCTGCCATATACAGCTTTTGTTTATTATGGTTCTATTAGCCCTTCAATTGTACCTTTATATTCAAATACTGACCCTCCTCCCAAATCGTTTACATATCTGACAGAACATATACTAGTCAAAGTTTGATAGGGATAGCTTGACATATCATTCTATATTAATATACACTTGACATATTATGTGAATCAGTTTTGTGTAACATGGAAAGAAAAACAATGTCCCTATCAAAATAGGAGTGGTACATTTTCATCTGTCCTTTTGGTTTATCATTAAAACAGCTTTTTGCTACCTCCTTTAGCAAACGCCGCTGGTATTACATGTACGTGTATTATGTGTATCATAAAGTATAGTATTCAAAATAAGTTAAAGAACACCCGATTCGTTCATACTACTATATAAGAATCGAGTGTTCTTTAACTTATTTTGAGAAGTATATATCAAATCAAGTAAGAGACCATATCACAGTTCTATTATATTATGATAAATATCCTGGAAGCATTTGCTGCTGTAGATTTGTTTTGCACAAAACTTACTCTCATGAGCATGGGATATTCTGTGCTAAGTTAGAGATTAAAACTATGCCACCTGATGAAGGAGTAAGCATATACTCCGAAACGTTGTGTTCCTCATAATAAAGAAGTTGACATCCATAAATTATTTCCCTTATGGAACAATGGAGTTGTGACGTCACTTCTGAAAGGGATCTATGGTGATGAATGAGTCCATAACGTGGCCTCTTGTTTCATTACATGTAATTTATATGTAGACGTGATACCAGTGTAAAACCCTGAGCACGACAATAGACAATGATCACCAGATTCCTTCCCGATGGCCCTCTTCCACTTGTAGCCTCGACTCAATTCAGAACTAAATATTAGAAAAAGTAAAAACTCAATAATGACCTTATCAATGGGATTAACAGAACATGGATATCACCAGAAGCGGTATTTGCTAACCTCTTCAGCAATATCTCTGAGATTGAGCCACATCTTGATGGGCATATTGAGGTCGACGTCCCCGACTCGGATATCTGCCTCTCCTATCACCTTCTGACGGGCATATTTGTCCACTGCATACACCTGGAACTGTAGCATCCTTCTGTCCAGATGTTCCGATTCTATGGTGAACAGATAGCGCTCCTTGTACACGGGATCTGTAGAGTGTTTAATGGTCTGGAACAGATGGAACAGATGTTCACACACAGTGTGACTCGACATACAAAACGCATAAGATATTGTGTCCATACGCATTATCGATTGTGTGAATGAACCATCAGAAGTAAATTCATACTATTTGTTACTTGTTTCACTTGTACATATAAATTGTCAGTGCAAGAAAATAACAAGCCTAGATGTTCTGCCGAAAGATTCCACTTGGCGTAAAGGGCAAGTAGCCGTTGAAAGAATATGAATGGGCCACAAAAGAACAGTGATGACTCTAGGTGTTCGCGAAAAGGGTAAGCATGTTCTGTCCTACCGGTAGCACCCGCCATTCATACAATTTGCATGGTAAATCTATTTTCCAATAAACCGGAACTGGATACGACCTCGAATGAGTGCTATAATAAAATTACAGAGTCATTCATCAATTACTCACTGCAAAAATAGTGTTAAAAATCAATGGTATGCAGGATGGCTTCGGTATGTTGGTTTACGCCGCAATTAGCAATATTCCAGACATATAACAGCGGCCTTTTCATAATGAAACCAGTGGTTGATATTATGAGCAACGTCCAGTGCAGTCAACCACGTCACAGAGCTTGTCCACCCAGTCGCATTCAGTAGCCTCTAACGACCCGGGGCCAGGGGGTAGCCTAGTGGTTAAAGCGTTCGCTCGTCACGCCGAATACCCGGTTTCGATTTCTCGCATGGGTATAATTGTGTGAAGCCCATGTCTGGTGGACCCCGCTGTAATTTTGCTGGAATGTTGCTAAAATCGGCGTACAATTTTACTCACTCACTTTACTCACTTACGACCATCATAGATGTTGTAGTCGACCTAAATGTGCATTACCCGATCCCAACGGGAGAGGTGAGGTGAGGTGAGGTGAGGTGAAATGGGGTTTAACGTCGCGTCCAAGATTATTGCTCTTATATAGCGACGTGCATGTACGTGTGTGTGTGTGTGTGGCTGTTTGTACTAGTCCGGACTGATGCCGATTTATAGTGCTAGCTCACTGAGATACCATGCCGCAGTTTAACATGAAACACTAAGACACAGTATACTGACTCCGAACCGACCAGACCTTGTTTTAGCCCCTTAATGCCGAGCGCCAGACAGGGTAACAACAAGTACCATCTTTAAACGTCTTTTGGTATGACGCGGCCGGGGATTGAACCCCGGACCTTCTGCTCTCCGGGCGGACGCTCTACCACTAGACCACGGAGGCGGTCCCAACGGAGAGGGCATTCTGGCGGACCAGATTACTTGTTTTTGATAACCTAATCAGGCTGTTTCACAAGATACACAATGTGATGGTGAATATGGCGTGGAGCGTTTAGCAGCATTGATTTTGAAATCCCTATCTCCAATATATGTGGGACGAAAACCGATCAGTAAACATGATGAAGAAATTTGTCAAAAATTCCCCAGAATACCATAACACCAGACTCCTTCAAATTGGACACGAAAATCCGCGCTTTATGACACTAACTTACAGAATGTCTGCTATTATTATTCAATACGGAACCATGTATTCAAATCACACCGACGGCGCGAGTTTCAATCAGCTTAACCGACAGTCTAGCTTGCCTGGTTCGCATCACATCCAAACAAGGCGTCTATCGTCGTGTCCATTGCGCGTTTATTGATTACTACAAATTTCTTTCCACTGGCAATTGGGTCTGTTTTAGAGCAGTAACTCTCCAGATATGGAAGGAAATAAAGAACATATTGATTTATGCTCTGTTAACGGGTATTGCGGTCTCGTCGTGTCAGAATATAATATTTAGAAATACTTTTGCATCTTTGATGATGCCGTTTATTGTTCATTGTTTATTGTTATTGACATTTCACGATCTGTATTTTCCATAATAACAAAGCGACGAAAATAGGAAGCCCGAGCGTATTATACGCAATACCTTATTGTCCTGGATTATTCAGGAGAAATGCGTCATGGCTGTTTGTGTTATGTGGCGCTTATCATTCGGTGATTCATTGTATTGATAGCGAACACACAATCGTGTTTTGACCGATGATACACAGATGACGCAAGACACGCTAAACATGGTGACTATTGATATATTGTTACATCTTTAGAGGTTCAGGACAATTTTTCAAAAATGAAAGCAAACGCATTTGCGAAAACAATATATGATATGGTGGACATCAATAACATCTTTGTGAAATTTCGGTAGGCAAGAAGTAAACATCCCCATGGGTACGAATTGTGTACCCTACTTTCTCATGTATTTCGTTATGCATATGGATCTGAATTGCTGCTAGAATTGATAAAATCAAAGAAGGGACTTTGGCCAAGACGTTTAACGTCAGGTTCAGTTATGAATGATCAGATATCATAATTTTGTCGCATTAGTAATTCCCTTTCACTGATTTACCAATCTATTTTGTCATATGTCCATGTTATTTTCAGGTTACGAATTGACTTGCCTTTGCATGTGTTTATTGCCGGATGCCAGCGGCGGGGCAGGATACGCTTACTTTCTCGCGAACACCTAGTATCTCCACTATCCGATAGTGATTCATAAACACGTGCTTGTGATATAGTCGGAATCGTAAATGGACTTTGCTTTTTGTAGAAATTTCTGAGAATTATTGAATTGTTTTTGTAGCTTTTA
Source organism: Haliotis cracherodii (assembly GCF_022045235.1). Classification (NCBI taxonomy): domain Eukaryota; kingdom Metazoa; phylum Mollusca; class Gastropoda; order Lepetellida; family Haliotidae; genus Haliotis; species Haliotis cracherodii. The sequence continues at coordinate 12,659,308 of NW_027266286.1, forward strand.
TTTAGCCGCTAACCAAGAATAGGTACAGCAGACTTGGCTGCTAAGAAACAAATGGTTAACGTTATTTTCATCCAACTGTAGCTCGACGGTTGACCTTCTGTGGAACCATGTTACTATCGCTAGCTATACATTTGATATTGTCATATATATGTGTGTCAAATTGACGCAATACGCCCATACATGTATGTACATCAACACTATTCTGACGTCATTTGAACGCCTACCACAGCACGGCAGTGTGACGCCATCGTTGTTCAATACCTAGATATTTTTATTTCGTTGCACCCAATTTATTATTACAAAAGCAAACAAACATGTATGGTAGTTCAATATGACAGGACTCTTGTGTCATGTGTCAATATGTTTACGCATAAAAGAGGAATTGGACAAGCACGCTCAAGGAATATATTCTGTAATCAGGCATTCTGATTATAACTATGGCTAAGTGTATGTAAAAAGACTGTAACCATATTATTTATTTCCATGTTATTTCAATTCGACACATTGTCATAATACAATATCATGTCAATCTAGGTTTACATAACTGATGTTCATGAGTGAAATTCAATGTTGATCCTAGTGGGTAGTTCTTAATCGAATTAAAAGACCTTGATGTTCAGTTCTTAATATTCCGTTCCTACTGACCATTATATAAAATCTATTCCTGGTATTTTTACAATCGCAAAATTAAGTTTTAGGGCATGTGTGACCCACGTCTTTTCTGTTGTGAAGATCTAGTTAATCTCCTTAACATTTACATTTAGTGAACACTAATTTTCTATTTTTTTTATTTGTCACCAATTTACGCAAATGTTTCACGGACGATTTGATATTAACTAAAAACACACGATCATTCACAGTTTTCAATATAAGCGTCATTAGGGGTATGTCTTCCTCCAATATTTTAAAAAAGACATATAAAACACGTTCTTGAAGGATATCTTTGTCAGATGAAACCGGATATATCAAGGATGCTAAAACGTATGTGTTGTTATTGAAAAGTAATTTTTGTGAATATTATTAACTGAAACCGACAAAACTCACTTCTTGACCAAAACAACACAATTTGAAAATAATGGCTTCTTGTAGCGTATCAGGAAACATACAAACCGGACAATTATGAAGACCAGCCAGTCGCTTTGAGCCCCGATCCCATGAGATTGATGGTTTTATGTTGTTGTTAGGTTTCATGTGGAAGCTTTTAAGGAAAATAAAAACAGTTTCTCTGCCATTTAAATTCCTGGTGAAAATACTCGATCATTTGCCTATTGTTTCTTCGGCGTAGATACTGTAAAAAAACTACTCAAAAGAAGTTAATTGACACCCGCTTTTTTCATATAACAGATTGACCGTAGTCATATGAAAAGATCGGGTGTTCTTTATCTTCTTTTGAGTAATATATTTCTATGTGTATTCATGCGATCTCGCTTCAGAATAAATATAATTATAATTCCGACTCATCTCAAGAACACTTTTCCCTCAGGAAATAGGCATTCATACATGCATGTTTGTTTTACATAAAGTTTATGGATGATGCTTCGGGTGAGGATATTTATACTAGCCTAGAACCATCGTTGAGGCAATATGCAGCAACTGTTGTCTCTGAGCTGAGCGTTATACCAACATATCCCATATATGAAGTTGAGTTTGTCTTCTGAAAACAGTATATCAGTTATATCAGGTGTGCCAGCTTTAAGTAAGGCATACATCCTACGACAAGAATATCGTTCACCATATTGACTGCAATGGTGATGACAAACTAATGGTCATAATTAAGCGATTCTGGGAATCGAATTCACAAGCGGGCCTGTTCACGGATAATGGTTTGTTTGTTTTTTTGTGTTTTTTTGTTTAACGCCGAACTCTACAATATTCCGGCTATACGACGGCGGTCTATAAATAATCAGGTCTGGACCAGATAATCCAGAAAATATGATGAGCATCTATCCACGCAAGTAGGATACGATGGCATGCATCAACCAAGTCAGAGAGCCTGACCACCCGATCCCGTTAGTCGCCTCTTACGGCAAGCATAGTCGCCTTTTACGGCAGGAATGGGTTGCTGAAGACCTATTCTACCCCGGATCTTCACGGGTATGACGTGGGAAGATAGCTCATAATGATGTCGGTCAGAGGCACCTGGTGCTGACAAACCAAGTATCATAATCAGGGCGAATCGGGGTTCGGGGAACTATGTTTTATTTGACATTCATGTGAGTGATTTCAAGTTTTTTCGGAAAACGAGTCGACAGTGGGGTTCGAACCCACATCGTATAATACGTATGATAGTTGACCTCTCGACTGCGGCGACACGTGAAAAAACGTTGTGAAAAGAAGCTTCTTAAAAGTTTAGAAATTAGTATGACTGATGCCACCGGTGGGTGGGATACACTCACCTTTTCGAGAACACCTGGTATGATCACTATTTGATAGGGTTTCATAAACACATGCTCATGATACAACCGGAATCGTACAATCGACTAACCTTTCAGCAGAGATTTCTTGTGGTTGATTTGTAAAGGGTTTAGTTCAAATTAAGGTAATAAGATGACCCTTTGATGACAAAGAAAACAGAAGAATTATAAATGACTTGTTCAAGGTTCTATTTTCTTATTAACCCTGTCAACATTTACTGGAAACGTACTAGCGATTGATAAAATACTGTTTGGAAATCTCATTGCACAGTTCATCCCACGACGGCTCTAGACGCACGTGCACCATCATCATCAACACACCAACACATCTCTCGTGCTACAAAGAGCTCTGGTTTTATTATGCTCCACAGTGAAAGTTGAGTCAAAAGTAAGCATGCATTTGAAGTTTGAGAGCAAGTAGGGACGTGTTTCATGTCAGAGAGCGTACGAGTCACGTCCATGCAGGGCTCTGCGGTTCTTCTTCATGAACCGACTGTTACTAGTCTCCTTAACATAACACTACTTGGCGTCAAGAAATGGCTTAATAACCTTACAGGACCCATGGCTAGACATACCTTTGTCTGGAACTTTGCTCCGGAGTCAGGAAGCAACACTCCACGGATGAAGGTGTCTAGAGTCCCGGAGTACTGGTTGGCAGCCAGATCCCGACATTGGATGATGCTGATAATCAGCTCCGAGACTTCTCTTTAAAAAAAGAAAGCGATCAGGTTATTTGTTGGAAAGTTTATAAAGATGGGTTTTTTTGTCATCGTGCTGGTAATAGAAAACATTTTGAACGAGCTTTCCCCCGAAAAATCTATAAGTTTGTTTTTAGGTACAAAATCAAATTTTCCGAACGTTTTTAAATATCAGTACGATGTAATACACGGATGGGATGTCTGAAGGTTTTTCTCGAATGTGTTAAAAAATTCGAGCGTTGAGAAATAACTGTAAAGCAATTGAGAGACTTTTTGAAAAACGTGTGTCAATGGGAATTGAATCTTGAAAAACCGAGACTCACCTAGGGCGTATGAACAAGTGTTGTTGAAGGAAGAACAAGTTTGATATCTTGCAGGAACATTACCGAACATTGTGGAAATTGGGTGTTAGTCGATAAACACGGTTTCTCAGCTACGTGGACGTGAATTTGATTTTTTGATCTGTTGCAACTGCCATTCCTTGTCATCAAATACTGAATAAAATGACGCTTTTTTTAAATGGAGAAATGATATTACTATACGGATCTGTGAGTATTTTGCCTTTAAGTAACCGATTCTCTTTTGGATTCCTCGGAGAATTACATAGTGTTCCATGCTTCATGATGTGGGACATATGGTCTGCTTTAAGACAGACAGAGACGCTGACACAACATGAAACTGGTGTCACTGTCGAAGTGTGTCTATCTGGTTTCCTTGCGTCTTCAGCAACCCATGCTTGCCGTAAAAGGTGACTATGCTTGTCGTAAAAGGCGACTAATGGGATCGGGTGGTGAGGCTCGCTGACTTGGTTGATGCATGTCATCGATCCCAATTGCGTGGATCGATGCTCATGATCTTAATCACTTGATTGTTTGGTCCAGACTCGATTAGTTACAGACCGCCGTCATATAGCTGGAATATTGCTGAGAGCGGCGTTAAACAACAAACCAACCAAAAATTCCTTGCGTTATCGATGTTCACGCAAGGTGAAATACATATTACATATTACATTGTGACTTATAGCAAATTGATTTGACCATGCATCATATGTATTCACTGTGATGATTAAGTTTATCTATATTCTCAAATCCAAATCCTTTCATTTGAAGATTTCGAATTATTGGTGCTTAATTGGCATGGTTGATTTTCCGAAATATATTTCTTTTCAGTAATTTTTTTTAACGCCATAGATATAGCAATATTCCAGCTAATGACGACGGCCTGTGCATAAACTAGTTTGGGTTCGACAATCAAGTGATGATGAGCAACCATCCACGTCGCCGGGGTTGTGGTCGTCGGGGTAAGAGTCACCGAGGCTGACCACTTGGTCCATTAAGTCGCTCTTACGAGCATAGGTTGCTTGGGATCAATTCTAACCTGGAATCCTCAAGTGGGGTTTCAGTTATTAATCAATTATATTATCCCAGCTTTGTCATTTAATCAAACAGACTTATAGTCAACAATGCGCATGTGTACCATGAGACAACTTCCATAAAAGGACTTAGAAAAAACTCCAGAAAAACAACATTCTCGATTATCTGCCGATTATCTCCTGATTCCACTGGGCGTAAAAGGCACAATAGTGGTGAAAATTATATGAGGTGAGGTGAGGTGAGGTGAGGTGAGGTGAGGTGAAATGGGGTTTAACGTCGCGTCCAAGATAATTGCACTTATATAGCGACGTGCATGCACGTGTGTGTGGCTGCTTGTACTAGTCCGGACTGATGCCGAATTATAGTGCTAGCTCACTGAGATACCATGACGCAGTTTAACACGAATACCTCACTCAGGCACAGTATACTGACTCCGAGCCGACCAGTCCTTTTTTTAGCCCCTTAATGCCGAGCGCCAGACAGGGTAACAACAAGTACCATCTTTAAACGTCTTTTGGTATGACGCTGCCGGGGATCGAACCCCGGACCTTCCGCTCTCCGTGCGGACGCTCTACCACTAGACCACGGAGGCGGACTGAAAGTTATATGAAAGGATCCTTGAGAATCAGTGATGCCGTCAGGTATTCGCGAAAGAGTAAGCACATCCTGCTGTACCGGTATCACCCGCCACTCAAACAATTTGCAAAGAAAAATACATTTTTGTTGGTGTTTGTTGCCCAACGCCGAGTCACGGGTATAACTCTTGTCTACGCGCCGCAATTCGCCTTGCAGAGTTGCGTCCCTTAGGCATGCCTAAAACCTCTGATCGTGAGTTCGAATCCTAGGTCGCCCTGATTATGTTTCTAGGTTTGTCAGTACCATACCCGTGTATGAGTTTCACCGAAGTGGTAAACGTCTGAGACCTGCATCACCTCGGGCTTTCCTCCCACATTAAACTGACACGCCGTATCGAACTGGAATACTGTGAAAGTGGCGTTAAACCCAACTCACTTACTCCAGCCACACACGACAATCGGCCAGTCTGCAAACCAACAATGGAATGAACGATGCATGAAATCAATGGAGCCTTTCAGCTGGCCAACCATATCAACCATGCACATCTCAAGATCCGATACTTGGGATAAATACGTAATCTGTGATTGATATGTCGCCCATTTCACTCCGCCGCGCCCTTCAGCATTATTCAAACGACTGGTGTAAGTTTGCGAACACGAACCTTCTCTCGCCGCCCGCGTCAAATCAATCTCACTTAAACAGTGTAAGGTTCACGTGGAGCTTACAGTGTCGTGGAGGGGATGTTGATGTCTAGAACACACTCACACGTCAATATTGGGCCACCATCACGGCAGCTGTAAATGTATTTATGCTCTCTGCCTACACGATTGTTAAGTAATCGTTGTGAATACATGTGCCAGGAGGGTAATGCGACCTTATTTCTACATCAAATTGCAAATCGTTTTTTCACTCACTTTATCTGTTTTATAAGAAATCGATAACAAAAAGCAGTCTGTGTGTCAAGGAGAGATTACACTGGAAACTGCATCTTTGCAATTATGCATGTCTAGACGTGAAGCGCTTGTTGGGCACGCAAACAAACGAGGTGTCCCTCAGTTGATAGGCACACACGGAACTATCAAGGGTCATTGGTGTCTGGACCAACAAGGCCCTTTTCGAATTAACCTGGAAGAACCACCTGTATGCGCCAGACTAAAATCAGCTTGATAGAAGAACGATATGTGTAGATTGTGTTACAATAGTCTAATACCTGTCGTATTCCAGGGCAAACTCCAGTTGGCCAATTTTTGGCATATCCGGCTGCATTTCCAGGACAGATGAATCGGATGCGACGCTCTCACAGGACTCTGCTCGGCGTATACCGGCATGAGTGAAGTCAAGATCTGATGCTGGAATCACAGAACGCATACATGAATAGGTGAACCCAATCTCATTAAAATCAGATCTTAGTTCTATGTCCTCAGATCTTTGTTTAGCGGTACCAAGAACTAAGGTCTGATTTGAATGAGATTGAGGTGAACCTTGCACAGGGCACACCTCAAGGACATATTCAGATTTGGGAATACTATTTAATCCAGTCGATTTGAGTAGGCATTGCAATACAATACAAAACGTTAACGCTGGAAACAATCAGTCTCGATTACATGCCGAAACATATTCCATTGGGCGTATTTTTAATAGGCAAAATTGAGATGAATACTATAGGAAAGGGCAAAATTGAGATGAATACTATAGGAATGGGCAAAATTGAGATGAATACTATAGGAATGAATCACTGAAAATCAGTGATGACGGCAGGTGTTGATATAAGGCACCCCACGAATTGGCCATGATTGATTAATAAATTTTGATGTAGAAAGTTCTATATTTTATAAATTGGTAATATATCATTATGAACTGAGATTGTTAGTGGTTGTACCCTTGATGGGGGTTGAAGTAGCGTAAAATTATTGTCCTCCAGAGAGGGTACGTAAGCCCATTCATTCAAAGTAATTTATATATGCCAGGTTTTTAATCGTAGAATGATTGTTTGTTTTAAATTTTGGCTACATTTCTCCATAATCACCAATAACTGAAGGGATGGTGTCAATCCTGCCGGGGTCCATGCAGGTAGCAAAGGTACTGTAAGTCCCCATGGTCCTTGGTATGGTGGCCTAGCTTTGGCTGTTGGTGATCAATAGCCTGTTTTTATGATGTGTCGTCTGTCCTAATCCAATCATTTTATTGTTCTAAAACTAGTTTTAAAGTTATAATCTGTGATATATTGCTAGTTGTTGTACTGTCCTTTGACGACAGTTTTTTTAATATATGCTATAGCTTGTTCAAGTCACGATATGGCTGAAATATTGCCGATGTGACTCTAAATATTAACTCACTCACTCACTCACTCACTCACTCACTCATTGGCCATGTCAGTTAGTAATCTACCTTGGTTGTTCTCCAGTATAGGAAGGGGAGGTCTGGTAGCCAAGTGGTTAAAGCGTTCACTCGTCACGCCAAAGACCCGGGTTTGATTCCCGATATACGTACAATGTGTGAGGCCTACTTCTGGTGTCCCCCGCCGTGATATTGCTGGAATATTTTGCTGAACGCGGTGTAAAACCATACTCACTCACTCACTCCAATATATGAAACAAGATTGTTAAATGTCATCTTTCATGTTTTACCCTATATCAATCCTCGTCTCTTTGGTTCATATTGGTTATGATAACACCTAATTATGATAACGTCGATTGTAGTGAAACCGATACGAATCCCACAGGAGGTGCGATGGCTGTGATTGACGTCAAGAACTGTTTCCGGATATGGAGTGACGTAATATCACTACGTTATTGTGAATGAAGTCTAAGTGTATCTGAGTATCATTTTACCCAAATTAGTATCCGGCATTTGATATAACCGACACGCAGAGGTCTGTTTGAAGTGTAAATGTATGCGTGTCGGGGTTTGTGGGACGTGTGTACTTTACTCTGTTCATGTCGTTTAATACTGAGAATGAATGAATAAATGAATGACTGATCTATTATTGCTCCAGTGGTTTCGGAGAGAGCAAATATCAATATAAATATAATAAATATTTAGACATTATATCAATACACAGAAGACTGAAAGAAAATTATGAAAATATGACATGTAAATATTTTTTGTTCCAGATACATCGACACAAGCGTTTCTCTGCTCAAAGTGAGTGGTTGAGTATAGTTTTACGCCGCTTTCATCAATATTCCAGCAATATCACGGCGGGGGTTCCAGAAATGGACTTCACGCATTGTCGAACAAACACTATACACCAGGCTACCCCACCACCCTCGAAGTGAGAGCGTATGTGTGTCAGAGTTTGTGGGATGGTGGTGTGTGTTTATTTTTCCGTCTGTTCATGTCGTTTGATAACCTAGATAGCTCTGAGCTAAGATGAATTGTATTAATCAATCTCCATAATGAAAGCTTAATTCTTGTTTTTAAATGTTAATTGAGGCGATAAATAAAAAAATATATAAACATAAATTTTCTTTCATAATTTCAATAATTGTGAATTAGCGTCATGACTTATTACCTAATGAATTACATTTACAGTAAAATACATTTATAAAGAACACGCTTATAACGAACTCACGGATATTACGAACTGAAGTTTTGGTCCCGGCCATTTGCTGTATAGATGTTGTATATATGCTTATAACGAACTACGGTTATAACGAACTAAAACTAAAATAAGTGGTCCATGTGAGTTCGTTATATCGGGGTTTACTGTATGTTATTGGTATGTACATATCCTTGTGATTTTTCTCCGAGAATTTTCAATAGTAATGCTACTTTCAATTTTTCGAAATGAAATCGTGCGGGGTGCGAACCATTACATAGCTGAAGCTATTTTGGAAATATTGGTGACTAATAATGGTGGTCAAGCAACTTATGGATATTTAATATACCATGCTTGAACCCTAGCAATATCCACTTACGTGCCAGGCAACATAGTTAACCACACGGATCCCTCTGTTATTGGCCTTCAGAGATTGCGTTGACTATGCAGATTATTGTCTATTGCCCATCAAACCCTGAATAATCCAATCTGTTTCGGAGACAATAACTAATGAGTCATCTAATATTTATCTCCCAGTAAGGTGTAAGGTTTGTGGTGTTAATGATGTCCACCCTGGGAGAAATTGATCAAGTTGGACGTTACGTATTCCAGAATGCGCAGCTGTCTGTCTTTTGTGGTTGACTATGAATTCCCCTGGGGATGGATAACGGCAAACTGGCTGATTATCAGCATTATCATTGATGAAATAGTATATTTATATATTGACGTGAATGTTCTGTCAAAGATATTAGGTTAAAATTCTCACATTGCGTGTAGTACAGTTTATGGTAATAACTTATAGCCCTTGCTGTTTGTACATCAAGTGTTGATGGCTGTAACTGAAGCCATTCTATCGTACCAGTGGTCCCAAACACATACATATCATGGAAGGTTGCCAAATAAACAGCCTTCCGAAGCCTGCAATGGATGTGGTGGGATTGTTATTTATCGATCCCGTTTGACCCAGTGACTATAGTCATTACGATATACAAGGCGATAAAATCTATTGCCAAGGTCAGTCATGACGTAACTGTCGCATTGTTAGAGATAATATCAATGCTTGGATACATGCACTTGGCCTACATGTATATGTACGTGTCCGTTTGGATCATTGGTGTTCTCAATAAATGATCGCATTTACATTGGGAAAAACGACAGAAGGGTATGCCGGTTGTCTACTCTGTATATATATCACGTTAATTATTCAATGACCTTCCATCAATTGATTAATTTCTAGTCCCAACATAAAAAGAACAATATGCATTGTGCATACTGATGAGGAAACTCATTTGTTGATAGGTGTTATGTTTGAAAACAAATCCATCGACAGAACACATAAAATGGATGATTTGTTTTGTACAAATATTTTCTGAAGAAGGAAACGTAATATGACATCACATCATGGGCGGATACAGCTTTTTTGAAAGGGCGGGGGGTGCACAATTCAGATCTATGTATTGTCTTTGGTGGTAATTTATACAGAAATAAAGATTTTTTCGATATGAAAAGGGGGGGGGGGGGGGGGGGGGTATCCGCCCATGGACATGGTCATGCTGGACTGACATCTACAATATCCAAGGCCATATGATAAGGACGGAATGTCCTTGTGGGTGATGCAACATGCAACTTACTGACGGAGCTCGTCCCGACTGATACCGGGCTGGTCCTGTCAACACTTTCCTGCTTGGCAACCTTGCCCGCTTCCAGGTTGAGGTACTTCGGGTCCGAATTGAGCGTGTCATACTGTACAAACTTCCCACTGGTGTCCAGAACGAACTCAGCGCTTTCAGAATGGTTCACCTGCCAACGGAGAAAACAAATACTGTAACAGTCCCCCATCCTTGAAGATGTAGTCTTACTGCTACTTTGATCAATTCATGTGAAGGACTTGGAGGTGTTTGTATCCTTGGGGAGTTGAGTTGATCCCTTCTGCCGCAAGAAGGCCGAATCTAGGATGCATTGCATAAGCGATCCCAAAACGATACAACTCTGTTAATTAAGATTGTGTACGCTGGGGATCTGTGCCGTCACGGAACGCAGCAAAAGTGACCCCCTATTGCAGCGTAGGCATCGGTAGAGATCACACGGGATTACCAGACAGGGGAGTTTCCAATAATGAGATATTTCGTAATGGGACGTGTGTTGATCTAGAGCCAAGTTCCAGCTAGTGGTACGTATGTCTGCAGTGATGTGTTTGCAGATATGCATGCATCCTTACCAGTCAAAGACATAGTACGTGTACGTTGGAACTACTGGAGTAAATGACGAGAATAGCCCGGTTATCGGTTCAACGATATTGATTTGCTCTGTAAATGGGCCAATGAGGGGATGTTTAGTTAAGGAGTTTTTTTTATCCGATGCATCTACATGAACAAAACAAATCACTGCATGCCGACAGCCGCATATCCTTAGGGTCGGTATAGGCATTATGCATAAACGGCTCATGGACAAAAATGTGGTATACAAAAAAAAAGGTTACTCGTCGTTAATGTAGATTGATAATGTTGCAATTTGTCGAGTCGAGGCGTCCTCGCAATATTGAGAGAACTCTAATTACACGCTGTTTGGTCATACATTAATTGTCTTCTTTTATACAACAGCCTTTCAAAACTATCTGAATCCAGTGAAAACTGACCGAGCCTGTTCGTGTGACCTTTCAGACAGTGTCCAGGTTTCTTCAAGACACATTACTGAACCTCTCTTGGGAAGTACATCCTCAAGCAGATTGTGTGTGGCAAGTAAACATTAGTCCTATTTTCTCTCAAAGTACGGTTTAAAAGCCCAGGTACCCTAGAGCATTTAAACAAATAACATCAACTTGTTCATCACAGAACACAGATCAACTTTCATGGATTAACACAGACAGCTCCTATGTCTTGTATCAATCAATACGGAGACATCAATCTTTAATGCTGTGTACATATTAAACTGACATGATAGGTAAATATTAAAAACAAATGTTTTTCATTTCAATATTTGAATACGATGATGCCAAGGGGAAAAATATTAGATAAATTTGTAGATCATATATGATGCAAGAAGACATGCTACACTAGTGTTCAGAATACTGTTCATGTATAAAGTGTAGCCATTTTCTCCAGTTATCCTGTTAAGATGAGTTTTGTGCTTCAGTTTGACAAGCGACAACGGTATGTTCGCGTACATTATGATATGATTCAGTGAGCAGACTATTGTATAATATTTTTGTCATGGATATTTAAGGTCTACTAATATAATCAGTTTATTGTTTGTTACGGGCGGCGGGGTAGCATAGCGTCTCGGGGTTCGATTGGAAAGATCGATCATATGAAGCACATCTGTGGTATACCCACCATTTTCATGGTGGAATATTTGCTAACCTTACATTTTGTTACCTATCAGGATAGATGATGTACAAAATGCTCACTGAATGGTAAATAACAGCAACTATCATTGACACTGTGGATACCAAATGATTATGGTCCATCGATCATCTCACCATATAGCCATTCCCCTGCTCGTTCTTTGTCAGCACCGCCTTCTCCTCGTCACTGGCGAAGCATGCTGCGAGATGGTAGATGCCGAACAGCCGGAACAACACCGCTGCTGCCACCGCCACCACAGCACAGATGACGATCACCAACAGTGCCACGCCCCAGTCACTCATCCTTGTGCTAGCTCGCTCACTGTCTGGGAGCTGAAACAGTCAACACAATAGTTGAAATATTTACTCTTGTCCATTATTGTACCCTTTAGCGCCACGAATTCAATATATTTTCAACTAAATATTCATATTAAAAAAGAAACAAATTCTGGCAAAAATAAATATCCAAAATAAGATGAAGGATCCGTCCCAACATAAAAATAGTACTACTACAACTACTACTACTACTACTACTACTACTACTACTACTACTACTACTACTACTGCTGCTGCTGCTACTACTACTACTACTACTACTGTTGCTGCTGCTACTGCTGCTGCTGCTGCTGCTACTACTACTACTGCTGCTGCTGCTACTACTACAACTACTAATGGTAATAATAATAACAGTAATAATAATTCACAATCTCCGAAAAGTTCTTGGTGGGGTTGACTAGGCAGCGCTTCCTGGGAGAAGTCCCATGCGCAAATTACTACATATATACAAAAGAGAGGTGACAGTAAGATAGTAAAAATATACACATTTAGTGGTTGCATTCAAAAATGTATGTTTTGAGTCCAGATATTAGGTGCACGTTTGAGGCTGAAGGGAGTCCCATAGATAGGCACCAGCATAAGAGAAGGATCGAGCACCGAAGTGCTTTAGTCTGTATTTTGGTACAGACAGGATATATTTGTATTATTCTTAAGTTTATTCACAGTACAGTATATGTTGTATTTTCAACCTAAACTTAACTGTAGATATGTTTCTTCTCTCAAAACCTTCAGGACGTTTTTGCTTCATTCTATAAATTTCCAAACATAGAGGAAGTATTTTGAGTTTATTTACAAAGTAAAATGACAATTGACGAATACTTTGATGTAGTTATGGAAACAAATAAATCCGACTCAGATATTTTAGCCTGTATTGTAACACACGCAACGTGTTTCCTTTATGTCGAGTTAACCTGTGTTAAACTGTTCAATCGGGGGCATGGGTGGCCCAGTGGTCTAAGGTGCTGCGATTCGCTGTGCAGAGTTGCGTCCCTTGGGCACGCCAGAAACCTATGATTGTGGGTTCGAATCCCGGTTCGCCCCGATTATGTTTCTAGGTTTGTCAGCACAATACCCGTGCTCTTGGGTGTCACCGAAGTGGTAAACGTCTGAGACCTGCATCACTTCGGGCTTTCCTCCCACATTAAGCTGACACGCCGTGATATAACTGGAATAATGTTAAAAGGATGTTGCATAGAGAGCAGTCCATCAGTGAACAGTTCCCTGTGAATATGGTGTGTGGAGTTAACCAACCACATCGTTAGGCTTTCAGATATTGCAGTAATTACGACCCTGGTTTGGCAGTAGCTTCCCCACAATGACCAACATCAGTGTTCGTGTTTCCGGGTTGGTTGCCATGGCCCTTTCATGCTATGTATTGATCTTGATCATGCCGAGATTTGATGGTTTCTGCAATCAGGTGTTGGCAGGACATACGTTTAACACTCTTCATTATCATCACTATGACAAGTGCTGTCACGAGGTGTTTGTAATATTGATAAGGTTATTGAAAACGAAAACGTGCACAACTATCGAAATACCATATCTTATAATCTTAACAAACATTACATTTAAAGAGACCGCCTCCGTGGTCTTGTGGTAGAGCGTCCGCACGGAGAGCGGAAGGTCCGGAGTTCGATCCCCCACCGCGTCATACCAAAAGACGTTAAAAGATGTTTCTTGTTGTTACCCTGTCTGACGCTCGGCATTAAGGGGCTAAAACAAGGACTGGTCGGCTCGGAGTCAGTATACTGTTTCTGAGTGGGGTATTCATGTTAAACTGCGGCATGGTATCTCAGTGTGCTAGCACTATAAATCGGCATTAGTCCGAACTAGTACAAGCAGCCACACACACACGTTCATGCACGTCGCTATGTAAGTGCATTAATCTTGGAATAAACCCAAATTCACCTCACCTCACCACATTTAAAGAACTGACCTTTTCCTTTGGTTGTTTTTATTTAAAGGATTAAATCTATGTACACACTTTGCCCCATTCGTCCCTCCTACTTTTCGATATAACAGAGAGAGTGGGCGTGTTTGGCGATTGTTGGGCGTTGGAATTGAACAGTTGAATGCTTTAACTCTTGGCTACGAACTGGTAGAAGCGACAATGTCAGAAGCTATGTTGAAACATAGCTCTTATAACTGTAACATTTGAAATGTTAAAAACCTAATAAAACGAGCCCGTTGATCAATGTATTTCCACCTTGTTAATTTAGATTATGGCAAAACTACTCCTAACCATCATGTGATAGCCTAAGACTTTTGTTTTGATCACCTACCCGTCACCATTAATCATATCCCTTAAAATCATATGTGCTGCTTCTCTACTTCTCTGAAATCACACGAGGACTGACGTCAAGCCTTTGCATGTAATAGCCAATGCATCATGTGTTCTATTCACCATATTTTATGATTAACCCATAGCTGTATTTTGTTTCCATGGCTACATTATGCAAAACTTAGTTTTTGTCAATGAAAAGTCATACAAGCAGATGATTAACTTGAGTAAGTGGCTCTTTTGATGAATGTGTCTAATTTAATTACTTATGGTGCAGTTGAGGGTCTCTTTTGTAATATGCTTGTAGCTTCCTGTAACACTCTTCTGTGACAGTTTGATGTGTTATCCTGGGACAGCTTATACGACAGAGCCATTGACATGTTACATATTAACACATCCATGCTGATGATCTCTCACGGGTTCGTTCATATATGACATTTTTGTAAATATCAGAGACAGCCAGTATTGAAGAGAGTTCTAATAAAGGTATTATCCTTCAGTCATCATAAGTGACACAGATCAAGAACTGTTGGGGGACAACTTCGATATGTTCTCCATTCTCCACATCTTACTTCTAAAAGTAAAAACTGGCTCAATTTTCTGATCAAATATTTCAAATGCATTTGTGGCAGTTACATTGTATTTACGAATTAATGAGAGCTTTGCTGCCATGTGATGACAAAGCACATGCATTTGTCCAAATTGTTTGAGGGCTTATCCCAGATGTGTATATGCTTTACCAACTTCATTTCCCTACCGTTATATAACCACTTGGTACATATGCCCGTTCCTAGTTGATAGAGATTCACTAACATATGCTCATTGTACTGTTAGAGAATTGTACAGTGGATAATAAATAATTTGTCATGCCTTTGCTATGATCCTCGTATTGTTTATTTTTGTTTCCACAATTTCCATAACTTTCAAAATGTTCTTTTGTCAGCAAGTTTCTGAAAACAGTTAAGAGAGTAAATGTTATGTAGAAAACAGCATTCATCATCAAACCACTCTGGTTGTACATATTATGTTTGTTTTTTTTCTTCTGAAAATTAAAATTCGTACAGGATCCTCGGTATCAAATATGTCAATGCATTTTTAACGTTAGTATCGGTATCCACTTCGACTGTGTCTGTCAAACAATCAAGTTGTCTAACGATGATATATTGCTATTCGTGTTTCTCCATTCAATTTACATAAAACTAACAAAATAATCAATATTTTCATTACCTAGTTGCATTTCGTGCTACATTGGTAGTGTACTAACAAGTTGAGCATCGTCTGATTCTTTACGTAAATCAATCTTGAAGGTTTAAATATAATTAACTGAAAAGTAGTAAAATAATTAATATGCTTTATCCAGTGCTTTGATCATTTACTTACCCTGCAATTTCCTTCCTCACAACAGTGTAAGTTTGCAAAACAAAACACAGGTTGGGATGATATCTAATATTGTAATACTTTCTCACTGATTATTCACAAATGATTTCCTGAAACCAACCAAGCTATAATTTCATTTTTGACAGAGATACAGGACATATTTGACTATCTCTCTTATAGAATGCCTTTATAACATATCTATTGAGGTGCAACGGTATTAAACTGTTTTCCAACTGATCCTGCCATCGAGTCAATGTCATCGACGCACTAAAGGTATTTGATCTTTTAATCTGTGGTAAATTTGGTTATAAAATGAAATATTTATCCAAGGTATCATAATAACCATTCGATGAGTATGATAATCAAAGAGTAAATTTTCAAAAGTAATTTAGATAACTAAACTGAATCCAAATTCAATGGCTTTCTTAATCTAAACCATTCGCTCACGCAATTTGAAAATGTTAATCAGCACATTGGCAATAAAATAAATCAAGCTCTCTCAAATGTTAACAAAAGCCTGACATTAAGAGTAATATCCTTTTTCAAATAGCACTCTGGATTCACTGCACACACGACTAATATTTGAAAAGAGGATGAAAGCACTGATCAGCTAACCCAATATTACCAGGATACATGGTAGAACCAAAATAGGTTAACTCTGATATATCCTTGTTTATTACTTGACACCATCTCCAGAATGTGTCGATGATATTGAAAGAGGTATTTGATGAAAAATCGATTACCCCTGAGTAAATGTCATGGCCATGGCGCTGAAGGAAATTGCCTATGGGTCTCTCTTCTGAAACAGGAGTAGGCACAATCCTATCAGTTCTTCATATTCTTAAGGCATGTATTTCATGGATCGAATGACATTGTTGAGAATTAAGGTAATTCGAGTAAGAGCTCCAACGAGTCTTAAAAAGTACACATTTCATATCTGCTCAATATCTGTGTATCTATGGATACATTTGTTGTTGTTTCAGTCCAAGTATGCTCAACTTAGTTAAGGTAATTGATTTGCCTTTGCATGTGTTTGTGCCACCGGTGGGACAAGATATGCTCACCTCTTCTTGAACACCTGGTATCTTCACGAAATGATAGTGATTCATAAAAACATGCTTTTGATGTAGTCGTACAATGGACTCAGATTTTAGCAAAGATTTCTTATGAGTATGAAAATTTGTTGTCTCTTATATTTACTGATCGGTGTGCCTTACCTCACAAACTAATGGGTAAACCTGATGGGATAATGAAAATGGCGAATAACATTGCGACTGCACATTTAATTGTGCCATTATTTCTTAAGATTCATAATTGTTGAACAATCCTTTTTCAATCATATACACACTGCTCTTGCATTTTGTTTGTACATGAAGGATTCACATTAATAAAATTTACTTCATACACATTTTTTTTCAGAAGCCAAATGAATGTCTGTATCTTCCTTCAATGTTTATTCATAACGTAGTGGAGGCCACAGGCCCATTCTTCAGTTGCATCATTGCTTGAGAGAGTAACAGCATGTATACATTTGGTACACTGATATACATTGTTCACCCAAATGGTTTTCTTAGTTGCATTGATATATAATAAACGTTGGAAGATTTTTTTACAGTTTCTGGATATTTGTGAAGACACATTGATAAGTTATGTTGCATAGGATATAAGTAGTATTTTGGGATACTGAGATTGTCATAAACATAATATTGATAGACATAATGATTTATTACCAAATGCTTAGGATGCCATCGGAATCGTACAATGGATTTTTTATTGGAAATTTCTTATGATTTTGGAAGGAGTTTCATTATTATAGGAAATTCGTCATATGTACGTAATGTTATTACGATGACATAAAGCATTTCTGCGTTGGTGGTGATTTTGTAATCTTCTTTTCTTCGTGTGGTGTTATTCAGGGTTCTAACTGGGTAGGTCCATGCTCATGATGTCAATCATTGGATTGTCTGGTTCAGACTGCCGTCATGTAGCTAATCTATTGCGGAATTCGCCGTTAAAAACAAACAAACACACGAACCAAACAGTGATCTGAACCAACATATTTCGTTTTTGTATTTGCATTTGTATCTAAACTGTTATGTTTCATGCCAGGGCAATCACGCCTACATGGTTTCCAATTCATACATGTCTGGTGATCGAAACATCCCTCGATAGATGTGCGTTGAGCTGCGTCCATGAGGTTACCGACAGCCGGAAAACATTGTCAAGACGCTATTTGAAGGTAATGAAAGTTACTTCTATGCCGTTTCGGTGGCTCTTGAAAGCGATTACGTTATGCCTCAATAACACCCATTACATTGAAGAGTAACGATTATCTAGTGCAATGCAACATTACTGAAGATTTCATTTAAGAGTCCAGCACAAATCTATCTCTTGGGGAACACAATGATTGGAATAACCGCATCGAGTTTCTTTGAATAATGAATGCCGCCCACTTAACACAGAGCTAGTGTTTGAGGTCAATATTATATTTAGCCATTAGGTTGATACATCCATATGACTAGATCTGAGTATTCTACTGATGGGGTCCAGTTTCCAATTCCAGTATAGAGTGTTCAGAAGGCATTCACAAGTCTCTTCTCCACACACTAGACGAAAACATTGATTTTGAATAAACGCTGACTATTGGTAAGTTGCACTAGCTGTAGGCGCAGCATAAAGACGTTTGGAATTCCAAGCAAATACCATTTCCCTGTTCAATAAATATAATTACCTCCACGCAGTATGTAGCAGCTGGTGCTACAATTAATTTACAAGACTAAATACAGTTATATGATGGGAAGTAAAGAGATACAATGCAGGGTTGCAAATAATCATTTTAGGTTAATATATCTGATGTATGATGCCAATGCTATTACTCCCTTGACGGAGAACGTGCAGGAGAAGAATAACAGTAATGCTGTGGCCAGGATATTCAATTTGTCCCAGATCTTCATCTCTAGACGTTAGAAACGGTACCAACATGTGACAGACCCAGGTCAGTTCGACCCCGTGTAAGGTCACAACGGCTGCCCAGGACCACTTCATACGGATACGTTATTTGCGGTAAAGGTGTACGAGAACGGCAACACCAACAACAGTAGCAATTCCAGGATTGCAAAGGATATCTGACAACAGGCAGAATCGTAGTCGTAAGGCAGGTCTCCGAGAATGACGGCCTTTCAGAGGTTTTGGACGTCACCATTACCGTTTGACACCAACTTGAAACGGGAGGTCGACAGTTTGTCAGAGTAATAATGTGGTTGTCATTCTCCCACACGTCAAGTCAAAAGCTACATCCTCACGTGGTTTCTGTTATAAAAAATGTTACGTCAACTTCAACACGACAATACCAAACCACCGATATGGAGTTTCACTGGTCAAAGTCTTTACGCGTAAAGAAATAAGCTTTACGCGTAACGTTTACCATCTTCAGACAAATTCAGATTCAGAATTTATTTACCCAAAACCACCCACGGTGGTACAAGAGTACAATATATTGTTAACATTAGATAAATATACATAGAGCAATTTAGGACATTGTATACATACAATGCATGTTTTAATTAACATCAAGATGAAGGGTTTTAGAACTCTTTAATGAGTACAGATGGAATTGTACATAATTTCCAAAGAGTTCAGTGCTGTTGTTGGAAAAAAGTCTTGCCAATTTATGGGTATTGGGGAACTTACATGTATTATCAGCACTATGTAAGCAGTGTGTCAGCACTATGTCAGCACTGTGTCAGCACTATGTCAGCACTTTGTCAGCACTATGTCAGCACTGTGTCAGCACTGTGTCAGCACTATGTCAGCACTATGTCCGCAATATGTCAGCACGATGACAGCAATATGTCAGCACTATGTCAGCAGTGTGTCAGCACTATGTCAACACTATGTCAGCACTATGTCAGCACTATGTCAACACTATGTCAGCACTATGTCACCCCCAAACCACGTCCTGGTCATGTGTTCTATCTATGTGGAGTATATGACATCTGGCCCGTGAAGATCCGGGGTAGAACAGGTCTTCAGCAACCTATTCTTGTCGTAAAAGGCGACTAACGGGATCGGGTGGTCAGGCTTGCTGACTTGATTGATGCATATCATCGATCCCAATTGCGCGGATCGATGCACATGACATCAATCACTGTAATGTCTGGTCCAGACTCGATTATTTAAAGACAATCGTCATATAGCTGGAATATTGCTGAATGCGGCGTTAAACAACAAACCAACCAACTATATGACATCTATATGGCCCACTTGCACAAAGCGATCTTAGTGCTACGACTATTGTAAGCCTATGTTAAAGTATGGTAGTTACGATCATCTTAGCGCTACGATCCCTTTGTGCAAGTGGACCCTGATCTTATTTCGATTGTTTCAAGTACGATACGTCTTGCTAAACACAATGCATCACGACTGGACATTAATCAGGATATAACACTGGGATTGACGAAGGAATCATATTCTTAAAGCACAAAGGCTTCCTCCCACGCTTCGAGGGTCATACCACCAAAGTGTTCCATTTCAGTCAGTACTATCGGATAATCTCTTTGCACTCAGGCAACAACGACCTGTTTCTGATGGTCAAGATGGACCAGATAACAGTGAACGAATTGATTCCGGTTAATATCGTTGGCTTTAGACTCTGACAGAATGAACATTATCGATCTTAGGATCTGTTTACAGTCAGGTTAACGTTGATGATGAGCATTCAATTCAGATGAACGCGTACGGTTATTTCAATATATTTCATTCGATTTAGTTTTTAACCTATGTGTGGCATTAGATCAGATCAATTTTCAAATAGATGACTAGTTTCATTAAATGAAGCATGTGGATATTTGCATTTCTGATAATATAAAGCCTGACTGGTGCACTTGCCAAAATAAACACAGATAAATGAATAATCGTTATTTAGACAAACTTGTGTTCAACAATGCACTAAAAATAACATATTGGAAAGCAATTTGCTGCATTTTGAAAATACATAGTTTTGAATTTTAGTCATAGTAAACATGTCTACCACATAGTTGTAAAGATAAAAATACAAGTAGAACCACTTTAAAAATTGCTTGGGTTATTTTTGTCAGTGAAATAATGGTACCTTTTTGCATCATGTCTGGAGGCAAGAAACTCGATGTAAACAATAATACCCATTTACGTATTCTATTTCCACCATTCCCGGAGGCATTCGATGAAAAGAAGTTAAAGATGGCGGTGTCCGGCCTTTCTTCTCAAGACGAATTCTTTAAGAGGATTGGCTTTCACTGTTCCATTTGATACAAACACTGGCTTGCGGCAGCAGCATCAGTTTTACCAGTCGTCCCAGAGGAGCATCTTCACATTACACGAGACACTGTTTCTTAGGTCATTGTTTCTGAAACTCGCTACCTAGTGGGTGTGCTGCGCCTTGTCAAGCCATTCCAAGGCTAAAGGAAAAACATCAACTTGAATACACAAGGGCTATTTTAAAAACAGTCACTACAGAAATGCAGGACTTCTAGTTCCTTTCTCATTTTAATCTTTTATCTTACAATGGGACGACCTTGTACAAATTGTAAAGAAAAACATGAAAATGGGATAGGAATGGGAATTTTGTAATGCCTGTTACATTTACAAATATCACTTCATCAGCTGACGGCATATAAGTGTTGCATTTAGATGCACTGAAATAAAAGCAACAGAACCCATTCCATATTCATAAATAAAATTGTCAAAGTCGATTTTACGATTCCAACAAAATCATGAGCAGGTGTTTATGAATCACTAACCAATAGTGCTGATACCAGGTGTTCGTGAACAGGTGAGCGTATCCTGTCCCACAGGTGACATCCGTCAAAAACACATGCTAAGGCAAGTTATTTGTTCACTTTGTGAAAGATACACTAACCCTTTTATACCAATAAGCAAACTTATTCTAAAGAAATAAAAACAATGTATACGACAATTGGAGATGTAATGTTTTGATTAAACTGTTTGACCTAACCATGTTTCTCATCAATTATTTCTTTACTACAGTAAAAAAGCCTATAATAGGACACAAGCAACTATGTGCTTGCGATTCGGTGGATATCAGTGTACATTACAGCTAGCAAGGGTATATTACATTTCTTTTGATTATGAAAAGAGTTCTGTCCATATATACTTTATCCCAATGCGTTTTTCACATCTTTACGTAATGATCACAACGTTAGTAACATTCGTTTGACAAATGCTTATGTTATTTGCTATATTTCCGGTACAGAAATTCTGCGAGATATTGTCAGGCAAGGATCGTTTAGTTTGAGAATCCGAATTATCTTCCTCAAACGTATCAAACATAAGAGTAGAATATATTATGCCCATCAATTTATACTTAAGGTATATGGTAGACTTGTCAGGACAGCCTTTGTCTGAATGAACATTTAATTCCAAAGGCTAATCACCGTCTAGCCATAACGTATTTATATGTCAAGAATCACTTCACTGCCATGACTTATAATAGGCTAATTCATATTGTTAATCGTCATCACCATATGGCCCATTGTAAGTCAAACAACCTGAACGAGCTGCGAGTAGCGCGGAGTGTGTGTGTGTGTGTGTGTGTGTGTGTGTGTGTGTGTGTGTGTGTGTGTGTGTGTGCGTGTGTGTCTGTGTATGTGTATGTGTGTGTCTGTGAGTCTCTGTGTGTGTCAATGTTGTGTATGTCTATGTGTGTGTGCGTGTGTGTGTGCGTGTGTGCGTTTGTGTGTAGAATAAAAATGATAATACTCAATGTCACATGTCTCTGTAACCTATGAAGGCAAGGTGGTGTTCATTTCGTAGACCTTTTATAACAATTTGTCCTTTCCTATACCTCATAACCTCATAGCAGCAATACGTGTGGTCCACAATACTGTCGGTGTCACTCTTTTAGAGGGACATTTTACCAAGTGATGACCATAGACCCCAGTCATGTCAAGTCAATTCAAGACAGTTCATTTTCAAAACCACCCAAGGAGGAACAAGAGCATATTTTACGTCATGTTTACAATTCTGGACATAAATACACGTAAAAAACACTAAGTGATGGCATGATATACAACATTTTTTTCGTTGACAGTAGCGAGAATAATCGAAATGCACTAGTTTCCTTAGTCTTTCTGTTTGCGGACACCTGGTGGCATCCCTATTTGATAGTGATTCATAAACACATTCTCATGACATGGTTGGAACCCTGTAATCAACTCTGCGTTTGGCAGATATTTCTGATGAATATGAAAGGGGTTTCATCTCTTGTATTTAGTCTCCTTGGGCATAACACACGTTTACAGTTAAAATCTTTTTCCTGTAAATACACAATCTTATATCTATGAGAGCTAAAAAAGGACATTTAAGTAGATGAATACATCTAAGGTACAAAATGTATTCTATTGTCTTTAAATTAACATTATGGATATTCTTGGGTCTAGGCATAACCAAAATGTTTATTTTATGTCAACATTCAGCATTTCAATGCTTGATGTCAGAATAGGATTTTTGTTTTCTGGGGCATGGCACCACAATATAGCCGCTATGGGCTAACTCCGTCAAAGACGCAGTAAGAGCATTGTACTTGAAAAGGTCAAAGTACCCACAAGTACCGTTTGAATGTCATATTGATATAATGATTTCTTTTGTATCTTTTCGAAATATTTAATAGGTCTGGTCTTCAAAAAGCATTTGGGAATTTGCTCATGCTGAACTCCTGAATTACACGAAAAGTTATTAAAGCGATGGTCGTGACAGTGAATGAACATTAAAGACTCTCAACTCCAGCCAATCCCACAACGGATATTATAGGCTTAGTCGCCTCAATGCATCGGGTAATTTGCAATGTATTAGTCTTACACGACTGCAGTGAAATGACCTTTCATCAGCAACACATGTAGATGGAAAATTCCTAAACGATAAGGGGACGAAGCGGACAGGGTCGTAATTAATTTTCCTACTGTTACAAAGAATGGGTATTGATAGGTTCTGAGACGCAAATGCACATGTTTTGTGTGACGACCAAGGGAATTATCAGACACAATCAGTCCTCCTGATCATTGGTTTCTGTCTTCGCAGTCACTCCGGGATTATATGCTTTGAAAAAGAATGCGCCCTACTGAAAAAGCACAAATCGATGGAGGCCGTTGAGTTGTTACCGTCCTAGAAATAGATGTGACATTTACAACGGCTGTTATAATAAGACATGTGGACGTGATCAATGACGTGATGTAATGAGACGCAATGTACATGAATCAGAGACCGGAAAGGACCACGGACAGGGGCGTCCGGTGCCACAATGCAACGTCAAACACGGGACTATTTAAGATGTCGTCGTGCCAGGTTAGGAATAGCAACATCGATAAAAATCAGATTGATATTTTGCTGAAAGTGGATCTGGGTCTTGCCAAAATCAATCAAGCTAAAAGGTTATGTTATAATGTTGGTGTTATGAGAGTGGACCGCCTCCGTGGTCTAGTCGTAGAGCGGAAGGTCCGGGGTTCGATCCCCGCTCGCGTCATACCAAAAGACGGTAGAAGATGGTACTTGTTGTTACCAAGTCTGGCGCTGCTCGGCATAAAGGGGCTAAAACAAGGACTGGTGGGCTCGGAGTCAGCATACTGTGTCTGAGTGGGGTATTCGTGTTAAACTGCGGCACCCTATCTCAGTGAACTGGTACTATGAATCGGCATCAGTCCGGACTTGTACAAGCAGCCACACACACACGCACGCATGCACGCACGCACGCACACACACACACACACGTCTATATAAGTTCAATAATCTTGGACGCGACGTTCAACCCAATTTCACCTCACCTCATCTATGGTGGACATATGCATAACGGTACACGTAACGGGTCTATAGAACTGTATGTATGTGATAATGTTTATTTCCTCATCGGTTTGTCTAACGCCGCAGTCAGCAATGCTTACACAACGGTCTGTAAATAATGGAATCTGGACTGAACCAGCCAGTGATTGATATAGCTTACTTTGCACTAAGTCATCCTCGCCACCGAGCCTGACCACCCGAACCACGGGTTATAGGTTTTGGGGAGCTATTCTAACCTAGAATTCCAACGGATTGAAGTTGTTTTAGTCTGAAGAGAACATAATACTTGATCTCTTTTACATTTGTTTGAAAGATGACACCCGTGAATGTAGTTCCGTCACTTCAAAATGTAAATTGAATAGTATGTCAGGGGTTCTCACCTTCATGAGTTCGAACCCCGATTCGCAGTGATTATGATACTTGGTTTGTCAGCACCAGGTGCGTGTGTATTTGTTGCCAGACGGCCCGTGAAGTTCCGGTGTAGAATAGGCCTTCAGCAACCAATGCTTGCCGTAAAAGGCGACTATGCTTATCGTAAGAGGCGACTAACAGGATCGGGTGGTCAGGCTCGCTGACTTGTTGATGCATGTCATCGCACCCCAATTACGTGGATAGATGCGCATGATGTCAATTACTGGATTCTCTGGTCCAGACTCGATCATTTACAAGCCGCCGTCATTTAGTTGGAATATTGCTTAGTGCGGCGTTAAACAACCAACAAACAAAAAGACTTTCACAAATGTATGAAAGAGTAGAATGATATCAAAATCAGAGAAGAGCGTTATAGATTGCATCCAGACTTCACACTACCTACATATGCACCACATACGTGTATACATCAGTAACATTCGAACGCCTCTCGTCTTGCAGTGGATAGAGTATATGTCCGGAGAGCGCAGGGGCGGTGGTTCGATCCCTTACCTGAGAAGTTAACAGATGGTACTTGATGTAACCCTGTCTGGCGTACGGCAAAGCAGGGATAAAAAAGGATCTCTATACTGTGTCTGAGTGGTGAATCCATTTTAAATTACGACATGGTATCTCAGTGGGCGGAAAGTAGAGAACCAGCATGTACAAATAGTTACACATCCATGCATGTCGCTATATAAGTGAACGCCACATCAAACCCATTTCATCTCACGCCTCATTCATCATTCAAAGTAGCAGTGCAGACAGAAAATGCTTATTTGTTTGTGTGTACATACTCTAACATACCTTATGTAGTATCCAGCTCTAAAACGATTATCGTTAGATCACCGCGTTTCGTTGACAGCCTAACCGTGCCAGTGAATAGGCTGGAATCTCAAATTGACTGAATAACTAAAAAACTAATGTAGTTCGTCATCGTTGATTCAAGCAGAATTACCCATAAAACAAGCATTTCGATTTCCACAAACACAAACGCTTTTAACATCACCGACACTAACCAGCTTCCCCGGACAACACTGGTACTCATGGCGTGTTACTGTCGCTTGGTAATTTGTTGAAATATAAACAGTAGGCTGCACATTGCATGAAGACGTGGCTGCATGCTGACAAATCACGCCCCATAATTACCGGACGAGAGCAGCCAGCATATACTCTTTCCCCAAATTTTATAAACGCGTTCTGGTTTTCTGCAACGCTCGTCTGCAAAGACACAGCAAGCCATGTTGGAACAGGAATTGAGTTGGGATAAAGATTAATCTGATAGGAATTGACATAGCTGACATCAATATTTAACGTACCTTCTCCCCTATTGGATGTGTTGAAATTGGAGACAGATGTTATTTGCCTTACCATCGTCATGTATGGTATCCGAAATGTCCTGTACATGCGTCTGTCAAGTCGTTGTAAATAGTTTGATAATGGGTGAGTGAGTGAGTTGGGTATAACGCCGCTTTTAACAGTATTTCAGTTATATCGCGGCGTGTCAGCTTAATGGGGGAGGAAAGCCCGAAGTCTCAGACGTTTACCACTTCGGTGAAACCCACGAGCACGGGTATGGTACTGACAAACCTAGAATTATAATCGTGGGGGAACCGGGATTCGAACCCACAAACATTGGTTTCTAGCTTGCCCAAGGGACGCAACTCTGCACAGCGAATCGCGGCGCCTTAGACGACTGGGCCACCCGTGCCCCCCAGTTTGATAATGAACGTATCCTAGGCCCGCTTGCACAAAGCAATCTTAACTAAGATGATCTTAAATCCCACTTGTGCACTGGTCCATGATAGTGGACTCAAACTATAGGGTCATAGTAATGTTTTAACACTCAAGGACCGCCCCCGTGGTCTCGTGGTCTCGTGGTCTGAACTGTTACCCTTCGCTGTTACCCACACGCTGATCCGCAATCAGTCACCATGCCAGACCATCCGATTCTCTTAGGTTCTTTGACAAGCATATGATAACGACCACCCGATTCTCTTAGGTTCTTTGACAAGCATATGATAACGACCACCCGATTCTCTTAGGTTCTTTGACAAGCATATGATAACGACCACCCGATTCTCTTAGGTTCTTTGACAAGCATATGATAACGACCACCCGATTCTCTTAGGTTCTTTGACAAGCATATGATAACGACCACCCGATTCTCTTAAGTTCTTTGACAAGCATATGATAATGACCACTCGATTCTCTTAGGTTCTTTGACAAGCATATGATAACGACCACTCGATTCTCTTAGGTTCTTTGACAAGCATATGATAACGACCACTCGATTCTCTTAGGTTCTTTGACAAGCATATGATAACGACCACCCGATTCTCTTAGGTTCTTTGACAAGCATATGAAAACGACCACCCGATTCTCTTAAGTTCTTTGACAAGCATATGATAACGACTACTCGATTCTCTTAGGTTCTTTGACAAGCATATGATAACGACCACCCGATTCTCTTAAGTTCTCTGACAAGCATATAATAACGACCACCAGATTCTCTTAAGAAGGCTCTTCGACAAGCATATAATGACGAACACCAGATTCTCTTAAGAAGGTTCTTCGACAAGCATATAATAACGACCACCAGATTCTCTTAAGAAGGCTCTTCGACAAGCATATAATAACGACCACCAGATTCTCTTAAGAAGGCTCTTCGACAAGCATAGGATGCAGAGGACTCCCCTGAACAGTGTAACTGAATGTGAACAAATTGTGATCTTTATGATCTATTTCAGAGTCATATGTGGTGAGTGATTGTGTCAATGAGTGAGTCAGTGAATGTATTAGTCAGTGAATCTGTCAGTAACTGAGTGAGAGACTGAGTGAGTCAGTGCGAAATGGTTTAAGCCATATGCACACAGTGTAGGTAATTGTCAAAAGAGAATAAACTGTCGAAACTTAAAGAGCATAAAAAATACCATATTCATACATTTCCATCTTCTGACGCACATTATCCACTGAACCATCATCAGAGCGCAAACAACCGTCATTTCAAGCAATATGTCACTGTCAGTAATGCACCAGGCATATCTCACCAAACAACAATGAAGCCAAGCCGACGACCGCATGTATCTCTGGCCTTTAACGAACACCACTAGTCGCCATTTAGCCCCTACTTCCTTCTTATATCCGGATTTTCTGGAACCATTTCTAATGAACTGGAGTAGAGTATCCTCTGAAGGGGTCTGCATTCTGCGCACACTGGTGGATTAACTGCCTTCAAAAGCCTCTGGGCACGAGACTAAACGTAATTACAGTGCCTGGAATACCGTAATGGAAGCAAGGGGAAGACACACCGAATACCTAGCTGTCTTTATGTTCTAATTTTAATGAGGCACACAGTTTGGTCCGGATATGTCACACACTGTAATAGCACCATTCCGGGTGTTGTTCGTATAACAATATAAAGTTGTCGCCTTGGTGTATAGTAGTTATAAATGTAGTTCAATGCTGCAATTAGTTTTAAATATGAAATGCTTTCCGGTGCGCTACAGTCAATAACAAATAAATGATAAAATTCTTTTTAGATCTATCACAAGTGTCAACGTGTTATACATGACGAAGGAACTGTCATTTTGACTTTCTGTGTAAGGATCAACTCCTTCCAATCCCAGCAAATGTTGAAGTTGAATATGTGTGTGGAGATCTCGATGAAAATCATATATTAAGTGCGTCCCTGTATGTATCATACACAGACCTATTTTAGTAGATTTCTGTTATGTCAGTCTGTTTATGCCACTGTATTACAAACTAATATTAGTGCACTTTAAAATGTGATTTGAAACGAGTTTCCGATTCACAGGTGACTTTGTCACACATATGAAGTAACAAATATTTTGTAAATGATATATTTGATAATTCATGAACAGTATTTCAACATAGAAATGTAATCTCTTATGTCTTAGATATTCATAAAAATATCCTTGCACAGTCATAGACTTTAAACAGGCCAATCCGAAAGAGTCATTTGAACATATTAGATATTGGTCACACCAGATTTTCGTTATGCGTTGAACGTGATCGTTTAAACATAGAACATATCCGAAATGCTCGTAAGTCAGATTTGGAATAATGATAAAATTTAAATCTATTTCAGAACTCTTTAATCTGAAAGTAGTTCTTATTGAATACCAAATGAGTCAATGCGGTACAAGAGTCCATGAATTTTGACACACAAACTGCCATCTGTGTAAATCTGAAATGGCTATGCTTATTGTGACCATGTTTTCGCAAGGACTATAAATACATTTTTGCTAACTTTCAATCACAACGGTCATTTTGCATAGTGATTGCCAGTTAACAACGTTTCACACCGTGAAGGAAGAATGTTGTATAAATCAATGTTTGTGTTTTCAGGCAGTAAGCATTCGTTAGAAAGACGAGAGTACAACGACGCTAATTACTCGTCCCTGTCCTTGTCATTTCCCTCAATTACGCCTTCGCGACATGACGATCTAAAATTGTCTCGTGAAAGGTGTTTCAAGCTCGGAATCTTCCCAGGAAGTCTTAATCTGTCTAATGCAAGCACTCCGTCGGCCAATGTTCCAGCTAAAACAACGATAACACCGACGGTTATAATGCCACGCATTAGACAGGTTAAGCTGTGTGCGATAGCGACCTGACAAACATGACACTTTGTACATCCATGGGCCGATGAAGCTTATTCAAGATTTATACACATCGATTTTGAGGCGGACTGGCCATTGTATTCTTTAAGTTAATTTTCCTAGGTGTCTCTTGTGATGGATGCTGTTTGGTTTCTTCTCGGCTTGAGGTTATAATTACCATTCTTGGTTTTGTCCCATTTGCAAAATGAAGAGGTTGTTGACAATGTGATGATAAAATGGCAAAATCGAGTAACAGAAATGTTTGGAATAGGATTATTGGTTATCACCAGTTCCAATAGGCTGTGTTTGGTTATGGCTAAAGGGAAATTATTCCAGCTTTTTCAAGCTTAAGCTTAGCTTAAAATACAACATATTTTGGAAACGCTATCATTGTTCAACAGATTTGCATGGCCAACTTAGAATATAAATGGTGGTATTTTCAGCCACAGTGTTATGCTAAATAGTAATGTGTCCAAGCATACAAATCTCTCGCATGACCCAAGGTTTCATATTTGTGCTCGCAGTGCGTTTTGCAGACAGACAATTTATTCGGGACTTCAGGCCACCGGCCCATAATACAATGGAAATATACTGTATATATATTTGCATGCTGGGTAGATTTTTATAATGATTTACCGTTCAACACTTTGTTTCCGTTCGAATTTTCATGACTTGGAAGACAAAGTTACCTAAGCCTTTTATAATTTGTTCGTTTTCAGCTGACATAAGTCTTATAAAATTCTCAATAGAGGGAGGGGTAACGAGAAGCATTGGAAAAGAGTTTCTTCTTGATCTGGTCACAAATCATAAGAACATGGACTTCATCTGCAACATGGTTATGTCCCTTCGAAAAACAGAAAGTGTAGACACGTTTATTATGTGGGATGTTGTTGTGACGCCCCAGTTCAACAGCAAGTGTGAAATTATTACACCGGAACATGGCTATAAGTCTACGTTGGTAAGAAGACCAAGTTATATATGATTCCACATTTAGTAATGACGTGAGTGTTTAGTACACACTCGTTAATAACCAGTTGCGACACATGTAATTACTATTTGGTTTGCGAAAACAGACAAAAGATGAAAGGGTACTACACAGTGTGATCTAATTTGGAGATCCGACAGTATATATTCATGAAATGTCCACTGAGATGACCAAGAGGGTTTTAAATGTGCTTAGAGAAGCAACAGCCAACAGTGAGAAAGCCAAATACTGTCTGCTATTATGGCATACAGTGATCAATTGACCAAACAGTGCAGTGCTAACAGACTCCCCAGTCTAACTGAATTTTGTCATCGCATTCACGTAGTACTTTTGTTGACTTTCAATAAATGACATTCATTTATTAACTATCCATCACTAAGGTTTTGATTATCGATTCTTGGTATTGTTGCATCAAAAATTACTGTTGTCATATGTAGAATGTAGAAGGGTGATTAATGTCACAGGTTTCGGTTATGAGTTAACAATGCACTTTCGTCATGACCAGTTATCGATGGCCTTGTTTAAACCTGCTTTATAACAGCCATTACTCGAGCAAATCAACATCATTTGGGAGGTATGAGCCCTGATCTGGAGAGTGAAATCATCTGTGTAATTCATCATGATGATTAACATTTAGTAGTCAGGATATCATTCATATTTGAATCTGTGGAGCCGTGTTATCTTTCTTTGGAAATTTTACATGAATATTGGAAAAGATGTAAAAATTCAGTACATTTTAATTTTTTTCAAACATGCAAGAATCACTAAGGCCTGTTGCATTAAGTGAGCGAGTTGTTTGGGATTAACGCCACTTTGAACACCATTCAATTATATTCCTGCGTCTGAGACAGCTTGTAATTGTAAGGCGTTCACCACGTGCATGGCTACGGTGCCCGGCAATAGAAACCAATGATCATTATTCATTCGACTCCCATGGCCAGAGGACCCTGCTTCGATAAAGCAACACATCTCTGCATATTGAATTCACGTAGTAGCCAATCGTGCCACCTATTACAGAACATTTTAGAAGAAACATCATCCGTTTGGAAAGAACCACAGCAAATTGCTTGAATATGTCAGCCCATAGGAAACAATTGTGAAGTGTAAACATTATTATAAATGTTAAAAGCATCGTGTTTAATTAAAGTGTTCATTTGTCACATTGAGAACCAGGTTTCCAAACTTGCGACAGTGTGTGCAGTGCATGAGTTGCCCATGGTATCGCCGGAATAGTGCTAACAATGTGCTATAATCACTTATTCACTAAATGTTTATGAGGTTCATGTCGTGGCTACAGCCAAGGCATGTAACCTTCTTGTCGGGTCTTACTGCACCTTTCGTCATCTCACAGTTCAGAAAGCGAGGCACACATGGTCTATGACATATTTTTTAGTGTGGTTGCCATTGAAACAACAGTTTATTTGAGATGGAGATGATTTAAAAAAAACTGAAATAGACCATGACAGTTATAAGCAGTTCGGTATGACTGCACTTCGGGCCTTGGTCGAACATGCAATACGTTTACTGTGGGCACAGGCCAACTTGTAACTCATGAACACACACACACACACACACAGACACACACACACACACACACACACACACACACACACACACACACACACACACACAGAGAGAGAGAGCCTTGTCCTTATGGCAACTCGTTTCATACACAGCGCTACCCAGGCAGCCTGAGCTGAAGGTAAATTGAGTTATACAATACATTCACAAGTGTTGTGAGAAGTTCCATCAACCCAAAGAAGAATATATGATTATTGATAGTTTCCAACGACAGCTCAGAAAACCTCTTTATCAATTTGCATTGTGTCAATTGTTACCATAAGGCCAGACAACCAACAGAGGGAATCACATAGAAGCTTAAACTTACTTAAAATCTAAATCTAAAATATATTCAACATTTCATATGTAAAAACAGGTTAGCTTTATCCACTAAAGACTGATACATGTGAGTCGATGCTTTATTAGCAATTTAAGTTCATACAAAGTCGTCTGGAGAGATCTGAACGTAGCAAACTGTGGCAAAGGCTCCAATTATCACCACAATGGATCTGTCGCTGAAGTCCTCATTGGCCCTCATCCGACGTAAAGTTATTGGCGGATTCCGTGCAAGATGGCTTCCAACCAGAACATCCTTTATCCCACGACATTTATACATCGACGTCCGAGTGATTTACTGGCCAGGCGGAGAAAGGCAGGAGAAATTTCCTTTGAAATGAGTAGGTTATGGATATTCGAGTCATTTCATCGGCGAAATTTCGCACCAGGAAAATGAGGGTAAGCACGACACAAACCTTGGATGTGTTTACTGTATAGGCACAGACAAAGCAAATAACCATTCGGCCCCAATTGAGTTTTGTAGGATGATAAGATAGTTGTTTATAAGTCTTGTACATGTTAACTTATGCCAAATATCATCAAATTTATTGGGATAGTATAACACATTTAAAAAAAATATTTTTTCAATATTGCTGACATGGACAATTTCTTATCATTCCGGTGGGGGCAATTTAAAGAACATCATTAAATCGTCAAAAGAGAACAAACTGCCGTAACTTAAAGAACATAAAAATTACAATATTCATGACTGAAATACATTTTCCGGTGGGGGCAATTTAAAGAACATCATTAGTACATCATATTTATCATAATTTCATTCCCAAGTTGGCAATGGTTGGCATGGTGTCACACACACAACGCATTTGCAGGACTGACCAAGTTCACATGGTTAAAATTGTTACTTGGTAAACGACCAGAGAACAGAAATAAGTGAGTGACGAATTAACGTCACATCGGCAATATTTCAGCCATGTTGTGCCGTAGTACAGAAAGCTCCACAACCTCCTCTGCACACCCAATGCCATCTAAAATATTAAACACGTGTAATGGTTGAACAATGTTCAGAAACAAAGAAAACATAGACAGTTATGCTTTGAACAATTGCTGGGACCCAAGATGTGTTGGGGAGCAGGAGCCATCGAAACGTTTACAACACCACACGACCACTCGGACATCGAGTCCAAATACAGAAGTTTAAATACACATTACATCCATCTACACACAACTTAATGCAGTGTCATGTTCTTAATTCAGAAGGAACAACAGTAAGGCGTTAAAAAATAGAGATGTTTTTTACAGAAGCTTTTGTACCGCAAAAACATTTAACATCCTTGCGTAAAGCTT
Organism: Haliotis cracherodii; assembly: GCF_022045235.1. NCBI lineage: Eukaryota > Metazoa > Mollusca > Gastropoda > Lepetellida > Haliotidae > Haliotis > Haliotis cracherodii. The sequence continues at coordinate 12,693,292 of NW_027266286.1, forward strand.
CTATCAAAATACACAAACACGTAAGTGGTACTCATAAAAAGCTATTACAATGAATCGATCGCTCACAATACTGCACATTAATATACATTCAATGTTTACACAATACTTCAATCGCCTTATATGAGATCATTGATGGTTATTTAGTTCCCACATCAATACCTCAAAGGCCTTATTTGAGATTGATTCGAGTAACGATGTTGACACAAAGACATTACCTTCATAAAAAAGTACCTTTCAGTGGTTTATTGATACACTTATTGTGGCAACAGGATGCTGATTACAAAGGTTAAATCCAAACCACAACTGCAGGTAATCGCTAGACCTATACCAACACAATTTGCTATACATGTCATAAGTGCACATATGTTGACTGTTTCCTATTTAACTTATAATATAATGGAATAGGCTATATGTTTATTTCGCATTGTAAATATAGAACTAAAATATGTTTGTTTCACCCTGCGGGGCAATCACGAGTTAGAACTATCACCATCAACGGGTGTTATGCAGGAACGGTTTGTGTTCCTGAGTTTTACATTCGTTCATACAATTTCGTTCTCAATACCTTGCAGTTAATTAATGACATAGGTGACAATGATCAATACATTTTTCTTTGAACAGTAAGGTTAGTGAGACATCCAATAAGTATGTAAGAACATCATAAAGACAGGATTCTCCTAAATGTGCTGCCCTCAGATGCCCCGATGCATCACAGCATGCAGCACAGACGCAAGATGCAGCCAATCAATCTTCGTCAGTGCATTATTGATGCACTCACCGAGGCGAAAACGTTATCTTTCCCCCCTGAAGCATAACAAGTACCACAAACAACCAAAGCAAATCTTACATCAACAAGTTTAAAGATTAAATTATGACACCTCGTAGTTTACTGCATGTGACAATTTTATCAATCTTAATTAATTACCGAAGGCATAATTATGAAAACTTGTCAACAAAAGGTTTCATTTCATGTAAATGCATCGTCAATAGCTAAATTAGTATAGCTAACTGTTTATGTAGTGCGTCCTGTTTTATCTGTACTGTTACAATATGCTATACGTATCACAGTCAGTGTATAAGCCCCAGTTTATGAAGATCGTTGCAAGTCGACAGGTCATTTGCCAGCTGGATATACAACTCCTGATACCCTCACGCATCATCAACATCAAGCTTTTGAATAATACACCGGGGTGAGCCGAGAACACAGGTACTTACCCTTAAAAGATTCAATTGAACATGAGCCACGACAAGCCCAATCCAAGGCACATGAGCTGTCCGCTGCTATCCCTACTGTAGACTGTGTTATCTAGATATCCATAAGGCCAACTATGAGCTAGGCTAGTGACTGACACACTGGGAATGGCTTCTGTTCCATCGTTCTCCCCACCAGCGCTGTGGTCATCAGGGAATACGAAACACAAAAATCAATGAGATTAGAACAACACAGAGCTTGCTATGCTCGTGCAGGGGCGGGGTGATTTATTCATGGGAATATTGGGCACCGTTCAACATCTTTTAATTTCCTATAAAGTGTGTATTGAAATTTGGCAGCGTTCAAATATACAGAGGAATCCTCAGTGAGGGGCCTAAAGGCGTTTTTTGGAAGGTCATCCACGTGTTTGAGGAGTCCGCGTTGGAAAAATGCCCAGATGCGTTTGGTCGATGTGTTCTTTTTATATAGAAGTCGTTCTTCAGTGACTGCCGTGACTCATGAAGGAGTGTTCTATTGTTTGTTTGTTTGTTTGTTTGTTGTGTAACCCCGCACTGATCAATAATCCAGCATTCGACAGCGATCTGTACATTATCTGGTCTGAACCAGACAATCCAGTAATTGACATCAGAGCATTGCAATTGAGACACGACGACATACATAACCGTCAGCGAGCCTTACCAGTCGGGCTTACTACATAAAGGGATGAGAAGACAATTAGTCACTGCTTTCATCTCCTGTTAATGACAGACATAAGGGCACATTAAGTGACAGTGTAACGTCAGGAACATGCCAATCACTACGTACATGTTGTAATTATTATTAATAAGTCTTGACCACTCAAAGCAGTGTCGGAAAGCGTGAGCTTGGACCCACGCTTTCAGGGTTCATGCAATCAGTCAACTAACGACACGACCTCTATAGTCGGTTGTCACGACAAGCGTGGGACACCGAAGACCTGTTTATCCCCGGCCAGCTTACATGTACTACTTGTATACGGTATGGAGGTTGAAGACAAAATACTGTGCAGCTTTAGAACACGCAATTGCAGGCGATGTAAGATCTTTATAATGACGCCATGGTCAGCATTATCTCAGGTGTATGGCGACGGACTGTTATTAGGCAAGGCAGGATAAATCAAACAAGAGATTGATATTATGAGCATCGTCCCACGGGGTCAGGGTACGATGACACGTTATCAACTTAATCACCGAGTCGGACCACTCGGTCCATTTAGTCAACTCTTACGACAGGCATCCTTTGCTGGGAGCCAAATCTAACCCAGATTTCCCACGGAGATGAGGGTGGTAACAAAATAGAAATGTAACTATCAACGCAATCAAATCCAAAGACTCCATATAAAGACAATGTAGACGTTAAAATTCAACCTGCTCAACGTGTGTTAAGGAGATTAATAGAACCATCTTCCCACAAACTACGTGAAACAAAAGACTCGCACCCACGTTTGTCATGTTTTGAATTTCTACGCACTTTCCGAAACGCAGCCTTGAAATATAATCAATACCCATTCAAACATGTTGCTATGGTGATATCAGTTTCACTTAGTGCCACCAAGCGGTCATTTTAGAATTACCTCCCCCTGGCGTATCGATCTTCCCAACTGACAATGTCCTTTGTGTGGGGAGATTAAAGAAACGTCTGCGAGCAATATCTCGAACCATATGGGGTCTCCGACTGCCGTTATGTTGTAGGCTACATACATAGTAATAGCAAATGCTCTCTCATCGATTTTTGCAAAGTGGAACCTTATTATCAAAAGATTCACTTTAATCATTGTCCTGGTATCGCAGCAACCAGGCGATCAATTCATCTGTAACAGGCAGTTCGGGGTCCGGTAGTTCTGAGTTCGAATCCCAGATCTGACCCCGTCCCAGGTGGTCATTCAGTATGTAAAAGTGATCCTGGGTTTCTGAACAAAAGCGATAAAACCCTTTCCATACTCATAAGAAACCCCTGCTAAAGGCAGAGTCGATTGTACAATTCCGATTATATCATGAACATGTGTTTATGAATCACTATCAAATAATGATGTGGTGCTCGCGAAAAGGTGAGCATATTCCGCCCCATCGGTGATACTTGTCACAAACACATGCGAAGGCAAGTCAATTATTAAATAAAAATAACCAACAAACATGGGAACGCATGTTACCACTGCTAACACAAATGGTCTCTTTCTGTAATTGTATACCATACTATATGTTTCAAAGGTTGTATATTGATCTTCCATATTTCCTCAGCCGGCAAAAATGTTGGAAGCAAAAATGATACACTAGGTTGCGTGACTCAGCCATACCAGGAAACGCTGATCGTTTATCAACACCATAACGTGCTTGTGTCCTAACCTATATACATGTTTTTCATACTTTTAGTCCGCCAATGACCTGAAAGAAATATCCAATGTTGCGTTAAGACCCCTCACTCACTCAGACCGCGAAAGTGATCTTGTGGATAGAGCGTCTGCCCGGAGAGCGGAAGGTCGGTGGTTCGAGCCCGGAGGCATTAAATCATAAGACGGTATATTACGTGTTGTTATCTTGTCTGGGTTTCTGTATTTATTTTAGAAAACCTGGACTGGTCAACTCGGAGTCAATATACTGTGTCTGATTAGGGTATACCTGTTACACTGCGGCATGGTATCTCAGTGGCCTAGGGGCGGTCGGGTAACGTAGTGGTTAAAGCGTTCGCTCGTCACGCCGAAGACCAAGGTTCGATTCCCGACATGGGTACAATGTGTGAAGCCCATTTCTGGTGTCCCCCGCCGTGATATTGCTGGAATATTGCTAAAAGCGGCGTAAAAACATACTCACTCACTCAGTGGCCTAGCACTATAAAATCAGCATGAGTCCAGGATGGCAAAATTAGCCCTCCCTCCCTTCCTCTCTTTCTCTCTCTCTCTCTCTCTCTCTCTCTCTCTCTCTCTCACACACACACACACACACACACGGACACACACATGCACTAGCAACCAGCACAAGAAGCAGAACGTTGTTTCTCTTCCAAAACCTCGCCAAGCCAGATATAAACAACAAACACACAACGTGGCTTCCCCTGTGGCACACGCCGAGGCATTTACTCTGCAATGAAATTTCCTTTTACAAACACCAGTAGCGTCACTAGCCTTGATCCATATGATCTCAGAACCACGGCAGTCACCGACACTGTAACATCTTACTGTAAGATACATGCATGTACCAGGTACCATCCATGCTTCGTGGTTCAGAACCATCCTCGTCACTGTGACGACATTTGTCTTGCAGCAAGACTGCCACGCCTGACAACAGAAAATGTTCATAACCATAACGCACAGGACATAAACATAAAATAAACAGACCGCACTGTAACGGCGACACCACAGGAGAGATTGAACTACCCGGGCTTTACAATTCCTATATATAACCCTCACGGTTGCGCCCTCTACCGTGAATAACCTCCCTTTATATCTGGCTTTACCCTAAAAAAAATCAATTTCAGTCTAAATCACTCTGTTCAACCGAATGAAATTTCTATTATGGACACAGAGGTGAAAGAGTTACTTCCCTTGTTTTATGTGAACCATTGTTATAATAACATCCATGACTTTATACTTATATAACAAAAGGGGGCCATTATAGGTTCCTTCCTTCCCCATTATTGTCATTGATATACGGCGTATCATCCACACAGCAACTAAATATCCAGACGAGAAGTATAATATGCCTCAAACATATACACGTACACAATCAATATATTTCACGTTTGACACAAGAGAATGTTCTTTTTTAACATTAGTATCACACTGTCACAAATTACTGTGTTATTTTCATGTGATTCCCATGGCAGGTTTCAGCGAGCTGACTTGTGATTGGTTGGTGATGACAGCACTGGAAGACAAGAAACACGTGAAGCTGAGGTAAAATCTCGTTGTCACTATGTCCAACTGTATCTACGTGAAAGACTGCATTTCCTCAAAGTTGTTAGAGACTCGTGAAGATCTAGGGTAGAACAGGTCTTCGCCAACCCATTCTTGCCGTAAGAGGCGACTATGAATTGTCGTTACAGGCGACTAAAGGGCTCGGGTGGTCAGGCTTGCTGACTTGGTTGATGCATGTCATCGCATTCCAATTGCATGGATATTTGCTCATGATTTCAATCACTGGATTATCTGTTCCAGACCCCATTATTTACAGTCCGCCGTCATATAGCTAGAATGTTGCTCAGTGCGGCGTGAAACAACAAACAAACAAACAAACAAAGTTGTCCATCAGAGTTATAGTGAGTGAGTGAGTGAGTGAGTGAGTGAGTATGGTTTTACGCGGGTTTTAGCAATATTCCAGCAGTATCACGGGACACAAGAAATGGGTTTAACAAATTTTCCCAATGTCGGGAATCGAACCCGGGTCTTCGGCTTTAACCTCTAGGTTACCCGAGGGCTCCTCATCAGGATTATACCAAACAAGACATTAGTACAGTTTTTAAAATGTGTATGGTAGACATTGCCAAATTGGATGCATCAGTGACAAAAATATGTCCAATGCAATTCCCTATTTTGATTTGTATCATATGTTCCCGTGTCTTTTCAGGTGAATAATTGAATTGCCTTTGCATGTGTTTGTGACGGGTGCCACCGGTGGGGCACCCTTCAAAAACACATGCAAAGCCAAGTCAAGTGTTCATCTTGAAAAAAACCAGCGGTAACGCATGGTGCCATAGGGAATTGCATCGGGCATCATTTTAGTCATAGATGCGTCAAATGTGGTTATGTTCTCCGTATGTCTAGCATAAGACCAGATTGCCTAAGCACCAGTAGCTCAGGGTCGTTGTGCCAGTGCGAGAGCAGACATTCTTTGACATAATACTCGTTTCTGTATCTACCTAACCGCCTCCGTGGCCTAGTGGTAGAGCGTCCGCCCGGAGAGCGGAAGGTCTGGGGTTCGATCCCCGACCGCGTCATACCGAAAGACGTTAAAAGATGGTACTTGTCGTTACCCTGTCTGGCGTTAGGCATTAAGGGGCTAAAACAAGGACTGGTCGGCTCGGAGTCAGTATACTGTGTCAGAGTTTGGTATTCATGTTAAACTGCGGCTGGTATCTCAGTGAGCTAGAACTATAAATCGGCATCAGTCCGGACTAGTACAAGCAACCACACAAACACACACACGTACATGCACGTCGCTATATAAGTGCAATAATCTTGGACGTGATGTTAAACCCCATTTCACCTCACCTGACCTGTATCTACCTCAATGGCACTCGCCCTCAACATACTCCCGCTCCACTCAGACAGTTTGTGAATTGGATTGCTATCTTACTGCTTGCGGATATATTTTATGATTCGATTTTTGTCAAATAAGAATGAAAGGCACGACAGAAGCTTATTCTCAAAGATAGATTTTAGCACCATCGTTTATAAATGTTTTGTAAATCGTGATTTATTAATGTATGATTCATGTTCGTCCCTAGTACGCGTTTCTAGTACTTCGGAAAACATCAATAATGTCCCTTTACTGAAGAATCCTGCATCTCAGGAATTGATGTCAGGGTATCTGAAGATGTCAATACCTTTAGATCAAAACACAAGACCATCCTCTTCAAAAGAGCATACGACTGAGCGCTCTTGAGCAGGCAGTATGTCTGGATAGGTAGCGCTATATAAATGCATAATTTGAATGTGACAGCTGGGTACATTGAATTGGTGTTTCGTTTCTATAGATACAGTCAATGTCAATAATTAGGCAATATGTACATTGACTGACATTTTCAGTCAATATGCACCTTGCCTGAGTGAATCAGTCAATATACATATTGACTGAAATGTTTAGTTAATATCGAATTGCCTGATTATAGACAGTGATTGTAACAGACATACTTTCCCTTCGACTGAAACAGTAATTCCTCCACCAGCCTGATATTTGTCGTGCTTTACAATGCGATATAAATGACGGGGTGGGGCTGTTTTGATCTCTGAAACTGTACCTTATTCATAAGCATATGCTTCAGCACGAGTTTGTCACAGCTGTAATTGATGGCTCAAGACAAAACCAAAAACGTTATTTATTTCACTATTTTGAAATGGAGTTAAAATGTAACGTTGCAACGACATTATGTCAGCCATAGAGCGTCGATATTTTGAAAGTAACCAGTTTCATAATTACATGAATATATTGAAAATAATGATTTTTCATTGGCCTTTGATTGTCTAACCCAGCAACCCAGCAACCTATTGTGTTTCCTACGAAAGAAAAGACCTTACAAGATTTTTTTAATCGTTGTTACTCTGCCTGGCGCTCGACAGTACGGGGATAAAATAAGTACTGGTCGGATCGAAGTCAATATAATGTGTCTGAGTATCCCTGTAACGTGTGGCAAGGTGAGTGAGTGAGTATGGTTTTACGCCGCTTTTAGCAATATTCCAGCAATATCACACGGCGGGGGACACCAGAAATGGGCTTCACAATTATACCCATGTCGGGAATCGAACCCGGGTCTCCGGCATGACGAGCGAACGCTTAAACCACTAAGCAGCCACCCCCCCCCCCCCCCCCCCACTACCCCCCCCCCCCCCCCCCCTTGCAGCAAGGCATCCCAGGGGGTAGCTATACTGGCATTTTTATTAGGCTAGTATAAGAAGTCATACACACTCGCGCACGCACGCACGCACGCATACATACACACGGTTGCATACACGTCACAAAAGCAGTGCAATAATCTTGAAGGCGAAACCAGACTTTACCTCACCGCACAAGAGTTACATAATTATGTTGCATTTATATACACACCGCCAAAAGAAACGCGAATACCACCCATGTTGGTTTATATATACAAAATAACTCATACTCAAGAGATATTATATTGGTTATTAACACTTGGTTGATTGTAAGTTTTGACATTAATTGATACACATTGGAAATATCACTTCTTAAAGTACATACTTCTCTATTTATCACCCAAAACTGGCTCTCACAGGAGATATCGCTTGGGTGAGATATAGAGGTTATCACGCGGGTGTGTTTGGGGATGGTAAATATCCTAATACAGGTTGTTTAACATCCCCAAACACACAAGCGTGATAATCTCTTTCTTCAATTCTGTGCTTGAAAATCGCTTTCCCTCTCTCACAAACATTACCGAAACATTGCAGCTTTTCATGGAATGTGCGCATTAATATATATTACGTCACGGGGTAAGAGATGTGTCAGTCGGACAATGACAGTAGCCAATATAATTCCAACTGAAACATGTTTCTTATACAATGGCGAAACAACATGTACGCAAAACAACAATTGCCAACACGAATTGTTTTTACTTGCCTTTCCCGACACACCATCGGTCTGTCCACTAGAGTAACTGCCCTTTGTCAAAGGGAAGCTACTCTAACCCTAGTCTAGGAGACTACGGCCACGGTCACGGTCAGGCGTTGTTGACAGTCTGTCCTGTCATAGCGTTACGAAATGCAGTCAGATGTACACACAGCAACAAAACGAAACAATGTAACAATTCAAACATATTTCGTCCAAATCCAACTATTTTAATTTGTGGAAAAGGTTCTAAGTCGCAAAGGCCTACGAGCACAGATATGGCTACTGGTCCCGCTTGGCTAGGACTAGTACCCTCCCAAAATTGTTTCGAAATTTATATCTCGGAAGTTGCCAAGCTTATAAAATGCCTTAGCTACGTCACAGTTAGACACTGATTTTTAGTATATTAGACTGTTCTGTTGATAATGAAAGCAATTATCCCAGTAGATTCTCCAGATTTCCGATGGTTAATTCTGACTCGATCGCCGAATGACAAGAGTGACGCCATGTTTGTTTGTAAACAGTGAAAGTAGTCCCTACTTGACCTTTGATATTTGCATCTCTATCCGCATATGACCCCAAAAGATATCATTTTTATCCGTTGGCTTTATCCTGCCGAAAAACCTACCCATAATATGATAACAAGCGATATCTAGACTTTAGATATCGCTGCAATAAAATTGCATCAAAATGCTTTGCAGACCGTTGTGACGTCATTGTTACCATGACGTCACATTCAATTGACACCACTTATGACTCTGCTACTGAAGCTGTTAGCAGTACTTTTTACACTTAAGACACTGCTTATTACTGTCTACAAACTGAAAAAGTTGGAAGAATGATGTTGGATGATAAATATAATCTCACCCTCGTGTCTTTTGATATCAAACATATCAACACTCGTTGATAAAAGTGGAAAAAAAACTCGGCAAGCCTCGGAGTTTTCCCACTTTTATCAACTCGTGTTGATATATTTTATATCAAAAGACACTCGGGTGAGATTCTCTTTATGTTTCCTTTGTCGGCAAGTATATAAAACAACAAGGTTATTGCTTTAGGAGGTTTTGTTCATCACGACAATACATTGATGTACGAGCCAGAGGTGAAGGTCAATGCATTTAGACCGCGATACATTGCCAGAGGTGATAATGATAGCAGAGAGTAGCTCCAGCGAAACAGAATAAAAACACCACGGACACCTTCCTTGTTCGTGGTTGCTGGGAAAGACTTATATTGATCACATAATTCGTGTACTTTACAGACAACGCATACAATGGTATACTTAAAAGTAGGGTCAAGATTGAGTTGGTTGGTTGGTCTGTTGTTTAACGCCTCACTCAGCAATATTCCAGCTATATGACGGCGGTCTTACCATCTGTTAACATCTCGGCTAAGGGATCGAACCACCGCCCCTGCGCTCTCCGCACATATAATCTATCCACTACAACACGGGGGCGTTCGAATGTTACTGATGCATACACGTATGTGGTGCAAATGTAGGTAGTGTGAAGTCTGGATGCAATCTGTAACACTCTTCTCTGATTTTGATATCATTCTACTCTTTCATACATTTGTGAAAGTCTTTTTGTTTTTTTGGTTGTTTAACGCCGCACTCAGCAATATTCCAACTAAATGACGGCGGCTTGTAAATGATCGAGTCTGGACCAAACAATCCAGTGACATCATGAACATCTATCCACGCAATTGGGACCGATGACATGCATCAACCAAGTCAGCTAACCTGACCACCCGATACCTTAGTCGCCTCTTACGACAAGCATAGTCACCTTTTTACGGCAAACATATTTTGCTGAAGACCTATTCTACCCCGGATCTTCACGGGTCGTCTAGATTGAGAACGAGAAACACAAAACAATTTCTTCTTGTTGATTGTGACATTGCGGAACCAATTGCAATCACCTTACTTAATCACTATACTTATATATTTATCTTCCAAAACTGTGTGCTATCAAGGGATCTCACTCAAAGAAATATTGCTGCAATGAAATTGTACCACAATGCGTTGTGACCGCTCGTCTCTCTGCCCCTGAAGCTGGTTGGGTGTACATTTGACACTCAACACACTGCTTATATCATTTGCAAACTAAAACGTGGGACGACTGATGTTGGATGATAAATAGAATCTCGACCTCGTGTCGTCTGACATCTAATATCTCAACATCTCTGAGTTTTGATGAATGATGAAGTGTGTTTACAACGGGCTAAATTCCATACATCAAATATATGCTCAAAGCGAATATAATAGGGATGCCAATTACGCACTTTACAATATGACGATAGCAACGCATCGCAACGCGATAAATCGCAAAGAGCAACGAGGCGTGGTTACTTCATATTAAAGCAATATTCTATCTTAACGCCAATTCTGGAGATTCGAACATGGGCTCGCAACTTGATGGCGTCGTATATTGGACAACGTTATTTTTGAGAGGGAATCGTATAATAGTGAGTGAGTGAGTGAGTTGGGTTTAACTCCGCTTTTAACAGTATTCCAGTTATATCGCGGCGTGTCAGCTTAATGTGGGAGGAAAGCCCGAAATGATGCAGGTCTCAGACGTTTACCACTTCGGTGAAACCCACGAGCACGGGTATGCTGACAAACCTAGAAACATAATCGGGGCGAACCGGGATTCGAACCCACAATCATAGGTTTCTGGCGTGCCCAAGGGACGCAACTCTGCACAGCGAATCGCGGCGCCATAGACGACTGGGCCACCCGTGCCCACGAATCGTATAATAAGTTGTTCCTCATAGATGTAGCTGGGCCACACAGTTAAACGCAGTGGCAGAACGATCGCATCCGAAAGTGGGAGAGTTATGACAATCGGTATGTGAGGATTGCGTTTATGTGCGTGAAATACCACACTTATCCCAACATAGCCGAGGTCGGATTTTAATCAGGGTGTCATCATTATTACAATTTGGGTAAATATTCTTAAAGCTTGTAAACTTTATCAACCGCCTTAAAGAACCTGTACTAATGTTGATACATCATATAAGAAATAAACGACTCGTGGTCGTTGTTTGTCGTACAGTTAAACACTGCAGGGAAAACACCCGAGGCTGCAGCCCTCATTGTTTATTCTCCCTGCAGTGTTTTATTGTTCAATACACAACTCCCACTCGTGGTTTATTTCTTAAATATGTACATGGTAATAGGAGCAAAAATGGAAGCATCCACACATACTTTCGGAAAAGGTGTGTTTTAATCAATTTCTTGAAATAGTCCAAGGATGTTGCCAGCGGGAGTTCATTACAGAGAATTGCTGCGCTAAAGTGGAAAGATATCTTGCCAAACGAGTTCAGTTTCCTCCTGTGGAATAAGCAGATGTTTGTCAGCAGATAGTAAGGCTCTTGCTTTTCTAGGATGTCACCTAGCGATCTGGTACACAGTGTGAAGAGCAAAGGACCAAGGACAGAGTTTTAACCGTATATCGAGTCCAGATATTTGTGCTCGTCAAAATTCATTAATGCAAGATCTTTCGACACTCAAAGGTTCTTCAGGTTTATTGAAAACTTCAACGTAGTCGTAGGCGGACCGGTAAAGAACCTGGGTAAAATAGGTCTTCAGTTACCCATTCTTTGCCATAACTATACTTGTCGGGAGGGGCGACTAACGGGATCGGGTGGTCAGGTTCGCAGACTTAGTTGATATAAGTCATTGTATTCCAAATGCGGGGATCGATGCTCATGATGTCAATCACTGGTTTGTCATGTTCAGTCTTGATTATTTACAGACCGCCGACATATAGTTGTGTAGATAGTTACACGTTGCGTAAAACAAGAAACAAACAAGTCATAGGCGACGTCCAACAGCCGTAGTTGTGTCGTTACAAAGCCCATGACGTAATAGTTAGTGACAATACCTAAAACGTGGTCAAAGGCGACAGCCAACATAATATCCTCGACATGATAATGACTTTGACGCCTTAGTTCGTGACAATAGTGTGAGGCGTAAATTGTTGTGTTCCGTTGATTTGCCGATTGCACGGTTTCAAGTTTAACAATATCTGCATGTCTCCACTGATATCGTTCATTATAAGAAAATATTACAACAGTGTAAATATCACTATAAAAAAAGTAATCATGTAGAAATATTAATAACTTTACCACTACAGATTTACCAGCAACATCCCACCATGATTATGACAACTTGTAACCAATGTTCCTTGAATAAAATGACAAATGTTTCAGGAAGTGATTGTTGTGAAAACATATTACTAGTTAGTTTGTTTTCTACTTTTATTGTACATGAATATTTAAATTGAAATGTGGCATATTCTCAGTCCTGATTCTGAAGGTAAAACATGCAAGTCTTTCATGACAGTAAAGTACTTGCATTAATAGGTAGGTATGCCTCAGCATTTCTTTGCGCCGCGTTGGATCAAATTTATCTGGTAAAACCTGTTGTTGAAATAAGTGAGTGAGTGAGTATGGTTAGCTATATTCCAGCAATGTCATGGCTGGGGTCACCAGAAATGGGCTTTTACACATTTGTATCCATGTGGGGAATCCAAACCGAGCCTTCGGCGTGAGGAGAGAACGATTCAACCACTGGGCTGACTCACCGCCCCATTGTCGAAATAAAATGTATTGTTCTCCAGAATTCATTTCAAAGATTCTATGATGAACGTGTGTGTAAACTAGCATCTGGATGCTTGTTTAATTTTTATCGTACCGCTTCAAGTCCTATATCATGGGGCATATTAGTGTATACACATTTTCCACGTCAAAGGTCACTGTTCCAGCATCGGTGGTACGACTTCCGGTAGGTGTTGGAAAAAGTCTATCACATCCCGATCCAAACTTGGAACCTTTTTCTTGAGAGGTTTCAGTTGTAGTACGTACGTATCGATTTCCAAATTGAAACAATATGTTAACAAAGAAATCTGTACGTGAACGAGTTTAGTTTGAAACCAACAAATGAAAAACAATCAACAAATGTTTCGAAATTCACAAAGTTAAAAAAAATCAATACAAATTACTGCACACCATTACAATGGCAGAACGCAATACAGTGGTTGTACAATATTCAATGGCAATATATAATATGATGACCGTGGCCAGTATCAAATATAAAAATACAGTGGTGGTCGCAAAAGTCAGTGACAATAATATATTCACCCAGCAGCGACAGCGATCAAGCTTCCGAGAAAGACCTAGGCAGGGAATCCGGGTTGATGAGTGATCTTCACACGAAGGCTGGTCTTGATATAATGAACTGTGTGAGAGACGAAATGTGAGAGAGAGACACGGGAGGCACGCTCATGTCCTCTTATATGCAGTCTAACTAACTATTAGAGTGAGTGAGTGAGTGAGTATGGTTTTACGCCGCTTTTAGCAATATTCAAGCAATATCACGGCGGGGGACACCAGAAATTGGCTGCACACATTGACACCCGAAACACATAATTACATAATAAATAATAAGCAAAAATTTATCATTAATGCAAGATACATAGCATAAGCGTATTACAAGTAAGTATTACATATATCAGTCACCCATTAGACCACTAGATAGACTGTACGCTATACGATTATAATAGAACATAAGCAGTAATGTACATGCAACACAATACCGAAATACAAGGGAGATAACTCCTTGACTTTCATTTGACAATAATATATACACAATAACGCTTACACATTCTGTATAAACATATACAATACTTTAAGACAGAAATGAATGATATTATGATATTACATTAAATGTGGTCATAACATTTAGATTACATCTTAAGTATTAGACAAATATAAATAACACAAGGCATACCGTGTGGATGATACAAGGGTGTATATCCCAACTGCCACACGTATGGCAACACCATAGATGATCTGAATAAATAATACATAAATTAAAACACTATATAACATTAAATAATACACACATTTTGTTTACAATGATTCGCTTGTATCACCTCTGAATCTGCACATTATAAAGCTTTTGAAAACTTCCTTGAAGTAAAACACTTTCACATATCATCTTGAAGTGATAGAATATATTCCAGTGATAAAGTATAGTAGTAGTTGTTTAGCTTATCTTATGCAGATATAAATATTTAGACATAATCAACATATATATTAGATTACATACATTTAGTTTACTTAATATAACACTTTAAACATACTGTATTATTTCAAGACAAGACCAGATAGAGATTATAACCATTTAACTCACCTAATTTAAAATCATCTCTTAATCCTTTGCTGGTCTGAGCAGTTCTGTCAGTTCATGTGCTGAGAGAGTATGCAGTGTAATCAAAACATGCAGTTTAACAATAAGTATAAGATTGGCCAATCAGCATATGAAGCTTCTGGCCATGGGGCAGTTAAAGGTTAAACAGGGCAGATACACTTTGCTATATCTGACTGAAACTGACAACCAGTTATATACAATAGATATATGTAAAAAACTAAAATGAAATTAAAACAAATATATACAAAAAACTACATCGGCCACATACCCATGTCGGAAATCGAACCCGAGTCTTCGCCGTGACGAGCGAACGCTTTAACCACTAGGCTACCCGACCGCCGCACTAACTATTAGAAATTTCCACATAGTGCCCCCACAACATAGAACATTCCACCTGTTTCTATAACACCATCACAGTCCACGGCATTCCGAAAGTTTACTTATCACACTAGCATCTAAATATCGTAACCTCCCCGAAACTGCTTACATCAAGTAGTACCACGTTTCTGACAACTAATCGCTGTCCAAAAACAACGCAATGAACGTCTACCGAATCTCAACAGAAACAATGTAACACAGTTACAATCATTTTTCAGCAAAAAAATACACTGCCACATAACCGTTTTTTATCTAAGAAGTTGCTCAAACGATGTGTAGGACTATTGGGGCCTCCAACAATAGGTCGAAATGATAAGTGTTTGGGGAGTCTTCATTTCAACATATTCCCAATTCTGTTTTCCTTTACTGTTGAGTTTATTTCTTGACTGTTGTGAATGTTGGCACTCGATAAAAGCTTGAAGTTTTAAGGATTGCAATTACATAAATAATTTTGTTCCTTTTCATGGAGCTCATACGAATATGTTTGATGTGCTCTTTCAGTTTCTGTACCACAACATTTTCATGGTCGTTAATTTCCCGATAGAATCCCGGTTATGTAATAATTCATTCGCATTCGCAGAATCTATAATGACATCTGCACCTGTATTAGCCTCGTTGACCACAACATAATGGTCATTTGTTAATGCCCATAATGCTCATCTCTCCTTAAACGATGAATTGTGTTTTACTCTTTTGGGATTATTTAATGGAAACTCATCCAGAACTCATCTCTATTTCGTTTAGGATTAAACCCACTTTTGTTTTTAATAATGGACGATTAGATTCATGACTCACGTTTAGTGCAGCAGCCTCCTCTGAATTTACTATATCTTCCCTTTCAAATCATTCAAAATATTCCATAAATTTCAATCCTCTACAAATATGATGTATATATTCACTTTCAACCTTTCTTTGTTCTTGTTTCGTGTTGGCGTGAATTTCAAACCCCGTTTTATGAAGTTGATTTCTGCATGGGTTAATGTTCTTTTGAGAGATATATTATTTGGGATCAATTCGTATACCTTCGTGCTTCTCAGTATCTATTGATAGTTTCTTTGATGATAGAAGTTAATATTATGCTTGGTTTCATATTTATATGAGGATGGTTTCTATTTTGTGTTTCTATTGCCATGTACGTTCTTGACCCTGGCGATGTTTCCACAGCATCTGTCACCTCGAGGATGGAAACCAGCTTTTTCCTCTCGTGTACAGACATATGTTATGCACAGATTCCACTGGACGCAACAGGCAAACTAGCGGTGAAAAATATATGTGTGGATAACTTAAAATCAGTTATGATTTAGCTAGAAATAAAAGAGACCAATGAGACCGCCTCATGTGTTTCATATTTTGATCTATGCATAAAGCTTCAGAGTCACATAAAAGAATCCACAAGACTGTAAGGCTAGGG
This sequence comes from Haliotis cracherodii, assembly GCF_022045235.1. NCBI lineage: Eukaryota > Metazoa > Mollusca > Gastropoda > Lepetellida > Haliotidae > Haliotis > Haliotis cracherodii. Next base: position 12,709,803 of record NW_027266286.1, read on the forward strand.
GGATGTCTTTAACTTTCCAATGGTCAATTTCATTTTGTGTAGAGCAATATTCCAGCTCCTCCATCCTTTTACTTTGGTGTCTACATTTCACATCTTTTGAGGTACAATCCAGCATCCCACGAAGATTTCAAAGCGCGTCAAATGACTCAAGACTCCCCACAGAAGGCCTCAGTAAAGCTTTCATAACGTTTTATAGCAGACATATGGAGAACAATTCTACGTTTGACATATCATGGACGTGTATTTTCAAGTAAACAACTGACTTGTCTTTGCAGATGTTTGTGGGACAGGATACGTTCACCTGTTTGCGAGCACCTGGTATCATAAATGTTGATTCATAAACACATACACATAGTATAGTCGGAATCGTACAATCGACCCTGCTTTTAGCAGATATTTCTTGCAAATAAAGAACAGAGTTTTGTTTTGCTTTTATTAACATCCTGTCATTTCAACTGCCAGGTGCCCCTCTGGCATCAGTCAGTGTAAGGTTGCTCGATCCAATCCTAATATATTTGATACTCCAGTACTCACTGCTAATGAGAGGATGTAGATGAGCCAGCATGGCTAAGGTTTCTTCTGGCCTAGACACAGTTGTAGCGGAGAGAACGTTAATACCGACATGTCACCTTCATTGTACTGATGAGGTTACCTGACACTTGGACCGAGGGGAGAACAGGAAGCGCGTTTATTAAATGCAGATATTTTCAGAGTCATTAGCTGGATTCCGTTGGGTCGTCTTGCAGAACCTGAACCAATAATTCACCCTGAAACCCTTGTCACAGATTTATAAAGATGAGGTTGAAAATTTGGTCTTGGAATTATTTCAATCTTTTTTTCATGTTTGCTGCTAATATTTTGATAAAAATTATACTCGCTGGGAAAGTGAAAAAGACGGAGGGAAACACAATAGAACATAAATAAATAAATAAATAGATAAATAAATAAATAAATAAATAAATAAATAAATAAATAAATAAATAAATAAATAAATAAATAAATAAATAAATAAATAAATAAATAAATAAATAAACATGATAGTCCATCAGTTGATGAGGAATGAATATGTGCTAGGTGATTACATGAAAACATTTACTTTTGTCATGTTTAAAAAAGGTCCGTTAAAAATACTTCATTTAGCCTTTTTGTGCATCATATAATGTCATTCAGCCCAATCTTTGAAAACTATTCCATTGAAAAGATTTCATTCCACAACGTATATTATATATATTTCTTCTTTTTTTTCGAAATATATATTGTTTAAATACACAGACTGAGTAAAGATGAAATTCAGCGCAGTGCAAATACCTTGATAATGATATCACACATATTACCTAACAACACTTCACACAACAAACAGATGGTTCACTCCTCATAACCACGAATTAACAGCCATTACATGTGTTAACAGAACATTGGCTCAAACATGTAACGAACACTTCCAAATTTGTACCAAGTGGACAATGTAGAACAGTCTTCTCAACCAGAAACTTAACAATAGCGGAATGAAGCGTGAAAGTTCAATAACAAGATCGTGCACAGTTTTATGACCACAAAGTACAAATAGATTTGAATAACATGGACAAAACCCTTTCCATTTTCATAAGAAATCTCTGCCAAAAGCAGAGTCAATTATAAAATTCCGACTATAGCATAAGCATGTGTTTGTGAATCACTATCAAATAGTAATAATATCAGGTGTTCGCGAAAGGGTGAGCTTATCCAGTTCCACTTGAGGCACCCGGTGCCAAGAACTAATCTGCCGGGAAAAAAAGAAAGAATGACTTGAAAGTTGAATTTGTCCTTAACTTACCATCGTTATCGAACGTTACTGCACTGAAAACAGTGGCAGAAATATTGCTAAAGCCATGGCACCCGTACCAAATACATCATCATCGAATAAGCATTTCGCGTTTGTGTCATTTTTAACCGCCACAAACACGGGTGTTTACTTTCTTTTGCCTGGCAGTTTACACAAAACAGTCACAATAACTGTGATCATGTTCGTAGTAATCAGATTTTCTTCTGTGGTGTACACATGGTCATTCATCAATTAACAATGGAATTTAAATTCAAATTCATTATTCTAATCTTGGTGGTGATTTGAAACTACTTACAACTGTTAGTAAAACTCAATTAATGTTCCCATTTATTTGTAACTTTCCTCTGTGATGTGCCCACATATGTATGGATATGTTCATTCTCAATGTACAAGTGATTGAAAGGAGAAGGTCGTTTAAGATGAAATTTCTGTTTTAAATCATTAACAATTTCTCATACTCATTAAAATGGCATCAAGCCACTCTGATCTGTCTTGATCAAAAGTTTGTTGTGCACACAAATCTATAAACGATCCCACTCGATATCATCATAATTATTGATACTAATGATCATACATACCAAGTGGTTTTATGATCTATTTTCAGTTATTATTACCTGTTGATATAGAATGTGATTGATTAGTCGCGTGGTCAACAGATTACGTCTGAATGCCATACACGATGTTTATGTCCGTCTACAAAGACTTGTCTGACCTGCCGGGTCCATTGTGGATTTGTCCCATTCTGCGCACTTTAACCCGAAGTGAACAGTCAAACCTTTATGGCAACATGATGCTGTTGTATTTGTCCGATAAAATTCCCTATTTTGACTTGTACAATAAGTTCCCGTGTTTTTTTTTCAGGTGAACAATTAACTTGCCTTTGCATGTGTTTGTGACGAGTGCCACCGTGGGGGCAGGATACGCTCACCTTTTCTCGAACACCTGGTATCATTACTATTTGATAGTGATTCATAGAAAAACATGCTGATGATATATTCGGAATCGTACAATCGACTCTGCTTTATGCATAGGTTTCTATTGGATATGGAAAGGGTTTTGTCGCTTTATTTTGAAATGTATTTGAAATGTAAATATAACACGTTTCATAATCATAAGTCCATAGTATGATTCTTACTAATCGTAACCATGTGTTTATGAATCATCACTATCAGATACAGATAATACTTTGTGTTCACAAATAGGTTTACGCATGCTGCTTCAGCAGTTGTACCCGTCACAAACACGTGCAAAGGCACGTAAATTGTTGACCTGAAACCAAAAACCATGGGAACATATTTTACATGTTACATGTCAAAAAGGGAAATGCATCGGACATCACGTTTGCCACTGGTGTGTCAAATTTGGTAATGTCCTCCACAAGTCCACAATAAGGAAGATGGTTTGTGGATTCCAGCTTCTTGATTTTGAAGAGCACAACATTTCGGAGTATATGCTTACTCTGTTATCCGAAGAATGAATACTAGAAGCAGAGAACATATACGTGTACATCTCTGATTCCTAGAATTCATTCACTCGATGAAGGAGAAAGCATACACTCCGAACTGTGTCTTCCTCATGATAAGGAAGTTGACATCCATTGACTTCATCCTCATGTGTATCACTTCTAAATGCCATTCAAAGACTTGATGTCTACAAAAAGACCGGACAGAGCCCTAGCACCAATTGCTCCAGTCGGTGTGCCCATGTGAGAGCAGAAACTCTTTAACGTGACACGCCTCAGTAAGTAACTGCGTCACATCAACCCACCATATTGAGTCACTGTCTCATTTCGGTAAATTTGTGACTTCGAATCCCTTGTTGCTGACATTTTTACAATTCCTTTTTCCAACAAGAAATGAAATACATGAATCATGTGTCAAATTTGCAAATATCCTCTTTATGTCTTCCATAAACCTTTTTGAAAACTCTACCAAGGCCAAGAAGGATGTTGATCTGATCGAACAACTGAACAAGAGTAATACGACGTATGACGAAGGTAAAAGTCATAAAACCTTTCTAAACAAAGTCCACTTTGGATTATTTCTCAAGTATAGTATCAAAGAGTTAAGGTACTCCACGCTATCGCCTATCCATACGTCTATACGTCTGATGATAAATCATATACTTTTAACAAATTGCGTTTCTCCATTATGCTTGTCTACTTTGAGATAATGGTCTACCTCTTTAAGTTGTTCGGCACCATCTTCTACTGCAGTTCTGGGCCGTGATCCACAAAGCGATCTCAGCGCTACGGCTGTAAGTCTGTGTTAAATCATGTGATGGCTTTGTAAAACGGCGCCCTGAACGTATATGTAATTATATGAAAATATCTGACGAAGGCGTCAAATAATCGGTACCGTGTCATGTTCTTCATAGTGTGGTACTCTTTGTTTACAAACGTTTTAATGACTTCAAGATCAGATTCAGGTTATGATGATGTGAAAGCTGCTGAATTTCACAATTTAAATAAGATGTCTTACACAGCTGTCAGGGCTCAGCAACACAGAAACCAATACAATCACTGATATTCTATTAGTTGATGAAATATTGATCGTCATCATGAAAATCGTAAAAATATGAAGAACAAACTATCTCTGATAGCTTTTGACAAAGTCAAATAATCATTTTTAGGCGACGACACAGAACCCATCGTTGTCATAGATACCGTCTACGTGAATAGGACGTAGATGCAACAGCGCAGTCTCTGTCCTTCGACATATTGGCATACGTTATGTTTGTTTTTAATTTCGATCGGAGTAATGATGTACTGCTAATCTCCAGGTCACTGAGATTAAAATCTTGGTGTTCTCACTGCAAGGGTAAATTTGATGAAGTGTCATCCCACGGCTTGGTCGCCTTTTTGTATTCATTTCGGTTTGGCTGACAATTCAAGAGTATAAGTTATGTTTGTCAAATCTCAGTAATCTCACAACAATGAACTTGACTTTTACTTACTTACTTTGGAGATTTAACGTGCGTTTTCAGACTGATGCGTATTTCGCACATGGGCCCGGCCAGGCCATTTAATGTGTTTCCGAAAGGGGCGAAAGTGGTATGTGCAACCCAAGAGGGGGCTTTAGGGGTTGCTTATATAGAATTTGGGAATTTTGAGATTTGGAATAGATGCCGATGGGATTGGGGAGGAGAACTAAGGGAGCTGGGTATGGTGGATGTTTGTTTGTTTATGTGATTTTGATTTGGTAGATTATAGTGTTTTTAGATGCGTTTTATTAGTTCCGTTTTGATTAAGAATACGCCTAAGGCCTTGAAGTATTCTAGTTTATTTTGTGGGTTTAGTATTGCTTCTAGAGTGAGAGCCTTGTTTAGATTGAGGGTGGTTTGTAATGTGGTTCGATGTGTTAGGTAATGTGTGCAGTGGATGAGTGCGTGTTCTGGGGTTTCTAGTTGTTTGCAGTGTGGGCAGTTACCTGTAGTGTGTTTTTTTATTTTTTTTAGGTGGTTATTTAGGTTGGTGTGTCCTGTTTAGTGATTACTCTGTCGATTTTTTTTTGATGGATGGAGAATTTTTGGTTTGATTGGTGGTTTGCTGAGTACTTTTTTAATTTGGCTATTTGAGTTTAAATATAGGTTATGCCATTTTTTGGTGATGTTTATGCTTGTTTACGCTTTTAACTTCTGATTTTGAGATGGGTAAGTTGAAGCTTATTTCTGGGATTTTGAGGGATAGTTTGGCTGCCTTATCGGCTTGACTTTTCCCGAGGGCATGTTATATATCTTCAGTAACGCCCTACAAACTCTGACTGATTTAAGGGTTTTACGTCCGGAGTGTTGTACAAAGTAAGACTTATTGCTTTTATCTTTGTCGGTGCTGATTATCAAGCAGGGTTCCATTTGCCCATTGCTATTTCTATTCTGTTACCTATCAGTGATAATTACTCTGGCTTCCCGTTTGCCCATTGTCCATTGCCAATTACTAATCAGTGATAACTTAAGACCTGGCTTCCATTTGTCCATTACTATCAGCGCTAATTACCGTAAAGTGTTGGCTTCCATTGTCTATTGCTAATCACCTATCAGCGTCAATTTTCTGTTGGCTTCCTCTGTTAAGTTTCCACCCGTTCTTATCTTATTACTTTTGTTGTTCTTACATGTACACATATACGCTCTCTGCCTCATAGCATTCATCCACTGCACACATTACCTAACACATCGAACCGCAATACAAACCACCCTCAATCTAAACAAGGCTCTCACTCTAGAAGCAATACTAAACCCACAAAATAAACAAGAATACTTCAAGGCCTTAGGCGTATTCTTAATCAAAACGGAACTAATAAAACGCATCTAAAAACACTATAATCTACCAAATCAAAATCACATAAACAAACAAACATCCACCATACCCAGCTCCCTTAGTTCTCCTCCCCAATCCCATCGGCATCTATTCCAAATCTCAAAATTCCCAAATTCTATATAAGCAACCCCTAAAGCCCCCTCTTGGTTTGCACACACCACTTTCACCCCTTTCGGAAACACATTAAATGGCCTGGCCGGGCCCGTGTGCGAAATGCGCATCAGTCGGAAAGCGCACGTTAAATATCCAAAGTAAATAAGTAAGCATTCATTCAGCTGATGAAGGAGTAAGCATATACTCCGAAACGATGGTTCCTAAAAATAAAGAAGTTGAAAAACATAAATTCTCTTATGTTTATCACTTCTAAATGCCTTTCAAAGACTTAAGACATTATATTTATGTAATCACACGACTGCGTGCGGGAATGAGCGTCCAGCAGTATGACGGCTGACAGTAGATAATTGAGTCTTGATCAGACAATCCAGTGATTGATATTTTCACCAACGATCAATGCTGTCGGGGTACAACGATACGCCATCGGCCAAGTCGCTGAATCTGACCACCCGATCCATTAAGTTGCCTCCAGCATAGGTTGGTAGTCGACAACGGATATGATAAACAGTTGGACTCCTTTGGACTCTCAGTATCAGTAGGGACACGGGTGGCCCAGTCGTCTAAGCCGCCGCGATTCCGTGTGCAGAGTTGCGTCCCTTGGGCACGCCAGAAACCTATGACTGTGGGTTCCAATCCCGATTCGCCTCGATTATGTTTCTAGGTTTGTCAGCACCATACCCGTGCTCGTGGGTTTCACCGAAGTGGTAAACGTCCGAGACCTGCATCACTTCGGGCTTTCCTCCCACATTAAGCTGACACGCCGCGATATAACTGGAATATTGTTAAAAGCGGCATTAAAATCACTCACTCACTCAGTATCAGTTCGTTAAAACTTAAACTCCTTATAAAATTAGGTTTACCTACTTAAGTATGAAATTAAAATCTACACCACTGAAGCTGACCCAAACTTCAAGCGTCTTTACATTCAAATTATACCCACGAATGCCTCATGCAAGGAAATGAAAGCATATATATTTTATAGTCGTGTTTATTTGATCCAAATACGCACTGACAGACTGGCAAAAACAATGTAAATGAAACTGTAACATAAAATTGTCACCAAAATATACACGATCGCTTTCATCACTTTACATAAAAATATAGTTTCATATATTTACATCTGGCATTACAAGGTAAGCAGAACATTAACAAGAAGAACACGTGTTTATATTTAAGACCAACGACATTTGGAGGCATAAACGGTAAAATCTTAGTTGACCGTGCATGACGTATACCACAATGCATTACTTTACGTATGTACACAATGCTCTTGAATAAATGTCACATAAATATCCACATCGACTTCTATAACAATACAGAGGCAACATACACAGACACTGTGTACAAACTGTATAAGGGCAAATTTTGTGGGGGTGATCAATATTGTACACTTTGATAAATATTGATCATGAAAGGACACAAGGTGTATATAACAAGTCTAGTCACCGCATTACAGATATCATAAATATAGGTAAATGAATTAAATAATAAAGCTGGAACTGCATTATATGTTATCATTATGACACAAGAATAAAGGTTCATATGTCTGGTGGACAAACGTGACTTTGATGTAGTGTTATTAACCATCGAAATAGATATTAATTCTGATGATTAGGAATCAATGGCTTTTAATCCAGACTGGTTTGTCTCTTGCATTGACAATATATATTTAAGATCGAACAGTCACCGAGTACTTACACCACCTGATGCCGTTAACCTTGGATCCCGTTAACTCGTGCCGATTGTATGGTGGTGACACCTAAAGTCTTCCTTTCCCTTGACAGTGGTCTATATCGTGGATTTGATTTAAAATAGCACATATACAATGCGATTTTGAAAACTGTATTTTGCTTACATCCGCATTTATTTCATTTTAATCACACAAAAGCTCTTAGGAAACAAAATGCAACCGCTGAGCCTTGTTCATCAAACTGATCTCAGACGGCGGTAATCCCAATGCTCTAAAATAGTCGTTGCGCTAGGATCAGCAGTAGATTGAAGTGGGGTGGAGTGTCGCCCTGTGATCTATCATTCCAAAGGTACTACATTATGCCAAGCGCGTGGGCAGTCATCAATATGTATGGAATTCTAATGCCACATGCATGCACGTAGACACTGGCAGGATATGGGAGAGGAGAACATCGATTTCATGACATAGCACAATGACGGCGCGCTCTTCAATTAGTAAAGGATCAAAAGAAAATACAACTATATCACTGAATCGGAGTTCCATATTTAAGGGCGCTGTGTGGTGAGATAAATCTTAGTATTGCTGCAATCGATTTTGTTGAAGCACAAGAACAAACTTGGACTGATTAGAAGTGGAATGTAGCTTCTGAGCAGCTCCCACTATATAAACATACTTTGACATTCACATTGCATTAGGTCAATATGAAAATATAACTTAAGACTACATCTGAAAATATATCATGATAAAACTCCAACTCTTCAATACGATTCGGATAAGGCCATAACAATTTGATTATTTGTTCTTCAGATTTTCCCGATAATAGGGGCTGTATGACGATTTATCTGCTATAATAATACCACATATATTATCTTTCTTGATTTATGAATGTTATGCCATTACACTCATATCTATATAACAATAATTTACTCGTGAAAATATACCCATGTTTTTTCGTGAACCTCGGACGGGGAATGTGTCCCATCACATGTAATTTTGCAGATAAATGTGGTGATTTGTACCTTGTTATGACATATTCATGTTAGAAACATTACTGACTTACCAGAATAACGGTAACAAGAAGCATAAATAACGGTAACAAGAAGCATAAAAAACGGTTACAAGAAGCAATAAATCAAATAGTTGTGGCCTGAATTATCCATAATGAACACTATGTTGGAAACACTTGATACATGGAAGAACATCAAAACAAGTTGCATTAAGGTTGCCCTATTCACAAGTACTATTCGTCGTAATTTGTAATTTCGCGATAAGCTGCAGTTGAAAGCATCTATGGAACTCATTTTACCAGGTGGTTGCAATATGATATATTACAATTTAAAAAGACTGTTAGACCTTTTGCCGCAATTTAATCCTCTGATAGCATTCGAAACCTTTGGCGTTGAAGAACCGCCCATGACTGTCTTTGAAACAGTTAACGTTACATACTAGTGGAAAGCTAAGTAAGAAAACGTATAGAACAAACAAACATTGTTCATCCACAAATGCAACGTAGCTGGTCTTGGTGTGCCATAGTATTCAGATAATAAACACTTAAGGCATTAAGATGAAAGATTATAGGGTATGGAGACAGTTGAGTTGAAGGCATTTGTACAATTTTTCAAAAGGTTTCAAAACATCCAAGAAGTGCAGAATTATGTACAAAGACATTACCTAAAACAAGACCTCTTAACGAATATATGTATAATAATGCATACATGAATCGTGTAATATACAACTACAGCATCACACACAAGAACCGTACTACTAAGTTCGAGTATCACAGCATCAGTATATGAGATACATGGTTATTGACTAAAAGACCAGAAGACGGCGACAAGAAACCCCAGTTGGCAGTTTGACCACTAAGTCGTGCTGTCAGATTGGACGTCCTACTAATGAAGCCAGACAAGGCCCGAAAGTCGGTGATCAGCTGAGGTCAGTCACCGTGGTCACCTAATTCTAGTTCTAGTCACCTGCCAACTGTGTGTTACTGTAACAAGATTCTACTCTGGAATGTGCTGCATGTCTGGGACATATCTGGGAATTTATCAAATGCCTTATATTAACTATAAACGGCTTCTACTTTGACTTGAAAAACAAAAGGATGATGTCGAGTGATATTGTTGTTATACTGATGATGAAATATATTTGAAATATTTCACCTTTTTAAAAATTAGAATGATGTTATCACCTCTTTACTCCTGTTGACAAAACGTCGTTCTGTATGTAGACAAGCTTTCATGTTCTGCACAACACATTCTGTAAACAATTGGTTATGTGTATGCTCGTAATATTAATATCAGGTAATATTTTGTAAATATTGTCACTGATGCGTCAAATGTGGAAATGTCCTCCACATGTCCACAATAAAACTTTTTAAAACTTCAGACAACTTCTGAGCAATGTATGACGCTCTTTGAAATTTTGGTAGATGGTGCAAAAACAAAAGTTGAAATGTAGACACCAAGGGCTGGAGCTACGTGAATATCCACATAAATGGAAAGTTGACTATTGGAAAGTTGACTATTGGAAAGTCAAAATCATCTGTCTTGTCATACAGTCTTGTGGAGGGTCACTCTTTATGAATCTTAATACATGGATTTAAATACGAAACCGACTAGGCGGTCTCACTGGTCTTCTTATTCTAAGTTCAGCTGAGTAAATCAGAAGGACTACTTGAGGGTTATAGAACGATATCAGATCATCGATACACCTGAAGCTTGAGTTAAACTTCTTGGCTACATTACCTTGTTTTGACTTTGCCAACCCGAGCAGAAATTCTGATTCATATGCATAACGAAACGGATCAGCAAGAAGGGGAGCGTAAGTGGTGCCCACGAGGATGCCACTTCTTGCCTAAATGTCATACCCCGAAATGGTACATAGAAGAAAGCTTAAAATAAGCATAACTTGAAACTTGCTTGTGACTTACTCATACCTGTATCACAATACTAATACTCGTTTTAACTACATTGTTAAATACATTACATCACTTAGGTGTCTACACAAACAACTAAGACGCTTCACATGCTTGGAAGTAATTTGTCATGATAAATCATGGAATGGAATAAATGTCACTCCATGAAAAATTGTATATAGTATATACGTTACACACAATTTTTCGACACATGGTTTTTCTTGTATGTTGTTTTCTACAATGAAAATAGGTTCACTACATTTATGTTAACATATCTTACTCAACGAATATGAAGTTAGAACGTAGTTGATTTGGTTTATTTGTGTCTCATACATGACGAGATGTATGTGGCTACAATTCATTCAGATAATATTCAAACAATACAGGTAAGTATCCGTAAGATGTAGTGTTTCTGGTAGACAAATGGCCATAGACAAACATTACAACTAAACCATTATATTCAGTTTACAAAATGTACAATGTTTACAATAGTTTTATGTACAAACAAATGACATCGTATGAGGTCCAAGCCATGATCTTCTATTCAGGTTACAAATGGTACGTATATTGATCTGTATCAATAACGTACAAGTGTTATTTCACTCAGCGGTCAAACAGAGACCTGGCTTATCCGTAGCTCGTGGAGGGGCTAGTTAACGCATAAGCACATATAAAGGCATGTGCAAAATACAGCAAGGACCCCGAAAGCATACTTTTCTCTGCTTACACTTTACTTTCCCAACCTTGCTTAAAAGGTGCTCCGGTTGGATCGTATTGTCTCATCTCTCAGTATATAATTTATGTAATACAAATACCAAAATAAAATTTTCACACAGGAATGGTTGATATTGATAAACAATAATTCGTTTTTGAACATTGGTCATTGCCACTGTTCAATCCGTTCACAATGTCACAATGCACCTGTGCCCCAAAGCCTCAAGTCTTGACCATGTTAGTTGGCACTAAGTGACAGTTACATTTAAACAATCCATGTATCGATTCCATCTTCAGGCAGTAACTGTGGCTTGTATTGCCCCATGCGAAAAATGGTCTCAAATTCTGCTCAAATCTTATCAGGTCATTACAAATACCAACTTGAAACGCAAACGATTTCCAATGTGTTGATAGTTTTGTAGGTATTCTTCAGTACACCAACTGCATATGTCGCGCATTCCCTGGAGCCACGTTTTAACAGCAATCAGTGTTAGCAGTGAACGATTATACGACTTCGCAAGGACTTGGTAGTTACTTCCTAAGGTTATGCCACATGGCATTTGACTTTCTCTGATTATGAAGCATTTCATTCCAGTGATTGCCTTCCTTCCCGGGCCTCTCCGGGCCCAGCATACACCGGCCAATGATCTCCCCGTGTCCAATCAGATCATGGTCCATGACACAACACTCCAGGCCCACCTTTGGCAGCACATCCGCCGGAACGTTGAAAGTAAGGGCCTCGTTCCAGACTGGATTTGTTGAACTACGTATAACAGAAGTCTTCTTTCTCTTGATCTTCTTTCCTTCAACAAGGAGAGTCAACCGGACATAGGGATCTGGAAGAGATTTGGGAAAACTCGTTATCGAGGTTTCTCTCATATCCGTTTTTATTTTTAGATGTTTTGTATGAAGTATCCTATCTGCAAATGTTACAACCTTCGGACTTTCAGTTATTGGCGGCGAGGGAATTTCGAAACAAACAATCTACAGGTCGATAACCATGCGCATGTTAAAATTAAAACGCCAACGCCAAAGAATTGCAGTCCCGAGTGTCCACCGAAACAGATTCCACTTGGTGTAAAATGCAAAATGGCGGTTGAATAATATGAATTGGTCATTGAATTCAGTGATTACACCAAGTGTTCGCGAAAAGGATCAGGATGTCCTGCCCTACTTGTAGCACCGCCACTCGCCAATGTGGCTACAATGTAAGCAGCAAATGTTTTATTCTGGTCATATCCATATGAAGATCCTTTGTATAATGTATTGCGTCTTGAGTTTCATATAAAGACACTGCTTTCCAATATATCAATTGCAATAAGATTTCATTGCGCAACGAATGGCAGAACTCACTAAGCCTACCTGCTGAGGGTGGGTTGTTGGAGACGGTCAGTTCTTTTGCCTTCATTATAACCACTGTGAGTCGTTCGGCTGTTGGGAGATAACTCAGTGACACCAGCAGCTCACCCAGTATACCAGAGGCCTAGAAAGAAGCACTATGTTTAAAGGGAGGCAGTGATCCACGGTTTTGGCCTTATTGTCAGTCCAGGTTAAGACATTGTAAATAGCAAATTGTAAATCTGTGCCACTTAGACATAATCTCTGGGTTAAATAGGTAATCATTAGCCGCTAGATTAATATATTATAAAATTGGAGTGAGCAGATAGCCAAGTGATGTTTGAACGACTTGCTAGGCCTGCCAATATGCCGTAGCCAAGTGCCCCTTTACTGGCTCTTAGAACAGTTGTAATATTGAAGAACATCATATAATAGATATAAAGGGTTTTTTTAGACCAATTTTTCGTCAATCTGGCTTCATTAATATAACATCAAGACAATACGTTTATCTTCAGACATTCATACATTTAAAGACAGAATTGTAATCTTAGCTTCACATCAAAGAACCTTCTTCCCTTTGTAAGAGACAGAAACCTCTCTCAGACTTCAGCTTAAGCGAGCATATCATGATCATGATGTGTAAAGAGATTGTTGTTCACGTTGACGAAAACAAAACCGGACCTTCCCTGAAGGTCATCATCACAGCTACCGGTTCTCACCTTTTGATGTTTCTGAATGTCACACCACATCTCGACACTATTGCTGATTTCAACCTTCCCTAGGTCAACCTGGACTTCTCCTATGACGTTATGTCGAGAGAACTTGTCATAATCATATATATGGAACACCAACAGCTTGTCCTTCACTTCGTCAAAGGCAACAGGGAACTTGAAGCGTTCGTTATAGTAAGGGTTAGAGGTCTTCCTCTTGACGGATGACTGTCGGATACGCTCATCAACACTTGGCACTAATGCAATACGTATGTAGGGATCACTAAATCCTCCTAGAAGTTCGGAAAGCGGCAGGTCTTGGGCTGGAGGACAAAGTTAAAATTAGTTAATCATGGAGAAAGGCAAAGAAAATGTATGGCGTTTGATAAGGATCCCTTTGGCTCATAATTTAAAATATGATGCCACAAAGCCAACCAACCAATCTTGCATGTGTGGGATTATGGGAAAGCAAAGCATGGAGGATAGACACAATAATCGAAAATCGAACAGCCTGATTTGACTGCGTGAAATAAACAGGTCTTACAGGTCCGACTGGCTTTGCACTATTATGATACAATCCATTTTGTCTTATACGTGTAAATCATCATTTCCAAAATAAGTTTTATTTCATGCAAGGAGGTATATAAACTCATCCTTCCTTCCTCATGTTCAATCGTAAAGCTTGTCATGGGAATTCATTAGTAATGCAAACTATTCTGTAATTCTGTTTAACCAACGTTCAAGTTAAACTTGTCGTCGTCCAGATGAAGAAATTCAGGCAAATCGAGCGGGAGTCTTGAATCTAATACAATGTAAACCATTTCAGCTTTGTGATATGGCTTTAGACATTCTCAATATTGACCATTTTAGTTCGATATCGCGGTTGACACATGTTGACATATAGCCTGCCTTCAAATTCAATTTGAAGAAAGCATCAATATATGAGTATGGTCCAGCTATCCTGAACACAAACATGCGTCAGTCAAGAGTTCTAGATGTTATGGATCAGTGACAGATGCAGTCTCTGTCCAATATAGACTCCAGTCCCAAAGAACCTGAGACGTTTTATCACATGATACCATACATGCAGCACGGACACAATACCCTTAAAGATCCATTACGTATCCAGACAGCACATGTGAGTGAGCATGGCTTCTTTATTCTTTTCCTACGCTGGAAACAATTTCACGAGCTGCTCACAATGAGATCAAAAGCACTTTCCCAAAAGACACACTTTTTGTAAATTTGTGTTAATGCGATTGAGTCTAGACTTATTGATTACTATTTACTTACAGAAACAATGTGTCTGCAACATTGGCTGACCAATAAAATGTGTTTCATGTCACTGCAGACTTCACCGACAAATTCTATCCGCAGTTAACTTCAAACCACTGACGTTCGGTATGAGCGCGTGCGTGTGTTGGGTTTAACGCTGCTTTGAACATTATTCCGTTTATATCACGGCGTGTAAGCTTAATGTGGGAGGAAATCATAACATGGTGCATTTACCACGTTACCAACGAGCACGGATATGGAGCTGACAAACCTAGAAACATAATCGGGGCAAACCGCGATTCAGTCCACGACCATAGGTTCCTGGCATGTCTAAGGGACGCAACTCTGCACAGCGAATTGCGGCGCGTTAGACGACTGGACTCTCCGTGCACCCCGCTCAGTGTGAACACATGTGTACACTTGTGCTACAATTCTATGTTGTGTACATTTATATGCTATCCTTGTAGTAGTAGTAGTTGTAATAATAATAATAATAATAATAATAAAACGCACGTAGTAATAATATATTAAAATATAATATTATCACTGAGACTAGTATTGGTAGTATTTTATTTCTGCGACCATCTGACCATTATTGACGATATCTGAAATGATTCGTTAATGTTTGCAGCGGGGAGGGTGGGTGTGGTCATGGATGTGGGTGAAGACGTGGACGTGGGCGTGGGCGTGGGTGTGGGTGTGGATGTGGGTGTGGGTGTGGGTGGGTGTGTGGGTGTTGGTGTGGATGTGGGTGTGGGTGGGTGTGTGGGTGTGGGTGTGGGTGTGGGTGGGTGTGTGGATGTGGGTGTGGGTGTGGATGTGGGTGTGGGTGTGGGTGTGGATGTGGGTGTGGGTGTGGGTGGGTGTGTGGATGTGGGTGTGGGTGTGGATGTGGGTGTGGGTGTGGGTGTGGATGTGGGTGTGGGTGAGGTCGTGGGTTTTGGTGTTGGTGGGGCCGTGGGTGTGGGTGTTGGTGTGACCGTGGTCGTGTGTGCGTGGGTGTGGGTGGGGCCGTGGGTGTGGGTGTGGTGGTGGTTGCTGGTGATTATGGTGGAAAGGTTTACGGGCAAAGTGGATCCTCGGAAGGTGATACACATGAACTATAATAATATGGTCTCCTACGTAGTGAAGAATGAACAAGATCGCATTGACATTCCAGACAAAAGTAGAAGATGCAATCAAACATTTTGCTTAACGAGGAATACACCAGGAAGAATCGAAATTGTGTCATTTTGCCCCATGCAGACAAACCAAAATAGTCCCAATTGCATTTTGATGAGCTATCTTCACCATTCTACATAAGGTCCTCACGAAAGGTTAAACACTTATTATCCAACAGGTCAAGTTGACTGATGCCGACTTTTTACTTTGTCAGAAACCCAGATTGTAATCAAGTGTAGTTCACAAACTGTTTTTTATAGTTTAATAGTCCGTCCATAAATATGTTTATATGTAACAAAACTTTGCAAAATGACCAAAAAATGTAAAGAAAGAAACATGAATTGATTATACAAATGTCAGGATCAAGGTCTTAACAAAATAACTCCTAATTATGTTCTTGAGGGCGGTGCCGTTACAAATGACAGCTGAATTAGTAACACGTTACTTCGCACGACATTATCACTAAGACTCGCCTGACCTTCGATCATGTGCACGACCAGATCCGACGTTCTGAAGTCGTAATTGAGCCTTGTGTGAAGACGGCCGTGACCGCCATCCAGGGAAGACTGCTGAAGAACAACGTCTCGACGAGGGTACAGATCTGGACGAATAGCACCTGCAATAGGAGTGAGTGAGTGAGTGAGTGAGTGAGTGCGATCAACGCCTTTTCCGAACACTATGCACCACAGCGTTGAAGGCAAAGCCAAGCTTAGACATTTCGAAAACGTTTACAATTTGTTAAATCTGCGATAAGGTATGGTACTGTAAGTCATAATAATCGGGATAATTCTGGGATTCGAACCTACGACTAACGAATCTCAGGATCAGGACGCAACTCTAAACATCGACTTGCTACCCCTTAGACAACAGGGCTGCAGAGTCCGTGGTACATGAAGGAAAGGGGGAGGTGAGGTGAAATTGGGTTTGCATGGGTGCATGCACGTGTTTGTGTGTGTGGCTGCATGTACTAGTCCGGACCGATGCCGATTTATAGTGCTAGCTCACTGAGATACCATGCCGCAGTTGAACATGAATACCCCACTCAGACACAGTATACTGACTCCGAGCCGACCAGTCCTTGTTTTAGCCCCTTAATGCCGAGCGCCAGACAGGGTAATAACAAGTACCATCTTTTAACGTCTTTTGGTATGACGCGGCCGGGGATCGAACCCCGGACCTTCCGCTCTCCGGGCGGACGCTATACCACTAGACCACGGAGGCGGCTAAAGAAGAGGGGAGGCGTGTGAGTGGAAAACCCTGCACTATTACAACATACACATCGTTTACCCTGATTATTATCTTATGACATGTAAGATGGATTTGTGTTTTAAGAATACAGAATACATATTTGTGCTGTTATGAAATTCTAAAGCTAAGTACCCATGGATGTGCTTGCTGCCTTACCCCACTAGGGTACTTGAGCACATATTTCACTGACATCTGTAGTGGTTATAAGAATCGAGTAACATCCATACCTTGGATACAGAATAAACATCCGAGATCAATGAGTTATCCGTGGCTGATAACACAGACCATCAATGACTTTAAGGATCTGTTATGGGTCCTTGCCGTCATGAATGTATAGGAGTACTACATTCTCAGTAAACATGAATGCAATCTGTGACCGATTAAACCATTTCACTATCCACTCATTTACCGCCAGGTGTGGGAAGTTAAATGCTGTCACTGAACTACATGCGATAGGCTTCGTGGTGCGTTGGGTTTATCGCCGCTTTTTAACAGTATTCTAGTTATATCACGGCGTGTCAGCTTGATGTGGGAGGAAAGCCCAGAGTGATGCAGGTCTCAGACGTTTACAACTTCGGTGAAACCCACGAGCACGGGTATGGTGCTGACAAACCTAGAAACATAATCGGGGCGAACCGGGGTTCGAACCCACAATCATAGGTTTCTGGCGTGCCCAAGGGACGCAACTCTGCACAGCGAATCGCGGCGGCTTAGACGACAGGGCCACCCGTCCCCTCGATAGGCTTCGTAGAATATTAAATCAGTATGTTATCGTCAGTGGATTGCTCTTACCAAAGTTGGCTTCAAACACCAGACTGTCAACACTAGCGTCGCTCTTAGCACTTAGACTGCTGGTGTCGTCGGTGAATTGCTCACTGCGCAGACTCCCACGTGACGTAGTAGACATGGATGCAGAACGAGGCTGTACCGGCCGATTCTCTTTGGTGATAGAAATTTCCTGAATAATTGAATGCATTGTGATTAGTAAGGGAACATTATTTACATTATCATTATTATATGGAACCAGTGTCAAACGATGAATTTTGTATTCGGATACTTGAGAAGTGAGTGAGTTTGGTTTTACGCCGGCGTGTCAACTTGATATAGGAGGAAAACCGAAGTTATGCAAGTCTTAGAAGTTGAACTTTATGGTGAAGCCCAGAAGGATAAGGTGTTGATAAACCGGGAATCAAATTCAGGAAAAATTTTGAGTTCGAACCCACGACACACTTAAGGGACGCATCACTCCATAGCCCATTAAAGCACCTTTTACCATGGAACTTGAAGGCCTTACAAACGTGTGCCATATCCCACGTATGTATTTAAGTCCGTATATGACTGTGAACATGGACCCATTATGCAATTTGTTTGTTTGTTTGTTTGTTTTAATTAGTTTGATGCTTAACGCCGTAAAGCAATATTCAGCTCTATGACAAAGGCCTGTATGCCTGTGCCCGAGTCTACCAGTGATCGTCCCCGAGCCTTTCACACAGTAATACATCTATCGGGATTCCAACCCGGTCGGCGTGTCGAAGCACCGATTTATCATGAAGGATATTCCCAGTCATTAAACTTAAAGTTCAAATACCGCTTCAAATTCACAAACTCTAAACCCGACAGGAAAATGCACAGTGGCGAATCAGGTTTTACAGCTAACGTCAGTCATGACTGCGTGTGTCACGACACTTATCTGTCCCGTTTTCGTGATCTTGACAGTCGGTAAATTCACCGTGATTACCTGGAAATCTCACATCTGGAAATACGCACCCGGAGTTTGATAAGATGTGTCAAGTTCGCGACAATAATGATTCTCCTATGGCTTGTTGTCAAAAAGTCAAGGCTTACAATATAGGGATTAATCCTGTCGTTTAATGGAAAAAATTCCCGTGTTTTTGGTGTAGATCACATGATTATGGTTGGCAGCCGAGGGCGTGGATCAAGGCCTTGGGGATATTCACGACACTGCCGACGGAAGCGGTAATGAAACATATCGCGATATCCTTGACAACCATCCATGGGTCGATTTAGCCCGACATTTTGCCATCAATTCATACCGATTGAAGGAGGATAATGCCCCTGATTATTACTCTCACAGAGTATTTTAAGCAAAGCATCAAAACATACACGAGGTGTGCATGTCAGCGGATATATCCTTTATTATTGCCTGAAAATACAAGTACCTGCTGCGTTTATACGTTTAGGCTGTTTAGCATGACATCGGGCATATGTTCCTATTACAACACAATAGACATGGATGGAACGGCCATAATTGTCTCACATTGTATGCAAGATACACTGCTATTCATCAGGGCAGATTTAGGCGTACAAAATCATATAAAACATTTACATATTTCTCATTTACTCGAGGACGTTTTCGCGACAACCGCCATCAAAATTGATTCCATTGAAACCACTTACGGTATTGAATTGCAGTGGATACAATTATTTTCATCCCTGCGTTCCAGCAATGCCAATAACATCAGGTGTGCGTGTTGTTTATGTAGGAATAAAATGTAATGACCAGTTGAACGGTTTTGCATTTACCTTCGTTCAGTGCTACATTGTCATATCATGCTTTCTTGATAACATGTAACTAGCTATCTGTAGCTGGGTGATACGACCATCTATTTATGGACATTGTATGTTATTCATAAGATGCCAAGTACAGTCATGTCAAAGAAAAAGACACGACTTAGATGTTTCTGCTTTCTTATCCTTTCACATTGCTACGCTTACGATAATAATGGACGTGACAACTTGTTTGTTTTTGAATGTTGGTAAACGCCTCACTCAGCAATATTCCAGTTATATGACGGCGCTCTGTATATAACGGAGTATTAGCATGACAATCCAGTGATTAATATCAAGAACATCAATCTTCGCAATTAGGATACGATGACATGCATCAACCAAGTCAGCGAGCCTGACCACCCGATCCCATTAGTCGCCTCTTGCGACAGGCATAGTCGCCTGTTACGACAAGCATGGGTTGCTGAAGACCTATTCTAACCTACACGAAAGGGTATGAAGTCTATATAACCAATAGCAACAATAAAGTATAATGAATGGGAGAACAAATATTTTCGAATACAATACAATGTAACTAAAATAGTGGATAATACATGCGAATAATATACGGTGTAACTAATAATATTCGATTGTTGTTGAACCCACCAATATGGGATGAAGAATCGCATCTGGTTCGGACAATCTAGAGATTGACGTAAAGAGCATCGATGATACGACGGGATACGATGACATACTTCAACCAAGTCAGCGAGCCTGACCACCTCTTACATCAAGCTTGGGTTGCTGAAGACCAGTTCTAGCCTTTGTCATCACTGGGTAACTGATACTGGGTAATAGTATTAAATAGAGTGTAATGGATAGTGGGTAATGAGTGCAGTATTGAATAAAGTGTAATTGATAGTGGATAATACGTGAGAATTGTATTGAAGGCAGTGAAGTGTGCTCCAGGCCTTGGTCTGTTTCTTCGTGCATATGAGACGGAATTTCTACTCGGGTTGGCAAAGTCAAAACTTGTAATTGTGCCAAGAACTTTAAGTTAAGCCTCAGGTCTATCGATTATCTGATATCGCTCAAGAATGATCAAATAGCACATTTACCCACCTGAACGAGCAATAAAAGAGACCGCCTCGTCTGTTCATGCTTAGATCTATGTACACAGATTCCGAGTGACAATAACTCTCCACATACAACTTTCCAATAGTCAACTTGTCCTTTGTGTCGAGCAGTATTCCAGCAGCTCCAAGCCGCTGGTGTCTACATTTTACAACTGTTGAGGTACAATCGAGCATGCTCTTTCTACGAATATTTCAAAGAGCTCAGAAGCTGTGTGATCAAGGTTACAACATTCAAGGCCTCAGCTGATGGCGATCAGTAAATAATCGTGTCTGGATCAGACAAATCAATAATTAACACCATGGGCATCTGGATCAAATCATACTGGATAAAAATTCGGAGAATGTGAAGACTCTCCAAACACTGCAGCCTTCTGCATTATCCAGATTGTCAGAAGGGCTGTATTCCTGGCAGCATACAATGATACTCCCCCAATATCAGTCAACAGTTTGAAAGGTACCAAACCTAAGGCACCGAGAACAATCGGTAGTCGGACAACTTGGTACTTGGGATGCAAGGGTGACATTTCGAAAGTGAAGTCCGCTTATTTGCCATGATTTTCATGATTTTAGTGACAAAATGGACAGACAATTCAATGATTGCATTGGATTTATCAAAAGGACTAGATCAGGCTGTATAGCTGCGTATTCCCAAACAATTCGTATTTATCACTTTCAATGACGCCCTCTTCATATTCTAGGTCGTACCATGGATGGACCTCTGTGTCAAAACCACAAGCTCGCTTAAGATACTGTGTTTGTGCCAAAGTTGGGCATCCACTGATCTTGTGTTGGACAGTCTCATCAAATGTGTTACATACATTACATTGCATTCTACATTTCATTTTTACATTTTGATGCAAAATCACACATTGACGGTTTCGAGCGGGACGTGAGTGTTCCTGATCAGCGAACAGAAAGCCTTAGATAGAAATGTTTCACTTTTCAGGCCAGTCCACTTCATCCAAGCGAAGGACCACTGGTTGCGTCTCACAGTTCCTGAACAAAAGTATGTTCCTCCCAGCCCTTTAGTTCAAAATTATATATTTTCAGAGATTAATTCGTTAGTCTAGTTGCCTACGAATAGTGGCAAATGCGGATTGACGTGTAGTAGATAAAATACTAGCGAATAGTATCTAATCATTGACAACAATAAATATTTCTTTGCAAATTTTCTATTTGAATATTACTTTTCACTATATCGCTTTATCGGTCCTATATTGGACATTCGAGGGGGCACGGTCATCGAGGGGGCACGGGTGGCCCAGTCGTCTATGGCGCCGCGAATCGCTGTGCAGAGTTGCGTCCCCATGGGCACGTCAGAAACCTATGATTGTGGGTTCGAATCCCGGTTCGCCCCGAATATGTTTCTAGGTTTGTCAGCACCATACCCGTGAAGTGGTAACGTCTGAGACCTGCATCACTTCGGGCATTCCTCCCACATTAAGCTTGAATACTGTTAAAAGCAGCGTTAAACTCATCTCACTCACTCACTCACTCACACAAATTGCCATCGAATAACAATTTCTTGTTTCATTTTTAGCCACCACCAAACATGGAATTAGTGTACTTTCCTTAGTCCGGCAGCTTATTAACTCTCTTACTTAACACTCTTCTCAATCTAAACTGTTATTGATGCTATTTTGACTTCCAAATCACACTGAAGTTGGGTATAGCTATTGCTGTTTCAGATTAATGGTGATTAGGACGGTAACCCTAAAATAACCAGTATTCAGAAAAAACCTCTTTCGCTCGCCACAACGCAATAAGGCTGAAACTGAAGCTATTCTTCACGCTCACAATGACAAAACAGATTATCCCATTGTGCTGCTCTGGATCTCGTCCCTTGTGCAGAGACAGCCAATTTCCTTGAAGATGTCGTCTCGAATCCAAACATCGCTAACAATACAGAACAGAAAGGTTATACCCAGGAAGTTTCCAGGAAGTTACCAGGTGGTCTGCCGCCTATCACGTGACCTTTACCGACGTTCCAGTGATGTAATTGACACAAACAGGAGATCGCTTCTTGATTGCATCTGAATCAAATTCATTGTACATGAACGCGAAAAAATATCAACTTTGTTTTGCGCGAGCAGATTGCATCACATGTTGCCTGATCTGAATAAGACTGTGAGTAGAACAATCGATGTTCACCAGGAAATTAAACCTCGCATCATCTTTACCGTCTTTCCTGTCCATTCAAATTCATTTTAAACGGCTCATCAGCAAAAGACCTCCTCTCTTTCTTCTAAAGAATACCATTGTCGGTTTTTGTTATAGGTGACGCGATTCCACATTGAGATGCTGTTTAAATCTTGAAAAGCAGTTTACAGTGAGCGAATGTTGTTTTGCACCGCAGCCAGCAATATATCAGACGTGACATGGCGCTTGTTATATTCCTTTCTTGCAGGCGAACCAATAGTTGTTAGCATGAGCAACGGTCCATTACGTTCGGGAACGATGGCAGGTAGTACGTTAATATAAGACGTGAACGCCAGCCTCGAGTATCCGATGAAATAGATTCCGTTTGGCCTAAAAGACAACATAGCGTTGATAAAGTTTCTGAATGGCTCACTGAAGATCAGTGATGACACCCGGTGTTCGCACATAAGATAAGCAGGTCCTGTTCTAACCATACCACCGACCACCCACACAATTTGCAACACCCCCCCCCCCCCCCCCCACACACACACACACAGAGACCACAACCGCCCCCAGGTAGGTCCATACGGTATGCAATCCTCCATAGACCTCTGCTTGCAGTTGTAAAAAAATTGGTATTTGCGTCTCTACAAAACTGATACGCGTACGTTCTGTACATAGGGAGGCAGCTGGAAATAGCACCCCTAAGCTGAACATAGAATATTTAGATGTCCATCTTGAACCCGCGATGCGATACTTTTCAGAATAAAATACCTTGTCAATGTTCATTAGGGTTAGAAATTGACAGCTGGTAGGACAGACCGCTCAGGATAACGATATTACACCGCCCACGCCACAGTAAATCTGCCTTGCAAAGTCCCCGTGTGCTGAAACGCCGTCTTACCCACAGATGGTCTTCAACATGAAATGCCATGCACTTGATGATATTTATGGTTGTTGATATGGTAATACCGTTAATTTGCTGCCCCTTTTATTCGGATTTAGTTCTCATTGGAATTGCCTGTTAGAGTTGGTCGTAAGAGCCCACTCAAACAGGTCTTGATCCGTTCCACAGTTTGACCTTGGTGATTGTGTGTCATTGTACCATCATGTTGAGATTGCTGAACATGGTGCAGCTACTAGCTTGTCGAGTCCAGACTTGATTATTATCATAATTAATGCCTCTAATATTTCTGGTTAGCGACTAAAAAACGACCACTCATGTGAGGTTAGAATTTATATGTGAGTGAAATGACATTTGAGATGTTTGGTCGACTGAAATGTCACGGGCTGCAACTGTAATGTTGTATGAATAACTCCCCAAGACAGAAGAAACGACACAGCAATCAGCGCCTACACCAGTGACAGATGACGGCAAAAAGGATACTGACTGCTGTTAAAGGTTACAAATTGCCTTAAGACGTTACAAAGGCTGATTTTACAGTCAAAAGTTTAAATTGAGTCGTACAAAATCCAATTTGGCTCTTCGAAGAGTACAACGACCACCATTCAATGAGAAATGAGATGGGTGAGAATAAACATACGAAATGTCTCACTGGTTCGGTGTTGCTATAAATATATTTATTAGTAGCTCTATATTTAGGGATGCTGAGGCCTTACACAGTTGTTACTGACAGCAGAGCAGATAATCGGATTATGCGGCGAGTACAAATAAAGCAATGTGGCAGTGCGGTGACCCCGTGGCTTCTTTAACATGAAACATCATGAAATTGTATCTGAACGAGATGTGCAAGAGCAAACGACATATGAGTGAGTGAGTGAGTTGGGTTTAACGCCGCTTTTAACAGTATTCCAGTTATATCACGGCGTGTCAGCTTAATGTGGGAGGAAAGCCCGAACTGATGCAGGTCTTAGACGTTTACCACTTCGTTGAAACCCACGAGCACGGGTATGGTGCTGACAAACCTAGAAACATAATCGGGGCGAACCGGGATTCGAACCCACAATCATAGGTTTCTGGCGTGCCCAAGGGACGCAACTCTGCACAGCGAATCGCGGCGCCTTAGACGACTGGGCCAAAACAACATATGAACTGCTGTGGTGAACAGATCGACATGCCATTAGGCCTTGAATACACTATACATGTTCAATAAGGAGATTGATGGCCTCAATTATCGGTTTTATGGACATCTCTGTGTAGTTGTTGATTGTTATCATTGCAATCGATGTAATGACAGTAAATGGAGAATAGGTACGAACTGGTGTATCTCGAAGCCAGGTTATTGTCATAATCGCGTTACGGTGCAGATAATCTTACAATTTTGCGTCGTTTTTGCTTATTGACATTCTCAATGTTCCTTGATCCTTAGTTGTAGAGATCGTTGCTGTCTGTTTGTTATTTGTTTGTTATTTAAAGCCGCACTTAGCAATATTACAGCAATATGGCGTCGGTCTGTAAATAATCGAGTCTGAACCAGACAATACAGTAATTGACAACATGAGCATCTTCGCAATTGGGATAACATGACATGCAAGTTCAGAGACACTGACCACCCGATCCCGGTAGTCACATTTTACGACAAGCATAGTCGCCTTTTAGGGCGAGAATGGGTTGCTGAAGACTTATTCTACCCCGTATCTTCATGGGTCTTTCCTGTCAAGCAGTGTGTTTAAAAATTCTCATCGTCAGCCAATGTAGGCTCTCCTTTTAATACTATTAATTAAATCAATCATTGTTTCGTCCTTGGCGGTGACACAAAGAAAGCTGTTGCACAAGTTTAATAAATATTACCTCTGGAAAGCGATACAGAATCCAAATGTGAATCGTTTTGTTATGGTTCGGGTGTCACGAAGCGCTTCAGAAGTATATTCGCGGTACATCGATACGTCAGTCGCACATGTTCACATATCTTTCCTTCAACATGGTCAGCGTTGTTAGTGCAAACTGCTGTACGCCTATCTTAAATTGTAGCGCTGATATTTATTTTTGCAAACGGGACTGAAGACAGGAGTGAGTGGGCATTGTCGTTAGCAGCGTTAACCAATATAACAGCAGTAACATGGCGGGGGAACCAATGGTTTACCTGCCCCAGATTCGATTATTTAGAGGCCGCCATGATGTTGGTAACGTCACTCATGTTTTAGGTGAAGAGTGAGTGAGTGAGTTGGGTTTAACGCCGCTTTTAACATTATTCCAGTCATATCACGGCGTGTCAGCTTAATGTGGGAGGAAAGCCCGAACTGATGCAGGTCTTAGACGTTTACCACTTCGTTGAAACCCACGAGCACGGGTATGGTGCTGACAAACCTAGAAACATAATCGGGGCGAACCGGGATTTGAACCCACAATCATAGGTTTCTGGCGTGCCCAAGGGACGCAACTCTGCACAGCGAATCGCGGCGCCTTAGACGACTGGGCCACCCGTGCCCCCTTTTAGGTGAAGAGTAGGCTTGGCTTTGTCTGTGTTTGTAACAGGTGTGGCGGGGCAGGATAAGCTCAGCATATAATAACAATAACAACAACAACAACAACAACAACAACAACAACAACAATAATAATAATATAAGGGCCCTGATCTGATGACGAGCCTAACCAGCCTGACTGTGCCAGGATCCCCCTAACCCTCTTTGCTGCATTTTTTAAATTTAATCTGTAAAAAATAAAGCGTACAACAATAATATTTAAACTGTTGTGTTTTATGTTATAAGAGCTCAATATATTATATTCACAATATTATAAACGACATATTTTGTACATTGATTCCTACCTGAGACCCTGACGTTAAAGACAACAAAGATGGCGGCTTGCACTCCCCGACAGCCTCGTATCCGCTGTGGCTTGTAATACAAGACGTTGCTCTGTGCCGTTTACGATAAAGTATGTACACGATGATGATGACGACAGCAACAGCTACCACAGAGACTCCACACACCGCACCAAGAAGCAGCGGGGAAACCATGGCAACTCGCACACCAAAATCTGAAGCAGAGATTAAATGAGTTTAAGACTTTAAAACAAAAAAATCACGAAAGAAAGTATATCCTATGTATTTATAAGTTTGAAATAATTTAGTACTGAATGGATTAAAGAATTTGCGGCATGACTCTGGTTCACAGGTAAATCTGAAAAAAGTCATCCTTGGAAAACTCAAGTGAGAAAAGTCTCATTCTTATTTACCCCAAAGTCATTCAATCAGTAATATAGGGATTTTAACAGCGACAGTTGACAGTTTAAAGCAACATATTTTTCGGGACATACATTTCTCATTCTTATTGTCGCCAAATAGTCAAAAGAAAACATAAATTTACCGAATTGGCGATTATGTTTATGTGACTGGAAAGACAAATACGCATGCAAATGATCATTATGAAATAATTTATTATCATTATCATCAATCGGATCAAATGTATCATGTAATGTATCACAGAATAGTTTCTATTTGAGTGTTTGCACCCTCTCCTTGCGCATGCTTCGCCATTCCCCATTCACTGACACACAACAACTGTAAAACAAGGCTTAGTTCAATAATAACTTGATCCCTTGTTGGAAAATCACTTCAGGGTAAAATCTTGGTGATGTTAACCGACTTTCCTGTATGATCTGAAAAAATTAAAACACCTAAACCTTGTATAAATACACTGCATGCCATGTAAACAAAATTCTATTCCTAATATTTGTCCAGGAGAACTGTGACACAACTGCGCATGCGTACGTTATCAATACACTATCTCCAAGGGTAAGATCCAGCTATAGAATCTATCAGCAACAATGACTGGTTCACCCGACTGTAGCCCACTCGCGTAATTAGTCTTGCCACCTACTGTTATTTGAGTCAATCTCAGCCTCTTATCGACCATAATTTGTGAGAATGTAAAGCGCGACATTTCCGATATAGCTGTTTCTCACAGCATCAGCATTAACCTGCAATGAATTAGTGTAAAAATAACAGCCCCGTCTGTCTCCCTCATCACTGCAACAATAGCTGCAATATTTACAAGACCGGCCTTTTGCATCAACTATAGTTGAAATTGTTTGTTCTAAAAAATCACAACTCACCGACACTGAACACTTTGGAGGAGCAAATATAGAACAATCGATATTGATGATTGATTATTATATTGGCCGTCCTTTGGCGGACTCCCGTGCAGAGCCTCGCGGCAAAGCGGGGGTGTAAATGACCTGGGATTCGTTTGACTCGGCCTCCTGCAGAAGCTGTTATTGTTATCGCAATTGTTTGCCATTCGCCGAATCTCCCTTCACCTGCCACGTTTCTGGGTGATTTCAAAGAGATAACGCGTTGCCAAAAATACACGCTAACAGAAGGGGATACTCGCCGCTAATCCGACAGCTTCCTCCCATAGTAATAAGAGTGTCAGAACCATGATGTACCAAATATAGCCCAATGATTGGTATTCACTGCAGGGTGTGCAAGCTCCACTGTGTCAGGAAGGAACATGCCCCAGTCTGTCGCAGGGCGTCGAGCTCGTTAAGGAGCAGAACAATCTGGTCTGGCTGCAGACATATTTTTGTTAATGTGCCATCCCATCTGCTTCGAATATGGGATGAGTTCGCAGGGAAATATTTCCAAAATGTGAATTATTCTGAGTAGGATTGCAAATATGTTTAAAAAAGAGTTACTTTTCTGGCTCCTTCAATTAATATTTAGAAACTCCAAGTCTGTGTTTGAAGATTTATTTCAGTCGGTATGTTATTGTATTCCTAACTGGTATTCGGCACCTCGTGCAGTTCTTCATAATCCATGATTTGGCTAAAAAGATAATGATAGATCCAATTGAATACTATATTTGGCCAATGCCTTTATAAGTTTAACAACTGTTACGGTCTGCGAATGTCAAGAGCTTAAGTAAGATTCCTGACATCTTGATATTGATTGAATTAATTGAAGTTAGACATGTCAATGCTCTGTACCACCGTTGTTTTTTCTTTAAAAATGTATGTGTCTGAAACTGGATGAATTTCCTTCACATTTATCACGTGATAACAATTTGATGAACAAATATATGTACAAAAGAAGAAGTTATTTTTGGACATATGTTCTTTACCCCTATTTGGTATGTAATCAACGGGATACACTTATTGCCATCCTTTGTTCAGGTCTCAGATTCTAAAAGTGAATACCTCTTTCACTGAGTACCAGTGTAAACCTCCCTTTCATGCACCTTTCACTGACTACCAGTGTTAACCTCCCTTTCATGCACCTCTCACCGAATACCAGTGTTAACCTCCCTTTTATGCACCTCTCACTGAGTACCAGTGTAAACCTTCCTTTCATGCACCTCTCACTGAGTACCAGTGTTAACCTCCCTTCCATGCACCTCTCACCGAATGCCAGTGTTAACTCCCTTCATGCACCTCTCACCGAATACCAGTGTTAACCTCCCTTCATGCAACTCTCAACGAGTACCTGTGTTAACCTCCCTTTCATGCACCTCTCACCGAGTACCAGTGTAAACCACACTATTATACATCCCTCACCGAGTACCAGTGTAAACCTCCCTTACATGCACCTCTCACTGAGTACCAGTGTTAACCACACTATTATACATCCCTCACTGATTACCAGTGTTAACCTCCCTTACATGCACCTCTCACTGAGTAACAGTGTTAACCTCCCTTCACGCAACTCTCAGTGAGTACCAGTGTTAACCTCTCTTTCATGCACCACTCACTGATTACCTGTGTTAACCTCCCTTTCATGCACCTCTCACTGAGTACCAGTGTAAACCTCCCTTTCATGCACCTCTCAGTGAGTACCAGTGTAAACCTCCCTTTCATGCACCTCTCACTGAGTACCAGTGTTAACCACTCTTTCATGCACATCTCACTGATTACCAGTGTTAACCTCCCTTTTATGCACCTCTCAGCGAGTACCTGTGTTAACTCCCTTTTATGCACATCTCAGCGAGTACCTGTGTTAACCTCCCTTTTATGCACCACTCACTGAGTACCAGCGTTAACCTCCCTTTCATGCAACTCTCAGTGGGTACCAGCGTTAACCTTTCTTTCATGCACCTCTCACCGAATACCAGTGTTAACCTCCCTTTCATGCACCTCTCACTGATTACCAGTGTTAAACTCCCTTCATGCAACTCTCACTGAGTACCAGTGTTAACCTCCCTTTTATGCACCTCTCAGTGAGTACTAGCGTTAACCTCCCTTTCATGCAACTCTCAACGAGTACCTGTGTTAACCTCCCTTTCATGCACCTCTCACTGAGTACCAGTGTAAACCTCCCTTTCATGCACCTCTCAGTGAGTACCAGTGTAAACCTCCCTTTCATGCACCTCTCACTGAGTACAAGTGTTAACCACTCTTTCATGCACCCCTCACTGATTTCCAGTGTTAACCTCTCTTTTATGCACCTCTCACCGAATACCTGTGTTAACCTCCCTTCATGCAACTCTCGGTGAGTACCAGTGTTAACGTCCATTTTATGCACCTCTCAGCGAGTTCCAGTGTTAACCTTTCTTTTATGCACCACTCACTGAGTACCAGCGTTAACTTCAATCTCATGCACCTCTCACCGAGTACCAGTGTTAACCCCCCTTACATGCACCTCTCACCAAGTACCAGTGGTGACAACACTTTCATGCACCTCTCACTGAGTAACAGTGTTAACCTCCTTTACATGCACCTCTCACTGAGTACCAATGTTAACCTCACTTTCATGCATCCCTCATTGTGTTCCAGTGTTTATCACACGTTTGAACGCACCTCACGGTGTCTTCATTTCTTTAAACAAGCACTCTGAGCAATGGTTCACTGTCCAACACAAGTCCCGCCCATTTTCATATCCGCCAGTCAGGAAAGAGTATTCATTTAGTTACCTAGTCTATTTTTCAGTTGATGGACACTTAAACGTAAAACAGTTGTTTGTGATCCAACCATATGACACGGAATCACTTGGAATATATTTATCAAACGTTATACCATGTGGAATCCATACCAAATTTTAGCTGATGACGTTACGCACACTTAAAGTGAATACTTTTCATGCAGTAACAACCCACTTCTTACACACTTATCGTAGTGTATACTTACGAGAACAACATATTTGTTGTACCCAATAAGATGTGAAAGCTTTAGTGACAATTTCAGGTTCGAAGAAAACACAAAACATAAAGCAACCTTGACTTCAATTTTGTACCATCTGTTTGTGTCCAAATATAGATTCCGCAAGACTTTTCACGTTCCTAATGGTTTGAGATGCTGGACATTAATGTACAATTATTTTCTTCACTTGCTTTCCCCTAACGGGGACGACTAAATTAAGTCCCCTGGGCGCCAGCTGGACGGGACTGCCGTAACGTATGATTGCCGTCAATTTGTCAATTGTAATGATGTTTTTTTTCTGAAGACAACGTTACCTTTCTTCAAAGCACGTTCGTACGCACGGTTTCGACCAAAGCTCTGCGTCAGGTTTTTCCTAATTTGCAAAATAAAAGTTGCGTGCAGATATTTTCAGCGCATTGATCGTCCTTTATTATTGATTATGAGCATTTTTCAGTGAAAAATAACTTCACATCCCCGGAGTACACGTGTCAATTATGATGACAAGAGGTTTTTCCTGAAATGCTGAAACAAGTTTTGCATACATTCCAAAACATGTTTTTACTGTCAGAATATATATTTTGGTGACTAATTATGTTTTAAAAAAATATTGACGTGAATACTCGAGCTGCGATTCAATTGTACGTCATTCATGTCTTGTGCACAGCATGATTTTGAATGAATTGTATCGTTTTTGATAAAAACAATTATACAGACGGTCAAAAAACGTGACAATGATGATGATAGTGAGCGTCATCATTTACGCACCAGTTGGTCGTTATTATCGTGTTTATTGCTAATATTATCATCAACAGTGATTTTGTAACGCAAATCTGTTATGAGACTCATTATCGCATCACGACATAAGTTCAACGGCACCTGTGCAGAATGCTTTGTCGTGCCAGGAAGTTATACATTACCAGCAATAACTGAGCATAATGGGTAAATAATTACATACAAATGCCATGACCCAACGCGTTATAAACGTAATCACCATGTTATACCACAGGGAACACTGGTAACAGTAAACTACAGCTGCCCAATGGTAAAATAAATGTCCTCACTAGATGGAGTTTCGCGGTAACCTGACGTCACGCTATTTTTGATAACTACTGTAACCTTTGAGTCGGGCCAAATTCAGATTCCATCTAAGCGTTTATTTAAAAAGTGCGCGGTGAAATTTCAGTCGAGATTTCAATTATCAACATATGAGAAGTACATACAAAACGTCACATCCAGAGAACAGTCAGTCATGATTATCTGCCGAAACAGATTCTTTTGTGTGTAAAATGCAACTGGTGGTGAAACTTACATGAAGGGATCAGTAAAAATCAGTGATGACAGCGGGTGCTTGCGAATAGGGTCAGCATGTCCTTGCACAATATATATTTTCGGGTGTCCCCGCCATTATATTGATGGACTATTGCTAAAAGCGGCGTAAAGCCATATTCATTCTCTCTCTTTCTCTTCTCTGACTCCCATCGTTCATAAATATCAATAACCCATAACAGATCTCTGCACTTAAGACCGAACCGGGCAACAATGATTGAATGCTTCTTTTTCTGCAATATGATTGCCATAATGGAATTGAATCTTCATGCTTTAATATAACCACGGACCTATATAACCTATACAAGTCCGTATAACACAGATGAATTTCAATTAACTGTTCTAATAAGGTATACTCGTTCGTTCTGTCAGTTGTTATCTTGTATTATGTGAACATGAACACTTGAATCTTAAATATAGGATAAGCACAGTGCAAAATGGATTCTCCTACGGTCATCAAGAACAATGGTACAGTTCAAGGATTCGATCCCTAGTACATCATGGCTGCATCTAGTGTGGTGCCATAGATAATATCGTCAATACTATTGTTTAGGGAAAGAGATCGTATCCCTATCAATACTAACGTAGTGAGTATAGCACGACGAGCAGGACAAGGGTAATAACAATACCAGAACGTGATTCTTTATACAATAAGGCTACATCTTATAGGACATTATGACCAAGAACTTTATAATAGGATAAGGCTCTGTTTCATAACACAATAACGTAGTTTGTGAATTTCTATGGAGTAGAACATATCACTGATTGAAAAGTATGCTTCTACACTACGATGCATTATGGCTGCCGGAGGATAGGTTGATGGTAGAGAACAAAGCTATACATAACATAAAGGACAATAATCTTACCAGGATAAGAGATACAAGCTGTCTGTGTGGCTTTGTGACGAAGATCAAAATGTGTTTGGATGCCATAGTCATGACTCCAGTAGCAGGTCATGCTTCAAATAAAGTGACCTACATATAAGTATATAGGCTGTGTTAGTCACGTTCGTGTTATTAAACCAAATAATTCATATTTTGAGTTTCTATATATGTCTACTATATCTAAAATACACTACCATTTCTTATTATATTATAATCGTCCAACGGTATGTATGTCAGGTTATTTAGTTTCACAAACATTATCGTATGTTGGATCATTCGATACAGTTCTACCAACGCATAATATTACGAAGGAATATAATCCGATTGGATCTTCTATCCATGTGATGTCGGTGTGCATGTACAGATCAATGTGGGTGTACACAATGGTGGGGTAACGATGCGTGTGTAGGACTGGGACTGCGACATCTGTTGCTCTGTGTCAAGCTGGGATATTCAACATACGGTGAAGTATTACACGGGATGTTTTCTCTTCTGGTTATACTAGTGACCTATTATTCCTTTCCACCTTGCGGTAAAACATTACAAATGGCTTAAATAAATCACCTCCATATGGTTAAATATTACAGGGACTTGAAGGTCCTGTACACCATACGATAAAACATTATACAGAACACGAATATACTGTACACACAATGAAGACATCAAATGTCATCTACAGAATACGGAAAAGCGTTACACAGAACTAAAATGTCCTCTCCACCATAAGGTAAAGCGTATCTCAAATGTCATCCTAACCATTCAGGAAAGCGTTACACAGGTCTCAAATGTAATGTACACAATACGGAAAAGCGTTACACAGAACTAAAATGTCCTCTCCACCATAAGGTAAAGCGTATCTCAAATGTCATCCTAACCATTCAGGAAAGCGTTACACAGGTCTCAAATGTAATTTACACGATACAGAAAAGGGTTCGACAGAACTAAAATGTCCTCCCCACCATACAGTAACATTACACAGATCTCAAATGTCATCTATATGTAAATTAGTAAACATATTTCAAATGTCCTCTACACCATACGGTAAAACGTTACTCATGACTCAAATGTCATGTTCACCATGCGGTAAATTATCACACATGACTCAAATGTCATGTTCACCATGCGGTAAATTATTACACATGACTCAAATGTCATCTTCGCCATGCGGTAAATTATCACACATGACTCAAATGTCATGTTCACCATGCGGTAGATTATTACATTGACATGTAATGTAATTACAGAATTCGGAAAAGCGTTACACAAGACTAAAGAGATCTCTCCACCATACAGTAAAGCATTACACTGATCTGAAATGTCATCTAGTGAGTGAGTGAGTGAGTTGGGTTTAACGCCCCTTTTAACATTATTCCAGTTATATCACGGCGTGTCAGCTTAATGTGGGAGGAAAGCCCGAAGTGATGCAGGTCTAAGGCGTTAACCACTTCGGTGAAACCCACGAGCACGGGTATGGTGCTGACAAACCTAGAAACATAATTGGGGCGAATCAGGATTCGAACCCACTATCATAGGTTTCTGGCGTGCCAAAGGGACGCAACTCCGCGCAGCGAATCGCGGCGCCTTAGACGACAGGGCCACCCGTGTCATCTAAACCATACGGTAAAGCTTAACGCAGCACTCAAATGTCATCTAAACCAAATGCTAAAGCATTACACAAATCTCTAATGTCATCTTTACTTAACGATAAAGCATTACATAGGTCTCAAAAGTCCTTTCCCTCATACGATAAAGCTTTACACAGCACTCAAATGTCATTTTCGCCATGCGGTATATTATATTACACAGGTCTCATATGTCATTTACACTATACACTAAGGCATTACATAGGTCTCAAATGTCCTCTGGGGGCAGGTGTGACCAAGTCGTCGAAGGCGCCGCGATTCGTTGTGCAGAGTGGCATCCCTTTGGTACGCCAGAAACCTGTGATTGTCGGTTCGAATCCCGGTTCGCCCCGATTATGTTTCAAGGTTTGTCTGCACCATACCCGTGCTCCTGGGTTTTATCAAAGTGGTAAACGTCTAAAACCTGCATCACTTCGGGGTTTCCCACATTAAGCTGACACGCCGTGATATAACTGGAATACTGTTAGAAGCGGAGTTAAACCCAAATCACTCACTCACTAACTCTCTCACTCAAATGTCCTCAACACCATAAGGTAAAACATTACACAGATCTCAGATGTCGTCTACACAATACGCTAAAGCATTACACATGACTCAAAATTCATCTAAACCATACAGTAAGGTCTCAAATGTCTTCTCCACCATAAGGTAAAGCTTACATAAGAATCAAATGTCCTCTACACCTTAC
This sequence comes from Haliotis cracherodii, assembly GCF_022045235.1. Taxonomy (NCBI): domain Eukaryota; kingdom Metazoa; phylum Mollusca; class Gastropoda; order Lepetellida; family Haliotidae; genus Haliotis; species Haliotis cracherodii. The sequence goes on from NW_027266286.1 coordinate 12,745,466, forward strand.
GGTAAAGCATTACGCAGCTCTCAATTGTCATTACCATTGAAATCGTCAACTCAAAACGCGAGGGCGCGGTAGCAACCATTAGACATATCTGCCAGAGTATATATTTGTTGTATATTTGATATACTAGTATATGCAGTGCGTGCCATTTAGGTGGCCATTGTATTGATATGTTAAACATTTCACATATGATTATCCATAATTCATTTACCTTTTACATTAGCTGACAAAGATGCCCACTATCAAGCAGGTTGACAAAAGCAATGAATTTGAATACATGTGTATATGTTTTGTTTTTACACAATCGGTCTGTTCATAATACAGATGTATATCTCAAATAGCCCCAGAGTGATATCACAGACAGAGCATTTTGTCAACCTGTCGGAATATGACCATTTGGTATTTGGCTTTAATGCAGAATGTAGCAGGATTAAATATGTCCTTCAACAATCATATCGATGAAGTGCAATGCTAAAGTTAGCGATATGACCTGCCCCCGTTGTATGTATTCCCTTCAGTGGTAGACTGTTTGTGGCACAGAGCCTCAACATAACGAAGCATTACTCGCGCCTAACACCTGCTGTCAAATTGTAGCCTAGCCCACGTCGTATTTGAACGAACTGGGACAGCAGCGCTGACAAGCCTATCTAACTGGATTCAGACAAACAAAACACTTACCCTAGATGTTTCACAATCAGGGAAGACGATCGACACTTTAGGTTTCCCCATGCTGGATATGTTTATGTGGTACACGTATGACAGTCCTCCCTCGGTGTATCATGGCCGAACGCCGCGTCCCGTCCCACTTAGCGTGTATGTATGTCTGAACCGATCAATAATGACAACTGGTTGCGATTTTGCAACTGTTGGTCTATCGTATAACAATATATAGTGACTGTTTGTCATCAGTTGATGCTTAGTCAAGCATATAATTGCCAATGTAGGTTATTTAACAAGACCCTCATTGCGCACCATGTTGGCGCTTGTTAAAGGGTCATTACCGTCAAACGATTTACAGACTGGCATGTTGATAAAAGCACGCTGTGTTTCAGATTACCAACAACTTCCCGAACTCATTCTGACGTCATTTCAAATCATACAATGTAAATACGTTTCTACTATGGCATTGGTCCAAGAATCTGGTTGCCATGAGTTTTCAGGGCCACCAAGGTCGCTGTTGCTCTTAATGCGAGAAAGAGCTATGGTCAAAGGTCATGTTTATTGATTATCCGTGGATTAGCTCAATCCCTGTGTTTGGCTCAGTGGGGACTTGTTTACGACGGTTCGAAAATGTGACCAGTATCCTCAAAAGCATCACATTCGCGTCCTTGTGAGGGAATCGATGTTATTATCTTCTACAAATAGGAGAAATAACCACAAATAGCCATCATTTGATGCAAACATATTGTGGGCAATAGTAAGAGCTTATATCTAGCTACTTTGACCATAATATCGCTATCAAGAAAAGAATGTTTCGGTAGTGACTGCATTTGAAATTAAATTGAGAAAGTGTAATGTTTGCCCTTGGATACGATGTATATGGTTGTATTATTCTCTTGCTTAAACTATCCTTTTATCAAAATTCATGTCTGTGTGTTTTTGTGGAAACACCACTTAATGTGTTGTGGGAGATGATAACATTCCTTTCCAGACATGATCGAAGCTTTTAGAATTCATAACCGTCTTAAAATGATAAACACCCGAGGGGTTTACTTTCTCTGCACAAGGAAAGGCCCTATGTACAAGGAACCAACATATTATGTATGTCTATGATGACGTCCACGACCTGTGTTAACATAACAGCACATCAACAGCATCAACAGTATCGTATCTACCACCACTTTTCAACTTGATATTCTAACTCTAAAAATAGAAAAAAATATTGCAATGAAAAATAGGAGTATTAGTAGATTTGACAGAAAATGAAAAGAATTACCAACCTACTTATTATGATATATCAGTCAATCCATAGTATAGTACCCACATCTTGATAATGTTTCAAGATCCTGTGAAGTGCTACACTTCTATACCTCATGTACCTATGTTACAGATATAAGTCTACTAAATTTAAATTTTAAAAAATAAAAAATAAAACTCTTCAAAAGGACTATGCAATTCATAATTAGAACGGGCACATGTCGGATATTCTTACGTATGCTTGTTATACATAAGGCATTGATCTGTGACGCTGATGACAAGGCGTGGGAGTGGGTCTTAACATTTGACATTCAGATAGAATCCTCTTGATGAATTTGAAACGTTCCAAAGGTTCGCAAATATCAGGCTAGAAACTGATGGTTCTTTCTGATTGGAGGGAGTGAAGAAGTGGGCAAACTGTTTGAAAGAGCACCATGGTATTCAAGTATACAGGGTGTTCAGAGTTTACCTTTTCTTATGCGTTGGTATGTGATATAAATTAACATTAAAACTTGTGTCTACTACGCGGCTTGAGCAACACGATTGCAGATACAGACACTTGTTAATTACTTAGTAAGGAGTTGGGTGTCACTCAGCCTTGTTGCAATCACATTGTATGCAACATGATATTCATGATCAGCCAAACCTTTGCTTCTTGTGCTGCCGGGCCCCTTAAGATTAATATATATTTTCAACACTGCTATATCACGGCGTGTCAGCTCTAAGTTCGACAACAGCGTAGACGTGTTTCATTGTAATAAGACCCATGAACACGATCAAATATATGATTCTGACAAAATAACAAAAACAAAATGATCTTGGAAAGGAAAGAACAAATCCACGCAACGCCGGGGGTTAACGAACGATATTAATGTCAGCGTAACGAAATATTGCGCATTAGTGAAAGCTCAACATTCACTACATGACACGGAACCATCACACATACGTTCTGAAAGAGAGATTATACTGGTTTCCATTTGAAATGTGACAGCTATGTATTAATCTACTCACCAGATACAGATTGTTTCTAGTACTGGTATCATAAGTTAGGAAAGTAGTTCACGCTTTGTCCGATCCCCATTTGGTGCAGTATATACAGCCTATTCCCAATGTCATCAGCATGATATAAATGGAAAATATTGGCGAAGCACTTACTTTAATATCATGTTCAACTGTCGTTAGATCAGAAATGTCCTGACGTTGAGGCACCACTAAGGAGAATTCATTCGACTCCCTTTAGTGACCTTGTTATGAAGAGGGTATGTTTCATGTTTCTTTTAAACATTTTAAAGATGCTTTTAAACCATTCACGTGATACCTTCGATGCATCTTTTGTGACCAAACATGTGACTCCAACTACTTGAAAAGAGTAGCAGAAAACCCGAAAATTGACTTAACTGGTGGTTATCTTAAGTGCAACGGCGGATGAATGAGATACCACACTAAGTTATAAACCCTACAGCTCATGGTCATCGTTGACAATGGACCTAAACAGCTTCTGTATACTATTCCCCTGTTTTCCCTCTATATTGATGACGAACCAGAGCACCTGTCCGAAATCGATAAGACTCTGTATGTCGATCAATCTAATATTTATTCTGCCAATAGGTAGGCAAACACGACGTGGTGTATTAGAGCTACAAACCACAGGATATCAATCATTTCCCTCAGGTTGAAGGATCCTCCATGAATCAGAAATCGCTGGGTATGATAACGCAAATACATAAAAGTGACAAAACCCTTTCCATATTCATACGAAATCTCTACTAAAAGCAGAGTTCGTTGCACGATTCCGACTATATCATGAGCATGTGTTAATGAATACAGCAGTCACAGAAAGGTTTTTTGTTTCTTCTGCAGAGCTACAAATGATATACCCAGAAGGCCCTGACGTTTGAAAGCTCGATTTTGGCAGATAACGTAACCATATCGTTGCTCATTATCGCCCGCCTGAGGCTGGGACAACAGCAGTACGCCGTGTGGTATTGCATGTCACGATAACAGACAGCACTGTCCTATACGTTCGTGACTTGTCACGTATCTCTGAAGTCAATTCTGTAATTGGTGCGAGTTTGTCGTAATATATGACATTTGACCGATAGATCGTAGTTAAAAATATGTTTTACTTTGAAAACGTTTAGAACTGAGGGTATTGTTTGATAATAGAACCCTCAGAGCCACTAGTGACGTCCGCTTTGACGTCGGAGGTTGTTGATACAGTTTTTGTGTGATTGTCACGCACTATATACAGTCAAGTGAAAAGTTCTGCTTTTAGAAACGTGAGATCCCTTTCGATTAACTCGCATCTGCTATATTGAAATGTCATGTATGATGAAGTCAATTCTCATTGATCATGTCACTATGCTAATGTACCGTTTGGCACCGAATTGCAGTCATAACGACATACTGTCGACGTTTCTCCTGGTGAGTGAGCGAAGAAGTTAGGTTTAACGCCGCTTTGAACAATATTCCAGTTATATTACGGCGTGTCAACTTGATGTGAGAGGAAAGCCCGAAGGGATGCAGGTCTCATACGTTTACCACGAACATAAGCATGAAATCTAGAAACATAATCGGGGCGAAACGGGATTCGAAAGCCAACGTCATAGGTTTCTGGCGTGCCCAAGGGACAAAACTCTGCACAGCCAATTGCGGCGCCTTAGACGACTGGGACCCCGTGCCCCCCGACGTTTCTCTGGAGTTTGTTACAGCAGAATTTAACTGTCAAAGTAATACATTTTTGTTTCAGCTTTTATGAATAAAAAAAAGGTTGATGGTATTATTAATATGATAAATCCCATTTAGTATTTTTATATTCATCAGACGTTCATCCCGTCTCACTGGGTTATCCTAAGCCGCGTTAAATAGTGAACTCATTCAACGTTTTAATATGAAACGTCAACGCCAGAGAATCCTTTCACAATTATAATGGCGTAGCACCACCGAAATATTTACTTGAATACTGTAATAGTTCTTATATTTTTGTCGTTTAATACGTGATCAGCTCTGTAGACGGTGTGTAACCTACTGACGATAATACTTACAGAGCAGCTATATTTTGTTAATTAAAACGAAAGACTTTTTAACAGTAGAACACCACGGTTGCTGGAATCAGAGAGTCTAAATGGATGACAGATATATTGCTGTTGGACAAAGCAAAGATCGTCCATTGTCACAGTTAGTCAATATTATGGTAATCAAATCTCGTTGCAATGGTTTTCTAACCATCCCTTGTGTCTCATCTGCGGGCACTAATTATTCTAGAGGAAGAGATTCTTGCAGTGAGTAGTACGTCGACTGTTTATCAATGGATGAGGACACAAGGAGGAGTCAGAGGCTACGGTTGTTAGAAACACGTAAATGTTCATGCAAAAGTAAACAGTACTAAAGAGATAATTGATAATCATTCATGCTACATTTGTAAATATGATTAAAAAGCCCTCTTGTGTGGGATTTCATATGCATAGAAAATATACGAACATCTATCAAATGAGTTTTAACAAACAATTATGTAAATGTTATGAATATACACTTGAACGATGATGTATGCTTTACTACACAAGTACGTAGTTCATACCAGACAATGAAGAAAACACACGTATCCACTGAGCAAATTGATTTCTTCACATGTCAGAAACGTAATGTTTGGTTTTAGACTTAACATTTACGACTATCCCCAAGGGTTATTGGAACATGTTATGGGATACACAGTTGAGCATCCGATCAAAAAGCATATCCATCAATATTTTCTTTCTGTCTCAAGCCACAGTGAAATCAATAAAAGGCCCTGCATCAAATCGATAAGACAACCATTACCATTACCACACAAACACGAATGTCGTGATCGTAGCTGACCATCTAGAATCATTGAATTCAAAGTATTAGTATCTATACTAACCTGTGGGTGAATCTCCAGGAAAGTCTTTCCCTTTAGGGTGGGAGTACATATAGACTCAAAACATATTGCTTTCCCTATCCTTGGATTTGGTGCACGCTGCAGCAAGAAATCTGATATATGGACACTTCCAGATGCGATTAGACCAGAAATAATCCCTTGAGTAGGCTCTGTGAGACCTGTAACCCCGTTGTCACCCGTAGCCAATGACGCCAAGTGGATTGTCCTGTCCTTTACGATGCTATTGACTTATGGACAGGAATTGCCCGGCTGATGTGAGAGCTGCAGTGACTCGCGCACGCCTTGACCACGCTGGACAGTTCACAAACTGTACTGGTTACCTCCAGAATAACGGCTTTGTGATCGGCGCGTGATGCTGAACCATTTGTCTCTGTAGCGTTCTGGTAGATGTAGCGAGCCAAGGCGAGGTACTGGCTGTGTGGGCCCTGTATCATGACAATTACCATATCACAAGGCTAACACAGTTCAGCAAGTTTGGCCATAGATGAGCGAAGGCAGGAATGGTTTTCTAGCAGCTAATTCATCAAGACACGGCGTTCGTTTAGTCAATGAACTTCTAAACCTTGGGAAGGTTCACCAGACAATTTGATAATGGTCGATCAAGTTCCTAACACGGGCTTTAATATTTGCGACACTGTTTCGGTCTTACAAATCACAGCGCAGGACCAAAACGGCGATAATGAAGGGGATTTCCTGCCTGTTTTATCAGAGGCTCAGACACTGGTGTCTGAAGGATATATATTATATCACAGGCCGTTTTGGAACTCGGAATGTCATAAAGCAAACCGACAGGGACACCAGCTACCATTATCACAATATAGAGCAATATATACAAAGGGTTGCTGAAAACAGTTTGTATTTATTGAGTACAATACTTTCCATGCTCACAAGCTGCATTTGAACAAAATACACAACCGGGCAGAATATGTCTGCGGGCGTCAAATATATAAAGCGACAAAATCCTTTCCATATCCAATAGAAATCGATTGTACAATTTCGACTATATAATGAGCATGTGTTTATGAATCACTGTCAAGTAGTAATGATAACAGGTGTTCGCGAAAAGGTGAGTGTATCCTGTCAAACCCGTCACAAACACATGCAAAGGTAAGTCAATTGTTCACCTGAAAATAGCATGGGAACATATGGTACAAGTCAAAAGAGAATTTCACCGGACATCATTTTTGTCACTGATGCGCCCAATTTCGAAAGGTCCTCCACATGTCTAACATAAAACCTTTTTTGAACGCTTTACTGAGGCCTTGAATGTTGTAAACCTTGATCAAACAACTTCTGAGCTGAGAGTCGTATGACGCTCTTTGAAATCTTGGTAGAATCTTGGTAGAACTAGAAAGTAACTAGGTATTCTCTGTTGATGAAAATACACAGACATTGGTTACCGCGCTATCATAAGGTGTCTTCAAATGAAACAGCTATCCGTACAAACATGGCGTCACCTTTAGGGGATGATGCTCTTTTCTTGCGAGTGTTCAAAAGGTTGGCAGCGGAGTTCAAGAGGGGAAGAGATAACATGCCACCACTGAGGACACTATTGATGAAACACGTGATGTTATTATGGACGATCAACGACTCCCCGTCACATAGCCTGTACAGTAGGCATCACTCATGAGCGAGTTGAGAACACATTTTATTGTATTTAGTAGCTGCTCAACGATTGCCAATATTGCTGTCGCATTCAAAGCGACGATTCACACAAACGAGGGGTAGCTCATATGTATTCTTATTTTACACGTTACATAAACTAAACACATCTGCTCATAAGGCCTCAGTCGAACATGTCTTATAACTTTCACTAGAAAGTATCAAATTAACCTTTGAAAGGAAAGGAGCATGGCGCAGTTCATTTGATCATGCCTATTGTCCGAGTGATATAACTGAGTATGTTTCAGTGAGGAGGATGCTGATATCGACGTGATCATAAGGTTATGAGCAATAACAGTCGTTATCATCTGTTAGTGGACGCAAATTTGATGCTAGTCATTGATGGGCTGTGGTGACAACGGAAGCAATAATCACCATACATGCGTAGACACTGTAGTCAAAGCATAGATGGTAGTTTGTGTCCGTTGATTGTTATTCCAGTTGACTTGTTGACGATATGTTTAAGAAATCAATATTATTACGATAGTATTATGATTTAATAGATAATTTTACAGAGTTCAATCGTCGTTCCTGAATTACGTCAGTGTGAAGGATTGTTATGTGGCAGCAGAGATTGTTATAAATAAAAACATTTACAGAACCATAAGCAATCTCTGCTGAAGTCGATTCGGACTATATACCAAGCAAGTAAGTATATTTATAGTGATTGTCAGTGGCAGCAAATGAATGAAACGATCGTAAAATGTCGAACGGTAAGATAAAACAGGAAAGTGTGATTTAGTGTTACCGCCCCTGTTGATGTAAACAACCATGACGAGCTTGATCTTTCAAGAAGTTCCGTGATGTTTCTAGAAGGCTGGTGGTTCCTATATAAGAGCGATACGTGGGTGATTCGATGTTTTTTACTATTATTATTATTTACGTCATATCTACTTGCCAAGTGCGGACGGGGTATCTATCTGAACAAAGAATACCTGCCAGCAAAACAAGAGGAGTCGTATGGGCCCAGTAGGGGAGTTAGATGAGCCTGGAGGGGGTGTTTTGAGCCTGGCCAGGGAGTCATATGGGCCTAGTAGGGGAGTTAGATGAGCCTGGAGGGGGTGTTTTGAGCCTGGCCAGGGGAGTCATATGGGCCCAGTGGAGCCTGGCCAGGGGAGTCATATGGGCCCAGTGGGGAGTTAGATGAGCCTGGAGGGAGTGTTTTGAGCCTGGCCAGGGAAGTCATATGGGCCCAGTGGAGCCTGTCCAGGGGAGTCATATGGGCCCAGTAGGGGAGTTAGATGAGCCTGGGGGGAGTGTTTTGAGCCTGGCCAGAGGAGTCATATTGGCCCAGTGGGGAGTTAGATGAGCCTGGAGGGAGTGTTTTGAGCCTGGAAAGGGGAGTCATATGGGACCAGTGGAGCCTGTCCAGGGGAGTCATATGGGCCCAGTAGGGGAGTTAGATGAGCCTGGGGGGAGTGTTTTGAGCCTGGCCAGAGGAGTCATATTGGCCCAGTGGGGAGTTAGATGAGCCTGGAGGGAGTGTTTTGAGCCTGACCAGGGGAGTCATATGGGCCCAGTAGGGGAGTTAGCTGAGCCTGGGGGGGAGTGTTTTGAGCCTGTCCAGGGGAGTCATATGGGCCTAGTAGAGCCTGACCAGGGGAGTCATATGGGCCCAGTAGGGGAGTTAGATGAGCCTGGAGGGAGTGTTTTGAGCCTGTCCAGGGGAGTCATATGGGCCTAGTAGAGCCTGACCAGGGGAGTCATATGGGCCCAGTAGGGGAGTTAGATGAGCCTGGAGGGAGTGTTTTGAGCCTGGAAAGGGGAGTCATATGGGCCTAGTAGAGCCTGACCAGGGGAGTCATATGGGCCCAGTAGGGGAGTTAGCTGAGCCTGGAGGGAGTGTTTTGAGCCTGTCCAGGGGAGTCATATGGGCCTAGTAGAGCCTGACCAGGGGAGTCATATGGGCCCAATGGGGAGTTAGATGAGCCTGGAAGGAGTGTTTTGAGCCTGTCCAGGGGAGTCATATGGGCCTAGTAGAGCCTGACCAGGGGAGTCATATGGGCCCAGTAGGGGAGTTAGCTGAGCCTGGGGGGAGTGTTTTGAGCCTGTCCAGGGGAGTCATATGGGCCCAGTAGGGGAGTTAGATGAGCCTGGAGGGAGTGTTTTGAGCCTGGCCATGGGAGTCATATTGGCCCAGGGGAGTCATGTGAGCTTTGGCCCATATGACGCAAGAGTCGTTTCAGCCTACTACACCGGACATTGATGAGTGCCCAGACACATGATAGAAAGGCTGTTATTTACTAATTGATACTTCGTGGGCATTAACTGATTTCAAAATATTTTTTCTGTAGTAGCTATTTCTGGGTAAATAGACTTCTAAAGAAGATTAAACGTTTCAAAATGTATTCTATTGATATATTTCTTTTTTAATCTTACTATTTTCGGCGATATCTATTTTTGGATAAATGAAATACAGTACCAATGTCTTAATCCTTTAATACTTCCACAGACAGGAGTCTTGATATGTCAACAAGTCATCATGTTGTACAGTTTTCACAAGAAAGACCCCTCGAAGATGTGTGTCTTTGTCCGCAGACACAATGCAACTACCGGGATGCACTGATGATATCTGACAATGGCACTATGTTCCTTTCAAGAAATAACAATACCTTCGTGTTCTAATCAAGGTGATTGTATAGTAGGTAATGGCAAAGGTTCTGTTTGATGTTTGATCCCGTGGGATTTGGCGCTGTATCATAATGGCCCTTTATTGAAGCAAGCCGCCAGCACAAGAGGGAGTTAAAGTGATGTCCAAAGTTTCTTTGGGATGAGTGAAACATATGTTACACGGGGATAGAACAAAGAGTATACCATTTACAATTTTAAACCTGAAGTATTGAAAAACCCTTTTTATCTAATAACAATAAAATACTACTAATGATGTAAATTTGAAATGAATGATATATATAACTGCAGTGTTGAGGAGTTTTCACATTCTTTGAAAAGTTATTATATCTTATTTATTTATTTATTCCGTTTGCGCCATAATGATATAATGATTATATTCACCAAGCGAATTCAACAGGTTCTACGTTATCATTACCTCGGTCTCTGTGTATTCAAATTTCATTCTCAGCTCCGTAGAGTTCTCAGCCTGGGGAGGATACAGCCGACGTCCCTGGGGGCTAGTGTTGTCGCAAGAGGCGACTAACGGGATCCGGTTGTCAGGCTCGCTGACACAGTTGATGCATGTCATCGTATCCCAATTGCGTGGATCGATGCTCATGATGTTAATCACTGGATTGTCTGGTCCAGTCTCGATTATTTATACAGACCGCCGTCATATACAGGTGGAATATTGCTGTGTACGGCGTTAAACAACACACATGGACTCTCCGCGACTAACTTTGACGACCTGGCCCGCGTTACACGCATGACCACTAGCAACCACATGGCCTCAAAGTGTCAGAACCAAAACCAGAAACAAAGTTCTAATCAAGCAGTATTATTGTTTCCCCCCAGCCCATGGCCCAGCCCCCACCCCCACCCCCACACACCTCGCTCACTGGAATCCTATCATCTCTCTCTATACTCTGAATGGAAGAATTAGGTCACATATACATTTGCAATACATGTGCCCTTGTGATTAATTAATGATTGGCGTTCTTCTATTAAAACTGTCCTTTCTATGGGTAGGCGAAAGTATCAGACAAATAGATTCTTAATTACTTATGTCGTATGTATATCCTTAAATTGTCTAATATGCCACATTGATTAATGTTTTTATGAGGGCTGTATAATTGTTGATATAAATGCCATGTTTAATCAATGCGACCAAAGACCACTCGCATTTTTCGCATTTAATTCACGCTCGTGTTTATTTCAAGATTTACAGGACATATTGAATGTGCGTGCATGTGTGCGTGCATGTATGTGTATCAGGGGCGGGGGTATTCCGGATTAGAATGGTCCCCCAGCATCCCATGCTTGTCCTTAGAGGCAACTTACAGATCGGATAGTTAGGTTCAGGCCATTATTCTGATTCAGATTTATCAATGATTCGTTAATCCGGAAATTCGCTTAAAACAGCAATTTCACTTGGAAAAGTACGTTCTGTAAACGGGGTTTCACTTTATTTTCTGGAAATGGATGACCCGAAGAACATACTTAGAGTGATGTAATAATGTTTTTTCTGTTCCAGCAACTGAGATCAAACATTACTGTATTTACTATTCGCTCAGATACTGCAATGCTATTGCGGTATCCTTGAAAGAGAGGATTCATACATACGAGGGGTGACTGAAAAGTGACCCGTGAAGATCCGGGGTAGAATAGGTCTTCAGTAACCCATGCTTGCCATAAAAGGCGACTATGCTTGTTGTAAAAGGTGACTAACGGGATCGGGTGGTCAGGCGCGCTGACTTGGTTGATGCAGGTCATCGATCCCAATTGCGTGGATCGATGCACATGATATCAATCACTGGATTGTCTGGTCCAGACTCGATTATTTTACAGACCGCCGTCATATAGCTGGAATATTGCTGAGTGCGGCGAAAACCAAAAACCAAACCAAACCAAGATTGAAAAGTCCTGAGCGTAACTGTGATGGATTACGTTGATGGGGTTAGTCTCTAATTATTGATCTTTCCCAAGGTCGACACACTTCTGCCAAAGATGCTCGATGGCCAGGGTCCCACGGGTGTAGAAAGCTTCCTCTTGGTGGTGTGAACAGTCACAGCAGAAAGGAGGCCATCATCATTTGGATAATGCTTGCCAGAAAGCCCTTTTTCAAGTTTGGGAAGCGGTTGAAATCTGATGAAGGGGAAGGTTCAATAAAGACAAACCCACATCCATGTATTGAAGCCATGACGGCAACAGACGTATACATAAGAGCATTATCCTGATGTTAAGGCTTGTCATTCCCATGTAATTTACCTGAGTAGATTTACATCATTCTGTCCCTTAATTGTTTGCCCTTTCTAGAGGTAGGCCACCACTCCGTTGGTACTCGGGATGCAAGGGTGACATTTCGAAAGCGAGGTCCGCCTCTTTGCCATGTTTGTCCTGAATCTTGTCAATCACATTAGTGTCAAAAGGGACAGAAACTTCAATGACATAAATGATTACATTAGAATTATCAAAAAGGACAAGATCAGACTTCTTAAAAAAAAATCATTTATCATTTTTATCATTTTCCATCAACATACCTCTGTGTTTGTACCAAAGCGGGGCATCCACTGACAATTCGTTTATTATTATTATTATTATTATTATTATTTACAGATTAAAATAAAAAAAATGCAGCAAAAAGGGTTTTGGTGATCCTGGCACAGTCAGGCTGGTTAGGCTCATCATCAGCTCAGGGCCCTTGCCCCCTCCACACGCAACCCAGACAGCGAATGGGACTTCTCCCAAGAAATGCTGCCTAGTCAAACCCACCCATACCTTTCGGAGAATGTGAAGATTCCCCAACAGTGCAGCCTTCTGCATTACCCAGATTGTCAGAAGGGCTGTATTCCTGGTAGCAAACCCGGGTACTCTCCCAATGTCAGTCAACAGATTGGGAGGTACCAAACCTAAGGCACCGAGAACAATGGGGAGGCGGACAACAAGCATGACATTTCGAAAGCGAGGTCCGCATATTTGTCATGTTTTTCCTCAATCTTGTCAATCACATGCATTAGTGTCAAAGGAAACAGACAATTCAATGTCATAAATGATTTCATTGGCTTTATCAAAAAGGACAAGATCAGGTTTGTTGGCGGGGATACGTCTAAGGCTGTAAATGCGCCTATTCCAGAGAATTTTGTATTTATCATTTTCCATGACGCCCTCTACACATTCCGGGTCGTGTCATGGGTGGACCTCTGTGTGAAAACCACAAGCATGGCGAAGACGGTAATAAAATGAAAGAGCTACACCATCATGTCGTTTAACATACTGTGTTTGTAGCAAAGCTTGGCATCCACTGACAATGTGTTGGACAGTCTCATCAAATTCATTACATATTCTACATTTCATATTCACATTTTGATGCAAAATCACACATTGACGGTTTCGCGTTGGAAGTGAGTGGTCCTGAGTAGCAAACACTTTTTTAGGCCAGACGGCCTCATCCGAGCGAAGGACTCTGCAGGATTGCTGACACACTCAACACACTCAACATAAACTCGATGCAGTGGTCGTTCAGAAAGCCTCTCCTTGAAAAAGTCTGGGCCGACTTGATATGGCACTTCGCTTGGTTGACACTCATTTCTGTACCGTCCAGCAGTACAGAACCATCACCAAAATCAACACCGACATTGACATTATGTCCCACATCCTTTGCTCGTTTTAGAAAACTGTAGAATGCCTTGTTTTCATCATGAATCTTGACATGCTTCACAAGAGGATCATCAGACAAATTAATCTGTGCAAAAGTGCACAAAACAATTCCATCATGAAGAGCCCCAACGTTAATCAAACCACGTCCTCCCACAATGATTGGTAAATATAAGCGATTGAGGGAAGAGCGAGGATGGTGGGATCTATTGTCTGACATGATTCTTCGTGTGAGGATGTCAATACCTTGAATTTCTTGTTTCGTCCAATCAACAACACCAAAAGATTATGATGATGATGATGATGATGATGATGATTATTATTATTATTGTTGTTGTTGTTTTTGTTTTTTTAAGGTTTTTTATTGTTGTTATTTATATAATTATCCATACGGACCCCCCTGCATGTACTGTTCATGTGAATGAGATTTCCTTCGGCCTAGGTATTTTTTTAAATTTATATAACATGGAATGAGTTATTAACAATATGCATGTAGATATGCATTTTGTGGTCCGTTTCACAAACAGGCTTTTTCTGAAAAAATGGATAAATAACGAGCGTGGGTGACAAGGTATGGTCTAAAGGTATTGCTAAAAGCATTAATGTGACAAATTACAAAACTGTATATACCTTGTTGTTTTAATACAAAAACAAATCCGAATGCTAACATGCCCAGATATATATATAAACTATACTTATTTACTTATTTGTGTGGATAGTGGATGATAATGGGACGAAGCATCCCTTATAAATGTCAACTTCAGAAAGATGTTATTCTTATAAATGATTGAGTTCCTGGCTTCTTAGTAGATACCATTTTAATCATATTTTTATACCCGCTACTTGCGTCATAGCTGCCAACAGACACGTATGTCGTAGTTAACTAACTCCGAAACTGAGTTTTAAAAATACTCCAAAAGATAAATTAGAAAAATATTAATTTGGCGGTTCTCATGTGCGGTTATTGATACAAAGACTTTACTTTATCCTGCGACCAGAAGCCGTTTGCATACTGTTAAATTAAACGTATAATGTGCTTAATTATAATTCCTGTTTAAACCGCATGCTTTCTTATGTCATAGCTAGCGTGTTGGTATAACGTAATGATATTAGCTTGCCCAGCAAATCTAATTGTTATTGGCAGAATGAAATTTGTGGAACAGAAATTATTATTTTTGGAGCGGTATAATTGGTGCTCCTGCCCGTTTGCTGTCTTCACACAGCATTGCTCAATGGGGCTTCCCACGCGTTCTAATACGTCAATGAAACCTGAGACGGGACCATACACTTATGGATATTGTGTAAAAGGATTATGTTCGACTACAAAGGTCACAATGAATGCCTTTATCATGACCTTTTGTTTTTGCTTTGACAAACCTATTGATATGTTGACAACTACAGATTATCATATGAAGAGGATACATGCACCAGAGCGAAATCCACCCCCGGTCCCTACATATGGGAATATGGCAATGACCACAGGATTTGTTTGTTTTTTTTTCTGTTTAACACCGCACTCAGCAACATTACAGCTACATGACTGCGGTCTGTAAATATTCGAGTAACAGTAATTGACATCATGAGCATCGAACCACGCAATTATGATATGCATCAACCAAGTCAGCGAGCCTGACCACCGATCCCGTTAGTCGCCTCTTACGACATGCATACTCGCCTTTTACGGCATGCATTGCTTGCTGAAGACCTGTTCTACCACGGGTCTTCACGGGTTCATTGACCACAGGACTAACACGAGATGAGAAAACGTTCAGAAAAAAACATGGAGTAGAGTTAGTTATCAATATGAAATGCGGGGATTAGACAGACGTGAATCCTGTTATAGGTCAATATGAACATTGTATCGTGGAGAAAGCTAGATGCTTTACAGATTACAGAAAGCAGAGAGGATAAATGTGGGAGATACGCCCACCTTTTCGCGAACACATGGTGTTGTCACTGTTTGACAGTGTTGTATCCACATTCTGTGGATCGGGCAATGCTTTAGCAGAGGTATCTTATGATTATGGAAACGGTTTGGTCGCTTTTGTTTACATTTTACACACGCCGTCAGTGTGGTTGTTGTGTTCTGTAACAGCGGACCAGACCAGCGCGAGCCGTGGAACTTAGCCTTGACGTCATGCTGAAGGATGCCAGCTGTGTACATGCGTGTACATGTGTCTGCACATCAGTCAAACTACTAATACAGGAAACAACGTCACACATGGGAACAAGGGAGAGTGAACCCTTTTACGCTCAAAATCCTTAAGAATAATAATTTACCAGAACCGTCATTCAATCCAGCGTTAGGTTAATGAAAACAGTCAAATGTGTCAACGGCTATACATAAACAAATTCGCTATAGATAAACAAATTCAACAACAACAACAACAACAACAATCATAATAATAATAATAATAATAATAATAATAATAATAATAAAAGAAGAGGGAGGATCAGTCAGTTTACTTGGAGGAGGGGTTATTGACCATCTTGTGGAAGGTCAGGCCCATACGTACTTAGGGTTGCAGATTAGGGACAAACTCCAGAACTGCTGACAGATTATACATGTAGACTAAGGAAAATCTGGAGTTCAGAGCTGAAAGCTCGCAATAAAGTCAAAGCCACAAATACTTATGCTGTGCCCGTCTTTTCGTATTCTTTTGGTGTTGTTGATTGGAGAAAAAAGAAATTCAGGGTATTGACACCCTCACGCGAAGAATCATGTCAGACAATAGATCCCAGCACCCTCGCGCTTCTCTCAATCGCTTATATTTGCCAATTATGATGGGAGGGCGTGGTTTGATTGATATGGTGGCTCTTCAGGATTGTTTTGTGCACTTTTGCACAGATTTATTTGTCTGATGATCCTCTTTTGAAGCATGTCAAGATTCATGATTAAAAACAAGGCATTCCACAGTTTTCTAAAACAAGCCAAGGATGTGGGACATAATCTCAATGTTGGTGTTGATTTTGTTGATGGCCCTGTGCTGCTGGACGGTACAGACGAGAGTGTCAAGAAAGCGAACTGCCATATCAAGTCGGCCCAGACTCAGTTTTTCAAGGAGAGGCTTTCTGAACGACCACTGCACCGAGTTTATGTGCAGTGTGTTTGGAAGGTCAGCAACCCTGCAGAGTCCGTCGCCTGAAAAGCGAAACAGAAGGCTACCTGTTTGCTCCTCAGGACCAGTCACTTCCCACTCGAAACCGTCAATGTGTGATTTAGCATCAAAATGTAAATATTTAATGTAGATTATGTAATGAATGTAAATGCAACTGTCCAACACATTGTCAGTGGATGCCCAGCTTTGGCACAAACACAGTATCTTAAGCGACGAGATGGAATGGCTTGATCATTTCATTACCGTTTTCGCCATGCTTGTGGTTTTGACACAGAGGTGTTTTGACACACACTTTCTTAATCCAAACAAGATAGTCACACGCATCTAATTCGCTTTGCGTTCTATATTAGTCATGCATAGAGCTACTACAGACATTATGTAATCGAGGTATATTCATTTTCAATGTACGACTACTGATGGATCGAG
The DNA here is from genome assembly GCF_022045235.1 of Haliotis cracherodii. Lineage (NCBI taxonomy): Eukaryota > Metazoa > Mollusca > Gastropoda > Lepetellida > Haliotidae > Haliotis > Haliotis cracherodii. The sequence continues at coordinate 12,762,767 of NW_027266286.1, forward strand.
GGTCCCAATGAGCGTGACGCACACGGCCACTTTCGCGACTTTCAATTGGATTTAACGTAATAGGTTAAGCGTGGTGAAATGAAATCAGCATAAACTATATGGAGAGATATCTAGACTTACTTTGGATGCTCGGGTTGCGCCATCAGTGTCCGATTCGTAGCGACTTTTTTCATATTTTTGTTAAATTGTGTTTGTTCATATATGAACATACATGACTGCACGACCGGATCGCTCAAAGTGAACAGTTCCGATACAATTCATTCGAAAACTCAATGGAAGTGTGCCTGACTTTTTTTGTGGCCCAAAACACCCCAAATGTGAACAACATCATTCCCTATTGATCTCTGGCATAAAACGCTGTGAGCAGATCACGGTTGTCTTTTCTTATTCCGATGGTGACCTTGCCCTTCGTTCGAAGCTGTTACTGACATGCAAGCAGTCTGGAGTTTGTTGATTTTCACGTCTTCATTTTACGGTCCTTTAGTTAACGCAACCGTCTATGGCGAGCACTACGATTTCACTCTTCCAAAATGGTACGGACAGGATATAAATTCAGCTGATAGATCAAGGAAACCGAACCAAATTGATTATACAGCCGGAACCCCGTCGGTGCGAGTGGCCGAGTGTTGGCCAGAGATTCAAAGTGCGGCGCTAATTGACTTTTTAACTTTTCTTACAGTTGTCCTGCGTACTGACAACGATGCGCTTGAATTACCATAAATTTCAGAAATTCTTAAAAGCAAAGGTCTTGTGCGTTGGTGCTGTCATGTTAGCACACACAACAGCGACCATGTCAACAATGCCCATATATGGGCATATATCAATATTCATGCGCAATCTGATTTGCAACCGGTTTCAGTTTGGTTTGTTAACGAACGAAAGTTGTTGCGTATTTACACTTAAATACGTGTTTTTGCCTGTCCATCAACTTGTTGAGACTTCATGAAAGCACATAAGGAGGTAGGTGTCAGGATGGAGGGAACGTCAAAAAACTGATTTGGAATACGCGCCTTTGAACATGTTTGTAACACATAGTGTCACCACTAATTTTCACATAATTCTCAGCGCTAGTTTGCCTTTTACGCCCAATAGGATATGTTTCCACTGATAACCGAGAATGGTTATATTTTGGAGTTGACGTTCTATGCTTGAAGATGTGTGTAACATCTACCGTGACTTAAAATATCGTTCCTCTGACCCCCATTCGTGAACGTGTTTATGCCCTACCCAGTAAGTGAGTGAGTGAGTTGGGTTTAACGCCGCTTTTAACAGTATTACAGCTATATCACGGCGTGTCAGCTTAATGTGGGAGGAAAGCCCGAAGTGATGCAGGTCTCAGACGTTTACCACTTCGGTGAAACCCAAGAGCACGGGTATGGTGCTGACAAACCTAGAAACATAATCGGGGCGAACCGGGATTCGAACCCACAATCATAGGTTTCTGGCGTGCCCAAGGGACGCAACTCTGCACAGCGAATTGCGGCGCCTTAGACGACTGGGCCACCCGTGCCCTTATGCCTTAACCAGATTTACCATTATGTTGTAGAAACTTACAACAACAACAAATCAAACAGCGAAGCTTGACAGATAAGATACTTGTGTTCAATGTTAATTTATGTTTTCTTTTAATGATCCAAACAAATTATGGAAATGGGTAAAGATGAATCAAAGCTCTGTAAATATGTTTTATACAAATGAGACATAGCGTCAGGCAATGAATTTCACAGGGCGTCTTCCCTGTGGCCAGGATTAAGAAGGATCTTGTAAGGCACTAAGTCATTATGGCAGTACAAGTTATTATGTGTTATTTGGCCGTGTTGACAGAAATGATGTGTCTATTGACGTGTTATTGTCGCCATGACAACTGGCCACGCCGGAAGAGGACCTGTCTCTGATTACTTGAAGTCCATCACGACGTTCGTCGTCGGTGACAATAATTACATCTTCTATTCATGTATATATGTGTGTCCGCCAGCACGGCGTTTGTTCGCAGTGCGTTATTGTGACCGAAATAAATTGATTATATTTAAAGATGCCCCTTGATGAAGTGTGTGTAAATACGCCATACAGAACAATGTATATGGGTTTACGAAAACCATTTGAGATGTATACTGCGGAATATGGTCCTGTGTGTACTGACTCAGTGTTGTCAGACAGAGTTGAAATAGCTTGACAATGCGTTCAGTAGCAGTAGCCAATTAGTGGCAAAGCCAGATAGCATGGTGAAGGTTGTCTTCCGAGAATGTTTTCCACAGAGGAAAATAAATGACATGTCACATGATAACACATGTCGACGTTTTGTGACTTGTCGAGCAATATTCCTGGAACTCAAGCCGTCGGTGTCAACATTTCACAACATATGAGGTACAATCGAGCATGCTCTGACAACAAATAAAACGCCATGCGACTAATGCTAAAAAGTTGTTTTATCAAGGTTACAACATTCAAGGCTTTAGCAAAGCTTTTGAAACGTTTTATTGTAGAATTGTGGAGCACATTTCCAAATTTGAATCATTGGTGACAAAAATGACGTCTGATGCAATTCTCTATTTTGACTTTTACCTATGTTCCCGTGTGTCTTGCCTTGCATGTGTCTCTTCGCGAACACCTGGCAAAATCTCGATTTAGTACTTATTCATAGACACATGTTGATCATTCAGTCGTTATCGTACAATGGTCTTTTCTTGTAGCTGAGATTCCTTATGGATGTGGAAAGGGTTTTGTCGCTTTTGTTAGCAGGGGCCACGTAATTCCAACCCGTGGCGTTAACCTTTGGTTTCGGGGCAAACAACAATGAGGTTTGATTTTGTCTGATTGTTGCTGTTATTATTATTATTTATTTTTTTATTTTCATTAGTATTAGCATAAGGGGCGATGGGGTAGCCAAGTGATTAAAGCGTTCGGTCGTCACGGCGAATGCCGGGGTTCGATTCTCTACTTGGTTACGTATGAAGCCCATTTCTGGTGTCCCCCGCCCTGATATTACTGGAATAATGCTAAAAACGGCGTAAAACCATACTCACTAACCTACTACAGCGTTATTAGAACTTGCTTAAACGATTTTGATGTCCTGTAACTTGTGGGTGATTGGGTAAGTTTTGCATATCACTATTTAGAATCATCACTATTTGATACTGATTCAAAAGCAAATGCTCACGAAGTAGCAGGAATGGCACAATCGAGATTTCTTATGAATATGGAAAGGGGCTTGTTGTTTGTCATTCATGTATTTATTAAATAACCCAATACAAAGCATCTCTAGCTTTACGAATTGCCAGGTTAAGCTAAAAACTGAGATGAGGTGGACATCACGTTTAAGATAATTGCACTTATATATCCAGCTTGAGTGTGAGTGCGTGCGTATATGTGTTTGTGTTTGATTGTATACAATCCAGGTATCAAATGTGTCACTTAATGTGTGAAGTACATAACTCCACTTATTTATGCTTCAAAGAAGTTTTCAAGAGCATATTTGCTTTATTAAAAATGTATCTTGTAATGGTCTTCTGAAGGTGAGAACATGACGTACGAAGCATATTAATGTTTGAAGACAATGTCTCGCGTCATAACAAAGAAGCTGATATAGGAAGGAATATAGTAAGTTTGAACTGCGGTGCCCGAGGAGACTCACGACAAGTTAATTAAAGATCTTTAATGTTGTCACCTGGTCCCTAAATACCAGGTCATTACCCTTACAGTGGGCGTGCCTGACAATTGGTCTCAGAATCAATACTCTTGTCTGACCAGAATATGGTCACTGGCAGCTAAACCCTTGACCACCAATGACAAGGAGCCAGGTGCGTGTTTCATTGGCGCCAACCAAACTGCCCACATGGGATTTACTGACATGGAAGAAAATGTATTTAGTGGACGGAATCCGCTCGTGCAATATATGAAAAGTCAGCGGATTCGATTGGATACAATACGACACCAACTCGAATGATTAATGAATGAATAAGCACAATTGCATTTATTAACGCATGTCAATCTATGTAGCATTAGATGCAGCTGTAGATGGGGTATGTTGTCGTCAAAACACACTTAATAAACAAACATTCTGCCATGAATTGGAAATTACGCGATTCTGATTGGTCAATAAGAGTATCAAATCATAATAAAGCCTCTCTGATTGAAACGGACGATTTGGCGGCAGCATTAACGCGGGAGGTAATATTCTTAGAATAGTACTATTTTTACAGTCATTGTCAGCAGGCATATTTTAGGACAACGGAGAGCTTGCTATTTGGCGCTTTTCTATATACGACTATGACGTCATATATTGTGCGATGTGACATCAGAAAAGTGACATGCGGTACCCTAAGGCGTGTTTAGTCTCCTTTAGGGGTGCCCACCTCATGTCAGTTTCACACAGCAAAAAAAAATACAGTTTCTGGTATCCGGATTCCTTCCAGATGCCACCGGACACTTACCCAAAACGCATCCGGGTATCTGGTGGCAGATACCTTGCCGAATACCAGATCCGTGCCTGTCATTAGCTCGATTGAAGTATTACTGTGTAAACATACTGCTTGAACAAATAGACAGCGCCATATTTGGCTTAAAGGTTGTTGTCGGTGATTCCGTAAATTCTGATCGACAACCCACTTACGCCGCTTAAATCAACCCATGCCGCTTCACTCACTGTATTTGACAACCCACTTACGCCGCTTAAATCAACCCATGCCGCTTCACTCACTGTATTTGCTAACACAAAAGAGTTCGCGTTTTATTCAGTATGGGAGGAATGATATAAACAAATTAAGTGTCACAATAACCTCATCTTCAACAGCGTTAAAAAAAAACAAAAAAAATGTCGGCAAATAGATTCGAGTAACTCTTTATCGTTAATATAGAATATCGCTCTGCGACCACTTATTATTAATTACGCCATTAGTGTATAGAATGCATGCATGTATATATACGGTTATCTCTGTCTGTGAGCATAATGTTGACGGGTATGTATATCTTGGTGTATGTGTGTAAATATGTTTATCATATAATGGGTAGGGTTCTCGGCAGGATAAAGCCAACTGATAAAAACGATCATATGCGAATAGAGATGCAAATATATACGTAGGGACTACTTTCAGTGTTTATAAACAAACATGACTTCGCCCATGTCATTCGTCGATCGAGTCAGAATTTACCATCGGGAATCTGGATAAACTACAGGGATAATTGCTATCATTATCAAAAGAATAGTCTAATATACTGAAGATCAGTGTCTAACTGTGACATAGCTAAGGCATTTTATAAGTTTTGGCAACTTTGGAGACTTAAATTTCGAAACAATTTTGCGAGGGCACTAGGCCCATCCAAGCTCGATCAGTAGCCGTATCTGTGCTTGTAGACTTCTGCTGTTTGAAACCTTTTCCACAAATTCAAATAGTTGGATTTGGCCGAAATATGTTTGAATTGTTACCTTGTTTCGTTTTGTCGCTGTGTGTACATCTGACTGCACTTCTTAACGTTATGACAGGACAGACCGACTGTCAACAACGTCTGACCGTGGCCGTGACGTCTCATAGACTAGGGTTAGAGTAGCTTCCCTTTGACAAAGGGCAGTTACTCTAGCGGACAGACCGATGGTTTGTCGCGAATGGTAAGTAAAACAATTGTTGTTTAGCGTATATGTTGCTTCGCCAGTGTATAAGGAACATATTTCAGTTGGAACTATATTGGCTACTATTACTGTCCGACTGACACATCACTTACTCTGTGACGTAATAAATATTAATGCACGCATTCCAGGAAAACTCGACAAGCAGGACTTCAGTGGGCACAGGGTCATCGAAGTTGGCGTCATCGTGAGTGGAGGCGTGTCATCTTCTCGGATGAAAGTCGCTTTTGTGTCTCCCATGCAGACGGAAGAGTCAGAATTTGGCGGCGTCGAGGTGATCGTTTCGCTGACTGAAACGTTGTGGAAAGGGATCCATGGGGTGGACCTAGCTCCATGATATGGGCAGGGATTGGACTAAATGCGATACTTGGACCCATGTGCTTTCTGAATGCTGGTCAAGGTCGGGGACACGGCGTCACTGCTCAGCGGTATATCGACCAAGTGATCAGACCCCACGTTGTTCCATTTTTTTGCACAGCATCAACAACACATTTTCCAGCAGGACAACGCTCGTCCCCATGTTGCCAGAGCTACCATGGCCTTTCTGCAACAACACAACATCCGTGTTCTACCGTGGCCAGCCCTCAGCCCTGATCTGAAACCCATCGAACACTTGTGGGATGAGGTTCAAAGGCGTCTGCACAATGTGCGCCCAGTCCCTACAACTGCCGATGAACTACGCACAGCTGCTCTGGATGTGTGCAGGAGGATCCCTAGGGCATTCAGAAATCGTCTGATCCACTCAATGTACAATGGCAGTGATCAATGCTAATGGTGGTCACACCAGGTATTGACCGACAATTTGGGTATTGACCCGAAACTGTGTAAGCCCTTAACATTGGAAAAAGACAATTATGTCATCTGCCTTTTAAACCATTAAACTGTCCTCAGTCAAATTTTGTATCAATCTTGCCCTATAACTATTTCTTGTCTTTACTGTTGAAAATAAATAACATGTATACTGCCATACTCGGCTTGCGTTTCTTTTGCGTGTGAGTATATATGTATGTGTGTATGTATATGTGTATATATATGTATAATCAATGTCTGTACAAGTACATCAGGGAAAGCGCCACCCAAGTTGGATAACTTTTGCCCAATCACGTTGACCATAACGTCAATAAAATATGTTTAAAACAAAACAGAAAAGTGTGTTTTCAACGTAGAGCTACGCGAAGCTTACCTGTAGATTTAATCGTGGTAAATTCATTTTAGAACCGAACGTGCTACGTGAGATTTCAAATGTAAAATTTAGGGCGGTTAAATCTACAGGTAACGTATCAGTACATTGGAAACACAGTATGTTAAACTCCTAAATGAAAACATGTTGAATGTCAACATTGTGTTCAAGTTACTCGTCAACATTTTCTTGCCGCTGTAGAAGCACGCCTGCTGGAGAAGCATGACCTAATTGTTGGTTAATCAAACAAAAGATGGAGCCGGGAATAATATTCTTAACTTAATAAACATATGATAAACTGTCACCACTGATAAATAAAAAATGCAACAATATTTCCTTACACGTTACATTCGGAAATAGACCGCGAAATTGGCGAAAGAACCATGTTTCATAAAATATCATTTTCGAATGTAAATAATGACGGGTTTTTTTCCAGCAAACTGCAATACCATTTACAACAGTCGCTGTTTTATGTCTTCTCACTTTGAATATATTCAATTAAAATCTAAACACACGTTGTCGAAGACCTAGAAATCTTATAACCGTAGATTGTTGTCTCTCGCATGCCAACGTAAGGAACAGATGATCGTGGTAAACACGTCGGCTAAACGGTCTATAATTGTTCTCGCGAATAATTCCTCCAAAAGTCGATACATAAATATTAATGTTTCAGTTGATTTTTATCATAATCCAATAATATAAACATATTTTTTTAATATTCGCGGTGGAATAGGATGTTTATGATATCGGAAATCCCGTTGAGTGGTCGCGGATTTCAGTTCCATGTTGTTTCTTTTTACCGATAAAGGTATCAAATTTCATTAAATCATGTCCCTGGCTTATTGACCCATTACGTCTGAAGTTTCTACGACCAAATTGGCATCCATGGGTTTTCTTTGAACCAACTCGACGTTAAAGAATCACAAGTGTCCTCGTAGTTATTCCAGGAGTCCGCTGTAATTAATTAATAAGTATTAAATCGCTAAGGAAATTAGACGAAGATTCATCGATAAATTCTGAAGGAACCGATGTACTTTATATTTCTGTCCAAACGACCTTGCAGCGATGTTTACTCAACTCAAAGTTGATAGCATGTTTGAAGGCACATTTGAAAGGGTTTTGTCCCTTGTAGTTCAGTACATGCTATTTTCAATATAAACGTATAGTGCTTTCCATAGTGTTCATTTCACTATATTCCGACTATATTAAAAACATGTGTTTGCATTCTTCAACACAGTGATGAGGAACATATCGCTCCTGCCTGCGGAGTAGTCTTTCTAGGTCTTCCTTTAACCACCCTCATCTTAACCCAACCTGTTTGCCGATATCGTTCCATCAGTCAGGATACCACACTTTAAGATTTACCAAAGTGTCTGCCAAATGACTCTGTGATTGACCAGGTTCAATCATGCTGTTGCGGGCAATGTTTCATTTTTCGTCATGTACGATTTTAGAGGCATTTTCGGTCTTTGCACCCGATCAATGAACCCCGTGATTGTGACGTTTATTGGCACATACCAGTAACCAGGACGTGGCAGCGTGGACGACATGTGTTACACGTGCAATGTGCAAAGTTCTAGCGAGTGTGCTATCCGCGTTCAATGACTGTGTCTTGGGCAACAAAGATGGTCATTTCATTCTCGAGGCCGAAATGACAGTGGTCTCTTAAATATTGTCCCTCGTGTATATTGTAGCACGATTTAAAAAAATAAGTACCCATATTTTAAGGGAAGTGTCGTTGTAAGTAAGCCATGTTGCATTTGCCGTTAGATGTGATGCAAATTTGGATATGGAATCAGTGAGGAAAACACTATTGAACAGCCTGTAGCTGTGTGTAGCGATATGTCAATATCACAATAGTGTAAAGAGAGCTACTACAGCTGATGTAGGGTGTATTGCAAGCTTAAGCTTGAAATTTGGCGCCTATCTGTATCCTGCTGTGACGTCATGTCCTTTGAGTCAGAATGAGTGGTGTTTAGAACTTAATATTGCAATGCTTGCTTCATTTGCTTCAGAGACGCCAACTTAATAACAGCTTACCAAGTAGCTAAGTTACACACTTTCAATGCCTGAAGTATACTAACGTTAAAAATGTTGTAGATTTTATGTTATTAAAAATAACAATGTAATATTTGGTCATTCGTCGTCTGATTAATGTTTTATAATAACACATACATATACAAAAGCCATACATGGTAACCTGAGACAGGGAGACACGACCTAAAAGATGGGTTTCCAGAAACTCAATTAACGATGTCAATATTAGGTCTGACCACCATTTGATAAAGGCGAGGCAGCACTGAACAAACCAAATGATTGAAAACAGCCTGGTTCAACTAAGCTGACGTATCTGGCTGGTTCTGGTCCTACTGTATTCGCCCTCCTTCTCATCGCAGACGTTTTCCATAGGGGGGAGGTCGTGATCTTGAACGATGTCGTTTCGGAAGCATACGTCACTCAAATTGCAATTAACAATGATGAGTTGTGTTCACCCATGAGTGGGTGAGTGAGTGAGTGAATATGGTTTTACGACGCTTTTAGCAATATTCCAGCAATATCACGGCGGGGGACACCAGAAATGGGCTTCACACATTGTACCAATGTCGGGAATCGAACCCTGGTCTCCGGCGTGACGAGCGAACGCTTTAACCACTAGGCTACCCGACCGCCCCTGTCCCCCATGAACTGTGATGCCACCCATATCATTACACTTCCACCTCCATACTGACGACGTTGAGTAACGCAAGCGTCGCCAAACCCTACTCCTGGACGCATGTAGGCCTTTGCACGACCATCAGAGCTATCCAGACAAGACCTGAAACAGTATTCAGCCCTTGTTTTGTCTTCTGAATCTCAGATGCTGTCTCCACCAGGCTCGGCGTGCCTGACGTTGACGTGGACATCGGGGCCGAATATTGTTCTGCCACTAATTGGTCTCAACCAAGGAAGTTTCCGAGCTGTTAATGTGGCAGTTTGCTACCGATTCCGTAGATGCACCAACCGAATATGATTATCTTATCTCACGTCGACGACCGGCTCGTGCCAAGTCATGAGTGTTGCCCTGCTGTAGATAACATCTCTGAATAGATGATATTGTGTTTCGAGGGACATTAAAATGCCTATCAACTTCGTTTGGAGCCACTGAGTTTTGCTGTTGAGCAATGATTGCGTTACATTGTTCTGTTGAAATTCGGTAGACGTTCATTGCATTGTATTTGGGCAGTGATTAGTCGTCAGGAATTGAGTGCCATTTAATGTAAGCAGTCATCAGGACGTTACTATATTTAGATGCTAGTGTGGCGGGTATACTTCTGGCATACCGTGGACTTGGGTGGACTATTCTGTAATGTTTTGTGTCGCTAGGCTGGTGAGGGCACTGTGTGGAAATTTCCAGTAGCTAATTAGACTCTATGTATAGTGGGACAAGTGCGTGTTTAGGTATATGTTGCGCATTTCAACACAGCAAGACCAGCTTTTGCGCGGGGATCACTCATCACCACGTTTTCCCTGCCTTGACCTATCTCTGAAGGTTGACCGCTGTCGCCGCGGTGTGAATATTCTCTTATGATTGACTTTTGCAATCACTACCGTATTTTTTTATTTGGATACTGACCGCTGCCATCATATTATATACTGTCATTGCATATTGTACTACCACAGGTATATTATCTTGCAATGTGCTTAACATAACATGCTTTGGTGCTTACGAACCTGCTTGTGTTACGTCACTATTGGGCGTAAGGTAGCCACGTCGTCATCACGCCGAAGGCCGGGTTCGATTCCCAACACTGATAACATGTATGATTTATTTGTTTGTTGTTTAACGCTGGACGCCGTCGTAAGAGGCGACTAACTATATCGGGTTGTCAGGCTCGCTGACTTGGTTGATGCATGCCAACGATCTCAATTGCGTGGATCGATGCTCATGGTGTCAATCACTGGATTGTCTAGTCCAGACTCGATTATTTTACAGACCTCCGTCATATAGCTGGAATATTGATGAGTGCGGCCTAAACAACAAACAAACTCCAATAATTATAAACTGCTGACCATCAAGTAAAGTGTAGGAAGGAGGCATGCACCGACGGCCAAGCCATGGCAATATTGAGGGCATTAATCTTGACACCATTGTTGAGTGCTCTCCAGGCTCCGCTCAAGGGATGTGAGCAGCTTACAAAGGTAGCGCAAGGACGACAACCTACTGCCACCAAAATACTTCATCTTCTGCGACCAATTACACACCATATAGCGCCACTGGCTAAAACGGTACAATTAAGCTAGATTACAGGAAATGATGGCTCTGAAGGGCTTTACCAAATGGCGACTGCAAAGTCTCATTGTGAAACCTTATGGAGTGCCGCGACTCGCGTGTCAGCTGTGGCATTGGGAACTCAAATACCCTGTGACTTTACTTACACATAATTACATTGTTTAATTGATGTGGACAAGAAGATGCTACTGTGGCCGGCGTTTGGTTTATCGATGCCCCCAGCGAACCACCTCCCCAACACCAGTAATTGTATTATAAAGTAATTATAAGCTCGTCTCTGATCTGGCAGTTCCCGATGACCTCGCGTATCTGAGTTTCTGGAAGATGGTTTTGTAGGTATTGACATTTTGGCGCACATGTGAAAGGTGTGTGACTGTACAGCCATTTATCATGGCGGCCCTTCGACTATTGTAGACGGTGTGAACATATCAGTGTAACCTAAGGAGACATATTTAGCTGCAATTTTTTTTTTATTATTATCATTCTGAAGACTTAAATGTCGCGAACGCTTTGAACGGATAATGACAAATTAATGCATTTTGTTTGTTTGTTTGCTGTTTAACGCCGCGCTCAGCAATATTCAGGCAATATGACGACGGTCTGTAAGTAATCGAGTCTGAACCAGACAACCCAGAGTTTGACATCATGAGCATCGATCTATGCAAAAGGGATACGATGGCATGCATCTACCAAGTCAGCGAGCCAGACCATCCGATCCCGTTAGCCGCCTCTTACGACAAGCATAGTCGCCTTTTACGGCAAGCATGTGTTGCTGAAAACCTATTCTACCTCGAATCTTCACGGATACAAGCATTTTGAGATGGAATGCTTTAGACACAGCTTTCTCTATTTTGTCTCACATACCATCCGTACACAATGCAGGCCATACATGTGTCACCCATTGTGTGTCATCCAACATATTGTACAGGACAGATAACAACAGCAACGCAAGTTGTAGGTATATGTATATATAGAACACAGATCATGTACATGCAGAAAGGAAATAGTCATTGTCGTGCACAAGACACAATTAGCGTATTTCGGACGAAACAGGCTGTACTAATACTCTGTTATCACTCTCCGTACCTCACTTTGAAATGTATCTCAGTGTTACATGGCAGTGTGTTTGGGCAGTGATTAGTCGTCAGGAATTGAGTGCCATTTAATGTAAGCAGTCGTCAGGACGTTACTATATTTAGATGCTAGTGTGGCGGGTATACTTCTGGCATACCGTGGACTTGGGTGGACTATTCTGTAATGTTTTTGTGCCGCTAGGCTGGTGAGGGCACTGTGTGGAGATTTCCAGTAGCTAATTAGACTCTATGTATAGTGGGACAAGTGCGTGTTTAGGTATATGTTGCGCATTTCAACACAGCAAGACACAGCTTTTGCGCGGGGATCACTCATCACCACGTTTTCCCTGCCTTGACCTATCTCTGAAGGTTGACCGCTGTCGCCGCGGTGTGAACATTCTCTTATGATTGACTTTTGCAATCACTACCGTATTTTTCTATTTGGATACTGACCGCTGCCATCATATTATATACTGTCATTGAATATTGTACTACCACAGGCATATTATCTTGCAATGTGCTTAACATAGCATGCTTTGGTGCTCACAAATGTGCTTGTGTTACGTCACTATTGGGCGTAAGGTAGCCAGGTGGTCGTCACGCCGAAGGGCGGGTTCGATTCCCAACACTGATAACATGTATGATTTATTTGTTTGTTGTTTAACGCTGGACGCCGTCATATTCCTACTATATGATGGCGATCTGTAAATCAATCTGGACCTGGCAATCCAGTGATTGATACCATAGGCATCGATTCACGAGCCCGACCACTCGATCCCGTTAGTCGCCTCTTACAACAAACATAGGTTGCTGAAGACCTATGAAGCCCATTGGTGTCCCCCTCCGTAATATGTCTGGAACTCACTGCATCATAAATGATCATGCTGTTGGCGTTTCGTTGAAGGAAAACGTTCCTCTTTGATCCAGAAGGGGGCACGGGTTGCCCAGTCGTCTAAGGCGCCGCGATTCGCTGTGCAGAGTTGCGTCCCTTAGGCACGCCAGAAACCTATGATTGTGGGTTCGAATCCCGGTTCGCCCTGATTATGTTTCTAGGTTTGTCAGCACAAAACTCGTGCTCGTGGGTTTCACCAAAGTTGTAAACGTCTAAGACCTGTATCACTTCGGGCTTTCCTCCCACATTAAGCTGACACGCCGTGATATAACTGGAATACTGTTAAAAGCGACGTAAGACCCAACTCACTCACTCACTCACTCTTTGTTCCAGATGTACGCTTGGCACTGCGATTAAAGGCGACTCAATTCCTAGTGCACAAGAGCGGTTCACTCACATGGACCACATGGAACAAAACCGCCTATGATGTGTGTCCCTTTTTGCTTTTACTAGAGTGAGTGAGTGAGTGAGTGAGTGAGTGAGTGAGTGAGTGAGTTTAGTTTGACGCTGATATAATTCAACGGGACATCGTTCGAGTGATACATGTGATTTGGATGAGTACAACTCTGAGTTTATCAAATTTTGACATTTGCAGTTGCGCCATATGTATTTGGAATTCTAAAATATTCCTTAAACGACAATTCATCCGGATTCATCCGATTCCGCAAATTAATGCTGATATCAATTATTCATACTGTCCTGACAATGGGTCAGCGCGAGTCTGAGTCTGAGTCGCTGAGTCGCTGTGTCTGTGCTGTACTAATACTCTGTTATCACTCTCCGTACCTCTCTTTGAAATGTATCTCAGTGTTACATGGCAGTGTGTTTGGGCAGTGATTAGTCGTCAGGAATTGAGTGCCATTTAATGTAAGCAGTCGTCAGGACGTTACTATATTTAGATGCTAGTGTGGCGGGTATACTTCTGGCATACCGTGGACTTGGGTGGACTATTCTGTAATGTTTTTGTGCCGCTAGGCTGGTGAGGGCACTGTGTGGAGATTTCCAGTAGCTAATTAGACTCTATGTATAGTGGGACAAGTGCGTGTTTAGGTATATGTTGCGCATTTCAACACAGCAAGACACAGCTTTTGCGCGGGGATCACTCATCACCACGTTTTCCCTGCCTTGACCTATCTCTGAAGGTTGACCGCTGTCGCCGCGGTGTGAACATTCTCTTATGATTGACTTTTGCAATCACTACCGTATTTTTCTATTTGGATACTGACCGCTGCCATCATATTATATACTGTCATTGAATATTGTACTACCACAGGCATATTATCTTGCAATGTGCTTAACATAGCATGCTTTGGTGCTCACAAATGTGCTTGTGTTACGTCACTATTGGGCGTAAGGTAGCCAGGTGGTCGTCACGCCGAAGGGCGGGTTCGATTCCCAACACTGATAACATGTATGATTTATTTGTTTGTTGTTTAACGCTGGACGCCGTCATATTCCTACTATATGATGGCGATCTGTAAATCAATCTGGACCTGGCAATCCAGTGATTGATACCATAGGCATCGATTCACGAGCCCGACCACTCGATCCCGTTAGTCGCCTCTTACAACAAACATAGGTTGCTGAAGACCTATGAAGCCCATTGGTGTCCCCCTCCGTAATATGTCTGGAACTCACTGCATCATAAATGATCATGCTGTTGGCGTTTCGTTGAAGGAAAACGTTCCTCTTTGATCCAGAAGGGGGCACGGGTTGCCCAGTCGTCTAAGGCGCCGCGATTCGCTGTGCAGAGTTGCGTCCCTTAGGCACGCCAGAAACCTATGATTGTGGGTTCGAATCCCGGTTCGCCCTGATTATGTTTCTAGGTTTGTCAGCACAAAACTCGTGCTCGTGGGTTTCACCAAAGTTGTAAACGTCTAAGACCTGTATCACTTCGGGCTTTCCTCCCACATTAAGCTGACACGCCGTGATATAACTGGAATACTGTTAAAAGCGACGTAAGACCCAACTCACTCACTCACTCACTCTTTGTTCCAGATGTACGCTTGGCACTGCGATTAAAGGCGACTCAATTCCTAGTGCACAAGAGCGGTTCACTCACATGGACCACATGGAACAAAACCGCCTATGATGTGTGTCCCTTTTTGCTTTTACTAGAGTGAGTGAGTGAGTGAGTGAGTGAGTGAGTGAGTGAGTGAGTGAGTTTAGTTTGACGCTGATATAATTCAACGGGACATCGTTCGAGTGATACATGTGATTTGGATGAGTACAACTCTGAGTTTATCAAATTTTGACATTTGCAGTTGCGCCATATGTATTTGGAATTCTAAAATATTCCTTAAACGACAATTCATCCGGATTCATCCGATTCCGCAAATTAATGCTGATATCAATTATTCATACTGTCCTGACAATGGGTCAGCGCGAGTCTGAGTCGCGAGACAGAAATGTCACATCCAATACAAGGATTAACGCCTTCTGCATCCCGTCTTCCTAACGCCTTTGTCGTTGCCTCCCCTGTGTCACCGTTTGCTCGGAGATCGTCAAGAAACACTAGGATTTCACGTTGATGGATTGGTAAATATGCCAGGATTTATTCTAAGGATTTCTAATTTGCATCCCACAGCTATGGCGGATACGGTTTGAGGGTCCGGGGGAACTATTCCTTTCTGTTCTGCTACTTAAAACGTCACACGCGACCTTCAGAATGATGACACGCCCGCAGTTGAACAAATAGAACGTCGTATGTCATTAACGCCATGGCACAATGAAGGTTATACATTTAGATGCGTCACCCATTGTGTGTCGCCCAATACAGGTGATGCATATGTGTGTTTCATCCAACAAGCTATGACGGTTATATGTGTGTGGCTGTGTGTGCATGTGTGTCTGTCTCTGTGTGTATTTGTGTGCCTTTGTGCGTGTGGACGCCTATGTGCCTTTGTCCCAGTTCGGCCTGAGTGTTATGCATTCTTTAGACGTATATGTCTGATTACGCAAATGCTGATAATAGACTATTATTTTCTCATCCATTTGCAACGCCATGTTATTTTCTGACATGAGACATCTGTGATCAATCTTGAACTCTCTTTGGTTAACGCATTGTTTTACTTTGTTTTAGTGGCAGGGTGGTCGGAATTGTAACAACGTCATTCTAACCAATCGGCAAGCTGACAAGATCTTGAGTTACATATATTCAGTATGTGTTAGCATCGAGGCTTACTATGACATATCCTCTCCTGGTCGACATGCTGTCATGTGCTTCTGCTTTTCCTTCTTAAACCTTCACCAATCTTATGTAACCGAACTTCTGCCTGAGAGGATTCTAGGACAGAATACGTTAAAGGGCAATTTCACACGGAAATGAACCTTTTTTTCTTGTACTTTTTCCACATTAAAAGTGTTAACATAGAAGTGTCATAGACAAAAATATAAAAACATCATATTTAATTAACATATTTTTTGCACTAAAACGATTTATATTTTTCACATTTACCAAGTGTTCTATTTCCATAACAAAAACACCATGGCTTATGTCCCTTGCAATATGACGTCATTGGTGCCAATTGATAAACATTATGACGTCATCATGCTTTGTTAGAGCCGCTTCACGTGGAGTAGGTATAGTTTTGTGATTCTAGCATCTCAGATGCCAGCCAGAATTGTGTTATGCTGAGTCACCACTGCGCCGGAGTGTGTCGTAGACCATGTTGTTTTACCGCAAACTGGTCCTTGATATTTTTTGCGTTGAGAATAGACAGGGACCCAGTTGAATTGGCACCAATTACGTCATAATCTAAGGGGGATAACTCAGGCCTATTTCGCTCGTAAAACGAAGGCCTCATAACGGCATATCACTTTCACACTATTGTGAGCTTCCTACTTTCACTGTGAAAAAACTGAGTGTATATTTTCAAACACAGATACTAACTAATTCTAAAATTGCGTTTTGTTTAGGAAAAGAAAGAAAGTGATTTTTGCGTGTACACTTCCCCTTTAAGGTTCCTGGTATAAAATACGTAAGATAGTCTACGCCTTTTGAATCTAATGAAACACGATTCCTGAAGCCCGTGATGCATGATGCGCATTTTTTTCCAAACTTGGCGCTATAAATCTGTAATTCTATGTACTCACTTCAAGAGTCATTTGAAAACAAGGATTGAGTGCCATATCCCTCCACGGGTATCCAGATAATCACAGAACCATCACGAGAGATGAGATGCCGTCAATATTCCGTGTTTTAAAGGACAGGAAGAAAATGAAACAAAAACAATGATCAAAGAGCTAAACGCGAGAAGGGCTTTCACAAGCATCAGAGACTTCTACCGGCGATATTGATTCCTTCAGTTTTTGTAACAGTGTAATTTTTGCTTGCTGTTATAGAAAACGTTTATCAATAAACCACTTGCCAACAATGAAGTTGGGGCTGTTTTCAGACTCCTGTATGGTGAAACTATGGGTATATATGATGATGTTAATAAGTTCCTGATGGTGGAATAATCACTATCAGAAGATTCGGTGGTGACGCTGTAGTGTTTCAAGAAGCCTATAGAGTGAGACGAGCTGCACCTTGACATTTTGAGTTCCTTGGTAAATACTGTTTTATTTCACATGATGTTTCTCAGCTCTGCCTACACATACTGACCAACTTACGTTGACGACTTGGAATCACATTTCAGTATCTGCACAACACGAGTATAGGAAAGTACGACTCAGTGTGAAATAAGAACTAGGCTGTTACAATTACAGTAAACTACGTTTACAACGAACTTACCGATATAACGAACTTATTTTAGTCCCGGCAATTTGCTGTATATATGATGTATATATGCTTATAACGAACTACGGTTATTACGAACTGAAATAAGTGGTCCTTTTGAGTTCATGATAACCGTAGTTTTCTGTATGATGGTTTTCTTTTCATTTCAATCTATTTTTCAAACCTTAACAAATGCAACAAGACAAATATTGGGATTGATAATGAGTGATAATTAAATATTGATTTATAAATGTGTCACTATTATTTGATAACTGTATGTTAATGTCAGCTGCCTTATGTATATTAAAACGTGTATTGTACTGACACACCTATAATCATGATACAGAGAACCTGGGATTCGACGAATAATCAGTGGATCCTGGCTGCCAAGAGATGCAACTTTCTGAGTAAATGGGACCGCCTCCGTGGTCTAGTGGTAGACCGTCTGCCCGGAGAGCGGAAGGTCCGGGGTTCGATCCCCGACCGCGTCATACCAAAATATGGCACTTATTATTACCCTGTCTGGCGCTCGGCATTACGGGGCTAAAACAAGGACTGGTCGGCTCGGAGTCAGTATTCTGTGTCTGAGTGGGGTATTCATGTTAAACTGCGGCATGGTATCTCAGTGAGCTAGCACTATAAATCGGCATCAGTCCGGACTAGTACAAGCAGCCACACACATACATACACGTGCATGCACGTCGCTATATAAGAGCAATAATCTTGGACGGGACTTTAAACCCCATTTCACCTCACCTCACCTGAGTAAATGGATCAGCCAGTCTGCGTAACATCAGGGACGAGTCAATACGCGTCGGCATCATTTAGATCCTGATGTTGTATCCATTGTTAGTACATTGTTAACACGTACAAGTCGAGATAAGATATCGATATAGTGTGTCAGATTATGTGTACAGTGAGAACGAATAGTACCAGGAACTACGAATCAACACTATGTCTGTCAGTAGAGGTCCCTATCTCGCCGTCAGTTGTACGTGATGACTTTTATGTGCATTATCTTACCTTACGTGTAAAACACTCGATTGTCATTGGTTATTGACGTTTTGATAACTGTTCTTATCTTACCTTAAACATGAATATCGGAGTCAGATTGGCTGATACCTGTTCTATTACTTTCAAAGGACATGTTAACATGTAAGGTAAATTTCTTACTTCCCGGCACGAACTGCCGAACTGTTGGCATAATGTTTGCAACATACCAACCCTAATTTTGTATGTCGAATGTAGGACGCCATTCTCGGCATATCTTAGATGTTTTCCGAATGAAATAGATCTAGGTGGATAACTCTCGTGATACTGGAACCACGGACGAGATCCTTATACTCAGTCTTGAATCAGCGAGGAGATCATTACGTCACTCAATCTTGTATCAGTGAGATCCTTACACTCTGTCTTGAATCAGAGAGTAGATCATTACACCCAATCTTCAATCACAGACGAGATCCTTATACTCAGTCTTGAATCAGAGAGTAGATCATTGCACCCAATCTTGAATCACAGACGAGATCATTATACTCAGTTTTGAATCAGTGAGTAAATCATTACACTCAGCCTTAATCAGTGAGGTACTCATTATACTCAGTCTTGAACCAGTGATGTCCTCATCGTACTCAGTCTTGAACCAGTGAGGGGCTCATTATACTCAGTCTTGAACCAGTGAGGTGCTCATTATACTCAGTCTTGAACCAGTGAGGGGCTCATTGTACTCAGTCTTGAACCAGTGAGGTGTTCATTATACTCAGTCTTGAACCAGTGAGGTGTTCATTATACTCAGTCTTGAACCAGTGAGGCGCTCATTATACTCAGTCATGAATCAGTGAGGTGTTCATTATACTCAGTCTTCAACCAGTGAGGTGCTCATTATACTCAGTCTTGAACCAGTGAGGTGTTCATTATACTCAGTCTTGAACCAGTGAGGTGATCATTATACTCAGTCTTGAACCAGTGAGGTGCTCATTATACTCAGTCTTGAACCAGTGAGGCGCTCATTATACTCAGTCATGAATCAGTGAGGTGCTCATTATACTCAGTCATGAATCTGTGAGGTACTCATTATACTAAGTCTTCAACCAGTGAGGTGTTCATTATACTCAGTCTTCAACCAGTGAGGTACTCATTATACCCAGTCTTGAATCTGTGAGGTACTCATTATACTAAGTCTTCAACCAGTGAGGTACTCATTATACCCAGTCTTGAACCAGTGAGGTGCTCATTATACCCAGTCTTGAATCTGTGAGGTACTCATTATACCCAGTCTTGAATCTGTGAGGTACTCATTATACTAAGTCTTCAACCAGTGAGGTGCTCATTATACCCAGTCCTCAACCAGTGAGGTGCTCATTATACCCAGTCTTATATCAGCGAGAATACATATACATGTTGGTATATATGAAGACTAACTGAATGACATATACAAGAAATATTAGATTTATAGCGGTAATAATGATTAGTATAAAGAGGCTTACAGTATTTGAAGATTTAAGGAAAGTTTCCCCATTCTTGTCCTGGTTTATAATGTGTCTGTGGGCTGCAGGGGGCAGTTTTCCGGGTTGGGGGCATTTGACCACCTCGTTATTTGGACACTGTACATACATACCCATTGATCAGCATAAGACATGTGTTTCGAAAAGGCGGAGGGAATTCCGACATAACTTTATAATAACATGTGACGATGACCCAAAATGACAAAGAAGCATATTGTCCTCCCATACGGTCTTGGGGCTCGCTGTTGTGGGGCTAAAACAAGAACTGGTCGGCTCGGAGTCAGTATACTAGTAAGTAATACTAATGCAAGCCCCCCCCCCCCCCCCCCCCCCCCCCCCTCCTTCCACACACACACACACACACACGCACACGTGCATATAAGCGCAATGATCTTCAACGCGACGTTAAACCCCATTGTACGCGACGTTAAACCCATTTCACCTCACCTCACATTGAATTTTGAATTGCCTTTCCCAAAACATCTGCGACATTTGGGTCGTGTTGCCTTTAAGTAGCAAGTTGTGAAGATGACACCGATCTTCGGCGCTGTATGCATTGCTTTGTCCTATCATTTAGATCAACACACCATAGAAACAAGCCACATGCGAACGATTATCAATTGATAGCAATTCGGGTGAAAGAGATGTCGTATTGTAAATCTAGCAATACATTCTTTGTATATGATAACGCCAATCAAAGCAGCAGCATTCAGCAATTTCATGCCAATATATCACTTCTTTACACATTTCAAATAACCGGTTTGAAACGTATTTAGTGTACAAAAAGCGAAGTGGTCCTGTTATTGTGGAAGCTTGCATATAGCGAGGGGCGTGGGCGTCTGAGCTCGTCCATCACTGCCGGACGCCATACTGGGCATGAATGTGTGTTGGGGTGACGTGCACGAGGGCATATGAGAAGGAACGGGAAGTCGACATAAAACGAATGATTCCAAATTACACTAAAATATGTGTAATTTATGTGGTTTAATGATTATACACATATTACAATGATTAAACTATTTTCAGTGGTCCATTCACCGCTGTGGTACCTCTTGCGCTCAAGGGGGTATTTTCCAGCGGATGATCCGTGACTGTTGTTTGGAGTTGGCGTTCTATATTTATTTTGACATAGTACGTTCTTACTTATTAATGTCGGTATGATGCTGTCAGTGATGAGTCAGTTAAATTGATAGGAGGGACGGTCGGGTAGCCTAGTGGTTAAAGCGTTCGCTCGTCACGCCGAAGACCAGGGTTCGATTTCCGACATGGGTACAATGTGTGAAGCCCAATTCTGGTGTCCCCGCCGTGATATTGCTGAAATTTTGCTAAAAGCGGCGTAAAACCATACTAAGTTAAAGTATGCGATATGGATATGGCATATCAAACCTGTAGAGGCATGGGCAAACCTACATGTTGGCCGTTCACTCAACACCGTCTTACTGAATTTATTGGCACCATTTGGCTCACGTCATGTGGAGCGGTTAATGAATATGATTTAGAGAAATTGATACTGTGAGTGGGCTGTTGCAAATGGTTCTTTCCTATCGAGTTTGAGCATTAATTCTCAAAGTGTTCATTACTTCCAAACCTTCGTGAGCAAGTTTTGTGTTTCAATATTCAATCCACAAATAGGCCCTGGAGCCTGCGTCTATTTTATTAACATCAATAAGATGAACATCCTTAAACCAGAACCATCATTTTCAGTTCCAATCAGCAAATGCTGAATTATTGATAGGGAATAGAGGACTGGATGCATACCCTGTAACCTCACACACTGAAGATACATAGAGATGGTACATTTCCTCAAAGCATTAATCTTAATGGCTTCAAGTGTAACTGGAGGATTACGTTGATTGTGGCAAGCACATGAAGATGGCATCTCTTTATGCTGAGATTTAATCTGAAACTCCACATCAAAACTGTGGCATTTTCTAAAGCATCGTTATGTCCTTTGAAGTATGAAATGGGAAATGTATTACATAATAAACCCTCTGTACCTTGTATGACTGGTTACCTAAATTCAGGACTGTCTATAGTAAAGGTGTATTAACCGTCTTTTGATCTGGTGGGTATAGGTTGGTGTTCTGTTGCGCTGCGCCGACGACGCTGACAAATACGAGGCACAGCGAATGTTGGTGTAACAATTAGCTGTAGTTCGCTTTAAGAACTGAATATGGAATCGTTACTCAGGTCACACATCCTTTACGTTTGTACCATATGACCCCGTGTGGTTTTTTTTTCAGGTGAATAATTGTCTTGCCTTTGCATGTGTTTGTGACGGTGCCACCTGCGGGGCAGGGTACGCTCACATTTTACACCTGGTATTATCACTATTTGAGTGATTCATAAAAACTCATAATTAGTCGGAATCGTTCAGTGGACTCTGCTTTTAGCGGGGATTTTTTTATAAATATGAAAAGGGTTTTGTCGCTTTTAATTACTGATCGATCTTTTGTAGGATCCATTTTCATAATCCTCTGCTAACTTTCAACTATTGTAAGACAGACTAAAGTGTACCACTACAATAGTACAGTTAAAACATTACTGTCACTGTAAAGGCCGTCAGCTACTCGAGTGAATACGTACACGTTGTGGACAAAACATTCAGATTGTTCCATCAATTCATTACTGTCACTATAAAGGCCGTCAGCTACTCGAGTGAATACGTACGCGTTGTGGACAAAACATTCAGATTGTTCCATCAATACATTACTGTCACTATAAAGGTCGTCAGCTACTCGAGTGAATACGTACACGTTGTGGACAAAACATTCTGATTGTTCCATCAATACATTACTGTCACTATAAAGGTCGTCAGCTACTCGAGTGAATACGTACACGTTGTGGACAAAACATTCAGATTGTTCCATCAATACATTACTGTCACTATAAAGGCCGTCAGCTACTCGAGTGAATACGTACACGTTGTGGACAAAATATTCTGATTGTTCCATCAATACATTACTGTCACTATAAAGGCCGTCAGCTACTCGAGTGAATACGTACACGTTGTGGACAAAACATTCAGATTGTTCCATCAATACATTACTGTCACTATAAAGGCCGTCAGCTACTCGAGTGAATACGTACACGTTGTGGACAAAATATTCTGATTGTTCCATCAATACATTACTGTCACTATAAAGGCCGTCAGCTACTCGAGTGAATACGTACACGTTGTGGACAAAACATTCAGATTGTTCCATCAATACATTACTGTCACTATAAAGGCCGTCAGCTACTCGAGTGAATACGTACACGTTGTGTACAAAACATTCAGATTGTTCCATCAATTCATGAACTGTACACATTGGAATAGAACCGATCAATTCAGGGTCTTACTTTTCAGCACGACGCGAATGATATAACAGATGGCGTGTCACGTATGCAAAACAAAGTTATGACTTATGATTTGTTTATTTATTTGTTGTTTAACGCCGCAATATTCCGGCTATATGCCGGTTGTCTGTAAATAATCGAGTCTGGACCACACAACCCAGTGATTTACATCATTGGCATCGATCCACGCCATTAGGAAACGATGACTTGCGTCAACCAAGTCAGCGAGCCTGTCTACCCGATCCCGTTAGTCGCCTCTTACAAGCATATTCGACCTTTTATGGCAAGCATGGGTTGCTGAAGATCAATTCTACCCCGGATCTTCACGAATCTATGACTTATGGCACCGGTGCCTTTGTAGCATTACAAACCTGCAGCAAGATCAGACTCAAACCCTAACTCGAAAAGGTTATTTTGTTAGAAGAATGGTACAAAAACATCAATCAATTATAATGGCATTCACGGCACATGAATGATGTGCATGAATGTACGAGTGTTTATATGCGTGATGTCGGTTTTCCTAAAGGAGTTATTATTCGATATTGTCAAATATGTTTTGAAAAACATGTTTATGTTATTCTGCGATGTTTTGGCATTTATTATTTTGTATTGTTTCGTAAATTTGAAGACGAACTTACTCAACTTTTAATTTCGACAGCGCAAAATAACAAGGGTAGATACACGTGGAAAAGAAAATGATGTAGTGTTCATGTCTTTATTACAAGAATTTGATAGTTTTAGAGGTAGAGTGCATATATGTCTTTGTCAGGTTATTCTGACTTTCTGCAGGTGACATTTTCGCATTGTTTACTTTATTGATACAAACGATTAGCTGTCTTTGAAAATCAAGAACATATGTGACCTCTGGCAACGGAGGATATATAGTGACGCCATATAGCGACAGTGTTTCCAGGCAACAACAGCCAGTGGGAAGTCTTTGTGAGCGAGTGAGTGAGTGAGAGAGAGAGAGAGAGAGAGAGAGAGAGAGAGAGAGAGAGAGAGAGAGAGAGAGGGTGGGTGGTTGGTTGAGTGAGTGAGTGAGTGAGTGAGTGGGTGACTGAGTGAGTGACTGAGTGAGTGAGTGAGTGAATGATTGAGTGACTGAGTGAGTGTTTCTTTGTTGTAAAACGCCAAATCAGCAATATTCCAGCAGAACCAGACAATCAAGTGTCTGACATAATGAGTATCGATCCACCCAACTGGGATACGATGACTTGCATCAACCAAGTCGGCGAACCTGACCACCCGATCCCGTTAGTCGCCTCTTACGAAAGCATAGTCGCCTTTTACGGCAAGCATGCGTTGCTGGAGACCTATTCTAACTCGGATCTTAACCGGTCGAGTGAGTGAGCGAGTGAGTGTGTGTTGCGTAAGGCCACGATCAGCAATATTCCAGCTACATCACGATTGGTTTCCATTGGGCAGTTACTTTATAACGTACCGTGCAAATAATAAACTGTCATGATCCTGTCAGTGGTCGAGTCTGTCAGCACATACGTATCTGCGCAGGTTTCGGCAAAGTCGTGCACACCTCATTTTCCCGAAGCAAGAGAGTATAACTGACTATAAAAGTCCAGTTCCACCCTCACCGAATTTGGCTGGTATTATGGAGTCTATGTGTAGTCCAATCATAATCGCGCAACGAAATCGAAATCCGGTTCGTAAACCGTCGTGCAGATTTCGGTCGATTGCAGGATTTGCAAAGCATGTGCACCGCTAACTCCTTGCCAACGGATATTTTCCAAATCTTCTTGATTGTCGATCAGATTGTCTTGACTAGGCGCCGCCATTTTGTTGGAAACAAATGCAAGTGATACGAGAGGTGGATTCTGATTGGTCCGTAGGAGAGGTTTAGGAAGGAATAACCACTGGTGGCGCTACAATCGAGCCCAGGAATTCCAGCATAGTTCGGCAAGGGTGGAAACTGGACTTTTAAAGTCAGTTAACTCTCTTGCCTCGGGAAGATGTGCACGACCTCCGTCACTCGCGTCTTTTACAACAGAAAAATTGTTCAAAGCAGCCTTAATAAAAACTCTGGCACAACTGCCATTAATGCTGAACCCATGGTGACTCCGGGTAAGACTATAGATCCCAAGAAGCCGATGCTTGTAAGAGGGGACTAAATTGGTCAGGTGGTCAGGCCAGGTGGAAAGGTTGATTGCATGTCATCGAATCCCAGTAGTTCGATCATAACGTCAATCAATGGATTGTCTAGTACAGACTCGATTATTTACAGACCGCCGTCATTTCGCTGGGATTATTGATGAGTGCGGCGTTAAACAACAAACAAAACATGATCTGTGGACGACGTATTGAAGTATAGGCATGTATGTGACTGAAACCGCTTGTGATAATTACCGTCCAATGCGATGTCTGTGGTATATTTATCGGATTAATTCCTTGGAAGTTTCAAGTAATGTGATGTGACGCTGATTTTGGTCCATGTCTGGCGATGTGGAGTTGATTTAAGCCTAATGGGGAACAATGAAAGATTTTACGTACGCATCAGTTACTATAAGCGCGCGAACCAGTTGACAGAAGATTGTTTTTATTTTAGTCGTATTCAATGGCAGTAACACTAAGATCAAAAGCGTGAGTGTTGAAATATTTCACTTCGATTAATCGATATAGAAATTGCTGCACCAAAACAGATGTCACAAAACTCTCATCAATGACAAATAGTATTTAGCTGAAATGAAGTTGTTTCAAGACTATTAACGTGATTTCTCGGCGTTTATTACCGCGATTAAACTCACCAGCACGAGCATAGAACTGTCAAATGAAATATAAAACTAGAAATAGATGTGACATTCGAACCACCCAATGGATGTCAGTCCTTGCAAACAGGCAATGCAACGTGTTACTGAAGTAACGACCTCACAGGCTGGTAAAAGTGCTTAAACCATGTCTTTATCACGTGTGATATGTATGACGCTTGACAGGTACTAGTGAGTGAGTATGGTTTTACGCCGCTTTTAGCAATATTCCAGCAATATCACGGCGGAGGACACCAGAAATGGGCTTCACACATTTACCCATGTCGGGAATCGAACCCGGGTCTTCGGCGTGAAGAGCGAACGCTTTAACCACTAGGCTACCCGACCGCCGCGACAGGTACCAGTTTATCAATCTTTGATAATCTCCCATCAACACTTTTATCATTTTTGTGTCAGTTTATATGTCATAAACTACTGGTTTTGCGCGTTAGACAAAATACAAACAACTGATTTTCTTTAATCCATGTTCTAAGTAGACAACATGTATCAGAGATGTTGCCTTCATGGAGTCACATTGGTAGGCGAGGGGAGGTTGGTTGGCCTCGTGGTTAGAACGATCGTTCGTCACGACGAAGACCCATGTTCAATAATAGGTCTTCAGCAACCCATGGTTGTCGAAAGAGGCGACCAACGGGGTGGTCAGGCTCGCTGATTTGGTTGATGCAAGTGATCGTATCCGAATCGGGTGGATCGATGCTCATGACGTCAGTCATTGGATTGTCTGGTCCAGACTCGATTATTTACAGGCCGTCGTCATATAGCTGGACTATTACTGCGGCGTTAAACAACGAACAAACAAACAAATAAACAAAACATTGGCCTGATATTGTTATAAGGGATATAACTTCAAACTCGGCTCATTCCCTTATTTGAATACTGGACCCAGTCGAAATTCGAGTTAGTTACCAGTTAGTTACTTGAGCTAAGCTATGTTAGCTCGAGGACCATCGTAAGGAGGACGAGAGAGGGTAAGGTGTGGATTCGTATAGGGGTGCGCCCAGCCGCAATCCCTGTAATTAATCATAGATGCCATGTTCACAAAGACAAAAACAACATATTGACAAATGTTTGGCTAACAAACGCAAAGTACTTTCCGGAATTATTTCCACTCATTGTTTAATTCTTTTTTAAAAAAAAACAAGCCAATCAATTCACAAACAAATGTCCAGTCACATTAACGCTTCAACGAAACATCACCAAACTAATTACGCAAATGTGATGTTCCAGGTTACGAAGACAGGCCACTGACATCGTAAACAGTCAGAATAATACCTCCTGTTTCCGCAACTGTTGCCAGGGGAGCCATTGACCACTCACTTGCAAGGCCTGCACAGTCCTAACTCAACACAAATGGAACCAAGAGCTGTTAAAGATGTTAAACGTGAACGCATAATATGAGCGGACATATGCCTGAAAAAAACTTCCAGGATGAAAACCACATCCAACACAACAGAAGTAGGGCTCATCTAGCTGAGTTTTCAAAACGAACACCTTGACCCTATGTCCTTTCTTTCAAGTATCTGACATCATAGGCCGTTGTGCAACCGGAATTGCTCAATCAATCGACCAATGCCTCCCCAAGTGGTGAGTGTTAACGACGGTAATCATGCTGATGGGGTAAGCTTGTTGTCAAGCACCACGTGCCTAGGTCGTTGATCCTGCTGAGCTCAGCCGTTCTCTAATCTCTCTACGGATGGGGCAGTTTGCGGGTCCGCCACAATGATGTAATGCTGATTGGGGCGATTGCTGGATCACGGAGGTGTGAAGAGTGATCCCAAATACCTCGTTTCTCTTGAATTAATTGTGAAATGGAGTGAAAACAGCCAAAGAACCACATGATTGCATACGTGTTAGAACTGACTCAATATAACACGTTACACCACAGCTGTGCATTTTGTATAGAAGTTCATATTATTTCTTTGAAAGGTGACATTAGGTCCGCCGTCTACTCATGTTAAGAGCACTATGGCTTTCGGGGACTAAAATGTCCAATGTATCCTGTATGACCTGTTTGACCAGGTGGCACTATTGTATGACCTGTTTGACTGTGACATAGTACCCCGGCCGACCTTGTGGATTCTTGCCCAGTGCATACACGCGACTAAATGATGCGCAAGACACTGTGACAAATTTGCAATAGTGTGGACTGGGGCGCATATTCCGTTAGTGTTTTGTTGTGGCTGCTTTTACTAGTCCGGACTGATGCCGATTTATAGTGCTAGCCCTCTGAGATACCATGCCACAGTTTAACATGAATACCCCATTCAGAGTATACTGACTCCGAGCCGACCAGTCCTTGTTTTAGCCACTTATGCCGAGCGCCAGGCAGGGTAACAAAAAGGACCATCTTTTTACATCTTTTGGTATGACGCGGCGGTCCACCACTAGACCACAGAGGCGGTTCCACACAATTAGATCATTTGACGTCAAATCAGCTATATGACGGCGGTCTGTAAATATGATCGAGTTTGGACCAGACAATCCAGTGATTGATTGACATCATGTGCATCGATCGACGCAATTGGGATACGGTGACATGCATCAATCAAGTTAGCGAGCCTGACCATCCAATATCGTTAATCGCCTCTTACGAAAAGCATAGTCGCCTTTTACGGCAAGCATGGGTTGTTGGAGACCTATTCTACCCGGATCTTCACGAGTCCATTCCGTGAGTGAAGTCGTGCTTTGGGTTTAATTTCACTTTGACAACAATAGCAGTCAAGCTGGCGTATCAGCGTAATATTGAAGAAACCTAAAGTGATGCAGGTTTTGGAGGTTTCTACTGTGGTGAAACCAACGAGCACGGGTAGGGTGCTGACCAACCAAGGTCGTAGATGTTGAGAATCTGGGATTCGAACCGGCGCCTTCGACCTAAGAGTCTGGCACAACTCTGCACAGCGACTTGCGGCGCCATTGCCCACCCCCACCCCCAACCCCCCCCCCCCCCCCCCCCCCCCACCCCCACCCCCCAACACACACACACACACACACACACACGCCATTAATAAAACACAACAATCTTTTTAAACTACAGCATTCATTCACTCCCATGCGTTTGCGTCGTACATATTTGATGAGTACGTCCGTGATTAAAAAAAAAAAAATGTTCCCTTGTTCGTTTCCTCCTGACAGATTGATTTGTTGCATGCATTGTGCGAATTTCCGCAGTTCGACTTTTGTAATGGGGTGGCTGAACGATACTTTTCAAAGAGGTATTCGCACATGCATTGTTGAACCACGAATGTTATCTTATGGGATGAAAGCTTAGATCTTTGGAGAACTTTTGGGGATCTTTGGTCTGTCCATGTGCTGTTTAGATCTGACGAATGTATACTGTAATTAGGTTCACAACATTCAAGGCCTCGGCAAAGCTTTCCAAACTTATTATAGTAGGCATTAAGACATTTCCACATTTGACGCATCACTGACAAAGTGATGTCAGATGCAATTCCCTATTTGGACTTGTACCACATGTTTCTCGTGTTTCTTCACGTGAACACTTGACTTGTCTTTGCAAGTGTTTGTGACAGTTAACACTGATTGGGCAACATCTGGCATGATCAATATGGTGATTCATAAACACATGCTTATGACATAGTCGAAATCATACAATGTACAATGCGATTTCGTATGATTATGGAAAGGTCATTCTGCATGACATTGTATTACCGAGTCGGTTTCCTTGTTATAAAAGCACAGGGCGCAAGTCTTTGTGTTAGCGTTGTCAGTGACGTCATTCTTGTCTAATAACACGTATAAGTTTATATTCAGAATTCAGAGTTTATAGAGTACAGTAAACTACGTTTATAACGGACACGCTTACGACGAACTGAGGGGTAGCCTAGTGGTTAAAGCGTTCGCTCGTCACGCCGAAGACCCGGGTTCGATTCCCGACATAGGTACAATGTGTGAAGCCCATTTCTGGTGTCCTCCGCCGTGATATTGCTGGAATATTGCTAACAGCGGCGTAAAACCATACTCACTCACTCACTTATAACAAAGATACTGTTATTTTGGTCACGGGCATCTGCTGTATATATCTTGTATATCTGCTTTGAAACATGTGATTTATATTTGCAACCGACAGCGTTGCATATTTATGTAGCTATTCATCAAGGGAGTGCAAGGCACATTGGCTGTAAGGTAATTCCACCGATAAGAGGAAGGGCTTATGGAATCTATAATCCTGAAACAGAATTTGATCGCTCAGTAGACTTCTAGACTCCCTCTCATGTGACGATTTTAATGACATTCCCTTTACCGATGATATTTTGTCAAGACAAATTACACCAAACGAGATGACTGAGACAGTAGATAATCTAAAATTGGGTGAGGCAGGTGTATGAGATGGATTAATTACTGAATATGTAAAGCCATGTGGTGAATTCATTTAATCATATCTAAAGTTGTCATATAATACGATTCTTGACACGGGTGTATTTCCAGATTCATGGAATATTGGTATAATCTCTTTTTACAAACCTGGTAAACCTTCTGAGCCAGATAATTCAAAGGAATCTCTGTTTGAATATTACAGGACAATTATTTTCGTCAGTATTTGAAAGACGCTTCATAACTTGGATAAAGATACATGAGTATATCTCACGCTGGAAGTCGCCCAAAATATTCCGATACAGGTAACTTATTAATTTTGCAAACTTTCGTCTCATCTCATCTATTGTACATTCATTGATTTAAATTTTCTATAAAATATTTCACGAGTTCACGTTACTCGTATATGTAAACCAAACTGTACAAAGTGAAAGTATATTCTATATATCATTTAACAACGCCATGTAGTTTGAAGGATGCACACATACAATTTCATCTGGTACGGGTGACCTCGTGTTCACATCGATGGCCACACAACAGCCAGCTCGTTCTAGTTCCTCCTGTACTCAAAATGTACTACAGTAACATCGCAGCAGTTACAGCAGTTACAGTTGTTACAGCAAACAGATTTTGAATAATACCATCATTAGATGAACAAATCCAATGCCTGACCTGCACGATGAGAAAGTTCTGAATGAACGTGCGACAATTACCCGATGGTCGTCAATGATGATTTGTACGATAATTGAAACGGTTTTTTGTTTTATTTTGTTTCTCTGTTGTTTAACGCAGCACTCAGCAATATTCCGTCTATATGACGGCGGTTTGTGAATAATCGAATCTGGACCAGACAATCCAGTGACTGACATCCAGTGACAATCCACGCAATTGGGATACAATGACATTCATCAACTAAGTCAGCGAGCCTGACCACCCGATCCCGTCAGTCGCCTCTTACGACAATCATAGTAGCCTGTTACGGAAAGCATGGGTTGCTGAAGACTTGTTCTAACCCGGATCTTCACTGGTATAATTTAAAAGTGATTTTATTGATGTGAACAGGTGCGAAAGTAAAAAAGAAATATGTTGCTACAGAATGTTGCTGACTGTCACTGTCAGTCTAGAGGCGATAGTTTCTGTGTGCATGTCTTCGTCAGGTTTACTGGGATGTGTCACAGGGTGGAAAATCGATCACGGGTATGCGGTCACACACCCGGACTTTTTCCAATGTATGAAAACACCCTGAGATCAACACTAAAGTGTATAAATGATCAGGAAAATGTAAGGACGTTTACATGTGTTGTTCATACGCGTGTGAATGTTAGTTTCGTCGACATGCGACTTACATTTCGTTCGATGGACAAGCCGCATGTCGTATTAATAAGATATTTCGATAACACTCACACAGATAGGACATCGAAGATAGGTCATGGGTAAGTTGAATGGTTGAACCGAAATCGGTGATGTACTCAATAATGGCTTCCTTTTTCTACCGAAAGCTTTCGCCAGTTTTATCAATTGAATATTTTGTTTGATAAAGGTTACAACATTCAAAATGTTTTATGGCAGAATCGTTGTGGCCATTTCCAAATTTTACACATCGGTAACAAAAATAAAGTCCCATGCAATTCGCTCTTATGTTTGTTTGTTTGTTGTTTAACGCCGCACTCATCAATATTCCAGCTATATCACGGCGATCTATAAATACATTGTAATTGAATCTGGACCAGACAGTCCAGTGATTGACATTATGAGCATCGATCAACGCAGTGAGGGTACGTTTACATGCACCCTATGCACTATATGGTCCAGCGTTTTTTTCAGGTGTACAATTGACTTGCCCTTGCATGTGTTTGTGACGGGTGCCATCGGTAAGGCAGGATACACACCTTTGCACCTGGTATCATCAAAATATTATAGTGATTCATAAACACATGCTTGTGATACACCCGGATCTGTACAATCGTCTCCATTTTTAGCAAAGACTTCTTATGAATGCAGAAAGAGTTTGGTCCCTTTTACTATCATTTGTGTTCTCAAATGTAAAATAATAACCTTGTATATATACATATATACATATATCTGTATCACTCATGAAATGTACCAAACACACTTATATTGCGAAATTGAAAAATGAATGGCAGTATAAAATGCTGCAATCTATTTAATGGTCCCGGATATTTCACTGCACATGAATACATTTCGTGATGTTTTTCGCCATCCCGAATCTCACAACTGTGAAAGATACTACGGAACAGTACTGATAACCTTATATTTTACAATGTCGATAAACTTTCCGTATTCAGATCTGTCATCGAAAACACGCAATGTTTATGTCCGTAGTAAACACTCGTTGTACAGACTCATCTACTCCCAGTATCTCTGAAATGACTTTTAATAATTTTATATTTCATGAAGGATGTAGGAAATTGACCTTTATATACATACAAGCATACTGAACAACAAAAGTTCCTGTGACATTGAAACAGATTTAATGCAAAGTTATGTTTTTTACCAAATCTGAAACAATTTCGGTTTGCAGCAGGTAAAAGACTCCTGAAGTGTTCAAATGGTTTAATTTGCCATACTGACTTCAGAAAATGTGTGATTTCGCAAAAAATAACATGAACATGCCAAAATGTCAATTTCAAATAAGTAGCGTGTGTGTCCACCTCTGGTTGCGATGCAAGCAACACATCTTCGTCTCATGGAATGGACCAGGCGTCGCACAAAGTCCAGTGGGATATCTGTCCGTATCTGCTGGAGCATGTTTCGAAGTTCCTGGAGTGTCTGTGGAACACGTGGTTGACGTCGAAGGCGCCGATCCATCTCATCCCACATGTGCTCGATTGGTGAGAGATCAGGGGATCGAGCCGGCCAGGGGATGACATTCACGTTGCTTTGTTGAAGAGAATCCCGAACAAGTCGAGCAATATGAGGCCGGGCGTTGTCATGTTGAAAGGTAATGCCTGGGCCATGACGACGCATAAACGGTAGAACAACAGGGTCGATGATCTCATCGCGGTAGCGCTGTCCATTGAGATTTACCTCTACCACTATCAAACGGGTCCTCTGTCTTGCTGTAATCCCACCCCATACCATAACGTTGCCGCCCTCGAACCGATCTTCTTCCATGACACAATGATTGACGTAACGTTCACTTCGACGTCGGTACACTGGAATCCGTCCATCGCTGTGGTTGAGATGAAAACGAGACTCGTCAGTGAATAGGACTTGTCCCCACTGCATGGCCGTCCAGCGTAGATGCTGTCTGCACCACTGTTGACGTACTTAACGGTGGTTTCCTGTCAACATGGGACGTCTGGCGGGTCTTCTGGCGACAATCCCTGCACATCTGAGGCGACGACGTACGGTTTGTGAAGATATTCGTCGAAGGCCAGGGATGCTTCTTGCAGTCACTGTTGCTGGCTGGAATCGATTTCATAGGTGTGTTGTTCGAATCCAGTTGTCTTGTCGATTATTGGTTACACGTGGCCTGCCACTCCGAGGATGGTCTCTGACTGCATTCGTCTGTTGCCAACGTTGCCATAAACACCAAATGGTGTTTCTGTGGACGTTAGATTGTCGTTCAACATCACGTTGACTCGGTCCGACTTCTAACATACCAATGGCTCGCGGACGCTCATTTTCGGACAGGCGTGGCATTTTGTAATGTTGAATAATTGCGTAATTTTGTTGTTTTTCTGAGTGGTTGTTGTCGGCACGATGCTAAACAATGCATATGGAATCCCGTCAACGCACATGTTTTTATATCCATTCTTGGGTAGTGAAATACATGGGGCTTGCATTAGAGTCAACTTTTGCATGGAATGCATGCTTTTCTGTAGCAGTTGCATTTTTGTGACTTGATTCCATTCATGTACTACAATATTGAAAACCAAAGTTTACTTGTTTGAAAAATACACTTAAATATTTGTGTCACAGAAACTTATGTTGTTGAGTATATTTCAGGTGGAGTCGTTACGAACATTACGAAAAGAGTTTTTGTATAATAAAGTATAATGACTGTTAAATTAGCAATATGTCTACTTGTAGGTGTCAAACGCATGTTCAATCAGGCGGCTTGCTACAATATTACTTCTTTGAAATATACTACTTGAAGGTGTAAAAGACCACCTAATTCTTTCCTTTTACCATACTTAATATGTCGTGCATTGGCATTATACACGAATCGTGTTCTATAACTTCTTTTGAGTAGTATATATATCCAATGGCGGGATTCGTCTTCGATATATCCTTCATTGCAAAACTGATGCCGCATCTCTTGTCATGGGATATCGTACAACTTCCTGGTAGCCATTCTGAGATGGCACATGTGGTTCTGGCTTCGGAAGGAGAGCTAACAATGAGTGGCAGCACTTCAAACACATTCGATTTATTTTCGCAAAAAAACCAAATGTCAACGTGATCTTGGTAACTCATATA
This sequence comes from Haliotis cracherodii, assembly GCF_022045235.1. Classification (NCBI taxonomy): domain Eukaryota; kingdom Metazoa; phylum Mollusca; class Gastropoda; order Lepetellida; family Haliotidae; genus Haliotis; species Haliotis cracherodii. The sequence goes on from NW_027266286.1 coordinate 12,797,920, forward strand.
CCAGATATTGACCGCATATGAACTATATAATTGCTTTATAATAAGGCCGTTTCATCGCATGAAAAAAACCCACAAAAAAACAAAAGCTTGATATAATATGACAAGCCCCCCAGTCATGCTTACGACAGCGGTCTGACAGCAATGAAATGACGTCTTGTGGAATCTCAACAGCCTCCAATTTTACACCCAGAACCAGCAAACCCAGTCAAAACCGTTTTCGTTTGACTCCAGTGTGACCATTTCTTAATCAATATGACAGGCGGAATATTTGAATGATATTAAAGAAGTGGCTGCTGTCCACTCCATCAATCCACTCGCTTGTTAATTCGTTGTAGGATCGTAGAGGCTAAACAACTCATTTCCTCATTACTTAATATGTTGCCTTCAGTGGACGGACATGTGTGCTGAACGTTTGGTCCAGACCCTGATCAATCAGTGGTCAGAGGACTCGAAGGAGTGAAACTGCATGTCGTGTGAAGGTTCAGCACGTAGCATTCCTGGTGGCACGTGGTCCTGTGCACAGCGCACAGGTCACAAATCAGGTGAAGTTAAGCAGCGTTGGTCTCGGAGAGTAGTTTGATGGGTGACCATGTTCGGCTGCTTGGCTCCTGAGAGTTTCAAGGGCTTCGGTCCTGCCCAAAACTGAAGCACATGTAAAGCATGTGGCGTCTCCTTGGCAGGTGATTTTGGTGGGAATGTGCCTCTGTTCGCCCAGCAGTTAATGGACACCGGTAGGTTGAGATTGCAAACAGGTAGCTTGGGTTCTATACTCCCCAGGGAGCTGAGAAGGATGCTTGAGTGCACACTGATCCAGTGACGGGGGTAATAATAGCTTTCAGCATGCCCTGGTGTGGAGATATGCGCAATATAAATATATTATTATTATCATTATTGTGGTTATTATTATTCCTACGAACAGTCAGGGTTCGATTACATGCTATTACCAATTCACGGAGTCCACTGCCTAACCACACGATCGGCTTAAGGTAAGGTGAAGTGGGGTTTTATCAACGGTTCAAGGTTATTGCCTTTAAATAGCGACATGCATGCATGTGTGGGGCTGCTTGTACTAGCTCGCTGAGAAAACATGAGTGTGTGAGTTGGGTTTAACGCCGCTTTGAACTGTATTCCAGTTATACCACGGCGTGTTAGTTTAATGCCAGAGGAAATCCCGAAGTGATCCAGGTCTCAGACGTTTACCACCTTGAGCGCCCCCGAGCACGGACATGGTGCTGACAAACCTAGAAACATAAACGGGGCAAACCGAGATTCGAACCATATCATAGTGTGGCGTGCCTAAGGGACGCAACTCTACTTATCGAATTACGGCGCCTGAGACAGCTGGGCCACCCTGAGATACCATGCCGCAGTTTAACCTGGGTTCTCCGTTTAGATACAATATACTGACTCCAAGTCGGCCAGTATTTATTTCATCCCTTAATGCCGAGTTGCAGGCAGGGTAACAACACGTACCATCTTATAACGTGTGGTTTATTTGTTGTTGTTTTTTGTGTGTTGTTTAACGCCGCACTCAGCAATACTCCAGCTATATAACTGAGTCTAAACCAGACAATCAAGTGATTGTTATCATGAGCACCGGACCCGTGAATATTCGGGCTAGAATAGGTCTTCAGCAACCCCTGCTTGCCGTAAAAGACGACTATGCTTGTCAAAAGAGGCGACTAATGGGATCGGGTGGTCAGGCGCGCTGACTAGGTAGATGCATGTCATCGTATGCCAATTGCGTGGATCGATGTTCATGATGCCAAACACTGGATTGTCTGGTCTAGACTCGATTATTTAAAGACCGCCGTCATATAGCTGGAATATTGCTGAGTTCGGCGTTAAACAACAAGCAAACAAACATGAGCATCGATCCACGCATTTGGGATACGATGAAACGCATCTACCAAGTCAGCGAGCCTGACCACCCGATCCCGTTAGACGCCTCTTACGAACAAAGTCGCCTCTTACGACAAGCAAGGGTTGCTGAAGGCCTATTCTTATTTTAGCATGAGGCGGCTAGGGATCGAACCACAGATCTACCTTGGTCCGGGCAGCGCTCTATTCACTAGAACATGGAGGCGGTTTGATGGACTTGGAACAAGCATGACGTACTGAGAGCGCATCCTTCACCGGAAAACCCACCAGGGATTCTTAAGGATGGGAAGTATCTAAGTATTAAACGAATAAGGGATAGGTATAAAATGTCAATTTTATTGAGCAAGTAGAAAACAATAAATCAAGTATCATTGAATGTGTGAATCAGTTCATCATCAAGTCATCATACAAATACACTGTCTATATGCATGCGATCATAAACAGTATAGTATTTACAAGGATTACTGCAAGGGCGAATTGTACATGTTTTTTACACCTGTTATATTACAGTATGGTGGAACGCAAATCATTAAAGAAATCTCGCTTCTTTCCAGTGCGTATCGTCTTCGCAAACGAAAGCAACGGCGCTGAAACATCGACATGATTTAATTACCTCATAAAGGATTTCATCTCGAATACAATCTTGATACAATCTGACACGTGATATGTCGTGGCTTAGAAACCAATGAATGAAACAAATAGGAACAAAAGGCTGGTTATAATTGAATGATTTGTTTCAAACGGAAATAGACCATCGAATAAATGAGAAAACAATCTATTTTCATATTCTCTTCAGAAATACAATTTAATTTAAATCATTTAAATCAAAGACCAACTCAAAATTAATCCTAGGTCTAAATATTAATTTAAGAATATAACTGCCGCTAACATTGCACAGGAAGGATTCTGGTGTTCAGTAGCTACAAGCAGCACCACACTGCAAGTTGTGCACACATCTTCAGCCAGAATATTGCTGGAAAGAAAGTCCCTAATACATTATTATCAATTACACCGGATTATTTGTTTCTGAAAGGCACGGGTGTTACATGTTTCTATCATAGACCTTGTACTGAAGCATATCATAGGTGATGTTCCTTAACATCATTCTCGAACGGGAACTAGTAAACCTTTACTACTTAAGCAGGTAAATAGATTCACGCTACATGCCCTTAACACATAGGGTCGGAAGGTTTTATCATGCTTTTATTCTACAAGATCACATGAGATTTATTGACTACAGGGTACACAGTTCAACAAAATGGATCGTTTGGGTTACTGAAAACACAAGTACTCATTTCCCCGCCATGTGTCGCGATTCTGTATTTAATGAGTTGATAACCTAGCATAGCACGTAGTAGCCACAAGGCTGGAAGGCTGGGTTAAACCCATAAGCTGAAGCGGACAATATCTCAATAGACTAACCACAGCCAAGCGGTGAGTAATCAACTTGATTTAATACAGTCTTTGGCATAACACGATAATGCCTATGTCGGCAAAAACGTCTCCCATCCAAACAGTTGCTGCATGAGCTATCAGTACATCGCAGAAACCGCATGTGGAAAACCGGCTTGGCTGTGCAAAGTCACAGAGGCATAAATACAGTAAACGATGCAATTACTTTGAGTAATGAAAGAAAATCGTGACAATTACAGAACGAATCAATCGCGCCAGCTTGGCGGGAGAATAGAGTTAATATCACAAAAGCATGTACCATGTTTTCCGTATTATCGAAATAACCATGGAAACGGATTCAATAAAATAAATTCAATAAAAATCCAACTGAGATTTCAGCTGTGTGACGGCATTACGTAACTAACTGTAGGTCTCCCACATCAATCATGTGTTGTGACGTGAATATGACGTAACCATGGTAACAGTGGACTAAAACATTAACCGGAATACAGATCCGGAACTGACATCCATCATATTTTCGGCAAAACAGTCACAAAATAAGGGTTTAAGCTTGTACAGTACAACCTACTTTAACCAAAACTTCATAGCGTATGAAGGTGAGGTGAAATGGGGTTTAACGTCGCGTCCAAGGTTATTGCACTTATATAGCGACGTGCATGCATCTAGTCCGGTCGATTTATCGTGCTAGCCCACTGAGATACCATGCCACAGTTTAACATGAATTCCCCACTCAGACACAGCATACTGACTCCGAGCCGACCAGTTGTGGTTTAAGCCCCTTAATACCGGGCACCAGACAGGGTAACAACAAGTACCATCTTTTACCATCTCTCGACATGACGCGGCCGGGAATCGAACGCCGGAACTTCCGGGTGGACGCTCTGCCACAAGACCACGGAGGCGGTCTCGACTGACGATGGACCTTTCGGACCTTTCGCTCTCCAGGCGAACGCTCTACCACGAGACCACCGAGGCGGTCTCATAGCGTATGAGTAAAGAAAACTGGTTTAGGATCGTGTAATGGTAATGTGCAGTGTTTTTTATTCAGATAGAGTGAGTGGGTGAGTTGGGATTAACGCCGCTTTGAACAGTATTCCAGTCATATCACGTTCAGTATGGAATAAAACTTATCCTATCCTATCCATGTCACGGCGTGTCAGCTTAATGTGGGGGAAGGCCCGAAGCGAATCAGGTCTCAGACGTTTACCACTTCGGTGAAAAACCCACGAGCACAAGTATGGTGCTGACAAACCTTGAAACATATTCGGGGTGACCCGAAATGGAACCACGATCATAGGTTTCTGGTGTGCCCAAGGGAGGCAACTCTGGACAGCGAGCTGCGGCTTTTGGGAGAATTGGCCACCTGTGCTCCCGTTTCTGATAGAACACAAATTGTATATATAAAGTATAACTGATAATGCACACAGGTAATACGATCGGCTACACATGATAATCAGCATTAATTAAACAAGCTCGTGGTAATTAGCCCATATATCGGTGGGAGCAAATCAGTTTGTGCTGAGTGAGTGAGTTGGGTTTAACGCCGCTTTTAACAGTATTCCAGTCATATCGCGGCGTGACAGCTTAATGTGGGAGGAAAGCCCGAAGTGATGCAGGTTTTAGACGTTTACCACTTCGATGAAACCCACGAGCACGGGCATGGTGCTGACAAACCTAGAAACATAATCGGGGCGAACCGGGATTCGAACCCACAAACATAGGTTTCTGGCGTGCCCAAGGGACGCAACTCTGCACAGCGAATCGCGGCGCCTTAGACGACTGGGCCACCCGTGCCCCCCAGTTTGGGATGAAGCACTGAGATTGATGTGGAAGCTCAAGGCATGGGAACGTAGTAACGTGAGCACCGTAGGTCAAATGTGTAACAATAACAAGCAGCCAATCACAAACAGACACGTGTCACACATTGGTAGGATCAAGTAACAATAACAATGGATCAACTGTTACTACAGAGACATCAGTCGATCACTAAAATATTTGATCGCAAATGAAATTTAAACGGTATCACGCTATCACGTTTCGTCTATTCTTTAATTTTTTGCTCCCCGTATTTTCGTCTACTGTAAGATTGGGTCATTCGTTTCAACTCGGAAGATTCCGCCACAGACATAAAACATGAAACCTCGGGGAGCAATGGCGCTGTGATATTGCAAGCTTTCAAAGTAAACCGTATACCGACCGCTCCGTATACATTTAGCTCATAGGGCCGATTTTGAAAGTGATTCGTGGAAATTTAATATACAATTCCATAGGAAGCAACATTTATAAAAGGAACACGGCCATTGTGTAATGTGATAGTCACGTGATCTCGAGAAACTAGGGAATACACCGCAAATATGGATTCCCCCCAGTGCAGGCCGAGATAGCTTGTTGTATTGAGACGAGCCGAATGAAGGATGGATATTTGATGACTGACATCAATGGCACTATAGCGGCTCTTGTCTAACATTTTACTCCAACCAAAACCCAAAAGGCATCAGATTTATGCCCTGGGCTTGATGCGACCCGATTGAAAAATGGACCCCTTAGATATATTGAGTTGTAATAATGCATAACGCTCTAAGCATTATATAATTTATCAATTTCACAAAAAGACGCTTTTTGGATTTTTGTTTGTAATCCTGATATAATAATTGACGGCAAACGAAAACAAATTTCAATGGTGTAATAGCTGTGAAAGGACGTAAAACATGTAATCACTTATACCCCATTTCACTCTCATTATATGCTTACAGCAAGATACATTTGGCAGAAGGAAATGATTTGGTCTTAAACATAATTATCAATATTTTTAGAAATTAAACAAATATATTAATAGCGCATCACATGTACATAAAACATCCAAGCCTTCATAAAGCATGCAAACACTATAAAATATTAAAGCATCATTTCAAATCTACAAACCACCCGAGAAAATGTTTTCAGAGAAAGAAAAACATGAAGATTGCATTTGCCACGTCTTTCATGATCAAGTCAGACGGGACTTGTAAATTAGAACGTTTGAAACATACCACGTACGGTTGTATTATGAATAATATATAGTGTCAAATGCCTATCAGGCTCCATTTACGACTAGACGAAAGCAATCAATTCAACTTCAACTACCATATCATTTTTTTCTTAATTATGTGCTCAATATGAACAACATAGACGTCAATGTGCAGTGAGATCAGAGGTACTGAAAAACAAATCGCTTCATTAACGGAACTCGTGATTGGAGCGTCCGTAAAATACGACCAAAAAAATCTCACATATTCATCCTGTCAAACATAACGAATTCCAAATAGCATTCTGGTTCCTATTACAAAAGGAAAGTATCCAAATATTGTTAAAAACATATAGAAAACTCCAAGCCTAAAACAGACAGCATGCTTGAGAAACAACGTTGTTTTGTGAGTAATAAATTTCATTTGCCATATATAATATGAGTATGTAGTTACATATACTTGTTTCCAATTGCTTCATGCATCCATAAAGACATTTGGACCAGCATGCATGTCATCATAAAACCTGACATTTATACATTTATGACTATAATTCTACACAGACGGTCGCATCAGTTGGCAATTGCTTACAGTATTGTCTGGCAATGTTGAACAAGTCTGGACACGTGGATGGAGATTGTATTGTATCTAGAGATCTACGCGCGCACCTTCAGCTGTAAAACGTCATCCAAACATCTAATCTTTGAACATGATGACAGGTTTTAATAAAAATATCAAATATAAACTAGAAAAGGTCATCAAATTGTAGATTGTAACAATAGCGTTAAATATATCGCAAAACTCTATTATACATTTTTTTTCAAAAACATTTATAAACATTTTATATAAATACATCATGTACATAATGTATTAAATTATGCTTGGTTTTTAAAGATGTGCTGTACAAAAATCAAACTTTATACAATATCATACAATTTATCTTACAGAAAAAACGTTATGTGTGTGTGGTATTGATGTGACTATTTCAAACGAGTTAATTGCATGGTTATGACGTCAGTCCATCACCCAATGCCTCACAGCCGATGCATCGTTTCCCATTTAATTAGTAGATTGAGGACAGTTTCCTGTCATGAAAACAACATAGAGGTACGATTACATCTTAGTAGAATACCAAATACTAGTAATATCAGCCCGAAGAAGAGACAGATAAGCTTATAGGATGTATCTGTTTATATAGCTATATTCATTTGGTTTGGTGTACATAATTGGGTTGATGACCTCTTTACCATGCACATTTCCCAACAAGATAACACACCGTTGTTTGGTCACTACCGGAGGTCAATTTGAGGGAAATATTCAGTCTCCATAACCTAGGGTAAAATCCACTTACAGACAGCAATCATATGTCGTTATCCCTCCAAAGTAAATAGCTTTCTGGTCCATAGATAGCAGATAGTCGATATCTAAATGTCATTAAGGTTCAATTTTATTTCCAGGATCTGCGGAAAATAAATATCATTTAATGCTCATATAACAGGGTGCTTATGTTTAACCATAACCCTTATCATAGACCATTGTTTATATAATGAAATACTTGAGAGCATTGCTTCCAGGAGAGCGTATGGTAATGTCACCGACACTGTTGTAAGAGTTCGTGATTCTGTATGAATATTCCTTCAGCTTGACTAATCCAACAGCTTGGTTATGCCATGACCAGAAGCCTTGATTGACAGGTGGGGATATTGTCACCACCGCAGGGCTGAATATCCATGCATAATGCTGACGATGGTCCCATAATAACACACATGGTCATCCATAGTTAGATCGCCCGAGGAAGATATGCCGTATGCTTCTATTAAGGCAAATCACTGTACTTAGATCGCTCACGTTTTCTTAGACATTCCGGTTCTTAGAATACTATTACCTCTAACGATGTTGTTCCATCTTCTTTGAAGTGGAGTATCTTCAAGTACCATTCTAACAACCAAATAGTAATCAATTCCATCTTATCTATCAATTGGGGACACTAAATGTGTAATGTATTGTAAACGGCACAACGATGCCTCTTAATGTAAGTAAACCCCAAACAAGCACGTCAACAAGCGTCACCGAAACGTTCTCCTTCAAATTCGCTTCAAGGTGGTGATGATAATTATTATTAACAATCACATCATAACGTAAACACACAAAGTTCCTTTGGTAAACACCGTACACACAGCCTTGGCTGAAACGCCAGCGTAAGCACTATTCCTTTGCACTTTGTCACGACCTACAAGAATCCGGCGTTGCGTAGTCATTGTCTATGAGATAAGGTGGAGTCTTGCCGTTGAGCTTGTCAGGCTCGGCGTAGTGGCTCTCCTCCGGGTTGCCGTAGTTTAATCTGCCGTAGCTGGGGTCTGGCTTGATCGGCTCGGAGCCTTGAAGCTGCTTCAGCTGGATCTGGTCGTACTTCTCCTCTGGGGTCTCCAGCTCGAAGTAGATGTTCTCTGGCTGAGGCGGGTTGTACTCGCGGTGCTGTCTGTGAATCGGAAGGATGAGACATCATGAAATAATAGTACATAGGTATTGTGTTGGGGGTGAGGTGGGGTGAAATTGGGTTTAACGTCGCGTCCAAGATTATTGCACTTATATAGCGACGTGCATGCACGTGTGTGTGTGGCTGCTTGTACTAGTACGGACTGATGCCGATTTATAGTGCTAGCTCACTGAGAAACCATGCTGCAGTTTAACATGAATACCCCACTCAGACACAGTATACCGACTCCGAGCCGACCAGTCCTTGTTTTGGCCATGACGCGGCCGGGGATCGAACCCCGGACCTTCAGCTCTCCGGGCGGACGCTCTACCACAAGACCATGGAGGCGGTCTATTGTGTTGGAAAGATATATACTAGTCAAAAGAAGTTAAAGAACAGCCACAATTGAAAGGTTGGGTGATGCAATACCATGACAGATGATCTATAGTCATATGAAACAATCGGGTGTTCGTTAACCTCTTTTGAGAAGCGTATATTCATTTGAGAATGTTTTCCCCTTTCCAGACGTCTAGACCTCCCTGCAATATGTCAGTGTGGTGGGGGTGGGTGTGGGGGTGGGTGTGGGTGTGGGGTGTGGTGGTTGGGGGGAGCTTCACGTATTGTCCACATCTTAGCACTTGGACAAGGTCTATGCTTCCCCGCCGTTCTTAGAAAGTTTCCAACATCATCATCATAGTAAAGACCCTTCTGACTTTGGGCTGAACGTACTTCTTTTTCGTGTTTCTTGTCATCCGACCAACCTTACTTAATTTTACTGCCGACAGGAAATCCAAACCCTTTCTGTCATTTACGCGGACCAAACGGACATTGAGAAATTGTCGATCAGGACAATGAGAGTTATTTTACTTTTAAAGGACGCCAGAGTTGTAATCCTTGCTGCCACGAAAGCAACTACCCATTTTCTAAACATTTTCCTTTTTAACCGACCGTTGTGAGGGATACCTTGCACAACCTTTTTTAATGAAGATTTAGCAATTCAAAATGTTTACATGGCGTGTTGACGAATTAAGTTTGTTACTGTTGTGTCGAAGTGGACATTAGAATGTCGAGACAACCGAATACAGCTGGTAAATAAAGGTGAGGGAAAGAGCGAGTTAGAGATTTGGGTTCAACGCTGTAAGTATCACGTTGCGTTAGCCAAGTTCAGGCTCTGAGACCAAATGGGTTTAGATGCGACTTTGGTGAAACCCAATAGAACGAGTTTGCTGACAACGTTCTTTGTTGTTTGACGCCGGGATGTCTGTTAATAATATGGACCAAACAATCCAGTGATCGATATTGTGAGCAACGACTCTCACCGTCGGAGATATGCATGAACCAAGTCACCGAGCCTGACCGCCTGATTCGTTTGGTTGCCTCGTACCACCAAAATAGGTTGCAGTGGACCTAACCTGGAAACCTCACGGGGACAATGAAACCTAATAGAGGTAAAGATTTTTAATAAACGCATCGCCACTAATACGGGACGCAACTCGACACAGTAAATTTTGAGTGAGTATTGTTTTACGCCGCGTTTAGCTATATCCCAGCAATATTCCCGCAATATCACAGCGGGGGACACCAGAAATGGGCTTCACACATTGTACCCATGTGGGGAATCGAACCCGGGTCTTCGGCGTGACGAGCGGACGCTTGAACCCAATAGGCAACCCCACCGCCCCCAATGACTTTAGAGATCTTGGACCACAGGTGAATAAAGTCATCCCTTTGTGAACTAACGCCCTTTACATCACAACGAGGGAAGCTTTATCTCGTGATGGTTCGTGTGCCGTATATTAACTATTAAAGATGAGGTGAGGTGAGGTGAAATGGGGTTTAACGTCGCGTCCAAGATAATTTGACTTAAATAGCGACGTGCATGCACTTGTGTGTGTGTGTGTGTGTGTGTGTGTGTGTGTGTGATTGTACTAGTCCGGACTGATGCCGATTTATAGTGCTAGCATACTAAGATACCATGCCGCAGTTTAACATGAATACCGTATTCAATATCAGTTTACGGACTCCGGGCCGACCAGTCCTTATTTTAACCCCTAAATGCCGAGCGCCAGACAGGGTAACAACAAGTACCATCTTCTAACGTCATTTGGTATGACGCGGCCGGAATCGAACCCCGGACCTTCCGGATGGACGCTCTACCACAAGACCACGGAGGCGGTCTCGACTGAAGATAAAGTCCTCAAAGCACAATATATTATCAATGTCCCGTCCCGTCCCCAGCCTCTAATAACCCAGGTCACGCCTCCATTTAACACGAACCTGAATTGTATAACCTTTGATGAAGACATAACACCACCCTAAATCATCGACTTGATAGTTTGTGGTCTAGACAAACGTCTTCGGATAAAGTCCAGGGTTTAATTTGAGAGTACCATTGTCAGACGGTAGGAATAAATTAGGTTGGTCCGTCAACAGAGCAGCTGATTAAATTCCTTCAAGAGAGTTGTCTGCACTCCTAGAAGGTCTGCGTGTCTTCTAATTGATTTCATTAAAACACAGCTTGTCACGAACACATATATCCGTTAACAGATCAGTCAATTAAATACAGAGATGGTAGTGTTTTTCAGCAACAAACTGGCACGAAAATAAACTTGTACTTCGAAACCTAACGGTTTAACGGTTTGGGATATCCAGATACATGAGGTGTGCGGATTAACGGGGTGGATGGAGACTGTATGTGTACACTTACCTTTTCTTACAGAGCGCCACGATGGTCACAATGATCCCAGTGAGTATCACAGCACTGATAATAGCTATCACTATAGCTTCAGGTAGCGTTCCTAGAAAACATCAAATGTTTATTGATCAATGAAATCAGATCCATGATTCGCCGCGAATGGCGCTGAAATTGTTGATGCGGCGTTCAAACATTGGTGGTTGAAACTGAGGAATCTTTTTCGTTGCAGAAAAAACATGATCGTCAACACGCCGGATTTGTTGTAAAGCGGATCAGGCCCGTTTCACAAAGCGATCGTAGCGCAACTATTATCTGAAGTCAGGTATCTGTGTAACGATGGTTCTAGAGCTAAGATTTGATTGGTTTGTATTTTAACGCCGCACTCAGCAATATTCCAGCTGTATGACGGCGGTCTGTAGATAATCGAGTTTGGACCAGACAATCCAGTGATTAATATCATGAGCATCGATCCACGCAATTGGGATCGATGACATGCTTCAACCACGTCAGCGAGCCTGACCACCCGATCCCGGTAGTCGCCTTTTACGACAAGCATAGTTACCTTTTACGGCAAGCATGGGTTGCTGATCATGAAGACCTAGTCTACCCCGGAATCTTCACGGGTCTCCTTGAGCTAAGATCGCTGTGTTGATCGGGGGTCCTGGGCCCTGTTCGACAAAGCGATCTTATTGCTACGTTGATCGTAAGCCTATGATAAAGTATGGGAGTTACGACCAACTTAGCACTAAGATCGCTTTGTGGAACAGGGCCCTGGTAACCAACTCGACTGGGTCAACCAAGGCGGTATCATTAAAAAAGTGCATGTTTGTTTGTTTGTTCGTTTTTTAACGCCGCACTTAGCAATATTCAAGCTATATGACGGTGGTATGTAAACAATCAAACCTTAACCATCCATCCAGTGATTGACATTGTGAGCATCGATCTCCTCAATTGGGATAATATGACATGCATAAACCACGTCAGCGAACCTGACCCACCGATCCCGTTGATTGCCTCTTACGACAAGCATAGTCGTCTTTTACGGCAAGCGTGGGCTGCTGAAGACCTATTCTACCCCGGATCGTCATGGGTCTCAGGTCAATGTGGGAGGAAGGTCTAAAGCACAATAGTGACGTACACATGTATTACCATGGTGAAACCTCAGACTACGGGTATCGAGCTGACAGACCAATCATTATCCGGGATTCGGACCCCAATCACCGGATTCTCGTTTGGCCAGGGGAGGCAACTCGAATAATGAACTGAGGCTACCGGGAAATCGGTGCTACACTCAGCCAGAAGAGCTATAGGAGTAAATTTGTTGTAACATTCCTTATAGAGAAGTGGTTTTGTGGAATGTCTTCTTTTTACCTTCTGAGCCGATGAAAGTTATAATGGACAAACTAGATTATTTTAGAAAGCCAACAAAGAGTAAGCGTTAACATCCGGTCGCAGGACTGATCATATTCTGATTCGCATTTCCTCGGCAATGCAAGACACTCGAACGTGTGAAAAGCAATTTGTAACCTGAATATTTCAGAGCAAGTAATACTGGTCATGATCATGTGTGCACGTTTGCGTTTTTTGCCTGAGAGAATTTTAAACCAGTGATTGACGTAGCGGATGAAAACCTGGCTCTATGGGGACATGGTGTGAACACTCCTGCAGGATGGCTGGAGTGACGACTTACCGTTACTTTTCTCTGTTGTCGGCCCATTACAAGTTACCGTTACTCGAGTTCTGTTGGATGTGCCTGAAAAACAAAACAAACTAAACTTTGTTTGTTTGTTGTTTAACGCCGCACTCAGTAATATTCCAGCAATGTGACGGCGGTCTGTACATAATCGAGTCTGGATCAGACAAACCAGTGATTGATATTGTAAACAACGATCCACGCCGTAGGGGTACGATAAAACGAAAAAATCAAAAATGAATATGGATGACCGGAATGAGTGAGTATGGTTTTACGCCGCTTTAAGCAATATTCCAGCAACATCCCGACGGGGTATACCAGAAATGGGTCTCACACATTCTACCCATGAGGGAAATCGTACCAAGGGTTTCGGCATGGCGTTTGAACGCTTTCACCACTGAGCTACCCCACCGCCGCTTGATGACCAGAATACGCCTACATATTACACAACCAACTCTTAAGGAACTATCAGATCTTTTTGGTCGTTTATGTAAAAGTTACAGCATTGCTTAAGAATGACTTAATGTCGCTTTGGAAAATACAAAAGTTTAGAGAGTGAGCTAAATGGCATGGTAAGTCACGCAGGCCATAGATAATTCCACGTAGGTGAAACCAAACAAGGGTCATAATCAGCTCCGACCAGCAGATCCTAGCACCTATAGGGGACGCAACTCTGCGTTGCCAGTTTTGCATTCTTATGCATACTTTGAAATGCGGTAGACTTGTAACGACCCTTTTTCTCTGAAATCCTCAATATCCTTTTTTGTAATAACCTTGAGAGTAATGAAGTTTTGTTCTGTCATTTTCTGTTGGCGTAGTTTCTAACCGTTCGCCCCACCTGTCTGTGTCCATACCAAGCTCTATCGCCGGGAAAACGTATATCCGACCTCTTGGAAGAATTTTACCTACCTGCTATCTGCAACCACACAAAGGACGGATAGTCTTTTTTCTTTATTGGTCCAAGCGATATGCGAATGTCTCTGGACTCGGTCGTATTCAACACAGGAACCCCGAATATGAATTCCTTGTCAAGGCAAAAAATGTTTCTAAAAATTTGATTTTTATTTTTTGCATCCACTACACTCAGTTTGGTGTAGTGACACTCCATATCGTCTGTCTTATCCTGAAGTCGGATGTCCAATGCTGTTATTTTGATTGGCTCTGAGCCAGATGACGTCACGTGACACGAGCAGTCATGTAATGTTTTCTCATCACTATCATCAGGTGTTGTCTCATCGTATCGGAGGCTGACCGTATGGCCGGTAATTGACCTAGATTCACAGAATCCAATACTTGCAGTATCTGTAAAAGAAGGACAAATGGCTATTTGATGCAGGTGTAATGGCAAAATAAACCGTATTTATGCCTTGAGAAAAACTACTTGTCAAGAAGGGCTCGTTGTTGAAAATGTCACAGCTAGGATGCACTTACTATCGTACATAAAATGAGGAACTTGAAACCAATTTACCAAGACTAAGGTTGTAAATGGGCTCATAAAACTGATGAATTGAATTGAATCAGTCTCAATCAATGACGAGGATGTATGGATGAGGTACAACAACATGGGATCGCCATCTGCAACATCGTCATGGGCCAGAAGAGGACGGCCAAAACGCAGGAAAGTAGTTGAACGCCATCATCAAATGCATATATATTGGTGACAGATTAAGACAAATATAAAATGGGATCAAGAACTGACACCAAGTGATGTCTCGTTGGAGCTGACGAGTTCATGTGATCACATCTGTTACAAACGTAACATTATATGATTATGCATGTGTTATTTTGTTTGTTGTTCAACACCGCACTCAGCAATATTCCAGCTATATGACGACGGTCTGTGCATAATCGACCAGACAATCCAGTGATTGACATCATGAACATCAATCCACGCAATTGGAATCGATGACATGCATCAACTAACCAGCGAGCCTGACAACCCGATCCAGTTAGTCGCCTCTTACGACAAGTATAGTTGCCTTTTAAGGCGTGCATGGGTTGCTGAAGATATATTCTACCCAGGATCCTCACGGGTCGTGTTGCATGCGAGGAACACGTTATTGGAAACAGGCTGCAGACAGGTTCACATTATTAAGCCAAAGAGGAAGGGAGTGACTCATGATGAATCATGAACTTTTCGAAACATAGATCTGCGGATCCTGGCCCGGATAATGGAAGCAACTCTGCACCCTCCTCCCCTCTCCTAGATTCATTGAAGCTGCAACCCGTATACTGATTCCGTAAACAAAACACAGTGACACATATATGCTTTCTTACCTCAGCAATAAATAACATATTTAGCCACACGATATTGCATACTAAGCATCCTCTCTATTGCATAGATACATACATTTAGGTTGAGTGTTACCTTGATACAAAATAGTGAATCACGTCATGTGACGACACACACTTAGACGTAGAAAGGAATCCACAAATTCAAAGCATTAGGGATCCGCAAAAGTCACTCACGACATTGATAATACGCATAATGAAACAGCACATGCAATCTTTAAAGTTGAGTTGGTAGAATCTGATCCGGCTAAGATGGTCTCAGAGGTAGCGTAATTATTACTCGGTGAACTATGAAAGAAACGCGGTATTTTATGAATATTTTATGTCGTTATTAATTATCTGTCGTGACATCGAGACTGAAAGACATTACGCCCGCCTGTATCTGACGTGGCCTTTTCCGGATTAACTTTTCAATATGGCCAGTGTGTTTCGGCAAGTCAGTTTTGTAAGATGATGTGAGGTGAAATGGGGTTTACCGTTGCGTTTAAGATTATTGCACACATCTAGCGACGTCATTGCACGTGTGTTCGTGTGTGTGTGTGTGTGTGTGTGTGTGTGTGTGTGTGTGTGTGTGTGTGTGTGTGTGTGTGTGTGTGTGTCTGTCTGCTTGTACTAGCTCCGACTCATGCAGATTTCATAGTGCTAGCCTACCGACATACCATTCTGCAGCTTAAGATGAATACCCTACTCAGACACAGTGTACTGAGTCCATGTTTTATCATCTTTATGCCGAACGCCAGACAGGGTAACAACAAGTACCACCTTTTGACGTCTTCTGGTATGACGCGTCCGGGGATCGAACCCCAGACCATTCGCTCTTCGGGCGGACCCTCTACCTCTAAACGTCGTACCCGATTAGGTAATACATCCGCTCAAGATATGTAAACACATTCAAGACGACTTGCAAATTCACAGAGAAGCCACGACAATGCACTATAACACACTTTGATCTAGGTTGAGTTTATTCTCTTTGCAATCTTTTTGAATGTTATTATTTCAGGCTAATTTACATAACACGTAAAAACGCCTTCAATAAACGATCCTGGTATAAACATGTGCATTCAACATGATATAACCGCTGCATAATTTGTGACTTGCAAATGTTAACATGACAGGGAGATCCGCTGTGACCTTTACAGTTTATTGTTTTTTTTGTTTGCTTGTCTTTTCACTGGAAGAAATTCAAAGGCTTTCTCGTAATATCAGTTTCTGAACAATGTTTCTAATGATAATATATAACTTGCGTCCTAATATAATACACAACACCATGTTAAATAGTTATACTCAACTTTTCTATGGTCAGGCAACATCACTTCGACTTGTAAATAATTAAGTCTCGACCAGGGAATCTGGTTATCGGCAGCAAGAACTACGATCCAGGAGGGCACCGTGACACAATGTGCCAGGTCACACATTGTAACCATCCGATCGGCATCAGCCGGCTTGCGCCAGAAGCTTTCAGCTTTCCAGATCGTGTGCTATTTCTGTGAAGGTTTTCTGAGAGAGTGTAAATTGATACTATTTTTCAATTTTGATGTCATTAAAACGCAAGCCTCCTTGCTGTCAGAACATGTACACGGTTGAAAAACGACTCTTTTTTTACATACGTCCATAATGACCTTCTAACCGGACGAGTTAAACACTTGATGGATTCTCCCAATGCAACCCCATGGGGTCGACAAATCGACGTGCACATGTGGAAACTGATTGGTGAGTCACGACTCTATTGTTCGGTAAGTGGCCGAACGTAACATGTCATCAAGTGGTATTGTGCAGCCCAATACAGTTTGACAAGACGGTTAACCAAAATTACGTCACTGAAACAATCGGTGGTCTTCAACGAATGTCTGCATTTCCTAAATTACCATTTCATTGTACAATAATAGAGCTACCTAATAAAGGATTATTTAATTAAACAGTCGTTACCGTTTCCACAGAGCTGTAATTTTATTAAGTGTTACTTAATGAACACGTGGCTAACATTAGACGTTTTACGAGCATTACGTCATTGAAACAATATGTAATCGTTCTGCATTTTCTTTCCAAAAGACTGCCTCTGTGGTCTGGGGAATAGAGCACAGGCTAGGAGAGTGGAGGATCGGCGGATTCGATCAGGCCAAAAGACTTTAACGTTCTGTTTCTGCCTGGCGCTTGGTGACTGACCGGCTTGGTTTTGGTTTGGTTTGTTGTTTTACGCCGCACTCAGCAATATTCCAGCTATATGACGGCGGTCTGTAAATAATCGAGTCTGGACCAGACAATCCAGTGATTGACATCATGAACATCGATCCACGCAAGTGGATGCGATGACATGCATCAACCAAGTCAGCGAGTCGGACAACCGGATCCCGTTAGTCGCCTTTTACGACAAGCATAGTCGCCTATTACGGCAAGCATGGGTTGCAGAAGACCTAGTATTCTAACCCGGAATCTTCACGGGTCGACCGGCTTCGAGTCGGGATACTGTGTCAATCAGGGGTATCCATATTAAAACTGCGACATAATGTCTCAGTGGCCTAGCACACTACGACTGGCACTAGTCTGCACTAGTACAAACAAACATCATATGCATCCACGTCGCTGTATAAACGTAACAATAATTTAACGCGACGTTAAACCACATCTCAACACCTGCTTGCTTAAAATAGCATTGCGTAATGACCGATTTGTTTTGTAGAGGAATATTTAATAACAACATAGTTAGGATTGTCACAGTGTTGACCTATGACACCATAACAATGGTTCCCCCGGTTAAATGTTGTGAGTTCAAATAACGCTGGCGGCAGCGTTCTGCATAATTACTCAATCGCCTACAAGTTACAGGACATTCAAAATCGTTCAAGCAAGTTCTGGTTAAAGATAATACAATGGTTGTTTAATCACAAGAGTGATCACTCCATTCCTTCAAATATCCAGTAACGATAGATGCGTATTAATTTCTCTCGGTCCATCTACATGTTTATACTGGTATAATGGCGAGCCGAATGTGTCAAATACAGAGAGTGGGCGAGTTGGGTTCAATGACGCTTTGAACCTTATTTCAGTTACTTCGCGGAAGGAAAGTCCGAAGTGATGCAGGTCTTAGACATTTACCACTTCGGTGAAGCCTTCGAGCAGAGGTACTGTGCTAACAAACCTGAAACAGCATCCGAACTAATCTGATGTTTCAAATGATAAGATTTTGATACGACTTTGGGACGCAGCTCTGAACAGCGTGACAGCAGTCGATGATAGGATGACTCCTAGGGACGCAACCGAGACGAGAATTGCGGCGCCTTAGACGGGGCCGTATCTCTGGGTGCCTCTTGGTCCCTCTGAGGCATGGCGACGCGTTGCGCAGGGCTGCAGTACCTTGCGCCAAGATGCGATGGCCGCTGGTCGAACCCCAGGTTCGCCCCGATAGGCTCGTTCTGTCGTCAGCACCACGATGGTAACGTCTACGACCTATTCCACACGAGACTTCCTCCCACATGAAGCGGCCATGCAGTGACATGCTACTGCTGGATGCACGGCTAAAGGGTTAAAGTTCCACGGCGTAGTATCCATTGCCAGCCTTGTCTTACACGTTGTAATGAGCGCCTTGTGTAAATCTCATACATATCCTACGAGGGTAATTGTTCACTGCCAGATTGATATCCAAAATATAAAGTACGTCAGCAGAAACTGTCTGTGTGGTAGTTTGTTGTTTAAAGCCGCAAAAGCAATATTCCAACTATATGACGTCTGTAAATAATCGGGTCTGGACCAGATAATTCAGTGATTAACATCATGAGCATCGACCCACGCACTTCTGATACAATAACAAGCATAAACAAGTCAGTGAGCCTGACCATCCGATCCCGTTAGTCGCCTCTGACGGCAAGCAAAGTCACCTCTTACGACAAGCATGGGTCTTCAGGACCTATTCTTGTTTTGGTATGAGGCAGGAAGGGATCTACCACTCTCCAGGCAGAGGCTCTATTCACTATTCACCACGGAGCCGGTTCGATGGTCTTGAGTGAGTGAGTTTGGTTTAACGCCGCTTTTAACAGTATTCCAGTTATATCACAGCGTGTCAGCTTAATGTGGGAGGAAAGCCCCAAGTGATGCAGGTCTCAGACGTTTACCACTTCGGTGAAACCCACGAGCACGGGTATGGTGCTGACAAACCTAGAACCATAATCAGGGCGAACCGGGATTCGAACCCACAATCATAGGTTTCAGGAGTGCCCAAGGGACGCAACTCTGCACAGCGAATCGCGGCGCCTTAGACGACTGGGCCACCCGTGACCCTCGATGGTCTTGAACAAGCATGAGACACTGAGGACACATCCTTACCCGGAGTCCCCACAAAGCTCTTACTGACCTGACCACCCGATCCCTATCAGAAACTGACCTGAGTCTTGTACGTCTTTGAGACCGACCATTTAACAGTCTTTAACAATAAGAAAACGCCACGTACCTGGCACACAGTCATAGAACACTCTGACATAGTCGGCAAACTCCCTGTGCGAGGACTCTTTAGGCAAGGGGATCACATAGGTGAGTTTCTTGTCGCAATATCTCTGTCCACTGCAGGAGGTGATGGTGTCAGAGTACAAGTAGTGGGAAAGAGGCCCCGTTGCGTTTTGGATTCCAGGACACTTGGAATCGAACAGTAGATCACTTGAATGATATCTGCAACACTTTTCCTTTTCGGTCGAGTCCATGGTGATTGCATCCTTCTTGCAGGTAGTAACCCCCACCTTCGACCCAATGAAAATATCCTTGATAACAATGCTTTCATTTGTGCAGTTCATCTGCAGGGATTCCTGACTCCTTGCCGGATTGGCACATATATTCACCCCGTTCAAGTTCACTGGGTGGGTTTCTTCGCATACTTCGATCCCTGAAATTAGAAAAAGGTCAGTGAGTATTGCAAGTCCTAACTGCATGGAAGGAAATATTGGCAGATGGTCAAGTAGGCGCTAGGTGTTACAAGCAAGCGTACGTGCAGTTATTCCACCTGACATGGTGATACTTGCTGATATACCAGCCAACAGTGAGTGAGTGAGTGAGTGAGTTGGGTTTAACGCTGCTTTTAACAGTATTCCAGTTATATCACGGCCTGTCAGCTTAATGTGGGAGGAAAGCCCCAAGTGATGCAGGTCTCAGACGTTTACCACTTCGGTGAAACCCACGAGCACGGGTATGGTGCTGACAAAGCTAGAAACATAATCGGGGCGAACCGGGATTCGAACCCACAATCATAGGTTTCTGTCGTGCCCAAGGGACGCAACTCTGCACAGCGAATCGCGGCGCCTTAGACGACTGGGTCACCCGTGCCCCCCATCAGCAAACAGGGGCGAGCATTATTTGTGTGGGTATACAGGCATACACGTGCAGTTTGTTTGTTGTTTAACGCCGCAGACAATATTCCAGCTATATGACGGCGGTCTGTAAATAATCGAGTCTGGACCAGACTGATGTCATGAGCATAGACCTACGCAATTGGATCGATATTGTGAGCAACAATCAACGCCGTTAGAGTACGATGACATGCATCAGCCAAGTCAGCGAGTCTGACCGCCCGATCCCGTGTATCCTCTCAACCAGTTGCTGGGGTTGCTGGGGTTGCTGGGGTTTCTGGTGATTTGCGGACAAACCTGTACCGATATACATGTAGCAGTAGTATACGGCTATACTTAGTTCCAGATAAAAACCACCATAAATATGTGTGGGTACTTGAGATAAATATTTCCACGAGTATGTGTGTGGATATACTAGCACACATCTGTAAATGAATGCCGGCATATAAATGTGTTGCTATACTTCAACATACAAGCACCTATTTAAGGATAATATACTAGCATGAATATACGCGGATATACTTCCACCTAGTTCTACATAAATACCTGCCTAAGTATGCGTTGATATACTAGCTACTATTTTTAGATACACACTGGCAAAACTAGTAACATGGAAATACCAGCTTATGCGAAACACTTAGTCAGTGCAAACATGTCTTTAGAATAATACAAATCTCTTCGAAAGAACCTATCCTCCACTGCTCTTTTCATACGTGTAATCAAGCAAACTAGACTTGGTTAGTCTGATCTAGACTTGCCGAGGCTTTTATTAAAAAGAAATACCTCAAATATATAAATTCCACAGCCATGGCGCAGGACTGGTGTATTTAATACACATATTTCTCGATTATGACAGGCATGTAGCAATATACCAACAACTGTTTAAAAAGAAACAGAATACTCGTTACTAAATCACCATGTCTATATACAAGTATACATAATATTGATTTACAAGTATGGCCATTAGAAAATGACAGGTGCTTCCGTGTAACGTTATCACATTGAGCCGACAGCAGTTTCACCTTTTTCGTTACGGTTGAAATAAGAATAAGATCGTTTTGCTATCAATCAAAATAATGCATTACGTTGATGATTTATTGTCATCCTTGCAAAAAGGTTCCATGTTCATATCAGCAGATGGGGGTACATATCTCTCAGTCAATGACATATATTTTGCAATAAAACATGCACGCGGACAGTTTATGAGAAACACACCTCATCCACGCGCGAGGAGGAAAGATAATCCGGATTCTTAACCGCTTCCCTCATTACGTCGCTCGCTCGGAGCTCCACACTGTCGTTGCGGGGATGTTGTTCTACATTCCATATGTCGTACTATACAGAAAGCACTTGCTTGCGTTTCTCCTTTTACACCGTAATCTATTATGTCACTGCATCAAGAAACGGAAAGAAACATTTAGCCACAATGGAGTCAATCCATTTTCATTAAAGGCGAAAAGGATTCCCAGTACGTTTCAGCGTTATATGAACCCGATAGCAGTTTGTAATGCCGCGGTAAATGTTTAGTTATAACGGTGTGGGGGTTAGCATGATTGGAACAGCGTATTGTTGACGACATATAAGCCTTGGGACCGTTGTAGTCACTAAACTAGTGCGAAAGATCACAGTCGTGGTATCGACTTCATGCTGGTAAATGGATTGGGAATTTGCATGTTATAAAAGCCTTTGATTATTAGCCACATAAAGAAATCGCATCCCTTAACACATTCAATCAGCGACACCGTAGGGGTCAAACTTTTTCACCCAGGCACGTGCAGACAATGTTTTTTTTATCGACGAATGGTTTGCACGTAAAGAGTTCCTTAAAGTTTTGGAGCGGTGGAAGTTACTGATTTCTTGCGGAGTTATTTACAAAAACAATAGTTGATTATTTCCGATAACGGTATTGGTAGTATATTAATAATTAATGAAAGCACATATGCATGTTATTTATAGCATACAAAGGGCCGATGTATTACACTGTAAGATGTAGCAGGATCACTCTGGGTACATGGGGTTTTATGCATCTCTCGTTATGCGTCGCCCGAGTGGTACACACCCTAACGAAGGACGCATACAATCCCATGTATTCCGTGCGGCATGTTTTGATAATATTGTAAAAGAATTAAAACAAATTCAAAATTAATGTAAAATAGCTTTTCGATTGGACTTGTGCTTCGGCGCGTGGCTTTCATTGGCTCAAAAAATCGTGGGGCTTTTCGCTTCGAAACGGGGTAAAAGGGGTTTATTCTGCCTCTCAGAAATCCACGTGCAGTGTGACTTGTTCGTGGCGGGGAATAAGGGATGTATTCTCCCGCTGACAAATTTACGTCCCTCCAAAGCGAGGAATATAGTATTTCATCAAGATCACGTGGACGAATCAGATCTCATCCTTCTGACATGGAGTTATGATAAAGTATTCTATCAAGATCACGTGGACCAATCAAATCTATTCATTCTGACATGGAGGCTTGATAAAGTAATTTCTCCCGCGCGTCAGTGTAATTCTCCTGGTGTGGGATATGCGCGAGATGTTGTATGGCATTAAATGAATACAAATAGGTCTTCCGTTGGTTTCAATGCTATAATTTTCAAATCGTTGTGGTCAGGGGTTGAATGTTGTTTAATGCCATAAGATTCATAAATAATTCTATATCCCAGGGACATTTGAAAGTTTGAGGTGAGATGAGATGAAATTGGGTTTAACGTCGCGTTCAGAATTATTGCCCTCTTAAAGCAACTTGCATGCACGACTAATCGAATGAAGCCGAGTTTATAGTGCCAGTGCTGCAGTTTAACATGAATACCTCACTCAGATACTCGGACTCAGTATACTGACTTCGAGCCGACCAGTTCTTGTTTTAGACCCTTTATGTACTAGTCCTGACTAATGCAGATTTCATAGTGCTAGCCTACTGAGATACCATTCTGCAGCTTAAGATGAATACCCCACTCAGACACAGTGTAATGAGTCCATGTTTTATCATCTTTATGCCGAACGCCAGACAGGGTAACAATAAGTACCATCTTTTGACGTCTTCTGGTAAGACACTGCCCGGAATCGATACCCCCGGCCTCCCAACGCTCTACCACTAGACCACGGAGGCGGTCGAACGTTTGAGTCTGGACCAGACAAACCAGTGGTTGATAGCATGACAGCTTCCCATCTGTCGGCGTTACGAGTATCTGCCGCTGAATCCGCGCCAGGCATCATTAACGTGTATAAAAAAGTTTTCACCTAAAATTACATGCAATAGCTTAATACCGCGGAAAGACGGCTTCACGGTCAAGCTGACCTCGTGTGCACATGACCAATGTTCACATGACACATGACACATCTGCACATGACACGAATCTGTCAATAAGCTGAACCGATCACATCATGGCGACTGAATTATAGATTTACATGATCGACTGTGTAAACAAGGACAAAAGAAACATATTTTATTTATGTGTGACCCGAGTCCTCATTCCGAAAACAAACACTCAGCAGGATTACAAACACTCTCGCGAATCTGGGCGGGTCCTTTGAGCCGAGGCGCAATAAAATATTTACAACATGCCGTCATTTATGTAAACATCCCATAATATCAATCAACTCCTGTGGCGCGTTAACCAGTCAAGCTGTTGATGTGGGTCGGCAGTCGGTTGAGAGACAGGAAAAGCACTGCCTGGCTTGAGAAATATCCAAATTGCACGGGGACCACACGTGGGCCAACACCGGTTATGCAGCAGTACAGTCATGTGTACTTGATGGCGCGATGGCGCCATGTACAACAATAACGTGACCTTCACCTTTCAGCAAGATAGACATGCAATTGGCGAACACTTTAATCGTGGTGACTTTGGTAATACGCCCAATAGCGGCAGACATGAAGTCATTGAGCTTGATCAAGAATAGTTGGACGGGATGTAGGTGTGCAGACGACCAAGGGGAACAATAGCTACATACATGAATGAACGGTCGAGCTGGCGTCAGGCATTCGTGACCAATTCGAGTTATTCCGGGACAAGCCGAATAGCGACTCGTGCCCTTCTCGTGGGCATTTTTGCGATTGGGTTCCGTCTAAGCAAAAATGGGCATAGCTAAAAGAACTATCATCTCGTTGCGTAATGATTCACATATATATATTTCTCCAATATATCATAAATTATTAGTCCAGATGCAACTGAAACCACATCAGAACTTGCAGCATTAAACAGTATGATTGAACACATTTACCAGTATCTTTGGTGTATTTTTAACATGCAAGACATGTAAAATCAAAATTATTTTTGATTGGTTTGTCGTATTTTCGCACGTAGCATTCATCCATCGATAGGGATAGAGACTTCTTGTGGGTTCTTGCGAGTGGTGACAAATGGGCTTTTAGGATTGTCGGGAAACCGTGTGGGTGTATGGGGTGCGTGTGTGTGTGTGTGTGTGGGGGGGGGGGGGGGGAGAGAGAGAGAGAGAGAGAGAGAGAGAGAGAGAGAGAGAGAGAGAAAAGGTGCTTCAGTCGATTCGTCGGTCCGAAGATCAACCTCTCGACATTCCGGAATCACAATACGCCATTGTAAGTGTATCCTGCTGATGGCGCAACTACCCGCCCTGTTGGCCTGCTAACATTGCGCGACTCTGACTAATTAAGTCACGTGCTAGTGAACAAAGGTCAGATTCCGATTACTTAGCACGTCTAGATCTACTACGACGGGAATATAGCAACACATAAGTCGCGCCCTTTCAAGAGTCGGAAGTGGTGTCGCATTATCGATTCATGAATACGTCTACGCAACGTTGTTATCTGGGATAACATATGTTGCTATACATATCGCATTCCTCTTGATTCGCCAAGTCAATCGCAATAACTCAGAGCTGCAGACAAGCGAAATCATTTGTGCATAAAGTCTGTCTCGACTGATCAGCCCTTTTCAAAAGTATATTGTAGAGAGATTCATTTTTCTCTTCAACGTTCAAGGCGACCATGCATACATACATGACGTTGTGTAATGTCACACAAATACCTTTACGAGTGAACTCCGAGACGCAACATGACTACACCTGACTTCTATTAAGTATGTTCTGTGATGGAAGTCCTGTATGTCATGTTCTGACATATGTTCTTGATTATAACGCTTTTCCAGCAATCAATGACGAATCCATATTTCGAATTGTGCAGTGTGAGCCATGTGTTTGCACTC
The DNA here is from genome assembly GCF_022045235.1 of Haliotis cracherodii. Taxonomy (NCBI): domain Eukaryota; kingdom Metazoa; phylum Mollusca; class Gastropoda; order Lepetellida; family Haliotidae; genus Haliotis; species Haliotis cracherodii. The sequence continues at coordinate 12,823,880 of NW_027266286.1, forward strand.
ACGTTCTCGCAAATACTAGGCTAACATGCAGGAAGCGAATCCTTCCAAGGTATCTCCACACAATGGAAGCAAACATATGTTCCGCTCGGATGCTCGTATTTCTCGCAACATGTCAGTGATGTGCAAGAAGACACGCGCTGGGCCATATAGCATTGCGTCTGCTCTCTCTATTATCGCTATAAAAGTGTGTCCGTTCGTTTGAAGTAAATGGGATTCACCGTGAGAAAATGTTTTGCAGAGTCTTGGTGCCTGTTTTTTGTTATATACGTACTCCTGCAGTCTCATCCACCAGATGGGCAACGACAACTGTACATACATGTTTAACTTCCTAGCCCCGGACTGACATGATATCGATGTTTAAAAAACATTTTTTTCATTTAGACTGCTTTGAGACGAAAACTTAATGCAGGATTTCTTGGCTGCTAGTATCTAATCTGTAAAATCTTCTTTTTTAAATCTAGCCTATTTTTATCACCGAGACAGTTTTTAGACATGATATAAATTGAATGTAGAATTCTCTGACTGCATGTTCCTACACGAGCATTCAGTCGAAGAAATCTGTGTCAAAGAAAAAAGACCCCCCCTAACCCCCCCTTTTTTATCATCAAAGCTGCATTGTGAGACCTATACCATACCCTGAATACAGAAGGAGGCAGGACTACCTGGTCCATTGGACTACACTGATGATGTTTCTATGGTTACCTGCATACTCAGCTTAACCTCTGATACGGGTATCCCTATTATTCCTTTAATCATCAAACTAATGTCCTTGCATAGTATTGTACACGTTATTATTAAGTATTCCTCATAAAACAGTAGTCTCGGTTTTCAAAGATGCTGACTTCTGTTTACATACTGTTGAAGTGATACTTGAACATGCCCATCTGGGAAAATATTTAAAACTGTTAAAGGTGTACTGCTGATATGATTGAAGCTTGCGTCTCCAGATGACATAGAGATGCACCACCTTCTTTATGGATAAGAAAATCACAGCAAAATTTGTTTATTATTTAAACTGAAACCTAAATGAAACATACAATTCGAGCCTCTATATTGTGCTTATTGTTCTTCTTTTTAAAAATATCAGCCTTTGTGAAGCTCCAGAAAATAAGTAAGTAAGTAAGTAAGTAAGTAAAAGTTGTTTAAAGCCATGGTCAGAAATATTGCAGCGAATTGGTATATAATCAAGTTTGGGCCATGCAGACTAGTGACTGACGCCACGAGTAATGATCAACGCTATCCGGTACGCGCAGTCAGACAAATCTGGCCACGTGATCCCCAGTGCAATCGGTTCTTAAAACTAATCTCAAACACGTGGGACCAATTCTGACAGGGAATCCTTAAAATTCCTCAAAAAACAGAAATCTATGTGACAGTCGAATCCAAAGACCATAGTTAGTTGCAAAATAACAGGAACTGAACTAACATAGCTTTCAACCGTCTAACAAATAGTGGAAATCACAGGAAACTTACGTTTCCATTTGGTTTCTGATTGTAGTTTTAGTTTTCCGTGGTTTTCATTTGCGGAAAGCAAGACATTTTTGCCGTTCAGCATGTGCACCTGGATAATTACATCTTACATTACCGTAAATACAGTGCTGAAAACCCACTCCGCGTCGATTCTAATCAATGAAGCGAGCTAATGTGATCTAATGTACGTTTTAGCGCGCTATTGGCCTACAACCAACAGACAACAAAGGCCTACGACGGTACGTCCTTATCGATAGAAAGGTAAGGATTTTATTATTTTAATGGAGGAGATGCGAGTGCCATAATCTAGGAGCATGCCCGTGTTGTGTAAGTGTTCTAGCCCCATCATAGGAGCTCTTGGTTGAGTCACCACTTTCTGAGATTGCTCACGGGGGAATTCGGAGAGTTGGCATTGCCAGTGTAAATGGGCCGGGGTAATTTGGAGAAAGTGATTTTGTATGGAAATAGAAGCCCCGACCATGGCCCTTCTTGTCTCCATGTGTTCAAAGGGTCGCTAAAGTCAATTTACTACGCCCCCCGTCCATCAAAGCATGTGGCGAGCACCATGGGCCGGATTCATGCAAATCTTAAATTTACTAGAAACGAGGAATTCATAGCAGAATCATGATCTCTCAAGTGATGCACGTTTTGACAAAAAGTACATACATTTTTATGATAACACCCAATGCAATAAACATTATTGAACAATTGCTGTTTGATAATTACTTCGGCTATAAGGATAACTGGCTTAAAGTCAAACAAGCCTAAAACCAGATTATTCATTTCATCGTGCACTTTTATCTTGAAGCGCCTTTTTGCCTCATGCATTTGCATTTAATTGCACACTGCAACAAAGAGTACTATTGATCATCTGCAGAGAGATGGTCGATCGATCTGTATAAATCGTTTCTGAACTGGATACGATGAGATCCCATCCGCATTCTATTACGTAGGTACAAGATGCTATATTGAATAGGTACATATTGAATACATAGTCAATTTGGAAAATATTCAAGGGCCATCGACTTTTTGAATTAAAAGCGTTTTAGTCAGTCAGCTATTCAATAACATCATCAAAAACACGAGGCTGGCTTCGCAATTGTTAAATTATTCATATGGAAATATGTTTGAGGTTACGTTTAATGCTTAGCGCTAAAAGGACGGTCTCCCGTGAGAGTGGGTGAATACTGCTTTGCGACGTGATCTGTAACCGTAAAACGGTTCTGTTTGACATTAATCACGGCGGCATGCAACACGTAACCTGTGCTAACCCAAGGGTCGATAGTGTGAACATCGATCCACACAGGGCACGTGACTCACAAAATCTGCAAGTTCATTGCTGAGAGTTGCATTTCTAGAATGGTGAGCAAACCCATAACTATCTAGGCTCGTCGATCAAAATAGCTGCTGCGGATCTCCATCTGTGTCACCCCTCACGTCAAGTATAGGACACTGGGACCAATACGGAACCCCTCGGGAATTGTAGACAAAGGAGAAAGATTTACTTGACATGGCATGGGTGCCGTCCTCTCCCTCGGCAGCGACTACGTCTGTAGGACTTCAAAGCATTTGACATTATTGCTGTCAGTCGAAACAACAATTATACGGACATTATCCTCACTCAACTCAACTTGTAAATGTCACGTCCTTGCATCACAGTGAAGGGGGCGAAGGAGTTAAATCGCTCAAGTTTGTAAATATCCTCTTTTACGTATTCTACTCGTGTTGGGAATACATTTGTCTGTTTAACGCCGCACTCAGCAATATTCCAGTAACACGACGGCGGTCTGTAAATAAGCGAGTCTGGACCAGACAATCCAGTGACTGATATTAAGAGCAACGATCCACGCAGTGTGGTCACGGTGAAACGGAATCAAGTCACCGAGCCTGGCCACCCGATACTTTCAGCATTGGTTTCTTCTGGTCTATTTCTGGCGTCTCATTACCATTAACAACATCAGTGATATATGATTTGGACAGGACACCAGTGTGTGTGTGTGTGTGTGTGTGTGTGTGTGTGTGTGTGTGTGTGTGTGTGTGTGTGTGTGTGCGCGTGCGTGCGTACGTGCGTGCGTGCGTGCGTGCGTGTCCGAGCCGACCAGTTCTTGTTTAGTCCCTCAGTGCCCAACCCCCAGGCAGGTTAACAAGAAGTACCATCTCATAACGTATTTCGGTATGACTCAACCTTCCGCTCTCCGGGCAGACACTCTACCCACTAGAATGCGGTAGTTATACATGGAGACTCGTGAAGATCCGGGGTATAGGTATAGGCCTCCAGCAACCCTTGCTTGCCGTAAAAAGCTACAACGCTTGTCGTAAGAGGCAACTAACGGGATCGGATGGTCAGGCTCGCTGACTTGGTAGATGCATGTCATTGTATCCCAGTTGCGTGGATCGATGCTCATGACGTCAATCACTGGATTGTCTGGTCCAGACTCGATTATTTACAGACCGCCGTCATAAAACGGGAATATTGCCGAGTGCGGCGTTCAACAACAAACAAACAAACGTTATACATGGGAGACCATAAGTTTCGAAGTATCATCACCATCAGAATAATTCATTCAAAATGTTCTCATGGTACCATAGCCATGGGGTAGGCAATGCGTATACACCAGCTAAACGTTCATGGTACTAACGAGAACATGGAACTCGCGCAGATGAAAGTAGAATTCAAAACAGTCTACATCAACATGAATGATGTATTCGCCGAAATGCCTCGACATTTACCTACATCGACATTTATTGAGAGTGATCATATTGTGATAACGCCTAAGCAGCAATCCCATCCCCGTATCACGACCGATATATGGAACACTTTGACACATCGACACACTATAATGGCCCTTCTGTAGTCACTACTAGGATACATAACAGCACTGGGGAATTGATGTATGGCACAGCCATCATTAAATCCCACCAGAGTCCGAGAGAGACATATTTTACTCTTAGATCAAATGTCATTCCACCAGCAATTTCATTGGCATTGATAAATGAAGAGTGCGAAATAACATTTATGATCTGAACGCTGTTAACATTTAATGACGATCGTTATCGAAATTATTGAAAAAAACTCCTGCCTTGTTGTCAATCACCTGTTACATGAGCGACAACCCTGCTCTCGCTTTTGTAATTCAAATCGTATTTTTTCACTGAACCTTGGAAGGATCATGCAAAACATATTAGTCATTGTTGGATTTTGACAGAGAGTCCCGCGACAGTCAGATTAACGTCTTGAAGCCTATGATGGAGGAATTATTCCTGAATTTTTCTTCATTTCCTGAAGATCAGGGCCTTTTCCTCTGATCAAATAACTCACACACCGTAAATAAAATTTGAACTGATTTGTTAATGTAATATAACAATCTAATCTAAAAATGACGAGACCTGCCTCGTTGGAGCAAGAATCATTTCTGCGTCTCCAGTGTCTGGAATAAAGGACAGTTTTGCTGATTTGCACGTTGAAATCCTGTCCAAATCATCTTTCCTCTGCTATAATAGATTAAGCCCATTTTTTCCAGTAGAGCAGCACCTGTTATTTCTGTAATCGTTAGTTCAGAAACCTCTCAGAAAATTGTAAATCCTCGAGGAATTACACTAAACTGGTATTCCTTGGCAAATCGACGAATCCACATTCAAGCATGCGACTCTTGATAATTATCAAAAAGGACATTTCATGCTGTGATTGTGAACATGTCAAAGATCTTCACAATATCCCGGTTCTTCCATTATCAACAAGGAGAGCGTTATCTAGATTGCAAACTGATATAATATTAAATCGATCCATTTCTTCTCTGAAGGCCCGATAAAGAGCCATAACAACTACAAACTCACGCCATTACACTGAACAAGGGAACGCGAATCAATGGCCACGTAAAAGTCCAAAATGACTTTTTTAATATGGCTGCTTTAGTCGCCATTACGAAAATATTATCGGGATTCTATGCGCAATTAGTAATGCAACCACTGTACGATCATCTACAATGGTCCCATCTACACAGACCTTACAGATGTTCGTCATAAGATATCACGAAATTAAAGTTGGTAATTAATCTCAAACAGAAGACTCGGAACTACTGTGGTATCAACAGTAATTAAAAAAATGCAAAGTGCGCTTTTCAAGAAATATCTATTTCCATAGGGATAAATAACATCCCTGAGTTTTGATCACGTGTTACAATCCGGGTAAGACTAAGACTAAGACTAAGCAGTTATTATTAGCAGGGAACGTAGTCCATAGGGTAGGAATCAGCAGGCGGGTGACCGCGAGAAGTTATTATTAGCAGGGAACGTAGTCCATAGGGTAAGAATCAGCAGGCGGGTGACTGCGAGCAGTTATTATTGGCAGGGAACGTAGTCCACAGGGTAAGATATCAGCAGGTGGGTGACTGCGAGCAGGGAACGTAGTCCATCGCGCTTAGAATACTACATCTCTACTTCTTGTTTTCCTTTCAATTCGTGCTGGTAATGCACGTGGTCGGTCTCCCACATTCTAGAGAATATATTAAAAAAGGAGTCCAAGTCCCGAATGATGGAAAAGTCTAGATTGCCCCAACTCAAGGTATTTTATTTCTATTTCAAGTAGACAGGACGATAACATCTGCACGGAAAAGTCGCATTTAAACAATAATAAAAATGGAATCCATAGGATAAAGATACAAATAATGTGAATCCTGCTATCGTCTTGCATGCTGTCTACATTCTAAAATGACCTATTACTGTCCAATGGACGAGACGCCAGAAAGCTGACAGTGGAACTGACGTTCATACGTTTTATCAAGAGACTATTCTTGAAATGACACACACACACACTGCCGTAAACTCATGGGAATTCCTTCGCACGAATACATACAGAAGCGTTGTGTCTGATCATTCAGACACTTCAATTTGAACTCAGTGTTTTTTTGCAGACATTGGCAACATTGTGAGTGTTTTCCCTTGATCGAATGATGTGGCTACGACCCATTCTCGTGAACGAAACGGACAAATGCACGCCCAAACTATTGACTAGACCCGTGCCCAGACTGACAATGACAGTCAACAACATTCTACAGCAATCTAGGAAATTACCTGAGTGTCTATTCGACACTTTATAATCACCTCTGAATGATCGGGAAATTGATTAATGATGACTAACACCTAATCGCCACTAGTCCAAGGACAACATCGGCCATTTTGACGTCCTGAAGTTAACATCGCAAGCAGTTACCCAAACTCTACAGTGAAAGTCAATTCTTATTTGTACACGAATACGTGCATAAAAGGTACGAAATTGACAAAATACGGCTCACAACGTGGTTGTCATGTCGGCTTTATAGGCTCGTAGTACTTTGAGCAAATTGCAGAGGCACGATTCGTCAGATCAGTTTATGGTTTCCATGGTAAAGCACAAACGTGAAAAGATGATCCGATCGCAAACGACGTGAACGACCGAAGTCCATCACAACATCAATACTCTGTTCTCTTAATCTTGCATTATATTTACTGTTCTCAATAATGTTTCGCATTATTCAAGATAATTACAACGCAATTGATAATTTTGATAAACAATATCCCAGTGTACTTGTAATCGTCTCAATTGTATTGGTATAATACCAAACCATTTCCACGTACAATACAAGGAAAATGAACAGCTTGAATTGTTCAATATCTACTCAATCTGTCAAGGGGGTATCTCCGACTGAATTGATGGCAACAGTTTAGAAGGGAGTGGTACTTGTATACCTTCAAGTGTAAACAGACGTCAAGATGGGCTGCGAGGAGGAACGATAGATTAACTTTCAACACGTCCAAGAATAATGAATGTGGCACATCACCGATTACCCATAAATAAATGAGCGAGTCACGATCAGGAATGTCAAACTTGGCCTTCCTTCACATATTTGACTGGAATGTCTTCCTGACCTAACGGAACCGCACACAGATGGTCTTCGCACAATGTATAGACTAGGAGTTCACCTATATACATACACACTCAGACAGACGAAGCAATATACCCCCGACAACATTGTGGTAGCGGATGTACGGCTGGAGAACCAATATATCGTCATTTCTGAAAGCAACGCTTGCATCCAGGCGACCTTGGAATGCAATTCCGCTCGTCATAATTTACGAGGATTCTTCTCTCGGATTTGATTGATTTGTCTGTTCGGAGAAGATCATTAATAGCAAACTGTGCTGTCAAGATAAATTCACATGCAGATACATATTTTGTTGGAAAACCCCCCACAGATTTAAGCTTCTTCATATTATCAGCTTGAAAGGGATATCACCCGGAGGAACAGGATCCTCTCTAATGGCCGATTTGAAACATCGAACTGAAAATCAAGAAGATTAACACGAGCACTGAGAACGATTCGTGCTCAACCAAAGGAAATAAATCCCTATCTTTAGACTCTGACTGTGCAGTAATATGCGGGCTGAAAATAAACACAAGCCTCTGAGAGAAACCACTGCACACAAACATGCTGTGATTTGTAACCCTACTCCGGTGCTGAAGGGCATGAGCTGGGAGTTCGGAGGGGGTATAACTCAGAGATAGAGGTTAGGGTTTTTCGGTAGCATCATAACAGAAAGAGATAAGGCGAGTGCGGAATCACGACAGGTTGCCAACGACCCGCAACTGTGCTCCGTCTTATCTCGTGGCATGTCGAGCCGCATTACACACAGGCTTGTGACTGTAGGCCCGGGGCGCACAATCAGGTGCGCAGTTCACACGGATCACTGTTCACAGTTGCCGTAGTTCATGGTACCAGGTGATTACCAAGTGCTGGTGAAACCTGTCATCAAACCGAAATCTGCCAACGGATCCAATCAGTTTATTTCGGCTACATTCTTTTGGAAACTGACACATGTCTTATGGAGGATGGTTTGCGTGTATACGATGATGCCATGGGAACGCGCCATCACAGCACACATCAATGCACACCTACAGTGCTTCATATTAACGATGGACACTTCAGATTCTGTCAGAATAACCAGGATTAGTCTGCAAAATGGAGCCATAGAAACGATTACTGATTAGTTCCTGTTCTTTAATCGCCTGGAAGGCGTAATGGTGGAGTGACGAGACGTTCTTCTAGCGTACGTTCTGCTGTGAAATTTCATCAACGTCTATATTTTTCCTGATTTATGTTAAATCAGTAAAGAACCATGTGCTAATTCTCATCAAAAATTTAATACCATCGATCCGTCCACACGAAACATTTCACTTCGTTCACAGGAAAGCATCGGTAATAAAACACTATGAAATATGTGTTGTAAACAGAAATTGAACATTTACTAAATCCACGTTCTAGAGGAGAGGTGAAATGGGGTTTAACGTCGCGTCCAAGATTATTTCATTTATATAGCGACGTGCATGCCCGTGTTTGTGTGTGGCTGCTTGAACTAGTCCGGGCTGATGCCGATGTATAGTGCTAGCCCACTGAGATACCATGCCGCAGTTTAACATGAATACCCCACTCAGACACAGTATACCGACTCCGAGCCGACCAGTCCTTATTACCGAGCGCCAGACAGGGTAACAACAAGTACCATCTTTTAACGTATTTTGGTATGACGCGACCGGGGATCGAACACCGGACCACGGAGGCGGTCACTTTCTAGAACAATGATTACGACATAACACAGTTCCAGCTAAAAAATCTCTACTAAAAGTCCATTGTACAATCCCAACTCTATCATAAGCTTATGTATATGAATCATTATCAAATGGTGCTGATTAACATATTTTCGCTGAACGATGAACGTATCCTGGTATCCGTCACAAACACATGCAAAGGCAATTCAATTGCACAAAAATCTTGAAAATGCATTTACAGATTTACAATACGTGTTTGCATAACTAAAGGTGGTCAGTTGGTCTTAGCTCCATAAACATGTACACAGTTATGCCCCCTTCCTGAGTGGGTCGGTTCAATCAGATATGTTCAGCTGATTTTCAGAACCATTTCATCATAAACGTCAGCGATCTGTGTTGCATACACTGACTAATATACTTAAAAACGTTGCTCGCTGTAGTCCTCGTGTCTCACGTCATGGAACGCATAGACATTTGTTCATAAAATTGTGTTTCAGTAGATGAGAATATAGCGTCGGATTGTGAACAGGAAACAATATTGTTTGCATTATCACAGTCAACCCTATTTCTCTTCTGTGTACAAACGAGTCTGTGCAGCAATGGACTTACGTGCTACATCATTTTCTGGACCTTGATTTCACCAAACAGAAAGAAGCAATGAGTGATAAATCTCACCGACAGCTTAGCGCCTGTCGTACCTAGACAGTGTGTTAATCGTGTTATTTGATCTCTCCAATTTGAAACATTTAAAAACAAGCCTTGTATCGATCTGGGCAGGTTTTTGTCCAGCTTCACGCTGAGAACATGATATTTGCCATGCAATCATACACAGACACCGGATCAATAGGGCTTAAATTCAACCTGTGTCAACCATCCAGACAGTTGTTCCTTCTCTGAGCCGTTTTATGATGTGCAGAAAACATAATCATAGATCATTAGACCGTTGTTAAACTAGCTGGTTATGTCTTGAGCGTTTAGGTAAGTGTGGTTATTTTAAGACGTCTTATCGGCCAAGGTTTCTATTTCAAACTGTAGTCGGTAAGTGACTCATATCATTGCCGGAACCGCATCCAGATATTCCACTTTCCACTCACCCACCATGCGTGGCAACACATACGATAAAGTGTTAGCGAGAGTGCAAAGTAGGCAACGAAAAGAAGGTCGTTTTGACCCGAACAAAATCTGATTCACGTACGTGGATCACCTTACTGGGAAATTGAAATTCATATTTGATCCATAATAACAAAAGAACGCCTGAATATAACCTCTTTGAGTGAGTGAGTTGGGGTTAACGCCGCTTTTAACAGTATTCCAGTCATATCACGGCCTGTCAGCTTAATGTGGGAGGAAAGCCCCAAGTGATGTAGGTCTCAGACGTTTACCACTTCGGTGAAACCCAAGAGCACGGGTATGGTGCTGACAAACCTAGAAACATAATCGGGGCGAACAATCATAGGTTTCTGGCGTGCCCAAGGGACGCAACTCTGCACAGCGAATCGCGGCGCCTTAGACGACTGGGCCACCGGTGCCCCCATAACCTCTTTGAAATAGGAGCATCATACTTTTCAACATAGAAATAACATAGGCCTTTAATAACTTACCACTGCACTTCATAAATTACGATGTAGGGGAATACAAATATCCTTGTGGGAAAATAAAGGTTGGTTGGTCGGTTTGTTGTTTAACGCCGCACTCAGCAATATTCCAGCTATATGACGGCGGTATGTAGATAATCCGAGTCTGGACCAGACAATCCAGTGATTAATATCATGAGCATCGATCCACGCAATTGAGCAAGTCAGTGAGCCTGACCACCCTATCCCGTTAGACGCCTTTTACAACAAGCATAGTCGCCTTTTACGGCAAGCATGGGTTGCTGAAGACCTATTCTACCCCGGAATCTTCACGGGTCGGAAAATAAAGGAACAATGTGATCGTTGTTTGATGAGCAGTAATATCATTGTGTGTGAGTTTAATGTGGGAGGAAAGCCGAAGTGACCGCTCGAAAGCCGCGATAACGGGTAGGGTGCTAACAACCCTTCAATCAGGGCGACCGGGATTCGAACCAATAACCATAGGTTTCTGGCACACCTAAGGGACCAACAGACACGCACTTAAGCGCCTTGGACGACCTTGTCACAAGTACCCCATGTTGTAATAATCTTCCAAGAATAGCCCAGTGGGCTTGGAAACGTTCAGCCGGAACCAGAGGAACAGCAACTATTCAAAAGAAGTTAAAGAACACCAGATTCTTTCATATTACTGGAGTTAATCAGCCATGGTTAGATTAGCTATGGTAATATGAAAGAATATGGTGTTCTTTAATTTTTGTTTAGTTGTAAACCTTATCAGGAATGAAAAACACGTCTCCACATGCGCGACTAGTGTGGCTCCTGGAGAGACACACTGTAATCACAGAAAAACTGAGAATCAAAGGCATTCAATAACACGACCACATGGTTCCAGACTGTCATTCCATCGCCGATGATTGGTACAAAATAGTTTACACTCGCTCTGAAAAACTCCCATGTCAAAATATCGCGTGTGTTGAGCAATAACGATTTAACACTGGCTTGGTCATGGATCCAGACCTGAGACCCCTATTTACGCAATCGCAACATGAAAAAGCTTTTGAAAGGCTGGTGCTCACGTTAGATGACCCTGTAACCTGATCTGCTACGCTGTTGACTCGCTTCCCAGGAAAATAGTCCAGCAATGTCATTGTAATCGAGCATTAGTGTTACAGGTTCGACGGATTGACAAGGATAGTAAACAAACGGTCAGGGTGGAACACGAGTGCGGCAAAGACGAATCCAGATGGGGCATAATCCTTCCGCTGTGACGCACTGTCTCCAACCTTCCAGATAAATCAAGGGTAACAGACATGCAACGGTATTCGTGTAAGCTACTGTCACTATTACTTCTCCCGGCTTGTTCTGGACGTACGTGTCGGGGTGATGGCTTTAGCAGGCTGAAGACTATCATGATCATTCAGATCAACTCAGGATGGCTTTATGTGGCAATTATGTGAATGTACCGAGTCTACACGGAAAGGTCACGCAAACAAGTCTTCAGCAAGTACAGATGTTGACATTTAAAAAAAGCATAATACACAAACAAGGGATCTCTACTTGGATCATTGTTTCAATCATTCCGCTTTTAAATACCAAATGTAACCGATAATGGTTATTTATTTTGGTGGTATTTTCAGAATACGGAAACCGTCGTAGATCGGTTCGGAGGACCAGCGCGCTTTGGTTAGTGAGTAGGTTAATGTTGTTTAACGCTACGGTCAGCAATATTTCAGCCACATCATGGAGGCCTGTAATTTAATTGACCAAGGAAAGGATTTGTTTTGATGTTTGTTGTTTAACCTCCAGTCAGCAATATTTCAGCCACATCATGGAGGCCTGTAATTTAATTGACTAAGGAAAATGATTTGTTTTGATGTTTGTTTGTTGTTTAATGCTTCATCAAGAGATGAAATTACTTCAGGTTCAATTTTATGAGCAACGATTCACGATACGATGCCACGCAGTCGATCAGGTCACTGAGCCCGTCTCTAACCACCATCATCGCTTCTTTTTTTTCTTTTTCTTATTTTTTTTAGGGGGGGGGGGGGGGGGGGGGGCGGGGGCGGCTATTCTAACGCGGGGCCCTTCAGGGCAAAGCTCCACACCATGGGTAGGATAAACAGGCCATGGTTCATAGTGGATCAAATGAGTGATTTGTACCCAAAATCACGGACCCCAAAACCACTAGGCAGCCCGGTAACACAGTTGCTGCAGAGTCAAAAGACAATAATACATGCACAAACACATGCGGAAATATATCCGCCTAATCACATATATGCTGTAGAAAGTACGACAACACACACTATCTCATTCATCGGTCATTTGAACATGGATGGGGTCTGAGGGTGAAGACTGCATATAATACGATGTAAGTCTCAGCTGTCAACATTTACTTCAGAATGATAATCGATCATAACGGTTTCTTGTTGAAATTGGTTCGGCTGACTTCTTTGGTAAAAGGATAGGTACCTGGTGAACATGATGTAGACCTGATCAAGTCTCTACCTCAATAATATTTTGTTTAAATCATAATTTCTAGATAATGTAAATGATAAGAATAAGTTGTACACCCATGGAATTACTACACACCCATGGACTTTTCTTTCAGTACAGCCTTGGAGCAAGGCTAAACAAGAGTCAGCAACACGTGTTTAAGACCAAGTCGGAATCATAAGATTTCTTATGATTATGAAAAGTGCGTGCGTGTGTGTGTATGGGGGGGGGGGGGGGGGGTGATGTTTTTTTTATAGATATTTTGTTATCAAGCAAAAACTGAAAATAGGTAATTTGTTCTCAGGTTTTACGCAAATACTTCCATTTCTCGCTGGGCATGCATGATTTCCTTAAAACATGTGTCGCAACAAAATAATTCGTTCAAATAATCCTTTTTTTACATAACAAAATCCGTAAATATTTTGAATCATTGACGGAAATAATATCCTCTTTCAAACAAAACACGAACACTTTTGTGTAATTATATTATCCAGACTCTATTACTAATATCTTATGACTTTTGTACCACCAGTGTTGACTCTTCCGGGATACAATGTTCCCATGACGTAATATCAACCCAGAAAAACAACGCATAACGCATCACTAACACATCAACTGTTGAGACGTGCGGAGGGCAATTGCTAAGATCATATAGTATTAGATTATGTAGAACACGCAGGCCAGTATAATCAGTGGAGTGGAATAGAAATCGACCATACTAAAAATCTACATCAGCACACAATTACTACACTTCAAAGCAGTTGTTGATGAGAGACAGTGAGATAAGATCGGCTTGCACACTGCTAGGCCTGAGGAACATATTGATCCTGAAACATATGTCGGGGGCAATAAATCAAACAGCAGTTGATTTTAATCTTGGTTTATTAAGAAATTCAATAATGCCCCGGGGAACTCGGCTGGGCACGACCATGTAGTGTTGTTTAGTGTTAACATTTTGCCCGCACCAATCTTGTACATTTCTCAGATATAAAAACGACAAGGAGTTTAACCAGCTGCGGACGCCATTAACCTAACTCAGTGCGAAGAAATAACATGGGATTGTCCACAACCTCAAGACTGAAATAACGGCATAAAGAGACCATGCTTGAGGGAATGACAGTAAAACATGGAGCTCCCCGGGGCGTTATGCCAGACAAGCACATTTTATTACAGTAGTTGGTTTTTGAGAACGGCTAACTGAGCATGTATTGAGCTTCATAAACACGGCAAATTGAAAGTGATGCATCGTCCTTCAAAAACTTTGAAAGTAAAGTTATTTTCTTCTGAAAGTTTTCCAAATGATATAATTATGATAGTTTTTTTTATACCAGGTGTCACCTAAACAATTTATGGCAAATTGAAGAATGGAAATGAAAAAAGAGAGGATAGTGGAGCTGATGTGAATATTGCCGTCTTTGTGTTAGGAAAAATTCCCTAGAGCTGCGATTGTATGCTTCATTCGATACTTAACATATGTACATATTGTATCATATAGAAAACGTTCCGCAACATGCTATTTCAAACATCGACTAGACTTGCACAGTTCTCTGAGGTAATAATCATTGGTTTAAATCATATTTTCTAGATAAGATAAAATGATATTATTAAGAACAAATTGTCCTAAAAAAGGACTGTCGTCATTTGAGTACTACCCGCTTATATAGACTTGCCTATTATAAGGATATAATTAGTACACATCCATGGACTTATCGTTCAGTACAGCCTTGGAGCAAGGCTAAACATTATGCGAAACCTCTTTGACGCTTTTCCTTGTGGAGTTCTATTCGCACGAAATGACAATGAACAACCTGTCCAGTCAGATTACACTCATGTACCAAATATCTGATACGGCGATGTGACGTCGCACGATGATAAGAAAGCGAATGGGTCCAGGAAGGCTACCTCACTGGAATGGAGATACACTGTAATAAATAGGTTGATATCCTAAACACAAACCTAAACAAGTTCCCTATCCTAAAATTTTGACGCGTTTATGGTTTAAATATATTTAGGATTGTGGTTAACAGTGAAGGAGTGAGTTGGGTTTAACGCCGCTTTTAACAATATTCCAGTTATATCACGGCGTGTCAGCTTAATGTGGGAGGAAAGCCCGAAGTGATGCAGGTCTCGGACGTTTACCACTTCGGTGAAACCCACGAGCACGGGTATGGTGCTGACAAACCTATAAACATAATCAGGGTGAACCGGGATTCGAACCCACAACCATAGGTTTCTGACGTGCCCAAGGGACGCAACTCTGCACAGCGAATCGCGGCGCCTTAGGCGACTGGGCCCCCCTGTGGTTAACATCTATGCGTGTTTAGGTCTAAAAGTAGGAAAGAACGGTACCCGTACGAACCTGCAACCTCTTCAGTTGTAGTCCTTCACGCTTTCACCTCTGCTTCGGAGACTTGTCTTTAAATGTTAATTTTCCTAGCCAACATTAACCCCCAGATTGGTTTGTTTGGCTTGATTTGTTTTGTTTTGTTTTGTTTTGTTTGTTGTTTAACGCCGCACTTAGCAAAATTACAACTATATAGCGCCGGGCTGTAATTAATCGAGTCTAAACCAGACAATTGTGTGATTGACGTCATGAGCATCGATCCACGCAATTTGGGATACGAAGACATGCACCAACCAAGTCAGCGAGCCTGACCACCCGATCCCGGCCCGTTAGTCGCCTGTTACGACAAGCATAGTCGCCTTTCACAGCAAGCATGGGTTGCTGAAGACCAATTCTACCCCGGATCTTCACGGGTATAAGGTTTGGATAGAACATACCAAATATGTATTCCGTTTAGCATTTAAACACCTTCCTAAACATGTTTTGATTTAAACATGTCTTGTATGTGTTCACACTCTAAACACATTTCCAGTGTGTAATACACGGGGTAATCAAGGATATGGACGCTATGACGCGTATCGTAGCCAAGCTGAACAATCTATTTCAGAGAAAAAGCCCCGTCTCCACTCCTCAAACCACGCTCGTTGCCTTCCCTTATATAAACACAGCGACATTGTCAATCCTGCTCAACCACGCTCTGAGACCTTTACCGTTATCTATGCATATTTGGGATATAGATTTATGTGGTGTGGGGTGGTGGTAACTTGAACATGTTGAGGGTCTATCGTATCAGGAATACTTTCATTACTGAAAACATGTGACATGCTAGGCATTTCCACACATCCGCAACAGCAGACTCAGTGCGCGCTCAGTGTCTTCGCACAAACACGGATGCGCGATACACATTGTTCTAAACCCTAGCGTGTCCAGCCTTGCTTGAAAAAGAAAAGTCAATGGATCTGTAGTACAGTTGATTACCCTTATAACGAACTAAAAGGGACCACTAATTTTAGTTCGTAATTTCGTATTTCGTTACAAGCATATATACAGCATATATAAACGGCCGGGAATAACACATAAGTTCGCTATATCGGTCAGTTCGTTATATCGGTCAGTTCGTTATAAACAGTTTACTGTAATTCTATCCTAATAGGCAAGTCTAGATATTTGGGCTCGATGGACAACTTGTTCTTATTATGTACATAATCTAGAACTTATGATTTAAACTAATAATTATTCCTTTATACATCTGTGCAAGTCCATCGCGTTTCTATCGCTTTCGTTATCTAACAACCAACCCACATCCCTTTTATCCCCACAATGCAACCCTTACAACCCCGACCCCTGGACTTTGAACACAGAAACCTCAATGTTTGAAGACTCTTGAATTTAAATTACGATGGCACTGCACATGAGTCATTACGTGAGCGAGTTACTCTATAGGGCGGTACAAGGAAACAAAGCTGCCCAACGTTGCTTCCTAGCCCCCTTATCTCACTGTTTATCTCGGTATATTACACACGTCGGCCAATACACAAACCCGCCCTGGTCATCAATGGACACCATTTAGCTCGCGGAGATAACGTTCCGCCTTCCAGCCCTCGGGCAATCTAATTTACCATGACATTTGAACTTGTTAACAGCGTGAGATTTTATCATCAGATAATCTCCTTTTCTTGTTCCATGTGGCGTTAATTTACTTCATGCGCCATGTGGACCGACAAAGAACATGCTCCGTGACAGGCGAGCCTTTGTATGTCACACCAACCCGTTTTGATGTTGGACATTCTTCTTCAGCATATAAGAAAGTGAGGATGAATTGCTTGCGTAGAGCAATCTGGTTCAATAAGCATGCACAATAGAAGCCTTGGAGATCGCGATTAACCTTGATTTGCTTAAGGCTTCGAGCGCACAAATACAAGTACAAACCTTTCATTTCCTTTCTCTAAGATGGGTCATGATATAATGTGTGGCCAATCGTGAAAAAATTGGAACATTACGTCTCCAGGTCAGCTTAGAGTTAAATGACAGGGCAGTCGGTGCCATTCTGAGAGATTAGGTCTTGGTTATTAAACATAGCAGGGAAATTCAATTGAGATTTGAAAATAGAGCAACGAACCGTGTAAAAATAGTTGACAGGGAGCGTCAAGTATGCAACGCTGAATGCAACGCTGACCAAGTTAATATCTTCATGACATGACACGGGACTGTGAAATGAAGGCCTGGTATTTGACTCAAGCTCCGTTGATGTTCTGGCATGTGGACTCAGTCACATGGTGTTGAATCAATAGTGGATAAGCCAGTGACGTGCTAATTGTATTACAGACGCTGGCCAAACTGTAACATTCTCGCTAAGATAGTTAAACTCGATTAATGATAACAAAACAACGAAATGTGGACTTGTCGGCGACCGCGATGCAAAACCAACCCAGACGCTTACGTTATAAACATTTCACAACCAATGGTGAGAAACAATATTGTTTCGTGCCTCGGTTATTTTAATAGAAAAATCTCTGAAAGTATTGGAATGTCGCAATCAAATAAAGTCATTATATCAGAGAGTATTCTATGTTGACTTGTCTTTGAAACACGGATAAATTATTCATCAAGTTTATCCGATCGGCCTTCTTTAAAGACAACACATGCCATCTGAGGCCCCGCAATTAACACTTTGGGTATCAACACGCCTAGGTTATTAATGATGAATGCACTTGAGGATTTTGCAGAGAGGTTTTTTTAGGTTAGTGGAAGAGAGTATCCGGGTCACTGCCACTCAGGCTGTCGTGACTTAACATGCTCCTGGGTGCAGTCTTTCAATCATTATTGTACTTAAAAGGTTGTGCCATTGGAACCGTCTCTAACAAAGACAAAGAGTGCCATAGGCTGAAGGATTTCAAGACACAAAGAAGATGTCAGCACCTAAGGAACAGTATTAACATCCGGTTGTACGAATGGTGTTCACATAAAAAGACATTAAATGCTATCATTCGGGCAAATGATGGGCTGAAAAAGTTTCAAGTTGAGGACGACTTATTCGCCAGTAGTTGGTGTAATGTAGACTTGCACAAGTATCTAAGACATCATTATTAGTTTAAAACATAAATCCTACATTATATAAATAATAAGAATAAGTTGTTCCTATAGACAGGCGTACTGTCCGTTTATCTAGACTTGCCTATTATAAGGTTAGAATTAATGTACGCCATGGACTTTTAATTCAGAACAGCCTTGGATCAAGACAAGATGTAATGCTTCAGGCTGTTGTTTTTCAAGGCTCTTCGAGTTGAATATTGTAAATGCTGATAGTCATTTCACGCCTATCTTGTATCATCGTTAGGCAGAATGGGTTTCTTTCCTAAATCATCGAAATAATTATTCCCACAAATCTTTGTAGTTTCAGTTATTCGTATTTTTGCACAGCGAAGTCAATTCCACAATCGGATATAGTATAATTCCGAATTGATTAGATATCTAGGTGAATGAATTCGATATTGAGCTGGCAGTAACACCAATCTAATCATTTAACCGAGAAAGCTGATCCTCTCAAACGTTAATTTGCCAAAGCTGACGTAAGGGTGACATGAACCAAAGATAGCATCAACAAGCATCAAAAGGAACGCCCTTCAGTGAGTAGTGAGTGAGTTTAGTTTTACGCCGCATTGAGCGATATTCAAGCAGTATCACGGCGGGGTACACCAGAATTGGGCTTCACACATTGTACCCACATGCGGAATCAAAACTCGGCGTGACGAGCGAACGCTTGAGCCATTAGAATGCCCATTATCCTCAAGTTAAAACGTCTTGACGCTATCAGTTTTATTAAAAGTCCTTAATAAAAATAATAATCCTTGTGTAGGGCGCATAACTCCATACGTAATGTTTACTCGAAGCGCTGCAAAATTATTACCCAGGTCCATGGATCAGTGTGCATTCGATATTTCATTCTCAGCTCCCTTGGGAGTATACCACCCGAACTGATTAAGCCTTCCTACCGGGTACCCAGTCACAGCTAATTGAGCCGGCATCCTTCTTCCAACAGAAACGAGCCTAGTTCTAGGCCATCAGTTACATACTTAGCATCGACCCAGCATCAGTTAGTCCTCCTGCCTTAAACACAAAACAGAAGTCTTACGCTTCCACCGGAGTCCCTTAGGCATCGTTCCGTCGGTCCTCATCCACAAACTTAAATAATTCTACAACCTCAATAAGATCAGTGAATAAACAATCGCGTTGCCATGTAAAGATAAAAACAATTGATGAATCGGAAATGAAATTTCGCTCGACCAGTTAAAGTCGCTAATGCTGATGCTAAAAATCGAACGTTGGAGGTTACCGTTGCAGTGTCTCAGGTGTGTTAGTTGTCGAGTAGAGGCTCTGGTACAATTGCCACACCAACAGTAGCAGCTGTGCTTGTAACGGGAGACAATCGCCTAGTTTACAATGTGCATAATAGATAGGCAATATATGTCAAATAGTCGGACTGGAAATTCCAAACAAAACCTTCCCCGGTCGTTATGCGAAATGAAAGCTGCCGATTAAAGTGAAAGAGCTACCGATTAAAGCTGCATTATCCCATAGGTAATGTTTGAAAAGACTGCTATGATGTATTCTATTCTTTGTCAACAGTAGGTCGTAAACTGGAACCAAACTTTGATCTTCAACCTTAAGACACAAGACATAACTTCAGCTTGAAGTGTTTACTATGATAATATTACACTAGTACATAATCATGTCGAATTACAAAGGCTTAGCACATAAAAGCGTTGTGTATACGACAATCTACATGCCAATCTAGTCTCGTTTCGTCACTGTTTTAAGAGTAAGCATGTCTATTAAGATGCAAAGGAAAAGCTGCAGGCAAACACGCGGAGACATCGACTTGGCGAAAAAGATTAGAAGCGATAATTCATTGCACAAAAAACTTCACGTCATTTATTTTAATATCTTTCCGCTCTAAATCAATCTTCCACCGCCCCAGTAAATCTTTATCTTCCCTCAAACTGGATCAGGTTTCAATGATAAACGTATAGGTTTCTCTAGCCGGGATTCCACCGTTACCCAGACATGTTACCGACCCAGAATGAACAGGAAAGAAAACGAGGTCCTTCTTTCCAAGGAGACATAAATCCTGCCTTGTAGGCAGTCTGTATCAAATAACATGACATTTAATGTAATAACGGCAACCGCACATCAGTATACCGTTAGCTCAGTACGGAAACGCTGAATCTCCTTCTTATGACGAGTAGTTAAGTTTTACTTAAATTGATTGCTGTTAGACTTGCATAAGGTCATGAGGTTCAAACTGTCTGAGCATCAATCAGCCCTGACACCTCCTTGAAGTAGTTCCTCTGGTTCTTATCGTAAAACACTACCAATGCCGAAATAAGGACGATTACTCTGTGGTCAGGGCGCTGATGGATCGACCCCAAGAACACGATAGTACAAAGGTGGACGGGGAAACTGACACGATGAGAGCTCAACGAAGGGATGGATCACAGAGTGCCGATGGTGATGTGTGTGTGTGGCTGTGTGTGTGTGTGTGTGTGTGTGTGTGTGTGTACATGTGAGTGTTGGTTGGTGTGGTGTTTTGCGCCGCTCTCAGTACTATTCCAGCTATATGGAGGCGGTCTGAAAGTGTGTGTGTGTGTGTGGCTGTGTGTGTGTGTGTGTGTGTGTGTGTTGGTTGGTGTGGTGTTTAGCGCCGCTCTCAGCACTATTCCAGCTATATGGAGGCGGTCTGAAAGTGTGTGTGTGTGTGTGGCTGTGTGTGGCTGTGTGTGTGTGTGTGTGTGTTGGTTGGTGTGGTGTTTAGCGCCGCTCTCAGCACTATTCCAGCTATATGGAGGCGGTCTGAAAGTGTGTGTGTGTGGCCGTGTGTGTGTGTGTGTGCGTGTGTACATGTGAGTGTTGGTTGGTGTGGTGTTTTGCGCCGCTCTCAGCACTATTCCAGCTATATGGAGGCGGTCTGAAAGTGTGTGTGTGTGTGTGTGGCTGTGTGTGTGTGTGTGTGTTGGTTGGTGTGGTGTTTAGCGCCGCTCTCAGCACTATTCCAGCTATATGGAGGCGGTCTGAAAGTGTGTGTGTGTGTGTGTGTGTGTGTGTGTGTGTGTGTGTGTGTGTGTGTGTGTGTGTGTGTGTGTGTGTGTGGCTGTTGATGTTGAACGCCAATCTCAGCAATATTCAAGCTTTATAACGGTGGCCTGTAAATAATCGAGTCTGAAACAGGCAACACAGTGATTGATACTGTGAGCAACGATCATCGCCGTCGGGGCGTCACAGAGCCTGACCACCCGATCCATTAAGTCGCCAACTGCGACCAACACAAGACCAGTTGGAGACTGGTATTTATAGAGAATCCCCACGGGGTATGCGCGAAGGAGGTCTAAAGTTGCTTAGTACTGCAGTTGGTGTTGACCTTCAGTTTGCAGTCGTTCACCACTGCTGAAAGTCATGATGCCAGACCAATGGTCATCATCATGGGGAATTAAAGCGAATATCAGCAGATCCTGACACGTCTAAGGGAAGCAACTTTCATACCTTTGCTATACACCCCCGTCCCATCCGTGAACTAAATTAAAACGTCACCCTGAAAGTATCTTAAACTAGAATGAGAATGTTATTGCTTGAAGACGGAAGCTGTGAATGCTGTTTTACGCCGCAGTCAAAAAGATACGCCAGGTATATCTTGGCGATTTATAAATAAGCACAGGAAATAGGGTCAAAGGGAACGAGCATACCACTAGTAATGAATTCGTTCAAAACATGGCGGTTTGATACTTGACAGACTTAATCGCGGGGAACATTCAGAGAGGATGGCAATGGAGCTTCAGAATCTTCAGACAGTTATCTCAAATCGCATGACGACGAGCTGTCAGTGAACAGACTATTGCCATAACCAATTATTTGCGATTTGCTGCAACTCGATTCATATAAAAAAATCTGTATTTGAAATGTTTGTAAAATAAAACACAATTTACATTTCAGTCTTTTCGAATTATTATCAGTGATGGTTGCGGCAGTCCGTTTGGAACCAGCAGGCTGCTCCCTTCCATGGCCTGTGTAACGCATTTTGGTATAATTGCTTTGAAAGACAAACGTGTCCGCGCAGCCCTACCAATAAATGGCAAAACATCCCTCAGAGAATAACATGCTTGGCCATTTTTCTTCAGCACATCGACTTTCATTTTAATATTTCCCAATTTTATTCGTCTCTGTTGCATGTCAATCACCTGTCAACAGTAGTAATAAATAAGGTGTCTTGGGAAATCTAACAAAGAAATATACCAAAGCCAAGCTTACTTTCAACCAGACCGTCGTTCAGCATCATGCGGTAATTATATAATCGCGTTTCCCAGCTTTCATGTAGACCAGTACGGAGCCGGAACCTAACAAGCCAAAAACCCCCGTGGATTACTTATGTTGTCCTAATGCTTGGAGACCTGTGTACTGAGAGCTGGTTGAACCATCAGTAGATATCTGCAACCGAGACAGTTGAATTGCTGGAAGTTTGAACAACAACATCATCCTCAGTCCCATTGAGATCTGGTTAGATTCAGGGGCAAACAGAGAGCGCCAGTACGTCATGCTGGTCGTCAGAGCAAAACCACATGGGGGTTGGGTGGTCATTCTCTGAGACTAAGCTTGCTGTCATCGTACCCCGATGTGTGGCCAGTTGCTGATTTTCCTTGTAAAGATTCTCGGGTATTTGCAGGTTGTTGGATATAATTGGAATATGGCTGACTGTGGCGTTAAACAACACGTATTTACTTGAATAATGACAGTATTGGTTATGAACAACACAAAGCCAAGTAGCTTTCCTGACATTCATGAGATGCACTAGTCTGTCTTACAGACCCTGATTCAAATATATATCAAATACAGCCCATGCAAGTCTATAATGTTTGGCAAGTCTAGATCACTGCAGTATCAGGAAATGAAGAGAGTCACTGGGCTCCTTTTTATTATATTTTTATTAAGATAACTGAACAACTGTTTTTTTATGTACGATATGTTCATTTCAGAGACTAGATGTTAGTCTAGAGGTGCACCAGAGGCGAAGTTAGTATGTGTTAGTAAGCGCAGCGAGTCTTACACGAATACCACTATGGTGACACCTATTCGAATGAGTATTGTGCTGGCAAACCTAAAAAACATCAGGTCGCATGACGACGAGCTGTCAGTGAACAGACTTTTGCCTTAACCAATTATTTGCGATTTGCTGCAACTTCGGTCGGACATTTCAGTCTTTTCGAATTATTATCCGTGATGGTTGCGACAGTCCGTTTGGAACCAGCAGGCTGCTCCCTTCCATGGTCTGTGTAACGCATTTTATAATTGCTTTAAAAGACAAACGTGTCCGCGCAGCCCTACCAATAAATGGCATCATAGGATTCGGCCACACCCAGGGACGCAACTCTGCACAGCGAATTGCGGTGCCGAAGACGACAGGGCAGTTCCCCGTCAGAAGTAGCACCAACATGCTCACCTATAAAACTGTAAAGGACATGGCATGTACTGACATCAACCTCTGCAACTTTATTGTCCTTCAATGCGTAACCCAATATTTGAACCATCTTACCGCACAGCCGTTTAGCATAGTGATACCACAGTGACGACATTCTGTTCACTCAAGTACAGCACTAACTCTTGCGAGGTTTACAAAGTCAAATTGGTTTTAAATGCATTTGTCGTAAACAAGAATGCATCAACCGTCCTAATGGCCCTTACATTAGCATCATGTTGCTCATCGCTTATCGTAACTGTCATCTTTGATGGTCATCAATATTGACCACGATTCATATTTCCGTTGCTCAACAAATGAGCCATTATCTGACCAGAGCTAATATTGAGCTGGCAAATGAGCATGATACAAAGGATTACCGATCAAGCTGTCCATAATTTGGGGCTTTTGAAGAAGACGGTCGACCGTTGACGCAAAATGAATTCGGTAATTATTTCGTAGACTGCAATAATTGGAAAACCTCGGCTAGACGTCAATTAAGGGGTTGGAATTGTTAATCCAGTTCATACTAAGCTAGCTTCCTGTCCCGGGTGAGTCGGAATAATGTTTGGTTTGTTTGTTGATTATCGCCGTTTTCAGCAATATTCCAGCTATATGACGCCGGTCTGTAAATAATCGAGTCTGGATCAGACAATCCAGTGATTGACATCATGAGCATCGATCCACCCAATTAGGAAGCGATGACATGTATCAACCAAGTCAGGGAACCTGACCACCCGATCCCGTTAGTCGCCTCTTACGACAAGCATAGTCGCCTTTTACGGCAAGCGTGGGTAGCTGAAGACCTATTCTACCCGGATCTTCACGGGTCCTAGGAATGATGTGCGAGTATGTTTACATTCTGTGAGTATGGTTTTACGCCGCTTTGGGCAATATCCCATCAATATCACCGGAAAGGGGCTTCACAAATTGTACCCATGTGGGGAAACGAACCCGGGTCTACGACGTGACGAGCAAACGCTTTAACCACTAGGCTACAGCCCCTTTATAACCCTGCAACGTCAGACATGCATGCATATATAGAATTTAATCATTAAACAGTGTGTATAGTCATATTGTTGTGAAACGTCCGCCCGTTATCCCTGCTTCGAAGATGTTGAAAACAATATCCCTTGGCTAGATGTATAAAACTATCATGTATGTTGGGTTACGGTTAGGTTGCCCTTACCCAGGCAGAGTTTGAAGCAAGCTTTACTAACGGAGCTTTCCCATATATAAGCTTCCATACAGTTTTACAGTCCACGATCGTCTGTTTATCATTAATACGTAATCGATACCTGTTTACAAACCCCCATAAGCGTTGTCGCGCATACATACGTCTTGACCGTGACACGTGACCATAACCCAAGGTGAAGGTCAGGACAGACACCAGATGAACACATTTCGTTACCGAGTGTAACAAATTGCTTCTTCTCATTCTGTCACAATAAGAGCAATTAGTATCACCGCAGCTTAGAACATGCTGTGTCATTAAAGACCTCAACAGGGCTTCATATTAAATCTCATTACATAATAACACAGGCTACCAAAGTCGCACCGACTAGGGAGCTAATTAATTGCCTTCACCACACATTTGCGAAAGGGTTTCGTGAGCCTTACCTAGAAAACAATGTGTTGTCGTTTGATGAATGTGGAAGCGTGACTGCCCCGGAGCTGTCTGGGTGGCAGATCTGAACATTGCATTCCCGAGGGATCCCGTTCAATTTTGTGAAATTGGAACTCAACTGAAAAGCACTTGATAATGATTGAATGTTGTCAGAATTGGGATTCTATTTTTTTTCTCATCGTAAATCAACATTTTCGATGCGTTATGTCGCCACGTTGACAAGGAGCCAGTTTAACAGTAGAGTCGGATCCTTTGGGGCTCGGTTACATTTCGTTCCCATCCGTTTAACCTGACATGAGTAATAATGCACTTTTTGGTATCAAAGGACGGCTGCATTTACCGTTCAAATGCCAACTTGTGTGACATTAATCAGACAAATATCGGGTTTGGACGGCCAGAGTTCATTAAGGTTTGTCCCGTGTATATTTTACCATCACCTCTGACCATCAATTGTCCCCCGTGACACTACCGTAATATTGTGTTAGTAGTACATTTAAAATTTGCCCAAGGTGGCGAGAGTTGCGGGATGTCTTCTCAACAGGCCTAGAGGCTTAAGCCAAATGTCAACGTAGGCCGACGGACAGTAATACAATTGATCATCACAAAGCATTAGTAGGTGGTCTGGAACTCTCAAAGGCTGTTGGAAACACTTGAGGGACCCTACTCTGCCGCCGTGTCAAGTTTCATAGACTCCACGGGGAGTTCCGAGATCATGGTGGAGATCCATGTTCAGTTGTTATGGATGTATGTCTCGGCACATATCCTCGAGACGACATATTTCCTAATCAAGTGGATGGCGTCTGTCACACTGTATGACATGATCCCGTTATTATCCATATTTCTGCTGGAGCCGATACCGCTGTGTGGGTACTTGCGGATGGGATCAATCAAAGCTATACAAATACTAGGGCGAGAAGTGTTGCAGGCGCGGAAACAAATTACGGCCAATTATCCATGCATTCATCAATCGTCGCTGTTGATGTGCGGGTATAATAGCAGGCCGCAAAGTGTCACATGCCGACCCCGTCAAGTGTATCCCCTTTGCCCCAATAACCGACCCCAGGCTGACCTCGGGCGGGCCATTTATACCCGCACATACCGACGATGTTTGGACTGATAATACCTGTAGCTATACTTAGCAACATGAGCTCTCTGCTCCCAAGCACAAGTCTCGCGAATGTGAAGGAGTGTTTTAGCTGAAATGGGGATATTCACAAAGACTTTATGAAGATGCACGACCAATCCCACAACCATAGACCCTCGTGCGGCACGGTTGGGTCTCTGTCGGACATTAGAAGTCGATTTAATTGATATTTGGGGAAATAATCCGCAGTGCATTGCAACATGAATGACCCAAGAGGATGCAGCTTGCGAATGTTAAATCTGGGTAATGGGGGGGACGAGGGGTCCAGGGGGACGGCCTGGCCAGGATAGGGAGACAGATAAGCTGGTCCGCACACATAGATCATTAGCAGTCTTGGTCCAACAGCTGTTTCCATCAGAGCGTTAAAGTAGGCCACATTGACAGGGGGAACGCGATGCATAGGCTCGCCATCCTCCTCGCTATATATAGAGAAGCAGCTTCGGTTACCAGAAAATTAAACTTCAGTCAGACGGAAAATCCTCATGGTCGTCTGTGTTTTGTGAAAACTGCTTTTAAAATTAAGTAGCTCGTGGACACAAAATAACACAGCATCTTCCATATCTTGCTCCAGTGCATAGCCTTCAGTCGATCGAGTTGTGTGTGTGAAGGGTAATCATTGTGTCATAGGCTACGTAACGAAGATTAACTGTCACATGTTGGATAGAGACATGAGGGAATATCGTGTGAACTTTATCACCCAATGAATCATGGCTTCGCTCAGAAAGTTCGAAAATACTTTCATACAAACTGAATGAACATTGAACAGAGGCTAGGTGAGCTATGGATAACTTGTCTTAATGACATGGATATAACGTCAATATGTACTTGTTACAACATTCCATTGATTTAGCTCTATGTCTATTGACATAAATAGGGTAAACAAATACCACGAGTTCAGCACACGTTCGATACACGAACACAATCGTCACGTTCTATTCAATAGTCACGATATGGATTGGGATTCAACGAAAGGGTGAAATACGCATGTGGTTGAGTAACAAACATGATATAATCTGAAGTTATTGTTTCAGCTATCACGAAAAATGAGATCACAATGAGGATGACACATGCATCGGAGTCCCGAGGCTCACAATAATCAGGTGAGTTACTCCAGCGAACCAATTAAAGCCACACTGCTGAGTCATACACACCACTTACCCGTCGTGGGATCCCATATCTCCAAAAAAAATCCAAATATCACCACAAGTCCTGTAAGGACCTGCATGGTTTTTGCATATTCCACTACAGGCGCGGAGAATGGCTCGGTGAACTTGTTAATCCGCCATTGTCGAGCAACTGAGACGAACGAAGTGAGCTCTGCAGCAAGCCCAGCCGGTGTAGTGTCAGACTAGCTAACCCAGACCGCACACCGCGCATTTAGGCTTCCGGGTAGGATATGGCAAGGGACAGCACTTGTTCTGGAAAGTAACGAGCACATTCTGTCAGATGACGTTGAGAGAATGGGAAGACATAATCGTTTGCACGACGACAAGACAGTTGTTCAATAATTTAGCATGGCTAACGCGAAGTTATGTGGAATTAGATAACCGGTGTCATAGGAAAACTGTTACCTTGGAAATATTGATCTGTCAACAGACTGCGCGCAAGTGAAAAAATGCAGATGATTAACAGTTGGGACAATTGATGCAGCCTAGCGGACAAAGAGAAAAACATGTTTTGGTTTAGCTCGGGTGCAATTGGCATAGGAATGGTTGTGTATTCGTTGACACTGTGGTGTTGGCGAATTTTCAGACCCTTTTCTGTGTGAACAGCTCTCACGGTGTTTGATTTGAAGTTTTATTGCTATCATGGGCGTCTGGTTTTTGTGATAATTGAATTTTTAGATCTGTGCAGTATAAGAGGCCGTCTCTGTGATAGACGGGTATAGTAGATACAATATTTCAAACAGGCTGCGTTCATTGATCATACAGACTTCATCATCAATTTAAATATTGGAAAATCAGCTCAAACTGAGAACAGATAAAGAAAGCCCAAACAAAATGTATCGTGCTTTGAATTATTGATTATGTTGCATTTCTGACCCGAAAACGTGCAACACTTTAATTTCCTCTTGTGCAAAAGAAATGCAATTTTCCCGTTCGGTAACTCGGCAAGAGCAACGGGGAATGAATAGTTGAAAACCCATTGCTTTGTTTTTAATGGACTCGCTTCTCAATCACGAGAATGAATTATTTGCGAGTTTGAAAATGATTCTATTAACATATTGTGAACCGAAAAAGATGGAGCGTTAACTAGTGTCAGTTAAAATACTTCGATTCTTAAAGGGAGATTATGTTCAGCCAATTAAGACTGAAAATTGAGATGTTTTTATGCGAAAATGTCGGAGATGCCAATAAAGCTTTAACAAAACAGAGCCGTGAAGATCCGGGATAGAATAGGTCTTCACAACCCATGCTTGCCGTAAAGGCGACTATGCCTGTGGCCATAGGCGACTAACGGTATCGGGTTGTCAGGCTCGCTGACTTGGTTGATGCATGCCATCGATCCCCATTGCGTTGATCGATGCTCATGATATTAATCACTGGATTGTCTGGTCCAGACTCGATTATTTACAGACCGGCGTCATATAGCTGGAATATTGCTGAGTGCGGCGTTAAACAACAAACAAACCAACCAAATTTAACAAAACAACTGTTAAGTCATGGTCATAAGTATACTTATATTTACATTAGTCAGTATGTAAGTTAGCAGTGACAGAGAGGTTAGGCGATGCGATATGGCGATTCATCCGAGTGATCGTGTGATGCGAATAAGCGATATTGCGAGGCGACATGGAGATTGTGCAATGGGACAGAGATATTTATTGTACGAATTGACAGAGCTATTTTGCGATGCCACAGAGGGATATTGTGATGTCTCAGAGATAGCGATGCGACACGCAGATTGAGCAATGTGACAGAGATATTATGCAATGCGATAGAGCGGTATTGCGATGCGTCAGAGTGATTGTGCCATTCAACTGAGCGATATTGCTAGGATACACACAGATTGTTCAATGCGACAGAGCGATATTGCGATACGCCATCGTCATTGTTCCATGCAACAGGGCGATTTCGTGATGTTTGACAGATTGTGCGATACAACAGAGATATATTAATAAGCGACAGAGAGCTTATGCGATAGGGGTTGGTGAGGTGCGACAGAGCGACATGTGAAGAAGGGTGATACCTCGCGGACATACCGAATACATCCACTTCTGAATTTCTGAAAAAGCCAAGCAAAATGATTTATTTATTTATTTATTTGTTGTTTAAGTAAGTGATGTCACGTGCATGTGATAGGATAATCACATCTGTTATAAAATGTAATACTATTGTTTTGTTTGTTTTGGGTTTTTTTTTTTGTTCAAAACTGAACTCAGCAATATTTCAGCACTAGACGGCGGTCTGTAAATAATCAAGTCTGGACAAAACAATCCAGTGATTGACATCATGAGCATCGATCTTCACAAGTGGGATACGATGACATGCATCAACCAAGTCGGCGGGCCTGACCACCCGGTCCCGTTAGTCGCCGTCGCTATATAAGTGCAATAATCTTGGACGCGACGTTAAACCCAATTTCACCTCACCTCACCCGTTAGTCGCCTCTTAAGACAAGCACGGGTTCCTGAAGATCACTTCTACCCAGGATCTTTACTCGTTCCATGCACAGGTTTATGAGCTCTATTTGACTACACAGTTTGTTAAATAGACTCACATATAGTCTATGAAATCGTGTATTACACAATACAATCCTCTCCTCTCCTCTCTGGTTTTGGTTGTTTAAAGTACACATTTTCCTCACTCATGTTGCAGGAATACTTGATGATTAAAACCGGCATGTCCCTAGGTCTTTTCTGTACCCGACCGCCTCCGTGGCCTAGTGGTAGAGCGTCCGCCCGGAGAGCGGAAGGTCCGGGGTTCGATCCCCGGCCGCGTCATACCAAAAGACGTTAAAAGATGGTACTTGTTGTTACCCTGTCTGGCGCCCGGCATTAAAGGGCTAAAACAAGGACTGGTCGGCTCGGAGTCAGTATACTGTGTCTGAGTGGGGTATTCATGTTAAACTGCGGCATGGTATCTCAGTGAGCTAGCACTATAAATCGGCATGCACGTCGCTATATAAGTGCAATAATCTTGGACGCGACGTTAAACACCATTTCACCTCACCTCACCTTTTCTGTACCGAACTTGTACACTCTGCACCGACTTTTTATGCTTGTCGTAAAAGGCGACTAACGGTATCGGGTGGTCAGGCTCGCTGACTTGGTTGATGCATGTCATCGATCCCCATTGCGTTGATCGATGCTCATGATATTAATCACTGGGTTGTCTGGTTCAGACTCGATTATTTACAGACCGTCGTCATATAGCTGGAATTTTGCTGAGAGCAGCGTTAAACAACAAAGAAACAAATAAATCATAATAACATTTTGTACAAATTTTGCACTGCACATGCCGACATTCGGGAAAAAAACTTGAAAATGTTTGAAAATAAAGAATGCGGCCTCTTGCTGTGACAACAACAAAAATATTGTATCTTTTTTGTCTTACATGATATGTAAATTCGCCGGATGTTGGCTTCGTAATAAGTCGACGTTTATGAATTTCCCGACAGTTGCCTGTTTGAAACTATGGATTGCGTACCGCCAACTATGAGCGTTTTCAGGCAACGGAGTGTGTGCAATGAATACAAAATAGTCTGTGGGCATACAATTATTGACGTTATCGTACATGTGCGGCCTTTCAGTGGAAGCAGGTGTAGCAAGGGACTGCATTATTCCATGCAATGTGCCATCAACATGTCCGAGTGAAATAACTCGGTTACAGAATACATGTGAATTGATCATGGAAATTCAACCTGTTCAGTTCCGTCGTTACTATCATTGCACTCATCATTGCCCGACGCCGTACTTGACGTATTAGTGTCACTCCGTACTCACCCTACCCCGATGGGTGGACTACTGTCTCCGGGTTGCACTACCATCCGTACTCACACTACCCCGATTAGTGGATTACTGTCTCCAGGTTGCACTGCCATCCGTACCCACACTACCCCGATTAGTGGATTTTTGTCTCCAGGTTGCGCTACCATCCGTACTCACACTACCCCGATGAGTGGATTACTGTCTCCAGGTCGCACTACAATCCGTACTCACACTACCCCGATGAGTGGATTTCTGTCTCCAGGTTGCGCTACCATCCGTACTCACACTACCCCGATGAGTGGATTACTGTCTCCAGGTCGCACTACAATCCGTACTCACACTACCCCGATGAGTGGATTACTGTCTCCAGGTTGCTCTATCATCCGTACTCACACGACCACAATGACTGGCCTACTGTCTCCAGGTTGCTCTATCATCCGTACTCACACGACCACAATGACTGGCCTACTGTCTCCAGGTTGCTCTATCATCCGTACTCACACGACCACAATGACTGGACTACTGTCTCTAGGTTGCTCTATCATCCGTACTCACACGACCACAATGACTGGCCTACTGTCTCCAGGTTGCTCTATCATCCGTACTCACACGACCACAATGACTGGACTACTGTCTCCAGGTTGCTCTATCATCCGTACTCACACGACCACAATGACTGGACTACTGTCTCCAGGTTGCTCTATCATCCGTACTCACACGACCACAATGACTGGACTACTGTCTCCAGGTTGCTCTATCATCCGTACTCACACCACCACAATGACTGGACTACTGTCTCCAGGTTGCTCTATCATCCGTACTCACACGACCACAATGACTGGACTACTGTCTCTAGGTTGCTCTATCATCCGTACTCACACGACCACAATGACTGGACTACTGTCTCCAGGTTGCTCTATCATCCGTACTCACACGACCACAATGACTGGACTACTGTCTCCAGGTTGCTCTATCATCCGTACTCACACGACCACAATGACTGGACCACTGTCTCCAGGTTGAAGAACCATCCATACACACACTACCCCAATGACTGGACCACTGTCTCCAGGTTGAAGAACCATCCATACACACACTACCCCAATGACTGGACCACTGTCTCCAGGTTGCACTATCATCCGTACTCACACGAGCCCGATGAGGTCTGAATCGTCTTTTATCCAATTCAAATTAAGAAAAACAATTCCAGTTGGCATAACCATGTTTCCACCTGTCTTTCTGAACATTAAACACCCGTGTGGGCAATTCTTTTACTCCTTGCACTAGCCCAATATTCTTTCACTGACACGCCGCATATAACTACACATTTCTTATAAATTATTTATTTAGTTTAAATGTCATAGTAACTAGACAAGAGGCTCTAAGAAACATAAAGCAAAATGTCATCAATAACAACATGAAGGTGAGGTGAAATGGGGTTAAACGTCGCGTCCAAGATTATTGCACTTATATAGCGACGTGTATGTACGTGTGTGTTTGTTTGTGTGGCTGCGTGTACTAGTCCGGACTGATGCCGATAGCTCACTGCTAGCTCACTGAGATACCATGCCGAAGTTTAACATGAATACCCCACTCAGACACAGTATACTGACTCCAAGCCGACCAGTCCTTGTTTTAGCCCCTTAATGCCGAGCGCCAGACAGGGTAACAACAAGTGCCATCTTTTAACGTCTCTTGGTATGACGCGGCCGGGGATCGAACCCCGGGCGGACGCTCTAGACCACTAGACCACGGAAGCGGTCACAACACATGAAGTAGGATGTTTGGGTGACTGACTTTCTCCTGGAATTAAGCAATCATGGCAGGTGCACCTTGAAACGTTTCAGCACGACTAATGACGTAATTATACGATTATATACTTTAAAGGATTAGAAACGTAAAAATGACACACTGCACATTCACCCAATAACAGAAGAACACATTCACAACAAAATAACCTTTCAGGACGACGCAAGACACTTCGAGCATCAAGAGAACTTAAGCAAGCATTTAATTACACTGCAAGCAATTAACACACACATAATCGATTAGGACAATTTTCTCGTTCTAACTTAATCTGAACGTGCATTTTAGAACCTGAAATTGTCGGCCACGTAAAAACGACTATTACGGGTATTAACGAGTATTGATCTAAACAAGGTAAGCTTGACGGATCGCCGGGTCGCACGGACTTTCAATACTCAACCATGGCAGAATGTGACGAGAAGGCCCTTCCAGGCTTTGTCACTCGGGGAATTTTCAAGGACTCATTGATCTATGTGAGAATCTTTTCAAACTCGCTGCGTCAGTTACAGAGCAGTGTAGGAGTGTAGAAGAGAGTCGCATTCAACGTGAGGTCATTCACGGAAATCACGGGACTTGAGCAGGTCTTGTTCAATGGTTACATGTAGACCGTTTCCCCTTATCGTGATCCCTCATCACGCCTCTGAAGAAACTGTGAAATATGAATGATGGCCTCCTTAACAGGAATCAAAATTTAATGAATGTGTCTGGCCGCTGATCTTGGAGAAAATCAATTCAGCGTTGTTTTAATGTCGGTATCATTAGCAGCCAGGAGTCGATGACCGTATATGTTTGTTTCTTGATGTGAGTCTAGATCTGATGTTTGCATTGGCTCGAATGAATGACGAATTCATATCGACTCAACAGCCATATTTTGCTTCATTTGTCCGTTGTGCATGTGGTAGACGGAACAATCAAACAGATTTACAAGCATAGAATACCTTTGGTATGATGTTATACAAGTACGTTTGACCCTAGTCAAGCTACGGATGTTGTTCTTGAACAGAAAAAAATATCATTTAGATTCATAATTCGAGAAAAATTTAGTTAAACTGTCTCATTAAACATAACGATATGCAGCTTGAGCATCTCAATTTTTCAAAACAGAAGAAAGCCAAACTTACTAATATATGTTTAATATTACCTGTTCAGTAAGCAGGAAGAACCAAATGCGCAGATATTTGATGAAATTCCAATGTTTCTTTTTATAAAAAAGATAACAGTTATATTACCTGAATACGAACACACAACTCTATCCTTTTTGAACGAGGGAATTCTTTAACCCAGTCAGCAAGATTCTAGCTAGATCTGCAAACAAGAGAATCTGGACCAGGTAAACCAGTGGATGATAGAATGAGCATCGATCCACGTCGTCGGGTGCGACACCACCATCAGTTAGATGAGACAACCGTTCCTCATCAGATGACTGAATGGTTACGTGGCTTTACACAAACCGCCTTTGACAGCAAGGGTTAACGTTATAATAACATGTTTAATCAGAAGTTGCATTCAGGGGTGGTAGCAACATCAATACTTCTCAGGGTTTAAATCAGCAAAATACAATATTAAACCCAACTAATCAAACCACTTCTCATCCCATGACACGGCTTACCTTGTTTTGATCAAAGCTTGCTTGTAAAGAATCCAGGTCGTCACATGTAGATTATAATATCTGATCTCTGCTGGTGTTGGCAAGACCTTCCCTCCGAGGAAATAATTTTATTTTCAAAATATCGATCGTTGGTTACGACGTCGCTAGTAGCCTGCTTCTAACGGCATCACGGCACGATAGACTATCCTGGGGGGTGAACAGTGCTGCACGATCATTGCTACATGTGAAGCATGGCTTGATCACTACAACACTGCATTGGCAGCTCAAGTGCCTCATTTCAAAATTACATGCAATCGGGAGAAAATTTCATGCCAGTTTGCACAGTACAGCAAGCACAAAAACGCGTCTCTTGTCAGTGTGTGGGCCGTACATCCACCAAGAAGAACGCGCAAGAACTTGAGATGCGTATGTAATACAATATATTGTAGATCTAAAGGTTTAAAGGATAGATATATCTGTAAGTCTGTGTTATATCAACATGTATAATATAACCAGAACAGTTTTTATTACACGTTTATATAAACATACTATACCTATGTCACGAAACTATACAGAGTGTTAGCATTCAAGGGTAAAGGTATATATGCTTAGATAAGTACGTATATAATACTTTGTTGATAAATGATACATATAAACACGTATTACTATCACGTGACCATGTATGTAATTACGAAAAAGATCCGTTTTAATTACAACGTCAAAAACGACTTTTTTGTTATTACTTATGACAGTCATATTCAGGAATGAGTTGGTTTCAACGCCGCTTTGAACAGTATTCCAGTTATATCACGGTGTGTCAGCTTAATGTGGGAGGAAAGCCCGAAGTAATTCAGGTCTCGGACGTTTACCACTTTGGTGAAATCCAGGAGGGTGGGCCCATACCGATGCTGAGAAACCAAGAAACACAACCGGTGCGAACATGGCGTGAATAATAGATTTCTGGTGTGCCCAAGGACCAAACACCAGCCTTATACGACTGGACAACCAGTCCCCCTTCTCGCGTATTGAATATAAGCTGGTCAAAGTATTCCCGTTCACTCGTACATGAGCTGAGGTAAAATGGGGTTTAACGTCGCGTCCAAGATTATTGCACTTATATAGCGACGTGCATGCAAGTGTGTGTGTGTGTGGCTGCTTGTACTAGTCCGGACTGATGCCGATTTATAGTGCTAGCACACTGAGATACTATGCCGAAGTTTAACATGAATACCCCACTCAGACACAGTATACTGACTCCGAGCCGACCAGTCCTTGTTTTAGCCCCTACATGTTTTAGCGCCAGACAGGGTAATAAAAAGTACCATCTTTTAACGTCTTTTAGTATGAGGATCGAACCCCGGATCTTCCGCTCTCCGGGCGGACGCTCTGCCGTTAGACCACGGAGGCGGTCTTATACTCTCATGTATACATTGTGGATAGGGATGCATGGTATATATGATGTAAGTAAAGATTAGTGTATCAGTACACCTGTATCACATTAATGTGCGATTATCAAAAGATTCCCATTACATGTGCTCTTTTTTGTTCAATAATACGAAAACACAGAATACAGAACAACCGAAACAGACTGAAATATCTTGCCGGGAATGTTTTTTTTGTCATTATTGCCTGATAAAGTTTAATGTTTCTTCGAAGGAAATGTCATCCCGTTCCCATTGCTCGATGCTGCGGGTGTGCTATCAGGGCTTGTGGTCTGTTCTGGCTTGTGGATGAATAATTAATAAATGGTAGAGGAGATAGTCAACATACATTTTATCACATCACGCTCTCATATCATGTTTCTTCATGAGAAATACAAACTGCTGATTAAACACGCGATGACACTAAAACTATTTCGCCAAAACCATAGCACAGACTTTTATCAGAGGATTATACGGAGAGACATTGGTCGCCTCTTAAGATACGCATAGTCGCCTTTTATGGCAATCATGGTTGATGAGGACCTATTCTACCGCGGATTTTCACGGGTCGATGTTCGTTGTTGTATATCATGCGGTAATAGGTGAGGTGGGGTGAAATGGGGTTAAACGTCGCGTCCAAGATTATTGCACTTATATAGCGACATACATGCACGTGTGTGTGTGTGTGTGTGTGTGTGTGTGTGTGTGTCTGCTTGTACTAGTCCGAACTGATGCCGATTTATAGTGCTAGCTCACTGAGATACCATGCCGCAGTTTTACATGAATATCCCACTCAGACGCAGAATACTGACTCCGAGCCGACCAGTCCTTGTTTTAGCACCTTAATGCCGATCGCCAGACAGGGTAACAACAAGTACCATCTTTTAACATCTTTTGGTATGACGCGGCCGGGGATCGAACCCCGGACCTTCCGCTCTCCGGGCGGACGCTCTACCATTAGACCACGGAGGCGGTCTTCATGCGGTAATGGGTATATGGGTTGTGTTCGCTTGCCATGAACACCTCCCGGGTTTGTTTCCACATATTTTCTCAGTTTGTTGCCCCATGAACAACATCTGATTCTTTAAACACCATTGAGAGCGAATAGCAAACACTTTTAATAAAACTCGGAACAGAACAGGTTTCCAGTAGCTTATGAATGTCCTACAAGTTTATTAACATGGATCGAGTGGTCAGGCTCGGTGACTTGGTTAATTGCGTGTCATCGTACCCCGACGGCGTGGAACGTTCCTCATAACATCAACCACTGGTTTGTATTGACCAGAGTCGATTATATACAGGCCGCCGGGATGCAGATGGAAATGAGCTGGCTGAGGCGGAATACAAACAATCCCACAATCAAAAAGAACAGACCCGCACATTTACACATATTTAGTAATTGTAATATTTCAAATTAAATATATGCTAAGCGCTCGGGCAAATAAAGCATTTGGAAGGTAGTATATGCTTCTGGTTTATTATGTAATTAGTTTCAATCTGAATCCGGCCCGGATGCAACATCGCCACGTCTACTTTAGTTTCTACTTACTCGCCGGACCTGCTAAGACACGTGGGACCACACGACATCCGAGAGCACTTATTCACACGCTCAGCTAAACGTTGCGTGCCCGGACTAACTGTAGTTTGAAATGGCTGGTAATTCAAATTTCGATATGACAGCAGAATGAGCAAAGCAAAAAAGCAAAGGGAAAATTGCTTTCAGACGAAGACGGACCACAGGGGTATCTGATACAGTTTGAAGATAGTGTTTTAACCGAGTCTTGCTTGGGCAAGTACATGGAAAGGTTAAATTACAATGAACAAGTTTAAAACGGATCTTTGGTCAACCAGGGCGTTCGAGATACAAGTGTACCTCTAAGGTCACTGTGTCGTGTGTGCGCTGTGACTGATCCGCACGTTGTACATGGGTTTGTTATCCTGTGATGGACCAAAATGTCAGTGGAAAGATTAGAAGATTTTTTTGATTACACGGGGAACGTGAGCGTAAGATTGCAGTATAAATGTTACTTATACCAGTGAATTCAATGATAAGTTCAAAGAAGGTATATAATCAGGTTTCAAAGGTCGGGGGTCGTCCTGTTAAGTAATTGAATTGGACAAGTTGTGGACGGCTATATGCTTTCATGCATGAAAATGAATAGAAGCGATGTGAGATAATTGCGAAAACATTTAATCATCTCATAGAGTTTTAGGTCATGTTTATCTTTCCGCCACGGCAACGTACACTTACAGGGCACAGGCTCAATGCATGTTAAACCTTTGGGGGACCGACACGTGCACCGTGGTCTAGTGGTAGAGCGTCCGCCTTGAGAGCAGAAGGTCGGGGGTTCGATCCCCGGTAGTGTTATGTCAAAAGACGATAAAGATGGTATTTGTTGTTAGCCTGCCTGGGGCCCGGCTACAGTATCTGGGGATCGTCTGTCAGATACTTCTGGCACATCTGAAACCACAATGACTATGGAATTGAAACTTTGAACAGTACTCCCCATACAATTATTCAAAATTGACCGACATAGTTGAACATTTAGAATGATTAAGCATCATATATATCAATTGTATACAGCAATTTAAATGTTATTTATCATTCATCGACAGTTTGATTTTCTACTTCTGAGCACAACATCTGATATCCACAAAGACACAGAACTGTTCGTAGATTATTACTTTGACGTCACATATTACTGCAATGAGAGAAAAAGCTAAGTGAAGGCGGTACAATCTACGCATCCCCCCTCCCCCCAACACACCCACCCACCCACACATACACACTCACACATACACACCCACACATACACACATACACACCCACACATACACACTCACACATACACACCCACACGTACACACATACACACCCACACATACACACCCACACATACGCACCCACACATTCATATACACAACCACACATACACACACACATACACACCCACACATTCACACACAAACACATACACACCCACACCCACACATTCATACACATTCCCACACATACATATACACAACTACACATACACACACACATACACACCCACACGTTCACACACATACACATACACACCCACACATACACACCCACACATACATACATGTACATACACATTCACACACATACACACACACACCCACATACACACATACATACACACATACACACATACACACCCACACATTCACACACATA
Organism: Haliotis cracherodii; assembly: GCF_022045235.1. Lineage (NCBI taxonomy): Eukaryota > Metazoa > Mollusca > Gastropoda > Lepetellida > Haliotidae > Haliotis > Haliotis cracherodii. The sequence goes on from NW_027266286.1 coordinate 12,863,564, forward strand.
CACATACACACCCACACATACATACATGTACATACACATTCACACACATACACACACACATACACACATACACACACACATATACACACCCACACATTCACACACATACACTTACACATACACACCCACACATACACACACATACACCCACACATACACACCCACACATATTCTCACACACACATATACACACATACACACACATACACACACACACACACACACACACACACACACACACACACACACACACACACACACACACACACACACATCTACGTTTCACAGTAGAAAGGATCGGTCGTGCCTGTAACACTGCTGTTATTCCCTGTGATATTAATTACGGAGACTTTTGTTTGCCTACATCTCTATGACATTTAGATCTGTTTCATGTGCTGAACGCAGACCGTAAGATATTCTTTTTATGTTCATACATCCCGTTGTTTTACTGAAAAGCCATTATCGGCTTAATGCATGCATATCCTTCTTTTTATTGTCCTTCACGTGGTGATACGTCACATGTTGTTTATAACTATGTACCACAACTGTCTTAACCCGATTACAGACCTGGGCCCACTTGCACAAAGCGATCTTAGGGCTAAGATTTCGTAAGCCTATGTTAGTATGGGCGTTATGACCATCTTAGCGATAAGATCGTTTTGTGCATGTGGGCCCTGGTCGGTTTGAGCACTTGCATAAACACTCATCGTTTACATTGACTTGCATAAACACTAATCGTCTATATTTAGTTGTATAAACACTCATCGTCTACATTGACTTGCATAAACACTCATCGTCCACATTTTGAGGCCGCCGTCACAGAGCTGGAATATTGCTGACTGCGGCGTTAAACACCAAACAAACAAACACCATTTTGAGGCAAGTCATCAACATATCTTGTGTTGTCATATACTCCATTGAGAACCCAAGCCTCAACGCAATACTCATAATGGAGGAATAAATGTTTTGAAGGCGCACCAATGTCGCCAAAATCAATACCCCATTAAATTGAGTCCGTGAGTGAGTTTGGTTTAACGCCGATTTAAACATTATTCCAGTTATATCACGGCGTCTAACCCATTACAAGACCATGATAGTGTTGTTACCGTATATAAACCTAGCATTATGTTCATTTCAATTAAAATTATGAAAGAAGTAAAACAGAAGATTGGATTCAGGAATTGTAGGACTTACGTCTAACTCTGTATGCGCAAGACACAACTGGATCCGACATTGAGGGAAACTTGGATGTTATTATTACAGGGGATTGTCTTAAGGGACGCGATACAAGAGCTGTGGTTTAAAATCAATATTAGGATTCCAAGAAGTATCTTCTACGGGGACATGAGAACTGTGTAAATTGAAGCTAAGTGGTGTATAAACGTGCAGTGGTGAAGTCGGATGAAGATGCTTGATCATCCTCAGGTATCGATTTTCAGTTAAGATATATGAAATCATAAATCTCGAAATAAAACGCTATGATCGCGTTTCCAATGTTCAACTATTCAGAAAGGGCATGAGTTATAGACATGCCTTTTTGCGTGCCTAAGTGTTTACACCATGACAAGCCAAACTCAGCATCTGCATTTGTTGTCAGCATGCCTATTTTCAATTTTATTTGGTTGGTTGTTGTTTAACGCTGCGCTTAGCAATAATCCAGCTGTATGGCGGCGGTCTGTGTATAATCTAGTCTGCACCAGACAATCCAGTGACTGACATCATGAGCATCGGTCTACGCAATTGGGATACGATGATACACAAATAGTCACCATGCCTGACCACCCGGTACCGTTATTCGCCTCAAAAGACAAGGGTTCCTGAGGATCAATTCTAACCCGGATCTTCATGTGTCCCGCTGTTCAGTCGGAGATCAGTACCCGACGGGGTGACGAGATGGGGATTTGTCATGAACAAAATTAAATTCTAGTGTTAAACAAATGCGTTTATTTGCATACTTGGACAAGTTCAGAAGAAAACAATTTGAATACGCACTGACCTGGGGAGATCTATCAGTCTCAAATATGACGTTATGTGACGTTATGTGACGTTTTGTGCCGTTACTGTATTATATGCTTCGGGAATATGTGAATGGCCGCGTCTACTGTATTCCATGTTCAAGGAATATATAAACTGCCGCGCCTACTGTATTCCATGTTCAAGGAATATGTAAACTGCCGCGCCTACTGTATTCCATGCTTCAGGAATATATAAACTGCCGCGCCTACTGTATTCCATGTTCAAGGAATATATAAACTGCCGCGCCTACTGTATTCCATGTTCAAGGAATATATAAACTGCCGCGCCTACTGTATTCCATGTTCAAGGAATATGTAAACTGCCGCGCCTACTGTATTCCATGCTTCAGGAATATGTAAACTGCTGTGTCCATTGTATCACATGCATTGTCCATTTGCAATGTCTTAAAAGGCATTGTTTTCACACTTATTCAAAAATGCCACGGAGAAAAACAGTAAAGCAAAATGCACGTGCAAGTTATGACATTCGTAACTCGTGTTAGTGGCTATAAAAAAGGCAAGCATAAGCCAATAATTTGTCATTCAATTGACAACATTTTTCAGCGCTGCCGAGCGCTGTTGCACGCCACTTCAACGTCCACCACAACACCATTTGCCGCCTTTGGGACCGATACACACAGTTCAATTCCACTGCAGACCCATGCACAGGGTCGCTACATTCGACTGTTCCACAATTACGGAGACTGCAGGGCGCATCCCTGGTTTGAGGAGGATATCGGACTGTCAGGAACCATCTTCGTGAGGCTGGAATCCAACCGAGAAGACCAGTTATTGTCCCTGTTTAGCAACAGATTCATCGACAGCGACGCTTGCGTTGGTGCCATACCTTACAGTCTTGAAATTTGAGAAACTGTAGACGACTGTGGTTTTGCGATGAATCACGATTTAACCTTCAGAGATGGAAGACAACGTATTTATCCTCGTCGAAATGAGCGTTTTGCCCCACATTGTGTACGTGAATTCGACAAATTCGGTGGTTGTAGTGTCATGGTGTGGGGGCCATATCCTACACCACGAGATCTGACTTGGTTGTGGTTCAGGGAAATTTGACAGCAAATCATTACATGAATCATATTCTTCAACCTTACCTTCTTCCGATCATTGACCGCCAGAGGGAGCTGTTTCAACTGGACAACGCTCCACCGCACATAGCTCGTGTCACGGTAGACTACCTTCATAATGCCAACATCAATGTTTGGCCCTGGCCATCGAGATCTCCAGATCTCAATCCAATTGAACACCACTGGAATGAACTCGATCGACGTGTACGTCAACGTCAGAACACGTCGCAGATACTCCCACAACTGGCCAATGCGTTACATGCACAATGTCGCAGAATTCCACAGGACAGAATTCGTACATTTATCCAGTCAGTGCCGAGGATTGCCGTGATTGCTGCCCGGGGCGGTCACACGAGATACTGAGTTCAGCGCAACCGTGTTGCCATATGTGACATGACAATAAACAGTTTTCAATGCCTTTGTACAACGACAACATGTGACTATGACTATGTGCAAAATTTCATATTTGTATCTTTGATATTAAATTCAATATATCGACATTATTAGGTACAATAAATTTACTAAAAATCTACCTGAGCGTTTCTTTTTTTTTGGAGAGTGTACCTTAGGAATATATAAACTGCCGCTTCTGTTGTACTACATGCTTCTGGAATATGTGGCATACTGTTTGTGTATATGACATGCTTCAGGAAAATTAAACTGCTGCGAGTAAGGGATTGAGCTGAGTTTAATACCGTATTGTCAGATATGTCACGACGTGCCATCTAACTGTGGGAAGAAAACGCAGTGGGACACATGTCTAACTCGTTTACCACTTTCATGAAACCCATGAACACGCGCATGACGATGACAAATCAAGAATTAAATCTTGCCGAATCTGGGATTCTAACCAAGGGTCGTCGGATACTGGCACAGCTAAGGGACGCAACTCTGTACAGTGATTCCCCTGTCGTATACATATATTAATGTTCCAGTATGAATATCGGACATACGCGTAAAATAGAGAATTTTGCAGTTGTTACTCAGAGACGTATTTCTGATAAATCACCAAACATATAGCAATTCCAGCACGTGGCACATGGTAGGGCACATGGTAGCGCACATGGTAGGGCACATGGTAGGGCACATGGTCTCCTAAGGATCCCGAATTTGAAAGTGAATGTGCACACATATACTGAACACGTTTACGTAACGATTACACATAGCGACATTGCCGACATGGAATTGGTAACTGATATGGCCATGTCGCCAGCAACTCCCACCCATCCATTTGTAGTCCACCTATCCACTGACAACTTCATTATTGCCGCAATGGGCGAACCATGTCCGCGCAGGCATTCAACAGTATCATTGTCATAGTGATCGATGAGTCTGATGGAATGGTAGAAATCATCGGGATTGATTGAACTTTTTAAAGTAAACACATATCCACAACAGGCATGGCTAGGAATCGGCAAAGAAGCCTTGAGACTGACGACTCAGAAACTTTTTCATGTGTTCATGCCATGGACCCATTCAGCGAGAAGCGTCAGGTTTCAAATCAATCCGATTTATCTTGGCCATTGTTTACTCACGTGGTTTTCAATTAATCCTTCTTAAGCGTCCAGAAAGAGCAGGGAAGGAGGGTCTTATGTTTATAAATTGATGGTGATGGCCAATCGTTGCCATGTGGACAGGCGATAGTGTAAACTGACCACCAACGTACTGACTTAGACGATGTTGTAGGAGGGATACTGCTAATCTACCGTGATGGCTTTGTTTTAATTAAAACAGCGGCTTTCCCTTTCACTGAGGAATTAGTTCTGCTGGGAATGGAACATATCTGCCTGAGAATCCATTTGTGTTTAGACGCCACGCATCTGTGTCTGGAAGGCTGTTGGAGACATTAATGTTCTTGATTCTGCTAATTCTTCAGAAATAGGAATGGTTTAATGTTACGGGTTTGCATGCTGTTTCTTGACGAATTAGGTTGGTCATACCCTCGAGCATTATATTGCCTTTGCATATTAATCATAGAATCGGAGTTGTTTTTTGAGAAAACATGCCCAGATTGTAGCCTAGAAAATACATTGTGAGTTGACAGTTATGATGGTACGAGCGGCATAGAATCCTTATATTTGCATCTTACGCTATACACCACTTATATAGGACAATGTACTCTATACAACTACAGCAAAATGATTATATTTGTCCCAGAAAACGGTTCTTAACTGCCGACTGTACATGTAAATTACAAATATGGACAAACCCTATATATACAGGGAAACCATGCTGTGTGTATGTGTGTGTCTGTGTGTCTGTGCCAGTCTCTCTCCCTCTCTCTCCCTTCTGAATGTAAATTACAAATATGGACCCCATTTATACCAGGAACCATATTTTTTGCGTGTGTGTGTGTGTGTGTGTGTGTGTGTGTGTGTGTGTGTGTGTCTGTCTGTCTGTCTGTCTGTCTGTTTCTCCGACGTGTTTTTTCGAGCGTATTAATTCAATAGCTACATAGTAAGTAATTGATTGATTCAATGATATATTGATTGATTATGGGCAAAGGTTGCACGGCATCAACCATGTCACCGAGCCTGACCACCTGATCCAGTTAGTTGCCTCATAAGACCAGCAAAGGTTGCTAGAATCTTCATGTAATTTTACCCACAAATCCTTGATTTTACCCCCTTTTGTCGAGCGCCAGGTACCATCTTTAACATCTGTTGAGGCCGAGCATCGTAACACCGACATTCCCCCCCCCCCCCCCCCCCCCCCCTGTCAAACGCTGTATCCAAGAGAACACAGAGGCGGTCCCACATCATGGAGAAATATTAACAACTCAACGTTTCATTCGTGATCATATGTTCATTTGATGATCGTAAGATGGCCATTTAACGTTTCATCAAGACAAGATCCATTTGCTATAGCGATAATGACTGGTTCTGGTTCTGGTCCTGTCGTAGGGGACGTTCCATCCAGCCCCAGATATGTTTATAGGGCAGAGGTGTGGAGAGACAGGCGGCCATTGCAGTACAGTAATGTTATGCTGCATCAAAAATTTACAACACGTGCAATATTTCGGAAGGCAGTATCCTGCTGCAACTTAACGTCATTCATGTATGCAGCACACCCACGGCGCGAAGACCTTGATTTTCAGCGTGCCCTGCATTGCGAAGGCGTTTTTTGTGGGTTAAAGATAGCTAAACAATCAGTGTGTGCTATTGACATTCACAAACCACGTTTTGCATGTTGATGACGAAAGACAAAACTCAGTGGTGAAGCTTAAGACGACAGCAGCCATGTTGATTGTTAAAGGCCACGACTAGCTGTACAATCCGTCCGCTTCTTTTGATAATCTGTGCCCGTCTCTCTGATTGACTTAGTTACTTACTTACTTACTTACTTACTTACTTACTTACTTACTTACTTACTTACTTACTTACTTACTTACTTACTTACTTACTTACTTATATTGGAGATTTAACGTGCGCTTTCCGACTGCAAGCGTATGTCGCACACGGGCCCGTCCAGGCCATTTAATGTGTTTCCGAAAAGGGGAAAAGTGAGTTTGTGCAACCCAGGAGGGGGCTTAAAGGGTTGCTTATATAGTAATTTTGAAATTTTGAGATTTTGAATGAAAGCCAAGAGTGGGTGGAGGACGAACTAAGGGAGCTGTGTGTGTTGGGTGGTTGTTAGATTAGGTAGTTTTGGTTTGAATATTTTATTTTGGGTTTAAATGCGACTAATTAGTCCTGTTTTAATTACTAGGTATATGCCTAAGGCTTTGAATTTTTCTAATTTATTTTGTGGATTTAGGATTGATGCTAGTGTAACTGCGGTTTTAAGATTTAGGGTGGCCTGTAATGTTGTTAGGTGTGTTTGGTAGTGTGTGCAGTGAATTGACAATGTCAGCCAGGTTTTGTAGATATTACATAACGCGGGGCAAGGTCAGTGATACACGTACATATACATACGTATGATTCGGCGACGTGAAGAGCTGTTAATCGACATTAATAGATAGCGTTGGGGATTTAGGGTTCTGCCCGGATGGGGGTTACGATAAGAGGGGATACGCCGAATGATTGCTGTATACATTAACAGACAAAAGGGGATAGAATTTCCGTGTACTGTGGAAACATATTGAAAAAAACCTAGATAAATGAAGTTTTAAATAAAAGTATTGAAATGGTTTGCACTTTTACACGGATCATTCTCCCAACCAAAGACGCAAACGTTCAAATTGTGCGCCGAGTAGGAACATCCACGTGCAAATTTTGAATCACGACTTTAAGTCGAGGAGATGTCTTCATGGACATAAATTTATATTGACAGATGCATTATTTAATTTCCGAATAAATATACTTTATTTCAAACACAGAGTGTAGTAAAAAAAGAAAACAAAAGTAAAATAGTTTCATTTCAGACACTAAATGTCTTTGACATCGAGAATTGCGGAGAACTGTATGGCAATGCAGATTGCATATACAGATCATATATCACGTAACCACTTTAACAGGATACAATTAATGTTCAGTAATTATAGAAACGTTTGTGGAATGTTCGAAAGGCATGATACACTCGCAGTATATAGATGATGGCAAGAATGACACAAGCCACTGGAATACACTGTGTACAGTATGTGCTGTACATAGATTTATAGCAACATTTGTGAGGTGAACCATGTCATTTCTAAGGTTAAACAGTTCACGGTCATCGTCCAAGCTTTGTTAACAAATTATTTCGGTTGCAGGTGTGTCTTTGAACCGAATGAAAAAACGTATCGTAAAATGTAACAATGCGTAACAATGTAACCCCGTAAATATCATTATAATGCGACAAACTTGAAAGAAATTTGAGACGTCCCGCAACTACGACTTGGCTTATGCAATAGTTCAGTGGAAGCAAAATCGGTGTTGCGACGCGACGCAAGTTTGCGAGTGAATGAGTATGGATTTACGCCGCTTTTAGCAATATTCCAGCACTATCACGACGGGGGACACCAGAAATGGGCTTCACACATTGTACCCATATCGGGAATCGAACCCGGGGCTTCGGTGGACGAGTGAACGCTTTAACCACTAGGCTACCCGACCGCCCCCGCATGTTTGCGATCATTGCTACTTATTAACAAATATATATTTAATCACATTTTCATTTTCCTTCGGCATCTTTCTTTCGAATTCTACATATTAATCTTCGATGCTTGCCATATTTTTCTATAAACGACAGGGGCGGTGGGGTAGACTTGTGGTCACAGCGTTCTCTCGTCATGCTGAAGACCCGAGTTCGATTCCCCACATTGTGAAGACAATACAATGTGTGAAGCCCATTTCTGGTGTCCCCCTCGCGATATTGCTGGAATATTGCTAAAAGCGGCGTAAAAACCATACCCACTTACACACTCACTATAAAGAACAACAGCTTCACGATATTATCCTTATTGATTAATTGTACACAGAATAACATGAATTAACAGCATTTATCATAATATCAACATTTATCTTCAACAGTAGTTTAATTGTTTATCTTTAAACTTATATAACATTTAATAATATAATTTCTATCTGGGGAATTCCCTGAATAATCTATGACATCATTAGGAAACATCTAGCTTAATTACCTCATCACAAAGATCTCACGGTCTTAGATGACATGTGTGTCGCACGTAGGATAACGTTAAAGACAGCTTCAAGAATATCTCTCATGGCAGTCATAATTTCAATCGTAAGTCGCTAAGATTAGTCTTAGTAAACACAGCTTCGTGAATTGGCAACCAGATCCTTAGCATGTCTGATGCATCTGGGAAAGTGCTGAACCAATCAAAGTGCTCGGCATGTCAAAGTGTGTTAAGGTGGTGCACACCAGTGATGGCGCACATTTACTGTCTGCAACGCATACGGCCAGATCTTGATTGTCTCTCTTGTCCATTATCCTGGTCAGACAGACTGCAGGGGAATTTCCATCAGCTGAAAACGATCATCAGACGATCTACCCTTCCCTTCCCTTACTACCATTACCGTGTACATATCCATGGGATGATGACTATCAAGACATTAAATGTACTTGAGCTGACGTTCCCCACATCTTTACGTACAACAAAAAAAACATGAAAACAGCTTCTTTACATTCTTGACCTGGTTATGTAAAAGCTATTGATTTTAGCCGCACGTTCTCCGCATTGAGACAACTAACGAAGTATACTTGGGATCCCATGCAGGTCATCCGTGCACCACAAAAATGCCAGATCAGCAAATATGTTTGGCTGTGTTAGCATAAATCTTTCATGGAGGTAATTTGTTGTGGATAGCTGGTATTAAATTGCTTTCTGACTACGTTGCCTATTACGCTCTTAAAGTAATTGGTAGCATTACAGCAGAACTGAGTAGGGGATAATTGACAATTTTACAAACCCAATAATGTCTTCTATAGTTAGGCAAAATGACATTACTCTAGGATATCATCTGTTTGGCTGCAGGCATGCAGAGTGTGCGTGTGTAGACAGTCTGCATTTTTCGTTGATATACACTGGATTCAGTATTGTATGCAACGTGAAATCAATATTGAGTGAAACCCGGTTAACCCGGAAACAAACCTTTCGGAGGATCATTGTTTTTAACGTCGACATACCTTTGATTCTTTAATCTGAAATGTATTAATCGGGTCAATTTCATTGGGAGTGTTGCCAGACAGACGATGTTATATTTTTGCCCATCTACCTACCTACCTACCTACCTACCTACCTACCTACCTACCTACCTACCTACCTACCTACCTACCTACCTACCTACCTACCTACCTACCTACCTACCTACCTACCTACCTACCTACCTACCTACCTACCTATCACCTTTGATTCATTAATCCTAACTGCATTAATTTGGACACTTTCAGTAGGAGTGTTACCACCATCCGATGTCGCAGGGTCGCACTGCACATCCTTTGTCAAGAGATAATGAGACGTATAACCAGAAGTTTCATGTGATTAAACCTTGTTCGCCTGGGATTAAAAAAACGCCACACGCCTTTTTCCATAGTAAAGGAAATCTTAACACAGCACATGACAAAACCAAACTCAATTTCCACTCTCTTCATTTCCAGTATGCACGTCAGAAGTATTACTCAAGTGCAGGCAACTCCAGACATATTTCAGTCTTTACACGACAAGGAACCCTTAATCTACATTCATAGTTTTAACGAAAAGAAATGCTACATCTTCACATGAAATACGCCAAAAACCAAAACAATCACCTAGATGATGATAAGGCACCAATGTGAAGAACAAGGCATAGATTCAGCCACGGACCTTGATAACCGCTGTTATGGTCCGTGACTCATCATGGCAAAAATGTAGCCAGCAATTTCATGATGGACAACGTTAGACTAAAATCCTCCTCTAAAGGACATTTTTGCATTGTGCGTCATGAACTGCATATATTCTAGTTGGATGGAGCGTTATCTTGATGCGTCCCGCTTGTTCCATTAGATTAAGCTACGTAATGGTTATGTATTAGTGTGGATAGGATTGATGACCCTGGATAATTACTCCATGTGTGTTTTTATCATTTTGAACAAATGCATTCCTTTGATATTTTGACACCACAGTAATCTATATCTCCATATCACGGTATTCTGTTTTTGAAATTCAACCTTGCATTCATGCTAAAGGATAGAGTAAATAATTACTAAGTAGTTGTAATGATTACGAATCAATAAACACTGATATGGCTGTTAAGCTGTGTGATACAGTAATTACGAACTGGCGCTTGACAGGGTCTTAACGGAGTAGCCATCAACACCAACGTAATTGCTTAGCAACGTGGTCAGCACAGCAATTAGGCTAACAACGTGTTGAATAATTTCCATACAAGATTACGATATGTCTGTACTCATTACGCAATTGTGTACACCAAATGTCGAGTTGTGAATGTATATGACAACAAATAACAATGTCGACAAAACGTCAACAGGACCTTCTTCCTTGAACACACGGAGGGTCGTTTAACTTTCCAAGCATTGTATGCAGATAACATCCTGTCCAGCAATACATGGGTTGTATTCTGACTTGACCTTCCCCTCGTCATGGACAGACAGACAGACAGACAATTGTTTATTTACGTCTCACTTCTGTACAACATACTACATACATATATACATAGAACATAGATAAAAGTACAGAACCACTCAGTATGAGTTATGAGAGACGAGGTCACATAAAAATAAATACAAGGTAGAATTTATAAGTGGTAAAATATATCACGAAGGTAAATCATTATATAAAATATTCTTGCGTTTTTCGAGTAAAAGTTTGCAGGTTTTGGCCGTTAGAAACAACAAATCATCATTGGACATAATAAAAGAGAACTTATCAACATCAGATAAAACTTGAAAAGTAGCACAGAGATTCGCACATGTAGTTAAAAGGCTATCAGTAATGTTTTTTATATAAAGGACAATGAAATAAAACATGGCTTTCATCCTCCACGCATTCATGACAGTTAAAACACACCCGTTCATTCAATGGTATATTATTGTAGCGACCTGTCTCAACACGGAGCGGGGCAACACCACAGCGGAATAGAGCTATAGCACGGCGGTGAGACCGGGGTAGGGGAAACTGTAAATACCGTTCAACTTCAAAACTTGTCTTGGAGCTGAGGTGAAATAAGGGTCACCGTACAGTTCAAGATTATTGCATTTATACAAAGACGTGCATGCATGTGTGTGTGACTGCTTGTAGTAGACTTGGTGGGATATATGTGTGTGCGTCGTAGCCTCTAAAACCCGTCAGAAAAATACGTTGTGAATTTGACATTTACGATTGTACGAGCGGCACAGAATCCTTGTATTTGCATTTTACATTATATACCACTTACATAGGATCATGTACTCAATACAGCTACATCAATATCATTATCTTTGTCCCAGGACAATTCTTAACTTCTGAATGTAAATTACCCCATTTATACATTGTGCGCGTGTGTGTGTGCGTGTGTGTGTGGGGGGGGGGGGGGGGGGTGAGGGGGGGGGGGGGGGGGGGGAGTGGCCAGTCTGTCTGTTACTCCGACGTTTTTTTCACGTGCAGATTCATTCAGTAGCTACATAGTAAGTAATTGATCAATCAAGTCGCCGAGCCTGACCACCTGATCCAGTTAGTTGCCTCATAAGACCAGCACTGGTTGCTAGAATCTTCATGTAATTATACCCTGAAATACCCACCTTGGTCTGATGCCAGTACACGTCCATATAACTCTCTCTCTCTCTCTCTCTCTCTCTCTCTCTCTCTCTCTCTCTCTCTCTCTCTCTGTCTGTGTGCTTGCTCTCTCTCTCTCTATGTGTGTGTGCTTGCGTGTGTGTGTGTGTGTGTGTGTCTGCTTGGACTAGTCTGGACTAATGCCGGTTTAGTGCTAGCCCACTGGGATACCATGCCGCAGTTGAATATGTATACCCTACTCAGACACGGTATCCTGACTCCAAGCCCACAATTCCCTGATTTAATCCCCTTTTGTCGAGCGCCAGTTAGGGTAACAACAACTACCATCTTTAACATCTGTTGGGGCCGAGCATCGTAACACCGACATTCCGCCCCCCTGTCAAACGCTGTATCCAAGAGAACACAGAGGCGGTCCCTCGTCATGGAGAAATAGTAACAACTCAACGTTTCTTTCGTGATCATATGTTCATTTGATGATCGTAAGATGACCATTAAAAGTTTCATCAAGACGAGATCCAATTGTAATCGCGATAATGAAAATTGATCGATCTTAAGTTAAAACGCCTTCCATGATAATCGGTTTGTTTTGGCAAAACAAACATGCTAAAACGCAAATACACGTGATCGCTTTCTGGACATTTCTTCAAGCACCATGTTCATGATGAGAATGATGATGTGCTGGAGGAATCGTGTATTAAACCAAATGATTAATCCAACGTTGTCCAATAATTCTCTCCCTTGTCCCTGTGATGACTCCATTTTGCTCGTTTATTTTGTCAATATGGGCAATGATTTTACCAAACGGTAATTTAATTCTTTTTCCTTCTCGCAGTGTCTCGTGAGAGCCACCGTAATAGGAGTCCCCATGCACATAATGAAAACTCACGAGCCTTATGAACAATACGTGCAGTGTTATTGCAACTGATTTTGGAAGGAGTTACGCCTATTGGTTAGATATACATCGTGGTGCCTCTTTTCGGTCACCTTAAACACCTTCCAAGAGTCCTATTGACCTTGAATAGATGGATGAATTCAGATATTTTTTTCTTGAACCATTGCAGGAGAGCAAAAAAACTTATTCTTTGTTCGGCGTAATTGGTATTTTCCGACACTGGCATCACCCCGAAATCTTCGCAGGTTCTCTTTCATCTTCGATCGATAGCCGCATCTATTCATTATCTGCAAAGGTTGGAGTTGGGCATTGAGTTAAATATCTGATTTCAAACTGTGAAACTTTCGATATTCGGTATTACAATTACTTAGTATGTGGCCCAGTGTTGCAAGGCATGTTCCTTAAAATCGAACGTTGTTCAGATTAAAACACTAACCACAATGTTTAGCTAGGCCATATAACGTATGTGCCAGTGATTGCTACCATTGATGAAACACCGCATGGCCACTCCTACGCACTGTTCCATCCATCTGATTGTTCAGCAAGGACTTTGAAGGACAAAGAAATTGGAGGAGAAATATCCTACGAACTTTCATCTTAGAATCCCATCGGCTGGAAACACATACGCGTTAATTTGACGTATTGGGGAAAAGTGCTGTTAATGGAGGATAGGGTAAGGAACATGGTTTTTACTTCTAAGAATTTGTTAACTTAAATTAACTTTTTTATATATATAAATCTTATAAGCGTATGCCCTGAGTTGCGTCCCTTAGGGATACATGAATCCTTTGATGGTTTCGAATCCCAATTTTCGCCCTGATTGTGACTAGCTTTGACACGACGTGATGTAACTGTTACGTTTTTCAAAGCGACGTTAAAACAACTCACTCACGTACTCATGACGTACAAACAATAAATGTCGAACAGAAAATTATAGAAAACCTATATCCCAGTTCTATTGAAAAGTAATTGTGATGCACATGAATAACACATCTTGGAGCGTCTTGAACCAAAACGGTGAGAATTTCAACCTTTAATTTCTGTATCTAGCACTACTAGATCGACGCGTGTGTATACTTCCTCACGAACGGACTTGAGGGACGCTGGTCAACTGCTCGGATGCGGGATCAGATGACCGCAGAGCCGGTATGGTTCTCCTTTGTTTATTCTATCCTCCATTACTGCATCATCTGGCGAACGATGCTCTGACCTTTACCTAATTACTTCGATCTCCGGCTCACGACTGTCACAGACAGTTTAAACGAGCACGCTTTTATGGATGCTTGTGCCATGCATACGAATGATGCGATGCATACGTGTATCGGTCTATGCTAGGTTTTTTTCAGGTGAGGGGAGATCGTTTATTCAAGTCCTTCTCGTCTTAAAGAGAGGATTGTTTCCGCCTAAAATGCTGGGACTGTATATTCATTGGAACAGAATCGGTTGATGTGCTATCTTAGATTTGATCTTCAAATGAATTCCAACGTTTACTGGCTAACCTAATTAAGAAGTCAGTGTGTCAGCTTCACTTTAAATTAAATACCTCGACCTAAACTAGAACAAAGCACATCATAGTAGCACGAAACTCTCTGTTGAATTCAGTTTTCAGAGAAAATAATAAGCCATGGGACATATTAGAAACAGGTTGTTATGCTAAATTTTTTAACATAATTACTTGTTTGCATTTATGTGCAAATAAAACTCGATACATTGAATCTCGACCGTAGGGGTCTTTCGAATTATTCGTAGTTCGAACAAACGTAGAGTTGATATTAAACCATGTTAACAATAGCAATCATTTTAGGGACAAGAGGTAGCATCGTCTTCCACGACAGATTGAGATGATGAAGCTCGAGATACCTGTGGTTGCATCAAGTTTTTGAATGACATTCAGAAGTGATACACACAAGGAAGAGAATCTGTGGACATCATCTTCTTTATTATGAGGAACACAACGTTTCGGGGTATATACTTACTCCTTCATCAGATGAATACATGCTTTGAAGCAGAAATCAACTTCTTTATTATGAGTAACGCAACGTTTCGGAATATATACTTACTCCTTCATCAGATGAATACATGCTTTGAAGCAGAAATCAACTTCTTTATTATGAGTAACGCAACGTTTCGGAATATATACTTACTCCTTCATCAGATGAATACATGCTATGAAGCAGAAATCAACTTCTTTATTATGAGGAACACAACGTTTCGGGGTATATACTTACTCCTTCATCAGATGAATACATGCTATGAAGCAGAAATCAACTTCTTTATTATGAGGAACGCAACGTTTCGGAATATATACTTACTCCTTCATCAGGTGAATACATGCTTTGAAGCAGAGATCAACTTCTTTATTATGAGGAACACAACGTTTCGGGGTATAAAGTTACTCCTTCATCAGATGAATACATGCTATGAAGCAGAAATCAACTTCTTTATTATGAGGAACACAACGTTTCGGGGTATATACTTACTCCTTCATCAGATGAATACATGCTATGAAGCAGAAATCAACTTCTTTATTATGAGGAACACAACGTTTCGGAATATATAGTTACTCCTTCATCAGGTGAATACATGCTTTGAAGCAGAGATCAACTTCTTTATTATGAGGAACACAACGTTTCGGGGTATATAGTTACTCCTTCATCAGGTGAATACATGCTTTGAAGCAGAGATCAACTTCTTTATTATGAGGAACACAACGTTTCGGAATATATAGTTACTCCTTCATCAGGTGAATACATGCTATGAAGCAGAAATCAACTTCTTTATTATGAGGAACACAACGTTTCGGAATATATACTTACTCCTTCATCAGATGAATACATGCTATGAAGCAGAGATCAACTTCTTTATTATGAGGAACACAACGTTTCGGAATATATAGTTACTCCTTCATCAGGTGAATAAATTCTATGAAGCAGATCAACTTCTTTATTATGAGGAACACAACGTTTCGGAATATATAGTTACTCCTTCATCAGCTAAATAAGTTCTATGAAGCATTTATTGACCTGATGAAGGAGTAAGTACATACAATGGAGTTGACGTCCATAAATTTTCCTCCTTATGTATACATGCATTTTTGGAGCTGTTATTTGGGATGGATGGGGTAAGGATTCAGACAGTAACAAATAGCATTATTATAACATATGTATAATGTGTCATTAATGTTGGAAGAATGATTTTACAAAAAGACAACTTAAAGATAAGAACAGCTCAAGCAACACGAGAAATAGTACACGTAGATGAATGCTGATCAATGTTATTTCAATTAAGAGATATGCTGTTTACAATCGGGCTTGCGACCTCTTGTAATTCTCAATTGAACCGGAAAAGCCTCAATGTCGTATAGTTAGCGCATCAAGTCGAAATCTTTGGACCCGATTCACGCGAACAAACTTTTATGTCGTAAAGTGAGCGCATCATGTCGAAATCATTGGACCCGATTCACGCGGACAAACACACCCACGTGACCTGCTTCTGAGGCGGAATGTCTTCTCAGACCAATAACTCAATCTCTCGACTGCAATTAGCTCGTTGCCTTAACAATTACGAAATGTTTACTCCATCAACTAAGACCCCTTTGAGTCTGATACGTGTCCGTGCCTGACCGGGGGTCTCTGACGTTAAACATGCCGGTCACATCTGGGAGCTATACAATCTGCCGGCTATCTGGGGGCAGGATATAGATGTCAGGGATCAACAATGTATCATTAGTCATGGGAATAATTATCTCTGCTTCAGTTTTATGATGATTATTGGAGCGAGTGAGGTTTAACGCCTCTTTGAACACTATTCTAGTTATAAGGAAGAGAATGTATGAATGTCAACTTCGTTATTATGAGGAACACAACGTTTCGGAGTATATGCTTACTCCTTCATTAGTTGAATAAATCCCATGAAGCATTCATTCACCGGATGAAGGAGTAAGTATATATTCCGAATAGGTGTTGACATCCATAAATCATATCCTACTCCAATAACAGACCCAAACATGCATGTGTACACGAGGAAGAGAATTTATGGATGTCAACTACTGTGTATATACGTACTCCTTCATCGGGTTAATGAATGCCTCATAACCTTTATTCACCTGATGAAGGGGTAAGCATATACTCCGAAACGTTGTGTTCCTAATAATATAAATGCTGACATCAATCAATTCTCTTCCTTATGTGTATCCTTTCTAAATGCTTTTCAAAGACTTATTCCAACCGGGGGGGGGGGAGACCCGAGATGATGCAGAACTTTGACGTTTACCACTTTGGTTACAAACCTGGGAACATTATCGAGTATAACAGGTATTTGAACCCACGCGCAAAGGTTTCAGGCGTGTCCAAAGGACGCAGCTCTGCACAGCTAATTGCGTTGACTTAGACGATTGGACCTTGCATGCCCCCTCATTACTGCATGTGTTAATTACATGATGTATTTGCGGTATAATTCATACCGTAAAACTTATAAAAGTTATGACATTCATTCTTGTACTGTAGATCTTGTTAATTTAAACTGTGGTGATGTCAGCCGTAATAATACATTTCAGTATTAACGAATCGGTGTTGGGTTACGAGTTGGTGTGTATGAAGACATCAGAAAGTGAGTTATACATTTTCTTTCGGAAAGTGAGTTATACATCGTGCCACGTATCTTTTGATAGGTGAGGTATCCTAGTGGTTAACACGTTCGTTCCTCACGCCAAGGTGAGGTGAAATGGGTTTTTTACGTCGCGTCCAAGATTATTGCACTTAAATAGCGACGTGCATGTGTGTGCATATGTGTGTGGCTGCTTGTACTAGTCCGGACTGATGCCGATTTATAGTGCTAGCACACTGAGATACCATACCGCAGTTTAACATGAATGCCTCACTCAGACACAGTATACTGACTCCGAGCCGACCAGTCCTTGTTTTAGCCCATTAATGCCGAGCGCCAGACAGGGTAACAAGTACCATCTTTTAACGTCTTTTGGTCTGACGCGGAGGGGGATCGAACCCCGCACCTTCCGGGCGGACGCTCTACCAGTAGACCACGGAGGTGGTCCCTCACGCCAATGACTCTGGTTCGAATCCCAAAAGATTAAATGTGTAGCCCATCGTGTCTCGCACCATGATCGTGCTGGCATAGTGCCCAAAACCATACTCACTCAATTCTTTATATGGTGTTAAGCAACGAGACGTATGTCTACAAATAGAACTTGGTTCGATTCCCATTTCGGTTACAATTTGTGGAGCCCAGTTTTGGTGTCTCCCGCCGTGATATTACTTTTAAATGGTGTTTAGAGTTAAGAGTCGTATGTCTTCAAATAGAACTTGGACCGGTTCGGATCCACATACGCTATATGATATAGTCTCATTTCCCTGTATGGTGGACCCAAGGATCCGTTTTGTAGATACTTCATAGCTGATATCTTCTATCTGGACATGACGCTTCATTTCTGACCGCTGACTGTCGGAACCTGGAACAGTAAACTGACATTGAGTCCTCGACATGTAGCCGTGTATAAGATCAAATCTTCTCTCCCTTCAGAACAGCACTTCACAACTTATGGATAATGAGTGAGTGAGTTGGGTTTAACGCCGCTTTTAACAATATTCCAGTTATATCACGTGCCAGCTTAATGTGGGAGGAAAGCCCCAAGTGATGCAGGTCTCAGACGTTTACCACTTCGGTGAAATCCACGAGCACGAGAATGGTGCTGACAAACATAGAAACATAATCGGGGCGAACTGGGATTCGAACCCACAATCATAGGTTTCTGGCGTGCCCAAGGGACGCAACTCTGCACAGCGCATCGCGGCGCCTTAGACGACTGGGCCACCCGTGCCCCCTTATGGATAATGCATATAAACATTTCACTATAACGTTTGTGAAGAATGTACACATTTTATCAATTTCAATAATAAAAAATATTCTTATCATTTTAAATAGAAATCGTATGTGGGCCAATAAACAAAAGTACCCTAAATTTATGTGAGTGAATGAGATTGGTTTTACGCCACTTTTAACAATATTCCAGCAATATCACTGCGGACTATATTTAAGAAAAAGACGAGAGTATTAAGATATGTGCCCAAATATGAACACGTTGATATGTCGTTGAGTATGTTAGAGTCACATCTCCAAATAAACGCAGTTCTTTTCTGACCCAATTGTTCTGCAGCTCACCTTTACCAAAACGTGACATTCAGACTATAATTATTCCAGCATCTACTGAATTTATCTAAATACTAGCCTTATACTATTATTGAACATATGGTAACATGTGATTTGGTTATATAAATCAGAGATTATGGTAATTCGACACAGACGGGTTGCAAACCATATTATTAATATGCAAATACATTCATATTGGGTTGTTTATGCATGAGCAATGTCATGGCAACACCGTTAACTCACTTTGATGTGTTTCGGTTAGATTCCTATTGACAGGATTTACGCGCGGAATTGACATTGTTAACATACGAACTACACTGTTAGCCATATTGATAAACTTGGAATTAGCTGTGCGTGTTGTTTGAAGTTGTGTGCAGCTATGACACATCTGTCCTTGTAATGTGGGTAGTGGGGTAGCCCAGTGGTTAAAGCTTTCGCTCTTAACACCGAATGCCCGGGTTCGATTTCCACATTGGAACAATGTGTGAAGTCCATTTCTGGTGTCCCCCGCCGTGATATTCTCATGTACTCACCCCTGTAATGTTATTATCGGCGAACAGCATCAGCGAGATATGAAAGACCGCAGCTTATCATCTTAACAAACATATGTCCAACTCTTTACTACTTAAAGTCTCCACCTAACCACTGTATACAGTGAGTAAGTGAGTTTGGTTTAACGCCACTTTGAAAGTAGTTCTGTTATCAAACGGCGAGTCTGTTTCATGTGGGAGGAAATCCCGAAGTGATGAATCCTCAGACGTTTATCACCATGGTGAAATCCACGAACACTGATTTGGCACTGATAATATTCTCCATCTAAAGAATCAATTTTATAAAACATTCAGACATCATGGTCAAGAGACAAAACATAAGTTTGGAAGAACATCTGTTCCGAAGACGTTCCAAATAAAGCCTTTACAACATCCTCTCAAACTGCCAGAGTTGAATCTAGGTCCGGGTATGACCTGCAACCTCTCTGGGTTATCATCATTAACACAAAGTCATCTTTCTACACCAACTACTGATATTCATATTATTCCGGACCAAAAATAAGAGTCCATATATATATTTTTGGTGTACTGTTAATTTTTTGTACATTTTCGTTTACAAAAAGTGCTTGTACACGAGAAATATATACATGGACACATACTTTATTTGCCGGAAGTCCAAGTTCCGATTTCCCTGCGTTCTTTGCTATGATTTTAACGTTAATTCGACTGCTTAACCAAATGGTTTCCTTAATCAAGACGCTACCCGCTGTGAAAAGTAATGGAATATTGCTGACTGCGGCGTCAAGTATCATTCACTCGCTCGTTTTTGCCATGATAAAAGATTTTATCTTGGAGCTTCCACAACCGATAATATCAGGAGAATGAAAACTCTTGTTCAGCAAGAGAACGCGATAGTGCCGCAAGCAATCTCTGTTTTTCAGTTAGGGAACACTATTAAAACGTCGAGTGAACGCTATTACTCTTCGGACAAACGCTGCATTAGAGTCGGAAAACGCATCACAGCACGCCGAAGTACAATCATAGGGTAATAAGGGGTGTGCTGTATGTTGCCAGGAACAGTTACAATGATCTGTATCCACTATGGTAGTTGGTAGCCTCTGTATGAGGAATGTAATCCTGGTTGGGTAATGGTCATCAGGCGGCCTAAACAGTGTCCAGACAACCTAACCACTGGTGCCATGTAACATAATTCTCAGCAGTGAGTGTTAACGAGAACTGAATGTAGAACCAGGGAGTCTGTATAAGTTCTGCATTGATTCCCTGGTAGAACTGGCACATTAGAGCGTACATGTGGGAAATAGAATATTCCCAGTTCTTCCTGCGTAAAAACATTTACGCGTGTTCATCCCCAAAACAGGGCACGGGTGTTCAGTCGTCAAAGGCGCCGCAATCGCTGTGCAGAGTTGCGTCCCTTGGCACGCCAGGAACCTATGATTGTGGGTTCGAATCCTGTTTCGCCCCGATTATGTTTCTAGATCTGTCAGCACCATACCCGTGCTCGTGGGTTTCACCGAAGTGGCAAACATCTTAGACCTGCATCACTTCGGGCTTTCCACACGTCAAGCTGACACGCTGTGATATAACTGGAGTACTCATTCACTCACACCTATATCTGAAACTGCCTCCGTGGTGTAATTGGATAGAGCATCTACACGGAGAGCGTGATCCCCGACCGCGTCCGACAAAAGACGTTAAAAGGTGGTACTTATTGCTACCCCCAAACCTGGTTCCGATGTGATGAGTGAGTGAGTGAGTGAGTGAGTTGGGTTTAACGCCGCTTTTAACATTATTCCAGTTACATCACGGCGTGTCCGATGTGATGAGAGATACGTAAACACGCTATTGACCCCTTATATACAACCTACCTAGCCCCTGGAAAGTTCCACACAGTGCCCTCACAAGTCCATTGGCACTAAAACATTAAAGAAGTTTTCATAACATACTATCACCGTCCGCGGTGTTCTGGACGTCTACCAAACCAAACAGAAACAATCCAACACAGCTACAAATTAATCACCGTTTAACAACAAAAATACACTGCCATATAAAACAAGTGGAATCTGTTTCGGCAGAAAATCTATGATGGTTATTCTCTTGCATTGACAATTCATAGTTATATGTGGTGTCTCCTTAGGTAAATGTCTTTTTTTTCGAAGTATGCCTATGTTCACTCAGCAGCGAATGGGCGTTATGTGACTGTCAACCTTCTAGACTAACATCTAGTCTCTGAAATGAACATACCGTACATAAAAAAAACAGTTGTTCAGTTATTTTAATAAAATATAATAAAAAGGGAGCCCAGTGATTCTCTTCATTTTCAGATACTGCAGTAGTCTAGACTTGCCAAACATTATAGACTTGCATGGGCTGTATTTGATATATATTTGTATCAGGGTCTGTAAGACAGACTATCAACCTTCTAGCGGCTCACAGGGCTTTCTTTTAACCCAGTGCGAAATCGGTTCAACTCGAAGCGCTCATAAACATTTCCAACGTGGACACGGAGATGAATTCTAGGGGACGCCCGTGCACTCAGTATATTCTGGGTGAACACCGCTGCTGGAATGCACCAAGTCATCATTTTTAACAGCAAAATTCTGATGTAAGCCTTCTGTCTTCTTGAAGTTTTATATCTGTCCTAAAGTTGGAGTAAAGTTTATTGGCTACATCTCTGTCTCTTTTTGTTTGTTTGCTTGTTTAACGTCGCACTCAGCAATATTTCATCTATATGGCGGCGGTCTGTTAATAATCGAGCCTGGACCAGATAATCCAGTCATTGATATCACAAGAATCGATTCACGCAATTGGGATACGGTGACATGCATCAACCAAGCCAACGAGCCTGAACACCCAATTGCGTTACTCGTCTCTGACGACAAGCATAGTCGCTTTTTTACGACAAGCATGGGTTGCTGAAGACCTATTCTACCCCGGATCTTCACGGGTTTCTCAGTCACAATGAACATGACAAAGCAATACCTCAGCGACACATCGCCGTGTTATTACGTGCTTTGAAATCATTGTTATCGCTTCTGGATAGTTCGTGAAGTTGTGTATCAATCACAGAATGTAGCGTACGTATTTTTGGACCAATTGTATATTTTTGTGAAATTGATAAAATACAAGTTTGACTATTTCTATGTTTGGTGTTAATTGACCAATGCCATATCGCAGATATAAATGTTCGTTGTGCCTTTTAACATGACCGAGTATGGTTTTACGCCGCTTTTAGCAATATTCCAGCACCAGACATGGGCTTCACCCATTGTACCCATATCGGGAATCGAACCCGGGTTTTCGGCCGGCGTGACGAGTGAACGTTTTAACCACTAGGCTATCCGACCGCCCCCTTTTCATATGACATGTTTTAAAATGTTCAAGACAACTTTAAGGTTGAAGCAGTAGGAGAGCATATATATCTTAGCAATAAACATTAAACATCAGAAACATAGACCACGCACGCTAACCAAAGGCACAAATGTACATCTCCACTGTGAAATGATCCTCAGGGACCAAAGAATATTGCTTCTGTAATGGAAAAGAGTCATCTAAATCATGGCTCTCCTCGACGATTAAGCTTAGCACACAATCCCATTCCTATGATCAGTTTCATAATTAAATTGTAATTGAAATTCACCGGCCTCTGTGATCTGACCTTTAATACCAGAAGAACCCAACCAGGGAAGCCATAAGAGACAGCGGAGCATCACACAATGTCAGCTTCTGCAACAGGCGCTCCTTCTCATGTGAACGATTCCGACAGCTTTTTCATCTACCACTGTCTCTAGGGGAGGGCCTTTTCATCACTCGAAGTCCTTATCTTAATACCGGAATCAAGTAACCGATTACATAATGGATTGTTATATGGATCCTAACGTCACAGCTGCTACTATGTCTTTTAAGGGGCCACTTAGCCTCCTTATTGATGATGAAAACAGTTTTTGCAGACTTTGGTTCAACAACATTGCGTGGGCGATGGTATATTGCTGGTGGTCATATTAATGCTTATATACCAGGCACGTACACGCAATTTATCACCCATGAAGAAGCGGATATCGGGGAAATTGGATCCGGTAATTCTTTTTTTTAAGAAATATATAATATCCGCTATGCATATTGACTGGCTAGGATGCGGTGTTATTCCGTTATTTGTTCAATGTTCATCAGCAGATTGTTTGTGTGTTTGTTTGTTTTTAACGCCACACTCGGCAATATTCCAGCTATATTACAGCGGTCTATTAATAATCGCGGGTGGACCAGACAACCCAGTGATTGACATCATGAGCATTGATGACATGTGCCAACCAAGTCAGAGAACCTGACCACTCGATCCTGTTGCCTGTTTCAACAAGCATGGGTTCCTGAAGACCAATTCTTACCTAGATCTTCACGGGCTATCAGGACGTATAACGAAAACTCAAAAATATCGTTTAGGTTGTGTCGTATATTCGAGACAGGAGAGGAAGAAGGGGGTGTGGGTTATTTTTCGTGTCAGATCGAGATTTTTATGCATTTAATTTCACCCGACCGAAAAAAATTCTAATCTTGTGTCACATAGACTAAAAAATTGGTAATTATGTTTTTAATTTAATCGTTATTTTTCAAGGCTGAACTAATTTAGTGTCAGCAACGATACAAACATTGTTGGTAAGGTGATCCCTTAACATCTATGTCAAATGTTGGGTCGTCACCCAACCAAATACTATTCATATCAAGTAGACAATGTGACCACACTAAAACCGAACCACAACCTTGGCCATATCCTGAAAACCCAATCGCCACAAAGGTGATATCCTCAACCGAGTCCCTACGGTATTTTCTAATAGGACATGCCATCTACGACTTCAAATCATTTGTCTTGTCTTTGTAGATTCCAATTCACATTAAGCATACTGTTTTCTTGTAATGTAGGTTTCTCCTTGTGGGAATCCAACGGTGAAAGTCAGCCAATCCAAATTGTAGATAACGATTTTATGCAGCCAGAAACTGACAGCCCGTCCGTGTTTTAGTTTGACTTCGTACCTCTGGATCGATACTATCAGACACTATATGTCAGCTCTGACACGTATTCCATCAGATGGCTGTGTTGTAGCTGAAACTTGCTGACTAAGGTGCATATCATAGTTAACTTTAACTCACTCACATTCCTGTCTGTGAATCTCATTGCTAGTGTTCCGTGTACACGTACTGGCTCACTTGTACTGACTCGCTCGTATTGGCTTACTTGTACTGACTAACTGGCTCACTTGTACTGACTAACTGGCTCACTTGTACTGACTAACTGGCTCACCTGTACTGACTACCTGGCTCACTTGTACTGACTACCTGGCTCACTTGTACTGACTAACTGGCTCACTTGTACCGAATAACTGGCTCACTTGTACTGACTAACTGGCTCACCTGTACTGACTAACTGGCTCACTTGTACCGACTAACTGGCTCACTTGTACTGACTAACTGGTTTACCTGTACTGACTCAATGGGTCACCTGTACTGACTACCTGGCTCACCTGTACTGACTCAATGGCTTACTTGTACTGAGTAACTGGTTTACCTGTACTGACTCAATGGCTCACCTGTACTGACTACCTGGCTCACTTGTACTGACTACCTGGCTCACTTGTACTGACTAACTGGCTCACTTGTACCGAATAACTGGCTCACTTGTACTGACTAACTGGCTCACCTGTACTGACTAACTGGCTCACTTGTACCGACTAACTGGCTCACTTGTACTGACTAACTGGTTTACCTGTACTGACTCAATGGGTCACCTGTACTGACTACCTGGCTCACCTGTACTGACTCAATGGCTTACTTGTACTGACTACCTAGCTCACCTGTACTGACTACCTGGCTCACCTGTACTGACTCAATGGCTCACTTGTACTGACTACCTGGCTCACCTGTACTGACTACCTGGCTCACCTGTACTGACTAACTGGCTCACATGTACTGACTAACTGGCTCACCTGTACTGACTACCTGGCTCACTTGTACTGACAAACTGGCTCACTTGTATTGACTTACTGGCTCACCTGTACTGACTACCTGGCTCACTTGTAATGAGTAACTGGCTCATTTGTACCGACTAACTGGCTCACTTGTACTGACTCAATGGCTCACTTGTACTGACTACCTGGCTCACTTGTACTGACTAACTGGCTCACTTGTATTGACTAACTGGCTCACCTGTACTGACTACCTGGCTCACTTGTATTGACTTACTGGCTCACCTGTACTGACTACCTGGCTCACTTGTAATGAGTAACTGGCTCATTTGTACCGACTAACTGGCTCACTTGTACTGACTCAATGGCTCACTTGTACTGACTACCTGGCTCACTTGTACTGACTAACTGGCTCACTTGTACTGACTACCTGGCTCACCTGTACTGACTAACTGGCTCACCTGTACTGACTAACTGGCTCACTTGTACTGACTACCTGGCTCACTTGTACTGACTAACTGGCTCACTTGTACTGACTAACTGGCTCACCTGTACTGACTAACTGGCTCACCTGTACTGACTAACTGGCTCACTTGTACTGACTACCTGGCTCACTTGTACTGACTAACTGGCTCACTTGTACTGACTACCTGGCTCACTTGTATTGACTAACTGGCTCACCTGTACTGACTACCTGGCTCACCTGTACTGACTAACTGGCTCACCTGTACTGACTAACTGGCTCAATTACTCTGTCTCACTGATTCATTCGTACTGCTTTATTTCTACTAACTGGCTTACTTGTACTCTGTGTTTCATGCAACGTAACGGGGAGCCATTCACTGTATGTAACATGCAACGTAACGGGGAGCCATTCACTGTATGTAACATGCAACGTAACGGGCAGCCATTCACTGTATGTAACATGCAACGTAACGGGCAGCCATTCACTGCATGTAACATGCAACGTAACGGAGTGCCATTCACTGTATGTAACAAGCAACGTAACGGGGAGCCATTCACTGCATGTAAGATGCAAAGTTATGGGGAGCCATTCACTGTATGTAACATGCACCGTAACGGGGAGCCATTCACTGTATGTAACATGCAACGTAACGGAGTGCCATTCACTGTATGTAACATGCAACGTAACGGGGAGCCATTCACTGTATGTAACATGCACCGTAACGGGGAGCCATTCACTGTATGTAACATGCAACGTAACGCAGTGCCATTCACTGTATGTAACATGCAACGTAACGGAGTGCCATTCACTGTATGTAACATGCAACGTAACGCAGTGCCATTCACTGTATGTAACATGCAACGTAACGGAGTGCCATTCACTGTTTGTAACATGCAACATAAAGGGGAGCCATTCACTGTATGTAACATGCAAGGTTACGGGGAGCCATTCACTGTATGTAACATGCAACGTAACGGGGAGCCATTCACTGTATGTAACATGCAACGTAACGGGCAGCCATTCACTGTATGTAACATGCAACGTAACGGAGTGCCATTCACTGTATGTAACAAGCAACGTAACGGAATGCCATTCACTGTATGTAACATGCAACGTAACGGGCAGCCATTCACTGTATGTAACATGCAACGTAACGGGCAGCCATTCACTGTATGTAACATGCAACGTAACGGAGTGCCATTCACTGTATGTAACAAGCAACGTAACGGGGAGCCATTCACTGCATGTAAGATGCAAAGTTATGGGGAGCCATTCACTGTATGTAACATGCAAAGTTATGGGGAGCCATTCACTGTATGTAAGATGCAACGTAACGGAGTGCCATTCACTGTATGTAACATGCAACGTAACGGGGAGCCATTCACTGTATGTAACATGCAACGTAACGCAGTGCCATTCACTGTATGTAACATGCAACGTAACGCAGTGCTATTCACTGTATGTAACATGCAACGTAACGGAGTGCCATTCACTGTATGTAACATGCAACGTAACGGAGTGCCATTCACTGCATGTAACATACAACATAACGGGGAGCTATTCACTGCATGTAAGATGCAACGTAACGGAGTGCCATTCACTGTATGTAACATGCAACGTAACGGAGTGCCATTCACTGCATGTAACACAACATAACGGGGAGCTATTCACTGTATGTAACATGCAACGTAAAGGGGAGCCATTCACTGTATGTAACATGCAAACTTATGGGGAGCCATTCACTGCATGTAAGATGCAAAGTTATGGGGGGTCATTCACTGTATGTAACATGCAACGTAACGGGGAGCCATTCACTGTATGTAACATGCAACGTAACGGGCAGCCATTCACTGTATGTAACATGCACCGTAACGGGGAGCCATTCACTGTATGTAACATGCAACGTAACGGAGTGCCATTCACTGTATGTAAGATGCAAGGTTACGGGGAGCCATTCACTGTATGTAACATGCAAAGTAACGGAGTGCCATTCACTGTATGTAAGATGCAAGGTTATGGGGAGCCATTCACTGTATGTAACATGCAACGTAACGCAGTGCCATTCACTGTATGTAACATGCAACGTAACGGAGTGCCATTCACTGCATGTAACATGCAACGTAAGGGGAGCCATTCACTGTATGTAACATGCAACGTAACGGGCAGCCATTCACTGTATGTAACATGCAAAGTTATGGGGAGCCATTCACTGTATGTAAGATGCAAAGTTATGGGGGGGTCATTCACTGTATGTAACATGCAACGTAACGGAGTGCCATTCACTGTTTGTAACATGCAACATAAAGGGGAGCCATTCACTGTATGTAACATGCAAGGTTACGGGGAGCCATTCACTGTATGTAACATGCAACGTAACGGGGAGCCATTCACTGTATGTAACATGCAACGTAACGGGCAGCCATTCACTGTATGTAACATGCAACGTAACGGAGTGCCATTCACTGTATGTAACAAGCAACGTAACGGAATGCCATTCACTGTATGTAACATGCAACGTAACGGGCAGCCATTCACTGTATGTAACATGCAACGTAACGGGCAGCCATTCACTGTATGTAACATGCAACGTAACGGAGTGCCATTCACTGTATGTAACAAGCAACGTAACGGGGAGCCATTCACTGCATGTAAGATGCAAAGTTATGGGGAGCCATTCACTGTATGTAACATGCAAAGTTATGGGGAGCCATTCACTGTATGTAACATGCAACGTAACGGAGTGCCATTCACTGTATGTAACATGCAACGTAACGGGGAGCCATTCACTGTATGTAACATGTAACGTAACGCAGTGCCATTCACTGTATGTAACATGCAACGTAACGCAGTGCTATTCACTGTATGTAACATGCAACGTAACGGAGTGCCATTCACTGTATGTAACATGCAACGTAACGGAGTGCCATTCACTGCATGTAACATACAACATAACGGGGAGCTATTCACTGCATGTAAGATGCAACGTAACGGAGTGCCATTCACTGTATGTAACATGCAACGTAACGGAGTGCCATTCACTGCATGTAACACAACATAACGGGGAGCTATTCACTGTATGTAACATGCAACGTAAAGGGGAGCCATTCACTGTATGTAACATGCAAACTTATGGGGAGCCATTCACTGCATGTAAGATGCAAAGTTATGGGGGGTCATTCACTGTATGTAACATGCAACGTAACGGGGAGCCATTCACTGTATGTAACATGCAACGTAACGGGCAGCCATTCACTGTATGTAACATGCACCGTAACGGGGAGCCATTCACTGTATGTAACATGCAACGTAACGGAGTGCCATTCACTGTATGTAAGATGCAAGGTTACGGGGAGCCATTCACTGTATGTAACATGCAAAGTAACGGAGTGCCATTCACTGTATGTAAGATGCAAGGTTATGGGGAGCCATTCACTGTATGTAACATGCAACGTAACGCAGTGCCATTCACTGTATGTAACATGCAACGTAACGGAGTGCCATTCACTGCATGTAACATGCAACGTAAGGGGAGCCATTCACTGCATGTAACATGCAACGTAACGGGCAGCCATTCACTGTATGTAACATGCAAAGTTATGGGGAGCCATTCACTGTATGTAAGATGCAAAGTTATGGGGGGTCATTCACTGTATGTAACATGCAACGTAACGGGCAGCCATTCACTGTATGTAACATGCAAAGTTATGGGGAGCCATTCACTGTATGTAAGATGCAAAGTTATGGGGATGCATTCACTGTATGTAACATGCAACGTAACGGGGAGCCATTCACTGTATGTAACATGCAAAGTTATTGGGAGCCATTCACTGTATGTAACATGCAACGTAACGGAGTGCCATTCACTGTATGTAAGATGCAAGGCTACGGGGAGCCATTCACTGTATGTAACATGCAAAGTAACAGAGTGCCATTCACTGTATGTAAGATGCAAGGTTATGGGGAGCCATTCACTGTATGTAACATGCAACGTAACGCAGTGCCATTCACTGCATGTAAGATGCAAAGTTATGGGGAGCCATTCACTGCATGTAAGATGCAAGGTTACGGGGAGCCATTCACTGCATGTAACATGCAAAGTTATGGGGAGCCATTCACTGCATGTAACATGCAAAGTTATGGGGAGCCATTCACTGCATGTAAGATGCAAGGTTACGGGGAGCCATTCACTGTATGTAACATGCAACGTAACGGGGAGCCATTCACTGGATGTAAGATGCAAAGTTACAGGGAGCCATTCACTGTATGTAAGATGCAAGGTTACGGGGAGCCATTCACTGTATGTAAGATGCAATGTTACAGGGAGCCATTCACTGTATGTAAAATGCAACGTAACGGGGGGCCATTCACTGTGTGTAAGATGCAAGGTTACGGGGAACCATTCACTGTATGTAACATGCAACGTAAAGGGGAGCCATTCACTGGATGTAAGATGCAAAGTTACGGGGAGCCATTCACTGTATGTAAGATGCAAAGTTATGGGGAGCCATTCACTGTATGTAAAATGTAACGTAACAGGGAGCCATTCACTGTATGTAAAATGCAAGGTTACGGGGAGCCATTCACTGTATGTAACATGCAATGTTACGGGGAGCCATTCACTGTATGTAAAATGCAACGTAACGGGGGGCCATTCACTGTATGTAAGATGCAAGGTTACGGGGAACCATTCACTGTATGTAATATGCAACGTAACGGGGAGCCATTCACTGTATGTAACATGCAACGTATCGGGGGGCCATTCACTGTATACATCATTCAGTTTCCGACATTCACTGTTAATATCATTTACCAATGTACATCACAATACACTCTACCCAACTGAAGATTTTCCATCAGAAGTGTCTTCTATAATTCGATCATTTGCTGACCACCATTTTCTATTTTATAATACAAATGTCATTTCTTTTAGTTCTGTACAAAGAACACATATATGTGGCGGTGCGTTCTCAGTCACCGAAATTTATTACGTCGTTGTGATCCCCTTTGAGACTGTGTATTGACGAGAAGCAAATCTAGAAAGAACCTCAGAACAAGGGATGGTCTTCATTTAGCATCTGTTTCATGTAATGTCACTGCTACTGCGAAACTCGAAATTCTCATTTGTAACGTTAGACGTTATCAAGGCTCAGGTAACGTCTGATAACGTAACTCCATTTATGGCATTTAATCACATCATTATATTTTCCCAATGTGAAAAAGAAGATACTTTTAACAATACAGCGATTTGCCATTTTAGACGTTGGCAAATAGGCTCTTGACTTTTCGGAATCAATAAAACGATGTAATTGTATTATGAGAACGTAAAGATTGTTATAAAACTATCAAGAACGTAACAGCGAAATATTAATGTTCCTGTTCTGGTTTCTAACACAGCGACAGAGAAAACGCTCACGCTCGTGTTTTGTGACAGTAATATTTCATATCGACATGTTTGACTTATACTACGTTGCTGTGATTTGGTGGGGCATACACGATTCCGCTGTTTTCAACATTTCCTGTGAAGGTCGATGCCAAATCAGCTCTGTCTGGCGGGTTTGTGGTTATGTACTGCCGGACTATACATGGTGGGTAGTAGACGCGAATCAGTAAGGCAGTAATATTTCATATCGACATATTTGACTTATACTACGTTGCTTGTGTCTGGCGGGTTTGTGGTTATGTACTGCCGGACTATACATGGTGGGTAGTAGACGCGAATCAGTAAGGCAGTAATATTTCATATCGACATATTTGACTTATACTACGTTGCTTGTGTCTGGCGGGTTTGTGGTTATGTACTGCCGGACTATACATGGTGGGTAGTAGACGCGAATCAGTAAGGCAGTAATATTTCATATCGACATATTTGACTTATACTACGTTGCTTGTGTCTGGCGGGTTTGTGGTTATGTACTGCCGGACTATACATGGTGGGTAGTAGACGCGAATCAGTAAGGCAGTAATATTTCATATCGACATATTTGACTTATACTACGTTGCTTGTGTCTGGCGGGTTTGTGCTTATGTACTGCCGGACTATACATGGTGGGTAGTAGACGCGAATCAGTAAGGCAGTAATATTTCATATCGACATATTTGACTTATACTACGTTGCTTGTGTCTGGCGGGTCTGTGGTTATGTACTACCGGGCTATACCTGTTGGGTAGTAGACGCGAATCAGTAAGGCAGTAATATTTCATATCGACATATTTGACTTATACTACGTTGCTTGTGTCTGGCGGGTCTGTGGTTATGTACTACCGGGCTATACCTGTTGGGTAGTTGACGCGAATCAGTCAGGAGGGTGAAGTGAAATGGGGTGTAACGTCTGTTGGAAGATGATTGCTCTTACAAAGCGACGTTTGCGTGTACGTGCGTGTGCTTGTGCACGCGCGCGTAATATTTATAATGTATGGGCGAAAAAACGGTGTTTCACGATTAACGGTGTCTGGACTAATGACGTTTCACTGTATAGATAATATGTAACTTTGACGTTTCATACACCCTTAGACCACCATCGCCAGTGCAATCCGTGTCGGACTGGTGCATGTATCTATATATATGCTTTTACCTCATTAATATATATTAATGAGGTAAATGCATAAATGAGGTAAATGCATATATATATATACACATGCATACATATACATACATATATACATTTACCTCATTTATATATATATATATATATATATATATATATATATATATATATATATATATATATATAAATGAGGTAAATTCAGTTACACTGAAGAGCTGTCATAGCGAAAGTACTAGGTATGAAACTGATATAAAGAAGATGATGGACCAACGTGGTCTTTATTATTTTATTATATATATATACACCAGTTTCTACAGCATCTGCTTCACTTTATGCACATTCAGTCCGACACGGATTGCACTGGCAATGGTGGTCTAAGAGTGTATGAAACGACAACGTCCTATCGTTCTCCCATTCGTGATTCAAGTGGATCATGTCTACAGGGAAAGAGGCCAAAGTACCACAATATGATCCAGGGCCTTTATCGCCTGTCGATGTCGAGGTCTCATAAGGTTTTATATATGCCACACAATCAATACTGTTCATCGACTCATCCACATTACTATACATGTCCAAGCTCAAACTCAAGCTATGGGACCTCTAATGCAGGGTTCGTGCAGACACTACATTGTATATGACTGTATGTCACACTGTAAGTTAATGTTGTTTGAGGCCGCAGGCAGCAATATTCTATTCTAGTCAGCGAACCAGTGACTGAAAGCATGACAACGATCGGGGTAACATCACGCTGATCACACCAAGTCACACAACTTGTCGTTCCTATCCTAATTTAGTCGGTGCTAAGGACATAAACATTATCTGCCTGTGCGTCTGCTTGTCTGTCCAATGTACTGTCAGTCTGATGTCAATGCTCGTGTTTACTCAGGAAAAACACGCCCTGTGGTACGAGCGTGGGCTGACAGAATAAACACTCATTTCAACATACATTCTGTCTTAACCATTTTTGTCTCCGACAATACAATATCTCACAACTGACAACTGTTTCAACACGATGCTAAATACCTCGACCCACATCAGAACTAATGTTTTAATCGCAATTCATCGCAAGTTGTATCAACCATTGTTTTTTAAATGTTTTCAAAATATACAATTATTACAATATATATGTATCTCTTAACTGTGAGTCACTATGCTTTTTCAGCAGTATTCAGACCGTATCACGAAGGAATACACGAAGAATGGATTTTCCATATTGTCTTCATATGTGGAATAGAGACCATATAATAGACTATTATATGGTCTCTTGTGGAATCAAGCCCGGCGCTTTAACCACAAGGCTACCAGATCACCCATTGCTTAACTCCGCCGTCAAGAATACTGAAATAAGAAAAACTAGTGACGTGGGGAAACGATGATGCTCAATCAGCCAAGACACAACCTGACCGCCCGATCGAAACGTTTCGTCAGCTTTGAGGTCAGGCATGAGGTTCTGCGCACTTACTCTGAGGAACGCCTGACGCAGTTCAGCTGCAGTTGTCGGCCTTGGTCGGACGTCATTCAGCCGTCTCGTCTAGTCCCAATCGGGACTGAGGGCAGGTTACTGCATGGTTCTGGTGCTGTGTTGCCCACTGACGGTCCCGGCGATGACGTGGTGTCAGAATGTGTCCTCGGTGTGGCCTGTGACAGTGGAGGTGTCTGCTCGTCAATCGTCGACGCACGGTGTCCGCTCGTCAATCGTCGACGCACGGTGTCCGTACTAATGTGTTGCTGGTGTGTCCCCATGGTCTGTGGAGCAGTTTCCGCAGCAGTAACAAGGCGATCTTGAAGATGCTGTCGCACAATCTGACGATCCTGACGTCGGGTGGTGACCCTTGGTCTTCCACTATGTGGTCGGTTATCTGTAGTGTTGGTGGTCTGGTACCGTTGCTGGAGCCTGTATATGGTCCTTACGTGGACTTGAAATGCATAGGCTATCAAGTATCATACACAAAATTTAACTCATAACTTAATTCAACGATTTTATAGCGATATTGAAATAGTTCGCCCATGGGCGAGAAAAAGGTTTGGCCCATGGGCGAGAATATTTTCCTTTGCTCAACAGTTTTAGTTTCGCAAATACATTAAGGGATTATAAGCATGACACATGATTCAACTCATTTTAATTTAATTCAACTAGTTTTGGCGTTGTTAAAATATTTCGCCCATGTTTTCGTCAGTCCTTTAAAGAATTAACTAACTGTTTACAAAGTATATTGTATCATGTGAAACACACTTTGTATTATATCATTACATTACTATTTTAAAAGGGCATTTGGTTGGATGTTTCCTTTGCAGAAGTTTTACAAATTTCACCTTTTTTACATATTGCAACGGTCTTTAATGAACCCGGCCTTATTTCTCCAAACGTTTTGACAGTTTATCATACAAATTCATGCGCGTGTACACCAATTCGTTGGCGTTATTTTTCAACAAATTAAAGTTTAGTTTGTTTCTATTTCACTACCCATTTTATGTCTCGTTAATACATCACACTGGGAAATTAAGTGACAATAGATATGCAATATACACGTACACTTGCGCGTATTTAATGGGGAAAAAATGATTCGTCTTTTATTGCATAACGTCTAGCTGAATATCTCACATTCTAACGAAATCTCGAAATAATTATTTCATTATATGCGGTGCGATGTTTACAGGCGATTGAGTGAATATTATGACACTAAAGCAACTTTTAAATGCATTGTCACTTTTGGTATGAAAATGGTAACAGTTCAGAAAAACAACAACAGCCTTTTTATGATAATTCTTTTATTCTCATTAGTACGATGTGTCTAATTACAGTGTCGGCACTATTTACAGGTGATTCTACAATACCTGCTCTCGGTCAATTACGATCTACCACACCACGCACGAATAAACAGTTATGCAGGTGTTGCTGTGGGCAAGTACCTAGCCTGTATATGTATCATGTTTTAATGTACATACGATGTCTCATAAGCCTGTAAAGGCTGGGTGCAATAATGATGATAATTGTTTATATTGTATATGTCTGTAAATTATGTAACGGCCAAACTGTTGAAGATGAAGTTCACTTTTTGGTAACGTGTGACTGTTATAGAGATCTAAGACTTTATCTTTGGCAGAAAGTATCCCTTGTTAACCCCTCGTTTATTACCATGTCTCCGGCAGACCAAACCGTATTCTTAATGCAGTGCGACGAACTGGTTAAACCACTTGCTGCATTAATCTTCTCAATGTATCGGAGAAGAAAATATATAAAACAATAAACTGGGAAGTTGTGTGCGTGTGATGATTCTTATCATCTATCATGTTTTGCTGTGTTGTAGGGTTGATGTGTGGGGGTGCCGTGGGTTGTGATCGGTGGCTGGCCCGAGGGTTGTGATGGGTGCTTGTTTCATGTTGTCGCGGGTGTGAGTGTGTGTGTGTGTGTGTGTGGGGGGGGGGGGGGGTCGTTTGGAGGGAGTGTGTGTATGCGGCGGTAGATTGTTACTTTGTTGGTGTCTTTGTGCGTGGTTGGTGCTTCTTTTTTGTGGAGACGGGGAGGGATGTGGATGCGAGTGAGGACGTGGTTGTGTTTAAGAAATAGGGTGTGTGTGAGAGTGATGTGTGACGGTGAGGGTTCGAGCGAGGGTTCGGATGTGACTGAACTGATGTCAGTGAGGGTTTGGGTGTGTCTGAATGTGCGGGTGTGTTTGCGTGGTTTGCGTAAGCTGCTGTGAGTGAAGGCTTGGATGTGGGAATGGATGTGGTTGTGTGTATATAGGATTTTTGTATGGGGGATAATATTATGAATGTTATTTTCATAATTGCTATTAAATGTGGTGTGTGCAGGAAAATAACATGCTTATTTTTGTAAATACCTTTGACCGAGACTGGGAAAAGACCGTAGAGTTTCTGGACTTTTGGGTTTCCAGAATAAAAATGGGACGTGTTGTATATATAGCTCTTGTTATGGACATGCGCGTTATCAGTATTTTTGCTCACTCGTAAACTTGTAAATACAATGAAATAAGAGCCTTCTATATACATCGAGTTATTCGGGGTTCGAGACATTCGAAGTACCGATACTAAATTTTCGTGTGTCTACCAGAACCATACCCCTGAAGAAAATACGGGTGAAAATTGATCTTCGGCAACTCATCCTTATCGTAACAGGCGACAAACGAGATTAGAAGGTCAGGCTCGCTGACTTGGCTCATGCCAATCGTATCCCCACTGAGTAGATCGATGGTCATGGTGTCAATTAATGGATTGCCTGGTCCAACACCTCGCCTTCTGAAACGACTAATACATATCGAATGAAGGACGTTTCTTCTTACAATAATGACTTAACTTAATCCGTCCCAACAACATTCAAAAACAGAAATACTCGAAATCCGAAGTGACCTGCTTTCAATCATTTCGGTCAACAAGCAATGAAGCATTCATAAAATAGACTCCCGCGAACTAATTTCCAATCCTCACGCGGACTGACTATTGTGACAAATGAGCAGATAATGCGTGTATAACGAAGGCGAGATAATGTTTACACAAAGACAATCGAACGGCAGGTCTAGACAGAGACAGGGACAAAGGGGATTTATCGGAAATTGCCTGTTTGGGAATGTGCGTTGATACACGGGGCAACGGAAGGCCCGCAGCTACGAAGGTGCTCTGGCAATTTCAGCCTGTCAATACCAATGGTCAGTGATCTGGACGAGATGAGGACAAGGAAAATTGCATGGTCAGCAGTCCATCGAAAGGATGGGTATTAGGCCCTGGTATAAAAGAGAATTATTTAGACTCAAGTGAAAGGGAAAGAAGAGGTCGGTGAACCCCTGAGTGATAGTTCGGTTGGATTCAATAAACACGTTCAAAGAAATGTCAGGACGTAACTGTGAAAATCGGATAGGATTGATATGAACTATCGATTTTCACAGACAAGATGATGAGACAACACGAAAACTTCGGAAATTGTATTAATTGCAACAAAATATAAAGATATGACAGACATATACATACATTAGAGACTATGAATCTGATTTACCTGAGAATACCCCTTGGGGATTTCGGGTTAGGAGCAACTTGTACTGGTCGAAAGAGGCGACCAAATCGATCGGATGATCAGGTTCAGTGAATTGGTTCATTTCGTGTCATCCGAGGGAGTGGATCGTTGCTCACAATATCGATCGATCAGTGGATTACCTAGTCAGATTCAATTATTCACAGGGAAACGTCATATCGTTGGATTCGTGCGGCGTTTGACAAATACACAAATGTAATTTAAAATTATTTATCAGTTTTATCATTGCACTCAACACATGTAAACAACACTGTTTTTCATTACACACGAGACAATTTCTACCTTTCAAATGGTATCAGAGAGAATATTCTGAACTTGTGTTGGTTTTGTGAATGTCAAATTACGTCTTACATAATAATTGTCACTGAGTTGCATTGCAAACATCCATGGATTTGATAACTTTTTAAAACTCCAAGGACACAAACGATTCTTGAAAACTGTCGCAAAGGATTATTATATATAATAAATTATCATTAAAGTAAGTGTGGAAATAGAACGTGGCAAAACATGTTTGAGGGTTTCCAATGTATATATCAGAACTAAACGATTATCAAACATGTTGAAATATATCTATACCTGTACTCGTTTCATGTAGAACCAGTTATATGAGCATTGATGTGAAGTGGTCATTCTCCTACTTCTATATTACTTTATTTTTTTCATTGGGACTAAGCTTAGTTTGTGCATCGGATCTCATTCACCGCAGAAACCCATTGCAT
Source organism: Haliotis cracherodii (assembly GCF_022045235.1). Lineage (NCBI taxonomy): Eukaryota > Metazoa > Mollusca > Gastropoda > Lepetellida > Haliotidae > Haliotis > Haliotis cracherodii. Next base: position 12,902,106 of record NW_027266286.1, read on the forward strand.
ATTTGTCTGTCTCCAATGCGAGATCCTGGCCTCGCAGATAAGAGGATTTCTTGGATATGTGTCCATTGATGTCAACGATGTTCCTGACCAAAGTACCTTGTGTCTAGGATCGATGACAATCTAACTACCATTTTGAAATATATAATAACCCTACGTCCCTACAGTAGTATCTCAGCCTCGTCATGTCCCGCTGTAACCAATGTCATACTATCTACGGTTGATAAAATAATCTTACAATCCAGCCGTCATAAGTGAGTCTTTATCAGTGCGTAAGTTAATATGTACTTGACTATGTCATAGAACGAGACATTAATATTTTTAACTTTATTTACTTATTTCTTTTTACAAAATGAAATATTCAGTCTGAAACGTTTGGATAGATACATTCGATGACTCTTGATTCACTTTACACAAAATATCAGGGGATTTCTATAACAAAAATATTCTTATTATCATTCTTTCAACTTCCCATATGAAATACACTACAAACCGTAATGTCATGCTATCTCTCTAATTTTTTCTTCCGTGATAAATTGATAGCTTCAAAATGGAATATAATGAGTACTCTTGACCATAGACACATTTATCCTTCCCTGTGGTGACACATCAAAGGAAATCTGCTGTTTATGACAAAGTGACTTCGTGAAGCGATATATATACAAAAATACAAACTGAATTTCCCATAAGCATATTTGTTCATCAACACAAATTAAAATCTGTCTGTATTATCAATATAATGATTCATTGATAAACACAAAATACGAAAATGCAAGACAAGAATATATTTTGACCTTCACGGGTATTTGGCACGTGACGTAGACAATTTAAGGACTTTGAGTAACATCCCTAGCAATCTTCTGAGACACTTGATGAGTGAGTGAGTGAGTGTGCGAAGTTTGAGCGTTCCCCATCATCATAGTTAAGGTCTGTCTTCTGTTAAGGGCGACGCCCATCGTAGTAGTCTCATAGCTGTTGATTAAAGCGACACGTGCTGGCATTCTCATACAGTTCGTCATTTTCTCTGGAATACAAAGTCATGTGTTACAATGATACAAAGTATCAAAGAATTGCATCATAGTGAAAGCTTTTGCTATGAACATTATACGATGTTACAGGGAATGTGACTGAAAGTGGCTTATGGCTACGTCACTCTATATACAGTCATCTATTACAGTGATGAGAATGATAGATTACGTAAACATTTTACAAATAAATATACATCACTTATGTATAGATATAGCATAATAATGAATATGATGTCGTATATCATAAGGAATTATTATCTCCCCAGGGAATTCTGTTTGTATGACCAGAGCTTCAACGAGTGCTATAATTATTATGTTTACTTTACTACTACAACAAAAGTTTTATTTTTATTTTATTAACAGAAATTGACTATCGCCTAATGCAATTTTATACAAAAATATTTATATGTAGGTGCATGGGTATAATATTAAGCTTCAGTTCGAAAGTATATGTAATATTTTCCACAAGGGCTAGTTTTTAACCTGAAGAAAATATCAACTCCTATCTGAGGATTTAGTTAATGTGAGACACAACTCCTACCAGTACCTATGTAGTATTACACTGCAGATTCCTATTATATATAACTAGAAACATTCCTTTTCTTTCTTTCAAAGCATCCCCTCGTGGGGATTAAGATGGTCAGGATCAGTGACTTGGTACGTTGAAGGTATGGATCGTTTCTCATAATAACAATTAATCGATGGTCTGGTCCAAATTCGATTATTTCAAGACCGCCGTCACATAGCTGGATTATTTCTGCTTTAGACAAAAAATAAAAACTAATCAAAACATTGTTGAGTTCAAAGCTTTTGACTTAACTTTCTGTGATCATACTTCGCCTTATCTTTATGTCTTCGTGGTCTCTTGCGACAATAGGGATCAATTGTAACTGGGAATCCCCACGGGTTCTTAATTTAGTCGTCTCATACGGCCAGCAATAGGGTGCTGGGTACAGATTCTGGGTCAGCCCGTGGTCTTAAGTTACGAAGCGCACCTTGCGATACATGGAATTGTATACAGAAGGAGAAAGTTGCATTCGTTAAAATAATTTTAAAAACAGCAACTGAGTAAAACGTTTAAACTGATATTGTTGCCTAGCAATTCCGAAATGTGACAATTTAACAAGGCCAAGGTGTACATCATCCATGCAATATAAGCTTTATTACAGACGTTTTGGACTAGTACACTAGAGACCTTTTTCTGTACGGAAAGCAAACCAACTTTGGGAGGAGACGATTTCAACATATGCAGCAGCCAATAACGTCATTGACATGCATGGTTAAACTACAAGCTACGTAGTATACTTAAAGAACCTCTCTAGGAAACGTTGAAACAAAGCATTATTTTTAATGATCGTGGAATCATGCATTTTTGCATTCTCATCATGGCCAGAATCTTACCATGTACATTAGATGCTTTTCCTTGTCTGCCCGACGTGATCTTGCTGGAATATTGCTGTCACTTTCAACATAGAATATCCGTCAAGCGCTCACGTCCACAAGATTGTCACTTCCTGATTGACAAAAGCCAACTCAGTTGAGAAAGAACATGACCAGATGCTACAGAAATTACGAAGCCGTATATGTCTACAGTGTCCGACAGGTCGTGTTGCTCACAAAACTGGATGAGATTGTCCAGGACGTCCCTGTTTCCTCCAAGGCCACCACTGGAAAGAAAAGTGTAGGTCTTTGGTGAATGGAAAATGCCACAACAACTGGTTTGCATGTTCTTTGGAATAATCTCTTGCTTTTAGGAACTGACCATTATACTTCTTTATATAGGGAAATAAAACATAGGTTTAAAATAAAGGAATAAAACATTTCATCTTTTGTTTGATGTATCTCTTTTGATGCTTTCATTGAGAAAAAAGACCAGTGACCAGAAGTTTAGAATAAAACGAATTTACTATCATGCTTAGTAGACTACACGAATATGCTGAGGATTAGTAAATAGTTGGTATAATTCAGTACTGAAACCACACTGGAAAATGTGTTAACACATACAGGATAAGGTGTTTAGGAATGTTTTGCACTTTTCGAGTCTGAACACTTGAAATGAGCTATCGCTTCATAGCCCAAACACTGCTAAACAAAACATCTACATAATCCTAACATGTTTAGTATCTAAACACCTTTAAACATATTTAATAAAGTGCCTATGGATGAAATGTATAATATATATTGCAATTAGATGTGCAAATCAGATTCAGACACTTGCATAACACATATTGCACCAGGACTTGGTATAATATGATTATAAAGATGTACAAGTAAACCTTGCTAATGGTGACTAGGAACATTGACAATTGCCTCTGCAGCACAGGTGGTAGCATGACGAAGTACAAAACAAGAGCATACAGGTCGAATCCCACCAAGGTTTAAAATCCTTTGTGTTCATCAATATGTTGTTGTATGCCTAATTGTGTTTATCTCATACAGGAAGCTGCCAATGAAGGTATATCTGATTACTACTTAACCTATTGAAGTTTGTGACGATATGCCACGTTAAAAAATACCAACTGATTAGAAACGTCTACTAACATGATAATGTTTGACTGGACAGTGATATTCACTAAGTTTGTAAAATTTACAAGCTACCTCTGTCAGTGTTAGAAACAGTAACATTACAAAATGCCCAGAGGAAAGAATATAACATACTTCGGTCAATGAAAAACAATAGATAGTTATTTCAAAATTGGTATTGATACTCGTAGAAACGATTCTTGGTTTACTCAGAAGATCCCATTTGTTCATGGTATCGTTTCCTTTCAAACCAGTACGATCTACGACCAGTGGATCTCTTTTGGTTAGTGCATGTGAATTCAGCCTCCTGATAGGACAATAAACTTTTTAAAGCTATCAGAAGCCACGTGACACGTCGTAAATAGGTACAGGTAAGATAATCTTACGGTATTAGACTTGTAAATCCTGATACATCCTTGTATTTGTGAAACCAGACTCATCCGGACACTGGCGTTTTTCAGGAATTCCGGAAGTCCGGACAATCGAATTTTCGGATATGTGAATCACTGCGTAAACTGACCAGAGTTAGCTACCCTACACAACCCAGCCTTCACATGTTTCCGTCTGTCGGACTTCTTGGGAATCTAAGGGTAAATGTCAGCCAATCCAAATTGAAGATAACGATTTTGTGCGGACAAGTACTGACAGCCCGACCGTGTGACTTACTTTGACTTCGTGCCTCTGGGTCGATACTATCAGACACAATGTGTCTGCTATGACACGTATTCCATCAGGTGGCTGTGTTGTAGCTGAAAATTGCTGACTAAGGTGCAAATTTCATTCAACTTTAACTCACTCACATTCCTGTCTCTGAATTCCATTGCCAGTGTTCCTAATCCAGTGATTGACATCCCGAGGGACAAGATGACAAGTCAGGGAGCCTGATCCCATTAGTCGCCTCTTCATACAAGCATGGGTTGCTGAAGAACGATTGTAACCCGGATCTTCATAGGGGCACACATAACAACTGTTGACTAACAAGCGTTATATTAGACCAATACATTATCGAGTCTAGAAACACAAGTCAGCGATTAATATTATGAGCAACGAACCACGGTGTTGGGGTACGATGACACGCATTTAACGATGTCGTCGTGCCTGACCACCCGACCAGCATATGTTTTGTTTGTTGTTTAACGCCGCACTCAGCAATATTCCAGCTGCATAACGACGGTTTGTAAATAATCGAGTCTGGTCCAGACAATCCAGTGATTGATATCATGAGCTTCGATCCACGCAATTGGGATCGATGACATTAATCAACCAAGTCAGCGAACCTGACAACCCGATCCTGTTAGTCGCCTCTTACAAGCATATTCGCCTTTTAAGGCAAGCATGGGTTGCTGAAGACCTATTCTACCCAGTAACTTCACAGGTCTTGTACTGACTAAATGGCTTACTTGTACTGACTAACTCGTACTGACTCACTTGTATGTAACATGCAACGTAACGGAGGGCCATTTACTCTATGTAACATGCAACGTAACCAAGAACCATTACGGAGAATCATCTACTGTATACACCATGCAGTTTATCACATCCGACATTGACTGTCAAAGTCATTCACCTATGTGCATCACAATACACTGTACCCAATTGATGTGGACAGCTCCTTACACACCTTCGAAGCGCAATGCAAAGCGTACAACAATCGATAACTCACAATGTGCACCATTTAATGCAACTGTCTCAACCCTCTGTATCATCTAAAATATTTCTGACTCTGAAGTCCTGCCAGCTGATGTTTCTTTTATAATTCGATCTTATTCTGACCACTATTTGTTTTTGTTTTTTGTAGTATGAATGTCATTTCTTTCAGTTCTGTATGAACCTCAAAGAACACATTTCTGTGGCGGTGCATTATCACTTTCCGAAATGTATCACGTCGATGTGATCCCCTTTGAGACTGTATATTGACGAGAAGCAAATCTCGAAAGAACGTTAGAACAAGGGATGTTCTTCATAAAAGCACCTGTTTCATGTAATGTCACTGCTACTGCCACACGCTGATTGTGAAGTCGAAATTCCCATTTGTAACTTAAGACTTTATTAAATCTTAGGTAAAGTTTCATTTGAAGCAAGTTCATTTAATGGCATCAAATCACGTATTCATATTTACCCACTGTGAAATAGAAGATATATCTTGAACCTTCTAACAATACAGCGATTGTGTTATTGTAGACGTTGGCAATTAGGCTCTTGACATTTGAGAGTTATCATAGCCATTTAATAGTATTGTGAGGACGTATAGATTGTTATAAAAACTACCAAGAACGTAACAGCGAAATAATATCTATGTTCCTCTTCTGGTTTTTAACACAGCGACAGGGAAAAAGCGCACGCGTTCGTGTTTTGTGACAATGACTATTTCCTATCGACATATTTGACTTATACTTCGTTGTTTGTAATTTTGTGAGGCATACACACTTCCACTGTTTGCAACATGTCTTGTGAAGGTGTATGCCAAATCAGCACTGTCTGGCGGGTTTGTGACAATGACTATTTCCTATCGACATATTTGACTTATACTTCGTTGTTTGTAATTTTGTGAGGCATACACACTTCCGCTGTTTGCAACATGTCTTGTGAAGGTGTATGCCAAATCAGCACTGTCTGGCGGGTTTGTGACAATGACTATTTCCTATCGACATATTTGACTTATACTTCGTTGTTTGTAATTTTGTGAGGCATACACACTTCCGCTGTTTGCAACACGGCTTGTGAAGGTGTATGCCAAATCAGCTCTGTCTGGCGGGTTTGTGGCTATGTATAAGAAAACTATTCACGTTGGATACTAAAAGTAAAATAGTAAATGGTCAGGTGGGTGACGTGAAATGGGGCATATCCACGTCGGTTATTGAATTAACATGGCAACATGTGTGTGTGTGTGTGCGTGTGTGTGTGTGTGTGTGTGTGTGTGTGTGTGTGTGTGTGTGTGTGTGTGTGTGTGTGCGTGTGAGTGTGTGTGTGTGTGTGCGTGTGTTTGTTTGTGCGTGTGTGTGTGCGTGTGTGTGTGTGTCTGTATGTGCGTGCGTGTGTGTCTGTGTGTGCGTGTGTCTGTGTGTGTGTGTGTGTGGGTATGGGTGTCGGTGAGTAAATGTGTGTGTGTGTGCGTGCGTGCGTGCGTGTGCGTGTGCGTGCGTGCGTGCGTGCGTGCGTGCGTGCGTGCGTGCGTGCGTGCGTGTGTGTGTGTGTGTGTCTGCTTGTACTAGTCTGGACACAGCCGATTTCATAGTGCTGGCCCACTGAGATATCAAAACGCAGTTTAACACTAATACCCCACTCAGACACAGTATACTCACTCTGAGCCGACCAGTCCTTGTGTTATCCCCTTCGTGTTGAGCTCTGACAGGGTAACATTTTCCATCCTTTAACATATTTTGGTATGAAGCTCCTGGGAATCGAGCAACCTTCCACCCTCCGGGCAGACACGATCAGTACATGGTTTACACAGAATATTTCGCCGCTACCTAAAAGGTTGACTTGTTTTGAGAAAGGAAGTAGGCATATGAGAGCAATCGGTTTACTGAAAAGTATAGTATTTTTCTTTGCCGCGTCCTATACAGTGAAACCCTGTTAATTCGGACATATCGTTCCCAGCGAAGACGTCCGGAGAAACAACGTTTCAGAATAACGAATGATAAGCACGTGTAATGTAATATTAAATTAAATGTTGACTTTTAAAACCCAATTAGTCCGAAATACTGGGGTTCCGGGATTTCCGAGATTAACGGTGTCTGGACTTGTGAGGTGTCACTGTATAGATATTATGTAACGATGTTGTTTATACACTCTTACACCACCATTGCCAGTGCAATCCCTGAGCACGTCGGACTAAATGTGTATCAAGTGAACCAGATTCTGTAGAAACTGATTCACCATCCTCCTCTGCGGTGCATAAATACATACACATTCAGTCCTATCGTTCTCCAATACACGATGCAAGTGGATCATGTGTACAGGCAAAGAAGTGAAAGTGACACAATACGATTCAGGGCCATTATCGCATGTCGAGGCCGAGGTCTCATAAGGTTTAGTATATAAAACATAATCAATACCGTTCATCGACTCATCTAAATTACTATATGTGTCCGCACTCAAACCCGAGCTGTGGGACCTCTGATGCAGGGTTCGTGTAGACTTTATGTATGTACTTCACACTGTGTGTTTACTCTGCTTCAGGAATTTGAACGAGTTACTTTGGGTTTAGGCCACAGTCGCCAATGTTCTAGTTATCTCACAACATGGCTTCTGCCCTTTCTATTCCCCTTTCTATCTGGTGATAGTGCATATCGGATTGGACACGATTATTTTATGACTATTGGTCAGCAACATACATTAAGTTTAGTCTGTGTGAGATATAAATATTTGGATAAAACCCTCTTGAATTTCATGTTTAGATGAAATCTGTATTTTTGTTTCTCTTACAACTGAATAACATGCAGATACAATTAACTAAGTGGCCTTCAAAATATATCGAGTTATTTGGAGTCAGAGACATACGAAGTACCGATATTAGAAATAATGTGTCTACCAGCAACCTATGCTTGTCGTAAGAGAAGACAAATTAGAAGAGTCGATTAGACAGATTCACTTGGTTGATACAAGTCATCGTAGCCTAATTGCGTAGATCGATGGTCATGGCGTCAATCCCTGGATTGTCTGGTGCAGACTTGATTATTTACAGGCAGAAGTAATGAAGCTGGATCTTTGCTGTGAGTGGCACTAAACAACACACAAACAAAAGAAAGAACCACAACACCTCGCCTTCTGAAACGACCAATAAAATAACGAGTGAAGGACGTTTCTTCTTACAATAATTTATGTTTATCCGTCCCAACAACATTCAAAAACAGAAATACTCGAAATCCGAAGTGACCTGCTTTCAATCATTTCGGTCAACAAGCAATGAAGCATTCATAAAATAGACTCCCGCGAACTAATTTCCAATCCTCACGCGGACTGACTATTGTGACAAATGAGCAGATAATGCGTGTATAACGAAGGCGAGATAATGTTTACACAAAGACAATCGAACGGCAGGTCTAGACAGAGACAGGGACAAAGGGGATTTATCGGAAATTGCCTGTTTGGGAATGTGCGTTGATACACGGGGCAACGGAAGGCCCGCAGCTACGAAGGTGCTCTGGCAATTTCAGCCTGTCAATACCAATGGTCAGTGATCTGGACGAGACGAGAACAAGGAAAATTGCATGGTCAGCAGTCCATCGAAAGGATGGGTATTAGGCCCTGGTATAAAAGAGAATTATTTAGACTCAAGTGAAAGGGAAAGAAGAGGTCGGTGAACCCCTGAGTGATAGTTCGGTTGGATTCAATAAACACGTTCAAAGAAATGTCAGGACGTAACTGTGAAAATCGGATATCATTAATATGAACTCTGACGAAATCATATCGATTTTCACACACAAGATGATGAGAACCCGAAAAATTCTGAAATTTTATTAATTACAACAAAATATAAAGATATGACATATACATACATTAGAGACTAAGAATCTGATTAACCTGAGAATACCCCTGGGAGATTTCGGGTTAGAAGCAACTTGTACTTGCCCAAATGGATCGGGTGATCAGGGTCTGAGATTTGGTTCATTTCGAGTCATCGTATCTCGACGGCGTATATATATTACATTGTACAACAGACATGTAATGTTTGTATCCGTGCAAGGCATGCGATTACGTATTTTCAATTATCAGTTGTATTATTGCACTCAACACTTGTAAATCAACACTGCATTTCATTGCACACGAAGACAATTTCTACCTTTCAAATGGTATCAGAGAGAGTATTCTGAACTTGTGTAGGTTTGTGAATGTCAAATTACGTGTTACATAATAATTGTCACTGAGTTGCATTGCAGACATCCATTGTTTAAAACTCCAAGGACACAATTTTGGAAAACTGTCACAAAGGGTTATTATTTTTATAATAAATAATTATTGAAGTAAGTGTTGAAATAGAACGTGGCAAACAGGTTTGAGGGTTTCCAATGTATATATCAGAACTAAACGATTTTCAAACATATTGAAATATATCTATATCTGTACTCGTTTCATTTGAAACCAGTTATTTAGCATTAATGTGTAGAGTTTATAATGGTCATTCTCCTACTTCTATATTACTTTATTATTTCATTCGGATTATTCATAGTTTGTGCATCGGATCTCATTCACTGGAGAAAACCATCGTACATTTGTCTGTCTCATTGATTGCTCTGATGCGAGATCCTGGCCACGCAGATAAGAGTAATTCTTGGATATGTGTCTATTGATGTCAATGATTTTCCTGACCAAAGTAAGCTGTGTCCAGGATCGATACAATCTAATTACCATTTTGAAATATATAATAACCCGACGTCCTTTTCATTGGTATCTCATCCTCGTCATGTGGCATTGTAACTTTAGCCAACAATTTCGTATTTAGAGGATTACGTGGCGTGTATTGGCAGGTTGTTTGGATGCTAAATTATTCAAATATATTGCACAAATGAAATGTAGCATTCCTTAGTAAGGTAAATATAATAACGTTGTATTACCAGGTATAATCGAGCAAACGTACGCGGAATGATAGTATCACGGCACTGTAGCTTACTTAGATATGCAGTCAGTTTTAAAAACAACTAACACAACCACAGAACAAAAGTTGCTGTCAACATTGATATTTTCTGTATAAATAAAAACAACTGACGTTGGATTAAAACGAATGGAACAAAAGATATATGATCATAAGGAGAAACATAATGCCAAATGTCAGCTCCCTCAGTCTGGTAATTCCTGAAGTCGTTTACAGAGGTGAAAATGCATTCTGAGAGAATCTACAAGCATGGTTAAACATGACCAAACTGTAAGATATTGCACACAAACGGAACATATATGTTGAACACCACTACCAACTACGTCTGTACCATTTCGAGCATACCTAACTGAGTAACTGTCTCCCTTTCAGCCAAGTGAGCTAGAAAACAGAATGAGAGCATCATGGCCTTATGTGTGTTTAAACACTCACGTATACTCTTCTAACAGCCACGGTTTACGACCGTTGACCTATACCGTTATTTTCAGATGTCAGATTACGTCATATTTGTCATGCAGGATTGACCGAGTAAGTCTGTTTTTACATGACAACGCGTTGCCCGATGCTACAAACAAATATTGTTTTAGTTCTGCCATACTGACATATTCCCATTTGAGAGATTACATTTAAGAATGATCATAGTGATTTTGAAATGGCATTTGTTTAAGCTTTTCAATTGACACTTTACTCTTATAAGGCCCTTTGAGAGTCATAGTTATCCATCAATCAGCAATAAGCTACGGTATCGGAGCATTCAGTGACTCTTGATTCACTTAACACAATTATCGGGGGATTTCTATTACAGAAATATAACCTGTTATCATTCTTTCCACTTCCCATATAAAATACACTACACACTGAAATGTCACGCTGTCTCCCTAATTTGTAATTCCGTGATGAATAGATGGCTTCAAAATAGAATAGAATAAATACTCTTGACAATAGACACATTTATCCTCCATGTGGTGGCACATCAAAGGAAATCTGCTGTTTATGACAAAGTGAGTTCGTGAAGCGATTCATATACCAACGTGTAGAAACTGAATTTACCATAAGCACATTTATTCATCAATTCAAATAAAACTATGCATGCTATGTACAGATTCTGGGTCAGCTCGTGTCGTTACTACTAACGTTTTGGAATACAAAGTAGTACACAAAAGACCTTTTTCTATACGAAAAGCAAACCAACTTTGGGTGGAGACAATTTCAACAAATGCAGCGGCCAATAATGTCATTTATATGTATGGTTAAACTGCAAGGTAGGTATATACTTGAAGAAGCCGTCTCAATGGACACGGAAACAGGGAAACAAAGCATTATTTTTATTGAAGACCTCGAATCGTGGGATCATGCATGGTTTCATTCTCATCATGCAGAGAATCTTACCTTGTACATACAAGCTTCTCATTGTCTGCCCGACGTGATGTTCCTGGAATATTGCTAAAATCTGTTTCAACCACAATTACACTATCTTTGTGTCTTGATCAAGCGATAAAGAGCTGCAACATATTTAATCACTCCCTCTTCCGTCCTGTTTAGCGGTTTTATCTGAGTGTATGGCTATTGTGAACCGACTCTATAGTGAAGTAAATGCGACAGATGTCGTAAAGTATCCACGAAACCGGATCCAAAATTGACAAGGACAAGTCAGTTTCTCATGAAATGCAGTAATGCAACTCGTCCATGGGGCAAGGGTGTTCTTGTTTCTCGCGAAACCTATATTTTTATATCATGTAAATGTCTTTTACTAGAGCTAAGAAAGCTTTTCACTTCCAATGTAATCGGATTACAGCTTTCATCTTGAACTGCTGGTATGCAATACATCAATTCTATTCAAAATTGGAGAAACATTGTACACATTTTTAAACAAAATAACATACCGCCCTTCTTACCCCATGAGATCGCTCAGTGTCTAATAAGCTCTGGTGTTAATGGCATAGGTTTTGACGTTCTGGACTAGTACACAAGAGACCCTTTTCTATACGGAAAGTAAACCAACTTAGGGACCAATTCTAACTGGGATCCCCACGGGTTCTCAATTTAGTCGTCTCATACGACCAACGATTGGGTGCACAGTACAGATTCTGGGTCAGCCCATGTTCTTAAGTTACGAAGCGCACCTTGCGATACATGGAATTGTATACAGAAGGAGAAAGTTGCATTTGTAAAAATAATTTTAAATCATGCCACATTCAAACTGATATGATTGCTTAGGAATTGCCAATTGTGACAATTTAACAAGGTCAAGGTGTACATCATCCATGCAAAATGACAGCCTTACTACTAACGTTGTGGAATACAATGTAGTTACACAAGATACCTTTTTCTATACGGAAAGCAAACCAACTTTGGGTGGAGACAATTTCAACAAATGCAGCGGCCAATAATGTCATTGATATGTATGGTTAAACTACAAGGTAGGTATATACTTGAAGAAGCCGTCTCAATGCACTCGGAAACAGGCAGACAAAGCATTATTTTTATTGAAGACCTCGAATCGTGGGATCATGCATTTTTTTCATTCTCTTCATGGAGAGAATCTTACCATGTACATTACATGCTTCTCCTTGTCTGCCCGACGTGATGTTACTAGAATATTGCTGTCACTTTCAACACATAATATCCGCCAAGCGCTCACGTCCACAAGATTGTCACTTCCTGATTGACAAAAGCCAACTCAGTTGGGAAGGAACATGACCAGATGATACAGAAATTATACCGAAAAGACAACTGGCGCCAAAATGAGAAAAAACACTTGCAGGGCATATTTGAATACAAACCTTTCTTCCAAGCCAACCCTTTTATGGATTCTGACGACTGTGTTCAATCTAATCGTATGAAAAGTGCAACTGCTTGGACTACATTTCATTCATCTTATTAACGCAATGTCATGGCCGTCATTTTCTTGTTATGGCCCCGATCTCCTTTTCTGCTTGTATTAGATGTTTTAAATCAAAATAATAACTTGAAATCACGATAACACTTTCAGAACATTAAATAGCAATACAGTAAACTACGGTTATAACGAACTCAAAGGGACTACTAATTTTAGTTCGTTATAACCGTAGTTCGTTATATGTACATATACAGCATGACTACAGCAAGTAGTCGGGACCAAAAAGTAAGTTCGTTATATCCGTCAGTTCGTTATAAGCGTGTTCGTTATAACCGTAGTTTACTGTATTAAAAAAATGTTACAGCGTATCATATGTATTCGGATTTGTTTCATGCTGAAGTATGATTATAAACATGTTAATAGTGATGTCAGTTTGTTTTTTATTCATTATTTGTCTCACATACGGCTCTAGACTTGTCGTTTCACTATAGCAACATTGCGAACACGGTGATATATTGATGAGAAAAGCACCGTGTACTGGCTCAGTCGTATTGGCTCACGTGTACTGGGTCACTGTCTCACTTGTACTTTGTTTGTTTGTTGTTTAACGCCCCACTCAGCAATATTCCAGTTATATGAAGGCAGCCTGTAAGTAATCGGGTCTTGGCCAGACAACCCAGTGATTGACATCATGAACATCGACCCATGCAATTGGGATACGATGACATGCATCAGTCAAGTCAGTGAGCCTGATCCCGTTGTGGTCACCTCTACAACGTAACGGAGAGACGACCTCTGTATGCAGCATGCAACATTAACGAGAGTCATTTTCTGTATGTAACATACAATGTAATTTGAAATGCCATTTCTTTCAGAACATATTTCTGTGGCGATGCATTATCACTTTCCGAAAGACATTGCGTTCGTGTGATCGCCTTCAGATTCTGCATTGACGAGAAGCAAATCTCGATAGAACGTTAGAACAAGGGATGTTCTTCATTAAAGCAACCGTTTCATGTAATGTCACTGCTACTGCCACACGCTGAATGTGAAGTCGAAATTCTCATTTGTAACGTTAGACGTTTTTTGAGGCTCAGGTGACGTCTTATAAAGCAATTTCATTTGATGGGATTAAATCACGTAATCATATTTGCCCACTGTGGAATAGAAGATATACCTTGAAACTTCTAACAATACAGCGATTGTGTTATTGTAGACGTTGGCAATTAGGCTCTGGACATTTGAGAGTCAACATAGCCATTTAATAGTATTATAAGTACGTATAGATGTTATGAAATTTATCAAGAACGTAGGGGCGAAATGATAGCTATGTTTTTGACCGCCTTTACACGGCTCCGTCCTGGTTTCTGACACAGCAACAGGGAAAAAGCCCACTCGTTTGTGTTTTTTGACAATAATTATTTCCTATCCACATATATGACTATCGCTCGTTGCTTGTGATTTGGTGAGGCATACACACTTCTACTGTTTTCAACATTTCTTGTGAATGTCGATGCCAAATCAGGTTTGTCTGGCGGGTTTGTGGTTATGTGTAAGGAAACTATTAATGTTGGATACTAAAAGTAAAATAGTATATGGTCAGGTGGGTGACGTGAAATGTGGTATAACGTCGAGAATAAGATTTTTGAACTTACATAGCTACATGTATGTGTGTGTGTGTGTGTTTTTGTGTGTGTGTGTGTGTTTTTGTGTGTGTGTTTTTGTGTGTGTGTGTGTGTGTGTGTGTGTGTGTGTGTGTGTGTGTGTGTGTGTGTGTTACTAAAAACTATTCAGTATATGGTGAGGTGAAACCGGGTTTAACGTCGAGTTCAGGATTATTCCACTTTCATAGCCACGTCCTTGTGTGTGTCTGTTTTTCTCTGCTTGTACTTGTCCGGACTTGTGCCAATTTTATAGTGCTAGCCCGCTGACATAACATGCCGAAGTATAACATGAATACCGAACTCAGGCACAGTGTACTGACTCCAGGTCGACCAGTCCTTGTGATATCCCCTAAATGCCGAGCTCAGGCAAAGTAGCAACAAGTTCCGTCTGTTGACGTCTCTGGGTATGACGTGGCTGGGAACGAAACACCTTTTGCTCTCGGGGCAGACACAATCAGTGTACTACATAGTTTACACATAAGACGTCGCAGCTACCCAAAAGGTTGACTTGTTTTGAGAATGATGTAGGCATATGAGAACACTCGGTTTTGTTGAGACAATCACAACTGTAAACTGTAGTGTTATGTTTACCACGTCATACAGTGAGACCCCGTTAATCCGTACTTACCGTCAAGCGAACAACTGTCCATATTATAAGCACGTGTAACGTGATATTAATTAGATATGGACGTTCAAACCGGAAATAGTACGAAATACTGGAGTTGAACGGTGTCTGGACTAATGAGGTTTAACTGTATAGATGGTATGTAACGATGTCGTTTAATACACTCTTAGACCACCGTTTCCAGATCTTGCCATGACCACGCCGAAATAAATGGCCTCTCTGTGCATAATGTGAACCAGATTCTGTTGAAACTGATTATCCCTCCTCTTTGGTATATATATACATCCAGTCCTATCGTTCTCCCATAAGTACTGCAAGTGGTTAAGGTCTACTGGGAAAGAAGCGAAAGTACCTCAGTATGATGCAGGGCCATTATCGCCAATATTGTCCAAGTCTCATATGCCACGCAATCAATACCGTTCATCGACTCATCTAAATTACTATGTGTGTCCGCACTCAAACTCGGGCTGTGGGACCTCTAATGCAGGATTCGTGTAGACGTTATGTATGTACATCACACTGTGTGTTTACTCTGCTTCAGGAATGTGAACGAGTTACTTTTGTTTTTAGGCCGCTGTCGGCAATGTTACATGGCTTCTGTTCTTTCTATTCCCCTTAACCGTGGCAGTATCTGGTGATCGTGCATATCGGATTGGACACGATTATTTTATGACCATCTGTCAGCACCATACATTAAATTTAGTCTGTGTGAAATATAAATTATATATATTTGAAAAACAAATGTAAAAAAACATGCATGTTTACCTGTTATCAGCATATTGGCCGACCCGAAATAGGAATAATGTGCACATGTATTGAAATAAGGGGCCTTCAAAATATATGGATAATATGGAGAAATATGGGATACAAAATATACAAAGTACTGATATTAGATTAAAATGTGTCTACCAGAACCATACCCGTGAAGAAAATCCGGGTTGGAAGCGGTCTTCAGCAGCCCATACGTGTCGTCGGGATCGGGTGGTCAGATTCAATGACTTGGTTGATGACTTTCACCGTATCCCTATTGCGTAGATCGATGTCTGGTCCAGACTTGATTATTTACAGGTCGCAGTCATGAAGCTTGAATATTGCTGAGTGCGTAGCTAAACAACAAACACATACACACACAAAATAGAACCATAACACTCCGCCTTCTGAAACGACGAGTGAATGACTTTTCCTTTTTCAATTATCTAACTTACATCCGCCCCAACAATAATCAAAATTAGAAATCGTTGAAATCCGAAGTGACCTGGTTTCAATCATTTCGGTCAACGAGCAATGAAGCATTCATAAAATAGACTCCCGCGAACTAATTTCCAATCCTCACGCGGACTGACTATTGTGACAAATGAGCAGATAATGCGTGTATAACGAAGGCGAGATAATGTTTACACAAAGACAATCGAACGGCAGGTCTAGACAGAGACAGGGACAAAGGGGATTTATCGGAAATTGCCTGTTTGGGAATGTGCGTTGATACACGGGGCAACGGAAGGCCCGCAGCTACGAAGGTGCTCTGGCAATTTCAGCCTGTCAATACCAATGGTCAGTGATCTGGACGAGATGAGGACAAGGAAAATTATACGGTCAGCGATTCATCGAAAGGACGGGTATTGGGCCTTGGGGAAAAAGGGACGCAAGTGAAATGGAAAGAAAGAAGTAGGTGATCCCTTGAGTGATAGTTCGGTTAGATTCAATAAAAATGTTAAAAGCTCAGACGTAACTGTGAAAGTTGGATATGATAAATATGAACTCTGACGAAATCATAACGGTTTTGACACACGACTACACGAACAACTCAGAAAGAAAATGTATTATTTACAACAACATTTAAACAGAATGTATACATCAGAAAATATGAATCTGATTAACCTGAGAATACCCTGTGAGGATTTCGGTTTAGAAGCAGCTTGTGCTGGTCGTGCGAGGCGACCAAATGAATCGGGTGATCAGGTCCAATGGATTGGTTCATTACGTGTCATTGTACCCCGACGCCGTGTATCATTGCTCACAATATCGATCATTGGATTGTCTTGTACAGACTTGATGATTTGCACGCCGAAATCGTGCGGCGTTTATCAAACAAGTAAACACTTTAGAATATTTGATTACAAAATCATGATACATATATACTACACTGTTTAACATACAGAGTCTGTGCAAGGCATGCAATTATAAATATTGAAATATCAAGTGTTTTTTTATTGCTTAACCACATATAAATCAATACTGTTCTCCATTGCTTAGAGAGACAAAACCTTTCGAAAGGTATCATGGTATTCTCAACTTGAGCAGGAATTGAGAAACTTTTTGCTATATA
This sequence comes from Haliotis cracherodii, assembly GCF_022045235.1. Lineage (NCBI taxonomy): Eukaryota > Metazoa > Mollusca > Gastropoda > Lepetellida > Haliotidae > Haliotis > Haliotis cracherodii. Next base: position 12,919,703 of record NW_027266286.1, read on the forward strand.
CTTATTGTAATATATTGCATAAATACTTCTAATACTTCTATGCATATGCGTTTCCGTATTTGTTCCCACCAGTATATGTCATATCAGGGAAACTAGTGTCAACAATATTTCGTGCGTTTAAGCATTTAAAATGTACACATTTAAGTAGCATAGCCACAAAATTATAAATTGCTATAATTGGAGTTAAGCCAACAATTTCGTGTTAACGCGATTACGTTGTGTATATTGGCAGGGTGTTTCAAGGCTAAAGTATGCAAATATATTGAATAAATGAAATGTTGTATTTCTTAGTTATCTGAATGTAATTATGTGGTATAACTAAACCTAATCGAGCGAAATCTCTCGGGAAAGATAGTGTCACGGCACTGTAGCCCAGTCATCTAAGGCGTCGCGATTCGCTGTGCAGAGTTGCGTCCCTTGGGCACGCCAGGAACCTAGGATTGTGGGTTCGAATCCCGGTACGCCCCGATTATGTTTCTAGGTTTGCAGCACCACGTGCTCGTGGGTTTCACCGAGGTGGTAAACGTCTGAGACCTGCATCACTTCGGGCTTTTCTCCCACATTAAGCTGACACGCCGTGATATAACTGGAATAATGTTGAAGCGGCGTTAAACCCAACCCACTCACTCACTTACCTATACACACCAAGGGTCAGCTCCCACAGTCTGGTAATTTTCTGATGACGTTTACAGAGGTTGAGGTAATCTAAGAGCATGGTCAAATGTTGCCTAAATATTGATATTGCAAAGAAACATATATGTTGAACAACAATACTTACCACAACTATATCAAATGACATTACATTTTGAGCATAACTAACTGAGTAATGGTCTTTATTTTCAGTAAGATGGGCTAGAAATTAACAGACATTTTGACCTTTTGAATGTTTAATTACTCACGTATTTTCTTCTAGCAGACGCGTTTTACGACCGCTGACCTATACCGTAAGTTTATTTTTACATGACAACGCGTAGCCCGATGCCGCAATCCAATATCGTTTTTGTTCAGCAACATTGAGATATTCCCATCTGAGAGATTAAATTTGAGAATATTTATAGCGATTTTGTAATGGCATTCTTTCATCTTTTCAATTGAAACTTCCCCTTAATGCCCGCTGATAAGGCATTTTGAGATTCATGCTTTCCCATCAAACAGCAATAAGCTACGACATCGGAGCTTTCGTTGATTCTTGATTCACTTAAAACAAATATCGGGGGATTTCTATTACAAAAATGTTAACCTGTTATCATTCTTTGCACTTCCCATTAAAAATATACTGTACACGCTGAAATGCCCCACTATTTCCCTTATTTGTGCTTCCGCGATGAATTGATGACTTCAAAATAGAATGTAATGAATACTCTTGAAACTAGACACATGTGTCCTTCCATGTCGTGGCACATCAAAAGGAAATGCGCTGTTTATGACAAAGGCAAGTTCGTGAAGCGATTTATATACAAACATGAACAGACTGAATTTACCATAATAACATTTGTTTATATAATCAAAGTAAAAGTATAATGAATATAATGATTCATTGATAAACAAAATACACAAATATAAGACAATAATATCATTTGACCTTCAATGGGTATTTGGCACGTGTAGTGAACTATTTAAGTACTTTAGGTAACTTCCCTTGCAATCTTCCAAGAGGCTTGATGAGTGAGTGAGTGTGTGAGGTTTGACACCGCTGTCAGCAACATGCCGGCGACGCATCATCATGCTAAAGCACTTCTGTTAAGGGCGACGCCCATCGTAGTGGTAGTCAAAGGAACATATCAAAGGAAATCCGCTGTTTAAGACAAAGTGAGTTCGTGAAGCGATTTACATACAAACGTGTACAAACTGAATTTACCATAAGCACATTTGTTCATCAGATCAAATTAAAATATACAACTATTGTTATATTTGGGATAACATTTTCTTAGTAAAGTACAGATTCTAGTACATTTTTGGGTGGAGTCCCGTCAGGGATTCGAACCCACGCCTGCCAGTGTGAGGCACCTAATCGCCAGCACACAAAGTCAGCGATCTAACCCACTCAGCCACCGAGGCTTCCACAAAAATGGAAGTCCAACAACTAGTAGTCTAGATCACAGTACTTTGAGTACCCCCCTGGCATTGTGTATTCATAAAATATACAAGTATTATGAATATAATGATTCATTCATAAACACAAAATGCAAGACAAGAATATCATTTGACGGGTATTTGGCATGTGAGGGAGACAATTTAAGGACTTTAAGGAACATCACTTTCAATTTTCTGAGATGCTTGATGAGTGAGTGAGAGTGTGAGGTTTGACACCTCTGTCACTTATATTTTGGCAGCACCCATCGTCATAGTTCAGCTCTGTTAAGGGCGAAGCCCATCATAGTAGTCTCATAGCTCTGTCTGTTGAATAAGGCGACACGTGCTGGCATTCTCATACAGTTCACATCCGCTATCTTCTGAGGAATACAAAGTCATGTGTTATAATGATACAAAGTCATAAACACACGAGGGTGGATTAATAAGTTCTAAGCCTCACATAGAAAGAATTGCATGATAGTAAAAGGTGAGGTGAAATGGAGTTTAACGTCGCGTCCAAGATTATTGCACTTTTATAGCGACGTGCATGCACGTGTATATGTGTGTGTGGCTGCTTGAACTAATCCGGACTGATGCCGATTTATAGTGCTAGCTCACTGAGATACCATGCCGCAGTTTAACATGAATATCCCACTCAGACACAGTATACTGACTCCGAGCCGACCAGTCCTTGTTTTAGCCCCTTATTGCCGAGCGCCAGACAGGGTAACAAAAGTACCATCTTTTAAAGTCTTTTGGTATGACGTGGCCGGGAATCGAACCCCGGACCATCCGCTCTCCGGGCGGACGCTCTGCCACTAGACCACGGAGGCGGTCTGAGAGTGAAAACTTTTGTTTGGAACATTATATGATGTTACGGGGAATATCACTAAAAGTAGCTTATGACTACGTCACTCGTCTATTACAGTGATGAGAATGATGATTGGAAAATGATGGTGGTCTGTCGATAGAAAAAGCAGTCATTGTCGATTTGGAATGTCTTAAACGGCATTGTTTTCACACAGTTAAACAGTAAAGCAAAATGCACGTGCAAGTTATGGCATTCGTAACTCGTGGTAGTGGCTATAAATCAAGCATAAGCCAATAATTTGTCATGCAACAGTCATGTTTCAAGTTCGAAAATGCCGAGACTACGCGCTGCCGATCGGAACATCGCCATAGGACGTACCCAAAGAGGGGAATCGCAGTCTACTGTTGCACGCCACTTCAACGTCCACCACAGCACCATTTGCCGCCTTTGTGACCTATACACACAGTTCGATTCCACTGCAGACTGTCCGACAACCGGCCAACCAGGAATTACCACCTCTGCACATTAGACTGTACATTCGACTGTTCCACTAACGTCATAGCAATGCGTTGGTGCCATACCTTACAGTCTTAGAATTTGAGAAACTGGAGACTATTGTGGTTTAGCGATGAATCACGATTTTTTTCTTTAACGAAGACAACGTGTTTATCGTCGTCGAAATAAGCGTTTAGCCCTACATTGTGTACGTGAATTCGACAAATTCGGTAGTGTCATGGTGTTGGGGTCCATATCCTACACCACGTGATCTGACTTGTTTGTGGTTCAGGGACATTTGACAGAAAATCGCTACATGAATCAAATTCTTCAACCTCACCTTCTCCCAATGATTGATCGCCAGAGGGAGTTGTTTCAACAGGACAACACTCCACCGCACACAGCTTGTGTCACGGTAGACTACCTGCATAATGCCAACATCAATGTTTTGCCCTGGCCGTCGAGAACTCCAGATCTCAACCCAATCGAACACCTCTGGGATGAACTCGATCGACGTGTACGTCAACGTCGGAACACGCCGCAGACATCCCTTCAACTGGCCAATTCGTTACAAGCAGAATGGCGCAGAAAGGTGCAGAATTCCGCAGGACAGAATTCGTACACTTATCCAGTCAGTCCCGAGGAAATGCAGAGCCGTGATTGCTGCCCCGGGGCAACGCAACCTTGTGGCCTTATGTGACATGACAATGAACAGTTTTCAGTGCAACGACAACATGTGACTATCGAGATCCATTTCATTTCATATTAATTTTGTATCTATGCTATTAAATTAAATAATCGACTTTTTAAAGTACAATAAATTTACTAAACATTTACCTGTGCGTTTCCTTTTTTGAAGAGTGTACATCAACGTGATTAATTATGTATAAATGTAGCATAATAGTGAGTGAGTGAGTGAGTTGGGTTTTTAACGCCGCTTTGAACATTATTCCAGTTATATCAAGGCGTGTCTGCTTAATGTGGGAGGAAAGCCCAAAGTGATGCAGGTCTCAGACGTTTACCACTTCGGTGAAACCCATGAGCACGGGTATGGTGCTGACAAACCTAGAAACATAATTGGGGCGAACCGGGATTCGAACCCACAATCCTAGGTTTCTGGCGTGCCCAAGGGACGCAACTCTGCACAGCGAATCGCGGTGCCTTAGACGACTGGGCCACCCGTGCCCCCTGTAGCATAATAAAAAATACTACGTCAATAAATAAAATAAGGAAATCATACCTCCCTATATATACACACACAAAAGTTAAGCACGCCTAAATATATTTCATTATTGTTTGGTCCAAATATTTGTAACAGTCATGAAAGATACGAGTTACGGGATGTTACGAGTTATGATGTAATCAGTCATACGTGACGGAATGTCACGTGCCATGCATGGTATGCCCGTGCAGCATACTACCCTCGAGCAGCATACTACCCTCTAAAAGCAGTATATCCAAACGTTAAAATTTCTTAAGCTCGGTTTTGAACAGTTATTCCATGACATTGAGTGACAATAGCACGAAGGCGATTATCAAACGCCCCAAAATGGCATTGGGCAACTAATTTCCACGCATAACGCAGGAATGTCTTTTAATGCCATCGGTCGGAATTTGGAGTATCATCACACTGTCGGAAGCCATTTAGTCGAGAAACATGCTCAGTCCAGTGATGTACAGGACCGTCCTAGATCCGGAAGACCTTTTGTGACGACACAACGTGACACACCGAGAACCCTTTTCAACAAGCACTCGTCTGAAACAGCTATGGTTGCCCAATCGTCGTTTCAACATCAGAACCGTCAGGAGCTGGCTGAAAGCAGCAGGACTGTGGGCTAGACGAGTCATAAAGCGTCCCTTGTTGAGAGATCACCACAAAGCTGCTCGTTTAGCATGGTGTATTGCGTGACAGAACTGGATTCTGAAAACTTGGAGACGGATCCATTGGTGAGACGAAAGTCGCATTCTGCTCCACGTTACTGATGGAAGAACGAGAGTTTGGAGGCACTGGAACACTGCCTAGACCCTCAGGAACATTAAACCGACTGTTGCATACGGCGGGGGCTCGGTAATGGTTTGGGGGTGTATCTCTCATGATTGCAGGTTGGATTTGCTCACCATAAGGGGCTCAGTACATCCGGTACGTTTTGAGGCCAGTCCTCGTTCCTCATTTTGACAACCACCTTCTTGCTACTCGACCTCAGTACATGGATGACAATGCCAAGCGTAATCGTTCGCATGCAGTCGTGGATTACATGTGGGCCAATGCAATAACGACTCTACCCTGGCCAGAAAATGAGCCCAGATTTGAACCCCCTTGAACATGTTTGGGATATTCTGTGGTGGCGCATACAGACACGAGATCCTCATGTACAAGACTTAGGCCAATTGGAAGCAGCATTGCACCAGGAGTGGTTGTTGTTGACCCATCAACAGATCCAGCGACTGACTGGAGGCATGAGATGTAGGGTGGAATGCGTCATCTGGGCACGTGGCTGTTACACCCGCTACTGATCTGTTTCACATGTCATGTCAAATAGAGACTTTAAGAAACATTTTCACATGAAACATCAAACGTAACTCGTTTACTTAATCCTGCAGCTCCATACCGATTAGGTATTGTCGAAGATAAAAAAAACAGTACCTGTGTTACCATGATGTTTTTGTCAGAAAATTTCAATCACAACTCACCAATATCTTCTTTATTTAGGGGTGTGGGTTTTTTTCTTTGTGTGTAGGAGTACACTGCAGATTCCTGTTATGTGTAACTACAAACATTCCTTGTCTTTATTTCAAAGCATTCCCCGTTGGCTTTCAGATGGTCAGGATCGGTGACTTGGGACTCCAAACGTATGAATCGTTGCTTATAATGACAATCGAATATGGACCAGTCGATATCTTCGCGATGGCGTTATTTTCCAAGTTCAACTAAAACAATCTCTTTCCGATTTTCTAGAAAAGTCATCAATATGCTAACTCAATTCGTTGTCTTGTACCATGAAGAATTTCTTCAAATCTAACGCTCACCCCTGTTCTATCTTTATACGACGTCATGTCTGCCCCTATCATACCGTCGTCCGACACAAGCATCCCCATCTCTGTGTCCTCCTCCTCCTAGTTTTGATATAGGAGGAAAGCTCCATGTGAAGCAGCTCGTGGACATATATAAAGAGAGGTAGGATTCGAACCCACGATAAGAGGATCTCATAACAATGACGACTCTTAAATTCAAATCCTTGAACGGTCATATGAATTCCACAAAGGCATGGTTTTGTTACAATACAGAATACAATACGATGCTTGTCGAGATCAGGGAGAAAGTGCAATTGGTAATAAATAGAGTTCTTCATTGGCATAGCTTGCGATGCATGGCATTGTATGCTGAAGGAGAAAGTTGTATTTCTTAAAATAATTTTTAAAAACAGCAACTGAGTAAATCATGCCATATTCAGACTGATATGGATGCTGAGCAATTCCGAATTGTGACAATTTAACAAGGACAACGTGGACATCATCCAAGCAGAATGACAGCTTTAATACAGACACTATGATTTGGACCAGTACAGAAGAGACCCTTTTCTAAAAGGAAAGCAAACAAACGTTGGATAGAGACGCTTTCTACAAATAGAGCGGTCAATAATGCCTTTGACATGTATGGTTAAACTACAAGCTAGGTAATAAACTTGCAGAAGTCGTCGCAATGAACAGGGAAACAAAGCATTATTCTTAATGAAGACCTCGAATCGTGGGATAATGCATTTGTTTTCATTCTCATCATGAAGAGAATCTTGCCGAGTACATTACATGCTTCTCCTTGTCTACTAGACAAGATGGTGCTGGAATATTGCTAAAGGCTGCGTAAAACCTCAATTACACTATCTTTGTGTCTTGATCAAACGATAAAGAGCTGCAACATATTTAATCACTCCCCTCTTCCGTCCTGTTTGGCGGTTTTATCTGAGTGTATGGCTATTGTGAACCGAATCTATAGTGAGGGAAATGCGACAGATATCGTAAAGTATCCACGGAACGGCATTCAGAATTGACAAGGACGAGGCAGTTCCTCATGAAATGCAGTAATTGTACTCGTTCACGGGGCAAGGGTGTTTTTTCTTTCTCGCGACACATACGTTTTCAAAACATGTGTTCAATATTGGAGCAAAGAAAACTTTTGGCTTCCTATCTCAACGTTTCACAGCTGTCATCTTGAAATACTAGTATGTTCTATATCAATTCTATCCAAAATCGGAGTGGCAATTCTACACCTTTATAAACAGAATGACATACCGCCCTTCTTACCACAGGATGCCTCTAGTTCATAGTTCATAGCATAGGTTTAGCAATAAAATCACTTTCAACATCCGCCAAGAATATCCGCAAAGTGCTTACCTCTACAAGATTGTCACTTCCTGATTGACAAAAGCCAACTCAGTTGGGAAGGAACATGACCAGATGCTGCAGAAATCATGCCGAATAGACAACTGGCGCCAAACATGAGAAAAACACTTGCCACGTAGTTCTTAAAACGTTTTTTTCTTCCAACTAAACGTTTTCATGGATTCTGGCGACTGCGTTCAATCTAATTGTAGGAACATTGCAACTGCTAAGACAACATTTTATTCTTTTTATTAAAGCAATTTTATGGCCATCTTTTCGTTTCATGGCGCCGATCTCCGTTTCTGCCTGCTTCAAATGTTTGAAATCAAAATGATATAACTTGAAATCCACATGCCCCTTTCAGAACAGTAACTATAGATAGTAAATCATGTCACACCATATCATTATATTCGCAGCTATTTCATTTTCAGGTTTAATTACTAGTACATATATGTAAATCGTGATGCTGATTATAGTTTGATTCAACCATTTGTTTGACGGTTCCAGGTTATTTTTCATTTCATGAAGCTGGAATATTGCGGACTGCAAAACAAAATTTACTCATTAGTGCAGTGAATTATGAAATCTGTCATTTCGTCTTGGCGTTGTGGAGATTCTGAGTTAAAGTTTAATAGGTCCAAAACTTCATATCTACTACAAACTACTGGTCGACCCGTGAAGATCCGGAACCGAACAGGTCTTCATCAACCCATGCTTGCCGTAAAATTCGACTATGTTTGTCGTAAGAGGCGACTAACGGGATCGGGTGGTCAGACTCGTTGACTTGGTTGATGCATGTCATCGTATCCCAATTGCCTGGATCGATGCTCATGATATCAATCACTGGATTGTCTGGTCCAGACTCGGTTATTTTCAGACGGCTCTCACATCGTCATATAGTTGGGTGCGGCGTAAAACAACAAGCACACAGAGAGAGGTCTATGGACGTGTACTGGCACATGGCCACCGTGGGTATTCGGGGTAAAATTAGGTCCCCAGCAACCCGTGATGGTCGTAAGAGGCGACTAAATGGATCGGGTGGTCAGGATCAGTGACTTGATTGATGTCGTGCCATCGTTACTCATTATCAATTGATCAATCACTTACTTGTCCGGTTCAGACTCGATTATGTACACACTGCCGTCATTTTGCTAGAATATTGCTGCGTTAGACAACACACACTCACCCACTGGCAACCGACGGTACATGTCATGTAAGAACGCTGCCTGCTGCTACTAACCTCCGTCTGGACCATGAGGACTCGGTTATTCCTCAGCTTCATCACGAAGCCGTGGATGTCTACAGTGTCTGACAGGTTGTGTTGTTCAATGGACTGGACCAGACAGTCCAGGAATATGAACGTCCCTGTGCTCCCAACGTCTGCACTGGAAAGAAAAGTGTAGGTCTTTGGTAAATGGAAAATGACACAACAAATGTATTTCCTGTTCTTTGGAGGAATCTCTTGCTTTTAGAAACTGGCCATTGTAATTTTTCATGTAGCTATATTAATTATCTACTCAGGAAAAACACGTAGGGGAAAATATAACATAGTTTAACATACAGAAATATAACACATTTATTTCACATTTTGTATGATGTCTCATTCTGGATGTTTTCACTGAGAAAAAAGACTCGTGATTTTTCTGCTAATTTAATTGGTAAGATGGGACAGAAGGTTAGTAAACAACGCATTTACTACCCTGCCTGGTAGATTGCACGAAGATGCTGAAGTAAGTTAATATCACTTCTTCGATTCACAACTGAAACCTCATTGTAAAATGTGTTAAGAATGTAAACACATACAAGGCATGTTTAGGTATGTGTTTCAATCCTAAACGGTATGCACATTTGGTGTGTCGTATCCTGACACTTTTAGGGTCTAAACACTTGAAATTAGCTATCGCATCTTAGCTTAAACACACCTAAACAACACATCTCCATAATCTTAACATCATTAGTACTTAAACACCTAAAAACATGTCAAATAAAGTGCATATCATTAGGCTAAAAGTCAAATATGGATGAAATGTATAATATAAAAATGAAATTAGAAATGCAAATCAGGTGCACGGGCACTTGCATATCACGTATATCTTACAACAAACTTGGTACAATGTTAACATAAAAATGCACAAATAAGCCTTGCTAATGCTGATTAGGAAAATTAACACGTGTATCCATATCACAGGAGGTAGTGTGACGAAGTACAAAACAAGAGCATGCGTCGTGTTGTTGCTGTATGCCATATTGTTTTACTACTTAAACTATTTTGGTTAGTGACGATAGGCCACTAGAAAAACAATACTAAATGAATAGAAAAAGTCCATATTACAAAACGCCAGAGGGTAAATGCAACATTCTCCGGTGTATGAAAAATAGTTTTAATTCATTGGCATTTATACTCGGAGAAAGGTCATCCTTGGTCCACTCAGAAGATCACATCTGTTCATGGTATCGTTTCCTTTCCAACTTCCAACCAGTACCATCTACGACATGAGGACATGAGAATTCACCTTATGAATGTAGTGTTTATAGTTAAAATATCAAGGGAGGGGGGGACCTTTTAAATCTATCATAACCTACGTTGCACTTCGTTAAAATGGTAACTAATAAACTGTTACGTCATTATACTTGTAAATCCATGTACAGGGAATATCCGGACACTTGCGTTTTTCACGAAATCCGGAAGTTCGGACAAGCGTTTTTCCGGGATATGTGAGTCACTTATTAACTAACCAGAGTTAGCTGCCCTTCCCAACTCAACTATCATGTTTCCGTCTCCCGGGATTCCAAGGGTAAATGTCAGCCAATCCAAATTGTAGATAACGATTTTGTGCGGCCAGATCGATACTATCAGACACTATATGTCTGCTCTGACACGTATTCCATCAGATGGCTGTGTTGTAGCTGAAAATTGCTGACTAAGGCGCAAATCTCATTCAACTTTAATTCACTCACCTTCCTGTCTCTGAATCCCTTTGCCAGTGTTCCGTGGCCACGGTGATATGTTGATGCGATATGCCTAACTGAAAGACGTAAATCTCGAAACAACCTCAGAACAAGAGATGTTCTTCATTAAAGCACCTGTTTCATGTAATGTCACTGCTTCTGTGAAAGTCGAAATTCCCATTTGTAACTTTCGACGTAATGAAATCTTAAGTAACGCTTCATAGAGCAAGTCACTTAATGGCATTAAATCACGTAATCATATTTACCCACTTTGAAATAGAGGATATAGCTAACATTTAACAATACACCGATTGTGTTATTGTAGAAGTTGGCAATTAGGCTCTTGACATTTGCAACAGAGCAATTTAATAGTATTATAAGAACGTAGAAGCGAAATAAAAGCCGTGTTCCTGTCCGCCTTCACACGGATCTTCCTGGTTTCTAACACAACGACATGGATAAAAGCACTCTCGTCCGTTTTTTGTTTGTGACGATATACATTTCCTATCGACATGTTTGACTTACACTACGTTGCTTGTGATTTGGTGGGGCAGACACACTTCCGCTGTTTTCAACATTTCTTGTGAAGCTCGATGCCAAATCAGCTCTGTCTGGCGGGTTTATGGTTATGTACTGCCGGACCATACATGTTGGGTAGTCGACGTCTTTTGGTATGTGACCCGTGAAGATTCCGGAGTAGAATAGGTCTTCAGCAACCCATGCTTGCCGTAAAAGGCGACTATGCTTGTCGTAAAAGGCGACTTACGGGATCGGGTGGTCAGGCTCGCTGACTTGGTTGATACATGTCATCGAACCCAATTGCGTGGATCGATGTTCATGATGTCAATCACTGGATTGTCTAGTCCAGACTCGATTACTTTACAGACCGCCATCATATAGCTGGAATATTGCTGAGTGCGGCGTTTAACAACAAACCAACCAACCAACCAACTTTTGGTATGTCACGGCCGGTGATCGAGCCACTGAACTGCCCCTCTCCGGGCAGACCGAATCAGTACACCATGTACACATAAGATACCTAAAATATTTACTTTGAGAAAGCATGTAGATATATTATAACACTCGAGTTTCTAATGTACAGCCCGTTGAGACAATCCTTACTATATAATATAGTGTGCTTAATAAGTATTCATATACATTGAAACCCCGTTAATCCGCACGTACCGTTCCAAGTGAAAAGGTCCGGATTTGGATTAATGAATGTTATATTAATTATATATAGATTTGCAAATCGGAAATAGTCCGAATTACAGGAGTTCCCGGATTAACAGTGTCTGGACTAATGGGGTTTAACTGAATAGATACTATTTAACGCTGTTGTTTCATACACTCTTAGACTACCATTGCCATGCATCCCATGAACACGTAGGACTGAATATGCATAAAGTAGACCAGATGCCCTAACGTTATCCAATACATGATGCAAGTGGATCATGTCTACAGGCAAAGAAGTGAAAGTGACACAATATGATTCAGGGCCTTTATCGCATGCATGTTTATGTAATCAGTAATTTCTGATACCTGACAACTGAATAATATGCAAATACAATCATAAGGGGCCTTCAAAATGTATTCAGATATTTGGAGTCCGAGATATACGATGTACCAATACTAGATATAATGTGTCCACAAGAACCATATCCATGAGGAAATTCCGGGTTAGAATTGATCTTCAGTAACCCATACTTGTCGTAAGAGGCGACTAACGGGATCAGATGGTCAGATTCACTGACTTGGTTGTTACATGTCATCGTATCCCCCTTGCGACGATCAATGTTCACGGTGTCAATCACTGGATTGCCTGGTCCGGACTCGACTATTTACAGGGCGCAGTCATGCAGATAGAATATTGCTGAGTGCGTAGCTAAACAACAAACAAACAAAAACAGAACCATGAACCTTTAACTTCTGAAACGACGAATAAATATGACGTTTCATTTTACAATCATTTAACTTAAATCCGCTTCAACAACAGTCAAAAACAGAAATCGTTGAAATCCGAAGTGACCTGGTTTCAATCACTTCGGTCAACAAGCAACGAACCATTCATAAAATAGACTCTCGCGAATTAATTTTGACAACTCAGCAGATAATGCGTGTATAACGAAGGCGAGATAATATGTACACAAGGACAATCGAAAGGCAGGTCTAGACGGAGACAGTGACAAAGGGAATTTATCGGAAATTGCCTGTTTGGGAATGTGCGTTGATACACGGGGCAACGGAAGGCCCGCAGCTTCGAAGGTGCTCTGGCAATTTCAGCCTGTCAATACTAATGGTCAGTGATCTGGACGAGATGTGGACAAGGAAAATTGCATGGTCAGCAGTCCATCGAACGGATGGGTATCAGGTCCTGGTATAAACGCAAGTGAAATGGAAAGAAAGAAGCGCGTTCAAAGAAAGGTCCGGATGTAACTGTGAACATTGGATATGATTAATATGAAGATCGACTTTTACAGACAAGAGATAAGACATCATGAAAAACACGGAAAGAATTTTATTGATTATAACAAAATATAAAGGTATAACAGAATATATATACATTAGAAACTATCAATCTGATTAACCTGAGAATACCTCGTGAAGATTTCGGTTTAGAAGCAACATGTGCTGGCCGTAAATTAAGAGGTGACCAAATGGATCGGATGATCATGTTCGGTGACTTGGTCTATTGCATCCGTGTCATCGTACCGCGAGGCCGTGGATCATTACTTTTAATATCGATCATTGGATTGTCTGGTACAGACTGGATTATTCACAGGCCGCCGTCATATCGCTGGAATCGTGGGGCGTTAAACAAACAAATAAAAACGAGAGAACATGTGATTGTAAAATCATGATCAAAATATACTACTGCTGTACAACATACATGTATTGTTCGTGTCCGTGCAGGGTATGTAATCATAAATATTGAATTATAATTTTATCATTGCTTTAAACACATATAAACAACACTGTTTTGCATTACTTACAAAGACCATTCTTTTGTTTCGAATGGTATTAGAGGGAGTATTCCCGACTTGAGTAGGAATTATGAATATCAAATTTCATAGTCAATAAGTTTTTGCATTGCAGACATCCTTTAATCTCATAAATGTTCAAACTCAACGGACACAAACGATTCTTGGAACCTGCCACAAAGGATTGGTATATATAATTAGTAAAATAAGCGTTAAAATATAACGTGGCAGAACATGTATCAGGGTTTCCAGTGTATATATCAGAACTAGACGCTTTTGAAACATGTTGCAGTATATCTATACCTGTACGCATTTCATTTTGAACCTGGTATGTAAGCATTGATGTGTAGTGCTTTAACGGCTGCATGCGTCATTTTCCTACTTCTATAAAACTTTATTACTTCATTGGGACTATTTATAGTTTGTGCATCGGATCTCATTCACCGGAGAAAACCATCGCACATTTGTCTGTCTCATAGGATTGCTCTAATGCGAGATCCTGGCCTCGTAGATAAGACTAATTCTTTGATATGTGTCCATTGATGTCAACTATTTTCCTGACCAATGTAAGCTGTGTCTAGGATCGATGACAATCTAATTACCATTTTGAAACTATTTAATAACACTGCGTCCCTACAGTGGTAGCTCATCCACGGCATGTGGCACTGTACCCCATGTTATACTATCTGTGTTTAGTAAAATAATCTCACAATCCAGCCATTCTAAGTGTCTATCAAGACGTAAGTTATATGTACATGACTATGTGATAAGTGACCAGACATTTATTATTTGAACGCTATTTACTGATTTCTTTTGATAATATAAATTATTCAGACAGACGAAAATAAAACTTTTAGATAGAAATTAATTGAAACATATGACAATCCTAACAATTTCGCAAAATGTTACAACGTTTAGAACCATCTGATTTTTTATTGCTGAACTACGAACTACAAATATAATTTTAACACTAGTTTCCATTTTTTTAATGTACAAAATGTGAAATATTATGTCAAGTTGTTTGTTTCAATATCAGACTTACATAATATGTAGGTAATTAGATGTCTGATAATGAATTATTATTAATGTTTTTATTAAAACCATTTAATTAAAATCTTCAAAGCAATATATTTATTACATTAGATAGCAGTAATAATGCAGCAAACTTCCTTCGAAATGATTTCTTCATATGAACGAAGTAAAATGTTACAATCTGCGTTACTCAATTGATATCTCCAATTTAGAAATTACGCGTGCTTCTAGTACTTCTATCTGTATGTGTTTCCGTATTTGTTCCCACCGCTAAATTGAGTGAGTGAGTGTGTTGGGTTTAACGCCGCTTTTAACAGTATTCCAGTTATATCGCGACGTGTCAGCTTAATATGGGAGGAAAGCCCGAAGTGGTGCAGGTCTCAGACGTTTACCACCTCGTTGAAACTCACGAGCACGGGTATGGTGCTGATAAAACCTAGAAACATAACTGGGGCGAACCGGGATTCGAACCCACAATCATAGGTTTCTGGCGTGCCCAAGGGACGCAACTCTGCACCGCAAATCGCGGGGCCTTAGACGATTGGGCAACCCGTGCCCCCCTCCCACCACAATGTGGGAAGCTTTATGAGTGAACAATATTTCGTGCGTTTAAGCATTTATGAAGTACATTTACATAACAAATACATAGAATTATGAATATCTTTAATTGGAGTTTAGCCAACAATATCTAATTCAAGCGATTAAGTTGCGTATATTAGGCAGGCTGTTTCAAGGCTAAATTATTCACGGCGCTGTAGCTCACCTGTATCTATGTAGTCAGGTTTAAAAACAAAGACAGCCACAGAACAAAAGCTGCTGTAGGCATCGACATTCAAATATTTTCTGCATAAATAATAATAACTAACATTGAAATCGAACGAATGGAATAAACATATGTCATCATAATTAGAAACATACATGCCAAATGTCAGCTTCCTCAGTCTGGCAATTTCTCAAGACGTGTACAGAGGTAAATGTGCATTTGGAGAGCATGGTCAAACATGTCCAAACTACAGGATATTGCAAAGGAACGGACCGTATCTAGTATGCACCACTACCAACTGCATCTGCACCAAATGTCATTAGAACTTGAAACATAACAAACCGAGGAATGGTCTTACTTTCAGACAGGTGAGCTGGAAATCAACAGACATTTTGACCTTTTGAGAGTTCAAAAACTCACGTATTCTCTTCTAACATACATGTTTTACGACCGTTGACCTTTACCTTTATTCTCAGATGTCAGATTAGGTCATACTTGTCATGCAGAATTGACGGTATGACAAAACGAGTATGTTTATTTTAACAACGACAACGCGTAGCCCGATGCCGCAATCCAATATTGTTTTGTTTAGCAATATTGATATATTCCCTATAGAGAGATTACATTTAAGAGTGATCATAGTGATTTTGAAATGGCAAGTTTTTCAGCGTTTCAATTGAAACTTTCCTCTTAACTCCTACTGATAAGGCCTTTTGGGACTCATACTTTCCCATCAATCAGCAATAAGCTGCGACATCAGAGCTTTGGCTTACTCTTGATTCACTAAAAACAAATATCGGGGGAATCATGTTACAAAAATATTACCTATTATCATTCGTTGCACTTCCCATAAAAAAATATACTGTACACGCTGAAATGTCCCACTATTTTCCTTATTTGTTCTTCCGTGATGAATTGATGACTTCAAAATAGAATGTTATGAATACTCTTCAAACTTTTATACATACATTTATCCTTCCCCGTTGTGACACATCAAAGGAAATCCGCTGTTTATGACAAAGTGAGTTGGTGAAGCGATTTATATACATACGCATATAAACTGAATTGACCTTTATAATATTTGTTCATATTATCAAAGTAAGATATACATTTATTATGAATATAATGATTAATTGACAAACATAAAAAACAAAAATGTAAGACAAGAGTATCCTTTGACCTTCAAGGGTATTTGGCACGTGAGGTGGACTATTTGAGTACTTCAAGTAACACCAATCTTCAGAGATCCTTGTGAGTGAGTGAGTGTGTGAGGTTTGACACCTCTGTCACTTATATTTTGGCAGCAGCCATCGTCATAATTAAGCTTTGTCTTCTGTTAAGGGCGACGCCCATCGTAGTTGTCTCATAGCTCAGTCTGTTGAATAAGGCGACACGTGCTGGCATTCTCATACAGTTCACATCCGTCATCTTCTGTGGAATACAAAGTCATGTGTTACAATGATACAAAGTCATCAACCCACGAATGGTGATTTATAAGTTCTAAGCCTCACATAGAAGGAATTGCATAACAGCGAAATCTTTCGTTGTGAACATTATATGATGTTTCAGGGAATATTGCTAACAGTGGCTTATAACACTCGTAAATACAGCCATCTATTACATCGATGAGAATGATAGATTACAATAAAAAAAATACAAATGAGTATATATAAATTAATTTTTCAAAAATATAACACAATAATGAATATGGTGTCAATATTTAACATAGGAATTATTATTTCCCCAGGGAATTCTGGTTGTATGCCCAAAGCTTTAGCGAGTATCATAATGATTATGTTTACTTAAACCTTAAAAAAATTACTATCACCATAATTCAATGTTATACATTTTTTTTACAAATTAAAGGTGCATGAAAATATTATTAATCTTCAGTTCGAAAGTATATGTAATATCTTCTACGAGGGCTTGTTTTTAACCTGAAGAAAATATCAATTCTTACCAGAGCATACAGTTAATATGAGACAAAAACCCTTCCAGTACCTTTCTAGTACTACACTGCAGATTCCTATCGTGCATAACTAGAAACATTCCTTTTCTTTCTTTCAAAGCATCATGCCGTTGGGATTCAGATGGTCATGATCGGTGACTTATTACCCCGAAGGTATGGATTGTCACATATAACAACAATTAGTCGATTGTCTGGTCCAGATTCGATTTTTTAAAGGCTGCTTTCACTTAGTTGGGAATTGTGGGAAGTGCGGCTTTAAACAACACACTGATCAAAAGATTTATTAATTCACAGCGTTTGGCTAAACTTTCTGTGATCATATTTCGCCTTATCTTTATGTCTTCGCGGTAGCGTTGCTTCCAATGTCCCACTATTACAAGCCATCATTTGAAAAGTCATCCCTATGCTTACGCGATTGCGCGTCTTCTGCCATGAAGAATGTCCTTAAATCTAACGCTCACCACCTGTTCTATCTTTACACGATGTCATTTCTGTCCCTGTCATACCGTCGTCCGACACAGGCCTCCCAATCTCTGTGTTGACGTACACCGCATCCTCCTCCTCCTCCTCCTCCTCCCCCACGACCACCACGCTATCGGGACGTTCCAGGGCCAGCCGCTTCTCCTCCACCAGCTGCTTGGCACAGTCATGGATGAACACGTACTGGGTCTGGGGAGCAAATACAAGAAGAGATGAGTGGAGAGCCGCTATGAACAGAATTTGATTTATAGTTCATTTTGCTTTGCTTTGCTTTGCTTTGCTTTGCTTTGCTTTGCTTTGACGCCGCACTCAGCAATATTTCAGCTGTATGGCGGCAGTCGGTAAAACAATCCAGTGGTTGACACCAAAAGAATCACTGCAGGCAATTGGAATGCGATGACATACAATCAACCAAGTCACACCGGGAGACCGCCCAGTTTCTAATGTGCTCTGGTGCATAGGTCTAGCAGTGTATCACTTTCAACATAGAATATCCGCAAAGCGCTCACGTCCACAAGATTGTCACTTGCTGATTGACAAAAGCCAACTCGGTTGGGAAAAAAACATGACGAGAAATGCTGCAGAAATTATACCGAAAAGACAACTGGCGCCGAAGAAGAGAAAAACACTTGCCACGCATATTTGAAAACATTTGTTTCCAAGCGAACCGTTTTTATAGGTTCTGGCGACTGTACTCAATCTAATCGTAGGGAACATGCAACTGGTTAGAATACATTTTATTCATCTGATTAACGCAATGTCATGGTCGTCTTTTCCTTTAATGGTGCCGATCTCCGTTTCTGTCTTCATCAGATGTTTTAAATCAAAATAATAACTTGAAAACACAATAAAGATTTCAGAATATTAAATATAAATATTTTGAAATTTCACAACATATCATATATAATCGTATCTGTTTCATTTTGAAGTATGCTTGTAAACATGAAAAAAGTGACATCGATTTTGTTTTGATTCATTCTAGTCTTGTCGCTGCACTATGGTCTCTGAGGGTGACAGCTGACCAGTGGGTTTTCAAGGTCGGCAAAAAAGCTAAAAGGCATCTATGGGTTAAAAAGTGTGGCCTGTGGAATTCGAAATGTTTCCTTTTGTGTACCGACGGACTGGTTTGCTGCTCATATCGTCAACTACTAGTTGACGGGCCCAAGCTATATTTAATGTCCTATGGCTAGAATATTGCAGACTGTCGAGCAAAATACCATTTACTAATTCGCGTTCTGCCAAAAGCTGGTAAATCGTGTATGAAACCCGTCATTCCATTCTCGTGTATTGGCACAAGAACGTTTGTCGTGTATTGAACCTGTCAGAGCTAAAGACGTGTATTGGCACAAGACTGTATGTCGTGTATTGAACTTGTCAGAGCTATAGACGTGTATTGGCACATGACTGTATGTCGTGTATTTGAATCTGTCAGAGCTACATGTATAGACGTGTATTGGCACAAGACGGTATGTCATGTATTGAACCTGTCAGAGGTATAGACGTGTATTGACACAAGACGGTATGTCGTGCATTGAACCTGTCAGAGCTATAGACGTGTACTGGCACAAGGCCGCCATGTGCTGGTCTTGAGAGGCTCGGTGGACATGAGTCATCTTTGGTCATAACATCAATCACATACTTGTCTGCGTCAGACTCCATTATGGCCATACCGCCGTCATTTTGCTGGAATATAACAAACACACGCCCACTGGCACACGACGCCATGTCATGTAAGAACGCTGCCTGCAGCTACTTACCTCCGTCTGGACCATGAGGACTCGGTTGTTCCTCAGCTTCATCACGAAGCCGTATATGTCTACAGTGTCTGACAGGTTGTGCTTTTCAATGAACTGGATGAGATAGTCCAGGCATATGAACGTCCCTGTTCTCCCAACGCCAGCACTGGAAAGATAGGTGTACTCTTTGGTAAATGTCACAAGAAATGTATTACATGATCTTTGGGATAATCTCTTGCTGTCCATTGTAATTCCGTGTGTAGCTAGAAATTTAATCTGTTCAGGAAAAACATTTTTGGGGGAAAAAAGAATTAATAACATAAAGGAATTTCTGTTTACATTTTCATTACAATTAACATTTTGTTTGATGTCTCATTCTTGGTGTTTTAGTAACAGTGACATAAAGGAATGCTCAGAGGGAAAATTTAACGTACTTTGGTCTGGGAAAAACA
Organism: Haliotis cracherodii; assembly: GCF_022045235.1. Classification (NCBI taxonomy): domain Eukaryota; kingdom Metazoa; phylum Mollusca; class Gastropoda; order Lepetellida; family Haliotidae; genus Haliotis; species Haliotis cracherodii. Next base: position 12,939,821 of record NW_027266286.1, read on the forward strand.
ATAGTTTGGCATTTCAATTGGCATCAGTACTTCTGGAAAAAGCATATTCAATTTCCTCAGAAGAGAATGGAATATTTTCCTGACAATTTCAAAAATGGTTAACATAACAGATACTCTGCAGTTCAAAGCTATGATAACCCATGTGGTGCTCGTAAACAGGTAACACGAAAACAGGATCATAAGACCTGCATGGAACTAAATTGACTGATACGCGAACTGTGACATTTCTAGTACTACATTTGAATAATTCCTTCCTTCATTCATTCATTCATAAGTTTGTTCACAAAGGTAATCAAGAATGGATGGATACCTTATAATGTAGATTATATCCTTGAATTATCGAGGTTTCCACTATGCATAACATCATATACTCGATGCCTACGCTATTGGCTGAAGTTATTATGTATGCCTGAACATCGTTTGCCAAAGAAAGCTTATAACATGTTCACATATCTTGATAATATTGGGAAGAACACGTGGGCTTCCCGCAAGCGCGTAACTCTTTTTAATCATGGTTTGGGATTTGTATTGACCTCGCAATCTATTGGTAACATTGATATGTTTTGATAACAATTTCGTACTCGTGCTTTAGATATGTTCCGACAGGATTGGCATTCTACATTTTCAGAAAGTTCAAGATACGACACATATATTAAGACTCTCCGTCAACAAGAGTCGTATCTTCCAAATTTAAGATTCAAGCACCTCCGCAATACCTTTATACATTTTAAGTGATCTAAAAGTTCGTGAAAGAATATATCTAAATATTGGAAAGTCCCTAAGAATTTGCGACATATGTTAGCTTGGTGTTGAAGACTATGTTTATCTGCCGTGAATGTAACAAAATAAGAATGAAAGATACACGCCCTGCTCATTGTAATGTATAAACTTCTATGTCGGCGGTCAAATAAAAAGTATAACGTTCAACTAAACGTACCTTTACACATTCATCATGCATTTACGCTATATCAGTTACATCTGCTGTCAATATTACTCCATGTTCATGTCACCCATTTGTATGTGGTACATACAAATAAACACACTTTCATACAATAAACCTCTGAATCTAATTGAAACAAAATCGTATACGATGCATTTGCACAGATACACAAAATGCATCATCAGTTACATGTACGCTTTGTATAAAGTTTAATGATTCGTTTAGTATCGCCTGTTGTTTGATGTACTTTAAAAAAAAGAAATCTTCCAAGCCTTTACAAATCCATACACAGTAAAACCAAGCTTATCCGGACGCTGGCGTTTTCAAGGAATCGTCCGGACAAACAACTTTCCGGATATGTGAATCAATTTATAAACAGACCAGAGTCACTTTCCCTACTCAACTCAACCACGATATGAAACAAAAGTCTCACAATCCGTTTCTGTATACCGAATTTCCGGATAAACGTAGCACTGTATAAACTGTTAGTATTTTTTTTGTTTTTTTCATAAAAAGTGTCGTGTAGGCTGGTTTCCGGATAAGTGGGGCCCCGATACTATAGTGGGTTGTATAGTATATATAATGCATATAGACAAATACTGTCAAATACTGACCTACTGTACTGTGTCAGTCTGTGTACCCATTTGATATATATCAGGTTAATGTCCCTCGTGAAATATGTTTTCTCAGGTAAAAGTTATTCCATACACACTTAACATGAAATAGGAACCTCGTAAAATATCGTATAATTATGTACTCAAGGATAAAGTAACTGTGACTAAAATTTCTCAATAACTCATGAAACAAATTCCTTCTTTTCAAACTGCTGCGCGTGTCCTACAAGGATTGAAAATAACAGCATATGTAATCAAAACATATGAAGCCTAGATTGCTATAGAATTGTATGTTTGACTCCCAGAGAGCCAATCTGACCCGCCTGTTGTCAAACACCTATACACCTTAAATCAATGCAAACCTTAGCAAACGTCTTGAGTTTTGACTTATTGGATTTTAAAAATTCACAACTTAGTAAACAGGAACAAGATCACAGTGCCTGTCGCTCGTGAGTAGGCCTATTTCTGATGTTACCTGCAATGGATCACGAGCGGCCCTTCCATGTCCGGACGGAGGTGAGATCGGACTGTTCGCACGAAGTCCAGGATGTCTGCCCTCTCCACATCAGCTGACATGTCCTTCCAGTTGAGGAAGTGGAAGTGTTGTACCACACGTACATCTTTATCCTAGAATTGGCAACGTCATCAGTAAACCCTCGAAGACCAGCTCGCAACATATACATTTCTTAAAGATATCAATGATGTTTGGTTCGACATTGCGACTATCAACACTGATGCAGACATTATTTTACTGGCGCATCCATGGATTGTTTAAGAAACAGCCGAAATGTGAGGTGAAGTGATATGGGGTTTAACGTCGTGTTGAAGATTATTTCACTTGAATAGCGACGTGCATGCATCTGTGTGCGTGGTTTGTTCTAGTCCGGACGTTTTTCGGTTTCATAATGATAACCAGCTGACACATTGTGCCGCAGTTTAACATGGATACTCAACTCAATCACAATATACTGACTACGAGCCAGCCGATCCTTGTTTTGTCCCTATAATGCCTTATTCATATTAATATACCAAGATAAAAATGTATCTTTACTAAAGGATCTCGATATCTGTTTGTCCTGGCACCGTCTTGTAAAAGTATCTAGAAGTCAGCTGGCCGGTCCGTAAGCATATCATGATAATTGACGTTACGTCACTTTCTTGTTATGTTACAAGTGTTACCAGTTACCAGATACCATACAGAAAGGCCTGTGGCCCATGAACTCATTATTATATATTCGTTACATATTTCGCTCTAAACGTTTGTCTTCACCCTCGACCTTCAGTCTCTTGGTGTACAAACCCATTCAGCTCGTGAAAATATTGCTTCCTTTGCATTTCTTCTGTTTTCATTGTATTCATGGCAAGCTATCACATACAGGGTTACTCTGGACTACCCAATGAAATGTCCTCATTTACCTGTCCATTCCTCAGCTTGAACATCGTGACGTTGTAGGTGTTGAGGGAGGAGAAGGATGTGTTCTCCACAACGATGTCGCCGTACTCCTTGGGTTCCTGAACCTCAGCGGGCCAGTACTCTTCACACTTCACCTGAAGCACGATACTAGGCGTTACCTAATATACTTTAGTCACGCTAAGACGGAAACCATCTACCTCTGTGTTTAACGCCGATTGGTAATGAGAACATTTCTCGTTTTAATGTCAGGAAAGAAGCTGTTACTTCTTAGTTGCTTTATTTTTCTCAGATGTCCTTGTCTGGTACAGACTCGACTATGGACAGACCGCCGTCATATACATGTCGCTGGAAGTTTGCTGGGTTCGGACACGAACAAACGTTTAAAAACCGTGGATAAGCAATGTTTGATTGGGGAAAGTAGACGGCCGTAACGCGAAATGCAGCTCTGGATGATTCTATTTAATTTTATGAGGTATGGTAGTAGATTGTCGTTACACGAAATCCAGCTCTGGATTATTCTATTTATTTTTGTGAGGTATGGTAGTAGATGGTCGTTACACGATATGTTGCTCTGGGTGATTCTATTTAATTGTGCGAGGTATGGTAGTAGATGGTCGTTACACGAAATGCAGCTCTGGATGATTCTACTTAATTTTGTGAGGTATGTAGTAGATGGTCGTTACACGAAATGCAGCTCTTCATAATCCTATTTATATGTTTCAGGGATTGCAGTAATGGTTCACCTTTCCATTTTCTTTCACAGGAGTAACCATGACAATGATGGACACCTTCTTTTCCCAGATCATTCTCCAGAAATCATCCACTGTACCAGGAAGTGGTCCTTGGGAGGCGATGTACGCGTTCTCACAGTTGTAGCCCTGGGATAAGGAAGTAAAGATAATTATAGTCCTCTAACAAAGATATGGGCAGACCACACAAAATAGAGGATATATAGATATAGCTCCAGTACAAAGATATTGACATATATAGTGATGAGAACACACAAAATAGTGGACATAAAGATATAGCCTCAGGGCAAAGATATGAGCATACATAATGGTGAGAACACAAATTATAGGATATTTTAAGTTATGGCGTCTTTAGTTTCCGTATATGGTGTCATATTAGGATAGCAGAAAAATATTGGGCTAGGCGACCATACGAATATATTATGCCGAAATGTGTTCACCTTGTATCACATGAAGACACATATTGCACTTTACACTTACTCATTGACATTAAGGGTCGAAGGTAGACCACTCTTCAAACCTTAGAGGCCAAACCTTGTTTAAATTTTTAACTATTATCTTTATCAATAAAGGCACGAACGTGATTTCTTTTTAAATTAATAACCTTGCATGTCACAATTAATGATATAAAACACAAATATGTGTCGAGTAAGGAATATCTATCTGTACCAGCATTTTGATGTGAAACATGTGTGGTGGGTGTTGGAAAATCCAAGATAGCTGTTACTGATGGTATACGGTTTCATATTAGGTCAGTAGCATCTATCTTGGATTGTTACCAACGGTGTACGGGTTCATATGGGGTTAGAATTCCTGTTCTCTGATTGGGTAATCTCACTTTGAGACATAATAAAAAATATTTTTTTTATATTTAGTTATTTTAAGAAACAGATGCAGATTTTACAAGCGCGTCCAGTTACGTGAATCCCAACTCGGATGATAGTCGCATCATATGTTGTCATCACAGTTGTCTTAAATAATCTTCTTCTACCCGTGTTTGCTTAAGGGACACAACCCAGAATCGATTATTTACAGACTGCCGTATAGCTGGGATATTGCTGAATGCGGCGATAAACAACAAACAAACAAAACCGTATGCCTTAAGAATGCAGTGTTTTCTTTGTCGTGATGGTCCCCAGCCCTATTTGAGAGTTCTTCTCTAACACCACATGTTTGTACTTTAAATATAGATGAACATAAGATAAATCACATACATTTTGCATTTGTGTTTTTTTGGTGAAGCATATGTGAAACTGTACATATATAACACTAAATATGGCTTACCGGCATGTAACTTGCGTTGATGTAATCTGAAGTCTCGTCATCATCGATAACTTCAAGAACAACTCGGCTGTGGTCGACTGAAAGATATGTAGGTGAAAATTTGAAGCTACGGCTTTTTAATGTGGCCCCAACCCCTAAAAATTAATATCAGAAAATATGGATCGTATGGACGTACGAAATTTGGGAGGAAGGTCGAAAAGGTAAATGCATTGTACAGGATTATTTTAATTTATAAATTCGATTCGGGTTGGTAAGATGTAAGATGTTTTTATCATATTCGAGTCCCCAAAATATAGCTTTGTCAAATCGATCTAAAAGCGGTATAAAAGTCTTGTCTTTCTAACTATATTTTTATTGAATTTTCGAGTGTTAAGGTCGGCGAAGCCGAAAACCTAGAAAGTGAGTGAGTATGCTTTTACGCCGCTTTTAGCAATATTCCAGCAATATCATGGCGGGGGGACACCAGAAATGGGCTTCATACATTGTACCCAGAAAACCTGGAAAGAAAATGTAAGGCCTTACTTTAGTCCAACGGTAAGCTGGCATACTGAAATACGCAACCCAACTCTGACCATAATTACACCTTCACTTACATGGTAGTACATTCACCCATCGGTTCTTCTGTTTGTTCTCGTCCATCTGGGAGGCATAGTTCGTGTGCTTAGGGCTGATGCGGATGATGTTCTACAAACAATAATTAGACAAGTAAGAAAACGTACAACTTTATAAATAACAACTTCTGGTTCATTGCATGTAACGACGTTCCGATGAAGTTTCTTACACCCTTATCAAACTTCATAACGGTGCAAGAATCTCGAAATGTCGCTATCTGCAATAAGGCAGACTTTGTTATCCATAAAGTTGTACGTTCCCTTTCTTACTCACCAACTTCTAGAATGCTAATCAAACAGTTAATGATGAGACAGGTATCCGAAAATATGTGACGCGCTAAGACATGCTCTTTTTGAAAGTACATTACATATTAAATCTACTTTATATTTAATTCCAAGATAATTCCTGTTGATTCAGTAGCTATAATCATAGCTATGGCTTTTGATGGTAGTTAAATATGTTATGGCGATATTTATGGCCTCATTTTGACATGATATTGGACACTGACAACATTCATTCTAACCACATGTCATACAGTGACTGTCGCCTACATGGACCTTATCTTATCGGTATCCATCTATACATGTTGAATAAGGAACTAACAACACACCAAAGTTTAGAAGATATATATCTCCACTCTTGAATCATCTCTCGACATCCGACTCCCACAATAAATACCATACTCGCAGTAATTAGCGCCTGGTGTGCTTAGTAAGTTGACAAAGGGGGTGTTTATTTGATACTGGGTGCCGTTGTACAAGACAACCTTTACTAAGATTGAACTTAGTTACTGAGATTAATCTTAAGGTAACCTTCACAAAAAGTTACGCACGGTGCACAAAACTACCTTCAGACGACCTTAACGTCGACAGGATATTTAGCGGTAACCTTAACTAAGGTTGAACTCTTTTGTGTGGGATATACCCCTTCTACGCTTCTTTGTATTTCTGTAACAAATATTTGATATACACAAGAAAAAACAGACTGACATGTGAGCGTTCGAGCTTAAAATGGGGCGCTCATAAGGATTACCTACAGATTGGTGTAGGAGTTGGTCAGGGGACGATTATTGGATCCTTTGCGGTATCTGTGTTTATAGATCAGTGGCCACATTAAAATAGCTCTCGAGTTGGTTGGTTGCGTCAGTTTGGATATGATAATTTTGGTTTCACCTGAAAACTGTGACACTGAGGCATGTTTCATTTTTTCGGAATCAAATGTGCTTCAGTCTTGACAATGTAATAAGCTTATGTAAAGTTATATGCCTCTTAAGAATATCAAAGGGTGATCAGTAAGACCATCACAGACACTGTTGTTTTTTAGGAGAGTGACATGTAAGACCATCCTACAGGCTACTGACCTCGTAGTCCACGGTGAACTGCAAGTTGCTGTCAGCATGCATCTGTGTAACTCGGCCCTCCATCTCCGACAGCAAGATGGGCCTGGCAATAGTATAGTATAATTCATAGAAAATATATCCTATATTTACATCCTGGTTACTATAACTCGATCCTCCATCTCCGACAGCCAGATGGGCCTGGCAATAGTTTAGCATAATTCATAGAAAATATATCCCATATTTACATCCTGGTTACTGTAACTCTGCCCTCCATCTCCGACAGCCAGATGTGCCTGGCAATAGTATAGTATAATTCATAGAATATATATCCTATATTTAAATCCTGGTTACTGTAACTCGATCCTCCATCTCCGACAGCCAGAAGGGCCTGGCAATAGTTTAGTATAATTCATAGAAACTATATCCTATATTTACATCCTGGTTACTGTAACTCGATCCTCCATCTCCGACAGCCAGATGGGCCTGGCAATAGTTTAGTATAATTCATAGAAAATATATCCTATATTTACATCCTGGTTACTATAACTTGATCCTCCATCTCCGACAGCCAGATGGGCCTGGCAATAATTTAGTATAATTCATAGAAAATATATCCTATATTTACATCCTGGTTACTATAACTTGATCCTCCATCTCCGACAGCCAGATGGGCCTGGCAATAGTATAATATAATTCATAGAAAATATATCCTATATTTTCGCCCTGTTTACTGTAACTCTGCCCTCCATCTCCAACAGCCAGATGGGCCTGGGAATAGTTTAATATAATTCATAGAAAATATATCCTATATTTAAATCCTGGTTACTGTAACTCGATCCTCCATCTCCGACAGCCAGATGGGCCTGGCAATAGTTCAGTATAATTCATAGAAAATATATCCTATATTTACATCCTGGTTACTGTAACTCGGTCCTCCATCTCCGACAGCCAGATGGGCCTGGCAATAATTTAGTATAATTCATAGAAAATATATCCTATATTTACATCCTGGTTACTATAACTTGATCCTCCATCTCCGACAGCCAGATGGGCCTGGCAATAGTATAATATAATTCATAGAAAATATATCCTATATTTTCGCCCTGTTTACTGTAACTCTGCCCTCCATCTCCGACAGCCAGATGGGCCTGGGAATAGTTTAATATAATTCATAGAAAATATATCCTATATTTAAATCCTGGTTACTATAACTCGATCCTCCATCTCCGACAGCCAGATGGGCCTGGCAATAGTTCAGTATAATTCATAGAAAATATATCCTATATTTACATCCTGGTTACTGTAACTCGGTCCTCCATCTCCGACAGCCAGATGGGCCTGGCAATAGTTTAGTATAATTCATAGAAAATATATCCTATATTTACATCCTGGTTACTGTAACTCGATCCTCCATCTCCGACAGCCAGAAGGGCCTGGCAATAGTATAGTATAATTCATAGAAAATATATTTTTTATTTACATCCTGGTTACTATAACTCGATCCTCCATCTCCGACATCCAGATGGGCCTGGCAATAGTTTAGTATAATTCATAGAAAATATATCCTATATTTACATCCTGGTCACTGTAACTCTGCCCTCCATCTCCGACAGCCAGATGGGCCTGGCAATAGTTTAGTATAATTCATAGAAAATATATCCTATATTTAAATCCTGGTTACTATAACTCTGCCCTACATCTCCGACAGCCAGATGGGCCTGGCAATAGTTTAGTATAATTCATAGAAAATATATCCTATATTTACATCCTGGTTACTATAACTCTGCCCTCCATTTCCGACAGCAAGATGGGCCTGGCAATAGTTTAGTATAATTCATAGAAAATATATCCTATGTTTACATCCTGGTTACTATAACTCGATCTTCCATCTCCGACAGCCAGATGGGCCTGGCGATAGTTTAGTATAATTCATAGAAAATATATCCTATATTTACATCCTTGTTACTGTAACTCGATCCTACATCTCCGACAGCAAGTTGGGCCTGGCAATAGTTTAGTATAATTCATAGAAAATATATCCTATATTTACATCCTGGTTACTATAACTCGATCCCCCATCTCCGACAGCCAGATGGGCCTGGCGATAGTTTAGTATAATTCATAGAAAATATATTCTTTATTTACATCCTGGTTACTGTAACTCGGTCTTCCATCTCCGACAGCAAGTTGGGCCTGGCAATAGTATAGTATAATTCATAGAAAATATATTCTTTATTTACATCCTGGTTACTGTAACTTGATCCTCCATCCTGGCATCCTGGGCCTGGCAATAGTTTTATATAATTCATAGAAATTATATCCTATATTTACATCCTGGTTACTGTAACTCTGCCCTCCATCTCCGACAGCCAGATGGGCCTGGCAATAGTTTAGTATAATTCATAGAAAATATATCCTATATTTATATCCTGGTTACTGTAACTCTGCCCTCCATCTCCGACAGCCAGATGGGCCTGGCAATAGTTTAGTATGATTCATAGAAAATATATCCTATATTTATATCCTGGTTACTGTAACTCTGCCCTCCATCTCCGACAGCCAGAAGGGCCTGGCAATAGTTTAGTATAATTCATAGAAAATATATCCTATATTTACATCCTGGTTACTATAACTCGATCCTCCATCTCCGACAGCCAGATGGGCCTGGCAATAGTTTAGTTTAATTCATAGAAAATATATCCTATTTTTATATCCTGGTTTCTATAACTCATTCCTTAATCTCCGACAGCAAGATGGGCCTGGCAATAGTATAGTATAATTCATAGAAAATATATTCTTTATTTACATCCTGGTTACTGTAACTCTATCCTCCATCTCCGACAGCCAGATGGGCCTGGCAATAGTTTAGTATAATTCATAGAAAATATATCCTATATTTACATCCTTGTTACTGTAACTCGATCCTACATCTCCGACAGCAAGTTGGGCCTGGCAATAGTATAGTATAATTCATAGAAAATATATTCTTTATTTACATCCTGGTTACTGTGACTCGATCCTCCATCCTGGCATCCTGGGCCTGGCAATAGTATAGTATAATTCATAGAAAATATATCCTATATTTAAATCCTGGTTACTGTAACTCTGCCCTCCATCTCCGACAGCCAGATGGGCCTGGCAATAGTTTAGTATAATTCATAGAAAATATATCCTATTTTCATATCCTGGTTACTGTACCTCTATCCTCCATTTCTGACAGCCAGATGGGCCTGGCAATAGTTTAGTATAATTCATAGAAAATATATCCTATACTTACATCCTGGTTACTATAACTCGATCCTCCATCTCCGACAGCCAGATGGGCCTAGCAATAGTTTATCATAATTCATAGAAAATATATCCTATTTTTATATCCTGGTATCTTTAACTTGTTCCTCAATCTCCGACAGCCAGATGGGCCTGGCAATAGTATAGTATAATTCATAAAAAATATATCCCATATTTACATCCTGGTTACTGTACCTCTATCCTCCATCCTGGCATCCTGGGCCTGGCAATGGTATTGAAGTATTCATAGAACATTCTCCGAACTCGCGTACACTGTAAAGATCGATACTGGACTTGCTTGGACAATTTACCTATGATCAGATATATACCTGAATTCATTTGAAGTTCATCTAGACACACTCAATTCATTTGAATTTCATCTAGACACCTGAATTTGTTTGAAGTTCATCTAGACACCTGAATTCAATTGAAGTTCATCTAGACACCTGAATTCGTTTGAAGTTCATCTAGACACCTGAATTCAATTGAAGTTCATCTAGACACCTGAATTCATTTGAAGTTCATCTAGACACCTGAATTTATTTGAAGTAAATCCCCTGAGTTCACACCTACATTAACTTTATGAATATTCATTCATTCATAATAACAAATTTCATTCTTTAATAACTGATAAGTCTGATCAGACACAGGCACAGACACCCGGAGCCTTCTAATTACAACACACGTATCAAGACAACAGAGGTTATACCCGAATCCGATACACAGACAAGAGATATACACGCGCATCATTGACAGGGTCATATCATGTTTTACCCTAATCCTAGGATCTAAAATGTTTTCCTTGACACCAGGAAGCAAGTAATATATTATTCGTTTTACACTGGATAAGGATCCGGAACTGAGAAAACACTGACACGCTGCATAATGAAATATGCATCCACTGACCTTTCTCGTGGTATTCGGGACAGGTCCGGCTTTCTCAGAGAAATGCGAACAGGGACCATTTCAACTTTCCTGAAATTGAAGGATTGTACACTTGACTTATCTTGACTGATTATAAATATGAAGATTGAAATATTCCGATGCTGGTTATAAAGTTAACAAACCTTTCTTGGCCATTAGGAAACATTTCATGGGCTCCCCGTGCTTTTTCCTGTCTTTGCATGTGTTTGTGACGAGTGCCAGGTGAGCAGGATTCGATAACCTTGTCGCGAACACCTGGTATCATCACTAATGATTCAAAAACGCATGCCATTACGTATATATTTTCATGATTATCGAAATGATGTTTGTCGGGTTTTTTTAATGAGTGGTGGTTGGGTGCACTATTGATTCAAGCGCTCGCTCGTCACGCGAAGGCCCGAGCTCGATTCCTCGCCTGGGTACAACGTTGGAATTCCCTTTGTCGCACCCCACGGCGTGATGTTGCTGGAATATTTCTTAAAGCGGCGGCAAGGTGCTATTTTTGTTCGTAAATATACTACGTCAGCGCCAGAAGCTGCTCATTCTCAATTATCTGCCGAAACATTCCATTGGGCGTTAAAGGCAAAACACAGGTGGACATTACATGAATGGACGACGGAATATATAGGTGATGACACCAGGTGTTCTCGAAATGGATAAGTATTTCTTGCTCCGCCGGGAGCACCCTTCACGGAATTTGCATAAAATAGCAACAACAAAAAAGAAACAATGTGGGTAACGTAATGGTGAACACATGTTTCCTGCCAGTGCTGCTGTGTAATAGTACATTTGTACACTGACGCCAAGCTCTTCCATGTCCTATGAGAGATATCATGGCCAACGCACCTGTTTTTAATGTTTGAGCATGTGGTGTCTGTAATTTTCGAAACTGTGCTTTCTGAACAGGAAGTATCCAATGCTTATTTTACAAGACATCATGAACATTACAGAATATATAAGGGGGCACGGGTAGCCCAGTCGTCTAAGCCGCCGCGATTCGCTGTGCCGAATTGCGTCCCTTGGGCTCGCCAGAAACCTATGATTGGGGGTTCGAATCCCAGTTCGCCCCGATTATGTTTCTAGGTTTGTCAGCACCATACCTGTGCTTGTGGGTTTCACCGAAGTGGTAAACGTCTGAGACCTGCATCACTTCGGGCTTTCCTCCCACATTAAGCTGACACGCCGTGATATAACTGGAATACTGTTAAAAACGGCGTTAAACCCAACTCACTCACTCACTCACTCACTCACTCAGAAAATATAACGCTGCCATTATCGAATTGATGAGAATAGCTACAACCACATTATAATGATACAGCTTAAACGGTTCCTTGGAAAGAATAACTTGTATTTAGGGTTAATGTTCAAAAAGGGTGTTCGAAACAATATTAAAACAAAAAAACATATTCTAAACTACCGGATACAAGAAAGTATACACAAATGTTTGATTGTGGCTAAAATGAAACAAACAAGAAATGGTTATTCGATGGCGATGTATTTGACGAAGGTAGCACAGGCGAAAATACATGCACCATATCAACGAGTACCTCCCAGCATGTGTTGTCAGCCTGGTAACGTCTTGTTAACAGTTGAAATGTATTGATCAAATCCGGTTTTTAAGTGTATACTTCGTTTGCCCGGCAGTGTAATAGAAGACAACAAGGCTCAAGAACGAGACGATGCAACATACTTTGAACGCCAAAGCAGGGCAGCAGCGATGATGGTGGCAGCAACAATAATGGATGTCACCAACATTCCGGCTACGATGGCGTTGGTATTGTCTGTCATAACACAATAAGAACATGCACATGTACCAATATACGAAGTAAACTATTGGACGCATACTTTACAATCTTCTTTTTTCTTCTCTTTAACATCAAAACTCCACATAGTTTTTCATGAGTACACTGTTTATTTCAGTAATAGTATTTGTGGTTCTTTATATTCATTTGAAATAGCGCAGTATCCACAGTCTAATCCGTCTACCGTTTACCTTTGAAAGTTCGGAAATGAAATACTGGACTCTGGCGACAGCCTGTCTTCGTGCACGCAACAGCACGGTAGCTGTAAACAAACGGCACCAATGTATGTAAATAGGTCGTCTATAACTTTCTTCAGCAAATATTAACGTGGTGTTAGTATGTAGAAGTAGTCATTGCTTTTCATTTGCAGGAATTTCATTTAAAATCATTTATCACTGAAATTAGATCCTAATGGAGTTAATTATCGTGGTGTTTCATTGCAGAGTTCAGAGTATTATGCTTTCTTTTCACAAATGATTCACGTACTAGTAATCTGTGTCTGGTTCCAGCCCTCTCATACAATAGCCAGCCGTACAGTCTTTGATGAACCCGCCTGAAACAAGGTTTAGGTGAGTGAAAACTGGCACCAAGGAAACTTGGTAATATTTTAGATAATAACACAGTCATTGTATTCAACAACATTCCATGTAATTTGTTACAAAGTAATATCATTTATAGGTGGCATAACTATTAAGCTATTAAGTATTTGGGGGATTATGTTGGATTATAGGGACATCGGGAACGTTTAAATGTCAACCGCAAAGAAAAATTTGTCTGAAATATGACACAGTGGAGAGAAAATGTTTACCTTTACAACACTCGATTTTCGTTTTTGTCCTCAAATCCCCAGATTGAAGACCTGAAATGTTCGATTGAGTCATACCATTAATTTATTGGTTATCTTCCTTCATAGCAACGTCTTAAAACACAAAAAGTTAACACAAGAATACCGTTGTTGTACATGTATTACGTACCTGGTACTTCCAACGTTTTCTTTCTGGTTGATATGTACAAGCGACCTTTTGTTATGGCACCATTCTTACTGTTATTTAAAAAATCAATGGGTTTTATTTTGATGGAATTTTCAGTGACCTCAAAGGATGGTTGCAGGTCATGTGGCCATTCTGGAGGATCTGCAATAACAAAGAATACAAGAGCATCAAAGCGTTGCACATTCAGTGTATCATTACATGTGTTACATGTTACATGTGTTATAAGAGAGGCAGAGGACTTGCTCAAAAGTTGTTTGATCAGGGTTTACAGCATTCACGAGCCCGGTAACGCTTAAGTTTCTAAACGTTTATTCAAGACTTGGTTCGCCTTTGCTGTTGTTAGTGACGGGAACCACCAGTGGGACAAGATAAGCTCTTCTTTTCGCGAACACTTTGTGGCACCTGTTGATAGTCATTCATAAACACAGGCATATTATATGGTCAGAATCATACAATGATTTATATTATTATGGAAATGTTATTTCTCGCTTATGCTAATGATTATGAAAAGGGTTTTACATCAAGGTATGGTGTAGGTATAATTATGTAATTCTGCCGTGACATTTTACCACCCTGCAGCTTCATTGATCTACTTATGGTATTGATTTTACGTTAGATTTTACTCATGATCGCATAACCGCCAACGTAAATGTTCAGAAGTACTCCTTTCGAAAACCCCACCCTGTACTAAAGTTACTTCATAAGCATAGCTCAGTTTTGTGTTGCGGCATGTCTTTCACGTCATAATTCTTGAGTGTCCAGTCTGTAGAACATTTTATGACCTCATAATAGTAATGTGTACTTTTTCGCTAGGGAAGACAGTTTGAATAATGCTTTCAGGATATCCACTAGAGATGAAAAATCAAAACACAGTAGGTTTATCTTCTGAATAAACAACGTCAACGTCAGAGAATAACTAGTCTCAACTGTCCGCCGAACATTGTTTGTGAAAAGACCAAATCGTCGTAAAAGTCAGCGATGTCACCAGGTGTTCGCAAAAAAACGTAATCATGTACTGCCCTACCGATAGCGACCGCCACTCACACAATTTGCATGAACACATTAACAATTAACACCTGATTTTATCATGAGTTACTGTCAATGATAATACCTAGTTGTGGCATTTGTAAATGTACTAATACTGACATGTCGTCAGTTATCAGGTTCTGTACATTTTGTGGTACATCAAGTACAGTACATGTGAACAAGACAAAGCAGTAGTTGATGCCATGACAACTACCCACACACTCAGCCAGGTCCCACACATGTAGGGTAACCACGAGGGATGACCATAATCTGGAGAACGACAAATGAACAACATACCTCCAATAGGTGCACGACACGACGATGTTGCGGACACATTGTAGAGAGTACCATTGTGACGTACTTGAATCTGCATATGACACAAGTGTATGTGAACAGGCGTTTGTATTATCCTACAGTGCAAAGTGTTATTTAAAAGATTGTATCAAAGGTATTCATTCACAGCAAACATATACTAACGATTTAATGTGTGTTTTCCTTTTAGCTTGAAAAGCAACGAAAAGGGGAAGTAATCAGTTCATATTAAACTTCTCATCATGGCAGTGTCATGTTTTCATTGATGTATTGATGTTAAATCTTTCGTAAAGACAAACGAAATAGACAACTTATGTTTTAAACATCAGCTGTGAAATATGTTCATCGATGTGTACGACTAGGTGCTCTGATAAGGTCCTCACCTTGAAAGTATTCATCGAACCTGGAGTTACAACAATCGGGACAGTGTAGCCCGATCCCGTGCCATTAGATGTGATAGTGCGCTTCTGAAATAGGGTTTTGAAGTAAAGACACAAGCAGGAAGTAATTGAGAGTACATATTGGATATAATTACTCAATTTCAAAAGTAATTGTTTTCATTTAGTTGCTCATTTCAAAGTAGAGTGATATCTACAAGGCATCCCGCTCTGTAAATAAATCAACAATGAATGCACTCACTTCCCCGTTAGTGACAAGTATATAGCCGGTTATCGGTGTACCAATCTGTGGCTCTGACCATTCTATTGTCATTTGCCCGTAGTTTCTAACGTTGTTGGATTGATGCCCAGATTTTCGGCATTCACCCTCTGCTGTGACGATCTTGAATTCAAGGAAATGAACTGAAATCAGATATTGTTATTAATAAAAGACTTTACGATCATGATCAGTGACAACATGAACAATGATTAAGAATAGCAGTTTGGAAAACTGTATCTTTACGAGAAGTATTTTACATGTTAAACATTTGCAAATAATTCGGAGACTGGGTATTTTGACTAAAGAAACTAACGTGAAATACACATTCTAAAATTACTTGACATATAATAGGAACATATATTTCAATGTTAACACATTACTTTCCATGCTTGTCAGATTGCTCTGCTTTCCTTTGCCAGCTGTGGTAAATGTTGTTACCCCAATAGTGTACTTCAAGAAATAATTGACATCTTCTTTCGTGTAACATATTGATGTCCCTGCAACATATATGTGGATGACATATACACCTTGCACAAGTGGTTCATTGAAAGCAATTATATGAAAGCACACTCACATAATTGCACTGATGTTTAAAACTAATGAAATTAGAGAGCTACTTTACAAGTTCAGTTTTCTTTACCGACGTCCAAGAAAACGTATTTGTCTCAAGATTTGTATCACTAAGGATTAATTCAGTTTTTGTAAAATCTCAAGGGATTGTATGTTAGTTTACACATGTAATATTATACCATAGTAGTGTGAAAATAAAATGGCATACCGCTGATATTGGATGCATTTGCAACGATCCAGTTGACTTCATCAAATATTTCTACCCTGTATGTGACAGGCCCTGGGTATGGGACGGGAGGTTTCCACGTTGCACACACGAGACATCCCTTATATGCACATGTAGTCAAGCCTTCTACAGCGTTGGGAACTTAAAACAGAATTGAGAAATTATACAAATAAAATTAATCTATATACTAAACCCTGAAGCTGTTACGATCGCCTACTGTTAAATACAATGTGTATGAACGTGTTGATGATATTTAGCTCACAGATGCCTCAAATAATTTGGTTATGTCAATTGTGTAAAGTTAATATCATAAATGAATTTTAGAATTGAAATTACAGGAATAATCGCAAACATACCAAATAACTTTGATTAATGAATGAAAAACATGAGTACTCGTGCGCTACAAAATAAGCGGAACTGTTGTCGATTACATTTAGACCAGCAACTAATAATATCGAATATTGTGATAACATTTTCTTTATAACTTAGTATTGCTGGCACGTCGTATACCTGCTGAAGTAGTTTGCGCTGTTATATTTGCTGGGCGACTTCTTTCAAGACTCCCATTGTTGCACTTTTCCATTACCACCTTGATTTCATATGTGGTGGAGGGCATCAACCCTGTCACATTGTATTCTATGTGCGTGCCATTAGATGGCTCGAGGTCTTTAACTTGTCGACACTGTGAACAAGACATATTAAGATATTTTCCTATTTCACACTGCCCACTGAAGTAATGGTTGATTAAATATTGCATAAACTGTGATTCGCTTACAATACTAATTGTTAGAATATTTAATATTAAGACATACCTGCGCCAGTGTCTAATAATGCAATACCAAATGGCAGTGTTTATATCAAACATTTCACTGGCCTCCTGTATTTATCGGACATGTAACAACATTTTCAGTCAAAGCTCTTACCTCACTACAAACTTCCTGTGATGAATTTCTTTGGAGGACAACGCACTTTGGAGAATCTGTAGAGTTGTAATCAATCCTGAACGTGCTGTAATCCAGGGGTCCATCAAATTTTACAAGAACTGATGACGATGTCTGATTCGAAACGACTAGATTCTCCACTCGTCTTTTCTCTGTACAATATATATTGTTCTTCAATAGTAATACATTTCTAGTGGAGTTTTTCATTAATATAAAACGTCGAAGCGAGAGAATAAAGGGCAAAATATCTGTGACAATTATTATGAATGAACCACTGAAAATCAATGATAACACCTGGTGTTTGCGAACAGGGTACGCATGTCCTGCCCAACCGGTAGTACCCCAAGTTAACGCAATTTTCATTTAAAAGAGTAAATATATTTTTAGCCAGACACCGTCACAGCAGTACACCTGCCATGCGACGGAGGTCTGTAAACAAAGGAGACAAAATCAAGTGACCTATAGACCATTTACTGATTTCGTTGAAACTAATTTATTTTGAATGACGTCCGCTGTATACAAGTGCAGTGATTCAGCTGCTTAAAAGCAAAGCAAAACGTTTAAGAAATATGTGCGCTTTGCAAAACAATGGGTGCAGTTTTAATGTCTCGGCCTAAACATTTCTTTTGTAACTGAATCAGCATAGATAAATGATAAATATAAATTATCAATATATATTTAGTCTTCCAACTAACGAAATCATTAGTATTACCTTTTATCGTACAGGAAGATCCATTTGCCATGAACCCGTGTTTACACCGACATGTGCTGGATTTACATTCGGCGTTCTCCACACACGTGCTGTTACTGCAGTCTTCACCTGGGGAAACTCCTGAAAGACACAGCATGCACTCGTATTATAATTAGTTGGATTGAAGTTCATAGGCACGTGAATAGTTAATCAGAATTAGTATCTCATCAAGTTTCCCTGTATACTGAACTTAAAGAATGACGTCATGGGTTATAACAGAGCAATGTATATAAAAATGACGTTATGAAAATTACTAATAAGATTTAAACTGTAATGACCATGACATTATGCACACAAGTTATCATTATCACACATATATTTTACAAAAACATATGTGTACATCTTCTTAAGATTGAAGAGTGTTTTCCTACGAAGGAAAAGTGGTCGTCAAAAGCAAATTCACGTAACGAGTTGGGACACATCAAAGTCATTATGAGAAATTACGGTATAAAAATACAAACGTTATTTCAAATTAGTTTCACAAAGTTAGTCGAACATAAAGCACATAAAAATATATGGATTTAACATTATCCAGCTGCTACACCAACACAACTGTCATGAGTTATCATCATATCCATAAGGAACATATTTGGAAGATCTCTTAGAACTTCTACGACCACTACTGTAACACCTCAAAATACAACTACGACAACAACTGTAACACTTCAAAGTAGCTTTACGACCACTACTTTAACACCTCAAAATACCACTACGACCACTACTGTAACACCTCAAAGTACTACTACGACCACTACTGTAACACCTCAAAGTACTACTACGACCACTACTGTAACACCTCAAAGTACTACTACGACCACTACTGTAACACCTCAAAGTAGCTTTACGACCACTACTTTAACACCTCAAAATACCACTACGACCACTACTGTAACACCTCAAAGTACTACTACGACCACTACTGTAACACCTCAAAGTACTACTACGGCCACTACTGTAACACCTCAAAGTACTACTACGACCACTACTGTAACACCTCAAAGTAGCTTTACGACCACTACTTTAACACCTCAAAATACCACTACGACCACTACTGTAACACCTCAAAGTACTACTACGACCACTACTGTAACACCTCAAAGTACTACTACGACCACTACTGTAACACCTCAAAGTACTACTACGACCACTACTGTAACACCTCAAAGTAGCTTTACGACCACTACTTTAACACCTCAAAATACCACTACGACCACTACTGTAACACCTCAAAGTACTACTACGACCACTACTGTAACACCTCAAAGTACTACTACGACCACTACTGTGACACCTCAAAGTAGCTTTACGACCACTACTTTAACACCTCAAAATACCACTACGACCACTACTTTAACACCTCAAAATACAACTACGACCACTACTGTAACACCTCAAAGTACCACTACGACCACTACTATTACACCTCAAAGTACTACTACGGCCATCACTGTAACACCTCAAACTACCACTACGACAATCATTGTAATAAATCAAAGTACCACTATGACCACTACTGTAACACCTCAAAGTACCACTATGACCACTACTGTAACACCTCAAAGTAGCACTACGACCACTACTGTAACACCACAAAGCACCACTACGAGGAAGACTGTATCATCTCAAAGTAGCAATACGACCACTACTGTAATGCCTCAAAGTATCACTACGACCACTGCTGTAACACATCAAAATAGCACTACGACCACTGCTGTAACACCTCAAAGTACCACTACGACCACTGCTGTAACACCTCAAAGTACCACTACCACCACTGCTGTAACACCTCAAAGTACCACTTCGAGAAAGACTGTAACAACTAAAAATACCACTACGACCATCACTGTAACACCTCAAAGTACCACTACGGCCACTACTGTAACATCTCAAAGTAACACTACGCCCACTACTGTAACACCTCAAAGTACCACTACGAGAAAGACTGTAACACCTCAAAGTACCACTACGAGCAAGAATGTAACACCTGAAAAAGTACCACTACGGCCATCAGTGTAACACCTCAGAGTAGCACTATGACCACAACTGTAGCACCTCAAAGTACCACTACGACCATTACTGTAACACCTCAAAGTACCACTACGAGAGAGACTGTAACACCTCAAAGTACCACTACGACCATCACTGTAACACCTCAAAGTACCACTACGACCACTACTGTAACACCACAAAGCACCACTACGAGGAAGACTGTATCATCTCAAAGTAGCAATACGACCACTACTGTAATGCCTCAAAGCACCACTACGACAACAACTGTAACACTTCAAAGTACCACTACGACCACTACTGTAACACCTCAAAAGTAGCATTAGGACCACTACAGTAAAACCTCAAAGTACCACTACGACCACTACTGTAACACCTCAAAATTAGCATTACGACCACAACTGTAACACCTCAAAATACCACTACGACCACAACTGTAACACCTCAAAGTACAACTACGACCACTACTGTAACACCTCAAAGTACCACTACGACCACTACTATTACACCTCAAAGTACTACTACGGCCATCACTGTAACACCTCAAACTACCACTACGACAATCATTGTAATAAATCAAAGTACCACTATGACCACTACTGTAACACCTCAAAGTACCACTACGACCACTTCTTTAACACCTCAAAGTAGCACTACGACCACTACTTTTAACACCTCAAACTACAACGACGACAACTACTTTAACACCTCAAAGTACCACTGCGGCCACTACTTTAACACCTCAAAATACCACTACGACCACTACTGTAACACCTCAAAGTACCACTACGAGGAAGACTGTATCACCTCAAAGTACCACTACGACCTTCACTGTAACACCTCAAAGTACCACTACGAAGAAGACTGTAACAAATCAAAGTACCCCTATGACCACTACTGTAACACCACAAAGTACCACTACGAGGAAGAATGTAACAAATCAAAGTACCACTACGATCACTATTATAACACATCAAAGTAGCACTTCGAGAAAGACTGTAACACCTAAAATACCACTACGACCACCCCTGTAACACCTTAAAGTACCACTACGGCCACTACTGTAACATCTCAAAGTAACACTACGACCACTACTGTAACACCTCAAAGTACCACTAGTACTACGAGAAAACATGTAACACCTGAAAAAGTACCACTACGGCCATCAGTGGAACACCTCAAAGTACCACTTTAAGGAAGACTGTATCACCTCAAAGTAGCACTACGACCATCACTGTATCACCTCATAGTACCACTATGACCACTGCTGTAACACCTCGAAGTACCACTACGACCATTACTGTAACACCTCAAAGAAACACTACGAGAAAGACTGTAACACCTCAAAGTACCACTTCGACCACTACTGTAACACCTCTCAGTACCACTACGACCATTACTGTAACACCTCTCAGTACCACTACGACCATTACTGTAACACCTCTCAGTACCACTACGACCATCACTGTAACACCTTAAAGTACCACTACGAACATTACAAACGTCATTTCAAATTAGTTTCACAAAGTGAGTCGAACGTAAAGCACATACAAATATAGGGGCTTAAAATTATCCAGCTGATACACCAATGACACTGTCATGTGTAATCATATCCATAAGGAGCACTTTTGGAAGACCTCTCAGTGCTACTACGATCACTACTTAAACTTTAAGGAAGACTGTATCACCTCAAAGTACCACTACGACCACCACTATAACAACTCAAAGTGACATTACGACCACTACTTTTAACACCTCAAAGAACAACTACGACCACTACTGTAACACCTCAAAGTAGCACTACGACCACTACTGTAACACCTCAAAGTACAACTACGGCCATCACTGTAACACCTCAAACTACCACTACGATCACTGCTGTAACACCTCAAAGTACCACTACGACAATCATTGTAATAAATCAAAGTACCACTATAACCACTACTGTAACACCACAAAGTACCACTACGAGGAAGACTGTAACAAATCAAAGTACCACTATGACCACTACTGTAACACCTCAAAGTACCACTTCGACCACTGCTGTACCACCTCAAAGTGCCACTACGAGGAAGACTGTATCAACTCAAAGTAGCAATACGACCACTGCTGTAACACCTTAAAGTAACACTACGACCACTACTGTACCACCTCAAAGTGCCACTACGAGGAAGACTGTATCAACTCAAAGTAGCAATACGACCACTGCTGTAACACCTCAAAGTACCACTACCACCACTGCTGTAACACCTCAAAGTACCACTACGACCACCACTGTAACACCTAAAAATACCACTACGACCACCACTGTAACACCTAAAAATACCACTACGACCACCACTGTAACACCTAAGAGTACCAATACGGCCACTACTGTAACATCTCAAAGTAACACTACGAGAAAGGCTGTAACACCGAAAAGTACCACTACGAGAAAGGCTGTAACAAAGTACCACTACGACCATCACTGTAACACCTCAAAGTACCACTGCGACCACTACTGTAACACCTCAAAGTAACACTACGACCACTACTGTAACACCTCAAAGTACCACTACGACCATCACTGTAACACCTCAAAGTACCACTACGACCATCACTGTAACACCTCAAAGTAACACTACGACCACTACTGTAACACCTCAAAGTAACACTACGACCACTACTGTAACACCTCAAAGTACCACTACGACCATCACTGTAACACCTCAAAGTACCACTACGGCCACTACTGTTACATCTCAAAGTACCACTACGAGAAAGACTGTAACACCTGAAAAAGTACCACTACGGCCATCAGTGTAACACCTCAAAGTAGCACTATGACCACTACTGTAACACCTCAAAGCAGCCCTACGACAACTACTGTATCACCTCAAAGTACCACTACGACCTTCACTGTAACACCTCAAAGTACCACTACGAGAAAGACTGTAACACCTCAAAGTAGCACTACGACAACTACTATATCACCTCAAAGTACCACTACGACCATCACTGTAACACCTCAAAGTAGCACTACGACCACTACTGTAACACCTGAAAGTACCACTACGACCATAACTGTAACACCTCAAAGTACCACTACGAGAGAGAATGTAACACCTCAAAGTAACACTAAGATCATCACTGTAACACCTCAAAGTAACACTTCGACCACTATTGTAACACATCTCACTACCACTACGACCATTAGTGTAACACCTCAAAGTACCACTACGAGAGAAAATGTAACACCTCAAAGTACCACTACGAGAGAGAAAGTAACACCTCAAAGTACCACTATGACCACTACTGTAACGCCTCAATATAGAACTACTATTGACGGATCATTGCCATACACTGCGATTGACATTCTTTAACTATAAGAACATTGTGCTTGTTAACCTACTTCTTATTTCTGTCTCTGGATTAAAACATGCGCGCATCAGCTTCGAGGGGTTTGAAAGAGAAGACAAACAGCAGAAACACGTTTTAAAAATATCAAAGGATAAATATATTTTTAAATAGAATTAAAACCTGCAAAAGGTGACTTCGGTGGTGTGTTAGTTGAAACAGGCAGGATTAAAAGAAATGTAAACGTATTACAGCTCGTCATCATCTATATCGATTACCCAAAGCATTGACTTGGAACTGGGAACTGACTGAACATAAAAACCGATCTGTGGTTTTCAAATGAATAAAATAGTTTGTCTGAGGTGTTACAGTATATTATATTACTTTAGGCACCGCAAAAGACCGAACCATTTTCATATGAAATCAGCAGAAGTGAGGTGAATATTAGTGAGATATGTACTGAACTTTTAGGTTATGTTAGGCATGTGCATGTGGTGTGTAATAAAGGCATGCGCAATGTGATATTGTAGTTAAACAGAAAGGTCTGGGTAGGCATGGGTCGTTATATAAGGATGTGCAACGTGATAGTGCTGTGAAAAAGAAGGGTGTGGTAGTCGTGGTGATGTTGGAGTAATATAAGGATTATAAACGAAATGACAGATACATGGGTTTTCTGCATTCACGACTCACGTTGGATACACTTCCCATCCTTGAAGAATAAATCTGCCTGACATGTGCAGGTGTTATTGATACAATCAACGTTAACAACACATTCGCTGTTGTTGTTGCATCCTTCGCCCACCTGTACTCCTGTATAACGGACATACGGTAAAGACAATCAAACAGGGTCATCGTCGGTACAACGTTAACATGCTGTGCAAGATACATGCATGTGTCACTTTATAAACTTGTGTACTTTTTGTTAGGAAAATTTATACATAGATTGTTGTAACATGTTTTGATATCAGCTGGTTTTTTTCTACCGAAGGAGAATATTACATATCACGAAAGAAATATTTTCACGTCTTTGGGCAAATCATAAACTTTTTTTCCTGCATGCACAGATTAACACAAATACGATCAAATTACACGAACATGTAAGAACATATTTCAGTACAATAATAACAATTGCAATGAAACCAATTGTTCGTAGTAAAAGTTATTAATGGTTTCATATCATGTCAGTGCATTCGGCAGTGTGTCAGAAATTAGGATGAGTTTGTGTACTAAGATAGTTTCTCTTTCCAGTCGCAATAACTTACTGGCTTCACATTGGTGATCCTTCTGGT
The DNA here is from genome assembly GCF_022045235.1 of Haliotis cracherodii. Taxonomy (NCBI): domain Eukaryota; kingdom Metazoa; phylum Mollusca; class Gastropoda; order Lepetellida; family Haliotidae; genus Haliotis; species Haliotis cracherodii. The sequence goes on from NW_027266286.1 coordinate 12,964,894, forward strand.
AGTAATCTCCAGGGCATGTACATACCGAGTAATTACACGTAGATGGCGCCATACAACGCGTGTCATTTGTACAATTGCCGCCAACTGGTATTGCTTGGAACAAACATAAACCACATAAAGCATATTATACAATTCACCACTCGGCCAATGACTTTAGACTGATTCACATTGTCTATATAAACATGATTAAGGTAATCATTTACGCAAGTACATTACTAACTCTCCAAAACGTAGGGGATGCTTACCAGTGGGTGGGTGGTGGTATTTTATCGAAAAAAAACAAATTATGCTTCAACTGTTGATAAAATATAGAAATTGTCTGCCTCGAAAATTACATTGTCACTGGACAGTACTAAAAAAAACACCAATTGGCGCTAATAGCCATGCTGGTCCACGTTTTGGCTTTCAAGAAGTTAGCTGTCGTGCCCACTGTGCATGTATCGTAACTGGTTCCCTCCAACAGCACCAGGTTGCAGTGGCCAGCCATGAGCCCTGACCGTTCACACACAGAGCACGCCTGGGACATGATCATGAAATCGCCGTGTACGCCGACATCAAAGGCCCCGTGCTACGTTAGCAGAACTGAGCCAGACTTACAAGGGGAGTGGACAAAACTCAAATTGTCATTGGGGATCATGCCACGCCGTACAAAAACAAATGTTTGACAAATCGTGGCGGAATCAGTCAAGTCATCTCAAAGGTTCACATTTTGTACTACATTCCCCTATCATTTTTCATTGTTGTTTTCAGTTTCAATTCACACCAACATGTCCTGTTATTTGTCACGTTGCACCCGGGTCTTCCTATGTCGTATCCACCATTAGCATCACTCAATATACACTCTCTATGTTTCTGTAATCATCTGTTTTCCAATATTCCCCACTGTATTTTAGGAGAGTATTGTTTACTTTGTATTTGTCAACAGCTGTAGTGTAATATTGCAGATACTGGCCCACTTGGACAAAGCACTCGTGTCGTTACATCGATCAGACCTTGGATTTATCGCTGTAGGCCAGCGGGTTGAGGATATATATACATACACACAGTGAGTATTGGGCCGGTTGTGTAACTCCGATGTTAATAACAGGTCAACTCCTAACCATCTGTCAACTACTTGGTCAACGAGTCGAAACGTACGTCAACAAGCGTTAATTAGTGGAAACCAGTTAAAAATACACAATTATCTCCTTACATACGTGGTTGACCTTTCGGTTATTATCTGTTCCAGAATGAAAACATTACCATGGTATTAGTTAATCACTTCGTTAAATCTTATCTTTGAGTTTAGACGCTGTTAATGTTAAAACCAGTCGAAAAAGACACATGTTGTTAAGCTATATCGGCTATGCACATCACACATCCGGCGTGTTTGATGTGAGCAATGTGAATGTATATACGTTTCTCTGTCTCTTTTCTTTCCTTTCTGTCATTTGATTTATTAACTGTAAATAATCATACATGTAAATCTATGGGAGAGGGCGTTCTAAGTTGTGATAACTTGTGCCCAATCCTTTTCATGAGAATAAAATGTGTTTAAATTTTAAAAAATCTACACCTCCGGCGTCTAAGACAACTTCGAATCCGAGTCCGTGTTCCTCTTGTGGATTAAGAGAATTTGTCAAGATGGGGTCAATTTCATTCCGTATTTTTTTAAGAAAATTAGAGCAACCAAGGGAATTTTGATGAATGGTGACACTTGAAAAATTAGTCAAAAAGAGATTACCATGAAAATATAAATTGTCATTGCAAGAAAAACAGCTTCCATTTGGCGTAAGGTGCAAAATAGCTGTGAAAATTATATGAATGGACCACTGAAAACCGGTGATAACACCAGGTGTTCGCGAAAGGGGTAAACATGTTCTGCCATACAGGTAGCACCCGCCATTCACACAATGTGCATTAAGTAAGTAAGTATGTATTGCCTGACGCCACACAGCAGTACGCCTGCCATGCGACGGGGCCTGTGAACAAACCAGACAATCAAGTGTTTTATGAACCAGATAAAACAGTTCTATGGACTATGATTAACAGTATAACGGTACATATCGAGACTATAGACAACATGAAGAAAACAAATACCAACAATAATTAGAACTACTGGCACAGATTTAATAAACACTAAATAGATATTAGGGTTTTATGGTGAGCTCCTAGCTGTGGGACATGCAGCACTGTACCTCCAGTATATGTTCCCAGCATACACCAGGTTGTCCGTCATGCTGTATAAATGTGTTGCTCGTGAGTGAGTGATTCGTTCAGCTGCGCACTGGACAGTATTTTTGTTATATCATAGGTGTCGACTAAATGATGGAGAGTTCTAACCTGACACAAGTCGTTATATATATAAATTTCATCAGGTGCAGAGTCAAGATATTCGTGCTTGTCAAAACTTTTTTATATATATACACAGTAAACTACAGTTATAACGAACATGCTAATAACGAACTGACCGATATAACGAACTTATTTTTTAGTCCCGGCCATTTGTTGTATATATGCAGAATATATGCTTATAACGAACTACGGTTATAACGAACTAAAATTAGTGGTCACTTTGAGTTCGTTATAACCGTATGTATATTCTAAAAGATAATTATCTGCTAAGTCTACTCACTCATGAGCAACACATGTTGGCTAATGTTGAACTCTCGACACGACAATATATAATCATTCCGGACTCCTAACTTGCTCATACATCTTTTGATCACATCCTGGTTAGCTTTTGTTAGTATGTATTTTATCTGTGATGCGTAGTTTCAATATTAGGACAGTGTGACTGTAGTACAATGGTTTATATGTCAGGAATTGTAAATAACACGAAACATGTAAATATCCTATGTAATAGATGCATCACTAAAAGTAAAAAGAAATGACACAAATGCACAACACATAGCTGTAATGTGAATAGTATTGTACAAACGTACATATTAGTACATGTAAGTAAAAGATATATGCGTCCCAATATGTAATACATGGTGATTATTGTCATCCTGTTTAAAAGAACGGAGAAAGTGACATGTATCCATTTGGGCTTTATCGACTTAATGAGTAAATATGTTGTATATTTGTACATTCTGTATATACTTTGTTATCGTGTTTATAACATAGACACGTATGTATGGTCATGCACGTGCATTACCCACTCACAAGGCACACACTGTGTTCCCAGCCTGTAGGAGCCGTACGCGCATGTACACCGACTCATGATACAGAAGGCACCACGCCCACACTCCCGACTCAAGCGGCACCGACCTTACAATCAAGCACACGTTGTCATAACCTGGCATGTGGACAATGCGAAGGAGCAAATTACACGAGGTGGATGGGGGGTTAATCCCTTTCCTTTATTGCCATTTATTGCGAATAACGGATTAAGATCAATGGTAGATGTTTAAGATCAACCAATACCTGACGACAACTTGAATTTAGAGCCCTGTACTGTTCTCCAGATGGTCTCTTGGCCATGGCATATGATGAGTGAGTGAGTGAGTGAGTTTGGTTTAGCGTCGTTTTTAACAGTATTTCGGTCAAATCGCGGCGTGTCAGCTTAATATGGGAGGAAAGCCCGAAGTGATGCAGGCCTCAGACGTTTACCACTTCGGTGAAACCCACGAGCACGGGTATGGTGCTGGCAAACCTTGAGGAAACATAATCGGGGCGAACCGGGTTTCGAACCCACTATCATAGGTTTCTGGCGTGCCAAGGGACGCAACTCTGCACAGTGAATCGCTGCGGCTAAGACGACTGGGTCACCCGTTCCCCCTATCATATGATGAGAAAAGTGAGAGTATGGTTTTACTCCGCTTTTAGCAATATTCCAGCAATATCATGGCTGGGGGCACCAGAAATGGGTTCACATATTGTTCCCATGTGGGGAATTGAACCCGGTCCTTCGGCATGACGAGCGAACGCTTTAACCACTAAGCTGCCCCACCGCCCCTAAGATGCGAAGAAGCAGACAATAATTCTAAGGGTAGTCAATTTCACTCATGATAATGGAACAGTCACTAAATATGTCATCACATAATCATTTCGGTTTCTATATGTCAATTAGTGTATTTCCCTGGAGACAGTTGGATTCGAAATGCTGCATTGAAGATATTTCGTTAGTTTTTGCCAGAGTACAAGTACTTACATATAAAGACATATACTTACATATAGTTTGAACACAATATTTTTAAACGTTTACCTGCACGCGTTGGATGTACTTAAAATGCAGATAGATGCAAAGTTGTTCATGAATTATTAATGACAAACATAGAATTCTTTCTTACTCAGATGACATGGAAGCAGTAACTAGGCTGTACTATTTTATACTGTCACTGAGCGATATTCAAATGGACTTAAAAAGTCATGAAGGGCGCGGAGTATCTATAAATTCTAGTCGATAGCCGGGTGTATTGCTTTAGCATCAGGTTTACATCAGGTGTACAACACAGAAGGGCTGACAGTACCCTGACGGGTATTACGACACATGCGGAAGGCAAACAGTGTGGTGTGTGGGCCTACCTGGGGGTGTCGTCGTGGGAAATGGTGGTGGTATTGTTGTTGTTGGTGGTGAGGATTGCGATGTTTGGGTTGTTGTCGTCTCAGGAGATGTAAATGGTGAAGCATCTGTCTCAGCAGATGTAGATGTTGAAGGATCTTGTATAGTAGTGGTTGACATTGGTGAAGTAGTGTCTGTAGCCTCCATCATAGACGTGGTACTGCCTGGGGTATCTGTTGTCGTGTCTTGAAGCGTTGTTATGGTCAGGTACACAACCTGTAAACAACATAACAAGATTTAACTAATCATGTTTGGCAGTATCTCCATCCATGACGTCAGTGCTGGCAACGGATCTGAATACTATTGGACATTATTTATATATTTATTTGCTGAAAGTAGATTGAATGAGTGGGTTTGTTTTACGCTGCTTCCAGCAATATCCAAGTAACATGTCCTTGAATGGGGTATATTTAAAAAAATATTTGACAGCCAGGTACAACCAATCCTTACGTATGCATCGGAAGTGGGGGGATTCCAAAGATATGTTGGTTTTGAGAAGATACACAAGACAACAAGTAATTGTGTTCTAAATGTTAGACCTCAAACACAAAATGTGTATGGCGAATGCGTCCGTTTTCCAAGTTTTATTTTTCAGCTGCTCACAGTATCAAATACTGGCTAAAACTATTGTCAATGCACAAAGAGCGTTTACCTAGAAAAGCTTAAGACATATTTTTAAACGTTATTACATATAGACTATACCGGACATAAAACTGGGCTCCCGAAATGAGACATTTGATTCTCTCGTATGGATGTGGGTTTGTTTGGCTGTCACAGATTGTTGGAAATCCGTTTATTTCATATTTAAGAAACGTGCAATAGATATTTTTTAATGAATCTTGGAGAACGGTCCTTGAAGGTAGTCCAAGGTATTAGCTGGAATACTGCTAAAAGCGGCGTAAAACCATACTCACTTACTCACACACTCAACCACACGGAAGTAATTCAATAACATTTACCAAATAAAAAGTATTTAAAGTTACATTAAGAACCAAAACGCATAATATAATTAACATATGCATGTGTAGCATTAGTTTAGTTTCTGTATTGACACTTTAAGCAAGTAGAAACATCTGGACGATCAGCTGCAATGTAAGCGGAATATAGTCAACCTCCTGTGTGTTAGTGTGTTAAAGTCAATACAAAATGCCGGTTTCATTTAGGTTTCATTTCATGAGTCACCGTTTCCTTGATTTTCAGTCGAAAACAGTATCCCAATCAAAGTCGTTTCAAGTTGTGCAAGGGCAGTTTCCTTTCAACGCCATCTCAACAAGGAAATAAATTGAAGTATTGCACCATCATCTGTCAAGTGACTTGGTGTTAAAAAAAGTATGGTGTGTTTCTTGTATATGTGTGTGCTTATCACCCGTATCACGACCAGCAGTAACTCATATGGTTGAAGGGGACACGGGTGGCCAAGTCGTCTAATGCGCCGCGATTTGGTGTGCAGAGTTGTATACTTTGGGCACGCCAGAAACCTATGATTGTCGGTTCGAATCCCGGTTCGCCCCGATTATGTTTCTAGATTTGTCAGCACCATACCCGTGCTCATGGGCTTCACCGAAGTGGTAAACGCCTGAGACCTGCATCATTTCGGGCTTTCATCCCACATTAAGCTGACACGCCGTGATGTAACTGAAATACTGTTAAAAGCGGTGTTAATCTCAACTCACTCACTAATCATGACTGACATGGCTAATGGTTAGAAATGTCAACTGGGTAAGCCACATATCCTACACAGCCTACGTATCCCTGACCGAGGGTCATTGTCATGTCGGGCGGAAGCTGATAACAGCCAGCAACTCCTAATCTGACGTCAACATCCGGATGCTAGAACGGGATGAATATTACATTGTATTGTAGCCCGTATTACTGAATCTAGACAAACATACCAAAATAGTTTACTCTTCCTCGTTGCACGGACATGTAACTGACTCAAATCAATTGTGACATTTGTAGATATATTCCATTGACTGAAGTTTTACATCAGATAGTTTCCATGGCTTCTACGCATTCGGTGTTTTATGCCTTTTATTATATTGTGTGAGATTGTTGAAATCAAAGGAGTGGATATATACATATGTACTCTGCAGAAATAGAAACTCAAAAGTAGTAAATTCGCAAATATCTGACAGAGTCCAGCCGACATCCATACAAAATTAATAACCCAAATTAAGTCATCAGCCACGACTGGTGGAAGCCCAACGCAACAACAGCATCAGGGAAAGAATCTTTAGCTGTAGCGAGGTTTTTCCACGTAGCACAAAGCACCATTACAAGACTGTGAAACCGTTATCAGACGCACGGGATAACACGTGACCTTTCCACATCCGGTCGACCAAGTATCATACGGCTACGTCACTTACGTGAAAGAACCGCAACGGCTCTAAAACTACGGCAATACCAGAATTGCGTAGGATATCAACCCAGACAGTGAGAAACTGTTTACGCTCTGAAGGTATTCGCGCTATACGACCAGTTGGAGGTTTCATTTTCTCGGACCTGCACGGAAATAGTCACTGGGGGCTAAGTCTGGGCTGTAGGCTGGGTGATTTAACTGTTCGAATTCACATTCACATATGGCGGCCTGTGCAATTCTCGACTTGTGAACCGGAGCGTTGTCATACAAAAGTAGAATGCCACGTGTTAACATCCCACGGCGTTTCTGGCGAATAGATTTTCGCAATTCTTTCATTGCATTAGCATAATACTGTCCATTGATTGTAGTTTTTAGTGGCATGTAATCAATCAGTAATATGCCTCTTGCATCCCAAAATATGGTGGACATTACCTTGCCAGCCGATGGTTGAGTGCGAAACTTCATCGGAGGCGGAGAATACGGGTGCTACCATTGCACGGATTCAAATTTAGTTTTTGTGTCTCAGAGGTGGATCCATGTTTCATCAAATCCAGGAGGTCTCGACAACTTCCAATTCTCTGATGGCGGTCTTGAGCTCTGAGGTTTCTAGGTACCCATCTTGCCGATACCAAGATGCGTCATGAATAATGGTGACAACAGTTCCAACTGATGTTTTAAACTCCCTAGAAAATTCAGATACTTTCACTTGTCGGACAGACAAAGTTCTTCTTTCCATAGCAGCAATGGTTTCAGGTTGGGTGGCATCTGAAGGCCTGCCTGACCTTGGGTCATTGTCTATGGACTCCCTACACCTTTTAAACTGTAGAGACCAACAGCAATCTGTGGAATAGTCAGGAGCATCCTTACCCATCACTTTACATATGCGATCATGGATTTCTTTTGCTTTGCATCCCTCCTTTATAAGGAACTTTATTACAGCGCGTTGTTCATGTTTGAGAGAATCCATGATTGTGACCACCCTTAGGCGAATGGAGCCATCACATCTAACTTATTGTTGTGTCTGGAACTTGATATGACACGTGTCAACCGGATGTTATGACTAGTGTCACACCTGCCACAAGTTGACATTGTTTGTGTGAACACAAATGCCCAAGATGCAAAACTTATTGAACGCCCCTCGTATGTATTACTCGGAACATAATGAAACACGAATTTTCCACGAAGTGCTCGGTTGACGTTATGATGCGCTTATTCTAAACCTTATATCACGGTGTTCTCATAAACTTTACTTTGATGCTATATGTAGCTTTTGTCCACCGACATAACACTGTCAAACGTTATAGTTGTATAATTCACAATTGCCTGCCTTGTGATTATGTGTGCCCACTTACAGGAAGGAACCACTAGGCGTTACATCACCAGCACTGTAATAGCCACATGTTGGGAGTTGATACAATGAGGGGATTATGTCCTTTTATAACCCAACAGTTGGGTCATTTTTACGTCTCGATGTGGTGATGTAACCGAGTGGTTGAAGTGTTCGAGTCTTTCTCTGTTACTCGCTTGTTTGTTTGGTTGGTTGATTGGTTGGTTGGTTAGGTGGCTGGCTGGTTGGTTGGTTGGTTGTTGACAACCCGTCGGGATACGATGACAGGCAATATCTAACAGAGTGTTGCCTTACAAAATTGGTCATCAGCGGAAACATGCCACGACTGGTGGAAGCCCAACGCAACAACTCCATCGGCCGACTGCAAACAGGGGAATAAACTTTAGCTGTAGCCAGTTTTTTCCATGTAGCACCAAGCACCATTACAAGACTGTGAAACCATTATAAGACAAACGAGACAACACGTGGCCTTTTAATATCTGGTCGACCACGTATCATACGGCTGCGTCACTTACGTGAAGGAGCACTGTTTGAAGCTGATGTAGAGCGATTCTTGCAACAATTTGTGGCTGTAGATAATACCCGGATTCACCGCGTCCAGCCCAAACAAGAATCAATACAGTGGAAGCATTTGACATCTCTCGTCTCAAAGGACGGTAAAAAATGTCCCATCGGCTGGACAGGTTATGGTCGAGGTTGTCATCATGTTGGGTTATCTTCCAAAAGATCAGACAATAAACGGAGCATATCACTTCCGGGATGAAGACAGGACTAATAGACTAATTTGAAATGAAGTGTGCTCTCTTCCATCAGGACAATGTGCCATATTCTCCCGATCTGGCTCCGTCAGCCAGCCATCTTTTTTCCCGAACATGACGACAGCTCAAGCCAGAACCTTTTTCAACTTTTACGATGGCATCATAGCAGCTGTGGAAGACTTTTTGGACAGCCAAAAGAAGGAATTCAAAGAAACCGGGATACAATCTGTTCAAAACCGTTGTGTATCAATGTGGAAGGGGATAAGCTTGAAAAATATCTCCTTTTCCTCGTCACACGATGAGAGAAACATGATATTTCACGAGACACATGGAATATCCAATTTATTGCATACTTTTTGAAAAATTGTCTCATTACAAATGTAAAACCTTGAAATGTAAATTATCCCTACCTAACACACAGGGACGGTTCACCACACCTTGTATCTGCGACTTAAAAAGGAGTTACGTGTTTACAACATCTTTAAAGATATAAACAAAAATATCTAGAAATATTTAGGTTCACGAAAAATTCTTTATCATACATTTAGTTATGATTATATACAAAATCAACTTTATCCAAAAATATTCTTGAAAACTACGAGACAGCTGTTGGAAGTGAAAGAAACATGCTGGTCAAGTAACAAAAAATGGCGCTTTGCGAAACCAAGTCCCGATTAAATAAGACATTTACAGTTTATCACGAAATAATTTCTAGAGAATAAGAAATGACAAGAAGTGATATTAACTCCACAAATAACCACATTTTGCCATGTCAATGTGATACTAACGTAACAAGGACGTCATCAGTTTGTGTCCCTTGGGCACGCTAGAAACCTATGATTGTGGGTTCGAATCCCAATTCGCCCCGATTATGTTTCTCGAGCGTTTCACCTGCATCACTTTGCGCTTTCCTCCCACATTAAGCTGAAACGCCGCTATATAACTGTAATACTGTTTAAAGCGCCGTTAAACCCAACTCACACAACCACTCAACTTAAAAAACACAGTCTTTCCCCCCTAATTATATATTAAAAATGTCCAGGTCTTTAGCCCACGGACCGCCTCCGTGGTCTAGTGGTAGAGCGTCCGCCTGGAGAGCGGAAGGTCCGGGGTTAAGACGTTAAAAGAATATACTTGTTGTTACCCTGTCTGGCACTCGGCATTTAGGGGCTAAAACAAGGACTGGTCGGCTCGGAGTCAGTATACTGTGTCTGAGTGGGGTACTCATGTTAAACTGCGGCATGGTATCTCAGTGAGCTAGCACTATAAATCGGCATCAGTCCGGACTAGTACAAGCAGCCACACAAACACACACACGTACATGCACGTCGCTATATAAGTGCAATAATCTTGGACGCGACGTTAAACCCCATTTCACCTCACCTCACCTTTAGCCCACGTCTTTCAATGTGAGGCTCGGAACATAACAATCACCACTCGTATTTATAACAAAAGCGTGTTCTCCAAACTGGCCTTATGTCTGTATTATCATCGTTAACGTTTAATGTTTATCTTCGTAAGCAATAATACCACATGAACTACTTTATGATCGTGTCAACATACAATTGTGGTTTATGTCGGAGATTACATTACCAAAATCACGAATGTACAGTTTCAATGTGTTTGTTTGTTTGTTGTTTAACGCCGCACTCATCAATATTCCAGCTATTTGACGGTGGTCAGTGATTGACATCATGAGCATCGATCCACGAAATTGGGATACGATGACATGCATCAACCGAGCCTGACCTACGGATCACGTTAGTCGCCTCTTACGACAAGCATAGATGGCTTTTAAGACAAGCATGATTTGTTGAAGGCCTATACCACGCCAGATCTTCACGTGTTTGTACAGTTTCACAAAATGTTAATCTTCCTCAGATAACCGGGTATTATTTTCAGATTATTTAAGTCAACACAATATGCATGTAGTGAGGCCAAGCACTCATGAAACCCACCGTGCATTCATGGCTTAACAACAGCAAACACGCCGCCCCGATGTAGTACAGGAAGTAATTTGTGTAAATCTATGGAGACTGTATAAACGAGATAAACTATAAATCAGTTCTCTCCTTTCATGGTTCAACAGGGACAAATAGTGTATTCAGGCACTAAATCATTGGTACATTTGACACTTGAATAGGCGTGTGCACAATAATGCAGAAATAACAAACAAAATATCAACGAGTGTTATCATATATGGCACTTGCCTACGATGAATAGTTCCCCATTTGTCCGTCTGACAAAATCAATATATTATATTACAGAAGTAAATGCAGTGTGCTTTGCGGTAAGTCGCTGTAAGTATGTTTATAATAGATAATCTTAACTAGCATTTTCATGTTGATATTACTTAACTTTTTGTGTAACTAAGCATAATGAGTACATTTATTGATAGACTGGAGCTATTTACCCGTAAATTAAAGTTCTGCACCAAACAGCACATGTATGAATGTATGTCTGTATGATGAGGTGAGTAATTAGAATATATATTTTAGGGTTATTGTATATACCTAAGAATGTACACATTGATGTAATATGTTACACTGTAATTATGTTATATATATTTATATTCAGGTGTGTCCCGGGAAAGCAAATGTCTGATGTTGTGACACCATAGGGCACAGTGCCATACACCTGGTGAGGACATTTATATTTTGTATGTATTTATAGTGATATGTACTGAAATTGTGTGTTATGTATTAATGCATTTATCATCATTCTCCTATTATTGATAAACTATGTTTGTCAATTTATTATATGATAAATCTCCTGTAATATTTAGAGTATAGTAGGACAAAACTAATCATGCTAATTACGATTGATCATAACAATGTATATAATCATATTTAAGATTCTAATATTTGTTAATTAGTTATAATGTAATGATTTATTTGTATGTGTACTGTGCATATTTTAACTCTGTGTATTTATTTTCACAGGGCCTGTTTTATTTATGTATTAAAACAACTGGCATCCACAAATCAACCTGCGTTTCGTGATTCATTCACATAAACCACTCCGGTCACATAAGTATATACAATGAAGATGAATGCGATACGTACTGGTATAGCAACATAGTTTAACAGCTCCATATATGTATTCAACCAGTCTGTCCTATGTACCCCAATCATATTTAATAGGAAACGTCAACGCTAGAGAATATTCAGTTTCGATTTTCTGACAAGCAAAATTCACAAGGCAAAATAGTTGTGAACATTATATGAAAGTAAGCGATGACACGAGGTCTTCGCTAAAATTGGAAGTAAGCTTGGTCATAACTGATGCATATGTCGCGTCTCCTGTCAACACCAATGAAATAATGATGTCCCCACATACATCTGTGTGGTTTAGCCTTAGGCTGTGACACGCTTTGGCACATTAATCAGGAATACTGATTACCGATCAAGCTAGTAAATCTGTGCGTTAATATACATGTGTAACTGAGGAATGTCACTTACATATGCCACATACAAGCAAGTGAAGTCTTTTGCGTTGTGCTAAACACACTTACGTTTTAGTGATATGAGAACAAACATCATTCTATTATGTATTTTCTTAATTAGTGATTCGGTGCATGCTGTGTGAATGACAATATAAAAAGTGAAACAAAACAAATTATACTTTATCAATACATAGTCAATGTATCTCGACGTAATATGGTCCATTAGTAAAACTTTTACGAAAACAGCAACCCAAATTACAACAGTGAATACATCGTAGCCATATTAAGTATGTTGAGTGGCCTACTGATAAGGAAGCAAGCTCGGTAAACAGAATACGAGTCAATATCGCGCCTTGTCGTGCCCCCGACACCAAGAATCATTTCATGGCTATAGAAACTAAAGAAACCATGTACTCACGAGTAATGCTGTGTACATCAACAGGCGAACTGAACCATCCATTGTGAAAAGTTTTCCCGAATTAATATCTGGCAAGGCACATAATAATTCCGCTAGTTAGGGACACTAAATGTACAGGTCGTCCGGCGATGTTTCGAGTCATTCTTCCCTACGTCCCGTTAGTCATGTTTCCTTCTCGCCACCCTCGCCGTTCATTTACTTCCTGATACGAGCAATGCATTAACGCGATGTTCTACACTCGGTTTCGTTTGCCGCATGTTACGTACAGTTTTCTGTTTGAGACTTTTGACTGTAAAAACCGTATCAATACTTCCGTGTATGGGGTCATGGTCATAATTAAATCAGTTGAATAATAACGACAGGATTCACCAGTACTATTCTGTTAATGAATACAGTTGAATCAACACTGCCACGCTAGGGATCCCAGTTGATACATATGTATTATAATTGGTACACACGTTTATCACGAATGTCTGAAATCATGTGTGTATCATCAGTCTTCTAGATATTAAGGTTGGACTACATGGTACTCAGACATCGACATCAGGTCCACCATGCGGTGAAACCCACTATCACAAGTATGGTATTGATAAATGTAGAAACATTTGTTCGGGAAATTCAACCCCACGATCATAGTTTTTTGTCGTGCCCAAGGGACGCAACTCTGCACAGCCTGAGACGACTAAGTAAATGGGTTGCATGGCCTGCCCTATGGTAGCACCCGTCACTCCTACAATTTGTATTAACACGTAAGTGTTTGTTTGTTGCTTGGTGCCGAACAGCGATACTACAAAACAATCCAAATAATAATTATTTAGTGATGGATGCCAACAAGCTCATGTTAACATGAAACAGCTGATATCTAAGAAGCGTTCTTAAAGAATACTTATTAAGTAAACTAAACCGTGCTATGATAGTGTTGCAAATATGCAAAGTTTTTAAGTTGCATAAAATACGGAAAAGACATAAATTAAACAATAATAATTTCAAACTTGTTTATTCACACACACGCCCACACACATACACCAACATTCATACCCACACTCATACCCCCCGACCACCCCACCCCCGCACACACACACACACGTGCGCGTGCCACCCATCCCCCACATACATACATACATGCATGCATCCATCCATCCATCCATACATACATACGAGGTAAGGTGGAATGAGGTTTAATGTCGCGTTCACGATTCTCACACTTACATAGCTTGTGGGGGGGGGGGAGACAGGCAGACACAGAGAGGGACAGACAGACAGAGAAACAGAGAGGGCGAGAGATATATGATATATTTTCTGAAGTTTTGCAGGTTTAGCCGTGACACAATGGAGGCCACTTTCCTTTTGCGGAAATCAAGTATCCATTTAGGATATAATTAGCTTTCCATATGATATATTTTTAGAGTTGGATTTTTTCTTTGTGTTTGTGTTCTTTGTATTTTCGTGGCAACATACAATGCCGGTCAAAAGAAAGTATGCACCGATGTTTCATGGTGTCTTAAAATGAAACAAGAAATGGTTATTCGATGGTGCTGGTTTTGATACGGTGATCATAGTTGTGTTTTACATTCTAGTAACGTTTTGATAACGTTTGTAATTAATTGGTCAAGTCCACTTTCCAAGTGTATATAAGTGTTCTCTGTGGAAACAGGCATGGTTTCATCTCTCATTAAGGTGAGGTGAGGTGAGGTGAGGTGAGGTAAGATGAGGTGGGGATAAACGTCGACTTCAACAATATCACTTATAGAGCGACATGCATGCACGTGTATGGGTGACTGCTGGTACTAGCCCCGAGTAATGTCGGTTTTACATTCCTAGCCCACTGAGATACCATGCTCCACTCCGACACCGTGTACTGACTACGAACCGTCTTGTGTTTGTCTTTTATGCATTCTTTCGTCAATGAACCTATTGGCTTCGGATCTGTGTGTACCCGAGAGAAATAACATCATGAAAACAGTGCAACAGTATTATTTAAGAGTCACCTAAACTGAACAAGAACGCAGTAAAAGCGATGTTTTTATTTCCAGTTTAAATACATGCTTTCTAGACATACGTGTATTATGTGAACTAAATAGAAAGGTAGTTATAGACATACAAAGCAGCAATAGTTCAGCAAGTCTTTCTTACAGTTTATGTACAATAAAACTAAGTAATTCTTAAAACCTGGACAAGGCGACTTACGTCGTCGGGGTACGATAATACTCATCAACCAGGATACCGAGGCTGGCCACCAGATGTATATATTTACCTCATACAACAAGCATAAAATGGGGATTGTGGACTTATTCAAAACCGGGGGAAACACATAAACATACATCACTCTAAACTTAGTTAAGATTTGCCAACATATCAACACATTTTAGCACGTTTCCATAAAAATATATCTATATATGTACATTGATATATAACACGTCCTGTTGTTTTATATTTACAGCGATGTTGCGAAACTACTTGAAATTGAATTTTCCGAAATTCACTTCATGCACATTACATTTTTTATGCATTTAATTTTTTTTCTTCATTCCTTCTTTATTCATCTCAGGAGGTACAGCATATATATACATGTCATGTCTATAAAATTGTTGTACATGGTATTCAAGAAGTGTCCAGCATATATATACATGTCATGTCAATAAAATTGTTGTACATGGTATTCAAGAAGTGTCCAGCATATATATACATGTCATGTCAATAAAATTGTTAGACATGGTATTCAAGAAGTGTACAGTTTTATATACCTATAAATTCTTACATACATACATTTAAAATACTGTATAAATGTGGTTTACAGACTGGGATTCATACAAAGTGTGGAAGAAAGCCCAGACACTTAAAAAGTGTCTAAATGACATTACCTTTGTAGCATTGTGATTATATAATTCTCTCATGTTGTATGTGTTCAAAATGTGGCATTAATCTTTTCCTACATTGTCTGTATATAAAATACTGTATAAATGTGGTTTACAGACTGGGTTTCATACAAAGTGTGGAGGAAGGCCAGACACTAAAAGTGTGATTATATAATTATCTCATGTTGTATGCGTTCAAAATGTGGCATTAATCTTTTCCTACATTGTCCGTATATTACTTGTTTTGTTATTAAAAGTACAATATTTAATGGGTTGTTGTGTTCGCCTTGAAATCCAAACAAAACATTTTCCCTGTCTAAATCAATGGTTCCTTCCACAACGGTTTTTATCCAAATGTTCAGTTTCTCCCAAATCTTTCTTACATGTTCACAATCATACAACATATTGATTATAGTTTCCGGTTGATTTGTACAGAAAGTACACAAAGGAGAGTCAACATATCCAATATATATATAATATAAATATTTGTTAGTTGTAAAAATGTAGTAAATAATCTTAAACTGAAACCATCTTATATCTTCTCTTTGAGTGCATATCATTTTATATCCAACTTAATATGTGAGGTTTGTGGTTAACATTTAATTCAAGGGCGACAACCCGTCCTGGAAAGTTTCTCGGTACTCTTGTGTTGAGGTAATCGATATCAGCGCAGTGTGACTTGTCACAGATGTATTGGTTGGTTGGTTGGTTTGTTGTTTAACGCCGCACTCAGCAATATTCCAGCTATATGACGGCGGTCTCTAAATAATCCAGACAATCCAGTGATAAATATCATGAGCATCGATCCATGCAATTGGGATCGATGACATGCATCAACCAAGTCAGCGAACCTGACCACCCGATCCCGTTAGTCGCCTGTTACGACAAGCAAAGTCACCTTTTACGGCAAGCATGGGTCGCTTAAGACCTATTCTACTCCGGAATCTTCACGGGTCTCTTGTGTTGAGGTAATCAATATCAGCGCAGTGTGACTTGTCATAGATGTATTGACAGTGGGACATGGCCAGTTGGAATGCATCGATAGTATATTACTTTACTTCCTCATATATATGCAATTCTTCATAATCCTCTTCGGGGACGTCTCTGCCCTGTCTGTCTACAGCAGGGGAGAGGTAATACGGGTTTACCGAGTCATAACCGTTCTGTGGGTTAATGTCATCCCTTCTGTAGCGAACAGCGTACCGATCCCTGCCATCCGGTACGTGTCTTTGGTGGTTGTGGGTGTTCCGGTTTCTACGGAAGAGATAATTGTCATGGGAATAAAGAGCAATTAGAAAATAAAGTGTTTTCAATGTGTTACTGTCAATATAAAGTGAGTGAGTGAGTATGATTTTATACCGCATTTAGCAATTTTTCAGCAATATCTCTTCGGGGGACACCAGAAATAGGCTTCACACATTGTACCCAAACTACAGGTGGATGTTGAGCTGATGATAACATGTTCCCCTTTGCATCCAGGCACGAGGCGTGCCATCAGTGTGGTGCAATAACCACCGACTCTCGTCAGACCAATGACACCTCCTCCATGACCTCAAGTTCCAGTGTGCTCGAGCCTGTCCACGGTCTTAACAGCCCCTCGCGTGTTGGCGTGAGAGGAGTGGATTTGCTATTGGTCTTCCGGCCCTTCTGGCCCTTAATCCTGCTGCATTTAATCGACGCCCTATAATGCTAAGGGACACTGTTGTGGGTAGGCCAGTGGTGGCGAAGAACAGTGCAAGTTGAAGTTGGCAGCCGTTTTGCCTGGCGAACATCGACCATGTCCTCCCTGGCACTGATCTTCCGTAGACGTCCTGATCTCGGCACGTCCCTCACTTGTCCAGTCAATGTGTGTTTGTGAATGTGTTGAATGATTACAGTATTTTAATGTTCAACATGGTGCCAATATCCCGACATGACATGCTAGTGTAGTGCCAATAATATGCCATCTTTGATTTTCTTGGATCGTACGTATTTCAGTTACAATCATCCAGACAGACTTTCAAATTGTAGAACATTCATTCACAATTAATGGTAGAAAAGACGCATGAACGTTCTGTCATCACACTTCTCTACAGAGACCCCTCAGGTGTGCAAACGGCTCGCATCAGCGCATCCTACATAGTGTGATGGACGGATTGGGGATACATAGGCCCACACACAAGGTACGCCACACCAAATACCCCTTGAGATCGGTTGACAACTTATAGTGTACCATTTGCAAATCTCTACATTAAAAATGAACTCGCAATTACACTTCAAATTTGGTGGTGCGACACTTTTAACGAGGTGTATAATCCCTGATATTAATGGCATATATAAACTTAAGTTACTCACTATTTAAAAGAGCGTATGAAGGAGAAGCGCATTTTGTGATCACAAGGGCTAAGAAAACGACAGCATATTATTGAAAAAGAAATTTGAAAAATTATTGGGGTTGTTATTACCAATTTAATAATACTAATACATATTTTGTTGAACTTAATGCAACATGGTAGAAATCGATATATAATTTCTTGCAGACCACCTCGTGGATTGTAACTATCCAGAGTGGTATCTGCATGAGGTTTTTTCAGTTCCGTAGAAGACAAAGTTCATACTTGGACCGGAAAAGCAGGGCAGCAGCGATGATGGTGGCAGCAACAATAATGAATGTCACCAACATTCCGACTACGATGGCGTTGGTATTGTCTGTCATAACATAATAAGAACATGAACATGTACAAATATACGAAGTAAACTATTGGACGCAGCCTTTACAGTCTTTTTTTTCTTCTCTTTAACACCAAAACTCCACATGGTCGTTCATGAGTACACTGTTTATGTCAGTAGTAGTATTTGTGATTCTTTATATTCATTTGAAATAGGGCAGTATCTACAGTCTAATCCGTCTACCGTTTACCTTTCAATGTTCGAAATTGAAATACAGGACTCTGGCGGGGGCCTCTCTCCGTCCAAGCAACAGCAAGGTAGCTGTAAACAAACGGCACCGATGTATGTAAATAGGTCGTCCATAACTTTCTTCAGCAAACATTAACGTGGTGTAAGTATGTAGAAGTAGTCATTGCTTTTCATTTGCAGGAATTTCATTTCAAATATTTCCTTGACCTCATGCAATTTCCCGACAAAGACTAATTACTGTTCTTCAAAATTACTGAAACCGTTTGCTCATTGACGATGTCATTGAACAATGAAAAATGTGTTGTTTGAATTATCATATTTTAATCAATGAAATTAGATCGTAACGTAGTTAAATATCGTGGTGTTTCATTGCAGAGTTCAGAGTATTATGCTTTCTTATCACAAATGATTCACGTACTAGTATTCTGTGTCTGCGGCCAGCCCTCTCTTACAATAGCCAGCCGTACAGTCTTTGATGAACCCGCCTGAAACAAGGTTTAGGTGAGTGAAAACTGGCACCAAGGAAACTTGGTAATATTTTAGATAATAACACAGTCATTGTATTCAACAACATTCCATGTAATTTGTTACAAAGTAATATTATTTATAGATGGCATAACTATTAAGCTATTAAGTATTTGGGGGATTGTGTTGGGTGATAGGGACATCGGGAACGTTTACATGTCAAACGCAAAGGAAAATATGTCTGAAACGTGATACAGTGGAGAGAAAATGTTTACCATTACAACACTCGATTTTCGTTGCCCTTACATCCCCAGATTGATGACCTGAAATGTTCGATTGAGTCATACCATTAATTATTGGTTATCTTCCTTCATAGCAACGTCTTAAAACACATAAAGTTAACACAAGAATACTGTTGTTGTACAAGTATTACGTACCTGATACTTCCAACGTTTCCTTTTTGGTTGATATGTACAAGCGACCTTTTGTTATGGCACCATTCTTACTGTTATTAAAAAAATCAATGCGTTTTATTTTGATGAAATTTTCAGTGACCTCATAGGATGGTTGCAGGTCATGTGGCCATTCTGGAGGAACTGCAATATAAGGAATACAAGAGCATCAAAGCGTTGCACATTCAGTGTATCATTACATATGTTACATGTTTCATGTGTTATAAGAGAGGCAGAGGAGTTGTTTGATCAGCGTTACAGCATTCACGACCCTGGTAACGATTAAGTTTCCTAAAGTTTATTCAAGACTTGGTTCGCCTTTGCTGTTGTTAGTGACGGGAACCACCAGTGGGACAAGATAAGCTTTTCTTTTCGCGAACACTTTGTGGCACGTGTTGATAGTCATTCATAAACACATGCATATGATATGGACAGACTCATACAATGGTGTCTGATTTAAGAGATTTATATTATTATAATTGAAATGTTTTTTCTCGCTGAAACGAATGATTATGAAAAGGGTTTTACATCAAGGTATGATGTAGGTATAATTATGTAATTCTACCGTGACATTTTACCACCCTGCAGCTTCATTGATCTACACATGGTATTGATTTTACGTTCGATTCAGCTCATGATCGCATAATCGCGAACATAAATGTTTAGAAGCACTCCTTTCGAAAACCCCACCCTGTACTGAAGTTACTTCATAAACAAAGCTCAGTTTTGTGTTGCGACATGTCTTTCACGTCACAATTCTTGAGTGTCCTGTCTGTAGAACATTTTATGACCTCATAATAGTAATGTGTAATTTTTCGCTAGGGAAGACAGTTTGAATAATGCTTTCATGATACCCGCTAGAGATGAAAAATCAAAACACAGTAGGTTTATCTTCTGAATAAACAACGTCAACGTCAGAGAATAACTAGTCTCAACTGTCCGCCGAACATTGTTTGTGAAAGAACCAAATCGTGGTGAAAATCAGCGATGTCACCATGTGTTCGCAACAAACGTAATCATGTCCTGCCCTACCGATAGCGACCGCCACTCACACATTAACACATTAACAATTAACACCTGATTTTATAATGAGTTACTGTCAATGATAATACCTAGTTGTGGCATTTGTAAATGTACTAATACTGACATGTCGTCAGTTATCAGGTTCTGTACATTTTGTGGTACATCAAGTACAGTACATGTGAACAAGACAAAGCAGTAGTTGATGCCATGACAACTACCCACACACTCAGCCAGGTCCCACACATGAAGGGTAACCACGAGGGATGACCATAATCTGGAGAACGACAAATGAACAACATACCTCCAATAGGTGCACGACACGACGATGTTGCGGACACATTGTAGAGAGTACCATTGTGACGTACTTGAATCTGCATATGACACAAGTGTATGTGAACAGGCGTTTGTATTATCCTACTGTGCAAAGTGTTATTTAAAAGATTGTATCAAAGGTATTCATTCACAGCAAACATATACTAACGATTTAATGTGTGTTTTCCTTTTAGCTTGAAAAGCAACGAAAAGGGGAAGTAATCAGTTCATATTAAACTTCTCATCATGGCAGTGTCATGTTTTCATTGATGTATTGATGTTAAATCTTTCGTAAAGACAAACGAAATAGACAACTTATGTTTTAAACATCAGCTGTGAAATATGTTCATCGATGTGTACGACTGGGTGCTCTGATAAGGTCCTCACCTTGAAAGTATTCATCGAACCTGGAGTTACAACAATCGGGACAGTGTAGCCCGATCCCGTGCCATTAGATGTGATAGTGCGCTTCTGAAATAGGGTTTTGAAGTAAAGACACAAGCAGGAAGTAATTGAGAGTACATATTGGATATAATTACTCAATTTCAAAAGTAATTGTTTTCATTTAGTTGCTCATTTCAAAGTAGAGTGATATCTACAAGGCATCCCGCTCTGTAAATAAATCAACAATGAATGTACTCACTTCCCCGTTAGTGACAAGTATATAGCTGGTTATCGGTGTACCAATCTGTGGCTCTGACCATTCTATTGTCATCTGCCCGTAGTTTCTAACGTTGTTGGATTGATGCCCAGATTTTCGGCATTCACCCTCTGCTGTGACGATCTTGAATTCAAGGAAATGAACTGAAATCAGATATTGTTATATAATAAAAGACGTTACGATCATGATCAGTGACAACATGAACAATGATTAAGAATAGCAGTTTGGAAAACTGTATCTTTACGAGAAGTATTTTACATGTTAAACATTTGCAAATAATTCGGAGACTGGGTATTTTGACTAAAGAAACTAACGTGAAATACACATTCTAAAATTACTTGACATATAATAGGAACATATATTTCAATGTTAACACATTACTTTCCATGCTTGTCAGATTGCTCTGCTTTCCTTTGCCAGCTGTGGTAAATGTTGTTACCCCAATAGTGTACTTCAAGAAATAATTGACATCTTCTTTCGTGTAACATATTGATGTCCCTGCAACATATATGTGGATGACATATACACCTTGCACAAGTGGTTCATTGAAAGCAATTATATGAAAGCACACTCACATAATTGCACTGATGTTTAAAACTAATGAAATTAGAGAGCTACTTTACAAGTTCAGTTTTCTTTACCGACGTCCAAGAAAACGTATTTGTCTCAAGATTTGTATCACTAAGGATTAATTCAGTTTTTGTAAAATCTCAAGGGATTGTATGTTAGTTTACACCTGTAATATTATACCATAGTAGTGTGAAAATAAAATGGCATACCGCTGATATTGGATGCATTTGCAACGATCCAGTTGACTTCATCAAATATTTCTACCCTGTATGTGACAGGCCCTGGGTATGGGACGGGAGGTTTCCACTTTGCACACACGAGACATCCCTTATATGCACATGTAGTCAAGCCTTCTACAGCGTTGGGAACTTAAAACAGAATTGAGAAATTATACAAATAAAATTAATCTATATACTAAACCCTGAAGCTGTTACGATCGCCTACTGTTAAATACAATGTGTATGAACGTGTTGATGATATTTAGCTCACAGATGCCTCAAGTAATTTGGTTATGTCAATTGTGTAAAGTTAATATCATAAATGAATTTT
Organism: Haliotis cracherodii; assembly: GCF_022045235.1. Classification (NCBI taxonomy): domain Eukaryota; kingdom Metazoa; phylum Mollusca; class Gastropoda; order Lepetellida; family Haliotidae; genus Haliotis; species Haliotis cracherodii. The sequence goes on from NW_027266286.1 coordinate 12,987,553, forward strand.
AGAATTGAAATTACAGGAATAATCGCAAACATACCAAATAACTTTGATTAATGAATGAAAAACATGAGTACTCGTGCGCTACAAAATAAGCGGAACTGTTGTCGATTACATTTAGACCAGCAACTAATAATATCGAATATTGTGATAACATTTTCTTTATAACTTAGTATTGCTGGCACGTCGTATACCTGCTGAAGTAGTTTGCGCTGTTATATTTGCTGGGCGACTTCTTTCAAGACACCCATTGTTGCACTTTTCCATTACCACCTTGATTTCATATGTGGTGGAGGGCATCAAACTTGTCACATTGTATTCTATGTGCGTGCCATTAGATGGCTCGAGGTCTTTAACTTGTCGACACTGTGAACAAGACATATTAAGATATTTTCCTATTTCACACTGCCAACTGAAGTAATGGTTGATTAAATATTGCATAAACTGTGATTCGCTTACAATACTAATTGTTAGAATATTTAATATTAAGACATACCTGCGCCAGTGTCTAATAATGCAATACCAAATGGCAGTGTTTATATCAAACATTTCACTGGCCTCCTGTATTTATCGGACATGTAACAACATTTTCAGTCAAAGCTCTTACCTCACTACAAACTTCCTGTGATGAATTTCTTTGGAGGACAACGCACTTTGGAGAATCTGTAGAGTTGTAATCAATCCTGAACGTGCTGTAATCCAGGGGTCCATCAAATTTTACAAGAACTGATGACGATGTCTGATTCGAAACGACTAGATTCTCCACTCGTCTTTTCTCTGTACAATATATATTGTTCTTCAATAGTAATACATCTCTAGTGGAGTTTTTCGTTAATATAAAACGTCGAAGCGAGAGAATAAAGGGCAAAATATCTGTGACAATTATTATGAATGAACCACTGAAAATCAATGATAACACCTGGTGTTTGCGAACAGGGTACGCATGTCCTGCCCAACCGGTAGTACCCCAAGTTAACGCAATTTTCATTTAAAAGAGTAAATATATTTTTAGCCAGACACCGTCACAGCAGTACACCTGCCATGCGACGGAGGTCTGTAAACAAAGGAGACAAAATCAAGTGACCTATAGACCATTTACTGATTTCGTTGAAACTAATTTATTTTGAATGACGTCGGCTGTATACAAGTGCAGTGATTCAGCTGCTTAAAAGCAAAGCAAAACGTTTAAGAAATATGTGCGCTTTGCAACACAATGGGTGCAGTTTTAATGTCTCGGCCTAAACATTTCTTTTGTAACTGAATCAGCATAGATAAATGATAAATATAAATTATCAATATATATTTAGTCTTCCAACTAACGAAATCATTAGTATGACCTTTTATCGTACAGGAAGATCCATTTGCCATGAACCCGTGTTTACACCGACATGTGCTGGATTTACATTCGGCGTTCTCCACACACGTGCTGTTACTGCAGTCTTCACCTGGGGAAACTCCTGAAAAACACAGCATGCACTCGTATTATAATTAGTTGGACTGAAGTTCATAGGCATGTGAGTAGTTAATCAGAATTAGTATCTCATCAAGTTTCCCTGTATACTGAACTTAAAGAATGACGTCATGGGTTATAACAGAGCAATGTATATAAAAATGACATTATGAAAATTACTAATAAGAGTTAAACTGTAATGACCATGACATTATGCACACAAGTTATCATTATCACACATATATTTTACAAAAACATATGTGTACATCTTCTTAAGATTGAAGAGCGTTTTCCTACGAAGGAAAAGTGGTCCTCAAAAGCAAATTCACGTAACGAGTTGGGACACATCAAAGTCATTATGAGAAATTACAGTATGCAAATACAAACGTCATTTCAAATTAGTTTCACAAAGTTAGTCGAGCATAAAGCACATAAAAATATATGGGTTTAACATTATCCAGCTGCTACACCAACACAACTGTCATGAGTTATCATCATATCCATAAGGAACATATTTGGAAGATCTCTTAGAACTTCTACGACCACTACTGTAACACCTCAAAGTACAACTACGACAACAACTGTAACACTTCAAAGTACCACTACGACCACTACTTTAACACCTCAAAATACCACTACGACCACTACTTTAACACCTCAAAGCAGCACTACGACCACTACTGTAACACCTCAAAGTACCACTACAACCACTACTGTAACACCTCAAAGTACCACTACGACCACTACTGTAACACCTCAAAGTACCACTACGACCACTACTTTAACACCTCAAAGCAGCACTACGACCACTACTGTAACACCTCAAAGTACCACTACGACCACTACTGTAACACCTCAAAGTACCACTACGACCACTACTTTAACACCTCAAAATACCACTACGACCACTACTGTAACACCTCAAAGTACCACTACGACCACTACTTTAACACCTCAAAGCAGCACTACGACCACTACTGTAACACCTCAAAGTACCACTACGACCATCACTGTAACACCTCAAAGTACCACTACGACCACTACTTTAACACCTCAAAATACCACTACGACCACTACTGTAACACCTCAAAGTACCACTACGACCACTACTGTGACACCTCAAAGTAGTTTTACGACCACTACTTTAACACCTAAAAGTAGCACTACGACCACTTCTTTAACACCTCAAAGTACCACTACGACCACTACTGTAACACCTCAAAGTACCACTACGACCACTACTTTTAACACCTCAAAATGCAACTACGACAACTATTTTAAAACCTCAAAGTACCACTACGACCACTACTTTTAACACCTCAAAATGCAACTACGACAACTACTTTAAAACCTCAAAGTACCACTACGACCACTACTGTAACACCTCAAAGTACCACTACGACCACTACTTTTAACACCTCAAAGTACACCTACGACAACTACTTTAACACCTCAAAGTACCACTACGGCCACTACTTTAACACCTCAAAATACCACTACGACCACTACTGTGACACCTCAAAGTACCACTACTTTAACACCTCAAAGTACCACTACGATCACCACTGTAACACTTCAAAGTACCACTACGACAATCATTGTAATAAATCAAAGTACCACTATGACCACTACTGTAACACCACAAAGTACCACTACGACCACTACTGTAACACCTCAAAGTACCACTACGACAACTACTGTAACACCTCAAAGTACTACTACGGCCATCACTGTAACACCTCAAAGTACCACTATGACCACTACTGTAATGCCTCAAAGTATCACTACGACCACTGCTGTAACACATCAAAATAACACTGCGACCACTACTGTACCACCTCAAAGTACCACTAAGAGGAAGACTGTAACAAATCATAGTACCACTATGACCACTACTTTAACACCTCAAAGTACAACTACGGCCACTACTGTAACACCTCAAAGTACTACTAGGGCCATCACTGTAACACCTCAAAGTACCACTACGACAATCATTGTAATAAATCAAAGTACCACTATGACCACTACTGTAACACCTCAAAGTACCACTACGACAACTACTTTAACACCTCAAAGTACCACTACGACCACTACTGTAATGCCTCAAAGTATCACTACGAGGAAGACTGTAACACCTCAAAGTACCACTACGACCACTACTGTAATGCCTCAAAGTATCACTACGACCACTGCTGTAACACATCAAAATACCACTACCACCACTGCTGTAACACCTCAAAGTACCACTACGACCACTACTGTGACACCACAAAGTACCACTACGAGGAAGACTGTAACAAATCAAAGTACCACTATGACCACTACTGTAACACCTCAAAGTAACACTACGACCAACACTTAAGTCGAGAAAGACTGTAACACCTAAAAATACCACTACGACCACCACTGTAACACCTCAAAGTACTACTACGGCCACTACTGTAACATCTCAAAGTAACACTACGAGAAAGACTGTAACACCTCAAAGTACCACTACGAGCAAGAATGTAACACCTGAAAAAGTACCACTACGGCCATCAGTGTAACACCTCAGAGTAGCACTATGACCACAACTGTAAGACCTCAAAGTACCACTACGACCATTACTGTAACACCTCAAAGTACCACTACGACCATTACTGTAACACCTCAAAGTACCACTACGACCATCACTGTAACACCTCAAAGTACCACTACGACCATTACTGTAACACCTCAAAGTACCACTACGAGAGAGACTGTAACACCTCTCAGTACCACTACGACCATCACTGTAACACCTCAAAGTACCACTACGATTTTCACTGTAACACCTGAAAGTACCACTACGACAACTACTGTATCACCTCAAAGTAGCACTACGACAACTACTGTATCACCTCTCAGTACCACTACGACCATAACTGTAACACCACAAAGTACCACTACGAGGAAGACTGTAACAAATCAAAGTACCACTATGACCACTACTGTAACGCCTCAATATAGAACTACTATTGACGGATCATTGCCATACACTGCGACTGACATTCTTTAACTATAAGAACATTGTGCTTGTTAACCTACTTCTTATTTCTGTCTCTGGATTAAAACATGCGCGCATCAGCTTCGAGGGGTTTGAAAGAGAAGACAAACAGCAGAAACACGTTTTAAAAATATCAGAGGATAAATATATTTTTAAATAAAATTAAAACCTGCAAAAGAAGATTTCGGTGGTGTGTTAGTTGAAACAGGCAGGATTAAAAGAAATGTAAACGTATTACAGCTCGTCATCATCTATATCGATTACCCAAAGCATTGACTGAGAACTGGGAACTGACTGAACATAAAAGTTCACCGATCTGTGGTTTTCAAATGAATAAAATAGTTTGTCTGAGGTATTACAGTATATTATATTACTTTAGGCACCGCAAAAGACCGAACCATTTTCATATGAAATCAGCAGAAGTGAGGTGAATATTAGTGAGATATGTACTGAACTTTTAGGTTATGTTAGGCATGTGCATGTGGTGTGTAATAAAGTCATTCGCAATGTGATATTGTAGTTAAACAGAAAGGTCTGGGTAGGCATGGGTCGTTATAAAGGATGTGCAACGTGATAGTGCTGTGAAAAAGAAGGGTGTGGTAGTCGTGGTGATGTTGGAGTAATATAAGGATTATAAACGAAATGCCAGATACATGGGTTTTCTGCATTCACGACTCACGTGGGATACACTTCCCATCCTTGAAGAATAAATCTGCCTGACATGTGCAGGTGTTATTGATACAATCAACGTTAACAACACATTCGCTGTTGTTGTTGCATCCTTCGCCCACCTGTACTCCTGTATAACGGACATACGGTAAAGACAATCAAACAGGGTCATCGTCGGTACAACGTTAACATGCTGTGCAAGATACATGCATGTGTCACTTTATAAACTGGTGTAATTGTTAGGAAAATTTATACATTAATTATTGTAACATGTTTTGTGATATCAGCTGGGTTTTTTCTAAGGAAGGAGAATTTTACATAATCCGAAAGAAATATTTTCACGTCTTTGGGCAAATCATAAACTTCTTTTCCTGCATGCACACATAAACACAAATACGATCAAATTACACGTACATGTAAGAACATATTTCAGTACAATAATAACAATTGCAATGAAACCAATTGTTCATAGAAAAACGTATTAATGGTTTCATATCATGTCACTGCATTCGGCAATGTGTCAGAAATTAGGATGAGTTTGTGTACTAAGATAGTTTCCCTTTCCAGTTGCAATAACTTACTGGCTTCACATTGGTGATCCTTCTGGTAGTAATCTCCAGGGCATGTACATACCGAGTAATTACACGTAGATGGCGCCATACAACGCGTGTCATTTGTACAATTGCCGCCAACTGGTATTGCTTGGAACAAACATGAACCACATAAAGCATATTATACAGTCCACCACTCGGCCAATGACTTTAAGACTGATTCACATTTTCTATATAAACATGATTAAGGTAATCATTTGCAGCAAGTACATTACTAACTCTCCAAAACGTAGGGGATACTTACCAATAGGTGGAAAGGTGGTGGTATGTTATCAAAATAAAAAAAATTGTCCCTGAAAATTATTGACATAAATAATTATGCAGCAACTGCTGATAAAGTATAGAAATTGTCTGCCTCGAAAATTACATTGTCACTGGACAGTACTGCAAAGACCACCAATTGGAGCTAGTAGCCATGCTGGTCCACGTTATGGCTTTCAAGAAGATAGCTGTCGTGCCCACTGTGCATGTATCGTAACTGGTTCCCTCCAACAGCACCAGGTTGCAGTGGCCAGCCATGAGCCCTGACCGTTCCCACACAGAGCACGCCTGGGACATGATCATGAAATGTGTACGCCGACATCAAAGGCTCCATGCTACGTTAGTCGAACTGAGCCAGACTTACAAGGGGAGTGGACAAAACTCAAATTGTCAATGGGGATCATGCCACGCCGTACAAAAACGAATGTTTGACAAATCGTGGCGGAATGAGCGAAGTCATCTCAAAGGTTCACATTTTTTACTACATGCCCCTATAATATTTCCTTGTTGTTTTCACAGTTTCAATTCACACCAACATGTCCTGTTATTTGTCACGTTACACCCGGGTCTTCCTATGTCGTATCCACCATTAGCATCACTCAATATACACTCTCTTTGTTTCTGTAATCATCTGTTTTCGAATATTCCCCTATATATTTTTGGAGAGTATTGTTTACTTTGCATTTGTCAACAGCTGTGGTGTAATATTGCATATACTGGCTCACTTGGACAAAGCACTCGTGGCGTTACATCGATCAGACCTTGGATTTATCGCTGTAGGCCAGCGGGCTGAGGATATATACATACGCACAGTGAGTATTGGGCCGGTTGTGGAAGTCCGATGTTGATAACAGGTCAACTCCTAACCATCTGTCAACTACTTGGTCAACGAGTCGAAAAGTACAACGTCAACAAGCCTTAATTCGTGGAAACCATTTACAAATACACAATTATCTTCTTACATACGTGGTTGACCTTTCGGTTATTATCTGTTCCAGAATGAAAACATTACCATGGTATCAGTTAATCACTTCGTTAAATCTTATCTTTGAGTTTAGACGCTGTTAATGTTAAAACCAGTCGAAAAAGACACATGATGTTAAGCTATATCGGCTATGCACATCACACCTCCGGCGTATTTGATGTGAGCAATGTGAATGTATATACGTTTCTCTGTCTCTTTTCTTTCCTTTCTGTCATTTGATTTATTAACTGTAAATAAGTATACATGTAAATCTATGGGAGAGGGCGTTCTAAGTTGTGATAACTTGTGCCCAATCCTTTTCATGAGAATAAAATAATATCTTTCTTTCTTTTTTTAAATCTACTACTCCGGCGTCTAAGACAACTTCGAATCCGAGTCCGTGTTCCTCTTGTGGATTAAGAGAATTTGTCCAGATGAGAACAATTTCTTTCCGTATTTTTTAAAGAAAATTAGAGCAACCAAGGGAATTTTGATGAATGGTGACACTTGAAAAATTAGTCAAAAAGAGATTACCATGAAAATAAAAATTGTCATTGCAAGAAAAACAGCTTCCATTTGGCGTAAGGTGCAAAATAGCTGTGAACATTACATGAATGGACCACTGAAAACCGGTGATAACACCAGGTGTTCGCGAAAGGGGTAAACATGTTCGGCCATACAGGTAGCACCCGCCATTCACACAATGTGCATTAAGTAAGTAAGTAAGTGTTGCCTGACGCCACACAGCAGTACGCCTGCCATGCGACGGGGTCTGTAAACAAACCAGACAATCAAGTGTTTTATGAACCAGATAAAACTGTTCTATGGACTATGATTAACAGTATAACGGTACATATCGAGACTATAGACAACATGAAGATAACAAATACCAACAATAATTAGAACTACTGGCACAGATTTAATAAACACTAAATAGATATTAGGGTTTTAAGGTGAGCTCGTAGCTGTGGGACATGCAGTACTATACCTCCTGTATATGTTCCCAGCATACACCAGGTTGTCCGTCATGCTGTATAAATGGAGTACAGAAAATACCTGTGCTGCTCGTGAGTGAGCGATTCGTTCAGCTGCTCACTGGACAGTATTTATGTTATATCATAGGTGTCGACTAAATGATGGAGAGCTCTAACCTGACACAAGTCGTTGACGTTTATCCCGCTTGAACCATCAGCGGTGCTCACGAACCACACACATATATATATGATATTCGTACTTGTCAAAACTCATTTATCCACATATTGTGTATATATATACAGTTCATGTTTCTAAAAGATAATTATCTGCTAAGTCTATTCACTCATGAGCAACACGTATTGGCTAATGTTGGGCTCTCGACACGAAAGTATATAATCATTCCGGACTCCCAACTTCCTCAAACATCTTTTGAGCACATCCTGGTTAGCTTTTGTTAGTATGTATTCATCTGTGATGCGTAGTTTCAATATTAGGACAGTGTGACTGTAGTAAAATGGTTTATATATCAGGAAATGTAGATAACATGTAACATGTAAATATCCTATGTAATAGATGCATCACTAAAAGTAAAAGGAAATGACACAAATGCACAACACATAGCTGTAATGTGAATAGTATTGTACAAACGTACATATTAGTACTTGTAAGAAACGACATATGCGCCCCAAAAGAACGGAGAAAGAGACATATATCCATTTGGGCTTTATCGACTTAATGAGTAAATATGTTGTATATTTGTACATTCTGTATATATATCGATGTGACGTAAAGCATAAACTCACTCACTCACACTAACTGTATATATATATATTTTGATATCGTGTTTATAACATAGACACGTATGTATGGTCATGCACGTGCATTACCCACTCACAAGGCGCACACTGTGTTCCCAGCCTGTAGGAGCCGTACGCGCATGTACACCGACTCATGATACAGAAGGCACCACGCCCACATTCCCGACTCAAGCGGCACCGACCTTACAATCAAGCACACGTTGTCATAACCTGGCATGTCGACAATGCGAAGGAGCAAATTACAAGTGGTTAAGGGTTAAGCACCTTTACTTTATTGCCATTTATTGCGAATAACTGATTAAGATCAATGGTAGATGTTTAAGATCAACCAATACCTGAGCACAATTTGAATTTAGAGCCCTGTACTGTTCTCCAGATGGTCTCTTGGCCATGGCATATGATGAGTGAGTGAGTGAGTTTGGTTTAACGTCGTTTTTAACAGTATTCCGGTCAAATCGCGGCGTGCCAGCTTAATGTGGGAGGAAAGCCCGAGGTGATGCAGGTCTCAGGCGTTTACAACTTCGGTGAAGCCCACGAGCACGGGTATGGTGCTGACAAACCTAGAAACATAATCGGGTCGAACCGGGATTCGAACCCATTATCATAGGTTTCTGGCGTGCCAAGAGACGCAACTCTGCACAGCGAATCGCTGCGGCTAAGACGACTGGGCCACCCGTGCCCTTATCATATGATGAGAAAAGTGAGTGAGTATGGTTTTACTCCGCTTTTAGCAATATTCCAGCAATATCAAGGCGGGGGGCACCAGAAATGGGTTCACATATTGTTCTCATGTGGGAATCGAACCCTGTCCTTCGGCATGACGAGCGAACGCTTTAACCACTAAGGTGCCCCACCGACCGTAAGATGCAAAGAAGCAGACAATAATTGTAAGGGTTGTCAAATACCTCTTGAGATTGCACAGTCACTAAATATGCCATCACATAATCATTTCGGTTTCTGTATGTCAATAAGTGTATGCCACATTGTAAACAAATACAAATTTCGTAACAGAATAAATACAGGATGAATTGACAATATATATACAGGATAATACTTTTTTTAAATTGCTACTTTATATAGAAATGAACTGCGATTCTAGATTAGTTTCCACTCGTCTCGTAATTATGCATTTCAAATATATATATATATGCATGCTTACGCTGAAGGGGGCGGTCGGGTAGCCTAGTGGTTAAAGCGTTCGATCGTCACGCCGAAGACCCGGGTTCGATTCCCGACATGGGTACAATGTGTGAAGCCCATTTCTGGTGTCCCCCGCCGTCATATTGCTGGAATATTGCCAAAAGCGGCGTAAAACCATACCCACTCACTCACTCACTTGCACTGAGGCATTGTCTCTGTGGAAATAGTGCGCATTCATTAAGTCCTAGATTGGTTTAACATCATAATATGTGTGCTCGTAGGCCCCTGAGTGCTGTTTATACGACTAGAATCAAGCCAAGTGTTCCTTTAATACATATCTTTGTTATTATTCCATAATTGGAAACATGACGCACAAATCATCGGTGTACCAGGTACATGGAAATTATACGATAATTTCCCGGGAGACAATTGGATTCGAAATGCTGCATTGCAGATATTTCGTTAGTTTTTGCCAGAGTACAAGTACTTACATATATTTTGAACACAATATTTTTACGTTTACCTGCACGCGTTTGATGTACTTAAAATACAGATAGATGCAAAGTTGTTAATGAATTATTAATGACAAACAAGTATTCTTGCTTACTCAGATGACACGGAAGCAGTAACTAGGCTGTACTATTTTATACTGTCACAGCGTTATTCAAATGGTCATGAAGGGCGTGGGGTATCTATAAATTCTAGTCGATAGCCGGGTGTATTGCTTTAGCATCAGGTTTACATCAGATGTACAACACAGAAGGGCTGACTGTACCCTAACGGGTATTACGACACATGCGGAAGGCAAACAGTGTGGTGTGTGGGCCTACCTGGGGGTGTCGTCGTGGGAGATGGTGGTGGTAGTGTTGTTGTTGGTGGTGAGGATTGCGATGTTTGGGTCGTTGTCGTCGCAGGAGATGTAGATGTTGAAGCATCTGTCTCAGCAGATGGTGATGTTGAAGGATCTTGTGTAGTAGTGGTTGACATTTGTGAAGTAGTGTCTGTAGCCCTCATCATTGACGTGGAACTGCCTGGGGTATCTGTTGTCGTGTCTTGAAGCGTTGTTATGGCCAGGTACACAACCTGTAAACAACATAACGAGATTTAACTAATCATGTTTGGCAGTACATGTATCTCCATCCATGACGTCAGTGCTGGCAACGGATCTGAAAACTATTGGAAATTATTTATGTTTATTTCCTGAATGTAGATTGAATGAGTGGGTTTGTTTTACGCTGCTTCCTGCAATATCCAAGTAACATGTCCTTGAATGGGGTATATTTGAAAATAGTTGATAGCCAGGTACAACAAATCCTTACGTATGCATCGGAAGTGTGGGGATTCCAAAGATATGATAGTTTTGAGAAGATACACAAGACAACAAGTAATTGTGTCCTAAATGCGATTTAACAAACCATGTTTGAAAGTATTTTCATCCATGGCGTCAGTGGCGGCATGACTGGTAACATCTGGGGTCAAAAATTCATGGGGATTTTCTATTCATGAAAGTAGAAGCTAAGAGTTCGATTCAGGTGTTGTTCAGCAGTTACAGGAAGGTGAAGCTCTATGGCGACATAACATGTATTATCATGAAATTAGATTAAGCTTTATAAAAAGAGCAAGTGAATTAATACATAGAATGTGTTCAAGAGCCTCAGTATTTACAAGTAATTATATTCTGTGTGTCAAGGCCACTCTACCCCACCCTACCCCACGACAGCAGTCGATCAACTCGGAAGCCCTCTTGGTTGGTTGGTTGGTTTGTTGTTTAACGCCGCACTCAGCAATATTCCAGCTATATGACGGCGGTCTGTAAATAATCGAGTCTGGACCAGACAATCCAGTGACTAATATCATGAGCATCGATCCACGCAATTGGGATCGATGACATGCATCAACCAAGTCAGCGAGCCTGACCACCTGATCCCGTTAGTCGCCTTTTACGACAAGCATAGTTGCCTTTTACTGCAAGCATGGGTTGCTGAAGATCTATTCTACCCCGGATCTTCACGGGTCGGAAGCCCTCTTGGATGACATCAGGGGAATACCTGATGAGTCACCAAATCCCGGACCAAGACAGGGAGAGGAGATCTCGGACTATCCAGACACTTGCTTTCAGTGGCGTTTTGGAACTTTTATTTCGTGCATTTATTTCGTTTGTTGATGGTAGCAATAAATGACGATGACGTCATTATTTGGGAGGGAGTAGTATATAGAGTTGATTTTATTGCAATTTTGTAAATATTTTATTAAAATCTTTTAATTGTCTTGTTTCTGTTTGAGCCTGTTTCTGTCTCAAGCTAGATTACTTGAGCAGTATAAAAACAACAACAATTAGACTAGCTCCAGTACTTACATAACTACTAACATAACAATAGCCACTTTCACATATACAGTCACCAACAGCACAAGCGTCTTGCTTTGATTTCCTTCTCAGCTTCTGTATTATGTAAGTAAAAGGTTTCTTCTGTTTTAAGCTGGTTTTTAGTTGGTTACTGAAAAACTTAAAATAGTTGAAAACATGAACTAGTACTTCATAATAAGTATACATGTTATCTCCATATCTTCAGATATTCTATACCTTCCCTCTTAATTTGTTCAACACTTTAGTTAAATCAAAACTAAATCTATAATCAATTTTAACTATTAATCATTACTTAAATACCATCTAATTACATGTGTGAATGTAGTATTTATGTATGTATGTAGATTATGATTGAATGGATACATATGAAAAGGTAATTTTACATGTTCTTAATTTTATTGGCCATTTCCTTTTTCCTATGCGGCCTTATTGTTTCAATTTTTCTAGGATATGGCAATCGATGTTACGATGCCTGTGATCTGCCAACGCTAACATAGTTGCCAGCTCAATGCCACACAGTGGTAAGTTATGTGGATATTCTGTGTATATTGTGTTCATATTATGTTTATATCATGGCAATTTGTAGAGGCGGTATTAATGTAACCGTCTTAAGTATTTTTAGTTGTAATTTGGCTTATAACCACAAGGGTAAGTGTAACTACTGCTCAGCATGTTTGATACATTTATGTAAAATATCAAGTATAAATAATGTTTATAGTACGCATAGCATATTAAATTGGATGAGCTGTTTATGCATTGGTGTGTTGGTACTATGTGGTATGTTTGTTATATTTCATCTATTACATATTTTCATGGTATTTGTATACATACATAACAACTGGCGTATGTGCAAATAAAGTCATCTGTCAACTCACACCCTAGTAGCTTGTTCTGTCTTTGCTGTCCTAGCCGGAGCCATGCCCGCTACTACATATGCACCTGTATGAATTAAACTGATGCAAAACCACACGCCACATCATTTTCCAAATATAAAACGGCAACATAACAGGAAAGATAAATATGATTAACTTGTGTCCGTCACATACGATTTAGTTTAGTTTCTATGTGACGCTTTTATAAACTAAGTAGAACCATCTGTACTATCAGCTTCAAATTACCCTTTGAATGTCAGTGTCATTAAAACCTTTACAAAATGCTAGTTTCCTTGTGATATGAATCACTATTTCCTTGAGTTTAATTCGAAACAAGTATGAATCCGAACAGTTTTTGGAGACTTCAAAAAATCCTTTTATAAAGGGCGTTGTAGTAATTTTATTCAAACTATGTTTGGGACAAGGGATACATTGCTGAAACATAAGAAAAGAAAAGCATCAAATGCCATATAAAGTGATTTCATTCGCGCATAGGGTCATTGAAGAACTTCCACTAATCTGAACAATATTGATACCGGCACATTTGTATTTACGCTAAATAAAATGAATATAATTTCATTTAAAATGCAATGACTGTCACTACAAGTTTGTTTTAAAACGGAAACGTAATTAACATATTGTTGTTGACATCATGAAGTATTCATAGTGAACCCACTGGTTCGAAGTCATACATGTGTATCCACACTTACGCTTCAAGTCGTTTACACTCAGTGTTCGTATCAGGGCATTGAAACGAACTGGTGGTGTATGAAATTATTGCCGATTCTCATCAATAAATACGCTTTATTCTTCTTGGATACGGGGCGGTCGGGTAGCCTAGTGGTTAAAGCGTTCGCGCGTCACGCCGAAGACCCGGGTTCGATTCCCGACATGGGTACAATGTGTGAAGCCCATTTCTGGTGTCAACCGCTGTGATATTGCTAAAAGCAGCGTAAAACTATACTCACTCACTCACTCTTCTTGGATACATTTGCATATGAATTAAATTAACACTAAAACCTGAACACATGTCCATTCCACTTTTGTACTGGAATCCAAAGCTCCAAACAAATCCTTATGCATATATTGCTAGGTCCAGCCAGAGACCATATCGGTATATGGTCTTTGGTCCCTGTCTCAAAGACTACCCATAATCCTTAATACAATCAAGGAAGGACTTTCTTCATATTCACAGAAAGTATTTGAGACACGTGGAATTAATACCTTGTGGATTCTCAAAACTTCAAAGGATTTGTTTGATTTTTTGCAATCTCAGAAATGAACCAAGCTCCATTCTGTCAAAATATTTGATTTTTCAACTTTGAACACCGCTATCCCACATGACAAACTTAAGGAAAAACTTCATTCCTTGATCCATGGTTTTTTTGTTACAAAACGTGGTGAACACAGATACAGGTACGTAGCAATATTCAGAGGTTCAGGACAATTTGGGAAAAATGAAAGCAAATGCCATCTGAAGTTTACTGAGGAAACAATATGTGAAATGCTGGACTTCCTCATTGATAACAACTACGTAAAATGTGGGGGTAAGACATGAGCACCAATTGTGCTCCCCTATATCTCAGAAGCTATTGGCCAACAGGCTTTCGTCATTAGATCCTGATCAATTTCGACTGGTAGTGCCGCAGTAATAAAGCTTCAAACAAAACGCTACAGTTCCTACGTTGGCTTTAAGGCGGTGAACGGAGCTTTCAGCGAATTTTATTTCCTCTTCTTTCGACAATGACGAAGCGTCGGTAAGAAAGGGAAATATCCTTGCAAATAACACTTGAGAATACAGATATGTTTTTATCCGCGGAAGGATATATGTGGAGTCACCACAGGCCTTCTTAGATCTCCAGTGTACAGCATCGCTGAGTACCCAAGCTGGCCATACAGACTAAAGGACGTGGTAGGTTAGAAATAAAAGAATATATTTTTATGTTTAATTCTGAAAGTCCATTATTGTCAACGTACGGGGTTTTGTTGTTGTTAAAAAGGTGACAATGAAATCCAAGTAACGGGAATAACTATGAACATTGTACCTTATTCACCTAGAACCCGATTTTTCTAATCTTGGGGGATGAGTTGTTTTGATTTGAGGATCATATGTTTTCCGAAATATACTTAAAGCCATAAATTTAGGCTTTGCTATAAATTGAGCTACACTTACAAAACATTTAGCTTATAAGTGTTAGGCCGGACACCCTAACTGGCACTGTGCATTCAGGGCAACCTTTATTTCGATATTAAGTCAAACAGGGAGTACTTACAGCTAAGTTCCAAAGTTAACCTCTGCAATGATGCACGAAAGGTGAGACCGTGTTAACGAGTATCAACCTTTATTTGCTCGCATCAATATTTAATATTTGATGTTCTTCTTCAGGATACGCAGAGGTATTATGCTCCATGACGTACCGTTCATTAGCAGTCCAGAGCGAAGACATGTAGTTAGTGTCATGTGTGATCCTGAGACAGTGTCTCTTCGTAATTATCGTAATCATATTAATTTTAGATTGATATATTTAACCAATTTTGACTTTTGAATTAGATAAGACTCGCTAGGAGTGCCAATTAAACCTAATCTAGTACACCTTTAAACATAAATCAAAGCTATCATAGACGTTCACATATTTGTCATGTTAAAAGTGGTGTGGGAATTGTGGTGGATGGATGTTTAAGTATTCCATATAAACGTTTGGCTTTTATTACACAAGACAGGCGATTACATTTTCACTGGTATAATTAAGATGGTTTAGCTATTCAGTATAGCTGTTCAGTATACTCACAATTCCTGCTGTGACCACCCAAGCACAGATCGCCATCCTCAGAACACTCCTTCAGTCCTGCAGGAGTCCCCGACTGATTCTCGTCACTACTGTCCTTGGTTGGCTTGTCACATCCGTTAAACAGCCAAATCGACGACAGGTGAATCGTTCAGTCAAATGACAAGCAGGAAATATTTTATGTATGAATAGAACTGGCAATAATGAAGAGGAAACTGAATATTTTCCGGATCGATACATACACAGATAGGGTAGTTCACAACACATACACACACAGATTATAGAAATTGTATAGGAACGTACACAACACAGACACATACACACATACACACACATATGATATACAGTATAGGGACATACAAACACAAAGACACACAACACATATACACAGAACACAGACACACACATACATAGACACACAGATACACGCGCGCGCACATACATACACCGTTACGTCATTACACATGCACACACACCGTCACATCACCACACATACACACACACATCATCATCACACACCGCCATATCATCACACACACACACACCGCCACATCATCACACACACACACCGCCACATCATCACACATACACACACACCGTCATATCATCACACACATACCGCCACATCATCACACATACACACACACCGTAACATCATCACACACACACCGTCACACATACACCGTCACATCATCACACACACACAGTCACATCATCACACATACACCGTAACATCATCACACACACACACCGTCACACATACACACCGCCACATCATCACACACCGTCACATCATCACACATGCACACACACCGCCACATCATCACACATACACACACACCGTCACATCATCACACACACACAGTCACATCATCACACATACACCGTAACATCATCACACACACACACCGTCACACATACACACCGCCACATCATCACACACCGTCACATCATCACACATGCACACACACCGCCACATCATCACACATACACACACACCGTCACCTCATCACACATGCACACACACAGTCACATCATCACACATACACCGTAACATCATCACACACACACACCGTCACACATACACACCGCCACATCATCACACACCGTCACATCATCACACATGCACACACACCGCCACATCATCACACATACACCGTAACATCATCACACACACACACCGTCACACATACACACCGCCACATCATCACACATGCACACACACCGCCACATCATCACACATACACACACACCGTCACCTCATCACACATGCACACACACCGCCACATCATCACACATACCGTCACATCATCACAAATGCACACACACCGCCACCGCACCACACAAAACATATGCAACATGTACATGATAACATGGTCCGTGGATAGAAACAAAGCTAAATATCTACAATTAAACTAACGTTTCTTCTCGAAACCTTTAACGAACATGGAGATAACAAAGAAACAACAAGTGACGTACTCTCTTGCGTAATAAGCTGACTATTAGCAAAGGGTGGCAACCATTCTGAACCAAACAACGAAAAGGGCATAAACTATGAAAATATGTTATGTTAACTGCATAAATTATATTCCATACATACTTCGGGGACACTTTATTTTGTCGATTGATCCCGAGGGGCATATTGTGTGATGGGCCCTGTGTGTGAACCTATGGATCCCGACCCCACAGGCGAGACAGGCTTACACAGGGAAATGCCACGATTGTCACAGGAGCAGAGAGAGACCTATCGGTATGGCCGAAATGGGGGCAACACAGGTCCAAATTGCCAGGTTCGGTTGTACAACATTGACAGTAGCCAGGCTGATTCAACGGTACAGGCAGACAAGGAAGGACACAGGACAGGCCTAGAACCGAACGACCCCGAGTGACAACACCATTGGAAGACGGTCAGCTTCAGTTAATTCACCTGCGAAACAGATTCGTAACGGCGACGGCAGCAACAGCGTTGGGACATCCCATTAGCCAACGTGAAGTACTACGACGACTTCGTGCTGCTGGAATCCGAGCGTATCGTCCTTTCCGAGGAATGGTACTGACTGCTCAACACCGACGCGTGAGACTGCGATGGGCGAGGCAGGTACGACGCTGGCAAATGAGAAATTGGCGTCGAGTGCTGTTTACTGATGAAAGTCCACTCAACCGATATGAATCCTATTGAACATCTGTAGGACCATCTTGACCGACAGATTAGAGCACGCCGTCAGCCTCCCGTCAACAGACAAGAATTGCAGCAGGTCCTGAGAGACGGGTGGCAACGGATTCCAGTCCACGTCATCAGAAGACTGACGTCATCGATGAGGCGGCGTATCACAGCATGCACTGAGGCAGCTGGAGGTCATACACGCTATTGAAGGCAACTGTGTCGACAATGAACTTGTAGTGTGTCTGACAATTTTTTTGTGACATTTCAGACAACTTTTGAAAATGAAGTTTCTTACCCCACCATTGTTTACCTTGAGCTTACATAACCAGTGATTGCACAAATTCATTCAAACTGTGGTTGATCAATCATTTGTTACCCCTCCCTAGATTATATTACAATTCACAAAAAAACTCTTCTTGTTATTTTTTTATCGATCATGGAACTCGACTCTTTTGCCGCCCAGTTTATTCGAATGGCAATGCTGACAACTGCTTTGTTTTCATTTTAAACAATTCCTTTTCCAAAATATATACATTGTACTTGAATAGTGGTAGTTAGTCGGTAAGTAAACAAACATATATTTTATAACATGTTGAAGACAAGATTCCATGCATACTGTAACTATGAATCCAGTGACTGACGTCATGAGCATCGGTCCACGCAATTTGGATACGATGACATGCATCAAACAAGTCAGCGAGCCTGCCCATATGGGTAATACAGTACAAAAGGTTTTTATTATTTTGACGATTTAATTTCATTTCCAAAGTGACATTTTACTTTCCAGAGTCAGACAATGCAGGGAAAAAAAGGGTAAATTGATACAATTCATTTCTAACATGTTGATATACGTGTACCTAGCACATATGCAAGCAGCGTGATTTGGCATACATTCTCTACCATGTCTATGTTAGATGACAGGAAATACTAAAGGTTCTTGTTTGGCATCTACAACAGAGTAGTGGTATATTTGAACTTTTACAATGGCATGTTTATCTCCATTATTTCCAGTGATCCATTCATATAATTTTGGTACTGGTCTTCAGCAACCCATGCTTTAGTCAGGCGTCCATGCTTGCCGAATAAGGCGACTAACGGGATAGGGTGGTCAGGCTCGCTGACTCGGTTGATGCATTTCATCGATCTCAGTTGCGTGGATGTCACTGTGTCAATCACTGTGTTGTCTTATCAAGACTCGATTATTTACAGACCTGTGGTCATTAAGCTGGTATATTGGTGAGTGCGGCGTTGAATAACAAACACAAATATTTCAATAGCGTTAAATATTGATTTCATCCTATGAGGAGTAATCTGTGCTTCTTGTAACCTGTGCTTCTTGTAAGAGGCGACTTACTTGGATTGGGTGGTCGGACTCGGTGGCTTGGTTGATTGCGTGTAACAGGACCCCGAGGGCTGGTGTCGTGGCTACTTGAAGCAAGTGTATCCAAAACACCAAGTTGTAGAGAATATCCCCGTAAAATAAAAAGGCTGTACAGAATGATAAGCCCATGGATGTATAGCAATTCTATCCTTATTAGAGAGCAACTCATTATATGAAGCGGCGCGTCACAACAGGAACTGAAACATAGAGACCAACTCATTATACGAAGAGGCTCGTCTCAACTGGAGCGGAACCTTTACGGACCCATATGAAGTGGCGCGCTACAACCGGAGCTGAAACATTAGAGATCAACTCATTACATGAAGTGGCGCGTCACAACTGCAGCTGAAACATTACAGACCAACTCATTATATGAAGTGGCGCGTCACAACTGGACCTGAAACATTAGAGACTAACACATAAAGTGGCACATCACAATCGGAACTGAACACTTGGAGACCAACTCATATGAAGTGGCGCGACAGAAATGGAGCTAAAGCATTGAAAGTATTAAGTCACTGTGACTATATCAAAACTATATGGAGTTAAAGTTGCCCCAGGTTGAACCATAATAATGAAACAGATAATGTTTGGATAAAGTGGCGTGTCACAACTGGAGCTGAAACATTCGAGACTAACTCATAAAGTGGCACATCACAATCAGTGGTGAAACACTTAGAGACCAACTCATTATAGGAAGAGGTGCATCACAACTGGAGCTGAAGCATTGAAAGACCAACTCATTAAAATTGGATTTTGCACCTCTGAACTGGATCTGAAACATCAAAAGACTAAATCATCTTTATAGGAGGTGGTACATTTCAAAATAGAGTCTTGATTTTGTTTTCTCAATGATCCTTTGGTAATGATAAGCAGATCGTTATAAACATCTACAAAATGTATTTGCCTGAACTGGTATGCACGACAGAGGTCCATAACACAAAATCCTTGCACTGACTATGTGCTAAATAATGGCCAAACGAAGACTGTGTATCTAAAAACCTGAAGCTTAGAGCTATTTAATGTTTATCACTATATGTGCTATAGATATCATACTTCCAGACGACCTCAGCTGACACCACAACTGGGCAGCTGGGGTATCATTGGGTGTGGACAGCACCCTCAACTCATTCTGACACTTCACCGTGAATGTGGAAGATTATACTTTCCCTACTACTCGGAACATTCGGACCAGATAATTACACCCCTATTTCTACTGACCAAATTATTCACAGAGAATGTCAGCACAGCATGGCTTTCTCAGAATGGGGCCCACGTGACCACGGACAGTTGCAATGTGTAACCTATGTCCAGGCGCCTTGGTCGTCTAGGTATAATCTGCAGGAAGGACATGCTTACATTCAGTCAAAGTCATCGTGACTATAGAAACTGTATGGAATAACGCAGCGCCGAGTTTAAAACACAATGTTGAAAAAAATGATTCTGTCTGGAAAAATAATCTGCTTCGTCTAAGTGATGCGTCTCAACTGGACAAAAATCATTCACAAAACAGCTCATATTAGAAGGAAGTGGCCAACTCATTATATGAAGGGGCGCATCACAACTGGAGCTGAAACATATGAGACCAATTCATTATGTGAAGTGGCGCATCACAACTGGAGCTGAAACATTAGCGACCAACACATTTAACATATGAAGTACATGTTTTTTTGTTTGTTGTTTAACGCCGCACTGTGCAATATTCCAGCTAAATGACAGCGGTCTATCAATAATCGAGTCTGGACCAGACAATCCAGTGCTTGACATCATGAAAATCGATCCACGTAAATGGGATCGATGACATGCATAAACCAAGTCAGCGAGCCTGACCACACGATCCCGTTAGTCGCCTCTTATGACAAGCATAGTCACCTTTTACGGCAAGCATGGGTTGCTGAAGACCTATTCTACCCCGGATCTTCACGGGTGTAATGAAGTGGTGCGTCACAACTGGAGATGAAACATCAGAGAGCAACTAATTAGATGAAGTGGTGTATCTCAAATTGATCTGAAACATTGAAAGACCAACTCATTAAAATATGAGATTGCACGTCTGAACTGGATCTAAAATATTAAAAGACTAAATCATCGTTACTGGAGGTGGTACATTTCAATATAGACTTTAGAGTCTTGATTTTGTTTTCACAATGATTCTTTGGCGGTGATACGGAAATCAAATCATTACATACCTCTACAAAAGTTACTTGCCGGAAGGGGAACACAACACAGAGGTCTATAACTCCAAATCTTTGCACTGACTATTGTGCTAAATTAATGGTGAAACGGAGGCAGCGTATCTCTTCATTTTAACCTGAAGCTTAGAGCTTTTTAATATCTATCAGTATATGTGCTCTCGACCTCAGCTGACACCACAACTGCCTTTCTATGGCAACTGGGGTATCATTGGGTGTGGACAGCACCCTCAACTCATTCTGACACTTCACCGTGAATGTGGAAGGTTATACTTTCCCTACTACTCGGAACATTCGGACCAGCAAAATACACCCCTATATCTACTGACCACATTCTTCACAGGGAAAGTCCAGCATAGCATAGCTATCTTAGAATGGGGCCCATGAGACCACGGACAGTTGCCATGTGTAACCCATGCACAGGCACCCTGGTCGTCTAGGTATAACCTACAATTGTAGAAGGACATGTTTACATTCAATAAAAGTCACGGTGACTATATAAACTATATGGAGTTAAAGTAGCGCCGAGTTTACGCCATAATATTGAAAAGTGATTCTGTCTGGAAATATAATCTGCTTCAGTTCATATTAGGAGGAAGTGGTGCGTCACAACTGGAGCTAAAAAAGTAAAGACTAACTCTTAGTATGAAGTGGTTCGTCACAAGTGAAGCTAAATCACTAGAGACCAACTCATTTTTTCATATGTAAAGGTTCGTCACAACTGGACCTGAAACATTGGAGCCCAACTCTTATTAAGTGGTGCGTCATAACTGGAGCTGAACCTGGACTGGATTTGGGGGCTTTAACGTCTACTTAACAGTTAACGTATTTCGTTGACGGGGTAGGTGGGGAATGATAAATATGAATAATATTATACATATAGATAAATCACCATACCCCAAAAACTATAACTGAAGGGGAAAAACCTGTTTAATAACACCATGTCTATAATGTATTCAAGTATTGTATTTTTAATTATGTGTTATATTTTAAGTTATTATTACAAGAGAGGGTATGGATGGTTTAATGAATTTGGAAGAGCTGTTAATAATCTAAAACGCGAAATTATAATATGACAATATAATGTCAACTAAAACATATATTTCATAATGGGTTATAAATGTATTACAGATAACCTGTAATTACATATGTGACCTACAAAAGAAAGAAAAATGTAATAAGAGCCTAGCCTAAGTCTATAGTCGCTTGGGTGGCGGCGAGGTAGGGAGACGAGGTATTGTGTCCTTGACATTGACAGTTGGCTGGGTAATTGATGTTCTACGTTAAGTTATGGTTTGTTTGTTTGTTGTTTAACGCCGCACTCAGTATAATAGTCCAGCTGTATGACGGCGGTCTGTAAAACAATCGAGTCTGGACCAGACAATCCAGTGATTGACATCATGAGCATCGATCCACGCAGCTGGGATCGATGACATGTATCAACCAGGACAGCAAGCCTGTCCACCCGATCCCGTTGGTCAGTTTTGGGTGAGAAAGAGAGTAATGCTTGAGCTTGAGCCTGAAGCTAAAGTATTAGAGACCAGCCCATTATATGAACTAGTGCCACACACTTGAAGCGCATATACTTCGCAGATGTTTCTAGTGGGTAAATCTCCCCCAAGGAAAATGTTCGTAGCAGCGACATGACCATTGCATACTTCAGGAAACGTCAGATCAAATATGACTCCGCAACATCCTACAACCCCAAACATTTATTTTGTCATAATCATATATTTATCAAACTCGTACATATTACATTAGACATTATTCAACCAAATGTTCGTTCGTAAACGCAAGATTACTGTGACAATCACTGTTTCATTATTGACAGGTTGCACTAAGGTGTAAAGTACACTTCTAAAGTCGTATTTATAAAACAATATTAAAGAAAAAGTTGCATTTCAAAGACTGTCGATACAAGTATATTTTGAGCAAAGGTCTAAGTAAGGCAGCCAATTTCGAAATACATGCTGAGACGAGGATGTATGTTTTCTAGTGGTCACTGTGAAACAAATTTGTTCAGAGTTTTGAGCACATGAACTGTATATATACATTGAACACTACTTCAATCGAGGTAATTTTCGTAATTTTCTCTTTCACTTGATCTAGATATTACTAATAATTGTACCGCAAAAACATTAATATTGCATTCTTTCACCTGTGTAAGTTATCGTTTCCTTGAATTAAATGAAGCCTTTTCTATGCTTCTTGAGCTTTCAAATTTAAATATTAATTTTGTCCAATTACATTTCGTTTCAAGCTTTGTGTATGGTAGATTTAAACAATTAACAACACATCATAACACCCGAAGTATAATTAAGCCGTCTGTGTGATTGCACAACGAAGCAATATGCTTGTATGATATACAGCGCCAAAGTCACGAGTGATCGAAAATAGGTTTGTTGAATAGATTTCAACCCATGAATACGTTTCAACGATTTTGAATGAATCTATATCTTCTTACTCTTGGGTGGTAGTACGTTATAATCTTATTTATTATTAAGAAAAGATAATGATGTCAGATATTGAGCGATGTCAATTTGAGTATTGTTAGGGCTGTTTAGCGATCTTTCACATTTTGTCCTTTGAAAATGCCCGATGTCAATTACCCAGAAGTTGTTTTTATCACTAATGAAAGACCACGGACACTGAAACTTACATGGACGTAATCGGGATTTCTTCAAGATATACATTCCAAACTGTCATTCGTATTGTAACATTCTCTTTGACAGTCTGCCTACGAACTAATCACGACCACTTCCGTCAATTTTGTTTTGATGTAAAAGAAATCCCTGACAATTTCATCGGGATTTTAAATCGGTACTGACCAGTTATCGGTGAGGACCAATTATCGCCAGCTCCCCGTTATAGCGCGCACGTGATCGCATCTCATTTTACCTTTTCATTAGAAGAGATAAATGATGGACTCTTGTGAGGAAATAATTAGAAAAAAACACCATAATCCCCTTGCTGAAATACAACTTTAGAAAAGACGCGTGGGCTGTATATCAAACAACACGATAATGCATTTTCAGTTCTGTCATTGCTTTCTATCTGCCTGTCATTTCTTCCCCAAAAGACAATTCTGAAACCTATTTGGGTACACATGCATTATACGGGACACCAATCCGTCATGTTTGTTTGATGCTACTAATAAAGAATGGGGAATATTGTTTTTTGTCAGTTTACAGACGACAAATTGATAAAAGCATTTCTTATTCATTTTGATGGAAAAAAAATTGAGTGCGATACCCGAGATACTAAAAAATGCTATTGGTATAACAAAAGCGGTGCGCGTGATCACGTGGTACGTGCTGTTAAGACGATGGCGATAACTGGTACAGTAAGTCAACGGGAAAGTTCTGTTTCCACTATTTTGATTCCCTATCGTAGCGTTATAACAGAAATTAACTGAATCTTATTCCATGGCCAGAAATGATCGCATTTGCTCATAATTTCACAAAAATTTAAGTCGCCCCCGCCTGGATTTTTTTAATAGAAAAGTTTTGTTTGAATCAAGATGCATATGGAGACAAGTGATACTTGTACAAATATTTGCAAAGTCACAGTGGCTATATCGAAACTATATGGAGTTAAAGTAGCGCCGAGATTAAATATAATACAGAAACATTCGAAACTAACTAACGAAGTGGCGCATCACAATCGGACCTGAAACATTAGAGACCAAGTCATTTTATGAAGTGGCGTGTCATAACAGGAGCTACAACACTATAGCAACCAAATCATTATATTGAAGAAAATGATTCTGTCTGGAAAAATAATCTGTTTCGTCTTAGTGATGCGTCTCAACAGGATATGAATCATAAAAAAACAGTACATAATAGTTGGAGGTGGCGCGTCTAAACTAAAGCTCAAACATTAAATGACCAACACATGATAATAATAAGATTTGGCCTATCTCAACTGGATCTGAAACACTAGAGGGCATAACATTAAACTAGGAGGTGGCGTTTCTCAACTGGAGCTAGAATATTAGAGACCAACCCATCATATGAAAAAATGTGCCACACACCTGCATCTAAAGTATTAGAGACCAGCCCATTATATGAACTAGTGCACAAACCTCAAGCTAAGGTATTAGAGACCAGCCAATTATATGAACTAGTGCCACACACCTGTAGCTAAAGTATAAGAGATCGGCCCATTATATGAACTTGTGCCACACACCTGGAGCTAAGGTATTAGAGACCAGCCCATTATGTGAACTAGTGTCAAACACCTGGAGCTAAAGTATTAGAGACCAGCCCATTATATGAACTTATGCCACACACCTGTAGCTAAAGTATAAGAGATCGGCCCATTATATGAACTTGTGCCACACACCTGGAGCTAAGGTATTAGAGACCAGCCCATTATGTGAACTAGTGTCAAACACCTGGAGCTAAAGTATTAGAGACCAGCCCATTATATGAACTTATGCCACAAACCTGGAGCTAAAGTATTAGAGACCAGCCCATTATATGAACTAGTGTCACACACCTGGAGCTAAAGTATTAGAGACCAGCCCATTATGTGAACTAGTGTCAAACACCTGGAGCTAAAGTATTAGAGACTGGCCCATTATATGAAGTAGTGTCAAACACCTGGAGCTAAAGTATTAGAGACCAGCCCATTATATGAACTAGTGTCACACACCTGGAGCTAAAGTATTAGAGACCAGCCCATTATGTGAACTAGCGTCAAACACCTGGAGCTAAAGTATTAGAGACCAGCCCATTATGTGAACTAGTGCCACACAACTGCAGCTTAAGTATTAGAGACCAGCCCATAATATGAACAAGTGTCACACACCTGGAGCTAAAGTATTAGAGACCAGCCCATTATATGAACTAGTGTCACACACCTGGAGCTAAAGTATTAGAGACCAGCCCATTATGTGAACTAGTGTCAAATACCTGGAGCTAAAGTATTAGAGACCAGCCCATTATATGAAGTAGTGTCAAACACCTGGAGCTAAAGTATTAGAGACCAGCCCATTATGTGAACTTATGCCACACACCTGGAGCTAAAGTATTAGAGACCAGCCCATTATGTGAACTAGTGTCACACACCTGGAGCGAAAGTATTAGAGACCAGCGCATTATGACAGCAGATATATCAACTGGAGCTAAAACATGAGAGAACATCACAAAATAACCGATGTCTGAACTGGAGCTGAAACATTAGAGATGAACTCATTATAGGATGTTGCGCGTCACAACTGGAGCTGATATGTTAGAGATGAACTCATTATAGGATGTTGCGCGTCACACCTGGAGCTGATATGTTAGAGATGAACTCATTATATGAAAAGTGAGGCGTCACAACAGAAGCTGAAACATTAGAGACTAACTCATTATTTGAATTGGCGCGTCACAACTGGGGCTGAAACATTAGAGACCACGGTCTAGATTTTCGATCTTAGATACTATTAATCTTAACAACTTACGTTTAAAGATAAGATATCACAAGTTTACGATCAGATACATTTTCGAAACTATCTTAAATATGTCGCAGATGGTATAAAGTCACGATCCCTTTCCGAGAAGTCATTTGTGTTAGAGATGGAAAAAGCGGGGTGTTTTCCAGTGATGTCACGGGTATGTCCCAGCTGCTGACAATAACAACAACATGGAGTAGTGACACGGAATTCATGATCACATTGTCAGGTCACACTGTTTAACACGCAACTTTTGAGTGACAGTCCGTTCAATGCTACATATGGCCAATCTGTAGTCGTTTTGTTCTTATGATAAATGATACAATGACTACCCGATCGAACACAAATAGCATTCGTGTCCCATGCAAAGTGAGTGAGTGAGTAAGTATTGTTTTACGCTGCTTTTAGCAATATTCCAGCAATATCACAGCGGGGGACACCAGAAATGGGTGTTGATGAAAGAACATTGGGCGTTCTGCCCCAGGCTCGCACCCATTGACCCCAAGCACGGAGGTATGTGAATGACGTCACGCTATCGACAGATCAACGGTTACACATTCAAACATTCGTCTAATAAGTATCAAAATCTGTAGAATAGTATGTATGAAATTCCTTTGAAATAGTGAGGGAGCAATGTTGTCAGTTCTTCTATGTTCACATTAGTTGCATAGGTAAAGGAGAATTGTTTTGTTACTGGAAACTGTGATGAACTAGGTCACGTCGCCAGACGGTATACAGTGAAGGCAGTCAGCTGTATCCACGGGTTAACATAAAAACACAAGTACGTTTGTCATTGAATGTAGCACAGGCCCGTCTCTGTAGTTTTGATAGGCTATGTAGTGGATAAACATATAAGCTCTATTTACATCGTGTAGGCTTCATTTCACGTGTAACCATGCCTGCTGACGGATGGAAAGCATATTTGTCTTGTATTTATTTGAATCCCAAACTTCCAGCCTCCTTTTCTGGCCCTGCTAAGTTGTATCACATTGCGAAAAAGGAGGGGAAATTTGATATTAGTTTGCATCATATAAAGAAGTGGTTGACATCCCAAGATGCCTATTCGTTTCAGCGACCTTTAAGATACAAGTTCAAGTGGAACAGAGTGGAGGCTTCTGGCCTCAATGCTCGATGGGATATTGACTTGGCTGATGTATCTAATATAGCCCCGGACAACGACGGTGTGAAATACCTACTCATAGCTATAAATGTATTTACACGTTTTCTGTGGGTCGAGCCCCTTAAAAATAAAACACCGGATGCGGTCATTAAGGCCTTGAAGAAGATATTTTCGCGCACTACCCTGGCACAACTTATACGATCAGATAAAGGGCGAGAATTTGATGATAAGAAATTGAAGTCTTATTTTTTAGAAACAAGGGCATCACTTACTATGTCGCACAGAATGAAACCAAAGCTTCTTATGCCGAGAGAGTGATACGGACCCTCAAGACCACGATGTACAGATATTTCACCTACAAACAAACGTAAACCGTCTGCCTTCATTGTATACCGTCTGGCGACGTGACCTAGTTCATCACTGTTTCCAGTAACAAAACAATTCTCCTTTACTTATGCAACTAATGTAAACATAAAAGAACTGACAACATTGCTTCCTCACTATTTCAAAGGAATTTCATACATACTATTCTACAGATTTTGATACTTATTAGACGGATGTTTGAATGTGTAACCGTTGATCTGTCTAGCGTGACGTCATTCAGATACCTCCGTGCTTGGGGTCAATGGGTGCGAGCCTGGGGCAGAACGCCCAATGTTCTTTCATCAGGGCGTCACATATTTTTCAATGTCGGGATTCGAACCAGCGCGTGCACACTAAACACACACCGAATTATTTTTTTCAATAAATTTCAGAAGGAGAATTTTGTCCAAGTCCCTTCACATTGCTGCGAAATGAACGTTTTAACCATTCATTGCAGCTCTATCTTGTCCAGCTCCGATATGAAAGGTATACTAACATCAATACAAGCTGTTGTCTTTGTGAAACCTGCAAACAGTTGGTTTAATAAAAAAAACTTTAAACGGGTTTAGCTACGTCGATTCAGCAGTCTTTTCTCCCCTGTAAGCAACCGCAAACTTAGTACCAGTGTCGAAATAGGGAGGGGTGAGGTTAGGTGTCTCTTTTTCCTACGGAATTTTTATCAACAAATCTTCACAAGGTGAGACTTTGCTAAACCCCTGCGCCCATTGACCGACATCTGCATGCATACAAATATTTCAGATTCAGTTTATATGGCAATTAGTTTGATTTGAATTTTGTTTTGTCAAAGATTAATCTAAATTATTTGCTGTACATTATAATGAAATTTAAAATTGGCTTTAAATGAGTAAAAAACATACTCATTCATTCATTCATTCATTCATTCATTCATTATCTAAAAATACTGATAAATAATATACCACTTGTTCGTACGGGTGGAGTTTAGAAATTGTATATTAACACTGCATAATTGTGTTGAGGAAGCCGTTATGACGGCCACGGAACTGTTTTCTCTTGTTTACATCACCTGTGTTGTATGGGGGAGCCATGATAACACGTTCGCTCCTGTGAAGAAAATCCGAGTCTTGTACCCAAATTGGGTAAAATGTCTGAGACCCATCCTTGATCTTCCCGTCGTAATAATATATAATAATATACTATAATTATAATTGTGTAATTGGTTAAGTTGAAAACACCCACGACATAGCAATAAGAACATAAACAGAATTTAGAATCAATGTTTTATGTAGATGCTGTATTCTTACATTAAATAATATGTTTCATTAATTGACGACATGGGACAATCTCCCCATGCACCCCCTCCAAACTCACGCACACACGCACGAACACACACACACACACACACACACACACACACATGGTGCCCTGGTGCTGTTTTGTATCGACTATAACACTACAGACACATTTGACATTACAGCCACAGCTATTATACTTTAACATAATTATATATTCACCAACATCTTGCTTAATTACATATTGCTGCACTTACCATGTCGTTATGTTCAACGTCCTCTCCAGAGTGAAAACATACGGCAGGGCTGGAAATCAAGCTGAAAAATGTTTCTTCGTGAAAAGTCTTCATAATGCTCAGGACATACCAAAGTTTTTAACCGCAGCGTTCAAAGTAGCGCGTGAATAATATAAACATGAGAAATAGGGGTCAAAGCCCATTGTAATCTCGATTTTAAATGAATTCTTAACAACTTGTTGAAATTAATTTATGCACCGGTGCATTTGATAAAGTAAGCGTCGTCTGCTTCGATCCATAGAGTCTGGATTACGCGCAGGAAAAACTCGTGCAAGGGAAGTGTTTCCCGATTGGCTAAACTCGTAACCATGGCATCACGTGACAATCCCGGTGAACACCTGCATGAAATATACAACACTTCTAACCTGATTTGACATTTGTTTATACAAATAATCTTAACCGACAAAGCCATTGGCGGTGGGGTTTGTCTAACGAGGTTAGAGCGTTGACTCGTCACACCATTTCTCAACATGGGAACACCATGTAGAGTCGATTTTGACGCTCCTCTCCGTAATATGGCTTGGATTTTGTTCCAAATTTCGCAAATGATTTTGTAATAAGATATTGTATTTTTTTAGCGGTATTCATCATGATAGAATGGGGATGGTCGACCATGAGTTGCCAAACGCCTTCACATTTTAATGCATTTTAATCATAATGATAATTATGTAATAAATATCAAAGAATTATGAACAATATGTGTAAAGTACCACACGAGTAAAAACGTATTAACTGAGGGTCAAGGGACAGTATACCGAGATTGTTTTTTTATGTAATGGAAAATTATTGAAAGAACTGTTTTTAAATTTGATTATGTCTATTTAACCAACACTCATTCCTGCAGCAGTTTGTGAAAGACATAAAAAAAAATAAGATATCAAAGATACGCATCAACGTTCAATGAATGTAGTGTGAACCAATTTTAAAGAGAGCTGGGTTCATCAATACATTCCAGGAGCCTTGTGGTGGTTAAAGCGTTTGGTCGTCACGCCGAATGTCCGGGTTCGATTCCCCACATGGGTACAACCCGTGAATTGCCGTAAAAGTTAACTATACTTGTTTTAAGAGGCAACTAATGGGATAGGGTGGTCAGGCTCGCTGTCTTGGTTGATGCATGTCATCGTATCATCGTTGGGTGTACCCGTACAATTACGGGTTAGAATAGGTCTTCTGCAACCCATGCTTGCCGTTAAAGGCGACTAACGGGATCGGGTGGTCAGGTCGCTGACTTGGTCGGTGCTTGTCATCGAACCCACTTGAGCGGATCGATGCTCATGATGTCAATCACTGGATTGTCTGGTCAAGACTTGATTATTTTCAGACCGCCTTCATATAGCTGAAATATTGCTGAGTGCGGCGTTAAACATCAAACCAACCAACCAATTGTGTGGATCGATGCTCAGGATGTCAATCACTGGATTGTCTGGTCAAGACTCGATTATTTAAGACAGACGTTATATAGCTGGAATATTGCTGAGTGAAGCGTTAATTAACGAACAAACAAACCAACTGTGTGGATCGATGCTCATGGTGTTAATCACTGGATTGTCTGGTCCAGACTCGATTATTTACATACCGCATACATATAGCTGAAAAATTGCTGAGTGTGGAGTTTAACAAACAAAAAAATACAATCTTAGGCGCTGCAGAGTTGCGTCCATTGGACACGCCAGAAACATGATCGATGGTTCGCCCCGATTATATTTCTTGTTTTGACAGCTCCATACCCGTGGGTTTCACCAAATTGGTAAACGTTTGAGTCCTGCTGGCGTGCCAAAGGGACGTTATACTTTGCTCAGCGAATTGTGGCGTCTTAGACGACTGGGCTTCCAGTGCCCTCTCATGAAATAGAAGAAAATATAAATGATGTGAATGATATACAATATATAGCAGCATATGGGAACAGTTTTTATGACAATATTTATTTAGGAACGTGATAACTTCATTTATAGTGTTTGTTGACTGAAAGACGTATCTATATACGTTTTTGGTTGATTCGTCCATAGTTGCGAGTACCCGAGACCACAGATGTTGGGGTGCAGGCGAAAACGGCACCGCATTTTGGCGAAAACGGCACCTCTATTTTTAATAACGATAAGAACGATTCATGAATGTTGTTGAATGAATAATACATAAATACATCGGCAACAATCAGAGTAGTGAAAGCGAATAGCATTGTTGCAGTTTTGTATTGTTATTCATTATGTGGATAATGTCAGACAGACTGAAAACACATGTCGCCAAAAACGCCTTACATGAATATTTCTAGTGGACAGCAAGCACCTGTTGAATAGTTATGTCCCTTTGTTCAAAGGTGGCGCTGATTCCGTACCATTCTGACAACAAACTCATGTTGTAGTGAGTCACAAGATCAAATTTGCAATAAGTAATCAAAACAAAAATGGACAAACTGAAGAAGGCACTGAGTGGAGACGATGAAGACGAAGAAAAGGGCATCGTCACTCAGGTATGTAGGTTTAACCGTAAGGAAAAGAGTACGTATTTCCGGGATCTCGCGATTGTCACACCTCCCAAATGACCAAACTGCTTTCCAGGCATTTTAGTCAACAGCTTGCATATGATTTGCAAAAACGACTACTACCATACTCAAGACTACCAACCATTTTAGCTAAAACGATACATTTGCCAATTAAATCACCCGCACGTATTGTCTTGTCTTATGACTTTAGTCGAGTATTATCTAAATTCAACCCAGACTGCAGTGATGAACTGTTGAGTTTGAGAATTGCGTTAGATATGTTGGCACTAGTCCTATAGCCTAGTCCTTGCCAAACTGACCATTATGTGAAGGTATCATAATGACTAGTAGAAAGTTGATCTTTTTAAGGGCTAAAATTGCTATATGTTATCATTTAAAAAGACAAGTGGACTGAAGCTGTTTGTTTCTATCACTAACTCAGCATATTATCCATACACAACTTAGGCTCTTCGTCTAAAATGTATTGTTAATTAGTTTAGTGTCCGATGTATTTTAAAGCAACAGATTGATGTATTAGGTATTTTTATTTCACATTTCAAAGGACAAGTGAAACATGGCAGGAACAGTGCCAAGACATCTATCCTTAGTGGCTAGTATCGAATACTGTAAATCTGGAAATTGATGCATCTCCAAATTAATAAGACGAGTGACCTCTAACCAAAAATGCGACTCAATATCAATGCAGATCCCGAGTGGAATGATACATATCCTTATCTTAATCCAATCAAACAGCAATTAGCTCCACTTATAAGCGCCAAGTAAAGCACCTCTGTAAAAACAATAAAC
Organism: Haliotis cracherodii; assembly: GCF_022045235.1. Lineage (NCBI taxonomy): Eukaryota > Metazoa > Mollusca > Gastropoda > Lepetellida > Haliotidae > Haliotis > Haliotis cracherodii. The sequence goes on from NW_027266286.1 coordinate 13,020,996, forward strand.
AGTGTTTTCCTAAAAACAACACACATTTTATTCTGTTGACTGGCTTTAAGGAAGTTCAAAGACAATAAAATAATTGACCCAACAACAGTTGACTGATTGGAGTGGTCAATGATGCCAAGTTTGACATGAGTGGGTAGAACTCTTGATCCCAGCAATGATAACTCACCAGATGCCTTTTATCTGTTTTTCAAATGATACAATGTATTGTTATAAATAACATGAATAAGTTGTTCATCCATATATATAATCCTTATTTGTTATGTACTTGTTACAACTGCTGCTCAATAAAATGTGTTTGTGTTTATATTCAGGTCGGTATAAATGCGAACGAAGACCACTCATATTTTTCACATTTAATTTTACGCTCGGGTTAATTTCAAGATTTACAGTATATATTACACGTCTGTCTTTGATTGTGAGGACCCACTTGTCTATAACTGCACAAATCATTGTTAACAGTTAGATCCCTGGGGAATACCAAAATCTGCTTGTCATGGTTCATAGATGTTGCTTAGGTAGTAAACATTTACCCTATAAGACTTTCTTTCCACATTAAACTAGTCTGCCAAACCTTGATGTAACTGAATACTGTACACTTTACATTGTTAAATATAGATGAGTTGTTTTTAGATCCAACATATATATACTTTGATTGATTGAATTCTAACAACTCCAGTTGCAGTCCTTTAATTCAAGTCAGCATTGATAAAATATAAATCTGCAATGAATATGAACTGCTTAGACATGATGAGGTCAGGAAACTCAGTTTGTATCATATACATCGAGGGGTGGTCGGGTAGCTTAGTGTTTAAAGAGCTCGCTCGTCACGCTGAAGACCTTGGTTCGATTCCCAACATGGGTACAATGTGTGAAGCCCATTTCTGGTGTCCCCCGCTGTGATAAGCTTCGTAAAAGCTTTGTAAAACCATACTCACTCACTCATATGTATTGATCACAGTTATCATTGTTTAAATATCATGGTTATAGCTGCTGTGAAATTACCATGGGTAATTGACAAGGGAATACATTTTTATTGCTAATTGTGATTTGTTGTTTTCCTCCAGATATCGGATGCCTCCACCTTAAGTTGGTCAACCAGAATAAAAGGCTTCATAGTGTGCTTTGTGCTTGGCGTTGTGTTATCAATGTTGGTAAGTTGATGGGTTGTGTTGTTTGTACTTGCTCAAGAATACTCATTTCACTTGAGCTTGTTGATTGTTTTCAAATAATAGTCATGTTGGCAGTGGTAGGAACAAGTTTTTGTAGTCAGCATTTTTGTGTGATAATGTGGAGAAATTGTCATTGTTACCATGGTTACAGGTAAACGCTGATGGAAAGGAGTAAATTTATAATTGGGAGATACTTGTCTTTTTATAGTTTTACTGTTGTTTTCTGCAGTTATCATTTATGTCAAGGGGGCACGGGTGGCTCAGTCATCAGCGATGCCGAGTTGTGTCCCTATCTTGTGTTCCAGAAACCCATGATTGTGGGTTTGAATCCCTTTTCGCCACAATTATGTTTCTAGGTGTGTCAGCACCATAGCTGTGCTCGTGATAAAATGGTAAACATTTCAGCTCCATGATTTCGGGCTTCCCTCCCACATTATGCTGGCATGCCATGATATTACTGGAATACTGTTCGAAGCACAGATGAACCCAACTCACTCTCTCATTCGCATGGTATATGTGAATGTGTTGTGGAAAACATGACGATTAACATGGTGAACCGCGTCAGCAAAAGAGAAAAATTCTAAACATCATCTCCTTGATCTCTGTTTCATTTCAACTTCAGTAATTTGTTTCTTCTTTCAGGGATCCTGTTTATTATTTGCAAGGAATGGTCTTATCATGTTCGCTGTTTTGTACACAATTGGCAACATTCTGTCATTATCAAGGTAAGTTCTGCAAAATGATAACGTGTCATCTTTAGGATAGTGAGACAAAGGTTGGGGTTCACATTGAAGACCAGCTCAATTCAGTCCTTTGGGAACCACAGAATCTTGTTTCTCAAATTTATTGACTATTCCCTCGAGTATTTAATCGAGTAGAGGCAGCTATCAGGATCGGGTGGTCAGGCTCTCTGACTTGGATGATGCATGTCATTGGATCCCAGAGTGCAAAATGAATGTCTATTTTGAAAAATTCTCTAGTTCTTAAACACTATCTGCTACAGAGTTTCAATCGAACTAATGATATTTGCGGTATCATTTCCACATAGTTACTCCACAAAGAAATTTCACTATTACTTCCTGAATTTTACAAGACTCAGATGAGCAGACTTACCTATGTTAATTTCAATCCCTGGAATGGTTTGTATACAGCTGCTTGAGTCTGACACTTTGTCTCATTTGGTCCTTTATAATTTCTAGATAAATCTTATGAACGTAACTTTGATGATCAGTTGGACATAGTTTATAATTTGTTCATCTAGATTGTAAATAGTTTCATTAGCAGTAGTGCATGGTGACAATCTATGCATGTTTTGTTTCACATTATCATGTTTATACCACTGTATGTATACATTAGGGCTGGGACAATACACCAACTGTGCACTCTGATACGTATCACGATACTTGCTCTTATCTTTGGTGGGTTAGCCATCTTTGTCATAGACAGGATGGCCAAATACCTGGCACACTGCATCTTCCCGAGGCAAGAGAGTGAACTGACTTTAAAAGTTCCAGTTTCCACCCTTGCCAAACTTGGCTGGAATTACTGGGCTTGATCGTAGTGCCACCAGTGGCTATTACCAGTTATGTCCCTTAGAAGCCTCTCCTATGGACCAATCAGATTCCACGTGTCGTATCACTTGCGTTTGCTTCACAGAAAATGGTGGCACCCAGTCAGGATGATCTGATCAATAATCAAAATGTGTATTGTGATAAACATGATAAAACGGGTCTTACATCACGAAATGCATCAAATCACGTGAGCACCTTGATTAAAAACATGAAAAGATTGGGAAAATATCTGCTGATAACGAGTTGGCGGTGCACATGCTTTGCAAATCCTGCATGACAGTTTACGAAACAGGATTTTGATTTCGGTGCGCAATTTTGATTGGACTATGCATAGACTCGTTAGTCCATCCAAAATGTAACTCCATTATACCAGCCTAGTTCGGCAAGGGTGGAAACTGGACTTTAATAGACAGTTAACTCTCTTGCCTCGGGAAGATGGGCACACTGACGATTTACAGTTGGCAGTGTCAGGTATGGCGAGTGGATGAAAATATTTACGTTTTCACTACAAATTAGTCGTTTGGTGTAACAGTTGTTAAAGCAAACATTTAAGGTATGAATCAATATTTTGTACTTAGTGTGCGACTAAGATCGATACTTGTACATGTATCAGGAAGTAGGATCCACCAATGCATCGGTGTATTGTCCCAACACTAGTATACCATACATTCCTGACAAAATGTTAGAAAATGTATTTATTTCATCAGCACAATTGGTTTTAGTTAACATATATTCTTTTATCATGTGTATAAATATACACATTTGTTGTATTCATTTTCACATTTGTTTGCAGTACATGTTTTCTGATGGGCCCTTTGAATCAACTTAAAAAGATGTTTGCAAAAACAAGAATTATTGCAACTATTTTAGTTCTGGTATGTAGATATGTAGTCTTTGAGTAGTGTCAGTTGACATGATGTGTGGGTTATGTCAGTGTGTTTGTAAACTTTCTTAAACTTTATGTGTTGTATTTAAATTTCAAGCCAGACCAAATCCTATTCTGTTTTTGTTTGTCAACTTTCTAAGATGCAGGAGATACAAATAATGTTTAAGAATGTGGTGAGGGATTACGAGGCAAAACATTATTTTCCTAACAAATGTTAACATATTGACATGATTAACATGACATTTGTATATCAAGTTGATTTTACATACTATTCATTTCATCTGAGAGTTGTAACAGTTAGATTTAAATATGTTGATATATAATTATTCACAACAGAATTTCTAGAAAACATTTGCGTTAAAGTTTTCAGGAAGTTACAGTAAATGCTATAGGCACAACCAAGAGCTGGAACTGTATTTGTTTGGCTTTATTAATGATAATGAAATGAAAACAAAGAAGTGCAATTTTGATAAAATGGTTAATTATGGAATGATGAATCACTGTGATTGGCACTTCAGGAAAGTAGGTTCATGCAGCCTCAATATGATTCTGTATCCAGTCATCTCTACTTGTATAGAGTGTTTTTATTGATTTGTCACACTTTTGTCAAGTTATGGTTCTTATTCCAGGTGATGTTTGTGCTGACGATAGTTTTTGCAACAGCTGTAAGTAAATGAATCACATGTCAGTTTAGAATAGAAAGCATTTAATGTACCGTATTCGATGTAATAAGTGCCCACAGCGATATTTGCTAATATATTGGCTAGTGAACAATCCCAATTAGCACCGCTTCCGAATGATCAATGTCCACAAGACTTATTTATTCGTGTATAATATGTGTGTTATATACATCCTTAATTATGGGCAATTAAATTCTGGAAAAATATATCTGTGGTATATAAACATTTCAGGCTGTCGGCATAAACCACAAAATTTACGATCTTTCAACTCTGTTTTTTTTCACCAAAATGATATTCTAATAAGAGACCCCTATTTCTAATTTTGAGAGACCCCTGTGCACTTATTACGTCGAATACAATAAGTGGCAATATGTGAAACACTGGCCCCATGGAGATGTGGGGTTGGTTATAATTGCTCCCCAGCAGCCTCTGTTGGTGAAGAGATGAGTTTGTGCCTTGGTTGATTGTGTGTCATTGTAGCCCGACCTCACAATATCAATCACTGGATTGTCTGCTCCAGATTTTATTATTACAGGCAATCATCATTTACATGTAGCTTGAATATTGATGAGTGTGGCATTAAACCACATACAAATATTATCATTCTTGAACAAATGCTTACCACTGGTGACCACTGTGATTGCTTCCTGTTGTTTAAAAAGCAACACAGTACACCAGGAAATGAGCACTGATAATAATGGGCCGATTGGTATTGTCATGGTGTTTACACAAACATTTTCAAGTTGTGGGTGCTTAGCGATCGTGTTGGGAGTAGGGGCTTAATTCCTTTGTTTTCGAGAGATTAGTTTAATAAACTGGAGAAGCCTGTGAGTAAGTGATGGTCATTCAATGTATTAATAGTTTATTTAATTCAATTGGATTAACATACAATAGTGGTATAAAGGGGGTTATAAAAGTTGGTAGAGTTTGAAACGAAAACGCCATGATTACGATGCTGAATTCAAACTGCGAGTCTCCGCTCTAGCTGATATATTTTCTCACGGGTTCATAATTCTATATACACAGATTCACAAAATGGCGTTTCGGTGTTGATGGCGACATATAACGATCATTATGAGATTAAAAACAACAACAAGAGAAACACCTTCCCACATTATGAAAGTGGATGGCTGGTTTGTTAAATCTTTATTAGAAATAATAATGACTTTTTCAATATAATTACAACGTTTTTCATCTTATATTTTTGAATATCTGTGAGTACCGGCACATGTCTTGCAGTCCGACTTCGCAATGTTTTTTGGCTTTCACTTCCTGGTTCGGCTTATCTGCGATTCATATAATTTTCTTTCGTATTTTAATGATCAAGTTAACACCTCGGCTTATCTACGGGGTCGGCTTATCCGCGGTCATATACGGTATGTTTTCTTAATTTGCCTTTAACAAGACAAATATGGTACAAATACAGGGACATGATTTGAATTGATTGTGTTATCTAGATTTCCATCAACAAAAAAAGGATTTAAGATCAATATTATCTCTTCATCAAGTGCATATGTTGTCGCCATCAGCAATGATCAGGACTAAATTAAAATTAGAAACTTCTTAAATCATCCTAAGAAAATATTTTTGATATTGGTTTCAGTTTAGGTCTTATTAACTACTAGGAGCTGTTCAAACTGTAACATGAAAAGATCTACCATTTCTTCATAGGTAATGCAAAATCCCACACACAAAATGATTATTGATCAAGAAAGAGTAACAAATTCTCATGAAATTTAACAAGCTCTTCCCAGCGCGTGACGCCTTCGTTATACTTTAGGTAACATTGCTGCCACCAGTGTGGGCGCGGCCATTACAAGAATCTTGAAATTTGCCCTCTAACCCCAAATGTAGTAACGTTTATACTTTTGTTTATGTCTTTGAGAATGCCATCATATTTCATTTTGAAAAGGTTTACGACTGACCATGTTTTCCAGATGAATTTACTTTGTTTGTATAATCAGATTGGTTCGAGATTTCAGACTAACAGAAAATCAATCAACTTCTCCCTTATATTCTTATTATATCAATTACGTGATAGTTTTAATGAAATAGAAATTCAAATTGACAATGAAAGAAAGTAATTTAGCAGCGGTAAGTGTATTTGGCGTCATGACAGTCGTCACTTAACGTAAACATAACGGTCATTCGGTTGCGAGTTCAACTCCAAGCATGGTTGTGGCCACCTATCACAGTGGGGGGTTTTGACTGGAGGCAGCGATAGTATAGAGAGCTCCGCAAACAGACTATCGCTTTGAGAAGCTTGGAAATTTAAAAGAAAAGGGAGGCAACCCTTAAACTTTGACATTCATCACCCACTCGCCCCTTTCCGTAACCTGCAAGAAGACTCGTCCCCCTATCAATGAATGTTATGTGCAAAAATACGACAAACCAATCAGAATGCGCGCATGATTTCAAGTTCTTCATCAAAGAATCCCTCAGAAATAATTTTTGATTTTATATACCCAAGACACAGTTACATGTGTTCACTCATACTGTATAATTCTGCATGTCCTGATGTGCTTTAAATTGCATTTGAAATATATATAATATATGGGGAAATATATGTTACCCATAAGGCAACGAGTTGACAATTGTTTTAGGTATGCCCGTTTGCACTAAGACGGAACCCAGTTGCAAAAATGACCATGAGAGGGGCACGAGTCGCTATTCGGCTTGTCCCGGAATAACTTGAGTTGGTGTATTCGGCGTCACTACAGTCGTCAATTAACGTAAACATAACGGTCATTCAGTTGCGAGTTCAACTCCAAGCATGGTTGTGGCCACCTATCACAGTGGGGAGTTTTGACTGGTGGCAGTGATAGTATAGAAAGCTCCGCGAACAGGCTATTGCTGTGAGGAGCTTGGAAATTTAAGATAAAAGGGAGGCAACCCTTAAACTTTGTCTGTTCACTTTGCAGCTGAAGAATGGGGCAGGTCTGGCCATCCTGTGCTGCATCCTGCAGTTCCTGGCCTTAACCTGGTACTCCCTGTCCTACATCCCGTTTGCAAGGTGAGAACATTGGCCAGGCAGCACATACAGCTGAGCCCCATTAGGGGCAACTATAGGGGCTATTTTCACCATTGTGATTGTATTGTCTAGCCCACATTATTGCCATAGTATTGTGACAGTTGCCAACTATTGATTTTGAAATAGTTTTGTGATAGTAGTAAACCAGCTTTACATTAATCAGTGTACCCCGGTAATAGATATGAATAAGGTAGACGTTCTCAAAGTCTTCCATTTTTCTCCCCTGTTGTAACTTAAACCAAAGGGAAGTAACTCTAGTCTGTAGTCCTGTTCCTCGCTGTTTAAACCAACACATATGCAGGTTTGAAATTCGCATCATTTATGTTTTATTTATAACTAACTGTAACTATTGAAACCATCAATTGTTATGCACACTATTGGCATTTTTAAATTCCTATCGATAAAATACTATCATAGGGCAAACAATTGCAATAGTTTGATGTATCGTTACACAGTTTTACACTCCTAACTCCAGGGGGTTTCGGGGTTACATTGGGTGCCAGTAATGTGCTGGACGTAAGAGTGGATCGGGTGGTCATACTCAGTGACTTGACTGATGGCGTGTCATTGTACTCCAGTTGCATTGAATGTCATCACATCAATCACTGGTTTGTCTTTGGGCTTGATTAGTCACATGCTGCCATGATTCAGTGTCCACATTGCTGAGTGTAGTATTTAGACAACAAACAGGCCTACAGTAATTATGGTGAAATATTTTAGAAGTTTAAGCTTAAAATAAAAAAAAGAATTGGTTCTCGGGCAATGACTTTTAAAAATAAAGTGTGGGCGTTTTTGGTTTGTTTTTTTGTTCTTTTGCTTGTTTGCTTGTTCAAACTGGCATGTAACCAAATATGACAGTTGTGTACCATCAACCTGGGAAAGGGCCTCCTACATAGTCAGGCATACAAACTTCTACCATGACACGAGATGCGCAATGAAGCAGTGTGCATTCGCATGTAAAGGGAAGTAACTGCATGCTATGTTGGATCACATTGTATTAAAGTACCAGGATTTTTATAGTTTTTTTAGGGGCGGGGCCAAATAGGAGACATTTTGCTATATTGCTTTAAGTGACTTCTTCTCTGGAACTAAGAGATATATATCAACCATATTTGGTTGGAAGCATTCTTCAAAGGTGGGGATTCAAAATGGAGAGGTTGAACCCCTCCCTCCCTTTTTTAATAGTTCAATGTCTGAATGCGGACAGGTAACTTTGAAGATGGGCAGGCAACATTTATGGGTCACCTGCCCAACTGTCTTGTTGGATTTAAAGTTATTTCAAACACTGTTTTGTACTACAGTGTTTAACTTAGGTGTTTCCTGAATCTACTTACATTCTTACGGCTTATTGTTCTTCAACACCGGTTTTGGACACTTGTAATCTTTCACAACAGTATGGGTGTTAATTCTTTTTTAGAAAAAAAAATCATGCAGTAATTTGAAACCAGGTGGCTTCCACATATTGATCTCACAAGTCTCAAGCATGTCAGTCTGTGTATTTAGCCGCTAGTCCGAAGCCCCAGTCTAGTAAAATTCTGTTCCTTCTAGCCAGTTCAGTCCATATGACCTGAAATCTTTTGAAAATGGTGCCAAGAGACAGCTCTTATTCTAAAAACGTTTTGGTATAAATTGGCATGTTTGTGTCCTCATTTGTCAACTATCAGATTGTTTTGGTATTAATTATAAAAAGTGCACAATTGAGACAAACTTATAATTGTTAACAAAGCATGTTCCTGAATATAAGGTCATGTTTTATGAAATATAGAATCATAAAAACCTGTGACTAATTTATGCATATAACTCTTCTAGCTGTGTAAAAACTTGAAAATCTTTGCATCAGAAATGAGAGTAATCATGAAGACCTTTTTCCTTCACAGAGATGCTGCCAAAAAATGTTTTGCAGGTTGCATTGGATGAAAACTGCAATACTCTCTGACACCACCTGGGACACCTTCTGCTTGAATGGAACATCCAGTATTCCCTCTGTCATTGTGATTGGACTCTTCCGACTGCAACATCTCCCTACCACATAGATTGGGAGTTTCACATTACGGATGGTTGCCATATGTTCAAGTAATTGTTTGTTCATGAGAGAAACATTTCATGAGATTTAAATTGTTTCCTGTTCCATCTGAATTAATTATTAAGAAAATCATAAAGTATGTTATTTTTTTGGCAGATGTATGTACATTGAGGACATGTACAAAATGATGTAAATGACAAACAGTTTCTTGATTTGATCTTTGTCACGGAGTAGGTCAGATAATGTTGAATTATTAGCTGTTGGGGTATTTTAAGAAAAACTGAATAAAGTTTTGGGTCGTGTTTATAAAAGATATGTGATAAAAATATTTGGATATGAATCAGAAAATGTTCAGTGACAACTGTGGGTTCTGTATCAGCATGATGAGAAATATTGTTCCGTTTGAACTGTTGGTAGGTTGTTGTTAGGTGGCATATTTGAGTGAAGGTACAGGTATGTAGGTATTCAGATTGTTGCGCTGTCAGGATGTAGTGTGTCGTGGTGTCAATATCAGTTGGAACAACAAGTGCATGCTACCTTTCATCAGTGCTACGTGTATCAAAACATTATTATTATTGTACATTTTACCATTGTGGCTATGACCTGGGCTACCTTGTCTTTGGAGGCTGACAGCTGTTCAAGTCCCACGATACCAGACATTCACATGTCAACCCCATCTTTGTCTATGAGGGTAACGCTATTTTTCAGGGTATTATCATTTGCAGAAGCCCGAGGTCTTCCATTAACTGTCCGACGAAGGAGGGCAGTTGAAAAGACCGAGAGCTTCTGAAAATGATAATGCCCTGAAAAATAGCGTTACCATTATTATACCTAAAATGGATGGAATTTGTTATCAAATAAAAAGAAACAACAATATCGATTTTGAAACATTTACTGCAATCAACACGAATGTCACTGACCCACTTTTACAAATATGGAAACGTCATAGAACAAACCAGATGACGTCACTATTGAACGTTACGTCACCTATCCCTATCCTATGACGACACCTGACAACGGGCGTGATAATGGCCCATCGTCAAGTAATATGAGGGCATTATCAAGTTAGAGTGGCCTGCTCATTTCTGATAACATGCAGGCGTTTTTATGATAATTCTATCCATTTTAGCTATAATTTAGATTCTTCAGAGATGTGCTTGAAGTGTTTTATGACTTATTCTGATGCAACGTTGAAGAATCTTTGCAAATTTGTCAATAGCACTAAAAACAGCATAGCATTTGCTCTATAACCCAAATGTCACTGCATATCATGATGTGAATTGTAAACCATGCTATTGTGATTGAAGTAACAAAATATTGGTTTGCTTCACTCCATGTCACACATGGTAAACAGTCAAGATAAGGTTAGTAATGAAAATGTTCTGAGGGTCGATACCAGCCGTATATTTATTGATTCATTCACACGTACACTTCAGACAATTTGAGAATAACAGATAGTTAATATGGAAGCCCAGCGCTGTTATATTGGCACACCGACCAAGTTCGTTAGAGTAACACAAGTGTGATGTTCCTCATCTATTATTTATTGCTTACCCTGATTTCCTTAGTGACTCTGTTTCACACATGGCTATAAATACAACATGGGGTATACACCCATACTGAAACAGTGCAGCACTCTGGGACCTGGCTCGCCCCTGCTGGCCGTAGACTGCCCAGCTGAAAATGTCACTATTACAGTAGATCTTTGTCTAAAAACTGATGCTGGAACTTGCAAAGTAAGCATAAGAAATTTATCAAAACTAACACTGGGTTCATTTTATTGGAAAAGAGCGTTTCCCTCCTATTTATTTTGTGTATCTGTTTCATCATGTTTGAGGGGGCACGGGTGGCCAAGTCGTCTAAGGCGCTGCGATTCGCTGTACAGAGTTGCGTCCCTCCGGCATGCCAGAAACCTATGATTGTGGGTTCGAATCCCGGTTCACCCTGATTATGTTTCTAGGCTTGTCAGCACCATACCCGTCCTCGTGGGTTTCACCAAAGTGGTAATTGTCTGAGACCTGCATCACTTCGGGCTTTCCTCCCACATTAAGCTGACATGTCGCGATATAACTGTTATACTGTTAAAAGCAACATTAAACACAACTCACTCACTCACTCATCATGTTTGATGATGTATCAAAGTAGTTTTTGAAGTTCCGAATGTTTATACTTAGGTCTGGGCTAGTTGTCTAAGAGGCCACAATTCCCAAATTCCCAGTGAGAGTTGTTTCCCTTTGATGTGCCCGGATCCTGGGTTTCCAGATTCCCTCTTATTATGATACGTGAGGATGCATGGTTTATGGCTGTTTACCAATATGGTAAACATCAAACAGCGGAATACCTTCCTTCATCAATGAACAGATATACACTGAAAGATAACTGAAATTGTGTACAAATCTGTCCGCATTGGTCAGTCCACACTCACCCATTTTGTATTTTCCTCAGATGTCTGGTTTGATCATAGGAATAAAAAATACCTTGGCTTCTTGATACGAGACTTTATTAAGGGAAAGGTTTGTGAGGAAACTAGAGTACAAATCATCTATTGTGTCTGTATATGTGTTAAGTTTTCCTATCTGCCTGGTATAAATATTTCAAGATATTGGTTATAAAGGTGTTCTTTCATTCATGTTGTCATTTCCAGGTATGGGGGTTTTCAAGATCAAGTGTTGTAGCTTGTTTTTGTACTTTGTCAGGGCAAGGGTACTTGTCACAGTATGTTGTACTGTCTTCCACCTCGGCCAGTAGCTGGCATGGCTGCCGAATACTATGTCCCGTGACAAACACTGCCTAGGGAGAGCTCAGTGAAGATTGCTGAAAGTAAAGAGATTGCATCCTGTCGACAGAGGGGCGGTCGGGTAGCCTAGTGGTTAAAGCGTTTGCTCGTCACGCCGAAGACCCGGGTTCGATTCCCGACATGGGTACAATGTGTGAAGCCCATTTCTGGTGTCCCCCGCCGTGATATTGCTGGAATATTGCTAAAAGCGGCGTAAAATCCAACTCACTCACTCACCTGTCGACAGAAATGAGTCCCACTTTTAGAGCTTGTTCTTGTTAAAATGATTGACTGGTACAAAAGAAGTAAATTTGGAACTGCTTGCTGAAGTCATAGCTAAACTGAATGAACATTGAGTGTAGGTGCAAGGAACATGTGTTGAAAATTAAAATGATAAACCAACCTTTATTGAAAGTTTTAATGTAATTGAGAAGATGAAGTAATTAAGAGGAAATTAAGCGCCAAACATGTTTTGTATAAATGAGCCTATTGGATTATGATTATGAATTAGAGATACACATGTGTTTCCGATTTGAGCTACTGAATATATGTCGTGGCAAATGGCAGTGTTTTCCAAATTTGGGACCTTGTGAAATTTATCAAATTAGTTGTACACAATACTTAAGAATCCAGGTGATTTTCATTCTTTGAATGCCAATTAACGCCATCTTAGCTTACAGTCTGACAGATCCTGACATACACTTGCTTTCTGTTTATAATTCCTGTGTAAGCATTACATACAGGTGTTTCACATTGATGTAAGCAGAAACACTGTTGGACAGGGTTCTCTAATCAAGCATGGGCATGTTTGAAATATGTTTTCATTTTTCATTTTCCTAATGCCAGAAATATGAGGTTGATGTACTATCCACAGTCCTGATTTACCAAGTCAGTCAGAACGCTCAATTCCAATAATTGATGGTTTAATTGTGTACATACTACATAAAACATTGCCTTCACGTTCTGGCTCAAAATCACTATATTTTGAAACATTCTTTTGCATCAGGGATGACTGTGGTGAATTCTTATTTTTATATCACAGTGAATGCAAATATTTTGTCCAACCCTCATTGCCTTTTGCGCTCCGCATTCAGTGCTATTCTACAGATCGTATATATTTTCAATAAGGTAATGCTGAATCACAAACACCGAGTTCTATACGAGATCTTCCACTACTGTTTGTGTGACATTGTTGCAAAGTATATTTTCAGAAAACCTGCTGTACTAAAAATGTGTTTTATATTGTTGGCTACGCCATAATTTTTTTGGCTGTTGTTTTTTATGTGACCGTTGACCAAATTAGTATAATAGTTGAAAGGTTCAGACTTTTGTATCTCGCCAATTGATATCAGATGGAAGTATTAAGAAGTGAAGATTTGGGCTATTCATGTATACAATTGAAATGGTTTTGCTGTTAGAAGTCCTCTTGTATTATAGATTTATTCTCTCCAAATGTACTTTGCGTTTCACAGCTACGCTGGTCATTTGCGCAAATCTACATTTCTGGAAATCATAGATCAATAATAGATTATTTTTAACAGGGGTCAACTTACGTGACTGAACCTTGGCCAGAAAATATGGTAAAGGGATTTAACCAGATTCAGCGGTGTCAAAAGCCGACATATTGTTGCATGTCCTCAAGTCCATCTCTGGTGTCCCCTGCTGTGATGTTGCTAGAATATTGCTGTAAACCATCCTCACTCACTTACTGCATGTACTTATTGAGTACCAGTAATGGTAATAATGCAGATAAGTGCAAGAAGGAATATATAATATAATAGTCTCCGATTGATCACATGGCAGTTAGGTGAGGTGAAATGGGGTTTAACGTCGCGTCCAAGATTATTGCACTTATATAGCGACGCGCATGCATGGGTGTTTGTGGCTGCTTGTACTAGTCCGGACTGATGCCGATTTATAGTGCTAGCTCACTGAGATACCATGCCGCAGTTTAACATGAATACCCCACTCAGACACAGTATACCGACTCCAAGCCAACCAGTCCTTGTTTTAGCCCCTTAGATGAGCACAAGACAGGGTAACAACAAGTACCATCTTTAACGTCTTACGGTATGACGCGGCTGGGGATCGAACCTTTGACCTTCCGCTCTCCGGGTGGACGCTCTACCACCAGACCATGGAGGCGGTCTCACATGGCAGTGAGCGTCTTGAAGGACCATTCTTTTCAACACTGACTGGCCCATTTGGCAAGTAGATTGTATTTTCTTGAATGAAGCTGTTGTGAGAGTCTGTTCCTCAACACAAAAATAATTATGTATCATGAATTGTTGTTCAGATTACTGATGTGTTTGTTGATATGGTGCTTATTGTATGATATTAAATGTTTTAGGTGCCCTTTTAATTCATTTGTTAATGTTGGCCTTAAATCAGCTTCTAGAAAGTCATACAATATTGACATACTGAGAATAGCCTTGATACCACTTTATGAAATAACGCAAATTATGAATTCTTAATTAGTAGAAACAGTGTGCCACCCCATTGACTGACAGAACTCACTGTGACAAAAGTGCCCATGGTGCTTACTGTTGTGTTGTTGTCAAATATATGATGCCAGTTGTCTTTGAGCCATCTGTAATCTTTCCTTCACTGTCACAGAAACCTGTTGATGTCATCATGAATATGTTTTTATGCATGTGTATTGCAAGTTTGTTTACGTGTGTATTATTCATTCATCTGTCAGGGGATTTGTAATAAATAATACGGAATATTTGTCATGTTGTGTGTCCTCTTCACAAGACAGCTTCCTGTTTACATAATTTACCAGGATCCTGGATAACATTATTCCTTTGTGTGTATTAGAAAAATGGGTTTGACAGTGCGAGAGATTTAAATCTTGGACACATCGGCAGTACTGCAACTGGAATAAGTCCTACGTGTATTTATATATAGCAGTAACCTATCAGTGATGGACAATGTAACAGAACAGCAAAGCGAGATATTTTACAAATGACAACTCTTTTATTTACTTCTTTTTTCTATTAAAATGCAACAATTTGGGATTGATCCTCATACCATTGTCAAGCAAGAGTTATAAGAATCTACACATACATCGCAAACATCTCATACCGTATTCAACGTAATAAGCACCTAGGGCACTCTCAAAATTAGAAATAGGGGGCTCTTTTATTAGAATATAATTTTGGTGAGAGGAAAAAAAACAGTTGAATGATCATAATCTTCATGGTTCATGCTGACAGCCATTTTTTGAAATGATACAAAAGAAATATATGTGCGTATCATACACGACAGATATATTTTCCAGAATTCAATTGCCTGTAATTAAGGGCGCATATAACACATGAGTGTGTATTATACATGAATAAATAAGTCTTGTGTACATTGATCATTCAGAAGGGGCGCTAATTGGGATTGTTCACTAGCCAATCTTTTAACTAATATCCCTGTGGGCACTTATTAGAGCGGGGCGCTTATTACATCGAATACGGTAATTGTATATAGAAGTTGTCATCCAAAAAATATCATGCCTTAATGTTACTTACCTACTTCTAAAAAGTGTCACTCAGATAGTACAACAGACTATCACAGTTTGTATTTAATGCTTGTATGAGAACATTTAGAAAATAGGAATACTACATTACCATGCAATAATAAACACCAGGCTACAAATCACAATAAACAACGTCGAACCACCATACTACAGACAAGGGCCCTGGCCCCGTTCCACAAAGACATCGGAGTACTATGACTGTCGTAAGTCTATGTTAAAGTATGGGAGTTACGATCATCTTAGGGGCGGTCGGGTAGCCTAGTTCTTAAAGCGGTCGCTCGTCATGCCGAAGACCCGGGTTCGATTCCCGACATGGGTACAATGTGTGAAGCCCATTTCAGGTGTTCCCCGCCATGATATTGCTGGAATATTGCTAAAAGCGGTGTAAAACCATACTCGCTCACTCACTCACTACAATCATCTTAGCATTACGATCGCTTTGTGGAACAGGGCCCTGATCCACAAAGCGGTATTAGTGCAACGACGATCATAAACTTATGTTAAAGTTTGGAAGTTACGATCAGTTAGCACTTTAATCACTTTGTGGAAGGGGACCCAGGACGACTTGCAGTACCTTGGATACCTGCATGGTGGACCAACAGGGTGTTCACCATCCTTCTAACTCCTGGCAATTGATGGCAGGTTGAGCCGAAGATTAAGATAAACAATTAATACATTGGTAGAAAATCAGAATATATTGAATGATGTGTTCTCACACACTAGTAGTACCCTCTTTGTGTGACCAATATTTTACACTACTGCAACCCACTCCACGGGTACAGCCAGATAAGACGGATCACAAACAACATGGAGAAAAGGTCTTATCCAGTGATCAGCAATCTTCATCACATTCAGCCATGGAGGATACAAGAACAGATGTCAATCTTGTACTGGAACATAATTTGTATTCATTGGTTTTTTTCTGTCCGCAGAGGTAAAATATATGGAAGCCTTTCAGGGCCATTTGTTTTTTTCTTGAAAATTCAAGATACTAGCTTGAAATTTTAAGATACATACTAAGGGGAAATTTCAAGATAATCATCTTGAAATTTCAAGCAAGATGCTAACTTGAAATTTCATGATGCTAAGTCGAATTTTCATGAAACATAAATTGAAATTTCAAGATAATGATCTAGAAATTTCAAAATACTGAGTTGAAATTTCAAGAAAAAGAAAATGGCCCTAAATGGCTTCCGTAAAAATTGTGTGAAATAAAAAAAATAATTTTGGAAGACATTAACATATATACTTTTGGGGTGATGAGAAATAAAAGATGACACCCTTATTCCATTGCAAACTTTGTTGAAAGACTTAACCTTCAGTAGGATCTATGTTGATCTACAAAACTAGCCCATGCTTGTGACTGCATTGGGTTGTTATGATTTGTGACCTGGCTGATTGTGCGTCTATCTTTGGGAACTACTGCACATGCTGCCCACCACTGGTACTGTTGGTTCACACACGTTTACAACACAGCAATAAACAGTGTGCCAACACCCGCTTGGTATACTGAATGCTGAGCCCAGAAAAGTGGTAATCAGGATGCCAAAGTGCAGTACGCGGATGCCAATATTTCAATGTTGAAATTTATTTTTCCTTAAGAGTGGCAAATCAATCAAATATATTTAGCCCTAATGGTTATTATAGTAAGTCTGTGTGAGCATGCATGGTTATGCATTCTATGTAACAATCCCTGTCCAATTTACTTGTTCCAGTTGCGAACACTGATATATTTAGCCTTAATGGTTATTATATATAGTAGGTCTGTGTCAGCATGCATGATTATGCATTCTATGTTAGAATCCCAGTCCAATTTACTTGTTCCAGTTGCAAACACTGATATGACTCAAAAGTTCTTAAATTGGATGCCAAGACACATTAAGTACTATATATGCATATGCCAAGAGGTTATAGGGTTTGGCACCCACAATAAAGCAGCAATCACAACCACCTGATCCAAGGTTCTTGCAGATATATCTATATATGGAACACTAAAATTTAAAGCTTTTCAACTGTAATTTCAAGGCTCTTTTGCATTATTAGACTTATTCTGTCAATATATTTTCAATTCAGCATATTATTATATATCAATGTATAATAATATGCTGAATTGAAAAAATATTGAGTCATAAGAACTAAAAAGCAGTATGAACATTATACATTTTCCAACAAGTCATATTTTCACAGCCAACAAATAAAATATATTAATGAAGTCTATCATGAATGAAACTCAATAGTAGAAGGCCTATCTGTGTTATTTTGGTCAAATTCAAGCTGTTTTGATCATTTTCAAGGTTGACACTAAAAATCCTGGCTTTTCAAGCCTGTACATAATACATGTATATGGACATTGTGATAAGGGTCTCAACTCTGGATGAGTTGTTTCCTCGACCACCATGCCTCTATCCTGCTTGGACCAAACAGTCCATATCAAGTAATTCCACTTTTAGGGCCCATGTGATTTTGTACCAAATAGATCTTGTAATCAATAATAGATTCGTAAGAAACTCCGCAATGAACTTGAAAATATCATCATAAGTTGAAGTTGACGACAATAACAAAATATAAGATCCATGCACCGACCCAATGGGGTGGGGATAGGAACTGTGTACATAACCCATTTTGTAATTCATACAGATCTAATCAGGTTCATGTGCACAGTCGTATGCTTCTAGCACCGTCCATCTGTGACTGGTGGCCTAGATTGCTGTGATGAGCTTGCGTTAAGATCCTCACAGCGACAGCCCGTGTTTCTGGAGGTTAACGAAGTGTCAGGCGCTGGGAGGAGTTTGGGGTGTTTTTGCCGGCACTGCAACGGAGTAACTGTGTTTACATTGCAGGCATGTTTGTCTGGTTCCCAGCCCTGTACGCGCGCCGTTAGATTGCGCAGCAGTGGGAAACGCGATAGACAAGCTGAGAGAACTTCTTGCGTAACAGGGACACACGTTCATGTGTCCCCGTGTCTCACTATGGAACCGTTTTGCAATGGGGAACCGTTTTGGGTGAGCCTAAAGTCAATGTTATTTTCTTATAATAGCAACTTTGCATGACCTGTTTTACTAATAGTCCAGGGCAGTTGGGTAGATGTCATTTTTATGGGACCGTCATATAGATCTAAGTTTACATGACCCATTTGTGAACTGTGAGTACATTTACGTTCGTGTATAAATATTGACGTACGTATAGGATGACATGTGCGTGTGGAGTAGTGTCGTCAACACTCCGACGTGAAACATATATTTTGAGAAGAAATAACAAAACATAAAGGTCTCTACGGAGGAATAAGGAATTGGATACATCACACTTGTGTACTGCACGATTTTTGCAGTGAATAGCCTAACCGTGACGATCAGGGGAGGAGTAGGTCTTCAGCAACCCATGCTTTAAGTAAAATAAGACTAGATTTTATGCTTGTCGTAAGAGGCGACTAACAGGATCAGGTGGTCAGGCTCGCTGACTTGGTTGATATAACAGCAGTCGATTATTTACAGACTACTGTCATATAGCTGTTATTTTGCTGAGTGCTGCGAAAAACAACAACCAAACAAGTGAATAGCCAACAAGAACTCACATGGTTCTCAAAAAGACATCTGATGTGCAAGTGAAATACAGCGATATATATTTTTCAAACTATGAATTAAATCTATCATGGATAGTTATAATTTGTTCAACCATCACTTTGGTTGCTACAATTGCCTCTGCAAAGTTGTCTCCCTTAGTCATGCCAGAATCCAGTAGTTGTGAGTTCATGTCTCAGATTTACCCCTTTACTATGCTTTGTCTGTCAGCTCTAATGCTATTGTTTCATATCATTGTGGGAACTGAATCAATGTCCACTTTCTTATAAAGGTGGCACCCGTGATATCAATCTCATTAAAATCAGATCTTTGTTCTCACTACTGCGGAACAAAGATCTGAGGACATCCCATTGGGGGTCATGCCAGAACGACCTTTCATCTGACCAATCAGAGCATCACTTATCAGGTCATGAAAGTGACAGTAAGAATGTGATTTTTGATTGTGCAACCTCGATAAAAAAACACACAGATTATTCCAAACAACAGTTATGTGCTTTATGTTTGTATTCATACAATCTCGACCATCTATTAGTCATTCCAGAATGTTCTTTTGTTCAGTTTTTAATTTTTTAATCAAGTATATTAGGGCTTGGATGAGTCCAAATTCACTACCTGGGTACCCAGCCCCCTATTACCCGACCCTACCCGGGTACCCACTGTAGGTCTCATTAGATGTCTCATAATGTCCGATTGGGAACATTTTTAGCATAGCCCTGGCAAATCGTATTTAGATACATGTAATAAACAATCTGGTCATTCATACACTGAAGTTGAATTATGTTATATCTTTAATCAACCATATGAAAAATCAGAAGGAATGGGTGCATAGTCAAAAAGAAATGTGAACATTAGTGACTTGTAGTGTAGTCATATAGTTCTAGATCATTTTTGTCATAAAACAATATATCATGTGACTAACCACGGGTCCAGGTAGTCCTGTGGGTACCCAGGTCCTACTCAGTACCCACCTGACCTGGGTACCCGAGTTACCCATCCCAGCCCTAGAGTATATATCAAAATATGCTTTGAAGCGTAGTCGCTAGTTTGAAATGAATGCCGTAAAGCTCGAGAAAGCTGCTTTCTGATTGGCTATTGTCGACTTCTTGTCAGTCGTTTCAGTGGTCGGTCAAAGTTCGCGTAAGGTCGGTCTGACGTGACCCGTAATGGGATGTCCTCAGATCTTTGTTTAGCGGTAGCGAGAGGACTAAGATCTTATTTTAATGAGATTGCCCGTGATATTTAAGTGTAATGGTGTCCAAAACAACTTTAACGTTGGGATTCGAACCCACAATCATAGGTTTCTGGCGTGCCCAAGGGACACAGCTCTGCGCCTTAGATGACTGGGCTACCTATGCTCCCTATACAATGGATATTTGAGGATGCACATGACTTCGTTTTAATCAGCACTTTCTTTGTAAAGTACAGATTCTCTTGTACTTTACAGAGAAAGTGTTATCCCAAATATAACATTTGTTACATTTGACTACTTTCTAAATGGCACTTTGTGTTCATAGCTTGGGAGCCGTGCCAATTTACACTTGTCAGAGGGGTACACAAAGTATGTGATCTAGACTACCAGTTGTCAGACTTTCATTTTTGTGGAAGCCTTGGTGGCTGAGTGGGTTAGGTCGCTGTCTTTGTGTGCTGGTGATTAGGTGCCTCATTCTGGCAGTGTGGGTTCTAATCCTGGACGGGATTCAACCAAAAAAGTATGAATATCTGTACTTTACATATAAAGTTTTGTCCCAAATATGACATTTGTTGCATTTGATTACTTTCTAAATGCTCTCCCTCTTTAGGCATTCACTCTTGATATACAGTAATACACATGGTATGGGTTAGTGGTAGTTAGCTAAATATGAGGCTGACAATAGGATACACTGATTTACAACCTCAGTATCTCAATAGGCCTACATTACAAAAACATGAGAATAAACACAGATTAGTTATTATTCTCATTGAGGAGGTATCTTTGTTATATAATGGGACAGTTTGGAAGTGTTTGTCATGTCTTGGTTCAGGGTTGTGATTCACCTGCAAAAAGAAATCATGACTTCATCGTATCGTTACACCTCTAGTACGAGTATGAGACAGTTTCTGATTAAAACGAAGTCATGTGCATCCTCAAATATCCATTGTATAGGGAGCATGGGTAGCCCAGTCATCTAAGGCGCCGCTATTCGCTGTGCAGAGTTGCGTCCCTTGGGCACGCCAGAAACCTATGATTGTGGGGGCGAACTTGGATTCGAAACCTATGATTGTGGGTTCGAATCCCAGTTCGCCCCGATTATGTTTCTAGGTTTGTCAGCACTATACCCGTGTTAATGGGTTTCACCGAAATGGTAAACGTCTGAGACCTGCATCACTTCGGGCTTTCCTCCCACATTAAGCTGACACGCCGTGTTATAACTAATACTGTTCAAAGCGGCGGTAAACCCAACTCACGCACTCAAGTGTATACCTATTCAATATTTCCTCCATTCTGTTATGCTAAATACCCTGGACCCAATTGCCATCATTGCTTCATTTGACAATTGATGTCACAGCTGCACTCATTCATACAGCCAATTATACATTTGTAACCGAAACTCAACTCCTGGATCTGCAATGTTATAATATTAATGACAAAATAATAAAAATATATAATTTATAATAGAAGCATTAATGGCTGTACATATCATGCATGTGTCTATTATACATTAATAAGAATTCTAAAATGTAATCAAATAAGACATGAGGTCAAATTCATTGTTCTGGTCGTTAAGAGTAGAATCTAGTATGTATTGTATTGATCAACCAGCATATCAGTAGTATCAAAAATGTCAAGACTAGCTGTTAATTATGTTAATGGTAAATGGTATGTAGTAACAGAAGTTTAATTTCTGGTCAGGCGGGCTGCGTATGCAGCCGGGACTTAATAAGTTTTCAGCAGCCACGCGGCCTTCAGCATTGCCTAAAAACCTAAACAACGGTTTGTGTAGTTTAGTTCAATAAATATTATTTTCCCCGACCAGGAGTTACAAACATGTATTATTATTATCATATGGATAGTGTACAGATATATATATATATATATATATATATATATATATATATATAATACAGTATGGTTTTACCTTGACCTACAAAACTGGAGCAACAGGACCCCCAACAATTAAGTTCAAAGGTCCTTACAGGAAGTGTGAGGGTCCTGTAAACATGGTAAAGTAATGAAATTGTGTAGTGTACTGAAGGACTCTATTATTCCTTAATTACAGGTCTGAGGACCTTTATATTTCTTGTCAAGAATTTGATACAATGAATATTATTGGGTGTCCTTGATGCTACATATATTATCTTTTCTGCATCCATTCTGTATACGTTTGTGCACACTTGATGCACATTTCTGTGTTCCGTAAAACCCTGATACAGCATATCAGCCTGTTTTAGAGCATCTTCCCGGGGCAAGAGAGTTAACTGACTTTAAAAGTCCAGTTTCCACCCTTGCTGAACTAGGCTGGAATTTCTGGGCTCGATCGTAGCACCACCAGTGGCTGTTGCGAGTTAAGTCCCTTCTATGCCTCTCCTATGGACCAATTAGATTCCACCTCTCATATCACTTGCATTTGATTCAAACAAAATGGCTGCGCCCAGTCAAGACGATCTGATCGACTATATTGTGAGATTACGGGTCTTACATCGCGAAGTGCATCAAATCACGTGAGCACCTTGATTAAAAACTTGAAAAGATTTGGAAAATATCTGTTGACAATGAGTTGGCGGTGCACATGCTGTGCAAATCCTGCAATCGATTGAAATCTGCATGACAGTTTACGAAGCGGATTTCGATTTCAGTGTGCGATTTTGATTGGACTATGCATAGACTTGTTAGTCCAGCCAAATTGTAACTCCATAATACCAGCCTAGTTCGGCAAGGGTGGAAACTGGACTTTTATAGTCAGTTAACTCCCTTGCCTCAGGAAGATGGTTTTAGAGTTCATGTAAGACAACTATCCCCTGAGTCTACACATACTGAAGAAGATGATAGACTCTGGACTTTGCCATATTGCATATCTGGTTTGTATCAACTTCAAAGAAAGACTCTCAGACTCCCACTCTGGTGTTTTGCCCATGTTGGGTGTCTGTCTACATTTTTAACATCTCTGAAATCAGAAGGCTGATGATTGGAAAACTTGCAAGGATGATATCAACAGTTAATGCTCACAGAATTTTTATCCCATTTTAAACATGGCGCCCAGAAAGAGAAAAGTCGGTTGTTCGATCCCTGGTTCCCTCATAACAAAGGATGTTATAAAGATGGTACTTGTTGTTACCCTGCCTGGCTCTTGGTATTAAGGGGATAAAACCAGGACTGGTTGGCACGGTGTCAGTACACTGTGTCTGAGTGGGGTAGCCATTTTAAACTGTAGCATGATTACTCATCTATTTCTGCATTTATCATCATGAAACATGATGTTCAGTAAATAACATATAAGTTTTTGGACTTATGACCTTCAGGATGTTTGTCTCATCCTTTTTGACCCGTGTAGTATAGGTCTTAAGCAACCCATGCTTGCTGTAAGAGGCGACTATGCTTGTCATAAGAGGTGACTAACGGGATCGGAGGGTCAGGCTCGCTGACTTGGTTGATACATGTCATCGTTTCCCAATTGCATGGATCGATGTTCATGGTATCAATCACTGGATTGTCTGGTCCAGACTCGATTATTTACAGACCACTGGAACATTGCTGAGTGTGGCGTTAAACAACAAATAAACAAACAAACAAACAATCTCATCCTTTTTATCTCGTATCCTGCCGTTTTGACAACCCTGAATCTACTGGACATTTGATACTGAAATAATGTGTATATGTAGTCCAGGCAATGGTGTCACGAAAGCATTCTCATTGGATTCTGATCGTATTCTAAAACATGGCCAACCTGCGGGAATTCAAGGTCCCTTGAAAACTAAGCTTTTTGTAAGACAGGACTTACCGTTTTCAACGTAATAAGCGCCCAGGGCGCTCTCAAAATTTCGTGGTTTATACTGGCAGCCTGAAATGTTCATGTACGACAAATATATTTTTCAAGAATTAAATTCCCCATAATTGAGGGTGCATATCACACACGAGTGTGTATTTTACGCGAATAAATAAGTCTTGTATACATTGATCAATTGGAAAGGGTGCTAATTGGGATTGTTCACTAGCCAATATATTAGCAAATATTCCCGTGGGCGCTTATTACGTCGAATACGGTAATGGATTAAGTGGTAGGCTTAGTAACTTGGTTGATATCACTTCTCAATTGCATGGATAGATGTTCATGATGTCAACATGGTCAATCACTGGATTGTTTGGTCAATAGTGGTGTAACAAGGCCCACAATGCAATACATCAAGTTATAACTCCTGTATCGCAATACATAAGATACATTACATCATATATCACGTATCAGATACAATTATTGCTGATCCTTGCATTAAAATCCTGTAAAGTTCATATTATTGGGTGTGTCTTGACCGAAACCCCGGTAGATTCCAAGAAAACGTGTGTACAGCTGATTGCTGTTTCTGGCTTAGTTTACGAGAAAATACACAAGGTAATCTTAATCCCAGGATGTACAACAATGCCACAATGGCACAATGCCACAAAAAATACAGTTCAAACGGTAAATCAACATATCTGGTAATTTTTTATCTCAAATTTCAAATTTGTACTGACAAAATTTATTTTCACCGATTCGTTTACCGGAATTAGCTGAATGGGTATGGTGTAATTTTTTTCTGCGCATAATATTTGAAAAACAATTTTTTTTTAAATACTGAATCCACTAGAGGGGGGTGCTCATGATACTTGGGTGTGCACTATACTCAAGAAAATTCAGTTAGTTAATATTGGTTTAAGCCCCGCCCTAATAAGCGCCCACGGTGATTTGTTAATATATTGGCTAGTGAACAATCCCAATAAGCACCCCTTCCGATTGATCAATGTACACAAGACTTATTTATTTGTGTATAATACGCACTCGTGTGTTATATCACCCTTAATTGTGGGCAATTAAATTCTTGAAATATATATCTGTTGTATGTAAACATTTCAGGCTGTCAGCATAAACCACAAAATTTACGATCTTTCAACTCAAAATAATATTCTAATGAGCGCCCCCTATTTCTGATTTTGAGAGCGCCCTGGGCGCTTATTATGTTGAATACGATATATAAAAATCAGAGGGATTGTGTGCATAGTCAGAAAGAAATTTGAACATAAGCACTTTGTTGTGTAACCATGGAATTTTATTGTTATTTTCATTAAGAAATATATCATGTGACAAACCACGGGTCCGGGTAGTCATGTGGGTACTCGGGTCCTACTCAGGATCCAACCGAGTATCCAATTTTTTAATTCTCCCTGCAGTGTTTAATTATACGATAAACAGCGACCACAAGGAAAGATTTACCATGACATGAAACAATGACACTTTTATCCAAATCTGTTACCAGGACAACGAGAAGACCTGGAACAACACCTGGCCTCAGTTCACCAACTGTTTCCAGTCCACGGTGCTGGTGTGGGTGCCGTGTGCGTGGCTGTGGCTGACGGCGCCGTTCTACATCTACTACCTCTGTACAGTCAGTCCACAGGTTTTGTCATCAGTGGCCAAATATTTAGTAAAATTGGTGAGAATTTGTTTTGAAAAAAATGTTGAATGTGTAAGAATATTTCCTTACTGGCTATCTTGAAACGAGAATTACTTTTCTTATATCTTAAAAATATTTTCTTAATGTCATTAATAAATATTTGAGAATATATCAGTGATATATTTTCACTTTGCGGGTGTCAAAATATGAAAATATTAACTTGATTAAGAGAATATGTTTTAGGAGAGTAAGGGGCTAGCATGAATTTCTAATCCTTAACCCTATTTTTTAATTATATTGCACATTTATATACCAATTACCATACCTATCCAGATACTAGTAAATGTGGTTTCTTTATTCCCCTACCAGTGAATCCATATGCATTTTTTTATCATTCTCAACTCCCTTGGGAATATACAACCCAAGCTGCCCATGGGCGCTAGAGGGTTTTTACATTCACCTCATCGGGTACCAGTTCCATGCTGGGTGAACAGAGGCACATTTGACACCACACATTCTGACACTTGTGTTTCGGGGGGGTGAACGTATTCATGGTTCCACCATCTGGTCATCCACCATCGGATGAGTGGGTTCTATTGAGTGCACAGGGTGTGAAACACATCTGTGACCTCATTTTATTGTTTAAGGCTCCATTATTGTCAGGAATGGACAGATTTTTGTCAATTATACATGATTTTGACCTAACATTCAATTAATTTACACTTGAAATAGACAGATCAGACAAGTGAACTATTTCATGCTGGTTGTGGGGTCAGGGCAGTTGTTTGTTGCTTTTTGGATAACAATTAAATCACCTGTGACTTTTTTATGGTGTGAACATGTACTTTGTATGACTATTTAGCATGTTTTAAAAAGTTTTTTTTCAATAAATATACTCAGATTGAGCTGTGACCAATGGTGTCTGTCCAAAAAGCCTGTGTGATCGAGACCAAGTTCTTAAAATGACGTAAACACTGCAGGACCACTTCCACATTCCTGGGGAAACCTCTTGGAATTCCCTAGCACCAAAACATGCAGAAGCGTTCTTTCTGATCATTTAGACCCTTTAATCTTGGACTCAGCATTTCAGTATACATTGAAAAACGTCAGAGTTCGACTGCATGATTGTCACGATTATCCTCACTATGACCCATTCTTATTAACAAAACGAACTCGATCTGTTTCTAGGCTGACAGTGACATTCTACGGCGATCTGTGAATGTAATCACCTTTCAATTATCGAGCTGTTGACGCATGTTAACCGCCACAGGTTCATTAACAACTTCGGAAATTTCTCCTGTCACGTTTATCGTGTCGGCCATTTTGACGTCTTGTACTTGATGTAAATGTATTACGACACATTGTCATTGTAACTGACTTATTGAGGTAGTTCTTAACAGACCTTTCTCAACTAATGGGGATATTATTTGACTACATTTGTTCTAAAGAAACTACAAAAGTTGTCCCTGTTGAGCATGTTGAGCATAAAAAAGTTGTCCCTGTTGAGCATAAAAAAAAGTTGTCCCTGTTGATTATGTTGAGCATACATAAGCTCATGTCAACTCTCGTTTTAAGGAACTATCTTATTCCGCGATAAAGTTGGTTGTCGTATGGCTGTCACACATACTAAATATGATTGTGTATAGATCAAGGTCTATGGCCTTTGAGGTAAAACTAGTGATATAAAAAATTATAAGAACAGACTTTCACTTTGTGTGAGTTCAATGGAGTATGAACCCTAGAGTGAGGACCAAGCTCCGACGTTCATACAGTTTGGTGAAATGATGAAGGTTCATACTCCAATAAACCTACACAAAGCGAAAGTCAATTCTTAAATGACCACAGTTACTTTGAATATAGCTTTTACATAAACACCTCTTTCAGTTGTGTTGTGCTCTCCTCCTTCTGCTGTCTATAGTGGACATCGTCCAGTCTGTCAGTGACCACCGGACGAGAGGCAGCAACACCTACTTCCTGGCTGATGTTGTTGCACCCAGTGTACAGTCTCTCACGTTTGTAAGTACATCTCGCTAGCCTTTTGTTCCTACAGGTTTCACCAGATGCAAAATATGGTGTCTTATATACATTATGGATGCAAATAGAAATCACTGGAATCGTGAAGATCCGGTGTAGAATAGGTCTTCAGCGACCCATGCTTGGCGTAAAAGGCGACTGTGCTTGTCGTCAGAGGCTACTTACGGGATCGGGTGGTCAGACTTGCTGACTTGGTTGATGCATGTCATCGATCCAAATTGTGTGGATCGATGCTCATGTTATTTATCACTGGATTGTCTGGTCCAGACTCGATTATTTACAGACCGCCGTCATATGGCTGGAATATTGCTGAGTGCGGCGTTAAACAACAAATGAACAAACCAAATGGGATGCAGATCGGATGCAGATGGGATGCAGATGTAAGTATGTCATAAAACTAACTCACCATGCTCACATACTCTGAAAGACCGATAATCTGCAGGTCAGTCACCATGTTGTTTATGAACCCAATGCCGATTTCGTTCTACAATTTTGATTGGACCATGCATTGACACCTTAGTCCAGTAAATATATATAATTCATGATTTCCGCCTAGTTCGACAAGCATGGAAAGTGGACTTTTACAGTCAGTTATCTCCCTTGCCTCGGGAAAATGGTCGCCGCCATGTGTGACGTGTGTTTTTCTGTTGCAGCTCCTCGCCCTGTTGTTTATATTCCTGGAGAGGAGGAAGGGCCTCATCACATCGGGTGTCCTGTTCCTGTTTTGGGTGTTTCAGTTGGTTGCCGGCATCGTGCCCTTTTACTCCAAAATAAAACTGCAGGTAAGTTTCCTATCAGAAATGTTAATGACTAGATCTCGGATTTGTTTGGAGGATGACAAAACTCTTGAGTTTGATGTATACAATTGGTTTACTTTATTATAAATACCGCCAGGAACACCATTCTGCAGGATAATTTTTTACCTTATTGATTTAAACCCCATAACCTTTTACTTAAATTAAAATACATGTATGATTTTATAAAAATTAAATAGATGTTTTCTACTTTTATGTATCAGCAGACCAATAGTTTAACAATTACAATTATCTTCATCCAACCTAGTCTATGCACCATGTTCACCAACTTCATTTGCAATTCTGGTGATATATACCATATCCGACATATTAAGTGCCCAGGGCGCTCTCAAAATTAGAAATAGGGGCTATTATTAGAATATTTTTTTGGTGAAAAGCAACAGAGTTGAAAGATAGTAAATTTCGTGGTTTATGCTGACAGCCTGAAATGTTTATATACCACAGATATATATTTCCAGAATTAATTGCCCATAATTAAGGGTGCATGTAACAAACGTATTATGCACGAATAAATAAGTCTTGTGTACATTGATCATTCGGAAGGGGTGCTAATTGGGATTGTTCACTAGCCAATATATTGGCAAATATCGCAGTGGGCGCTTATTAGAGCGGGCTGTTTATTACGTCGAATATGGTATTCATAATACCAGAAGACCATTTAGATAGAAACTATGGTAACCCTTTGATGAAACCCTGTGATTAATAAAACCTATTATTTATTACACTTGATTTACATCTGCTTTATGTAATCAACTAAGAAAGTTTATCACTATGTTTTGATATTATTTTCAACCTCCAACCCCTAAAATCAAAGTATGATTTTAAACATGTTATTATTATGATGATGATGATGATGACGATGACGACGACAACAACGACGACGACATGAGACATTGATATGTGACTCACTTACCTGATGGCAAGAGCTATGTTTGTGATTATGAAGATGTAGATGTTAGATGTACAGAGTAAGATAAATCTGAGAAAGATGGTTAGGAGATGAGCAAACTGTGTTTGCAATGTTGAGTATGTTACCTGTAGAATTAACTGGGCTTAATTGAATTAGGAACCAAAAACGCAGCTTAAGGTTGCTAATGTTAAGTTTGATGTGATTTGATACCTCTGATTGACCAATCAGAATCGAGTATTTACCAAATTATGGTACAATAATGATTCACAATTCTAGCAACTGTGTTTACAAATGCAGGCAGTTCTCAATAAGGGCTAGGGTTGGGACGAGTCCAAATTTACTACCCGGGTACTCGACACCCTATCACCCGGCCCTACCCGGATACCCACTATATGTCTCAAGAGTTGGGGGCGGTCGGGTAGCCTAGTGGTTAAAGCGTTGGTTCGTCACGCCGAAGACCCGGGTTCGATTCCCGACATGGGTACAATGTGTGAAGCCCATTTCTGGTGTCCCCCGCCGTGATATTGCTGGAAAATTGCTAAAAGCGGCGTAAAACCATAGTCACTCACTCACTCACTCAAGAGTTGGGTACAAAATGTCTGAATGGGAATTGTTTTACCACAGCCCTGGTAAAAACTATTTAGATACACATATAAAACGATATGATCATGCATACACTGCAGTTGACAGACGCTTTATACTTACTCGAACACATAAAAGTCAGAACGAATGCCTGCATAGTGAGAAAGAAATGTGAACATTAGCTATACTTGTAGTGTAACGATTGAGTTTTATTGTTATTGTCATTAAACAGTATGTCACGTGACTAACCACGGGTCCGGGTAGTCATGTGGGTACCCTAATAGGGGCACTTTCATGACTTACCTGCCTGTCTGGCTTGTGGAGTATAGCTTACTTCAGACACTGACCAGATGACAGCTGACTGCAACACCAGTAGATCAGTACAGTCAAGTCCCGTTAATCCGAAATGGTTGATTGCATGTGATATTGTCAGATTAACGAGTATGTTGGATAAACAAAATTAAGTAGAATCACAGTTTGTGATCGATAATCGGACAATTACACGATAGATAAAGATACAAACACGTAATAAAAAAATAGATATGAATTTATTTGTTAAATTGTTAGTGGAATATGTTAATGCAATTATTTATAAAGAAATTATTTAAAGCATTAGTTGTTTATTGTTAAGCAAGTTTATCTCTGCAGCCGTTGTATTGTGCAGCTACCAGCCGACTCGTCTCGCATCACAACACGGGCTGTGAACTCGCAGGTAGATGACGACGGATTATGCTGATGACTGTGTCGGATTAACAAGACTGAGTGATTTCAGTAATTCATGGCAAATTAGGTGTGTGCGAGTCGGAGTGCGAGACTGTCGGATTAACGGGTCTAAATAGGACTGATATGATCGGTTCCCATCATTAGTGTCGGATAAAGCTGATTGTCGGATTAAAGAGTTTCGGATTAACAAGACTTGGCTGTATCTCCTGGATGAGTTGTTATGTTACAGACATACCAGCAGGACGTACTGAGGTTCAGCTTGTTCTACATCTACTACTTCCTGGTGCTGGTCGAGTTGGGCTTCAACTGTTTTGCTGAAACAGCCTGGAATCCCCCATCACAAAAGGTGATACAATTTGTCCTTGACCTTGGGTATTTTGAATGTTTCTCATTGTGATCAATAGCAAGAGATTTCCCTGTTGAGATTCATGGACAGAATGGGTCCTGTATGTCATATTGTCTCTGGAAGTGACTCATATGTATGTATGATTGTGTGAGCTGGCAGATTGAGCTGACTATAGTGGATGTATGATTGTGTGAGCTGGCAGATTGAGCTGACTTCAGTGGATGTATGATTGTGTGAGCTGGCAGATTGAGCTGACTTCAGTGGATGTATGATTGTGTGAGCTGGCAGATTGAGCTGACTACAGTGGATGTATGATTGTGTGAGCTGGCAGATTGAGCTGACTATAGTGGATGTATGATTGTGTGAGCTGGCAGATTGAGCTGACTACAGTGGATGTATGATTGTGTGAGCTGGCAGATTGAGCTGACTACAGTGGATGTATGATTGTGTGAGCTAGCAGATTGAGCTGACTACAGTGGATGTATGATTGTGTGAGCTGGCAGATTGAGCTGACCACAGTGGATGTATGATTGTGTGAGCTGGCAGATTGAGCTGACCACAGTGGATGTATGATTGTGCAAGCTGGTAGATTGAGCTGACTACAGTGGATGTATGATTGTGTGAGCTGTCAGATTGAGCTGACTAAAGTGGATGTATGATTGTGTGAGCTGGCAGATTGAGCTGACTACAGTGGATGTATGATTGTGTGAGCTGGCAGACTGAGCTGACTACAGTGGATGTATGATTGTGTGAGCTGGCAGATTGAACTGACTACAGTGGATGTATGATTGTGTGAGGTGGCAGATTGAGCTGACTACAGTGGATGTATGATTGTGTGAACTGGTAGATAGAGCTGACTACAGTGGATGTATGATTGTGTGAGCTGGCAGATTGAGCTGACTATAGTGGATGTATGATTGTGTGAGCTGGCAGATAGAGTCAAGTCGAAATTGGGTTTAACGTCGCGTCCAAGATTATTGCACTTATATAGCGACGTGCATGTACGTGTGTGTGTCTGTGTGGCTGCTTATACTAGTCCGGACTGATGCCGATTTATAGTGCTAGCTCACTGAGATACCATGCCTCAGTTTAACATGAATACCCCACTCAGACACAGTATACTGACTCCGAGCCGACCAGTCCTTGTTTTATCCCCTTAATGCCGAGCGCCAGACAGGGTAACAACAAGTACCATCTTTTAACGTCTTTTGGTATGACGCGGCCGGGGATCGAACCCCAGACCTTCCTCTCTCCGGGCGGACGCTCTGCCACAAGACCACGGAGGCGGTCCTGGCAGATAGAGCTGACTACAGTGGATGTATGATTGTGTGAGCTGGCAGATTGAGCTGACTACAGTGGATGTATGATTGTGTGAGCTGGCAGATTGAGCTGACTTCAGTGGATGTATGATTGTGTGAGCTGGCAGATAGAGCTGACTACAGTGGATGTATGATTGTGTGAGCTGGCAGATTGAGCTGACGATAGTGGATATATGATTGTGTGAGCTGGCAGAGCATGGTTTGGCATACCCATGGGCATAGATCATTGATGATGGTATCAGTCTTAGTTCACCAGGGCAAAGATCTGACTATATCATGTGTACCAAACACAGAAAGAGTTGAGAGACCACAAAGTGTTATTCTGTATATCTTTGGAATTAAGAACCTTGCCACAGCAGCCATATTTAAGAAAATATTGTTTACATTTATTGTTTACATTTATCGTTTACATTTATCGTTTACATTTTCTCTCCATATGTTTTGTTTGTTTGTTGTTTAACGCCACACTCAGCAATATTCCAGCTATATGATGGCAGTCTGTAAATAATCAAGTCTGAACCAGACTATCCAGTGATTGATATCATGAGCATCAATCCATGCAATTCGGATACAATGACATGTACCAACCAAGTCAGTGAGCCTCTTACGACAAGCATAGTCGCCGTTTACGGTAAGCATGGGCTGCCAAAGACCTATTCTACCCTGGATCTTCACGGGTCCTCTCCATATGTAATGAAATTTGGTATACTGGTATCTCTGTGTAGCTAGTAGTGAGGCCTAACACATATGTTCCGATTGTCACGAAATTTTGTAAGGTTTGACCTTGATTTGATCTTTGCAGTTCTACCATGCTGACAGCTGAAACTCATTTGGCCATTATTCTGCCGTTCTCTTTGAAAATGTATTGACATTTTGAACTTATGTACTTTGTAGTGGGGCTCAACACTATGATCAGTTTTTCGTACTAATTTTTAATTTTGAACTTGATTTGACACTTCTACCAAACTGAAAGCTGAAACTTACTTGAGTGAGTGAGTGAGTGAGTTGGGTTTAATGCCACGTTTAACAGTATTCCAGTCATATCGCGGCGTGTCAGCTTAATGTGGGAGGAAAGCCCGAAGTGATGCAGGTCTCAGACATTTACCACTTCGGTGAAACCCACGAGCACGGGTATGGTGCTGACAAACCTAGAAACATAATCGTGGATTCGAACCCACAATCATAGGTTTCTGGCATGCCCAAGGGACGCAACTCTGCTCAGCGAATCCCGGCATCTTAGACGACTGGGCGACCCATGCCCCCGAAACTTAACAGAGAAATCCTAACTTGTACATGTGCTCATGTTGACAGATCCGATGTCCGGAGACCGAGTCATCCTTCTTGTCCAGGATTACATTCTGGTGGAGTAACAGGTCGGTGGACAGAACCCACTCCTCATCCCAGCATGGTCCCTCTGCTCTGCTGCAACTTGCGTACAAGTGTAGTCTTTGTCCAGGAAAAATATATTTGTGTTATCAACCATATTTTACTGTTTTGCTCACCGAAATTTTCGATTTTACATATCTTTTGCATCTAAAAATATACCCAAGATACACTTTAATGTGTCAATCATACTGTATAATTCTGTAAGTTCTGATGTGTTGTAAGTTGCATCTGGAGTATTTATATGACACGGGCGAAATATACGTGAATCATTACGCAACGAGTTCACAATTCTTTTAAGTTGACCTGCTTGCACTTAGACAGAACCCAGTTGAAAAAATAGCCAGGAGACGGGCACAAGTTGCTATTTTGCTAGCTCCGGAAAAACACAAGCTGGTCATGAATGATGTTAGTTATGTATCTGTGTTCCTGTTGCCATGGAAACAATTCATGGCCAAGCCCATGCGTTATCTATATCCTCTCTTTCCAGGTTACTTTTCCAAGGATACAAAAAGGCTCTCACAGAAGACGACGTGTCAGATCTCCATCCCCGAGAAAAGTCAATTAATGTTGTGCCTCGTTTCCTTGTCAACTGGAACTATGAAGTTGAAAAAGCCAGAGAAAAGTAAGTACACACTGGATTTGCATGTTTCTCTGCTGTTTATCACAAGGCAGGGCTCGATTTAAGGACTTGATTTAACTTGCACCCGGTGCTTGTTGAAATGAAAAGCTGGTTGCACCAGACAAAACAAGGTTGCACTCTGGTACCGTGAAGTTAAAACATAGAGTGAGTGAGTGACTATGGTTTTATGCCACTTTTGGCAATATTCCAGCAATATCACGGCGGGGGACACCAGAAATGGGCTTCACACATTGTACCCATGTCGGGAATCGAACCTGGGTCTTCAGCGTGACGAGCGAACACTTTAACCACTAGGCTACCCGACCGCCCCGTTAAAACATAGAGGCATAAACTAGTCCGATGACTGTGTTGATCATTTGTCAGGAATTACACATAACACAGGGATTAGTTACGTAGTATGAAGTGGACATGTAGGGTTAATTATAGATAGACAACTTTTTAAATTTTTTGTACATGCACTTGGTGCTTGCAGACATTTATATTAGACTGCGTTTTTCAATGAAAGGTTGCGCTGGTGCATGTTTTAAATAGTTAAATTGAGCCTTGATGGGAAGAAATATTAACGATGATCGATATGAAACTGTTGTCATCAATAATAACTCACATAAGCTATTGTGATGAAATAAAGTTTAGATTTACTCAAACAGACTTATCATTGTCAATAATGTCAATTGTTGAAGATGGAGAGCAAGTGTTTTGTTATTTCTCAAATGTCCACAAAGTAATCTTTGCATAAATGTGTCACTGCTCACCAGTGGTGTGATATCTGTTGATTTCTTTCGGGACTTTCTTGCAGATTTGCTTTAAGTTCCTTCTCCTATATTTATCAATGATTGATGAATGTTTAGTTAGATAATCGATTTCTACTGCAAGGTTATCATGATTGAACAAAGGTTAGGTTGATGTCAGGTGAAATGGGGTTTAATGTCGCGTCCAAGATTATTGCACTTATATAGCGACGTGCATGCACATGTATGTGTGGCTGCTTGTACGAGTCTGGACTGATGCCAGTTTATAGTGCTAGCACACTGAGATACCATGCCGCAGTTAAACATGAGTGAGTGAGTGAGTGAGTACGGTTTTTACGCTGCTTTTAGCAATATCCCGGCAATATCATGGCGGGAGACACCAGAAATGGGCTTCACACATTACACCCATGTCAGGAATCGAACCCGAGTCTTTGGCATGACGAGCGAACGCTTTAACCACTAGGCTACCTGACCGCCCCCAGTTTAACATGAATATCCCACTCAGACACAGTATACTGACTCCGAGCCGACCAGTCCTTGTTTTACCCC
The DNA here is from genome assembly GCF_022045235.1 of Haliotis cracherodii. Lineage (NCBI taxonomy): Eukaryota > Metazoa > Mollusca > Gastropoda > Lepetellida > Haliotidae > Haliotis > Haliotis cracherodii. The sequence continues at coordinate 13,056,913 of NW_027266286.1, forward strand.
CTGAATGCCGAGCGCCAGACAGGGTAACAACAAGTACCATCTATTAACGTCTTTTGGTGTGATGCGGCTGGGGATCGAACCCCGGACCTTCCGCTCTCCGGGCTGACGCTCTACTGTTAGACCACGGAGGCGGTCTGCGGAAAGTTGAATAAAGAGGCACTTGGGTCTCCTTGCAGTGACAGCATATATTATTTGGGAATATTAGATGCCATTATGTTATCTCCATCAGCCTAGCAATATCAGATTACCCTAATTACAAATCAACAGTGACTCAAGTTGTCTGTAGAGACTATTTATGTCTTGACTGTACTGAAATTATCATCAAACCATTGTCCCCCATTTTAATTGCATCACCTGTGAAGATCTGGATTAGAATTGGTCTTCAGCAACCCATGCTGGTCGTAGAGGCGACTAACAGGATCAGGTTGTCAGGGTCGCTGACGTGGTTGATGCATGACACCATATGCCAATTGGGAAGACTGATGCTCATCATAGCGATCACTGAATTGTTTATTGTAGACTTTATTATTTACAGATTGCCTTCATATAGCTGGAATATTGCTGAGTGCGGTTTTAAACAACAGACACAAACTTAAAGTTGCATCCAAAGTTTGATGTTAGAATAGCGTGTTATTCTTCTGTATTCTTTTTCATTGGGGTTCTTCAAATATATAGAAATAGTTCATTCTCAGGCGGGGCAGTCAGGTAGCCTAGTGGTTCAAGCGTGCGATTGTCACGCGGAAGACCCGGGTTCGATTCCCAACATGGGTACAATGTGTGAAGCCCATTTCTGGTGTCCCCTGCCGTGATATTGCTGGAATATTGCTAAAAGCAGCGGAAAACCATACTCACTCACTCACTCTTGTGTCCCCCACCGTGATACTGCTGGAATATTGCTAAAAGCAGTGTAAAACCATACTCACTCATTTTAAGTCAGTAAGTTTCAATAATATATGCAGATGATTTCTCTCACTCTGTCTTTGACGATGGGAGGAGAATGTTCATATCTATTTATATATTTATTGGTTTAGTCTTTGTAGTATTACTGAGAGGTTTAACTTGACTTATCTTGGCTCAAGATATTGACATTTTTATCCCCCCAGCATATAAAGAAAGCAGGAATTGTTTGTGTTTTTTTCCTATTTCCATGGCAACAAGACCATATCTCTAAAAGTAATAGATATTCTTTCATGACACTTTGCTCACACTAAGACCAGGTTGTTAAATAGTGCCTTTTGCTATTCAGGGGTGTTTAGAACATGCTTTTTTCGTTTCCATGGCAACAAGTTGTACTTTGACTCTGTTCATAGTGGTGTGTTTGTACGGACCATATCAGTTGTCAGCTGGTACCTTTTGCTGTTTAGGGATTTCTAGAATTAATATTTTTTTCATTTCCATGGCTACTTGTTGGACTTTAACTCATATTGATGTGAACATGACACAGAAACTCAAGTTCTGAATCCCAATTCCATGGTATTGTTTTAATAGCTCAATCACTACTCTTGTATACGGACAGACAGATCAGATAGAAATTCTGTCATCAAGTTGGACTTAAAGTAACTGTCAGATTATTTGTCCTTTCGAATATGTGGGGGCTGGAGGGATTTGTCATTTTCTGATGATTCTTGTTATCATGACTTGTCCTGTGATGAAGTAAGACAGGTTCTATGGATGAACAACTTCTTTACTACAATTAGTGTGAAGTTTCGGTGTCACCTTTATCAAGCAAGTGATCACTTCATCCATAGAACTCGTCTTACTTCATCACACCAACTTCTAAATGCCACTGAAAGAAGTTGTCCTGTGATCTTGTGAATACAGTTCCTGCTTTCTCTTGAAGGGCTCGCAGACAGGGCAGACAGTCAGATCCACTTGCAAGTGGATCCTCCAGCTCCCAGGACAGCAATGAGTACACTCCACTCATACCAAAACAAGCACCTGCTGAGGAGGCCAAGTCAGACAAAACTGGACCCAAACCATCACTTGTTCTTGCTCTGTGGAAAACCTTCGGTCTGGAGCTCCTCCAGTCTCAGTGCTGGAAACTTCTGTATGATGCCCTGTTATTGTGCAACCCACTCCTACTTGGGTGAGTTTTGTCACTGACTGGCTACACTGACATTACAAAGTGAAATGAAGGTTTGTACTTCCAGTATACTGTTCAAAACAAGTTAAAGAACACCCACAATTGGAGTGAGTGAGTGAGTGAGTGTGGTTTTACGCCGCTTTTAGCAATATTCCAGCAATATCACGGCGGGGGACACCAGAAATGGGCTTCACACATTGTACCCATGTGGGGAATCGAACCCATGTCTTCGTCGTGACGAGCGAACGCCTTAACCACTAGGCTACCTGTCGCCCCCCACAATTGGAAGGCTGTGTGTTGCAATACCCACCAGTCATGACAGATTAACTATAGTCATTTGAAGATATTGGGTGTTCTTTGACTTCTTTTGAATAGAATATTATACAGGTAATTGCTCCCAACGAGGTCAATATGCGAAAACTAGGATTCGAGGACCCAATGGAGTCGGTTCCGAGAGCCTTGTTTCGCATGTTTACCTCGTCAAGTGCAATCATTCATTTTGTTAAACTAAAAATTCACTTTAAAGTTTTTGAAGCCTTTAAACCATCCTCTTTCATTACAGTTACTTAGCTGTGGACTGTAAAATGTTAGCATACCACTACCAAACGCCATCTTGTTTTCTGACAGACAAATCAATATTCATCACGTGTCAGGTTAATACCAATCATGTGACGAGTCAATATTCGTGGTTTAGTGTCAGTCACATGATTTAAGGGTCTACATTGAAATGTATTGTTTTGTCACATGGTACGGATTAACCAATGGAATTGCAAGATTCTTAATAGAGGTATAACAGCATGAATTACACCTATTGAAGTCTTTGATTATCCATATGAAGAAATGAAGGTTATTGTTTTGGGAGTGTTTAATCATTTGTCATGATTGACTCGCTGCAGGGAAAGTCTGTATAACAAGAACTGAGACATGGCCGCAGGATCATATTTCACACACATCAAAGAATAAGGTGTATATATTCTAAGGTAACAAAACAACTTTCCTCACCTACAGACAGCTGATACAGTTTGTAGAAAACAACCAGACGGAAGAATGGAAGGGCTACACGTTCGGCGCCATCTTGTTCGCATCCATGTCGCTACAGTCAGTCTTCTTCCACGCCCTATGGCATCAGTCCACCTCCCTGGGTCTGAGAGTCAGGGCCAGCATCATCTCCGCAGTCTTCAGGAAGGTCAGCGTCTCCGGCTTCTGTTGGACTCTCCCAACTGCTTGAGCATCAGGAACTGCGACTCACTTTAAGATCTCATTCAGTCCCATTCAAAATGCTGAAGTTGTGGTGTCAATCTCACTGAAATCAATTCTTTGTTTAGCGGCAGCGAGAACTTAGATCTGATTTTAATAAGAATGTTGTGGTGTTAAAAAAAACACAGATAATCTCCGAATATATCAGTTGTTAAAAGTTACAAATATCCATGATTTTCCAAAGATTTATATCCTTGTGTTAACATGTGTTGATATGTTTGAGGTTTGTTGAGCTTGTAAGACATAAGGGGAGGGGAGATTCAATTTTCATCCAAAATCATTATTCCAAAGTTTCAGTTTATTTTAGGTGTGAAAAGTATGGCAAACTATATCTCCAGTAGCAGAGAGATCAGTGATGTCATTTGATTCTGACGTCATGGTAACTAATGATGTCACAATGGTCTGAAAAACATTATGATGTAATTCCTTGGAGATATATCAGCCATATATCTCCTGTGGAAGCCAGTTTCGGATGACAAAAAAACTCCCACAGGAGATATCACTTGTGTGAGATCAGTATCTCCAGGGAGATATTGTTTTGACTGATTTTGATCTACATACTGATTGTATTAACTTATTACAAGAGCGAAAGTGAGCCTGAAAACCACAGTCAACAGACTATGAAGTAAAGTTTTCCTGTGGATTTATAAATTTCAATTTGCTCGGAGTCAGTAGTCGTCTGAGTGGGGTATTCATGTTAAACTGTGGCATGGTATCTTAGTGGGTTAGCACTAGGGCTCATCAGTCCAGAGTAGTACAAGCAGACACACATGGGTATGCACGTTGGTATATACCGTATTCGACATAATACGCACCCAGGGCGCTATTCTTAGAAATAGGGGGCTCTTATTAGAATATTATTTTGGTGAAAAACAAAAAAAAGTTGAAAGATCGTAAATTTCGTGGTTTTTGCTGACAGCCTGAAATGTTTATATACGACAGATATATTGTTCCAGAATCTAATTTCCCATGATTAAGGCTGCATATAACACGCATATTATACGCGAATAAATAAGTCTTGTGTACATTGATCAATTGGAAGGGGTGCTATTTGGGATTGTTCACTAGCCAATATATTAGCAAATATCGCCGTGGGCGCTTATTAGAGCGGGGCGCTTATTACGTCGAATGCGGTAAGTGCTAGACTAACATTTAGTCTCTGAAATCTTATTTTACACAATATCCTTCTTGACTCTAAAAATATAAAAAAAATCCTTATACTGTGGAATAGAGCTAGCTTGAGCAGGCTAGACTTTCTTTTGTATGCATTTCTAGATTATTTTTTTTTCATAAAATAAATATACTCCACGGTCATGGTGCAGGACTAGGTAAGTGCTATAACACGACGTTAAGCCCCATTTCACCTCACCTCTCCTGGTTGCAGGCATTGTCCATCAACAACCAGGCTCGCCGAGAGTCAACAGTGGGGGAGATAGTGAACCTGATGTCGGTGGATGCGGAGCATGTGGAGGGGGTGTTTGGGTGGCTGTGGTCCACGTGGTCCAGCCTCCTTCAGATCTGTGTCTCCCTCTACCTGCTCTACAACACACTGGGCGTGGCCATGTTTGCCGGCCTCGGCTTTCTGCTCCTCCTCTTCCCCGTCAACGGCATCATCATGACCAAGCTTGGCAAGTACCAGACGCAGCTGATGGAGCAGAAGGACATCCGGATGAAAATGGTAAACGAGGTGCTCAGTGGGATGAAGGTGAGGCTGGATACAAATCAAGTCAGTTTCATAGAAGCTAAAAACGATTTGTTAAAAATGATGTAATTTCCTTTGGGCCTAAGTATGTCATATGTTTTATGAGATTGGATGAGGAACAGGATTTGATGGCTTAACTCTATTAATACATTTGATAAGATAGACAGTGATGTTTTTTTGCAAGAAACGATTAATTTATTATCGTATTCGACGTAATAAGCGCCCAGGGGAAGTTGGGGGCTCTTATTAGAATATTATTTTGGTGAAAAAAACGGAATTGAAAGATAAATTTCGTGGTTTATGCGGACAGCCTGAAATGTTTATATATATATACGACAGATATATTTTTTCCAGATTTTAAATGCCCATAATTAAAGGTGCATATAGCACATGAGTGTGTATTATATGAGAATAAATAAGTCATTTGTACATTGATCAATCGGAAGGGGTGCTAATTGGGATTAATCACTAGCCAATATATTAGCAAATATCGCTGTTGGCGCTTATTAGAGCTGATCTCTTATTACGTCGAATACGGTAATTATCAAATAATAATGATATTGAACAGGCTGCTCATGAAGTCCAAGACTTCACACCAAAGAGGAACAATCTACCAGCCTGCATTTAGATTGCATTCTCAACTCCCTGGGGAGTATAGACATACTTGATGCTGCAGCTACGACTGGCAGCTTTTCTTGCTCTTAATTCACACTCTACATGTAACATGTTTAAGGATTGCTTATCATATCTTGTATTTTTCTCCTTAGATTTATTTGAAAAATATGGAAAACGATTATTATTAATTTTACTAAATGAATCATCTTTTCATAGAACAGAAGTCCAAGTGATGTGTTAAAACTAGGGGCGCGTTGCAAGCCACAAATCGCTTAGAGAAAGCAAATTCATCGCTCAACCCGGGGTCTGCAACAGTTCGAAGCGCTTGCGCACTCTTCCTAAATGGCGGCACAACTACCGCTTGGTTGCCTTGACCTTTGTTTGTTTGTTTGTTGTTTAACGCCGCACTCAGCAATCTTCCAGCTGTATGACAGGGGTTTGTAAATAATCAAGTATGGACCAGACAATCCAGTGATTGATATCATGAGCATTTATCCATGTAATTGGGATATGATGACATGCATCAACCATGTCAGCGAGCCTGACCATCCTCGTAATGAAGAACATAAAAGAAGAGGCTCGATGACGAGCTGATGAAATTTATGACTACTTTGAAGATGTGGAGCGAGACTGAGGATGATGGGGTTTTAGCTACCTTTGCTCATTGTCTCATTGATCCAGTCAAGAATTCCTTGTTCCGCTGTCAAAGTAAGCCGTCATTTTGGTTTGAGAACAAGGCGACCTCAGTCAGCGATTGTTTCGCTTGCAGGCAACCTAGGTAACCAGGTGCAGTTGCAGAGACATTAGTGATGTCATTTGGTTGTGGCATCATAGTAAGTCACTAACTGATGATGTCACAGTGGTGTGGCGTCATAGTAACTGATGATGTCACAGTGGTCTGCAAAACACAAATGATATCTCTTGTGGAAGCCAGTTTGGGATACTATGTGCAGTCCTCACACACTCATGCAGCACCCAGTGAACATGACTCCCTGTCTCTCCAGATACTGAAGCTGTATGCCTGGGAGGACTCTTACAAGGAGAAGGTGAAGGAAGTCCGGGACCGGGAACTGGCCATTTTGTTGAAATCTTCCCTTATCTCCAGCTCCCTCACATTCTCATGGACTGTGGCGCCATACATGGTTTGTTTGTTTGTGTTTGTGTTTGTTTTGTTTTTTTCGTATTCTTCAATATCAGCTATATGACGGTGGTCTGTAAATAACTGAGTCTGGACCAGACAACCCAGCGACTGAATTGGGAACCTGTGGGGAATCTGGGTTAGACTTGGTCCTAGGAAACCCATGGTCCTAGTTCAGGGCATGAAAATGTACCCTGACTGTATGGTATGTTGCTGATTGTCTGGTCAAGCCTCTATTGTGAAGCTACCGTCATGTGGATGAAATATAACTGAGTGTATTACACACGCACAAGTGGGCTTTCAGAATTGGTCAAGTAGTGAGTATCTTGGTCTTTATAAGTTGTATCACTTAACACTGTACCATGATTTTGGAAATAAGCGACGAGTGGGAGTTGTTTATTGTACAATAAAACTGCAGGGAGAATAAACCATGAGGGGTTGTAGCCCGGTGTTTTTTTCTCCCTGCAGTGTTTTATTGTACAATAAACAATGACCACAAGTATTTACCAGTATTTATATAATGATGACTTCCTGAATAGAATCAGAAATGTCAGACAAGTCCATTTTACGAACAGATGGGTTAAATTTGGTATTTCCTGCATATTCTTACAATCATCACGTTGATCATCTGTACCTTTTCTCCTAATACCAATTGTTATATCTCTCCCTCTTTTGGATGTGATCATTCGGCCACTGCGATTATCTGTGTAGCCCCGCTACATCTATGGGAACAAATTTCTAAACACTTCCTTCTATAAAATAACATCGTCCAGTATGTGACGTCATCAAGTTGCAAGCGCATATTAGAATCTGCAGAAATGATGTCATGATAGAACAGTGTTTTATGATAGAAAAATGTTTTTAAAAACAAATGTGTGATCCAAATGCCTTGCAATCTCATTAGCAAAGTGCATGAATGGATTAACGATATTAACACTGTCTCTCTCTAAGATCCAGCGAAACCGCAGCATCACTTTCAGAAGAGGTACCCAGATTGGTTGTTGGTTAAAGGTTTATGAGTGCTAAGTTAGTGTTGAGCGAGTTGGAGCTGACCACTTCTGGAATGAAGCTAAGGTGAAACATAAGCAATGGAGATAGGTACCCTGGATAACCGAGGATGGGTATCTGCATGCTATACATTGTCAATGAGCATCCATCTATAGAGCCTGCAGAAAGAAATAACATTTGCCTTTTCTCTACAGGTTTCCCTGGTGACGTTTCTTACCTACATCTACATAACTGAAGACCACTACCTCAACCCACAAACAGCCTTCGTTGCCATCTCACTGTTCAACATCCTTCGCTTTGCAGTCAACTTGCTGCCGATGGTGCTGACAGATGTGGTCAAGGTCAGTGGGATGCATGTCAGCTGTCGGTGTGACCTTCCTTGTTTCATGCAGTGTCCTTTCTTGGGGCACATGTCTGTCTGTAGGCTTTGTTTGTTTGTTGTTTAACGCCACACTCAATATTCCAGCTATATGATGGCAGTCTGTAAGTAATCGAGTCTGAAGAAGACAATCCAGTGATTGACATCATGAGCATCCAGAGCTACAGATAAGGAGCGTATTTGCGTAAAATACCTCCCAAAAATATTCAAAACCCAATTACTTTCAATTAACTTGCTTACAGAAACGCATGTACTAAACGAAAAACTCTTTTTCAGCATGCAAACAAAGGAGCTAATTTCCTAAATACAATTACGAGCTAATTTACTTTCCGAGGCGAGCCTATATATTTAGAATAGTTATATACATCAAAACATAATTTACTTTTTTTTAAATTTTAAAATGGTCACTAATTTTGGGGAAAACCCAATAGAGTGATGAACAGATGAGTAAAAATATATTGGTTACCCAAATGTAATAACCCAATAAAAATAGAAACCTACGAGTAAAAACTAAATTGCTCAAAAAGTTATCTGGAGCTCTGAGCATCGATCTACACAATTGGAATACGATGACATGCATCAACCAAGTCAGCGAGCCGGACCATCCGATCCCCTTAGTCGCCACTTACAACAAGCATAGTCGCCTTTTATGGTAAGAATGGGTTGCTGAAGACCTATTCTACCCAGGATCTTCATGGGTCTGTCTGAAGAGTGTCAATGTGTCCAATATGTCATTGTGAAGTTCCCTGTTTCAGGCAGTCATCTCAGTTAGGAGGATCAGCAAGTACCTCAGTCGGGATGATCTCGATGAGAGCAGCACTGGATTTGACCCTCTCCAGGGTGAGTAATAAGGTGTTAGCTGAGTACTTGGGTCCAGAGGGTGAGTTACATGGTGTAGGGGCAGTACTGGTGTCGACCTCACCAGGGTGAGTTACATGATGTAGGGGCTGTACTGATGTCGACCTCTCCAGGGTGAGTTACATGATGTAGGTGCTGTACTGATGTCGACCTCTCCAGGGTGAGCTACTCGGTGTAGGGGCAGTACTGGTGTCGCCATCACCAGGGTGAGTTACATGATGTAGGGGCTGTACTGATGTCGACCTCTCCAGGGTGAGTTACATGGTGTAGGGGCTGTACTGGTGTTGACCTCTCCAGGGTGAGTTACATGGTGAAGGGGCAGTACTGGTGTTGACGTCACCAGGGTGAGTTACACGGTGTAGGGGCAGTACTGGTGTAGACCTTACCAGGGTGAGTTACATGGTGTAGGGGCTGTACTGGTGTTGACCTCTCCAGGGTGAGTTACATGGTGTAGGGGCCGTACTGGTGTTGACCTTACCAGGGTGAGTTACATGGTGTAGGGGCTGTACTGGTGTTGACCTCTCCAGGGTGAGTTACGTGGTGTAGGGGCAGTATTGGTGTTGACCTTACCAGGGTGAGTTACATGGTGTAGGAGCAGTAATGGTGTCGACCTTACCAGGGTGAGTTACATGGCATAGGGGCAGTTCTGGTGTTGACCTTACCAGGGTGAGTTACATGGCGTAGGGGCAGTTCTGGTGTTGACCTTACCAGGGTGAGTTACATGGTGTAGGGGCAGTACTGGTGTTGACCTTACCAGGGTGAGTTACATGGCGTAGGGGCGGTACTGGTGTTGACCTTACCAGGGTGAGTTACATGGTGTAGGGGCAGTAATGGTGTTGACCTTACCAGGGTGAGTTACATGGCGTAGGGGCGGTACTGGTGTTGACCGTACCAGGGTGAGTTACATGGTGTAGGGGCAGTAATGGTGTTGACCTTACCAGGGTGAGTTACATGGTGTAGGGGCGGTACTGGTGTTGACCTTACCAGGGTGAGTTACATGGCGTAGGGGCGGTACTGGGATTCGTACCCACAATCATAGGTTTCTGGCGTGCCCAAGGGACGCAACTCTGCACAGCGAATCGCGGCGCCTTAGACGACTGGGCCACCCTTGCCCCCCCAGGAGCTAGAGGTTCAATCTTAGAATAAGTACTCCCCTATATCTTTGTAAACATGAGAGTTGTGGCAAGTTCCTCTTGACTTGCATGCTAAGTTCCAACATTATCCTGTTGGCCAGGGTGCTGTATGTGTTCTTTTGTATTCTTCAGATGATGCCATTGTCATTCGGAACGCTACATTTAGTTGGACTACAGAGATGGAACCAACACTGAAAGGGTAGGTACACCATCTTGCTTATATTCATTTCAAAACACAATTCTGATAAAACGTTTTTAGAATTTTAGAATTGTCTGTTGAGCCAACCCCTGTGGAATTCTCCAGTCACTGTGTAAAGGCTCCTCAATCTCATTCAAATCAGATCTTAGTTCTCGCTACTGCTAAACAAAGATCTGAGGACATCCCATTCGGGGTCACGTCAGAATGGCCTTTCATCCCACCAATCAGAGCATCGCTTACCAGATCATGAAAGTGACTCTCTGAATGTGATTTCAAATCATGCAACCTCGAAAACGTTAACTCAGGGTATTCCGAACGATAGTTACGGGATCAACGACTGAATCCATACAATCTAGACCATCTATTAGCCATTTCAAAATGTTCTTTTCTTCAGGTTTCAATTTTTTTTTCGAGAATTTGTCAAAATATGTTTCGAAGCCTAGTTGCCAATTTGAAATTAGTGCTGTAAAGCACAAGAAAGCTGCCTTCTGATTGGCTAATGTCAATTTCTTGTCAGTCATTTCATTGGTCGGTCAAAGTTTGCGCAATGTCGGTCTGACATGACCCGGAATGGGATGTCCTCAGATCTTTGTTTAGCCGTAGTGAGAACTAAGATCTGATTTTAATGAGATTAAAGGGCTCCTATACATTTTAGGAATTCTGGGTCAGAGTAAGTTCTCATTCCTTTATATCAATGGCCATGATATCAAAGGACAAGATGTTGGGGATTCCGTGTACATGACTGTGGCATAAGTTACGAGCGACTTCCATGTTATCTTTTATACACATGTACCATAGTGAGTGAGTGAGTATGGTTTTATGTCACTTTTAGCAATATTGCTTCAGGGGATGCAAGAAATGGGCTTCAAACTGTGGGTAATCGAACCCGGGTCTTCCACATGACGAGCGAATGCTTTGACCACTAGGCTACCCCACTACCCCTAATACTGATCCTTGAAGATCCAGGTTAGAACTGGTCTTCCATGCTGGTCGTATGAGGCGACTAACGGGATCGGGTGGTCAGGCTCGCTGACTTGGTTGATGCATGTCATCATATCCCAATTGCGTGGATCGATGCTCATGATATCAAACACTGGATCGTCTTGTCCAGACTCGATTATTTACAAACTGCCATCATATTGCTCGAATATTGCTGAGAGTAGGTTAAACAACAAACAAATGTTATACCATTGTGTCATAGAATCATCTTCCAGTGTTAGCCCTCCCACTTGTTTTGTTGGTTGAGTAAAACATTTTGCCATCCTGCAACTTAGGTTTGTATTAGTTTCAATTTTGAGGTGCATATATTGCAGTATCAACCTGAAAATAAAGGACGGTCACCTCCTGGCTGTTGTTGGTCAGGTCGGATCTGGCAAGTCATCACTTGTGTCGGCCATATTGGGAGAACTGAACAAGGTCAAAGGCAAGGTCAGCACAAGGGTGAGTTCAATGTTGATTCAGCCAAGACTAGTTGGTGTACACTAATTCAGTGGAACCTCAAGTAAAGAAGAGATGAAAGTTACTCAAACCTAAACAATACGTGTCCAACGATCTCCATGGTTTTACCTTAATTGGTAAGAACCAAGTGTTGCGTGTCAATCCCTAAATGGGAACAATATTTTAACCCAGAAATCTATACATAAAAGAACTTAGCGTGAAACCAAAAAGCAACCAACAAATAATGAAGAGAATTTATGGATGTCAAATTCTTTATTATGAGGAACACAACATTTCAGAGTATATGTCTTACTCTTTCATCAGGTAAATGAATGATATATATAGTTATATCATTCATTCACCTGATATATATATAATTATATCATTCATTCACCTGATATATATAATTGTATATCACTTCTAAATGCCTTTCAAAGACTTGAAACAACAAATGGTATAAAATCAACAAATGTATTACAAAATTCACTAAGTTTACAATTTGTAATCAATACAAATTACTGCACATTAATTACAATGGCAGTACACAATAGAGTGGTAGTACAATATTCAATTGCAATATATGATATGATGGCAGTGATCCGTATCAAATATGAAAATACAGTGTTGATAGCAAAAGTCAGTGATAATCATATATTCACCCAGCGACGACATAGATCAAGCTTCCGAGAGAGGCCTAGAAAGGGAATCCAGGGTGTGATGAGTGACCTTCACAAGAAAGCTGGTCTTGGTGTAATGAAATGTGTTAGAGATACGAGAGACACGCTCTTGTCCCATTATATACAGTTTAGCGACCTACTTGAAATTTTCACACAGTACCCTCACAACATAGAATATTCCACATGTTTCTGTAACACTCCATCACAGTCCACGGTATTCTGGAAGTTTAGACATGACACTGGCATCTAAATATAGTAACATCCTCAAAACTGCTTACATTAAATAGTACTGCATTCCTGACAACCAATCAAGTACAATGCAATGAGCTTCTACCGAATCTAAACAGAAACAATGTAATGCAGTTAAAATGATTGTTTAACAATAAAATACACTGCCATATACACCAGTCATGATAACAATGGGATAAGTGAAAATATCTATATATTTATTAATGAATACAAGCTTGAGTTACTAGGATCTGTCTTTACAAGATGCCCCGAATAGGAAACAATAAACAAATTATTAGATTTTCATACCAATCTGCCTCACTGTCAAACACTTACCGTATATAATTTTGTTGTCCACAAGTACCTACAGAGGACAAAAATCGATACATGAACATTTGTTGCCATGTTTTCCTTGTTTACTAGATGAAATTACAAGATATGTTTTGTCTGAGGAGACTATACAATTACTTTGCAACTTGACCATTCTGCACTGCTATGCCAAGATATTGGTCACATCAGTCGACAGTCAATGTTTACATTTCCTGAAACATTTGTTTAAAATAATAAAATCTGAACCATATAATGCTTCCTGCCTCACAATTTCTAAAAGTAGGGATGAAAGTCTAACCTGATTTTATTGTTGCCAGAGTGAGATAGAGCTGTGGCAATTAGCAGTGAACCATGTGGTTATTATAGACGAGTGGGATCAGCATCAGCAGCATGATGCACGTCAGTCATTACGAGTTACATGAGTCACTCCCAGGATTGTATGAACTGAATGAGCTTTACACCATGAGATCACTAACAATATACTAATATGCAAAATACAAAAATGCATATTGACACAACACTGCATCTGATGTGTTATAGGGATGTATAGCTTATGTTTCCAAGCAATGCATCTGATGTGTTATAGGGACGTATAGCCTATGTTCTTCAACACTGCATCTGATGTGTTATAGGGATATATAGCCTCTGTTTCTCTACACTGCATCTGATGTGTTATAGGGGCATTTAGCCTCTGTTCCTCAACACTGCATCTGATGTGTTATAGAGACATATAGCGTATGTTCCTCAATACTGCATCTGATGTGTTATAGGGACGTATAGCCTCTGTTCCTCAACATTGCATCTGATGTGTTATAGGGTTGTATAGCCTATGTTCCTCAACACTGCATCTGATGTGTTATAGGGACATATAGCCTATGTTCCTCAACACTGCATCTGAAGTGTTATACGGATGTATAGCCTGTGTTTCTCAACACTGCATCTGATGTGTTATAGGGATGTAAAGCCTATGTTTCTCAACACTACATCTGATGTGTTATAGGGATGTATAGCCTATGTTCCTCAACACTGCATCTGATGTGTTATAGGGATGTATAGCCTCTGTTTCTCTACACTGCATCTGATGTGTTATAGGGGCATTTAGCCTCTGTTCCTCAACACTGCATCTGATGTGTTATAGAGACATATAGCGTATGTTCCTCAATACTGCATCTGATGTGTTATAGGGACGTATAGCCCCTGTTCCTCAACACTGCATCTGATGTGTTATAGGGATGTATAGCCTATGTTCCTCAACACTGCATCTGATATGTTACAGGGATGTATAGCCTATGTTCCTCAACACTGCATCTGAAGTGTTATAGGGATGTATAGCCTGTGTTTCTCAACACTGCATCTGATGTGTTATAGGGATGTATAGCCTATGTTCCTCAACAAGCCTGGATCCAGAACGACACCTTGCAGAACAACATCCTGTTCGGGAAGCGTATGGACAGACAGCTGTATGATGAGGTGGTGGAGTGCTGTGCCCTGAAGGCTGACCTGGATATGCTGCCAGCAGGGGACCTGACAGAGATAGGGGAGAGGGTGAGTGTGGACATGTCATCTTTATTATTTTGGGATTTCCCTATTACATTCCAAATTGTTGTATACATGATGAAAGTTGGCTACCATGGGAATATAGTTAAGTCATTGCCTGCCAGTAGTACTCATGTATCCTCATACACTAGCTGGTTTTAATTTAGGGCAAAAATATATTATGGATTTGGCTGACCCTAAACAGAAAACAGTGAGGGGAAGTCTGAGTTTCTTTTTATTCTGCAGGATGAAAACATGGAAATAATATTTGCAAACAATCGAATAAACTGCATGAACAACCAAACTTGCTTAACTACCAATGCTCACATTGTGAATTGACTTTGAAAAAACAATTGCAATGTGTTTTATATTTCTTCTCCCAAAATGACCCTGGTATTATTCACATTAAAATCTAGTAAAAAATAGTAGAAAACATGCTTTTTACCTCAGGGCATCAGCTTGAGTTGGGAGCAGAAACAGAGAGTGTCTCTAGATAGAGCTGTCTACTGTGTCTTGTGTATTCTATGTCTTCCCTATCTTGTCATCAGGGCATCAAGTTGAGTGGGAGACACAAACAGAGAGTGTCTCTAGATAGAGCTATCTACTGTGTCTCGTGTATTCTATGTCTTCCATTTCTTGGCATCAGGGCATCCAACTTGAGTTGGGGGCAGAAACAGAGAGTGTCTCCAGCCAGAGCTGTCTACTGTGTCTTGTGTATTCTCTGTCTTCCCTATCTTGTCATCAGGGCATCAACTTGAGTGGGGGACAGAAGCAGAGAGTGTCTCTGGCCAGAGCCGTCTACAACGATGCTGACATCTACCTCCTGGATGACCCTCTCAGTGCTGTAGACAGCCATGTTGGCAAACACATCTTCGATAAAGTTATATGTAAAAATGGCCTTCTGAAAAATAAGGTAATTTTACAAAAATATAAACAAAGCATATAATTCTTATGAAACTTCTACCTCTATTACTTCTAAAATTTTCAGATTTTCAACAGACATCCTCTTCACTATCAATCACACAACTAGTTGTCGCCATGTAGTCTTGTAACTACCCAAGCCATGACCTCATAATGGCGGCAACATCACTTTTTTCCTGTGTGTGCTAGAGTCAACATCTATTGTAATAGTAGTAACGATCTAGCACTTGGTAGTAAGTCACAATAAGCTAAGTTTATTCTAATAGGTTTCTATAACAAGAGACATATAAGTATATATTAATTTTGCTGCTGGAGTTAAGAGCACACACGTAAGTATAGCTGGTGTTTGGTGCTCTTTGTGAGGTCAGCTATGCAGTCTCCCTCTACCCCCAGGTGCAAGAAGTGTGGCCATATCATGGTCAAGGGAGATCCACTTCTTGTAATAAGGAGAGAAGTTGTTAGAAGTACGACAACACATATGATAAGATCGTCTCCAAGATGGCCAAGGCTACGACCAAGGCCAAGAGACGTGAGGCCGCTAATAAGAAGGTGGCAAATATCACAGCTGAGAAATCAGCTTCCACCCCAGCTTCCACCCCAGCTTCCACCCCAGCGTCTCCAAGGTCACAAATACAAATTTAACAAGAAATTATGTCATTAAGCAGAAATAGATTGAAAGTGACATCATTATTACGATCAAGATCAGCAAATATAGCAGTAAATCTTGTGAGAATATCACATATTAGATTGATTCTTGACACATTTCTGATTTTCAAGTCCTCAAGGGGAATTTCAGAGGACATTATCTCAAGTAGGATTAGATCAGTAAATAATGGTTTCCAGAAGATGATTGTTGTCAATTACACAGGGAGTTACTAGAGGCAGATCCCACCCTCTGGTATATTCTGGCAGAGATGTAATGGAGGTAGAAGTTTCGTTAGAATTATCGAACAATAGTTATCATTGTTAATAATTCTAAGAATACTACCTGTATTACATCCGAAGTACTCCCTCCCACCTCCATAATTCATCTACCTCTAGTAGTAGATGAGGTAAAAAAGTGATGTTGCCGCCATTATGACATAATGGCGTGGGTAGTTACGAGACTACTTGGCGACAACAAGTTGTGTGATTGACAGTGAAGAGGACATCTGTTGAAAATATGAAAAGTTTAGTTAGTGTGATTGAAGCCAAAAAAACAGGATTATGGCAGAGATGTAATAGAGGTATTTTTCTTAGAATTATTAACAATGATAACTATTGTTAGATATTTGCAGAAAATATCAGCATCTGATAACACACAGTCAAGCATGTCACAAGGCCTGACTAAACAATCCATTTTCATTTTGTCAAGTCCTACAACAACCACAGTTTGCTGGGGACTTATTCTGACATGGAATCACCACAGGGTTGCAATGGTGTATTTCTTGCAATGTCACACGCTGATTAATTAATACAACTTTATCAAATAAGATTAACCATCAAGTATTGCTCTCATGAATGTTTAGCTGTTCCCCATCATATTTTGGGCGTCATACAGCATGGTATCAAGTATCATATTGCTAAGAAGCCAGCTGGATCGAGTTTTAATGTATGCAATTGTTGTTTGTTGGAGAAGGACAACAATGGTCTTTGGAATATTTGAAGTGAGGTGAAATTGGGGTTAGCATCACATGCAACATTATTGCACTTATGAAGCAATGTTTGTTTGTTGTTTAATGGTGCACTCATCAATATTCCAGATAAATGATGGTAGTCTGTAAATAATCGAGAAGACCTATTCTACCCCAGATCGGTGTGTGTGTGCGTGTGTGTGCGTGCGCGTGTGCGTGTGTGCGTGCGTGTGTAAGCGTGCCCTTATGCCCCTCCACTCTCTGGGAAGTTGCTCTATCCACAGGACCATGGAGGCGGACAACCTTAGCATTAAGTCTCTGAAATGAAGGTACTCACTCACTCACTTGCTCGCTCACTTGTTCCAGACGCGAGTGCTGGTGACCCATGGCATCCACTGGCTGCTGGAGGTGGACACTGTGGTGGTGATGACAAACGGCCTCATCTCCGAGATAGGATCCTATGATGAGCTGCTCAGCCACAACGGACCCTTCGCCCAGTTCCTGAGGACGTACTTCTTGGAGAGTGAAGACGAGGATGGGGAAGACCCTGAAGGTTAGCTCAGCTTGCGCTGTCAGTCAAGTTGCCATGGTGACTTTATCTTTTTAACCATTTCTTGTCCTTAGTTACATCATACAATTTAAGCAATCTGACATCCAACTAGAGTTATGAATGACTTGAATGAACCATTGTCCCATTTCACAAGGCAATTATAGCGATACTGTTGTCATTACTCCAATAATTTAAAACAGACTTACAACAGTCGTAGCACTACAGAAATCTTTAAAAAGATGGCCCATCCAGAAATATTGTCTCAGTGTCTACTGTTTGTAACCACTAACTGCCAGGGCTTGATATAAGGAACTTGATTTAACTTGCACCAGATGCATATAGACATGAAAAACACTTGCACCAGACAATACAAGGTTCCACTATGGTCCCATCAATTTATCATTGAAACATAGGTGTATAAACTTGTGAAATCTCTGATCTCTGATGACTGTCATGTGTCAAGGTTTAGTGATGTTGTGTAGTAAATAAAGCAGAGTGTTCAAAGATCGATGTTGTGAGAAGTTAGTCATGTAGGAGTTAGTCTGACAAAGTTACAACTTTTTCACATGCACTTGGTGCATGTGTAAGAGTGAATATTATCCTACCCTATTTTTTATCCCAGGGATGAAATTCTCTAGTGTCAGGATGATTCTCCCTTGTGAATTTGAACCCATACCAGTGTGTCCTATCAACATATATATACTCCCACATTTCCCCACCCCTCATTTCTCACCCACACCCCTTATTTCTCACCCACACCCAAACCAAACATGATGAAATTGCAAGTGTCAACATAGATTCCAAACAGAAATGTTGACATTTTTGCCTCAAAGCTCTCTTCTGGTTAAAGTTTATCTTTTCTGGATATGTTTTGTCCTTTAAGTGAGTGAGTGAGTATGGTTTTACGCCGCTTTTAGCAATATTCAAGCAATATCATGGCGGGGGACACCAGAAATGGGCTTCACACATTGTACCCATGTCGGGAATCGAACCCAGGTCTAAGGCGTGACGAGCGAACGCTTTAACCACTAGACTACCTGACCACCCCTGTCCTTTAAGTAATTGAATACTTTGGAATACTCTGTTCCATACATGGTTGATCAAATCAACTGACAATGTCAATGTCAAACCTCAAAGTCATGAAGTCATGTGATCAGCTGACAGCATGAATGTCATGACAGCATGCAATGCATGTGCAAAGGAAGTCTGTCATGGGATAATACACACTGATTCAAGTTAGTGCAAATTATCCCAGGATACATTTTCCTATTTCCACTTAGGTATGTTTCACTTGGATGAATATCCCTTAATTTTTGGACATAACCAATCCCAGATTTCACACACTAAGGTAGGATACTATACTTCTAGAGTAAAACATCCCCCGAGATAATATTTAGGAAGGATATAATCCTTGCTTACACATGTAGAGATTAGGCTGCATTTTTCAATATGTTGTTGCACTGGTGCATGTTTCACATAGCTAAATCTAGCCCTGACTGCTCACTATGATCGACTGCCAGTCGGCCAGAGTCTAGTCCTAGTTAACAGATTCAAGATGCCTATGGCTGTTGTAACACTGCTCACAGACACTTCATTACAACTTGAAGTCAGTGGTATCGCTGTGTTCCAGTTGTGGAGATGAAGCGCCAGGTGTTACAGAGGCTGGAGTCGGTGAAGACAGACGATGAGGGGGAGTCGGACATCATGGAAATGAGGCGGAAGTAAGATTGCAAATACAAACAGAATTTTTCTTCTTAGATGACAAAAAGTTCATATGTTGTCTGTCTCTGGAAATCTTGATGAAAAATGAGCACAGAACATATACAGGTCAGGGTCTACTTGATACTCTGCTTGAAAGGTTGACATGATCTAGATTAGCAGTGCAGCCTTTGCCCTTGTGAAGGTCCGGGGAAGAATTGGTGTTCAGCAACCCATGCTTGTTGCAAAAGACCTGAAGTAATGGCATCAGGTGGTCAGGCTCGCTGATCTGGTTGATGCATGTCATTGTATCCTAATTGCATAGATTGATGTTCATGATGCCGATCAGTGGATTGTCTCCAGACTCCATTGTTTATAGATCATATTCATGTAGTGGGAATATTGCTGAGTGCACTTTTGAACATGAAGAAACAAAACAAATTTCTTCCTATTTATCATGCTAATGCAGGATTCTCATCCTAAACATTGTCAATTATCAACTTCCTATCACCACTGTGAAGATCTGAGATAGAATTGGTCTTCATCAACAGATGCTTGTAAGAGGCGACTATGGGTTGTTGTAAAAGGTGACTATGCTTGTTGTAAGATGCGACTATGCTTGTTGTAAGAGGCGACTATGCTTGTTGTAAAAGGCGACTATGCTTGTTGTAAAAGGCGACTATGCTTGTAAATGGCGACTATGCTTGTTGTAAGAGGCGACTATGCTTGTAAATGGCGACTTTGCTTGTTGTAAAAGGCGACTATGCTTGTAAGATGTGACAATGCTTGTTGTAAGAGGTCATTATGCTTGTTGTAAGAGGCGACTATGCTTGTAAAAGGCGACTATGCTTGTTGTAAGAGGTGACTTATGTGATTTTGTACTTTCTGACTTGGTTGATGATGGTCATTGTATCACAATTGCGTACGCCGATGCTTATTATGACTTGTGATGTTTTTCTGGTCCAGACTATTTACAGACTAGCTGGAATATTGCTGTGATGTTAAGCAAGAAACAAATGTGTTTTCAGGAAGAGAGAGTCTGAGTGCAAAGGTGCAGATGAAGACCCAAAGGCTAAGGATGAAGACGAGGATAAGGAGGACAAGAAGAAGCTGATTGAGGAGGAGAAGGTGGAGGGGGGCCGGGTGAGTTGTGCTGGTGAACATAGGGACCATAGGAGAGACGATGAAGGATGTACCCAACGAGGTATATCAATAGGGAGGATCAGATTTTGCTGACATGACAAAGACTTAAGTGGGCTTATGTCATGGTCTGCTTTTCTGGCATCTATTGTCTTAGGCAGCTGTAATATTTCTCCTCAGAAACCACTGGACCAATCCATTGTCTTAGGCAGCTGTAATATTTCTCCTCAGAAACCACTGGACCAATCCATTGTCTTAAGCAGCTGTAATATTTCTCCTCAGAAACCACTGGACCAATTCATTGTCTTAGGGAGGTGTAATATTTCACCTCAGAAACCACTGGACCAATCCATTGTCTTAGGGAGCTGTAATATTTCTCCTCAGAAACCACTGGACCAATCCATTGTCTTAGGCAGCTGTAATATTTCTCCTCAGAAACCACTGGACCAATCCATAGGCTTAGGCAGCTGTAATATTTCACCTCAGAAACCACTGGACCAATCCATTGTCTTAAGCAGCTGTAATATTTCTCCTCAGAAACCACTGGACCAATCCATTGTCTTAGGCAGCTGTAATATTTCTCCTCAGAAACCACTGGACCAATCCATTGTCTTAAGCAGCTGTAATATTTCTCCTCAGAAACCACTGGACCAATCCATTGTCTTAAGCAGCTGTAATATTTCTCCTCAGAAACCACTGGACCAATTCATTGTCTTAGGGAGGTGTAATATTTCACCTCAGAAACCACTGGACCAATCCATTGTCTTAGGGAGCTGTAATATTTCTCCTCAGAAACCACTGGACCAATCCATTGTCTTAGGCAGCTGTAATATTTCTCCTCAGAAACCACTGGACCAATCCATAGGCTTAAGCAGCTGTAATATTTCACCTCAGAAACCACTGGACCAATCCATTGTTTTAAGCAGCTGTAATATTTCTCCTCAGAAACCACTGGACCAATCCATTGTCTTAGGCAGCTGTAATATTTCACCTCAGAAACCACTGGACCAATCCATTGTCTTAGACAGCTGTAATATTTCACCTCAGAAACCACTGGACCAATCCATTGTCTTAGGGAGGTGTAATATTTCACCTCAGAAACCACTGGACCAATCCATCGGCTTAGGCAGCTGTAATATTTCACCTCAGAAACCACTGGACCAATCCATTGTCTTAGGGAGGTGTAATATTTCACCTCAGAAACCACTGGACCAATCCATCGGCTTAGGCAGCTGTAATGTTTCACCCCAGAAACCACTGGACCAATCCATTGTCTTAGGGAGCTGTAATATTTCTCCTCAGAAACCACTGGACCAATCCATTGTCTTAGGGAGCTGTAATATTTCTCCTCAGAAACCACTGGACTAATCCATTGTCTTAGGGAGCTGTAATATTTCTCCTCAGAAAACAGTGGACCAATGAAGCTGAAACTATTTGTTTTCAAAATGTAATGAAATTTGGTGTATGTTTAGTTCATTGGAATGAACATCATATAAAACTGTTTCAGGTGAAATGGAACGTGTTCATGACATTTGGTCGGGCTGTTGGACTGAAGTATGTTGGCCTCATCTTCATCCTGTACGGGCTGTACGAGGCGGCGGCAGTCATCGGCAACGTCTGGCTCAGTGAGTGGACAGATGATGCCCAGCTAAATGACATGACAGCCCTACCGTACAACAGCACCGAGCGGCTGGACCGGAACAACTACTACCTGGGGATATACGGAGGCCTTGGCGCTGCACAGAGTGAGTAAGGGAGTGAATACCCTTCATATTTCAGTATATCATGGCAGATGGCACTTTAGTATTGGAAGAAAGTCCACAATGATGAAAGATGTTGTTGTTTAACGCCACACTCAGCAATATTCCAGCTATTTGATGGTGGCCTGTAGGTAATCAAGTGTGGACCAGCCAGTCCAATGATTGACGTCAGAGCATCAATCTACACAATTGAGATAAGATGACATGCATCAACCATGTCAGCAAGTCTGACCACCCGATCCCATTGCTGAAAACCAACTCTTCCCATGATGCAGGGTGTAAAATGAACTGTTTTGGGGACACACATAAGCATGGGTATATGATGCTGACAGGTGTAACACTTGTGGTGAGTCATGATCCCACATCACTTTCAAAGGATCGTTGTAGCTAGACACACACACCTATTGGCTCTTTTAGTCGTTTCTGATATCCATAATTTAGCATTTTGGATTGAACCCATAGTAGTGATACTTTGGCTATGTTGATTCATCATCATGAAGTAAAAGATCGAAAAAAAGACTCTCTAATCTGGACAAATTTTAGATAGTCTATGTTCAGACAATCATTCCGACAGTCGATCCAATGTATAAAGAATATATTCAAGTATCTCTGAAAAAAACTGTTTCCACTAGAGGACAAACACTGGTGACCCGTGAAGATCCATTGTAGAATAGGTCTTCAGCAACCCATGCTTTCCGTAAGAGGCGACCAAGGGGATTGGGTGGTCAGGCTCGCTGACTTGGTTGATGCCTGTCATTGATCCCAATTGCGTGGATCGATGCTCATGATGTCAATCACTGGATTGTCTGGTCCAGACTTGATTATTTACAGACCGCCGTCATATAGCTGGAATGTCAATCACTGGATTGTCTGGTCCAGACTCTATGATTTACAGACCGCCGTCATATAGCTGGAATATTGCTGAGTGCGGTGTTAAACAACAAACAACAACAAACACTGGTACTACGCCCAAACAGTGTGCATGTAAAGGAAGTAACTGCACGCTATATTGGATCGTGTTGTTTTTAAGTATTGTAGCATTTCACTGCCAGGGTCGTGTGTTCAAGAGTTTTTTAATCTTGAAAATGGAAATAAAAACGAAATGTGAGGCGGACTTTGTGACGATGCAGTGGTGCCTGAGAACAAAGACTGTGGGGTTTTTTTTAGTCTTAATTGCTCATTTTTTTAATTTGGTGTGTCTTTTATCAACAAAGCTTATTGTAGGCTCTGTCCAGAAGGTTAAAGTACAGAAAAATAATTGTCCCCCTGTGTGACACGTAATCCTATCATAATCGATGTAACTATCATCAACCAGTGTTTTAAGCTAACTCATTGCTGATCATTTTTTAATATTGGCTAATATGTGCACAACTACCAGTGGCTACAGTGATAACGTAAATCCTGCTGGGGTATCGTGCATGATGCTCAGTCCCCATAATCCCCAGCAAGGTGGCCTAGCTTTGATTACTGTTGGCCTTTAGCACTAGCCCGCGCTGTATAAATAATATGCCAAAATATGTTTGACAAATTTGTTTTGAAATATAACTTTATTTTCATAACTCACTTGTGTTCTTGCTGCTATGTGGCTAAAATAATGCGGATTCAACATAGAATTTAACTCCTTTTCTAACCACTGTTCTTTCTGAGGCATCTTCATGGAAACAATTAATAACACAATAGAGCAAAACACCTTGGTAGGATTCAGGATTAAAATTAGCCTTCTATGCGGGTCATACAAGGTGACATTGGATTGGGTGGTGAGGAATTATTGCGGGGATTAATGGCTTGGTGATTGCATGTTAGTGTTAGAAGAAATTGACACTAGTCCTATAGTCCTTGCCAAAACTGCCCAATAGTTAAGGTATCGTGAGGACTAATAGAAATTTGCAATTTTTAAGGGTTGTGCTATATTTTATTATTATAAGGACTATTTGACTGAAACTGTTAGTTTCTACAGCTGATGTTATCATACCATGATGGTCGGGATCACTGCTCATAAATGCTCATAATATCAATCACTGGATTTTCTGGATTCTAATATTGCCGAATGCTGTGTTAAACAACAAACAATCAAGCTAATCGAGAAAACACATCTGCCCATCCAGAATGTATGCTGACAGCAGTCATTGTTGCTCGTGCTAAAAACTAACCATTTGCCTGGCCCAAACTTGATATTTACTGGCCATTGTGAAATAATGGCTGGTGCATAAAGTAACATTCATTCACTCCTTTTGGGGAATACTTTGTCAGAAACCATTGATCCTTTTTTTCATTTTTTTATTTTCATTTTTCTTATTAATATTATTATTGAATAAGTCAGAACTAAATAAAACAAATGCATGAAAAACCATTATCCTTCTAAGTTTAAGTCATTGATAAATGGGGGCACAGGTGGCCCAGTCGTCTAAGGCGCCGCGATTCACTGTGCAGAGTTGCATCCCTTAGTCACGCCGGGAACCTATGATTGTTGGTCCGAATCCCAGTTCGCCCTGATTATGTTTCTAGGTTTGTCAGCACCATACCCATGCTCATGAGTTTCACCGAAGTGGTAAACGTCTGAGACCTGCATCACTTCGGGCTTTCCCCTCACATTAAGCTGACACGCCGTGATGTAACTGGAATACTGTTAAAAACGGCGTTAAATCCAACTCGCTCACTCACTCACTCACTCACTCACTCACTCATTCACTGTTAAATAATGAATTATGAATTATTATACTTGATCATTTATACTTGTGCTTACAATTGTGTAATACTTTTTGTTTTAATGAAATGTTATATATTCTTGTTTCTCAGCTATCTTCGTCATGGGTTTCTCCATCACTGTCAGCATCCGTTCCGTATACGCTTCCCGGATTCTCCACACTCGCATGCTGGCCAACGTGTTCAAGGCCCCAATGTCCTACTTTGATACCACCCCTGCAGGTCGTATTGTCAACCGATTCTCCCAGGATATCGACACAGTGGACAACGAACTGCCACTGACATTCGAGATGTGGATAGATACAGCGCTGCTGGTCCTCGGAACCATCATCGTGATCAGCTACAGCACGCCCATCTTCCTGGCCGTCATCCTGCCACTGTTTATCCTTTACGTCTTTATACAGGTAGCAGGCCTCAAAGTTGCCACTAAAATGGTTGCCAATGCGACCTAAATTTCAATTTGTCTTTTTGTCTACTGGCATTAAGTGGAAAAAACAAGTGCTGGTTGGCACGGAGTCAGTATAATGTGTCTGAGTGGGATATCCATGTTAATATGCGACATGGTATCTCACTGGGCTTGTATTGTCAAACCAGCATTAATCTGTACTAGTGCAATCAGCCACACACATGCATGTCACGATATAACAATAACTGTATTGCACCTCACCTCAGAAGCTCAACTAGTGGTTACAGAAGAACATCTCCAGAAAAACACGAAATTCTACCCACCCCCCATCTTTCCAAGGGAAGTGAGTTAACTGACTATAGAAGTCCAGTTTCCACCCTTGCCGAACTAGGCTGGTATTATGGAGTTACATTTTGGCTGGACTAACGAGTCTATGCATAGTCCAATCAAAATCGCGCACCAAAATCGAAATCCGGTTCGTAAAGTGTCGTGCAGATTTCGGTCGACTGCAGGATTTGCAAAGCATGTGCACCGCTAACTCATTGTCAACAGATATTTTCTATTTCTTTTCATGTTTTTAATCAAGGTGCTCACGTGATTTAATGCACTTCGCGATGTAAGACTCATTTTATCACAATATAGATCTTGATTATCAATCAGATCGTCTTGACTGGGCGCCACCGTTTTGTTTGAAGCAAATGCAAGTGATACGAGAGGTTGGATCTGATTGGTCAATAGGAGAGGACATAACTCGTAATAGCCACTGGTGGCGCTACGATCGAGCTCAGGAATTCCAGCCTAGTTCGGCAAGGGTGGAAACTAGACTTTTAAAGTCAGTTAACTCACTTGCCTCGGGAAGATGCCCACCTCCAGGATGCCTGGGGGGTATGGGTGGCCCAGTCATCTAAGGCGCCGCGATTCGCTGTGCAGAGCTGCATCCCTTGGGCAAGCTAGAAACCTGTAATTATGGGTTCGAATCCCGGTTTACCCTGATTATGTTTCTAGGTTTGTCAGCACCATACCCATGCCCCTGGGTTTCACCGAAGTGGTAAACGTCTGAGACCTGCATCACTCTGGTCTTTCCTCCCACATTAAGCTGACACGCCGCGATATAACTGGAATACTGTTAAAAGCGGTGTTAACCCAACTCACTCACTCACTAACATCAGACTAACTAGTCTAGGCTGGGGCAAATTTCCAGACCTATAAGTTACATTCTCTATAACCAAAGTGTACCTCTACTTCCAGAGATTCTACATCCCAACATCTCGTCAAGTAAAGAGACTCGAGTCAAAGACACGGTCACCTATCTATAGTCACTTCGGGGAGACCGTATCGGGAGCTAGTGTGATACGAGCATATGGGGTAGCTGATAGATTCATAGAGGAGTCTGAGAAGAGGGTGGACAATAACCAGAGGTTTGCCTTTGCTGGGTTCACAGCCAACAGGTGAGGGAAACTGCACAAATGTGAATATGTTCATGTTCCTTGACTTTATCTTGGTTAAGTCAACATTAGTAGTTTGTGGAAAGAATATTGAAACTAACCACAAATATGCTCAAATTTGATAATTGATGTCTTGAAAAGTAAGTGAATGAGTTAATTTGCTGCTTTGAACAGTATTTCAGTAATGTTGGAGGAAAGCTGGAAGTATTGCATGTCTAAGATATTTCGGGCAATAACCACTTCTGATTTTAGGGCCACTTCACATCTCCTAGGAAGAATTTGCACATTATGACCCTTGGAGAGAGAGAGATATATATATATATATGCAAACATGTCTTCTGATCTACTAGGGCGGTCGGGTAGCCTAGTGGTTAAAGCGTTTGCTCGTCACGCCGAAGACCCGGGTTCGATTCCCGACATGGGTACAATGTGTGAAGCCCATTTCTGGTGTCCCCCGCCGTGATATTGCTGGAATATTGCTAAAAAGCGGCGTAAAACATACTCACTCACTCACTCTGATCTACTAGGACTATCGATAGACTGTTTAAAGATTGTAGATTGAGCACTATTTACACCAATCACTGAGTTAGAGCAACAACTGTAACTGGGGTTGAGGCAAGGGAAAAAGTGAACATCATGGGCTACAAGAATCAGTCTTCATACATAACAGATTCACCGGCATCTTCTAAATGCCACAAGTTAGATTAAACAATGGATGTTTTTTAGAGACCACTGTTAGTTGAGGAGCAATTTCTTTACCAGATGGCTTGGCATCCGTCTGGAGTTCCTGGGCAACTTCATCATCTTGGCAGCCTCCGTGTTCGCTGTGCTGGCTCGTGACAGCATCACTGGGGGATTGGTCGGTCTCTCCATCTCTTATGCCTTGGAGGTAAACGCAGAGCAAAACCTGTTAATTAACTGTCATCCTCCAAAATATTTAAACGATTAAATTTGATCTTGGCTAATGACTTCCAAAATGATGGGAGTGAAATTGTTTTTGGCACAAAACTAAAAGTTTAAGTGCTCCTTCAAAGAATGGGGATACAATTGTTATTAAAATGTTTTTTAAATCTTCTCAGACTGATGTAAAGCATTTTGATAATCAGAATCTCATGTGTTAGTAGGATAAAAGTTGAAATTTCAGTTGAATGTATGAAATATGATCCGATGTTATTATTTTGTTAACACTGCTTTGTGCCCTGTGTAACAATCAGGTAGGCTTTACATGTAATCTACTACAAATTCAATGGGTTATGTGTTATGTAGAGGAAATTATATTCAACAATTCTTCTCATGACTATATTACAGATAACAGGGAATCTTAACTGGTTAGTTCGCATGACCTCTGATCTTGAGACACAGGTGGTTTCAGTTGAAAGAATCAAAGAGTATACAGAAATTCCATCAGAGGTGAGAAGTGTTTTGTGCATCTTCCTTCCTACACTCTAAACACTCATGCTAGCCAATGAACTTGCCCAAAACAGCCTATGAATTCACTGACATGTGGTAGCTTAGTGGCGCAAGTCATGGAATCCTGAACAAGTCATGGAATTTGAATTTGAATTTCCTGGGCCTTGAATAGTTTTGGAAATGAGATAATTGTTATCAAGTCATGAAAAAATATTTTTATACCAGTAATCTTCCTGGAAAGGTCATTATACGTTGTAAGAGGATCAAGAGGGGTACATGGGGTTTTATGCATCCTGCATTAGATTTTATACCACAAGCCCGAGTGCATCCCAATGCATCCCGATTGATTCATCTTACCATCATGTTTTAATATGACATTGTTAAACAAGTTCAAAATTGGCAAAAAAAAAGCTGTTTGTTTGAGCTGAGGTCAGTTTGCACTGTGTCATGTGACTTTCATGGACTCACGTAAAAAGTGGTTCAGTTTTTTGCTTTGAAGTGGGATATAAGCGACTTTTTCTGCCTCTCAGAAATCCATGTGCAGCCTGACTTGCTCATGGCGGGATATTAGAGATTTATTCCCTTCCCCTAAGAAATTTATTGCCCTCCAAAGAAGGATACACATTATTTTATCAAGATCACGTGGACCAATCAGATCTCTTCATTCTGACATGGAGGTTGTAAAAGGAAATTTGTCAGGCTGATGTATTAATGCAATTACCGTATTCGACGTAATATGCACCCTGCTCTAATAAGCGCCCATGGCGATATTTGCTAATATATTGGCTAGTGAACAATTAACACCCCTTCTGATTGATCAATGTAGACAAGACTTATTTATTCGCATATAATACGCACTCGTGTGTTATATGCACCCATAATTATGGGCAATTAAATTCTGGAAAAATATCTCTCTCGTATATAAACATTTCAGGCTGTCAGCATAAACCACAAAATTTATCTTTCAACTCTGTTTTTGTTTTCACCAAAGAATATTCTAATAAGAGCCCCCTATTTCTAATTTTGAGGGCGCCCTGGGTGCTTATTGCGTCCAAAACGGTTTGTTCATCTCAACTTTGACATATGACATATAATCTACTGCAGATACTATCCAGTAGACAAAATAAACTTGCAGTCTCCCTGTTCCAGGCTCCTTGGTCCCTCCAGGAACACAGCCCCAACCACGACTGGCCGCAGTCTGGGGTGGTGAAGTTTGTGGACTACTCAACTCGCTACAGACAGGGTCTTGACCTGGTACTTCGGGGCATCTCCTGCACCATCAACTCAGGGGAGAAGGTGACTGACTCTCACCTCTAGCTGAGATGTCATCCCGGCATATTTGTAGACTTTACATCATTTCATCTTTTCCATATGTGGGGCAGTCGGGTAGCCCAGTGGTTAAAGCTTTCGCCTGTCACGCTGAAGACCGGGGTTCAATTCCCGACATGGGTACAATGTGTGAAGCCCATTTCTGGTGTCCACCGCCGTGATATTGCTGGAATATTGCTAAAAGCGGCGTAAAACCAAACTCACTTTTCCATATGTGTTTAGTTTTGAATTTCCATGTTACTTACATGATAATCTTTATAGAAGAGTAATTTGCCATGGCCTGAATACATGTAATTCTGAAGTCAAAATATAAACAAATATTTTCACTAGTTTGGGACTGATGTATCAAAAGTTAAGTTATGCTGATAAATAAAAAAATAAAATGCCAATTTAAAACTTTCTTCAGAATCACATTTTTTTATAGAAATAGCGGATCGTAATATTGTTGTGTATTCCAGACTGTGGGAGGGGAGATAACTACAGACAGAGTTGTTGATTGTCATAACATCCTTGTGTATCCAGGCTGTGGGAGGGGAGATAACTACAGACAGAATTGTTGATAGTCATAACATCCTTGTGTATCCAGGCTGTTGGAGGGGAGATAACTACAGACAGAGGTGTTGATGGTCATAACATCCTTGTGTATTCCAGGTGGGCATTGTGGGCAGGACAGGTGCAGGGAAGTCATCTCTGACCCTGTCACTGTTCAGGCTGATCGAGGCTGCAGGAGGGCAGATAATCATAGACGGAGTTGATGTCAGTACACTGGGGCTGCATGACCTGAGGAAGAGACTCACTATCTTGCCACAGGTAACTGAACAGGCTCAAGGCTGTTGACCAGCACTGCTTAGCACAGGACTGCTAGACGGTAGACATCAGAACTCGGGCTCCATGATCTGAGGACACTGTTCAAAGAAGAAATCAAATTCAAAAGGATGGCTTTTGTAATCATAGCATATGTTGGTTAGAGCTCCTTCCTTAGACACGGATTCTAAGGTTTTTAGCCACTTTGCTAAAATAATGGGGGTTTGAAGGGTTTGGTGAAATGTGGCCCTGATGGATGTCACTGATGAGATTGCACGCCACAATCAGGGAAACGCGGAAAAAATCATCTTCTGCGTAAAAAATTAATAAAAAATTATTAAAAAAACACTCCGAAAAATATTATCGAAATCCGGACAACCGTCGCGGATTGTCTTGTTTTCGATCAGAGCTTTCCCAGCATAGGTTTTCTATCACGAATACTTGCACTATAACGTGGGGTGTGGCATCACACAGAAATTGTAAATACTCAGAGTCAGCTGATGGCTTGTTTTTAAGATAAAGTTGTCTTTTAGCCTGTAAGTGAATGAGATGTTTTACAGTTGTTCATGTGATAAGCGAGAAAACAATGAATGTTTCTTCAGCGTCCAAAACCCCATGTCATGGGGATATATGTTGTATTAATGTCTTATGTTTGCAATGGAGTTTTGTTATTTTCATCAAAAGGTAAGTGCAAGGTAAGTTTTTTCCAATATGCTTCAACATGCGGAAAGGGTCAGACATTGCACGCTTGTGACAGTTGTCCTTGTGTCTGGGGGATGGGGGTTGAAGTTTATGGCAGTATTGCTCCCAGACCTGGCGGGTAGCCGGGTGCGTGAAAGATATGCCCGATTTTTTAAAAGTACTGATTTAACTTCGAAATTCTACTGCATCTGCCATTTTGTTTATTTGACTTATTGACTTTTGCAATTGACTTATTACATTTCTTGGTGTGAATATTGTCCAAACTGTACGAAATTGCTTAAAATGCAATCAAATGTTTTAAAAATTTCGGGGTGGGGGGCATGCCCCCAGACCCCCCTAGACTTTTCCTCTTTTTGGGGGGGAAAACCTGCTCACATCCCTGCATAATAGAACTTGCAATAAAAGAATTGCTGTGAAATTCAATTCTTGATCCTATTAAACCACAACTGCAAGCAGGGTAATTTTCTGCATATTTTGAGCTTCATCGCCTATTGTACAATTAGTCACTTTGTCGTGTGCTGCTATGTTAGCAGCATCAAACAAACATGGAGTATGAACGCTTTGAACTGTGCAAGTCAAAATCTTGTAAACACCGGAGCTTGCTTTACGTTTTTCATTGTAACCAAGAGAAATAGTCAGAAATGGAGAAAAAAAACTTTGTTGTGAGTGATTTTGCGTCAGTCATGCTGTCACACAGGATGGAAACATTGACAATTTCTGTTGAATTTACCAAATCATTGTAATGTATCTATTTTCTAATTCCCTAATTCTTGCTACGAAACTCCCATGCATGTTATAAAAATATAGAGCCATTATATCTCTCAAATAAGAGCTGCTATGTTAGTAGCATCAAACAAACATGGTGGATTGGCCTCCTGTATTCTGTAGGTACTTCTTGCGTTTGGCCTGGACTATAGGTGCACCCACTTGCTTTTAAACCATGTTATCTCAATGTTTCGCTTTGAGAAGGATGAAGTCAGTATTTCTGATCGTTTCTGTAAATATACTTCTGTAAATGGTCCTATGTAATATACTTGTCCACAACATGTACTGACTTGCCTGCCAGGACCCTGTGTTGTTTGCTGGGACCCTGAGGATCAACCTGGATCCCTTCAACAAGCACAGTGACGGCCAGATCTGGACAGCCCTGGACCACGCCCACCTGAAGACCTTTGTCCAGTCTCTGCCAGACACGCTGCAGCATGAGTGTGGGGAGGGAGGAGAGAATCTCAGGTACATCAACCTTCAAACTTCACAGTAGGCTGCTGGCCATCTTCCCGAGGCAAGAGAGTTAACTGACTTTAAAAGTCCAGTTTCCACCCTTGCCGAACTAGGCTGGAATTCCTGGCTTCGATCATAGCGCCACCAGTGGCTATTACGAGTTATGTCCTTTCTATGCCTCTCCTATTGACCAATCAGGTTCAACCTCTCGTATCACTTGTATTTGCTTCAAACAAAACGGTGGCGCCCTGTCAAGATGATCTGATCGATAATCAAGATCTATATTGTGATAAAACGAGTCTTACATCGCGAAGTGCATCAAATCACGTGAGCACCTTGATTAAAAACATGAAAAGAAAATATCTGTTGAGAACGAGTTAGAGGTGCACATGCTTTGCAAATCCTGCAGTCGACCGAAATCTGCATGACACTTTATGAACCGGTTTCGATTTCGGTGCGCAATTTTGATTGGACTATGCATAGACTCGTTAGTCCAGCCAAAATGTAACTCCATAATACCAGCCTAGTTCCTTAAGGGTGGAAACTGGACTTTTATAGTCAGTTAACTCACTTCCCTCAGGAAGATGGCCGCTGGCCCGAGACTACCAAATTGTCCAGGGGACAAGTGAAAATCTATTTGATACTTGCCCTCATTGCCTAAAGTGTTTGAGGGCTGTAAGTCCTAACCATTTACTTAACCGTTTCAATATTTCTAACAATTGAAAGTGAATAAAACTGACAGGAAATGTAAACATGGTAAACGTTTTTGTCTTGTTCAAGCAGGACTAGCTACAAACTGTGAGCACCAGTGAAGTTTACACTAGTCCTTTGGACTAACCACAAAAGACCCATTTCTAAGATTGTAACACATGGATGGTTTTCCGCACAATTCAATGCCAAAGAAGCAATAACCGTATTGCAAAATTTAAGTAAAGGCGATACAATACCTAGACTTCCGTACAATGGACAAGTGTCAGTAGTGAGTGAGTGAGTGAGTATGGTTTAAACACCGCTTTTAGCAATATTCCAGCAATATCACGGCAGGGGACACCAGAAATGGGCTTTACTCATTGTACCCATGTCGGGAATCGAACCCGGGTCTTCGGCGTGAAGAGTGAACACGTTAACCACTAGGCTACCCGACCGCCCCCCAAGTGTCAGTAGAGTGCTGACCTTGGGCTATGTGGCAGGCCTCGTGCAAGGTAAAGACTCGCAGATGCATACAGATGTCACGGAGAGTTGTGTTATATTGTCACTAGCAATGATGTTGTACCCCCAGGGAGTACTTC
This sequence comes from Haliotis cracherodii, assembly GCF_022045235.1. Taxonomy (NCBI): domain Eukaryota; kingdom Metazoa; phylum Mollusca; class Gastropoda; order Lepetellida; family Haliotidae; genus Haliotis; species Haliotis cracherodii. The sequence goes on from NW_027266286.1 coordinate 13,090,484, forward strand.
ACCAGAGATGACATAGCCTCAAATTTGTTGTTAACCCCCAGACATAATCAGAGCTCCAGATAAGCTGCGTATCGGCGTGAAATACGCATCAGAAATGCAGAAATACGCAGTAAGATAAAATCCAAGCGTATCAAATACGCAACAACATTACAGATACGCTACAAAAATAAAACTTGTGCGTATCATCAAAATATTGTGAAGTAACCATGCGTAGTTGATTAGCAAATCAGCAACTTATTTTGAAATTATAAACGGACATTCCGTCAACCTTGCCAAACTCTACGATGACAGTTACATCATGCATTTGCCATCACACTTTCTTGTGGAAGTATCGTGGTATTTTTTAGTCCTATAAAGCTCTCGAACCCACATGACACCAGTTTGCAGGGACTAGATGAATAGTGTTACCCAATGATTTTAAAATGCATGGGTTAAAATACCCACAACACCAAAAGCTTATCTGGAGCTCTGCATAATTTCTTATTAAATTTAATTGTTTTGAGAGTTTGTACAGCCAGGGCTATTTGTTGTAACTGATCCCCAGCAATTGTTTATACACCCAGGTGTTACTGTGTTGCTGTGCCAAAGATGGACTACTGATTTTGTCTGTATCAGTTTCTTGTGTAAGGTTAAACACAGCATTGTCAGTCTGGTAATGCTTTAACAATGAGAGATGTAGTGATGCTAGTTAAACTTATCAGCACTCATTACTCAACACTTTCCCTCTGCCTCTCTGCTAGTGTTGGCCAGCGGCAACTACTGTGTCTGGCCAGAGCTCTCCTCAAGAAGACCAAGATCCTGGTTCTGGACGAAGCTACTGCAGCTGTTGACATGGAAACGGATGACCTGATCCAGCAGACCATCAGGTCAGAGTTCAAGAACTGCACCGTGCTGACCATCGCCCACAGGCTCAACACAGTCATGGACTACGACAGGTGAGGAGGCAGTATTGGTTTAAGAAGCAGATTGTAGCACAATATCTGGGTGCAGATAAGACTATGTTGTCGGGAGTAACAACAGAAGATACTGGGTGTTGCATTTCCTATTACGCCTGTGGATGTATCTATGAAAGGAAAAGCTCCTTGGATGCATAGCCCAGTGGTCCTCTACAGCCAGGGTCGGCAGGGTGAGGGTTTGAATCCCATTGCTCCGATTATGATCCTTGCTTTGACAGCACGTCAATGTACTGAGGGGCTTCACCAGTGGAAAACATCTGCAGCCTGTACGTCTCACTGTAACTTTCCTCCAACTTGAAGCAAGCATGTCATGATACAACTGAAGTACTACCTGTATTCAGAGTGGAATCAAATCCACCCCAATCAATGAGAAAACTTAATGTTCTTCTGTGATGTAAAAGATTCTAATTTTGGTCAGATTTAGTTCTGTATAGTTTCTTAGGCATCCAGTATCCTATGATCATGGGTTTTAACCCCAGGTTTAACGTTGTTAAGAATCTTGGTTTGTCCGCTTCATACTCATTCTATGTGGTAAATGTTGAAAGCCTGCATGACATCAGGCTTTCCTTCCACATTGTTGTTGTTGTTGTTGTTGTTGTTGTTGTTGTTGTTGTTATGATGATGATGATGATGATGGTTATTATTATTTGCCCCCAGGATTTTGGTTCTGGACAATGGCAAGGTGGTGGACTTTGACTCCCCCCAGTCTCTCCTCCAGCAGCCTGGCAGGGTTTTTTACAGGATGGCCGAGGATGCTGGACTGGCCTGAGGCAGGTGCTGCTGTGCGTTGATGCTGTCAGAGTGACGAAACTGAGGTCATGTATGACCGCTGTAACTACGGGAGCAGAAGGAAAGACACCATGGAGATGTGTTCTGTAAATATTAGCTGCCGCAGTGACAACACGTATTAACTCCTGCATATTTTTTAATAATATTTTAATATTTACTGATGAGCAAATACATTAGTTTGGTATTAAACTGTGGTTTGCCTTATATATTAAATATATATCTCAGTTTTATGAAGTGAATCATGTTTTGTTTTCAATCTGTAGGCAGGTACGTTGGTTATGAAGTGGCTTCATAATGGTCTTCCTGGCTATGTCTCCACATTATTAATGTGTACTCCCATGATTCTGTGATAGAAGACACAATGTCTGAATAAATTTGGATTGGAGAATATTCGGTAATATACCCAATTTATAAATTTGAATTTACAAATCCATCCTTTTTAAGAAATTGCTTCAGTAGAATTGCAACAGGCAAAAATGCAAATTTGATTGCACCTTTTGTCCACCATTTTCTAGTTTTTATTTTAATTTTGACACTGCTGAACAGAGTTTGGTTTAGAGCTCGGCACCAGCATATTCTGTCCTTGTGGTTCTGGGTGTTGTTGTACAAAGTGATCTTAGCGCTAAGGTGATCGTAAGTCCCGTACCTTAACATAGAATTACAACAGTCGTAGCGCTAAGGTTGTTTTGTACAGCGGCACCCTGTTCATTGGCAAGAAGTTTGAGGCAGCTGTCAGGAGGAGGCGGAGTTTTGTTTGCCTTACATTTGCCATTTCGTAATCATGTAATTTTATGACAGTATGTATGACCAAATGTTTTGTTTACTTGTTGTATGCTCGATCACCTATTGAATTGCCAAATTTACAAATGTTATGTCTGCTTAAGTATGCATGGCTGCATCACCCTTCCCACCCTCTGTGTCGGCGTATGATCAGGTAATCCTCACTGCTCTGGTTATGTGTAGGGGTGAAACGATACATTGGTGCATTGTGAGGTTTTATTTGATGATATGATTCACGATACTTTTTTTCTGTATCGATAAATTCCTTACTACTTTCTTAATGACCCTTGGCATTTTTGCCCATCTGATATCACAAAATGTGTATTTTAAACCTGCTCTGACATATTTCTTGTGAAGAAGTTTCCATGCAATTCGATGTAAATTGTGTATCGCATCATGACCTATGTATCATAATATGTATCATGTCATGATTTTGCTGTATCGTTTCACCCCGAGACACATGGTCATCTGATTATCTTTCCTCCTCCTGGGTCACTGGTGGTCATACGTCTAAGTCCCAGCCATTCACTGTGCAGAGTTATTCCCCTTAGGCACACCATCCTACGATTTGTCAGCACTGTACAGGGGCTATGGATTTCAAAGTATTACTCACCTTAAGACTTTCGAGATTTCCTCCTCTGTTTATCTGACCATGTCATATAGGGGGCACGGGTGGCCCAGTCGTCTAAGGCGCCGCGGTTCGCTGTGCAGAGTTGCGTCCCTTGGGAACGCCAGAAACCTATGATTGTGGGTTCGAATCCCGGTTTGCCCCGACTATGTTTCTAGGTTTGTCAGCACCATACCCGTGCTCGTAGGTTTCATCGAAGTGGTAAACGTCTGAGACCTGCATCACTTCGGGCTTTCCTCCTACATTAAGCTGACACGCCGTGATATAACTGGAATAGTGTTAAAAGCGGCATTAAAACCAAACTCACTCACTCACTCACTGTGATATAACTGACACACTGTTCAAACCTGTGTTAAACAATTTCTGACTATCTTCAAACATATTTGGAATAGACAGGGACTCCATTCTGTTCTCTAGTGCTGGGTTGAAGTCAAGGCATAGAGTCACTGCCCGGTCACTCAGTAATTAGAGTAATCATTATATGTAAGAGTGGTATATTACACAAAGATGTTTAAGTAGACAATGAAAGCATTTTTGTAATATCTTTTGCCTGACTGGCTGGTAGAAACTTGTAGGTCAAACTTTTAGGAAGTAAGATTGCAAAACAATACGAAACTATAATTGATTTTGGATTTTTTGGTTAGAATATAGATTTTTATGCATATTATTCGCCATTTCTTATGAACTGTGGTGATACAATCTTGTGTTGTTATTAATTGCACCTAATTGTAAAACAGTGTCGTCAAAAAACACAAAATTGTTTTTCGAATTTAAGGTCTTGTCTGTCTGTCTCAACGAATATAATAGTCAAACAGAGAGTAGTTTGATAAAGGCTCTCTTTGGTCCACTAGATCTTCATAATTTAAGAAATGAGGAAATCTTTTAGGAAAAGTAAATGTAGCATCAAAATGTTAACATGGTTCACAGTGGAAGAACTGAGTTACAGATAAGCATGCGTATTTGTTTAAAATACCCTCCAAAACTATTCAGACCCAATTACCATACTTTCAATTACCTTGCGTACAGAAACGCATGCATTAAATGGAAAATGCAATTGCTTGAAAACAGCATGTGTAAATACCCAGTAAAGTTTTTTCAGCATGCATACAATGGAGCTAATTTCCGAAACACAATTACGAGCTTATTTACTTTCTGAGTCAAGCCTATATTTAGGACCGTTATATTCATCTAAAACAATATTTCATTATTATTTTTAAATCTCAAAATGCCTACTCATTTTGCGAAAAACCCAATAGAGTGATGACTAGATGGATAGATGAGTGAAAATATATCAGCTACCCAATGAAAAATGTAAGAACCCAATTAAAATAGAAACCCTAGAGTAAAAACTCAATTGCTCAAAAAGATATCTGGAGTTGTGTGTGTAATAACTATAGAATACAAGGTATGTGATTGCTGTGGGCATTATACATATTCATTGTAATCATCATTGAATTGTCAGCCAACTGATCAGTGACGACTAACATCAACAGTTTGGCCCTCACTCTGTGAAGATTCACACAAAGTTCCTAACGACTGCATGGAGGTGAGAACCAGTGTATAAACTAAGACTGTGCGGTATTATTGGTATATCGGTAAATTCATATCGGTAGGTTCATTTTTTCCACAACACCATTCCTTCATGCTCGGTATATCGGGTGATATAAAAAATTTATTATGTGTTTAATGTTGTATGCTTGCCACAATGCCTTCGCTGCGCCAGAACATGCATCTGGGGCCCCAAGATAGCTGCGTATTTATTGACTGAGTAAACATTATGTTGTACCAGCATCTTGTCCCTTTATGAACTTACAGTTCATACCTTGATGTATCAGACTGCTTCTGAATTCAAAATGTAGAATCATGCAATATATTGTGATACGTATCGCAATACGGCCTTGTGCATCGCAAAATATTGTGAAACAATACCCATCCCTAGTATAAACATTTTATGGCCTTGCATATTCTTAATCTTCAAAGCTGCTTAGTCGTGTGAGCGTGAAAATAGGCTTGTGATTCAATTTTTATAGAAAGACTTTCGGTAATAAACAATAAATGTCAGCACAAATGAGAAAGATTTCTAAAGCAATTAGAACAATGTGGGTGGTGGGATGTCTACGCAAGACATGCAAGGATCCTAGATTCCAGTGCATTTTTCATATCAGTTGCAACATTAGTTTTAGTATATTGCTTTTTACCCACAAAAGTGCCACACAATACTTAAATGTGTAATGCAAATGAGAATGTCAAACTACTTACTGACTACAACTTTACTCTTAAAAGCCATCAACCAGTGTGTCAAATCTAACCTAACTAACCTATTAAATACCAGTAAAAAACAATAATTTCAACCCAATTTGGTGGGCAAACAGTTGATCTCAAGGATGTACCAAGCCCTTTCAACATAACAGTGTTTTGTGCAGTACTGATGTCTGAGTTATAACAAGAGAACCTAAGTCATAGAAACATGGATTCTTTTTGGTTTACAGGAGCTATGTATACTGATAGAATTGAATAAGGGGTCAGTGAAAAAACAAGTCAAAACATGTCAGAATCAAATGTTGAGGTGTGTTTGTGTACATTGCTTCCAACCCGTATTTGGTAGACAAGGCTGTGAACCCATGATAGTATATCATTTTTCTGTGTCTGAAACTAAGTGTTTTCTTATTCATTTCAATCAGTATGTAATTACATCTTACTGAACTTGCTGTGTCCTCAATACTGTAAATCTTGAAATTAATACGAGCATAAATTAAATGCGAGAAATGCGAGTGGCCTTTGCTCGCATGAATTGACATTGCATTTATGTCTCCAAAATGATTATCAACAAAAGACAGCCTCGCTGCACACTTTAGATAGCGGAAATACCAACTTGAATATATACACAAACACGGTTTATTGAGCAGCAGTTGTAACAAGTACATAACAATGTCATTTAAAGAATAGCATTGATTGGATTACGGTAAGGTTGGATTTAAGTAAGGATATGTATAATTCCACTGGGGATGAGGTGGGGGGAGCCTCATTGATTTTGAGTCACATTTTTGGCTTGGGGTCAGCAGTCATATTAATTTCGAGATGCATTAATTTCGAGATTTTCAGTATATCTTTTGAAGGTTGTATAGTTTCCAACCTCGCTGTATTACGCCTGACGATACACCAGGACTCACAACACATGCGGGCTGCCATCTTTTTGGGATTTCCCGACCATGCTACTTCCGGCCTGACATTAGCAAACCTTCGTATTTCCAACAATCGGAATAACTCGGAAATGAACAAACTAACATCTCCCCTCCTAAATTGTTTGATAGGCATTACTTAGAAGTTGACGGATGACAAGATAGACACAATTTTTTATGGATAACAACTTCTTTAATACTGTAAAAGGCGACGTTTCGGTATAGATCCTTATACCGTTGTCAAGCAAGACTTGCTTGACAACGGTATAAGGATCTATACCGAAACGTCGCCTTTTACAGTATTAAAGAAGTTGTTATCCATAAAAAATTGTGTCTATCTTATCTCCCCTCCTTTAAAAGTTCAGTTCTAATGTTGCTGTCATGCAGACCAAATACAAATTTGTCACGACACATTTCCTCTCCTATTATACTGCTGCATAGGCACACAAGCTACCTGATTGTCTGACCTTGACCTCCCATTCTTGTACTGTTTCGTGTGGTAGCTGATTAGTATTCCAAAATCTGAATCTATCTGTCATCAGTGAACTACCGACGGTCCCTGTGTAGAAGATCCGTAACTTTTCCATCCATACCCATGGTTTATTCATATCTTCTTCTACTATTTGAGGTTCTATAGTGTATCTCACGACCTGTAGTGCTTCATCTGGCATCGCCGACCTCAGCGATTATATTTCCAATTTTGGCTTCTTGTAGTAGTCTATTTGTTCAGTATTTGGGTTTTTATCTAGATTTCTGTAATCCGCCTGAATACAATAGTCATTGAACCTAACTTCAAAGTTCTTGAAGTTTTCAGCCACATTCCCCGAAAGCTTGAGCTCAGGTTGCTTTGGAAGTCCCGCCATTGCATGTGTTCATAGTTGATTCGAGTTTGAAACAATCTGGCCTACCTCCGCTTTTATAGATTGCGTGATCCCACTTCTGACACCAAGTTTCCAACCTCGTTGGACCAATGATAAAGACACAGTTCAGTTGTCTTGATTTGTAGAGGCTGTATTATGCCTGACGATACACTGGGACTCACAACACATGCGGGCTGACATCTTTTTGGGATTTCCCGACCATGCTACTTCCGGCCTGACATTCGCAAACCTTCGTATTTCCAACAATCGGAATAACTCGGAAATGAACATACTAACAGTATTCCTCACTTGTAGATATGAAACAAGTTTAACACGGGGTGGGAAGTTTTTGAATGCCATCATTCTGGTATTCATGGCTTGATTTAAGAATTTGATTTAACTTGCACCAGATACATGTTGAAATGAAAGGCTAGTTGCACCAGACAGTACCAGGTTGCACCCTGGTCCCATAAAGTGAAAACATAAACTTGTCTAAAAAAGTATAATATCAGTTTCTTTGATAGGCATTTAGAAGTTGGAGTACTAAGTAAGGACAAGATTTATGGATGAGCTACTGTTTTATTACAATTTAGAGCAACGTTTGAGTGTAGGTTCTAACACCGTTATCAAGCAAGTGATCACTTACTTTATAACAGTGTTAGAACCTACACCGAAATGTCGCTCTTGTAATAAAGAAGTTGTTCATCTATAAATGTTATCCTTACTTATAATATCAGTTGTCTGATGACTCAATTGTCATGTATTACACATAACACAGGAATTAGTTATGTAGTATGGAGTGGACAAGTTCGGGTTTGAGTGAAGGTTTTAACACCGTTATCAAGCAAGTGATCACTTACTTGATAACAGTGTTAGAACCTACACCGAAATGTCGCTCTTGTAATAAAGAAGTTGTTCATCCATAAATGTTATCCTTACATATAATATCAGTTGTCTGATGACTCAATTGTCATGAATTACACATAACACAGGAATTAGTTATGTAGTATGGAGTGGACAAGTTGGGGTTAATTACTGTCAGACATACATGGACTTGGTGCATGCAGACATTACTATAAGGTTGCATTTTTCACTAATAGGTTGCACTGGTGCATGTTTTATACAGTTAATTCGAGTCCTGGTACTGGGAATTATAAAACTAGAGGAAGGCAAAGTAGTATATGTTAACAAAGAATCTCAGTGGTGCAATCGTTAAAGGATCTTCTTGAAAAAAGCCTCTTCTTCTCGTATAATTCGTTATATACATGTTGATGTTTGAAAATGATCTGATTTTCTGTCTCGTAATTTCACATGCATAATTATGCTTTTACAGTATGTCATAGTTTTCTTTTAGTGTTTTTTAATCAGTTGTGATATAATGTTGTTTCCTTTGTTCTGTTGAGTATGTCTGTGTGGTGTGGAGATGAAGGTTGACAAAGTATGCTGGATATCACACCTTCGAGCAGATCTTCGAAAATATTGAAACTGAGGTACTGGCAGGCCTTTGTTGAAATGTATGGTTAACCAGATTTAGTAAATTCAGTTGCTTTTTACATATAAAATGGTTACACTGTTAGGATGTCATTTTGAACTATTTATCCAAGAAAACATCAGATTTTTACATTTGATGATGGAGGGACTGGATTTAGTTGTTTTCATAGGATGGTAACTTAATTTGGGTCCATATTTTGGTTGTCTTGACTTTACGGGGAGATGACTTCAAGTCCACATTTAGGTTGTCTTCACAGGATTGGGATTTAGGGTCTAGATTTAGGTTGTCTTCACAGGGTTGGGATTTAGGGTCTAGATTTAGGTTGTCTTCACAGGGTTGGGATTTAGGGTCTAGATTTAGGTTGTCCTCACAGGATGGGGATTGAGGGTCTAGATTTAGGTTGTCTCACCATCAAATTCCTGTGTGTTGACGATGTCATGGGATGGTATTCAGTTATGCAAGATAAATCTAGACTTTGATACTTGAGATTTCTAACATGGAGAGTGTCTGTGCATGATAGTTACTTAGCACGTACATTGGTTTGTTGTTACATGTAAATAGAGGCATTTCATATTTAGTTATATACCCCAAGAATGTTTTTTGTTCTGTCTTTGATCATGCGCAACAGATTTTATGGCAGTGATCTTCTTGTCATAGATGAATTGTTTGTATATTTTTTTTATAATATTGAGTACTGATTTTTAGCAAATAAATTGTTATGCTGTTACTCAAATGTGTGTTTTTCTTGAAATATGAACATGGTTTAGCTCATGTTGATGGAAAACCATGTAAATGTCTTCTCTGAAACCCCTGGATCAATGAAACTGAAGCTTTGCACGTTTGTCCTCTCAAATGATGACACCTGAATTTGTTGAAGAGATTTGAACCTGACTTTGAATATGGCAACCATTAATCGCCATAACTTGGCCATTTGTCTTTTTTAAATTGAATAAAATCTTGCATGCATGTTGTAGGTGGTGGGGCTCAAAGTGCCTCTTCTCCTCTGAAGGTGATTGATGAAGCTGCAATTTCATTTAACTCAGATCTCTTAACTCAATTTCTATACCTCTGACAAGCCCTCCATAAGAGGTCACATCCGTTGAACTCTTTCGCAAGTCAGTGTGCATCATTCTAGAACCAATCGAGCAAAGCATTCACAACAGCAGTACAGATTTCTTTATCTCGAATAGGAACATAAACAGGTAGTCCCAAATGCAAATTATATAAGTGCTATTTTAGTTATTGGATAATTTCTGAGCGCAATAACATCTACACGCAAAAGGGTGCATTGTCGAGAGAACATCTATGTCCTGTGTGGCCCTCATCCATTTCACCCTCATCCTCTGCATCTTGTAGTGGGCTAACATTTAGTCAGAAATATAGTTATCTCATTTTAAAATATATACCCGGAATCCACAAAATAAAAAGTAAAATTCAAATCAATCTAAAGAAAATCAGATCTTAGTTCTTGCTGCAGCTAAACAAAGATCTGGGGACATCCCATTATGGGCCATGTAAGAGTGACCTTTTGCAAACTTTGACTGACCAACTGAATGACTAATAAGAAGTCAACATTAGCCAATCAGAAACCAGCTTTCTTGAGCTATACAGCACTAGTTACAAACTGATGACATCCATTCCAGACTACGCTTGAAATAAATGTTGACATAGATCTCGATTAAAAATTTTAGTACTGAACAATGAACATTCTGGAATGTCGAAATTATGGTCGAGATTGTATGGCAGTCCTTCCCACAGGCTATGCAATGTCTCTTTCGTTCAAATGTTTATATCCCTTTGAAGTGAGAGATAAATGATGATGTTGACAGAATCAGACGTACAGCCGTTACTGTTCGACAGAATACCCTGTGTTAAACATTTTGAGCTTACATGATTATAAAACAGATTCCGACAGTAACTTTCCTGATCCGGTAAGCGAGACTCTGATTGGTTGGATGAAAGATTGTTCTGACTTGACCCATAAAAGGATGTTACCAGATCTTTGTTTCGCATAGCAAGAATTAAGATCTTAATTTAATGAGATTGAATTCAAATGGAGCCCAGGACAATTCATGATATCAGAGACTAACCAGATCTGCAGTCCCCGTCAGACCTTCTCCAACATAGGTTGACGACAACAACAACCAGGACAGCTTTGTATTTGGGATTTCTACCCATCGAGATGGCAGCCTCAATGTCAGTACCACAAGTCCTTATCATTCACAGCCTTAATGTCAGTACCACAAGTCCTTATGATTCACAGCCTTAATGTCAGCACTTCAAGTCCTTATGATTCATAGCCTCAATGTCAGTACCACAAGTCCTTATGATTCAGAGCCTTAATGTCAGTACTACAAGTCCTTATCTTTCACAGCCTCAATGTCAGCACTTCAAGTCTTTATGATTCACAGCCTCAATGTCAGCACTTCAAGTCTTTATGATTCACAGCCTTAATGTTTGAACTACAAGTCCTTATGATTCACAGCCTTAATGTCAGTACCACAAGTCCTTATCATTCACAGCTGCAATGTCAGTACTACAAGTCCTTATCATTCACAGCTGCAATGTCAGTACTACAAGTCCTTAACATTCAAAGCCTCAATGTCAATACCACAAGTCCTTATGACACACAGCCTCAATGTCAGCACTTCAAGTCTTTATGATTCACAGCCTCAATGTCAGCACTTCAAGTCTTTATGATTCACAGCCTTAATGTTTGAACTACAAGTCCTTATGATTCACAGCCTTAATGTCAGTACCACAAGTCCTTATCATTCACAGCTGCAATGTCAGTACTACAAGTCCTTATCATTCACAGCTGCAATGTCAGTACTACAAGTCCTTAACATTCAAAGCCTCAATGTCAATACCACAAGTCCTTATGACACACAGCCTCAATGTCAGCACTTTAAGAATTTATGATTCACAGCCTTAATTTCAGTACTACAAGTCCTTAACATTCACAGCCTTAATGTCAGTACCACAAGTACTTATGATTCACAGTCAGTACTACAAGTCCTTATGATTCACAGCCTTCATGTCAGTACCACAAGTCCTAATGATTCACTGTCAGTACTACAAGTCCTTATCATTCACAGCCTTAATGTCAGTACTACAAGTCCTTATCATTCACAGCTGCAATGTCAGTACCACAAGTTCTTATGATTCACAACTGCAATGTCAGTACCACAAGTCCTTATGATTCACAGCCTAAATGTCAGTACTACAAGTCCTTATCATTCACTACCTTAAAGTAGTACAAGTCCTTATAATTGACACCCTAAATGTCAGTACCACAAGTCCTTATGATTCACAGCCTTAATTTCAGTACTACAAGTCCTTATCATTCAAAGCCTTAATGTCAGTAATACAAGTCCTTATGATTCACAGCCTTAATGTCAGTACTACAAGTCCTTATGATTCACAGCCGCAATGTCATTAGTACAAGTCCTTATGATTCACAAAATCAATATCAGTATTGCAAATCCTTATCACTGACAGCCTCAGTGTCAGTAATAGAAGTCCTTATAATTGACTGTAAGCCTCAATGAATTGACAGCTTCAATGTCAGTACTACAAATCCTTATCATTGACAGACATTGAAAATAATCAAATAATCCTACTTTATAGTAGGATTACAGTTATAATCACTTTGGCTAACATCTATACCGGTATGTTAAATCACCTGTCCGTTTCCCGATGTCCACCTATTTCATTGTATTACCTGTCTAGGAACTACCAGCATGGGCAAGACATGTGACAGAAGGCCCTCACATTACACCACATTATGGAAATCCCTGTTGACACAAGGATAGGGATAAGCTATCACTCAGGTCATACCTACAACAGAATATAATCTGCACCTTATTTTTATTATCCTGCCTTCTGCAGTTGCCTCCCCTTCATTTGCCCATGTGAATGTCCATGTGTGCTGTGTTGTACAGAGCTGGTAGAGAGGTTGCCAGTGCGTGGGGATCACACACAAGGATGGAAGGATTCTGTCATGGACAGCCTTTGTGGGTAGGTTCAGCTTTCTTCATTGAATTATGTGCGCCATATTGATAAATGCCATGGCTGTTATGGTGATGTCAAAATTAAAGTTTAAATGTCATTTAAGGATTACTACATGCCCATCACAACCAATGTTCCACACATTTTTTTGCAACTGCATATTGAGAGAACTATATGTAACAGGCTGATCTAGAATTGTGTCTTGCAACGTCATTTTTATGGCAAACAATGTCTTTTTTCGCCAACAGTCTGAAGCATAATTATTTTTTCAAGCATTTTGGGGGACAATTGATTTTTTTGGACAAAATCCCAGATCCCCCTCAAATATCAAATCTTTGGCAGTCTGGCAGTTGGTGATCACCTTAATTATAGTGACTAGCCAACAGTGTCTAACTAATCACAACTTCAAGATATATGCCCCATAATTATCAGGGTATGTTGACAAATATGTTTATCATCCAATACTCACTAGGCCTCCACAGGAGATATTGTGTGGAGGATGAAATTGCATCTCAGTGCTCTGCAGACCATCATGATGTCATCGGTTACCATGATGTCACAATCAAATGACACAACTAATCTCTCTGCCACTGAAGCTGGTTACCTGTATTTTGTACATTCAAGACATTGGTTATTGCTGTTTACAAACTGAAAAAAAGTTGGGAAAATGATGGTGGATGTTACATAGAATCTCACCCAAGTGTCTTTTGATATGAGTAATATCAACACTTGTCAATAATGTTCACCAACTTGTGGTGATATATATTTGATATCAAAAGTGAAAACCTATCATAAGACCTATTTCATTCAAAGTATTTTTCATCTCTTTGTGATTTTAATCGTACAATACTTGTTGGTTTTAAATGGTTTGGCTTGAACTCCCTGACAATCACCAGGAGCCAGAGGGATGGTGTAAATCCTGCATGGGATGTATCGTAAGTCCCCGTGGTCCTAAGTATGGTTGCCTATCTTTGATTGCTGGTGATCTCTAGCCCAGTGTTATAATGTATTGTTTAGAATAGTCACCTGTTTATGGTAACATGCTAGTTTTAAATCTATATCTGTGATAGTCTAGTGATTTTACTGTCATTAGTCGACAGATTTTATAGTCTATATTTATGTCTTATTCCTGTACAACTTGAACTAGTCACAATATGGCTGAAATACTGCCGATGTGACTATAAATCTCACCTCACTCACTCATTGGTATCAAAAGACATTTGGGTGAGATTTTCTATGTATTTCACCAGACAACCCATGCTGATAACACTTGGCAGATGACTTGTACAAGGAAATGAAGGTGACGATAGCCTTGGTTTAAATGTATTGCAGATCACACAGAGATGTATGGTGCTGAATAAATAGTCACTGTGGAAATTACTATGTAGAGTCACCTAAAGTTCACTCTCATGGTGTGAGCTGGTGTGTACATATATGTCTGTATTCTTGTCTAGAGTTAACTTGGATTCCAAACTCAGCACTCCTGTCAGGCAAATTTGGACAAAAGCATTGTTTATTAATTTGATTTTTTTAATTTAGAGGTATTATAACAATGAATTCATTTCAGAAATGTAAAACTACCAGTATTTAGTATAATAGTTTCATCATCCTTGTGTTGGTCTTGTTGTCCACAAAGAACCATTGATGATATGAAATTTTAACTGATATTTCCCATCACATTTGATCATATTTTGATCATATTGTCAGCCTCTGTGAGTACATAGATAAATTCCTCTCTATTTAAGAATTCCTGGATGGGGTAAGTTGATAGTTGCAGTGTCTCCTGATCACATAGATGTCAGAGTGACAGACCAAGATCACTATTAGGGAACATCTGAGATTCAGACCCATTGGCCCCCAAACAAATTACGGTAAAATGGGGTGACAGAAAAATCAGAGCATATCTTGAGCATGAGTTGGGTAGAGTCAATATATGAGTAGTAACTCACAGCTCAGGTATGCAACTTAGTGTTTCTGTTTTGAAATGTTACAACAATGAAAATAAGTATTTAGGTGTTACTTTTGGAATTAGGGTCTTTATTTACAGTTATATCTGGGGCACAAAATGAACTTAGAGAGTTTTTTTTATGAATTATCATGGCTCAACTATAAATTGTCAAAAACCTTTGTAATGTTTTTTTAATAAAGTATACAGATTCATACTGTCAAATCATTATTTAGAAAAAATATTATTGCATTGTTTACCTGAGTGTGAAATCATATTCATTAAAACTTTGCTCCATGTACTAAACCATCTCAATCAATCTATCTGTTGAAATAGTACTTAATCTTATACAAATCATAAATACATGTACTTGACATAGCACTCTAACTAACTAGACCAAGCTGTAAGTAATTTAAATAAGTGCTCCCTACTAAAAACTACACATTTTGTAGACAATCCATTTTTTCTTGTGTGTATTCAGATATTTTTACAGAAAACAGCAGTGTTGAAGTGGTATATACCTAGTAACTATTATCGAACAAATGTAAGTTCACTGTTCCATCGAAGTGGTAAACATCTGAGACCTGCATCACTTTGGGCTTTCCTCCCACATTAAGATGACACACCGTGATATAACTGGCATACTGTTAAAAGCGGCGTTAACCCCAACTCACTCACGAGTACATTTATCAAGCAAGAAGTTGAAATCTGCAAATCAACTCCTTTCTTCATTGATACCTAAGTTTCAAAAATGCCACTTAAAAGATATAAAATATTAAAAATTTGTCTGCTAGATTGACTAGTGTTATAATGGGAAATGCTAATTAGTTGTTATATTTAGGTCTCCAAGTGTATATATAAACCTTGTAATAACATATTTATTTGAATGCTTATCCCTAATATGGCCACCACCTGAGATACCAAGGGATTTAATGCTTTGCTAGAATTGGATTTTTGTCTAATCCAGACTACTGTTTAATCCAGATCCCACACAAGTCTGGTATAGACAGTAGCCAAAGGGCATGAGTGAATGTTGTTTTATGCCACATCTATCATGTTCCAGCTCTATCCTGGCAACATATTTATCTGGACCAAGCAAACATGTGGCTGACCTCATGACAATCTACCTCGCTTAGTATCAGCCCAGTCTTATGACAGGTCACGATCCAGGTCACCTATCCTCAAAATAAATAGTTGCTCCTGTCACAATGATGGTTGGGTTACTAACTGGGGAGCAGCGTTAGAAATTGGAACTAGTCCTATCGTCCTTTGAAAAATGCCTGAATAGTTAAGGTATCATAACGACTAGAAGAAATTTGCCCTTTTTAAGGGTTTTGCTGTATGTTATCATTATAAGGACTAGTGGACTAAACTGGGAAGTGATTCTGCCCCCAAATGCCAAGGAGTATACACAGTACAACTAACAGTAGTTGTTGTGAAATCATTAATCAGTAATTAAGAAAACATGAGAATCTGTTGATTCTATTCCCAGATTCAAGTGATTTTTAAACCTTGTTGTACTGGATATTATGGAAGTCTTTTAGGGCCATTTTTTTTTCATTATTTATTTTATCATGAGATGAGATTATAAGATGATTATCTTGAAATTTCAAGATGATTATCTATAAATTTCAACTTTGTATGTATCTTGAAATTTCAACTAAGTATCTTGAAATTTCAAGAAAAATAGAAAAAAACAAATGGCCCTTAAAGGCTTCCATAGGATATATAACTTCTCAATAAATTTGCATAATGACCCATAATTTAATCAGTTTTACTTGTTTATAATGTACATTCAGAATGGCTCAGAACCATCTGCAACAACGGATGTGTTGTTATGTGTCACGGACACTTGAACCTGGACCCAGAAGGGTGAAAAAAATTATCGTTGCATACTTAAACTTCTTTTAAAAATTTCATTAGACATAGTACAGTGATGGGTAGCTAACAAGCACATGGTAAAGGGAGATAACTATGATGCTGGTACCTAACAATATACTAGAACTCTAATGAAGGATCAAGATTATGGTTTTATGTCAGATAAACCACAGGTACATTCATCATGGTAGTACTGTTTCAGTAAGGTGTGCAACCAGATTAGATCAAGGCAAACCGTTCCCTCTCATTCAGGTTAACAGTGAGTGAGTGAGTTTGGTTTAACACCACTTTTAACAGTATTCCACTTATATTACGGTGTGTCAGCTTAATGTGGGAGGAAAGCCCGATGTGATGCAGGTCTCAGACGTTACCATTTCGGTGAAACCCATGAGCAGGGGTAAGCTGCTGACAAACCTAGAAACATAATTGGGGCAAACCGGGTTTCTGCCATGCCCAAGGGACGCAACTCTACACAGCGAATCGTGACGCCTTAGATGACTGGGACACCTGTGCCCCCTCAGGTTCACAATGTGTGTCACAATATGCACATGAACCCGAGTCTGTGTACTAGCTATCACACAACTGCTGATTCCTGCATTTATATTACTAACAAAATAAGGAATAACTGGGAAACGCGTGGTGCTTAATGCGTGAGTGTGGAATTCATAGACTGCAAGGGACAAGTTCAAAAGTTTGATGTCAGATTAGAAACTTAATTCTTTAAAGTTTTGAGGCACACCAAAAACAACCAACGCTTAATTGTGAAATTGTTAAATTTCCTAGTTTCAAGTCCTCTTTCGTCATGCATTCTTGTTGTGTTTTGCCCTGCTTTTACAGAATGTTTATCAACTGAAGTTTATTTACTTGTTGAAAATCATTTGTAGAGTTTTCAGAGATCAAATCTGCTAATCGATACTATGCACTGCACTAGATGAAATTACCACCATTGTAGGCGATGATAAAACCCTGCCTTGTTGAGAGACTGGTTGTATTTATTGAGTATTGACTCCTCACAACATATGAATGAAAATGAATCTGTTCAGTTTAGTTACTATATAAAGTATTGAGAAATCAAGTAAGTTGATTTTGTCGCATGGCAAACTCTCAGGGCCATCATCCCCCTGATCCCTAAACTACAGGAAATAAGATTTTTATCCAACATCGAGCTGGTCCTAAGGAAAATGTGTGGAAATGAAGTATTACACACCAGTTAATACATGTAGTGTGCTTATAGAGATATGCATATGGATTTCAAGGCCCTTCATGTGTACAAGTCAGTGTAAATTAACAGACATAATGTGTGATCACACTCTGTCTTAGCCTTTGACCTGCATCATTTGGAACACTGTTTGGTCGTTGAGACTCTCACGTATGCTAATGTCCATACAACTACATCAAGCCTGGCAAATCAAACCATGGTTTGCAAACATGAACAAGATACTAAATACAAGCTCTAACAGATGTTGCATAAAGTTATGATGTAATATACTTTCACACTTACCATGTGATTAGAAAGACAGGTATTTAGCAAATTTGAACAATAGTTTACAAGGGTCTCTGGAAGGTGTAAGGAGTCTGTCATCTTGAGATATCAAGAGCTTGTCACCCCAACTACATAAGTACCCCCTACTGCACAGCAACTCGAAAGTCTCTAACACTCAGTAGTTTCTGTTGATATTTGCAAGGACGTTTCATTTTCGTGAAAACGTTCATAATTTATATTAGACAATAATCAGAGTGAGCAGGGTGTATTTTCCGCGCCTTCAGCAATATTCCAGCAATATTGCGACAGGGGATGCCAGAAATGGGCTTCAAACATTGTACTCATGTGAGGAATCAAACCCGGGCCTACAGGCTGACGAGCAAATGCTTTAATACCTGGGCTAGGCCCTAACAATACCTGTCTAAACTCCCTTCCAAGTCTCAAGCAGTGTGTTGAACCTACAGCTAGGCAAGCTTTGTCATCACGTTCAACAATACAGGGAAATCTATATTGTAGCATGGTAGAGGAACTAAGATTTCTCATTACGTAACAAATGTTATATTTGGGATAACACTTCCTTAGTAAAGTACAAAGTCTAGTACTTTCTTGGGTTAAGTCCCATCCGGGATTCGAACCCACACTCTCAGTGTGAGGTACCAATCACTAGCACACACTCAGTCACCGAGGCTTCCACAAAAATGAAAGTCCGACAACTGGTAGTCTTGATCACATACTTTGTGTACCCCTCTGACCAGTGTAAATTGGCACTGCTCCCATGGCCGAAAGCTATGAATATACAATGTCATTATAAATTATGAAAGTATTAGAATTTGTACTTTACTAAGGAAGTATTATCCCAAATAAAATATTTGTAACATCTGACCGCTTGCTAAACTGGATTGTATAGCCATATATCCTTACAATTTAAATGATAATGGCATAGTATCGCAATAGCGTTTATAACGTTTTATTGCAATGGTCAAAATTTCTTTACAGTCAGAACCTGGGACTTTGTCACTTTGTGTTAGAATATGTAGTAGAATATATAAGCATTTGCTTGTCACGCCGAAGACCCAGGCTCGATTCCTGACATGGGTACAATGTGTGAAGCCCATTTCTGGTGTCCTCCGCCATGATATTGCTGGAATATTGCTAAAACCATACTCACTCACTCAATGTAGAGCATATATGGTATGTACCTAAACATTTTAGTTTGGTTCTGTTGTTACATGTATATAAACATAATAATTGGTTATCTTGTTTTGAAATATACATGTGTATACATAAATGCAATTTGACTGTACATAATATATATTTAAAAATCACTGTATAGTGTATGCTTATAGATATTTTGTCAATACAATAAGTGTATATGTTAACTCAAAAGTAATTGGAAAAAGGCAGTAACTTATTCATTTTTGGGCATTTCATATTGACTGGAATAACCTACCAAAGAATTGATAACAATCTGTTGGGAAAATATATTCAGTTCGCTTATTTATATGAAAGGCTGTTCCAAAGTCATCTACATCTACAATTGTATTTGTGGTAATGGCTTGAATACAATAAGCAGTATTGAAAGTGAACCCATGTATTGCCTTTTATTCTCATAAAATACACATGTATTTCAATGACAAAAGCCAGGAACATCAATGGCCTCCTATTTATTACAGCGAAAGATGAGCTAGGGATGTATTTTGGAAAATAATTCGAAAACAAATATGGGATCCAATTGATTTTTTTGCATCCTCTCCAAACAAGTTCTTTTATGAATAAAAATTATGACCAATTTAAAGCAAAGGAAAGCCCGAAGTGATGCAGGTCTCAGACGTTTACCACTTCGATGAAACCCACGAGCACGGGTATGGTGCTGACAAACCTAGAAACATAATGGGGGCGAACTGGGATTCGAACCCACAACCATAGGTTTCCGGCGTGCCCAAGGGACACAACTCTGCACAGCGAATCGCGGCGCCTTAGACGACTGGGCCACCCGTGCCCCTTTTACCCAAGTACCTCACACTGACATCACTTTCATACATCGATCCAGAGTGCAACACCAAATGTTTTGTTTGGTTTGTTGTTTAACGCCGCACTCAGCAATATTCAAGCTATATGAGGGCGGTCTGTAAATAATCTAGTCTGGACCAGACAATCCAGTGATTCATATCATGAGCATCGATCTACACCATTGGGAACGATGACATGCATCAACCAAGTCAGCGTGTCTCACCACCCGATCTTGTTAGTCGCCTGTTACGGTATGGGTTGCTGAGGACCTATTCTACCCTGGATCTTCACGGGTCACACCTATTTTTGAAGCATACTTTATGTATATATTTTCAAGTTGTCTGTGTTTTGTAGTCTGTGTAGCAGGGTGTGGAGTCATCCCACAGATGACATCCTTACCTTGTCAGCTTGCTGACGGGGTTAACCTCTTTGGTCATGTGGACAAGGCGTCCGACCTCGGATCAGAAGGTCCGTGGTTCGAATCCCATCACGGGACTCAGAAATTTATGGCCGCTACATCTGCATGTAGTCAATGACGTAATAAGCGCCCCGCTCTAATAAGCACCCACGGCGATATTTGCTAATATATTGGCCAGAGAACAATCCTAATTAGCACCCCTTCCGATTTATCATTGTACACAAGACTTATATATTTGCGTATAATACGCACCCGTGTGTTATATGCACACTTAATTATGGGCAATTAAATTCTGGAAAAATATATCTGTCGTTCATAAACATTTCAGGCTGTGAGCATAAACCACGAAATTTATCTTTCAACTAGCTGTTTTTTTCCACTAAAATAATATTCTAATAAGAGCCCCCTATTTCTAATTTGGAGAGCGCCCTGGGCGCTTATTGTGTCGAATAAGGTATGCACATTAATGCACAGACTTGATTGTTATGTAAAACCAAACTCAATATGCATGCATCCTTCAATAGGCATTCCTCAAAGGATTGTTAACTTATTGCACTTGTCAGACACATTAGGAAAACATAATCGTGTTTTAACATTGTATTCTATGCAGTAATGTAAAACTAAGCATTAAAGCATCTTTTAGGCCACACATTTTATATTTTTTGTTTCACAGGCTCTCTGCCCCAACTGAAAAGCAGCTTGAAAAGAAAAAAAGGAAACATAAATATATTTACTTTTATAATATCTCCCACTTGTAACATAGACCCTCATATAAAAAATAAAATATTATATATCAATTCCATGTCTATATCTCTATCAGTGATTCAAGAAGCTGTCTGCAGTTTTAACTCCCCGGCAGAATGACTTTCATGTAAATAAGCAATTGGCATAGCTATTTATTCTTATTTTCATTTCGACCAACCTTGTGTGGAAAAGCTGGAATAAATCTGTAAAATATAAATTAAAAAAGTGTGGCTTTAGTCACCAGTTATCTGTGAAATACGTTATCAGTGAAGTCAGTTTGGTCTCTACAAAGCCAGAACATTAGTTATGACTACATTTGTATATTAACATGAATCTGGAATATTTTGAATACCAATTTGGGGGCGGTCGGGTAGCCTAGTGGTTGAAGCATTTGCTCGTCAAGCCAAAGACCCAGGTTCAATCCCGACATGGGTACAATGTGTGAAGCCCATTTCTCGTGTCCCCTGCCGTGATAATGCTGGAATATTGCTAAAAGCGGCGTAAAACCATACTCAATCATCAATCAATCAATACCAATTTGGGACTTTTTGCTGCCGAATAAGTGGCTCTGAATTGTTCTAGATAAATACATGTCTATTTTCCCAAGCCTTGATAAAGAACACAAGTCCACCTGTCGTCTCATTAAATGTTTTTCTGTTCCAGGATACAAACCTAACATGGTACAACACTTGGCCAGAGTTGACCAGCTGCTTCCAGGAAACACTCCTTGTGTGGGTCCCATGTGGATGGCTGTGGCTGCTGTCACCACTTTATGTGTTCTACCTCACATCACAAACTGATGATGTCGTCAAATTAAGCCTTTTATTCATAGCCAAGCTGGTATGTTTTGTAACACAAATTCACAAATGCCATTACCTTTTTATTCACTTTTCTATAATGAAAGCACATCTATTGAGTACAAATTGTTTCTCTTATAACAATAAGATGATTTATGTATTTGACTGATCTCTATAAAAAATTCATTATTTACCATTTTAATAAAGACTTGGTACTGAATGATATTCACAGTAAAGGTATTATGCCTTAGTGATTAGTGATGTACTTAGTGATATTCATAGTATTATAATACTTCCGAGTTCGGGTATAACATGACATTACACTTATTTTAGAGGCAATAACAGGCTTGATTTGAGGCGAGATGAAATGGGGTTTAACGTTGCATCCAAGATTATTTCACTTATATAGCGATGTGCATGCATGTGTGTGTGTATGTGTTTGTGTGTGGCTGCTTGTACTAGTCTGGACTGTGATGTAGCTCACTGAAATACCATGCCGCAGTTTAACATGACTACCCCACTCAGACACAGTGTACTGACTCCGAGACGACCAGTCCTTGTTTTAGTTCCTTAATGCCGAGCGCCAGACAGGCTCGCTGACTTCACAGATGCATGTCATCATATCTCAATTGTTTGGATCAATGCTCATGCTATCAATCACTTGAATGTCTGGTTCAGACTCGATTTTATTTACAGATCACTGTCATATAGCTGGACTATTGCTGACAAAACACACAAACAAACAAACATCATTTGGCAAAGGCACCACAATAATAAAGGAATTACATATTTGACAGCTCGCAGATGACGCAAACAAACCGGTTACTTTTTTTTACCCAATGCATTCGGATAAACATTGGTTTATTTCAGCTCAACAATACCTATGCAAGATAAGCAAGTTACCTGAGGTGTGTTCCGATTGATTTCTCAGTAGGGTACACAATCGGGCAATATGAGCAGGCTTCTTAGAAAATAATTGCCTGCTCGTTAACCAATCACAAGCTAATATTATTATGTAAGGTGAGATAAAAGCTGAATCTGTTTATTGTTCATGTCTTTTTATCATGCTTATTATTCTCTTGTAGTTCACATCTTGTCTGTTGATGATGACCACTCTTGTGAACATGATACAAGTTTTCAGCCATCACCATGACAACCAGTCTCCTTCCTATTTAACTGCTGATGTCATCTCACCTATCATCCTCTTCTTCACATTGGTAAGTAAAATATACACCTGGAAAAGAGTTAAACGCCCATCTGCCTTTTCCACCAAGAAGTTTGAAAATCTGTGCACTGGCCCCAAATCTGAGACACTGAGAAATTAGACATGATGCTGTTTCCTGAGAGAGTAATTCTTTGTCGATTATTTCGGACAACAATTATGACATTATATAAAGTGGTATTCTAATAATGGTGGACATTTCATTGAGTGTATTATTGACAAAACAGGTGTGTGACCAGGGTGTCAGTTGTTAGAAATTATTTTTATGCCCCCAACATGACTTCCTGTGAGTCCTATGATGAGACTGTCAATAACATGTAAAGCCGCCACGTGCCTAGATGACTGCCTCAACCCTCCTCCTCATACCTCCAGTGAGATGTCTGATGCACTTCTAGGGTAGGTTTGCCATTCTCAGTGCAATGCGTGTGACAGTTCCTATATATTGGCTACGAGTGGGTCCTGCTTTTACGCCCCAGGATATATATGACAGATGCAGGCCAAGGGATGGTTGTGAAGGCATTCTGTTGGAAAAACTGAAAGTTACCTGTTGTGAACAGTGTGGTCTCGCATTGTCTTCCGGGGCCCACTTGCACAAAGCGATCTTAGCAATAAGACTATTGTAAGCCTATGTTAAAGTATGGGAGTTACGATCATCTTAGCGCTAAGATCGCTTTGTGCAAGTGGGTCCTGGTCTGGTAGCCAGTGAGTGCTTATAAATATACATGATATGGTACAATGATCGGATTCAGAATTTGAAGCCATTTACCTGTCACCCAATTCCCCTGCATAGTGACCACTCAGCGTTCAGTCATGGAATGGCCAACCACATCATGATTGATCCTCCACCAAAGGGGACTCTGGGACGAATGTTCTGTGACATGCAACAAGAACCTGATCTCATCTGCCAGGTGGATCTTCCTCCATACTCTCAACGTTTTGTCAAACAGACACTGCAAGGAACTGACAGCATATAGGTTGCTTGATTACCCTGCTTATCCTGTTGCATTGAGTCGACTTCTCAATGTCCATGATGACAGTTGTCTGTGGGGCATTCAGTTCTCCTTCAGACAGGTGATTGTGCTTGTAGGTAGGTTGGTTGGTTTGTTTGTTGTTTAACGCCGCACTCAGCAATATTCCTGCTATATGACGGCGGTCTGTAAATGATCGAGTCTGGAACAGAAAATCCAGTGATTCATATCATGTGCATCAATCCACGCAATTGGGATCGATGACATGCATCAACCAAGTCAGCGAGCCTGACCACCCAATCCCGTTAGTCGCCTTTTACAACAAGCATAGTCGCCTTTTACGGCAAGCATGGGTTGCTGAAGTCCTTTTCTACCCTGGATCTTCACGGGTCGTGCTTGTAGGATTGTAGGATTGTCCCTAAACCAAGTGAAGCAGGTTGTAATCTTCGCATGCTAGCATCACACAAGGACCTCCAGACCTTGGATGGCCCTTTACCTCATTAACTAGCTGATATTTCTGTGCCAATCTGTTTATAACCAAATTGTGGTAATGGAGCTGACCAACAATGGTTGTGGTTTATTCGAGATTAATTTCCTCAAAATGCTATTCAATTTCACTTTCACAAAATGGACATCTTGTCTGTAAGAAATAAGTTTGACTGGTGTAAACTATTTTAGTTGTTAAACACACCTCACTAAGAAAATGTGATACACCATATTCAATGTAATAAACACCTAGGGCGCTCTCAAAATTAGAAATAGGGGGCTCTTATTGGAATAATATTTTGGTGAAAAAAGTTGAAAGATAAAATTTGTGGTTTATGCTGACAGCCTGAAATGTTAATATGCGACATATATATTTTTCCAGAACTTAATTGCCCATAATTAAGGATGCAAAAAACACACGAGTGCGTATTATACACAAATGAATAAGTCTTTTGTACATTGATCAATCGGAAGGGGTGCTGATTGGGATTGTTCACAAGCCAATATATAAAGAAATATCTCTGTGGGCGCTTATTAGAGCGAGGCGCTCATTACGTCGAATACGGTAATCAAGAATAGAAGTATTTCCTTTGGAAGTCCATTGCTCATACACATAAACACTGTGAATGTTATACCCAGGATGTACATGACTGCTGACATTGCTGTGCTGTTGGCTGTAGGTGTTGTCCTGTGGCCTATCTATGCTGGAGAGGAAGAAGGGCTTCATCACTTCAGGCGTGCTGTTCTTCCTCTGGCTGTTCCTGGTCCTCGCCGGAATTATCCCCTTCTACCACATCATCATACAAAAGGCAGGCACTGAGCTTTTCTGACAAGGGCTAACTAATTAAATGTTGTTGGTTTATATTATTACTAACTAATTATGGGCTGATAAGCAAGGTAGCGTTAGTTTTATAAACAATATTTTTGTCTACATAAAGGTGGTTCTACATGCCAGATATAAATAGCCTAAAGATGCCCTACAGGTTTCATTTGAGGTACCGGTAAATTATGTACTATAAGTTTGAAATTCAATGGAACATTGCAGATTCATTTTGTGTTACAATAGCTGTTTAATATTTTCATTGTTTCATACATGTTCACCAGGCATCCTACAGTTTGGCCTGTTCGACTACTACTCTCCATAGTACTGACAGTACAACTACTTTTATACATATTTCAGACGTATCAAAACAGACATCTTGCAGTGCCCCCAGTTCTATTGCAACTATATATACTAAAACAACTACTTCTGTACTCATTTCAGACATGTTCAACAGATATCCTGAAGTGTGCCTTGTTCTACTGCTACTATTTACTCATCATAGTACAACTAGTTCTACACTCATTTGCAGAGAAGAGGAGTAAAACTTACATATCAACAGTAAGATACTCTTGACATTCTTGAAAATGAATTCTCTGAATTGCTGAAGCAACATTCATAAAACTCAATGAGTACACTGTACTATCTCCCCACAAGGTCAAGGAATGCATTTTATATCATGATTGACCAGGTAACAACAAAGTGAGTGAGTGAGTTGGGTTCAACGCCGCTTTTAACAGTATCCAGTTATATCATGGCGTGTCAGCTTAATGTAAGAGGAAAGCCCGAAGTGATGCAGATCTCAGACGTTTACCACTTCGGTGAAACCCATGAGCACGGGTATGGTGCTGACAAACCGACAAACATAATCGGGGCGAACCAGGATTTGAACCCACAATCATAGGTTTCTGGCGTGCCCAAGGGACGCAACTCTGTAAGCGAATCGTGGCGCCTTAGACGACTGGGCCACCCGTGCCCCCAACAACAAAGTATTTATGTAGGTTGTTCCTAGCACAGAACATCACCATACACCTACAATAGGTTTCTATTACACAAAATGCCTATGCCTAATGGTATTTTAGGAATTACTCTTAAATGTGACAATTAGGGGATTGTGTTATTTCAATATTTGTTTACATAGTGTTATTTGCCAATCTCATTAAATTCATTTCTTAGTTCTTGGTATCGCTGAACAAAGATCTGAGGACATCCCATTACAGGTCATGTCAGCACGACCTTTCATCTGAACAATCAAAGCGTCGCTCACCATATCATGAAAGTGACAGTCGGAATGTGTTTTCTAATCATGCAACCTCGAAAACGTCAACACGGGGTATTCCGAACAAGAGTTACGACCCCTACGACTGATTCCATCAAAATTATCATCTATGTGTGGGATAAACAATTGAATAGAGGAGGCGTTGCACAGTACATGCCATACAATCGCAACCATATATTAGACATTCCGTAATGTTTGTTTGTTCATTTTTCAAAATTGTAACCGAGATCTCTGCCAACATATTTTTCAAGTGTAGTCTGAAATGGAAGTCGCCAGGATACAACATGTGCCGTAAAGCTTGATAAAGCTGCTTTCTTATAGACTGATGTCGACTTTTTGTTAGTCTTTTCAGTGGTCGGTCAAAAATCGCGAAAGGTCGTTCTGATGTGCCCCTTAATGGAATGTCCTAAGATCTTTGTTTAGCGGCATTGAGAACTTAAATTTGATTTTAATGAGATTGTTATTTTGCTTTCAATACATACAGTATGGTCATGCCTCAAACCACAATTCTACCATGGCATGGAAGGATGGTCTAAGTTAACTGGTTAATTTTACTATTTTTAAAGTGGTAAATGAGTGATATCCACTAGTACTACTGATTTTAGGGCTGCTTCATATCGCAACCACTGCATTCAGATTCTTAAAGACATTTACTGGTATTTAATCAATGTTAAACCCCTTCAAAATATAAAACGGAATAGATTTTTCTCCTAATCATATCATGGACATGGCAAAGAATGTTCATTTTGAAAC
This sequence comes from Haliotis cracherodii, assembly GCF_022045235.1. Taxonomy (NCBI): domain Eukaryota; kingdom Metazoa; phylum Mollusca; class Gastropoda; order Lepetellida; family Haliotidae; genus Haliotis; species Haliotis cracherodii. The sequence continues at coordinate 13,117,982 of NW_027266286.1, forward strand.
AACCACCTGACAGTCATTTGCCAAAGATAGGTGACATTTAATCGGAGTAAAGAGACATAGGATTGTTTGAGGCTTAAAGTAAGTATCCTGGGCCAACTTGCACAAAACGATCTTAGCGCTAAGACTATTGTAAGCCTATGTTAAAGTATGGGAGTTAAGATCATCTTAGCACTAAGATCACTTTGTGCAAGTGGGCCCTGGGTTATTAGGCATTGACACATCAGCACATTCTGTCCCCCAACAATGACAGAATGCCATGTTTTCCTGATACAGTAAGAAGTAACACACACCCTCAGGGCATGTATTTTGATAGTCATTGCATTGAAACATTGATTGAATATGTAATCTGAGGATGAAGTAACATGGCTACAGAAGGCGGTGCCTAGTGGGATGGTGACAGGTTTGCGAGGACCTCCTGCATGTGATTATAGTTTACTTCTTTCTTGTGTTCCAGTCTCCAGAGGTGGACGCCTCCTTCTTGTCAAGAGTGCTGTATGAGTGGACAGCTAGGTTGGTAGCAGTGTGACACCCTTCTGCACTATCTGTTTGTCCGTCCCTTCTGTCTAAACCCTTAAACCCAACTTTCTTGTCCGAAGATTTGTATCAGTGGACGGTCAGCTGGGAAGCAATGTGTCACCCTCCTACCACATCTGTTTGTCCCATCCTTCTTGTCCACAGATTTGTATCAGTGGACAGCGAGATGGGTAGCTATGTGTCACTTCTGCTGGTTGGTTGGTTGTTTTACACTGCACTCAGCAATATTCCAGCTATATGACGGCAGTGTGTAAATAATCGAGTCTGGACCAGAAAATCCAGTGATCAATATCATGAGCATCTATCCACTCAGTTGGGACTGATGACATGCTTCAACCAAGTCAGCGAGCCTGACCACCTTCTGCACCATCTGTTTGTCCTGTTCTTTGCTCCATCCTTCTTATCAAGTGTTTTGTATCAGTGGACAAAAACAAGGTTGTCTGTCTATCGTAATAGCCATATCTTGTGTGTCATAACACACTGCCAAACATTTTGTATATACATGTATTAGAAAATTATTTTAAAGAAAATATTCCTTAATAAAAGCAAAATAATTCTCATCTCAACAAAGCTCTTGCAAATTGTTCTCTGAAATATTCATAAAAATAATTCTTATTAATAAAATACTTTTTAATTTTTTTTAGAAAAATATATATATTACCAGATAATGATAGTGATTTATTTTGTTTGAACAATCACAAGTAGTTTGAGAGTTTAATCTGAGACATGTGAAATCATATTTATTTATAATATACCATTTTGCATTTATTTTGTGCAGGCCACAAAAGGCTAATTACTGTTATATAAACTTGGTTGCAGTCTTGATAATATTTGTGTTATTTTCCTCTCAATATTACTCATTGGTCAATGGCGTACAGCTTCCACACTCTATCTCAATCATTAAGTGATATTTGAAGGAAAGGGATGCCAAAAAAGTGTATTTGTTTGTTACAGGCTGGTTATTAATGGCTACAAGACCCCTATAAAGGAGAAGGATGTGTACAACATACATCCGGATGCTGCATGTGCAAGACTGATGGAACCTTTCCTTCCCAACTGGCATCAGGTGAATGAAAATTTTAAAGCAACAAAAAGGTGAGCTATGGGAAGTTATATGATTAGTTGTTAGTTGGTTTGTTGTTTAACGCTGCACTCAGCAATATTCCAGCTATATGACGGCGGTCTGTAAATGATCGAGTCTGGACCAGACAATCCAGTGATTAACATCATGAGCATCGATCCACTCAATTGGGATCGATGACATGCATCAACCAAGTCGGCAAGCCTGACCACCCGATCCTGTTAGTCGCCTCTTAAGACAAGCATCGTCGCCTTTTACGGCAAGCATGGGTTGTTGAAGACTTATTCTAACATGGATCTTTACGGGCTGGAAGTTATATGAACACAAAGTTCTTTCCATGACCCATGATAAATGAAAAAATATGGTACTTGTTGTTACCCTGCCGGGTGCTCGGCATTTCAGATACAACAGAAACCAGCTAGCTTGGAGTCAGTATACTGTGTCTGAGTGGGACATCCATGTTAAATTGCAGCTTGGTGAGAGAGTTGGGTTTAACCCGCTTTTAACAGTATTCCATTTATATCATGGCGTGTCAGCTTAATGTGGGAGGAAGGCCCGAAGTGATGCAGGTCTCAGGCATGTACTCAGCACGGGTATGGTGCTGACAAATCTAGAAACATAATCGGGGCGAACCTGGATTCAAACCCACAATCATAGGTTTCTGGCGTGCCCAAGGGACACAACTCTGCACAGCAAATCGCAGCGCCTTAGACGACTGAGCCACCTCCGCCCCCTTGCAGCATGGTATATCTCAGTGGGCTGGTATTATGAAACTGACATAAATCCAGACTTGTATCCAGCCTCAGACATGCATGCATGTGACCTGATAACAGGAAGAAGAAGAAGTGGAATAGTCAATTTTTATGGCACTATACTCCTTGCATAAGCATGCTCAATGGAGAAGTGTGCACTCAACATTTATTCTCAGCTCCCCGGGGAGTACCAGAAGGTTAACAACCACATAACCATCTAATCCTACCGGGTACCCATTCACTGCTGGGTGAACAGAGGCCCATTTCAAACAAAGTCACTTTCCCAAGGAGACACCACATGTGTTACATGTCCTTCAGTGTGGGGCAGGACCGAAGCCCTATAGAAGTGATTTCATGAGTGAAATAATCGTGATTAACAACATTAAAACCCATTTCACCTTTCCGTGACCCTTCTAGTCAGACCCATGTGATGAGTAGTATGAAATAAGTGGTGCAGACCCTGCTGATGTAAGGTTACTATATCAAATAACACAAACAGTTGCCAGCAAGCTTGTGACAACGGAGTGCCTGAACAATTAGAGTAGGGCTGTGCTGGGGCTGGTAATTTGGGTATCCGGGTATCCGGGTATCTGGGTCGGGTGGGTACTGAGTAGGAACCGGGTTCCCACAGGAAAGCCCAGACCCATGGTTAGTCATGTGATATATTGTTTAATGACAAAAATTATATAGAACTCTATGAATCCACTACAAGTCATTAATGTTTGCATTTCTTTCTAACTCTGCCCCCATTCATTCGGATTTTCATATGATTGAATAAAGATATAACTTAATTCAACTTAAGTGTATGAATGACCAGATTGTTTAATACAGGAATCTAAATACGTTTTGACAGGGCTATGCTAAAAATGTTCCCAATCTGACATTTTGAGACATCTCCTGAGACCTGCAGTATAGGTACCCGGGTAGGGTCGGGTAATCGGGTGGGTATACCCGGGTGGTAAATTTGGACTCGTCACAGCCCTAATCTGTGCCATGATCCATTCACTGGTACAGGAGAAAAATATCTCATCTTGGTTGAAGTAGCTTTGAAAGCACTCGAACAACTATTAACCAGATATCATGGCATATATATAGTATCTTTCCATGAAAAGGTCAAAAGTCAAGGTCATGACAAAACTATTGATGCATTCATCACTAAACTTGGTACATACCTTGTACACAATGGGATATTGTTTTGAAACGTTTTGTTTAAGATTAGTCCAAGGTGAAGGTCAGCTTTCAGGTTTTCGTAAAATATGTTTATAGCCTTGTCATTTTCTTAAGCATATTTACGTCTAAAGGTATGGAATTTTATGTTTACACGAATATTAACAAAGCCTCCCACGTGACATGTCAATTGCATTTATGCCAAACATCAAGGTAACATATGAGATATTTATTAAATGTGTAATTTTGTGTCATACTTTCTCTTAAATATGGCACAAAGATTACTGACATAGGAGAACATCCTACAATGGACTTATTTCAGATGGTCCTGGGAAATTCTTTTGATACATACTGTGAAAATATCAAAATTCTTTCTAAAAAATATCAATGCATTTATCATAACCTAGTATATACCTTCCTGAGGAGGAGTCCTGGCTTTGGTTAAGGTTATAATTCAGAGCAGTATTTACATTGTCTTGTTTTGTGTGTCATTGTTTCCAGCATGTGCAGTGAAGTTGACTTGATATGTCCTGATGCATCACTTTATTAAAGGACTGTCGGAAATGCTAGAAAAACATTTTGACGTCAAAAAAGGATAAAAGAAATTCACAGGCTGTTGCTATTGTAATATAGAGTAACTACCGATTGTTCTACCAGTGATTGGAAGTATTTCAGTCACAAGGAGTCCTATCGTGAAGTTTACAGGAAAAAAAATTGAACGAAAACAGTTTGTTCACATTTATCATAATTCCAATGACGGCAGTCTGAGTGAGTGAGTGAGTGAGTTGGGTTTAACGCCGCTTTTAACTGTATTCCAGTTATCTCGCGGTGTGTCAGCTTAATGTGGGAGGAAAGCCCGAAGTGATGCAGGTCTCAGACGTTTACCACTTCGGTGAAACACACGAGCACGGTTTGGTGCTGACAAACCTAGAAACATAATTGGGGCGAACCAGGATTCAAACCCACAATCATAGGTTTCTGGCGTGCCCAAGGGACGCAACTCTGCACAGCGAATCGTGGCGCCTTAGACGACTGGGGCACCTGTGCCTCCGATGGCAGTCTGAAACGGACGAGAGGAAATATTGTTCTAACATAACAAAATGATGCGGCGTTTGTTTTGTCAACACTGCTCCCATGATGCATGTTACATTACATTTGCATAGCCAAGTCTGTATTAGGAAAGTTCTTTACACTTTAGAGAAAGGGGGTAACTTATTTGTTTAGATAGAGCGATTTACCGAAATGCCCAAGCTATGGAGTTTTCAATTCATACCATCAAGTCTACGGATTGATAAATAGAATGATAACGTTTAAGAATTGTCACAAAAAAAAAAACGGGACCTAAAAAGGTATAGTGTACAAGCTTTAAGAGCAGAAGGTACCCCCGTTGTTGTAAAATTCAGAAGGAAATTAAAAATACAATTAATGTTTCCCTGACTGCACTAATTATTGCCGATTTCGATACACTGCGCGTGGCGATGACCGAGCAGTTTTCAGGAGAAAATATTCCATCCTGTCGGTGTGGTCACATTATCTCCACACCATTCTTTGCATGGTTTCCAGATCATTTACTTTGATGAATCATTCCACTGACAACATGTGGCTATCGGCAGATGGACAAAAAGCACCCATGGTACCACCTGGGAAAGGTTATCATGTCATTGCTTTGCATGCCGCAACCCGTGATCTGGGGCTCATTGATAAACGTGTGCTAGTTTTCAAGGAAAAAGAAAATGATTGGAGGTGATGTGTTCATAGACTGGTTGGAACATCAGCTGTTGCCCATTTTAAACAACGCCAGTGTCATTGTCATGGATAACGCAAGTTAATATAATGGCCTGGAATCAGATACTGTTGCGCCAACAATGAGTAGTCTGAAGGCTGTGTATACAGGAATATATGACATTGCCGACTTCAGACCATCATGGAGTAAATTCAGCTGAATAAGAAACTAGTTAAGTACAAGACATACGTGCTTGCGGCACAACACAGTCACGTAGTGTTAAGTATGCCAGTCAGACATTGTGAGCTCAAACCTATTGTGCCTCTTGGGTAACTGTGAAGGGCTTGTGGCAAAACATAACACAACATTCAAACTCACACATTTCAAAGGGAGGACAAATGCAGTCTTTGCTAGACATCAGCCTTGTTGAACCAGTTATCATACCTCTGGGTGATAAAACAGATTCATATTCGTCTACAAAAAGAAACCATCTGTAGAACAACAGATACTTCTTGATTCAAAAACCACAACCTTCCAATACCCATCACATTTCATAGCTTTTAAATGTTCCATGATTTTTCCAACAAATATAATGCAGTACATTTCCTTAATTGCTACCCATCAACGCACATGTCATTTGAGTATAACAACAGAAATATTTTGAGACCACCCCCAAATTGGTGACATTTGCACCTGGGAGAATGCAGGGGACGATGTGAGGTCATCACCTTGGGACAGGTGTTAGGTGATTACCCCAGGTTATAGGTCGTTTCATACATGCATGACAACACACAAATATTTTCTAAGTTTATCATCATTTTACCTGTAAAAGTACATTTTAAGGGTAATCACAGTGTCATTTAGGATAAGCTAAATTAGGTCAATTTGCGTTACTTTGATATATGCTATTTTCATAGCCTTATGATTTGTATTTTTTAAATGAAGACAGAAAAGCATTTTTTCTAGCATTTCTGACAGTACTTTAATGGAAGCAAGGGACACTCACTTTTTTTACATAAATTTTGATGTTTGACAGTTTGTTTTTTTGCAGGAAATCTGACAAAGAAAAAGAAGCTTTTCAGAAAGGCAAGTCTTCCATCCATTTCACCAACCATCACACGTCAGATGAGTCAACTCCACTCCTGCGCTTCAAACATCACTCTAACAATGCAAGCCAAGAGGAAAAAGTATCCCCTCCAACGAAGAAGCCCAACAAATACCCATCTCTTTTGTGGGCCCTGGTGAAGACGTTCGGCATTCCAATTCTAATCAGCCATGTACCCAAACTAGTTTATGACTTACTTCTCGTGTTTACACCACAGATACTGGGGTAAGTTCACCTTGACATACAGCTATATGTATGGGAGAAAACACGCTTACGAGGTTTTGGTAGACAGAGCATGCCCTGGGGAGAGGGAAAAACCAAGGGGACAAAGCCAAAACCGAGGGAAAGTGTTTGTCCATACTTATAAACCGAAAAAAGAAACTTAAAACAACATTTATTAACATTTTTATGTTTCGAATATACTTTCCATGAACCTTAGGAAACACTCGTAAAATATCGGTTGCTGGCGTACGGATCTTGAAAAGGACATTCTAAAAACCAGTGTGACTTATCAACACCTCTGTAGCCACGTGGTACACTCACTCGGCTACAGATATGAAGGTTGCGAGTTCGATCCTCGGGAATATAAAGAAAACATTTGTCATTTGATTTTACATTTCATTACATGTTAAAATCTGAACGGAAGTTACATTAATAAAATACACAGGACATTATATATAATCCCTGGGATATTATAGCAAATATGACTTGAATATCCTATAAAATCCCAGGGACATTACAACGTCCCTGTTTATGAGATTTATCCCGACTGGAAAGTAAAACCTCACAATAGGTTTTAATGCCTATAGAAAGAAGTCTGTTTACTTAATAGCGATCCCAATGAATAGGTTTATAAATGGAGTGAACAACTGTGCAGGAATTATTAGGGTTCATACATTGTACAGGGGGTCTGATCGGGGTACACTGCTTAGTGTAAAGCAACGAAAATAAAACTATCCTAAATGTGAGATGAACGTAAAATGTAAATGAAATACTGTTCATGCTACATACAATCATGTTTGTTGAAGTGAGGGATATCTGTTATATCTGTCATAAAGATAGATAGATTCTGTGTCACAGAGCATTTTATCTGCCTCTCTTTCAGAGTATAGGTGGATCCAGAGTGGGTGTCCAGGGTTTCCGACCCCTCCCCCAACCTTTTAAAAAACAAATGTGGTATGTTGTAGGCAGTAAAAATATCTGAGAGATGATCTTGATATTTTGGACCCCTCTCTTTTGAAAATGCTGTATCTGCCCTTGCAGAGAGTTGGTGAGCTTCACTGAAGACTCGAGCATCCCAGCATGGAAGGGTTACGTGCTGGCTGTAGCTCTGTTTGTGTCATCAGAGGTCCAGTCCCTGTTCATACAGAAGGTCACATATGATGCTTTCATCTACGGGATGAAGATAAGGGCAGTTCTAATATCTGTTATCTTCAGGAAGGTATGTTTCTTGATAATATGTTGGCAGAACCCAAGCACTGTATGCAGCAATTTTAGAAAATATAGTAAACACCAAATTTCATGTTAAAAGCAACTTAGGATTTAGGTTTAGGCATAAAAGCAGTTTTCAAAATGACATATGACCCCAGCTACCTTCCATATATATAGGTTCCGTGAGTGAGTGAGCGAGTGAGTGAGTGAGTGAGTGAGAATGAATGAATGAATGAATGAATGGAGTATGATTTTACACTGCTTTTATGAATATTCCAGCAATATCACGGGACACCAAAAATGTGCTTTCCACATTTGTACCCATGTGAGGAATCCAACCCGGGTTTTCGGAATGACAAGCAAACACTAGGCTTAGTCACCACACCACCCCCATAGGCCAAGTGCTATATGTATGTTATATAGGATGGGTAGTTTCACTAGGAATAGGACATGGGTAACATTGATGCTCATTCATTCAACGGGCTGTGTGGTAGCCTTGTGGTTAAAGTGTTGGCTCGTCACGCCAAAAACCCGGGTTGGATTTCCTACATGGGTAACAATGTGTGACCTTGAATGGATTGATGCTCATTCATTCAACGGGCTGTTGACCACACCACACCCATAGGCCAAGTGCTATATGTATGTTATATAGGGTGGGTAGTTTCACTAGGAATAGGACATGGGTAACATTGATGCTCATTCATTCAACAGGCTGTGTGGTAGCCTTGTGGTTAAAGTGTTGGCTCGTCATGCCAAAAACCCGGGTTCGATTCCCTACATGGGTAACAATGTGTGACCTTGGATGGATTGATCCACAACGGGCTGTGTGGTAGCCTTGTGGTTAAAGTGTTCCCCAGATGGGTACAATGTGTGGAGCCCATTTCTGGTGTCCCCCGGTGTGATATTGCTGAAATATTGCTAAAAGCGACATAAAACAATATCACTCACTCACTCATGCAGTCAGCCACTTGTTTGCCTGACCCAACCTCAACTATATTTACAGTCTGTCTGAATAATGCTGGAATATGACCCACATACATTATTTCACATCCTCCCCAAACCCTTTCAGTCTTTAACAATGAACAGCCAAGCCAAGAAGGACTCCACAGTTGGTGAGATAGTCAACTTAATGTCTGTTGATGCTAACAACATCAACATCCTCATCACGTACCTGTTTGCCCTGTGGTCCAGCCCCCTCCAGATCATCCTGGCACTCTACTTCCTGTACCAGACCGTCGGCAATGCCATGTTTGCCGGGCTCGCCATCCTGCTTGTCATGATGCCCTTTAACGCCTTCATCCTGGGAAAAGTGAACAGTCTGCAGCAGAGCATGATGGGAAGCAAGGACAGACGACTCCGGGTGATCAGCGAGGTGCTCAATGGGATCAAAGTGAGTGAAAGGAAACTGGTCAGATAGAATATGACTCTTCTCAACAATATATTTATAGTTGGAATTTTTTTTATTATTTTCAGCTTTACCACCTCATATCAGCCAAATGGCTGATACCCTATTTAGAGTATGATGACATTTGTGCCCAACCATGAGATAAGGAACCTCATGGGTAAAAAATCATATTTTGTCTTATATTTTTAAACTACAGTATTTTAGGAACACAAAAATACAATTCACAAGTTTCCAATTTTATTTATGACAGGAGTACATGACACCATAAATTTGGACTCCTATTTTCAGACTTATAACTTTTTATGTTATAAATTGTATTTTGGTAAAAAGGTTTTAGATATAATGTTGGAGTAATTGAAAGTAGAAATGTATGCTGAAATGTTTTGAAATAATGTTTTCATTACATTTCGAACCACAGTGGAAAAAAAGATATTTTTGTACAGTCCTCATACATGGCATATTTTACAGAAGTAAGTTGACATCGTCTTTCTTTATGACATCACAGCACAATTGTATCCTGTCACCCATAAGGCGCCTTTCTCCTGGTGATTACATTTATGATATTTTCAAAAGTACTCATTTCTGTGATATTCGGAATTACACAGTGTACAAACTAGTTGTGAATACCAGTTTTACATTTATGCCCCAATAAACCCCAAAATTATTAGAAAATTTCTAAATGTTACATATTTTCACACTGATTTATACCCTGATCTGAAATAATACCCGACCAGATCATTTGCATGTGTCACCTGTTTTCAAGGCCCTTAATAAGACAAATGTTTATTTCTATTTTCATAAGACACCAAATTAACATTAGGACACTTGTTAACACATTCTTTCACACTGAAAAAAACAAACCATAATGACTACCTGCATTCATTTTATGAAACAACTAGGCTCAAATTTATTTGATATTTTTCATCTTAGCAATTAAGCAAATTGGAAAATATATTTCTAAATTTGTTCCCCTTCATTTTAATGTCATTTCAGGTTCTGAAACTGTACGCATGGGAGGAATCTTTCAGAGGAAAGATTGAGAAAATACGTAACATGGAGATTCACTTCTTGTGGAAAATCGCTCTTTACTTCTCTGCTGTCACCTTTTCCTGGACAGCATCTCCATACTTTGTGAGTGCTCCTTCTTTCAGATTGTTCATTCACAACAGCAATCATTGGTAGTTTCCATACTTTGTGAGTACTCCTTCTTTCAGATTGTTCATTCACAACAGCAATCATTGGTAGTTTCCATACTTTGTGAGTACTCCTTCTTTCAGATTGTTCATTCACAACAGCAATCATTAGTAGTTTCCATACTTTGTGAGTACTCCTTCTTTCAGATTGTTCATTCACAACAGTAATCATTAGTAGTTTCCATACTTTGTGAGTGCTCCTTCTTTCAGATTGTTCATTCACAACAGCAATCATTAGTAGTTTCCGCTTCAATTCTTTCAAGATGACAATGTATTACCATCGATACTACTGACCATATTAGAGAAATACTGTGTTCTTATGTATGGATTTTATGTGAAACCTGTCAAACTATTTCTCAGAAAGTAACAAATTCATGTCAATGGCCTTTGTCATCAAAAAGAGAAAGTAACACTGTTACAAGCAGAAAAACAAACAAACCACCTAGATGAAGTTTGGTAGCACATACTGAAAAAGAATGAGGCTACCCACTCTCACCATAATTATCAATCGTCACTGCCTGATAAGTAAGTTAGTATCACAGCAAAAACATATTGCCTCTCTACCAGTAAACTGGCATTATTGTAGACCTGATACATCAATCCATCATTCTTTCTTAATAACGATTATTTTAGTCGATAGTATCATAGAGTCATACAAATTAAAGATTTGCAACTGTCAAATCAATCTGAAAACAATGATGGATACTTTTAGAATATTTCATTTCTGCAAGAAGCAGTGTAAATATTGAATGACTTTCTAGAAACTTCTTTACAAGTCATTAAGAATTTCATATAATTACCATGAATGATACTAATATTTACCATACATGAATCTAATAATGTTTATTTCACCAGACATGCCTAAAAGCATGCTGATAGTGTTACACTTTTATTAGATAGAATTGTCCATGGATCAGTGTGTATATAATAGGGGCTGTGCTGGAATGATTGTATGCATCTCATCCAGGTACCCAATTATGCTGGGTGAACAAATGTTTTGATGCATTTCTGTTGAACTAACCACAGTACAATATTTTTATCTTTCCTCATGTAGGTTGCCTTGGCGACGCTAGTCACATATGTGTTCATCACACCATCTCACTACCTGGATGCCAAAACCGCATTCGTGGCAATAACTTACTTCAACGTCTTCAGAGTGGCCATAAATCTGGTCCCCATGGTTGCTACAGATATTGTCCGAGTGAGTTTATAATGTGTGCTGGTTATATAAAACTTTATAAGGAACCTGACACTTGAAATAACAGACTCAGCTTATTACCTGATCCTTGGGCCTGTGAAGATCCAGGGTAGAATAGGTCTTCAGCAACCCATGCTTGACGTAAGAGGCAACTAACATGATCAGGTGGTCAGGCTCGCTGACTTGGTTGTCACATGGCAGGTTGTGCATAGTTGAGGTCATGAAAGATATAGCAGATTGTGCATCTTTGGGAAGGTCATGAAACATGTGGCAGATTGTGCATCTTTGGGAAGGTCATGAAACATGTGGCAGGTTGTGCATCTTTGGGAAGGTCATGAAACATGTGGCAGGTTGAGCATCCTTGGGAAGGTCATGAAACATGTGGCACTTTGTGTATCCTTGGGAAGGTCATGAAACATGTGGCTGGTTGTGTATCCTTGGGAAGGTCATGAAACATGTGGCAGGTTGTGTATCCTTGGGAAGGTCATGAAACATGTGGCTGGTTGTGTATCCTTGGAAAGGTCATGAAACATGTGGCAGATTGTGCATCCTTGGGAAGGTCATGAAACATGTGGCTGGTTGTGCATCCTTGGGAAGGTCATGAAACATGTGGCTGGTTGTGTATCCTTGGGAAGGTCATGAAACATGTGGCACGTTGTGTATCCTTGGGAAGGTCATGAAACATGTGGCAGGTTGAGCATCTTTGGGAAGGCCATGAAACATGTGGCACGTTGTGTATCCTTGGGAAGGTCATGAAACATGTGGCAGATTGTGCATCCTTGGGAAGGTCATGAAACATGTGGCAGGTTGAGCATCTGTGGGAAGGTCATGAAACATGTGGCAGGTTGTGCATATTTGGGAAGGTCATGAAACATGTGGCAGGTTGTGTATCCTTGGGAAGGTCATGAAACATGTGGCAGGTTGTGTATCCTTGGGAAGGTCATGAAACATGTGGCTGGTTGTGTATCCTTGGGAAGGTCATGAAACATGTGGCACGTTGTGTATCCTTGGGAAGGTCATGAAACATGTGGCTGGTTGTGCATCCTTGGGAAGGTCATGACAAAACTAGACAGGCATTTGAGTATGGTCACAACTAAAAAGACATAGGCCTACAGGCTATCATTTATGAGTAGTCCTCAGCTGTTTACAAAATCTGTGAAATTCATTTATGATAAGTGGGCCCCGATTGCCCAGTTGTCTGATGTACCTCAATTCCTTGATCCTCAGGCATGCCAGAACCTATGATTGTGGGTTAAAATCAGAATTTTACTTGATTATGTTCCAAGGTTTGTACACATCAGACCATGCTGGTGGGATTCACCAACAAGGTATAGATGTCAAATTTCTCCCACATCAAGCTGACACACCATGATATAACGGGAATACTGTTCAAAGGTCCATGGATCTGACAGCTGCGGTATGAGTGAATGAGTATGTTTTTACACCGCTTTTAGCAATATTCCAGCAATATCACGATGGGGGAAACCAGAAATGAGCTTCACACATTGTACCCATGTCGGGAATAGAACCCGGACTTTGGCGTGATGAGCGAACGCTTTAACCACTAGGCTACCCGACCGCCCTAGCTGCTGTATGATATTTTCTATTTTCTAACTCATCATGTATATGAAAGAACAAATGCCATGACTCATTGGATGTTTCCAGGCAAAAGTATCCCTTGAGCGGATAAGCAAGTTCCTGAGTCACGACGACCTTGATGAATCTAGTATTTCACACAGTCAGCACTTTGGTGAGTTCAGTTGTATGGATGCCACCGGTGCATGAATAGCTAAAGTGAAAGTTCAAATCAAATCTAAGGCACCGCGATTCGCTGTGCAGAGTTGCATCCTTGGGCACGCCAGAAACCTATGATTGTGGGTTCGAATCCTGGTTCGCCCCGATTATGTTTCTAGGTTTGTCAGCACCATACCGTGCTCATGGGTTTCACCGAAGTGGTAAACGTCTGAGACCTGCATCACTTTGGGCTTTCCTCCCACATAAAGTTGACACACCGTGATATAACTGGAATACTGTTAAAAGCGGCGTTAAACCCAACTCACTCACTCACTCACTCTTACCAACTGTAAGGTTTGCGAGTGTATACGTTCATTCTCAGAGGTGAAAAAATGAATAATTTTATGAGTATACTTATAAAATATATATTTTTGTATCTAAACAAAGTATGTCCCAGACACATGATAACCTTGGATGTACTTTTGTTCTTTTGAACTGTCATTTTCACATTTAAACATACAGTTATATCGGATGACAATAAAACCACAATGTAAGTGTAAGGTTAGCTGAATTGTGCAATAAAGAAAATGAAAATACATTGGCTAGAGTTTTGAAAGTAGAGGGCACAATGTTATATGGCATGTATGGTGTGTCTCTCTGTCTGTTGGGGCGGTCGGGTAGCCTAGTGGTTGAAGCGTTCGCTCGTCACGCCGAAGACCCGGGTTCGATTCCCGACATGGGTACGATGTGAGAAGCCCATTTCTCGTATCCCCTGCCGTGATATTGCTGGAATATTGCTAAAAGCGGCGTAAAACCATACTCACTCACTCACTCACTCTCTGTCTGTTACAAACCTTTCTTTTTTTCCTTTGCCCTGAAGTACAAGGCCTACTTCACATGTAGAATCCCAGACATCTGATCAGATTTTAGCATATATCGTAAATGTGACCTTTGCCCTTTAGCAAGCTAACTCCACACATATCAAAGCTGAACTTTTGTACATGATCCTAGCTAGGTGTCTCTGACGACTGCTTACAGAATAAGGATGCAAATTAAAAGTGATTATTTTTCTTGTAAGTTCATTTTTTCAATGTTTTACAGATCACGCTGTTACCATGGAGAATGCATCGTTTACCTGGGAACCTGAGCTTGACCCATGGCTGCAAAAGTAAAACATCACACTTGTGCTTTTTGTTACATCCCGATCAATGAAGACTTGTAACTGTTATACATTTACGTCATGTACTCTATAGTGTAGATACACAGACATGTATTGTAGCTCAAGACAAAGAATGTTTATACTCTAATTTGAATTGAAAAACAAAAGACTTTATTGTATTTAGTAAGGATAAGTATTTATGGATGAACAACTTCTTTATTACAATTAACATTGCCTCCTACGTGTATATATACTTGCTTACTGCACTCTGTAAATCACTTGCTTGATAACGGTGTTAGAACCTACACCGAAACGTCGCTCTTAATTGTAATAAAGAAGTTGTTCATCCATAAATTCTTATCCTTACTTACTACTCCAACTTCTAAATGCCTATCAAAGAAATTTATTGTATTTGTCTCATTTCCCAAGAATCAATGTCAACATCCCTGAAGGCAGCTTGGTGGCAGTGGTTGGTCAGGTGGGGTCGGGGAAGTCGTCCCTGATGTCAGCCATGCTGGGGGAGATGGAGAAGGTGGAGGGATTTGTCAACATGAAGGTATGTTATGCCAGAAGGCTGGTTAGTTGGATCAGGCCATCTTCCCGAGGCAAGAGAGTTAACTGACTTTAAAAGTCCAGTTTCCACCCCTGCTGAACTAGGCTGGAATTACTGGGCTGATCGTAGCACCACCAGTGTCTATTACCAGTTTTGTCCCTTCTAAGCCTCTCCCATGGACCAATCAGATTCCACCTCTCGTATCAGTTGCGTTTGCTTCACACACAATGGTGGCGCCGAGTCAGGACGATCTGATAGATAATCAAGATCTATATTGTGATAAAACGGGTCTCACATCGTGAAATGCATCAAATCATGTTAGCACCTTGATTAAAAACAGGAAAAGATTTGGTAAATATCTGCTGACAACGAGTTGGCTGTGCACATGCTTTGCAAATCCTGCAATGGAACGAAATCTGCACGACAGTTTACGAACTGGATTTTGAATTCGGTGCGAGATTTTGATTGGACTATGCATATACTCGTTAGTCTAGCCAAAATGAAACTCCATAATACCAGTCTAGTTCAGCAAGGGTGGAAACGGGAATTTCATAGTCAGTTAACTCTCTTGCCTCGGGAAGATGGGTCAGGCAGATGTTGGTGTGGTAGGTGGGGTGGAAAGTTGTCCCTGTTGTCGGCCATGCTGGGGGGGATGCAGAAAGTGGCGGGATCTGTTAAGTTGGGTCTGGCAGATGTTGGTGTGGTAGGTGTTTTAGTTGGGAGGGGATGCAGCCCGGGGGAGAGCATACAGGACGGGTTTGTCAGGAGATTATTGATGAGGTTGGAGTGGGTGAATGTCGGGCAGGTAGGGATTTCCAATTGGGCACCTTTGGGACAGGTCAGATGTATTGGACATGTTTTGAGTGGGGCTGGTGCAGGAGAGGGTGGAGCAGATGGAGCGGGGCCGTGTTCCTGCTGTCAATACTGGAGGCGATAGAGAGGCCATCAATGACGTTGGGTGTAACACTGCATGTAATAGTGTTTCACTCACATTACCATGGAACCACCCAAGTTTCTATGCCCATGCCATGTTGAAGGTTCATTAAGCTTTACTGGTAACCATTTTAAGAACATCATTTAAGGGGAAGGAAAAACCATGCTCATCATATCCAACACAGGATGATGTGTGGACTGTTTGAAAATATCTTCAAATATGATACATCTTGATTCACTTATTCATCTCCAATCATGCAGGTATAGCATGGAATTTAAGAAATGTTAAAATATGAAGATATCAATACTAAAGAAATTTATATTGAAGGAGACAGAGCACATTTTGTTGACCAAAATGAAAAACTTGTTTTCCCTAAAGAAAATGGTTTCAGGAGTGCAAAAATCCAGATGACCACAAAATGTAATTCACAAACTGTGATATATTGTGCCAAGTGAATATTTGTTTTGAATTTACATGCTTGGCATTCGTACCCACATAATTGGTGTCTCTTCTAAGGAAAGGTGAAAATACTGTAGACCATGTATGAACCTGTTCTCATATTATAATGAAAGCTGCAGATTTTCTGTAAATAAAAAAGCATTTATTCCACCATGCAGTATGTAAGTATATTTAAAAACTACATTTAATCTTAACAGTCAGACTGAATGAGTGAGTATGGTTTTGCACCTCTTTAAGCAATATTCCAGCAATATCATGCCTGGGACACCAGAAATGGGCTTAACACATTGTACACATGTGGGGAATTGAACCCAGGTGTTCTGCATGATGAGCAAACACTTTTACCACTAGGCTACCCCAATGCCCCTCACCCTTAATATCCTTGATTTACATTCATCAAATATTTAAAAAACACTAGAGGTAATAAGTTTGTCTGCAATTCTTGCCAGGGAAGTATTGCCTACGTTCCTCAACAAGCCTGGATCCAGAACGACACCCTGCAGAACAACATCCTCTTTGGGAAGGACATGGACAGAAAACTGTATGACAAAGTTGTCAGTGCTTGTGCTTTAAACAAAGACCTGGAAATATTATCAGGAGGAGACCAAACAGAAATAGGAGAAAAGGTGAATATATTCCACTAGAAAGAGTTTCATCAATAGTAATTCCTGCCACAACAAAGTTGTCATTGGGTATAGGAACCAGCTCTGTTCCTGACACTTCTTGATTATTGTTTAATTCGTGTTCTTCACAAAACCTTTCATATATCCATAAAAGATGACATTCTATTTGTCCCATCTTGTCATCAGGGCATCAACTTGAGTGGGGGACAGAAGCAGAGAGTGTCTCTGGCCAGAGCCGTCTACAACGATGCTGACATCTACCTCCTGGACGACCCTCTCAGTGCTGTCGACAGTCATGTTGGCAAACACATCTTTCAGCACCTTGTAGGACATGACGGATTGTTAAAATCAAAGGTACTACAGCACAAGAAGGTCCTGTCTCCTTTCTCATGACATTTTGGTACATCATATAAATTAAACTGTTAGGCACACTAAACACAGCACTAAAGCAGCATCCAAATTTTGCACATTTCAATTATTAGCTCCAAGGGGAGTGCACATCCAAACTGAACAACTGAAACGTTTACGGTAGGTCCTTGTCATACCTCAAATGCCCTGTATACAAGAGCTTGGGTGTTATTCATTTTGCAGACTCGTATCCTGGTCACCCATGGAGTCCACTGGCTGCCACAAGTGGACACAATCCTTGTTCTGAGCAATGGCCAGATCTCCGAGATTGGAACGTACGAGGAACTCATGACTCATGATGGTGCCTTTGCCCAGTTCCTGACCACCTATCTCACTCAGCATAATAATGAAGACAGTGATGTGGACGAGGAGGAGGAGGAGGATGGCAAGTGTTCAGATTTGTTACTAGAAATGTTCCGCTCAGCTGTCACCCTGTGGCAATTCAAGGGGACCATCACCTGCTTGTCATGAAAACCCACATGTATAGAATAACACAATAGCCTTGCATTGATACAGTGGATAAAGTGTTAAACTGTGAGGTCAAAGTCACAGGTATTGCCCAGTCTTATTATAATACAAATACATTAATGAGGGAGTTAGGTCTAATGCCAAATTGGACTGTGTTTCACTTTGACAGGGTGTTTCTGCTAAATAGGGAGGAAAGCCAGAGGTGAGGCAGGCCAGCCTAAGATCAGGTGTAGAAATGTGTGTTTTTTAAGACTAGTCCAGGTGACAAGTGTTAACCCAACATTTTTGGTACTCAAAGTTTGAAACTAGTCCTCCTTGAACCAGACAAAAATATTTATTATGTTTACATTTTCTGTCTTAAATTGAATCACAAAGTTATAACAGTGAGTTAACAAGGTCTTATGCTGTCATTAACATTCAGCAAGCTTCGTGACTGCAGGCCATACATGTGTATGCCTGTGTATGGTAATGTCGATCTGTATATCAATACTATGTCACAAAACAATGCATGTGAACATACTCATCAATTTGCCCTTGCCCAATGATGTACAAGACAGAAAGGTGAGAGTTGGTATTCTGCTCCAGACACTAGAGACGTAATCTACGGAGACAATCTTCAGGACACCCTATGTTTCCTTTGCACAGGAAACATTTAACATGTGAAGAGTGCAGAGTGCACCATTGAAATTGCATGACTGTGTTTTCGCATCCCAGATTCAACTTGTTATGACTGTTGGTTTGAAGCACTATACCCATGCCTGTTGGTTTACAAAAAGTGATAGGTATCTATTATTAGTATAGCCTTGGAAAGTCACTCTAATCCACTAGCCTTAGACTACTGCTTTGTGCTGAGAACAAATGAAAACCCAATGATGTGAGTCTGGCAAAATGTTGGACGAGAAGTCTTTGTAACAATTGATATTCATCGTTTTAACAATACTGTTTGTATGACTTGCACCAGAATAAGACAAATGAAATCTAAATTTCAGCCCAGGCGATCAGGAAGGACATGATGGAGCGACTTATATCTGTGCAGTCAGAGACGGAGACATCTGGAGACGAGATGATGAGGGGTCACATCATGAGCAGAATCAGAAGGTAGGTCTCCAGGTTAGTGACATAGGTCACCAGGTCACAGGTCAGTGACATAGGTCACCAGGTCACAGGTCAGTGACATAGGTCACCAGGTCAGCGACATAGGTCACCAGGTCAGTGACATAGGTCACCGGGTCATTGATATAGGTCACCAGGTCAGTGACATAGGTAACCAGGTCAGTGATATAGGTCACAGGTCAGTGACATAGGTCACCGGATCAGTAACATAGGTAACCAGGTCAGTGACTTAGGTCACCTGGTCAGTGATATAGGTCACCAGGTCTGTGACATAGGTCACAGGTAAATGATATAGGTCACCAGGTCAGTGACATAGGTCACCAGGTCAGTGATATAGGTCACCAGGTCAGTGACATATTTCCTGCCCAGAACAGGTATTGTATCTAGGAAGCTCCACTGATATCCTTGAAAGGATTGATGTCCCTTTCCTCATTGTGATAATTTGAGTTTAGCAGAATCTCTGTTTTAAACAGATCATCTTTTCGTAACAGAGATTAACAATTTCTCATCTTTTCGTAACAGAGATTAACAATTTCTCAAAAGAGCCTGCTTAGAAAACCATTCCCTGGTGTCTGAGCAAAGCTTAAATATCCACCTCCACCTGTGCAATGACTTGTCATTGTTCCTGCACACATCTAACACTCATGAAATTGTCGATGACAGACAGTCATCGATGCTCAGTGGAAGTGACAGTCAGTCGATCGATCCTGCTCACCAGGTAGCGCCGAGACAAAGAAAGAAGCTTAAGGATAAAGTTAATGCTGTTCCAAACAAGACTCCCCAAATAGATCGTCTCATTGAGGAGGAGGAGGTGGAAGTTGGGAAGGTTGGTGATGTACTACATGCCATACAGTTGCTTCAACAGTTAGCTATTTTACCCCACAGTTGCTTCAACAGTTAGCTATTGTATCCCACAGTTGCTTCAACAGTTAGCTGTTGTACCCCACAGTTGCTTTAACAGTTGGCTATAGTACCCCACATTAGCTTCAACAGTTGGCTATAAAAACCCCTAGTTGCTTCAACAGTTAGCTTATGTACCCCAGTTGCTTTAATAGTTAGCTGTTGTACCCCACAGTTGCTTTAACAGTTGACTACAGTACCCCACATTTGCTCCAACAGTTAGCTATAGTACCCCACAGTTGCTTCAACAGTTAGCTGTTGTACCCCACAGTTGCTTTAATAGTTATAGCAATAGTACCCCACATTTGCTTCAACAGTTTGCTATAAAAACCCACAGTTGCTTCAACAGTTAGCTTATGTACCCCACAGTTGTTTCAACAGTTAGATTTAGTACCCCACAGTTGTGTCAACAGTTAGAGCAATAATACTCAAGAGTTGCTAGTTAGCTAGTTAGCTATAGTACCCCACAGTTGCTTTAATAGTTAGCTGTTGTACCCCACAGTTGCTTTAATAGTTAGCTATAGTACCCCACAGTTGCTTTAATAGTTAGCTATAGTACCCCACAGTTGCTTTAATAGATAGTTGTTGTACCCCACAGTTGTGTCAACAGTTATAGCAATAGTACCCCACAGTTGCTTTAAAAGTTAGCTATAGTACCCTGAAATTGCTTCAACCATTAACTATAATAAACCTGCAGTTGCTTGAACAGTTAACTGTTGTACCGCACAGTTGTGTCAACAGTAAGCTTTAGTACTCCACAGTTGCTTCAACAGTTAGCTATTGTACCCCACAGTTGCTTCAACTATTAGCTATTGTACCTCACAGTTGCTTCAACAGTTAGATATTGTACCCCACAGTTGCTTCAACTATTAGCTATTGTACCTCACAGTTGCTTCAACAGTTAGCTATAGTACCCCACAGTTGCTTCAACTGAGACAGCATCCCACAGTTGCTTCAACAGATAGGTTCTAGTACCCCACACGAGACACAGTTTACTATTCAAGATTGCAGGACACTGTGTGTCCCCAGAGTAAAACAATACAGCAGAAATCCCAAAGGACCCCCTTAAGTTAGAACACTGCTCCTGGATGGAGTTTAGATGTGTGTGATATTTAAATACTATTACAATAGATACAATACAGCACAAATAAGTAAATGTGAATATTTGATTGACTGAGAGTGAAAGCCTCAGAGACCACATAATGTAAAAGCTTTTCAGTAACATTGACAATTCATCCTAGAAACTTTAGCCTACCCTTTTCTTCCAAAGATTTAGTGATATGATGCACTGTTGATCAGTGTCCTAAAAATCTCTCAGCTACTCTGCCTTCTTCTAGCAGACGACCATCTTTAGCTTGATCTAGCAGCTCCTCTGGTGGAGGAGAAATGGGATATAGCTAAGGGGAATAACTCTGGTCAACACTGTAGCACATCTTTATGTTTAATTTATGATTGACATGGAATTAAGTTCAAATCTCTGCATGGCCTTATCTTTTTAATCAGTTTACATTTTATAATCAGTTTTTAATTATTTTGTAACTTCTTTTTATCATACCAGTATATTATTTTTTCTCTTTTACAGTAAATTGAGATTCAAGAATAATCACAAAAACTTCAAAAATTATATTTTTGTAAAGAACGCTTTGCTGGGGAGTAGGAATGCATTAATGTCAATATGATGCAATTACAATGGAGTGTGCACCTATGCCATAGTGCTGACAATGTAAATGTTTGTGTATAGCAAGTATAGCCTTGCTAGGATAATGATGCCTTCTTGTGTATGATCTCAGGTGAAATGGAAAGTGTACCTGACCTACATGAAAGCACTAGGTATTGGGAACCTGGTATTGGGCGTGTCCATGTATGTGTTGTACGAGGCCTTCCAGGTGTGGGGCAAAATCTGGCTGAGTCAGTGGACCGACGACGTCAACCTTGGCAACACCAGCCTTCTGTCCAACAGCACAGAGAGGAGGCAGTACAACGACTACTACATGGGAATATATGGCCTCTTTGGAGTATTACAGGGTTCGTATCAACTGATAGTTTGATGAATACAAGAAATACTTAATCAGAGAGGAGGCAGGACAACGACTACTACATGGGAATATATGGCCTCTTTGGAGTATTACAGGGTTCGTATCAACTGATAGTTTGATGAATACAAGAAATACTTAATCAGAGAGGAGGCAGGACAACGACTACTACATGGGAATAAATGGCCTCTGTGGAGTATAACAGGGTTCGTATCAACTGATAGTTTGATGAATACAAGAAATATTTAATCAGAGAGGAGGCAGGACAACGACTATGACATGGGCGTATATCGCATCTTTGGAGTAGGAAAAATGAAAAATGTAGTCTTTCAGCTTCTGTGGAGGAGGGGACTTAAGGAACAAGATTAGATTTGTATTTGTTTTTATTACCAATGTGCGTTTGGATACGTAGTGTAATATTTCAATATTTATAAATCAAATTAATTGAACAGTTTGCTTGATTTTTTTTTTGCTAACTTGTTAAACACACCCACCCTCGTCATTGAGGGAGAGCAAAGGTTATTGAGGGGTCTAATGCTTTGCATTACCTCAATGATATACTTAAGCTTGTTGCAATCAATTTAGATGAGTGTGTTTCACGGCTTTGTTGGGCAGTCATCGTTGCCCTGAGTAGGATGATAAACTTTTAAAGTGTGTGATAACAAATGCTGATTCGCATCATCATGTTTCTGGCCTAATACCAGATCAACTGCACACACTTCTGACAAAATGGTGTTATTTCAAATAACATTTTTTTAATATTAAGGATTTAACATGTTTCTCTTTTATAGAAATGATAAATGTGAACTTATTTATTTATGGACTTTATGTAAACTGTTCCTGTATATCAAAAATGATATTTATTTGTCAGACAATGTACATTGTATATACAGGTAATTACATCAATATTTTCATGTATTTGAGTGAAGGCAAAAATGTTACCATTCTCGAGAAACTTTTTACTTATCTTTTCCTATGCACAAGATGCCCAGAATATGGTACTGTTTAGAAGGGGAAAAATTGTTATAAACTAAATTTGATGTGAACACCAGAAATTTTGCACCAATTATATAAAGAGAATTTCAAGATTGAGAAATAGTAATAGTAAATGTATGACAAACACTTTTATGAGATGAGTACCGTATTCAACGTTATAAGCACTTCGCTCTAATAAGCGCCCACAGCGATATTTGCTAATAAACTGGCTTGTGGACAATCCCAATTAGCATCCCTTCTGATTGATCAATGTACACATGACTTATTTATTCATGTATACTATGCACCCTTAATAATGGGCAATTAAGTTCTGGAATATATATATCTATCATGTATCTTCTTTTGTGTCATTTCAGGCTGTCAGCATAAACCACGAAATCAAAAATTATTTCAACTCTGTTGTTTTTTTCTCATCAAAATTATATTCTAATAAGAGCCCCCTATTCCTCATTTAGCGCCCTGGGCCCTTATTACGTCGAATACGGTAATGTATTATCAAGTTATTGGGAGATGCATGACTATGAAAAAGATTTGGTTTCTGTTGTTGAAATAATATGTCACATGCTGCCAACAACTCAAATAGTAATCAAAAGAATTGTGTTGGGGGAAGTATAACAGATCACAAACCTCTGTCTATTCACAGCTCTATTTGTCCTTGGCTTCGCTTTCCTTATCCACATCCGATCCGTGCATGCATCCCGCATCCTCCATCACAAGATGCTCACCAATGTCCTCCGAGTTCCCATGTCCTTCTTTGACACCACCCCGATTGGCCGCATCGTGAACAGGTTCTCTCAGGACTGCGACGTCTTGGACAACCAGCTGCCCATCACCATGGAGATCTGGACAGACTTAGCGGCCCGCTTTGCTGCAACGGTGATCGTCATCAGCTACACCACGCCCATCTTCATGGCTCCCCTTGTTCCTCTCTTCATCCTGTTTGTCTTTGTCCAGGTGGGTTGTTTCCCATTGTGGGACATCAGGACCACAGAATCTTGCTTGTGAAATCCGGAGAAGAATAAGTCGCCAGTTATCATGCTTCCCTTAACAACATGGTAGATTTAAAACAGAAAAAGTCGATTGTAACTTCTCTTGTCTTTATAGGGCCACAGTTTTTTGTGCTTGTTCCCAACTGACCACCTCTGTAGCCTGGATAGTGGAAGGTCTGGGATTCGATCCCCAGCCTCGTCATACCAAAAGACGTTAAAAGATGGTACTTTTAATGCGCTCATCATTAAGGGGCTAAAACAAGGAATAGTCCTGCCGGAGTCAGTATAGTGTGTCTGCGTAGGGTATTAATATTATACTGTGGCATGGTATCTCAGTGGTCTATAAAATTGGCATCAGTCCGGACTAGTACAAGCAGCCACACATACACACACATGCATGCACGTTGCTGTATAAGTGCAAGAATCTTGGGACGCAACGTTCAACCCTTTTCACCTCACCTTGTTTCAGACTTCCATGATACTTGTACATTTCAGATCATTAAGATAGATATTACTCCAAATTTAAGTAAACCAAAACAAATTGTTTTAATGATGTACTGAAACATTCTTCCAGAGATTTTACGTGGCCACATCCAGACAGTTAAAGCGGTTGGAGTCCAAGACACGATCCCCCATCTACAGTCAGTTCAGCGAGACACTGTCAGGAGCGAGCGTCATCCGGGCATACAAGGCCCAGGACCGGTTTATCCTGGAATCTGAGTCCAAGGTTGACACCAACAACAGATACCTCTACAGCAGCATCGCAGCGAGCAGGTTAGACTCAGGCATGCCGATCAGAACTAGAATGAAACAATGAAACCGCATCAATTTTAACTTAAAGGACAAGGAAACGATTGTAACCATAAATATTTACTCACATGACAATGCATAATGATAGTTGTGTTTGATTAGCTCATGCCTAAATGCACAGAACAACTTAATTGGATTTTTGTGTCCATTTTATGAAATATTACAAACTACAAATATGTGTTTCTGAATCTGATTGGCTGGTTACTGGTCAGACTCTGAGACCTGGCTGAAAAACGGTCTTTGTGCCTCGATAATGTGGATTGTTGCAAATGTTTTCACCGACTGATTTGCCCAGTCCACAGTCAACGATTTTCATTTTTCATGCCACTGTGTTGCTATTTCGAAAGGAATTGATGTGAGTGCACATGTGCATATCCTGGAAAACATCAAAGCATCAAATTACCAGAAACCAGGTGTTTTTGTCACATGCTAGCCAGGAAAAAAGTTGTGCAAAGTTGAAATAAATGAATAACTATATTCTTTTTTCACTGTTATTAATTCAGCAATATAAACATTGATAATATTTCTGCAACATTCTGTAATGAGACACTTGAAACACATGTTTGTTTGTTTGTTTGGTTGTTTGGTTGTTTGGTTGGTTGGTTGGTTGTTTGGTGGTTAGTTGGTTGGTTGAGTTGGTTGTTGGTTGGTTGTTTGGTTGTTTGGTGGTTGGTTGGCTGGTTGGTTGTTTGGTTGTTTGGTTGGTTGGTTGGTATATTCCAACTAATGAGGGTGCTACATACATAATCGAGTCTGATCTAGACAATCTAGTGGTTGGGTGCTGAAGAACAATTCTGTATGTGTATACTACATTTTGAGCCATATTATGCTTGATAATCATTAACATCCTCAAATCTCCTGTCCAGGTGGGTCGGTGTCCGTATGGAATTCTTGGGGGCAATCATCGTCCTGTTGGCGTCAGTTCTATCAGTGGTCACTCGGGACACAGTGACCGGAGGAGTTGTTGGACTCTCACTGTCATACGCCACAGAGGTCAGTTACAGTAACATACAGTCACAACTCTACTGGACATCTGCTTTATCCATGTGCCCTAATCAGTACCTAATGGCTACACATACATCTTTACCTCCTTCAGTCACTGGCTTGCCTTTCATATTCAGACAAACCATGCTAGATCTTTGCAATGGTGAACTGTATCTGTCCAGACATCTGCAGGAAGTCATGCCAGCCTATCGTGTTCATTTTGACCGTTGTTCCCCCTTCATTACTATATCACTTAATGTTGTGTATGGTGTATGTCTTTGTTTATCTGGGTTGGTCAGGTAGCCCAGTGGTTAAAGCGTTTGCTCGTCACGCTGAAGACCTGGTTTTGATGCCCAATATGGGTACAATATGTGAAGCCCATTTCTGGTGTAGCCGTGACATTGCTGGAATATTGCTAAAAGCAGCGTAAAACCATACTCACTCACTCTTTGTTTATCTGATTTTGTTTTTAGCCCTGCTATGACCCTTACTAATATTTAGGGCATATGGTATTGGATCTTGTCATAGCAAAATGTTTCTTATTGCTGAGACTTTAAGTGAAACTTTCACTGTATTGTGTAGCTTTGTCAAGACCAAATAGATCTAGTGGTGTGAAGAACATCAGTGGCCATAAGAACTTTATTTAATTCTTTTGTAAAAACTCAATGATGTGTATACAAGTTGAGACTCCTTATTAATCGCTCCTTGTTTGTGGTAAACCACATCATCTGTGTTTTCAACATTCTGTCTAGATTCTAGGCGTCATGACATTCCTGACACGGCTGACGTCAGAGGTGGAGACGATGATCGTGTCAGTGGAGAGGATACAGGAGTACACCCAGCTCAAGGAGGAGGTAAAATACTTCACATCCAATTTGAACATTAGAACGTGTCTTCAAGCTAATACGTAGCCATACTGTCATTACCGCTGTCATGTGACATCAGCGTCTGCTCCGAGAGTGGAAGGTTGATGTGGAAGTCATTAAAAGATAGTACTAGTTACCCTACCTGGTGAGGTGAAGGTGAGGTGAAATTAGGTTTAACGTCGCGTCCAAGATTATTGCACTTATATATAGCGGCGTGCATGTACGTGTATGTGTTTGTGTGGCTGCTTGTACTAGTCCGGACTGATGCCGATTTATAGTGCTAGCTCACTGAGATACCATGCCGCAGTTTAACATGAATACCCCACTCAGACACAGTATACTGACTCCGAGCCAACCAGTCCTTGTTTTGGCCCCTTAATGCCGAGCGCCAGACAGGGTAATAACAAGTACCATCTTTTAACGTCTTTTGGTATGGCGCGGCCGGGGATCGAACCCCAGACCTTCCACTCTCCGGGCAGACGCTCTACCACTAGACCACGGAGGCGGTCTACCCCACCTGGTACTCGGCATCAAGGAGCTAAAAAAGGACTGGTCAGGTCAGAGTTAGTATTCTGTGTTGAGTATTCATGTTATACTGCAGCATGGTATCTCAATGGGCTAGCAAATTATAAAACCAGCATAAGTCTGGACTAGTACAAGAAGCCACACACACACATGCATGCACGTCGCGAAAAAGTACACCAATCTTGAATTCGACAATTCCACCTCAGCTCATGTCCGCAGTTATGTCCTGTAGATTTAGATTATCCATACAGTTAGAAATTATCAAGTAAAACAATTCATACAAAGTACACATGTAATAATGACTATACACACACCATGTGACAAATGTGTAACATCATGTGGATTCACACACATGTAATATTGGTTTGGTTTGGTTGGTTTGTTTAATGCACTCAGCGATATTTTACCTACAGTGTATGTATACTTGAGTCTAGACCAGTCAATCCATTGATTGACATCATGTGCATTTATCTAAACGCTGGGATATGATGACATCGATCAGCCAAGTCAAAGAATGGCTTCCATAATATTTTTTGGCTTCCCAAGTTTACTACCTTAGCCCTTGGTCATCCTCTAATATCTTTCAAGTCAGGTTTATTCTTTGGCTTTGGGAAAGATGTGGCTAATTCATCGAAGCTGCAGCCATTAATGGTGCAGAGTTGCATCCCTTAGGCTTGCCATGAAAGTATGCCCATAGGTTCTAATCCCCTGATATAGTTTCTTGGTTTTTCGGCACCATAGTCGTAATTTACTCAGTCATAAGTATAACCTGCAACCGTTGTGCTGAATCCATTGTTATAGCTACCAGAGACAGGAATGTGCCATTGCTACGAGAATCAGTTGTTCCGGTATGGAGTCTTACATGTAGGATGGTATGTTTTCCTAAGGCTCCAGCACATATAGAAGACACAAGGCCTCCACACAACTGGCCTCGTGTAGGAGGGGTGACCTTCGACAGCTACAGCACACGTTACCGACCTGGGATGGACCTCATCCTCAAGGACATCAGTTTCACTGTCAACCCTGGAGAAAAGGTCAGCAACAACTACACTTGCAGTCTTCAAACTGACTTTCAGGACTAAATTAAATTCTTACAAAATGAGATTTATGAACACTATTAAGACCAAGAGACAGGACATTTCAAGTTGACAACATTGGAGACTTTGTAATCTGAAAGTTCAATATTATATACGTAACAACATTTTACACATTTTTGTTGAAAATTTTGATATGCAGTTTATTTCTGTAGATGTAACCCTGTAGAGATTCAGGGACAAAGTTGACCCGTGAATATCTGGGGTAGAATAGGTCTTCAGCAACCCATGTTTGCCCTAAAAGGCGACTATGCTTTTCGCAAAAGGCGACTTATGGGATTGGGCGGTCAGGCTTGCTGACTTGGTTGATGCATATCATCGTATTACAATTGCATTGATCAATGCTCATGATGTCAATAACTGGATTGTCCAGACTAAGTTATTCACAGGCCGCCCGCCGTCTTATAGCTGGACTATTGCTGAGTGTGGCGTTTAACAATAAACAAACAAACAAACAAAACAAACACACAAAGGGGCAAAATCTTGGTCAAAATACCAATGGTTGTCTTATTTGGTCACCATTCAGAATATCCAAAGAAAAAGTTTTCATAATATCTTGTGTATTCCAGGTGGGCATTGTGGGCAGGACAGGTGCGGGGAAGTCATCTCTGACCCTGTCACTGTTTCGGCTGATTGAGGCAGCAGGAGGGCAGATAATGATTGACGGAGTGAGCATCAACTCTCTTGGACTTCATGATCTCAGAGGCAAACTCACAATTCTTCCCCAGGTAAGAAATTATAAATATTTTTTAGACTGTGGCTATTTCAACTCAAACAAACTTGAGGGTTTGGTCCTTTGTGTTTGGTCCTTTGCCATTTGCTTGAATCCATGATAACAAGATTTCACCTAAAGCTGCTGCAGGAAAAATATTATCAGTGCTTGTGACAAAATTATTTTTTTCTTTTCTTTATCCTGTAATTTCTTTCTGACACTGGTCTAATTTCAGGACCCTGTGATATTTACTGGGAGTTTGCGCTCCAACCTTGACCCCTTCAGTGAGTACAGTGACGAGCAGCTGTGGATGGTTCTAGAGCAGGCTCACCTGAAGCAGTTCGTACTGACACTGCCAGACACCATTCACCACGAGTGTGGGGAGGATGGAGAAAACTTCAGGTAAGATTATATATATTTCTGTGACCATTATACTGGGTCTTCATGCCAAACTGTGTGCGTTGTTGATGCACCATGCTCATTGATACAGTGCCCAGACACACCATGTGTGGCCCACTGAGATACCATGCCGCAGTTTAACATTGGTACCCCACTCAGACACATTATACTGACTCCGGGCAGATCAGACCTTGGTTTATATCTTCAATGCCAAGAACCAGGCAGGGTAAACATAAGTATCTTTTGAGGTCAGATGCTCTCTCCACTACAGCACAGAGGCAGCACATGCTCAGTGATATGTAACACGCTCCACAGTGTATTGTACAGATTGCTCCCAAGGATTCACACACCCTAGGGATAACAGTCACCAATCTCACCATGCACAATGCAAAATAATACATGCAGTTGAATAAATAATCAAAAAGAGATAGATATATCTGTTATGACTATCATGTTTCCAGTGTTGGACAGAGATAGCTGGTGTGTCTGGTCCAGAAAAAAGCACCATCTTGCCCGTTACTCACCATTATGACTATCATGTTTCCAGTGTTGGACAGAGACAGCTGGTGTGTCTGGCCCGGACTCTGCTGAGGAACACAAAGATCCTGATTCTTGACGAAGCTACAGCAGCTGTTGACATGGAAACAGATGACCTGATCCAGCAGACCATCAGGTCAGAGTTCAAGGACTGCACCGTGCTGACCATCGCCCACAGGCTCAACACAGTCATGGACTACGACAGGTGATTTATTTGGATTTAGTTAAACTAAATTTATTTTTTGTTTGTCCTGCCATAATGCAAAATCTGTGCATAGCCATCTTAAAATCTCTGGAAATTTTCAGGCTGAATGCATTTTTTGTTTGATTTTATGATCAGTACATACTATATTACATTTATTGATACAATTGTTTTGGTACCCTCGTCATTAAATGAATGCACCATAAAATACCCTGTGTATGTTTACAGGATTCTGGTGCTAGAACAAGGTTGTGTAGTAGAATACGACAGTCCAGGGAATCTCCTGCTGCAACCAAACAGCATCTTCTGCAAAATGGCCAAGGATGCAGGACTTGCACAGTGACGAACATCAGATATTAACTACTACCACTAAGGATGTAGGACAAACACGGGGATATAAATCAGATAAAGATCACCACAAAGGATGCAAGACAAAAACAGGGATATACTTTAGATATAGATCACCACAAAGGATGCAGGACTAAAACAGGGATATACTTCAGATATAGACCACCACAAAGGATGCAGGACAAACACACAGGGATATACATCAGATATAGACCACCACAAAGGATGCAGGATGAACACAGGGATATACATCAGACATATATCAGCACAAAGGATGCAGGACAAACACAGGGATATACATCAGATATAGACCACCACGAATCATGCAGGATGAACACAGTGATGAACATCAGATATAGACCACCATGAATGATGCAGGACAAACACAGTGATGAACATCAGATATAGACTACCACAAAGGATGCAGGTCAAAAACATGGATACACATCAGATATAGACCACCACAAAGGATGCAGGACAAACACAGGGATATACATTAGATATAGACCACCACAAAGGATGCAGGACAAACACAGGGATATACATTAGATATAGATCTTGCCTTTCTGGTTTTCTGGTCTGAATAAGTATCCATAGGAATTAAAACTATTGTTGTCACTGATGGTGACAAATGTTATGACACTTGTTTAAAAACTTTCTGTAAATCAACTCTAGTTATTTAAAACTTTCATTATATATGTGAGTCAGCATGAAATCTATTTGTATGGACAAAATACCAAGGACTTCTAAGGGTAAAATATCTTCAAGGACGCTGAATGTTATGTGATGTTTCAAGGTGATGCACAGTCATGTCCTGAAGTGCCTATATCGATGCTAACTGAAGCAAACAGTTTGGACATGCATTATTACCATGAGGTCGTGCTGTAACTGTCTGCCGGTGGTGAGGAACAGTTCCCCTCATGACACAGCATAGAAGGAAGTCAGCAGATGTTATCAAGCTTGTCATAGATCACTCTGTACACTGCCTTTTGGATGTGATGAATTGTTCTGTGAAAAACCACAACCAGGAACACATGATGAGAATGATGGAAGCAAGATGATATATAGCATTGTCAGTCTTGTCAGATTTTTCTGTTGGTGCTATATGTGGACCTTTTATTGTCCACTCAGTCTCATCAAAATCAGATTTTGTATTCTAATTATATCTGTATATTCAGTGTTTTTGGGATAAAATATATACCAGACCATTTTTTTCTTGTTTTATGGACATAAGGATAAGAATTAAAGGCCTTCGATGACCTAGGCTAATTTACAACAACAGTACCCCAGATTATTATTTCTTTTAAACTTACTGTAGGTTATAGTAATATATGTAGTTTCTGTCCTTAAACGCTCTTGATATCAATAGCGATAACAAGAAAATTCTGCCCCGATTAAAATGGCAGCAGGCTGTAGACATCCAGATGAGATCTCAGTCAAACAACAAGTATATGTGAACACACTGTGCCATTTAGAAAGTGGTCAAATTTAACAAATGGTATATTTGGGATAACACTTTCTCAGTGAATTTACATTTGTCAGAGGGGTACGCAAAGTATGTGATCTAGACTACCAGTGGCTGGACTTTCATTTTTGTGGAAGCCTCGGTGGTTGAGTGGGTAAGTCGCTGACTTTGAGTGCTTGGGATTAGGTGCCTCACTCTGGCAGTGTGGGTTCGAATGAATTCCAGGTGTGACTCAACCCCCCAAAAGTGCTAGAATCTGTACATTACTGAAGTGTGATGTCAAATATAACATTTGTTTCAACTGACACATAATGGGATATATACATCCAGGTGAGATCCGAGGCTTCTGTGCTCTGTAGCGCTTGTTTCGTAGTGTCAGCAGTGCTTGGTTCATAGTGTCAGCAGTGCTCCGTTCATAGTGTCAGTAGTGATGGGTTCCTACTGTCAGCAGTGCTCTGTTTGTAGTGTCAGCAGTGCTTGGTTCATAGTGTCAGCAGTGCTCCGTTCATAGTGTCAGTAGTGATGGGTTCCTACTGTCAGCAGTGCTCGGTTTGTAGTGTCAGCAGTGCTCGGTTCCTAGTGTCAGTAGTGTTGGGTTCCTGGTGTCTGCAGTGCTTGATCTGTAGTGTCTGCAGTGCTCGGTTTGTAGTGTCAGCAGTGATTGGTTCCTAGTGTCAGTAGTGATGGGTTCCTAGTGTCAGCATTGCTCGGTTTGTAGTGTCAGCAGTGCTCGGTTTGTAGTGTCAGCAGTGCTTGGTCTGTAGTGTCAGCAGTGCTCAGTTTGTAGTGTCAGCAGTGCTTGGTCTGTAGTGTCAGCAGTGCTCAGTTTGTAGTGTCAGCAGTGCTTGGTCTGTAGTGTCTTCAGTGCTTGGTCTGTAGTGTCAGCAGTGATGGGTTCCTAGTGTCAGCAGTGCTCGGTTAATATTGTCAGGTGTGCTTGGTCCGTAGTGTCAGCATTGATCAGTTCGTAGTGTCATCAATGATCGGTTGGTGGCATCAGCAGTGCTCGGTACGTGGTGTCAGCAGTTTTTAGTTCGTGGTGTCAGCAGTGTTCCGTTCGTAGTGTCAGCAGTGCTCGGTTAGTGTAAAAAAACAGTGCTCGGTCCGTGCTCGGTTCCCAGTTTCAGCAGTTTTTGGTACGTAGTGTCAGCAGTGCCCCGTCAATTGTGTTAGCAGTGTTTGGTTTCGTAGTGTTGGGAATACTCGGTTCGTAGTGTCAGCGGTACTCGGTTTGCAGTGTCGGTAGTACTTTGTTCCTAGTGTCAGCAGTACTCGGTTCCTAGTGTGAGTCGTACTCGGTTCCTAGTTTCAGCAGTACTCGGCTCGTAGTGACCTAGTGGGAATCTCAAGACACAGTTTACTCTACATTACCTACATATAAACATCTGGCTACTTACATCAATACATACTATATGGGAATTTCAGGATGACAGTCTCTAAATCATTTGGACATTGAGGGCCTTTCGTTTATAGTCGCTTAGACCGGTTTGTCATTGAAACCACACAAAGTAAATTACCTTGGCAATGGGAAATTATTTTCTTTCGAAAAGCTAGTTGACATGCAATGCAATGTACCGTATACATTCCCATAAAAGCCTTATTGATATCTTATGGAATTTAAGGCAGCTCATGAAAACATATAGTCTAATGTGGCCTTTCCCAAGATTTATAAGGGTTTTGTTTATGAGCACGGAGAGCACATTTATAACTTTTCAGGCATCAGCGTATATTGGCCATATATGCCAATTATAAGCTCGGAACACTTCTGTACTTTATGCAGCTGTTGAGCTATATTTACAACTAAATTCACCTCTGGTTTGCGTCAATGGTCTACGGGATAAGTGTAATATTCCTGATAATTTTGTCACCTGAAAGGGAAATTTATAATAAGCACAATATTTTCTGAAATATATATACGCCGTTGTTAGATGCAATGCTGATCCGTTGATGAGACGACACATGCCGCATTACAAATACGTCTTGACTCAAACGCCCTCACCAACCATAAAGAAATTTCTGATCACGATGACATCACTGGAATAAACATAGCAGCAGCATCAACCACCAGTAGAAAAGCAGGATCACTTCATC
This sequence comes from Haliotis cracherodii, assembly GCF_022045235.1. Classification (NCBI taxonomy): domain Eukaryota; kingdom Metazoa; phylum Mollusca; class Gastropoda; order Lepetellida; family Haliotidae; genus Haliotis; species Haliotis cracherodii. Next base: position 13,151,973 of record NW_027266286.1, read on the forward strand.
TGAGATGACACCATCATTAAGGCGCCCACAGCAGCATCCCTGACAACGTCTTTACCATGCTCTACGACTGATCACAGAAGAGGAAAAGAAACACGGGAATAATATGGGTTCATATACGTCATGTGGGTAATATGATCTTTCTTCCCTTTTCTTGAGACACTGTTTCAAACTATTCAAATTCAAAGTGACAGCTTGTCTGGGGGCCGTTTTGGCTTGTCTGGGCGTGGTCCCGTTTGCTACGTCACAATAACCACAATGACCCGACTGTCACCTTAAAACAGAGAGAAGGTTCTTCAGTCCCTTGGAGTCTTTATTCGTGGCAGAGTGAAAGATCTACCACTGAACTCGATGAATATATTGGGACTCAGGCCTTCTGTGTTAGGTACCTAATATTGCAGCTGTAATCTAAATCTGTCAAATGTCTGGTGTATTAATTGCAATTATTTGTTAGTTACAGAGTGCACTGGCAACTTAATAGTCTTTGTAATCCTATTTGGCTGACGATATCAACGTAAGAGGATGGTGCACCCGGCCATGAACAGCATGTAAGTTTGGGGCATAACCCAAGCAGCTTAACAGCATAATGCAGAGAGACTGGTTTGTGACGGTCAGCTAGTGACTAACATTGTGTTCAGCTTTCGCTAGTTAAAATGTTGAGAAAATATAAAACGTATTATTGAAATATGACCATTATGATTATGGATTAATAATATAGTATTCAGAACTATGACAAATGTATAAAACCTGCATTTTACCTGTGCATTTTATGTTTATGGTTTTCAGACAACATCAAGTGTCAGTGAGGGGAGACGTTCAAGGAAGACCAGCAAAGACACTGTCAACCTCAAGTGTTTTACAGGTCCATGACACACATGGTTGAACAAGTTCATCAGGAGTTGATCAATCCTGAATAACGAGAGGGACACCAACAGCAATCAATCCATCTTCCCGAGCTTCTAAAATAGATGGGATAAAGTCCGAGTGGGAGAGACTGTTCCACTTGACCTAGGCGATTAGGTCCGAATGGGAAGAGTGTTCCACCTGATACAGGTGATTAGGTCCGAGTGAGCGGAGTCTGGTCCACCTGACCCAGGCGATTAGGTCCGAGTGGGAGGAGTCTGTTCCACCTAACCCAGGCGATTAGGTCCGAGTGGGAGGAGTCTGGTCCACCTGACCTAGGCGATTAGGTCCGAATGGGAAGAGTGTTTCACCTGATACAGGTGATTAAGTCCGAGTAGAAGGAAACAGGTCCACCTGACCTAGGCGATTAGGTCCGAGTGGGAGGAGTCTGTTCCACCTGACCTAGGCGATTAGGTCCGAGTGGGAGGAGTCTGTTCCACCTGATACAGGTGATAAGGTCCGAATGGGAAGAGTGTTTCACCTGATACAGGTGATTAAGTCCGAGTAGAAGGAATCAGGTCCACCTGACCTAGGCGATTAGGTCCGAGTGGGAGGAGTCTGTTCCACCTGACCTAGGCGATTAGGTCCGAGTGGGAGGAGTCTGTTCCACCTGACCTAGACGATTAGGTCCGAGTGGGAGGAGTCTGTTCCACCTGATACAGGTGATAAGGTCCGACTGGGAGGAGTCTCGTCCACCTGACCAAGGCGATTGGGTCCGAGTGGGAGGAGTCTGTTCCACCTGGCCCAGGTGATTAGATCCGAGTGTTGGAGTCTATTTCACCTGACCCAGGCGATTAGGTACGGCATATTTCTGATCTCAATAATATCCAATAACAGTTATTTATTTTCACAATAAGAGACATCCATAGATGGAATAACATGTCCAGAAACGTTCCACTCGTTCTCGGATTCAAACACTGAACACTGAACATAAAGACTCTTCATTTCCAGAACTGGCTAGAGCGTGCTGAGAACAACATGCACACTTTTAATGTGCAAAATTAACTGCTCGGTGTTGAAGGTACCCAAAGAAGCGAAACGTGGCAACAAACGTACGTCAGTTCTTTGATTAACTCGAAATGCACCATGCCCGGAATAAGCATAAGCAATCGACATCGAGTATCGGGCATTATTGAAGTTGGTGTGACCACACAAGTAGCGGGGGATCTACAGGCTCACCCCACTAAGATCTACAGAGATATTGCCAAGGATTGCCCAAGGATCGGACGCCAACTTGTAACGTCGTTACGTCAAGAAAGGGTTATCACCCGTTCACACTTAAGTAACGCCACCTACCAGCGTTAACTACTGCCAGACAGACAGTTGGAACCCACCACAGACCTGTGTCAGCACACACGATCCACCAGCAACACATCTCAATTGCCGACGTCCATACTTTGGGGCTGCGTTTCCTTTTGAATTGAGTAAACATACATTGTATTCCGAAATTAAATAATGCATCTTATAATACATATTCATGAAGATATCTCCTCGACTTTAAGGTCGTGGTTCACAATTTGCACGTGCATGTCCATGCACGGCTCACAATTTGGATGGTGCATGTTTTGGGAGCCTGATACTCCCACACGTGATGTGTTAAATGTGAACAGCACACAATAATTGTTTAACTATCGGTTGCCGGACAGTTTATTGTTCATCGAAACACAATATCTTCCATTTGGAGATGTTATCTACAGCAGGGCAACACTCATGACTTGCCACAGGCCGGTCGTCGACGTGTCAACACGACAAGCATATACAGTTGGTGCATCTATGGAATCGAAACTACCACATTTATAGCTCGGACAGTTCCTGGGTTGAACCAATTAGTGGTCCAGCGGTGCACCCGGTTTTGTTTCCACGTCACCGTCAGGCACGTCTCGCACGGTGTAGACAGCATCTGAGATTTAGACAAGATTTGAGTAGTACGCTGTTCACAAAAGTCCAGTTTTCATCTGAACAGTCTACAAGGGTCTACAGGCTGAAGCATTACAATTCTTCATGCAGCCAACCATTTTCGATTTTCAAGGTCAAGGTAACCCTTTTTACTCTTAAACGTTGCTTGGTTGAATTTGTCATGTCAGAAAATATATTATTAGACACTAAAATCATGACTATCGGACAATGTTAACTGTGTTTGTGAATTTCAACGACTGCCAAAAGTGAGTTGACCTTTCAACGTTTTTGGCCATAGCTCCCCCATTTAATTTGATATGCACACCGACACAATTTTGAATTTTGACCCCTGTGTGACCTTTGTTGACCCTTCCCCAAAATGCCCGGGATTTTCAACCGGGCAGCCCAAGTCAAAATTGTTCAGCATACATCAGGAAACTCAAAAACACTTTCAAACCTTTGTTTCCATGATTTGGTCACGCGACTTACAGGTTGGTCCTTGACTAAAAGCTGTTTTCAATCATCGAGTGTCTTCAATGCACCGCCGCTGCCTCGCCTGTATCAACGCAAATGGTGGTCACACCCAATATTGACATTGTTCATTGAGTTGTTACACCATCCCTTTCTGGGTTTGTCGATTTGTCTCCTGTTGCAAGGTATGTTTGTTGTCAATAAATTGGTTATGATAAAACATTGATCAGAGGAATGACCAAATGTATTGGTGTTAATTTCAATAACAGAACATTTACACCACTTTATATGAAGAAAATCTACTCTTTACCATTTGCATAATAGGTATTTGACAGGTATTATTATTTTGTCTCACGCATTAACGCTTTTGCATGCTGATACATGCCTATAAACAGAAAGGTGGAAAATAACCATGAGGTATTTACAGGCTGATCCCAGTGAGTGAGTATGGTTTTACGCCGCTTTTAGAAATATTCCAGCAATATCACGGCGGGGGACCAGAAGTGGGCTTCACGCATGAAGTGGATTCGAGATCTGGTCTTCGGCGTGACGAGCGAACGCTTTAACCACTAGGCTATCCCACCGCCTTGCTGATCCCGGAGCCACACAGGAAGGCTAGTCTGCTACCCCTACAGACACGTCTCATCATAAGGATACTATTGGGGAATTGGATTGGATTCACATCCAGACAGGAGCACATTGCTTTTAGTTCGTCATGTGTTCGAAGATGAAGATGTTTCACGTTCCCAAATTCTTTGACGCTCTTCTACCATGCATGAACCCCTTGTCTACTGGACCCTAAAGAACAAAGACAAGCACACTAAAAGCATAAACATGAAACAAACCCCCAAAATCATGCGAGGTTCAATTATTATTCATTTTTCTGATTTCGTCGCCATAGGGCTGATATAATGCCCATATGACGTCATTTTAACTCGCTCATTTGTCTGATTTATACACCAACGTTAGAATGTTAGAATAAAACGGAGAATGTGGTCTATATGGAATATAATGAAATGTTTGAAATGTTGTTAAATTACCTTCAAATAGATTGTGAATGGCAAAATAGTTTTGACGGTCAGCCTTTATTTTCCATATACATACAAACATATGGTGCCATATTGCTAACCAATTAATTTCATCTGGTGCCGTTCAAGTATACTACTCAAAGCAGGTATTTGATTCTATTTAAATCTATACTTGGCATATTATGAAAATCAGTGTAACAATCAAAGATGAAAAAATATCCCTATCGACAGTGGAGTAATATATAAACGATCAAATAGAAAAATATAAATTCTTTTGTTGTGTATTTTTGCTATTGCCATCTGTTTTTTCAATGTAAATTATGATCCATTGTCCGACGACGACTCATAATCTGCGTCGGTCCCCGAGTGCCACGCCCATCGCCAGGTCTCCAACACGTTCTGTTTGACAATGGGCTATGGATATGTCAAACGGTCCGTTGTTTATGACGATTGGGTAGCTCTTGTGTGACATAAACCTGCCGCTCTACCCTTCTCACCCAAAGGTTTCACGAGGAAGCTGAGCTGGGTTGCCCACTTCACACGGAGCACAACATACCACTTCTCCTTAGCTCTTCAAAGTTTGTTCCGTATCTAATCAAACATGGAATGCAGTAAACCCACAGTTGAATTAACGGTTGTCCAATCGTTAACCGGATTACAACTAACGGGGCCAGTCTTGCAAGGGTTGTGTTTATGGTTGTTGTTGTTTTTACGTCGTGATAACAGTTTTTCAAGTAAATACTCCAACTACCTGTTGATTGTACTACTCAGCTGTTTATAGATATAATCAGAGACGTCTTTCTATTTCAATGTACACTTGACATATTATAAGAATCAAATTTGTTTATCAAGGAAAGATAAAAAAATCAATATTAAAAGTGAAGTATAATTTGAGTTTATGTTTTTTGTATTACTTACGAGATTGTATGAACATTGTATGTACACTCTAGTTAATACATGTGGACACTGTTCAGATCAGCAACATGTGTGAACGGTTGCCATGTTCCTGCAGTTACCATGGTAACATCACAGACAAAACACACCAATAATGATATATTGTCCAGAAACATCAATTTAACTGATTATCTAACGTATTTGTATTTAAAGTATTTTATTTGTTTACGAACCCATGAAGATCCGGGATAGAATAGGTCTTCAGCAACCCATGTTTGCCGTAAAAGGCCACTATGCTTGTCGTAAGAGGCGACTAACGGGATCGGGTGGTCAGGATCGCTGACTTGATTGATGCATGTCGTCGATCTCAATTGCGTGGATCGATGCTCATGATATTAATCACTGGATTGTCTGGTCCAGACTCGATTATTTACAGACCGCCGTCATATAGCTGGAATATTGCTGAGTGCGGCGTTAAACAACAAACAAACATTCATATTTGTTCACAGACAAGAATGTACTTGTTAGTAGCATGTTTCTCCAGGATGAAAGAGAAGTACGTTTAATTGCTCTGTCTAAATAATAGTGTTTATTTGTTTACGGGCATGTAGAGCGTAAGAACCTGTAAGTAGCTGAAACTACTTGTGCGACACTTTACAGGCACTCTTTGGGCATGTCTCATTTCCTTCTGTGATACCCGTGAAGATTCCGGGGTAGAATAGGTCTTCAGCAACCCATGCTTGCAGTAAAAGGTGACTATGCTTGTCGTATGAGGCGACTAACGGGATCGGGTGGTCAGACTCGCTGACTTGGTTGATGCATGTCATCGATCCCAATTGCGTGGATCGATGCTCATGATATCAATCACTGGATTGTCTGGTCCAGACTCGATTATTTACAGACCGCCGTCATATAGCTGGAATATTGCTGAGTGCGGCGTTAAACAGCAAACCAACCAACCAACCAACCAATACTTCTGTGACTGCGTCTCTTCAACCTGGTTTGAACTGAACGTACAGATTGCCTTTCTTGTCAGACAACAGAATGTTTTCATTACATTTCACAACTTCAGTGATTTGGTGTCGTCGTGGCGGGGAGAGCAGAAATGTTTTATCACGCATTGTACCCATGTTGGGAATCGAACTCGAGCCTTCGGCATTACGAACGATCACGCTACCCACTTGGTTACAACTTGGACACCAAGGATACAGATATTTCGAATCACCTTCATTGCAATTTTCTCCAGGATGACAGAGGAGGTACAGTGTTTTGTCTAAATACCAGTTTGTAGAAACTGCCAAAATTCAAATCTCTATTTGTCCCACAGCCTATACCATAACTGCCCGGTCGAGCGAGCATGGTTGTTTTTTTCTAAGCCCGGTCGTATAGCTAATACGCAACACTTTCATGCCCGTCGTATCTTGTTTTGCTTGTGTTATCGTCATGCACCCATCGATCGTCGCTTGGTTAATATATCCTCCAAGTATTATACGTCGTAAAACATTCAAAAGTCATTGTTCAGTCTGAAATTGGTCACGATAATAACGTTCAGAGCTGCACACTGCTAAAGCCTGTTTTTGATCATGTAGACACAGGGATTTATGAACACGAGGTCCACGGCGGATGCCTGACATTATTGCCTGTGGTATATCTACCTTTCATTGCCATGACCGTCTCTGACTCAGTTCTGTTTCATGGATAATAATTATTTAATGCGGGTTCACCAAAGACCGTAACGGCACTGACATGTTCAGCTTTATAATTGTATCTCTAATTTTATTTTTCTACTTTCAAGTTATCGATTGTCTTATATGATTTATACGTGCCTTTATACATATATACAGTCTGTTATTTCCCGTTTCCCGTTTTGATGTACAGCATGTCCTTCCTGAGGAGATGGGGTCAGGCACTCAATAATATATCCATTCGCAGATGAACACACACGCGCTCGCGACAGACTTTTGAATTGACTAACTAACAAACTGAACCAGCCATGTTGAATGAACAGTGATATAATGATGGGTATTTTCCTTATGCTTAATTTATTGTGGCGAACACCTGGTGTCATCACTGATTTTCGCCCAAAGGAATCTGTTAAACACCCAATGGAATCTGTTTAACACCCAATGGAATCTGTTTTTCGCCCAATGGAATCTGTTTTACACCCAATGGAATCTGTTGTACACCCAATGGAATCTGATTTACACTCAATGGAATCTGTTTAACACCAAACCGAATCTGATTTACGCCCAGTGGAATCTGTTTTACACCAAATGGAATCTGTTTCTGCAGATAATCGAGACTGGTTATTGTCTGGCGTTGACGTTTTATATTTACAGTTATTGCCAATATTTACTTGATGGCAATAACCACTCGTGTCTACGAACCCTTATACGAAGCATATTTTCGATATGGGTACGAAAGATGTTATTATAGAATTGGTTTTCAGGCGAATTGCAATGTGTTTTTTTTAATACTATCAACCCACTGTCTATCGTTAGGTAGCTTAAATATTGCTGACTGTGGCTTAAACAACATTATGTCGCGTAGTATACTTCACAGGGAGCTGAGAATGAAAATTGAGTGCATACTGATCTATTGACCTGGGTAGCACTTCAGGCTCTGTATTTGTCGCATTATAAATACGCAGAGGCATATTTATTATAATTTTAATTATCAGCAACCCACTGTGCATGGTGGAGTATTGTTGACTATGGCTTTAAACAACATTCACTCACGTGCTATACTGCCCAGGGAGCTGATAATAAAAATCACGTGCATAGTGATCCATTTACCGGGGTAATAATGTAGCACTTTAAGCATGTTTTAGGGTGTGGATTTGGTGCATTATGAATATGCACATTAGTCTCATTTTAATATCAGCAACCCACTGTTCACTGTGAATACTGGAATACTGCTGACGGCGGTGTAAAACAACATCCTCGCACGCGTACAATCAACATCATTACGAAACTAAGTAGGTGGCCCTGAACGCATAATATTGAACAAGGTTGTAAAGATCAAACATTTGACTACGCTTTTATTCGACAAGTACCCGTTTTGCTTGAAACGATACATAAAATATATGGGTCACGTCCGTACTATGCTGTTGGCACTGCCATACAATTTATGATACATAAGTAGGATATTAATGATAGCAATAATAACGTCGTGGTGACTGCAAGACATTGACCAACATTGTGGTTACATAGACAGGACATTGTATGATGTAGGGATACATGCCCCCATGCAGAACCTCGTTAATCCAGACTCGATCTACATTGAAGCGATACGGGTCTAACACATACTGTTACATTATTACATATATGACTCTCCAGGAGAACAAGGGACCTTATGGGTGCTATGATACAGTTGTGCTATGACGTCATAAAGACGTTTGAAGTCAACATACTTCAGTCAAGATCGCCTTGTGTGCGGACTGTACAAACATATCTTATTTATCGTTAGTTCATGATGTAATACAAACATTATTTCAAAACCTTCCTGAAAATGTCTAATTTCATTTCATCTGACATGTCCAAAAACTGCAATTATTACTTGAACAGTTATAAGTTGGAAAATGAGTCCAAATGTTTACATGTATCTCTGTAATAGATAAGAGTTAAAGCTTGTGAAGTGTATTTCTGTGTTCCGAAGATATCATTTTTAAATATAATAAAAAGTAGAAATGTGATTTTTTACCCTTAAGATCCCTTATCTCATTACTGGTCACAGATTTTGTTTGAATTGCCTTAGTTGAGACAATGATGTTTGCTTGATCCGACGAGATGAACAAGTCTTTCTCAGAACGTTGATTCTGTGTTGTTATATTTGATTGTGAAAACATGGCAACATTATGGCGGCGAATCTAAATAAACCCTTACTAATGATAATGTTTACTTATATATGTGTGTTTGTTGAGGTACATTATAGTATGACATCATCAACGCAGTATGACGAGACGTGTTCATGGGTACAATGAATACATTGAACACTTACCGAGTCATGCATGGTAACGCGAGACACTAGTACGTTACATCATGAAATAACACATACACATTCGAACATAGACATGACAGTTCTACTGCCCGTTTCACCTCGTCGTTGGATCATTCTACTGTTTCTTCTGAACACAAGCATCATGGCACTCCGTCTTGTCTACCCTTTCCAACCAGGCGCATCACTGTCTCTTTGTCTAGTTCCACTCTACCCACTTTCCTGACGAATTTAGAAGTCGGCTCAAAAATTGGTCTGGAGTTCTTTGACGAAAGAAGGGATATTGAATGATGTTGAATGTCGTTAATGTCATTCTCCGAACAACTAACGTCATTTTCATAACCGTTGTGAATGCCATCCTCGTGTCCAGATGCTTCAGCAGCATGGGGTGGTTTGGGCGACTGTGTATCACCGAGGCCTTTCTTCTCTTTATCCCCTGTCTTTACAACGCAGGCACCTTTCTCTCCGTTGATGCTCTGACCCGGACTTTGAGAGTCCCCCCGGGCGTTAGGAGTCAGATATCCATCTAACTGTTTAACGCCATGAAGATGTTTCTTTCCCGGATTTGGAAATTCAGCCTCCTGAATCCTTCCACGATTCTTTGAAGAACCATGAGTTTTACCCTGTTGCCTAGGAAAGCTAGGCGAGGCTGTCTCTTGTGTAGGAGATGTTGGTACCAACGATGGCGTTCGTCTACTCTTCCTCAAGGCTGCGAGTTCATCCCGCACTTCCAGCTTCATCAAGTTCATCTTCACCATCCTGCTGTGTTCCTGCTTGTCAAGGCTTCCTAGCCTCTGCTCCTTCTGACCTTCAGACCACTTTGTGAGACGTTCAATACGTCCCCCCTCACATTTGCTCATCCACACTCCCTGGAGGAACCTCCCTCCCGAACCCGATGGTCCAGAGGATGCATTAGAACGTTTAGATTCCATTGCAGCTTTCAGATTATTTAATTGTGCACAGTACAACGAACAGACTCGTTTTGAATTAGAGGGAAAATCCTCATATAATAGAACCGATCAGAATGCAAGCAACAGCATATGTATCCGAATATCCGTTCAAACATACTTCCAGTTGAGTGTGAAAAACAAACGAATATATTTGGCGTCAATGATAAACCCACACCAGAATTCCAAACCGCCTAGACAAGTGCGAAGCACCTGAAACTGTACGATGTTTCCCCTCGCGACGTTCAATGAAGAATGTGTGACCCCAACGTGAATGAAGTCTCAGCTAGAGCGACGGTAAGAAAAACAATTTCAAAACAAAGGTCATATATAACATCAGCAGTAAGACACTCTCTTGGGGTGGCAGGATAATCCGACAAGAGGCTCCTAAATTTGAAAGCTTTAAAAATCAAACAGCAGTGTGGGTCAGATGTCCCCCACAACCTTGGAGGGGAATGTCAACAGGAGACACGCCGGGAGGGTAAGTGGATACCCTGATGACTGAGACGGACCGGGTCCTGGTCGAAACCAGCTAAGAGGGATTAAATAAACTATCACATCTGATAGGTGCAGAATAAATTAACCCCATGATCTTAGGATAGAAGTAAAAGCGAAATGTTTGGGGCTTGAGCCAGGATAAGACTTGGTAAACACGGTTGATCGATAATGCGGTGTTGGAGAAAATACAATGCTCGAGGTGAAAATAGGAAAATATTTGTGTCGGGGTATTGGAAGTGACTTGTTGACGCTCGTTGATTAAATAATATTGCCGTGAAGTGCCTGCATTGTTATCGCGGGTAGCGACAGAGCATTTTATTGGTTTCCGATAATAAATATTACTGATAAAGTGTGATCTAAACATGTACTTGGACGCCCTGATAATCAGAATAAAGTTGTAACCTGTATTTGTTACTGCATGTAAATTAGTACTTGAGTGTAAGGACAGGTCAGTAAAGGCAGTATCGCGCTTTACAGTCGGTGAAATGATATGTGAAGTGATAGAGTTGCATCCTGTTCGCATATTTAGAAGATATTTTATATGTCGAGTGAACTATCAGGTTTTTCTCATCGAGTGACGGGAGAAAAGGAGATATACTGGCGTTGTCACGAGTGAACATATCTCCTTTCCCCCCATCACGAGATGAGGGAAACATGATATTTCACGAGACACATGGGATATCCTATTTATTATATACTTTTGTGTAGTTGCCTATCCGAGGGGTAAATTGTTTCGTTACAGTTGATGTAAGACCTAGAAACGTAAATTCTCCCAACCTAACACACTGGGACGGTTCACCACCTATTGTATTTGCGACTGAAAAAGTAGTTTCATGTTTGCAAAATCGTTAAAAATATAAACAGAAGTGATGGTCACGAAAATTCAGTATCATACATACAGATATGATTATATACAAAATCATTTATAACAAAACATATTCTTGAAAACTACGAGACAGCTGTTGAAAGTGAAAGAATAGACGCTGGTCAGGTAACCAAAATAGCGCTTTGCGAAACCAACAGTCTCGAGCTAAAAGAGACATTTACGACTAATAACGAAACATTTTCATTGGGAAAATCAAGCGATATGAAGCGATATTAACTCCAGAAATACCCATCTGTAATTATTATGCCTTGTCAATGTCAAAAGTCAACAGGTTGTGTACGGGCCAGACACTTACGATAAAGGGAGGCAATTTGAGGGAAGGTGCAGGGTGCGGGGTGCAGGATGACAATAGTTCCATCACTGTCTTATGTTCATAGCAGTGAAATATCAAGTGTTATGTTCAATGCTTTGAAGTATGAAATAAACTTGAATATCTGGTTGTATTCCTGTACCCTACACTCTGCATTCTTCACCCCACAACCCGCATCCTGCATCCCGTACCCCGCATCCTGCACCCCACACCCTGCACCCACACCCCGCATCCTGCAGCCCGTACCCCGCATCCTGCACCCCACACCCTGCACCCACACCCCGCATTCTGCACCCCACACCCCGTATCCTGCAACCCGCACCCCGCATTTTGCACCAACATCCTGCACCCATATCCCGAATTCCGCAACCTGCATCCCACATCCTGCACCCCGCATCCTGCATTCCCACAACCGCATTCTGCACCCTACACCCTACTCCCAACACCCCGCATCCTACACCCCGTACCCCGCATCCTGCCCCTTACCCCGCATCCTGCACCCCACACCCCGAATTCCGCAACCTGCACCTCACATCCCACAACCCAACAACACGCATCCTTCACCCCGCACTCCACACCCCGCATCCTTCCCCCCACAACCCGCATCCTGCATCACGCATCCTGCAACCCACACCCTGCATCCTTCACCCCAAAAGCCGCATCCTGCAACCCACACCCCGCATCCTGCACCCCACACCCTACAACCCGCACCCGCACCCTGTACCCTGCAACCCGCATCCTTCACCCAAACAACCCGCATCCTTCACCCCACACCCCGCATCCTTCACTCCACAACCGGCGTCCAGCAACCCACAACCCGCATCCTGCACCCCACACCCCGCATCCTTCACTCCACAACCCACAACCCGCATCCTGCACCCCAAAATCCGCATCCTGCAACCCACACCCCGCATCCTGCACCCCACACCCTATACCCCGCACCCGCACCCTGCACCCTACAACCCGCATCCTTCACCCAAACAACCCGCATCCTTCACCCCACACCCCGCATCCTTCACTCCACAACCCGCATCCTGCAACCCACAACCCGCATCATGCACCCAACACCCCGCATACTGCAGGTTGAGACTAGAAATACAATGTCACGTTATCCTCTTTGATATCAGTTCTGCTACACTAAAATTTAATCCAAACGTCGACCGACAGTTGTGCTCAACTAAGGAAGACAACTCGCAAGCGGACAGCACCGTCTGACTAATGATGTTTCCAATGATGTAGTTAGGAGCTGAATAATTACATTTCTGAATCACTGGCTCCAATCAATGGACATTGAACCCAGTCCTTAATTAAAGGATTTATTTAATACCAATACTTGTGTCCAAGACAAGGTGTCATTGTACACTCAACTATTAGGCTCCATTCACTGCAGTAGATCGCATGATGGGCCTTCATTGAAGCATAACCACAAATCTAAATTCGACCGAGGTCAATGCCTCTGCTTGCAAATAGAGTTGTGACAAACGGTATATTGAGGCATGACAGTCGCAGTGAATGTCCACATTGCATAAGTCTATAGGTTGGTACATAAGTAGAGATTTGTCGGGGGAAGTAATATATAACCTTTACTTTACTCTCAGTATGAACTCAGTTGACATGTCTAGGGTATCTCAAGTAGCAATAACAGCCTTGATGTAGGACCAGGGTGGCTTTCCTGTTGGCAAACAGCAATCGATACGGTTTAGTCTTGTTTTGCTTATGTTTCCCTACTTAAATGCTTCACAGAATATGAAATGAAACCAGGGGATCTAATAACTTATGGACTCAATCAAGCGTCAACGCTATATGCGCGACTGTGATCATGTGCTGCATGTCACTAGCAGGTGCTCGTATAGTACAACTAGAGACTGGTTCATGCTTTTTGTCAAATACGATGTATATCTCATCGAGTGAAGTCTAAAAGTCATAGGACCGCCTCCGGGGTCTAGTGGTAGAGCGTCCGCCCGGAGAGTGGAAGGTCTGGGGTTCGATCCCAGGCTGTGTCATACCAAAAGACGTTAAAACACGGTACTGGTTGTTACCTAGCTGTCTGTCGCTCGGCATTTAGGGGGTAAAACAAGGACCGGTCGTCTCGGAGTAAGTATACTGTGTCTGAGTCAGCCACACACACACGTGGACGCACGTCGTTGTATAAGTGCAATAATCTTGGACGCGACTTAAACCCCATTTCACCTCACCTCGTCGTTGGTGTTATTACTTTAGTCACAGATGTAAGAAAGTTTAAACGAACACGCGCAATAATTTGCAGATTTTCGTCTCCCCGTATATTTTGTATTCTATGTGATAGTGACTTCACAAGTACAGAGCTCCAGCTATGACACTGTATGTGATAGTGGCTTCACAAGCACAGAGCTCCAGCTATGACACTGTATGTGAAAGTGACTTCACAAGCACAGAGGTCGAACTATGTCACTAGTACTGTATGTGATAGTGACTTCACAAGTACAGAGCTCCAGCTATGACACTGTATGTGAAAGTGACTTCACAAGTACAGATGCCCAGCTATGACACTGTATGTGATAGTGACTTCACAAGCACAGAGCTCCAGCTATGACACTGTATGTGAAAGTGACTTCACAAGTTCAGAGCTCCAGCTATGACACTGTATGTGATAGTGACTTCAAAAGAACAGAGCTCCAGCTGTGACACTGTATGTGATAGTGACTTCACAAGTACGGAGCTCCAGCTATGACACTGTATGTGATAGTGACTTCAGAAGTACAATGCTCCAACTATGACACTGTATGTGATAGTGACTTCACAAGTACAGAGGCCCAGCTATGACACTGTATGTGATAATGACTTCACAAGTACAGAGGCCCAGCTATGACACTGTATGTGATAATGACTTCACAAGTACAGAGCTCCAGCTATGACACTGTATGTGATAGTGACTTCACAAGTACAGAGGCCCAGCTATGACACTGTATGTGATAATGACTTCACAAGTACAGAGCTCCAGCTATGACACTGTATGTGATAGTGACTTCACAAGTACAGAGGCCCAGCTATGACACTGTATGTGATAATGACTTCACAAGCACAGAGCTCCAGCTATGACACTGTATGTGAAAGTGACTTCACAAGTTCAGAGCTCCAGCTATGACACTGTATGTGATAGTGACTTCAAAAGTACAGAGCTCCAGCTGTGACACTGTATGTGTTAGTGACTTCAGAAGTACGGAGCTCCAGCTATGACACTGTATGTGATAGTGACTTCAGAAGTACAATGCTCCAACTATGACACTGTATGTGATAGTGACTTCACAAGTACAGAGCTCCAGCTATGACACTGTATGTGATGGTGACTTCACAACCACAGAGCTCCTGCTATGATACTGTATGTGATGGTGACTTCACAACCACAGAGCTCCAGCTATGACACTGTATGTGATAGTGACTTCACAAGTACAGAGCTCCAGCTATGACACTGTATGTGAAAGTGACTTCACAAGTATAGAGCTCCAGCTATGACACTGTATGTGAAAGTGACTTCACAAGTATAGAGCTCCAGCTATGACACTGTATGTGATAGTGACTTCACAAACACAAACTTTAGGAATGACACCGTTTGTGATAGTGATGTTTGAGATTTCCTCAAAGAAACCACATTGTCCCAGATCAGGCTTAAAATACATATTTTTGGTTCAGACTGTTCAAAACAAAGAAGTCTGCCACACAAAAATACATTTTTGAAAGATGATTTGAACAAAACATATTTAGACTTTAAAAAATAGATAGTTTTGCAACTGTATTGGAATTAAATCACATAAAAAAATCCATGTTTCAGGCATACAGTTCTTTGGGACATGTTATTATTTCCCGTCATCCAATGATCCGTCTTACAGTGATTTATGTTCGCAGCTCTCCCTGCATGTATAAGCACAGTCGTGTTCGACCATGACAAATACCTATGAAAGGGGATCATTAGCTAAACATCTACGCCTGTGGTAGCGGCAAGGGGTCTCTAGCTGACAGAGTCGGTTCATTAAACCATAATACCTTTATCCATTATGAATGGATAGCTTTGTAAATGTACCTCCTTAATATTTCAGTGGGCACAGTAACCCTGCAGAACCAGTGGCCAATGGAATACCGATCTCTGAGTCACCGTCTTGAGATACCTACCTTCATTGTGTATGGGCGAATGAATGGAGTTTTTTACCGTCACGGGTTGACGACGACTGTGTGTGATTGGTATGTTTTGTTTACAATGTGATTGTATATAGTATATCAGAGTATGTATAGTTATACACTTTATTGTATATTGCTTTTATTTCAGGACTTTGAGGCCACAGGCCCTTTGTACATAATAGCATGGTCACGGTCGTAGTGACCATGTGCAGGCTGGTATATTATTCTTTGTATAATTACAGTGTACGACTATGGAATATAGATGGATAAAGTCCTCGTGTTCCCAGTCGAGATTTCGAGTGTTTAGTTTTCCCATGTTTAACTACTTACTATTTTAGTCTCGGGGTGGACTCGTACATGGGCTTTTAGCAGAGACTTTCGCGAACACCTGGTGTCATTGCTATTTGATAGTGATTTATAAACACATGTTTGTGATATAGTCGGAATCGTACAATCGTGCATAAGATATATCTTATGAAGATGGAAAGGGTTTTGTCGCATTATTATTATAATAAAATTATTATATTAAAATACAAAAATTGCAGCAAAGAGTTTTGGGTTGATCCTGGCAGTGTGAGGTTGGTTAGGCTTATCATCAGCTCAAGGTCCACTCTTCACGCAGTCCAGACAGCGAATGGGACTTCTACTAGGAAGCGCTGCCTAGTTAAACCCACCCAGAACTTTTCGGAAAACGCGAAGACTCCCCAACACTGCAGCCTTCTGCATTACCCAGATTGTCAGAAGGGCTGTATTCTTGGTAGCAAACCCAGGTACTCTCACAAAGTCAGCCAACAGCTTGGGAGGTACCAAACCTAAGGCACCAAGAACAATGGGGAGTCGGACAACTTGGTACTTAGGATGCAAAAGTAACATTTCAAAAGCAAGGTCCGCATATTTGCCATGTTTTTCCTGAATCTTGTCAAGCACATTAGTGTCAATAGGGAAAGAAAATTCAATAATATAAATGATTTCTTTGGATTTATCAAACAGGACAGGATCAGGTTTTTTGTCTTGGATACGTCTGAGACTGTAAACGGGCCTATTCCAAAGAATTTTGTATTTATCATTTTCAATGACGCCCTCTTCATATTCTGGTTCGTACAATGGATGGACCCCTGTGTCAAAACCACAAGCATGGCGAAGCTTTTAACAACATTCCATCAATATCACGGCGGGGGACATCAGAGATGGGCTTCACACATTGTACCCACGCCAGGAATCGGACTCGGGTCTTCGGCGTAACGAGCGAACGTGTTAACTACTGGGCTACCCGACTGCCCCATCAGCAGTATAATATCAGATATAATATCCTCTGATGGTTGGAGTTCGAGTCCCAAAATCGACCTCACTATGATCCTCTGTTTCTCAGCACCATATGGGGCGCACGGGTGGCCTAGTCATCTAAGGCGCCGCGATTCGCTGTGCAGCGGTGCGTCCCTTGGGCACTCCAGAAACCTATGATTGTGGGTTCGAATCCCGGTTCGCCCCGATTATGTTTCTAGGTTTGTCAGCACCATACCCGTGCTCGTGGGTTTCACCGAAGTGGTAAAGGTCTGAGACCTGCATCACTTCGGGCTTTCCTCCCACATTAAGCTGACACGCCGCGATATAACTGGAATACTGTTAAAAGCGGCGTTAAACCCAACTCACTCACTCACTCACTCAGCACCATATGAAAGTGATAAGCCGTGATAAGCCGGGGTAAAGAAAGTATCAGCCATGTTTGATGGTGGAAAAATGGTTATTCGATGCTGATGTTTTGTTTGTTTGCTTGTTTGTCAGCAATATTCCAGCTATATGACGGCGGTCTGTAAAATAATCGAGTCTGGACCAGACAATCCAGTGATTAATATCATGAGCATCGATCCACGCAATTGGGATCGATGACATGCATCAACCATGTCAGCGAGCCTGAGCACCCGATCCCGTTAGTCGCCTTTTACGACAAGCATAGTCGCCTTTTACTGCATGCATGGGTTGCTGAAGACCTATTCTACCCCGGAATCTTCACGGGTCTCGATGCTGATGTAGTTGGGCTGGTAACAATATACCGCATCTCAGTTGTGTTTTGGACCTTAAGGGTGCAGTGTTTAGGCATTTTCAGCCTAGTAATTTTGTATTTTGTTGGGTCAGATCCAATTTGCATGTGTATACTTTCTTTTGTCAACAAGTTTTGATACACTGTTCAAAGCGACGTTAAACCGAAAACTTGCATGCAGTTTACCATGTTTTTAAATGGTGTCCTCCTGTTCTTACAGCTTGTTTAAAATATTAAACTTTTTCTTCAGACCCGTGACGAGTCACAATTGGTCTTTAACAGCCCAAGCTTGTCGTAAGAGGCGACTAATGGGATCAGGTGGTCAGGTTCGCTGACTTGGTTGATGCATGTCATCGATCCCAATTGCGTGGATCGATTCTCATGATGTCAATCACTTGATTGTCAGGTCCAGACTCGATATTAACGGACTACCGTCACATAGCTGGAATAGTGTACGACGTTAAACAACAAACAAGCAAACAAACTAACCTGTTCCCCCAACGAGTGACCACGTCCCTCGTGAACAATCATACAACCATCTATAGGCTTACCAATAGGGGGCATGGGTGGCCTAGTCGCCTAAGGCGTCGCGATTCGCTGTGCAGAGTGGCGTCCCTTGGGTACGCCAGAAACCTATGGTTGTGGGTTCGAATCCCGGTTCGCCCTGATTATGGTTCTAGGTTTGTCAGCACCATACCCGTGCTCGTGGGTTTCACCGAAGTGGTAAACGTCTGAGACCTGCATCACTTCGGGATTTCCTTCCAGATTAAGCTGACTCGCCGTGATATAACTGGAATACTGTTAAAAGCGACGTTAAACCAAACTAACTCACTCACTCACTGTTATGAAGACACTGCTACTTGTTTGCTTTCTTTGCAATAGAAATGTATTGTTGTTAATGTCATTAAATTAAATGGGGGACGGTAGGGTAGCCTAGAGATTAAATTGTTGGATTGTCACTCCGAAGGCCTGGGTTTAATTCCCCACATGGGTACAACGTGGAAGCCCAGTTCTGGTGTCCCCATCCCGTGATATTTCAGAAAATATTCCTACAAGCGACGTAAAACGCCATTCACTCACTCACTGAATTAAATGCCTCATGAGTCCAAGCCTTAGTCTGGTTCTGTTATATTGTACAAGGAACCACAGCAACCTGTGCAGAGTCGTGTGCCTTAACCGTGCAATGATCTACTGCCTGCGTTACTCCGAGCGTTCGTCACACATAAAGCTGACCAAACTGGTATTCAAAGACAGCATTTTCCACGTATAATCTAAGTATTTAACACAGTGATCCAATGGATATTAATAAACATCAACTTTCCTAGTAAGTAAATGAGTCCAGGCCATCCAAAACAGTGATTGATAACGTGAAAAACACACCACGTCTTACTGGCACGATGACACAACAATAGCCAAGGCATAGAGCCTAAGCATTTCAGCCGACCCTTTTATACCAATGAATAGTTCCTTCTTTTATCGATATATACAAATAGTAATATGTACCATGTCACATCTCTTTCATATTAGGCGGTCGGGTAGCCTAGTGGTTAAAGCGTTCGCTCATCACGTCGAACACCCGGGTTCGATTCCCGACATGGGTACGATGTGTGAAGCCCATTTCTTGTGTCCCCCGCCGTGATATTGCTGGAATATTGCTAAAGGCGGCGTAAAACTATACTTACTCACTCTTTCAAATTAATTTTGAAAATATCTGTTCCCCATGATTTGTTAACATTAAAAGGTCCCCATGATTTGTTAACAGTAAAGGAAACGTCGAAACCAAAATAGAATGTAATCACGTTTGTGTATTTTTACTTTGTTTATAAGACCATGCAATAGGATAAATCCACTTACTCGGATAGATAAGTGCACGGTGCAACGAGCCATGACCTGAAGAGTACTAGAGAATGTTGGATAAGTAACGTCAAAGTGTGATTAGACTTACTCCTTGTTACTTACGTAAGTGATACTTTAACCATCCTTTGTCGCCCCGCTGCTGCTAGGTGACAGGGTAATCTCGCCCGTTGCTAATACCTGGACATGTCACGCGAGGGATATTTGTAGGTACTGGACCTTAATCCCAAATAGGGCGGTGAGGTAGCCTTGTGGTTAAAGCGTTGGCTCGTCACGGGTTCGATTCCCCACATGGGTAAAATGTAAGGTGTCCGGTGTCGCCCGCCGTGATATTGCTGGAATATTACTATAAGCGGCATCACCTTTCAATAAATATTCATGTACATGTCCGCTGTGGCCATCCTGATTTCTTCGCATTATGACCTCTTCCAATCCGGACTGACATCCCAAGTAAGAGTAACCGATATCTTGCTTTATTGCATGTATTTATTTCTTTATGGTGTCCCACTTCGTTTGCATTAGATCTCTGATGTAACATCTTATCATAGGTTGAAAATCAGTGTATGGAATGAGACGTAGTTTGACAGATTCGTTGAGTGCTGCTTTACCTGCAGCATCAGCCATTGTGTTCACTTAATACTTAATGGGATATTAAATTTCTATTTACATACACAAGAAATCACTTTTAATGTCAGCTGGGAATTCAAACTCTCTTTACTTGTCCTTGTACAGCATGAATAATCAATCATCTGAAGTTTTAAATTCAATCAGATGAGGTATTCAAGATGGGTTACTCAAGACTTAAATTTTCATTATTTTGAATTGTTTATTGGGTGTTATGTATTTGCATGAATTCATTGTCACTTTTTGATGTGACCAAAACCAAATCAGACAGGCTTTTCAGGCCAGTTAGTTCAGCTTCAATTCATCATGATTTCACTGACTGTCAATAATTCGCATGATCGTATCCGTTTTTTCACAAAATCAGCAGAAAATGCCATCCTTTTGCCGAGGTGATTTTTTCCGTAGAATCTCCAGTTTATGTGACAAAAATATGGCCAGGGTAAGATTGTTGTTACTTTTTTCTGAAAGAAACTAATAACTATGACTACCCCTTTTGTGATCTTAAGGTTGCTTCCAAATTCAATGAGCAAGAGCGTCCACTAGCCTTTTTATAAAAGTCTTTTTTCCACCCTAGCCACATCAAGCCCACTTTCCTGTGCTAAATATGATTGGACTATCGCACATATCGATAGTCCAATCGGAGAACGTTTCACAGGATCAACATCCACGACTTCCTGTCTTTGTTGACACGAATATGTCTTTTTCAACTTTTAAACTTGTGACAGTCGGTTCTTTTTTAGACAGACGAACTGACCACTTATCGTTTATGGTCAAATGCCCCTTTACAACTGTTCAATAACACAGAATGGCGCGTGTTTGCACAAGTAATATATGCACACAAAATACCTGTAAATAACAAGTAAGTACAAATTGGCTCTGATTAAATGTAAATGATAAGTTTTCACAAATCATACAATTATCATCCTCAAACCGATCTAGACAAACGCATCAAGCAACTATACCGACCTCACCCCCGATCCCACCTAAATGCATTTTGTGTGACATTTAACGGATTCATGTAATGAATCGGCGGAAAGCAGTGAAATGTTCACTGGTCACTGATGTAGACATGGCACGCCAAATAAATATAGGCTACACAGTATTAGCGACGAAACCCTTGCCATATTCAAAAGAAACCTCAGCCAAAAGCAGTGTCGACTGTAAGATCCCACTATATCAAGTGCAACTGTTTATTGATCAAATAGGCATGCGCCTTTTTTAGGCATTTTGTTCATATTTCACGTGTAGATAGACGTGCAATGGTCATGTGGTTTGGACCTGGATATGTTGTAGTGAATTTCACGTTTGTGATATGCATTTTGCCTTGACTGCATTTCGGCAACTGCAACAAGTTTTGGACCACTAAATCACATTACATTTATGATTTGAGTATCGCTCTGTGTAACATTTTGACATTTTGACACTTTATTTTCTTGAACTGGCTGATACAGTGGTTTTCGGTTTTCAAGAATCTAAATATGTATCCTTGTAAAATGCATTGATCCTATAAAGCAGCTTGCGATAGTCCACTTTTGAGATCCCTGTAAGTATTTATTGAATTCAGTGATCATGGCCGGCTGCAAAGATTTCTGTAATTGGTATGAAATATGCCAGCGGAATAGGCTTTCTTTAAGTATACATATAATACGGAGCAGCTTTAGGTGAAACCATGCGTCGGCATAAAATATATAATACTTCCTGATTGATTACAACTTTGAAAATATTTTTAACATATTCAAAGTCCAATCGGTGTTTTATTAAACAAATTATTGCATATTACTTTCAGACTCGTGACCATCTATGAAATGATAGGAAAGGCCACCGAGTCAGAAGACGCTTATAATGAACAGCAGCGTGTGTGATGATTGTAATGAAGCCGGATTTACTCCCCATATTAAGCTCGTGCTAACAGTCGCCACTGTATTTATCCCGGGCCTTCTATTTCACTGTGTTGCAAGAGCTCTTCTTGCAAAGGACATCAAGAAAAACCCGAACCTTGTGAAAAAGCTTCTTGGAGCCCTCTGCGTAGTTGATGTTCTGGGTATCTGTTCATCCACTGCTTATCATGTTGTGAATGTTTTCATCCCCGAACCAAGTTACTCTGCTTGTGTAGCTATCGGCTTCTTTAACGGGTTTCTGTCTCAAGCGTCTAATGCCTTGACGACTATCATGGCGGTGGAGAGATGTTTCGCCTTCAGTGTCACCTACTGGTACATTGTTAATATCCACAGCTGGAAGCTAAAGGTTCCTATTCCCTTCATCGTGATTTGTCTTATCGTTGTCAACATGCTTCCAGCTTTTGGCTTTGGACTGGTCATGGATCCCGAAAAACCCAAGCTCTGCAAAATGTTACCTTCTGTTCCCATTTCGCCCTCTTCGCGACTTAGTGTCTATACCATCGTTTATGCTTCAGTTGGTCTCATGTTTGTTGCTGTTAACATCGTGTGTAACATAGTCGTAATTGCTTCCCTGTTCAGAATGGTTCACAAACGCGCGCCCCCCAAGCAGAATTCGATACTAGCAGAGTACAAGATGACCATAATGCTGCTCCTCCTTTCGGTGAACTTCCTCATTTCCTGGATACCTTTCTATGTAAGTATACACACACGGAAGTATATGTCTTACGATTAAGTGAGTCTCGTTCTTAGATCCAAGGTGTAACGAGGAATATAATCCAAGTACATTCAAGTAGTTGTGTACATCGGTTCAGAACCGCTCCTGGCTTCTGATTGGTCGAGAGGATCACGTGACCTCTGCGACGTCACATCCGGTCAGGTGACCTGCGCATGCGCTCAGGGCATGCTGGGAGTTGCACGCGCATCCAAGATGACGTCTCATCCGTTTCCGGTGTCGCGCGCATCCAAGATGGCGTCGCCTCCGTTTCCGATGTCGTGCGCCTCGAAGATGGCGTCGCCTCCGTTTTCCGGTGGCGCGCGCGCGCACCTCCAAGAGGGCGTCGCTTCCATGTCCGGTGGTGCGCGCACCTTCAAGAGGGCGTCGCCTCCGTTTTCCGGGGGAGGAGCAGGAGGAGGTGGAGGGAAGGGGTAAAAAACCCAGAGAAGCGGTCGTAAAAGAAGAACACGATCGACATAGTTGGTGTGGGTGTGGTGGTTCTAAACATAGACAAGGCGACGGTGGTGAAGGGAGGAGGGAGGGTGGTGGTGGTAAAGGGAGGGAGGGAGGGAGGAGGTGGGAGGGGAGTCGGGTTCTTTGTTTTGTTATGTTTTGGTGGGTGCGTGGCGATGGCATGTGGAGATGATAGCTCACTGAGACGAGCTTATCATACACAGTCGACGACTCTGCCACTTTGTTGCTAGGTTGACGTCATATCGGCGAAGGATCTTGCAACAACATTCCACAAATCATGTCATCGGGTATGGTGATGTGTTTGTCAACTTTGAGGTGTAAGGTTTCGTTCCACAAGGCGACCGTGTATTGTAGCCCACTATGACAACCGTTCGTCCAAGTTAAAAGTCGGTGAGTGGCGAATTTAAAGGTGCTAAAGGTGTTGGCTGAATACTAAAGGTGAATCGACAGGCACAGACATGAACGTGATGTAAGTATATGCCTACGTACTGTCCTTCGTGTCTCCATGCAAACAGGGTGCCACGCGTGACGACAAACAGACGTTGACGTTGATCCATAGGGTGATTATTACTATGAATTATACCGAGGAGTTGGCTCTCGTGTAGGTTGACATGTGTACTTTCACGCGTGTCTTCATGTACACGTCATGTACTTCGTGTTGCCATGCAAACGCGGTGACACGCGTGACTACAAACACATGTTTATCCTTAGGATGATGACGTTGTCATTCGTTCATTTATGCCGAGGGGCTGGCACTCGTGTAGGTTGACATGCGTACTGTCACGCGTGTCTTCATGTACGCGTACTGTCAGTCGTGTCTCCATGCAAGCATGGTGCCACGCGTG
The DNA here is from genome assembly GCF_022045235.1 of Haliotis cracherodii. Classification (NCBI taxonomy): domain Eukaryota; kingdom Metazoa; phylum Mollusca; class Gastropoda; order Lepetellida; family Haliotidae; genus Haliotis; species Haliotis cracherodii. The sequence continues at coordinate 13,176,399 of NW_027266286.1, forward strand.
ACGACAAACACACGTTTATCCATAGGATGATGACGTTGTCAGTCGATCGTTCATTTATACCGAGGTGCTAGCACTCGTGTATGTAGACATGCGTACTGTCACGCGTGTCTCCATGCACACGTGATGTACTTCATGTCTTCAAACACACATAGTGTACTACGTCTATCCATGTAAACGTGATGTACTTTATGTCTTCATGCAAAACGTAGTGTCATGTGTGTGTCTTCAAACAGACGTTGATCCATAGGATTATGACGTTGTCACTCGTTTATTTATACCGAGGAGTTGGCTCTCGTGTAGGTCTACATGTACTTCGTGTCTCCATGCAAACTTGGTGTCATGCGTGTCTCCATGCAAGACGTGCCACGCGTGACTACAAACACGCTAGAAGTGTAGATCGAGATACATGCGTGACGTTTGCAAACGTGATGTACTTCGTGTCGCGATGCGAAAGTAGCGTCACGCGTGTCTTCATGCAAACGTGGTGTCACGCGTGTCTTCATGCAAACGTGGTGTCATGCGTGTCTTCAAACAGACGTTACTGATCGATAGACATACGTGGTGTTTGATTCCTGTCTCCAGGCAAACGTGATGCCACTCGTGTACACCACCATACATACATACATATTTATTTTATTTTATATTGAGACGTACCATGGTGGTGTCACGCATAGACGTGTACCTCCAAGAGGACTGGGGAGGGTGTGGGTTCTTTGTTTCTTGTTGTTGTTTTTGTTGACAAAGCAAAGGATGAAAAGCGTCCTTTCGGGTGAGATGGGTGGCCCTGAAAATGGCCGTTGGAAACAAACTGGAAACAAGCTGGACAAGGATTGTCTCCTTGATTACATTTCTTTCCTTGATCTCGATACTAGATAATAATACGGACCACCCCAACAGTCGGGTATGTCAATTCCGTGTTGAATAGTTCGTTGTAATGCTGCCATAGCCTCAGACTTGGTCTTAAACCAGTGTGGGCTCTGCATACATGAACGAATGACAACGTCATCAACCTAAGGATAAACATGTGTTTGTAGTCACGCATGTCACCGCGTTTGCATGGCAACACGAAGTACATGACGTGTACATGAAGACATGCGTGAAAGTACACATGTCAACCTACATGAGAGCCAACTCCTCGGTATAATTCATAGTAATAATCACCCTATGGATCAACGTCAACGTCTGTTTGTTGTCACGCGTGTCAACCTGTTTGCATGGAGACACGAATGACAGTACGTAGGCATATACTTACACCACGTTCATGTCTGTGCCTGTAGATTCACCTTTAGAATTCAGCCAACACCTTTAGCACCTTTAAATTCGCCACTCACCGACTTTTAACTTGGACGAACGGTTGTCATAGTGGGCTACAATACACGGTCGCCTTGTGGAACGAAACCTTACACCTCAAAGTTGACAAACACATCACCATACCCGATGACATGATTTGTGGAATGTTGTTGCAAGATCCTTCGCCGATATGACGTCAACCTAGCAACAAAGTGGCAGAGTCGTCGACTGTGTATGATAAGCTCGTCTCAGTGAGCTATCATCTCCACATGCCATCGCCACACACCCACCAAAACAAAACAAAACAAAGAACCCGACTCCCCTCCCACCTCCTCCCTCCCTCCCTCCCTTTACCACCACCACCCTCCCTCCTCCCTTCACCACCGTCGCCTTGTCTATGTTTAGAACCACCACACCCACACCAACCATGTCGATCGTGTTCACCTTTTACGACCGCTTCTCTGGGTTTTTTACCCCTTCCCTCCTCCTCCTCCTGCTCTTCCCCCGGAAAACGGAGGCGACGCCCTCTTGAAGGTGCGCGCACCACCGGACATGGAAGCGACGCCCTCTTGGAGGTGCGCGCGCGCGCCACCGGAAAACGGAGGCGACGCCATCTTTGAGGTGAGCACGACACCGGAAACGGATGAGACGCCATCTTGGAGGCGCGCGACACCGGAAACGGATGCGACGCCATCTTGGATGCGCGTGCAACTCCCAGCATGCCCCACGCGCATGCGCAGATCACCTGACCGGATGTGACGTCACAGAGGTCAGGTGATCCTCTCGACCATTCAAAAGCCAGGAGCGGTTCTGAACCGATGTACACAACTACTCATTCACATTCTAAATTTGAACTTTCTGGACATGAATTTTACGCTTATGATTCATTTCTATTTTGGCATATTTTAGAATCAATTTTTATATACTTCATCACATCGAGTGAGTGAGTGAGTGTGTGAGTGTGTGAGTGTAGTTTACGCCGCTTTGAGCAGTATGCTAGCAATATCACGGCGGGTGACACCAGAAATGGGCGTCACACATTGTGCCCATGTGGGGAATCGAACCCGGGTCTTCAACGCTTTAACCACTAGGCTACCCCACCACCCCCTTAAACACATTGAAAACGCATATTCGATTGTAATATTTAGGTAAATGTACACAGAAATCAAATTAAGGTGTTTAGGGTATTTAGGCCTGATGTATTCAAACACAACACTGTGTTGTCGTGCGGGTATTGGGGCATGAAGTATATCATATGCAACCTTTGAACTAGGATTCCTGAGAACTTAAGAACATGGGTTCGAACCGGGGTTTATGTTTGTTCACTCAGATTGTATACCTGGATTTGTCAGCACCATACTTTTGCTCACCAAAGTGGCCTGCATCGCTTCGGGCATTCCTCCCACATGATGTTGCCACGCCATGACATTTAACCGAAAGACTGTTCAATGCGACGTTAACCCCACCTTATTTGTTTTTGTTTTTGTTTTTTTCTCCAAGGTTTCCGTGTTTCTGAACTACTTTGGGAAACGCATACCTAAGACTGTGAGCTTTTGTGTACGTGTTCTGGCTGGGGTGAGCTATTCCACCGACCCACTGATCTATATTGCTGCTAGGAAGAGCTACAGGGATCGGATCAGGACCAGAATTTTGACAATCTGTGGAAATGACATATCTTCAGGGAGAACTGTTTCTGTGATAACTTAACGAGACAATGTCTTTACAGAATTACATTAAACAGGAAGCCGACTGTGTTGCATGTAGATTATTGTATGTATTCACGAAGGTAGGAGGATGTATTTCTATTCAAACCCATAAATGTCTGATGATGTTACAAAATTCGATAGATAGATAGACAGACAGACAGACAGACAGACAGACAGATAGATAGATAGACAGACAGACAGACAGACAGACGGACAGACAGATAGATAGATAGATAGACAGATAGATAGATAGATAGATAGATAGATAGACAGACAGACAGACAGACAGATAGATAGATAGACAGATAGACAGATAGATAGATAGATAGATAGACAGATAGACAGACAGATAGATAGATACATAGATAGATAGATAGATAGATAGATAGACAGACAGACAGACAGACAGACAGATAGATAGATAGATAGATAGATAGATAGATAGATAGATAGATAGATATCTTATCTTTGAATATATATTATATATTATATGCATAAGGTGTCATAGTTGTGGTACCGAAAGTAGAATACCCACCATACCAACAGTGTAAAAGATATCAAAGGTTTGAGACAAGACTAGAATCCTGAGAACAACAACAGTGTATAAGGAAATGATGAACCCAGAATGATGAACCCAGAATGACGAACCCTGAATGATGAACCCAGAATGATGAACCCAGAATGATGAACTCAGAATGATGAACCCAGAATGATGAACCAAGAGTGATGAACCCAGAATGACGAGCACTGAATGATGAACCCAGAATGATGAACCCAGAATGATGAACCCAGAACGATGAACCCAAAGTGATGAACCCAGAATGATGAACCCAGAATGATGAACCCAGAAAGATGAACCTTGAATGATGAACCCAGAGTGATGAACCCTGAATGATGAACCCAGAATGATGAACCCAGAATGATGAACCCAGAAAGATGAACCTTGAATGATGAACCCAGAGTGATGAACCCTGAATGATGAACCAAGAATGATGAACCCAGAATGATGAACCCAGAATGATGAACCCAGAATGATGAACCCAGAGTGATGGACCCAGAATGATGAACCAAGAATGATGAACCCAGAATGATGAACCTTGAATGATGAATCCAGAATGATGAACCCAGAATGATGAACCCAGAATGATGAACCCAGAATGACGAACCCAGAGTGATGAACCCAGAATGATGAACCAAGAATGATGAACCCAGAGTGATGAACCTAGAATGATGAACCCAGAATGATGAACCCAGAGTGATGAACCCAGAATGATGAACCCAGAATGATAAACCCAGAATGATGAACCTAGAATGATGAACCTAGAGTGATGAACCCAGAATTATGAACCCAGAATGATGAACCCAGAATGATGAACACTGAACGATGAACCCGAATCATGGCGGTGGAGAGATGTTTCGCCTTCAGTGTCACCTACTGGTACATTGTTAATATCCACAGCTGGAAGCTAAAGGTTCCTATTCCCTTCATCGTGATTTGTCTTATCGTTGTCAACATGCTTCCAGCTTTTGGCTTTGGACTGGTCATGGATCCCGAAAAACCCAAGCTCTGCAAAATGTTACCTTCTGTTCCCATTTCGCCCTCTTCGCGACTTAGTGTCTATACCATCGTTTATGCTTCAGTTGGTCTCATGTTTGTTGCTGTTAACATCGTGTGTAACATAGTCGTAATTGCTTCCCTGTTCAGAATGGTTCACAAACGCGCGCCCCCCAAGCAGAATTCGATACTAGCAGAGTACAAGATGACCATAATGCTGCTCCTCCTTTCGGTGAACTTCCTCATTTCCTGGATACCTTTCTATGTAAGTATACACACACGGAAGTATATGTCTTACGATTAAGTGAGTCTCGTTCTTAGATCCAAGGTGTAACGAGGAATATAATCCAAGTACATTCAAGTAGTTGTGTACATCGGTTCAGAACCGCTCCTGGCTTCTGATTGGTCGAGAGGATCACGTGACCTCTGCGACGTCACATCCGGTCAGGTGACCTGCGCATGCGCTCAGGGCATGCTGGGAGTTGCACGCGCATCCAAGATGACGTCTCATCCGTTTCCGGTGTCGCGCGCATCCAAGATGGCGTCGCCTCCGTTTCCGATGTCGTGCGCCTCGAAGATGGCGTCGCCTCCGTTTTCCGGTGGCGCGCGCGCGCACCTCCAAGAGGGCGTCGCTTCCATGTCCGGTGGTGCGCGCACCTTCAAGAGGGCGTCGCCTCCGTTTTCCGGGGGAGGAGCAGGAGGAGGAGGAGGGAAGGGGTAAAAAACCCAGAGAAGCGGTCGTAAAAGGTGAACACGATCGACATAGTTGGTGTGGGTGTGGTGGTTCTAAACATAGACAAGGCGACGGTGGTGAAGGGAGGAGGGAGGGTGGTGGTGGTAAAGGGAGGGAGGGAGGGAGGAGGTGGGAGGGGAGTCGGGTTCTTTGTTTTGTTATGTTTTGGTGGGTGTGTGGCGATGGCATGTGGAGATGATAGCTCACTGAGACGAGCTTATCATACACAGTCGACGACTCTGCCACTTTGTTGCTAGGTTGACGTCATATCGGCGAAGGATCTTGCAACAACATTCCACAAATCATGTCATCGGGTATGGTGATGTGTTTGTCAACTTTGAGGTGTAAGGTTTCGTTCCACAAGGCGACCGTGTATTGTAGCCCACTATGACAGCCGTTCGTCCAAGTTAAAAGTCGGTGAGTGGCGAATTTAAAGGTGCTAAAGGTGTTGGCTGAATACTAAAGGTGAATCGACAGGCACAGACATGAACGTGGTGTAAGTATATGCCTACGTACTGTCCTTCGTGTCTCCATGCAAACAGGGTGCCACGCGTGACGACAAACAGACGTTGACGTTGATCCATAGGGTGATTATTACTATGAATTATACCGAGGAGTTGGCTCTCGTGTAGGTTGACATGTGTACTTTCACGCGTGTCTTCATGTACACGTCATGTACTTCGTGTTGCCATGCAAACGCGGTGACACGCGTGACTACAAACACATGTTTATCCTTAGGATGATGACGTTGTCATTCGTTCATTTATGCCGAGGGGCTGGCACTCGTGTAGGTTGACATGCGTACTGTCACGCGTGTCTTCATGTACGCGTACTGTCAGTCGTGTCTCCATGCAAGCATGGTGCCACGCGTGACGACAAACACACGTTTATCCATAGGATGATGACGTTGTCAGTCGATCGTTCATTTATACCGAGGTCCTAGCACTCGTGTATGTAGACATGCGTACTGTCACGCGTGTCTCCATGCACACGTGATGTACTTCATGTCTTCAAACACACATAGTGTACTACGTCTATCCATGTAAACGTGATGTACTTTATGTCTTCATGCAAAACGTAGTGTCATGTGTGTGTCTTCAAACAGACGTTGATCCATAGGATTATGACGTTGTCACTCGTTTATTTATACCGAGGAGTTGGCTCTCGTGTAGGTCTACATGTACTTCGTGTCTCCATGCAAACTTGGTGTCATGCGTGTCTCCATGCAAGACGTTGTGCCACGCGTGACTACAAACACGTTACTAGAAGTGTAGATCGAGATACATGCGTGACGTTTGCAAACGTGATGTACTTCGTGTCGCGATGCGAAAGTAGCGTCACGCGTGTCTTCATGCAAACGTGGTGTCACGCGTGTCTTCATGCAAACGTGGTGTCATGCGTGTCTTCAAACAGACGTTACTGATCGATAGACATACGTGGTGTTTGATTCCTGTCTCCAGGCAAACGTGATGCCACTCGTGTACACCACCATACATACATACATATTTATTTTATTTTATATTGAGACGTACCATGGTGGTGTCACGCATAGACGTGTACCTCCAAGAGGACTGGGGAGGGTGTGGGTTCTTTGTTTCTTGTTGTTGTTTTTGTTGACAAAGCAAAGGATGAAAAGCGTCCTTTCGGGTGAGATGGGTGGCCCTGAAAATGGCCGTTGGAAACAAACTGGAAACAAGCTGGACAAGGATTGTCTCCTTGATTACATTTCTTTCCTTGATCTCGATACTAGATAATAATACGGACCACCCCAACAGTCGGGTACGTCAATTCCGTGTTGAATAGTTCGTTGTAATGCTGCCATAGCCTCAGACTTGGTCTTAAACCAGTGTGGGCTCTGCATACATGAACGAATGACAACGTCATCAACCTAAGGATAAACATGTGTTTGTAGTCACGCGTGTCACCGCGTTTGCATGGCAACACGAAGTACATGACGTGTACATGAAGACATGCGTGAAAGTACACATGTCAACCTACATGAGAGCCAACTCCTCGGTATAATTCATAGTAATAATCACCCTATGGATCAACGTCAACGTCTGTTTGTTGTCACGCGTGTCAACCTGTTTGCATGGAGACACGAATGACAGTACGTAGGCATATACTTACACCACGTTCATGTCTGTGCCTGTAGATTCACCTTTAGAATTCAGCCAACACCTTTAGCACCTTTAAATTCGCCACTCACCGACTTTTAACTTGGACGAACGGTTGTCATAGTGGGCTACAATACACGGTCGCCTTGTGGAACGAAACCTTACACCTCAAAGTTGACAAACACATCACCATACCCGATGACATGATTTGTGGAATGTTGTTGCAAGATCCTTCGCCGATATGACGTCAACCTAGCAACAAAGTGGCAGAGTCGTCGACTGTGTATGATAAGCTCGTCTCAGTGAGCTATCATCTCCACATGCCATCGCCACGCACCCACCAAAACATAACAAAACAAAGAACCCGACTCCCCTCCCACCTCCTCCCTCCCTCCCTCCCTTTACCACCACCACCCTCCCTCCTCCCTTCACCACCGTCGCCTTGTCTATGTTTAGAACCACCACACCCACACCAACTATGTCGATCGTGTTCTTCTTTTACGACCGCTTCTCTGGGTTTTTTACCCCTTCCCTCCTCCTCCTCCTGCTCCTCCCCCGGAAAACGGAGGCGACGCCCTCTTGAAGGTGCGCGCACCACCGGACCCGGAAGCGACGCCCTCTTGGAGGTGCGCGCGCCACCGGAAAACGGAGGCGACGCCATCTTTGAGGTGAGCACGACACCGGAAACGGAGGCGACGCCATCTTGGAGGCGCGCGACACCGGAAACGGAGGCGACGCCATCTTGGATGCGCGTGCAACTCCCAGCATGCCCCACGCGCATGCGCAGATCACCTGACCGGATGTGACGTCACAGAGGTCAGGTGATCCTCTCGACCAATCAAAAGCCAGGAGCGGTTCTGAAACGATGTACACAACTACTCATTCACATTCTAAATTTGAACTTTCTGGACATGAATTTTACGCTTATGATTCATTTCTATTTTGGCATATTTTAGAATCAATTTTTATATACTTCATCACATCGAGTGAGTGAGTGAGTGTGTGAGTGTGTGAGTGTAGTTTACGCCGCTTTGAGCAGTATTTTAGCAATATCACGGCGGGTGACACCAGAAATGGGCGTCACACATTGTGCCCATGTGGGGAATCGAACCCGGGTCTTCAACGCTTTAACCACTAGGCTACCCCACCACCCCCTTAAACACATTGAAAACGCATATTCGATTGTAATATTTAGGCAAATGTACACAGAAATCAAATTAAGGTGTTTAGGGTATTCAGGCCTGATGTATTCAAACACAACACTGTGTTGTCGTGCAGGTATTGGGGCATGAAGTATATCATATGCAACCTTTGAACTAGGATTCCTGAGAACTTAAGAACATGGGTTCGAACCGGGGTTTATGTTTGTTCACTCAGATTGTATACCTGGATTTGTCAGCACCATACTTTTGCTCACCAAAGTGGCCTGCATCGCTTCGGGCATTCCTCCCACATGATGTTGCCACGCCATGATATTTAACCGAAAAACTGTTCAATGCGACGTTAACCCCAACTTATTTGTTTTTGTTTTTTTCTCCAAGGTTTCCGTGTTTCTGAACTACTTTGGGAAACGCATACCTAAGACTGTGAGCTTTTGTGTACGTGTTCTGGCTGGGGTGAGCTATTCCACCGACCCACTGATCTATATTGCTGCTAGGAAGAGCTACAGGGATCGGATCAGGACCAGAATTTTGACAATCTGTGGAAATGACATATCTTCAGGGAGAACTGTTTCTGTGATAACTTAACGAGACAATGTCTTTACAGAATTACATCAAACAGGAAGCCGACTGTGTTGCATGTAGATTATTGTATGTATTCACGAAGATAGGAGGATGTATTTCTATTCAAACCCATAAATGTCTGATGATGTTACAAAATTCGATAGATAGATAGACAGACAGACAGACAGATAGATAGACAGACAGACAGACAGACAGACAGACAGACAGACAGACAGACAGACAGATAGATAGATAGATAGATAGATAGATAGATAGATAGATAGATAGATAGACAGACAGATATATAGATAGACAGACAGATAGTTAGACAGATAGATAGACAGATAGATAGATAGATAGATAGACTGATAGATAGATAGATAGATAGATATATAGATAGACAGATAGATAGATAGATAGATAGATAGATAGATAGATAGATATACAGATAGATAGATAGACAGACAGACAGACAGACAGGCAGACAGACAGACAGACAGACAGACAGATAGATAGATAGATAGATAGATAGATAGATAGATAGATAGATAGATAGATAGATAGATTGATATGAATATATATTATGTCTTATCTGTTATACATTTGTGTCGAATTTTGTAATATCGTGCCTACATGTTTTTACAGTATTTTCGGTTGTTGATTTGTGGTTATTTGTTTGAATGTTTGACCATTCAGTCTATCACTCATTTACATTCACGTTTTTAATTCTATATCAAGACGTTTGCTTGGAATAATTAAGTCATAGTTGTTGGTGTAGGAAGTAGACAATATATTGCGCAGTTTCCCGAATGGGGTTTTCTCCATTTTTGGTGTTTGGAAACGTGGAATGGACATTGAATTGTTATATGATGTCACACATTGTAGGTGCATGAAATGGTTAATGAAATACCGATCTACAACGTCAAGTTTAATTGACTTTTGAGACACTTCATGCATCCTTGCATGCAATATTTAGTAACAAATATTATTTTACATAGACACATATACAGTGAACAAAAATACTGACCATACCAAGAGTGCATTAGGTGTCATAGTTGTGGTACCGAAAGTAGAATACCCACCATACCAACAGTGTAAAAGATATCAAAGGTTTGAGACAAGACTAGAATCCTGACAACAACAGCGTATAAGGGAATGATGATACCAGAATGATGAACCCAGAATGATGAACCCAGAGTGATGAACCCAGAGTGATGAACCCAGAATGATGAACCCAGAATGATGAACCCAGAATGATGAACCCAGAGTGATGAACCCAGAGTGATGAACCCAGAATAATGAACCCAGAATGATGATCCCAGAATGATGAACCCAGAATGATGAACCCAGAATGATGAACCCAGAGTGATGAACCCAGAGTGATGAACCCAGAATAATGAACCCAGAATGATGAACCCTGAATGATGAACCCAGAATGATGAACCCAGAATGATGAACCCAGAGTGATGAACCCAGAGTGATGAACCCTGAATGATGAACCCAGAATGGGTGTGGTGATTAGACATTTTCAGCTACAGCTCCATAGCCAGATTTTTTTTAAATTCAAAGATATGTTCCTGTTTTTGTTTAAAGAAAATCACATCCTTGCAACCATGATTTTTTTTTGTCAACAGTCTGAAGCATAATTATTATTTTTCAAGAATTTTCGGGGACAGTATATCTTTTTCTGCATGCCGCTCTCCGGGCAGACGCTCTTTCCACTGGATCGCAGGGTTGGTCATTTGTTTATTAAAATAATCCCAACGTGGATGGTCTGTTTGTGCGGTTGGATATATTCTTTTGCATGTTATTAAATTGTTTTATAAACCTGCCTAAACACCATATCTTTGTTATATTAACCAGGAACCTACTCTCCAGACTGTGTCTCAAATGCATTGGTGAAGTCAAAAATGAATGTTCTATTGATGTGCTACATAGTCAAATGGGATCCTGATATATTGTCTCTGTATTGAATCATTTCCTAAAGCACAACAATGACATCATGCTGCGTACCATTTGGTGCACTGTGTCCATTCTTGGATGAACTTTTCTAGAACGTTTCGCCATGGTCAAATCCCAGAAATCTAAATAAACAATCTTGTCATGCAATGGAGCGAATTCCTCATGCCAAATATCAGAATATATGAGACCCCAGTAGGATATCAAACTTTGTGTCCCTCTGAAATATGCATGTGGGCCACGAACTGCAAGTGTAACATTAGGGGCGCGTGCCAAGAGGTTCTTTGCAGATGGAACAAGTCGTCGAACATGTCGCCGAAACTCACCCGGGTGGACAAGTGTGAAATGAACGTACAAATATAACACTACGATGTCCTTGGTGGTGTTCGGGAGACGGTCCATCATGATGTGCTGAGCTTGGTTCGAATATCTTGGGTAGTGTCGAGCTCCATGGTAGAACGGTAATTCGTGAGCATGCCAGGAAACTGAAAAATTGTGTAACGGATCTTTGTCAATAACAGGTACATGAGCATCTGCATGTGAAGGAAAGCGCAAGAAGGAGTGAAGAGCTGTCTTGAATTGGGCACTTGTTGAATCCCCATGAAGCCATAGCGTCCTTCCTTTCAAGCATTGTCTGTAAGTATCTATGGTGCGTGGCAGTGTGTCATGACACATTAGCGAATGCCACTTATTGTTGTGAAAATAACCGTTTGGAGATTTCTGCTGCCAGGTCACTTTTGCTGGTAAATTATTACAGGAGATATCAGGCGGCGTCAGCAATGATGATTTTCCAACTGCAATTAATTAGAAACATTTGAGTTTGGTTTAACGCTCATTTTAACAGTATTTCACATATGTAACGCGGTGCTAGCTCAGTGTGGCAGGGAATCCCGAAGTGATGAAGGACTTAGACGGTTCCCGCCCACATGCATCTCGTTCGACATTAACGTGGTCGCACAAACGTCACGTAGCACCTCACAATCTTGACATGGTCTTTGCAAGTACTCTGCAAGAGGAATTTCTCCGGATCCCATGACTACCAAGTATGACCATGCGATGTAGGGCAGCTGTTGAGGTCCACGAGGATCACAATCGTACTTACCATTCACTCCCCGTGTCTTGACATTACACGGCTGGTAAACATACAAGTCATGCGATCCAGTAATGAACAAGTACACCAGTCGATCGAGAATATCATGATAGCTGCAGGCTGTACCCACCGATCAAACAATGTGTCAGATCGGGGCTTGGTATACCCATCGAAGCAATATAATCCCTTTGGGAGTATTTCGGTACCCTAATAACTGAAAAACTTCAGAGTTCAGAGATGAGGGAATTGACTTCAATTGGGAGCTGAATTGTTTAAGTCTATTAAGTCAGCTTAAATTTACCAATACCTGCACTGAGTACGAAAACCCGAACATTGTCTTAAACTGAACTGTGAAACAGTGAACATTGTGCTCTGATTGGAGTTTTTGCGGCCAGAATCCCGCGTGTTATAACCATTTCTTACATTCGTGGAGACTGATCAACATGATCCCTACGTGGAGATCTCTACGCCATTATATATAATAGTTATCAGGATAACTGAATTCAGTAAGCTGCCCGATCTGTAACTGCTCCCTGTTCCCTAAGAAAACTGCCCCTCTTAAAACACGAGAAAAAATGTTTCAGAAATCCCTGACAAGTACTATTTGCTGTACCATAATTCAATTTACAGAACTTACAATGTGAAGTTTTTGAAAATATGTGGCATAATATTCTAAATGTACACGTAGATGGTGAAATGTATTTAAATGACAAAAAATCATGATCATCATTATAATACTGTGTTCATGCATGGTTTGAATATAGTACGAACATACTAAAATCGTGTGTTGACTAGACGGTTTCCAGAGATGCGTATCATGTCATGTTACTTGGGGACAGTCTTTTGTGGGGCAATGACCTAGGTGTAGCTGACAGTTGTCCTTGGGATTGATTTCAGTTACCTGGACAATCATAGTGTTATTGGTGTACACCTTTCGACATTGCAGCTCTATGTCCCCTTACCTGTCGACACAGGCGGCTAATGGTGATTGATCTGTGCAGGTGTTACTGGTGTCAGAATTCAACAACAATTCTGTCACAGTTTTTCTCAAAATCCAGACTGAGTACGTCTGATATAATCCTCTATATGTATTACATGTTGTTTGCGTATATTTCTAGCTAATAGTGAGTGAGTATGGCCACGTGTCTCGGACTTGCTCATGTTAAAGCTTTCAAATGAAGTTCTAAAAATCTGCCCTTTTCACTCATTTTAGTTACATGTATGTATGTGTATTCCACTATATCATAAGTCCAAAAGATGCATGTGTAGTAAGTGTGTGTGTCTTTACGCCGCTTTTAACAATATTCCAGCAACATCACGACGGGGGGCACCAGAAATGGGCTTCACACATTGTGCCCATGTACCCGGCCGCATCATACCAAAAGACGTTAAAATATGGTACTTGTTGTTACTCTGTCTGGCGCTCGGCATTAAGGGGCTAAAACAAGGACTGGTCGGCTCGGAGTCAGTATACTGTGTCTGATTGGGATATTCATGTTAAACTGCGGCATGGTACCTCAGTGAGCTAGCACTATAAATCGGCATCAGTCCGGACTAGTACGTACAAGCAGCCACACAAACACACACACGTACATGCACGTCGCTATATAAGTGCAATTATCCTGGACGCGACGTTAAACCCAATTTCACATCACCTCCTTCTTTTTGGATTGTTTAAAGGCCGCCGTCGTGTGACAGGAATACATTTGCCAGGCAACAAACAAACACTTACTTTTTATGTACATTGTGAGAGGTCATGCTTACCCTCTTTGAAAACACCTGGTGTCATCACTGATTCTCAGAGATTCATTCACATAAGTTTTACAGCTATTTTGCTTTTTACGCCCATTTTGCTTTGGTGTTGACGTTTTATATACACTCTTCAAAAAGAGAAACGCACAGGTAGATTTCTAATAAATTTATCGTACCTAAAAAGTCTATATATTTGATTTCATATCATAGATACAAATACGAAATTTTCGAGCACGATAGTCACATGTTGTCGTTGCATAAAGGCATTGAAAACTGTTCATTGTCATGTCATCTCGACGGCCATTGCAAGTCGTTGATGTTGGCATTAAATTAAGGTAGTCTACCGTGACACGAGCTGTGTGCAGTGGAGCGTTGTCCTGTTGAAACAGCTCTCCTTCTGGCGGTCATTGATTTAAGGACAAAAATATTTCACAAGGAAACATGTTAAGAAGTTATAGATTATTTCAATAATAAATTGAAACATGTCATTAAGTTAAAATGTCTCTACCAAGGCAATATAGAAGTGTATTAGCATCATTGCGTTCTGGTAACCTGCCAATGAATATAGAATGTGGAAGATATACCAAGCCCATCACTCCTCTTTCAGAAAGACTATGTACTCTCTGTGACAAGCAAGCCATAGAGGATGAATTTCGTTTTGTTGTAGAATGCAACTTCTATAAAGATATCAGACTGTCTATATTTAACATAGTTAAAATACAAGAAACAAATTTCTGTGTCTGTGGCTGCCCTAAAAATGTCAACATTCAGTACCAGTTATCTCAATGATTGCACACTATGTACAGCAAAAGGCGTATGTGCTTATCCAAACTACCATAATATAAAAATATCTGTTTTAAGAGAACAATATCCTTATGTATAATTCTATGTTCATATGTTGTACATTATTGGTGAGAGATTGTGATTAAGTAGATTAGTAGTTTGTGCCTATCCAAACTACCATAATATAAAAAATATCTGTTTTTAGTGAACAATATCCTTATGTACAATTATGTGTCCATATGTTGTATATTATTTGTGAGAGAAGGTGATTGAGTAGAAAATTTGAAATATGACAGACTGACCAAGGGGATTGTGGATAAACAGAATGACTGGATTAAAATATATGCATGACTGTGCGACATGGTGTGACTTGGGGCGTATATGGGTGTGTGCTAGGAAGGGTTGGGCAGATTGAATAAAGAATGGTTGATTGACACGGTTGAACTTGTGCATGATTGAATGTGGGTGGGTCATAATGAATAATGCGTGTGATTGAGTGACCGAGTTGAATTTTTGTGACTCGCTGATCTGGGACATATATATGGGGGAAGGGGGAGTGGGTGGGGGTGGGGGTGGGGGTGGGGTGCTACGGTATGTGAACTGGTGACTAGGTTGAACTTGCGTGAGAGTATATGTCCGTGTGTCTGTGGAGTGGGGCGGGGGGGGGGGGGGGGCAGGGTTGCTGTATACATATGCAGATATCATTAGTTATAATGTTTTATCTATGTATTTTATTGATTGTATAATTTTAGGTGTCTCTTAGGCCAGTAAAAAAGTATTATGTACACATGACACATTAATAAACTATATTATTATTATTATTATTATTATTATTATATTGATTGGAAGAAGGTTAGGTTGAAGAATTTGATTCATGCAGCGATTTGCTGTCAAATGTCCCTCATCCACAACGAAGTCGGATCTTGTGGTGTAGGATATGCCCCCCACCCCCCACCCCGGACTGTCTGCAGTGGAATTGAAATGTGTGTATCGGTCCCAAAGGCGGCAAATGGTGCTGTGGTGGACGTTGAAGTGGCGTGCAACAGAAGACTGCGATTCCCTTCTTTGGATACTTCCTATGGCGATGTTCCGATCGGCAGCCCTGAGTCTCGGCATTTTCGAACTTGAAGAATGTTGACAATTGAATGACCAATTATTGGCTTATGCTTGCCTTTTAATAGCCTCTACCACGAGTTACAAAAGTCATAACTTGCACGTGCATTTTGCCTTACTGTTTTCCTCCATGACATTTTTTAACAAGTGTGAAAACAATGCCGTTTAAGACATTGCAAATCGACAATAGCTGCGTTTTGACGCACCGTCTGTCGAATATCAGGCCTACAACATTTTTCAATAACATATATCTAATTTATATAGCGGATTTTTTGTGTAGTCAGGTTCAATAAACTACATACTACCTGTGCGTTTCTTTTTTTTTTTGAAGAGTGTACATTTGATAGGTCCAGTATTTCAAGACATAGGTTTAGCAAAAAATGACATATGATAACTTACATTTTTCTGATATGAATACTCACCTTTCTTTATAGATACATTTAAGGCCATTGGTAGGGTATCAGGTGCAGGGTCTTTACCTGACCTGGGTGGAAAAGAAACAAACTGACAACGATTTGATACAATAGTTACGCAACTTCTCATTAAAATTGGTCATTGAAATTTGTGTCTGTTTGATGATAGTATAACATATAGTGAGTGAGTGATTATTATGAGTGATAAATGACATTGCGAGGTATGCCATATCTTGACGGCGACATGCCAACTATTTCAGCGTTATGAAAAAATAGTCTTCAAAGTCAGTAATAGGTTCAATTCAAGGCAGGATGCAAGGTGGCAACAGCTTAACGATGGCACAGATGTGAAGCGTTAATAACACAAATAATGAGGTAAGTAAGTACGTACCACGTAAGGATGTCTTTATCAGAAGTATCAAGTTTGAAATTAGTCGGGCCAGTGTAGGATTTTGTCCATGTATCACAGGGTAAATTAGTCTTCTTGCAAAACCAAGGAAAACCATCGTTCTGAGTTGTAAAGTTACACCACTCGTTGGTCTTTGAAATACTCGGTTGGTTTGCCGAGCATCTCGATGTTTCAGACAGCGGTTTCTTTTTGAAATCAGCATATGCTGTCCATATACTGGAGTATTGCTTGAAAATTCTGTAATACAGAGCCAACTCCTCTCTTCGTGTTGCAATAAATACGCGTATCACAGCCTGTCCGGCCCAAGTGGCTTTGAAAACACCAGTGTAACTTCCATCATTGTGGTCGAAAACCTCACCGCAGACGGATGCTGAAGTCTTGGGATCTTCCATCCACACTCTCAGATGGTCGCCCCCAGTTGACTTCCGGTTACCATCCCTATCAAACAGATCTATTTGAACTTTGATCTGTTCCCCCAACGAGTACGATGGTTGATAATGTTTTAGATATATACGAGAGGTGTTTGCATTGGCAAACTTTGGATGGTTATGTATAGTTGAGAGGAGTAAATCATGCTCTGAGAGATAGCGGCGTCCTAATACTTGCTCCTGTTGAAACGTTAAATTGTGTAGTTGTGTACTGAAATGATAGAAATGCGTGTACGTATAACTAAGCACACTTTTGTAAATCTGACTCATAAGACAACAACAACAACAACAACAATAATAATAATAATAATAATAATAATAATAATAATAATAATAATTACAGATTTATATAGCGCTGGTATCCAGTTCGAAGAACTGCTCAAAAGCGCTTCATTTGAGTCTACACAAAAAAAGAGAGACATTACACAGCTAAGAGAACACACAGCCTCAATACTCCAAGAAATATTTGGTGAAAAGATAGATTTTGAGTCTTGATCGGAACAAAGTAGGACTGTCAATGTTCCTGATAGCCAATGGCAGCCTATTCCATAGCTCAGGGGCAACTTTCGCGAAGCTCCGACCTCCAAAAGTCGCCGTTCAAACACTTGGCATAGAGAGTAGGGACTGGTAGCTTGATCTGAGAGATCTCCCTAGGCACGTACTCTCCAAGAAGCTCGCTAATCTAAGTGGGGTTTTTATTCAATCACGATCAAATCAGATCTTGCTCTCGCAAAACAAAGATCTGAGGACATCACATATCAGGTCACAAAAGCCAGTCAGTAAGCAGTTTTCTCGAGCTTTATGGCACTAGCTTAAAATTGGCGATATCCATTCCAGACCACGCTTTGAAATTATTTTGACTTAGTTCTCATTTCGAAAAGTGAATTAAAATAGAATTCTGAAATGTCCAAATAGATGACCGAAATTGTATGGCCCATGGGCTATGGAAAGTCTCTGCTCTTTTTAGATGTTCATTCCAATGAAGCGAGGGATGGGCGATGGTTTTGAAGGAATCAGTCGTATATACCGGAAAGTTCTGTTGTTCGGAATACCCCGAATCGTTTAGAGGTTACATGATTAGAAAACACATTCCGAATGTCCATATCTGGTAAGCGACGCTCTGATAGATCGGATGAAAGGTCGTTCTGACGTGACCTGAAATGGGAATTCCTCAGATCTTTGTTTAGCGGTAGCGAGGAGTAAGATCCGATTTTAATGAGATTGCAAAAGGCCACTGTGTTATAGCACATGGTAATAAAACCGACAAATCCCTTTCACTATTCAATAGTAGTGATGATACCAGACGTTTGCGAAAAGGTGGGCGTATCCTGCCCCACTGTTGGCAACCGTCAAAAACACAAGCTAAGGTAAAAACACCTTGTATCGTCACTTTTTGAGAGTGACTCATAAACACATGCTTATGATACACTCGGAATTGTACAATGGAATCTGTTTGTAGCAGAGATTTCTTATGATTTATATGAATGTTTTTGTCGCTTTATATTTATACTTAAATGACTGTGATGAGCATGAGCTGTTTGTAGCAAAATGAGGTGGCTTTTATGCTGTATGTCCTAGGAATGCTTACTTTGGTGTGCGCTTTATAAGTATACATCAAAGAAAATACCTGACCCGATGTTTTTCTGTAACTTGTATCGGCATTCTGCAGAAACAATGACTTAAAAAAACATTACCTTTTGAAGAACCATGCATTTGTTCCCTTTGTAGAGACAAAGTAAAGGGATAATACTTAAACGGTGCAATAAAAATACACATGGGCGTCAAACAATGATACACTTACAACGAGCGTTTGAAAGTGTCCATATTCACGAAGGCAATTAACGCCCCACAAATAAACCTCAGACTGACAAAGATACGGATGTATCACTCCTCCATATTGCCCTACAACGTTGATGCTAGATCCAGTTTAGATCCGTTTATATTAGGACAATGATATTTATAAAGTGGGCTGAAAACAATGGTATACTTACAATGAACGTTTGAAAATGTCCATATACACGAAGGCAATGAACTCGTCACAAACAAACATCAGACAGACAAAGATACGGATATTACGCTCCTCAATATTGCCCTACAACGTTGATACCAGATACTGTTTAGATTAGGACAATGGCTAATTATATTGTGATCTGAAAACAATGATATACTTACAATGGGCGTTTGAACATGTCCATATCCACGAAGGTAATTAACACTCCACAAACAAACATCAGACAGACAAATATACGAATTTTACGCTCCTTCATATTGCCCTACAACTTCGATCCCAGATCCCTTTAAAATAAGACTGATTCATGAGGCTACCGTTTGCATTATATGTCCAAATAATCGAAGAGTGCGTTAAATATCAGCGTACAAACACCTGCCATCGCAGAAGAGAAATGTCTATAAACAAAGATGTTTGAGGGATGTGTGTGTTGGCGTCTTGGCAATGAGGATGAAAATATTGCGCGTGGAAATACGTCACACGTAACAGTGGTTTTCGAGAAAAAAAAGCACATTTAAAACAAAAACAAAATAAGCTTGCGAAAGCTATGCAACGGACTACAGTATTTACTGACATGGAAAAGAGTTCAGCTTAATACCTGCATTGACAATCTGTATCCTAAAACTCGAAATATCTTCAAACATGTCCTAGGGGCGGTCGGGTAGCCTAGTGGTTAAAACGTTCGCTCTTCACGCCGAAGACCCGGGTTCGATTCCCGACATGGGTACAATGTGTGAAGCCCATTTCTGGTGTCCCCCGCCGTGATATTGCTGGAATATTGCAAAAAGCGGCGTAAAACCATACTCACTCACTCACTCACTCACTCACTCACTCACTCAAACATGTCCGTGTCTGAAACGTGCAGTTTCACTTGAGAAAAGGCAAGGATTGCAATGGATACTGAAGAAGGTTTGTAAAACATGTTGAGGACACGATTAGCCTCACAAGGTAGGTTTGTGTCACAGTGTATTGTGGGGGCACGGGTGGCCCAGTCGTCTAAGGCGCTGCGATTCGCTGTGCAGAGTTGCGTCCCTTGGGCACGCCAGAAACCTATGATCCTCCCACATTAAGCTGACACGCCGTGATATAACTGGAATACTGTTAAAAGCGGCGTTAAACCCAACTCACTCACTCACTCACTCACTCACAGTGTAGTGTAGTTGGGGCGTGGTGGTATGTCCCACAATACTGGGACCAGTTCTGTTTCTCTTGTCCTCCTGTACCTTATACTTGATGTAAGAAGATCCGACAGATTGTGGGACACTAACAGGACAAACACTAATAACATATTGTTTGAAACTAACTTGCGTCATAAATGTCACTGTGGTCCAGATATTAATACAATATCATATCAATGATACCAGGTATGTTGCTTCACAGCTTTTCGGGTATACATACATTGGTAATGGCATAATAATCAATGATAACTGATAATTAAGCATACGCCTTCCACAGCAAACTGAAACGTATTGTCATGATATAAATTGTGATGGTGTGCACTTGTCCAAACTAAGACTAGATTTCTAGCATGGCCAATTGAAACCCCAGATGCTTGATAATCCTCAAATAACGGTTGTAGATTTCTGCAAAGAGTTTTGTCACTCGAGCTTGACAAATGTTTGATGACATGTTCTCGTTCATAATGTAAGGTGGAGCGTAAGGATAAGATAAATAGATGAACAACTTGCCTGCCAAATATCTAAAAAAACTGTTTGGCTTGTATTCTGTTCGAACATTTAAACAAGCTTTAGTCTTGATCGTGACCTTAATTCCTCAAACCTCAAACGTTCTCCCTGTTATTTGTGAGATATAGTCACATAAATTATTACATGCAGCCCTTCTCTTAAATATCGTCAAGTTAATGCAATTCAGCTAAACCTTGCAAAATAGTAATGTATGCAGTGATATGAACATTATTGCACCACCTGGCAAATATATCTTTAGCCTTCTCTTTCTGTAGATACATGTATCTCTCTTTTTCTCTCGGTTGAATCTGGATTTCCTTCGCCCTGTTTTTCGCCTATCTGTTCCTATCTTTAACAAGCTATTTCTGTCTTGTCTTTGGCTGTCTACACCTCGATCAATTGATCGCTCTATTGCTGGGATATTGCACTATAACATTAAAATCAATTTGTCCCTGCCTTTCTGCTGCATCTACTATCCACTCTCATGGACTCGGCCTATACTGCTGCTTTTCTTCCCCGTCTGTCCGTGCTCTCTGTATATGTCTTAAGTAAGGATAAGAATTTATGGATGAACAACTTCTTTATAACAATTAAGAGCTGGATGAACAACTTCTTTATTACAATTAAGAGCTTATTACAATTGTTCATCCATAAATTCTTATCCTTACTTAGTACGCCAACTTCTAAATGCCTATCAAAGAAATGTATATGTTTTTCTCTCCTCCCTCCCCATCTCTAACCACATATTTCTTTTCGTTGACACATACTCGACTTCTTGAATGTTTTTAGTTTCCCTTTCGAGCACTTGCCTTCCATCACACTGACATATAGCGTTTCTTCCTATCAGCTGGTCATGCAAAACATGGACGTGGTAAACGTCTGAGACCTGCATCACTTCGGGCTTTCCTCCCACATTAAGCTGGCACGCCGTGATATAACTGGAATAATGTTAAAAGCGGCATTAAAACCAACTCACTCACACTCCAGGCTCAGATCACTCCCCGTTGGGCTCAACACGCGTTATTTTAAAGGTAGATACGAATAACTTGTTGCCTGTTCAGTTTGCCAATTTTAACCATTGCTTCCCGTGAGAAAATATTATTTCAACCACATCAGCTACCTCTTGCTGAAATGTGTGGCCCTGTCAATATCAAATGTCCATGTCAAACAAACCTAGAGATTACATACATTATGTTACACCAGGTGTTGTCAATCAATACTCATGCTGTAAACAACCATAGTTGTACAAAGTAGAAAACGTCTATGCTAGAAAATGAAAAAAAGCAGCGGTCTCTTATCTGCAAACTGGGACCATATCGAATGTATGTACATGAAGGACGCATTGTTGATAGTATTGATATCATGAACAGTTTCTGCACACGACGTAGACATTTGGGATTACAGCTGTACACACGAAGTTGGGCACATGTGTGATTCAAACAACATCTGGACACCAATCACATGGCCTCCAATAAATCTGTAGATTTATACACAATCAAACCAGAACACATAGACATTTGAAGTAGTAAGGGGGTTGGTTATTTGAGCCTGGATAGTCAAGTGAACCCATGAGGGCGGGGCGGCCCAGGCTCAACCCAGGCTCAACACACTCAAGAGTGATTTCGCCTGGGCTCAAGTCATTCTAGAGTGATCTCAGCCTAGGCACAAGTCATTCTAGAGTGATCTCAGCCTAGGCTAAAGTCCCGCTAGACTAATTGCGGCCTAGTTCAAAGTCACTCTAGAGTGATCTCAGTCTAGACCCAAGTCATTCTAGAGTGACCTCAGCCTAGGCCAAAGTCATCCTAGAGTGATCTCAGCCAAGGCCAAAGTCACTCTAAAGTGATCTCAGCCAAGGCCAAAGTGACTCTAGAATGATCTCAGCCTAGGCAAAAGTCACTCTAGAGTGATCTCAGCCTAGGCCAAAGTCCCGCTAGACTAATTGCGGCCTAGTTCAAAGTCACTCTAGAGTGATCTCAGTCTAGACCCAAGTCATTCTAGAGTGACCTCAGCCTAGGCCAAAGTCATGCTAGAGTGATCTCAGCCAAGGCCAAAGTCACTCTAAAGTGATCTCAGCCAAGGCCAAAGTGACTCTAGAATGATCTCAGCCTAGGCAAAAGTCACTCTAGAGTGATCTCAGCCTAGGCCAAAGTCACTCTAGAGTGATCTCAGTCTAGACCCAAGTCATTCTAGACTGATCTCAGCCTAGGCACAAGTGACTCTAGAGTGATCTCAGCCTAGGCCAAAGTCATGCTAGACTAATTGCGGCCTAGGCCAAAGTCACTCTAGAGTGATCTCAGTCTAGACCCAAGTCATTCTAGACTGATCTCAGCCTAGGCACAAGTCTCTCTAGAGTGATCTCAGCCAAGGCCCAAGTGACTCTAGAGTGATCTCAGCCTAGGCAAAAGTCACTCTAGAGTGATCTCAGCCTAGGCCAAAGTCACTCTACAGTGATCTCAGTCTAGACCCAAGTCATTCTAGACTGATCTCAGCCTAGGCACAAGTGACTCTAGACTGATCTCAGCCAAGGCAAAAGTCACTCTAGAGTGATCTCAGCCTAGGCCAAAGTCACTCTAGAGTGATCTCAGTCTAGACCCAAGTCATTCTAGACTGATCTCAGCCTAGGCACAAGTGACTCTAGAGTGATCTCAGCCTAGGCCAAAGTCATGCTAGACTAATTGCGGCCTAGGCCAAAGTCACTCTAGAGTGATCTCAGTCTAGACCCAAGTCATTCTAGACTGATCTCAGCCTAGGCACAAGTCTCTCTAGAGTGATCTAAGCCAAGGCCCAAGTGACTCTAGGGTGATCTCAGCCTAGGCAAAAGTCACTCTAGAGTGATCTCAGCCTAGGCCAAAGTCACTCTACAGTGATCTCAGTCTAGACCCAAGTCATTCTAGACTGATCTCAGCCTAGGCACAAGTGACTCTAGACTGATCTCAGCCTAGGCAAAAGTCACTCTAGAGTGATCTCAGCCTAGGCCAAAGTCACTCTAGAGTGATCTCAGTCTAGACCCAAGTCATTCTAGACTGATCTCAGCCTAGGCACAAGTGACTCTAGAGTGATCTCAGCCTAGGCCCAAGTCTCTCTAGAGTGATCTCAGCCAAGGCCCAAGTGACTCTAGAGTGATCTCAGCCTAGGCCAAAGTCACTCTAGAGTGATCTCAGTCTGGACCCAAGTCATTCTAGACTGATCTCAGCGAAGGCCCAAGTGACTCTAGACTGATCTCAGCCTAGGCAAAAGTCACTCTAGAGTGATCTCAGCCTAGGCCAAAGTCACTCTAGAGTGATCTCAGTCTAGACCCAAGTCATTCTAGACTGATCTCAGCCTAGGCACAAGTGACTCTAGAGTGATCTCAGCCTAGGCCCAAGTCTCTCTAGAGTGATCTCAGCCAAGGCCCAAGTGACTCTAGAGTGATCTCAGCCTAGGCCAAAGTCACTCTAGAGTGATCTCAGTCTGGACCCAAGTCATTCTAGACTGATCTCAGCGAAGGCCCAAGTGACTCTAGAGTGATCCCAGCCAAGGCCCAAGTGACTCTAGACTGATCTCAGCCTAGGCACAAGTGACTCTAGAGTGATCTCAGCCTAGGCCCAAGTCTCTCTAGAGTGATCTCAGCCAAGGCCCAAGTGACTCTAGAGTGATCTCAGCCTAGGCCAAAGTCACTCTAGAGTGATCTCAGTCTGGACCCAAGTCATTCTAGACTGATCTCAGCGAAGGCCCAAGTGACTCTAGAGTGATCCCAGCCAAGGCCCAAGTGACTCTAGAGTGATCTCAGCTTAGGTTCAAGTCACTCTAGACTGATCTCAGCCTAGGTCCAAGACACTATTATACTATATATATTGTTTTCATGAATTCAACGGCATCTATCTAGGAAGGACAGATTGTTAGTTTTAGTAAAGCTGTCAAAACAGTACAACATTATAGATTGTGGTATTTACTAAGGCACTGTAATATGTCAAAATTACCCTCAGCCATATATGAACAAGTAAAAGCTGTGGTACGAATAAACGGTATTTAAACCCGATGAAGTTTAAAGTAATATTGGAATCATGTTGGGTTGTATTCTTAGTCCCTTTCCTTTTTCGTTTTTATTAATGAATTAGCCATGGAAATAGAATATAATATTCAAAACGGCATGCAACATAGTTACATCCAGATAATTATTTAAAATCGGGTTTGCTGTTTGCTATTTGCTGACGACATTGTAATTATGTCTGGTTCTATAAATGGTTTGCAGCGTCAAATTAATGCATCAGAAGAGATTTATGATAAATCATTGTTAACTGTCAACATGGAAAAAAACTAAGGTAATTGTGTGCATTTTATTAAATGGCGGTAAACTATCATCAAAACGAGAGAAATGCTTTATAGAGATAAAGCTATAAACTACGAAGGACAAATATTTGGGTATATATTTCTCTTTTGAAATGGCAGCAACACAAACAAAAACGATCTTCGGTATTTTATAAAAATCTGAAAACTATCTGAAGGACATGACATCAAAGATAGAAGCATAAACTGCAGAGATCTAGAAAACTGATCCTGATCTCAAACATGTCATGGTCCAGATGACAGGCGATGGCACACATGTGAGAAGAGTAACAAAAAATATTATGATATATTGATGATTTCCTTCAGCTATTGAACAAGGAATAACTTGACTAAATAACTTCAAATATCATATCAGCGTAATATTGGTATTAGATACATGATATATCATGGGGTATCTAACAGTTCTGGATATTCAAATTCCCATTCTTACCTGATACAGGGAATACCCAAGTTGTAGGGCTATACCCATGGCCAATGTCAGATGGACCTTTACCAACTGTTAGTAAAAGTGCCCGGAAAATTGTAACCTGAAATTGACAAATCTACAAATATATGAACTTGCATATGGTAATGCAACCTACAGCAATGTAATGGCGGGGGACTCCAGAAATGGACTTCACACATTGTACCTATGTGGGGATACGAAGCTGGGTTTCCGGCGTGAGGAGAAAAGGCTTTAACCACTAGGATACCTCACCGGTCCCATCGTGGTGACAATGGTGTTATCACAGTTAACATGTGTAATTGGGTAAACCACACAGATGGAGAGACATCCTACTTAGTGTGGAGACACAGTTGACGTTGATAACAATACGAAGAGCTTCACTGTGACTGTGTATAACATATGTATGTATGTATGTATGTATGTATGTATGTATGTATGTATGTATGTATGTATGTATGTATGTATGTATGTATGTATGTATGTATGTATGTATGTATGTATGTATGTATGACTCTCTGCGTATATAAATTTATGTGGTAGATATTTACATAACCGACATCTGAACGCATATTTGATAACCAGACAGTGTAATGGAAAGAGAACTGTTGTATAACTGAAAAGTATTGCTTAAACAAAAATGTACTAAAATCGGATATCTAGTCTCACCTGGCGGGAAAGCCGACCTAACGTCAGTTTAACTGTATTTCACAAGTACTTTAGAATTGAATTTAAAGGAATTATAATAAAATAGATTTTTTTCATAATATTTACAACGTGTTCCACGTCTTTTGTCCAATGAATAAGTGTACGGGTTTTTACGCTCTCAAAAGTCGTATATGTGACATAGGGTAATCGTTTTGTATTTATTAAGGAATTCTTTGGACAATACAAACACTACCAACACTGGCTGATGATATTGACAATTATTTGTCAAGGTATGATCTATATGTAATTCAGTATTAGTTCCAGTTCATTGTGCCCTTCAAAGTTTCAGTTTTAAGATTGAAGGAAGAATGGGCGTGTGTTGTATATGTGAATCTTTCTACAATACAAGAAGGACACACGCGTGCATGCAAACGAAACGAGA
Source organism: Haliotis cracherodii (assembly GCF_022045235.1). Classification (NCBI taxonomy): domain Eukaryota; kingdom Metazoa; phylum Mollusca; class Gastropoda; order Lepetellida; family Haliotidae; genus Haliotis; species Haliotis cracherodii. Next base: position 13,203,022 of record NW_027266286.1, read on the forward strand.
TAGCATTCTGTATCTATATCTAATGTACATACTTTTTTTCTTTTCTTTTTTTTAACGCCGCACTCAGCTATATTCCAGCTATACGACGGCGGTAATGTACATGCCTATAACATAACTGGAGTACTGTTAAAAGCGGCGTTAAACCCAACTCACTCACTCACTACATGTCTGTAACAGGAGAACGTTAAGACTGCTGCATCTGTGTAAAGTTACATGCTTCTATTTACCTAAGAAAGACAGTCATATGCACTTCTGGAAATATGTTTTGTGTGCGTGTGCGTCTTCATGTGCGTGTGTGCGTGTGGACAGCTTAAATTTCTTTAATTTTGTATCATTCCAGACTTGGGACACCCACATCGGGTTTCGATCATTGAATCATAATCAGGGATTCGAACCCATAATGAGTGTCTCAATTATGTCGCGTAACACGACACAGCGATTTGTGGCACCTTAGGACACTGGGCACCCCGTGTCCCATACACAGGTAAAAACACAAACACACAAATTATGCCTAGACGTGTATTTAAAGACATCATCTAGTCAACTCAAATGGTAAATTTGTTTACATTCATCCCTTCCTTAGCTTACCTTTTCCGGCCAACGTTGTGCCCTCAGTCAAACAGACTGCCACAGAGAGAAATAACATCAGGTGGAGTTGCATTGCTGGTTTCGGACAGGACAGAACTGTTTATCAAATGGGGAGTTTCACCTAATACATAGGAATCATCAGTTTCAAGCTTATGTAAGCTTGGATAAAGTATGGAAACACCAATCATGTTAAATCACTGCTCACACGTGACAGATGTTTCTTATGTGTTTCCTCCACTGCGCTTGGGTCATGCGGTTTTCAACTAAGTGTACGGGTAACATGCATATGCTACTTGTTTCATGTAAATCACTGTATTCCACGACTGCATACTGAAACATTTGTTTGGTTTCAAACAATGTTCCACGATTGAAGTCGGGTTATCCAATGAAACATCACATACAGTATATGCCCCTTCTATGGGCGTAGACGAGGTACTAGTGTTTAACTTCAAACTTCAAATATTACTTTCTCAAAATTCAAAATTGTGGTTTCTTGTTCTGCCATCTTCACATCCTATCCTCTCTGAAACATATGCATGTAGCCAGCCAGCATAACACCCGGGGGTGTTGGAGGGTGCATGAAAACCCTTCCATAATCATAAGAAATCGGGCGGTAAGGTAGCCTAGTGGTTAAAGTGTTTGCTCGTCACGCCGTGATATTGCTGGAATATTGCTAAAAGCGGCGTAAAACCATACTCAATCACTCATAAGAAATTTCTGCTTTTAGCAGAGTCCATTTTACACTTCCGACAGTTTCATAAGCAGGTGTTTATTAACCCGTATTGATACCAGCGTTGGCGACAATGTGAGGTATCCTTCCCTACTGTTGGCATCCGTCATAAACACATGCAACGTCAAGTTGCTCATCTGAAAAAACAAGGGGCGCTGCAAACTATATGTGATTTATATACCAAAAAAATGCAATTAATCTTGAATGCATTACTGTGAATATCTGTAAAAACATACACCAGACAATTATGATATGTTGAGTATATAATGATATTATTAGAGATTTTAACCATATTGACGGCCATCATGGATTTTCGGCCACTTGGGGGCTCTGCAGAGTTGGATCCTTATCAAGAGATGTTCGGAATGGTTCAGTGTGTCAAGTTTGGTGCTTTTAACCCGAAGTGGACAACGTAGAGAAGGATGTGTCATTATGGAATAATCAATATGAATAATCAACTCGTGAGTTCATGTAACACCAGGGGATAGATAACATATGATATTTATACAGTGGATGATACAGTACACCAGTGGACAACATTTGATACAATCGCTAATGATTGCCACACAGATGCATGATGTTAAATCCGATAGCTGGCAACAGATGACGGGAGATAATATCCTTCCCATTTACAATCGCCTGAAAGTGTGAGGCGTTTACGAAATGGACTGCACATGTTTCAATTATTGCTAGGTCAACAGAGAACGGTTTCAGCTATCCATAAACTTAATCATAATGTGTGAGTGAGTATAGTTTTACGCCGCAGTAATCCAGCAATATCACGGCGGGGGAAACCAGAAATGGGATTCACACATTGTACCCATGTCGGGAATCGAACCCGGGTCTTCGGCGTGACAAGCTTACGCTTTAACCACTATGCAACCCAACCGCCCCACTTGCTTATGAATTAGATAAATATAATATGTCGAAATCTATCACATTTATAAGACTTATTCTTGTATACTCATCGGAAGTATGGGTCAACTGTTCTGCTAAACGAAAATATACTTGAACAGAATTCTTACAGGTTTGACCAAATTTACCTCGAGAGAAAGTCTATATTTCGAAAGCGGCTGGCTACCACTAAAAGAGAGACGCAAAATTAAAAAAATTACGACAGTGCAAAAATAATAATTAATGAATGTCCCTCATATCTAAATGATTAGTTTGCCAACAAAAGATCAGCTGCTTCAAATTATAACCTACGAAACAAACAGAACATGGCCTTTTGCCAGAACAAGGACGTTTAATAAATCATTTATTATAGACTCTTTTAAACGATGGAATTCACAAAATGAAAAAAATAAAAATGGTCTCTCTGTAGCTGCATTGAAAAATTTATCCAATTGTTATTAAATCTGTATATTATTTCAGTTATGGAAAGCGTGAAACTGATACTATCCACACAAGACTAAGACATTTTCATTGTATGTTGCAATTCATATGATGATTTCTTTCGGGTAAATTTGTCAGACAGTATTTCTTGCTCTTGCGGTTCCCCATGCGAAAATGCTTTTCACTATTTTCTTGAATGTGAAAAATATACTTTAATGAGACAATCTTTGTTTATCAACATAAGGAATATAGGGACTAAGACCAATTTAGAAACAATTCTCAATGGTTACAAAAATCTATCCGAAGAACAAACTAACTAAGTTTTAAAACATGTCCATCAATTTATTGTAGAAGCAATCAGATTTTAAATTTATTTTAATGTAATATGAATGATATTTATCACAAGCTACTTCTAAAGTATCTTGTTTTACATGTGACTTTTTAATGTGACACATTTAATACATGACTGTTTCAGCACAAAAAGTCTAAGTTATATTTCATATTTTATTTTGTTTTTCTATTCGTTTTTGTCATTCGTTATAACTCTGAATTTGATATAAAACAACAGCATTCAATGTAATTATCACATCTTAGTTATATTCTCTATTTCCCACCCTTCACTTAATTATAAAATGCCTAATAGTTTGTTAACTACTGCGGTATTATATATATCTTTCATAAATGTAATATTGTATACCAATGAATATAAATGTATCTTATGTATATACGTATACGCGTATAACATGTATGTGTTTATGTATATGTGTTTGAGTGTAATAATATATATATATATATATATGTGTGTGTGTTATTATATTTTCTCTTTACCTGTATATAATTCCATTTCACTGTACATTTTTTCTGCACTAACATTATTCACATATTACATTGTCAAGAAATGTATGTAGGAGAAGCCCCGTAAGTGTATCACTTGTGCCTTGTCCGTTTGATTTTCCGCAATAAAACATGTTTAAATCAAACGTTTTGTCATTTTACATTGTGTATCACTGGCATTAAAACAGGTTTGATCATGAGCTGCAACCATACCTTCTAATCAAATGATATCAAAATGTTACTATTATTCTTATATCATATCATCTACATTTACTACATGTATGTGTGGATGACAAGCACAGGTCTTTCATATTTCCATTTCATGACAAGCAAAGGTGAGATATTTAATAACACTTCTGTAATAGACCGTGTGAAGCGCCTCACCCCTGTTTTGATCACTGGCTTCCTTGATGCGCTGTCCGATGTACCAGATGTCCCATACGTTTAATTGCCCGAGTCATATTTTTATTATAAAAAGAAGTATCCACCAGATTGATATTGTTTGATCATTTTATTGTTAAATAGGTTATACGAACACAATAGCACCAGTTCGGATAGGTTGCACTTTCATTTGAATTATCTGGCAAGTCGTATAAAGAGATAAACATACTGTGTGTTCGATGTAGAGCGAGGTTACCTGTAGATTTGGTTCCTGGTCGTCTGCTGGCTTTGCACAACGCTTGGTGCCGCACTGAAATGACGTCGCGGAATCAAAAACGTATTCATTCTATCAAAAGTGTCACAACGATCTTGATTCTTCACATAGTGTAACCAAATTGTATGACATTCAACTCGAGTACGTACATTCAGAAAATCCAAAAGATCAATGCACTGCCTGGCTATTGGTTAAAGTGCCGGTATTGTAAGTTTGCTACTTTTCTACATTAATCGTAATATCGAAGCAACCGAATGTGGCAAGTCAAGTAAGTGCTCTTGTTTGAAATCCAAATAGCCAATATTTTAATCATTAGAAGGTACATATACTGACGGTAATAGACAATAGGCGTTTATGTCTAGGTACACATTCATTTAGAATTCTCCGTGAGCTCTATTTACTAAAACAATTCCCGATGAAATTTTCTGTACTTTTAAGTCAAAACAAAATTGACGGAAGTGGTCGTGACTTGTTCGAACGCAGACTGTTTCAAAGATTATGTTACAATACGAATGACAGTTTGTATTGATGAAAATCCGGTTACGTCAATTAAGTTTCAGTGTCAGCGTTCTTTCAATAGTGATAGAACCGTGCTCTTCAGCAACCCATACTTGTTCTAAGAGGCAACTAACGGAATCTGGTGCTCAGGTTCGCTGACTTGGTTGATGCATGTCATTGTATGCCAATTACGTGGGCCCCGTGAAGATTCCGGGGTAGAATAGGTCTTAAGCAACCCATGCTTGCCGTAAAAGGTGACCATTGCTAGCCGTAAAGGGCGACTTACAGGATCAGGTGGTCAGGTTCGCTGACTTGGTTGATGCATGCCATCGATCCCAATTGGGTGGATCGATGCTAATGATATTAATCAATGGATTGTCTGGTCCAGACTCGATTATTTACAGACCACTGTCATATAGCTGTACTATTGCTGAGTGCGGCGTTAAACAACAAACCAAACAATTGCGTGGATCAATGTTCATGATGTCAATCACTGGTTTCTCTGGTCCAGACTCGACTATTTACGAAACTGTTGTAGAATTACATCCAGATAATTATGTTATTTCCCTGTCAATCTTCTGTCATTGCTTAAGACGCTCGATGAAGCTGGTTGGACAACGTGGGTATATATTGTTGGAAACAGTCTATTCCAACATGCATGGTTACGGAGTTTCACTCAGGACAGTGGTCGTGTGAAAGTGGGTATATGTCGCATTAATCAGAGATTGTACGACTGCTTGAATTAGGTTTGTACAGTTGATTTGTCTTCAAAATGATTTTGAAATATATATATCATATCATTACTAAATGATCGTTGACAACATTTACTGTCAGTCGGTAATTGTGCTGTTGAGACCACCAAGATCGGAATTGTTTCTAAAAGGACTCTTTCCAATTCTATGTGAAAAGCATCAAGTTCAAGGCACCGCCCGTTTATATGTTTCTATGCTACATGGTAAGGCTGCTTACAAAGTTGTCAATCCTATTGATTTAAGTCATCAGAGGTAAACGCGTTGCCTGTCGTAACTTCTATAATTCTGACGAATATACATACAAGCTCACAATCGCATTGGGAATAAGCCCTCACTCAGAAAGAAATCAACAGTTGCTTTCGTTAAGTATTGATTCATCCCATGTCACAACAGCAGCGATGGAGGCAGGGGCAGCTGACAGAAACATTAGATGACGTTCTGAAACTGATCCTAGTTATTCAACTCAACATGATGTTCATGAACTAACAATGCGCAACTATTTGGACGTTGCATACTTTATTGAAACCAGTGTGTAAAGAGTGAGTGAGTTAAAATTGTACATCGCATCTGCAATATTGCAGCCATATTGCGATCAGTGTGTACAGACGCACTGTCAGCGTGAATTATTGAGGCATAACAATTACATCTCTCTTCTGACATTCAAAATTATTAATTCAGGTAAACCATATGATTTTTTAATTTACACAAATGATCAATATTGTTTTAGAAAAAAATACAAATATAATGTTCGTTATTAATAATTCACATATGTGTAATTGTTTTGTATAATATACAGACGGACAGACACATTAGTTTATTTAAGTCTCACACTGAACATTATAATACAGTATTAAGACATGCCACTCTTTCTATTGTTATGAGAGACGATGCACTTATGTACAAGAATTACTAAAAGTGTTTGTTTGTTTGTTTGTTGTTTAAGCGTGGGTTGCTGAAGACCTATTCTCTACTAAAAGTGAGACTCTGTATTGATATGACAGTATAAGTTTAAACGAACACGAGTATGTATGAAGTAAAAGGTCTTTTGTCGTCATAAGATGCATATTCTGGACTTGTTCATGGCCATTTCAACTTGCTGCCAATCACAGAGAGATGCACCCCTGTCAAAGTCAAAACTTTCTTTGCAGGTTTCGTACATAAAAATACACATTTTGTCTGACATGTATCACAGTTTATTCTTATCCGAGAGTTGATTAAACTGGGCATCACTTCCTAAAATTTAGTTAAACGGAATGCATGTACATTGGTAAGAAAATCGGGACAGTAACACAAAACAAGCAGTTGCATCTTTCGTTCACCAGGGGGCATGGGCGGCCCAGTCGTCTGAGGCGCCGCGATTCGCGTCCCTTGGCCACGCCCGAAACCTATGATTGTGGGTTCGATCCGTTTCGCCCCGATTATGTTTTTACGTTTCACCGAAGTGGTAAATGTCTGACACTTGCATCACTTCGGGCTTTCCTCGCACATTAAGCTGACACGCCGTAATATAACTGGAATACTGTTAAAAGCGGCGTTCAACCCAACTCACTCACTCACTCATTTCGTTCACCAACAAGACCCTGTACGAAACTGACGTTTGTATGACTCTTGGGCAAATAAAAACCCACAACAAATAGTGCTAGCGCAACGGGAAGATATCCTGTTTCTTAAATGTGTTTAAAATGCAACGAAGCAGTAAACGCGGGCATGTAATACACTTCCTTGTCTGTCCCCTAACAAAGAGAGACAGAAAGCAAACAAGACGCCACACAAATTTCCCTGGGGATGACGAGGATGGGCCTCACGGACTTCCTTGTACAAGACTAAATCGAAAATGCATCAATAGTATTATGTTTATGAGATAAAAGACGAAGAAATATTTCTTAATCATTAGACTGTAGCTAATGCATATGATGACATGAAGTATTCAATGTTTCTCGGGTAAACTCTGACCGCAGTTTTGTCTGTGATTGCAAGCATATCAAATTACACAGTTCAGTAAAGAGTAACATAATGAGACAGCGAAAATAACGAAAACTCAAATGGTAGTGACGTTTTGTACTAGGTTTCTAAATTGTTAAAAATAAAGCTTTGGATGATATCTTCACTACTCTTGCATTTTGTTTATGCATACGGTATTCAGCGTTATCATTCCTGATTATTTCGTTTTCTTAAAGCCTCGAGAAGATCTGGCATCATCACTAATTGATGCATAAACACATGTACATGATATTGTCGGAATTGTACAACGGTTTTAAGTAGATATCTAGAAATGGGGGCAAGGGTGACCCAGTTGTCTAAGGAGCCGCGATTCGCTGTACAGAGTTGCGTCCCTTGGGCACGCCAGAAACCTATTATTGTGGGTTCGAATCCCGGTTCGCCCCGATTATGTTTCTAGGTTTGTCAGCACCACGTCCGAGCTCGTGGGTTTCACCGAAGTGGTAAACGTCTGAGACCTGCATCACTTTGGGCTTTCCTCCCACATTAAGCTGACACGCCGTGATATAACTGGAATACTGTTAAAAGCGGCGTTAAATCCAACTCACCCACTCACTCACTCACTCACGCACTCACTCATAGAAATGAACTTATTATTACCATGAATGTGTTCTCGTTCGTTCCTGATCTATCCAAACATACACATGCATAGCTTCCTGTTTAGTTCAAGGTATATCTCGCTGTGACAGGCTGCAAGTTTAGATGGCCACCAAGTCCAGAGTGATACCATCAGCCTGGTGTGTCGCCTCACAGCAGGTTCAACAATGAAGCGTTCCGCATAACAGGACATGAGCACCTGCATGTTTAGGTTGACTGCGCGCAGTAAGGTAATTTAAACTAGTGTGCTACCCTGCGTTCATGCTGTCAGAGATCAATCCATTTATCTGTTAACTCATCCGTCCACCAGACCTTTTTCGCCCTTTTACGTCTATTATCAACATCTGAGGCTATTGTGATCTTCTTGTGACGTAGCTTTATACTTATTTGTTCCTTCACGACGATACAGATACAGATACTATCTCTCAAAACCTGCATAGTCTCAGGAGACCTTATTAGCTGCTCGGGAATACGTGTGAGGTCATATGATGGACTCTGTTGTATAATCAGTATTACATGACTCAAACCTTTGATTAACATGTCAACATGGAATGATCAGGGACCACGCCACAGCCACAGCTACCACAAACTCTGCTGACAATCTCACTTGCACGCACTACCTTAAACGTTCCATAACACTGCAGATCTTCGTGGGGAATTATGTAAAAGTCAACCACAGGTGAGGCACGTGTAGAAATGGAAGTAAATTCTTTTGGCGTACAATTTCTGCTGTAAAGAACGCCAATATTGGTTTTAACTAAAAAATCAGATAAAATATCACGATACCTGTTTCTAGTAAATTTATCCACATCTTTCTCACCTAAACAATCTATACCTTCAATATAATTCGACATATTCCAATTCTACAATTCTACATATTGTGACACTACCAGTCTTTTGAAATTCATAAATGTTAAACAACAACGAATCAAGAAATTCATAGATATCAACACGTCTCCTTGAGTTTTCTGGTGGAAGATAACATAACCCTATATTATGCTGAGACTAAGACAGTTTATCTGTAAGGGACATCCCGAGTATACCATCGTACGTTATATCTAAAACATGAAAATCACATGTATGTAACAAAGAGTCCTTCATGAGAAAGCCGACCCCACCGAACCCTTGCCTGGCCCGACGGTGGAGGCTGGTTCTTGTATGTCCCATCCCCATGTATCCAGGGACACATATGGCGTCCTCACCTTTTAGATGTGTATCGGCGATACTGATAATGTCAAGTTCACAGTCCTGAACACATTAATATCGAAAGATATGACTGTCCGAATTACAGTCTGAACTCCTCCAATTTACTCTGAATGTCCAATTTGACCTAACTTCTGCGTCTCTCTCCATGTCGCGTCTGGTTATCGCTCCTCTCCACTCTGTGCCATTCACCACCACTTGAACGTCGCTCCACGTCACGCTGACGTCGTTGGCTCTGCTCACCATCGGCTCCCTCCTGATTTTACACGATCCGCCCCCCACCCCACCCCCGCACCTGTAGTCTGCTGTCCCCAACGGCGTGCACGAGGGTCCGGAGATTTGTGTATTTCACGCTGCTCATCTGGTGTGTTGAAAGGGACTATGAAAACGTTCCTGAAATTCTTTGAGATTTTCGGTGCTTTCTTTTTCTTTAATATTTCTAGTCTCCGGTCTTTAGTCTCACACGTTGCTATGACAACACCAGGTTTCTTCTTATTTGCTGACTGCCGTCTCTCTACCTTAGTGAATTTCACATTTGACATTTTCATACCGTCCCTAAGCACGGACATCACTTTGTTGGCAGTGCTCTCTCCGTTGGTTTCTTGAATGTTCATGAGTACGATCTTTAAATGTGTGTTATCTGTTACTTGCTCATTTTCATTTGTGCACGCCTTTTCCACGTCTTTCATTCGCTGATCAAGCTCGTCGCCCTGTGTTGCAATTTCTGCTCGCATGTTGTTGATTTCTTGATGTATTTCTCTACGTAGTTTTGTAGTGAGTCTCTGTTCCAATGAGTCCAGCTTGACGTCGATAGATTTCTTGAGATCTTCAATGGCCTCCAACACAATACGCGTCTGTACATCGGCAACGCCGTTGTTTTGTGGCACAGCTCTCTGACAAAGTATTTTCCACACATTAGTTTCTGCATGGGAGACATGTCTGTTTCTACTACTTTGTGCTTTGGAATTAGGATGTGCGCACGGTTTACCTAGAGGTTGCTCTGTCTGTTTCTCTGTCTGTCGCTGAACATTGTGAATGGCCGCCATTACAACCTTCACCTCGTCTGAACTATCTTTCAGGCTGTCGATTACGATTTCACCCTCCATCCAGATGAATGTGGCGATTAGTGTGCAACTTCGTTTAAATATATCATAAACGTAATTAATTTACCATCTGATCTTGTTCTTGTCTTGTATTGCCTTGATAAAAACTGCATAAAAATTCGAATTTGACAAAGCACCCGAAAACACGTCTTGTTCAGTGGACGCATGCGCATGAATCTTCATGACTTCGGGCTCTTCTCCCACATTAAGCTGACACGCCGTGATGTAACTGGAATACTGTTAAAACGGCGTGAAGTCCAACTCACTCACTTATATCTGGATTTTAAAGATGTATATATTGTCCATAACCATGTATTATTATTTTGCAGAACTGAGAATAGTTTGCATCAAATTGTGTACCGTGATATATCAATTGTTATTTGTTAGATGATGTTTTATATCTTCAAAACTTGATCCTCAGCAAACTTTGAGTTGTATATATCACCCCCTGAGACATTGTGCAGACATCCGCGACGTACATGTTGACACAGCCTGTATTCAAATATAATTCACTTCCTGGTCACGCTAGCAACTGTACAAACATAGCATTGTCATGTGCATAGGATACAGTTCGCCATGCACTGATATTGAGAGTCCGCATAGCATTAGTCATTGGGGCACTGAAAAAGGATTCCAGCATAAATAGCATGTAGTTTCTCACAAGTATGATAAAGATTTGATATTTTTAGTTAAATACAGTGTCTCATCATTAATTACTTCATAAAGGTATCTAAAAAGGTATATAAATAATGTTTAATATACATAAAAACATTCTTCTTGTACCAAAGCATTGGTGTATTGTCATTTCATTTCATTGTGCCCTTTCAATAAAATCATTAGAATGGTATACATCACACACCCAGCAAGGTACAATAAAATTAAGTAGATATAGACAATCTCACCCGAGTGAGTTTAGATATCAAATATTTCAGTTTGTAGACAGCAATAAGCAGTGTCTTTAGTGTAAACCGCACTGCCAACACCTTCAGTAGCAGAGCTCTCAGTGATGTCACTTGATTGTGAAGTCATATGCACGGTTATCTGCACTGCAGATATAGCTTAATCTCACCCAAGGGATATCTCTTGTTGCAAACAGTTTTAGATGATACATTTTTATTACCTTTTTTGAAATTATAATAACACTGATTCTAAAGATTTCATCTGCTTTTACACATTAAGTAATTTGCTGGAAACATAGATGCCTAAATAAGTTTTATAACCATTTGTAGAACCTGTCCCTTTTAAACAAAATACATAAAGGTTAAGCCTGATAAATATATGATAAAAGCCAGACAAACAGATAATGAAAGCCAAATAAACAGATGTTAAAAGCCATATAAATAGATGATAAAGCCATATAAATAGATAATAAAAGCCAGATAAACAGATAAAATCATGGTTATAGATATGTTTGTAATAATCAACGATTATCAAAGCCAAACATATCAGCTGTACTACAATTAACGGATATGTATTTACAAAGGTTGACATCATTAAGGGTTTTAAGGAAATGCAACCCTTATTTACAGTTTTCATATTTCTAAATTAATACTGAATGCAACCATACAAACATACGCATAAATTACAGCTCATTTGGATGCAATTCTGATAAATTCTTAATTTGAAAAAAACAAAAACATATTGGAATAGATAGAACTCAAGGGATATGTAAACCGTATAAGTACAGATGTAAGTGTACCGAAGACATTACATATGTATGTAGACATATTTTCATAACAATTAATTTACAATTAATTCACAATTTCAAACATTGTTTCAAATTCAGATCACAGTACTTTTTGGCCAAATCATCTGACATTAAAAAAATATGAAAAGGTGCACACAGAACGACAGCAACCAGGACATTGCAATAGGGCAGCTAGTCCTCAACCAGTTGAACTCTCTTCCTACCATCCATTGGGTTGCTGCATAGAAGTTCTAACAATGAAGACGTTTGACCTTATCAATCACCGGCAATTTTTCTCAGATCCTTCCACAGAGTCTCACCTCCATTCTGGTAATCCTCAACACGCAGTATGCACTCTTCTTCCACCACATTCAACAGACTCTCGGGGAGATCCTCCACCTGCACAGCGCCCACAAGTAGCACAATAATACGGTTAGGAATAAGATCCGATAAGGAGTACAGGGCTGCATCAATAGTAAACTGTGACCACTGAGACACATCTTCAAGAAAGTCATCTGAAATCACCAGGACAGACTTCCAACTGTTAGTGATACCGCAAATAATACCGTCGGCGATAACAACCCCCGGAAGAACATCACGATCCTTCAGAAAGAGACGTACAGGGGAATTATGCAGTTCCAATGCTGGTCGCAGTTTCTGATAGATAAAAGGGATATCAGCGCCACAATATCCGACAAAGAAGGTGAAAGCAAAATCTTTGGGTGTTAAATATTTGATTCCTAATCCAAATATTCTCATCAAAGCATTACGATATCGCATTGGATTCTTGGAGACCATGTATGATGCAGAAATGGAAGTAAATATTACCACCATAAATGTGACTGAGAGACTGAGGGTCAATTTCCCTGTACAGTAGCGATTTAGACTTTTATAATTGTGGGCCACATCAACGGTTCCAGTCATTGTGCCATTATTCAGAATGCACGCGAAGTTCCTGTCAGACTCAGAAATCACTGGTGTATCCATCAACCAAAGAATGAAGTCTAGATTTTCACAGCTACACGAAAAGGTGTTTCCTTGTACAATAAGTTTGAGGTTGTTCTTTTCAGCTGACAAGTCGAGTTTCGATCTGGTATCTTTATCCAGATATCCAATGAGGTTGAATGACAAATCGATATGGATAAGGCGTGGATAATAAAGTGTTTCAATGGGAATGGTATCAAACTCATTATGCGATAGATTTAGATGAACGATTGTATCTGAAAGTGGAAGTAGTTGTATAAATCGGAGCTGATTCATGGAGACATCCAAATATTCCAAAGATTTCATTGAACTGAATATGCTGTGTGCACTAAAGGGTTCAAGGACAAAATGTAATTTGCAATTTCGTAAAGATAACCGCTTTGCGTTTGCAAATGAGTGAAAATCAAACGCATTGGCAAGCTTATTTCCTGACAAATCAACATTACTCACATTTTCCAAACCCCTCATGTTCATTAAACCAAACAAGAAGTTAAAAGCAAACATTACAGTTTCAAGATTGTGTGTGTTTTGAAAGACAATTTCTTTCATACCTTTGGCACCTGTCATTGAACCAGAAAAACCAAAATACACAAGGTTAGGGGGCAATTTGATTGTTACAGAAATCATTCCATTTAATGTAGCAGAACTTGGAAAGTCATCATCCTGTCTTTGAAAGCTGACATCCAAATATTCAAGTTTAGAAAATTTGAGCAGGAAAAAAATTATAACCACATCCCCAACAATATAGTTGTCAGACACATCCAGCACTTTCACACATCCTTCAAACGGATCTTTGTAAATTGATGCAAATTCAATCAAATATATTTGGTTACTTCTCAAAGATACTTCAGTGACACATATTTGGGTCAAATAACGCATACTTTGTTTAGTTAGGACTCTATCGACAATGTCTTTTTCATTTTGCGTTTTGAACTTGAATGTACTATTGAACCAAATTCTATTCATATTCTGTTTTACGAAGGGATGCAGAAGATGTAAAGCATTGTGAATTCCTATTTGATTATGGGTAAGTTCCAAATGTTTTAGAAATATTAGTGGCTCTAAAACGCCAGACTCGCAGTGTGATAAATGTGAGCAAAAGTTTAAAATCAAAACTTCAAGTTTGGTTTCAATTAGACTCTGAAATGTTTCATTTGTGAGATGTGCGGTTGAACATGTTCCTTCATACAGAAACCGTGAATCCATCTGTAACAATTTCAAATTTGCTAGTTTGGAGAATCCTGAACCAAACAAAGGAGCAGGAACTGAGTCAATATACAGACTGTGGAGGTTGACGAGAGGAAGAAACACCCAATCTGGATACGAGGACATTCCATTCTGTTCGATATTAAGAGTTTGCAAACTTGTAAGGTCCTGGAAAAGTTCATCTGGGAAAGAAATTTTGTCGTCTCTTAATTTGTTTCGGGCAAGAAGGAGAGTGGTAAGATTGAACAAGCCACTAAATGCCCGTGGCTCAAACTTTGACAAAAGGTTCATGTTCATGTTCAGATAAATGAGCTTGTTAAATTTGTAAAATGTGTTATTTTGGACTATTTTCAGATCATTCCCACTGATATCCAGGGTTGTTATGTTTCCCGGAAGGTAGTTTGGAACCTGTTGGAGTTTTCTCCCCGTACAGTCAGCAAAGATGCCTCCATATTGTTTGTCAAAATACAAGTCACAAACATGTCCACTTCCTTGGCACAGATTCACTGTCAGCACAACAAGCAGTGCCCTCAGCATTATGTCTGAAACCAAAGAATACATCACCATCACAAATCTTTATACATAGAAATATTATAATGACACGTAAGTGACCGATCCTTCTTTGGGGAAGTGTGGATCGTATGTGAAAAATAATATGGTTCCCTAAAATTTATGAAAAAAAAGAATTATACTTCATTCACACTGTTGAAAAAAATGAAATGGCCTGCAACAAGAATACATCGATCTTGTATTTTTGAAACACATTAATACCATTATTGGTTTTACTGTGTAGGAGTCATCCATTCTCCCACGATAGACAGTTGCAAAAGACCCAAGCAAACAAACAATGTATGTACTGTATCGTAATGACTTTTGTTTGAAGTGAATATCTGCGATATTCACCGAATAATATAAACTTACTGTGGGTGTGATGTTGTTGCCGCTCACCCGTGTTTGGGGTCAAGCGGAATAAAATATCAACAAATCAACAAGTTGTCAGTATTGATATCAAAATATTATATTCAAAGGACAATATACTGAGGACAACTTATCAGTATAAAACATCAAGTACATTTAGTTATGCATATTAATCTACCACAATGATTATAACCTTATATATTGACAAGCGGTTAAGTACACCTTCTTGGTATGAAGACGTCTCTTCCGGTTTTTGACCGTGTGTGACATATGTAAACATTTTAAATACTATATTAACACAGCAGGGAGTCACTGAACACTTTGTTTGCTATTTAACGCCGCACTCAGCAATATTCAAGCTGTATGACGGCTCTCTGACGTTCCAATGATTGATATCATGAACATTTATCCAAATGGGATGAGATGACATGCATCCACCAAGTCAGCGAGCATGATCACCCCATCCCGTAAGACGCCTTTTACGATAAGCACAGACGCCTCACGATAAGCATAGGTTGCCAAAGACCAATTCTAACCTCTTTACGGGTCTCACTGAACAAAGAAGGACGCGAACCACGTCTACAAACAGCCCACCATGGCCTTCTAGCATAGTCCATCGTCTCAAATGACCGTCCTGTTTGGGGGGTGGACAGGGACTGCGGGAGGTGAAGAGCAAACGGAAGGTATATCACCCGAGACGGGAGAGACACTCTTGTTGGTGATTGTAGCGCCGGTGAAACGTTTAATAGTGAGACCCGTTGAAAAGTGACCCTGGTTCATTAGTCAACTATGCAAAATATCCCCTTTTTTGTTGAAAAGTAAAAATCAAAACATCCCTGTTGAACAGTACACCTGGTTTGATTTTCGACGCTGAATAATGACACTTCACATTATTACGTTTAATATTTAAAACAAACAACAGGAAATAACTCCAAAAAAACATTTTGACCAGAATACGGGTCCTACATCGATCACTTTTCAACGATGAATTCTGACTCACACATACAAAATTTACAATCACACAACATTGTTCATGTGTGATCAATTCTGAACAGAATAAGGATAACATTTCAACGTTGAATAATGATCCATCCACACATTGATAACTTTATATACAAAACTTACAATACAATAACTTTATATACAAAACTTACAATACAATATTTTTCCACTTAATACAATAATACAATAGTATGCATACGACAACCACAAGGCAGTATAAAATAACGACTTCGTAAACACTTTTGAAGATTACATAAAAAAATTTTACTTTCGCGTGCATTACAAGCACGGTGGAAAATAAAACACTTTGTTCTCGATTTCAAATGTCGGTGCACAAAAGAAAATGAATTGGTATGTAATCTTGAAATAATTTCTGGTTTTATTTTTTAAAACCAAAACGGGTTTCGAGAGATAAAATATTACTAGCTGAAACACATCTACCCTAGGCGCATGAAGTCAACTGGGACAAAGCCAAACTTCATAAGGCGATAAAAGAAATTCTTCAGTAAGTATGACGTACTATGGTACAAGTCGAAATCTGGAATTTTAAGAGTTGTCATCAGGGATCAACACAATGATACTTTAACGCATTCGGGCGAATCAAGGAGGCAATCTTGGGGTTGGAACAAGACGAATGCAAATCCATTAATGTGTGTTGTGTTTTTATGTAAATTTGGCATTTTAACTATCAATATATTTAAGCTAATTGTGCAAAATATTATCATGGACTTCTTTCACCTGTCAGACAATATTCATCATGTATGAGGGGCACTGTATGATATATCTACTGGCATAAAGTTCAGACAGCGTCATAACGCGAATCGAAAGTTGAAAAAACATTAATTACATATTCTTCAGAAATGTCAGCCAAAAGCAAAGTCGATTGTACGAATCAGTCTAAAGTCAACTAGACACGTGTGTCATTGACGGGGCAGGAAACGCTCACCTTTTCGCAAATACCTGGTATCATCAGTATTTTATAGTGATTCATAAAGCCATGTTGATCATATAGTCGGAATCGTATAATAGACTCTGCTTTTAGAAGAGAATGCTTATGATACTAGAAACAGGAAACAGCCCAAAGTCAGATTTAATTAACTGACACGCACCGATCCGACACGTACCGCGGTACACCACACAACGCCAAATATACACGTATGTGTGGTAAATTTATTTTAAAATGTGTTCATTGACCGCTATCATTGTGCTGGATTGCGTGAGTTAATGTACAACTGAATTCTAAGGATTCACTTGCTGCTTTTCAAACCAAATTTAAATTCATTTTTCCCTTATATTTGGTAGACATAACTTTTGATATTACGTCGATTCTGGTCGGGTGAATAAAGCGAAAAAAAAATAGATATCTCTGCATAAAGCAGAGTCTGACTATATCATGAGGATGTGTTTATGAATCACTATCAAATAGTGATGATACCAGATGTTTGCGAAAAGGTGAGCGTATCCTGCCCCACCGTTGGCACCCATCACAAACACGTGCAAAAGCAAGTCAATAGTTCACCTGAAAAAACATGGGAACATATGGTGCAAGTTATAATAGCGAATTGCATCGGTCATCACTTTTGTCCCTGGTGCGTCGAAGTTGGAAATGTCCTCCACATTTTACTTGATTACTTTATTTGATATGTTGTAACCTTGTTCAAACAGCTTTTGAGTACTATGACGCTCTTTGAAATCTTGGTAGAAAGAGTTTGCTCTATTGTATCTCAAAAAGTGGTAAAATGTAAACACCAAAGGCTGGAGCTTCTGGAATATTGCTCGACATAAGGGGATTTGACGATGGAAAGTTGAAGTAATTCCTCTTGTCATACAGACTTGTGGAGAGTATTAAGGCACTTTGATTCTTTATGCAGAGATCTAAATATGAAACAGATGAGGCGGCCTCAGCGGTCTCCTTTAGTTCAAGTCCAGGTGAGTAAATCAGTGAAAGGGAATTGGCTAATTGATTGTTATTGAACGACATCAGATCATGGATATATACCTTAAGCTTGAGTTAAACTTCTTGGCCAAATTACCATGTTTTGACTTTGCCAATCCGAGCAGAAAGTTCGATTCATATGCATAAAGAAACAGATCAGCAAGTGCCCAAGTGCCCATGGAGATGCCTCCGCCTTGCCCAAATATCTTACCCCCAAATTTTACGTTATCAATGAGGACGTCCGGCAATTCACATTTCTCAGAAAGCATTTGCTTTCATTTTTTACTCATTCTCCTTAACCGCTGAATATAAATTCGTAACTGTTGCTGTGGTCACTAAGCTTTGTAACAAAAGCCCCATAGATCAAGTGAAGTATTTCCTTACGTTTGTCATGTGGGATGGTGGTGTACAAAAATGAAAAATCAAATGTTTTGACAAAATGGAACTTGGTTCTTTTCTGAAAGGTCAAAAAGGTCGAGCAAATCCTTTGAGTTTTTTGAGAATCTACATGGTATAAATTCGACTTGTCTCAAATACTTTCTGTGGCTGTAAAGAAGGTCCTTCCTTGATTGTATTAATGATTATGGTATATGTGAGTCGGGGATACGGTTTGTCACGGTTGTTTGGTCCATATTTGAATAACTGACGAAGGTTGTAAACCCAGGGTAGCAAAGGTATTTGCTCCTTGATAGTTAGTGCCGATATGAGGCAATGCGTTCGCTAATTCAGTATAGTTGTTTGCACATCATAAACCCTACATTTCGTACACATAATTTGCACAAACTTTGAACTCCAATGAGCGGATTTAATTTATAAAGGAAACTCATTATTTCAGCTTTACTCTGTGAGTACATTTACTCACATACAATGAAAGACTCGCCAGAATTGTAATCAGTATTGCGAAGAAATGTTCTGTAGTGTTTTTTATTTTTTCCATAATAAATGGAACATATACTTAGAGTGAAAATTTGCGCTTGTGTAAATTTACATTTGCACCAGCTCCAGACAAGGTGCAACGTTGCACCTGGTGTTAATATAGACACAAGAAGTAACATGTTCACATGACACGTATATTCACGCGTTTATATTTACACACATATAGAGAGAGATGTGCATGTGAACGGGGTATAGTATACCTGAGTATATATACTCGTGTGAGTAATTGTAAATAAATGTTTAAAATGGTTCATGCGTTTGATACACAGACTGGTATAGACACTACAACTGGTGTAGGCAATGTTACAGTCACTATAGATGGAGCAGAGAATGTTACAGACGCTACAACTTGAGCAGAGAACGTCACATGCTGGAGCAAAGGTACACACAATGCTATTAATATTTTAAACTATGCACGACGGAATCTAAGAAATTACACCTACGTTAAGGATGAATGGTTTTATAGTTCGCAACATCAACGCTTAAAATCGCCCTGCAATGTACACTAAAAGGGACGGATGACAACCATGGACGTGTTTGTCAGACATCATTTCCTTAGGTTTTATTGTCACGTTATATTTGTCCTCGTCGGCCTTGCTTTAATATCCATCAAAGCAAAATGCTTTCTTTATGCTATTAAGACCTAGTAACGCGGACAGCTACAATGTTGCATAAATAGTGGTTACTCAACTTTTGTGCACAAAGGCCTGTGGCCTATATGTATTGGAAATAAAATGAATGAATACAGGTTATCACGCGAGGGTGTTTGGGGATGGTAAATATCCTACATTAGGAGTAAACATTGTATTTATTGAGCCTTGGCGAGCTAAATACATAGTGTTTATTCCTAATACAGGATACCTACCATCCCCAAACACACAAGCGTGATAACCTCTTTATCATATAATGTCATTCTTTAATTCTGTGCTTGAAAATCGATATCCCTCTCTCATAAACATTACCAAAACATTACCTTAACATTGCGAGTTTTCGTGGAATCCGCGCAGTATTGATTACGTCACAGGGTAAGTGATGTGTCAGTCGCACAGTGACAGTAGCCAATATAGTTACAACTGAAATCTGTTTCTAAAGCAGTGGTGAAGCAGCATGTACGCAAAACAAGATTTGTTTTTATTTGCATTTCGCGGCAATCCATCGGTCTGTCCGCTAGAGTAACTGCCCTTTGTGCATCTCTATCTGCATATGACCCCAACTGATATCGTTTTTATCCATTGGTTTTATCCTGCCGAGAAATCTACCCATTATATGATAAAGATGTGTATACGTCATTAACTTTACAAATATTACAAATAATCTCTTCTTATCAGGGATTATTTGTAAAGTTCCAAATCCGAGTCATGCTTGATCAACTGAAAATCCCCTGGAACCATGACCATATACAAAGAACAAACACATAATTCAAACAACCATGGGACTTCCCAATCAGTATGTGATAATAACGTACCATCAATAGCAATTACAACAATCAAATGTGAATTTACTGCCATAGAACACAAAGTTACACTGATCGGTAAATGACAATACAAGAGTGAATAGTGTTACTTTACGTGTATGGAGGTGTACAATCCAGTGTCAGATACTGCCAGGATGGTAGATGGAGGAGAGGGTGATACTTCAGTCGCTGATGTACGTGTGTCTCTCGTATCCCCACTGGGCGACAGCCCCGCGACGCGAAGTATATAGCTAATCAGTGTTGATTGAATCACTGACGATAGACATCATACACATGGCGGACAATGCTTCATTTGAATAATCCAGAACCGAAGTCTTTTTTAAGGCCAGGGCCACCTTAATTCTCTTAATGAGCAACGTTAAGAAAAGCCCGTGTAATATCTTCTGCAGATTCGTATGTATCTGGCAACGGATAAGGAAGATAAGTGGAGTGTCCTTTTATTTACGGTTGGCTGCACAATACGGCTCAGTGAACAGCCTCAATGAACGACATACTCTAATCTCTAGAAACTATATTAACCCATACCCCGCTGTTCGATATTGCACTTTTCTTACAGGGAGTGGAAGGGGAAGGATAATAGTGTGACTGAAGTCATTTTGAGTATTTTGCCATACAAAAAAAACACACCAATAATACAAGCCATTAGGAGTACTGCCGTGAATTTATAGGTGTCAACGTTATTATGAGGAAACACAACGTTTCGGAGTATATGCTTACTCAGCTCTAGTTACTGTAAAGTGTTGGCTTCCATTGTATTTTGCTGATCACCTATCATCGCCAATTATCTGTTTGCCTGTCTTGTTAGTTTCCACCTTTTGTTATCTTATTACTTTTGTTGTCCTTGTTTGTCCTTACTTCAGATATGTCCACAGGGATATGCACACACTACATTTATGCTGTGAAATTAATAAGTTGTGAGACATAACAAGTCGACTTATTTCATTGGAACTCAGATTGGTGATTAATACCAAGTAATCGAACCTGACCAACTGATTCAATCAGTTGCAACAAACAACCAGCTCAGGTTGCCGGGGACATATTGTAATTTGCCATCATTAAACAACTTTCCATTGTTGTGAAAATTGATAATGTACATCAAATGTACAAGAGAAAATTATGATTAAATCAGAACCTTTTGTGTAAAATGTGCACGATGACGCATCACTCAATGCACGCGGGAAAATACTACTCACAATTTGCTAAGGACCACCACTTTGAAAGGTAATACGTCAAATTATGTGCAGTATTGCGTGAAGACATATTTAATTAACAAAACTCCGTTGTCATGTGCCAAACAATGCCTCAAACATGTGGAGTATGCCTCTCCGAATAAATGAATGTTTGACAAATCGTGGCGGTATTACGCTCCACCAATCACGACAGGCAAACTTGGAAATTTCCCCTCTTACCCCTATCGTCTATCAAGCTCGTTGGTAGTTATAACATCTATTGTCATACTTCAATACCGGGTGTAATGTATTCCCTATTCGTTCATTATAATCATAAACTTTTTGAAAACATGTATGTCATGAAGTAGTGACCAAACAATGATATGTCTTCTCCTGAGTCTACCTGAACCGAACGGGGCGTGATTACTTCAGCAAAACCTTCGTTAAAGGCATTTAACCAATTGCGTCAATAATTCCTACCAGTTGCCACAAAATAGATTGATTTTTTTAAAATCGTTCAGAAGTCATGTTGTCCCTTGTATAAGGGTCTGGATTAATAGTCCATACACTGAGGCTATAAAAAATAACTTTCAATGTAATTATTTTGTTAATCAATAATACGAATTTTATTCTCAGATTTTGCCAAAACAAATTGTATAAGACTGTTGTCTCATCAGATATTATAGTCAATAGTCGGTAACTGTCCCGCTTCCGTCCAGACACTGTTGGATACGGCACTCCGTGCTATATGTCAAATTGTCTATGTAAGATTCCAATAGCTCATTCCATGGCCCGGGATCAGGAAACTAACTTAAGATCATATTTTGTCTTAAATCGGGGATCACGAAGCACAATCTATGAGAATATTTTAAGCCTAAGACAAAATTTGATCTTAAGTCCTAAGACTGCCCCTGAGTAGACTTAAGACAAAATTTGAAGCAAGAAAGATGTCGGAGGTTGTTCGCCTCATGCGTCGCCTACGGGCTAAAAAGGACAAAATAGCAATTCATCGGACATTTCGAGACTGATTCAACCCTCTTGATCTGTACAACGACGAAGAGTTCTTTGAGAGATATAGATTTCATCGTTCTACCATTTTTTTCATCGTTGGTCTAACCGGTGATGAACTGGCATATATTCTACCCCACTCCCAGAGTCTACCGCCTATTATTCAAGTTTTGATATTCCTTCAGTTTGTTGCCACTGGGGCTTTTTACCTTTATTTGCTCTGTCGTTCTGTGTCAGCCATATTGGATAGTGTTTACAAAATCACGTTATACGTACACCGGTAATGAGACGCAAATACCATCACGTATATTTTAAAATCAGCTGCGATACCTACATCCTTGAATTCCTCATACATGTTAGAATCAAATGCCAAATGGTCTTTGTCACAATACAAATTGTCTAGATGTAATGAAGCAAAATAAATGAGGTGTTAAAACGAACGCTGAAAAAAGTGCACTTGTTGGAAATGTAAACAAAGCCATTTGTCTATTCGTTGAGTACATTGGCTCAGCATTTTCAGAATATACACGGGAAGAGAATCGTAGGGTGAATTAGGGAATACATACATTGCAATGATTTGACATTTTCAACAGAACTTGTCGAAGATCCTGTCCAGTGTGACGCCATGACTGACGCAAAATCACGCACAACGACAACGGTATTTATCGGTATTTATCGGAATTTCCGTTCAATGAAAAATATAACAAAAAATAACAGTACACAGATTGTCAGAATGGGTCTGATTTCTTACATGTCACATTTATATATATACGAACCCTGAATCAACGAAAGTCCCCTCGTAAAATCCCGCGTACTGTAGACAGTGAACACGCCATTTTGTAAAAGTCGGTCACCGGTAGTGATGTCATACGTCAACATATGTTATACATATTAGGTAATTTCTTTGAGGTGAAGGTCCTTGAATGAAAGTACACACGATCATTGTGTCCTAGCAGTCTATTTACAGTTTCAATTATGATGTAGATCGTGCATGTCTTGTGTACATTTTTTCACACATTTAATTTCACTTTGGATATTAATCAATGTTCAGTATGATATCATAAGTAGATATAGGCCACAACATGTATGAACCTTTAATAATATCCTGTTTGTTTGAACAATGTTTACATATGAAATTGATAAGTTTATATGTGTCATATACGATATTTCTTTATTTTGGACAAGTGATACTAGATGAAATGTAAATGCAGCTGCAACATGTATGTTTTTCTAGGGAGCGAATAGTCAATATTATAAGTTCATATAAACAGTGTCAACGAATAGCTGTATAACTAAACTGAAGATATAACTTAAAGGAAATTGATATTATTTGTCGTTAAAATATATGCACACATTTCTAGAAGAATTGTCCTTGTCTTGGATTTTTTTTTATGCCGTTTGACATACAGAACAGTGACATCTAACGATTCTCCAGGTGCGCGTTAGTCACAAACGACTTATGAATTATTCCTCTAGTTTCGCATTATATAATCAATGGGTTCATCCTTTATCAAATATTGTGACCACAAGATATTAAACTGTTGACTATATTTATACAAGAATTGTAAAATAGTTTTAAAATATAACCCGTGCCATGTACCCCGTTGGTGGACGATTATCCTTATACGATTATCCTGATTATTCAGTACCAAGAGAGCTTTCTTCGGATCTTTTATGGTATAATTTTGAGACAAGATGATGAGAAATAATTACATAATAATGAACAAATACATGTCCGATATTGAATAATAATTTTGTTTGGTTTGAAATAATTTTTTGAGTACCTGATTACGTAAATTTGATGCCAAACAGGTGCGTGTCTTGTGCAATTAAGATACACTGTACATTATTGAATTGTTTATCTATTCAAGACATTATTTACATGGTAAACGCAGTCTTTTTATGTTGTGTCGAAAAAGCGTCTAATTCCGTTTTACACATGGACTTTTTCCATATCATGAACGAAAATTAGAATTGTGTCATTTTCTTAGTAATTAATTACATTTGATGATACTGCCAGTGATCCAATTAGATAGGTGCAACATTAGTCAAATTACACTTGCACAATCAGGAGAATGTTGGAATCTAAGGACTAATCTATGGTTTACATAGGGCCATCCATTTCGCTATCACTCATTTTTTATGAAGTATTATTTCATCATTTCTGATGGGTTTTTTATGCCTCAACGTATACAGTTTCAATATCGATATTTGTGTTGGAATAGTGTGGTTCCTAGTAAACAAAACACCACGAAAATACACTGTCCTTACCCACAGCAAATTCTCACCAAGTGACCCTAGTTACAATAAACTAGTGCTAAGCATAGTGGAGTTATGCCCCCTTTCCTTTGAACGTGTGTAACCCTCTCTGTCGCCTTTTGACGTCATAGCGGTAAATCAGTTTTTTTATCATTTACGGCAGGCTATTTGCAGACTTTTGAAAATGCCTTCTTTCTTCTAATGACGTAATATTTGTTTCTTTATAAAGTTTACCGTGACTAGTGACACGAACAGCCCCACAAATAGTTCTGAGTGGATCTAAATTCAGTTTTTCAAGTAGTAACGTCTTTTCTTTTGTACAGTTGTCCCATGTGTGGCAACAATAATCAAATAGCGGTAATATGAAAGATTTATGCATAGTTTCCGGTGTTTTTCTATTTAAGCGATACTCGAAAACTCCTGACACAGTGAATCATTGGACTGACTTTCTCAACTGGGCTATCAATGTGATCGTTCCACATACGGTCTTCTTGGAGACTAAGTCCTAGATGTTTATGAGAATGAATATATATTCACGGCGACGACGGCGGTCAAGCTTCCGAGACGGGCCTAGACAAGGAATCAGGGACGATTAGTGATCCTCCTACGAAAACTGGTTTCAATATAATGAAATGCCTGAGAGATGCGTAAGCAAACTCTTGCCCCCTTATATACAGTCTAACTAGCTACTGGAAATTTCTACACAGTAACCTAACCAGTCTAGCGGCACTAGAACATTACATATCAGACTAGCATCTAAATATAGTAACTTCCTTAAAACTGCTTACATCAAATAGTACTCCTTTCCTGACAACTAATCATTGTCCAAACATAATGCATTGCGCGAATCTCACCAGAAACAATATAACTCAGCTACAATCATTGTTCAACCCTAAAACACACTGCCATATAACAACATAGATTAAAATATAACGCGAATTCCGGTCAGGTGAAACAGGGTTAAAGGTAAAGGTATTTACACGTTGATAGTTACAGTGCGGATGTGAGGCAATGTGTTCGTCGATTCAGTATAGTTCTTTGCACATCATAAACCCTACATTGCGTACACATAATTAGCACAAACTTCAATAAACGGATTGAACTATGAAGGAAACGCATTATTTCAGCTTTACACTGTGAGAACATTTCCTCACATTGAAACAATACAATGAAAGGCTCGAGCGAATTGAAATCAACAATGTGAAGAAATGTTCTTCTGATGTTAATTTTTCATTCATGTCAATAATACATGGAACATATACTTACAGTGAAAATGTGCAATTTACATTTCCACCAGCTCCAGACAAGGTGCAACTTTGCTCATGGTGTTACTATACACACAAGAGAAAACGCGTTCACGTGACACGTATACTCAGACGTGTATATTTACACAGGTATGCAGATTTACATGTAAATATATGTTTAAAAGGTCGCCTGCGTTTGCTACAGACACTACAGCTGGAGCAATGATTGTTACATACACAACAGCTGAAGCAGAGAATGTTAAAGACACTACAGCTAGAGCAGGGACTGTTACAGACACTACAGCTGGAGCAGGGAATGTTACAGACACAATAACTGAAGCAGAGAGTGTTTCAGACACTGAATACCTGGGATAGAGAGTGTTACATACACTATAGTTGGAGAAGAGAATGTCACAGTTACAGTATAACTTAAGCAGGAGTTGTTACGGACACTGACGTTGGAGCAGCAAATGTTACAGACACTACATCTGGAATAGAGAATGTTACAAACACTACATCTGGAACAGAGAATGCTACAGACACCTCAGCTGGAACAGAGAATGTTAAAGACACTTCAGCTGAAACAGGGAATGTTACAGACACTTCAGCTGAAACAGGGAAGGTAACAGACACTGCAACTGGACCAGAGACAGTCACAGACACTGCAACTGGACCAGAGAATGTTACAGACACAGAATATCTGGAGCAATGAATGTTACAGACACTATAACTGAGGCAGAGAATGTTATAGACACCGCGGCCGAAGCGCAGAGAATGTTACAGACACTATAACTAAAGTAGAACATGTTGGAGACTCTATAGCTGGAAAGAGATTGTCACAGACACTATAGCAGGGAGTATTACATATACTACAGCTGGAGAAAGGAACGTTGCAGACACTATAACTGGAGCAGAAACTGTTCCAGACAGTATGGCTAGAGAAGAGAATGTTACATACACTTCAGCTGGAACAGGGAATGTTACAGACACTTCAGCTGAAACAGGGAATGTTACAGACACTTCAGCTGGAACAGGGAATGTTACAGACACTTCAGCTGAAGCAGGGAATGTTACAGACACTTCAGCTGGAGCAGGGAATGTTACAGACACTTCAGCTGAAGCAGGGAATGTTACAGACACTTCAGCTGAAACAGGGAAGGTAATAGACACTGCAACTGGAGCAGAGACTGTCGCAGACACTGCAACTGGACCAGAGAATGTTACAGACACTTTAACTGAGGCAGAGAATGGTCTAGACACCGCGGCCGAAGCGCAGAGAATGTTACAGACACTATAGCAGTGAGTGTTACATATACTACAGCTGGACAAGAGATTGTTACAGACACTATAGCAGAGAGTGTTACATATACTACAGCTGGAGAAAGGAATGTTAGAAACACTACAGCTTGATCAGGTAATGTTACAGACACCGCAGCTAGAGCGGAGAATGTTACAGTCACTTCAGATAGAGTAGACACTGCAACTGAAGCTGAAGCAGGGAATCGTACATACACTATAGCTGAAGCAGAGAATGTTACAGACACTACAACTGAAGTAATGAATGCAGCAGACACTAAAGCTGGACAAGAAAATGTTACAATCACAGTTTAGCTGGAAAAGAGAATGTCAAAAAAACTACAACTGAGGCAGAGAATGTTATAGACACCGCAGCTAGAGCAAGGAATGTTACAGACACAATAACTGAAGCAGAGCATGTTACAGACAGTATGGCTAGAGAATAGAATGTTACAAACACTACAGCTTGAGCAGGGAAAGTTACAGACAACGCAGCTAGAGCGGAGAATGTTACAGACACGAAATAATTGGAGTAAAAGAATTACCTGCTGGAGGTGGTTTTATAGTTCGCAACATCAACGCTGAAAATCGCCCTGCAATGTACACTAAACGTGACGGATGACAACCATGGGCATGTTTGTCAGACATCATTTCCTGAGGTTTTATTGACATGTCGGCCTGGCTTTTGTATCCTTCAATGCAAAATGTTTTGCAAGAAATTTCCTCCCTAATTTCCTTCCTGCCATTCTTGCTGATAATCAATGTGGACAGCTTGATATGTTGCATAAAGATGTGTTTACGTCGTTAACAATAGTATGTCCTATAAGAAAAGAAATTATTTTTCAATTTCCAAATACGAGTCATACGTATATGTCAGATAAGCCCGCAAGCTTGCTAACGTTGGACGAGTGTCAGGGCGTGATTTATGCGTCAAGTGGGACACTGTCAGCGAGGTTCACCATCAAATAGCACTGGAGGATGAATATATAACATAAGATGCTGCTCCTACAACGGTCAGTTGTAGCTGGTGACTGGACAGTTCTACGTATCGACTGACCACACGCGTAAGTACCTTAAACTTCAAAGTAAGGTCCGGCTCACCGACAGGTAGACAACCCGAGAAAATAAACCCCACTTCGCAGGATACCCTATAACACAAGTTACAGCTTTTCCCTGGGCCTAATGCTTTAAAGCCTAGTTTAAACATAGACATAATTGTAAACACTTCCAGTAGTTGACAATCTAAAGGAATCAGAGCGACCCCGCCCAGGTGTCATGCGTCACACGACTCGAAAATATCACATGTCATTGAAGCAAGACGAATATCATGTCATTGATGCAAGACGAATGTCATGTCACTGAAGCAAGACGAATGTCATGCCATTGAAGCAAGACGAATGTCATGTCATTGAAGCAAGACGAATATCATGTCATTGAAGCAAGACGAATGTCACGTCCATGAAGCAAGACGAATGTCATGTCATTGAAGAAAGACGAATGTCATGTAATTGAAGCAAGACGAATGTTGTGTCATTGAAGCAAAATGAGTTTCTACGTGCATTCCAAGTAGTTTACTACAGAGGGTCAATCATGACATAGAAATGAATGTCGAAGAAAAAATAAGAAACCATAATTCGTCCTTTCTTATTCTGTCATCCGTAACCAAGGCTAACAGCTGTAATAGCACAGACAGCGTTTGTTTGGATTACCCCTCTCTGTAGAGGCCTAGCCGGAATGGTGAATCTCTCTCTGGTGTGATTCATTAGTTTCTAAAACCGTGTAGTGGTCTCAGGCACCAATACTTCAAGATCCCCGGTGTAAATTGTTTTAAGAATGAAAATGGTGTGTCAAAAGAAGGATCTACTGTCATCGCTTGGCACGAATGAATTGCTCGTTATCTTATGTTCGAATGGTGGCGAACAAGCGACGTTCTCATCGAGACCGCGTGAATGGTGTTTTATGCCGCATTATTGCAGCATAATCGAAATCTGAACCAGACAAATCGGTGGTCGATAGTGAGACCGACTACACAGGTCACATCTGGGAGATTTCCTGTGTTTCTATCTACCTATCAACCTTGTTTGTCGGTTGAAGATGGGTAGAAGGGGCCCATTCTGCCCCGGAACTCCAACTCAATACTTACTTTCTCAGAACCTTATATCCGTTGCACAAAGTGATCCTTGCGCTCAGACTGATATACCTCACACAGTATAACTGCAACATTAACCTACAGTAATATGACAAGGAGGACTATGGAAAACAACTTCTTTTTTATACAAACACAACGTTTCAATCCTATTTATTGCCTCTAAAATAAAGTTCTGCATGTTCCCATGTTTATTTTCCGGTGAACAATTGATTTGCCTTTGCATGTGTTTGTGACATGTGTCACCGTTGGGGCAATATACGCTTATCCTTTCGCGAACACCTGGTATCACCACTATGTAATAGTGATTCATAGTCACATTCTGATGATGCTCGGAATTGTAAAATCGAATCTGCTTTTGGGAAAGATTGTTTGTGGCTGTGGGAAGGGTTTTGTCGCTTTCAGTTACCTTTACACGTTTATTGAGTATGGGGGATTACGTTGGGATGGGGCCGGACAGGGCGGGGTCGGGTCGGGCCAAGACGGGACAAGACAGGTCAAAATAATTACTGATTAATTATCCTCACGAGTTTTAACCCTAACAAGGGGAATTCCCCTTGAATTGTTTCACTTGCAGGACGATTTCGTCGTTTGTCAATGTCTATGTTTCGTTTCTGTCACATATAATTTTGGTCAAGTAATTGTGATTAAATATTGCCTAAAGTATTAAAATTTGAAAGGTTGCTTTGTTGACTTTACTTGCCCTTCAAAGAACAATCATACACTAAAGATGTGAAACTTAATTATGTTATCGTTAGAAAATCTAATCACATCATGCAGCCCGAGTAACCTGATATTTGTACCCCAATAGTGCGCGTAGTCAACCTATTCATGCGGGTTCTCATGTTCTTTTTCGGGGAACGCAGCGTTGTTTACATTGTATACAGGTGAGTGAACGGCTTGAAGGCGGAAGGTACACTCTGGACTGTTCTATGGTTATGTAACCTGCAGCCCGTCACACAGAGAGATAGACCTTGTGCTCACAGGTGAGGTAGATGAACATGTAGATGCTTTGATACAAGCGAAGTACACATACTATGCAGTTTGTGCTATTTCTCTTATAGTTACCTGAGTTCAGATGATCGGAGATGACGGGTAGAATGGGGAAGGAGAGCGCTGGGGACAGGCAGGATCAGTTGTCTGTGGTATATTTTTTGTGTGAAAGGTGTTCAGTGCTTAGAGTAACGTAGTATCCCAATTTCAATGGTTTATCTAGCATTGATCTATATACTATTGTGACTGATAGAGTAATGTGGCATCCCAATTTCAATGGTTTATCCAGCATTGATCTATATACTATTGTAACTGATGGATTAATGTAGCATCCCAATTTCCATGGTTTATCCAGCATTGATCTATATACTATTGTAACTAATGGAGTAATGTAGCATCCCAATTTCAATGCTATATCCAGCATTGATCTATATACTAGTGTGACTGATGGAGTAATGTGGCATCCCAATTTCGATGGTTTATCCAGCATTGATCTATATACTATTGTGACTGATGGAGTAATGTAGCATCCCAATTTCCATGGCTTATCCAGCATTGATCTATATACAATTGTGACTGATGGAGTAATGTAGTATCCCAATTTCCATGGTATATCCAGCATTGATCTATATACTATTGTAACTAATGGAGTAATGTAGCATCCCAATTTCAATGGTTTATCCAGCATTGATCTATATACTATTGTGACTGATGGAGTAATGTGGCATCCCAATTTCGATGGTTTATCCAGCATTGATCTATATACTATTGTGACTGATGGAGTAATGTAGCATCCCAATTTCCATGGCTTATCCAGCATTGATCTATATACAATTGTGACTGATGGAGTAATGTAGTATCCCAATTTCCATGGTATATCCAGCATTGATCTATATACTATTGTAACTAATGGAGTAATGTAGCATCCCAATTTCAATGGTTTATCCAGCATTGATCTATATACTATTGTGACTGATGGAGTAATGTAGCATCCCAATTTCCATGGCTTATCCAGCATTGATCTATATACAATTGTGACTGATGGAGTAATGTAGTATCCCAATTTCCATGGTATATCCAGCATTGATCTATATACTATTGTAACTAATGGAGTAATGTAGCATCCCAATTTCCATGGTTTATCCAGCATTGATCTATATACTATTGTAACTAATGGAGTAATGTAGCATCCCAATTTCGATAGTATATCCAGCATTGATCTATATACTATTGTAACTTATGGAGTAATGTAGCATCCCAATTTCAATGGTTTATCAAGCATTGATCTATATACTATTGTAACTAATGGAGTAATGTAGCATCCAAATTTCAATAGTTTATCAAGCATTGATCTATATACTAGTGTGACTGATGGAGTAATGTGGCATCCCAATTTCAATGGTTTATCCAGCATTGATCTATATACTATTGTGACTGATGGAGTAATGTAGCATCCCAATTTCAATGGTTTATCCAGCATTGATCTATATACTATTGTGACTGATGGAGTAATGTGGCATCCCAATTTCCATGGTTTATCCAGCATTGACCTACATACTATTGTGACTGATGGAGTAATCTGGCATCAGTGTTCGACATGCTCTTAATTATAACTCTGAACAAGTTTTTAGAGACCCACCGTTTAATATTACATCTTATTACAGGGGGTGGAAGGGGCAGGTTGACAGTGTGACGGAATCTGAAGTCTTTTTTGAGTATGTTGCCGTGTGCCATGCACTGTAAAGATCAACTTGCGACCTTGGCGAACGTGCATTAGCAGCAGAGAATGTTCGAACATGTCCCACATGCATCTTGCAACGGTGACTCCCACAGCATATGTACAACTTCACAGAGTTCAATAACTCTGAAAATATTTTCCTGAAACCTTAAAAGTATGAAAGTAAGGATGTATTTTTAGCTTGAGAAAGTAGTGAGCGAGTGAGGTGGATATAACGCCGCTTTGAATAGTATTCCATTCATACCATGGCTTGTCAGTTTTATGTTGGAGGGAAGCCCAAAGTGAAGCAGGTCTCAGCCGTTTACCACTTCGTTGGACCCACTAGCACGGGTATTGTGCTGACAAACCAAGAAACATAATTGGGGCGAATCGTGATTCGAACCCACGATCATAGGTGCCCAAGGGACGCAAATCTGCATAGCGAATTGCGGTGTATTAGACGACTGGGCCACCCTGCCCCGCTTGAGTAAGTAGGGATGTGTTGGAAGCAAGAGAACATTCTTATTCGGGAACCCCGAGTAACTCGTATGTCATCTTTAACAGAATAGCGGTACATGTATATTTAATAATCCATCAGGCCAAACACTCTGTACAATACGGCTCGCCTTGTATCGCTGTTCCTAAAGTAATACTGAGGGGCCACAGACCTACACATAGTAATCGTAATCGCAAATCATGCACACAGACTTTTTATCTACCTTATCAGGGTGATTAGACTATCAATCCCAAGACATAATCTTTATTGCTATGAAATCATATCGATCTATTCACGTTAGTTACCGTATCATGAAGTGCAACCAGCTCTGTAATCACTCCATTTTTAATGGCTTACATGTGCTGCATTTGGTGGTGGAAACATAGGGTGGGATTTTACGACAGAGAACACCTGAACACACAACAACCAGGGACTTCTGCATGTGACACCACAAGTCTATGGGTCCACAACATTTATTCCAATGGTATTTTGCAGGTAATTCATAATCATAAGCATGGTATCCAGTTAGTATCTGTCAGGCCTACCTCGACAAACCTCTCTCGCTGCTGCCCCAGGGTCAACTCCAGACCAATAGAAAGCATTGCCCATTTATCCCTAAGGAGCCATTCACGGTCAGACTGCCATGTGCCGCATGTGCGACACATGTATGCAGAATTCACATCTCATCCACCTCACGTTTCAGTGGCCAACAGGCCTGCCTAACCAAACATGCATATATGTGTCTATATACGTCTTTGTTCGAAGGGGCGGTCGGTTAGCCTAGTGGTTAAAGCGTTCGCTCCTCACGCCGAAGACCTGGGTTCGATTCCTGACATGGGTACAATGTG
Organism: Haliotis cracherodii; assembly: GCF_022045235.1. Lineage (NCBI taxonomy): Eukaryota > Metazoa > Mollusca > Gastropoda > Lepetellida > Haliotidae > Haliotis > Haliotis cracherodii. The sequence continues at coordinate 13,236,634 of NW_027266286.1, forward strand.
TGAATCCCATTTCTGGTGTCCCCCGTCGTGATATTGCTGGAATATTGCTAAAGGCGGCGTAAAATCAAACTCACTCACTCACTCACTCACTCACTCTTTGTTCCGACTTTATTTATAAGCAGCTGGCCCATACATTGACTCTGTATTGCTGTTTAAAACCTATTTTGCAGGTATTTAGGTGAAGCAGCCAATAAGATCGCCCTGTTCGAAGATTTTCAATTTACAAACTACAGATTTTATTTCAAATCCATCATCATTACAACACAAGGTTAGTTCTAAATTTGCTATAGTTACTTGTTTGCTCTACCCCATTATAACGTCAACTGAGCACTGAGACGCAGGCGTTCTTAGTATAATATACAGTTCAGGACAAAACTGTGCTTTATAACATCACATGTGGGATAGAGCAAACATTATTTCTAAAATTAAATACGTTTATGTACTTAAAGAGTGTTAGGACTTTTGAGTATTCAAAAAGTCCATATTAGTTTTCATTGTGCACTTTGAAGGCGTTTTGTATAGGCCGGTGAGAATCGTCCAAAAACACTATAATGGATTCGTAGCTATGTTTTTGTTTGTTTGTTGTTTAACGACGCACTCAGCTATATGACGGCGGTCTGTAAATAATCGGCCCAGGGTAGAATAGGTCTTCAGCAACCCATACTTGCCATAAAAAGCGACTATGCTTGTCTTTAAAGGCGACTGACGGGATCAGGTGATCAGGCTCGCTGACTTGGTTGATGCATGTCATCGATCCCAAATGCGTGGATCGATGCTCATGATGTCAATCACTGGATTGTCTGGTCCAGACTCGATTATTTACAGACCGCCGTCATGTAGCTGGAATATTGCTGAGTGCGGCGTTAAACAATAAACAAACAAATGTAAATAATCGAGTCTGGATCAGATCTTAATCATGGCTGTTACGCCACCAAAACACTCTGTACTCTCCCTGATGCTGGTAACATATTAATTCCACTGGAGACTTTCTGTTGAAATGGCAAATATTTACAACATTACTTAAAAGTGAATACATTATTTCATTTAATACAGTGTATCTGGGATGTATAAATACCAACCAGTGTGCATCACAAGCAGATAAAGAAGCTATTTGTGCAATGACTAAAATGTATAACCTTGAAACGTTGAAAGACATTAGATTAACAAAAAAACGCAAGAACGAAAATAAAGTAGGTTATGTGTCACCATAAATTTCGCAAGGAAACATAAAATTCGGTTTTCTCGCCTGAGAGTTTCAACATGCACGATTACAGTCTTACAATAGGAAATGTGTCAATAGGAAGTTTTGTCCAGGATGTTCAAAGGCAGTGTGGCATGTCGTGACCAGTGCCCTGTGACTGAGAGGACTGACTGAGACTTTGAAGATACGTTGATTATTTATGTACCTGAAGCTAGGTATAGGAATAGTGTTTGTGTAGAAGATCTCAAAAGACGAGGTTTGACTAATGTACTTGTGTTTCGAATGTCGGTTCCTCACTCTGAAGGGAATCTTATTTATCAAAGATGCAGATAACAGATTCCTTAAGTATTTAGATTCAGGATTTCACATTGTTTGCGTTTTGTTTTCTGGTTAAACTTTGGTGAAAGCCGTATAAGGATACGTTCACAAAAGTGTTCATAGTTTGTTATTTAGTGGTCTTGGTCAAGTGAAGTTTTGCACAATTTAGAGAACGGGTTTACTGGTGGACCTGGAGAGTGTTTCGGTGGTAGGCATGCGAGTATCACATGTGGTACCTCATCCACAAGGTCTGGAGACTGCTAATCTGGAACCTGGACGACAATAATCATAAAGATCCTGGTCATACCCAATAACATTGTAAAGTGATGAAAGTAGTTTTTTTGTCATGTCCGTTATATGTTTTCATTGCCTAGTAGCAATGTCTTTGGCAGAGGCACACTCGTCCGAAAGTTGCTCGCGCCACGTCAGTCTGTGAAACTTCGCGTGTCCCCATGACAAAGATTTTAATTGCTTGTTGATTTCTATTGTTGCATGCCAAGAATCAGTTGCATCATACTTGGAAAAGATGTTCAGATAAGGATTTGTCTCCTCGTTACACACGTTTTGCTGTGGGTCTTAATCTACCCAGAGTCATAAGACTGTGGTAAATTTCGTTTGAAAGGTGTTCACTGCATGATATGTCTTACTGTCCCGATTTTGTACCAAGATAAATGTATACAGTGCGAATCCATCTTTAAACTAAATGTTATGAAGAGAAGTGTCATATTTTAGCCAACACCCTGTGAAACCGCGATTCGCTGTGCAGAGTTGCGTCCCTTGGGCACGCCAGAAACCTATGATTGTGGGTTCGAATCCCGGTTTGCCCCGATTATGTTTCTAGGTTTGTCAGCACCATACCCGTGCTCGTGTGTTTCACCGAAGTGGTAAACGTCTGAGACCTGCATCACTTCGGGCTTTCCTCCCACATTAAGCTGCCACGCCGTGATATAACTGTAATACTGTTAAAAGCGGCCTTAAACCCAACTCACTCACTCACTCACTCCAGTGGCCGGGATCCCATTTGAAGAAAAAACAGGAGTAAAATAATCATGAGCCCATTCTGTTGCAAGGATATTATTGCAAATTAGACCTAAACGCCAAATAGAGTCTGTTTCGGCGGATAATTGAGCCTGCTTATTCTCTTGCATTGACGTTTTGCATTTACTTGGACTGGTTCGATGAATCTGCTGGTTGAAAGAAGCTCCCGTGGTTCAACATTAGCTTAGTAGCATTTATCTGTGATGAGCCTATTACAAAAGAATTGTATGGGCCGAGACATTAAAACACCACACACACACACACACACTAACACACACACTAACACACACACTAACACTAACACACACACACACACTAACACACACACACACTAACACACACACACACTAACACACACACACTAACACACACACACCCTTCCCCGCTGATGATGTCGGCACCGTTGCAAACGAGCGTGTCTGTGACGTAGTGTCAGTGGTGGACGATTTGCCAGACGTTGAGAACGGAGACCAACAGAACGCAATCTGCTTCGTCTAGTGGCCTGGCTAATGCGGACATTATTGGCGTTAGAGTGTTCACAAGGTACCTATCCTGTCTCTTTGTTGTGACCCTCGGACGGCCTGGTCTTCAAGCATAGGCAACTGTTCAACTATCCTGGTACCGCTACCACAGCCTCGCAAAACCTCTCTGAGTGACGTTAAGACGTGCAGCCATCTGACGTTGACTATGTCGCATGCCAATAGCACTACGTTGACTTGCAACACTCAAAAATCGACGCATTGTTTGACGTGTTTCCTGTTATTCGCTACTATTTATAACCATGTGTCCATATCCTGATTTGCACGAGCAGCAACTGACAAATAGTTGTGTTCGGGCGATATGATTTGTGACCATGAACACAATGTTTAAATGTGTGAAAATTTGCTCAGCGTTTACCTGATACTGAATTAATTAGCATGGTTCAAATATTGTTTTGAATATTACAGCCACAAACATTCACATCAATATGGACTGTAACAAATGGGGCTTTGCTTATTATAAGTTTTAGATGTGAATAGGAGACCTTCAGTTCTATCGTTCATAATCATATGGGTGACCCATCAATAGTTGTAGCCGCCGTGATATTGGTGGAATATGTCTAAACGCGGCGTAAAACAGTGTTTAATAACATCAGTTTCATCACTATTTTTACATTGTCTGGTCATTCGCATCGAGACGTACGTAGCACTGTGCAACTGTACTCTGAAGCGTCTATTCTACATCTTGACGGATAATCTTCCCACGGTAGAGACTGCTATATTTCAATCAAAACACCACCAATGCATAGACACACTGTGCATGAGCATCAAAACTTTATTTTTCTGGAAGTCCGTAAGTTTTGGCAGAGTATATGAACTCTCGCTTTATATTGTTGTAGTGCAAGCTTCGTGGTATTTTTAAGTTCAGAACACCACGAATAAACAAAACATTATGCTGAAAGATCTCTGTCTAGTTACGACCTTGTGCTTTCATTAAATGTGAACAGTGCCCTTTGAACCAAGTGGACTATGTGAAATCACATAGCCAAAATGACAAAATGACAAAATGACCAGCCTTCACAGAATATAATTAGACTTAAATCGAGATTCCAAACTCGCCAATTTAACAGAACAGAACAGAAGTAGGATTTGGCTTAATGGGACAAGTACTATTTCAGTCCAACACAAGGAAGACATTGATGACGATATACTAACATAAAAGAACACGAAGTATTAAACACAAATATATGTATCATTGAGAAGAAATGGTATATACTTGATTGAAACTGGTTCTATCAATAAAGATCCTTTCAGGGGATGCAATGAAATGCTTGATGTGTCTGGTTGGTGATGGTGCTTTTTTCCATAATAATGTCTGGGTTTTCCCGTTTAAAGTATCTTGATCTTAGCTACCAGCGACTAGTATATGGCATACCAAAACACACAACTGTTTGGGCCTCCAGCAGCACAATTACCACAATATTGTATATTTTGATGCAACGGGAGTAACTGACATGAATCTTCCAGATCAAGATGTGACATTTCACAATACAGATAACCTAAAGGACTTTCGTTTGGGATGTAACAACATACATTTCAAACGTGTACATGGTTTGGAACATGTAAATCACGCGTACGTTTACTTATCAGGGAATGATAATGGTAATATAAGTGATACTTTTTTCCAATCATTTTCAAATGTCAGAAAGCTATCTTTGAGAAATCTGCAAATTACAAAATGCTAACAATACAAGAGTTCTAAAATACAAGATCCATATTTTACTGTGGCAGGCAATTTCATTTTTTTCAACACGCTGAAATATCACTTTTTTCAAGAATTTTCCGGAAAATTAAAATTAGTTTTACTTACCCACCCTTTCCCGAGAAGCGCCGGTACCTTAGGTGTTATCATAATATTTCTATGGAATAAGACATTACGTTTTTGTGATGGTCATGCGTTCTTTTGTTTCAGACATAATGCTGAGAGCACTGCTTGTTGTGCTGACAGTGAATCTGTGCCAAGGAAGTGGACATGTTTGTTACTTGTATTTTGACGAACAATATGGAGGCATCTTTGCTGACTGTACGGGGAGAAAACTCCAACAGGTTCCAAACTACCTTCCGGGAAACATAACAACCCTGGATATCAGTGGGAATGATCTGAAAATAGTCCAAAATAACACATTTTACAAATTTAACAAGCTCATTTATCTGAACATGAACATAAACCTTTTGTCAAAGTTTGAGCCAAGGGCATTTAGTGGCTTGTTCAATCTTACCACTCTCCTTCTTGCCCGAAACAAATTAAGAGACCACAAAATGTCTTTCCCAGATGAACTTTTCCAAGACCTTACAAGTTTGCAAACTCTTAATATCGAACAGAATGAAATGTACTCTTATCCAGATTGGGTGTTTCTTCCTCTCGTCAACCTCCACAGTCTGTATATTGACTCAGTTCCTGCTCCTTTGTTTGGTCCAGGATTCTCCAAACTAGCAAATCTGAAATTGTTACAGATGGATTCACGGTTTCTGTATGAAGGAACATGTTCAACCGCACATCTCACAAATGAAACATTTCAGAGTCTAATTGAAACCAAACTTGAAGTTTTGATTTTAAACTTTTGCTCACATTTATCACACTGCGAGTCTGGCGTTTTAGAGCCACTAATATTTCTAAAACATTTGGAACTTACCCATAATCAAATAGGAATTCACAATGCTTTACATCTGCTCCATCCCTTCGTAAAGCAGAATATGAAAAGAATTTGGTTCAATAGTACATACAAGTTCAAAATGCAAAATGAAACAGACATTGTCGATAGAGTTCTAACTAAACAAAGAATGCGTTATTTGACCCAAATATGTGTCACTGAAGTATCTTTGAGAAGTAACCAGTTATATCTGATTGAATTTCCATCTATATACCAAGATCCTTTTGAAGGATGTTTGAAAAAGATTGATTTGTCTGACAACTATTTTATTGGGGATGTAGGTATAATGTTTTTCTTGTTCAGATTTTCTGAACTTGAATATTTGGATTTTAGCTTTCAAAGACGGTATAATGACTTTCCAAGTTCTGTAACATTAAATGGAATCTCTTCTATAACAGTCACGTTGCCCCAAAACCTTATATATTTCGGTTTTTCTGGTTACATGGCAGCTGCCAATGGTGTCCAAGAAATCATTTTTCAAAACACACACAAACTTGAAACTGTAATGCTTGCTTCTAACTTGTTGTTTAGTTTGATGAAAGTGAGGGGTTTGGAAAATGTGAGCAATGTTGATTTATCAGGAAATAAGTTTGACAATGTGTTTGATTTTCACTCATTTGCAAACGCAAAGCGGTTATCTTTACGAAATTGCAAATTACATTTGGCCCTTGAACCCTTCAGCGCACACAGCATATTCAGTTCTATGAAATCTGTGGAATATTTGGATGTCTCCATGAATCAGCTCCGATTTATACAACTACTTCCACTTTCAGATACAATCGTTCATCTAAATCTATCGCGTAATGAGTTTGATACCATTCCCATTGAAACACTTTATTATCCACGCCTTATCCATATCGATTTGTCATTCAACCTCATTGGATATCTGGATAAAGATACCAGATCGAAACTCGACTTGTCAGCTGAAAAGAACAAGCTCAAACTTATTGTACAAGGAAACACCTTTTCGTGTAGCTGTGAAAATCTAGACTTCATTCTTTGGTTGATGGATACACCAGTGATTTATGAGTCTGACAGGAACTTCGCTTGCTTTCTGAATAATGGCACAATGACGGGAACCGTTGATGTGGCCCACAATTATAAAGGTCTAAATCGCTACTGCACAGGCAAATTGACCCTCAGTCTCTCAGTCACATTTATGGTGGTAATATTTACTTCCATTTCTGCATCATACATGGTCTCCAAGAATCCAATACGATATCGTAATGCTTTGATGAGAATATTTGGATTAGGAATCAAATATTTAACACCCAAAGATTTTGCTTTCACCTTCTATATCGGATATTGTGACGCTGATATCCCATTTGTCTATAGGAATCTGCGACCAGCATTGGAATTCCCCCGTGCGTCTCTTCCTGAAGGATCTGGATGTTCTTCCGGGGGTTGTTATCGCCAACGGTATTATTTGCGGTATCACTAACAGTTGGAAGTCTGTCCTGGTGATTTCAGATGACTTTCTTGAAGATGTGTCTCAGTGGTCACAGTTTACTCTTGATGCAGCCCTGTACTCCTTATCGGATCTGATTCCTAGCCGGATTATTGTGCTACTTGTGGGCGCCGTGCAGGTTGAGGATCTCCCCGAGAGTCTGCTGAATGTGGTGGAAGAGGAGTGCATACTACGTGTTGAGGATTACCAGGATGGGGATGAGACTTTGTGGAAGGATCTGAGAAAAACTGCCGGTGTTTGATAAGGTCAAACGTCTTAATTGCAGCAACTCAGTGGATGGTAGGGAACGGTCTCAACTGGTTGGGGACAAGCTGCCCTATTGTAATATCCTGGTGGTTGCCATTCTGTGTGCAAATTTTCATATTTTTGAAATGTCAGATGATTTGGCATCAGTGACAAATCTCTCAGATTTGCCAAATGTTTTGTGATCTAAATCTTAAACAATGTTTGACATCGTGCATTTATTGTAAATTGATTGTTAAGAAAAATGGTCTGCATAAATATTAAGTGTCATCAATACACATACTCGTATAACTTACATCTGAACTTATACATTTTTCACATCCTTTGATTTCTATCTTTTCCAATATGTTTTGTTTCTTTTCAAATCAATTAATTCTTTTCATCAGAACTGCATCCAAACTGGGATATGATTTATGTGTATTTCTGTAAGGTAGGATTCAGTTCAAATATAAAAGTACTTATACTGAAAATAAGAGTGGCATTTCCTTGAAACCATTAATGATGCCAACCTTTGTAAATACATATCTGTTACTTGTAGTACTGTCAATATGTTTAGCTTTGATAATCGTTGATTTTCACAAACAGATCCATAACCATGATATAATCTGTGTATTTGACTTTTATCATCTATTTGTCTGGCTTATATCATCTGTTTATTCGGCTTTTATCATCTATTTATTTGGCTTTCGTCATCTGTGTATCTGGCTTTCATCATATGTTTATCAGGCTTACCTTCAATTATGTATCTGACTTTTATTTAATACGAGAAATGTTTTACAAATGGTTATAGTTCTTTAGGCGTCTATGTTCCCAGTAAATTACTTAATCTGTAAAAGAATGTGTTATATCTATTAAACATTATGCAAATTATATAAGCATATATTTTTTTAATTGAAGTTTACACGATATACGGCTTTTCCATTGGACGAGAAGTCCGTCACATGACCGCGAAATTGACGTTCATAAGTGTATGAACGACACAATTTGATGTTCATACGTTTTTCAAGAGACCGTGTTGAAATGACGTAAACACGGACGGACTACTTCCACATCCCTGGGGAAACCCCTGGGAGTTCCCCCGCACGAAAACATACAGAAGTGTTGTTTCTCATTATTTAGACCCTTTAATCTTGAACTTAGCGGTTAAGCATACATAAGTCAGAGAGTTTGATGCATGTCCGTCCAAGGATACCCTCGCTACTACCCATCTTAGAGAACAAAACGAAGAAAAGCACATTCAAACTACCGTAATAGAACTACGGTAGTAGAACTTCGGAAATCTGTCCCGTCACTTTGACGTCTTGGCCTTGATGTAAATATATTACGACGCACTGTAATGGTTTGTTATATTGTTTCGTTTGGACAAGTGTTACACGATGAAGTGACAATATAACTGTGGCATGTACGTATTTCTTGTCAATATTCATATAACCAATGTCAATGAATAGCCGTTTCATTTTATTGAACTAAAACTGAATACATTACTTTAACAAAATGGATAATATTTTTCGTTAAATTATATGCACACATTTCTGAATTGAATTGTTTTTTAATTTCGTTTGATATACAGTGCAGTGATATCTAACAATTCGCCAGGTGCGCGTTTGTCACTTAAGGATTGACTGTGTATTTTTTACGGTTCATTGAGGTATGAATCGAAAAACCGATGTGCAAACTGTATGAATCCGCGTACAGTCAATGCTTATAATTAAATTCGACAACGTAAAACATGTTTTATCTACAATAGTTTAACCCAAAACAGTTGCATATATCAAAACAGACAAAAATGACATTGATAAACATTCCAGGTGTAGGAATACAAACAGTGGCGTGACATGAATCAGGTGATCGTTTAAATTATGCACATAACTTGACACGCCTACACAGTCAGTAGCCAATCAACGGAGAGTGGGATTAAAACAATGTTCATTGGATCTGCCAATTAAGGCAAGAGGCGAAAAGAACTGCAACAGTCAGACTGTAACGAACCGGAAGAAATATGTCCAAGAGAAGGCGGCTGTTTCAAATAACATGGTCATTTACTGCGTGGTTCAAACATTCCTTCCCTGATTACGGTAAAACACAGTTGGAGAAATGCTAGTTAGCAATGAAACCCAAAGACATGAAAGTTGAACCGAGGCGAGCGGGAAAAAAAACAGGCGAGCGAGCCTGCACGTTTGCTGTTTCATTCATTCCCGGCCTTCGGTTTCAAAGGGTAGTTTGGACAATGAATATGCATGAAAGTCGCTAAATGTCCTGTGCATGACGATACACGTGAGCAGAAAGGGAATTCCCTCGACTGTAAAATTGGGATTCCCCGACATTCCGCAGTAATAAAAGTAGTGCGCCGCGGTGGGCGTGGCTTAATTTTTACATTCATTGGGAAATGAATGCAATAACACGTGACCAATTCACCTAATCAGAATGCTGGAATTTCCATGAACACAACGAAAATTTAATTGTAAACAATTAACGAATTATTCCTCTCGTGTTGCATTATAAAATCAATGGGTTCATTCTTTTTTCAATATTGTGATCACAGGATATTAAACTGTTTACTTTATTTCCTCAGGAATTGTAAAAAGTATAAAAAATAAAACCCATGCCAGGTACCCCGTTGGTTCAACCTTATACGATTATCCTGATAATTTTATGACGAAAAAGCGTCAAATTCCGTTTTACACATTGAGATTTTCCATACCATGAACGAAAATTAGTGGAGAGATATATTAATCAAAATACCAGTGTCTTCGTTCTCCAAAGACATAAAACCAGCCATGACGTCAAAAAGAATGGTGATATATTTTGGTTTTTTCTTACATTTGATGATAAGACTAGTGCTCCATTAATAATGGTGCAACATTGGTCAAATTACACGTACACAATTAGGAGAATGTTGGAATCTAAGGACTTAGTTATAGATAAGATAGGACCATCCATTTCTCTATTACCTCTTTTCTATGAAGTACCATTTCATAATTTCTGATGGGTTTTTTATAACTAAACATACACAGTTTCAATATCGATATTTGTGTTGGAATAGTTTGGTTCTTTGTGAACAAAACACCACGAAAATATATTGTCCTTACCCACAGCCAATTCTCACCAAGTGACCTGAGTTACAATAAACTTGTGCTAAGCATAGCGGAGTTATACCCCCTTTTCTTTGTAAGCGTGTAACCTCTCTGTCGCCGTTTGACGTCATAGAGAAAAATCAGTTTTCATCATTTACGGCATGCTATTTTCGGCATTGAATGTATGTCGTTATACATACGCATATAACTCCATTTGATATGTAGTTATGTTGTTCAGTTATTAGGCAGTATTTTGTTCGCTCAGTTTCCGTAAAGCTTCTAAATATAAAAAAAAATCGTCGCACAGTACGTTTATCGGTGAACGATAAAAATCGGAGAAATTTACTGTTTTCAACGCAGAATAAATTCTCGGACAACACTTAGAAGTGTTTTTTTAAAACCGTTTTAATATTTGCAGTTAAATTTACACCATCAAATAGGACAACCTTCACTTTTCCGATCTTAGGAAAATGTGCGTCAGAAAATAACTCGGCATCCAGATGGGTTTAAATATATTGAGCTGTATAATTTACTCAACCGGTTTCACGAATGTGGTACAGTTATACCGAATTCGAACATTATGACGTCACAATAAGATGCATAACATTGTGTGGGACAGGTGTACGACACATACAGAAATACAGACATAAGTATTGTAGTGGCAGTAAAATGTGCAATAATTGTATGAAATAATTGAATTATTTGAGGCCATTTAGTCTTGGTTTGAACGTATTCATAAAATAACTTTCTTTCATCTTTCTCAGTGCATTTCTAAAACGGGAATAATCTTTGGTGCTTTATTCCTGGCACATTGATCAATATGTTGACTGAGTGGGATACACCGTCACGAGGGGTCTCTTATTTGTTGTTGGTTGACTCTCACTCTCGTAGTGTTGATTGTGTATCACTGATACAGACAGTGTTGATTGTGTGTCGTTGATACAGGCAGTGTTGATCATGTGTCACTGATACAGACATTGTTGACTGTGTGTCACTGATACAGGCAGTGTTGATTGTGTGTCACTGATACAGACATTGTTGACTGTGTGTCACTGATACAGGCAGTGTTGATTGTGTGTCACTAATACAGACAGTGTTGATTTTGTGTCACTGATACAGGCAGTGTTGAATGTGTGTCACTGATACAGACAGTGTTAATTGTATGTCACTGATACAGACAGTGTTGACTGTGTTTCACTGATACAAACAGTGTTAATTGTATGTCGCTGATACAGGCAGTGTTGAATGTGTGTCACTGATACAGGCAGTGTTGACTGTGTTTCACTGATATAGACAGTGTTAATTGTGTGTCACTGATACAGGCAGTGTTGACTGTGTGTCACTAATACAGGCAGTGTTGATTGTGTGTCACTGATACAGGCAGTGTTGACTGTGTGTCACTGATACAGACATTGTTGATTGTGTGTCACTGATACAGGCAGTGTTCATTGTGTGTCACTGATACAGACAGTGTTGGATGTTTGTCACTGATAGAGACACTGTTGATTGTGTGTCGCTGATACAGACAGTGTTAATTGTGTGTCACTGATACAGACAGTGTTAGTTGTGTGTCACTGATACAGACAGTGTTAATTGTGTGTCACTGATACAGGAAGTGTTGATCGTGTGTCATTTATACAGTCAGTGGTGATTGTGTGTCACTGATAGAGAGTGTTGATTGTGTGTCATTGTTACAGGCAGTGTTGATTTTGTGTCTTTGATACAGACAGTGTTGATTGTGTGTCATTGATACAGACAGTGTTGAGTGTATGTCTCTGATACAATGTTGATTGTGTGTTACTGATACAGGCAGTGTTGATTGTGTGTCGCTGATACAGACAGTGTTGAATGTGTGTCACAGATACAGTCAGTGTTGACTGTGTTTCACTGATACAGGCAGTGTTGACTGTGTGTCACTAATACAGGCAGTGTTAATTGTGTGTCACTGATACAGACAGTGTTGACTGTGTGTCACTAATACAGGCAATGGTGAATGTGTGTCACTGATACAGGCAGTGTTGACTGTGTGGAACTAATACAGGCAGTGTTGCTTGTGTTTCACTGAAACAGGCAGTGTTGAGTGTGTGTCACTAATACAGGCATTGTTGAATGTGTGTCACTGATACAGGCAGTGTTGAATGTGTGTCACTAATACAGGCAGTGTTGAATGTGTGTCACTGATACAGGCAGTGTTGATTGTATGTCGCTGATACAGGCAGTGTTGAATGTGTGTCACTGATACAGGCAGTGTTGACTGCGTTTCACTGATACAGACAGTGTTAATTGTGTGTCACTGATACAGGCAGTGTTGACTGTGTGTCACTAATTCAGGCAGTGTTGATTGTGTGTCAGTGATAAGGCAATGTTGATTGTGTGTCACTGATACAGACAGTGTTAATTGTGTGTCACTGATACAGGAAGTGTTGATCGTGTGTCATTTATACAGTCAGTGGTGATTGTGTGTCACTGATAGAGAGTGTTGATTGTGTGTCATTGTTACAGGCAGTGTTGATTTTGTGTCTTTGATACAGACAGTGTTGATTGTGTGTCATTGATACAGACAGTGTTGAGTGTATGTCTCTGATACAATGTTGATTGTGTGTTACTGATACAGGCAGTGTTGATTGTGTGTCGCTGATACAGACAGTGTTGAATGTGTGTCACTGATACAGACAGTGTTTGATTGATAGAGGCAGTGTTGATCGTGTGTCACTGAATTCTCATCTTATGAAAATTTTGAGTTTTTCTCCCAGCAGTTTCTCTCGGCCATCCAAGAATCCACCAATAGATATACATGCTTGAACGCACGATGACCCTAATGTGCAACCATACATTCTTATCAGGTGGTATCCAAATCTTACCATTATTATCATATCATATCATCTACATGTACTATGTGGACTAGCACAGGTCTTTCATGTTTCCATTTCGTGAGATAGCGAAGGTGAGATATTTGATAATACTTCTGTAATAGGCCATGCGAAGCGCCTCACCCCTTTATTGACCATTCGCTTCCTTGAAGCCCTGTCCGATGTACCAGATGCCCCATACGTTTAATTGCCCAATTCATATTTTTATTATAAAAAGAAGTCGCCATCAGATTGATATTGTTTGATCATTTTATTGTTAAATAGGTTATACGAACACAATAGCACCAGTTCGGATAGGTTGCACTTTCATTTGAATTATCTGGCAAGTCGTATAAAGAGATAAACATACTGTGTGTTCGATGTAGAGCGAGGTTACCTGTAGATTTGGTTCCTGGTCGTCTGCTGGCTTTGCACAACGCTAGGTGCCGCACTGAAATGACGTCGCGGAATCAAAAACGTATACATTGTATTAAAAGTGTCACAACGATCTTGATTCTTCACACAGTGTAACCAAATTGTATAACATTCAACTCGAGTACGTACATTCGGCAAATCCAAAGAATCTATGCACTGCCTGGATATCGGTAAAAGTGCCGGTATTGTAAGTTTGCTACTTTTCTACATTAATCGTAATATCGAAGCAACCGAATGTGGCAAGTCAAGTAAGCGCCCTTATTTGAAATCTTAATGACCAATAATTGTTATAATTAGAAAGTACATATCCTAACGGTAATAGACAATAGGCGTTTATGTCGAGGCACACATTCATTTAGAATTTTCCGTGAGCTCTATTTACTAAAAAAATTCCCGATGAAATTTTCAGTACTTTTATGTCAAAACAAAATTGACGGAAGTGGTCGTGATTTGTTCAAACGCAGACTGTTTCAAAGATTATGCTACAATACGAATGACAGTTTGTATTGATGAAAATCCGGTTACGTCAATTTATGTTTCAGTGTCAGCGTTCTTTCAATAGTGATAGTTACGTGGTCTTCAGCAACCCCTGCTTGTTGTAAGAGGCAACTAACGGAATCTGGTTCGCTGACTTGGTTGATGCATGTCATTGTATGCCAATTGCTTGGGCCCCGTGAAGGTTCCAGGGTAGAATAGGTCTTCAGCAACCCATGCTTGCCGTAAAAGGTGACTATTGCTAGCCGTAAAAGGCGACTAACAGGATCGGGTGGTCAGACTCGCTGACTTGGTTCATGCATGTCATCGATCCCAATTGGGTGGATCGATGCTAATGATATCAATCACTGGATTGTCTGGTCCAAGCTCGATTATTTACAGAGCACCGTCATATAGCTGGAATATTGCTGAGTGCGGCGTTAAACAACAAACCAAACAATTGCGTGGATCAATGCTCATGATGTCAATCACTAGATTGTCTGGTCAAGACTCGACTATTTACGAAACTGTTGTAAAATTACATCTTGATAATTATGTTATTTCCCTGTCAATCTTCTGTCTTTGCTTAAGACGCTCGATGAAGCTGGTGGGACAGCGTGGGTATATAGTGTTGGAAACAGTCTATTCCAACATGCATGGTTACGGAGTTTCACTCAGGACAGTGGTTGTGTGAAAGTGGGTATATGTCGCATTAATCAGAGATTGTACGACTGCTTGAATTAGGTTTGTACAGTTGATTTGTCTTCAAAATGATTTTGAAATATATATATCATATCATTACTAAATGATCGTTGACAACATTTACTGTCAGTCGGTAATTGTGCTGTTGAGACCACCAAGATCGGAATTGTTTCTAAAAGGACTCTTTCCAATTCTATGTGAAAAGCATCAAGTTCAAGGCACCGCCCGTTTATATGTTTCTATGCTACATGGTAAGGCTGCTTACAAAGTTGTCAATCCTATTGATTTAAGTCATCAGAGGTAAACGCGTTGCCTGTCGTAACTTCTATAATTCTGACGAATATACATACAAGCTCACAATCGCATTGGGAATAAGCCCTCACTCAGAAAGAAATCAACAGTTGCTTTCGTTAAGTATTGATTCATCCCATGTCACAACAGCAGCGATGGAGGCAGGGGCAGCTGACAGAAACATTAGATGACGTTCTGAAACTGATCCTAGTTATTCAACTCAACATGATGTTCATGAACTAACAATGCGCAACTATTTGGACGTTGCATACTTTATTGAAACCAGTGTGTAAAGAGTGAGTGAGTTAAATTTGTACATCGCATCTGCAATATTGCAGCCATATTGCGATCAGTGTGTACAGACGCACTGTCAGCGTGAATTATTGAGGCATAACAATTACATCTCTCTTCTGACATTCAAAATTATTAATTCAGGTAAACCATATGATTTTTTAATTTACACAAATGATCAATATTGTTTTAGAAAAAAATACAAATATAATGTTCGTTATTAATAATTCACATATGTGTAATTGTTTTGTATAATATACTGACGGACAGACACATTAGTTTATTTAAGTCTCACACTGAACATTATAATACAGTATTAAAACATGACACTCTTTCTATTGTTATGAGAGACGATGCACTTATGTACAAGAATTACTAAAAGTGTTTGTTTGTTTGTTTGTTGTTTAAGCGTGGGTTGCTGAAGACCTATTCTCTACTAAAAGTGAGACTCTGTATTGATATGACAGTATAAGTTTAAACGAACACGAGTATGTATGAAGTAAAAGGTCTTTTGTCGTCATAAGATGCATATTCTGGACTTGTTCATGGCCATTTCAACTTGCTGCCAATCACAGAGAGATGCACCCCTGTCAAAGTCAAAACTTTCTTTGCAGGTTTCGTACATAAAAATACACATTTTGTCTGACATGTATCACAGTTTGTTCTTATCCGAGAGTTGATTAAACTCCTAAAATTTAGTTAAACGGAATGCATGTACATTGGTAAGAAAATCGGGACAGTAACACAAAACAAGCAGTTGCATCTTTCGTTCACCAGGGGGCATGGGCGGCCCAGTCGTCTGAGGCGCCGCGATTCGCGTCCCTTGGCCACGCCCGAAACCTATGATTGTGGGTTCGATCCGTTTCGCCCCGATTATGTTTTTACGTTTCACAGAAGTGGTAAATGTCTGACACCTGCATCACTTCGGGCTTTCCTCCCACATTAAGCTGACACGCCGTAATATAACTGGAATACTGTTAAAAGCGGCGTTCAACCCAACTCACTCACTCACTCATTTCGTTCACCAACAAGACCCTGTACGAAACTGACGTTTGTATGACTCTTGGGCAAATAAAAACCCACAACAAATAGTGCTGGCGCAACGGGAAGACATCCTGTTTCTGAAATGTGTTTAAAATGCAACGAAGCAGTAAACGCGGGCATGTAATACACTTCCTTGTCTGTCCCCTAACAAAGAGAGTCAGAAAGCAAACAAGACGCCACACAAATTTTCCTGGGGATGACGAGGATGGGCCTCACGGACTTCCTTGTACAAGTCTAAATCGAAAATGCATCAATAGTATTATGTTTATGAGATAAAAGACGAAGAAATATTTCTTAATCATTAGACTGTAGCTAATGCATATGATGACATGAAGTATTCAATGTTTCTCGGGTAAACTCTGACCGCAGTTTTGTCTGTGATTGCAAGCATATCAAATTACACAGTTCAGTAAAGAGTAACATAATGAGACAGCGAAAATAACGAAAACTCAAATGGTAGTGACGTTTTGTACTAGGTTTCTAAATTGTTAAAAATAAAGCTTTGGATGATATCTTCACTACTCTTGCATTTTGTTTATGCATACGGTATTCAGCGTTATCATTCCTGATTATTTCGTTTTCTTAAAGCCTCGAGAAGATCTGGCATCATCACTAATTGATGCATAAACACATGTACATGATATTGTCGGAATTGTACAACGGTTTTAAGTAGATATCTAGAAATGGGGGCAAGGGTGACCCAGTTGTCTAAGGAGCCGCGATTCGCTGTACTGAGTTGCGTCCCTTGGGCACGCCAGAAACCTATTATTGTGGGTTCGAATCCCGGTTCGCCCCGATTATGTTTCTAGGTTTGTCAGCACCACGTCCGAGCTCGTGGGTTTCACCGAAGTGGTAAACGTCTGAGACCTGCATCACTTTGGGCTTTCCTCCCACATTAAGCTGACACGCCGTGATATAACTGGAATACTGTTAAAAGCGGCGTTAAATCCAACTCACCCACTCACTCACTCACTCACGCACTCACTCATAGAAATGAACTTATTATTACCATGAATGTGTTCTCGTTCGTTCCTGATCTATCCAAACATACACATGCATAGCTTCCTGTTTAGTTCAAGGTATATCTCGCTGTGACAGGCTGCAAGTTTAGATGGCCACCAAGTCCAGAGTGATACCATCAGCCTGGTGTGTCGCCTCACAGCAGGTTCAACAATGAAGCGTTCCGCATAACAGGACATGAGCACCTGCATGTTTAGGTTGACTGCGCGCAGTAAGATAATTTAAACTAGTGTGCTACCCTGCGTTCATGCTGTCAGAGATCAATCCATTTATCTGTAAACTCATCCGTCCACCAGACCTTTTTCGCCCTTTTACGTCTATTATCAACATCTGAGGCTATTGTGATCTTCTTGTGACGTAGCTTTATACTTATTTGTTCCTTCACGACGATACAGATACAGATACTATCTCTCAAAACCTGCATAGTCTCAGGAGACCTTATTAGCTGCTCGGGAATACGTGTGAGGTCATATGATGGACTCTGTTGTATAATCAGTATTACATGACTCAAACCTTTGTCAACATGGAATGATCAGGGACCACGCCACAGCCACAGCTACCACAAACTCTGCTGACAATCTCACTTGCACGCACTACCTTAAACGTTCCATAACACTGCAGATCTTCGTGGGGAATTATGTAAAAGTCAACCACAGGTGAGGCACGTGTAGAAATGGAAGTAAATTCTTTTGGCGTACAATTTCTGCTGTAAAGAACGCCAATATTGGTTTTAACTAAAAAATCAGATAAAATATCACGATACCTGTTTCTAGTAAATTTATCCACATCTTTCTCACCTAAACAATCTATACCTTCAATATAATTCGACATATTCCAATTCTACAATTCTACATATTGTGACACTACCAGTCTTTTGAAATTCATAAATGTTAAACAACAACGAATCAAGAAATTCATAGATATCAACACGTCTCCTTGAGTTTTCTGGTGGAAGATAACATAACCCTATATTATGCTGAGACTAAGACAGTTTATCTGTAAGGGACATCCCGAGTATACCATCGTACGTTATATCTAAAACATGAAAATCACATGTATGTAACAAAGAGTCCTTCATGAGAAAGCCGACCCCACCGAACCCTTGCCTGGCCCGACGGTGGAGGCTGGTTCTTGTATGTCCCATCCCCATGTATCCAGGGACACATATGGCGTCCTCACCTTTTAGATGTGTATCGGCGATACTGATAATGTCAAGTTCACAGTCCTGAACACATTAATATCGAAAGATATGACTGTCCGAATTACAGTCTGAACTCCTCCAATTTACTCTGAATGTCCAATTTGACCTAACTTCTGCGTCTCTCTCCATGTCGCGTCTGGTTATCGCTCCTCTCCACTCTGTGCCATTCACCACCACTTGAACGTCGCTCCACGTCACGCTGACGTCGTTGGCTCTGCTCACCATCGGCTCCCTCCTGATTTTACACGATCCGCCCCCCACCCCACCCCCGCACCTGTAGTCTGCTGTCCCCAACGGCGTGCACGAGGGTCCGGAGATTTGTGTATTTCACGCTGCTCATCTGGTGTGTTGAAAGGGACTATGAAAACGTTCCTGAAATTCTTTGAGATTTTCGGTGCTTTCTTTTTCTTTAATATTTCTAGTCTCCGGTCTTTAGTCTCACACGTTGCTATGACAACACCAGGTTTCTTCTTATTTGCTGACTGCCGTCTCTCTACCTTAGTGAATTTCACATTTGACATTTTCATACCGTCCCTAAGCACGGACATCACTTTGTTGGCAGTGCTCTCTCCGTTGGTTTCTTGAATGTTCATGAGTACGATCTTTAAATGTGTGTTATCTGTTACTTGCTCATTTTCATTTGTGCACGCCTTTTCCACGTCTTTCATTCGCTGATCAAGCTCGTCGCCCTGTGTTGCAATTTCTGCTCGCATGTTGTTGATTTCTTGATGTATTTCTCTACGTAGTTTTGTAGTGAGTCTCTGTTCCAATGAGTCCAGCTTGACGTCGATAGATTTCTTGAGATCTTCAATGGCCTCCAACACAATACGCGTCTGTACATCGGCAACGCCGTTGTTTTGTGGCACAGCTCTCTGACAAAGTATTTTCCACACATTAGTTTCTGCATGGGAGACATGTCTGTTTCTACTACTTTGTGCTTTGGAATTAGGATGTGCGCACGGTTTACCTAGAGGTTGCTCTGTCTGTTTCTCTGTCTGTCGCTGAACATTGTGAATGGCCGCCATTACAACCTTCACCTCGTCTGAACTATCTTTCAGGCTGTCGATTACGATTTCACCCTCCATCCAGATGAATGTGGCGATTAGTGTGCAACTTCGTTTAAATATATCATAAACGTAATTAATTTACCATCTGATCTTGTTCTTGTCTTGTATTGCCTTGATAAAAACTGCATAAAAATTCGAATTTGACAAAGCACCCGAAAACACGTCTTGTTCAGTGGACGCATGCGCATGAATCTTCATGACTTCGGGCTCTTCTCCCACATTAAGCTGACACGCCGTGATGTAACTGGAATACTGTTAAAACGGCGTGAAGTCCAACTCACTCACTTATATCTGGATTTTAAAGATGTATATATTGTCCATAACCATGTATTATTATTTTGCAGAACTGAGAATAGTTTGCATCAAATTGTGTACCGTGATATATCAATTGTTATTTGTTAGATGATGTTTTATATCTTCAAAACTTGATCCTCAGCAAACTTTGAGTTGTATATATCACCCCCTGAGACATTGTGCAGACATCCGCGACGTACATGTTGACACAGCCTGTATTCAAATATAATTCACTTCCTGGTCACGCTAGCAACTGTACAAACATAGCATTGTCATGTGCATAGGATACAGTTCGTCATGCACTGATATTGAGAGTCCGCATAGCATTAGTCATAGGGGCACTGAAAAAGGATTCCAGCATAAATAGCATGTAGTTTCTCACAAGTATGATAAAGATTTGATATTTTTAGTTAAATACAGTGTCTCATCATTAATTACGTCATAAAGGTATCTAAAAAGGTATATAAATAATGTTTAATATACATAAAAACATTCTTCTTGTACCAAAGCATTGGTGTATTGTCATTTCATTTCATTGTGCCCTTTCAATAAAATCATTAGAATGGTATACATCACACACCCAGCAAGGTACAATAAAATTAAGTAGATATAGACAATCTCACCCGAGTGAGTTTAGATATCAAATATTTCAGTTTGTAGACAGCAATAAGCAGTGTCTTTAGTGTAAACCGCACTGCCAACACCTTCAGTAGCAGAGCTCTCAGTGATGTCACTTGATTGTGAAGTCATATGCACGGTTATCTGCACTGCAGATATAGCTTAATCTCACCCAAGGGATATCTCTTGTTGCAAACAGTTTTAGATGATACATTTTTATTACCTTTTTTGAAATTATAATAACACTGATTCTAAAGATTTCATCTGCTTTTACACATTAAGTAATTTGCTGGAAACATAGATGCCTAAATAAGTTTTATAACCATTTGTAGAACCTGTCCCTTTTAAACAAAATACATAAAGGTTAAGCCTGATAAATATATGATAAAAGCCAGACAAACAGATAATGAAAGCCAAATAAACAGATGTTAAAAGCCATATAAATAGATGATAAAGCCATATAAATAGATAATAAAAGCCAGATAAACAGATAAAATCATGGTTATAGATATGTTTGTAATAATCAACGATTATCAAAGCCAAACATATCAGCTGTACTACAATTAACGGATATGTATTTACAAAGGTTGACATCATTAAGGGTTTTAAGGAAATGCAACCCTTATTTACAGTTTTCATATTTCTAAATTAATACTGAATGCAACCATACAAACATACGCATAAATTACAGCTCATTTGGATGCAATTCTGATAAATTCTTAATTTGAAAAAAACAAAAACATATTGGAATAGATAGAACTCAAGGGATATGTAAACCGTATAAGTACAGATGTAAGTGTACCGAAGACATTACATATGTATGTAGACATATTTTCATAACAATTAATTTACAATTAATTCACAATTTCAAACATTGTTTCAAATTCAGATCACAGTACTTTTTGGCCAAATCATCTGACATTAAAAAAATATGAAAAGGTGCACACAGAACGACAGCAACCAGGACATTGCAATAGGGCAGCTAGTCCTCAACCAGTTGAACTCTCTTCCTACCATCCATTGGGTTGCTGCATAGAAGTTCTAACAATGAAGACGTTTGACCTTATCAATCACCGGCAATTTTTCTCAGATCCTTCCACAGAGTCTCACCTCCATTCTGGTAATCCTCAACACGCAGTATGCACTCCTCTTCCACCACATTCAACAGACTCTCGGGGAGATCCTCCACCTGCACAGCGCCCACAAGTAGCACAATAATACGGTTAGGAATAAGATCCGATAAGGAGTACAGGGCTGCATCAATAGTAAACTGTGACCACTGAGACACATCTTCAAGAAAGTCATCTGAAATCACCAGGACAGACTTCCAACTGTTAGTGATACCGCAAATAATACCGTCGGCGATAACAACCCCCGGAAGAACATCACGATCCTTCAGAAAGAGACGTACAGGGGAATTATGCAGTTCCAATGCTGGTCGCAGTTTCTGATAGATAAAAGGGATATCAGCGCCACAATATCCGACAAAGAAGGTGAAAGCAAAATCTTTGGGTGTTAAATATTTGATTCCTAATCCAAATATTCTCATCAAAGCATTACGATATCGCATTGGATTCTTGGAGAGCATGTATGATGCAGAAATGGAAGTAAATATTACCACCATAAATGTGACTGAGAGACTGAGGGTCAATTTCCCTGTACAGTAGCGATTTAGACTTTTATAATTGTGGGCCACATCAACGGTTCCAGTCATTGTGCCATTATTCAGAATGCACGCGAAGTTCCTGTCAGACTCAGAAATCACTGGTGTATCCATCAACCAAAGAATGAAGTCTAGATTTTCACAGCTACACGAAAAGGTGTTTCCTTGTACAATAAGTTTGAGGTTGTTCTTTTCAGCTGACAAGTCGAGTTTCGATCTGGTATCTTTATCCAGATATCCAATGAGGTTGAATGACAAATCGATATGGATAAGGCGTGGATAATCAAGTGTTTCAATGGGAATGGTATCAAACTCATTATGCGATAGATTTAGATGAACGATTGTATCTGAAAGTGGAAGTAGTTGTATAAATCGGAGCTGATTCATGGAGACATCCAAATATTCCAAAGATTTCATTGAACTGAATATGCTGTGTGCACTAAAGGGTTCAAGGACAAAATGTAATTTGCAATTTCGTAAAGATAACCGCTTTGCGTTTGCAAATGAGTGAAAATCAAACGCATTGGCAAGCTTATTTCCTGACAAATCAACATTACTCACATTTTCCAAACCCCTCATGTTCATTAAACCAAACAAGAAGTTAAAAGCAAACATTACAGTTTCAAGATTGTGTGTGTTTTGAAAGACAATTTCTTTCATACCTTTGGCACCTGTCATTGAACCAGAAAAACCAAAATACACAAGGTTAGGGGGCAATTTGATTGTTACAGAAATCATTCCATTTAATGTAGCAGAACTTGGAAAGTCATCATCCTGTCTTTGAAAGCTGACATCCAAATATTCAAGTTTAGAAAATTTGAGCAGGAAAAAAATTATAACCACATCCCCAACAATATAGTTGTCAGACACATCCA
Organism: Haliotis cracherodii; assembly: GCF_022045235.1. Classification (NCBI taxonomy): domain Eukaryota; kingdom Metazoa; phylum Mollusca; class Gastropoda; order Lepetellida; family Haliotidae; genus Haliotis; species Haliotis cracherodii. The sequence continues at coordinate 13,259,990 of NW_027266286.1, forward strand.
GCACTTTCACACATCCTTCAAACGGATCTTTGTAAATTGATGCAAATTCAATCAAATATATTTGGTTACTTCTCAAAGATACTTCAGTGACACATATTTGGGTCAAATAACGCATACTTTGTTTAGTTAGGACTCTATCGACAATGTCTTTTTCATTTTGCGTTTTGAACTTGAATGTACTATTGAACCAAATTCTATTCATATTCTGTTTTACGAAGGGATGCAGAAGATGTAAAGCATTGTGAATTCCTATTTGATTATGGGTAAGTTCCAAATGTTTTAGAAATATTAGTGGCTCTAAAACGCCAGACTCGCAGTGTGATAAATGTGAGCAAAAGTTTAAAATCAAAACTTCAAGTTTGGTTTCAATTAGACTCTGAAATGTTTCATTTGTGAGATGTGCGGTTGAACATGTTCCTTCATACAGAAACCGTGAATCCATCTGTAACAATTTCAAATTTGCTAGTTTGGAGAATCCTGAACCAAACAAAGGAGCAGGAACTGAGTCAATATACAGACTGTGGAGGTTGACGAGAGGAAGAAACACCCAATCTGGATACGAGGACATTCCATTCTGTTCGATATTAAGAGTTTGCAAACTTGTAAGGTCCTGGAAAAGTTCATCTGGGAAAGAAATTTTGTCGTCTCTTAATTTGTTTCGGGCAAGAAGGAGAGTGGTAAGATTGAACAAGCCACTAAATGCCCGTGGCTCAAACTTTGACAAAAGGTTCATGTTCATGTTCAGATAAATGAGCTTGTTAAATTTGTAAAATGTGTTATTTTGGACTATTTTCAGATCATTCCCACTGATATCCAGGGTTGTTATGTTTCCCGGAAGGTAGTTTGGAACCTGTTGGAGTTTTCTCCCCGTACAGTCAGCAAAGATGCCTCCATATTGTTTGTCAAAATACAAGTCACAAACATGTCCACTTCCTTGGCACAGATTCACTGTCAGCACAACAAGCAGTGCCCTCAGCATTATGTCTGAAACCAAAGAATACATCACCATCACAAATCTTTATACATAGAAATATTATAATGACACGTAAGTGACCGATCCTTCTTTGGGGAAGTGTGGATCGTATGTGAAAAATAATATGGTTCCCTAAAATTTATGAAAAAAAAGAATTATACTTCATTCACACTGTTGAAAAAAATGAAATGGCCTGCAACAAGAATACATCGATCTTGTATTTTTGAAACACATTAATACCATTATTGGTTTTACTGTGTAGGAGTCATCCATTCTCCCACGATAGACAGTTGCAAAAGACCCAAGCAAACAAACAATGTATGTACTGTATCGTAATGACTTTTGTTTGAAGTGAATATCTGCGATATTCACCGAATAATATAAACTTACTGTGGGTGTGATGTTGTTGCCGCTCACCCGTGTTTGGGGTCAAGCGGAATAAAATATCAACAAATCAACAAGTTGTCAGTATTGATATCAAAATATTATATTCAAAGGACAATATACTGAGGACAACTTATCAGTATAAAACATCAAGTACATTTAGTTATGCATATTAATCTACCACAATGATTATAACCTTATATATTGACAAGCGGTTAAGTACACCTTCTTGGTATGAAGACGTCTCTTCCGGTTTTTGACCGTGTGTGACATATGTAAACATTTTAAATACTATATTAACACAGCAGGGAGTCACTGAACACTTTGTTTGCTATTTAACGCCACACTCAGCAATATTCAAGCTGTATGACGGCTCTCTGACGTTCCAATGATTGATATCATGAACATTTATCCAAATGGGATGAGATGACATGCATCCACCAAGTCAGCGAGCATGATCACCCCATCCCGTAAGACGCCTTTTACGATAAGCACAGACGCCTCACGATAAGCATAGGTTGCCAAAGACCAATTCTAACCTCTTTACGGGTCTCACTGAACAAAGAAGGACGCGAACCACGTCTACAAACAGCCCACCATGGCCTTCTAGCATAGTCCATCGTCTCAAATGACCGTCCTGTTTGGGGGGTGGACAGGGACTGCGGGAGGTGAAGAGCAAACGGAAGGTATATCACCCGAGACGGGAGAGACACTCTTGTTGGTGATTGTAGCGCCGGTGAAACGTTTAATAGTGAGACCCGTTGAAAAGTGACCCTGGTTCATTAGTCAACTATGCAAAATATCCCCTTTTTTTGTTGAAAAGTAAAAATCAAAACATCCCTGTTGAACAGTACACCTGGTTTGATTTTCGACGCTGAATAATGACACTTCACATTATTACGTTTAATATTTAAAACAAACAACAGGAAATAACTCCCAAAAAACATTTTGACCAGAATACGGGTCCTACATCGATCACTTTTCAACGATGAATTCTGACTCACACATACAAAATTTACAATCACACAACATTGTTCATGTGTGATCAATTCTGAACAGAATAAGGATAACATTTCAACGTTGAATAATGATCCATCCACACATTGATAACTTTATATACAAAACTTACAATACAATAACTTTATATAGAAAACTTACAATACAATATTTTTCCACTTAATACAATAATACAATAGTATGCATACGACAACCACAAGGCAGTATAAAATAACGACTTCGTAAACACTTTTGAAGATTACATCAAAAAATTTTACTTTCGCGTGCATTACAAGCACAGTGGAAAATAAAACACTTTGTTCTCGATTTCAAATGTCGGTGCACAAAAGAAAATGAATTGGTATGTAATCTTGAAATAATTTCTGGTTTTATTTTTTAAAACCAAAACGGGTTTCGAGAGATAAAATATTACTAGCTGAAACACATCTACCCTAGGCGCATGAAGTCAACTGGGACAAAGCCAAACTTCATAAGGCGATAAAAGAAATTCTTCAGTAAGTATGACGTACTATGGTACAAGTCGAAATCTGGAATTTTAAGAGTTGTCATCAGGGATCAACACAATGATACTTTAACGCATTCGGGCGAATCAAGGAGGCAATCTTGGGGTTGGAACAAGACGAATGCAAATCCATTAATGTGTGTTGTGTTTTTATGTAAATTTGGCATTTTAACTATCAATATATTTAAGCTAATTGTGCAAAATATTATCATGGACTTCTTTCACCTGTCAGACAATATTCATCATGAATGAGGGGCACTGTATGATATATCTACTGGCATAAAGTTCAGACAGCGTCATAACGCGAATCGAAAGTTGAAAAAACATTACATATTCTTCAGAAATGTCAGCCAAAAGCAAAGTCGATTGTACGAATCAGTCTAAAGTCAACTAGACACGTGTGTCATTGACGGGGCAGGAAACGCTCACCTTTTCGCAAATACCTGGTATCATCAGTATTTTATAGTGATTCATAAAGCCATGTTGATCATATAGTCGGAATCGTATAATAGACTCTGCTTTTAGAAGAGAATGCTTATGATACTAGAAACAGGAAACAGCCCAAAGTCAGATTTAATTAACTGACACGCACCGATCCGACACGTACCGCGGTACACCACACAACGCCAAATATACACGTATGTGTGGTAAATTTATTTTAAAATGTGTTCATTGACCGCTATCATTGTGCTGGATTGCGTGAGTTAATGTACAACTGAATTCTAAGGATTCACTTGCTGCTTTTCAAACCAAATTTAAATTCATTTTTCCCTTATATTTGGTAGACATAACTTTTGATATTACGTCGATTCTGGTCGGGTGAATAAAGCGAAAAAAAAATAGATATCTCTGCATAAAGCAGAGTCTGACTATATCATGAGGATGTGTTTATGAATCACTATCAAATAGTGATGATACCAGATGTTTGCGAAAAGGTGAGCGTATCCTGCCCCACCGTTGGCACCCATCACAAACACGTGCAAAAGCAAGTCAATAGTTCACCTGAAAAAACATGGGAACATATGGTGCAAGTTATAATAGCGAATTGCATCGGTCATCACTTTTGTCCCTGGTGCGTCGAAGTTGGAAATGTCCTCCACATTTTACTTGATTACTTTATTTGATATGTTGTAACCTTGTTCAAACAGCTTTTGAGTACTATGACGCTCTTTGAAATCTTGGTAGAAAGAGTTTGCTCTATTGTATCTCAAAAAGTGGTAAAATGTAAACACCAAAGGCTGGAGCTTCTGGAATATTGCTCGACATAAGGGGATTTGACGATGGAAAGTTGAAGTAATTCCTCTTGTCATACAGACTTGTGGAGAGTATTAAGGCACTTTGATTCTTTATGCAGAGATCTAAATATGAAACAGATGAGGCGGCCTCAGCGGTCTCCTTTAGTTCAAGTCCAGGTGAGTAAATCAGTGAAAGGGAATTGGCTAATTGATTGTTATTGAACGACATCAGATCATGGATATATACCTTAAGCTTGAGTTAAACTTCTTGGCCAAATTACCATGTTTTGACTTTGCCAATCCGAGCAGAAAGTTCGATTCATATGCATAAAGAAACAGATCAGCAAGTGCCCAAGTGCCCATGGAGATGCCTCCGCCTTGCCCAAATATCTTACCCCCAAATTTTACGTTATCAATGAGGACGTCCGGCAATTCACATTTCTCAGAAAGCATTTGCTTTCATTTTTTACTCATTCTCCTTAACCGCTGAATATAAATTCGTAACTGTTGCTGTGGTCACTAAGCTTTGTAACAAAAGCCCCATAGATCAAGTGAAGTATTTCCTTACGTTTGTCATGTGGGATGGTGGTGTACAAAAATGAAAAATCAAATGTTTTGACAAAATGGAACTTGGTTCTTTTCTGAAAGGTCAAAAAGGTCGAGCAAATCCTTTGAGTTTTTTGAGAATCTACATGATATAAATTCGACTTGTCTCAAATACTTTCTGTGGCTGTAAAGAAGGTCCTTCCTTGATTGTATTAATGATTATGGTATATGTGAGTCGGGGATACGGTTTGTCACGGTTGTTTGGTCCATATTTGAATAACTGACGAAGGTTGTAAACCCAGGGTAGCAAAGGTATTTGCTCCTTGATAGTTAGTGCCGATATGAGGCAATGCGTTCGCTAATTCAGTATAGTTGTTTGCACATCATAAACCCTACATTTCGTACACATAATTTGCACAAACTTTGAACTCCAATGAGCGGATTTAATTTATAAAGGAAACTCATTATTTCAGCTTTACTCTGTGAGTACATTTACTCACATACAATGAAAGACTCGCCAGAATTGTAATCAGTATTGCGAAGAAATGTTCTGTAGTGTTTTTTTATTTTTTCCATAATACATGGAACATATACTTAGAGTGAAAATTTGCTCTTGTGTAAATTTACATTTGCACCAGCTCCAGACAAGGTGCAACGTTGCACCTGGTGTTAATATAGACACAAGAAGTAACATGTTTACATGACACGTATATTCACGCGTTTATATTTACACACATATAGAGAGAGATGTGCATGTGAACGGGGTATAGTATACCTGAGTATATATACTCGTGTGAGTAATTGTAAATAAATGTTTAAAATGGTTCATGCGTTTGATACACAGACTGGTATAGACACTACAACTGGTGTAGGCAATGTTACAGTCACTATAGATGGAGCAGAGAATGTTACAGACGCTACAACTTGAGCAGAGAACGTCAAATGCTGGAGCAAAGGTACACACAATGCTATTAATTTTTTAAACTATGCACGACGGAATCTAAGAAATTACACCTACGTTAAGGATGAATGGTTTTATAGTTCGCAACATCAACGCTTAAAATCGCCCTGCAATGTACACTAAAAGGGACGGATGACAACCATGGACGTGTTTGTCAGACATCATTTCCTGAGGTTTTATTGTCACGTTATATTTTTCCTCGTCGGCCTTGCTTTAATATCCATCAAAGCAAAAATGCTTTCTTTATGCTATTAAGACCTAGTAACGCGGACAGCTACAATGTTGCATAAATAGCGGTTACTCAGCTTTTGTGCACAAAGGCCTGTGGCCTATATGTTTTGGAAATAAAATGAATGAATACAGGTTATCACGCGAGGGTGTTTGGGGATGGTAAATATCCTACATTAGGAGTAAACATTGTATTTATTGAGCCTTGGCGAGCTAAATACATAGTGTTTATTCCTAATACAGGATACCTACCATCCCCAAACACACAAGCGTGATAACCTCTTTATCATATAATGTCATTCTTTAATTCTGTGCTTGAAAATCGATTTCCCTCTCTCATAAACATTACCTAAACATTGCGAGTTTTCCTGGAATCCACGCAATATTGATTACGTCACAGGGTAAGTGACGTGTCAGTCGCACAGTGACAGTAGCCAATATAGTTACAACTGAAATCTGTTTCTAAAGCAGTGGTGAAGCAGCATGTACGCAAAACAAGATTTGTTTTTACTTGCATTTCGCGGCAATCCATCGGTCTGTCCGCTAGAGTAACTGCCCTTTGTGCATCTCTATCTGCATATGACCCCAACTGATATCGTTTTTATCCGTTGGCTTTATCCTGCCGAGAAATCTACCCATTATATGATAAAGATGTGTATACGTCATTAACTTTACAAATATTACAAATAATCTCTTCTTATCAGGGATTATTTGTAAAGTTCCAAATCCGAGTCATGCTTGATCAACTGAAAATCCCCTGGAACCATGACCATATACAAAGAACAAACACATAATTCAAACAACCATGGGACTTCCCAATCAGTATGTGATAATAACGTACCATCAATAGCAATTACAACAATCAAATGTGAATTTACTGCCATAGAACACAAAGTTACACTGATCGGTAAATGACAATACAAGAGTGAATAGTGTTACTTTACGTGTATGGAGGTGTACAATCCAGTGTCAGATACTGCCAGGATGGTAGATGGAGGAGAGGGTGATACTTCAGTCGCTGATGTACGTGTGTCTCTCGTATCCCCACTGGGCGACAGCCCCGCGACGCGAAGTATATAGCTAATCAGTGTTGATTGAATCACTGACGATAGACATCATACACATGGCGGACAATGCTTCATTTGAATAATCCAGAACCGAAGTCTTTTTTAAGGCCAGGGCCACCTTAATTCTCTTAATGAGCAACGTTAAGAAAAGCCCGTGTAATATCTTCTGCAGATTCGTATGTATCTGGCAACGGATAAGGAAGATAAGTGGAGTGTCCTTTTATTTACGGTTGGCTGCACAATACGGCTCAGTGAACAGCCTCAATGAACGACATACTCTAATCTCTAGAAACTATATTAACCCATACCACGCTGTTCGATATTGCACTTTTCTTACAGGGAGTGGAAGGGGAAGGATAATAGTGTGACTGAAGTCATTTTGAGTATTTTGCCATACAAAAAAACACACCAATAATACAAGCCATTAGGAGTACTGCCGTGAATTTATAGGTGTCAACGTTATTATGAGGAAACACAACGTTTCGGAGTATATGCTTACTCAGCTCTAGTTACTGTAAAGTGTTGGCTTCCATTGTATTTTGCTGATCACCTATCATCGCCAATTATCTGTTTGCCTGTCTTGTTAGTTTCCACCTTTTGTTATCTTATTACTTTTGTTGTCCTTGTTTGTCCTTACTTCAGATATGTCCACAGGGATATGCACACACTACATTTATGCTGTGAAATTAATAAGTTGTGAGACATAACAAGTCGACTTATTTCATTGGAACTCAGATTGGTGATTAATACCAAGTAATCGAACCTGACCAACTGATTCAATCAGTTGCAACAAACAACCAGCTCAGGTTGCCGGGGACATATTGTAATTTGCCATCATTAAACAACTTTCCATTGTTGTGAAAATTGATAATGTACATCAAATGTACAAGAGAAAATTATGATTAAATCAGAACCTTTTGTGTAAAATGTGCACGATGACGCATCACTCAATGCACGCGGGAAAATACTACTCATAATTTGCTAAGGACCACCACTTTGAAAGGTAATACGTCAAATTATGTGCAGTATTGCGCGAAGACATATTTAATTAACAAAACTCCGTTGTCATGTGCCAAACAATGCCTCAAACATGTGGAGTATGCCTCTCCGAATAAATGAATGTTTGACAAATCGTGGCGGTATTACGCTCCACCAATCACGACAGGCAAACTTGGAAATTTCCCCTCTTACCCCTATCGTCTATCAAGCTCGTTGGTAGTTATAACATCTATTGTCATACTTCAATACCGGGTGTAATGTATTCCCTATTCGTTCATTATAATCATAAACTTTTTGAAAACATGTATGTCATGAAGTAGTGACCAAACAATGATATGTCTTCTCCTGAGTCTACCTGAACCGAACGGGGCGTGATTACTTCAGCAAAACTTTCGTTAAAGGCATTTAACCAATTGCGTCAATAATTCCTACCAGTTGCCACAAAATAGATTGATTTTTTTAAAATCGTTCAGAAGTCATGTTGTCCCTTGTATAAGGGTCTGGATTAATAGTCCATACACTGAGGCTATAAAAAATAACTTTCAATTATAATTATTTTGTTAATCAATAATACGAATTTTATTCTCAGATTTTGCCAAAACAAATTGTATAAGACTGTTGTCTCATCAGATATTATAGTCAATAGTCGGTAACTGTCCCGCTTCCGTCCAGACACTGTTGGATACGGCACTCCGTGCTATATGACAAATTGTCTATGTAAGATTCCAATAGCTCATTCCATGGCCCGGGATCAGGAAACCAACTTAAGATCATATTTTGTCTTAAATCGGGGATCACGAAGCACAATCTATGAGAATATTTTAAGCCTAAGACAAAATTTGATCTTAAGTCCTAAGACTGCCCCTGAGTAGACTTAAGACAAAATTTGAAGCAAGAAAGATGTCGGAGGTTGTTCGCCTCATGCGTCGCCTACGGGCTAAAAAGGCCAAAATAGCAATTCATCGGACATTTCGAGACTGATTCAACCCTCTTGATCTGTACAACGACGAAGAGTTCTTTGAGAGATATAGATTTCATCGTTCTACCATTTTTTACATCGTTGGTCTAACCGGTGATGAACTGGCATATATTCTACCCCACTCCCAGAGTCTACCGCCTATTATTCAAGTTTTGATATTCCTTCAGTTTGTTGCCACTGGGGCTTTTTACCTTTATTTGCTCTGTCGTTTTGTGTCAGCCATATTGGATAGTGTTTACAAAATCACGTTATACGTACACCGGTAATGAGACGCAAATACCATCACGTATATTTTAAAATCAGCTGCGATACCTACATCCTTGAATTCCTCATACATTTTAGAATCAAATGCCAAATGGTCTTTGTCACAATACAAATTGTCTAGATGTAATGAAGCAAAATAAATGAGGTGTTAAAACGAACGCTGAAAAAAGTGCACTTGTTGGAAATGTAAACAAAGCCATTTGTCTATTCGTTGAGTACATTGGCTCAGCATTTTCAGAATATACACGGGAAGAGAATCGTAGGGTGAATTAGGGAATACATACATTGCAATGATTTGACATTTTCAACAGAACTTGTCGAAGATCCTGTCCAGTGTGACGCCATGACTGACGCAAAATCACGCACAACGACAACGGTATTTATCGGTATTTATCGGAATTTCCGTTCAATGAAAAATATAACAAAAAATAACAGTACACAGATTGTCAGAATGGGTCTGATTTCTTACATGTCACATTTATGTATATACGAACCCTGAATCAACGAAAGTCCCCTCGTAAAATCCCGCGTACTGTAGACAGTGAACACGCCATTTTGTAAAAGTCGGTCACCGGTAGTGATGTCATACGTCAACATATGTTATACATATTAGGTAATTTCTTTGAGGTGAAGGTCCTTGAATGAAAGTACACACGATCATTGTGTCCTAGCAGTCTATTTACAGTTTCAATTATGATGTAGATCGTGCATGTTTTGTGTACATTTTTTCACACATTTAATTTCACTTTGGATATTAATCAATGTTCAGTATGATATCATAAGTAGATATAGGCCACAACATGTATGAACCTTTAATAATATCCTGTTTGTTTGAACAATGTTTACATATGAAATTGATAAGTTTATATGTGTCATATACGATATTTCTTTATTTTGGACAAGTGATACTAGATGAAATGTAAATGCAGCTGCAACATGTATGTTTTTCTAGGGAGCGAATAGTCAATATTATAAGTTCATATAAACAGTGTCAACGAATAGCTGTATAACTAAACTGAAGATATAACTTAAAGGAAATTGATATTATTTGTCGTTAAAATATATGCACACATTTCTAGAAGAATTGTCCTTGTCTTGGATTTTTTTTTATGCCGTTTGACATACAGAACAGTGACATCTAACGATTCGCCAGGTGCGCGTTAGTCACAAACGACTAATGAATTATTCCTCTAGTTTCGCATTATATAATCAATGGGTTCATCCTTTATCAAATATTGTGACCACAAGATATTAAACTGTTGACTATATTTATACAAGAATTGTAAAATAGTTTTAAAATATAACCCGTGCCATGTACCCCGTTGGTGGACGATTATCCTTATACGATTATCCTGATTATTCAGTACCAAGAGAGCTTTCTTCGGATCTTTTATGGTATAATTTTGAGACAAGATGATGAGAAATAATTACATAATAATGAACAAATACATGTCCGATATTGAATAATAATTTTGTTTGGTATGAAATAATTTTTTGAGTACCTGATTACGTAAATTTGATGCCAAACAGGTGCGTGTCTTGTGCAATTAAGATACACTGTACATTATTGAATTGTTTATCTATTCAAGACATTATTTACATGGTAAACGCAGTCTTTTTATGTTGTGTCGAAAAAGCGTCTAATTCCGTTTTACACATGGACTTTTTCCATATCATGAACGAAAATTAGAATTGTGTCATTTTCTTAGTAATTAATTACATTTGATGATACTGCCAGTGATCCAATTAGATAGGTGCAACATTAGTCAAATTACACTTGCACAATCAGGAGAATGTTGGAATCTAAGGACTAATCTATGGTTTACATAGGGCCATCCATTTCGCTATCACTCATTTTTTATGAAGTATTATTTCATCATTTCTGATGGGTTTTTTATGCCTCAACGTATACAGTTTCAATATCGATATTTGTGTTGGAATAGTGTGGTTCCTAGTAAACAAAACACCACGAAAATACACTGTCCTTACCCACAGCAAATTCTCACCAAGTGACCCTAGTTACAATAAACTAGTGCTATGCATAGCGGAGTTATGCCCCCTTTCCTTTGAACGTGTGTAACCCTCTCTGTCGCCTTTTGACGTCATAGCGGTAAATCAGTTTTTTTATCATTTACGGCAGGCTATTTGCAGACTTTTGAAAATGCCTTCTTTCTTCTAATGACGTAATATTTGTTTCTTTATAAAATTTACCGTGACTAGTGACACGAACAGCCCCACAAATAGTTCTGAGTGGATCTAAATTCAGTTTTTCAAGTAGTAACGTCTTTTCTTTTGTACAGTTGTCCCATGTGTGGCAACAATAATCAAATATCGGTAATATGAAAGATTTATGCATAGTTTCCGGTGTTTTTCTATTTAAGCGATACTCGAAAACTCCTGACACAGTGAATCATTGGACTGACTTTCTCAACTGGGCTATCAATGTGATCGTTCCACATACGGTCTTCTTGGAGACTAAGTCCTAGATGTTTATGAGAATGAATATATATTCACGGCGACGACGGCGGTCAAGCTTCCGAGACGGGCCTAGACAAGGAATCAGGGACGATTAGTGATCCTCTCACGAAAACTGGTTTCAATATAATGAAATGCCTGAGAGATGCGTAAGCAAACTCTTGCCCCCTTATATACAGTCTAACTAGCTACTGGAAATTTCTACACAGTAACCTAACCAGTCTAGCGGCACTAGAACATTACATATCAGACTAGCATCTAAATATAGTAACTTCCTTAAAACTGCTTACATCAAATAGTACTCCTTTCCTGACAACTAATCATTGTCCAAACATAATGCATTGCGCGAATCTCACCAGAAACAATATAACTCAGCTACAATCATTGTTCAACCCTAAAACACACTGCCATATAACAACATAGATTAAAATATAACGCGAATTCCGGTCAGGTGAAACAGGGTTAAAGGTAAAGGTATTTACACGTTGATAGTTACAGTGCGGATGTGAGGCAATGTGTTCGTCGATTCAGTATAGTTCTTTGCACATCATAAACCCTACATTGCGTACACATAATTAGCACAAACTTCAATAAACGGATTGAACTATGAAGGAAACGCATTATTTCAGCTTTACACTTTGAGAACATTTCCTCACATTGAAACAATACAATGATAGGCTCGAGCGAATTGAAATCAACAATGTGAAGAAATGTTCTTCTGATGTTAATTTTTCATTCATGTCAATAATACATGGAACATATACTTACAGTGAAAATGTGCAATTTACATTTCCACCAGCTCCAGACAAGGTGCAACTTTGCTCATGGTGTTACTATACACACAAGAGAAAACGCGTTCACGTGACACGTATACTCAGACGTGTATATTTACACAGGTATGCAGATTTACATGTAAATATATGTTTAAAAGGTCGCCTGCGTTTGCTACAGACACTACAGCTGGAGCAATGATTGTTACATACACAACAGCTGAAGCAGAGAATGTTAAAGACACTACAGCTAGAGCAGGGACTGTTACAGACACTACAGCTGGAGCAGGGAATGTTACAGACACAATAACTGAAGCAGAGAGTGTTACAGACACTGAATACCTGGGATAGAGAGTGTTACATACACTATAGTTGGAGAAGAGAATGTCACAGTTACAGTATAACTTAAGCAGGAGTTTTTACGGACACTGACGTTGGAGCAGCAAATGTTACAGACACTACATCTGGAATAGAGAATGTTACAAACACTACATCTGGAACAGAGAATGCTACAGACACTTCAGCTGGAACAGAGAATGTTAAAGACACTTCAGCTGAAACAGGGAATGTTACAGACACTTCAGCTGAAACAGGGAAGGTAACAGACACTGCAACTGGACCAGAGACAGTCACAGACACTGCAACTGGACCAGAGAATGTTACAGACACAGAATATCTGGAGCAATGAATGTTACAGACACTATAACTGAGGCAGAGAATGTTATAGACACCGCGGCCGAAGCGCAGAGAATGTTACAGACACTATAACTAAAGTAGAACATGTTGGAGACTCTATAGCTGGAAAGAGATTGTCACAGACACTATAGCAGGGAGTATTACATATACTACAGCTGGAGAAAGGAACGTTGCAGACACTATAACTGGAGCAGAAACTGTTCCAGACAGTATGGCTAGAGAAGAGAATGTTACATACACTTCAGCTGGAACAGGGAATGTTACAGACACTTCAGCTGAAACAGGGAATGTTACAGACACTTCAGCTGGAACAGGGAATGTTACAGACACTTCAGCTGAAGCAGGGAATGTTACAGACACTTCAGCTGGAGCAGGGAATGTTACAGACACTTCAGCTGAAGCAGGGAATGTTACAGACACTTCAGCTGAAACAGGGAAGGTAATAGACACTGCAACTGGAGCAGAGACTGTCGCAGACACTGCAACTGGACCAGAGAATGTTACAGACACTTTAACTGAGGCAGAGAATGGTCTAGACACCGCGGCCGAAGCGCAGAGAATGTTACAGACACTATAGCAGTGAGTGTTACATATACTACAGCTGGACAAGAGATTGTTACAGACACTATAGCAGAGAGTGTTACATATACTACAGCTGGAGAAAGGAATGTTAGAAACACTACAGCTTGATCAGGAAATGTTACAGACACCGCTGCTAGAGCGGAGAATGTTACAGTCACTTCAGCTAGAGTAGACACTGCAACTGAAGCTAAGCAGGGAATCGTACATACACTATAGCTGAAGCAGAGAATGTTACGGACACTACAACTGAAGTAATGAATGCAGCAGACACTAAAGCTGGACAAGAAAATGTTACAATCACAGTTTAGCTGGAAAAGAGAATGTCAAAAAAACTACAACTGAGGCAGAGAATGTTATAGACACCGCAGCTAGAGCAAGGAATGTTACAGACACAATAACTGAAGCAGAGCATGTTACAGACAGTATGGCTAGAGAATAGAATGTTACAAACACTACAGCTTGAGCAGGGAAAGTTACAGACAACGCAGCTAGAGCGGAGAATGTTACAGACACGAAATAATTGGAGTAAAAGAATTACCTGCTGGAGGTGGTTTTATAGTTCGCAACATCAACGCTGAAAATCGCCCTGCAATGTACACTAAACGTGACGGATGACAACCATGGGCATGTTTGTCAGACATCATTTCCTGAGGTTTTATTGACATGTCGGCCTGGCTTTTGTATCCTTCAATGCAAAATGTTTTGCAAGAAATTTCCTCCTTAATTTCCTTCCTGCCATTCTTGCTGATAATCAATGTGGACAGCTTGATATGTTGCATAAAGATGTGTTTACGTCGTTAACAATAGTATGTCCTATAAGAAAAGAAATTATTTTTCAATTTCCAAATACGAGTCATACGTATATGTCAGATAAGCCCGCAAGCTTGCTAACGTTGGACGAGTGTCAGGGCGTGATTTATGCGTCAAGTGGGACACTGTCAGCGAGGTTCACCATCAAATAGCACTGGAGGATGAATATATAACATAAGATGCTGCTCCTACAACGGTCAGTTGTAGCTGGTGACTGGACAGTTCTACGTATCGACTGACCACACGCGTAAGTACCTTAAACTTCAAAGTAAGGTCCGGCTCACCGACAGGTAGACAACCCGAGAAAGTAAACCCCACTTCGCAGGATACCCTATAACACAAGTTACAGCTTTTCCCTGGGCCTAATGCTTTAAAGCCTAGTTTAAACATAGACATAATTGTAAACACTTCCAGTAGTTGACAATCTAAAGGAATCAGAGCGACCCCGCCCAGGCGTCATGCGTCACACGACTCGAAAATATCACATGTCATTGAAGCAAGACGAATATCATGTCATTGATGCAAGACGAATGTCATGTCATTGAAGCAAGACGAATGTCATGCCATTGAAGCAAGACGAATGTCATGTCATTGAAGCAAGACGAATATCATGTCATTGAAGCAAGACGAATGTCACGTCCATGAAGCAAGACGAATGTCATGTCATTGAAGAAAGACGAATGTCATGTAATTGAAGCAAGACGAATGTTGTGTCATTGAAGCAAAATGAGTTTCTACGTGCATTCCAAGTAGTTTACTACAGAGGGTCAATCATGACATAGAAATGAATGTCGAAGAAAAAATAAGAAACCATAATTCGTCCTTTCTTATTCTGTCATCCGTAACCAAGGCTAACAGCTGTAATAGTACAGACAGCGTTTGTTTGGATAACCCCTCTCTGTAGAGGCCTAGCCGGAATGGTGAATCTCTCTCTGGTGTGATTCATTAGTTTCTAAAACCGTGTAGTGGTCTCAGGCACCAATACTTCAAGATCCCCGGTGTAAATTGTTTTAAGAATGAAAATGGTGTGTCAAAAAAAGGATCTACTGTCATCGCTTGGCACGAATGAATTGCTCGTTATCTTATGTTCGAATGGTGGCGAACAAGCGACGTTCTCATCGAGACCGCGTGAATGGTGTTTTATGCCGCATTATTGCAGCATAATCGAAATCTGAACCAGACAAATCGGTGGTCGATAGTGAGACCGACTACACAGGTCACATCTGGGAGATTTCCTGTGTTTCTATCTACCTATCAACCTTGTTTGTCGGTTGAAGATGGGTAGAAGGGGCCCATTCTGCCCCGGAACTCCAACTCAATACTTACTTTCTCAGAACCTTATATCCGTTGCACAAAGTGATCCTTGCGCTCAGACTGATATACCTCACACAGTATAACTGCAACATTAACCTACAGTAATATGACAAGGAGGACTATGGAAAACAACTTCTTTTTTATACAAACACAACGTTTCAATCCTATTTATTGCCTCTAAAATAAAGTTCTGCATGTTCCCATGTTTATTTTCCGGTGAACAATTGATTTGCCTTTGCATGTGTTTGTGACATGTGTCACCGTTGGGGCAATATACGCTTATCCTTTCGCGAACACCTGGTATCACCACTATGTAATAGTGATTCATAGTCACATTCTGATGATGCTCGGAATTGTAAAATCGAATCTGCTTTTGGGAAAGATTGTTTGTGGCTGTGGGAAGGGTTTTGTCGCTTTCAGTTACCTTTACACGTTTATTGAGTATGGGGGGATTACGTTGAGGTGGGGCCGGACAGGGCGGGGTCGGGTCGGGCCAAGACGGGACAAGACAGGTCAAAATAATTACTGATTAATTATCCTCACGAGTTTTAACCCTAACAAGGGGAATTCCCCTTGAATTGTTTCACTTGCAGGACGATTTCGTCGTTTGTCAATGTCTATGTTTCGTTTCTGTCACATATAATTTTGGTCAAGTAATTGTGATTAAATATTGCCTAAAGTATTAAAATTTGAAAGGTTGCTTTGTTGACTTTACTTGCCCTTCAAAGAACAATCATACACTAAAGATGTGAAACTTAATTATGTTATCGTTAGAAAATCTAATCACTTCATGCAGCCCGAGTAACCTGATATTTGTACCCCAATAGTGCGCGTAGTCAACCTATTCATGCGGGTTCTCATGTTCTTTTTCGGGGAACGCAGCGTTGTTTACATTGTATACAGGTGAGTGAACGGCTTGAAGGCGGAAGGTACACTCTGGACTGTTCTATGGTTATGTAACCTGCAGCCCGTCACACAGAGAGATAGACCTTGTGCTCACAGGTGAGGTAGATGAACATGTAGATGCTTTGATACAAGCGAAGTACACATACTATGCAGTTTGTGCTATTTCTCTTATAGTTACCTGAGTTCAGATGATCGGAGATGACGGGTAGAATGGGGAAGGAGAGCGCTGGGGACAGGCAGGATCAGTTGTCTGTGGTATATTTTTTGTGTGAAAGGTGTTCAGTGCTTAGAGTAACGTAGTATCCAAATTTCAATGGTTTATCTAGCATTGATCTTTATACTATTGTGACTGATAGAGTAATGTGGCATCCCAATTTCAATGGTTTATCCAGCATTGATCTATATACTATTGTAACTAATGGAGTAATGTAGCATCCCAATTTCAATGGTTTATCCAGCATTGATCTATATACTATTTTGACGTATGGAGTAATGTAGCATCCCAATTTCAATGGTTTATCCAGCATTGATCTATATACTATTGTAACTGATGGATTAATGTAGCATCTCAATTTCCATGGTTTATCCAGCATTGATCTATATACCATTGTGACTGATGGAGTAATGTAGCATCCCAATTTCCATGGTTTATCCAGCATTGATCTATATACCATTGTGACTGATGGAGTAATGTAGCATCCCAATTTCCATGGCTTATCCAGCATTGATCTATATACAATTGTGACTGATGGAGTAATGTAGCATCCCAATTTCCATGGTTTATCCAGCATTGATCTATATACTATTGTAACTAATGGAGTAATGTAGCATCCCAATTTCCATGGTATATCCAGCATTGATCTATATATTATTGTGACTGATAGAGTAATGTAGCATCCCAATTTCAATGGTTTATCCAGCATTGATCTATATACTATTGTGACTGATGGAGTAATGTAGCATCCCAATTTCCATGGCTTATCCAGCATTGATCTATATACAATTGTGACTGATGGAGTAATGTAGTATCCCAATTTCCATGGTATATCCAGCATTGATCTATATACTATTGTAACTAATGGAGTAATGTAGCATCCCAATTTCCATGGTATATCCAGCATTGATCTATATACTATTGTAACTAATGGAGTAATGTAGCATCCCAATTTCCATAGTATATCCAGCATTGATCTATATACTATTGTAACTTATGGAGTTATGTAGCATCCCAATTTCAATGGTTTATCAAGCATTGATCTATATACTATTGTAACTAATGGAGTAATGTAGCATCCAAATTTCAATAGTTTATCAAGCATTGATCTATATACTATTGTGACTGATGGAGTAATGTGGCATCCCAATTTCAATGGTTTATCCAGCATTGATCTATATACTATTGTGACTAATGGAGTAATGTAGCATCCCAATTTCAATGGTTTATCCAGCATTGATCTATATACTATTGTGACTGATGGAGTAATGTGGCATCCCAATTTCCATGGTTTATCCAGCATTGACCTACATACTGTTGTGACTGATGGAGTAATCTGGCATCAGTGTTCGACATGCTCTTAATTATAACTCTGAACAAGTTTTTAGAGACCCACCGTTTAATATTACATCTTATTACAGGGGGTGGAAGGGGCAGGTTGACAGTGTGACGGAATCTGAAATCTTTTTTGAGTATGTTGCCGTGTGCCATGCACTGTAAAGATCAACTTGCGACCTTGGCGAACGTGCATTAGCAGCAGAGAATGTTCGAACATGTCCCACATGCATCTTGCAACGGTGACTCCCACAGCATATGTACAACTTCACAGAGTTCAATAACTCTGAAAATATTTTCCTGAAACCTTAAAAGTATGAAAGTAAGGATGTATTTTTAGCTTGAGAAAGTAGTGAGCGAGTGAGGTGGATATAACGCCGCTTTGAATAGTATTCCATTCATACCATGGCTTGTCAGTTTTATGTTGGAGGGAAGCCCAAAGTGAAGCAGGTCTCAGCCGTTTACCACTTCGTTGGACCCACTAGCACGGGTATTGTGCTGACAAACCAAGAAACATAATTGGGGCGAATCGTGATTCGAACCCACGATCATAGGTGCCCAAGGGACGCAAATCTGCATAGCGAATTGCGGTGTATTAGACGACTGGGCCACCCTGCCCCGCTTGAGTAAGTAGGGATGTGTTGGAAGCAAGAGAACATTTTTATTCGGGAACCCCGAGTAACTCGTATGTCATCTTTAACAGAATAGCGGTACATGTATATTTAATAATCCATCAGGCCAAACACTCTGTACAATACGGCTCGCCTTGTATCGCTGTTCCTAAAGTAATACTGAGGGGCCACAGACCTACACATAGTAATCGTAATCGCAAATCATGCACACAGACTTTTTATCTACCTTATCAGGGTGATTAGACTATCAATCCCAAGACATAATCTTTATTGCTATGAAATCATATCGATCTATTCACGTTAGTTACCGTATCATGAAGTGCAACCAGCTCTGTAATCACTCCATTTTTAATGGCTTACATGTGCTGCATTTGGTGGTGGAAACATAGGGTTGGATTGTACGACAGAGAACACCTGAACACACAACAACCAGGGACTTCTGCATGTGACACCACAAGTCTATGGGTCCACAACATTTATTCCAATGGTATTTTGCAGGTAATTCATAATCATAAGCATGGTATCCAGTTAGTATCTGTCAGGCCTACCTCGACCAACCTCTCTCGCTGCTGCCCCAGGGTCAACTCCAGACCAATAGAAAGCATTGCCCATTTATCCTTAAAGAGCCATTCACGGTCAGACTGCCATGTGCCGCATGTGCGACACATGTATGCAGAATTCACATCTCATCCACCTCACGTTTCAGTGGCCAACAGGCCTGCCTAACCAAACACGCATATATGTGTCTATATACGTCTTTGTTCGAAGGGGCGGTCGGTTAGCCTAGTGGTTAAAGCGTTCGCTCCTCACGCGGAAGACCTGGGTTCGATTCCTGACATGGGTACAATGTGTGAATCCCATTTCTGGTGTCCCCCGTCGTGATATTGCTGGAATATTGCTAAAGGCGGCGTAAAATCAAACTCACTCACTCACTCACTCTTTGTTCCGACTTTATTTATAAGCAGCTGGCCCATACATTGACTCTGTATTGCTGTTTAAAACCTATTTTGCAGGTATTTAGGTGAAGCAGCCAATAAGATCGCCCTGTTAGAAGATTTTCAATTTACAAACTACAGATTTTATTTCAAATCCATCATCATTACAACACAAGGTTAGTTCTAAATTTGCTATAGTTACTTGTTTGCTCTACCCCATTATAACGTCAACTGAGCACTGAGACGCAGGCGTTCTTAGTATAATATACAGTTCAGGACAAAACTGTGCTTTATAACATCACATGTGGGATAGAGCAAACATTATTTCTAAAATTAAATACGTTTATGTACTTAAAGAGTGTTGGGACTTTTGAGTATTCAAAAAGTCCATATTAGTTTTCATTGTGCACTTTGAAGGCGTTTTGTATAGGCCGGTGAGAATCGTCCAAAAACACTATAATGGATTCGTAGCTATGTTTTTGTTTGTTTGTTGTTTAACGACGCACTCAGCTATATGACGGCGGTCTGTAAATAATCGGCCCAGGGTAGAATAGGTCTTCAGCAACCCATACTTGCCATAAAAAGCGACTATGCTTGTCTTTAAAGGCGACTGACGGGATCAGGTGATCAGGCTCGCTGACTTGGTTGATGCATGTCATCGATCCTAAATGCGTGGATCGATGCTCATGATGTCAATCACTGGATTGTCTGGTCATGACTCGATTATTTACAGACCGCCGTCATGTAACTGGAATATTGCTGAGTGCGGCGTTAAACAATAAACAAACAAATGTAAATAATCGAGTATGGATCAGATCTTAATCATGGCTGTTACGCCACCAAAACACTCTGTACTCTCCCTGATGCTGGTAACATATTAATTCCACTGGAGACTTTCTGTTGAAATGGCAAATATTTACAACATTACTTAAAAGTGAATACATTATTTCATTTAATACAGTGTATCTGGGATGTATAAATACCAACCAGTGTGCATCACAAGCAGATAAAGAAGCTATTTGTGCAATGACTAAAATGTATAACCTTGAAACGTTGAAAGACGTTAGATTAACAAAAAAACGCAAGAACGAAAATAAAGTAGGTTATGTGTCACCATAAATTTCGCAAGGAAACATAAAATTCGGTTTTCTCGCCTGAGAGTTTCAACATGCACGATTACAGTCTTACAATAGGAAATGTGTCAATAGGAAGTTTTGTCCAGGATGTTCAAAGGCAGTGTGGCATGTCGTGACCAGTGCCCTGTGACTGAGAGGACTGACTGAGACTTTGAAGATACGTTGATTATTTATGTACCTGAAGCTAGGTATAGGAATAGTGTTTGTGTAGAAGATCTCAAAAGACGAGGTTTGACTAATGTACTTGTGTTTCGAATGTCGGTTCCTCACTCTGAAGGGAATCTTATTTATCAAAGATGCAGATAACAGATTCCTTAAGTATTTAGATTCAGGATTTCACATTGTTTGCGTTTTGTTTTCTGGTTAAGCTTTGGTGAAAGCCGAAAAAGGATACGTTCACAATAGTGTTCATAGTTTGTTATTTAGTGGTCTTGGTCAAGTGAAGTTTTGCACAATTTAGAGAACGGGTTTACTGGTGGACCTGGAGAGTGTTTCGGTGGTAGGTATGCGAGTATCACATGTGGTACCTCATCCACAAGGTCTGGAGACTGCTAATCTGGAACCTGGACGACAATGATCATAAAGATCCTGGTAATACCCAATAACATTGTCAAGTGATGAAAGTAGGTTTTTTGTCATGTCCGTTATATGTTTTCATTGCCTAGTAGCAATGTCTTTGGCAGAGGCACACTCGTCCGAAAGTTGCTCGCGCCACGTCAGTCTGTGAAACTTCGCGTGTCCCCATGACAAAGATTTTAATTCCTTGTTGATTTCTATTGTGGCATGCCAAGAATCAGTTGCATCATACTTTGAAAAGATGTTCAGATAAGGATTTGTCTCCTCGTTACACACGTTTTGCTGTGGGTCTTAATCTACCCAGAGTCATAAGACTGTGGTAAATTTCGTTTGAAAGGTGTTCACTGCATGATATGTCTTACTGTCCCGATTTTGTACCAAGATAAATGTATACCGTGCGAATCCATCTTTAAACTAAATGTTATGAAGAGAAGTGTTATATTTTAGCCAACACCATATGAAACCCCTGTGCACACGGTTCACGGTTGATCACTGGCGTTGAGTGTTTTTTCCGATGCTTCGTTCTTTCCAGTGGCCCGGGGGGCAAGGGTGGCCCAGTCGTCTAAGGCGCCGCGATTCGCTGTGCAGAGTTGCGTCCCTTGGGCACGCCAGAAACCTATGATTGTGGGTTCGAATCCCGGTTCGCCCCGATTATGTTTCTAGGTTTGTCAGCACCATACCCCTGCTCGTGGGTTTCACCGAAGTGGTAAACGTCTGAGACCTGCATCACTTCGGGCTTTCCTCCCACATTAAGCTGCCACGCCGTGATATAACTGTAATACTGTTAAAAGCGGCCTTAAACCCAACTCACTCACTCACTCACTCCAGTGGCCGGGATCCCATTTGAAGAAAAAACAGGAGTAAAATAATCATGAGCCCATTCTGTTGCAAGGATATTATTGCAAATTAGACCTTAACGCCAAATAGAGTCTGTTTCGGCGGATAATTGAGCCTTCTTATTCTCTTGCATTGACGTTTTGCATTTACTTGGACTGGTTCGATGAATCTGCTGGTTGAAAGAAGCTCCCGTGGTTCAACATTAGCTTAGTAGCATTTATCTGTGATGAGCCTGTTACAAAAGAATTGTATGGGCCGAGACATTAAAACACCACACACACACACACACACTAACACACTAACACACACACACACACTAACACACACTAACACACACACACACTAACACACTAACACACACACACTAACACACACACACCCTTCCCCGCTGATGATGTCGGCACCGTTGCAAACGAGCGTGTCTGTGACGTAGTGTCAGTGGTGGACGATTTGCCAGACGTTGAGAACGGAGACCAACAGAACGCAATCTGCTTCGTCTAGTGGCCTGGCTAATGCGGACATTATTGGCGTTAGAGTGTTCACAAGGTACCTATCCTGTCTCTTTGTTGTGACCCTCGGACGGCCTGGTCTTCAAGCATAGGCAACTGTTCAACTATCCTGGTACCGCTACCACAGCCTCGCAAAACCTCTCTGAGTGACGTTAAGACGTGCAGCCATCTGACGTTGACTATGTCGCATGCCAATAGCACTACGTTGACTTGCAACACTCAAAAATCGACGCATTGTTTGACTTGTTTCCTATTATTCGCTACTATTTATAACCATGTGTCCATATCCTGATTTCCACGAGCAGCAACTGACAAATAGTTGTGTTCGGGCGATATGATTTGTGACCATGAACACAATGTTTAAATGTGTGAAAATTTGCTCAGCGTTTACCTGCTACTGAATTAATTAGCATGGTTCAAATATTGTTTTGAATATTACAGCCACAAACATTCACATCAATATGGACTGTAACAAATGGGGCTTTGCTTATTATAAGTTTTAGATGTGAATAGGAGACCTACAGTTCTATCGTTCATAATCATATGGGTGACCCATCAATAGTTGTAGCCGCCGTGATATTGGTGGAATATGTCTAAACGCGGCGTAAAACAGTGTTTAATAACATCAGTTTCATCACTATTTTTACATTGTCTGGTCATTCGCATCGAGACGTCCGTAGCACTGTGCAACTGTACTCTGAAGCGTCTATTCTACATCTTGACGGATAATCTTCCCACGGTAGACACTGCTATATTTCAATCAAAACACCACCAATGCATAGACATACTGCGCATGAGCATCAAAACTTTATTTTTCTGGAAGTCCGTAAGTTTTGGCAGAGTATATGAACTCTCGCTTTATATTGTTGTAGTGCAAGCTTCGTGGTATTTTTAAGTTCAGAACACCACGAATAAACAAAACATTATGTTGAAAGATCTCTGTCTATTTACGACCTTGTGCTTTCATTAAATGTGAACAGTGCCCTTTGAACCAAGTGGACTATGTGAAATCACATAGCCAAAATGACAAAATGACCAGCCTTCACAGAATATATTTAGACTTCAATCGAGATTCCAAACTCGCCAATTTAACAGTTCTCCAAATGGACTCACGTTTAGTTTATGGAGGAGATTGTTCAATAAAAAAAACCCTTTAAAATACAACATTCCAGAGTTTAAATGAAACCAAGCTATTTCAACTATCTCATATTGGAATAGGAATTCAGAAGAGTTTACACATCCTCTAATCTTTTGTAGGCAGGAACAGAAGTAGGATTTGGCTTAATGGGACAAGTACTATTTCAGTCCAACACAAGGAAGACATTGATGACGATATACTAACATAAAAGAACACGAAGTATTAAACACAAATATATGTATCATTGAGAAGAAATGGTATATACTTGATTGAAACTGGTTCTATCAATAAAGATCCTTTCAGGGGATGCAATGAAATGCTTGATGTGTCTAAAAACTTTCTGGTTGGTGATGGTGCTTTTTTCCATAATAATGTCTGGGTTTTCCCGTTTAAAGTATCTTGATCTTAGCTACCAGCGACTAGTATATGGCATACCAAAACACACAACTGTTTGGGCCTCCAGCAGCACAATTACCACAATATTGTATATTTTGATGCAACGGGAGTAACTGACATGAATCTTCCAGATCAAGATGTGACATTTCACAATACAGATAACCTAAAGGCCTTTCGTTTGGGATGTAACAACATACATTTCAAACGTGTACATGGTTTGGAACATGTAAATCACGTTTACTTATCAGGGAATGATATTGGTAATATAAGTGATACTTTTTTCCAATCATTCTCAAATGTCAGAAAACTATCTTTGAGAAATCTGCAAATTACAAAATGCTAACAACACAAGAGTTCTAAAATACAAGATCCATATTTTTTTGTGGCAGGCAATTTCATTTTTTTCAACACGCTGAAATATCACTTTTTTCAAGAATTTTCCGGAAAATTAAAATTAGTTTTACTTACCCACCCTTTCCCGAGAAGCGCCGGTCCCTTAGGTGTTATCATAATATTTCTATGGAATAAGACATTACGTTTTTGTGATGGTCATGCGTTCTTTGGTTTCAGACATAATGCTGAGAGCACTGCTTGTTTTGCTGACAGTGAATCTGTGCCAAGGAAGTGGACATGTTTGTTACGTGTATTTTGACAAACAATATGGAGGCATCTTTGCTGATTGTACAGGGAGAAAACTCCAACAGGTTCCAAACTACCTTCCGGGGAACATAACAGCCCTGGATATCAGTGGGAATGATCTGAAAATAGTCAAAAATAACACATTTTACAAATTTAACAAGCTCATTTATCTGAACATGAACATGAACCTTTTGTCAAAGTTTGAGCCACGGGCATTTAGTGGCTTGTTCAATCTT
This sequence comes from Haliotis cracherodii, assembly GCF_022045235.1. Lineage (NCBI taxonomy): Eukaryota > Metazoa > Mollusca > Gastropoda > Lepetellida > Haliotidae > Haliotis > Haliotis cracherodii. Next base: position 13,285,281 of record NW_027266286.1, read on the forward strand.
ACCACTCTCCTTCTTGCCCGAAACAAATTAAGAGACCACAAAATGTCTTTCCCAGATGAACTTTTCCAAGACCTTATGAGTTTGCAAACTCTTAATATCAAACAGAATGAAATGTACTCTTATCCAGATTGGGTGTTTCTTCCTCTCGTCAACCTCCACAGTCTGTATATTGACTCAGTTCCTGCTCCTTTGTTTGGTCCAGGATTCTCCAAACTAGCAAATCTGAAATTGTTACAGATGGATTCACGGTTTCTGTATGAAGGAACATGTTCAACCACACACCTCACAAATGAAACATTTCAGAGTTTAATTGAAACCAAACTTGAAGTTTTGATTTTAAACTTTTGCTCACATTTATCACACTGCGAGTCTGGCGTTTTAGAGCCACTAATATTTCTAAAACATTTGGAACTTACCCATAATCAAAGAGGAATTCACAATGCTTTACATCTGCTCCATCCCTTCGTAAAGCAGAATATGAAAAGAATTTGGTTCAATAGTACATACAAGTTCAAAATGCAAAATGAAAAAGACATTGTCGATAGAGTTCTAACTAAACAAAGTATGCGTTATTTGACCCAAATATGTGTCACTGAAGTATCTTTGAGAAACAACCAGTTATATGTGACTGAATTTCCATCTATATACCAAGATCTTTTTGAAGGATGTTTGAAAAAGATTGATTTGTCTGACAACTATTTTATTGGGGATGTAGGTATAATGTTTTTCTTGTTCAGATTTTCTGAACTTGAATATTTGGATTTCAGCTTTCAAAGACGGTATAATGACTTTCCAAGTTCTGTAACATTAAATGGAATCTCTTCTATAACAGTCACGTTGCCCCAAAACCTTATATATTTCGGTTTTTCTGGTTACATGGCAGCTGCCAATGGTGTCCAAGAAATCATTTTTCAAAACACACACAAACTTGAAACTGTAATGCTTGCTTCTAACTTGTTGTTTGGTTTAATGAACGTGAGGAGTTTGGAAAATGTCAGCAATGTTGATTTATCAGGAAATAAGTTTGACAATGTGTTTGATTTTCACTCATTTGCAAACGCAAAGCGGTTATATTTACGAAATTGCAAATTACATTTTGCCCTTGAACCCTTTAGTGCACACAGCATATTCAATTCTATGAAATCTGTAGAGTATTTGGATGTCTCCATGAATCAGCTCCGATTTATACAACTACTTCCACTTTCAGATACAATCGTTCATCTAAATCTATCGCATAATGAGTTTGATACCATTCCCATTGAAACACTTGATTATCCACGCCTTATCCATATCGATTTGTCATACAACCTCATTGGATATCTGGATAAAGATACCAGATCGAAACTCGACTTGTCAGCTGAAAAGAACAACCTCAAACTTATTGTACAAGGAAACACCTTTTCGTGTAGCTGTGAAAATCTAGACTTCATTCTTTGGTTGATGGATACACCAGTGATTTATGAGTCTGACAGGAACTTCGCTTGCCTTCTGAATAATGACACCATGACGGGAACCGTTGATGTGGCCCACAATTATAAAGGTCTAAATCGCTACTGCACAGGCAAATTGACCCTCAGTCTCTCAGTCACATTTATGGTGGTAATATTTACTTCCATTTCTGCATCATACATGCTCTCCAAGAATCCAATACGATATCGTAATGCTTTGATGAGAATATTTGGATTAGGAATCAAATATTTAACACCCAAAGATTTTGCTTTCACCTTCTATATCGGATATTGTGACGCTGATATCCCTTTTGTCTATAGGGATCTGCGACCAGCATTGGAACTGTGTAATTCCCCCGTGCGTCTCTTCCTGAAGGATCGGGATGTTCTTCCGGGGGTTGTTATCGCCGACGGTATTATTGGCGGTATCACTAACAGTTGGAAGTCTGTCCTGGTGATTTCAGATGACTTTCTTGAAGATGTGTCTCAGTGGTCACAGTTTACTCTTGATGCAGCCCTGTACTCCTTATCGGATCTGATTCCTAGCCGGATTATTGTGATACTTGTGGGAGCCGTGCAGGTGGAGGATCTCCCTGAGAGTCTGCTGAATGTGGTGGAAGAGGAGTGCATACTACGTGTTGAGGATTACAAGGATGGGGATGAGACTTTGTGGAAGGATCTGAGAAAAACTGCCGGTGTTTGATAAGGTCAAACGTCTTAATTGCAGCAACTCAATGGATGGTAGGGAACGGTCTCAACTGGTCGGGGACAAGCTGCCCTATTGTAGTATCCCGGTGGTTGCCATTCTGTGTGCACATTTTCATATTTTGAAATGTCAGATGATTTGGCATCAGTGACAAATCTCTCAGATTTGCCAAATGTTTTGTGATCTAAATCTTAAACAATGTTTGACATCGTGCATTTATTGTAAATTGATTGTTAAGACAAATGGTCTGCATAAATATTAAGTGTCATCAATACACATACTCGTGTAACTTACATCTGAACTTATACATTTTTCACATCCTTTGATTTCTATCTTTTCCAATATGTTTTGTTTCTTTTCAAATCAATTAATTCTTTTCATCAGAACTGCATCCAAACTGGGATATAATTTTTGTGTATTTCTGTAAGGTAGGATTCAGTTCAAATACAAAAGTACTTATACTGAAAATAAGAGTGGCATTTCCTTGAAACCATTAATGATGCCAACCTTTGTAAATACATATCTGTTACTTGTAGTACTGTCAATATGTTTAGCTTTGATAATCGTTGATTTTCACAAACATATCCAAAACTATGATATAATCTGTGTATTTGGCTTTTATCATCTATTTGTCTGGCTTATATCATCTGTTTATTCGGCTTTTATCATCTATTTATTTGGCTTTCGTCATCTGTGTATCTGGTTTTCATCATATGTTTATCAGGCTTACCTTCAATTATGTATCTGACTTTTATTTAATACGAGAAATGTTTTACAAATGGTTATAGTTCTTTAGGCGTCTATGTTCCCAGTAAATTACTTAATCTGTAAAAGAATGTGTTATATCTATTAAACATTATGCAAATTATATAAACATATATTTTTTTAATTGAAGTTTACACGATATACGGCTTTTCCATTGGACGAGAAGTCCGTCACATGACCGCGAAATTGACGTTCATAAGTGTATGAACGACACAATTTGATGTTCATACGTTTTTCAAGAGACCGTGTTGAAATGACGTAAACACTGACGGCATACTTCCACATCCCTGGGGAAACCCCTGGGAGTTCCCCCGCACGAAAACATACAGAAGTGTTGTTTCTCATTATTTAGACCCTTTAATCTTGAACTTAGCGATTAAGCATACATTTGGATAAGTCAGAGAGTTTGATGCATGTCCGTCCAAGGATACCCTCGCTACTACCCATCTTAGAGAACAAAACGAAGAAAAGCACATTCAAACTACCGTAATAGAACTACGGTAGTAGAACTTCGGAAATCTGTCCCGTCACGTTTATCGTGTCGGTCATTTTGACGTCTTGGCCTTGATGTAAATATATTACGACGCACTGTCAGTGTGACTGACTTACTCAGGTAGTTCTTAACAGACCTTTCCCTTCTGATGAGGATATTATTTGTGTACATTTGTTTGCAGCAACTACAAAAATTGTTCTGTTGAGCATGTTGAGCATTCATAAGCTCATGTCACCTCTCGGTTTGAGGAACTATTTTATTCCGCGACACATGTGGTTGTTGTATGGCTGTCAGTGTAAACATGAAGTCACACATACCAAATATATGTGTATAGATCACTTTGTTTGAGTTCATGAACCTTCATAGAGTGGGGGCCAAATTGTATGAACGTCGGAGCTTGTGCAAGTCAATTCTTAACCCCCTGGATGGCGCAGGGACATATATGTCCCTCCTCTGTAACCCTCACTTTGAAGTCGAATAAAATTAGAAATACATCACCCACACAAATACACTATATCATCCACTGGCTTTTAGACCAAGCAAAAGTACTGTAAATGACCTCTGAAAATTAGATACATCGTAAATGATGCCATTTTTTACATTTGCTAAATCACCACTCACGACGTTGTTTACAGCATGTTTTGAAATCTAAATTTCGGATATTTACTCGGAGAAATGAATTTCAAAAATAGCATATATTAGTAATCTCGGGTATCTGTCTTATATGAAATCACCAATGATCATTCCAAAACGTCTCCGATAACCCTAGAATCGTTTCGAATGTTTCAGAAAATACGCAAAAACGAACGCCGATGTGACACGTATATTTCAAACTTAGCTGCGATAGATACATCATTGTATCATGCTGTTTACAGTTTCAGTTATGATGTTGATTTTGCATATCTTTTATACATTTTCTTTACATAATTAATTTCACTTTGGATATTTGTCAATGTTCAAAATGATATCATACGTAAATATAGGCCACAACATGTATGAACGAACCTTTGAAAATATCCTGTTTGTTTGAACATTGTTTACACAAAAATTGATAGGTTTATAGTGTCGAATACGATATTTCTTTCCTTTGGTTTGTTATATTGTTTCGTTTGGACAAGTGTTACACGATGAAGTGACAATATAACTGCGGCATGTACGTATTTCTTGTCAATATTCATATAACCAATGTCAATGAATAGCCGTTTCATTTTATTGAACTAAAACTGAATACATTACTTTAACAAAATGGATAATATTTTTCGTTAAATTATATGCACACATTTCTGAATTGAATTGTTTTTTAATTTCGTTTGATATACAGTGCAGTGATATCTAACAATTCGCCAGGTGCGCGTTTGTCACTTAAGGATTGACTGTGTATTTTTTACGGTTCATTGAGGTATGAATCGAAAAACCGATGTGCAAACTGTATGAATCCGCGTACAGTCAATGCTTATAATTAAATTCGACAACGTAAAACATGTTTTATCTACAATAGTTTAACCCAAAACAGTTGCATATATCAAAACAGACAAAAATGACATTTATAAACATTCCAGGTGTAGGAATACAAACAGTGGCGTGACATGAATCAGGTGATCGTTTAAATTATGCACATAACTTGACACGCCTACACAGTCAGTAGCCAATCAACGGAGAGTGGGATTAAAACAATGTTCATTGGGTCTGCCAATTAAGGCAAGAGGCGAAAAGAACTGCAACAGTCAGACTGTAACGAACCGGAAGAAATATGTCCAAGAGAAGGCGGCTGTTTCAAATAACATGGTCATTTACTGCGTGGTTCAAACATTCCTTCCCTGATTACGGTAAAACACAGTTGGAGAAATGCTAGTTAGCAATGAAACCCAAAGACATGAAAGTTGAACCGAAGCGAGCGGGAAAAAAAACAGGCGAGCGAGCCTGCACGTTTGCTGTTTCATTCATTCTCGGCCTTCGGTTTCAAAGGGTAGTTTGGACAATGAATATGCATGAAAGTCGCTAAATGTCCTGTGCATGACGATACACGTGAGCAGAAAGGGAATTCCCTCGACTGTAAAATTGGGATTCCCCGACATTCCGCAGTAATAAAAGTAGTGCGCCGCGGTGGGCGTGGCTTAATTTTTACATTCATTGGGAAATGAATGCAATAACACGTGACCAATTCACCTAATCAGAATGCAGGAATTTCCATGAACACAACGAAAATTTAATTGTAAACAATTAACGAATTATTCCTCTCATGTTGCATTATAAAATCAATGGGTTCATTCTTTTTTCAATATTGTGATCACAGGATATTAAACTGTTTACTTTATTTCCTCAGGAATTGTAAAAAGTATAAAAAATAAAACCCATGCCAGGTACCCCGTTGGTTCAACCTTATACGATTATCCTGATAATTTTATGACGAAAAAGCGTCAAATTCCGTTTTACACATTGAGATTTTCCATACCATGAACGAAAATTAGGGGAGAGATATATTAATCAAAATACCAGTGTCTTCGTTCTCCAAAGACATAAAACCAGCCATGACGTCAAAAAGAATGGTGATATATTTTGGTTTTTTCTTACATTTGATGATAAGACTAGTGCTCCATTAATAATGGTGCAACATTGGTCAAATTACACGTACACAATCAGGAGAATGTTGGAATCTAAGGACTTAGTTATAGATAAGATAGGACCATCCATTTCTCTATTACCTCTTTTCTATGAAGTACCATTTCATAATTTCTGATGGGTTTTTTATAACTAAACATACACAGTTTCAATATCGATATTTGTGTTGGAATAGTTTGGTTCTTTGTGAACAAAACACCACGAAAATATATTGTCCTTACCCACAGCCAATTCTCACCAAGTGACCTGAGTTACAATAAACTTGTGCTAAGCATAGCGGAGTTATACCCCCTTTTCTTTGTAAGCGTGTAACCTCTCTGTCGCCGTTTGACGTCATAGAGAAAAATCAGTTTTCATCATTTACGGCATGCTATTTTCGGCATTGAATGTATGTCGTTATACATACGCATATAACTCCATTTGATATGAAGTTATGTTGTTCAGTTATTAGGCAGTATTTTGTTCGCTCAGTTTCCGTAAAGCTTCTAAATATAAAAAAAAATCGTCGCACAGTACTTTTATCGGTGAACGATAAAAAGCGGAGAAATTTACTGTTTTCAACGCAGAATAAATTCTCGGACAACACTTAGAAGTGTTTTTTTAAAACCGTTTTAATATTTGCAGTTAAATTTACACCATCAAATAGGACAACCTTCACTTTTCCGATCTTAGGAAAATGTGCGTCAGAAAATAACTCGGCATCCAGATGGGTTAAATATATTGAGCTGTATAATTTACTCAACCGGTTTCACGAATGTGGTACAGTTATACCGTTACGCCGTTTTGACGCCACAGTGCACTCTAACATAGTATGACGTCATAGTGCGATCGAACATTATGACGTCACAATAAGACGCATAACATTATGTGGGACAGGTGTACGACACATACAGAAATACAGACATAAGTATTGTAGTGGCAGTAAAATGTGCAATAATTGTATGAAATAATTGAATTATTTGAGGCCATTTAGTCTTGGTTTGAACGTATTCATAAAATAACTTTCTTTCATCTTTCTCAGTGCATTTCTAAAACGGGAATAATCTTTGGTGCTTTATTCCTGGCACATTGATCAATATGTTGACTGAGTGGGATACACCGTCACGAGGGGTCTCTTATTTGTTGTTGGTTGACTCTCACTCTCGTAGTGTTGATTGTGTATCACTGATACAGACAGTGTTGATTGTGTGTCGTTGATACAGGCAGTGTTGATCATGTGTCACTGATACAGGCAGTGTTGACTGTGTGTCACTGATACAGGCAGTGTTGATTGTGTGTCACTGATACAGACATTGTTGACTGTGTGTCACTGATACAGGCAGTGTTGATTGTGTGTCACTAATACAGACAATGTTGATTTTCTGTCACTGATACAGGCAGTGTTGAATGTGTGTCACTGATACAGACAGTGTTAATTGTGTGTCACTGATACAGACAGTGTTGACTGTGTGTCACTAATACAGGCAGTGTTGAATGAGTGTCACTAATACAGGCAGTGTTGATTGTATGTCGCTGATACAGGCAGTGTTGAATGTGTGTCACTGATACAGGCAGTGTTGACTGTGTTTCACTGATATAGACAGTGTTAATTGTGTGTCACTGATACAGGCAGTGTTGACTGTGTGTCACTAATACAGGCAGTGTTGATTGTGTGTCACTGATACAGGCAGTGTTGACTGTGTGTCACTGATACAGACATTGTTGATTGTGTGTCACTGATACAGGCAGTGTTCATTGTGTGTCACTGATACAGACAGTGTTGGATGTTTGTCACTGATAGAGACACTGTTGATTGTGTGTCACTGATACAGACAGTGTTAATTGTGTGTCACTGATACAGGAAGTGTTGATCGTGTGTCATTTATACAGTCAGTGGTGATTGTGTGTCACTGATAGAGAGTGTTGATTGTGTGTCATTGTTACAGGCAGTGTTGATTTTGTGTCTTTGATACAGACAGTGTTGATTGTGTGTCATTGATACAGACAGTGTTGAGTGTATGTCTCTGATACAATGTTGATTGTGTGTTACTGATTCAGGCAGTGTTGATTGTGTGTCGCTGATACAGACAGTGTTGAATGTGTGTCACTGATACAGGCAGTGTTGACTGTGTGTCACTAATTCAGGCAGTGTTGATTGTGTGTCAGTGATAAGGCAATGTTGATTGTGTGTTACTGATACAGACAGTGTTGAATGTGTGTCACTGATACAGTCAGTGTTGACTGTGTTTCACTGATACAGGCAGTGTTGACTGTGTGTCACTAATACAGGCAGTGTTAATTGTGTGTCACTGATACAGACAGTGTTGACTGTGTGTCACTAATACAGGCAATGGTGAATGTGTGTCACTGATACAGGCAGTGTTGACTGTGTGGAACTAATACAGGCAGTGTTGCTTGTGTTTCACTGAAACAGGCAGTGTTGAGTGTGTGTCACTAATACAGGCAATGTTGAATGTGTGTCACTGATACAGGCAGTGTTGAATGTGTGTCACTAATACAGGCAGTGTTGAATGTGTGTCACTGATACAGGCAGTGTTGATTGAGTGTCGCTGATACAGGCAGTGTTGAATGTGTGTCACTGATACAGGCAGTGTTGACTGCGTTTCACTGATACAGACAGTGTTAATTGTGTGTCACTGATACAGGCAGTGTTGACTGTGTGTCACTAATTTAGGCAGTGTTGATTGTGTGTCAGTGATAAGGCAATGTTGATTGTGTGTCACTGATACAGACAGTGTTAATTGTGTGTCACTGATACAGGAAGTGTTGATCGTGTGTCATTTATACAGTCAGTGGTGATTGTGTGTCACTGATAGAGAGTGTTGATTGTGTGTCATTGTTACAGGCAGTGTTGATTTTGTGTCTTTGATACAGACAGTGTTGATTGTGTGTCATTGATACAGACAGTGTTGAGTGTATGTCTCTGATACAATGTTGATTGTGTGTTACTGATACAGGCAGTGTTGATTGTGTGTCGCTGATACAGACAGTGTTGAATGTGTGTCACTGATACAGACAGTGTTTGATTGATAGAGGCAGTGTTGATCGTGTGTCACTGAATTCTCATCTTATGAAAATTTTGAGTTTTTCTCCCAGCAATTTCTCTCGGCCATCCAAGAATCCACCAATAGATATACATGCTTGAACGCACGATGACCCTAATGTGCAACCATACATTCTTATCAGGTGGTATCCAAATCTTACCATTATTATCATATCATATCATCTACATGTACTATGTGGACTAGCACAGGTCTTTCATGTTTCCATTTCGTGAGATAGCGAAGGTGAGATATTTGATAATACTTCTGTAATAGGCCATGCGAAGCGCCTCACCCTTTTATTGACCATTCGCTTCCTTGAAGCCCTGTCCGATGTACCAGATGCCCCATACGTTTAATTGCCCAATTCATATTTTTATTATAAAAAGAAGTCGCCATCAGATTGATATTGTTTGATCATTTTATTGTTAAATAGGTTATACGAACACAATAGCACCAGTTCGGATAGGTTGCACTTTCATTTGAATTATCTGGCAAGTCGTATAAAGAGATAAACATACTGTGTGTTCGATGTAGAGCGAGGTTACCTGTAGATTTGGTTCCTGGTCGTCTGCTGGCTTTGCACAACGCTAGGTGCCGCACTGAAATGACGTCGCGGAATCAAAAACGTATACATTGTATTAAAAGTGTCACAACGATCTTGATTCTTCACACAGTGTAACCAAATTGTATAACATTCAACTCGAGTACGTACATTCGGCAAATCCAAAGAATCTATGCACTGCCTGGATATCGGTAAAAGTGCCGGTATTGTAAGTTTGCTACTTTTCTACATTAATCGTAATATCGAAGCAACCGAATGTGGCAAGTCAAGTAAGCGCCCTTATTTGAAATCTTAATGACCAATAATTGTTATAATTAGAAAGTACATATCCTAACGGTAATAGACAATAGGCGTTTATGTCGAGGCACACATTCATTTAGAATTTTCCGTGAGCTCTATTTACTAAAAAAATTCCCGATGAAATTTTCAGTACTTTTATGTCAAAACAAAATTGACGGAAGTGGTCGTGATTTGTTCAAACGCAGACTGTTTCAAAGATTATGCTACAATACGAATGACAGTTTGTATTGATGAAAATCCGGTTACGTCAATTAAGTTTCAGTGTCAGCGTTCTTTCAATAGTGATAGTTACGTGGTCTTCAGCAACCCCTGCTTGTTGTAAGAGGCAACTAACGGAATCTGGTTCGCTGACTTGGTTGATGCATGTCATTGTATGCCAATTGCTTGGGCCCCGTGAAGGTTCCAGGGTAGAATAGGTCTTCAGCAACCCATGCTTGCCGTAAAAGGTGACTATTGCTAGCCGTAAAAGGCGACTAACAGGATCGGGTGGTCAGGTTCGCTGACTTGGTTCATGCATGTCATCGATCCCAATTGGGTGGATCGATGCTAATGATATCAATCACTGGATTGTCTGGTCCAAGCTCGATTATTTACAGAGCACCGTCATATAGCTGGAATATTGCTGAGTGCGGCGTTAAACAACAAACCAAACAATTGCGTGGATCAATGCTCATGATGTCAATCACTAGATTGTCTGGTCAAGACTCGACTATTTACGAAACTGTTGTAAAATTACATCTTGATAATTATGTTATTTCCCTGTCAATCTTCTGTCTTTGCTTAAGACGCTCGATGAAGCTGGTGGGACAGCGTGGGTATATAGTGTTGGAAACAGTTTATTCCAACATGCATGGTTACGGAGTTTCACTCAGGACAGTGGTTGTGTGAAAGTGGGTATATGTCGCATTAATCAGAGATTGTACGACTGCTTGAATTAGGTTTGTACAGTTGATTTGTCTTCAAAATGATTTTGAAATATATATATCATATCATTACTAAATGATCGTTGACAACATTTACTGTCAGTCGGTAATTGTGCTGTTGAGACCACCAAGATCGGAATTGTTTCTAAAAGGACTCTTTCCAATTCTATGTGAAAAGCATCAAGTTCAAGGCACCGCCCATTTATATGTTTCTATGCTACATGGTAAGGCTGCTTACAAAGTTGTCAATCCTATTGATTTAAGTCATCAGAGGTAAACGCGTTGCCTGTCGTAACTTCTATAATTCTGACGAATATACATACAAGCTCACAATCGCATTGGGAATAAGCCCTCACTCAGAAAGAAATCAACAGTTGCTTTCGTTAAGTATTGATTCATCCCATGTCACAACAGCAGCGATGGAGGCAGGGGCAGCTGACAGAAACATTAGATGACGTTCTGAAACTGATCCTAGTTATTCAACTCAACATGATGTTCATGAACTAACAATGCGCAACTATTTGGACGTTGCATACTTTATTGAAACCAGTGTGTAAAGAGTGAGTGAGTTAAAATTGTACATCGCATCTGCAATATTGCAGCCATATTGCGATCAGTGTGTACAGACGCACTGTCAGCGTGAATTATTGAGGCATAACAATTACATCTCTCTTCTGACATTCAAAATTATTAATTCAGGTAAACCATATGATTTTTTAATTTACACAAATGATCAATATTGTTTTAGAAAAAAATACAAATATAATGTTCGTTATTAATAATTCACATATGTGTAATTGTTTTGTATAATATACAGACGGACAGACACATTAGTTTATTTAAGTCTCACACTGAACATTATAATACAGTATTAAGACATGCCACTCTTTCTATTGTTATGAGAGACGATGCACTTATGTACAAGAATTACTAAAAGTGTTTGTTTGTTTGTTTGTTGTTTAAGCGTGGGTTGCTGAAGACCTATTCTCTACTAAAAGTGAGACTCTGTATTGATATGACAGTATAAGTTTAAACGAACACGAGTATGTATGAAGTAAAAGGTCTTTTGTCGTCATAAGATGCATATTCTGGACTTGTTCATGGCCATTTCAACGTGCTGCCAATCACAGAGAGATGCACCCCTGTCAAAGTCAAAACTTTCTTTGCAGGTTTCGTACATAAAAATACACATTTTGTCTGACATGTATCACAGTTTATTCTTATCCGAGAGTTGATTAAACTGGGCATCACTTCCTAAAATTTAGTTAAACGGAATGCATGTACATTGGTAAGAAAATCGGGACAGTAACACAAAACAAGCAGTTGCATCTTTCGTTCACCAGGGGGCATGGGCGGCCCAGTCGTCTGAGGCGCCGCGATTCGCGTCCCTTGGCCACGCCCGAAACCTATGATTGTGGGTTCGATCCGTTTCGCCCCGATTATGTTTTTACGTTTCACCGAAGTGGTAAATGTCTGACACCTGCATCACTTCGGGCTTTCCTCCCACATTAAGCTGACACGCCGTAATATAACTGGAATACTGTTAAAAGCGGCGTTCAACCCAACTCACTCACTCACTCATTTCGTTCACCAACAAGACCCTGTACGAAACTGACGTTTGTATGACTCTTGGGCAAATAAAAACCCACAACAAATAGTGCTAGCGCAACGGGAAGATATCCTGTTTCTGAAATGTGTTTAAAATGCAACGAAGCAGTAAACGCGGGCATGTAATACACTTCCTTGTCTGTCCCCTAACAAAGAGAGTCAGAAAGCAAACAAGACGCCACACAAATTTTCCTGGGGATGACGAGGATGGGCCTCACGGACTTCCTTGTACAAGTCTAAATCGAAAATGCATCAATAGTATTATGTTTATGAGATAAAAGACGAAGAAATATTTCTTAATCATTAGACTGTAGCTAATGCATATGATGACATGAAGTATTCAATGTTTCTCGGGTAAACTCTGACCGCAGTTTTGTCTGTGATTGCAAGCATATCAAATTACACAGTTCAGTAAAGAGTAACATAATGAGACAGCGAAAATAACGAAAACTCAAATGGTAGTGACGTTTTGTACTAGGTTTCTAAATTGTTAAAAATAAAGCTTTGGATGATATCTTCACTACTCTTGCATTTTGTTTATGCATACGGTATTCAGCGTTATCATTCCTGATTATTTCGTTTTCTTAAAGCCTCGAGAAGATCTGGCATCATCACTAATTGATGCATAAACACATGTACATGATATTGTCGGAATTGTACAACGGTTTTAAGTAGATATCTAGAAATGGGGGCAAGGGTGACCCAGTTGTCTAAGGAGCCGCGATTCGCTGTACAGAGTTGCGTCCCTTGGGCACGCCAGAAACCTATTATTGTGGGTTCGAATCCCGGTTCGCCCCGATTATGTTTCTAGGTTTGTCAGCACCACGTCCGAGCTCGTGGGTTTCACCGAAGTGGTAAACGTCTGAGACCTGCATCACTTTGGGCTTTCCTCCCACATTAAGCTGACACGCCGTGATATAACTGGAATACTGTTAAAAGCGGCGTTAAATCCAACTCACCCACTCACTCACTCACTCACGCACTCACTCATAGAAATGAACTTATTATTACCATGAATGTGTTCTCGTTCGTTCCTGATCTATCCAAACATACACATGCATAGCTTCCTGTTTAGTTCAAGGTATATCTCGCTGTGACAGGCTGCAAGTTTAGATGGCCACCAAGTCCAGAGTGATACCATCAGCCTGGTGTGTCGCCTCACAGCAGGTTCAACAATGAAGCGTTCCGCATAACAGGACATGAGCACCTGCATGTTTAGGTTGACTGCGCGCAGTAAGGTAATTTAAACTAGTGTGCTACCCTGCGTTCATGCTGTCAGAGATCAATCCATTTATCTGTTAACTCATCCGTCCACCAGACCTTTTTCGCCCTTTTACGTCTATTATCAACATCTGAGGCTATTGTGATCTTCTTGTGACGTAGCTTTATACTTATTTGTTCCTTCACGACGATACAGATACAGATACTATCTCTCAAAACCTGCATAGTCTCAGGAGACCTTATTAGCTGCTCGGGAATACGTGTGAGGTCATATGATGGACTCTGTTGTATAATCAGTATTACATGACTCAAACCTTTGATTAACATGTCAACATGGAATGATCAGGGACCACGCCACAGCCACAGCTACCACAAACTCTGCTGACAATCTCACTTGCACGCACTACCTTAAACGTTCCATAACACTGCAGATCTTCGTGGGGAATTATGTAAAAGTCAACCACAGGTGAGGCACGTGTAGAAATGGAAGTAAATTCTTTTAGCGTACAATTTCTGCTGTAAAGAACGCCAATATTGGTTTTAACTAAAAAATCAGATAAAATATCACGATACCTGTTTCTAGTAAATTTATCCACATCTTTCTCACCTAAACAATCTATACCTTCAATATAATTCGACATATTCCAATTCTACAATTCTACATATTGTGACACTACCAGTCTTTTGAAATTCATAAATGTTAAACAACAACGAATCAAGAAATTCATAGATATCAACACGTCTCCTTGAGTTTTCTGGTGGAAGATAACATAACCCTATATCATGCTGAGACTAAGACAGTTTATCTGTAAGGGACATCCCGAGTATACCATCGTACGTTATATCTAAAACATGAAAATCACATGTATGTAACAAAGAGTCCTTCATGAGAAAGCCGACCTCACCGAACCCTTGCCTGGCCCGACGGTGGAGGCTGGTTCTTGTGTGTCCCATCCCCATGTATCCAGGGACACATATGGCGTCCTCACCTTTTAGATGTGTATCGGCGATACTGATAATGTCAAGTTCACAGTCCTGAACACATTAATATCGAAAGATATGACTGTCCGAATTACAGTCTGCACTCCACCAATTTACTCTGAATTTCCAATTTGACCTAACTTCTGCGTCTCTCTCCATGTCGCGTCTGGTTATCTCTCCTCTCCACTCTGTGCCATTCACCACCACTTGAACGTCGCTCCACGTCACGCTGACGTCGTTGGTTCTGCTCACCATCGGCTCCCTCCTGATTTTACACGATCCGCCCCCCACCCCCACCCCACCCCCGCACCTGTAGTCTGCTGTCCCCCACGGCGTGCACGGGGGTCCGGAGATTTGTGTATTTCACGCTGCTCATCTGGTGTGTTGTAAGGGACTATGAAAACGTTCCTGAAATTCTTTGAGATTTTCGGTGCTTTCTTTTTCTTTAATATTTCCAGTCTCTGGTCTTTAGTCTCACACGTTGCTATGACAACACCAGGTTTCTTCTTATTTGCTGACTGCCGTCTCTCTACCTTAGTGAATTTCACATTTGACATTTTCATACCGTCCCTAAGCACGGACATCACTTTGTTGGCAGTGCTCTCTCCGCTGGTTTCTTGAATGTTCATGAGTACGATCTTTAAATGTGTGTTATCTGTTACTTGCTCATTTTCAGTTGTGCACGCCTTTTGCACATCTTTCATTCGCTGATCAAGCTCGTCGCCCTGTGTTGCAATTTCTGCTCGCATGTTGTTGATTTCTTGATGTATTTCTCTACGTAGTTTTGTAGTGAATCTTTGTTCTAATGAGTCCAGCTTGACGTCGATAGATTTCTTGAATTCTTCAATGGCCGCCAACACAATACGCGTCTGTACATCGGCAACGCCGTTGTTTTGCGGCTTAGCTCTCTGACAAAGTCTATTCCACACATTAGTTTCTGCATGGGAGACATGTCTGTTTCTACTACTTTGTGCTTTGGAATTAGGATGTGCGCACGGTTTACGTAGAGGTTGCTCTGTCTGTTTCTCTGTCTGTCGCTGAACATTGTGAATGGCCGCCATTACAACCTTCACCTCGTCTGAACTATCTTTAAGCTGTCGATTACGATTTCACCCTCCATCCAGATGAATGTGGCGATTAGTGTGCAACTTCGTTTAAATATATCATAAACGTAATTAATTTACCATCTGATCTTGTTCTTGTCTTGTATTGCCTTGATAAAAACTGCATAAAAATTCGAATTTGACGAAGCACTCGAAAACACGTCTTGTCCAGTGGACGCATACGCATGAATCTTCATGACTTCGGGCTCTTCTCCCACATTAAGCTGACACGCCGTGATGTAACTGGAATACTGTTAAAACGGCGTGAAGTCCAACTCACTCACTTATATCTGGATTTTAAAGATGTATATATTGTCCATAACCATGTATTATTATTTTGCAGAACTGAGAATAGTGTGCATCAAATTGTGTACCGTGATATATCAATTGTTATTTGTTAGATGATTTTTTATATCTTCAAAACTTGATCCTCAGCCAACTTTGAGTTGTATATATCACCCCCTGAGACATTGTGCAGACATCCGCGACGTACATGTTGACACAGCCTGTATTCAAATATAATTCACTTCCTGGTCACGCTAGCAACTGTACAAACATAGCATTGTCATGTGCATAGGATACAGTTCGTCATGCACTGATATTGAGAGTCCGCATAGCATTAGTCATTGGGGCACTGAAAAAGGATTCCAGCATAAATAGCATGTAGTTTCTCACAAGTATGATAAAGATTTGATATTTTTAGTTAAATACAGTGTCTCATCATTAATTACGTCATAAAGGTATCTAAAAAGGTATATAAATAATGTTTAATATACATAAAAACATTCTTCTTGTACCAAAGCATTGGTGTATTGTCATTTCATTTCATTGTGCCCTTTCAATAAAATCATTAGAATGGTATACATCACACACCCAGCAAGGTACAATAAAATTAAGTAGATATAGACAATCTCACCCGAGTGAGTTTAGATATCAAATATTTCAGTTTGTAGACAGCAATAAGCAGTGTCTTTAGTGTAAACCGCACTGCCAACACCTTCAGTAGCAGAGCTCTCAGTGATGTCACTTGATTGTGAAGTCATATGCACGGTTATCTGCACTGCAGATATAGCTTAATCTCACCCAAGGGATATCTCTTGTTGCAAACAGTTTTAGATGATACATTTTTATTACCTTTTTTGAAATTATAATAACACTGATTCTAAAGATTTCATCTGCTTTTACACATTAAGTAATTTGCTGGAAACATAGATGCCTAAATAAGTTTTATAACCATTTGTAGAACCTGTCCCTTTTAAACAAAATACATAAAGGTTAAGCCTGATAAATATATGAGAAAAGCCAGACAAACAGATAATGAAAGCCAAATAAACAGATGTTAAAAGCCATATAAATAGATGATAAAGCCATATAAATAGATAATAAAAGCCAGATAAACAGATAAAATCATGGTTATAGATATGTTTGTAATAATCAACGATTATCAAAGCCAAACATATCAGCTGTACTACAATTAACGGATATGTATTTACAAAGGTTGACATCATTAAGGGTTTTAAGGAAATGCATATTTCTAAATTAATACTGAATGCAACCATACAAACATACGCATAAATTACAGCTCATTTGGATGCAATTCTGATAAATTCTTAATTTGAAAAAAAACAAAAACATATTGGAATAGATAGAACTCAAGGGATATGTAAACCGTATAAGTACAGATGTAAGTGTACCGAAGACATTACATATGTATGTAGACATATTTTCATAACAATTAATTTACAATTAATTCACAATTTCAAACATTGTTTCAAATTCAGATCACAGTACTTTTTGGCCAAATCATCTGACATTAAAAAAATATGAAAAGGTGCACACAGAACGACAGCAACCAGGACATTGCAATAGGGCAGCTAGTCCTCAACCAGTTGAACTCTCTTCCTACCATCCATTGGGTTGCTGCATAGAAGTTCTAACAATGAAGACGTTTGACCTTATCAATCACCGGCAATTTTTCTCAGATCCTTCCACAGAGTCTCACCTCCATTCTGGTAATCCTCAACACGCAGTATGCACTCCTCTTCCACCACATTCAACAGACTCTCGGGGAGATCCTCCACCTGCACAGCGCCCACAAGTAGCACAATAATACGGTTAGGAATAAGATCCGATAAGGAGTACAGGGCTGCATCAATAGTAAACTGTGACCACTGAGACACATCTTCAAGAAAGTCATCTGAAATCACCAGGACAGACTTCCAACTGTTAGTGATACCGCAAATAATACCGTCGGCGATAACAACCCCCGGAAGAACATCACGATCCTTCAGAAAGAGACGTACAGGGGAATTATGCAGTTCCAATGCTGGTCGCAGTTTCTGATAGATAAAAGGGATATCAGCGCCACAATATCCGATATAGAAGGTGAAAGCAAAATCTTTGGGTGTTAAATATTTGATTCCTAATCCAAATATTCTCATCAAAGCATTACGATATCGCATTGGATTCTTGGAGAGCATGTATGATGCAGAAATGGAAGTAAATATTACCACCATAAATGTGACTGAGAGACTGAGGGTCAATTTCCCTGTACAGTAGCGATTTAGACTTTTATAATTGTGGGCCACATCAACGGTTCCAGTCATTGTGCCATTATTCAGAATGCACGCGAAGTTCCTGTCAGACTCAGAAATCACTGGTGTATCCATCAACCAAAGAATGAAGTCTAGATTTTCACAGCTACACGAAAAGGTGTTTCCTTGTACAATAAGTTTGAGGTTGTTCTTTTCAGCTGACAAGTCGAGTTTCGATCTGGTATCTTTATCCAGATATCCAATGAGGTTGAATGACAAATCGATATGGATAAGGCGTGGATAATCAAGTGTTTCAATGGGAATGGTATCAAACTCATTATGCGATAGATTTAGATGAACGATTGTATCTGAAAGTGGAAGTAGTTGTATAAATCGGAGCTGATTCATGGAGACATCCAAATATTCCAAAGATTTCATTGAACTGAATATGCTGTGTGCACTAAAGGGTTCAAGGACAAAATGTAATTTGCAATTTCGTAAAGATAACCGCTTTGCGTTTGCAAATGAGTGAAAATCAAACGCATTGGCAAGCTTATTTCCTGACAAATCAACATTACTCACATTTTCCAAACCCCTCATGTTCATTAAACCAAACAAGAAGTTAAAAGCAAACATTACAGTTTCAAGATTGTGTGTGTTTTGAAAGACAATTTCTTTCATACCTTTGGCACCTGTCATTGAACCAGAAAAACCAAAATACACAAGGTTAGGGGGCAATTTGATTGTTACAGAAATCATTCCATTTAATGTAGCAGAACTTGGAAAGTCATCATCCTGTCTTTGAAAGCTGACATCCAAATATTCAAGTTTAGAAAATTTGAGCAGGAAAAAAATTATAACCACATCCCCAACAATATAGTTGTCAGACACATCCAGCACTTTCACACATCCTTCAAACGGATCTTTGTAAATTGATGCAAATTCAATCAAATATATTTGGTTACTTCTCAAAGATACTTCAGTGACACATATTTGGGTCAAATAACGCATACTTTGTTTAGTTAGGACTCTATCGACAATGTCTTTTTCATTTTGCCTTTTGAACTTGAATGTACTATTGAACCAAATTCTATTCATATTCTGTTTTACGAAGGGATGCAGAAGATGTAAAGCATTGTGAATTCCTATTTGATTATGGGTAAGTTCCAAATGTTTTAGAAATATTAGTGGCTCTAAAACGCCAGACTCGCAGTGTGATAAATGTGAGCAAAAGTTTAAAATCAAAACTTCAAGTTTGGTTTCAATTAGACTCTGAAATGTTTCATTTGTGAGATGTGCGGTTGAACATGTTCCTTCATACAGAAACCGTGAATCCATCTGTAACAATTTCAAATTTGCTAGTTTGGAGAATCCTGAACCAAACAAAGGAGCAGGAACTGAGTCAATATACAGACTGTGGAGGTTGACGAGAGGAAGAAACACCCAATCTGGATACGAGGACATTTCATTCTGTTCGATATTAAGAGTTTGCAAACTTGTAAGGTCCTGGAAAAGTTCATCTGGGAAAGACATTTTGTCGTCTCTTAATTTGTTTCGGGCAAGAAGGAGAGTGGTAAGATTGAACAAGCCACTAAATGCCCGTGGCTCAAACTTTGACAAAAGGTTCATGTTCATGTTCAGATAAATGAGCTTGTTAAATTTGTAAAATGTGTTATTTTGGACTATTTTCAGATCATTCCCACTGATATCCAGGGTTGTTATGTTTCCCGGAAGGTAGTTTGGAACCTGTTGGAGTTTTCTCCCCGTACAGTCAGCAAAGATGCCTCCATATTGTTTGTCAAAATACAAGTCACAAACATGTCCACTTCCTTGGCACAGATTCACTGTCAGCACAACAAGCAGTGCCCTCAGCATTATGTCTGAAACCAAAGAATACATCACCATCACAAATCTTTATACATAGAAATATTATAATGACACGTAAGTGACCGATCCTTCTTTGGGGAAGTGTGGATCGTATGTGAAAAATAATATGGTTCCCTAAAATTTATGAAAAAAAAGAATTATACTTCATTCACACTGTTGAAAAAAATGAAATGGCCTGCAACAAGAATACATCGATCTTGTATTTTTGAAACACATTAATACCATTATTGGTTTTACTGTGTAGGAGTCATCCATTCTCCCACGATAGACAGTTGCAAAAGACCCAAGCAAACAAACAATGTATGTACTGTATCGTAATGACTTTTGTTTGAAGTGAATATCTGCGATATTCACCGAATAATATAAACTTACTGTGGGTGTGATGTTGTTGCCGCTCACCCGTGTTTGGGGTCAAGCGGAATAAAATATCAACAAATCAACAAGTTGTCAGTATTGATATCAAAATATTATATTCAAAGGACAATATACTGAGGACAACTTATCAGTATAAAACATCAAGTACATTTAGTTATGCATATTAATCTACCACAATGATTATAACCTTATATATTGACAAGCGGTTAAGTACACCTTCTTGGTATGAAGACGTCTCTTCCGGTTTTTGACCGTGTGTGACATATGTAAACATTTTAAATACTATATTAACACAGCAGGGAGTCACTGAACACTTTGTTTGTTATTTAACGCCGCACTCAGCAATATTCAAGCTGTATGACGGCTCTCTGACGTTCCAATGATTGATATCATGAACATTTATCCAAATGGGATGAGATGACATGCATCCACCAAGTCAGCGAGCATTATTACCCAATCCCGTAAGACGCCTTTTACGATAAGCACAGACGCCTCACGATAAGCATAGGTTGCCAAAGACCAATTCTAACCTCTTTACGGGTCTCACTGAACAAAGAAGGACGCGAACCACGTCTACAAACAGCCCACCATGGCCTTCTAGCATAGTCCATCGTCTCAAATGACCGTCCTGTTTGGGGGGGTGGACAGGGACTGCGGGAGGTGAAGAGCAAACGGAAGGTATATCAACCGAGACGGGAGAGACACTCTTGTTGGTAGCGCCGGTGAAACGTTGAATAGTGAGACCCGTTGAAAAGTGACCCTGGTTCATTATTCAACTATGCAAAATGTCCCCTTTTTCTGTTGAAAAGTAAAAATCAAAACATCCCTGTTGAACAGTACACCTGATTTGATTTTCGACGCTGAATAATGACACTTCACATTATTACGTTTAATATTTAAAACAAACAACAGGAAATAACTCCCAAAAAACATTTTGACCAGAATACGGGTCCTACATCGATCACTTTTCAACGATGAATTCTGACTCACACATACAAAATTTACAATCACACAACATTGTTCATGTGTGATCAATTCTGAACAGAATAAGGATAACATTTCAACGTTGAATAATGATCAATCCACACATTGGTAACTTTATATACAAAACTTACAATACAATATTTTTCCACTTAGAATAATAATACAATAGTATGCATACGACTACCACAAGGTAGTATAAAATAACGACTTCGTAAACACTTTTGAAGATTACATCAAAAAAATTTAATTTCGCCTGCATTACAAACACGGTGGAAAATAAAACACTTTGTTTCTCGATTTCAAATGTCGGTGCACAAAAGAAAATGAATTGGTATGTAATCTTGAAATAATTTCTGGTTTTATTTTTTAAAACCAAAACGGGTTTCAAGAGATAAAATATTACTAGCTGAAACACATCTACCCTAGGCGCATGAAGTCAATTGGGACAAAGCCAAACTTCATAAGGCGATAAAAGAAATTCTTCATTAAGTATGACGTACTATGGTACAAGTCGAAATCTGGAATTTTAAGAGTTGTCATCAGGGATCAACACAATGATACTTTAACGCATTCGGGCGAATCAAGGAGGCAATCTTGGGGTTGGAACAGGACGAATGCAAATCCATTAATGTGTGTTGTGTTTTTTATGTAAATTTGGCATTTTAACTATCAATATATTTAAGCTAATTGTGCAAAATATTATCATGGACTTCTTTCACCTGTCAGACAATATTCATCATGTATGAGGGGCACTGTATGATATATATACTGGCATAAAGTTCAGACAGCGTCATAACGCGAGACGAAAGTTAAAAAAAACATTACATATTCATCAGAAATGTCAGCCAAAAGCAAAGTCGATTGTACGAATCAGTCTAAAGTCAACTAGACACGTGTGTCATTGATGGGGCAGGAAACGCTCACCTTTTCGCAAATACCTGGTATCATCAGTATTTTATAGTGATTCATAAAGCCATGTTGATCATATAGTCGGAATCGTATTTTAGACTCTGCTTTTAGAAGAGATTTCTTATGATACTAGAAACAGGAAACAGATTTAATTAACTGGCACGCACCGATCCGACACGTACACCACACAACGCCAAATATACACGTATCTGTGGAAAACTTATTTTAAAATGTGTTTATTGACCGCTATCCACTGTGCTGGATTGCGTGAGTTAATGTACAACTCTTGATATGTTGTAACCTTCTTCAAACAGCTTTTGAGTACTATGACGCTCTTTGAAATCTTGGTAGAAAGAGTTTGCTCTATTGTATCTCAAAAAGTGGTAAAATGTAAACACCAAAGGCTTGAGCTTCTGGAATATTGCTCGACATAAGGGGATTTGACGATGGAAAGTTGAAGTAATTCCTCTTGTCATACAGACTTGTGGAGAGTATTAAGGCACTTTGATTCTTTATGCAGAGATCTAAATATGAAACAGATGAGGCGGCCTCAGCGGTCTCCTTTAGTTCAAGTCCAGGTGAGTAAATCAGTGAAAGGGAATTGGCTAATTGATTGTTATTGAACGACATCAGATCATGGATATATACCTTAAGCTTGAGTTAAACTTCTTGGCCAAATTACCATGTTTTGACTTTGCCAATCCGAGCAGAAAGTTCGATTCATATGCATAAAGAAACAGATAAGCAAGTGCCCAAGTGCCCATGGAGATGCCTCCGCCTTGCCCAAATATCTTACCCCCAAATTTTACGTTATCAATGAGGACGTCCGGCAATTCACATTTCTCAGTAAACTTCAGAAAGCATTTGCTTTCATTTTTTACTCATTTTCCTTAACCGCTGAATATAAATTCGTAACTGTTGCTGTGGTCACTAAGCTTTGTAACAAAAGCCCCATAGATCAAGTGAAGTTTTTTCTTACATTTGTCATGTGGGATGGTAGTGTACACAGTTGAAAAATCAAATGTTTTGACAAAATGGAACTTGGTTCTTTCCTGAAAGGTCAAAAAGGTCGAGCAAATCCTTTGAGTTTTTTGAGAATCCACATGGTATTATTCGACTTGTCTCAAATACTTTCTGTGGATGTAAACAAGGTCCTTCCTTGATTGTATTAAGGATTATGGTATCTGTGAGTCGGGGATACGGTTTGTCACGGTTGTTTGGTCCATATTTGAATAACTGACGAAGGTTGTAAACACAGGGTAGCAAAGGTATTTGCTCCTTGATAGTTAGTGCCAATATGAGGCAATGCGTTCGCCAAGTCAGTATAGTTGTTTGCAAATCATAAACCCTACATTTCGTACACATAATTTGCACAAACATTGAACTCCAATGAGCGGATTTAACTATAAAGGAAACTATTTCAGCTTTACTCTGTGAGTACATTTGCTCATGAGTACATTTACTCACATACAATGAACGACTCGGAAGAACTGTAATCAGTATTGCGAAGAAATGTTCTGTGGTGTTTTTTATTTATATCCATAATACATGGAACATATACTTACAGTGCAAATTTACATTTGCAACGTTGCACCTGGCGTCAATACTGACACAAGACGTAACACGTTCACGTGACACGTATATTCACGCGTTTATATTTACACATGTATGCAAATATACACACATAGAGAGAGAGATGTGAATGTGAACGGGGTATAGCTTACCTGAGTAGGATATATAGATGGACTATAGATGGAGCAGAGAATGTTACAGACACTATAACTGGAGCAGAGAAATTGTAAATATCCTGCATTAGGAATAAACATTGTATTTATTTAGCCTTGACGAGCTAAATACATAATGTTTGTTCCTAATACAGGATATCTACCATCCCCAAACACACAAGCGTGATAACCTCTTTATCATATTATGTCATTCTTTAATTCTGTGCTTGAAAATCGATTTCCCTCTCTCATAAACATTACCAAAACATTACCTTAACATTGCGAGTTTTCGTGGAATCCGCGCAGTATTGATTACGTCACAGGGTAAGTGATGTGTCAGTCGCACAGTGACAGTAGCCAATATAGTTACAACTGAAATCTGTTTCTAAAGCAGTGGTGAAGCAGCATGTACGCAAAACAAGATTTGTTTTTATTTGCATTTCGCGGCAATCCATCGGTCTGTCCGCTAGAGTAACTGCCCTTTGTGCATCTCTATCTGCATATGACCCCAACTGATATCGTTTTTATCCGTTGGCTTTATCCTGCCGAGAAATCTACCCATTATATGATAAAGATGTGTATACGTCATTAACTTTACAAATATTACAAATAATCTCTTCTTATCAGGGATTATTTGTAAAGTTCCAAATCCGAGTCATGCTTGATCAACTGAAAATCCCCTGGAACCGTGACCATATACAATGAACAAACACATAATTCAAACAACCATGGGACTACCCAATCAGTATGTGATAATAACGTACCATCAATAGCAATTACAACAATCAAATGTGAATTTACTGCCATAGAACACAAAGTTACACTGATCGGTAAATGACAATACAAGAGTGAATAGTGTTACTTTACGTGTGTGGAGGTGTTCAATCCAGTGTCAGATACTGCTAGGATGGTAGATGGAGGAAAAGGTGATACTTCAGTCGCTGATGTCCGTGTGTCTCTCGTATCCCCACTGGGCGACAGCCCCGCGACGCGAAGTATATAGCTAATCAGTGTCGATTGAATCACTGACGATAGACATCATACACATGGCGGACAATGCTTCATTTGAATAATCCAGAACCGAAGTTTTGATTAAGGCCAGGGCCACCTTAATTCTCTTAATGAGCAACGTTAAGAAAAGCCCGTGTAATATCTTCTGCAGATTCGTATGTATCTGGCAACGGATAAGGAAGATAAGTGGAGTGTCCTTTTATTTACGGTTGGCTGCACAATACGGCTCAGTGAACAGCCTCAATGAACGACATACTCTAATCTCTAGAAACTACATTAACCCATACCCCGCCGTTCGATATTGCACTTTTCTTACAGGGAGTGGAAGGGGAAGGATAATAGTGTGACTGAAGTCATTTTGAGTATTTTGCCATACAAAAAACACACACCAATAATACAAGCCATTAGGAGTACTGCCGTGAATTTATAGGTGTCAACGTTATTATGAGGAAACACAACGTTTCGAGTATATGCTTACTCAGCTCTTACTGTAAAGTGTTGGCTTCCATTGTCTTTTGCTGATCATCGCCAATTATCTGCTTGCCTGTCTTGTTAGTTTCCACCTTTTGTTATCTTATTACTTTTGTTGTCCTTGTTTGTCCTTACTTCAGATATGTCCACAGGGATATGCACACACTATATTAATGCTGTGAAATTAATAAGTTGTGAGACTGCAATTTAGCTTTAAATTGTTGTCACATAACAAGTCGACTTATTTCATGGGAACTCAGATTGGTGATTAATACCAAGTAATCCAACCTGACCAACTGATTCAATCAGTTGCAACAAACAACCAGCTCAGGTTGCCGGGGACATATTGTAATTTATTACTTGCCCGTGAAGAGATCACCCGTTTAATAAACATACAGCTGTATTACACATTGTGTAATACCAAAACGCGTGCTTCTGTACTCTCGGAACACGTTTCTCTAACAAACATTGAAAGCTCTCAACATCCCTTGGCTTATTCAACGACATTGCGTGTGGAGATGATAGATCACTGAGAGGAGCTTATGCACACTGGATGACCCCAGTAACTTTGATGCTAGGTTGACGTCACATGGCATTGTTTCGCCGAAGGATCTTGCAACAAAATTCCACAAATTACGTCATCGGGTATTGTGACGTGATTGTAAACTTTGAGGTGCAAGGCCCCGTTCCACAAGGCGATCGTACGGTAGCGCAACGGTAGCGTGGTCTAAATTAAAGTATATGAGTTGCGATAACCTTAACGCTACGATAATTTTGTGGAACGGACACCCGACTTCTAATTGTGGACCGTTGGATGGTATTAAATTCATACGTTTCAACTTTTGACGTATTTTAAGTATTGCTGTGTTTAACACAGTTGGATTATGCCGTGGATCGTGTAGGTGTCAGCCTATTCACACTCAACAATATAATTCTAAAAACGTTATAAATGGCCAGTAATAAATAAAATACTAAACTCGCTCCCGTGTAAAACCAATTTTATGAAACTCGTGAATAGTTGTGGTATCTGACTCGCTTTTGCTCGTCAGATACCAGAACTATTCACTCGTTTCATAAAATTGGTATTACACGGGAGCTCGTTTAGTATTCTATATTTATCATCCAAAACTGGCTCCCATAGAAGATATCGCTTAGATGAGATCAAGCGATATCTACACTGTAGATATCGCTGCAATGAAATTACATCACAATGCTTTGCAAACCATTGTGACGTCACTGGTTAACATGACGTCACAATCAAATGACATCACTTATATCTCTGCTACTAAAGCTGTTTGCAGTACTTTTTACACTGAAGACACTGCTAATTACTGTCTACAAATTGAAAAAGTTGAAAGAATGATGTTGGATGATAAACAAAATCTCACCCTCGTGTCTTTTGATATCAAATATATCAACACCTTTTGTGTACAATCTGCACGATGACGCATCACCCAATGCACGCGGGAAAATACTACTCACAATTTGCTAAGGACCACCACTTTAATTTGAAAGGTAACACGTCAAATTATGTGCGTGAAGACATATTTAATTGACAAAACTCAGTTGTCATGTGCCAAACAATGCCAACAAATATGTGACTAAAAATCAGTCACATCACCCGTCAAAATGAGACACAAACTGAAACGTCACAAAATCACGAAACCAAATTCATTGTTCAAAAGAACAACTCTGTTGCGCGTATGTGATCCACTTGATGCGATCACAGTTTGGCACCGTCGTCTCACCTCCCCGTGTCTGGATGGCTGCCACGGGAAAATTGTTCCACTCTTCAGTAAGAATATTTTACCGAGTTCCTGTAAAGTTGCAGAATGGACAGGGCGTCGTGAGAGGGCGATCTGCAGCTCGTTCAACGTGTGTTCAATAGGGGGTTGAGCACTGGTCACCGAGCTGGCCACTCCATGCGGACAATTGTATCCTGTTCTAAACAGGCTCAACCTACCCTGGCACGATGAGGTCGTGCGTTATCGACCATCGACCATGAGATCCGTAGTCCGGTCCGATTGCACGAGCATACGGTCTCACTTAGATATCCGGAATGTCATCCTTGTAGCGCACACCTGTCATCGTGGCCCCGCTACGATCATCAGCAAACTTTGAGTTGTATATATCACCCCTTGAGACATTGTGCAGTCATCCGTGACGTATGCGTTGACACAACCTCGACTGTATTCAAATAGAATTCACATCCTGGTCACGCTAGCAATTGTATTTCCACAGCCATAGCTATGCGTTGGTGTAGAGTTACAAGACAGCTGACAGCTGTGTGTGTGTGTTGCTGCTTCTTCTAGTTCGGACTTTCAAACCGGTTATATTGTGCTAGCCCATTGAGATACCATGCAGCAGTTTGACATTAGATACATTGTCACTCCATTGCACTGAGAAATCAGCTTTTGTCACAGCACATTTGGGGTAAATTATGCACACATGACGCATCACCCAACCACCCTTGACAAAGTCTCGACTCTATTCAAATTGAATTTACATCCTGGTCTTCCCACAGTCACAATAAGACGTGGTATAGAGTGATGAACAGTCGTAGATGGCACAAGCGTATTTCAATTATACATCGCGCGTGAGCTTGTACTGATGCCGGATGAATAGTGCCAGTCCACTTAGATACCATACCGCAGTTTAACATGGATACTCCTATCAGCCACATTAAACTGCTCCGAGTCAGCCAGCCTTGTTGTATTACCGTAATGTAGAGCGCAAGGCAGGGTAACAACATGTACACTGGGTTAACGTCTGTAAAAATGCCACACACGTGCGTAGGGTGTCATACCTGTTTGGAAACTTTCAAGGAAGGTCGATTAATCCCTGTTGAACATTATTCCTGTGAATTTTATTGGTTCTGCTTATCATACATTTTGTACAGTTATGATTCACTTATCATTCATTGTTTGTGATGCGGCAACGCGGGGAGGTCTGTGGGGTATTGGCAGATTAATACCAAGTAATCCAACCTGACCAACTGATTCAATCAGTTGCAACATACAACCAGCTCAGGTTGCCGGGGACATATTGTAATTTGCCATCATTAAACAACTTTCCATTGTTGTGAGAATTGATAATGTACATCAAATGTACAAGAGAAAATCATGATTAAAGCAGAACCTTTTGTGTAAAATGTGCACGATGACGCATCACTCAATGCACGCGGGAACCCAGTTTACATGTTGTTACCCTGTCTTGCGCTCTACATTACGGTTATACAACAAGGCTGGCTGACTCGGAGCGGTATAATTGAAGAAGTCAGCGTGCAGTGGGCTAAACGTTCAATGTTTACTGTCTGTGATTAGCAGACTATGGAACAGGTACCAACAATCCCAAAATGTTGGCGATCAACACCATTCCGGTCGTCCCAGGTCAACGACAAGAGTATGGGATCGACTCTTTCGAAACCAAGATCGACGAAATCGGGCCCAAACTGCAAATCAATTTGCTGCAAACGTTCACCACACTACTGGCGTACGAGTGACGGATCAGACGATTAGAAATGGTCTACGTGCATCTCATCGTAGTGCTCAGCGGACACGTGTTGTGTCATCAGTTGTAAGTCGTCATATTGCCAACAGATGTCAATAGTGTAAACAACGCCGAAAATGGGGCAATCTTCACTGGTCACGTGTCGTTTTTTCAGAGTCCCGGTTCAGTTTGCACTTCCTTGATAGGCGTGCTCGTGTCTGGTGATGTGGAAATGAACGCCAAGCCAATGTCAACCTTAGACCTCGTGACAGATTTAGTGGTGGATCTGTTATGGTTTGGGGTGGCATCACAATGACTGGCTGAACCCCACTCCATATTGTGCAAGGGATGGTCACTGGACAGTACTATCGGGACAAAATACTGACACCCATTGTTGTCCCGTTTGCAAGGCGTGTTGGTTGACGGTCTTTCAGAACGACAACGCCCATTGCGCACCGTGCAGGAATCGTCAATGCTCACCTCCAGCAACATAACATCCATAGAATGCTATGGTCAACAATGAGCCCAGACCTTTCCCCAATTGAACACGTCTGGGACATGATAGTGAGGCGTGTGCGTCAACGTCATAGGCCGACGGCCATTTTGGGGGAACTTGGCCAGGCGCTGCAAGAGGAGTAGAACAGATCCCCTTAAATCGCCATTTGGAGACTCATACGGAGTATGCCTCTCCGAATAAATGAATGTTTGACAAATCGTGGCGGTATTAAGCTCCACCAATCAAAACACGCAAACTCATTCCATGTCTGATGGATAACACGAGACCATTCACACAAATTCTTACGTTCCAGTCTTCCATCCACTAAATTACAACTTTGACTCATCTAATGTTAACTATAAAAGTACCAAAAGAAATAAATAAACATGTTCTGAAAGTAAAGGCATCTTTGATACACAAAGGCAAGAAAATCATTGTGTCCTACAAAAAAAGGCAAGGTCTATAGCATGTATGTACCTGACTGACGGATAAGTCAAACAACAGCCCAGTGTAATAAAGTTGCCTTTAAACGATGATAAAATGCAATTTAGTGAGCATTTTAAGAGATTAAAACTTACAGTAAATTACAGATGCATAAGCCTGTTACCCCAAAGCTGACATGACAAAGAAGTTCTAAACGTATGGGGGACCGTCGGGTAGCCTAGTGGTTAAAGCGTTCGCTCGTCACGCCGAAGACCCGGGTTCGATTCCCAACATGGGCACAATGTGTGAATCCCATTTCTGGTGTCCCCCCGCTGTGTTATTGCTGGAATATTTCTAAAAGAGGCCTAAAGCCATACTCACTCACTCACTCACTCTCTCCAAACGTATGGAATGCAATATGTTGAGAACTAATTTCTAGACACCTTAGGGAAGCTGAACTTTTCCAGAATTACATCTTTTGTATTAGTTCGCCAGACAGAATTCTCCGCCGTGGAAGGAATGTCCTGACACATCTTGATTCCCTTGGAAGCTAACACATGTCTTACCACAGCCATGGACACAGCATATGACAAAGGCTTTCTTTTGTGATCACACAGCAAAGGCTGTAAAGATGTAGCATGAATATGAAATTTCAGCTACACACATAGAGAGTGAAGATATCGCTTGATCTCATCCAAGGGATATCTCCTGTGGGAGCAAGTTTTGGATGATAAATTTTTATAACCTCTTTGAAAATGTTAATAAAACTGATTCTTCCACGATTTCTAAGTATCTAAATATTTCATCTGCTTTTACAGATTAAGTAATTTGATGTGAACATAGACGCCTAAATAACTTCTATAAACACTTGTAAAACATTTCCCATTTAAATAAAATAATTGAAGGTTAAGCCAGACACAAAGATGATGAAAGCCAAATAAGCAGATGTTAAAAGCCAAATAAATAGATGATACAATAAAATCCAGATACACTGATAAAATCACGGTTATGGATATATTTGTAATAATCAACGATTATCAAAACCAAACATGTTCATATCAGCAGTACTACATTTAACAACCTTATTTTCAGTATACGTACTTTTACTGAATGCTACCTTACAAACATATGCAATAAATTACAGCTCACTTTGGATGCATTTCTGATAAATTCTTAATTTGAAAAGAAAATATAGAAATCAAAGGATATGTAAACTGTAAAAGTTCAGATGTAAGTATACCGAAGACTTTTAATATTTATGGAGACATGTTTTCATAACAATTAATTTACAATTAATTCATGAAGTCAAACATTGTTTCAGATTCAGATCACAATACTTTTGGCAAATCGGAGAGATTTGTCACTGATGCCAAATCATCTGACATTTCACAATTATGAAAAGGGGCACAAAACGCCAACTACCAGAACATTACAATGGGGCAGCTAGACTTCAACCAGCTGAGCCCTCTCCCTACCATATATTGGGTTGCTGCACAGCAGTTCTGTTTTTAACAATGAGGACTTATGACCTCAACAAACACTGACAGTTTTCTCAGATCCTTCCACAGAGTCTCATTCCCATCCTGGTAATCCTCAACACGTAGTATGCACTCCTCTTCCACCACATTTAGCAGGCACTCGGGGAGATCCTCCACCTGCTCAGCGCCCACAAGTAGCACAATAATTCTGTTAGGAATTAGATCCGATAAGGCGTACAGGGCTGCATCAAGAGTAAACTGTGACCAATGAGACACATCTTCAAGAAAGTCATCTGAAATCACCAGGACAGACTTCCAACTGTTAGTGATACCGCAAATGATACCGTCGGCGACTACAACCCCCGGAAGAACATCCCGATCCTTCAGGAAGAGACGTACAGGGGAATTACACAGTTCCAATGCTGGTCGCAGTTTCTGATAGATAAAAGGGATATCAACGTCACAATATCCGACACAGAAGGTGAAAGCAAAATCTTTGGGTGTTAAATATTTGATTCCTAATGCAAATATTCTCATCAAAGTATTACGATCGTATTGGATTCTTGGAGACCATGTATGATGCAGAAATGGAAGTAAATATTACCACCATAAATGTGACTGAGAGATTTAGGCTCAATTTGCCTCTACAGTGGCGATTGAGACTTTCCATAATTGTTGGCCATATCAACGGTTTCCGTCATTCTGCCATTATTCAGAATGCTAGCGAAGTTTCTGTCATACTCGTCAATCGCTTGTGTATCCATCAACCAAAGACTGAAGTCTAGATTTTTCACAGCTACACGAAAAGGTGTTACTTTGGACAATAAGTTTGGGGTTGTTTTTTTCAGCTGACAAATCGAGTCTCGATCTGGTATCTTTATCCAGATATCCCATGAGGTTGAATGACAAATCGATATGGATAGGGCGTGGATAATCAAGTGTTTCAATGGGAATTGAGTCAAACTCATTATGCGATAGATTTAGATGAATGATGGTATCTCAAAGTGGATGTAGTTGCAATTGTATATATCGAAGCTGTTTCATTGAATCATCCAAATATGCTACAGATTACATAGAATTGAATTTGCTGTGTGGACTGAAGGGTTCAAGGGCAAAATGTAATTTGCAATTTCGTAAAGATAACCGCTTTGCGTTTGCAAATGAGTGAAAATCAAACACATTGTCAAGCTTATTTCCTGACAAATCAACATTGCTCACATTTTCCAAACCCCTCACGTTCATTAAACCAAACAACAAGTTAGAAGCAAGCATTACAGTTTAAAGTTTGTGTGTGTTTTGAAAGACGATTTCTTTGACACCTCTGGCAACTGCCATGGAACCAGAAATACCGAAATATATAAGGTTAGGGGGCAATTTGATTTCTATGGAAACTAAAACGTTTCCATTTAATGTTACAAAACTCAAATTCATCATCCTGCCTTTGAAAGCTGACATCAAAATATTCAAGTTTAGAAAATCTAAACAGGAAAACCGTTGTAGTTGCATCCCCAACAATATAGTTGTCAGACAAAGCAAACACTTTCAAACATCCTTCAATCCTGTAATGATTTGGCATAATTATTTGTTTTACACTTTATGTTTTGCAGCTGTGAGCAGTTTCTCAAATTATAATAACTTGCATCCGACACTCTATTTGAAACTAAGGTTGAGAGATAGTCCGGTACTAGATTGTTAACCATTTTATAAAAGATATTTAACTTTTGAAAATGCCTTCTTTCTTCTAATGACGTAAGATTTGTTTCTTTATAAAGTTTACCGTGACTAGTGACACGAACAGCCCCACAAATAGTTCTGAGTGGATCTGGATTCAGCTTTTCAAGTAGTAACGTCTGTTCTTTTGTACAGTTGTCCCATGTGTGGCAACAATAATCAAATAGTTTCCGGTGTTTTTCTATTTAAGCAATACTCGAAAACTCCTGACACAGTGAATCATTGGACTGACTGTCTTAACTTGGCTATCAATGTGATCGTTCCACATACAATCTTCT
Organism: Haliotis cracherodii; assembly: GCF_022045235.1. NCBI lineage: Eukaryota > Metazoa > Mollusca > Gastropoda > Lepetellida > Haliotidae > Haliotis > Haliotis cracherodii. The sequence goes on from NW_027266286.1 coordinate 13,318,844, forward strand.
TGGAGACTAAGTCCTAGATGTTTATGAGAATGAATATATATTCACGGCGGCAACAGCGGTCAAGCTTCCGAGACGGGCCTAGGCAAGGAATCAGGGACGATTAGTGATCCTCTCACGAAAACTGGTCTCGATATAATTAAATGCCTGAGAGATGCGTAAGCAAACTCTTGCCCCCTTATATACAGTCTAACTAGCTACTGGAAATTTCTACACAGTGCCCTAACCAGTCTAGCGGCACTAGAACATTACATATTACTTAATATAGTAACTTCCTTAAAACTGCTTACATTAAATAGTACTCTAATCACTCTAATCAGCTAATCACGGTCCAAACATAATGCATTGCGCGAATCTCACCAGAAACAATATAACACGGCTACAATCATTGTTCAACCCTACAGTACACTGCCATAAAACAGCATAGATTATTATATAACGCGAATTCCGGTCAGGTGAAACAGGGTTAAAGGTAAAGGTATTTACACGTTGATAGTTACAGTGCGGATGTGAGGCAATGTGTTCGTCGATTCAGTATAGTTCTTTGCACACCATAAACCCTACATTGCGTTCACATAATTAGCACACACCCCAATAAACAGATTGAACTATGAAGGAAACGCATTATTTCAGCTTTACACAGTGAGAACATTTGCTCACATTGAAACAATACAATGAAAGGCTCGAAAGAATTGAAATCAACAATATGAAGAAATGTTCTTCTGATGTTAATTTTTCATTCACGTCAATAATACATGGAACATATACTTACAGTGAAAATGTGCAATTTACATTTCCACCAGCTCCAGACAAGGTGCAACTTTGCTCATGGTGTTACTATACAAACAAGAGTAAACGCGTTCACGTGACACGTATACTCAGACGTGTATATTTACACAGGTATGCAGATTTACATGTAAATATATGTTTAAAATGTCGCCTGCGTTTGCTACAGAACTACAGCTGGAGCAATGATTGTTACATACACTACAGCTCGAAAATATCACATGTCATTGAAGCAAGACGAATATCATGTCATTGAAACAAGACGATTGTCAAGTCATTGAAGCAAGACGAATGTCATGTCATTGAAGCAAGACGAAAATGTCATGTCATTGAAGAAAGACGAATGTCATCTCATTGAAGCAAAACGAATGTCATGTCATTGAAGCAAGACGAAAATGTCATGTCATTGAAGAAAGACGAATGTCATCTCATTGAAGCAAGACGAATGTCATGTCATTGAAGCAAGACGAAAATGTCATGTCATTGAAGCAAGACGAATGTCATGTCATTGAAGCAAGACGAAAATGTCATGTCATTGAAGCAAGACGAATGTAATCTCATTAAAGCAAGACGAATGTCATGTCATTGAAGCAAGACGAAAATGTCATGTCATTGAAGCAAGACGAATGTCATCTCATTAAAGCAAGACGAATGTCATGTCATTGAAGCAAGACGAAAATGTCATGTCATTGAAGCAAGACGAATGTCATGTCAATGAAGTAAGACGAATGTCATGTCAATGAAGTAAGACGAATATCATGTCATTGAAGCAAGACGAATGTCATGTCATTGAAGAAAGACGAATGTCATGTCATTTAAGCATGACGAATGTTGTGTCATTGAAGCAAAATGAGTTTCTACGTGCATTCTAAGTAGTTTATAGAGGGTCAATCATGACATAGAAATGAATGTCGAAGAAAAAATAAGAAACCATAATTCGTCCTTTCTTATTCTGTCATCCGTAACGAAGGCTTACAGCTGTAATAGCACAGGCAGCGTTTGTTTGGATTACCCCTCTCTGTAGAAGCCTAACCGGAATGGTGAAACTCTCTCTGGTGTGATTCATTAGTTTCTAAAACCGTGTAGTGGTCTCAGGCACCAATACTTCAAGATCCCCGGTGTAAATTGTTTTAAGAATGAAAATGGTGTGTCATAAGAATGATCTACTGTCATCGCTTGGCACGAATGAATTGCTCGTTATCCTATGTTCGAATGGTGGCGAACAAGCGACGTTCTCATTGAGACCGCGTGAATGGTGTTTTATGCCGCATTATTGCAGCATAATTGAAATCTGGACCAGACAAATCGGTGGTCGATAGTGCGACCGACTAACCAGGTCACATCTGGGAGATTTCTTGTGTTTCTATCTATCTATCTACCTTGTTTGTCGGTTGAAGATGGGTAGAAGGGACCCATTCTGCCCCGGAACTCCAACTCAATACTTACTTTCTCAAACTTACTTATATCCGTTGCACAAAGTGATCCTTGCGCTCAGACTGATATACCTCACACAGTATAACTGCAACATTAACCTACAGTAATATGACAAGGAGTACTATGGAAAACAACTTCTTTATTATACAAACACAACGTTTCAATCCTATTTAATGCTTCTAATATATATTTCCTCATGTTCCCATGTTTATTTTCCGGTGAACAATTGATTTGCCTTTGCATGTGTTTGTGACATGTGTCACCGTTGGGGCAATATACGCTTATCCTTTCGCGAACACCTGGTATCCCCACTATGTAATAGTGATTCATAGTCACATTCTGATGATGCTCGGAATTGTAAAATCGAATCTGCTTTTGGGAAAGATTGTTTGTGGCTGTGGGAAGGGTTTTTTCGCTTTTAGTTTCCTTTACACGTTTATTGAGTATGGGGGGATTACGTTGAGGTGGGGCCGGACAGGGCGGGGTCGGGTTGGGCCAAGACGGGACAAGACGGGTCAAAGTAATTACTGATTAATTATCCTTACTAGTTTTAACCCTAACAAGAGGAATTCACCTTGAATTGTTTCACTTGGAGGACGATTTCGTCGTTTGTCAATGTCTATGTTTCGTTTCAGTCACATATAATTTTGGTCAGGCAATTGTGATTAAATATTGCCGAAAGTATTAAAATTTGAAAAGTTGCTATGTTGACTTTACTTGCCCTTCAAAGAACAACCATACACTAAAGATGTGAAACTTAATTATGTTATCGTTAGAAAATCTAATCACATCATCCAACCCGAGTAACCTGATATTTATACCCCAGTAGTATTCAAATTTACTCAATGTCAGTCAATGCGCAGTCAACCTATTCATGCGGGTCCTCATGTTCGGGGAACCCAGCATTGTTAACTTCGCTGTGTATACGGGTGAGTGAACGGCTTGAAGGCGGAAGATACACTCTGGACTGTTCTATGGATATGTAACCTGCAGCCTGTCACACAGAGAGATAGACATTGTGCTTACAGGTGAGATAAATGAACATGTAGATGCTTTGATACAAAGGAAGTACACATACTATGCAGTTTGTGCTATTTCTCCTGTGTGTTCAGCTGATCGGAGATGACGGGTAGAATGGGGAAGGGGAGCGCTTGGGACAGACAAGATCATATTGTCTGTGGTATATTTTGTGTGAAAGGTGTTCACTGCTTAGAGTAACGTAGTATCCCAATTTCAATGGTGTATCCAGCATTGATCCATAAACTATTGTAACTAATGGTTGTAATGTAGCATCCCAATTTCCATGGTATATCCGGCATTGATCTATATACTATTGTGACTAATGGAATAATGTAGCATCCCAATTTCAACGGTTTACCCAGCATTGATCTTTATACAATTGTGACTAATGGAATAATGTAGCATCCCAATTTCAACGGTTTATCCAGCATTGATCTATATACTATTGTGACTGATGGAGTAATGTAGCATTCCAATTTCAATGGTTTATCCAGCATTGATCTACATACTATTGTAACTGATGGAGTAATCTGGCATCAGCGTTCGACATGCTCTTAACTCAAAACAAGTTTTTAGAGACCCACCGTTTAATATTACATCTTATTACAGGGGGTGGAAGGGGCAGGTTGACAGTGTGACCGAATCTGAAGTCTTTTTTGAGTATGTTGCCATGTGCCATGCACTGTAAAGATCAACTTGCGACCTTGGCGAACGTGCATTAGCAGCAGAGAACAAGTCCCACATGCATCTTGCAACGGTGACTCCCACAGCATATGTACAACTTCACAGAGTTCAATAACTCTGAAAATATTTTCCTGAAACCTTAAAAGTATGAAAGTAAGGATGTATTTTAGCTTGAGAAAGTAGTGAGCGAGTGAGGTATAACGCCGCTTTGAATAGTATTCCATTCATACTATGGCGTGTCAGTTTGATGTGGGAGAGAAGCCAAAAGTGAAGCAGGTCTCAGTCGTTTACCACTTCGTTGGAACCCACGAGCACGGGTATTGTGCTTACAAACCAAGAAACAAAGTCGGGGCGAATCGTGATTCGAACCAACGATCATAGGTGCCCCAGGGACGCAAATCTGCAAAGCGAATTGTTGTGTATTAGACGACTGGGCCAGCCTGCCCCCGCTTGAGTAAGAAGGAATGTGTTGGAAGTAAGAGAACATTGTTATTCAGGAAGCCCCAGTAACTCGGTTGTCATCTTTAACAGAATAGTGGTACATGTATATTTAATAATCCATAAGGCCAGACACTCTGTACAATGCGGCTCGCCTTGTATCGCTGTTCCTAAAGTAAAACCGCAAATTGTATATGTGTTTATTCATAATACTGAGAGGCCACAGACCTACACATAGTAATCGTAATCGCAAATCATGCACACAGACTTTTTATCTACCTTATCAGGGTGATTAGACTATCAATCCCAAGACATAATCTTTATTGCTATGAAATAATATCGATCTATTCACGTTAGTTACCGTATCATGAAGTGCAACCAGCTCTGTAATCACTCCACTTCAATGGCTTACATGTGCTGCATTTGGTGGTGGAAACATAGGGTGGGATTTTACGACAGAGAACACCTGAACACACAACAACCAGGGACTTCTGCATGTGACAACACAAGTCTATGGGTCCACAACATTTATTCCAATTGTATTTTGCAGGTAATTCATAATCATAATCATGGTATCCAGTTAGTATCTGCCAGGCCTACCTCGACCAGCCTCTGTCGTTGCTGCCCCAGAGTCAACTCCCGACAGATACAAAGCATTGTCCATTTATCCCTAAGGAGCCATTCACGGTCATACTGCAATGTGCCGTATGTGCGACACATGTATGCAGAATTCACATCTCATCCACCTCACGTTCCAATGGCCAACGGGCCTGCCTAACCAAACATGTATATATATATGTAACTATATACATCTTTGTTCGAAGGGGCGGTCGGTTAGCCTAGTGGTTAAAGCGTTTGCTCGTCACGCCGAAGACCCGGGTTCGATTCCCGACATGGCTACAATGTGTGAATCCCATTCCTGGTGTCCCCCGCCGTGATATTGCTGGAATATTGCTAAAGGCGGCGTAAAATCAAACTCACTCATTCACTCTTTGTTCCGACTTTATTTATAAGCAGCTGGCCCATACATTGACTCTTTATTGTTGGTCATGGTAATAATAGTCAAGATGTTGTTATCTGTTTTGCATTGTCTACACTGTGAATATTAATATAGATGTATTTAACTTAACACAACTCAGGATATATAACATATATAAACTCTCTTATAACACCTATGCCCCGCCAAACTGCCTACGATGCATGTGTTACTTCGGTCCTACAAGTCACGTGATAAACTGACCCAAATGAGTATAAAGAAATAAATGTAATCCAACACTGACAAGATAATGAAATGTGACTTATTTCAACCTGAACCCAAACCCTAAAAATTGTAGCTGTTTAAAACCTATTTTGTCTCTTTGCAGGTATTTAGGTGAAGCAGCCAATAAGATCGCCCTGTTCGAAGATTTTCAATTTACAAACTACAGATTATATTTCAAATCCATCATCATTACAACACAAGGTTAGTTCTAAATTTGCTATAGTTACTAGTTTGCTCTACCCCATTATAACGTCAACTGAGCACTGAGACGCGGGCGTTCTCAGTATAATATACAGTTCAGGACAAAACTGTGCTTTATAACATCACACATGGGATAGAGCAAACATTATTTCTAAAATTAAATACGTTTATGTACTTTAAGAGTGTTGGGACTTTTAAGTATTCAAAAAGTCAATATTAGTTTTCATTGTGCACTTTGAAGACCTTTTGTATAGGCCGGTGAGAATCGTCCCGAAAACACTATAATGGATTCGTAGCTATGTTTTTGTTTGTTTGTTGTATAACGCCGCTATATGGCGGCTGTCTGTAAATAATCGGACCAGGGTAGAATAGCACTTCAGCAACCCATACTTGCCATAAAAAGCGACTATGCTTGTTTTAAAAGGCGACTGACTGGATAGGGTGGTCAGGCTCGCTGATATGGTTGATGCATGGCATCGATCCAAATTTCGTGGATGTTAATCACTGGACTATCTGGTCCAGACTCGATTATTTACAGACCGCCGTCGTGTAGCTGGAATAATGCTGAGTGCGGCGTTAAACAACAAACATACAAATGTAAATAATCGAGTATGGATCAGATCTTAATCATGGCTATAACGCCACCAAAACACTCTGTACTGTCTCCCTGATGCTGGTAGAAAATACATGATACGTGACTATTCCATTGGAGACTTTCTGTTGAAATGGCAAATAATGACAACATTACTTAAAAGTTAATACATTATTTCATTCAATACAGTGTATCTGGGATATATAAATACCAACCAGTGAGCATCACAAGCAGATAAAGAAGCTATTTGTGTAATGACTAAAATGTATAACATATTGTTGAAAGACATTAGATTAACACAAACACGCAAGAACGGGAATAAAGTAGGTTATAGGTCACGATAAATTTCGCAAGGAAACATAAAATTGGGTTTTCTCGCCTAAGAGTTTCAACATGCACGATGACAGTCTTACAAAAGGAAATGTGTCAATAGGAAGTTTTGTCCAGGATGTTCAAAGGCAGCGTGAAATGTCGTAACCAGTGCCCTGTGACTGAGAGGAATGACTGAGACTTTAAAAGATACGTTTACGTGTGTTGATTGTTTATGTGTCTGTAGCTAGGTATAGGAATAGTGTTTGTGTAGAAGATCTCAAAAGACGACGTTTGACTAATGTACTTGTGTTTCGAATGTCGGTTCCTCACTCTGAAGGGAATCTTTTTTGTCAAAGATTCAGATAACAGATTCCTTAAGTATTTAGATTCAGGATTTCACATTGTTTGCGTTTTGTTTTCTGGTTAAACGTTGGTGAAAGCCGTATAAGGATACGTTCACAAAAGTGTTCATAGTTTGTTATTTAGTGGTCTTGGTCAAGTGAAGTTTTGCACAATTAAGAGAACGGGTTTACTGGTGGACCTGGAGAGTGTTTCGGTGGTAGGTATGCGAGTATCACATGTGGTACCTCATCCAAAAGGTCTGGAGACTGCTAATCTGGAACCTGGACGACAATGATCATGAAGATCCTGGTAATACCCAACAACATTGACAAGTGATGAAATGTATTTGGCAGAGGCACACTCGTCCGAAAGTTGCTCGCGCCACGTCAGTCTGTGAAACTTCGCGTGTCCCCATGACAAAGATTTTAATTTCTTGTTGATTTCTCTTGTGGCATGCCAAGAATCAGTTGCATTATACTTGGAAAAGATGTTCAGATAAGGATTTGTCTCCTCGTTACACATGTTTTGCTGTGGGTCTTAATCTACCCAGAGTCATAAGACTGTGGTAAATTTCGTTTGAAAGGTGTTCACTGCATGATATGTCTTACTGTCCCGATTTTGTACCAAGATAAATGTATACCGTGCAAATCCATCTTTAACCTGAATGTTATGAAGAGAAGTGTCATATTTTGCAAATGGTACCACAATGGGGCCAGTATCTCGACTCCATGAAATGAGATTTCCAACAACAACGTGTAATCGTGTCCTTGCCACCCCAGACCATTATCGAACATCCCCCAAATGGATTATCCGCCACTACAGTAGCATCATGAAAACTTTGGCCATCATAAAAGCACATTTTAGTTTGCTTTCATCATTACATAGCACTGATGTTGATTCCAACGCTGATGATGTCGGCACCGTTGCAAACGAGCGTGTCTGTCACGTAGTGTCAGTGGTGGACGAACTGCAAGACGTTGAGAACAGAGACCAACAGAACGCAATCTGCTTCGTATGGTGGCCTGGCTAATGCGGACATTATTGGCGTTAGAGTGTTCACAAGGTACCTATCCTGCCTCTTTGTTGTGACCCTCGGACGGCCTGGTCTTCAAGCATAGGCAACTGTTCAACTATCCTGGTACCGCTACCACAGCCTCGCAAAACCTCTCTAAGTGACGTTAAGACGTGCAGCCATCTGACGTTGACTATTGTCGCATGCCAATAGCACTACGTTGACTTGCAACACTCAAAAATCGACGCATTGTTTGACGTGTTTCCGGTTATTCGCTACTATTTATAACCATGTGTCCATATCCTGATTTGCACGAGCAGCAACTGACAAATAGTTGTGTTCGGGCGATACGATTTGTGACCATGAACACAATGTTTAAATTTGTGAAAATTTGCTCAGCGTTTACCTGATACTGAATTAATTAGCATGGTTCAAATATTGTTTTGAATATTACAGCCACAAACATTCACATCAATATGGACTGTAACAACTGGGGCTTTGCTTATTATAAGTTTTAGATGTGAATAGGAGACCTTCAGTTCTATCGTTCATAATTATATGGGTGACCCATCAATAGTTGTAGCCGCCGTGATATTGGTGGAATATTTCTAAACGCGGCGTAAAACAGTGTTTAATAAAATCAGTTTCATCACTATTTTTACATTGTCTGGTCATTCGCATCGAGACGTCCGTAGCACTGTGCAACTGTACTCTGAAACGTCTATTCTACATCTTGACAGATAATCTTCCCACGGTAGACACTGCTATATTTCAATCAATACACCAGCAATGCATAGACACACTGTGCATGAGCATCTAAACTTTATTTTTCTTGAAGTCAGTGAGTTTTGGCAGAGTATATGGACTCTCACTTTATATTGTTGTAGTGTCGTGGTATTATTAAGTTCAGAACATCACGAATAAACAATACATTATGTTGAAAGATCATCTCTGTCTATTTACGACCTTGTGCTTTCATTAAATGAGAACAGTGCCCTTTGAACCAAGTGGGCTCCAAAGAAATCACATAGACAAAATGACAAAATGACTTGATGAGTCTCGCGGACCCCCCTTACCTAAGCTGGACCAAGTTTGGTGCTATATTTTCCGATGTATTGCATGTATTTCTAACTTAGTAATGTTTGTGTGTATAATTGTTATTATGAATTTTGAAATCGACATCTTAAAGTTCCTATAATCGGTCTTGGGGAAAGCTGCGTTCTTTATTGCCAGTTTGCACCTTCAGTGATCAGTCTGTAAGCTCATAAGCTCCAAATGTTGTATTCATACACCACCCTTGTATCAACAAGGTCTTTTTTCAACGCTGAATTTAGATCATGTCCAAATCCGAAGTGAGTACCATATATATACTGCATTCATTTCAGACACCGAATCTAACCACCGATCCATTTAGTCGCATCTTACAAAAGTATACTTGTATGTTGCAAAATCTATTTTGACCCGGAATCCCACAGATGTCTAGATGTTGATATACATGATATAAAGGTCATTGGGTCACTGCTGGTGGAATAGTTTTGGTACTTTAATGTTAATGTCTGAGGTTGGTGTAAGGTATCAATGACCAAGACATGTCTCTAGCAAAGACACTTTAATATGTCTGACATGCACAACTAACAATCTAGTCAAGTCAACCTGCACGAGGCAACACTGTGGGTTAATGGATATGGTCCAACGTATATTGTATGGGATCTTTGGAATTTTGTTCACGGTTGATCAGTGGCGTTAGTGTTTTTCCGATGCTTCGTTCTTTCCAGTGGCCGGGATCCCATTTGAAGAAAAAACAGGAGTAAAATAATCATGAGCTCATTCTGTTGCAAGGATATTATTGCAAATTTGCCCTAAACGCCAAATCTGTTTTGGTGGATAATTGAGCCTGCTTATTCTCTTGCAATGACGTTTTGTATTTACTTGAACTGGTTCGATAAATCTGCTGGTTGAAAGAAGTTCCCGTGGTTCAACATTAGCTTAGTAGCATTTATCTGTGATGAGTCTATTACAAAAGAACATTAAAACACCACACACACACACAAACACACACACACACACACACACACACACACACACACACACACACACACGAATATATTTCTTTAACGTTTTCCTTTACTCATAGTCAGCAGAATCTCTGCACTTTGTACACAGCAGACGTAATTCAAAATTAACATATGTCTTTTGTAGTTTTAACAGCAATACAGCTGTGGGGTGTAAAGCTAAGCCATAAAAACATTTCTCATGCTAATAGTGTAAATAACAGGTGCCCTTGGGAGGGCAGGACATGCTTACCTCTTTCGCAAACTCCTGGTGTCATCCATCACCTTTACGTCAAATGGAATTTGTTTCAGCCGAGTTATTGCCGAGGGAAGAAGCATGCATGTGTTCTTCATTATGACCAACAATATGGTTTATTTGCTGATTGCAAAGGGGTACAATTGCAACACATTCCAAATGATCTGCCATGTAATATAGCCGCAGTTGACTATAGTGGAAATAATCTAACCAGTCTGAGCAATGGCACATTTTTAATCTTAATTCAAACTCACTCTCACAAATCGAGTCTGATGTGTTCAGAGGCCTGTTTAATCTGAAGGTGTTGTTACTTGCCCAAAACAGATTCGATAACTCCTTCCCTGATGACATTTTCCGTGACCTTAAGAACTTGCATACATTAAATCTTGAGAAAAATAGTATGACGTCATATCCGGGTCCGGTGTTTCCTCCTCTCATCAACATTCACAGTCTATATTTAGACTCAATTCCAGAACCCGTTTTAGGCTCCGGATTCTCCAAACTCGCCAAATGGACTCACGTTTTGTATAATTCAAACTCTCTCTCAAAAATCAAGCCAGGTTCGTCAGAGGCTTGTTTAATTTACCAGCCAAGAACAAACTCGATGACTCCTTCACTGGTGACATATTCCGTGACCTTAAGAACTTGCATATATTAACTTTTGAAAAGAATGATTTGACATCATATTTTGATCGGGTGTTTCCTCCTCTCAGCAGCCTTCACAGAATATATTTAGACTTAAATCGAGATTCCAAACTCGCCAATTTAAAAGTTCTCCAAATGGACTCGCGTTTAGTTTATGGAGGAGATTGTTTAATAAAAAAAAAACCTTTAAAATACAATATTCCAGAGTTTAAATGAAACCAAGCTATTTCAACTATCTCATAATGGAATAGGAATTCAGAAGAGTTTACACATCCTCTATTCGTTTTTAGGCAGGAACAGGAGTAGGATTTGGCTTAATGGGACAAGTACTATTTCAGTCCAACACAAGGAAGACATTGATGACGATATACTAACATAAAAGAACACGAAGTATTTAACACAAATATATGTATCATTGAGAAGAAATGGTATATACTTGATTGAAACTGGTTCTATCAATAAAGATCCTTTCAGGGGATGCATTGAAATGCTTGATGTGTCTAAAGACTTTCTGGTTGGTGATGGTGCTTTTTTTCCATAATACTGTTTGGGTTTTCCCGACTAGTATATGGCATACCAAACACACAACTGTTTGGGCCTCCAGCAGCACAATTACCACAATATTGTATATTTTGATGCAACGGGAGTAACTGACATGAATCTTCCAGATCAAGATGTGACATTTCACAATACAGATAACCTAAAGGCCTTTCGTTTGGGTTGGAACAACATACATTTCAAACGTGTACATGGTTTGGAACATGTAAATCACGTTTACTTATCATGGAATGACATTGGTAATATAAGTGATACCTTTTTCCAATCATTCTCAGATTTCAGAAAGCTATCTTTGAGAAATCTGCAATTGACAAAATGCTAACAACTCAATAACAAACTCTGAAAGTTTTAGAATGCTTAAAGAAAGATTAAATGAGAGAGAGAGAGAGAGAGAGAGAGAGAGAGAGAGAGAGAGAGAGAGAGAGAGAGTGAGAGAGTTCTAAAATACAAGATCCATATTTTTTTGTGGCAGGCAATTTCATTTTTTTCAACACACTGAAATATCACTTTTTTTCAAGAATTTTCCGGAAAATTAAAATTAGTTTTACTTACCCACCCTTTCTCTTGAAGCGCCGGTCCCTTAGGTGTTATCATAATATTTCTATGGAATAAGACATTACGTTTTTGTGATGGTCATGCGTTCTTTTGTTTCAGACATAATGCTGAGAGCACTGCTTGTTTTGCTGACAGTGAATCTGTGCCAAGGAAGTGGACATGTTTGTGACTTGTATTTTGACAAACAATATGGAGGCATCTTTGCTGATTGTACAGGGAGAAAACTCCAACAGGTTCCAAACTACCTTCCGGGAAACATAACAGCCCTGGATATCAGTGGGAATGATCTGAAAATAGTCCAAAATAACACATTTTACAAATTTAACAAGCTCATTTATCTGAACATGAACATAAACCTTTTGTCAAAGTTTGAGCCACGGGCATTTAGTGGCTTGTTCAATCTTACCTCTCTCCTTCTTGCCCGAAACAAATTAAGAGACCACAAAATGTCTTTCCCAGATGAACTTTTCCAAGACCTTGTGAGTTTGCAAACTCTTAATATCGAACAGAATGAAATGTCCTCGTATCCAGATTGGGTGTTTCTTCCTCTCGTCAACCTCCACAGTCTGTATATTGACTCAGTTCCTGCTCCTTTGTTTGGTCCAGGATTCTCCAAACTAGCAAATTTGAAATTGTTACAGATGGATTCACGGTTTCTGTATGAAGGAACATGTTCAACTGCACATCTCACAAATGAAACATTTCAGAGTCTAATTGAAACCAAACTTGAAGTTTTGATTTTAAACTTTTGCTCAGATTTATCACACTGCGAGTCTGGCGTTTTAGAGCCACTAATATTTCTAAAACATTTGGAACTTACCCATAATCAAATAGGAATTCACAATGCTTTACATCTGCTCCATCCCTTCGTAAAGCAGAATATGAAAAGAATTTGGTTCAATGGTACATTCAAGTTCAAAATGCAAGATGAAAAAGACATTGTCGATAGAGTTCTAACTAAACAAAGTATGCGTTATTTGACCCAAATATGTGTCACTGAAGTATCTTTGAGAGGTAACCAGTTATATTTGATTGAATATCCATCACTCTACAAAGATCCGTTTGAAGGATGTTTGAAAAAGCTTGATTTGTCTGACAACTATATTGTTGGGGATGCAGGTATGATCTTTTTCCTGTTCAGATTTTCTGAACTTGAATATTTGGATTTCAGCTTTCAAAGACAGGATGAAGACTTTCCAAGTTCTGTAACATTACATGTAAACTCTTCTATAACAGTCACGTTGCCCCCAAACATTATATATTTCGGTTTTTCTGGTACACTGGCAGGTGCCAATAGTGTCCAAGAAATCGTTTTTCAAAACACACACAAACTTGAAACTGTAATGTTTGCTTCTAACTTGCTGTTTGGTTTAATGAAAGTGAGGGGTGTTGAAAATGTGAGCAATGTTGATTTATCAGGAAATAAGTTTGACAATGTGTTTGATTTTCACTCATTTGCAAACGCAAAGCGGTTATCTTTACGAAATTGCAAATTACATTTTGCCCTTGAACCCTTCAGCGCACACAGCATATTCAATTCTATGAAATCTGTAGAATATTTGGATGTCTCTATGAATCAGCTCCGATTTATACAACTACTTCCACTTTCAGATACAATCGTTCATCTAAATCTCTCTCATAATGAGTTTGATACCATTCCCATTGAAACACTTTATTATCCACGCCTTATCCTTATCGATTTGTCATTCAACCTCATTGGATATCTGGATAAAGATACCAGATCGAAACTCGACTTGTCAGCTGAAAAGAACAACCTCAAACTTATTGTACAAGGAAACACCTTTTCGTGTAGCTGTGAAAATCTAGACTTCATTATTTGGTTGATGGATACACCAGTGATTTATGAGTCTGACAGGAACTTCGCTTGCATTCTGAATAATGGCACAATGACGGGAACCGTTGATGTGGCCCACAATTATAAAAGGCTAAATCGCTACTGTACAGGCAAATTGACCCTCAGTCTCTCAGTCACATTTATGGTGGTAATATTTACTACCATTTCTGCATCATACATGGTCTCCAAGAATCCAATACGATATCGTAATGCTTTGATGAGAATATTTGGATTAGGAATCAAATATTTAACACCCAAAGATTTTGCTTTCACCTTCTATATCGGATATTGTGACGCTGACATCCCTTTTGTCTATAGGAAACTGCGACCAGCATTGGAACTGTGTAATTCCCCCATGCGTCTCTTCCTGAAGGATCGGGATGTTCTTCCGGGGGTTGTTATCGCCGACGGTATTATTTGCGGTATCACTAACAGTTGGAAGTCTGTCCTGGTGATTTCAGATGACTTTCTTGAAGATCTTTCTCAGTGGTCACAGTTTACTCTTGATGCAGCCCTGTACTCCTTATCGGATCTGATTCCTAGCCGGATTATTGTGATACTTATGGGAGCCGTGCAGGTGGAGGATCTCCCAGAGAGTCTGCTGAATGTGGTGGAAGAGGAGTGCATACTACGTGTTGAGGATTACAAGGATGGGGATGAGACTTTGTGGAAGGATCTGAGAAAAACTGCCGGTGTTTGATAAGGTCAAACGTCTTAATTGCAGCAACTCAATGGATGGTAGGGAAAGGTCTCAACTGGTTGGGGACAAGCTGCCCTATTGTAATATCCTGGTGGTTGCCATTCTGTGTGCACATTTTCATATTTTTGAAATGTCAGATGATTTGGCATCAGTGACAAATCTCTCAGATTTGCCAAAGGTATTATGACCTAATCTTGTATTTATTGTAAATTGATAGTAAAGAAAAAAATAAATTATAAGTGTCATCAATATACATACTCGTATAACTTACGTCTGAACTTATACATTCTTAACATCCTTTGAGTTTTTGTTTCTCTTAAAATTAATGAATTCTTTTCATCAGAACTGCATCCAAACTGGGCTATGTTTTATGTGTATTTCTGTAAGGTAGGATTCAGTTCTAATACAAAAGTACTTATACTGAAAATAAGAGTGGCATTTCCTTGAAACCACTAATGATGCCAACCTTTGTAAATACATATCTGTTAATTGCAGTACTGCAGATATGTTTGGCTTTGATAAACGTTTATTTTCACAAACATATCCATAACCATGATTTTATGTGTGTATCTGGCCTTTATTATCTATTTGTCTGGCTTATATCATCTGTTCATTTGGCTTATATCATCTTTGTATCTGGTTAAATATTAACTCACTCATTATCATATGTTTATCAGGCTTACCTTCAATTATGTATCTGAGTTTTATTTAATACGAGAAATGTTTTGCAAATGGTTTTAGTTCTTTAGGCGTCTATGTTCCCAGTAAATTTCTATATCTGTAAAATAATGTGTTATATCTATTAACATTATGTAAATTATAGAAACATATAATTTTTAATTTGAAGTTTACACGATATACGGCTTTTTCATTGGACGAGAAGTTCGTCAGATGACCGCGAAATTGACGTTCATAAGTGTATGAACGACACAGTTTTATGTTCATACGTTTTTCAAGAGACCTTGTTCTTGAAATGACGTAAACACTGACGGACTGCTTCCACATCCCTGGGGAAACCCCTGGGAGTTTCCCAGCACGAAAACATACAGAAGTATTGTTTCTCATAATTTAGACCCTTTAACTCTCTTGGTGCCATGGGACCATATATGGTCCCTTACTTTTCACACCCGCCTTTCTCTGCCATGTTTGAACACCAAGCGAATGGCGGCGAATTTTGATTATGCACCCATGTCACATACACGTAAATATTTTCAAACAAAATCCTTGTTCATAAGAATTAATATGACCAGCGTTGTCAGAAAGGCATGTTTCTCACAGCTGTATACTTATTCACTTAAATAAGTAGAGAATCTCACCCGAGTTTCTTTTGACATCAAATATATCAACACTTGTTGATAAAAGTGCAAAACTTCCGAGGCTTACCGAGGATTTTTGCCACTTTTATCAATGAGTGTTGATATATTTGATGTCAGAAGACATGAGGGTGAGATTTTATTTATCATCCAACATCATTCTTCCAACTTTTTCAATTTGTAGACAGTAATTAGCAGTGTCTTCACTTTAAAAAGTACTGCTTACATCTTCAGTAGCAGAGCCATTAGTGATGTCATTTGATTGTGACGTCATGGTAACCAGTGATGTAGACTAAACGATAGTGCAGATTGTCTGTTTGTTTATGATGCTGATTTACAGAAAATAGTCAAATCAAAGATATGAAAAGATAGCTATAATCATTAATATTAAGGTTGTATAGTGTATATTTACGGGTAGGAAGTTTAAGATCCAAACCTAAACATTGAATGGCCAAGCCCGAAGTGATCGACATGGCGTTCGCATCATATCTGTGCCGCGATTTCATGTCTACCGGTTGTCCTACATGCTCGCCCGTTCAGACAAATAACTGCAACTGTTTTTCATATGAAATGACTAAGAGTCATGTGTGATTGCTCAAACTACCTGACCGTGTGAGTGACTTGCCCTAGCTGTTTCATATTTTGTCGCAAATGGAGATTTTAAAAGTGTGGCCACAACATCTAACGTGAGTTGACGCCATATTGTAAACAAATTGTGTTAAGGTCAGTTCCACATGTGGTAGCTTGGCCCCGGTTTCTGTCGATTGTACACGCGATACAATCATAATGCAACTACTGAAAACATCAACATAACTTCTACAATGATGACAGCAATACCTTTTTGTGTTTCGGTTAACCGCTTACGGATACGATGTGCTGTTGAGTTCGATTTCGATTTGTCTTTCCTTTCTTTGAAACTGTGATAATGGCGCTGTGATTGGTTTGCTGAAATAGTATTTTCCGTGAGTCTAATGAACATGGTACATGCTGTGATTGTACAAGATAATTGATAACCAATTGTGTATGCATGCGCATATATAATATCATCAAATACACATTACTAATCTCTTCAGAAAATGGAATATATTAGCTCGTATTTCCAACATTCAGCCATGGATAGTAGATCTAATATTAATATTAGATTTACAATTTTTGATGTACACAGTACTCTCGATGAACGTATGATAATCTATTTCAAGTCTTCAACTTTTATTTGATATGTCATCTGAAATGTCAGCAATGAGTAAGCTTAATTTTATTCGAATATGCTTATAGACGGTCGGTGATTTCCCGCCGCTGTGAATTTGCCCGTGATTTGACGTCGCGTGTTGTGACGTGGATGACGTCACATGAAACAGGGGGCACGGGTGGCCCCGTCGTCTAAGGCGCCGCGATTCGCTGTGCAGAGTTGCGTCCCTTGGGCACGCCAGAAACCTCTGATTGTGGGTTCGAATCCCAGTTCGCCCCGATTATGTATCTAGGTTTGTCAGCACCATACCCGTGCTTGTGTTGTCACCGAAGTGGTAAACGTCTGAGACCTGCATCACTTCGGGCTTTGCTCCCACATTAAGCATTAAGCCGTGATATAACTGGAATACTGTTAAAAAGCGGCGTTAAACCTAACCCACTCACTCACTCTTTGACTGAACTAGAAAGCATATCTAGTACATCACGATTGGAAATTGTCTTCGGCGACCGACGAGTGAATGAGACCGCTTATCATTTGACTAACAGTGTTGGCGCAGCTTTCTAATTTTGGTATGTTGACATGTGCTTTTCATATCTGTTTGAAGGCTTGATATTCCACAAAAATAATGTGCATTTAGTTGAGTAAGGGAATGTATTTTGTTTACAGTGAGAAAGCTGTGAAAATTGATCCAATCTTAAACGACCTAGATATTTAATATTTCAGCTTCATCTGTTTGAATCTCTAATGGTTCAATTTATAACATCAACAGTAAAATTAATTAGATCTAATCACAATATATAGATACTCGATTTCTGAAAGACAAAATGTTTGCAGTGTAAATGTGGTTTCGTTTTGATGTTTTATATAGTTTTATTTATGTCTTTTTTCACTCTGCATTATCTAAATTACCAAATACTTCGAACAGTGGCATAGTAGTAATTACTTTGTTATGTATCCTCAGTATGAAATAGATTTTTTATAAATAAATATTTGTCTAAGAGCAAAATCAAAGCCTTCTTGTGGTTCCCTTTTCACCATTTTAGTTTGTATATCTTCCCTCCAACCTGAGGTCTAGCTTGGCCAAAATTAAGGGAAAAAAGGAAAGACATAATAACTGAAAAACATTTATGTTCTAATTCGTCTACTCAAACGAACATAAACATTTATCAACAACACAATACTTCATTGGGTGGCGTCTACCGCAACCTACAGGCGACGGGTTTATTTGAAGCTCGGATGTACAGTAGTGTCATCGTTGTAATAACCATCGGAGGTAGTAGGTACTTGACAGGGCAAACTGCACTGGACAGTATGTGTAGGCTAGGATGGCTGTTCGAGACTCCAGGACACCACATAGTGATAACTTGCATCTCCGTATATCACCCTGGCATGATCTCAAGGCGTCCAGCACCACAGTGGCCTCCACGCCTGGAGAATTCCAGATGTAACTAACCCCAGGAAGTAAACCCGATCTGAAACTAAAACTCACAATTAGCTGACGAAATTTCACCAAACTTGATTGGCACCAATTTATATAATGTTCACATAATGCTCACCGTCTGCCCCAAGTGCCTAAAATTCTCTGCCGCCCAATTGCATCCTGGAACAAATCGAATTGAGCCATTCAAGTACCTGTCTTGCAGTGAATGAGGTTTATTTTAAAGTTAAATATATCTACATATGTATTATGCTGATTACCTGTGCAATCATAATATTGTAAAACTATTCGGTTCTCTTTGTCTCAATCTTGATCTGCACGTATGTTTACAGAACTAATCTACTTTTGACTTGCTTATCCAGTAATATACGTATATCTATATCTATATTACTTACACGGGGTGGGTGGGCGGGAAGGAATCCGTCGCCTGTGAAGCTGGAGACCTCAAGTGACCAGCCTTCTGTCTCGCTCCGGCTCATCGCCCCCGTCACGTGGCTTTAGCACTCAATTCTCGACGAACATTTACCTGCACAATCACAAACCCGACCACCCAACACCGTATTACCCGTTGATAAATATTATTATGTTCTAATTAGTCTACTCAAACGAACATAAAACATTTACCAACAACACAATACTTCATGGGTGGCGTCTACCGCAACCTCAAGTATATAAAGAACGGGATTAATCAGGAAACATATATTTCTAACACTTCACAGTGAGTGAGTGAGTTGTGTTTAACGCCGCTTTTAACAATATTTCAGTTATATCACGGCATGTCAGTTCAATGTCGGAGGAAAGCCCGAAGTGATGCAGGTCTCGGACGTTTACCACTTCGGTGAAACCCACGAGCACGGGTATGGTGCTGACAAACCTAGAAACATAATCGGGGCGAACCGGGATTCCAACCCACAATCAGAGGTTTCTGGCTCTGGTTTCAACTCTGCACAGCGAATCGCGGCGCCCTAGACGACTGGGCCACCCGTGCCCCCCTAACACTTCACAACCCA
Source organism: Haliotis cracherodii (assembly GCF_022045235.1). Classification (NCBI taxonomy): domain Eukaryota; kingdom Metazoa; phylum Mollusca; class Gastropoda; order Lepetellida; family Haliotidae; genus Haliotis; species Haliotis cracherodii. The sequence goes on from NW_027266286.1 coordinate 13,338,493, forward strand.
AGTTTCTCTGAAACACTTAATCTGGACGAAATTGAATCCTTCACGTATGTGTCTTTGGAAGAGTCCGATTTCCACCTACCATGTCTATTAAAGAGTCTGTCCGGGACTCCAGCTTTCGCAGGCTCTGTGGCTCCTCCAGATCGAAAACTGTATACCAAATGAATTCTTGTCTAAATCCAGGGAGTCCAACATCGACAAACTTGTTTCCCTCACTCTCGAATATGAAATAGGTGTTGTACGTTTTAATCTAGAAATCCCTGTACTTCTACACAGAGATCTGACGGAAGATGTACTCTTTGGATCCAACCTGCAATGTGGCCATTTTCATGTAACGGTTTAGCATCTGAACTGGACATAGTTTTTACCTACTGGCCGATATCACCACATGATCTCAATCCCTGTATTTATCAGGTTTACTTTTCTCTAAGAAAATAGATATGTAACCCTCCTCAAATCTTATATCAGAACATTTAAAAACTGACTTGGTTGATGCATTCTGAAAACCTGCATATGCTATTAGACAAAATGTTAAGGATCTTAAGTTTAACAAACTAGCCGTATCACATCCGTAATGGTCAACTAAACTGTTAAGAATATCTGGAGTAATTGACTCTTTCTTAGAAACGGGGCAAGAATCTGTTCTCAGGCTGGATTCTAGAACAAACTTCACTATACTTGAACTACACGGATTCCTTACGCCAGCCAAGTTGTGAGCCCAACCAATACTGTACAAAGTCTGCTGAATAGTAGCTGGACTTTTGTCGCAAATAAAGAGCTATATGGAAATCTGTAGCTGGTAAGGGGGTAATTTCAGAAAACTGCTCGCACCAATCTACCCACTTTTGTAATACGTTCTATAAGTTTTCACCGTAGATGGCGCTGGAGCTTTCAGCACTGTTTTCGATAATTCGTGAGCTGGCGTCTGTAAACGACCGTCCTGAAGATTCATTCCCCACACTCCAGTGGTAAACACATCTGCAATAATAATGTTAAAAGAACTTTACTGCCAATGCACTTACCTTGAATTTACCGTTGATAATTGTCTTGTGACTTCCTTGAACAAAGATAACTGTTTTACAGTTCTATAACATCCGATACGCTTTGAACGGTCTCTCCTGATCTATCAAACAAACGAGGCCAGAATATAGCAGATTTCCAACACGGCACTATCAGTACTGACCAACACCTATTGTATAATTGTAAATTATTCTCTTTAGATACGAGAGGAAGGGTGGAACTACCCAAATGTTTTCACCTGACCAATCTTGAGTGAATGTATTTACAGCTTCGGTGTCTTTAACCAAGAACTTAGAATTAAATCGTGTCACCTTTTTGTTGTGTTCATCAGCAAACCTTTCAACAGTGAAAGGACCCCAAATTTCATTCAGCTCGTAGAAAACCTCATCTGTTACTGACCAGTCGTCATAATCCACTGACCTACTTAACTCATCTGCAGCAACATTCTTATCCATGGGAATCCACTGAAATGATATGGAGATATTGCTCTCTCTACAGAAGTGAAATATTTTTAGTGCAATCTTTTGCAATTCATTCACGAAACTGCCGTGTGTACAAATAGAACAGGCTGCCTGACTATCCAACTTCCATATAGCATTTGATCCGCGAATAAAATCCTTCGAACTTACAAGTCCAAGACCCGTGAAAGATTCCGGGGTAGAATAATCTTCAGCAACCCATGCTTGCAGTAAAAGGCGAATATGCTTGTTGTAAAAGGCGACTAACGGGATCGGGTGGTCAGGCTCGCTGACTTGGTTGATGCATGTCATTGATCCCGATTGCGTGGGTCGATGCTCATGATATCAATCACTGGATTGTCTGGTCCAGATTCGATTATTTACAGACCGCCGTCATATAGCTGGAATATAGCTGAGTGCGGCGTTAAACAACAAACCAACAACAACAAGTCCAAGCTCGACTGCCTTTAATTCCCTCCATGTTGAGCTCTTCTTCGATTCTACTGTTCTTCTGTGTTCTCAATATAGGATCCACAACCAGAATTGCTAGCATCTGAATACACTGAGAATGACGGATGAAAATCTGAGTCCTCAAATATCCTGGCCATGAACCGTTGGTCGAGCGTCATGAAAGTGCGCTCGAAACCCACATGACTCTCCTGATGCACTGTCTGTTTAGAGGTGTAATGCTTCATTGGTAATCCAGCATTGATCTATGACGTATTGAATAATGACGTTCCATTAAGATTGTCCAGGAATGAAAGCCAAATCTGAAAATCATCTTTCATATTCCTTGTAACCCTAACCTTATGATAGGGGTTCTTAATACCACAAATCGAATCAATGGATCTCCGTAGGAAAGCTCTGCCGATGGGAATGGCCCTACCTATGTAATTTAGTGAACCCATGAGACTTTCGACTTGCTGTTTGGTTGCTATGGATTTTGACATGACAAACCTGAGTTTATCCTTAGCATCCTGTATTTTGTCTGCTGGTATGGTTAACTCCATTCTGACTGTGTCTAGCTGAAATCTAAGGAAGCTGATTAATGTTGTTTCTGTTACTGTTTGTGACTGGCTATAGGGATTCCGAGTTCGTCGCAAGTTGCTAATAATGTTGACAGGACTAACTGACATTCAGATTTATCTCTTCCAGGTCCTCCGCATAGGTAGTCGTCCAAATAATGCATTAACTCACCTTGAGAATGTAACTTTGTTTGAACTATCTGCTGGATGAAGGTGGAAAAGTTTTCAAATATTGAGTAGCTTATACTGCACCCAAATGGTAATGCTTTGTCGACATAATATTTATGTAAGAATTTTATTCCTAGTAAGTGAAAATCATGAGGATGCACCATGCATAACCTGAATGCGCTTTTGATGTCGGCCTTTGCTAAGTACACCACCGGACCAAGCTGCTGAATCATCAAAACTGCATCGTCATTGGATGAATAGGTTACAGAACAAAGGCTGGGGTTGATGAATCGTTTACCGACATACCATCTTTATACGATAAGTGGTGGATGATGCTGTACCCGTCTACTTCTTTCTTCGGAACCATTCCAATAGGAGAGATCATCAGGTTTGGTAAAGGTGGGTTATGATATGAACCGGCCATTCGGCCTAATTGTACTTCATTGTTCCAAATTGGGATCTTGAGCTGATTTTAGGTTATTACAACTACTAAATTAGCCTCTCTGGGGCCTGTGTAATGTAAATGAAATCCTTCGGTGAAACCGCAACAAAGAACACCAGCCTCACTTAACAATGGGTAGGACTCCAGGTATGCTAACAGCTTATCTACTTTGATAGGTGTGTGGCCCAATGCTTGCACGTTTTGAGAGGTTTCTGTTGCGAAACTTAAATGTATTAACCTCTGGGGTTGGTTGGTTTCCTGTAACTGATTGGTTTAATCAGCTTTTATGGGATGGGTGGCTTCCACCACACTGATAACAAACATGAGCGAAACGACAATGTTGTCTGCGACAAAATTTACCAGGGTCATTGAAATCCCAGCAAAAACAAACTTGTTTGCAGTTGGAGATTTCGAAGGCTGCTTGAAAGTGGTGAAACTGCGGTTCACAGGTTGAGGAGTGACATTCATGTATAGCATCCACAATTCCGCGTTGATTGTGCCCCATGCCTTGTCTGTGGATCTACTGTGGATAATTTTGCCAACCCTGGCCCCTGCTGGCGGCCAATCTAATTGTGTGCAAATATTTAAGCATTTGCTGGTGGTTTTCGGGGAATTTCTTCAGGTATATGCTGACAGATATGATAAAGGTTGTTGTCCACTTTTCCACTGACTGTATGTCCTTTGACTGGCGTGACATTTCCAATTGACCCATTGAGTTTACTCTGATAGTGCTATCCATACTTTGCTCCTTATCCAATCCATTAATGAGAGTGGCCAGATCTACATATTCCCCATTGTGTATTTTAGCCCTTATTGGTTGGGGGAGGAAAGAACCAACATTGTCAGTTGACAAAGCAATCATTTTGTCACCACTGCCTGCAATCTTAGGTAGTAAGAGAGTACGTGTGTTGTGATTTACTGTCTGTACTAGTGGGATAGTTGGGTTGGGATAGAGGGGGTATCTAAGCCTGTCACTACATGAGGCCGTGTATCATGATTGAAAACATGAGGTAATACATCACCTGATCCATTCTTCGTGGTTTCAAAACCTACCTGCCATGTCGTCTTCACATCTTCATAAAATGATACCGTGGAATGTCAAACACAGTCCTACACACAAATTATAGTTTTAGATCTCTAGACGAGAACGTAATACGTTTGTCGTGATGCATATGAGCAACATGAAACATAATGTGTTTGGGCACCAATCGTTATCCTGTGGTGTACGGTATATCTGCAGTTTATAAATAGCATTTCTCACAATATATACGGCAATCGGTGATTTCAACAATGTTTTTCTTCGTTGTGTTCGTCTCTCCTCATCTGGAATCTGGATGACAACGATCGTGTAAAAAAACCTGGTAATGGTCAAATATATATTTCAAGTGATCAAAGTAGTTTCTTGTCGTTTTTCCATTGCCCAGTAGTAATGTATTTTGGCAAAGTCTCATTTGTCCGATGAAGCTCCTCATGCCGAAATAACCCGATCCGTGAAACTTGGCCGGTCCAAGCGACCAAAATCCATGTTGATTGGCATGCCAAGTGTCATTTGCATAAGGCCATCCATATTTTTTGTATGTGTTTCTCCCCTCAAGGCTCAACTAACAAGAGAGTGGGTGGACGAAATAGCAAAAAATACTTATAAAAAAATGTCTTTCAATAATTGTGTAAGTTATTTTATGACATTTAAAAAAAAGGTTTAACACTTGGTACAAGAATCTAGGATCTAATCTATGAATTAATCTATGATGTAGATCTAGATCTATTCGCTTTGCTTCCAAAATGAATTTTAAATAAACAACGGAACAAAGATAAAGTTGACCTGGGTCTTTTATGACGGTGCAATGGTAGATCTAGTAGTATTTCTTGTATTAGATCGGAGGGCAAATTTTCCACAGCGGCAGCCAAATTAAGACACGAAGACATTATATTATTTCACGTTGAAATGGAGATAAAGATAATAAAAATACGGACAGCCTCACAGACTTCGAAACGGTGTTCAAATAAATATTTGTGCATTTTAATTCTGTCATGTGCATGAAAATGGGTTTCAACATTATTTTCATCACCCTTACATTCAGGTCGCTGGCTACTTCGGCATTAACATATGTTTTGTCTCGAGATCAAAGCAACAATGTTTCTCTCAGATACATTTTTCTCTCCATCCATTCAAATGGGTGTCTGCTAAAACAGTGATAGACTTTTTAAACATGGAAATTTAATGCTTCCTACCTGCGTTTGTATATTGGAGACCGCCATAGCAGAGCAACAGACTTGCCACGTGCAACAATGCCATAACTGAATGTAAGGTGTGGGCCTCGTCATACACTGTGAAAGGGCATATGCTTTTGATAAAGATAACAATCCACTTTTATCTCGGCTGTATAAAACCAGAATGTGCTTATGTGCACATCCTGACCTATTTGTTTGGTACAGGTCGCCGCATTTCCACACAGTGTCACCTGATACTACCCATGGAGCTTGTAGTGGGCATACTTTTCAAGTCATGATTACAACGAATTGTCAGTGGTTTGTTTCTAACAAATGTTTCTGTTTCATAACACAAATGAAATCTGATCATATTATTTTCTCAGATCTGACTGACAGCCTCTTAATGACCACGGGTCATGGTCTTATTACCAACAAAGCGAAAATATATTTAGTTAGAGTTGTTCTTTCCACGAGTGAAATAAGCAAACGCAAGTGTGGCCGGATGCAGTTCAGAATCCAGGAAAGGAAATCATCGTAAATATAAACAAGCGAAAAGTCTCATAATTAACTGAAGCATGGTGAGGAAATATCGCGTTGTTTCGATTTGTAAAACGTTACCAAATGAGCAGTAATTTAAATAAATGCGACAATGCGACGCTTTCACAAAATGAAGCAAGTTTAATTTCACATATCAAATGAACGAATTCTTTTTATTAGTTGAGTGTTAATCTATTAGTTGAATCTTATGAATACAAACTATATTAAATGAAACTTGGCCTTTGTTTCTATGTAAATATGTCAGTGCTTTTCCATGGTATTTGCATAAGTATCAGGTCAATTGTGATTTGATGTGTTGAATTTGAAATTGCTCTCAATCGTGTACTTACAACTGAATACATGTTTGGATTTAATAGTGTAATATCGCTGTGTTCACCAGATCATTTGAATATTTGTATTTTAATATGACCTCTGTAAGTGTTTGTATGTATATTTAGTGTTAATATGACGAGCGGAGATGCTATGAATATTCTCGTATTGGAACATCAGGGGCTAGTTTAGTTATTATTTTACTGCCTCAAGTGGCATTTTTACTTTCACACAACATACTGCACATGCTCCTTGGCGCAGTCTCAAATTCATATTGGACTCTTGTCAAGCTTTAGTAACTGTTATTTGTCCCCCGACACTTCTAACATACTATAGCAATGTTGTGAGACGGGCCCCACAAACACTGATTTCTATACAAGTACTGTGTGTCAAACGTCAAGACAAACGTTAAATGTAGCAAGGAGAATTTTCTAAACGACCGCCTCCGTGCTCTAGTTGTAGAGCGTCCACCTGGAGAGCGGAAGGTCCGGGGTTCGATCCCCGGCCGCGTCATACCAAAAGACGTTTAAAGATGGTACTTGTTGTTACCCTGCCTGGCCCTCGGCATTAAGGGGTTAAAGCAATGACTGGTCGGCTCGGAGTCAGTATACTGTGTCTGAGTGGGGTATTCATGTTAAACTGCGGCATGGTATCTCAGTGGGCTAGCACTATAAATCGGCATCAGTGCGGTCTAGTACAAGCAGCCACACACACACACACACGTGCATGCACGTCCCTATATAAGTGCAATAATCTCGGAAGCGACGTTTCACCCCATTTCACCTCACCTCACCTCACCATTTTCTAAACAAATCAGACTGATATATACTCCTTCAAAAAGAAACGCAAAACGAGACAAAGTGATGACATACTGCAAACAGGACATCACTGGACATGTGTCTGATGTGAAGACAATACACGGGACATGACAACTAAGAATTCTTTATCTCGTGTTTCCACCACTATTGCATGGCATCGCCTGCCCATTGACTGAATTTAGTATTGATCACACGTTCGCCTTCAGTGCATGTGCAAACAGTGTTTGTGTTTAAGGATGACGTCCATGGGAGGACATGTACATTGGAGTTCCGTAGGAATGCTGTTGTTATATACGTATATGATGCTTGTGATGTATCACTGACGTGTTGAAAGATGGCTTTACGACGTTTGACAATGGGAAGAACGTGGGGCTGTAACGTGTAATGTCAATAGTGTTGGCCTGTTACAGTGCCTTGATCTTGCTCGAGGTGTTTTCTACCAGTGTGGCAGACCACAGCCCACATCATTACTCTGCCGCCGCATCTTTTTCGGCAGATGATCGAGACTGATTATCCTCTGGAGTTAACAGATTATATTTACTAATGTCATGCTGTTGGTGCCAATACTGAAGCTGAGAGATGGTGCCACGCTTCATGTATCGGTTATATGTCCGGACTAGCAAAGTCAAAACAAGATGATTTAGCCAAAAAGTTTAACTTCAGGTATGATATGAGGTATCCGATATCATTCAGTAACCATCAAATAGCAAATTCCATTTAACTGATTTAGAAATAACTTGCCCTTGCATGTGTTTGTGTCGGGTGCCATCGGTGGGGCAGGATACGCACACTTTTTCGCGAACACCTCACATCATCACTATTTGTTAGTGATTCATAAACACATGCTCATGACACAGTCAACTCTGCTTTTAGTGGAGACTTCTTGTGGCTGTATGTAGGTACAATGTTTCTTAATCAGCAGTAAGATGTTATCGTGTAACTTAATTTTGCGATGCAAAGGGATTGAAGTGTTTCAGGTTCACAAAAGATAGATCACAACTTGGCTACCTGTGTCGCTGGGGACCTTGAGTAAAACATACGTGTATATATTGAATCTCCTGGAGTAAGTCACTTCCTAGAACCCTCGGAAGACTTTACATAACGGGTCAGATTCAGTGGATTGGGTGTGTGTGTCATCGCACCCCGAAGACATAAGAGGTAGTTCATGACAGAAGTCACAAGCCAGCCTCATCCACTCTCGATGATATACAGATCGCTGTGATTCAAAGTCAGTGTCATATCCGACAATTCGATATATAATGGCAATGTATGTCAATATGTTCGAGTGACAGTCAGAAACAAGTAACAATGTACTTGCTTTTCCATGCAGGGAAATTATAGACAAAAATTACATAACTGTTTCATGAGCATAACAGCTAGAAGGGAAATTTGTGATTATGTTTTTTAGAAACAATGAGGTGAACAAATGTTCTGTTTGACCCGAAACAGTTGTGTACACATTTAGGAGATTTATCAACGTCCGGGCCATATGGTTCATATTGTCATACTTATCAATTTTATGAACGTATGAACGTATGAACATATATATTTGTCTATCGGAAATCTTTGTATCTTTGCATCAGGATTCGCTCACTATTTCGCGAAACTATTGTATCGCGACAATTTCATAATGATGCATAAACACATACATGATACAGTCGTAATTGTAAATTAATTCTGCTTTTCTGCTAGACATTACGATGTACTATATTCTTCAATAGGTGGATGAAATCTACACGAATAATATCCAACATAATATGATAGTTGATATACATTATGGGAGCAGGGTTTTGATTCATGTATCACTCAGTGATACCATTCAGAGATAACTGTAAATGAGATACCTCTTGTTTTAACTGGGAAATAAGATATTGTATTCTAACAGCCTTGATTCGAAAGCATTAAGCCTCTGATCAACCTGCATCGATAACTTTTGTATCTCTTTCAAAACAATTGACATTTCCGTGCCTCCGACATTGTCGTGTTGTTTAATGGCGAGTTCTCTATACCTGTAGGTGGATATATTGTCTCACCTCGTTGTTTTTTAGTTGTAGTCTCTTCCGTGTCTTCATCCCGAGAGAGAAATCGTTTTCTGTCGTCAGTGACGTGGCTACCATTTGACATGGACGACGCCATTACTGCATGCACGAAGTTGTGTGAATAGCTCACATCCATTTGACACAGTAATAGGCGCCCTCTAGCGGGCTGCCCAGTGACAGGATTGCAATAGGAGAGTACTAAGTTCGAACCCTGTTCATATAATTTCGGACTTTGCGTTGTTTTCTACTGTGATCAGTCATGAACAGTGTACTCTCTCGAGGTTCTATGGTTTGTCAGGTTCTCAACTTTGCCAAAACAAAACTAAAACAAAATCATAATTAGATGATTTATTAAACTTAACAAAATGTACAAATTAACAATAAATCAGAAAAATACAAAGAAAAGAAAGCACTCACACACAATTAAACCTTTGCTATTGACCTAAATTTCTTTATCCTTAACTGCCTTATTTACTGCCTATTTTCTCATACACCTACTTCTCCCCCACACCACTATTCCAATAACTATACTAAATAAATACCTTACAAACCCTACGTTAACGCGTTTTAACTTATTTCTTACTTTCCAACCTACCTAAGTCCTTATTTCTACATATTTTTCCTACAACTAATTTCCCCCCACCCGACTACCACATAAAATAAACCTACACCTAAAACTAGTCGTATGGAAAACCTTATCGCCTAGAGGGATGTTCCCCTGCAGTGGCTGCTATGGACTTACTTGTCGGGATACCCGAAACTTCAGACGACTAATCTCGGTCGTATCAGGCTTTTATACCCCCGGAGCTAACCATATTCAGAGGTCACGGGGTCATACAATCTTCTAAGCTTCCCATTGGTCAAATGATAATTCCTAACATAGCGTGCTCGGCGACACCTAAATATCCGGAAACACGCTACGGCAGGAAGACATGTGAACCTCGCAACCGTCATAGGGAATTCCAATGGAATTTTACGGCCAAACGTGAGTAATAAATAGATTAATTGACTACAAGATAACGACTTCAACCAGCCCTGCTGAAGCACTGCAAAGGCATATAATTTACAACCCTTACTGTACATGAAAATTAAACTGACACCGACTGACACCGTGGATATGTCAAGTACATATCAAGTGGACCAGTGAGTGGTGGTTTCATGTCACCTTAAGGGGAACAATTTTAAGTGCCTCGTCCTAGACACCACTTGATTGTCAATTTAATCTCAAGTTGACCACACCAAATTTAAGTACCTGAGCAAAACAAAATGCTTCGCATTCCATCATTACTATATATACCGGGCGACTTCCAAATACCGGCAGACTTGGTCTCAGCACCCTAAGGTACAGGCGAGTATCTTAGAGGGAGGAAGGAAGGACGGCACACTTCCTTTGGCTTGTACATATGCCATTGTAATTAAAACTACATAATCCTCAAACCGCCTTCTTGTGTTGTGTTACAAGAAGGGGCGGGGTTACGTAAACTGGTGCCGAGACCAGGATCACCTTAAGGAGCGAAGGCGAGGGACCCCAGGAAACGACTAGGATCGAGGGAATTGGTCCCGGGACTCGCAAAAAGGTGATTCTCTTTGGGTTTTTGCAAGTACTTACGTGAGCAAAATGGCAGAATATGCACAATTCTTACAAGGGTTCGCGGGAGAAATAACGGGGCAGTTTTCAGCAGTAACTTCAACATTAGGGGCACAGGGAAATAAACGGGAGACTAGCTACTGTAAATACAACGCTAAGCGCACAGGGGGTGAATCAAGCTATAAAAACATTTGGGGGGAACCCGAAAGATTTCAAAAAATGGATCAAATCTGTAGAAAAGTATGCATTGCTTACTGGCGCAAATCAAGACGCCAGTAAAAAGCGAATTGCTTTTCAGAGTTGTGATGGCTCTGTAAGCGACTTCGTGCAACGCTATATGGATGACAATCCTGCCAAAACATGGAAGGAGTTAAGGACAGAGCTAACGAGCAGGTTTGCTGAAATTAGCGACCCACAAGACGCATTTATGTTATTAAGGTCGGTCAAACAAAAACATAGTGAGGGTGTTCAGATTTATGCTGAAAGACAACTAAACTTGGCCGAAGAGGCTTATGAAGGATTAGGGCAGGGCGGTGAAGATAATCCCGCCATCCAAAGACAATTGATAGTTTTTTTCACTGATGGCTTGAGTCATGAGTACATGCAGAAAAAACTTATGAGGGAAAACCCCACATCCCTCAAAGAAGCAGTGGCTTCGGCCACGCGTAAACAGAACATAAGTGCTAGATTCGAACTCAGTTTGGGAAAACCGAGTAGCCGAGGGCATGATTTTAATAGTAGAGGGCACGATTCGAATAGCAGGAGGCGAGAAGAGCCTATGGACGTTGATCATGCTAGACAGCGTCGTAATTGTTTCTCATGCGGCAAGCCAGGTCACTGGGCTAGGGATTGCAGATCAAAACGTGTTAATGCGGTTAATGAGAGAGAGCAAGAGGTCAGGGTATGTTGGCTATGCAATCAGCCGGGCCACTTTAAACGACATTGTCCAAACAGAACACCAAGAAAACAAAAACAGGGCAACTAAATTCTCTTCCTCATAAAGAAGCCGATTAGGGAGAGAAGGCGACAAATGACCCAGTACGTTCAATCAATGTAGCGATCCCCAGCGAGGTGGCCTAGCTTTGGTAACTGGTGGCCTATAGCCTGTGTTTTAAACTGTATTAATGATATTGTTATGCTCAAATATGTTTCATCAATTGTTTTTAAATATAGTATGCTCCAATATGTTTCATAAATTGTTTTTAAATACGACATTGCATAAATAACTAAATTGTGTATATATTAGCTTGGTCTCGTCGCTATATGGCTGAAATAATGCCGAAGTGATATAAATTTAAACTCACTCGCTCACTCACTCAATAAATGTAGCGGGGAGACCAAATTGTGTAGTCTCAAAATAGGTGTATTTCGACTATGGTAGCTTAAGAGTAGGGAAAACTTATGTACCGCTAGAGGAAGATATCCATATATCTTCTCTAGTCAGGTTAGCAGCGGATACAATAGTAAAACCACAGTGTAGAAATATCTTAAGGGCAAAGGTTAAAAATAGACCATATTTTGACACATCATGCACGCATGAAATCTCAACAATTGGAAAGAGTTACCCAGCAAATGAACCAGGTCTGCTCATAGGAAATTCTATTGTTAAGATTGACAAACATAGGACTGTCCCATTACTGTTAGTCAACAATACCAACTGTACATTTAGGTTGAAGAGAGGTTACGAACTAGGGAAGCTAAAAAGCGTAGCGACTGAAAACTTAGTGAATTTATCTGATGAATTAGCTGATAGGGACATATCCAGTGATCTCAATGTTGACATTGACGCTCCAGTTCATTTGAAATCAAGGTTAAATGATTTAGTGTCTCAAAACAAGGATTTATTTGCAAAGAGTGATTTAGACTTAGGGCAGACAGAAGCTGTACGTATGAAGATAGACACAGGTGACAATGTTCCGATCAAGACGAAGCCATATCGAACTCCTCTTAACAAACGCAAGGTTGTAGATAAGGCGATCGATGACATGTTAGATGCTAAGATCATTCGACGTTCTAGATCACCATGGAGTTTCCCCACTGTCGTCGTTGACAATAAAGATGGCTCGAAGCGTTTTTGTGTGGACTTTAGGTTTTTTAACACAATTAGCCGTCCTATTTCAAAGCCTGTACCATGGCCTGGGTGCCCACTACTAAACAGTACAGTGTTGCGGTATATTGCTGCGTGAACTAAGATGAACAGGTTGGTGACGAAGATGGACGGCGGCCATATTGGAACTTGTGGCGACGACCATAAAGCTGAACTAAGTTGAAAAGAAGAACACAACACAGAGCTGACGATCACAGATGACCATAATGGTGTGTCTGTAGCCGGTCGAGAGACAAGATTGTGACGAACATACATTTTAAAAGCGATTAAGTCCGGTCACGGACAGCATGATCGTTGTAAAATATTTACACTCTTTTTTGTATATGTATATATGGAACTGTGTATATTTTTAAGATCGACTTATGAAATATCAACAATATTTCCAAGTAGAAAGGGGCGGATGTAACACTATCAGTGTTTGCCAAATACGACTGACACCGTGGATATGTCAAGTACATATCAAGTGGACCAGTGAGTGGTGGTTTCATGTCACCTTAAGGGGAACAATTTTAAGTGCCTCGTCATGGACACCACTTGATTGTCAATTTAATCTCAAGTTGACCACACCAAATTTTAGTACCTGTGCAAAACAAAATGCTTCGCATTCCATCATTACTATATATACCGGGCGACTTCCAAATACCGGCAGACTTGGTCTCAGCACCCTAAGGTACAGGCGAGTATCTTAGAGGGAGGGAGGAAGGACGGCACACTTCCTTTGACTTGTACATATGCCATTGTAATTAAAACTACATAATCCTCAAACCGCCTTCTTGTGTTGTGTTACATTCTATAGCTGGACAAGAGATTGTTGCAGACACTGTACCTGGAGCAGAGGTTGTTCCAGAGAGTATGGCTAGAGAACAGAATGTTACAGACACTACAGCTTGAGCAGGGAATGTTACAGACACTAAAGCAGAGAGTGTTACATATACTACAGCTGGACAAGAGAATGTTACAGACACTATAACTAAAGCAGAGTTGCAGACTCTATAGCTGGACAAGAGATTGTTGCAGACACTATACCTGGAGCAGAGCATGTTCCAGACTATATAGCTGGACAAGAGAATGTTACAGACAATATAACTGAAGCAGAGTTGCAGACTCTATAGCTGGGCCAGAGAATGTTACAGACGCTGTAAGTGAAGCAGAGTTGTAGACTCTATAGCTGGACAATAAAATAGTTGAAGACACTATACCTGGAGCAGAGCATGTTCCAGACTATATAGCTGGACAAGAGAATGTTACAGACACTATAACTGAAGCAGAGTTGCAGACTCTATAGCTGGACAAGAGATTGTTGAAGACACTATACCTGGAGCAGAGCATGTTACAGACTATATAGCTGGACAAGAGAATGTTACAGACACTATAACTGAAGCAAAGTTGCAGACTCTATAGCTGGAGCAGACAGTATGACATTCCAGACAGTATGGCTAGAGAAGAGAATGTTACAAACACTGCAGCTTGAGCAGGGAATGTTACAGACACCGCAACTAGAGCGGAGAATGTTACAGACACGCAATAATTGGAGTAAAAGAATGTAACTGCTGGAGCAAGGGTACACATAACGCTGTCAATTTTATGCATGACGGAATCTAAAAATATGCACCCACGTTAAGGATGAATGGTTTTATAGTTCGCAACATCTACGCTAAAGGGGGCGGGTGACAACAATGGACGTGTTTGTCAGACATCATTTCCTGAGGTTTTATTGACATGTTTTATTTGTCCTTGTCGGCCTGGCTTTTGTATCCATCAATGCAAAGTGTTTTGCAAGAAATTTTCTCTCTAATTTCCTTCCTGCTATTGCTGCTGATAACCAATGTGGGCAGCTTGATATGTTGCATAACAATAGTATGTCCGATAAGAAAAGAAATTATTTTTCAATTTCCAAATACGAGTCATACATATATGTCAGATAAGCCCGCAAGCTCGCTAACGTTGGACGAGTGTCGGGGCGTGATTTATGCGTCACGTGGGACACTGTCAGCGAGGGTCACGGTCAAATAACACTGGAGGATGAATATATAACATAAGATGGGGTGCTGCTCCTACTACTACGGTCAGTTGTAGCTGGTGACTGGACAGTTCTACGCATCGACTGACCACAAGCGAAAGTACCTTTAACTTCAAAGTGAGGTCCGACTCACCGACAGGAAGACAACCCGAGAAAGTGGACCCCACTTCGCAGGATTTCCTATAACACAAGTTACAGCTTTTCCGAGGGCCGAATGCTTTAAAACCTAGTTTAGACACAGACATAATTGAAAACACTTTCAGCCCTTGACAATCTAAAGGAATCAGGGCGACCCCGCCCAGGCGTAAAGCGTCACACAACTCGAAAATGTCACATGTCATTGAAGCAAGACGAATATCATGTCATTGGAGCAAGACGAATGTCATGTCATTGGAGCAAGACGAATGTCATGTCATTGAAGCAAGACGAATGTCATGTCATTGAAGCAAGACGAATGTCATGTCACTGAAGCAAGACGAATATCATGTCACTGAAGCAAGACGAATGTCAAGTCATTGAAGCAAGACGAATGTCATGTCATTCAAGCAAGACGAATGTCATGTCATTCAAGCAAGACGAATATCATGTCATTCAAGCAAGACGAATGTCATGTCATTCAAGCAAGACGAATATTATGTCTTTCAAGCAAGACGAATGTCATGTCGATGAACCAAGACGAATGTCATGTCATTGAAGCAAGACGAATGTCATGTCATTGAAGTAAAATGAGTTTCTACGTGCATTCTAAATAGTTTACTATGAAGGGTCAATCATGACATAGAAATGAATGTCGAAGAAAAAATAAGAAACCATAATTCGTCCTTTCTTATTCTGTCATCCGTAACGAAAGGCTTTCAACTGTAATAGCACAGGCAGCGTTTGTTTGGATTACCCCTCTCTGTCGAAGCCTAGCCGGTGTGATTCAATGGTTTCTACAACCGTGTAGTGGTCTCAGGCACCAATACTTCAAGATCCCCGGTGTAAATTGTTTTAAGAATGGAAATGGTGTGTCCAGAGAATGATCTACTGTCATCGCTTGGCACGAATGAATTGCTCGTAATCTTTTGTTCGAATGGTGGCGAACAAGCGACGTTCTCATTGAGACCGTGTGGATGGTGTTTTATACCGCATTTTGCAGCATAATCGAAATCTGGACCAGACAAATCGGTGGTCGATAGTGAGACCGACTAACCAGATCACATCTGGGAGATTTCCTGTGCTT
Source organism: Haliotis cracherodii (assembly GCF_022045235.1). NCBI lineage: Eukaryota > Metazoa > Mollusca > Gastropoda > Lepetellida > Haliotidae > Haliotis > Haliotis cracherodii. The sequence continues at coordinate 13,354,475 of NW_027266286.1, forward strand.
CTATCTACCTATCTACCTTGTTTGTCGGTTGAAGCTGGATAGAAGGGACCCATTCTGCCCCGGAAATCCAACTGAATACTTACTTTCTCAAAACCTTATATCCGTTGCACAAAGTGATCCTTGCGCTCAGACTGATATACCTCATACAGTATAACTGCAACATTAACCTACAGTAATATGACAAGGGGTTCTATTGAAAACAACTTCTTTATTATACAAACACAACGTTTCAATCCTATTTATTGCTTCTAATATATATATTAGTTCCGTCAAAATAGCAAGTTACCCATCACAAATAGTAACAGAAACGATTTCAACTGATCGTCGTTCTAATGAGAAATATCTGACAAACAACATTCGTCGGGATATATGAATCCTCATATTTTCAACGAACAAATCGTACGTGAACTATTACAGGTACGAGTTGGTATTTGACTGAGTTCATATACGCCACCTTTTTGTAAAGAGGAAAAGAGTTAAAGATACTCTAGTTGTCCATAGTACGTTGACAGAGGTTCGAGATTACTCTCTCTCTATATTCAATTTTTATTTGATTAAGTTCTTACCACAAAACCATAGTCTTATGTATTTACTAAGTTGATTCGCGATTCTTAATTTTACAATACCATTGCAGTCTCTCACGAGCGTTGCAAATATATGCCTTTAAAACAAAGCTGTATGAACATTAGTCATTTTAGGAGGTTTTCACCTCCAAGTTGACAACACACTCCATTACTGAGATAATTTACAGAAAAACTCCAATAGTTCAACCTCCATTAGTTGCATAATTTACTGTATATTAGTAACGACCGAGCTCTGCGTTTACGATCAACAGGGTCATCCCGTGCCAATGGTAGGTTCGTTTCGGTACAGACAAACCGGAACTGACAATCGATATTTGTGCTCCTGCGAAAAACATCATTTTCAATTGAAAGGTAAAACAAATTTAGACTTTGTGCACATGGTACTGATTTTCCAGCAGAAACAGATGTATCTTTACTTTGCATAACGATTCAGAGTATCCACAAGACTGTATGGCAAGAGGGATGACTTCCCGTTTCCAATAGTCAACTTCCCCTTCATGTCGAGCAATATTCCAGAAGCTCAAGCCTTTGGTGTCTAAATTTCGCAACTACTAAGCTACAATCGAGCATGCTTTTTTCTACGATGATTTGAAAGAGAGTCCTGCGACTCTTCCTCTAAATTTGTTTGATCAAGGTAACAACATTCAAGACCTCAGTAAAGCCTTCAAAATATTTTATGGTAGACGTGTGGAGAACACGTCAAAATTTGACGTATCTGCGACAAAAATACTGTCCAATGCATTTCCCAGGTTGTACCGCATGTTCCCATGTTTATTTTCAGGTGAACAGTTGATTTACCTTTGCATGTGTTTGTGACATGTGTCACCGGTGGGGCATTATAAGCTTATCCTTTCGCAAACACCTGGTATTACCACTATGGTGACTGATGGAGTAATGTAGCATCCCAATTTCAATGGTTTATCCAGCATTGATCTATATACAATTGTGACTGATGGAGTAATGTGGCATCCCAATTTCAATGGTTTATCGAGCATTGATCTATATACAATTGTGACTAATGGAGTAATGTAGCATCCCAATTTCAATGGTTTATCCCCTGCATTGTTCTATATACAATTGTGACTAATGGAGTAATGTAGCATCCCAATTTCAATGGTATATCCAGCACTGATCTATATACTATTGTGACTGATCGAGTAATGTAGAATCCCAATTTCAATGGTTTATCCAGCATTGATCTATATACAATTGTGACTGATGGAGTAATATGGCATCCCAATTTACCTGGTTCATCCAGCACTGATTTATATACTATTGTGACTGATGGAGTAATGTACTTTGACAATAACATCCTGGACTGATTGATTAATTTAATGTTGATTGAATCACTGACGATAAGACATTATATACATGGCGGACAATGCTTCATTTGAATAATCCAGAACTGAAGTCATTTTTTAGGCCAGGATCATCTTTATTCTCAACGTTAATTAAAACCCGAGTTATATCTTCTGCAGAATCGTATGTATCTTGCAACAGTGAATAAAGATGAGTGGAGTGTTTCCGGCTTGCTGCACATATAGCTCTGTGAGCGGCCTCAGTGTACGACATGCTCTCAACTCTTAACAAGTTTCTTGAGACCCGCCGTTTAATATATAGACATTATCACGCTAGTGTGTTTGGGGATGGTAAATATCCTGCATTAGGAATAAACATTGTATTTAGCGAGCCTCGGCGAGCTAAATACATAGTGTTTATTCCTAATACAGAATATTTACCATCCCCAAACACACAAGCGTGATAACCTCTTTATCATATAATGTCATTCTTTAATTCTGTGCTTCAAAATCGCTTTCCCTCTCTCACAAACATTACCGAAACATTGCGAGTTTTCCTGGAATGCGCGCATTAATATTTATTACGTCACAGGGTAAGTGATGTGTCAGTCGGACAGTGACAGTAGCCAATATAGTTCCAAATGAAATCAGTTTCTTATACAGTGGCGAAGCAACATATACGCAAAACAACAATTGTTTTTAAATTGCCTTTCGTGGCAATCCATCGGTCTGTCCGCTAGAGTAACTGCCCTTTGTCAAAGGGAAGCTACTCTAACCCTAGTCTATGAGACGTCACGGCCACGGTCAGACGTTGTTGACAGTCGGACTGTCCTGTAATAACCTTAAGGGTGTAGTCAGATGTATACACATGTAACAATTCAAACATATTTCGGCCAAATCAAACTATTTTAATTTGTGAAGAAGGTTTCAAACCGCAGAGGTCTACAAGCACAGATATGGCTTCTGATCCCGCTTGGCTAGGCCTCGTGCCCTCGCAAAATTGTTTCGAAATTTATATCTCCAAAGTTGCCAAAACTTATTAAATGCCTTAGCGGTTAGACACTGATTTTTAGTATATTATAGACTGTTCTTTTGATAATGATAGCAATTATCCCTGTAGCTTATCCACATTTCTGATGGTTAATTCTGACTCGATCGCCGAATGACGAGGGCGACGCCATGTTTGTTTATGAACAGTGAAAGTAGTCCCTAGTTGACATTTGATATTTGCATCTCTATCCGCATATGACCTCAACGGATATCGTTTTTATCCGGTGGCTTTATCCTGCCGAGAAACCTACCCATTATATGATAAAACGTCTTATTACAGGGGGTGGAAGGGGCAGGTTGACAGTGTGACCGAATCTGAAGTCTTTTTTGAGTATGTTGCCATGTGCCATGCACTGTAAAGATCAACTTGCGACCTTGGCGAAGGTGCATTAGCAGCAGAGAACAAGTCCCACATGCATCTTGCAACGGTGACTCCCACAGCATATGTACAACTTCACAGAGTTCAATAACTCTGAAAATATTTTCCTGAAACCTTAAAAGTATGAAAGTAAGGATGTATTTTTAGCTTGAGAAAGTAGTGAGCGAGTGAGGTGGGTGTAACGCCGCTTTGAATAGTATTCCATTCATACCATGGCGTGTCAGTTTGATGTGGGAGGGAAGCCAAAAGTGAAGCAGGTCTCAGCCGTTTACCACTTCGTTGGAACCCAAGAGCACGGGTATTGTGCTGACAAACCAAGAAACATAATCGGGGCGAATCGTGATTCGAACCCACGATCATAGGTGCCCAAGGGAAGCAAATCTGCATAGCGAATTGCGGTGTATTAGACGACTGGGCCACCCTGCCCCCGCTTGAGTAAGTAGGGATGTGTTGGAAGTAAGAGAACATTGTTATTCAGGAACCCCCAGTAACTCGTATGTCATCTTTAACAGAATAGCGGTACATGTATATTTAATAATCCATAAGGCCAAACACAATGCGGCTCGCCTTGTATCGCTGTTCTTAAAGTAAAACCGCAATCGTATATGTGTTTATTCATAATACTGAATACAGACCTACACATAGTAATCGAAATCACGCACACAGACTTTTTATCTACCTTATCCAGGGTGATTAGACTATCAATACCAAGACATAATCTTTATTGCTATGAAATCATATCGATCTATTCACGTTAGTTACCGTATCGTGAAGTACAACCAGCTCTGTAATCACTTCATTTCAATGGTGGTGGAAACATAGGGTGGGATTTTACGACAGAGAACAACTTAACACACAACAACCAGGGACATAAAACTTCGGCTTGTTTACACGTTTCCCAGGAAGGTGTTGGCGCTGTACTGATTACTTTTGTATGTGACAACACAAGTCCGTCTATGGGTCCACAACATTTATTCCAATGGTATTTTGCAGGTATCATAATCATAATCATAATCATGGTATCCAGTTAGTATGTGCCAGACCTACCTCGACCAACCTCTCTCGCTGCTGTCCCAGGGTCAACTCCAGACCAATACAAAGCATTGTCCATTGATCCCTAAGGAGTCATTCACGGTCAGACTGCCATGTGCCGCACACGCGACACATGTATGGTCAGTCTGCAGAATTCCACACCTCATCCACCTCACGTTTCAGTGGCCAACCGGCCTGTCTAACCAAACACGTATATATATATATATACAACAGTTACTATATACGTCTTTGTTCCAAGGGGCGGTCGGTTAGCCTAGTTGTTAAAGCGTTCGCTCGTCACGCCAAAGACCCGGGTTCGATTCCCGACATGGGTACAATGTGCGAATCCAATTTCTGGTGTCCCCCGTCGTGATATTGCTGGAATATTGCTAAAGGCGGCGTAAAATCAAACTCACTCACTCACTCTTTGTTCCAACTTTATTTATAAGCAGCTGGCCCATACACTGACTCTGTATTGTTGGTCATTGTAATAATAGTCAAGATGATGTTATCTGTTTTGTATTGTCTACACTGTGAATATTTATATAGATATATTTAACTTAACACAACTCAGGATATATAACATATATAAACTCTCTTATAACACCTATGCCCCGCCAAACTGCCTACGATGCATGTGTTACCTCGGTCCCACAAGTCACGTGATAAACTGACCCAAAGAGTATAAAGAAATAAATGTAATCCAACATTGACAAGATAATGAAATGTGACTGAAGCTAGGTATAGGAATAGTGTTTGTGTAGAAGATCTCAAAAGACGACATTTGACTAATGTACTTGTTTTTCGAATGTCGGTTCCTCACTCTGAAGGGAATCTTATTTGTCTAAGATTCAGATAACAGATTCCTTAATTATTTAGATTCAGGATTTCACATTGTTTGCGTTTTGTTTACTGGTTAAACTTTGGCAAAAGCCGTATAAGGATACGTTCACAAAAGTGTTCATAGTTTGGTATTTAGTGGTCTTGGTCAAGTGAAGCTTTGCACAATTTAGAGAATGGGTTTACTGGTGGACCTGGATCCGGAGAGTATTTCGGTGGTAGGTATGCGAGTATCACATGTGGTACCTCATCCAAAATGTCTGGAGACTGCTAAACTGGAACCTGGACGACAATGATCATAAAGATCCTGGTAATACCCAATAACATTGTCAAGTGATGAAAGTAGGTTTTTTGTCATGTCCGTTTTATGTTTTCATTGCCTAGTAGCAATGTATTTGGCAGAGGCACACTCGTCCGAAAGTTGCTCGCGCCACGTCAGTCTGTGAAACTTCGCGTGTCCCCATGACAAAGTTTTTAAATCCTTGTTGATTTCTATTGTGGCATGCTAAGAATCAGTTGCATCATACTTGGAAAAGATGTTCAGATAAGGATTTGTCTCCTCGTTACACACGTTTTGCTGTGGGCCTTAATCTACCCAGAGTCATAAGACTGTGGTAAATTTGAAAGGTCACTGCATGATATGTCTTACTGTCCCGATTTTGTACCAAGATAAATGTATACCGTGCGAATCCATCTTTAAACTAAATGTTATGAAGAGAAGTGTCATATTTTAGCCAACCCCCTGTGCAGATGGTACCACAATGGGGCCAGTATCTCGACTCCATGACGTTGTGAAATGAGATTTCCAACAACAACGTGTAAACGTGTCCTTGCCACCCCAGACCATTATCGAACATCCCCCAAATGGATTATGCGCCACTACAGTAGCATCATGAAAACTGTTTACTCGCCTTTGGCCATCATGAAAGCACATTTGCATTTGCTTTTATCATAAAATAGCACTCTTGTTTTATTCCAACGCTGATGATGTCGGCACCGTTGCAAACGAGCGTGTCTGTGACGTAGTGTCAGTGGTGGACGATTTGCCAGACGTTGAGAACGGAGACCAACAGAACGCAATCTGCTTCGTATGGTGGCCTGGCTAATGCGGACATTATTGGCGTTAGAGTGTTCACAAGGTACCTATCCTGCCTCTATGTTGTGACCCTCGGACGACCTGGTCTTTAAGCATAGGCAGCTGTTCAACTATCCTGGTACCGCTACCACAGCCTCGCAAAACCTCTCTAAGTGACGTTAAGACGCACAGCCAACTGACGTTGACTATTGTCGCATGCCAATAGCACTACGTTGACTTGCAACACTCAAAAATCGACGCAATGTTTGACGTGTTTCCTTTTATTCGCTACTATTTATAACCATGTGTCCATATCGTGATTTCCACGAGCAGCAACTGACAAATAGTTGTGTTCGGGCGATACGATTTGTGACCATGAACACAATGTTTAAATTTGTGAAAATTTGCTCAGCGTTTACCTGCTACTGAATTAATTAGCATGGTTCAAATATTGTTTTGAATATTACAGCCACAATGATTCACATCAATATGGACTGTATCAAATGGGGCTTTGCTTATTATAAGTTTTAGATGTGAATAGGAGACCTTCAGTTCTATCGTTCATAATTATATGGGTGACCCATCAATAGTTGTAGCCGCCGTGATATTGGTGGAATATTTCTAAACACGGCGTAAAACCATACTCACTCTCTCAGTAGTTGTTGTAGATAACAAAATAGTCTCTCATAACTCTATGATTATATATACTAATTACTCATCCATGAAGAGATCACCCGTTTCATAACATTACACCTTTATTAAACAGTGTTTAATAACACTATTTTTACATTGTCTGGTCATTCGCATCGAGACGTCGGTAGCACTGTGCAACTGTACTCTGAAACGCCTATTCTACATCTTGACGGATAATCTTCCCACTGTAGACACTGCTATATTTCAATCAAAACACCAGCAATGCATAGACACACTGCGCATGAGCATCAAAACTTTATTTTTCTGGAAGTCCGTAAGTTTTGGCAGAGTATATGGACTCTCACTTTATATTATTGTAGTGTCGTGGTATTATTAAGTTCAGAACATCACGAATAAACAATACATTATGTTGAAAGATCATCTCTGTCTATTTACGACCTTGTGCTTTCATTAAATGGGAACCAAGTGGACTCCGATGAAATCACATAGACAAAATGACAAAATGACTTGATGAGTCTTGCGGACCCCCCTTACCTAAGCTGGACCGAGTTGATGCTATATTTTCCGATGAATGCATGTATTTCTAACTTAGTAATGTTTGTGTGTATAATTGTTATTATGAATTTTGAAATCGACATCTTAAAGTTCCTATAATCGGTCTTGGAGAACGCTGCGTTCTTTATTACCAGTTTGCACCTTCGGTGATCAGTCTGTGGTCGCGTCATAAGCTCCAAATGTTGTATTCATACACCACCCTTGTATCAACAAGGTCTTTTTTCAACGCTGAATTTAGATCATGTCCAAAGGTGAAGTGAATACTATATATACTACTAAAAATTTGATAAGGATCGTAGATATTTTTCTTAATAAAAAAACAAAATAACTGCATAACTGGCAATATTGTGTTCAAGTGAAATCAAAAACGTCTCCAACACACGTGCACGTGCATTTCATGCCATGGGAAATGCGTTTCACATCACAGTTCATGCTTTTGCTACCATTGCACGATTTCCAATCAGGCAACGGTGTCTGATTCATTCTGAAACTGTAAACTCAATTGAGTGTTTACACTACGTTTATTTACGCAATGCCCCCTCAACGTGTAAGGCGTCGCCTGACGACAGAACAACTGGGCAGATGTATTGGAATGCTTGATGCTGGCTATTCACAACGTGACGTTGACAATGCACTAAACGTCAGCCAGAGCGTTGTAAGCAGGGCCTGGCCCCGACAGCAAAATTTTGGTACAGCAGCACACCGACATGGCGGTGGTCGTCAGAGGTCGACAACCCAATGCCAAGATCATTTTGTGGCTCTTCAGGCACGACGTCATCCCTTCTGGACAGCAACCAGCCTACGTAACGACCTCCTGAACGCCTCGGGGGTGAATGTGTCCACTCAGACGATACGGAATCGTCTTCACAATGTAGGTCTCTACTCGAGAAGGGCATGTGTCCGAATCCCCCTGACTGTTCGACACCGGCGGGAGCGATTGGAATGGGCTGAAGATCATGTCACTTGGACACGGAAGGATTGGGTTCCAGTTCTGTTCACCAATGAGTCCAGGTATTGTTTGGACTTTACAGACAGGAGGCAGCGTGTGTGGCGACGACAACATGAACGTTTCCATGATGCCAACATCAGTGAACATGACCGTTATGGTGGTGGTTCCATCATGGTCTGGGGTGGAATCAACAGAGATGGAAGGACAGATCTTCATGTCCTGGAGAGAGGAACAATGACGGGGGTGAGGTACCGGGATGAGATCCTCGATGTGTACGTCAGACCCTACGCTGGTGCTGTTGGCCCTGAGTTCATCCTGATGGATGATAACGCCCGTCCTCATCGCGCCAGGGTGGTTGAGCAGTACCTTGAGCAGGAGACAATTGTCCGCATGGATTGGCCAGCGCGCTCGCCGGACTTGAACCCGATTGAGCATGTCTGGAACATGCTGCAGGTTGCCCTTTCACGCCGTAGAGCACAACCCACGACTTTGGCAGAGCTCGGACATGCCCTCGTGGAAGAGTGGAACAACCTTCCCATTGGGAACATCCGGGTGCTTATTGACAGCATATCTCGACGTTGTCAGGCCGTCATTGATGCAAGGGGAGGTCATACTCGATATTGACACTTCATCGACTAAGTGTAATGATGGACTATCCCTCATAACTGTGTAATTCTTTCTCTTGTTTGCTGTTAACTTTTTTTAATGAAATGCCTTTTGGTGATTGCAGATTTCAAACATTCCATATTGATACAAGTTCATGCCGTTCATGAATTTTCATTCATAACATGATTAAACACGTTTCTGAGTCAGAGTCATGTCTTTTGTTATGTTTGTGGTAACTTACACACATATCACCTAGTGATCCTTATCAAATTTTGAGTAGTATATATACTGCACTCTTTCCAGACACGAATCTAAGCACCGATCCATTTAGTCACCTCTTACACAAGTATACTTGCATGTTGCAAAATCTATTTTGACCCCGAATCCCACAGAGGGTCATTCTAGTTGTTGGTATACATGATATGAAGGTCATTGGGTCACTGTTGGTGGAATAGTTTGGGTACTTTAATGTTAATGTCTGAGGTTGGCGTAAGGTATCAATGACCAAGACATGTCTCCAGCAAAGACACTTTAATATGTCTGACATGCACAACTAACAATCTAGTCAAGTCAACCTGCATGAGGCAACACTGTGGGTTAATGTTCACGGTTGATCAGTGGCGTTGAGTGTTTTTTTCCGATGATTCGTTCTTTCCAGTGGCCGGGATCCCATTTGAAGAAAACACAGGAGTCAAATAATCATGAGCCTATTCTATTGCAAGGATATTATTGGAAATTTGAACTAAACGCCAAATAGAGTCTGTTTGGGCGGATAATTGAGCCTGCTTATTCTCTTGCATTGACGTTTTGTATTTACTGGTTCGATGATTCTGCTGGTTGAAAGAAGCTCCCGTGTTCCAACATTAGCTTAGTAGCATTTATCTGTGATGAGCCTATTACAACAGAATTGAATGGGCCGAGACATTAAAACACCACACACATACACACACACGAACACACACGAACACACACACACACACACACACACACACACACACACACACACACACACACACACACACACACACACACACACACAATATATTTCTGGCCAAATAATCACAAACAACTGTGGGGGGTGAGGCTGGTGACGTTTATTGTATTATAGGTACGAATGTACGCACTTAATTCAGCCTGAAACAATGAAAGTACAACATAAGCAAATGTAACATAGAAATAAATATATACCATCCGTTATGGTTACTCTTTTAATTTCTAAAAGATAGATATCACTTCCATTAAATGAATAGCATTTACTTTACATTACACAATACATCAGACGTATCCGTACAATACATCCATACACAGATACAAAGTATATTAATATGATATAGAGTGATAACGAACATTACATACCAGATAGGTGATACCTGAACTGGTAATACCGTAACAATGATTGTACGGTGAACGTTGCCACTGAAAAATCTGCATAATAGAGAAATACAAATTCAGAATACTATATACAAGTGATATCCTATGGTAAAATAGTGTATAAAATATATAGTACAACAGCCACTCATTTCAGACATACAACACTCATACACGTACCAACAGACATCAAGCATACAGACATAAATTTACCTTCCATTACTGTCCAGAGGGGTCTATATTACTTAGTTTATATATATATAAATATATATATATATATATATATATATATATATATATATATATATATATATATATATATTTAGGTTTCGTGTTTAATAATGTTTTATACAAATAATAATTACTCACTGAACTGTGAGTTCATCAAGAACTATAAATATATACAAGATGCATTATGTTTCTAATAAATCAAATTAAGAATGCATTCTACAATATGTATTATTTCTAATTGCAATAATTAGAAAACATCCATATATAAGACATCATAAAATAAATAACCAACTAACCTCAAATATGAATAAATCCTTTCACAAATCCAAATCCTCACATGATAAGAAATGCATGCGGCAATAAATCTCGATGAGTATATGGTGTTTCCTTGTGAGGTGACAGTAGCAAATGATTTTGTAAAATTCAACAAACATTGTTGTAGCTATGGCCAGCTTGGCCTATCAACAAGACAATAGACTGGGCCGGGACGCGCTGGGGCAAAGAGTGCTGTAAGTCAAAAGCATGCAGTGTGACAATTAGTGGAAGTTAGACTGAGAGTAAGCTTACTTAATGTTACAGAGCTATGGAATGAATGTTTAAGGTATAAAATACTAAAGTATAAAACAAAACTAATATTATAACTAATAATATATTCTTATACTATTATATCGTAATAAACTAATCATTTAAAATGGTAACAAGGCCATATAACCTTACTACTTACTAATAAATCTTAATTAAAAGTTATGTACATAATTGAGGCTGCCACACTAACAGGTGCGTTTGTTAGGGCAGGACATGCTTACCTCTTTCGCAAACTCCTGGTGTCATCACCTTTACGTCAAATGGAATCTGTTTCAGCCGAGTTATTGCCGAGGGAAGAAGCTTGCATGTGTTCTTCATAGTGACCAACAATATGGTCGCAGTTGAAATAAGTGGAAATAATTTAACCAGTCTGAGCAATGGCACATTTCAAAAGTTCCCGAATTTTACTTATTTAAATCTTAATTCAAACTCACTCTCACAAATCGAGTCTGATGTGTTCAGAGGCCTGTTAAATCTGATGGTGTTGTTACTTGCCCAAAACAGACTCGATAACTCCTTCCCTGATGACATTTTCCGTGACCTTAAGAACTTGCAGAGAGAGTGAAGGGTTCTAAAATACAAGATCCATGTACTTAATTATTTGTGGCAGACAATTTCATTTTTTTCAACACGCTGACATATAGAGCTTGTTTCAAGAATTTTCGGGAAAATTCGTTTTACTTACCCACCCTTTCACGAGGAGCGTCGGTCCCTTAGGTGTTATCATAATATTTCTATGGCATAAGACATTAAGTTTTGTGATGATCATGCGTTCTTCTGTTTCAGACATAATGCTGAAGGCACTTCTTGTTTTACTGACAGTGAAACTGTGTGAAGGAAATGAAGAGTCGTGTGGCTTGTATTTTGACAAACAGTATGGAGGCTTCTTTGCTGACTGTACGGGGAGAAAACTCCAACAGGTTCCAAACTACCTTCCGGGAAACATAACAGCCCTGGATATCAGTGGGAATGATCTGACAATAGTCCAAAATAACTCATTTTACAAATTTAACAAGCTCATTTATCTGAACATGAACATGAACCATTTGTCAAAGTTTGAGCCACGGGCATTTAGTGGCTTGTTCAATCTTACCACTCTCCTTCTTGCCCGAAACAAATTAAAAGACCACAAAATGTCTTTCCCAGATGAACTTTTCCATGACCTTGTGAGTTTACACACTCTAAATCTTGAACAGAATGAAATGTCCTCATATCCAGATTGGGTGCTTCTTCCTCTCGTCAACCTCCACAGTCTGTACATTGACTCAGTTCCTGCTCCTTTGTTTGGTCCAGGATTCTCCAAACTAGCAAATCTGAAATTGTTACAGATGGATTCACGGTTTCTGTATGGAGGAACATGTTCAACCACACAACTCGCAAATGAAACATTTCAGAGTTTAAATGAAACCAAACTTGAAGTTTTGATTTTAAACTTTTGCTCAGATTTATCACGCTGCGAGTCTGGCGTTTTAGAGCCACTAATATTACTAAAACATTTGGAACTTACCCATAATCAAATAGGAATTCACAATGCTTTACATCTGCTCCATCCCTTCGTAAAGCAGAATATGAAAAGAATTTGGTTCAATGGTACATACAAGTTCAAAATGCAAGATGAAAAAGACATTGTCGATAGAGTCCTAACTAAACAAAGTATGCGTTATTTGACCCAAATATGTGTCACTGAAGTATCTTTGAGAAACAACCAGTTATATGTGATTGAATTTCCATCTATATACCAAGATCCTTTTATAGGATGTTTGAAAAAGATTGATTTGTCTGACAACTATTTTATTGGGGATGTAGGTATAATGTTTTTCTTGTTCAGATTTTCTGAACTTGAATATTTGGATTTCAGCTTTCAAAGACGGTATAATGACTTTCCAAGTTCTGTAACATTAAATGGAAACTCTTCTATAGCAGTCACGTTGCCCAAAAGCCTTATATACTTCGGTTTTTCTGGTTACATGGTAGTTGCCAATGGTGTCCAAGAAATCATTTTTCAAAACACACACAAACTTGAAACTGTAATGCTTGCTTCTAACTTGTTGTTTGGTTTAATGAAAGTGAGGGGTTTGGACAATGTCAGCAATGTTGATTTATCAGGAAATAAGTTTGACAATGTGTTTGATTTTCACTCATTTGCAAACGCAAAGCGGTTATCTTTACGAAATTGCAAATTACATTTGGCCCTTGAACCCTTCAGTGCACACAGCATATTCAGTTCTATGAAATCTGTGGAATATTTGGATGTCTCAATGAATCGGCTCCGATTTATACAACTACTTCCACTTTCAGATACAATCGTTCATCTAAATCTATCGCATAATGAGTTTGATACCATTCCCATTGAAACACTTTATTATCCACGCCTTATCCATATCGATTTGTCATTCAACCTCATTGGATATCTGGATAAAGATACCAGATCGAAACTCGACTTGTCAGCTGAAAAGAACAACCTCAAACTTATTGTACAAGGAAACACCTTTTCGTGTAGCTGTGAAAATCTAGACTTCATTATTTGGTTGATGGATACACCAGTGATTTATGAGTCTGACAGGAACTTCGCTTGCCTTCTGAATAATGGCACCATGACGGGAACCGTTGATGTGGCCCACAATTATAAAAGTCTAAATCGCTACTGTACAGGCAAATTGACCCTCAGTCTCTCAGTCACATTTATGGTGGTAATATTTACTACCATTTCTGCATCATACATGGTCTCCAAGAATCCAATACGATATCGTAATGCTTTGATGAGAATATTTGGATTAGGAATCAAATATTTAACACCCAAAGATTTTGCTTTCACCTTCTATATCGGATATTGTGACGCTGACATCCCTTTTGTCTATAGGAAACTGCGACCAGCATTGGAACTGTGTAATTCCCCCGTGCGTCTCTTCCTGAAGGATCGGGATGTTCTTCCGGGGGTTGTTATCGCCGACGGTATTATTTGCGGTATCACTAACAGTTGGAAGTCTGTCCTGGTGATTTCAGATGACTTTCTTGAAGATCTTTCTCAGTGGTCACAGTTTACTCTTGATGCAGCCCTGTACTCCTTATCGGATCTGATTCCTAGCCGGATTATTGTGCTACTTGTGGGCGCCGTGCAGGTTGAGGATCTCCCCGAGAGTCTGCTGAATGTGGTGGAAGAGGAGTGCATACTACGTGTTGAGGATTACCAGGATGGGGATGAGACTTTGTGGAAGGATCTGAGAAAAACTGCCGGTGTTTGATAAGGTCAAACGTCTTCATTGCAGCAACTCAATGGATGGTAGGGAAAGGTCTCAATTGGCCGGGGACAAGCTGCCCTATTGTAATATCCTGGTGGTTGCCATTCTGTGTGCACATTTTCATATTTTTGAAATGTCAGATGATTTGGCATCAGTGACAAATCTCTCAGATTTGCCAAATGTTTTGTGATCTAAATCTTAAACAATGTTTGACATCGTGCATTTATTGTAAATTGATTGTTAAGAAAAATGGTCTGCATAAATATTAAGTGTCATCAATACACATACTCGTATAACTTACGTCTGAAATTATACATTTTTCTCATCCTTTGATTTCTATCTTTTCCAATATGTTTTGTTTCTTTTCAAATTAATTAATTCTTTTCATCAGAACTGCATCCAAACTGGGCCATGATTTATGTGTATTTCTGTAAGGTAGGATTCAGTTCAAATATAAAAAGTACTTATACTGAAAATAAGAGTGGCATTTCCTTGAAACCATTAATGATGCCAACCTTTGTAAATACATATCTGTTACTTGTAGTACTGTCGATATGTTCGACTTTGATAATCGTTGATTTTCACAAACATATCCATAACCATGATATAATCTGTGTATTTGGCTTTTATCATCTATTTGTCTGGCTTATATCATCTGTTTATTCTGCTTTCATCGTCTGTTTATTTGGCTTTCGTCATCTGTGTATCTGGCTTTCATCATATGTTCATCAGGCTTACCTTCAATTATGTATCTGACTTTTATTTAATACGAGAAATGTTTTACAAATGGTTATAGTTCTTTAGGCGTCTATGTTCCCAGTAAATTACTTAATCTGTAAAAGAATGTGTTATATATATATTAAACATTATGTAAATTATATAAACATATATTTTTTTATTTGAAGTTTACACGATATACGGCTTTTCCATTGGACGAGAGGTCCGTCACATGACCGCGAAATTGACGTTCATAAGTGTATGAACGACACAATTTGATGTTCATACGTTTTTCAAGAGACCGTGTTGAAATGACGTAAACACGGACGGACTACTTCCACATTCCTGGGGAAACCCCTGGGAGTTCCCCCGCACGAAAACATACAGAAGTGTTGTTTCTCATTATTTAGACCCTTTAATCTTGAACTTAGCGATTAAGCATACATTTGGATAAGTCAGAGAGTTTGATGCATGTCCGTCCAAGGATACCGTCGCTACTACCCATCTTAGAGAACAAAACGAAGAAAAGCACATTCAAACTACCGTAATAGAACTACGGTAGTAGAACTTCGGAAATCGATCCCGTCACGTTCATCGTGTCGGTCATTTTGACATCTTGGCCTTGATGTAAATATATTACGACGCGCTGTCAGTGTGACTGACTTACTGAGGTAGTTCTTAATAGACCTTTCCCTTCTAATGAGGATATTATTTGTGTACATTTGTTTTCAGCAACTACAAAAAGTGTTCTGTTGAGCATGTTGATCATTCATAAGCTCATGTCACCTCTCGGCTGTCAGTGTAGACATGAAGTCACACATACCAAATATATGTGTATAGATCGCTTTGTTTGAGTTCATGAACCTTCATAGAGTAAGGGCCAAATTGTATGAACGTCGGAGCTTGCGCAAGTCAATTCTTAATCCCCTGGATGGCGCAGGGACATATATGTCCCTCCTCTGTAACCCTCACTTTGAAGTCGAATAAAATTAGAAATACATCACCCACACAAATACACTATATCATCCACTGGCATTTTAGACCAAGCAAAAGTACTGTAAATGACCTCTGAAAATTAGGTACATCGTAAGTGATGCCATTTTTTACACATTGCTAAATCACCACTCACGACGTTGTTTACAGCATGTTTTGAAATCTAAATTTCGGATATTAACTCGGAGAAATGAATTTCAAAAATAGCATATTAGCATAAACTTAGCTGCGATAGATAGATCCTTGAATTCCTCATACATTTTCGAACGCTGTGCTCGAAAAACTGCACTTTTTTATATGTAAACAAAGCAAAATTCAGATTTTACACACTGTAGCATTTTCTCCTATTTTGAGCCATCCATTCGTCTATTCGTTCATGATATTGGCTCAACATTTTCAGAATATGCATGGACATTTAAGAGAATCGTAGGAAGAATTAGGGAATTTAGAATAGAAACATTGCAATGATTTGATATTTTCAACAGAAATTGTCAAAGTTACCGTCCTGTGTGACGCCATGACTGACGCAAAATCACGCACAACGACAACGGTATTTATCGGAATTTCTGACTATTTCTGTCAGATGAGAATGAGAGTGCACACGATCATTGTATCATGCTGTTTACAGTTTCAGTTATGATGTAGATTTTGCATATCTTTTATACATTTTCTTCACATAAATAATTTCACTTTGGATATTTGTCAATGTTCAAAATGATATCATACGTAAATATAGGCCACAGCATGTATGAACGAACCTTTGATGATATCCTGTTTGTTTGAACATTGTTTACATAAGAATTGATAGGTTTATAGTGTCGAATACGATATTTCTTTCCTTTGGTTTGTTATATTGTTTCGTCTGGACAAGTGTTACAAGATGAAGTGTTAATATAACTGCGGCATGTACGTATTTCTTGTCAATATTTATATAACCAATGTCAATGAATAGCCGTTTCATTTTATTGAACTAAAAGTGAATACATTACTTTAACAAAATGGATAATATTTTTCGTTAAAATATATGCACACATTTCTGAATAGAATTGTTTTTTTTTATGTCGTTTGATATACAGAGCAGTGATGTCTAACAATTCGCCAGGTGCGCGTTTGTCACTTAAGGATTGACTGTGTATTTTTTTCGGTTCATTGAGGTATGAATCGAAAAACCGATGTGCAAACTGTATGAATCCGCGTACAGTCAATGCTTATAATTAAATTCGACAACATAAAACATGTTTTATCTACAATAGTTTAACCCAAAACAGTTGCATATATCAAAACAGACAAAAATGACATTGATAAACATTCCAGGTGTAGGAATACATACAATGGCGTGACATGAATCAGGTGATCGTTTAATTTATGCACATAACTTTACACGCCTACACAGTCAGTAGCCAATCAACGGAGGGTGGGATTAAAACAATGTTCATTGGACCTGCCAATTAAGGCAAGAGGCGAAAAGAACTGCAACAGTCAGACTGTAACGAACCGGAAGAAATATGTCCAAGAGAAGGCGGCTATTTCAAATAACATGGTCATTTACTGCGTGATTCAAACATTCCTTCCCTGATTACGGTAAAACACAGTTGGAGAAATGCTAGTTAGCAATGAAACCCGAAGACATGAAAGTTGAACCGAGGCGAGCGGGAAAAAAACAGGCGAGCGAGCCTGCACGTTTGCTGTTTCATTCATTCTCGGCCTTCGGTTTCAAAGGGTAGTTTGGACAATGAATATGCATGAAAGTCTCTAAATGTCCTGTGCATGACGATACACGTGAGCAGAAAGGGAATTCCCTCGACTGTCATATTGGGATTCCCCGACATTCCGCAGTAATAAAAGTAGTGCGCCGCGGTGGGCGTGGCTTAATTTTTACATTCATTGGGAAATGAATGCAATAACACGTGACCACTTCACCTAATCAGAATGCAGGAATTTCCATGAACACAACGAAAATTTGATTATAAACAATTAACGAATTATTCCTCTCGTGTTGCATTATAAAATCAATGGGTTCATTCTTTTTTCAATATTGTGATCACAGGATATTAAACTGTTTACTTTATTTCCTCAGGAATTGTAAAAAGTATAAAAAATAAAACCCATGCCAGGTACCCCGTTGGTTCAACCTTATACGATTATCCTGATAATTTTATGACGAAAAAGCGTCAAATTCCGTTTTACACATTGAGATTTTCCATACCATGAAAGAAAATTAGGGGAGATATATATTAATCAAAATACCAGTGTCTTCGTTCTCCAAAGACATAAAACCAGCCATGACGTCAAAAAGAATGGTGATATATTTTGGGTATTTCATTACATTTGATGATAAGACTAGTGCTCCATTAATAATGGTGCAACATTGGTCAAATTACACGTACACAATCAGGAGAATGTTGGAATCTAAGGACTTAGTTATAGATAAGATAGGGCCATCCATTTCTCTATTACCTCTTTTCTATGAAGTACCATTTCATAATTTCTTATGGTTTTTTTTATAACTAAACATACACTGTTTCAATATCGATATTTGTGTTGGATTAGTTTGGTTCCTCGTGAGCACAACACCACGAAAATATATTGTCCTTACCCACAGCCAATTCTCACCAAGTGACCTGAGTTACAATAAACTTGTGCTAAGCATAGCGGAGTTATACCCCTTTTTCTTTGTACGCGTGTAACCTCTCTGTCGCCGTTTGACGTCATAGAGAAAAATCAGTTTTCATCATTTACGGCATGCTATTTTCGGCATTGAATGTTTGCGTTATACATACGCATATAACTCCATTTGATATGTAGTTATGTCGTTCAGATATTAGGCAGTATTTTGTTCGCACAGTTTCCGTAAAGCTTCTAAATATAAAAAAAATCGTCGCACAGTACTTTTATCAGTGAACGATAAAAAGCGGAGAAATTTACTGTTTTCAATGCAGAATAAATTCTCGGACAACACTTAGAAGTGTTTTTTTTAAACCGTTTTAATATTTGCAGTTAAATTTACACCATCAAATAGGACAACCTTCACTTTTCCGATCTTAGGAAAATGTGCGTCAGAAAAAAACTCGGCATCCAGATGGGTTTAAATATATTGAGCTGTATAATTTACTCAACCGGTTTCACGAATGTGGTACAGTTATACCGAAATTGAACATTATGACGTCACAATAAGATGCATAACAATGTGTGGGACAGGTGTACGACACATACAGAAATACAGACATAAGTATTGTAGTGGCAGTAAAATGTGCAATAATTGTATGAAATAATTGAGGCCATTTAGTCTTGGTTTGAACGTATTCATAAAATAACTTTCTTTCATCTTTCTCAGTGCATTTCTAAAACGGGAATAATCTTTGGTGCTTTATTCCTTGCACATTGATCAATATGTTGACTGAGTGGGATACACCGTGAAGAGGGGTCTCTTATTTGTTGTTGGTTGACTCTCACTCTCGCTCTTAGGGTGTTCCCTGTCTGTTCAATGTATTTGGCGTTGCATCCAGCACACTGTATGACATAAATCAAGCTTTTCGTCTCTTACAACAAGGTATTTGGGACTTATATTCTTAACTGGAAACCCCACAAGCAAAAACTGCTATGTAATATGAAACATATTTAACCTTCTGAATTATAGGTAATATATGTAAATATACTAAAGTGAATTAAAGGACTGATTATACCTTAATGAGCCATTAATCCGGTCGATTTCACTAGACACATAACAATCCAGATTGACGGGGTTTCATCTCTTTGACAATATATTTGACACAATTTTGCGAAGGCACGATACATCATAACATTATCAACATACCAAGGCACCATTAAGGATAATGTTATGATGTATCGTGCCCTCGCAAAATTGTGTCGAAATTTATATCTCCAAAGTTGCCAAAACTTATAAAATGCCTTAGACACTGATTTTCAGTATATTAGACTGTTCTTTTGATAATGAAAGCAATTATCTCTCTAGTTTATCCAGATTCCCGATGGTTAATTCTGACTTGATCGCCGAATGACGATGGCGACGCCATGTTTGTTAATAAACAGTGAAAGTAGTCCCTGCTTGACCTTTGATATTTGCATCTCTATCCGCATATGACCCCAACGAATATCGTTTTTATCCGTTGGCTTTATCCTGCCGAGAAACCTACCCATTATATGATAAAGATAAATATTTCTTTAATCGTCAATTATTGAAACTCAAAAAGACAACTTGCGTAAGAGAACATGAAAAGAATTATTTCGACAACTGACTTCCATACAATCCATGCTAGTACTCTACACGTTCATATGCGCTATGCGTGTTAAGGCACAGGTGTGATAATTCAACACTTAACATATTTAACATAATGGTTGTTGTCAGAAATATATAAATCTTCAGCGCCAAAGAATAACCAGTCTCCATTTATCTGGGGTAAAAGGCAAAATAGAGGAGGAAATTAAATAAATGGATCACTTAAAAGCAGTGAGAGTGTTCGCGACAAGGCATGCCTCATCGGGAGCGCCACCCATTGCATAAAAATTAAGTGTTTGATGCCTGACGCCGCACAACAAACCAGTGATATCGAGACACGATAGCGCAGGGAGATCCTCAACCTGCACGGCGCCCACAAGTAACAAAATACCCAGCTAACACATTACGTCTTCACAACGTTGTGGGAAGGTTGTAGACGGCTAAAGTTGTGATATAACGTTGTCACAACGTTATTGTTACGTCTCTGTGTAACGTTATTTCACAACGTAATACGAACGTTGCATATTTACGTTGTGAAAACGTTGTGTATGTGATATCACACAACGTTTTAGTAACTACGTTTCTGGAACGTTGTTATCGTCATACATTTTGGTTCGCGATAGTCAAAGGAATAGGAATCTTTCATCAAAATCAACTTGATTTTATCAGAAAAACAAATCATTACTATTCTGTATATTCGGCATTAGGATTTTCATCCCTTGCATATAATAAAACTACCTGAACGCAAATGCCCCTCTCCATAACGGCGTTTTACGTTACTGTGAAAAATATTGATCTTATTACATAGGAAACCCTATGTACAAACCTTCCAAGATAGCATTCAGACGTTGGCAATTTTCAAGGGGCTCTACTCTTTATTGAAAGCTTCTCATAGAGGGCGCTGTGTTCTTGCTCCTCACTTCGAGCAGACGACGCGATACAAGCGCAAGCTCGGTCATCGGAGAACTGTTTTCCTCGAATACTAGACTACATGACTACCTAAACATATAAAATATATAACTGTGGTATTTGTAAATGAATACTGATTGTTTCTATTCTCGTGTATGGTTGAAAATGAAAATCAAACTCAAGTGAAAAGGTCAACATCGTTTTCGCTTGTGGCAATTTTACGGTGAAAAATATCAACCAATCTGAACAATTCAGAACGAGGCTTTCTAAAACCCCGATTCCCTGAACTGTGTACATGATAAATATACATAATAGTATGCAGACTCCTACTGATCGATGCACGGAGCTTTTCACTGTTGTCGGCAACATCGCGAGTTCAGTTTTCGAGCACCAAACAGTGGCCGTGGGATTGTGTTTGTTGTTATTTAAGAGGTATTGATGATGACATAGCCGCTTATTTATGTGTGTATATTAAGGAATTATCTATTTATCTGAGACATTGCATTCTATTCATTTTCCCAACGTTACTATCTTTGTAAATGTTAGAACATATATACATATCCTGGCATATTAATATAGAACATAAAAATATTAATTAGGATAAATACCCCAAAGTGTTAACATTTGTATCACCTATTGGTAGGTCAATTCGTAATTCATATTCAACTTTCATGCTTCATGGGAACTATTTAACTTATTTGGCAATATATATTTTTCATTTATTTATATATTTTTCACATCAGGTTTTAGAAACTTACAGACAGTGGTAATTGTGTGTCACTGATATAGACGGTGTTGATTGTGTTTCATTGATACAGGCAGTGTTGATTGTGTGTCTCATAAAAAGGCAGTGTTGATTGTGTGTCTCTAATACAGGCAGTGTTGATTGTGTGTCGCTGATACAGGCAGTGTTGATTGTGTGTCGCTGATACAGAGTTCAGTGTGTGTCGCTGATACAGGCAGTGTTGAGTGTGTGTCTCTAATACAGGCAGTGTTGATTGTGTGTCACTGATACAGACAGTGTTGATTGTGTGTCACTGATACAGACAGCGTAGAGTGTGTGTCTCTTATACAGGCAGTGTTGATTGTGTGTCTCTAATACAGGCAGTGTTGATTGTGTGTCACTGATACAGACAGTATTAATTGTGTGTCACTGAAACGGACAACATTGAGTGTGTGTCATTGATACAGGCAGTGCGGATTGTGTGTCACTGATACAGACAGCGTTGAGTGTGTGTCTCTAATACAGGCAGTGTTGATTGTGTGTCACTGATACAGGCAGTGTTGATTGTGTGTCTCTGAAACAGACAGCGTTGATTGTATGTCATTGATACAGACAGTGTTGATTGTGTGTCACTGATACAGAGTTCATTGTGTGTCACTGGTACAGGCAGTGTTGATTGTGTGTCACTGATACAGACAGTGTTGATTTTGTGTCACTGATACAGACAGTGTTGATTGTGTGTCTTTGATACAGACAGTGTTGAGTGTGTGTCATTGATACAGGCAGTGTTGATCGTGTGTCACTGATACAGACAGTGTTGATTGTGTGTCTTTGATACAGACAGTGTTGAGTGTGTGTCTCAGATACAATGTTGATCGTGTGTTGCTGATACAGGCAGTGTTGATTGTGTATCACTGATACAGAGTTCAGTGTGTGTCACTGATACTGGCAGTGTTGAATGTGTGTCACTAATACAGACAGTGTTGATTGTGTGTCATTGATACAGGCAGTGTTGATTGTGTGTCGCTGATACAGGCAGTGTTGATCGTGTGTCACTGATACAGAGTTCAGTATGAGTCACTGATACAGGCAGTGTTGATCGTGTGTCACTAATACAGGCAGTGTTGGTTTTGTGTCACTGATACGGACAGTGTTGATTGTGTGTCGCTGATACAGGCAGTGTTGATCGTGTGTCACTGAAACAGACAGTGTTGAGTGTGTGTCACTGATACAGACAGTGTTGATTGTGTGTCACTGATACAGTCAGTGTTGATTGTGTGTCATTGATACAGACAGTGTTAATTGTGTGTCACTGATACAGGCAGTGTTGATTGTGTGTCGCTGATACAGACATCGTTGATTGTGTGTCACTGATACAGACAGTGTTGAGTGTGTGTCACTGATACAGACAGTGTTGATCGTGTGTCACTGAAACAGACAGTGTTAAGTGTGTGTCACTGATACAGACAGTGTTGATTGTGTGTCATTTCTACAGTCAGTGTTGATTGTGTGTCACTGACAGAGAGTGTTGATTGTGTGTCTTTGATACAGACAGTGTTGATTGTGTGTCATTGATACAGACAGTGTTGAGTGTGTGTCTCTGATACAATGTTGATCGTGTGTTACTGATACAGGCAGTGCTGATTGTGTGTCGCTGATACGGACAGTGTTGATTGTGTGTCACTGATACAGACAGTGTTTATTGTGTGCCATTGATACAGGCAGTGTTGATCGTGTGTCACTGAAACAAACAGTGTTAAGTGTGTGTCTCTGATACAATGTTGATCGTGTGTTACTGATACAGACAGTATTGATTGTGTGTCTTTGATACAGACAGTGTTGAGTGAGTGTCTCAGATACAATGTTGATCGTGTGTTGCTGATACAGGCAGTGTTGATTGTGTATCACTGATACAGAGTTCAGTGTGTGTCACTGATACTGGCAGTGTTGAATGTGTGTCACTAATACAGACAGTGTTGATTGTGTGTCATTGATACAGGCAGTGTTGATTGTGTGTCGCTGATACAGGCAGTGTTGATCGTGTGTCACTGAAACAGACAGTGTTGAGTGTGTGTCACTGATACAGAGTTCAGTATGAGTCACTGATACAGGCAGTGTTGATCGTGTGTCACTAATACAGGCAGTGTTGGTTTTGTGTCACTGATACGGGTAGTGTTGATTGTGTGTCGCTGATACAGGCAGTGTTGATCGTGTGTCACTGAAACAGACAGTGTTGAGTGTGTGTCACTGATACAGTCAGTGTTGATTGTGTGTCATTGATACAGACAGTGTTAATTGTGTGTCACTGATACAGGCAGTGTTGATTGTGTGTCGCTGATACAGACATCGTTGATTGTGTGTCACTGATACAGGCTGTGTTGATTGTGTGTCGCTGATACAGACAGTGTTGATCGTGTGTCACTGATACAGACAGTGTTGAGTGTGTGTCACTGATACAGACAGTGTTGATCGTGTGTCACTGAAACAGACAGTGTTAAGTGTGTGTCACTGATACAGACAGTGTTGATTGTGTGTCATTTCTACAGTCAGTGTTGATTGTGTGTCACTGACAGAGAGTGTTGATTGTGTGTCTTTGATACAGACAGTGTTGATTGTGTGTCATTGATACAGACAGTGTTGAGTGTGTGTCTCTGATACAATGTTGATCGTGTGTTACTGATACAGGCAGTGCTGATTGTGTGTCGCTGATACGGACAGTGTTGATTGTGTGTCACTGATACAGACAGTGTTTATTGTGTGCCATTGATACAGGCAGTGTTGATCGTGTGTCACTGAAACAAACAGTGTTAAGTGTGTGTCTCTGATACAATGTTGATCGTGTGTTACTGATACAGGCAGTGTTGATCGTGTGTTACTGATACAGGCAGTGTTGATTTTGTGTCACTGAAGCAGACAGTGTTGAGTGTGTGTCACTGATACAGGCAGTGTTGATCGTGTGTCACTGATACAGGCAGTGTTGATCGTGTGTCACTGAAACAGACAGTGTTGAGTGTGTGTCACTGATACAGACAGTGTTGATTGTGTGTCATTTATACAGTCAGTGTTGATTGTGTGTCACTGATAGAGAGTGTTGATTGTGTGTCTTTGATACAGACAGTGTTGATTGTGTGTCATTGATACAGACAGTGTTGAGTGTGTGTCTCTGATACAATGTTGATCGTGTGTTACTGATACAGGCAGTGCTGATTGTGTGTTGCTGATACGGACAGTGTTGATTGTGTGTCACTGATACAGACAGTGTTTATTGTGTGTCATTGATACAGGCAGTGTTGATCGTGTGTCACTGAAACAAACAGTGTTGAGTGTGTGTCTCTGATACAATGTTGATCGTGTGTTACTGATACAGGCAGTGTTGATCGTGTGTTACTGATACAGGCAGTGTTGATTTTGTGTCACTGATGCAGACAGTGTTGAGTGAGTGTCACTGATACAGGCAGTGTTGATCGTGTGTCACTGATACAGGCAGTGTTGATCGTGTGTCACTGAAACAAACAGTGTTGAGTGTGTGTCTCTGATACAATGTTGATCGTGTGTTACTGATACAGGCAGTGTTGATCGTGTGTTACTGATACAGGCAGTGTTGATTTTGTGTCACTGATGCAGACAGTGTTGAGTGAGTGTCACTGATACAGGCAGTGTTGATCGTGTGTCACTGATACAGGCAGTGTTGACTGTGTGTCACTGATACAGGCAGTGTTGATCGTGTGTCATTGATACAGATAGTTCATCTAAGTGAGACCACTTGGCCACTTGTGTCAACCTTAGACCTTTAGTAGTCAGGATCAAGAGGTCAGGGGTTGTATTCTTGATTGACCCTCATTATAATCCACGACGTCAGCACCATACCTGAGTCACTGCTTTCACTACAGGTGATATGACTTTCCATGTTAAGCTGATTGTAGAAACCAAAATACTTTCAAAGGTGGAATCAACACAACACGTTCACAGATAGAGTATTAATCACACATACATCCCTACCAACTCCCTCACATCCTGAAACACTGTATTAACAAATCAACCATAGATACCAATAGATACACTGATTCAACTCACACAGACAAAACCAAGTGATGTATAGAATAGAAAACTTTATTCAACCATTAGACATCGCAATTCTAAAGTTTTCAAAGAGGAAAACTTCTCATCTAATGATAATTTTCAAGAGTTTTTCTCCCAGCAGTTTCTCTCGGTCATCCAAGAATCCACCAATAGATATACATGCTTGAACACACGATGACCCAAATGTATTTACATGTGTGGTGACATCGTACGACGCCATGATGATCGGTATATAACTTAGATGAGATATCATTTACATTCTGTACATAGACAACAAGGGTCTGACTAGAAATATACGCCTGGATGTTGATTCCATCCATGTAACACTGTGCATTGGTTAGAAATTATGTTGCTATTGACGACACTGCAACGCATTGCATATTGTATGATTTTCCGCAATAAAATATGTTTAAATCAAACGTTTTGCCTTTTTATATTGTGTATCACTGGCAATAAAACGGGTTCGATCATAAGCTGCAACCATACATTCTTATCAGGTGGTATCGAAATCTTACCATAATTAACATATCATGTCATCTACATGTACTATGTTGACTAGCACAGGTCTTTCATGTTTCCATTTGGGGCCGTCAGGTAGCCTAGTGGTTAAGGCGTTCGCTCGTCACGCCGAAGACCCGGGTTCGATTCCCGACATGGGTACAATGTGTGAAGCACATTTCTGGTGTCCCCCGCCATGATATTGCTGGAATATTGCTAAAAGCGGCGTAAAACCATACTCACTCACTCACTCATGTTTCCATTTCGAGAGATAGCAAAGGTGAGATATTTGATAACACTTCTGCGAAGCGCCTCAACCCTGTATTGACCATTCGCTTGCTTGAAGCCCTGTCCGATGTACCAGATGCCCCATACGTTTAATTGCCCAATTCAGATTTTTATTACAAAGAGAAGTAGCCACCAGATTGATATTGTTTGATAATTAAATTGTTAAATAGGTTATACGGAAACAATAGCACCAGTTCGGATAGGTTGCGCTTTCATTTAAATCAGCTCGAATTAAGAGATAAACATACCGTGTGTTCGATGTAGAGCGAGGTTACCTGTAGATTTGGTGCCTGGCCGTCTGCTGGCTTTGCACACCGCAAGGTGCCGCACTGAAATGACGTCGCGGAATCGAAAACGTATACATTGTCTGTCCATTGATGTTCATTACTATATACATTGTATGTGTTATCATTACATTGTTAGTCAGCTTGGTATTCCGAGTGCTGGTGTAAGGACGACCTCGAGCAGGATGTGCCGCTCGTAGGATACGTGATACGAGTGTAGTAACACCCTAGCCATCGGGGCACACTGCCTGACACCTAAAACTAATTGCAACGACAGTAAGTCTATATCATGTAAGTACTGTTCTCGATCTATAGTTGAATCAGATTGATTTAGAATACACTTCCTGTCAGTGTGTACGCCAATCAAATCAAAACACGTTCAGCCCTTTGTGGCAGGTGGCTGGTCTAAGTCACTCACTCATTCAATAAATCATTTTCGAAAATGCCCTGTTGTCTTTAGATGGCTCATTTCGGTACACTTGAAATGTATGTTACACGACAAATAGCAATAAATCCACAAAGGTGTGTTCTCTTGATAATTTGTAGGCATTTGCAACATGTTGGTGGATACTGTTTATACTAATGATTGATACAGTATACAGCTTGAAAGAGACAGCAAAGGAAATCCATTTTATGGTTCTTTATTTTAGACAGATGCTGAATCAGTCTTTTCTAAGGAGGAAGCCAGAAAACTGCGACCACAGCCCATGTCTTAATGGGGCGTTACCGTAGTCGTAGAACTTCTTGACGAAAACGTGGTCACCTTTGTTGACATGAAAGGTAGCGCTCATGGTGGTGCTGTCATTGATGCTTGGAACGGTTACAAATGCTTTCCGAGAACCCTGTGCAACCAGCTCGAAATCGGAATGACCTGCACCAGTTGTTTGTAAAAGTACCCTGAACTGATAGTAACCTGAAAATGTAAATTGTATTTTCCCCTGTATCTAAATTTCAATACACACTGTTGCTAACGCATAACTGATTTTTCCTTTAGCAGTTTATGTGTCACAATCTGCTGAGATATGAGGGAAAGTTGGGTTGATGTGATGTTGTAGGGTCCAAAGCTTAAACGATGTTCCCAGAAACGTCGTTACCACAACACAGTCAACCGATTACCTGACATGCAAAGGATGAACGTAGCTCGTAGAAAGTCACACGTTGGATACATGTCACAGTCACCGAACAAGGTCTGACAAAATACCGGTTATCACCTTTTGGTACTTGGTTTCCCAGGGTGACTATATTCATTGTAATGACATCAACATGGTTACTTGTTGAAAGAACTAATGTTTCTAAAGTATCCAACCACGTTGCATTAATCTAATCACAACAAAAACATTCCAGTAAGACAATATGGCTACCTTCTGCTTTCGTAAACGTGGAAGTATTACTGTCTCCCACTCATAATTTCAGACAAATACATATATATATATATATGTTTGAAACATTTGCCACTATTGGCTTACCGTTATGAAAGACAGATGAAAAGTATATGTACATGGAATTATGGAGGATTTGTTGAATTCCTTAAATTATTGAACAAGGAATGACGTGACTAAATATAATGAAATGTCACATAGCCCTGCGTAAAACTGGACTTAGATAAAAGGCATCTAATCAGAAAATGATGAGTGACCATTGTGTATATGAAAAATCACATTCTTACCTGATACAGGTACAGTGAATACCCCAGATGAAGGGTTATACCCACGACCAATGTTCGCCTCAACGCTGCTAAATGGAATGATGTTGCCAACACCAAAGTGGTAAGATTTCGAGGATGCGGGATTCGAATCCTTTGGCAGTGATGCTTTAAAGTACACCAAACCTGAAACGATATCAGTATATGCGTTTGCGAGTGAGTTGTCAGTAAATGAGTACGGTTTAACAACGCCATTGTCAATATTACATCAATTTCACGGTGGGGACACCCAAAATGGGCTTTTGACATTGTTTCGATGTAAATCAAAGCCGAATCGTCAGCATGGGGAGAGAGTGCTTTTAGCACTAGGTTGTCCAATCGGTCCTTTTTAAAAACTATTCAGCCCGAAATAGGTCCAAATGTAATAAACGTGATGCTGAACTTTCATTTGTACCCTGTTTTACAGAAGTGTGAATGAAGAAAACAATGCATTATTACACGATTCAAAGTGATTCTACAATACCTATTTCTATGATGAAATGGAAAGGTTTTGTCTATTTTTATGTTGTTTAACGCCGCACTTAGCGATGTTCCAGCTATACGTCGGCGGTCTGTAAATGGTAAAACCAGGACCAGACAATCCAGTGATTTATATCATGAGAATTGATCCACGCAATTTTGGATAAGATTACATTTATCAACAAAGTCAGCGAGTCTGACCATGCGATCCCATTAGTCGCCCCTTGAGACAAGGGTGGATTGCTAAAGTCCCATTCTCAACCGAATCTCCATGGGTCTGAAAGGTAAACTTAACTCAGCATTATTCTGTAATCTTGGCTCAGGGTGACAAAAGAAACTATCCACAAGATTTATGACAAGAGAGATGATTTTCCAATAGTCACTGCTTCCTTCATGCCAGGTACATTCAAGCCGCTCCAGCCCTTGGTGTCTGCATTTCACAACGTTTGAGGTACAATCGAGCATGGTCTTTCTTCGGAGATTTCAAAGAACGTCACAATGTTACGACATTAACGGCCAAGGCCGGCAGTTTCATGAGAGATATGTAGAGGGCATTTCTAAATTATGTCCGAGGCAATTTCTATCGTACTTGTTATTTAACAGTGTACTCCATGTTCCCCTGTTTTCGTTCAGAGTAACAATTGTCTTGGCTTTGCGTGTGTTTGTGACAGGTTCCACCGGTAGGACAGGCTACGCTTACCTGTTCCCGAATATCTGATATCATCCCTTTTTAAAAATGTTTCATAAGCATATGATTATGATATAGTCAGAATCGGAATCGGATTTCTTATGATTATAGAAAGGTTTATTTTCTTTTTTCATACCCAGTAGTAACAGCAGGTGGCTCAGTCATAACGGTACACTACATTCATCATATTAATATTATATGTACATACGCACACACTTAAATTCAAATGGTCTGGTATACACAGATATAGTTCAATATCAAACATTCTTTGATATATGAAACAACTTCTGAAGAAGCGATAAATTATTTGCTGTCTTTTTGAGAAAACAACCAATATTGCCATTGAATCATTGGAGCTGAAAAAACACACTGGAGTTTGAAAAGAGCGTACCATTTCTACGCATGCGTAGATTAATTCGCAAATGACACATGTACACATTAAAAGAAACGGGCGGCAATGTGATGTTATCAATATGTCGCGTTGTTGCCCATTTTTAACGCGTTTTCACACAAATTTGAATGCGGCGACAACGACATATTTTAACCTTGAAATTGTCGCCTTTGTGTTAGTTCAAAACTATTATTCAAAGCGGGACAAGGCGACAAATGGTCATGTAATCAAGTTTTGAGTGCACTGAATTAGGAACGAGTTTCAACAAATCGAGTGGCTTCAGTCATTTGGCTTTGAGATATTTGATATGAGGTAAGGAAGTTAAATGGCCATCAAAGGTAAGTCCCAAGAACTTGGCCTCGTTTACAACTTTGATAACTGTACCATTTAAATATAGTTCGGGGTCCTTATGCAGCTTATATTTTCAGCAGAATTGTATATTATTAGGTATTAATTTAGAACATTTAAACACGTTTCAAGGGAAGACCTGTGAATTTTATTGAGACAGATTTGTTGCTGCCTCTCTTTTTTTGTAATTTGAGTTTTCTGAATGATCCTGGCCAGGTTTGGGTATGGGGACTATACCCATGAAAGACTCTCACGTTTGCTTCCATTGTCCAAACCTCGCCTTACCACCTCAACATCTGTCCTCGATTGTCACACCAATCATCTAAAGACTATGGATATATATACTGTTTATGGCTTAGGCTTTCGTAAGCAGCGTCACAAAATGTCCGTTATGATGTAACTCCTCTTGGTGGCGTGTCACATTGTATATGTACTATAACGGCATGGCAAGGGCTTTCTATTGAGCTAACGAAGAAATGTGACAGCTTCGAGAAATAATGTCGACATGTTAACATACTCACGTTTACATAATTAGGAAGTATTGTGTTTGCTTTCAAGCAATGTATAACACGCGTTTTCCCATGTGCTTTACAGTTGAAGAAAACGACTAAAGAAGAAAACTACGCAATGACGGCAGTTGATATATCGAAGCAAACGAGGAAACTGGGCATCTCGGGGTCAGCTAATCACTGACGGAAAAAAACGTCCATTGCTACATTGTTTATGCATCAGTATCAAAAAGTGATGATACCAGGCGTTGGTGATCAGGTAGGTAGTGACGTACATGTACACACGCCAAAAACAGTGGAATGTTAAAACAGCTGCATCTGTATAAAATCAAATGCTTCTATCTAAAGATATACTTTTCTGGTAATATGTTTTTACACTTCTGGTAATATATTTCTGCGTGCGTGTGTGTGCGACAGAGTGTGTTTGCAGTTTAAATCGCTTTTTCTATTATTTCAGTCATATCAGGGCTCGGAATACCCACACTGGGTTTTTATCACTCTCTAGCCCATTTTGTGAAGCTAACTCGTCGTGGCGAGACGCGGCTAGCATTGATCAGTTAGGTATAACATCACTTTTTGTGAAAGGTACTGCCAAACCAAGAATCATTATCATGTTCTCGAACCCATAATCAGCGGATCAATTATGGCAAGTAAGTCGAAACAGCGAAATGCGGCCCCATAAGACTCCAGGGCAACCCGTGTCCCCAAGAGTGAGTGAGTGAGTATGTTTTTACGCCGCTTTTAGCAATATTCCAGCAATATCACGGCGGGGGACACCAGAAATGGGCTTCACATGTTGTACCCATGTCGGGAATCGAACCCGGGTCTTGGCGTGACGAGCGAACGCTTTAACCACTAGGCTACCCGACCGCCCGTGTCCCCAAGAGACAATGACATTTAGTTGATCATAAGACAAAAGAATATTGTATTGATATGCATCATTACAACAGGAATATTATATAAACTAGTAAGTATATATTGCCAGTGCAAGAGAATAACCAGTCTAGATTATCCGCCGAAACAGATTATATTTTTCTTAAAGGACAAAATTAGCTGTGATATGATATGAATAGACCACTGAAAATCAGTGATGACACCAGATGTTCGCGATAAGGTTAAACATGTTCTACCCTGCCGGTAACACCCGCCATTCACACAATTTGCATATAAAAAATAAGTATTTATTGCCTGCCATGCGACGGTGGCTTGAAAACAAACCAGACAATCAAGTGATCTCAGAACCAGAAATATTGTAGCGTTTACTGATTTTGTTGAAACAAATGAAACATGTTAATTTTGAATTACCTTTGCTGGGTACAAATTGAGAGATTCTGCTGATTATAAGTAAAGAAAAACGTTTAAGAAAGATATTCGTTTTCAAAAACAGTGGAACACGTTTATCTGCTTCACATCATCACTTCATCCGGTTATGTACTGTCGGTTTGAAAGTCCCTTACAACTTTGAATTATAATTTCGTCAGAATTTGTTTACTTGTTTTACAGATTTTTTTCAGATTCACCTAAAACGCAAAGTGGTATACAATTCTTGTTGGAGTGATCCTTTAGTCTTGAACGCTGCCATTTGTTTATATTAAGCTTTTTTGCTTACCTTTTCCGGCAACCGCCTTTCCCGTAAATGAACAGACTGCCACGCAGAGAAATAACATCAGGTGGAGCTCCATGTCTGGCTGCTGTCAGGGATAGTGAATTGCATCGAATGAAGCGTTTACAGTTTACAGCTTACAATATAACAGTTTCAAGCTGTCATAAAAAGTATGCAAACCCCACCCACATTAAATCTCTGCTCACACGTGACAGATGTTCCAGGTGGGTTTCCTGAGCTGTCAGTACGTCATACGGTTTTGAACTACGTGCAGTCTGACACTTCTACTATCGTGTTCAATGTATTCCACGAAAATGTATATTTGACTTCAAATTGAAAATGTGTATTGTTAAGGATTGAGTGTGTACCCTTTTTGCGGTTGATTAAGATATGAAAAACCATTAGGCATAGCGGATTCTTACAAAAGTTTGACCATCGGTTATGATTCATACCTCTATGAACCGAAAAATAAAGTCAATCCTTAAAATAAGATTCGACAAAGAAATGTGTTATCTCCTTAAGTTTTATATAAAAAAATATGTTATGTCAAATCAGATTTATGTTTCTAGGTTTGTCAGCACCATAGCCGTGCTCGTGTGTTTCACCGAAGTGGTAAACGTCTTAGTCCGGCATCACTTTGGGCTTCCCTCTCACATTTAGCTGACACGCCGCGATATAACTGGAATACTGTTAAAAGCGGCGTTTAACCCAACTCACTCACTCACTCAATCACTCAAATCAGACAACATTCCAGGCGTAGGATGACGTACTGTGGCGTGATATCACTCATGTGATTGTTTTCTTTATGCACATATCTTGACACGCCCAGAAAGTCAGTATCTAATCAACGGAGAGCAACATCAAACAAAGTTCATAGGACCTGTCAATCAAGACAAGAGGCAAGAACAGCCCAGTATGACTGTTACTAGTAACCAGAATAAATATGCAAGGGAGAAGGTGGCAGTTTCAAATGACATGTCACGAGCTAGGAGAGTATACATCCCCAGATAGATGTATCGGCTACCCATTCCCTGCTGGTGAACAGAGGCACATTGGAACAAATGTACTTGCCCAGCGTGACGCCACACGTTTTGACACTTTTGTGTCGGGTGTATGTATTCGTGTTGCTACCATCTGTCATCTACCATAAGATGGGTGGATTCTTTGGAGTGCATAGGGTGAATGTAATGTATACTATCGGTAGTGACCACACTGTAAAGACCTGTAAATACTGGTGGTCCTTAGGCTGAGTTACAACCTGGCCACTTGGCTGGTTGGTTGGTTTGTTGTTCAACGCCACACTCAGCAATATTCCAACCATATGATGGTGGTCTGTAAATAATCGAGTCTGGACCAGACAATCCAGTGATTGTTATCATGAGCATCGTGTCACTTGCGGGATACGGTGTCAGCACCTGACGCATTCGTGACCAACTCGTGTAATTCCGGGACAAGCCGAATAGCGACTCGTGCCCCTCTCTTGGCCATTTTTGCGACCGGGTTCCGTCTTAGCGCAAACGGGCATACCTAAAATAATCGTCAATTCGTTGCGTAATGGTTCACACATATTTCCCCATATATTTTATATATTTCAGATGCTATTCAAAGCACATCGGGACATGCGGAATTATACAGTATGATTGAACACATTTAACTGTGTCTTTGGTATATTTTTAGATGCAAGACATATGTAAAATCAAAAATTATTTCTGAGGGATTCTTTGACAAAGAACTTGAAATCATACGCGCATTCTGATTGGCTTGTCGTATGTTCGCACATAACATTCATCGATAGGGGGACGAGTCTTCTTTCAGGTTACGGAAAGGGACGAGTGGTGACGAATGCACCTGACGTTTGCTAGCCTGGCGCTTTTGACACCCTGCCCATTCCGCCCCCTGGGAACCCCGCGGGGGGAGAAGGATGTTCGTTAATCAATATGAATCTTCAACGTGTGAGTTCACGTTACACCGATAATAGATAACACATGGTATGAAGTGGATGGTGAGTGTGCACCAATGGACATTTGATAAAATCGCCACTGGGTGCGACGCAAATGCAAGGTGTTAAATCCATTAACTGGCAACACTTGGCTCTATAGATAATAAACATCTAAATCACGAACATCCAAAAGTGTGATACATTCGTGAAAATGAATATCCAACGCATATACAGTTGTTACGGGGTGATTTCCAAACTTAAATGAAGACTTTAATTTAGAAATCCGTTCGCCCAGACCTAACTAGAAAACATCAGTAAATGAACACACAAGATCTGTAACTGCGCTCGCTGATGCTCAGAATATCGTCACTTTTGATTGTTTTGAAAGAGGCGTTTCAATTGGTAAATAGATTAACAGGTTGAAAAGACCTCCAATCGTCCCCTCGTCGCCTTTATACAGCGATCCTTATAGAAGTGGTCCCATCCCGAAATTTATCGAACAATCAAGTTTGCTGTGGCCGTGTAAACATGAAGGTGCATATTACTCCAACAAGTGTAGCACAAAACCATTCCAGAAAGCTCCACTCGCTGCAGTCGACAGCGGTTTACGATTTTGTCGATATCGTGAGCATGTGTTAATGAATTAGTGATGATACCAATTTCTGATTTGTTCCATACTTATGTATATTCTGTATCGCTGGCACAAATGTGTGGTGGTTTCTTATAAAACTCAGGGGTGCCCCGACACGCAATGAATCATACGATCCACACGTCACATCTGGCGACAGCATAGGTTACTGGTGATTATGGAGTTTAAACTTCATCTAAATATCTGTTATGGGATTTTTAGAGCATCTTTATTTAATTTTGAAAAAAAAATACATTTATTAGTGCCTATTCCCAATATTTTACACACATACTTTAAGTTAGTAGATAAAGTAAAACATTTAACCAGATACCAATGTGAAGCGCATCGCCCATGTATTGATCACTTGCTTGGTGGTAGCGCCGTAAGCTGTACCAGATTTCCAATACATTTAACAGTCCTTTTCATATTTCTATAACAGAGAAGTTGACATTGTTTTATAATATAATTCTAATTCAAATAGTACTTATTATGTTCACCTATTAGCACATGTCCGTCGGATAGGATGCGCGATCATTTCAATTAACTGGCAATCCGAATTTATTTACGACCCTCAGTGTCTATTTTCATGTTTCACTTATCATTTGGAATCTGGTGATCGAATCCACGAGCATCATATCCTGTTTTATCCAAGGCTCCACAAAATGAATTTGGCGGATTAGAAGTGCTCAGCAAATCTTCCGAGAGTTTCCATTTACGGTGGTACTCATTTGTGGGAACTAACCAAGTGGTACTGTTTTTTTCCGTAGTTCGGATGACCCAAGAGTTTGTAGATGTTCCCTCCAACAAGGTTTCACATACCCTAACCATTGTAATCATATGTAAGCATCACTACACAATTGTTTTGGTTAAACAACTTTATATCAAATAATGCCACATGTATAACATAACCACGAATTAGTAATATAAACTGAAAGCTGAAGACTTGTCCATTTCTGTTTTGAACTGGATTCCAAAGAGATACATTACTGGATCCAGCAAATTGTAAAACGGAAACCGTGTCTGGAAGAGTAGCCATGATCCTTACTTCAATCAAGGAGGGGGTTTCTTTATATTCACAAAACGTATTTGAGACAAGTGGAATTAATACCTTGTGAAGTCTTGAAGTCTTTTTGATTTTTGAATCCCTTTAAGCATATGAGTCAGACTTTCTGCTCGGATTAACAAAATCAAGACACGGGTATTATCGGTCAACAATTGATTTGCTTTTGTATGTGTTTGTGACGGATGCCCCCGGTGGGGCAGGGCTCTAGATAACTTCAACATCTGCGATGAACTAGTTCATAAAACACAATAAATTACAGGAGGCACATTGCAACATATGTGCCTGCAGAAATGAATAAAAAAACTATGCGTCTATACTTTGTTATGAAAACCTCCATACCAAATACATCTAGCTCACGGCATTACTTTACCCTTACCAAAATAGTCAGTGAAGCTCATAAATCAACTATTATCTCGGACAGTTTTGAATCCATTGGTCTTGTTTTAAAAATAAAATAACCAAAATAGTCAATGAAACTCATTAATAAATCAACTATAATCTCGGACAATCCATTGGTCTTGTCTTAAAAATAACCATCGCTGAGGTAATCACAATATTTAAGCATTCCATTATTGATCTGGATACTTTCCAGGCTAGTAGATCGCAATCAATGCATAATGATATATGCTTGATTCTTTTAAATATCATGATTATTCTTGTATACAACGAATAGGCATTTATGCTATATATTATTATCTGACTATTAACTGTTTCGTAAATTATTGACAGCCTTGGTAGCAGTGTGGTTGTCTGACAGAAGGTGGGAGATGGAATCTTTGGGGGCCGTAGTTAGACAGGCTTTGCAGTGGTTTAAAACCATGATCGTGTGCTCAGATAGCGGATCAAATATAGGCTGCCCAAGTTGTGTCTATTGCTGAGTCTTGAGGAATGGGATCCTTGAGGAAATCTGAGGACCAATTTTTTTATGGCTAGTTGTATTTTGTTCAGGTTATATGTGATTTGTTACTTTCTTTGTTTATTTCTTTAACGTCACACTCAGCTATATTCAAGCTTTGGTACTCAAAAGAAGGTAAGACCACCAGCGTTTCATATGAAAGAATCGGATGGTCCTTAACTTCTTTTGAGTGGCATCATTGATGGCAGTCTTTCAATAATCGAGTCTGGGCCATATAAACAATCCAGTGATTGAAAACCATGAACGGTGACCTACGAAATTGAGATACAATGACATGCATCGGAACACCTGATCCTGTTAGTCGGCTCTTACGAAAAGCCTGGTTTGCTTACACTCGGAGTTGTCATTTGAAGGCGTTGCAAAATGTAGTTTCTAAAGCTGATACCGTCATTCTTAATCTGAGAAAAGAAGTATAAAATAAATTTCATTTATAACAGAATTTGTATGAATCTTTCTTTTGTTATACATTAAATAGTGACGCCCTCAATCCGTCTTTCACACCTTAATGTTGCACCTTACGTTAGTAACCCATGAGTTGTAGAACTCATGTCAGGTGATCTGAGGCGAGGTAAGGTGAGGTAAAATGGCGTTTAAGACTATTACACTATTATATATCGACTACACCACGGAGGCTGTCTAAAGTACCCATGTGTACCTCATGAATGCAATGATGGTTTTGTGGTGTAGTAGTTACAGCGTTCGGGTGCCATGCTTTAGAGCTGCGTTTGATCAAGGGTGAAGCCAAATCGTGGCGTCCACAACCCAAATATTGCAGGAATAGTCCTACAATCGGAATAGAAGTCATAACCATGTTTTTGTTCTACTTGATGCAGATACTGTATTGGAATATAATGTTTTGTTTCTGTTTTGTAGCGAATTATGAAACATATTTACAAGCATGTAGCGATTCAAGTGTGGTGATCATTACTTACGACTGTTTTAGTTTGACAACCTCTTTAAAGAGATATTGAAATGTATATAGATGTAAATATATGTAGATGTGCGAGACGTCACTGGGGGTGGCTGACAGTTCATTCAGGTCAACTGATGCAAACCAGCCCTCTGGAGGTGCAGCACTTAGCACTTTATGCAAATAAGTTACTAGTTACTATATTAATTGTTTATGTGTATAATTCCAAGGTAACTTGTAGGTGAAATAAAGAGAAACCCGTTTTGTTCATCAACTGATCTCTTCCTCGTGTCAGATTTGTCAAGGCTAACCATTAACTGTACTTTTACAACTCGAACATTTACACTTGCTCGCAACAAAATCCCAAGCACCTGCTTGCTTCAATTTGCATTTGAGCCACCATCCAAGACTCAAGCTGATTTCGTTGTGTCCGAGACCAATCCATTGCCAGCACACTCTTCCAGGGGTCGCGGGTTGTTCCAAATGCAAAAACGAACATGTGCTGTTGCTTCAGGCCAACTTGCGTTTGAGTCACCAATGCAAAGGGGTCGTAATATCCCCATGAAGGACTCTCACATGTGCTTCCATTGTCCGAACCTCGTCCTACTACCTCCACATCTGTCCTCACCTTGTGAGAATAGGTCCTTAGCAACCCATGATTGTCGTAAAAGGCGACTAACGGGATCGGGTGGTCAGGCTTGCTGACTTGGTTGATGCATGTCATCGATCCCAATTGCGTGGATCGATGGTCATGATATTAATCACTGGATTGTCTGGTCCAGACTCGATTATTCACACACCGCCGTCATATAGCTGGAAGATTGCTGAGTGCGGCGTTAAACAACAAACCAACCAACCAACCTCGCCTTGTTGCACCAGTAGTGCCCCTAACAATTATACACTGCCTTGTTTGTGTTTGCTTACGTTCTGCTCTATGGCCACGGTCTGTAAATTATCAAATCAAGTCCAGATAAAACCAGCTGTGGACTTTAAGAGTAATGTCCCGCGCAGTTTTGTACCGATTACACACACAATCCGCCAAGTCACCGATCCCTACAACCCGATCTAATTCCATGGCCTTTTGACTAGTAATAGAGTATTTGGACCTAGTGCTATTTCAACCGTGACTGCACGGTTATACTGCACTGATCAAAACTCTCTGTGGCTGGGATGCTTTCCAGACGTTCAACTCTTCTAAAGGAAAGTGATCCACCATGCCGGGTTCGAAAATGTCTTGACAGCATCGCAAGTGAGTCGGTATTCTTCGTTTCTAACACGCACCTGTGTTTCCGGTTGCAGATAAACATAAGTGATAAAGGAAAGAGTTTTGTCGTCTTTTTCCGTCAGGGAATAACTGATGTGGGGATGTAAACAGGGAATAGCTGATTCCGGCAGCTACGTTATATATTCATATTGTGTTAGATCATGAGTACATGCCTGTGGTTATGGGGATGTAAACAGTTTTAATGGTACACGAGTTGTTGTTGCGAATGTTCGAATAATTGGTGTGCAACTATTGGTAGCCCTAGTTAAACCGCTAGGGCTGTTGTCTGGGAATTTGCCTCTCTCACCTGCAACCGGCGTGATAATGGCCCGTCTTCAAGCAATATGATGGCATTATCAAGTTATAGTGTCCCGCTCATTTCAGATTAAATGCGGGCGGTTTAATGTTAAGTCTATTCATTTTAGCTATACCATGGGATAATCAATATGGATCACCAACGGGCGAGTTCATATAACACCAGAGGATAGATAACATATGATGTTTACACAGTGGATGAAACCTGTGGACAACATTTGATAGATGCATGGTGTTCAATCCGT
The DNA here is from genome assembly GCF_022045235.1 of Haliotis cracherodii. Lineage (NCBI taxonomy): Eukaryota > Metazoa > Mollusca > Gastropoda > Lepetellida > Haliotidae > Haliotis > Haliotis cracherodii. The sequence goes on from NW_027266286.1 coordinate 13,394,630, forward strand.
GAGCTGGCAACAGATGACGGGAGATAATATCCATCCCATGTACAATCGTCTAAAGGTGTGAGACGTTTAGCCTTCCAACAACGTACATTGTGTATCAATTGCAATAAAACGGAGTTCGATCATGAGCTGCAACCATGCATTCTTATCAGATCGTATCCAAATGTTACAATTGTCATATCATCTACATTTACTTTCGGTTGTGGACCAGTACCTACGACATGGTATTTCATGTTTCCATTTCGGGACCAGCAAAGGTGTGAGGTTTGATAAACGCTTCAGTAATAGACCATGCTGAGCGCCTGACACATGTATTGATCACTCGCTTGCTGGCAGCGCTATCGGATTACGAGATATCCAATACGTTTATATGCCCACGTCATATTTATATTAAAAACTGGAGTAGCCATCACATTGATATTGTTTGATGATTTATTTTTGAAACAGTTGAAACGAATCCAATATTTTTCCTTAATAATTGTGAACTATTAGCACCAGTTCTGATAGGTTGTACTTTCATTTAAATTTACTTGCAAATCGAATTAGGAGATAAACATAATGTGTTTTCAATGTAGAGTGCTATCATGGTGCCTAGCGGTATGCTGGCTTTGCACACCGCTCAGTGCCGCACTGCAATGACGACGCGGTTTCAAATACAAAAACATTGTATCAAAAATGTTACAACGTTCTTATTTCTTCACAGAGTGTAACTAAATTGTTTAACATGCAACTCGAGTTGACTGTCTTTCCTACAGTACCTAAAATAAGCAAATCCTAAAGACAGTGACGTGTGTGAGTTTTAAAATCTTATTCACTGAACTCAAACGGACAAATAACAAGACATACAAAACATAAATATAATACGGCTCGAAAGTAATACGTTGCGACCAACCATTATTTTTTTTTAATTACTGAACGATGATCTTCGCTTAACTGTGTCTACTCACAAAATTGTATTTCCTGCTAACAAGCATGGGTCGGGTTATGTATAATTGACATACAGCATATTGTTTTGATATCAATTTAACTTAATGAATGAAACAGGTTGTCCTTTTAAAATGTGTTCATTGTATTAAATTAAGTAACAATTAGTTTTGTGGGGTTTTTTTATTTTTAGAGGTGTTTTGACCACATAATAAAGTCCACCTTTCGTCTCAATGCACTGTTTCCCTTTGATCATTAGTGAAGGCTTTGTGACAAGTAGTTATGCTTTCTCTTACTTTTACATTCTGATGGTACATTATTTTCAAAAGGTTAAAATAATGCAGTTTGACAGGAGCAAGGGTGACCCGCCAAATGTAACTGGCGTAGTCATGGACATAGACAATGCAATGCACAGAATAGGAACTCATAAGGAAACAATAAGTAGGCGACTAGCAAGAAATCAATTTTAGTTTGTAAGATATTCTGGACTGAAACCGCGTTTTTCCCTGAAACAACATTATCTATAATTGAAATCGTCAGAGCACAGATTGTTTGTGGTGGACAAGGTTACCGCAGATGCCAATGTAGACGCAACCGCTTGACAAACAGGTGCTCCAGATTGAAATCGGGGTTGAGAAGCAGTATACGTAGTGCATGCCATAGCCACAAACTGATGTGAATCAGAGACTCGTTATATGCAGGTAACACTGCTTGATATGAGTTTTTATTTAAACAATATATTTTCTTAAGATCACATATTTGTTTAGTTGTTATTTATTACAGTTTATTCACTTAATTTTGAAACCATTTGTAATTTGTCACAGTTCGAAGGAGACAATACACAGAAACCAATTTATGATACTTTATTTGTAGACAGATGTTGAATCAGTCTATTCTGAGAAGATATCCAGAAAACTGCGACCACAGCCCGTGCCAATGAATATATTTTTCGTCAACTTTCCTTCTGTAAATCTGTACAAAAGTATGTACTTAAAGGTCAGAAACCTTTATCATATACCAGAGCGAGGGAAATCTTTATTGAGAAATTCAAACTAACTGGTGAAGATGTCAAAAGTGGGTCTTCAGTTTTCGGTCAGGTGGAGCGACTGTTGCAGCTAACGCCGAATATACAGACCGACTGTTCAAGAGACACGGACGCTTGGCGTCAGATAAGGCGAAAGACGGTTATATCAAAGACAATGTTTCTGAACTGTTGAGAGTGTCATCAATGTTGGGATTGTAAATAGTTCAAATAAATCTGCTGCATGGACCTGTTCTTTTAATTCGAGCAGCGGTAGGCATTACCCATGAGTTTAGAATGTTTTCATAGTAAATGTTTTGTGTTTGGTTGAACATAGTGAATTAGAACATAAATGAATTTACTATTTGGGAAAATACGGTAACGAATGTAATTTGAAGACGGCTGTGCACGTGAAAGCGGTGGCGTCACGTGCTTAAGGTGCAAAGGAGAGGGCAATGTGTATGAAACACCACTCGAGGCCCTCGCGTCACACAGGCGAGTTGTCTGTGTCTTCTTTGTTTTTTAAAAATATACATGTAAAGGTAATCAGACATTTAGTGTTATGCTTGTCTGTGTTGGACCGCCTGTTATTGCAGTGTTGTCGAATAGCAGGTAAAACCCGCTCGCCTGTCAACAGCGGTAGGCATTACCCATGAGTGGAGTATGTTGTCATAGTAAATGTTTTATGTTCGTTTGATCATAGTGAATAAGAACATAACCACATCGGTGGCCCAGTCGTCTAAGGCGCTGTCATTCGCTGTCCCTTGGACGCGCCAGAAACCTATGATTGTGGTTTCGAATCCCGGTTTGCCCCGATTATGTTTCTAGATTTGTCAGCACTATACCAATGCTCGTGGGTTTCACCGAAGTGGTAAACGTCTGAGACCTGCATCACTTTGGGCTTTCCTCCCACATTAAACTGACACTCCGCGATATAACTGGAATACTGTTAAAAGCAGCGTTAAATCCAAGTCACCCACTCACTCACTCACTTATCATTTGCTTGATAACGGTGTTAGAATCTACACCGAAACGTCGCCCAATTGTAATAGAGAAGTTGCTCATCCATAACAATTTTGTCTTAATCTTTCTTTTGTTATACATTAAATAGTGACGCACTCATTCCGACTTTCAAACCTTAATATTGAACCTTACGGTAATTATGGTTCTCTAATCTTGTCGTGTTACTGCAATGGTAGTATTATTTGGGGGTTTCAACATTCAATACTCTTTATTTCAAATTAGACCCGTGAAGATCCGGGGTAGAATAGGTCTTCAGCAACCCACGCTTGTTGTAAAAGACTGAAGAAATGAAGACAAAATCTTGAATCGCACAACAATTTCTCATCTGTGCATTCAAATTGAATGGTTTACAAATTTGCTCCACGTGACGAACGGACGGGTGACGTTTATATATCCCTAACCACATCGTTTGCGTAGGGAATAATTAAGAAGTTTATTTTCAACTGAAATAACTATAAAATGTCAATGCCAGAGAATAACCAGTATCAATTATCAGAAACAGATTCCATTGAACGTAAAAGGCAAAATAGCAGTGAAACTCATATGAATAGATCACTGACAATAAGTGATGACACAAGGTGTTCGCGAAAAGGGTAACCATATCCTGCCCTACCGGTAGCACCAGTTACACAAAAGTTGCACTCAAAGTATGTTTGTTGCCCGAAAGGTACACCTGCAGTGACACGCCAGACAATTCAGTGATTAACCAGAAATAATGTTATCAAGAAGATGGAACGTTATCGTAAGTATGGAAGTAATGTTATCGTCCTTTATATTGTCGAAAAGTTGATACCTTTTCTTGGTGTGTGACTTGGATCGTGATCAGGTCTATTTGTCCCCCAGCAAATCGGTAGGATTTATATAGTTTCATGCAGATTCCCCTTCTGAAGTTGTGTCGAACGTTGTAGTTATGAATACTCAACAACAAAAGTTCCTGTGACACCAATATGTTAGTGTATTTTTTCGCAACTGCTACAGAAAAGCATGCATTCCATGCAAAAGTCGACTTTTATGCAAGCCCCATGCATTTAACTAACCAAGAATGGGTATAAAAACATGTGCGTTAACGGGATTCCAAATGCATTGTTGAGCATCGGGCTAACAACAACCACTCAGAAATACAACAAAATTACACAATTATTCAACATTACGAAATGCCAAGCCTGTCCGAAAAAGAGCGTCTGTGAGCCATTTGTATGCTTGAAGCAGGATCGTGTCAACGGGATGTTGAAAGACAATTTAACGTCCACAGAAACACCATTTGGTGTTTATGGCAACGTTGGCCACAGACGAATGTAGTTAGAGACTATCCTCGGAGTGGCAGGCAACGCGTAACCAATAATCGACAAGACAACTGGATTCGAACAACACACCTACAAAATCGATTCCAGTCAGCAACAGTGATTGCAAGAAGCATCCCAGTTCTTCGACGAATATCTTCACAAACCCTACGTCGCCGCATCAGAGGTGCAGGGAATGTCGCCACAAGACCCGCCGGACGTCCCATTTTGACAGAAAACCACAGTCAAGCAAGTCCTCAGTGGTGCAGACAGCGTCTACGCTGGACGACCATGACAAGTTCTATTCACTGGCGATTCTCGTTTTCACCTCAGCCTCAGCGATGGACGGATTCGAGTGTACCGACGTCGAGGTGAACGTTACGTCAATCATTGTGTCATGGAAGAAGATCGGTTCGGGGGCGACAGCGTTATGGTATGGGGTGGGATAACAGCAAGACAGATGACCTGTTTGATAGTGGTAGAGGGAAATCTCAATGGATAGCGCTACCGCGACGAGATCATCGGCCCTGCTGTTCTACCGTTTTTGCGTCGTCATGGCCCAGGCATTACATTTCAACATGACAACGCCCGACCTCATATTGCTCGACTTGTTCAGGATTTCCTGCAACAAAACAACGTGAATGTCATCCCCTGGCGGGCTCGCTCCCCTGATCTCTCACCAATCGAGCACATGAGATGAATCGGCGTCTTTTCCATGAGACGAAGATGTGTTGCTTGCATCGCAACCAGAGGTGGACACACACACTATTGATTTGTAAATTGACATTTTGGCATGTTTATGTTTTTTATGAAATCACGCATTTTCTGAAGTCAGTGTGGCAAATTAAACCATTTGAACACTTTCAGGAGTCTTTTATCTGTTGCAAACCGGAATTGTTTCAGATTTGGTAAAAAAAAACATGACTTTGCATTCAATCTTATTCAATATCACAGGAACTTTTGTTGTTTAGTATATTAGGACTGCAGAGAGGAAAGACATAACTACCTTAAATAATTTGGTGGGTATTGAGACCGCAGTCACCTAAGCCAAGCCTTGTGAGAATGGGGGCGGTGGGGTAGCCACATGGTTAAACGTTTCACCGAAGACCTGGTTTCGATTCTCATATGTGTACAATGTGTGAAGCCCATTTCTGATGTCCCCAGTCGTGATATTGCTGGAATATTGCTAAAAGCGGCGCAAAACAAAAGCCATTTTTCTGTTCTCCTGAATTATTTATTCAAAATAAACGAGCTACCTTGATTAATAAATAACATTATGATTGGCCGAACATCTTTATGTTTGCTAATTTATTAAACACCAAACGTGCAATTGTTCATCTGTTATCAAGAGAAAAATCAAAGTTTATCGTATTCCTGAATCTTCATATTAGTTGAAGATAGGTACATTGTGTTTATGAACTTGCCATCTTGCTGTGTCATATGTTATATAAATATATAATTGTTAATGAATTGTATGGTTCATGTACCACCGCGCGTGGTCCCCTAGAGAGTGAATAAAGGATGTTGTTACAACCGGGAGAATATCTGCACTTGTACACGACAGGACTAATTTAAAATTAACATATCGTTTAAATTTCACCAATATGAATAAAAGCTATGCAGCGTCACAGGATTTTCTGGATTTTTACAGGCCGCTGTCACATGACACGTGTACTGCTGTCCGGCAACGAAGCTTTGTGTTTTTGTGTAAATTGTGTGACAGGTAGGGCAGGACATGCTTTCCTTTCTAACGAACACCAGCTTTTTATGCCAAATAGAATCTGTTTCTGTGGTTAATCAAGACTGAGTTTTCTCTGGCGTGGACGATAAATATTTACATATATTTGTTGAACCTGACTTGGGAAGCTAAAAATTGTCATTATCTTCAAACGTCTAACCCAACATTGCCTGGGAACTATATAACATCATACGGTATATACTTAGAGTTGCGAAAAGTGACCATATCATACAAACTGTCACTTCTAGATTTAGTTTTTCAAGACTAGTGAAACCATGTTAGTATTTGGAGAATGTCAATAGTTTCATTCATGACTTTAGCGACAACAGAATTTAGTAATGTACGCGTGTGTGGTTTTGAAATTATGGAGAGGATTGTAAATCGATTTCAGTAATAGTCCATTCAGATTTATCTCCCTTCAAAGGAAGGCATTGGATATCAATGCTTCAGTAAATGTGACAAAGTTATATGAGTGAAGAAATATAAAGTATCACCGTCACCAAGATCCCAGCTGTATCACGGTGGACTATAAAGGGTCTGTACAAAGTAAACTCGTGATTGATATCATGAGCAACGCCTGACACTGTTGGAGAACATTGACTCGCAAATGAAACAGGTCTCCGAAACTGATCGCCCTATTGATTTTAGTCACTTATTACTCAAAGCATAAAGTGAGAACGTATTTTAACGCGGAATCCCCAGGTTCTTTTCATTTACGGGCTGTTTATTAGTACTTTTGTCATGTGAAATTTACTGGATATACATGTTTTCCATTGGACAAGGTGACCGCAAAACTGACGTTTATAAGCCTATTCTGTCAAAATACACCACTATGACATGCAACAATATTTATGAGTTCACCTCACCTTACCTCACCAAAACCAATTAAAAACTGGTGTAGAAGTACATCTAGACAATAGTGGGATTTCTATCATTGCTTAAGACGCTCGATGAAGCTGGGAGGACATTGTGGGTATATTGTGTTGGAAACAGTTTATTCCAACATGGTATCGGAGTGTCACTCAGGAAAGTGGGTCTGTGAAAGTGTGTATTTGTTGCATTAATCAGAGATTTTATGACTGCTTGAGTCAGGTTTGTGCGGTTGATTTGTCTTCAAAATGATTTTATTATATATATTTATCATTACTAAATGATCGGTGACAACATTTACGGTCAGTCGGTAGTTCTGCTGTTCAGACCACCAGGAACGGAATTTTTCCTACAAGAACTCTTTCCAATTCTATGTGAAAAGCATTAAGTTCATTCTCGTTCATATGTTTCTACGCTATATGCTATGGCAAGACTGCTTACAAAGTTGTCAATCCTATTGACTTTAGTCTTCCAATAAGTGAACACTTTGCCTGGGGGCGAATATACACCTAAGCTCACAATCGCATTGGGAATAAGAAAAAAAATCAACAGTTGCTTTCGTTAAGTATGGATTCATCCCATGTCACAACAGCAGTGATGTAGGCTGGAACAGCTGACAGAAACATAACGTTCTGAAATTTGTCCCTGTTATTCAACTCAAACATGCTCTTATTCATTCAGGAATGAACAACCAATGCGCAAGTATTCCAATATATACACTTTCGCAGTTAGTTTGAATCCTACTGCTTATATACAGTACTTCTTGAAAGTTTTCCCAGGGGTCTAGCTAACAATGGCATTTCATCACTTTGCCAATTCAAGAACATTTATCAAGATGCAACTAACAATTATTACTTAACTGAGCACCATCAAACAATTTATTCATTTTGGGCATATTACTAACCAAACTATTCTTTTACGATCCTACCCCCACCCCTACCCCCTTATACAAATCAAAGGGATGTTCCCTTAGTGATACCACTTTTTGTCAGTCGACCATTTTGACGTTGCGTACTTACTTCAAACCAGCGTGTAAAGATGCACTGTCAATGTGAATTACTGAGGCATAGCAATGACATCTCTCTTCTGACATTCAAAACTAGTTGTTAACAAACTACAAAGGATGTTAATGTAGGTCTATTTCTATTACTAGTAGTATTAGTTGGTGAGTGAGTGGTGTTTAACGCCGCTTTTAACAGTATGTCAGTTATATCATGGCGTGTCACCTTAATGTGGGAGGAAAGCCACGCAGGTGTCAAGACGTTATACCTTTGATGAAACCCAGACCTAGAAACATAATCGGGGCGGTCCGGGATTCGAACCCACAATTATAGGTTTTTGGTGTGCCCAAGGGACGCTTTTCTGCACAGCGAACTTGGTCGCCTCAGACGACAGGGCAACCCGTACGTGCCACCTGCGTAGACATGAGGTCACACGTACCAAGTGTGTGAGTTGGCGAGTGTGAGGTCGCCTTCTGCCTAGGCAGTTTCGGCTGACCTGTCCCTCTTTGGGACTCCTGTGTGTGAGAAGGGTTCACATATCTATTGTGAGTTCGGTGTTCACATAATTTCTGTTTTTGCATTGTTGGACCTTGGGTTGAATTTTGTATAGCCATCTGCCGATCTTACTTGCGTCCCATTGGGCTTGCCATCTCTTTGCTATGGAGGCTTTGATTTTGCTTTTTATCTCTAGTTTACTAAAGGGAAGTGGCTGTATATCCGCTTTGTCTAGAGCTAGCTTCGCCAGTGAGTCTGCTTTTACATTTCCATGAATATCTATGTGAGAGGGGATCCAACAGCTCCACCTGAGGTACAGTACAGAATATATATAGTAGGTGGAGGATTAACAATACAGGATTAACAGTAACAACAATTGCATACATGGGTGTGATAACATTGGTAGGTGATGACAACAAAGGCATGATGCTGTCACAACACGCTGGACAGAGAACACATAGGTGGAAGCCAATAGGGACATGAAGCCAATAAACGGGATAAGTGATTATTGTTTGATGAGTTCATAGTAGGTGGATGAGATGAAATAGTGTTGATCCCTGTTGATTGATGGCTTGTGGCGGCGAATGTGGACTGCTTCTGTTAGTGTTCTTTTAGTGAAATCATGGAGGTTGTCGGCGGATTTGGACGTTGTCCCAGTTGATGATGTGATTGGGAGAGTTACTAATATGGTCCGAGATGGCTGGTTGCTGTCGGACTTAATGGTGGAGGTTTTATGCTCTTTCATTCTGGTGTTGATTGGGCGGGATGTTTCACCTACGTAAGATTGTCAACAGTTGCAGTCAATTTTGTAAACTACACCTTTAGGCTCTTAGGGTGCGTATCATGACGTGTGTCATGGCGACTGACCATTGTCTGAAGAACATTTGATTCCAAAGGCTAATTACCCTGTAGCCATTACATGTGCATGTATCCATCACTTAATTGTCATCATGTATTAGGCGGTAATCCCCGTTGTTAATCCTCACCAACATTTCATTGTATATTGACTGTCAGCCAACCGGGGCTACTACATCACTTTCCGTTAATTACTGTTATTCATAGTATGATATGTATTGCGTTAATTGTTCATCCTCTGAGCCGTGTCGGTTCATCACCCCCAGAAGTCCCATGTCCAGAGCAACGTCATTGTCTGTCCATTGTTGTTCATTACTATATATGTGTTATCAATACACTGTTAGTCAGCTTGGTATTCAGAGTACTGGTGTAGGGACGACCTCGAGCAGGATGTGCCGCTCGTAGGATACGTCCTGAGGTTGAGGTGGAGCTCTGCTCACCTCATGTATACCTGAGCTGGTTGGTCCGCTCATTGCTGTGTTTGTGTTGTCAGAGCATTGTGTATTTGTTGTTTATTGTTTCTATGTTGTGCATAAAACGTTCTGGGACAGTATTGTCGATTTTGTCCATGATTCCTCCAAGAGGTAATTCCCCGTCAACATGCGCGTTGGCACGTGTGTGGCCAATGTAATGAACCACAATTTCTTATCTGCCAGTGACTGAGAGTGTAGTAACACCACAGACAGCAACATCCCAGCCATCGGGGCACACTGCCTGACACCTGACACTAACTGCAACGACGGTAAGTCTATATCATGTAAGTACTGTTCTCGATCTATAGTTTAATCAGATTGATTTAGAATACGCTTCCTGTCAGTGCCTAACGTGTTTACTTGGTTTAATTCATTAGTGTCACGCTAAATGAATCAAAACAAGTTCAGCCATTTGTGGCAGCTGGCTGTACTTAGTCACTCACTCATTCAATGATTAATTTTCGAAAATGCACGACTGTCTTTAGGTGGCTCATTTCGGTATATTTGAAATGTATGTTACACGACAAATAGTGATAAATCAACAAAGGTGTGTTCTCTTGATAATTTGTAGCCATTTGCAACATGTTGGTGGATACTGTTTATACTAATGATTGATACAGTATACAGCTTGAAAGAGACAACAAAGGAAATCCAAATTATGGTTCTTTATTTTAGACAGATGCTGAATCAGTCTTTTCTAAGCAGGTAGCCAGAAAACTGCGACCACAGCCCCTGTCTTAATGGGGCGTTACCGTAGTCGAAGAACTTCTTGACGAAAACGTGGTCACCTTTGTTGACATGAAAGGTAGCGCTCATGGTGGTGCTGTCAATGGCGCTTGGAATGGTTACAAGTGCTTTCCGAGAACCCTGTGCAACCAGCTCGAAATCGGAATGACCTGCACCAGTTGTTTGGAAAAGTGCCCTGAACTGATAGTAACCTGAAAATGTAAATTGTATTTTCCCCTGTATCTAAATTTCAATACACACTTGCTAACGCACAACTGAATTTTCCTTTAGCAGTTTATGTGCTGAAATCTCCTGAGATATGAGGGAAACTTGGGTTAAACGATGTACCCAGAAACGTCGTTACCACAACACAGTCACCCGATTACCTGACATGCAAAGGATGTACTTACATGTAGCTTGTAGAAAGTCACGCGTTGGATACATGTCACGGTTGGACCGAACAAGGCCTGACAAAATACCGGTTATCACCTTTTGGTACTTGGTTTCCCAGGGTGATTATATTTATTGTAATGACATCAACATGAATATTTGATGAAAGAACTAATGTTTCTAAAGTATCCAACCACGTTGCATTAATCTAATCACAACAAAAACATTCCAGTAAGACAATATGGCTACCTTCTGCTTTCGTAAACGTGGAAGTGTTACTGTCTCCCACTCATAATTTCAGACAAATACTTATATATATATGTATGTTTTGAAACATTTGCCACTATTGGCTTACCATTATAAAAGACAGATGAAAAGTATATGTACATCGAATTATGGAGGATTTGTTGAATTCCTTAAATTATTGAACAAGGAATGACGTGACTAAATATAATGAAATGTCACATAGCCCTGAGTAAAACTGGACTTAGATAAATGTCATCTAATCAGAAAATGATGAGTGACCATTGTGGATATGAAAAATCACATTCTTACCTGATACAGGTACAGTGAACACCCCAGATGAAGGGTTATACCCACGACCAATGTTTGCCTCAACGCTGCTAAATGGAATGATGCTGCCAACACCAAAGTGGTAAGATTTCAAGGAAGCGGGATTCGAATTCTTTGGCAGTAATGCCTTAAAGTACACCAAAGGACCTGAAACGATATCAGTATATGCGTTTGCGAGTGAGCTGTCAGTAAATGAGTACGGTTTAACAATGCCATTGTCAATATTACATCAATTTCACGGTGGGGACACCCAAAATGGGCTTTTGACATTGTTTCGATGTAAATCAAAGCCGAATCGTCAGCATGGGGAGAGAGTGCTTTTAGCACTAGGTTGTCCAATCGGTCCTTTTTAAAAACTATTCAGCCCTAATTAGGTCCAAATGTAATAAACGTGATGCTGAACTTTCATTAGTGCCCTGAAGTTTTACAGAAGTCTGAATGAAGAAAACAATGCATTATTACACGATACAAAGTGATTCTACAATAGCTATTTCTATGATGAAATGGATAGATTTTGTTTGTTTGTGTGTTGTTTAACGCCGCACTTAGCGATATTCCAGCTATACGTCGGCGGAGGGTAATTAATAAAACCAGGACCAGACAATCCAGTGATTTATATCATGAGAATTGATCCGCGCAGTTGGGATAAGATTACATTTATCAACAAAGTCAGCGAGCCTGACCATCCGAGCCGTTAATCGCCTCTTGAGACAAGGGTGGGTTGATGAAGACCTATTCTAACCCGAATCTTCATGGGTCTGAAAGTTAAACTTAACTCAGCATTATTCTGTAAACTTGGCCCAGAGTGACAAAAGAAACTATCCAAAAGAGTGTATGACAAGAGAGATGATTTTCCAATAGTCATTGTTTCCTTCATGCCAGGTACATTCATGTTCCCGAACATCTGATATCATCCCTATTTAATAATGTTTCATAAGCACATGATTATCATATAGTCAGAATCGGAATCGGGTTTCTTATGATTATAGAAAGGTTTATTTTCTTTTTTTCATAGCCAGTAGTAACAGCAGGTGGCTCAGTCATAACGGTACACTACATTCATCATATTAATGTTATATGTACATACGCAAACACTTAAATTTAAATGGTCTGGTATTCACAGATATAGTTAAATGTAAAACATTCTTTGATATATGAAACAACTTCTGAAGAAGCGATAAAATAGTTGCTATCTTTTTGAGAAAAGAACCAATATTGCCTTTGAATCATTGGAGCTGGAAAAAAAAACACTGGAGTTTGAAAAGAGTGTACCATTTCTACGCCTGCGTAGATTAATTCATAAATGACACATGTACACATTAAATGAAAAGGGCGGCAATGTGGTGTTATCAATATGTCGCGTTTTCGCCCATTTTAACGCGTTTTCACACAATTTAGATGCGGCGACAACGACATATTTTTACAAATGGTCACGTTGTTGCATTGTCGCGCTAGGGTTCATGTTAACACCCTGTGTGTAAATAACATGTACATTCTCCACCATAGACGATCTAGCCGTAATCAAGTTTTGAGCGCACTGAATTAGGGACTTTCAACAAATCGAGTGGCTTCAGTCATTTGGCTTTGATATATTTGATATGTGGTAAGGAAGTTAAATGGCCATCAAAGGTAAATCCCAAGAACTTGGCCTCGTTTACAACTTTGATAGCGGTACCATTTAAATATAGTTCAGGGTCCGTTAGGTATTAATTTAGAATATTTAAAAACGTTTTCAAGGGACCACCTGTGAATTTTATTGAGACAGATTTGTTACTGCCTCTCTTTGGTAATTTGAGGGATCCAAATGATCCTGGACTGGTTTTGGTATGGGGACTTTCCCCATGAAAGACTCTCACGTTTGCTTCCATTGTCCAAACCTCGCCTTACCACCTCATCATCTGTCCCCGACTTGTCACACCAATCATCTAAAGACTATGGATATATATACTGTTTATGGCTGAGGCTTTCGTAAGCAGCGCCACAAAATGTCCGTTATGATGAAAGAGGAAACTGAGCATCTCGGGGTCAGCTTATCACTGACGGAAATAAACGATTGTTTATACATCAGTATCAAATAGTGATGATACGAGGCGTCGTTGAAAAGGTAGGTAGTGACGTACATGTACACACGCCAAAAACAGTAGAATGTTAAAACGAGCTTCATCTGTATAAAATCAAATGCTTTATCTAAAGATATACACTTCTGGTAATATGTTTTTACACTTCTGGTAATATACTGTTGCGTGCGTGTGTGGGTGTGCGACAGAGTGTGTTTGCAGTTTAAATCGCTTTAACTATTATTTCAGTCATATCAGGGCTCGGAATACAAACTCTGGGATTTTATCACTCTCTAAGCCATTTTGTCAAGCTAACCCATCGTGGCGAGACGCGGCTATATCACACAACATAAATGAAGTGAGTGACATTGATCAGTCAGGTATAACATCACTTTTTGTGAAAGGTACTGCCAAACCAAGGATCATAATCAGGAAATCGAACCCACAATCAGCGGATCAATTATGGCAAGTAAGTCGAAACAGCGAAATGCGGCCCCATAAGACTCCAGGGCAACCCGTGTCCCCAAGAGATAATGACATTTAGTTGATCACAAGACAAAAGAATATTGTTTTGATATGTATCTTTACAACAGGAATATTATATAAATTAGTAAATATATATTGTCAATGCAAGAGAATAACCAGTCTAGATTATCCGCCGAAACAGATTCTATATGTCGTAAAGGATAAAATTAGCTGTGAAATGATATGAATAGACCACTGAAAATCAGTGATGACACCAGATGTTCGCAATAAGGGTAAGCATGTTCTACCCTGCCGGTAACACCCGCCCCTCACACAATTTGCATATAAAAAGTAAGTATGTATTGCCTGCCATGCGACGGTGGCTTGAAAACAAACCAGGCAATCAAGTGATCCCTGAACCAGAAATAGTGTAGCGTTTACTGATTTTGTTGAAACAAATGAAAACATGTTAATTTTGAATTACCTTTGCTGGGTACAAATTGAGAGATTCTGCTGATAATGTACTGTTGGTTTGAAAGTCCCTTACAACTTTGAATTATAATTTCGGCAGAATAAGATTACTTGTTTTACAGATTGTTTTCAGATTCACCTAAAACGCAAAGTGATCCTTTAGTCATGAACGCTGCCATTTGTTTACATTAAGCTTTTTTGCTTACCTTTTCCGGCAACCGCCTTTCCCGTAAATGAACAGACTGCCACGCAGAGAAATAACATCAGGTGGAGCTCCATGTCTGGTTGCTGTCAGGGATAGTGAATTACATCGAATGAAGCGTTTACAGTTTACAGTTTACAATATAACAGTTTCAAGCTGTCATAAGCTTTCATAAAGTATGAAAACCCCACCCACGTTAAATCCCTGCTCACACGTGACAGATGTTCCAGGTGGGTTTCATGAGCTGTCAGTACGTCATACGATTTTGAACTACGTGCAGTCTGACACTTCTACTATCGTGTTCAATGTATTCCACGAAAATGAATATTTGACTTCAAATTGAAAACATTGTATGGTTAAGGATTGAGTGTGTACCTTTTGTGGTTCATTAAGGTATGAAAAACCGTTGTGCATAGCGGATTCTTACAAAAGTTTGACCATCGGTTATGATTCGTACCTCTATGAACCGAACAATAAAGTCAATCCTTGTAATTAAATTCGACAACGAAATGTGTTATCTCCTTAAGTTTTATAAAAAAAAACATATGTATATGTCAAATCAAATTTATGTTTCTAGGTTTGTCAGCACCATAGCCGTGCTCGTGTGTTTCACCGAAGTGGTAAACGTCTGATACCTGCATCACTTCGGGCTTCCCTTTCACATTAAGCTGACACGCCGTGATATAACTGGAATACTGTTAAAAGCGGCGTTAAACCAACTCACTCACTCACTCACTCAATCACTCAAATTGATAACATTCCAGGAGTAGGATGACGTACTGTGGCGTGATATCACTCATGTGATTGTTTTCTTTATGCACATATCTTGACACGCCCAGAAAGTCAGTATCTAATCAACGGAGAGCAGTATCAAACAAAGTTCATAGGACCTGTCAATCAAGACAAGAGGCAAGAACAACCCAGTATGACTGTTACTAGTAACCAGAATAAATATGCAAGGGAGAAGGCGGCAGTTTCAAATGACATGTCACGAGCTAGGAGAGTATACATCCCCAGATAGATGTATCGGCTACCCATTCCCTGCTGGTGAACAGAGGCACATTGGAACAAATGTGCTTGCCCAGGGTGACGCCACACGTTTTGGTACTTTTGTTTCGGGTGTATGTATTCGTGTTGCTACCATCTGTCATCTACCATAGGATGGGTGGATTCTTTGGAGTACATAGGGTGAATGTTATGTATACTAGCGGTAGTGACCACACTGTAAAGACCTGTAAATACTGGTGGTCCTTAGGCTGAGTAACAACCTGACCACTTGGCTGGTTGGATGGTTTGTTGTTCAACGCCACACTCAGCAATATTCCAACCATATGATGGTGGTCTGTAAATAATCGAGTCTGGACCAGACAATCCAGTGATTGTTATCATGAGCATCGTGTCACTTGCGGGATACGGTGTCAGCACCTGACGTTTGCTAGCCTGGCGCTTTTGACACCCTGCCTATTCCGCCCCCTGGGAACCCCGCGGGGGGAGAAGGATGTTCGTTAATCAATATGAATCTTCAACGTGTGAGTTCACGTTACACTGATAATAGATAACACATGATATGAAGTGGATGGTGAGTGTGCACCCATGGACATTTGATAAAATCGCCTCTGGGTGCGACGCAAATGCAAGGTGTTAAAACCATTAACTGGCAACGCTTGGCTCTATAGATAATAAACATCTAAATCACGATCATAAAAAGGTGTGAGACATTCGTGAAAATGAATATCAAACGCATATACAGTTGTTACAGGGTGATTTTCAAACTTAAACGAAGACTTTAATTTAGAAATCCGTTCGCGCAGACCTAACTAGAAAACATCAGTAAATGAACATACAAGATCTGTAACTGTAAATACAACCGCGCTCGATGATGTTCAGAATATCGTCACTTTTGATTGTTTTGAAAGAGGCTTTTCAATTGGTAAATAGATCAACAGGTTGAAAAGACCTCCAATCGTCCACTCGTCGCCTTTATACAGTGATCCTTATAGAAATTGTCCCATTCCGAAATTTATCGAACGATCAAGTTTGCTGTGGCCATGTAAACATGAAGGTGCATATTACTCCAACAAGTGTAGCACAGTACAATCCAGGAAGCTCCACTCGCTGCAGTCGACAGCGGTTTACGATTTCGTCGATATCGTGAGCATGTGTTAGTGAATTAGTGATGATACCAATTTGTGATTTGTTCCATACTTATGTATATTCTGTATCGCTGGCACAAATATGTGGTGGTTTCTTATAAAACTCAGGGGTGCCCCGACACGCAATGAATGATACGATCCACACGTCACCTCTGGCGACAGCATAGGTTACTGGTGATTATGGAGTTTAAGCTTCATCTAAATATATGTTATGGGATTTTTAGAGCATCTTTATCTAATTTTGAAGAAAAAATACATTAAATACTGCCTATTCCCAATATTTTACACACATACTTTATGTTAGTACATATGGTAAAACATTTAACCAGATACCCATGTGAAGCGCATCGCCCATGTATTGATCACTCGCTTGGTGGTATCGCCGTAAGCTGTACCAGATTTCCAATACATTTAACAGTCCTTTTCATATTTTCGTAACAGAGAAGTTGCCATCACATTGATATTGTTTTATAATATAATTCTAATTCAAATAAGATTTTTCCCCTTAATAATGTTCACCTATTAGCACAAGTTCGTCGGATAGGGTGCGCGGTCATTTCAATTAACTGACAATTCGAATTTATTTACGACCCTCAGTGTCTATTTTCATGTTTCGCTTATCATTGGAATCTGGTGATCGAATCCACGAGCATCATATCCTGTTTTATCCAAGGCTCCACAAAACGAATTTGCCGGATTAGAAGTACTCAGTAAAACTTCCAACAGTTTCTATTTACGGTGGTACTCATTTGTAGGAACTAACCAAGTGGTACTGTTTTTTCCGTAGACACATCATCAGACACATGGACAAATATAGGCTGCCCAAGTTGTGTCTATTGCTGAGTCTCGAGGAACGGGATCCTTGAGGAAATCTGAGGACACCTTTTTTATGGCTAGTTGTATTTTGTTCAGGTTATATGTGATTTGTTTCTTTCTTTGTTTCTTTCTTCCTTTCGAAAAGCCTGGTTTGCTTACACCCGGAGTTGCAAGATGCAGTTTCTGAAGCTGATACCGTCATTCTTAACCAGGAAAAGAAGTATATAATAAATACAGAACAGAATTTGTATGAATCTATTTTTTGTTATACATTAAATAGTGACGCCCTCAATTCGTCTTTCAAACCTTAATATTGCACCTTACGTTAGTAACCCATGAGTTGTAGTACTCATGTCAGGTGATCTGAGGCGAGGTAAGGTGAGGTAAAATGGCGTTTAAGACTATTACACTATTATATATCCACTGCATCACGGAGGCTGTCTAAAGTACATCATGAATGCAATGATGGTTTTGTGGTGTAGTAGTTAAAGCGTTCGGGTGCCATGCTTTAGAGCTGCGTTTGATCAAGGGTGAAGCCAAATCGTGGCGTCCACAACCCAAATAGTGCAAGAATAGTCCTACAATCGGAATAGAAGTCATAACCATGTTTTTGTTCTACTTGATGCAGAAACTGTATTAGAATATAATGTTTTGTTTCTGTTTTGTAGCGAATTATGAAACATATTTACAAGCATGTAGCGATTCAAGTATGGTGATGATTACTTACGAGTGTTTTAGTTTGACAACCTCTTTAAAGAGATATTGAAACAAGGACATTTCCCTTCGTCTATGGCCATGTAGATGTGTGAGACGTCACTGAGGGTGGCTGACAGTTCATTCAGGTCAACTGATGC
Organism: Haliotis cracherodii; assembly: GCF_022045235.1. Classification (NCBI taxonomy): domain Eukaryota; kingdom Metazoa; phylum Mollusca; class Gastropoda; order Lepetellida; family Haliotidae; genus Haliotis; species Haliotis cracherodii. Next base: position 13,413,014 of record NW_027266286.1, read on the forward strand.
AAACCAGCCCTCTGTCAGACACTGGAGGTGCAGCACTTTTCTCTGTTTATCCAAATAAGTTACTATGACGAAATAATATATCACGAAGACCATAAATGTAACTACCCTAATTACGTAATTGTAAATAACACAATTTCTCTGTACCCAAACACTAATATATGTATATATTAACTGTTTATGTATATGATTCCAAGGTAACTAGAAGGTGAAATAAAGAGAAACCCGTTTTGGTCAAATTCTTATACTTATAATCCCGTATTCCCGTGCAATGTTATGCTAATGCTGGGTGCGCCGAACGCAAACAAACACTTAATTTCTTTCATATAAATTGAGTCTCTGGAGCTACCGGTACAGCCGTTGTTATGAAGACATGGTGTCATTACTGATTTTCAGTTATCCATTTAAATAATTGTCATCACTTTTTTGCCAATGGAATATGTTTGGGCGTAAAATCGAGACACTTCTCTGACGTTGACGTGTTATATTTATTTAAACGGCACATGAACGGTAATTATGTTTCACTAATCTTGTCGTGTTACTGCAATGGTCGTCCTATTTGGGGGTTGCAATATTCAATACCCTTTATTTCAAATTAGACCCGTGAAGATCCGGGGTAGAATAGGTCTTCAGCAACCCACGCTTGCTGTAAAAGACTGAAGAAAAGAAGAAACAAAATCTTGAATCGCACAAAAATTTCTCATCTGTGCATTCAAATTTTGACAAATTTAATGGTTTACCAATTTGCTCCACGTGACGATCGGACGGGTGACGTTTATATATCCCCAAGCACATCGTTTGCGTAGGGAATAATTAAGAAGTTTATTTTCTACTGAAATAACTATAAAATGTCAATGCCAGAGAATAACTAGTATCAATTATCAGAAATAGATTCCATTGAACGTAAAAGGCCATACAGCGGTGTAACTCATATGAATAGATCACTGACAATAAGTGATGGCACAAGGTGTTCGCGAAAAGGGTAAGCATATCCTGCCCTACCGGTAGCACCAGTCATTCACAAAAAATGCCTCAAAGTATGTTTGTTGCCTGAAAGGTACACCTGCAGTGACACGCCAGACAATTCAGTGATAGACCGAAATAAAGTTATCAAAAAGATGGAACAGAAGTAATGTTATCGTCCTTTATATTGTCGAAAAGTGGATACCTTTTCTTGGTGTGTGACTTGGATCGTGATCAGGTCTATTTGGCCCCCAGCAAATCGGTAGGATTTATATAGTTAAATGCAGATTCCCCTTCTGAAGTTGTGTCGAACGTTGTAGTTATGAATACTCAACAACAAAAGTTCCTGTGACACGAATATTTTAGTGTATTTTTTCAAACAAATAAAATGTTTGGTTTTCAATATTGTAGTACATGTCTGGAATCAAGTCACAAAAACGCAACTGCTACAGAAAAGCATGCATTCAATGCAAAGGTCGACTTTTATGCAAGCCCCATGCGTTTCACTACCCGAGAATGGGTATAAAAACATGTGCGTTAACGGGATTCCATATGCATTGTTGAGCATCGTGCTGACAACAACCACTCAGAAAAACAACAAAATTACACAATTATTCAACATTACCAAATGCCCCGCCTGTCCGAAAAAGAGCGTCTGTGAGCCATTGGTATGCTTGAAGCAGGATCGTGTCAACGGGATGTTGAGAGACAATTAAACGTCCACATCCACAGAAACACCATTTGGTGTTTATGGCAACGTTGGCCACAGACGAATGCAGTCAGAGACCATCCTCGGAGTGGCAGGCCACGCGTAACCAATAATTGACAAGACAACTGGATTCGAACAACACACCTACGAAATCGATTCCAGCCAGCAACAGTGACTGCAAGAAGCATCCCAGTCCTTCGACGAATATCTTCACAAACCGTACGTCGCCGCCTCAGATGTGCAGGGATTTTCGCCAGAAGACCCGCCAGACGTCCCATTTTCACAGGAAACCACCGTCAAGCAAGTCCTCAGTGGTGTAGACAGCGTCTACGCGGGACGGCCATGCAGTGGGGACAAGTTCTATTCACTGACGAGTCTCGTTTTCACCTCAGCCTCAGCGATGGACGGATTCGAGTGTACCGACGTCAAGGTGAACGTTACGTCAATCATTGTGTCATGGAAGAAGATCGGTTCGGGGGCGACAGTGTTATGGTATGTGGTGGGATTACAGCAAGACAGGAGGACCCGTTTGATAGTGGTAGAGGGAAATATCAATGGACAGCGCCACCACGACGGCCCTGTTTTTCTACCGTTTTTGCGTCGTCATGGCCCAGGCAATACCTTTCAACATGACAACGCCCGACCTCATATTGCTCGACTTGTTCAGGATTTTCTTCAACAAAACAGCGTGAATGTCATCCCCTGGCCGGCTCGCTCCCCTAATCTCTCACCAATCGAGCACAAGTGGGATGAGAAGCATCGGCGCCTTCGACGTCAACCACGTGTTCCACAGACAATCCAGGTACTTCGAAACATGCTCCAGCAGATATGGACAGATATCCCACAGGACTTTGTGCGACGCCTGGTCCATTCCATGAGACGAAGATGTGTTGCTTGCATCGCAACCAGAGGTGGACACACACGCTATTGATTTGTAATATGACATTTTGGCATGTTCATGGGTTTTTTTATGAAATCACGCATTTTCTGAAGTCAGTATGGCAAATTAAACCATTTGAACACTTCCAGGAGTCTTTTTATCTTTTAATTGTTACAAATTTGGTAAAAAAAACATAACTTTGCATTAAATCTTATTCAATATCACAGGAACTTTTGTTGTTCAGTATATTAGGAGTGCAGAGAGGAAAGACATAACTATCTTAAATAATTTGGTGTCTATTGAGACCGCAGTCACCTAAGCCAAGCCTTGTGAGAATAGGGCCGGTGGGGTAGCGACATGGTTAAAGCGTTTTACCGAAGACCTGGTTTCGATTCCCATGTGTGTACAATGTGTGAAGCCCATTTCTGATGTCCCCCGTCGTGATATTGCTAGAATATTGCTAAACCGGCTCAAAACAAAAGCCATTTTTCTGTTCTCCTAAATTATTCATTCCAAATAAACGAGCTACCTTGATATATATTAATAAATAACATTATGATTGGCCAAACATCTTTATGTTTGCTAATATATTAAACACCAAACGTGCAATTGTTCATCTGTTATCAAGAGAAAAGTCAAAGTTTATCGTATTCCTGAATCCTCATATTAGTTGAAGATAGGTACATTGTGTTTATGAACTTGCCATCTTACTGTGTCATATGTTATATAAATTTATAATTGTTAATGAATTGTATGGTTCATGTACCACCGCGCATGGTCCCCTAGAGGGTGAATAAAGGATGTTGTTATAACCGGAAGAATATTTGCGCATGTAAACAACAGGACTTATTCAAAATTAACATAGCGTTTAAATTTCGCCAAAATCAATAAAAGCTATATAGTGTCACTGGATTTTCTGGTTTGTTTTCAGGGCGCTGCCACATGGCACGTGTTCTGCTGTCCGGCGTCGGGCAATGAAAGCTCTGTGTTTTTGTGTAAATTGTGTGACAGGTGCTACAGGTGGCACAGAACATGCTTTCCCTTTTAACGAACACCTGCTTTTTATGTCAAATAGAATCTGTTTCTGTGGATAATCAAGACTGATTTATCTCTGGCGTTAAATCTTAACATATATTTGTTATATATCACTTGGGAAGCTTATAAAATTGTCATCCTCTTCAAACGTCTAATCCAACAGTGCCTGAGATTTGTATAACATCATACGGTATATACTTAGAGTTGCCAAAAGTGACGATATCATACAAACTGTCACTTCTAGATTCTGTTTTTCAAGACTAGTGAACCCATGTTAGTATTTGGAGAATGTCAATAGTTTCATTCATGACCTAAGCGACAATAGAATTTAGTAATGTACGCGTGTGTCGTTTTGAAATTATGGATAGGATTGTAAATCGATTTCACTAATAATCCATTCAGATTTATCTCCCTTCAAAGGAAGGCATTGGATATCAATGCTTCAGTAAATGTGACAAAGTTATATGAGTGAAGAAATATAAAGTATTACCGTCACCAAGATCCCAGCTGTATCACGGTGGCCTATAAAGGGTCTGTACAAAGTAAACTCGTGATTGATATCATGAGCAACGCCTGACACTGTTGGAGAACATTGACACGCAAATCAAACTGGTCTCCGAAACTGATCGCCCTATTGATTGTTGTTTTTTGTAATAATCTTTTTATGCAGGATTTAAAATACATTGTACACGATATAATACATATTAATACATTAACTGTTCGCACATCATTTGTAATGTGATGATTGATATTACCAATGATAAATTATTTACTGCATAAGGTATATGTATCACATGATGGAATTTCTTTTTTATCATAAAAGCACAACAGCCACTCACGCTTCTCATACAAACTGCCATTTACACACTCTCATACAGGGACGCCACAAGTACTCTCATACACACACATACAATATTTTCTCAAAGAGATGTCTCAAACCTCAAATCAGTGGTTTCAGTGGAATAATATGGAAATGTAGACAGTGACACATGGGCATAACATGATATACGCATGTACACAAACATATATATAAATGTATACATATACATGTTCTAAAACTCTAAAAGCTTGTGGTACATCATCCAGTCTTTGTTGAATTCCAAACCTCTGTTTGTGGACAAAGAACATTTTTTTCTCTATCGTGTATCGAAGTTTGAGTTCATTCTTTAAAAACTGTATATTCAGTGGTATATTTTGAACTCTTCATCTGTAGATAAAATATTTTGTGAACAGGATGGATAAAATCAAACACTTTATCAGTTATAAGATTTTCCTTAAAGACAAAAATAATAAATTCTGCTGAAAGATTTAGATTATGAATGTGTCCACATTTGTCATTTATCTAGCTCATAAACTGTTTCCAGAAATTATGTACAATATCACACTCCCACAAGAGATGGACGATTGTCTCTTTATCTTCACTGCAAAAAGTACGTTGATCACTGTCCACATTCTTGTCATAAAATCGAAAAGAGTTTGTTGTATCCTATCAATTATCTGAACTGAAACCACCGAAGCTTTGTATATTTGGTTATTTTGGAACGTTTTATAAAAATGGATTCCAGTTTAATTCTCCAAAAATAACTTCAGTAAATGTAACAAAGTTATATGAGTGAAGAAATATAAAGTATTACCGTCACCGAGATCCCAGCTGTATCACGGTGGCCTATAAAGCGTCTGTACAAAGTAAACTCGTGATTGATATCATGAGCAACGCCTGACACTGTTCGAGAACATTGACAGCAATCAAACTGGTCTCCGAAACTGATCGCCCTATTGATTTTAGTCACCTATTACTCAAAGCATAAAGTGAGAACGTATTTTAACACGGAATCCCAAGGTTCTTTTCATTTACGGTCTGTTTATTTGTACTTTAGTCATGTGACATTTACTGGATATACATGTTTTCCATTGGACAAGGTGACCGCGAAACTGACGTTCATAAGCCTATTCTGTCAAAACACACCACTATGACATACACAAATATATATGAGTTCACCTCATCTCACCTTACCTCACTAAAATCAATTAAAAGCTGGTGTAGAAGTACATCTAGACAATCGTGGGATATCTATCATTGCTTAAGACGCTCGATGAAGCTGGTGGGACAACGTGGGTATCTTGTGTTGGAAACAGTTTATTCCAACATGGTATCGGAGTGTCACTCAGGACAGTGGGTCTGTGAAAGTGTGTATTTGTTGCATTAATCAGATTTTATGACTGCTTGTGTAAGGTTTGTGCGCTTGATTTGTCTTCAAAATGATTTTATCATATATATTTATCATCACTAAATGATCGTTGACAACATTTACTGTCAGTCGATAGTTCTGCTCTTCACACCACCAGGAACGGAATTTTTCCTAAAAGAACTCTTTCCAATTTTAAGTGAAAACATTAAGTTTAAGGCGCCTCTCGTTCACATGTTTCTACGCTATACGGCAAGACTGCTTACAAAGTTGTCAATCCTATTGACTTTAGTCTTCCAAGAAGTGAACATGTTGCCTGGGGACGAATATACACCCAAGCTCACAATCGCATCAGGAATAAGCCCTCACTCAGAAAATAATCAACAGTTGCTTTCGTTAAGTATGGATTCACCCCATGTTACAACAGCAGTGATGGAGGCTGGGACAGCTGACAGAAACATAACGTTCTGAAATTGGTCCTAGTTATTCAACTCAAACATGCTCTTATTCATTCAGAAATGAACAACCAATGCGCAACTATTCCAATATATACACTTTCACAGTTAGTTCGAATCCTACTGCTTATATACAGAACTTCTTGAAAGTTTCCCAGGTGTCTAGCAAACAATGGCATTTCATTACTTTGCCAATTCAAGAACATTTATCAAGCCGCAACCAACAACAATTAATTAACTGAGCATCATCAAACAAATCTATTCCTTTTCACCTACAACACAAACTAATTTTTTCACCACCCACAACAATTATTCATTTTTGGCATATTACTAACCAAACTATTCTTTTACGCCCCTACCCCCACCCCTACCCCCTTATACAAATCAAAGGGGTGTTCCCTTAGTGATACCACTTTTTGTCAGTCAACCATTTTGACGTTGCGTACTTTCTTCAAACCAGCGTGTAAAGATGCACTGTCAGTGTGAATTACTGAGGCATAACAATTACATCTCTTCTGACGTTCAAAACTGGTTGTTAACAAACTACAAAGGATGTTAAAAAGAAGTAAGAGTTGGTGAGTGAGTGGTGTTTAACGCAGCTTTTAACAGTATTTCAGTTATATCATGGCGTGTCAGGAATGTGGGAGGAAAGCCACGCAGGTGTCAAGACGCTATACCTTTGATGAAACCCAGACCTAGAAACATAATCGGGGCGGTCCGGGATTCGAACCCACAATTATAGGTTTTTGGTGTGCCCAAGGGACGCTTTTTTGCACACCAACTTTGTCGCCTCAGACGACAGGGCAACCCTTAGGTGCCACCTGCGTAGATATGAGGTCACGCGTACCAAGTGTGTGAGTTTGCTAATGGCGGAAGTCCCTTCGCTCATAATGTTTGCCCTGGCTCCGTGTTCTTGTGGTAGAGCGGAAGGTCCGGGGTTCGATCCCCGGCCGCGTCATACCAAAAGACGTTAAAAGATGGTACTTGTTGTTACCCTGTCTGGCGCTCGGCATTAAGGGACTAAAACAAGGACTGGTCGGCTCGGAGTCAGTATACTGTGTCTGAGTGGGGTATTCATGTTAAACTGCAGCATGGTATCTCAGTGAGCTAGCACTATAAATCGGCATCAGTCCGCACTAGTACAAGCAGCAACAAACACACACACACACGTGCATGCACGTCGCTATATAAGTGCAATAATCTTGGACGCGACGTTAAACCCAATTTCACCTCACCTCACTTCACCTCATAATATTTGCCCTGGCTCCAATGCACTCACACAAAGTGAAAGGTAATTCTTTAGCTGGCATCATGCTCTCACTTTATTTGAAAGCAGAACTATTCAATATCAGCCACGTTCAATGGTTTTAAACTTATTTGTTACCAGTCTAAATATACCAGCATTATTGATTAAAGTATGTTGAATTCCTTAAATTGTTTGATTGTTTTAAAAGCGACGTTTCGGTATAGATCCTTATACCGTTGTCAAGCAAGACTGAATGAGGGAAGAGAGAGAGTTTTAGTGATTTTACGACCGCATCAGCCGTCGGGTATTTTGCAGTTGGGGCCAGACGGATTAAAGATAAAAAAATATAATAATGGGGAATAAGGAAAGTAATCGGCAGACCCAAAAAACTGTAAATTAGGTGTGTGTGTGGGGGGGGGGGGGGGGGGGGGGATAAAGATAGAAAGAAATATAGTAAAGGGGAAAGAATGGGATAAGAGAGCTTAGTGGAAGTTTTGTGGAGCTGTATAGAAACCTAGGTCAGTGGGAACAATAATGGAATAGAGTTATAACTAGTATATGATCAGTTAGGCTGATATATTAATGTAATATTATATCTAATAAAGAGAAGAAAAAAGTGGGATGGTAAGAAACCTACTCTAGTAAACATTGGGCTTATTTGGTGGGGGTGGGGGAGGCGCGTGTGAGGGGTAAGTGGTCGTCGTGTGCTTGTGAGCTGGGCTTGGGTGAGCGGCTGGTTAAACGGGCATGGTTTTTAGTGGCTGGATAGGAGCGAATTATTCGCGCGGACGTCGGAGAAGATAATCCGCGCTAGGAATTTGGATCCCGATCCTAAATTAAAAAAGTGTGGATTTTGTAGATAGAAGTTAAGCTGTGGTTTGATTGGATTGTTCTAAAGTTTGTTTATAAGGTTTGTAGTTTTAAGGAATTTAGCTATATGGGTGAATTTGGAGGGGTGATTTGATAGGCTTAGTAGTAAGATGATGTTGTTTTTGAACTGGGGGGGGGGGGGGGGGGGGGAGGAGGATGGGGGAGTTGTATAGTTGTGTTTGTTGTTGTTTATATTGTGGGCAGTGGTTGAATATATGTTCTAGGTTTTCTGGTGTGTTACAGTGGGTGCAGTTTGGGTGTGGGTGTCTGTTTTGTTTGTTTAGTGTTTCGTTTAGGTTTAGTTGGCCGCTTAACATTCAGTTTATAATTGTATCTGTTAAAATGGACTTTGCGATGTTGCGGCATTTGGTGACTAGTTTACTGAAAAAGGATTTTGTCCATGTGATTTACAATTTTGAATATTAATTTTGAAATTTTGAGATAGGATGTTTTTTTCTGATTAGTGATTTGGTTTCGGCTTTACTGCATGATGGTGTGTGGTGGCTAATTTGGCTGTTGTGTCTGCTAGTTGGTTTCCTTGTATGCCAGTGTGTGCAGGGGCCCATAGGAGTGTTGTGGTTTTGTTTGTTTCTGTGATGTTAGTGTGAATATATATAATATTGTTAATGATGTCCTGGGGCGATTTGGATTTTTTGTTCTGGATCTGGGTTAATGAGCCAAATGAGTCTGAAATTATTAGGAAGTTTGTATCGTTTGATAGGTTTATGTAGTGATAGGCACATTGGATGGCGAGTAGTTCAGCTGTATCGGTATGTGTGTAGTTGTATAGTGAAAGTTAGTGGTGATTGATGAGGATAGTGTAATCTGTATGCCTAGTCTTGTTATATTGTTGATTGTTTGGGATGCATCGGTATAGATGTGGGTGTGATTTGGCCAATTTTGATGAATGTAGTTATTGGTTATTGATGTTTTGTCTGAGTTTTTTGTATCTGGGTGGAGTGTGAATGTTTTATGTAAGGTGAAGTCTGTTTCGGGGGTTGGTTTGTCATTAATGTATATGTTTGATGGGGGTGTGTGTTTGATGTTCTCGAGTGTGTGAGTTTTGATGAGTTTGTGTAGATGTGTCAGATATGGGGCTAGATTTTGATTGTTTTTAACATTTTTCAGGGTAGCGGGTCTAAGGTTTTTGTATTTGTCTGTAATCTGCTTGAATATTGGGTTGGGTTGGGCCCCAGCCCAGTAATTTAAAATGGTTTGGTTGCGTCTTATCTGTATGGAGGTGGTGCCGGATATTAGCTGTAGTGTGTTTAATGAGTTACCGGTTCTGGTACCCAGGGCTGTTTTAAGGGCTTTATACTGAATGGAGTTTTTTCTCTAGTTTTTCTGTGATGGAGTGGAGGACCGGAGCGGCATAGTCTAATTTAGGTTGGATAAGTGATTTATATATGTTAAGTAGTGTTTGTTTGTCAGCGCCCCAATCAGAGCCGCTGATGGCTCTCATTAGATTGAGATCTTTTTGACATGATGTGACCAAATTATGAATATGGGGGGCCCATGTTAGTTGTTGGTCAAAGGTGATTCCCAGAAATTTTGCTTCCTTTTTGAATATGATATTTTGGTTGTTTAAGGTGAGTTTGGGTGGATAATTTGGCATGTGTCTGTTTTTGAAAAGTAGGCCGATGGTTTTGGGGGTATAATAATGAATCCCCACTGGGCTGCCCAGTATTCTAGGTCACTAAGTAGGCGTTGGATTCTTTTTTGGATTTCTTTTAGTAAGGTCCAAAAAGAAATGTCATCGGCAAATTTGGCAGTAGTTATAGTTTTCATTCTGGGCGGAAAAATGCCGTCAATCATGAAGTTAAAAAGGGTTGGTGTTATGATACTTCACTGTGGGGTGCCATTTTCTAAATAGTGTGGGTCTGATAGGGTATTGTTTGTTTTTGCTGTGACATTTCTGTCGGTTAAGAAGGAGTGAATGAAATTTAGAATTCTGCCATCTATAGCATGTTCTTTATTTGTTGGATCAGGCAGTTATGCCAAACCATATCGAATGCTTTACTGAAATCTATCAAAATGGCCACAGTGTATTGTTTTTGGGCGAGTCCTGTTTTGACGTCGTGTTCCAAATGTAATATATGTATATTTAAACTAAATAAAACGTGACAGTAAAATTAATAGAATATCACAGATTAATGTTTAAAAGTAGAATACTACCATAAAAATATATCACCAAATGAAATAGTACAATATAAAAAAAGGGCTATAGATCGCCAGCATCTGAAGGTAGATCACCATGCTAGGGTCCAGTACTTTAGCTACCTGCATGGTACATCATCCCCTCAGCTGTTGGCGATTATTGACAAATTTAGCCAAATTAAAAGAACATATATTCTACGATTAAAACTGTAGTTAGAATAACATACTTTGAATGATATGGACTCACGATGCCCTCTGAGGGGGACACTAATTTTACACTACTTTAATCACCTTTGATGATACAGCCACGATCAATCACCAATGTTGATTATTCCACTGATAATAAATAGCCATTTATTTTATACAAAGCAAATTAACAAAATTTATTAAACAATTAAACTCTATTTCTTTTAAAAAGTCAATAATTAAATGAGAACTAATAGTGTTAAAAAGATCCTGCATAGATTTAACCTTGAAATATTTATCCCTTGTGATGGGAAAATCAACACCGTCAAGCAGGACATGCTTGACCGTGATGTTTTCATCACAAGGGATGCAGAACGGATGATCTCACCTTTCAATACATATGCATTGGTGTAACGCGAATGGCCAATACGACATCGTCGTAAAATGACCTATTCAAATCTGGACTGACAACCCAAGTAGGTGTAACCGATATTTGGTTTAATGTCATGTAATTTATTGATACCTACTTGGATGTCCCACTTCTTTTGCATCTCGTATATATGATCCAATCACAGGCCTGTAATCAGTATATGGGACAAAAAGTGGTGTCACAGATTTGTTGAGTGCTGCTTTAGCAGCAGCAATGGCCATTGTGTTACCTATGATGCCAACATGGCTTGGTAACCAGGAAAAAACGATGTCGTATTGGCCAGTAAGTTCATTATGTAATTCAAGAATTTCGATTAAAAGTGGATGTTTGGTAGATTGATTTGTAATAGCCTGAAGACAGGAAAGAGAGTCGGAAAATATGATATTTTTTTATGCTTTGATTGTTTACGAATGTATTCTAGTAATGTTAATATGGCCTTTGACTCAGCTGTAAAAATGGAACAGTTATCTGGTATTCTAGATGGTATAGTCCTGGATCCAATGATGGTGGCACTAGCAACTGCGTCACCATCCTTGGATCCATCTGTAAATATAGATTTGTAAGTATCATATTTGTTTCGCAATTGATTATATACTTGTTGAAAAAATGAGTTGATTTGTTTCGGATTTTTGTAAATTTAGTTAAGGTTAGATCTACCTCTGGTTTTACAACTGCCATGGCGGGGAAGTCAAAAGTTGGGTAGGGCTATATTTTCTAGATGTATTTTAGCAGCCGAAATAGAAGATTGTATTCTTAGGCCAAAGGTGTCTTGGTAAAGAGGGTAAAGAGGGTTAAAAACACAGTCATAGGCTAGATTGGATTTCAAAGAACGTAATTAAAAAATATATTGCAAAGATAATTTAACGCGACGTTGTTAAAGTGAAGGCTCATCAGCCTCCACGTACAGACTATGACTTGGATAAGTTCTAAAGGCTCCAAGGCAAAGCCTCAGGCCCTGATGATATATAGAATCCAGTTTTCTTTATATTGGTTTTACATGCTCCACCATAGACGATGGAGCCGTAATCAAGTTTAGAGCGGATGAGGAGGGATTGGAGGAGGGTTTTCTGACCCCCTCCCCACTTTCCGTTTGAAACTACGTTTAATAAATCAAGAGCCTTCAGGCATTTAGTTTTTAAATAATTGTGTGACAAAAAGGTCAAGTGATGGTTAAAAATAATACCAAGAAACCTGGTCTCTTTGACAACTTTGATAGGAGCACCATCCAAAACTAAATCAGGGTCCTTATACGGCTTATATTTCCAAATACAGTTGCAGTTGCATGTGCATGCATGTTTTTACCACGACAAGAAATATTAAAATCAGCTACAAACAAAGATCCATTGAGTGAATCGTTTAAAACCTTTGACAAACTGTTAATCTTGATGCTGAACAATGTGATAGACAAGATACTGCCTTGTGGAACACCCTGATCCTGATTATAATGGTCAGACAGGGTTGAACCCAAACGAATTTGAAATTGTCTATCTTTTAAAATCTAAGAGGCAAACGGCCCCTGAAACCAAAATCATGAAGATATTCTAAAATGCCATACTTCCATGTGGTATCATATGCCTTTACGAGATCGAAAAAGATAGATCCAGCATGTTGTTTATTAATCATGGACATTTTTATAAAAGATTCTAAACGTACTAAATGATCGATGGTACTACGATTTTTGCGGAAACCACATTGAATGTTAGTAATGAGATTGTTGGTTTCCAAGTACCAAACTAAACGATGATTAACCATACGTTAGTGGTATATAGTGCACTTTTGCCCGTTTTTGAATTGCTGTCCTCTCATTGGCTGATTTCTGCCGCAGGGTCCCACTCCCCCATCCTCGGAGTAAAGATGACGTATATTTTACCCTGTCCTGTGATTGGCTGATTTCTGCCCGCAAAACAATTAAACCTAGTGAATGCTATTCTAGACTTAGTGCATACAATAATAACAATAAAAAGAAGTTCTAAAATTACAAAGTGAAATTCTCCAGCTGAAATAGAAATATAGAAAGGATATCTTTATTGAAAGCGTCTCAGCAAAATGTTTAAAGTTTTCTTTTGTGAGTTTTGGTGAATCAATAAGGAACCTGTGCGAACGCTGTACACGTGGATGTTGACGACGTCTTAGATCGTCGTGGATGGTGAGCCAGATACGGTCTTCGGGTAGACGCAGTTGGGGGAATGTATGCTATGTTCTCGTAAGATTTTGTCTTTATATTTCCATTTGTACAGTTTAATACCGCACATATAGCACTGAACGCAATCGTTCATTCCAGTGTAGAATAACCCGCACCTGGCCAGCTCGAGAGGAGTCTGTTTAATTTGAATAGGAAGTGTGTAGTAGGTCTCTAAACGATTTTTTAAAAACCTGTAGGAAGGATGATCGGGAATATCCATAATATCCGATCCCACTGTCCACGAACTCCGACAGCTATCACGCATATAAACATTTACATCCGTAGTCGACACAAATACCCAATAAAATTCAAATTTCCAAATATGCGGATCATGTACCCCTCTCGATCCGCACCAGAAGCATAAATATGGCTACAAAATTACTGCAGAATGCATTAAATAAAATTCAAATATGGGCAATAAATTGGATTTCACACTCAATGCCAAAAATAACCACAGTGATACGTAAAAACACAGAAATATACGTGCAAATACCCCAAACTACAACTAAACAAAAAAACATTACAATTCCAAAAAGAAACCAAATTTCTTGGACTAATTTTGGATGAACACCACACCTGGGGAGCTCACATTAAAAACCTAACAAATAGATGCACTAAAGACCTAAACACACTACGCTGCCTGACAGGTTCCATCTGGGGGTGAGAGTTGGGGTATGGGGTGGGGCCTCCAAGGAGACCCTTCTATCACTTTACATATCAATAATTAGATCAGAAATAGACTATGGATGCGAAATATACAACACCTTCAACTCCTCATTAAGCGATAAACTAAACTCAATTCAATACCAAGCACTAAAGATAATTACACGCACTCGGCATGGCGCGCCGCGCATATCGCTACAGGCACTAACAGGCGAATACCTCTGGACTTCTGAACATCTAACAATAAAGTACTGGACCTCAACCCAACAAAACCAACAAATCCTTAAAAGTAATATAATCCCCAAACGTAGAGGGGAATTCCCCTACTTAAATTATATTTTATGTGATTTGGTATAACGCGTCTTGATACATTTCCTACACCCTAATGCCCGAATGTGATGACATTACTTCAAAACTATTGCGAAAACGTATACATTTTAAAATAACAATCGGTTACCAGCGGTCCCTCGTTAAGTGACTCACAACAACCGTACCCGCTTAACATGTACACAACATGTAACACTTGCACTTAAACAACAACTCTCCATTACTTGGGATAAACTATTATCATAAGGTGATACAATCAGGTGAGTAGTGGACAGATTATTACAATGATTACATGAAGACTCGTTGACTAATGATATTAGTGTGACAAAGTGTTTTGTTTATTATTGCTGAATATATTGGGAGAATGTTTAATTTTAAGAAATATAGTTTTGAAGGTGTTGATGTGCTCTTTACTTTCCTCTGGCTGTAATCGTATCGTCCATACCCGTGGATATATATTATTTTGCTTTTCGCGCTGAATTCTGCCTTTTCCGGGCTGCTAGTTAATGTTGAAATGTCAGACGAAAAGGATCTCTTTATTACACAGAGTCGGACCTGTGTCCCCAAAAAAGAAAGTATTAGTGAGATTCTGGGATTCGAATCCACGATCACATCCTGTCAGGGTCAAGGCTCTGCACAAGGAATTAGGCGCATTTGAAGTAATCACCGAATCTTCAGAGAATTTCCATAACCAGTGGAACAGCGTGGTCATGCGTTTGTTTTCCACAGTCTGGCTGTAAAGTTTTAGTTGTTCCTACTGACAAGGCCTCAGTAGAATAATCTTTGTAAGCATCACGGCAAAAATCGTTTGATCAAAGAAACTGGAATAAATGACAAGTATGTTAACTGAGGAAGAAATCTGCCAAACTACGCATCAGTACCATCAACCTTTGGATTGAGTCTAAAAGCTGTAGCCAGTTTCCCATTTGTAATGGATTTCAAACTAAAGTACTGTCGGAAATGCTAGAAAACTGATTTTTGCCTGTTAAAAAAGGATATTGTTTTCGCAGACTGTTGTTATTGAAATATCAAGACAAATTCGAACGAAAGCAGGAAGTACACATTTATTAAGTCCAATGATGGCAGTCTGAAACGAACTATAGAAATATGCGCACGTGACTCCGTTATAATGATAATAATGTTGTCTTCATAAACCATCTAATCCACACACAAAAATCATTTTGAGAAAATTTTAGATGTGCATCTTCTAAAATGACAAAATGACGCTGTGTTTGATTTGTTAATAATGCTCCCATGATGCATGTTAGATTACACTTGCATAGCCATAACCATGGTACACGATATGGACTCTGTACTTGGAAATGTATACAAGTTCTTTACACTTTAGATAGAGGGAAACCATTTATTAATTTAGATAGGGTGAATTACCGAGGGGGGACTAAAAGGAGTTTGTTTGTTTTTATAGGTTTTTATAGGTGACTAACGTTTACTAGTGATAAAACATATATAGTAATGAAAAACAATAGACAGACAATGACGTGGCTCTGGACAAGGGACATATGGGCGTGATGAGCAACACGGCTCAGGGGATGATCAATTAAGGCAATACATGTCATACTATAAATAACAGTAATTAACGGAAAGTGATATGGTAGCCAAGGTTGGCTGACAGTCCATATACAATGAAATGTTGGGGAGGATTAACAACGGGGATTAGCGTCTTATAAATAATGGCAATTAAGTTATGGAGACAAATCAAATGTTCTTCTGACAATGGTTGTCCCAAATCAGTCGCTATGAGAGTATGATAAGAAAACAAAACAGGTATAAGGGTGGTCTAAAAACCAAAACTGGGACGTAAAAGGATATTAGACAGCTTTGATACAGGGTTCTCAGGCGTATAGTGTACGAGCGTTATGAGCAGAAGGTAACCCTGACTTGTAGTGCAATTTGGGAGTAATGAAAGATACAATTAATGTTTCCCGGACTGCACTAACTTATGCTGTCCGAAAGATGGGATTTCGATACACTGCGCGTGGCGATGACCGTGCACTTATCAGGGGGGAATATTCCATCCTGTCTATGAGGTCACATTATCTCCGAACCATTCATAACTATCACAGTCAGGGCGTCCAGATAATTTACCTTGATGAATCATTCCACTGACTATATGTGGCTATCGGCAGATGGACAAAAAACACCCATAGACCATCAGGTAAAGGTAATCGTGTCATTGTTTTGCACGCTGCAACCCATGATATGGGGCTTATTGATGGATGTGTGCTAGTTTTCCAGGCGAAAAAGAAATTTCGTTAGGAAATTATAGGCTGGTTGGAACTTCAGCTATTGCCCATTTTAAACAACGTCAGTGTCATTGTCATGGATAACGCCAGTTTATATAACGTCCGGGAATCAGATACTGTTTCCCAAACCATGAGTAGTCTGAAGGCGGCCATACAGGAATATATGACATTGTCGACTTCAGACAATATGAAACAAAAGTTCAACCCATGGAGTAAATTCGGCTGAATAAGAAACCAGTAAAGTGTATCATCATTTTACTTGTAAAAGTACATTTTAAGGGTAATCACAATGTCAGTTAGGACAGGCTAGATTAGGTAAATATGAGTATTTTGATATATGCTCTTTTTATAGTCCTATGACTCGTATTTATTAAATGAAGCCAGAAAAGCAGTTTTCTAGCATTTCCTACAGTACTTTATCATACAAATCCGTACAAAGAGATATGTTGCTGTAGCACCAAATCAATCAAGGAATGTCTTCGTATTCACCAAACGTATTTGAGACAACAGGAATTAACGCCAACACAACGTTACAAGTCTTGCTTCATTTTCCTCAGCGATAACCTATTCGTGTTTATCTAAAAGTAGCTGTACTACACACGAACAATGCCTGTCACACATAGAAGTTGGATATACTGATGTTAAAACACTTTGAGTATACATGGTGTCATACGTTGTATAAATTCTGCATTCCACTTAACATATATGTTACCCCCGCCCAAAATTGTGATAATAGAGCTAATCTTCTATTTGGTCAATACAGGTCAAAATAATATCTTCTTGAAAAAATTATCAAAATACTGTAAAATAGTAATGGCTACATTTAAATAACTATTAAAGCTGCCATCACTATTATACGCCACATCTCCTGTTAAACCTCAACATGCTACTTTTTGTAGCCTTGGGCGTACTAAAGTTCTGTTCTGTCAATTTATCAGAGCCTCTTATAAATTTTACCGATTCTAATATGTTATTCAAACGACATCAGTCACTTGACAGAGACTTCAAATGCGGCATATACATTTCATCCATAAAGACACCTCTGATATTTTACTCTTTCACCACGTTGAAGTTTCGAATGTACAGATGGCATGTTTCGTTCCATTCAATGTAAAATGTAATGGAAAACACTTCACACTCATTGTTCAGGCTCTTCATTAAAAATAAGTCCTTACCAGGCTACACACTCTAACTTGGTTTCATTTGGCAAAATGGTGTATGCACATACATTTACAGAACAGATGGTTATTTGCCTATATAAGAATGTCAAGACTATTCTCGATCAATAATTTGATCTGATTCAATTAGAGTGTAGTGTGCTAATTTAGTTTAGTTACGTGTATATTTTGTTCGAGTCCAGTGATCTAAGATAGACGAAGTCATTTTCAAACATACAACCGGGGATTTACTATAGTATGTCTTTAGATGACTAATTTCGGGCAGTATACCAGACATAACGGTAAATCAATACAGGTAATGTACTATTTATAATGCTGAAGCCATTTGCAACATGTCACATGTGTACATGATTGATACAGTTCACAGTTCGAAGGAGACAAAAACAGAAGCCAATTTATGGTACTTTATTTGTAGACAGATGCCGAATCAGTCTATTCTAAGCAGGTATCCAGAAAACTGCGACCACAGTCCTTGTCTTAATGGGGCGTTACGGTTGTCGTAGATCTTCTTGACGAAAACGTGGTCACCTCTGTTGACATGAAAGATAGCGCTCATGCTGGTGCTGGACCAGTGGTTGGGAATGGTTACAACTGCTTTCCGAGAACCCTGTGCAACCAGAGCGAAATCGGAGTTTCCTTCACGAGCTGCTTGTAAAATTGTCCTGAACTGATAGTAACCTGAAAATATAAAGAATATCATATTGTTCCCTGTATCTAAATTTCAATATACCCTGTTATAATTTGAACACGCATAATGGAGTTTTCTTTCAGCAGTTTAAGCGACACAATGTATTGAGATGTGAGGTAAAGTTGGGTTGATGTGATGTTGTAGGGTCCAAAGCCAAAACAGTGTTCTCAGTGTTACCACAACACCGACAAATATACTTTTATAATGACATCAACATGGATATTTGATGAAAGAAATGTATCCGACCACTTTGCCTCATCATATCAATATATACACGATATCTCACGGGAAAATTATGAGCAACAATTCTGGGTATAAAACATCCCATTCTTACCTGATTCAGGGTCAACGAATACCCCAGATGTAGGGTTATACCCATGACCAATGTTTGCCTCAACGCTGCTAAATGGGGTTGTTCTGTTAACCCCAAAGTGAAAAGCTGCCACAGTGTTCGAACTCTTTGTCAGAGTTGCCTTAAAGTACACCAAAGGAGCTGAAACGATATCCGAATGTGCATTTGTGAGTGAGTTGTCAGTGAGTTAGTGTGGTTTAACATGGCCATGGTCAATATCAGGTGGGAGACACCACGAATGGCATTTAGGCATTGTACCGATGGAAACACGAACCAATGTCTTCAGCATGTGGAGCAATTGCTTTTAGCAAAATATTGCCCAATCGGCCCATATATAAAAATATAAAGCATTCATTAAACACATCCTAATCAAGTCAAAATATTATAACGTGATGCTGAACTTATATATGCCCTGAAATATTACAGAGCTTGTGTGCGAGTGCGTTGGCGAAGATCATTGATTATTACACAATACAAAGATGTTCAGCAATACTTCTTTTCCATATTGAAATGGAAAAGTAAAGTTAACTTAGGAAAGGTAAAGTAAATTCATGGCTCAGAGCAGTTCCAGCCTTTGGTGTCTGCATTTCTCAACTTTTGAGGTACAAGCTCTTACTATGAGGATATGACTCTTGCTCAAAAGTTGTTGATCAAGGTTACAACACACACTACTGCCAAGATCATTCCCCTTAAACACGTGCTTAAACGCGTGGCGCAAACTGTGTGCACCGGGCTGGTCACTCGTGTGGAACCAGTCCGCCACGCGTGTAACACGGTGTCACACGCATTTCGAAGGGAACAAACTTTTGACTAAACGTGAACCATGTTAAGCTGAAATTGTAGCTGGTAACAAGGAGAGTCATTTGGGATTTTCTGACGAAAAATGTTAAAACATGTTAAGCAAGGTACTTGCTGATGTCTTCTTTTGATATGTGGTTTTGTAGGAAAATGTGAATACTTTTGTGATCAGTCCTTGACAAGGTTTTATGGTAGAAATAAGGAGCATATTTCCAAATTTGACGCATCAGTAACAAGAATAATGTCCGATACCTTTCCCTAATTTTACTGGTATGGTTCCATATGTTCCCTGTTGGTTTTTTTCCACTTGAACAGGTGACTTGTCTTTGCAGTCGACGGGTGACACCAGTGGGGCAGGATCATAGCTCACCTTTTCGCGAACACCCAATATCCTCAATATTTAATTGTGATTCATAAACTCATTCTTCATATTGATATTTCATCTTCATTTATTTCGGTACTCATGAGACCACAGGCCTACAATACATTACAAACATTACTAAAGTATAATAATTTGTAACATTGTATACTAAATAAACACGGACAGATTCTGAAGTGTATCATGGTTTGTACTGCTCAGCGAAAATGAAAATGTATTTGTTTGGATGAACACAAGACTAGTTACTTTATTTGATGTATCTATTGCCTAACATTCTTAAAGCTAGACATACAAGGAGGAAGTGGTACTCATCTTCAACTGCATCTGAATTAACAGTTGCCAAAGTCTCAGTTCTCTTTTAATATTTATCGTATATCTTCCTTTTTCAGTTAATAAGTCATCGAAAATGTGCTAAGCTTTTGCTAAATTCCTTAATATTCACTTCAGGTTTGTGTGGGGGCACGGGTGGTCTAGTCGTCTAAGGCGTCGCGATTCGCTGTGCAGAGTTGCGTCCCTTGGGCACGCCAGAAACCTATGATTGTGGGTTCGAATCCCGGTTCGCCCCGATTATGTTTCAAGGTTTGTCAGCACTATACCACTGCTCGTGGGTTTCACCGAAGTGGTAACGGTCTAGACCTGCACCACTTCGGGCTTTCCTCCCGCATTAAGCTTACACGTCGTGATATAACTGGAATACTGTTAAAAGCGGCGTTAAACCCAACTCACTCACACTCACCCATATTCACTGTTCACAAAAATCTTCCTGTTTCTTAATTTGTTTCTGTAGTCAAATACTACTTGAAATTAACACAATATCATCTGCAAATCATAAAAGAAAGAAATTAACTATATCCGGGTGTAATGGTACACCATTTGTGCAATTATTTCCAATTTGAGTTGCTAATTCATTTATAAGGAAATATAACAAAAAGGGACTCAGTATACAGCCCCGTCTTACTCCGAGTTGTATGTCAAAGTATATATAGATATAGTATCTATATATAGATGTAACTTAATATATTACCATTTTATAGCTTATTCCGTTGGTGTTTAAATAGTCCATAACTTATTTCTTTGTACAGAGTCAAACGCTTTTGCATAGTCTACAAAAAATGCATAGACGTTTGAAAAATGCAGGTATGGTATTATCTATTCCGGGAGAATTATTATGTGTAAGGTTCTGAATGCTGTCTAAGATTTCCTCCCTGGTAATTGGTGAATCCAGAATCTTGTCCGAGAGTTCCCGAATTGGGTTGACATATATTGAGTTATTATATATATTTTTGTAGAATTTAAATCGCTAATGGTATCGTCAAATGAGAATAAGTTCTTATAATGGTTGGACCACACGTTAATTTGAATATTATTTCGTGCCACATATATTGTGTTTAAGCGTCTAAGCTCATATCCGAACGTTTTGGAGTCATTAGTGCTATTCTTTATAGTGTTTTTGTTTTTTGTTTAAAACAGTCAATGCGTTTTGGGTTACAAGTGGCATTATATTTGTTTCTAATGATTTTGCATTGTTCTAATGAATTTTTAGCTTGACAGTTTCGAAATTTATTTAAAGACCCGCATCATTCCTATTTTAACCTTTCACATTCATCGTCAAACACAGTTTGTTACATCTTTTCTCATTTTGCCAAATTTTCATTTCATATCGGATGCAGGCCGACAAACAACCTCTGCAATATATTCAATACTTGTGCCAATACATGTAAATGCATAGCCTATTGACTTATCAAGGAGTTCTGGAACACTGTGAAACAAAATATTTTGTCTAAACTGTTCTTGTTTATGGTGTAGTCGTAATCGGACTCTGCTATAAGTACAGCTTTCTTTTGAGTATGGAAAGGGTGCTGTCACTTTTATTTATCTGATAATACTGATAATAATTACAAGTGGCTCAGTTATCTAAGCCTCGATTTACAGTGCAGAGCTGCGTTTTCCCTTCTTTTCATTTTCCCTATTTGCCAACATGGTTTCAAGCTCTTCTAAGTAATCGGTTTATATGCACATCAGCCAACAAGGCTCATCAGTTCACCGTCTTTGCCAAGTCCTTGATAGTCAAACCTTGGATAGACTTTTGTGACTTTTCAGGTTCACCTATGTCCAATTTGAACGACTTTACAGTTTGAATAAGGACATTTCATTGTCCTATGGATAACTTCAAGCACGTCAGTTTCTGACAATGTCCCAAGTAGCTTTTTGTGTGACAATTCCCTTATTTTCCAGAATTTTCACTGTTGCTGGCGACAAGGCTGATATGAACAATATCAAGAATGTTTCTCAGCCATTAGAAAACCTATTTACAATAAAACTAATTCAAGCTCATTCAGTGGCCTTTCAAACTGCAAACATGGTGGTTATGAACATGATGCCACCTACGACACATATATAAATGACAGTGCCCCTTGGAGCATACCCAAAATAGAAATGCTAGTCCAGTCAGATCTACCCTCATTGTAGGCTACACTAAAACGCCTCCGGAGTAATTACCTTCCCTTGACCAGGTTTACAAACAAATAATGTGATTCCTCCCTTAAACCGTCTATTAGAGACATACAACTCGTTTTGACACTAGAACGGATCAGTGAACGACCCCACAGAAGCAGCGGGGGCATGTACCCGTTAAGTTGTCAAGCAGAAGAAAGAGTTCTGTAGAGGCCATTGCTATTTCTTCTATGTTCGAAAATATTAGTGCTCTGTCAGACCTAGTCTGACGCTCAAATATAGAAAATATGGTAAGTTTGGATGCGTTTCACTGGATAGTTTCAAAGGTAAGCTCTTGGAAGAAACGTACCCTTAAAGGACTTAAAATGAACTTGGAATAAACGCGAAAAAACGCTTTCCATTTTCATAAGAAATATTTGCTTAAAGCATCTTCGATTCCGACTTTAACATGAGCATGTGCCTATGAGTCACTATCAAATAGTGATGATACCATGTGTTCGCGAAAAGATAGGCATATCCTGCCCCACCGGTTCTTCCCATCACAAACACTTGCAAAGACACTTGCAAAGACAAGTTTCCCAAAGCACTTCCTGGTAGAAGTCCATTCGCTGTCTGGGCTGCGTGTAGAGGGGGCAGGGGCCCTGAGCTTATGATGAGCCTGGTGAGATGGTGACACGATGCCACACAATCAGCCAATATCCGCAGTGCTTGACGTCCCACCTACACTACTGTATGGTATTAAAAGAGGAGAAACTAATTTGTCAAGGTCTGCCTGAACTACATCGTTTGTATTTTATGGAATATAACTTTGCTGGAGAACCAACCAATGAATATGCGGTATTTGCCAATAGCGCTCGAGAAATCACCATATCGAAGTAAAGTATTCGATATGGCCTGAAGGAATCTCGAATAGTGTAAACCTGCTGCTCTTAAACGGTTTCGTAGGTCTGGTCGGAGATTCTGCGCAGTCTGGGTATTTTCACGAAGGTGGCGCAGTCAGTTATAAAGATCTTGGGGGGGGGGGGGGGGGTACTCTTGGTCGATCACGTGTTGTCCCCTGCTGTTGAAACCGATCCCATAGCCTTGTGATGGTGCTGGGCGCTCATTGCAAACCCTGGATACAGCTGATTGGGATTCCCCTGCCTGCAAGCGGCCTGTGACGTTGTTTCTTTGTACTTCTGTTAATCTTGGCACGTTATTGAACTGACCCTTTTCGATTGACGCAGATGCCAGGCAATCAACATTACGTGCAGCTCCAAAGCCCTTTTGCTAATGCACTGGGTGCGTTTTTCCGAATCGTGGTCCAACAAATGGTTTGCATGTCCTTGTTGTGATCATTTTAATCCGAGATTTTTTTCCGGACACTATAACACATTAAACCTCTTCATTTCGCACCACTTGGTCCGCTAATTTTGCTTTTATGGCCAAAAATATCGGTATTGCGTTTCTTTTTCTGAAGAGTATATATGTATACTTGTGTATCACGAGTGATCACAAGTGATGACATTGTTATGATACACTGGTAGGTCAAATATAGGTAGGTTATATATTTTCGTTGCCACGTTGAATTCAATCTGGGGACATCTGGTTTAAATGTTGAATTGCAACTGATAATGCACGTTAAATTCACTCTCGG
This sequence comes from Haliotis cracherodii, assembly GCF_022045235.1. Taxonomy (NCBI): domain Eukaryota; kingdom Metazoa; phylum Mollusca; class Gastropoda; order Lepetellida; family Haliotidae; genus Haliotis; species Haliotis cracherodii. The sequence continues at coordinate 13,437,049 of NW_027266286.1, forward strand.
GGTCATGCACTGACCACTGTTCAATGTAGTAGGATGAAATTCGTAGATATGATACTTAAGATGGGGCTTTAACGTGGTGAGGTTTAGAGCAGCCACCTTAGATACACCTCGGATATTACTGACTGTGGCGTTATAAAACAATCACCCATTTGCTCGGAACGCTAGGAAGGGTGGTGTGAGGAAGACTTGTTTATTTTGTCTTGCCATCATTCAACTGTACGTCAATCATGTCAATCCCCGTTCAGGCATTAAAGCCTCAGATGCATACCGTGAACAGGTAAAACAACATATTCAAAACCCACTTACTCGGTGAGTTAATGACTGGCCGTTGGAATCACAAAAGTCAACATCTGTGTGTTATAACGAAAAATCAATCATGAACTATATTTTGTCCCGCATATCGCTATAACTATTTTGCACACCAAATAGATAAATGTACACATTTTTAATTATCTGCTTTCTTTTTTTATAACAGTGATATGAGCACATCATCCATTGAGCCAAATCTACTGTTCCAACATCATATGGTATACATTATTAAATTACGAATACACAAAGCTTTTCCCTTACCAATCAGTTAACAAATCAGTTGTGTAAAGTAGAAAGAAATGCACCACGGTGTATTCCTTTCTTATCAGTTGTTTTTCATACCAAATGAAGGATAGTTTTTGATCGGGGTGAGTAATTCAATGGAGTTTTCACACAGCATTGAATAGTAATTCAGGTATAAAATAGGATTTGCAACTAGGATGAGAGCAATTGTGTTCTGATGACATTGTTGTGGACATTACATGACGTCATAGAGATATATTCACAAAATCTGTATTCATTTGATAAAACTGCTTCGCTGTGACAAGTCAGTAAGATAAACAGGGCCCTGTGACTTTTATGAAAATGGAAAAAATGGAGGAACGTGCATTAATGGCATAATTCGTTTATTCTAAATATATTCATATCTATTCATTTTCACCGCTACTTTGCCTTTTGTACCTCCGGTAACCGAGGCTAGTTATCCATTGGCACTGACGTTTAATATTGATAATGTACTCAATCTTCATAGATGACGGTTGGTGTTAAACCTTTTTCTGCACTTTTACAAGACCATTTTCTAAAAGAACGCTACGGGTATCCACTTGTATTGGTATCTTTGTCACAAGACAAGAAAACTATTTACATGTATAAAAATGAAACGTATGTTTTGATGAATATGTAATATATTCCTTTTTCCCATTCTGCATTAAAGACTTTTATTTTATAAAATATACAAGTATGTAGATATAGGAGCAAATCAAATGTTAAGTCAAATCAAATGTTACCTTTAGCCTAGAAACGGAAATGTGTATGTGATTTAAAACATAAATATGATATTCTGAGGGGTAATTTTATAAGACTGAATTACTCCATATCAGACTCATATTGATATTGAGATGAAATTTGAAATTGTGCGTTGTAACAGTGGTTTAAGTGCTGATCCACTCGACAATAATAGGAATCCACTATTAATGTTATTTTCAACCAACTATATGAAAGATCGAATTACCTATTCTTCATTGCAGGTATTTTGTAGAGACAAAAGCCAAGTGCACCCGAATGTTCCTTCTGACTGGCCTCGAATACGTTTGCCACACAAGCGTGCCGCTGGTCGTCGGTTCGAATACCAGAACCGTTCTCATTATACATGTTTGTGCTGTCGATACATAGCCACACTCGTAGGTCCTACAAAATACACCGTCGTCGTGTCATTTCGTGAGATAAATGACAGTGTTCCAACCTCACGCACTCAGTCACTAATCACATGCTAAGTGTACCAAATGGAGTTTTCTTTCGCTTTGTTGAACAATATGCTTCTGGAATAGCAAAATAAGTGAGAGTTATAATACTTATAGAGTTATACATATGCTTATGTTTATCATAATGCATCATACAATTTGCCTTCCGTCAAGGCCGAAATAAAACTTTCAAAAAAGCTTATTGATAGATATGTAGAGGACATTTCCAAGTAACAAAAGCTATGCCCCAAACAGTTGCCTATTTCGATTGGTACAATATATTACCTCGTTTCTTTCAGGTGAACAATTGACTTGCCTTTTCGAGTGTTTGCAACCGACGTCACCGGCTTGGCAGAACATGCTCACTTCGCGAACACCTGGTATCGTCACTATTTGATACTGATTCATAAACACATCTTTGTGATGTAGTCGAAATCATACAATTGACAATTGAGATTATGGACTCGACATACATATTTAACCTTTTTAAAACGTGTGCTCACTGAGTATTGCATTAACTGGCGTATTTCGAACCATAAGGATATAAACAAGTTTTGAGTGATGAAAAACTATATTTATATTACCAACAGAGGCACGGATATATGTGAAAGTAATTAATGCTGAAAGACTACTTTGTACCAGAGGTCCACAGTAACATGAGGTCATTGTCACAAATAATTCAAAATGAGGTTGTGCATTCTTTATGACGTCACAAACTATTATGTCATGTTGTTTCAACAATAACCAAGACTTGCAACTTAAAAACCCAATTCACCATGAAGAGATACTCCGTAATTCCAAATAGCCCGTAGCTTATCTTATTAATATGAAAATAGTAATCGATAGATCAGGCCAGTAACATGAAATACATGTAACATGTAATGCCGTAACTACGTTCAGCCTGCGTGCCTCGAATTGCGCTTTTCTGACTTGTAGGATCAGTGAGAAAATACATAATAATCTAATCATGTGAACTGAAAAACTTGACATCCTGACTCACGGCTGCGCCACTCATGGAATATTGATATTGTCTGATCAGTTAAACGTGTTATATGAAAGAAAGAGCAAATTGTCCTTTCAGAGTCTCTTTATTCCTCACAGGACACAAAATACATGCAACAGTTCGGCAAGGGCAAGGGCCGATATGTCTCCTCTTCCTCTCCCCGCTTGCTTCCTCACATCAACTCAGTGAAGCAAATCCTTTGGGCAAGACCATCCCCAGTCAGTTTCGTTCTACAAAAGATAAATTATCAGTATTTATATAGTGTTATTTATACTCCAGTGTCACCTTCCTGGTATAGATGGCTAACATGTTGGAAACATTCACATGAATGTGGCGAATGAAAAAGGTAAACTTGGAGAGTACCATTGGCTCTAATCTAGCATCGAGATGCAAAGCAGATGAAAGGTGAAAAGTCACACAATTATCTCAAAAGCTAAAAGCCTTATAGGAGTTCCGGGTTTGAACTGGTCCCTAGCAACCATAGGCGAAATAAATGCTTGGATGGTCAGGCTTGGTGACCTGGTTGAATGCGTGTCATCGTACCCTGACCCCGTGGATGGTTTAATTACTAGATTATATATTTTGACGCCGTCAAACATTTTCGTTGACAGTGAAAAAGCAAAGCAACAAAAGGGGGTGACAGTATTAGTTAAGATTAGCCTTTACAAAGGTTTGGTTAACGCACACCCGGAGTGTAAATGTGTCAAACACTTCTTCAGAGTATTCATGTTCTGTTTCTGTTCTATGTTAAGTTTGCTTTGTCAAGAATGTCCATTCACATGCACAAATATGTAACAGTCTACCAATGTATTGAAATAAAAATATAATCGAACATACCCAGTGGTTAATTTTGCATTTTCAACGACTAGATAAATGGCATTGTGTATTCATAGCTTTCGGCCATGGGAGCCGTGCCAATTTACACTTGTCAGGGGGGTACTCAAAGTACGTGATCTAGACTACCAGTTGTCGGACTTTCATTTTTGTGGAAGCCTCGGTGGCTGAGTGGGTTAGATCACTGATTTTGTGTGCTGGCGATTAGGTGCCTCACCCTGGCAGGTGTGGGTTCGAATCCCGGACGGGACTCGACCCAAAAAAGTACTAGAATCTGTACTTTACTAAGAAAGTGTTATCCCAAATATAACATTAGTTAGATTCAACTTGGTATATTTTTCTTTGAAATCATATAGAGATAGTACAAACAAGAAAGGCTGTTTGGCCCCCCAAGAACTCGGGCTATCGATTGGCTGAAAGAAAAGAAGAATTGTTCTTACAAACAGACATGCTTCCTGCAAACAGTTTACACAGTTCGTTTCGGATGACTTACGGCTTAGTTTTAATTTGAAGGATTATCTTATCGTATATAGCTGGCTTATTTATTTGAAAATATTTCATAAACACATGCCCTATATATAGTCTTTATTGTACAATTTTTCGCTTCAACTTACCTGTTACAATCAGGTTGACGGATATCTGTCTTAATGGTATGGTGTTAATGATACAGTGGTATTGGCCCTGGTCAGACATGGTCAAGGCCCTTATTTTGAGATTCCATTCGCCAACTGAAGGTCTAATCAGGCTTAGTCGCTCGTCATGATATATGCGTCTATCCTGATACGTCAACAAAACAGATTGTCCATCGGTCCAAATAACCTGAAAGGAACCACATGAAAAGATATAGAGAATAAATTAAATCACTATGAACATTTATGCATTGGTGCAGTGTGCATACATACGTACGTGTGGGCGTGTATTATGTGCGTGTGTGACACACGTGTGTGTTTGTGTGAGGGCAAGGATTGTGGCATGCATATTGTTTCACTTCTACTCCTAACAATCCATTGTTTACTATAGTACTGGCAATAACCTTGATCACGTATGCTTACTACTTGGGGGCGATCATTGGATATGTAAGAGATGAAATGTTTTTCAGAAAAAAATAATTATTTCCAGGAAATATGCATACTGGACATGAATATCAGTACCCAAATATCTGGTTCTCCTGAAAAAAGTCTTTGTAAATAAAGCGGAGAAAATAATGTTTGTCTTGAAACAGTGTCCGTGATAAACACCATGCTTGTGTTTTTCCCAACGATGCTGGTTGTCATAATGTTCGTCAGTTTGATCTTTTCATGGTCAATGTTTTGCTATTTTGGCTTACCTGGTGACGTCCCAAAGAGTTGATAGAACAAGGTAGTGTGACAGTGTCGCCCTTCCTCGCAGTCACGGTCTTAGTGGATGACAAGAACTCGGGCTGTCGAGTGGCTGCAAGAAGGATGAATTGTTCTCACACACATAGAGGCTTCCCTCAAGCAGTTTACATGCAGCGAATTAATGAATAAGTAATGGCTTATTTTAATGTGAAGAATTGTGACTGTACAAAAGTCAAATAGTGCGCACAATTCATCTATTACACATTTATTTGGCGTGCATTGCTTTCGAATGTCATTTAAGAATGGACACATAAAGATCTGCAATATTCTTTAGGCTACAATATTTACATAATCTTTCACATTTTGGAATTTTGTGTCTGAAGGTATCAATACTAAACCTTGTTCCAGCAGGAGCAAAATCAAAAGCAAATGTACACAAGGTCGAATCTATTAAATATGTTTCTGCTTCTAGGCCTGGCATACAAAGTGTATAGCATTTATATTTAGTACTGTATGATAATGCATTAGTCGATTTTTGGCTCTACATATCTTTCTGTCTGGCGTGATAGAGGTTATAAAGACGAATTTTCATCCAAAATCAAGTATGGCCAAGATCTCAGCTGAAGATTACTTGCCCAATTCTGTCTTCTTACTGATTAGCATAAAACAGAAAGACAGCGTCATCACTCTCTCCCACCATAGGGCACATTAGAATTTTATATGTACATAAAGTAGAAGTAGTGAATAATAACTTTGCAAAAGAGCCCTGTGCAGCCTTCAGCAGAGACAGGCTTTTTGTCATCAGTAAAATCATAAAAATGAATTTAATACGGACAAAAGGCACATTTTCTTGAATAAATAACTCAGTCTTGATAAGTATCTCTAAGATAAGCTAACTTCAGTAATATCTGAGAAAATCCTGTCCCTATTGCAGACACTATGCACTAATCACAATAACGTGGATCAAGGGCCGTAAAAATTAATTTACAGGACCAATTTTCGAACTCAGTCTTAGATAAGCATGCAAACTTTCATTCAAGTAACTTCAGCAGTTTTTGTGAAAACTTGTCCCCATTTCACACAGTATGCACCAAGTTAAACAGCAGGGGACAAGAGTAAATAATTAAGCCTGTACCAGACAAACCAGACTTCAAGCATGTACCACGCCATCGGGGAACGATGAAAAACGCAATCAGCCAACTCACAGAGCTTGACCACCCGATTCACATTTGATGACTCCTATGATAGGCATTGGTTACTGGCGGTCAATTCAACACCAAATCCACCGGATTCTAGTATAGATAACCAAGTAGTTACATGTGTAATGGTGCCTGTTGAATTTTAATACATGACATGTATTCATATCTCCTTTTGTGTCCAACCTCAACTGAATGAAGTTACGAGTGGGTTCACATAATGTTTAGTTTTATATAACTATATAGGAGAAACTAGTTTTCAAGGACTGTTTTAACTACATCTATTGTGTTATATGCAATATAACGTTGATAAAAAACCATCAATATCAATACGTGGTTTTGGACATAAGGCGCTCGGGAAATCACCGAGGAGTTAAAAAATTATCTAAAATACCATTTCATGGCCTGAAGGAATCTCTCAAATACAACTTCAAAAGTAATGGTGCCATAAGCAGATATTTGCTGGATATTTTGCGATCAATCTTGAACCCATAAGAGGAAGTGGACTATGATTAGTTCGACATTTACATAAGTATATGCATATTTCAACATATTTTAAATAACACTTACCATGACACAATGCCATCCCAATCAAAAACACTAATGCACAGAATGCCGCCATCCTACAGAGGGACGCCTATGCATACAGAGGGAGTTAGTATGTCGTTGTTCGATATGGTAGCTGAGAATCAAGATGTGGGTCAGGCAATGGAAATAAGTATTAACCTGCTCTGCTCCGCTGAAATGTCACCTATGTATTTATCCAATTTCGCCAAATTATCCAAATGTGCATGGGTTGGGTTTAATACTGTTTGGGAAAATATTTCAGTTAACAGAGCTTGTCATCTTAATGTGGGAGGAAAGTCCATAATTGATGCTTACAGCTCAGGTCAATGCCAAATGCACGGGTACTGCCAACTTCGGTAGCCGTCTCTCAGTGCTGCTCACTACAAACGATTTTGATATTGACTTACAGCTGTACAGTCCTACGGGCTTTTCCATAGGGTTGTAAGTGCGGTGTGTTAAAAATTGGGAAATACAACAGAACAGCCCGTAGCTTTGTATAGCACAGCTACCAAGAATATTTACCAAGGGCGAGACTTGGATTATCGGATCCGGTGTCCCGGTATAAACTCTCCCCCGTACAAATTCTCCCCCCGGAGAGTTTATACCGGTACAGATTCTCCCCCGGAGAATCTGTTCTGAAATAAAATCTCCCCCGGGCGGATATATTTCGCGCCCCCCTCAGTATAAAATCTCCCCCCTGATTATTCGGTTTGTTGCAATGTCTTTAAGTACTATATTCTTTAAATAGATATATTTAATGTAAGGAGGGTTGCTTTAAAAAAAAAGATTATGAAATATGGTCATAATGAATTGATATTTCAGTATATTTTATTTTGTAACTGTACCTTCCATCCTAAAATAGTTATAAGATATATATCATACCAAACAAATTTGAATGAAATGACTTAATGTAACAAATACATGTACGGTTACTGTTGTAACTGAATTCAGAAATCTTATTAATCCTCGCAATTTCGGTTTTAACACTAACTACTTAAAAACTGTCAACATATCCATGCACGCCTCCTGCTCAGGCTGCCCGTTATACTCTGATTTAAGATCTAAAATATATTCCTTAATACAGGCTATACAAATGTGCTCCATTCAAGAAAATTATACAGAATTATGTATTTACTCTCCCCCATGTATTTTGCTCTTTTATGTAAAAGCTTTTTACACCTTACACATTTTAATTACAGATTCCGTTGTTTTGATTTTAATGCAAACAAACCAGGCTTTTCAATGTATTTTGTTTCAACAGATTTTTAAATATATGAATGGGGATTGACAAACAAGCTTTACTGGCTTATGTAAAAGCCGCCGCCCTTTAGGCTGAGTTTCCATGTGCGCGGTTTGCCACGCGGTTTGGGGCACGTTTAGGAAGGCGGGTGAAATGCTACATACAAAAACTATGCTTAAAAGTTAGGCGACTTAGTTTCCATGTGTGCGGTTTGCCACGCGGTTTGGGGCACGTTTAGGCAGGCGGGTGAAATGCTATATACAAAAACTATGCTTAAAAGTTCGACGACTTAGTTTCCATTGTGCGCGGTTTGGCGCGGTTTCACCAATTGCAAACCGCTAGGGACTAGCAGTTGGTGAAACCGCGCAAATCGAAACAGTTCATTTATGGTGTAGTATTTCCAACTGCAAATCGAAACAGTTCATTTATGGTGTAGTATTTCGATTGGCGCTGTTAGGACCGCTCGGCTAAAAACAAGTCGAACAGTGCTCGATTATCTTGAACCGCGTGGTAAGCCCAACATAGCGGTTTGACTAATCAGCATTGCTTTTACTCCATAAACTGTCATAAAGTATTCATAAAGTATCAGGGGTCATTTCAACTTGCAAACTGATTGACACAGTCCTTTATAGAACGAGGATTGGGCTGTTTTCTCACCCGATTGACTGACATACAATATTCACATGGTTTAGAATGGTACAATGAATGGTAAAGCATGCAAATTACACTATTACGCGATATTTCATAAGAAAATATCATATCTCCGTTAAAACATAAAACCAATATTTATGAGTCCACATATTGATATAAGACTTTATCACTGTCTTCAATTCCAAAATGTTAGATATAAACTTTCGGACAGTTCACAAGCATGCTGGTGACATAAAACCCTTCCATGGTGAACATAGACAGCTCAGAACATCCTGAAACCACAAAAACACTTTTCATCTTCGTAATTTGTTTGGTGAGAGTGCGCTTGTCTTTCAGACTGACATGATTAGGCATTTTGATGTAATAGAACAAGAGTGACACTATTCTTGCAATTTTAGGCTATGGTGAAAGGACATTTTCCGGGAGACAAACTTGATCAAACTTTTTGTGGTCTTTTTTCTGTGTTTTAAGAAGGCTCAATCTTGGAGTGAGTGAGTGAGTATTGTTTTACGCCGCTTTTAGCAATATTCCAGCAATATCACGTCGGGGGACACCGGAAATGGGAATCGAACTCGGATCTTCGGCTTGACGAGCGAACGCTTTAACCACTAGGCTACCTGACCGCCTCGCTCAATCTTGCAAGGCGAAAAGGTCAGCATACAGGCCAGGAACTAAATTCTTGTTTTTTTTTAGATAGTTTTTTTTTACTCAAAACAATTTGAAGCACACTGCTCAGCAGTCAGATGCTTGTTTAATGTGTGCCTGGACCTCCATCCAACTTGGTCTTGTGAAATTAATATTGTGAGTGTTCATAAGAGGAGGGGCTTTCATTCAAATATGTGACAGTGAAACACACACGCACACACGCACACACGCACACACGCACGCACACACCCACGCACACACTTTTGGCAGAAGACCTTTTTGAGTGCGTTTTGTGTGGTAAATTCATCAGATTTTGTCTGCACCTATTGTAAAACCAGCGTTAAACATCCTCACTCACTCATTTTATTTGCCGTTTGAAATTATTCGTCACTTGAAACAACTATACAACTAAATTTACAATGAATCTTTCATTCGATATTCTGATGAAGTGCTCGCATCACTTCGGGCTTTACGACCACACCAAACTGACTCACTCACCCACTCACTTTGACTGCAGTTAAATGTTTGGTCTCCGGTCTCTAATAATCATCCAAAACCCTAAACTGGTCGGTCCCATTACCCCATTGCTGATTTTCCCAATGATGTTGATTGTTGTGATGTTCGGCATCAGAATCCGTTCATGTTCACTGTTTTGTTATTTTGGTTTAGCTGGTAATTTCCCTTATCCCTGATAGTACAAGGTAGTATGGCAGTGTCGCCCCCCTGCACTGACGGTCAAAGTGGATGACAAGATCTCGGGCCGTCGAAATGCTGCAAGAAAAGGTGAATTATTCTTACAGACATAGAAGCTTCACTACTGAATGAGTTGTGACTTTTTTTAATTTTAAATGTGAAGGACCGAGCGAGTGCATGTACTTCTAGCCGTAATAAGCGATGAATAATCAATCATATGACAGTAGTCTCTAAGTGAAAACGTCGAACCTTGGTCAAGCAGAGCAATCGATGTGGCGCGATGACACATAGCCTGTCAAGTAATTATGCTGAGGATGTTTTAGCTATCCTGTTCGTTGTTTAACCAAGCTTCTTCTGTAATGATTAAGAGTATCTAGAATACTGCAAATTCATCACGCTTACTATTAAAACTGTAACGAATTCACAAGGCAGCAGCAAGCAGCTCAGATTTCATTTCACAACTCCTCAAAACCCTTCACTGACTACCTCTTAAACAACAGATTGAATTCAATATTCTCTTTCTTGCCCAATAGGACGACATTATCTGCCATTACCTGAAGCGCCTATTCAATGTCATTCTCTCCATGCCGGCGCTATATACATTTTGTGTTTGTTTCATATTGTCTAACGCCGCACTCAGCAATATTCCAGCTATATGACGGCGGTCTGTAAATAATCGAGTCTGGACCAACAAATCCAGTGATTGACATAATGAGCATCGATCCACGCTATTTGGGTACGATGACATGCATCAACCAAGTTAGCGAGCCTGACCAACCGATCCCGTTAGCCGCCTCTAACGACAAGCATAGTCGCCTTTTACGGCAGGCATGGGTTGGATCATCACAGGTCCTATGCACATTAAGCAGTAGTAGTAGTAGTAGTAGTAGTAGTAGTAGAGTAGTAGTAGTAGTCAAAACTGTTACCATTTGAGAGTCGAACATTGGACCGCGTTAGTTTTTCCAAATGTGATTGTGAAATGAGTGAATGTATTCAACTGAACGTCTCATAAGCAGCACTGCACCCATGTCCAGATTGTAGCGTGTCAACAGATTTAAATCCCACTGGATTTGCATTTTCGGTCGAGCAACTGGCTGTATGTAGTTCTACTCAAAATATGTATTCATATTCCTAATAGCGTTAAAACTTTAATAAACATGCCGTAAGCATGGGAATAATATGTTACGAAATCTCCAGTCCTTGAATGTGCACCGTTTCGGTCTTGAACAACCTCAGTAAACAATAATATTTGACCAAGATAATATCTATTTGACTCAAATAAAGCCAAATTGATATATAGCAGTAATGCATGACTACTGGGACACTCCTAACTACCTTATCATGATCAGTTTATTACACACAAATGTTCCTTCCCATTGTGGCACCTTAAGTTAATAAGAATACAACAAGAATGAACCAATGGTCTTCATCGTTTTAGATCACTTACACATATTACAAATATTTCAACGGATACCTTCTGCCAGTGAACTTCGAACCAGGAACTATAAATCAGTTTGTTTTTAACAAAATAAACACACCCGGTTTAAAAACAAATGTTTACCTTATAAGAATGCTTCAACCACGAAGTCCCATAGGTCTGACTCCGTTTAGAACACACTCAATACTACTTCCACGTTTAAAATGTCGTTTTGGAAAACGCTGTCTTATGAATTATAAACCTTTAAGTTACATGGATCGATCTCAGTTTATAACAAAAAGTGCTTCTTGTTTGGATTAGGTCACTTCCGGTTTCTGAATACACATGCATATGTCATTAGAACTTTGGAATGGGTTCTCTTCATCTTTAGTTTAAGATAACAATATAAGAGGAGAAATTAATTTCTCAAGGGCTGCTTTAACTTCATATTTTGTGTTATGTGTAATATAACGTTACTGAACAACCAACAAAATGAATATGTGGTATTTGCAAATAGTGCTCGAGAAATGCGTGTATTGTTCTAAAATATCTCAAATTATTTTATGGCCTAAAGGAATCTCAAATAGTGATTAAATAGTCACAGAGACACAAACATATATTTGCTGAATACTTTAAAATAAATTTTGAAGCCATTTGTGGAAAGGGACGATGATTAGAGATTTACTTTTAATATATCAAGACAGCATTAGGATATACATATTTCAATATATTTTGAAAAAACACTTACCACAACAAAAGGTCAACCAAATCGAGAACACGAATACACAGAATGCCGCCATCCTCCCGCATCTACAGAGGGATGAGTACATATACAGAGGGAGTTAGTATGTCGTCATGCGGCATGCAGTCGAGTTGTGGGTCAGGACATGGAAATAAGTATAATCGCTCTTCCCAAATGTCACTGGCGTATTTATCCAATTTCGTCCACGATAGCGGAATGTGAGTTGGTTAGGTTTAGGCCTGCTTTGAAGATATTTAACGTAATAATACAGCATGTGGGGGGAAGTCCAAAAAGGATGCTGACCAACTTTGATGAAACCCATGTGCACGGGCACCGGTAACAATCAAAATCTGGGGCGACCTTGGGATCTTCGGATGCTGGCACGACTTGATCGCGTGCAGATCTCACTTTCTCGGCTCAAATGTTTAATCCAGCTTAAAAATCAGAACTCTCAAACAAATAACTAGGGTTCTAAAACAATTTTTGAGGCGGTCGGCGCAGAGGTAATTATGTTTCTGGGGGTGGGAGGGGGAGTTGGTGGGGGGTTGGTCGACAGCTTGTGCTTGTCCGGTTTATAGTGCTAAAGCACTGATATACCATCCTGCAGTCGCAGTATCCATGACCCCACTCAGTCACATTGACTCCGAACCGGCATGTCCTTGTTTCGTCCGTCTAATGCCGAGTGCCGTGCAGGGTAACAACAAGTATCTTTACACGGCTTTTGGGATGACAAGGCTTTGAGTGGAACCACCGACCAACCATCACCGACCAGGGACCACCGACCACCGACCACAGCTGCTCTATCCTCTAGACTACGGGGGCTACCAAGCTACGCTACTCTGAATCAAGACAAGACTTTTGAAGATAGACACAACTTTTTATGGATAACAACTTCTTTAATACTGTAACAGGCGACGTTTCGGTATAGATCCTTATACCGTTGTCAAGCAAGACTGAATGAGGGACCTAGTGCAGAATATATATAGCAAGTGGATGATAACAATAGAGGATTAATAGTAACAACAAGGGCATACATGAGTGGGATAACATAGGTAGGTGTGACAACAAAGGGATTATGCTATCACAACACGATGGACAGAAAACACATAGCTAGAAGCCAATAGGGGGCATGAAGCCAATAAACAGGTGATTATTGGTTGATGAGTTCATAGTAGGCGGATGGGATGAAATAGCCTTGATCTCTGTTGATTGATATTATTGGTTGATGAGTTCATAGTAGGCGGATGGGATGAAATAGCCTTGATCTCTGTTGATTGATATTATTGGTTGATGAGTTCATAGTAGGCGGATGGGATGAAATAGCCTTGATCTCTGTTGATTTTTGAAGAGGCCCTCGGGAAAGAGGGATTACTCATGTACTAGGTGTAGCATGTCCTTGATCCTTATCTGTACAGAGACAGTTTTTCTTGCAGTTATAGGTTTTCTGGAAATGACATTTTCGTCCAGACAAACTTGATGAAACGCGTTGTGATTTTTACAGACAAGACTGTACTTGAATATATATATATATATATATATATATATATATATATATATATATATATATATATATATATATATGTGTGTGTGTGTGTGTGTGTGTGTATATATATTCGTAAACGTAAATTATAAATACATGTATACTATATCGTAAACGACTGAATATACGTTCTATATATATTCTTGAATGACACATCACTCATCACACAAGAGATATATAAAGCGACAAAACTGATTCCACATCCATTAGAAACCTCAACATAAAGTCATTTGTACGATTCCGACTATATCATTATATCAGGTGTTCGCGAAAAGGTGAGCGTATCCTGCCCCACCGGTGGAACCCGTCACAAACGCATGCAAAGGCAAGTCAAATGTTCACCTGAAAAAAAACGGGGGCATATGGTACAAGTCAAAGTAAAGAATTTTTTGTCACTTATGCGTCATATTTGGAAATGTACTTTACATGTCGACCATAAGTTTTGAAAGCTTTACTGAGTCCGTGTAACCTTGATCAAACAACTTCTGAGCAAGAGTTGTATGACTGTCTTTGAAATCGTGGTAGAAAGAGCATGCTCGATTGTATCTCAAATGTTGTGAAACGTAAACACTGAAGGCTGCACCTGCTGGAATATTGCTCGACATGAAGGGAGAGTTGACTCTTGAAAAATGTTGGAGCCATGAAACACGTTCAATGACTTCGGCGTTAAGCAGCATTTATCCCCTCTCTCTCTCTCTCTCTCTCTCTCTCTCTCTCTCTCTCTCTCTCTCTCTCTCTCTCTCTCTCTCTCTCTCTCTCTCTCTCTCTCTCTCTCTCTCTCTCTCTCTCTCTCTCTCTCTCCGGTGTACGTCAATCAAGTAAGTCGGGTTCGTTCAGTCAGTAATGCTTCGGTTGCATACCGAGCACAATTAACAGTTAACAGGTAATACGTTCTACATCCCACTGAAGACAAACGCCATCGCAACATCTTCAAACCATTTAGGCAGTGACCTGTTGACGGTCTAACACAACTATGTGTTATAATGAAAAAGCGTACAATCAATCTTGAGTTTTTAATTCACATGAATCTATTCTTACGATTATTGTGCTCATTAAACACATTCAATAATAAAATAAATTCATTGTATAATTACTACATTAACAAAGACGTTGTAGAAATGTTGAGTTAATTATAAGTGTTGCACATTTCAAAACAACAATTAGAATGAAGGGCAAATGATCTGCTCACCATGTTTAACATTGTTAAAAGCACCACATCCGTTGAGCCAAATACAATTATCCTACACCATATGTTAAACGTTACTCACACATAATGCGTTCCCCGCACCAATCAGCATATAAATCAATTACGTTATCTAGAAAGAAATGACTAATTGCATTAATATTTCCTTTTTCATCAATTATATGTTCAACCAAGAGTGAGTCATTCAAAGTTAAGGATACTTTTGTATCGGAGTTAGTAATGCAATGGAAGTTTCACACAACGATAAATAGTACTTGGGTTATTTATGTAAAGGCTGTGCAGCTCAGCATGAGAGGAAAACTCAAAGTGACGTGGCCTGTAAACGACTATCACTTTGATAATGTGAACAAAGGAAAAGATATAACAATTACGACAAACCAAGGCTCATTCTTGTAACGATTTGGGGATTCGAACCAAGGACTAAATGTTTCTAGCGGGTATGGAGATCGAAGCTTCACATCAAGTTATGGGTTAGAAGTAAGTTTGTTGTGTGCAGTCATTCGGTTTATCCCTAGCCAATAAAACCAACATGAGGGTGAGTTTGACATACTTGTTGGCAGTTGGGTGAAAAGTCCATCTGATCGCAGAACGTGACGTTACATGTGACGTAGAGACCCTTGTCCTCGTCCTCATTCGGCAGGTCAAACATGTCAAAGGTGAATCTTATCATCTGGTACCTTGATACCAACATCTTTGTTCTCTCGTCCACTGGACAACTGGAAATACATGGATCCCTTAGTAATAACCATATAATTCCGCAACCTGCGAGGTAACCATTATTACAGAGACAAGTTATAAGAAATCAAACAATGATTATACACTGTCAATAATTCTCAGAATACTCGACCGCTTCCGTGGTCTTGTGGGAGAGTGCCGGAGAGCGGAAGGTCCGGGGTTCGATCCCCGGCCGCGTCATACCAAAAGACGTTAAAAGATGGTACTTGTTGTTACCCTGTCTGGCGCTCGGCATTAAGGGGCTAAAACAAGGACTGGTCGGCTCGGAGTCAGTATACTGTGTCTGAATGAGGTATTCATGGTAAACTGCAGCATAGTATCTCAGTGAGCTAGCTCTATAAATCGGCATCAGTCCGGACTAGTACAGGCAGCCACACACACACGTGCATGCACGTCGCTATATAAGTGCAATAATCTTGGACGCGACGTTAAGCCCAAATTCAACTCACCTCACCTCACCTTTCGCTGTCATCATACAATAAAATCTTTCTATTTTATACAGAAGTCCTCTTCACGGTCAAATATCCATTAACAGTTGCACATGCAACATTGGTGGATGCTCATGGCGCATGGCGTGAAACTTCAACAAAACAGCACCCTAGATGCAGATAATTGCGGATAATCCTGAATTACTTGATAAACATGATAAACTTCAAATGAACTATATTTGAATTCTGATCCCACATCCGGTGATTGACATTATGAGCATCGGTCTACGATTTTGAGATTTGATGACATGTATCAACCAAGACAGCCAGCCTCTTACGATGGGCAATTCTAATTTCCATGGGTTAACCTGTGATCTGAATTATCACTTGCTTCACATAACTTGGCCATGGGAGAGTTTGGCGTCTTAGCCGAAGACGATGGGCCGTAACATCCAGCACATTCCAGGATCTGAGGAACAGTCTGTTTGGCCTAGGTATTTAAATTTATATTTTATAGAAGGTTTGGCCTCGGCCAGTTCGTCCCTGAGGAAGTAATATCCTAGGCTAAGCTTCTATGCTACAAGAAATATTCATAATGTTTCTGTACGTTTTTTCATTACTTATTTCTCTGTACTAATCTGTGATGTTGTAATTGAAATGAGTTAGTAAGTATGGTTTATGACGCTTTTTGGCAATAGTCCAGGGCAATCACGGCGGGGGACATCAGAAATGGGCTTCACACATTGTACCCAAGTGGGGAATCGAACCCGGTCCTTTGTGCCGAGTGAACGCTTTCAACACTCAGCTACCCTACCGTCCCCTACTTGAAATAAAAATGGAAATATGATGTTACTGAAGTAGGAGTGGAGCTTACTAAATATATATGATTGTAGCATGACACTGGAATTTCCTTTAACACCAATCCATGTGCTGGATATCTATACCCTGAGTATTTAGTGACGTAAACTGAAGATTTATTTTGACTACAATGTGACTACCAAAGTGTGCCCGACAATAACTAAATTTTCAGATGTTGACTCCAGCACACAGAGGAAAATAGTGAGGTTTCCCGTAATGGATAGATGACAGTAAAGATGACTTCTGTTTAAAATCTGAAGATTTTATACTGTGATGACAGCCAAAATACAGTATTAAGGGCAGTGATTTAATAGAGGTAGTGTTTTTGCAGGAATTATATTAATTAATCGGCACCAACTGCATAAAAGCAATTCAAATTTTAAAAAAGATAATCAGCAAAATGTTTACCCATTTTCTATCAAGATGTGAGAGACGGGGCTTCTTGAATCATTCGTCAGGTGGGCATGACATGTGTTGATAATCATGATTGTGTTTTCAGACTGTGGACTTGACACTTGGACAAATATCGGCTGTCCGAGCTGTGCCTTGTGCAGAGTTTCCACAAAGGGAACCTGGTAGGCTGGATCCTTGAAGAGACTGATGTGTACTGAAGATCCCTGGATCTGCCCGGATACTGTTATGTGATTGGTTGAGTTGTGTTGGGGGTAGATGTGAACTGTGTCGATTTCATGCAGCAGGTGAGAACACTCCACATCGACTCTCCACACGACATCCCTTGTAACATTGTCAGGGGATGGCAATGTGTACAAGATGTCGTTACTGAATATGACTTTGTCTTGTGCCACCTGCAATTAAGACAATAGTTCACAATGGTTATTATCGTTTTCGTGGATATTCTAATAGTTCTGTGATGGTTAAAAGTACAACTGTGAAAATATCGAAATAGTTGTACAAAACTGTAGTTGTTTTCCAAGTACAAATGTCCTGACTTGATTCGCATGATGCCTAACACGAATACAATTCCTCGGTACAGTTGCGAACTCAGTTGTTAGGGATCTGGCTTTGAATAAAACCTGGCTCCAAATTGGATCATTTTTTTATTACAAACCAAGCGGTAAGTACTTAGTGGAATTTATAATGAAATAGATAATACGCGCGTTTTTAATTATATTCATTCTATATTTTTATATTTTGTCTATAATGTATTATGTATTAATGTCAGCTGTTGGTATTAACCTTGTCATTGGTGTCAGGCAGGAGGCAGAAGGACAATTGCAATGGAGCAATCTACACTCTGACATAACATACCCAAAAACACTCATAAATTCTACGTCAGTGCATTTCTGTTACAAAATTAGTATGGTTCTGGTCTATGCCCGCGTCTTTTTCAAAAGCTGCGACAGGTTATTTGGTTCTCATTTTCCGAATGTTTTACCAAGGGCGGGAAATTCTAA
The DNA here is from genome assembly GCF_022045235.1 of Haliotis cracherodii. Lineage (NCBI taxonomy): Eukaryota > Metazoa > Mollusca > Gastropoda > Lepetellida > Haliotidae > Haliotis > Haliotis cracherodii. The sequence goes on from NW_027266286.1 coordinate 13,455,305, forward strand.
CTCACTTTCCCCAAAAGCAAAGCATCAACACGCAAGCTCTTCCAAATCGAGCTGACGTTACACGTGCCAAACTAACACCCCTGCCGCCAGTCCCCGGAAATACATTCAAATAAGTTGAAGTTGTAGCTGACGCCACGGGATCTAAATAGCAATAACTTTGGGATATTGGTCGTTTTATCCGTCAAACAAGAAACACAAACTGGAGTAAATAGGTGCCTGTAGCTTCCACCAACATAAGCACATATATTGCAAATATGGAAAAAATATATAGGACAAAATATTTTACGACCATTTACAAACAGAACAGAATGTAACATTCCGTAGTTCTCTTTGCAGATTATTTGTCATGCATTAACTTATATTTATAAATTATTTAATATATATGCAGTTTTTTTGTGAAAAGGGACGCGTATCTTGCCCACGATGACACTCGTCACAAACACATGCAAAGGCATGTCAATGAATATACAATGACGATTTTATTGTTTTGATGCATACAGTTCTCTACTGCATTGACAGATGCATGGATGAGGGGCTTGGGTGAGATGTTGGCAAGCAATTTCAAAGTCAAAAGACGTGAAATGTATCGTTTTAGGAACTCATGAGGCGTGGCGGTTTAGAAAATAGGCGCCTGTTCGGTTATGTTTTTAGCTGCAAAATGGTATTCCACATTCTCAATGTCGGGACTCAAATATCCCTCAATGATCCATCCACAACCGAAAATGCCCACCTTATAGATAGTTTTACAGCATAAAATGTAACTGTGTAAGTAAGTTCCTAAAGGCATAATACTACCATCAACATCTAATGCTCAGCAGGACCGCCTCCGTGGTCTAGTGGTAGAGCGTCCGCCCGGAGAGCCGAAGGTCCGGGGTTTCGATCGCGTCATACCAAAAGACGTTAAAAGATGGTACTTGTTGTGACCCTGTCTGGCGCTCGGCATTAAGGGGCTAAAACAAGGACTTGTCGGCTCGGAGTCAGTATACTGTGTCTGAGTGGGGTACTCATGTTAAACTGCGGCATGGTATCTCAGTGAGCTATAAATCGGTTTTAGTCCTGACTAGTACAAGCAGCCACACACACACACACGTGCATACACGTCGCTATATAAGTGCAATAATCTTGGACGCGACGTTAAACCCCATTTCACCTCACCTCTAATGGTCAGCTCTACATAAGAGTCACAATGTCGAAAAAATATGTATTTTTAGAGTTATGACCTCTTTTGTTGAGAATGGAAGCTTTCTCGGTACTGTGATGTCAAAGATAACTTTTTGAATAAACTTTTCTATCTAGTATTTACGCTGGGTGATATGTTTGCACTACAGAGAGAGAGAGAGTTTATTGCATTAAAGGGGCCACCGGCCCATTATACAATACGTATTTCATTGATTTTTTTTCAATTCAGTTGAGCGCCATACAATATTATACATTGGTCAATGAAAGTGACAATTAATTAATATTGAGTTGTTTACATCTTTTTTTCATTGACAGGAAAATATATTTCGCTAAGACATTTACAGTGTAGGCATTTGGTGATGACAGTAGTTGTTGGAATTTAAGAAGAGTTGGGTTTTGTACATAGTATTTCGGTAATAGACTTCTTATATCATTATAGAATGGGCATATCATACAAAAATGGTATTCAGTTTCGACACAAGGTACGATACACAATGGACAGAATCTTTCATTCGCACTTATACCAAGTGTACGTCCGTATTCAATCATAAGTGTATGGTTTGAACATCTAAATTCAATCAGAGCATTTCTATAAGGATGTACAATGACAAGTGATAGGTATTCTTCGAATTTAAAGACAGTCTTAACAGACTGGTACATTTTCAATTTAGAATATTTTGACAAATCCTCAAACCACATTTGGTAATCAACCTCTTTACAACGCTCTTCAAACTCTGACAAAAAGGAAGTGATACAATTAACATTTTGGTTTTTCCAAACAAATCCAAAACCGTACTTAAAAAAAAGCATTTTAACATGCCCAACAACTCTTATCTAATTCAGCTAACCTATATTGAAAAGAATATGCCTGCTGTAAAATCACATTATCTTGTTGATAAATTAATCTCAGCCAATACTGAATTATTTTGATGTACATCTTAGCTTTTAATGAACAATATCCAACTTCACCTCTAGCAACAACATTTGGTGTGTTTCTACCAAGACACAGTAATTGCTTAAAGTAAGTATCATAAACACGGGTTGCGTCTGGCGATGGATGAAAACCCCAAATTTCAGATCCATATGTCAACACTGGAAACAATTTAACATCAAAAATATACAGCAATACTGGCAATAATAAATTTCTAAAATTATTACATTGGGAGCGCATTGTATTCAAAACCTTGGACATTTGAAAAGACAGAGTTTTCTGTGTTTTATACCAGGAACCACTGCTAGAGAACTGAACGCCTAAATATTTATTGGAAGGAACTATTTCTAATGTTCTATTGTCAAGATAGAACTTTTCATATTTCCTAAGTCTACCACCTATTCTAAAAACAACTACTTTTGTTTTCTCAACATTAACACAGAGGCTCCATTTTTTTCAATAAACAGATAGTTTGTCAAGTCTTTTTTGTAGACCCTTTACTGTACTATCGAAGAGTGCCATGTCATCTGCAAACACTAACATAAAAATATTACAAATACCCAGTTCTATACATCTGTCCTCATCTACATTCAAAAAATCTATAATATCATTAATATACAATGAAAAAAGTAATGGAGATAGTTGGCATCCCTGTTTCACACCGTTTAAGCAGTTGAAAAAATCAGTAAAACCACCCTGCAGTGAAATACATGACTGAACATTGGAATACATAATAAGGCGAAAAACACTTCCTTTTATGTTGTACAACCAAATCTTATATAACATACTTTTTCTATTAATTGAATCAAATGCAGCTTTAAGGTCAATAAAACAACAATAAAATCGACTTTTATACAAAGCAGAGTATTTAGCGATCAATGTATCTAAAACAAAGATGTTGTTCAGTGTTTGAAATCCATGTCTAAAACCAGCTTGTTCAGGGATAAGAATATCATTAGTTTCAACAAATTTGGTCAGTCTTTCATATATAATTTTAGCAAATATTTTACCAGAAACTTCCAATAAAGTTATGGGGCGATAATTTTTAGGATTGTTAACATTTCCTTTTTTATGAATTGGAAGTATTGCACCAAGTGACCACTGTTTTGGATAGATGACAGTTCTCAATACTGCATTGTATAAAGTCAGTAATAGGTTAACGCAAGCAAATGGAGCATTTTTGAAAAAGTCGATTGGTATACTACTATATCCTGGAGCTTTGCCCTTTTTCATACCTGAAATAGCAGCAGTAATTTCATCATAACTAATGTCTCTATCTAAATCATTCGTATTTACAGTTGTATCTATCAAATCATCGGTGATTGAGTCAATAAAGTCCATTATGCTTTCAATAAAGGATTGTTCATCGGATGAAGTGCTTATACTATTAAAGTGGCTTTCAAAATGTCTTATCCACTCAGCAGGTGTAATAACTGGGTTAGTGAATTGTCGTTTTCCCTTTAGAATTGACCAGAATAGTTTGTTGTCCCTATTAAGAAGGCTCTCCTGAAGTACTTCTTTTTCATATTGAGAGCACGTGTACATTTCAGGTGACATAAATGTGTTTGCACTACATGTACGCTATATAACGAACAAATATCACACATTACACTCTTCAAAAAAAGAAACGCATAGGTAGTATGTAGTTCACTGAATCTGACTACACAAAAAATCCGGTATATAAATTGGATCTATGTTATTGGAAAATGTTAGTGGCCTGATATTCGACAAAAGGTGCTTCAAATTGGTGGCGTTGTCGATTTGCAATGTCTTAAAACAGCATTGTTTTCACACTTGTTCAAAAATGTCATGGAGAAAAACAGTAAAACAAAATGCAAATGCAAAGTATGGCATTCGTAGCCCGTGGTAGTGGGTATAAAAAGGCAAGCATAAGACAATAATTTGTCATTCAATTGTCAATATTTTTCAAGTTTGAAAATGCCTAAACTCATCGCTGCCGATCGGAACACCGCCATAGGACGTATCCAAAGAGGGGAATCGCAGTCTCACTTCAACGTCCACCACAGTACCATTTGCCGCCTTTGGTACCGATACACACAGGTCAATTCCACTGCAGACCGTCGGAGAACCGGTCGACCAAGAGTTACCACCCCTGCACAGGATCGCTACATTCGACTATTCCAACAACGTCATCGCAATGCCACAGCTGAGGAGACTGCAGGATGCATCCCTGGTTTGAGGAGCATATCGGACCAGACTGTCAGGAACCATCTTAGCGAGGCTGGAATCCGACCCAGAAGACCAATTATAGTCCCTGTTTTGCAAAAGATCCATCGACAGCGACGCTTGCGTTGGTGCCATACTTTACAGCCTTGGAATTTGAAAAACTGGAGACGAGTATGGTTTAGCGATGAATCACGATTTCTTCTTCACCAGCGAGATGGAAGACAATGTGTTTATCGTCGTCGAAATGAGATTTTTGTTCCACATTGTCTACGTGAATTCGACAAATTCGGCGATGGTAATGTCATGGGGGTCCATGTCTTACACCACGAGATCTGACTTGGTTTTGGTTCACTACATCAATCAAATTCTTCAAACACACCTTCTTCCAATCATTGACCGCACACAGCTCGTGTCATGGTACACTACCTCCATAATACTGTCATGGTGACTGATTTACGACACCCCTTGTCTGAAGAACATTTGATTGCAAAGGCTCATTACCCTGGAGCCATGACATCTATATGCCTTGAAACATTTAATTGCTTTTATTTATAAGATGCTAATCCTATTTGTTAATCCCCATTTTTGTTTACATCGACCGTCTGCCATCCTGAACAGGATGTGCAAGTATGTCACTGATGATTTACTGTTTACATTTATATTTATTACTTACTAAATGTCAGGTGACCTTGGCTATATAAGCCTTGGTCCAGAGAGATTGACAAGGAGAAAAAAGAAAGGTCTTACCCTTAGCCTAGCTAGGGTTAGGCTGGGTGCTCCGGGGCACCTAGACACCAACCACTACCACCATGTGCTGACCTGGCACATAGTGTCTTCTGTATGTTTTTATCTTCATGTATAAAGTAAAACTGTATATACCGCAAGCCATCGTCTCCAAGTTGTCACTTCCTACAGAGAACCATACGTCGGTCCCTTGGATATACGAGTATGCAAATTGTTCATTAATCAACGCCGGACCCACACCCGTTGTTAATTTGGTGGAGCTATCGGGGATGACAGACTTCTTAGTCTGTCCTTTCCTGTACCTCTTTGCAGCAAGGTATATGGTTCACAATACTGTAGGAAGTGACAGTCTCTTATTGAAGAGATATACTACCTTCCTGAAGGCCAATCACCAAGAACGAAAAAACGGCCTGTAAAAAGATTGAAGAAAGAACAAGAACCTCTCCGATCAAGAACAAGTTCTCCGATCCCAAACCTTCCCTGCTCAAATATCTTAGCAACACTGCTAAAACTTCCCCTTCAAGATGTCATTCCTGCACACTGCACCTGAATAAATATTGGAACGCTAGCAGCTCTGATGTCATCATTTATTCTCAATTCTTTCATTCTATTTTAAGTGAAAATTACCGTGAGACAGCACGTTCTCAATACCAACATCAACGCCTTGCTCTGGCCGTCGAGATCTCCAGATCTCAACCCAATCGAACACATCTGGTATGAACTCATCGACGTGTACGTCAACGTCTGAAAACGCCGCAGACACTCCCACAACATGCCAACGCGTAACAAGCAGAATGGCGCAGAATTCCGCAGGACAGAATTCGTACACTTATCAGTGCCGAGGTGATGCAGAGCCGTGATTCCTGCCCGGAGCGTTCAAACGAGATACTGAGTTCAGCGCAGCCTTTTGGCCTTATGTGACATGACAATGAAATGTTTTCAATGCCTTTGTACAACAACATGTCAATATCGAGCTCCAACATTTCAGCTTTGTATCTATGATATTAAATTTAATAGAGTTTTAGAGTTTTTTAGGAACAATAAATTTAACAAAAATCTACCTGTGCGTTTCTTTTTTTGAAGAGTGTTTGCTCAATGTATTCAAACCAAATTATTATCAAATAAATATAGCACGGTATAAGGATAACTTATTAGGGCGTTAAATTAACAAAAAACACATTTGATACCAAAGTTTAAAGGGAAAATTAACTCAACATAGCAACTTGAGATTTTATTACTTTAGGGCATGCTTTATCACAAATGCTTGACCAAAATTAGATTTGAAAAATGGATTTGAAAATCGTTCCCCAAACGGATTTTCCGTTACTGGGGTTAAAACGGCTCGCGGTGTTTGACGCGATGCACAATTGCAGCGACTGGGCGGCGCCCACTCTGCCTGTTAGAATCGCTTTAGGAGGCCTTTTCTGTCTGCACATTTGTTTGATTACCGTTTCTGCAGCTTACGTCATCTTATATGCTTTATTAGTAACATTGAAGACGCCTTCAGTTGTCTACACAGTGGATTAACCTCTGACAGGCATTCCTTGAGTGGAATAATACCGCGGACAGCAGCAGGGGTTTTTAAGGTACCCAAACAGGTGTTTGGTCCTAAAAAGGTAGTTACTGACAATTCACAATGTCAAAATCAGAGGTCGTTTCACACACATAACAATGAATGTATATGTAGGATGAACAGAAATATCAACACTTTTAGATTTCTCTTGATTGACCACTTCCTGACCGGTGTCTGTTCAGTTGCGAAACATCACAAAAAGAGTATATAATATAAGCAGCGGCAACCAAGTCTACATATCAGCCAATGAAATCATTTTCAGGCACCGCTGCTCAGGTGCACCAGTAGATTTAGACCATGCCCCCAAATAGATTTGTTGGGGAATCAGATTACGGAGAGTGTGATTTTAACACTTTCACTTGGACATTTAAATACTTTCTACGAATGGTAGGATTTTTTTCTCTCGGGAATTTACTCAATGTCTCTGGAAAAATTCTCATTCGCAACAAAATAACAAGCATTTTTTTTCTCTTTATTTACCCTTAAATGACTGACTGTCTTAAAATTAAATCTCAAATTTTAAGCAAGAGAGGAAATTTCATAAAAGTTCAGGGATGTTCTTATCCCACGCAAAAGAAATTATCTCACCACGCTCTTTCCACAAGATGAGCTCGGCATCCAGTTTGATGTTTGGTTAGAGCTACGTGCACTATTTTCATCTTTATTTCTTCAACATTCTGCATGTTGTCGGTAGTAGAAACAACATACAATATACATTACATGTCACTATACATATGACATGTATGCCAAATAAAATGTTCATGCAGTTATTTTTATCAATAAATCTATGTCTTCTGTGGCGCATGAAGAACTGTTCGTTTTGAAGGGTAAATTGGTACTGGTGGCAGTGGTCTGACAAACCTGACCCGCGCAAGCCCCTTACAGTGATAACTCGTTCGCGAAGTTCTCTAAACTATCACTGGTACCAATCAGTCATAATAGTGACGTGCAAAACGAAACCTTTGCTTCAGGTGTGTGTGTGTGTGTTTTGGTTGTTGTTTGGGGGGGAAGTGGGGGAGGGGAGTCTGTGACAATGCTTGGATGAACAGTTGCCAAAAGGCATTTCAATACCAGAGACTTAATTTTTGCTTCAGCATTGAAAAAATCGTTAATGTCATACCAAAAATGCTCTGTCGTCGAGTCATTTTAGGCCCAATAAAAACCAGTAGCGTAATACATATTTGTCCTACTAAGATTGGAACTCACCTGTATTTTAGTGTGACAGAGGTTGTAAGAAACGTTGAATACAAGCAGATGCCCTTGCAGCGTCCCTGTACATGCGTGAGTGGCCATGTAGATGTGGGAGACGTCACTGGGTGGACGGCGCAGCATACTCAGGTCCAAAATCACCAACCAGTTACTCGGAAGACATTGAATACGTACAACATCCTTCACTGTGAAACAAACGAGAAATTACTGGTGATCATTTTGGTATCTTTGTCCAAAGACAAATTTAACCACATCTACAGAAACTTGACATGGATTTAGTTTAACAGTGACAATTATAGACACTGATTTTGAAACACACATAAAAGGTCTGATAAAATATGTAAAATATTCCATTCAAGATTGTTTACATGTGATCAAACACAAATTAAAGAGAGCAAAGATTGTAAAGACGGAAGTGTGTAGGTAATCATAAAAGAAGTGATAATCATGGGGGTAAAAGACTGGATAATAACTCATATAAAAAGTATAGTCAACAAATATGTAAATGGGTAGGTAAAAAATAACATGATATCTTCAGGGGAAATTTCATCAGATTGAATAATAACTCCATTTCTGACTCACATTGTTCTTCAGATGAAAGTTGAAATCCTGCGTTGTAACTGTAGGTTGCAAATCCTGCGTACTCGTGTACTCTAACATAAATAGGGAATACACTATTGATGTGATATGAGGTGTTCTTCTGAAGAACTAGACTTCCAACTGAGTAGAATGTTGATGTGATATTATCCCAGCGTACATTTACATCTACGGATGCTGCTCCCACAACAGATACCATTGAAATAGATGATGTCTCACACACAATTGTACAAACTGGATCTGTAGCTAGAGCACTGTCCATGTTTTCAATGACAAACTCCTTTTCGTACGACCTTTGACCCGGAACAAAAATTGAAAATCCACCAAAGTGAAGAAAGTACGTATTTTGTACGACCATTATCGGTTTATCACACGTGATAAGCAAATCAGCGTCAGGGCTGAAATCAATGTCCTTAAACTCCCTCGAGTTTAGTGAGTGCTGGATCACCTTGACATCAGTATGATTGACAGACGTTATGGACACAGACGTCTCATTCTGACTCCCCACTAGACGAACTACCGTGTGATTAGCTGGTGATGGAACCCTGGGAACTATGACGGTTGTACTGTAGGCACTGATAGGGGGAACTTGGAGTGCAAGATATGTGCGAATCGCAAAGTTTGGATAATAGTAAACAGATCCTGAGAATACAGCCACTGGTGCAGTTGACTTAATGTATGTACCACCAAAATCACAATCCAGTGATGATTCTAATGATTCTTTATGTATTATCTGCAAAGCGTCATTTATGTTTAAGAAAACTGCAAGTATGTCGCCAGTTTTGTACAGGCTTCCATTATACGATATTGAACAGGATGAGATGAGATCTATCTTGACTAAGGTGTTGTTTTGTGTGCCCACGACTCCAATGTAGGGATTGTTGTTGACCCCAGGGATGATATATTCTTTCGATAGAGCTGCAAGAGCGAGTGCAGTAAAGGCTTGAAACATAATCTCCAAATCTGTTATATCCATATATGGATACAGGATTGGTACACTGTATACGTATTCCTTTATTTTCAATGCCGCTCTTTGCACGGAGATGGGTTGTACCACTAAGTGTTTTCCTCGTCACAGAGTAGGCAGTTATGTTGATAGATATTAGATTCCTCATTCCGTCGTCATAATCTATGGTACAGAGTGAGTCTGATGTAGAAGATATGTAGATGTCGTTTTCCAGATATGAATGTGGGTCAGCGTAAATGTTTGCAAAAAATGCAATGAAAAACTCTTTTCCACTGGTGCCTGCAATATGTGTATCTCCAACTGAAATATATTATAGAAACATGTGCATGCACTAATGAGTTAATCTCCAGTCAAATCCTGTACTAATGTAGGACTCAGGCTACTTACACTGCTTTTACCACTATTTCATGAATGTATCCAAGATAATTGCTTCGTCCTGTTTTCTTAAATACGTCCAAGTTTTCACAGCATCATTTTAGGGTTTCTTCGAGAGGCATTTAGGAGTTGGACTTCAAAGTAAAGATAAGATACATTTATATGGATGAACAATTTAACAATAAGGAGCGTCTATCTATTTATTTTATCTATACTTATTGCTCCTAAAATAAGTTGTTCGTCCATATTCCTTATCCTTTCTTCATTTTAGTGTTGTTATAGACTCAAACCTACCTGAAGAACAGGACTTTGGAAATGTTATACTTCCTACCTGCGTTTGCATATTGGAGACCGCCATAGCAGAGCAACAGACTTGCCACGTGCAACAATGCCATAACTGAATGTAAGGTGTGGGCCTCGTCATGCACTGTGAAAGGACATATGCTTTTGATAAAGATAACAATCCACTTTTATCTCGGCTGTATAAAACTAAAATGAGTTTATGTGCACATCCTAACCTATTTGTTTGTTATAGGTTGCCGCATTTCCACACAGTGTCACCTGATACGACCCATGGAGCTTCTCAAGCCATGATAACAACGAATTGTCAGTGGTTAAATGTTTTTAACAAATGTTCATAACACAAATGAAATCTGATCATATTATTTTCTCAGATCTGACTGGCAGCCTCTTAATGACCACGGGTCATGGTCTTATTGCCAACAAAGCGAAAATATATTTAGTTAGAGTTGTTCTTTCTACGAGTGAAATAAGCAAACGCAAGTTGTTAAAAATCAGTGTGGCCGGAAGCAGTTCAGAACCCAGGAAGGGGAATCGTCGCCTATAAAAACAAGCGAAAAGTCTCATAATTAACTGAAGCATGGTGAGGAAATATCGCGTTGTTTCAATTTGTAAAACGTTCCCAAATGAGCAGTAATTTAAATAAATGCGACAATGCGACGCTTTCACAAAATGAAGCAAGTTTAATTTCAAATATCAAATGAACGAATTTTTTTGATTAGTTGAGTGTTAATCTATTTGATAGTTGAATCTTATGAATACAAACTGAATTAAATTAAACTTGGCCTTTGTTTGTATGTAAACATGTCAGTGCTTTTCCGTGGTATTTGCATAAGTATCAGGTCAATTGTGATTTGATGTGTTGATTTTGAAATTGCTCTCAATCGTGTACTTACAACTGAATACATGTTTGGATTTAATAATGTAATATCGCTGTGTTCATCAGATCATTTGAATACTTGTATTTTAATATGACCTCTGTAAGTGTTTGTATGTATATTTAGTGTTAATATGAAGAGCGGAGATGCTATGAATATTCTCGTATTGGGACATCAGGGGCTAGTTTAGTTATTATGTTACTGCCTCAAGTGGCATTTTTACTTTCACACAACATACTGCACATGCTCCTTGGCGCAGTCTCAAATTCATATTGGTCTCTTGTCAAGCTTTAGTAACTGTTATTTGTCACCCGACACTTCTAACATAAAAAATGTTGTGAGACGGGCCCCACAAACACTGATATCTATACAAGTACTGTGTGTCAAACGTCAAGACTAATGTTAAATGTAGCAAGGAGAAGGTCATTTTCTAAACAAATCAGACTGATATATACTCCTTCAAAACGAAACGCAAAACGAGAAAAAGTGATGACATAGTGCAAACAGGACATCACTGCTCATGTGTCTGATGTGAAGACAATACACGGGAAATGACAACTCTTTATCTCGTGTTTCCACCACTATTGCATGGCATCGCCTGCCCATTGACTGAATTTAGTATTGATCACACGTTCGCCTTTACTGCATGTGCAAACGGTTGCAGTGTTTGTGTTTAAGGATGACGTCCATCGGAGAACATGTACATTGTGGTTCCGTAGGAATGCTGTTGTTATATACGTATATGATGCATGTGGTGTATCACTGACGTGGTGAAAGATGGCTTTACGACGTTTGCCAATGGGAAGAACGTGAGGCTGTAACATGTAATTTTAATAGTGTTGGCCTGTTACAGTGCCTTGCTCTTGCTCGAGGTGTTTTTTACGAGTGTGGCAGACAACAGCCCACATCATTACTCTGCCGGCGCATCTTTTTCGGCAGATGATCGAGACTGATTATCCTCTGGAGTTAACAGTTTGTATTTACTAATGTCATGCTGTTGGTACCCATACTGAAGCTGAGAGATGGTGCCACGCTTCATGTACCGGTTATATGTCCGGACTAGCAAAGTCAAAACAAGATGATTTAGCCAGGAAGTTGAACTTTAACTTCAGGCATCATATCAGGTATCCGATATCATTCAATAACATCCAATAGCAAATTCTATTCAATTGATTTACCTTCTTCAATTAGAAATAACTTACTTTTGCATGTGTTTGTGTCGGATGCCATCGGTGGGGCAGGATACATTCACCTTTTCGCGAACACCTGATATCATCACTATTTTCTGGTGATTCATAAACATGAGCTCATGACACAGTCAACTCTGCTAGTAGTAGAGATTTCTTGTGGCTTTTTGGAGCTACAATGTGTCTTAATCTGCAATAAGGTATAACATTATTCGGTATAACATAATGTTGCGACGCACTGGAATTGAAGTGTTTTGGGTTCACAAAAGATAGATCACCATTTGGCTACCTGTGTCACTGGGGGCCTTGAGTAAAACATACGTGTAATTAATCTCCTAGAGTAAGTCACTTCCTAGACACCTTGGGAAGACTATATATAACGGGTCAGGTTCAGTGGCTTGGTTGTGTGTGGCATTGCACCCCGAAGACATTAGACGTAGTTCATGACATCAGTCACAAGCCAGCCTCATCCACTCTCGGTGATATTCAGGTCGCCGTGATTCAAAGTCAGTGTCATTTTTAACTATTCGATATATAATGGCTACGCATGTCAACATGTTAGAGTTACAGTCAGAAATAAGTAACGATGTACTTGCTTTTCCATGCAGGAAAATTGTTGACAAAAATTACAGAACTGTTTTATGGGCATTACAGCTAAAAGGGAAATTTAAGATTATGTTTTTTTGTAACAATGAGGCGAACAACTGCTCTGTTTGACCGGAAAACGACATCAAGAATGGTTTGTCTTGACAGTGGTTTGTTGTGTACACATTTCGAAAATTGATCAAGGTCTAGGCCATATAGTTCATATTGTCATACTTATCAATTTTAATGTATCACTAAATTAGTATGAACATACTATGGGTAGGTTTCTCGGCATGATAAAGCCAACGGATAAAAACGATATCCGTTTGGGTCATATGCGGATAGAGATGCAAATAGCAAAGGTCATGTAGGGACTACTTTCAGTGTTTACAAACAAACATGGCGTCGCCCTTGTCACTCGGCGATCGAGTCAGAATCAACCATCGGGAATCTGGATAAACTAAAGAGATAATTGATATCATTATCAAAAGAGCAGTCTAATATACTGAACATCAGTGTCTAACTGTGATGTAGCTGAGGCATTTTATAACATTTGGCAACTTTGGAGTTATAAATTTCGACACAATTTTGCAAGGGCACTATGCCTAGCCAAGCGGGATCAGTAGCCATATATGTGTGCTTGTCGACCTCTGTGGCTTGCAACCTTTTCCAAAAATTAAAATAGTTGGATTTGGCCGAAATATGTTTGAATTGTTACCTTGTTTCGTTTTGTCACTGTGTGTACATCTGACTGCACTTAACGTTATGACTGGACAGACCGACTGTCAGCAACGTCTGAACGTGGCCGTGACGTCTCATAGACTAGGGTTAGAGTAGCTTCCCTTTTGACAAAGGACAGTTACTCTATTCGACAGACCGATGGATTGCAGCGAAAGGCAAGTAAAAACAATTGTTGTTTTTGCGTACATGTTGTTTCGCCACTGTATAAAAAAACAGATTTTAGTTGGAGCTATATCGGCTACTGTCACTGTCCAGCTGTCACATCACTTACCCTGTGACGTAATAAATATTAATGCGCGAATTCCAGGGAAACTCAGTAATGTTTGTAAATTAAAGAATTAAACAATGACATAATATGATAAAGAGGTTATCACGCTTGTGTGTTTGGGGATAGCAAATATTCTGTATTAGAAATAAACACTATGTATTTAGCTCGCCAAGGCTCGCTTCATACAATGTTTATTCCTAATGCAGGATATTCACCATCCTCAAACACACTCGCGTGATAACCTCTATCTATCGGAAATCTTTGCATTGCAGGATTCGCTCGCCATTTCGCGAAACTCTTGTATCGTGACTATTTCTTAATAATGCATAAACACATACTTATGATACAGTCGTAATTGTAAATTAATTCTGTTTTTAGCAGAAATTTCTTATGATTCTGGAAAGGGTTTTGTCGCTTTTATTCATTATTATCCTCCTTGAATCCACAACATAATTAATATTCAAATTCGACTGCTTACAGGCTTGACATTACCATATACTATAATCTTCAATGGGTGGGTGAAATCTACACGAATAATCTCCAACATAAGTTGATAGACATTATATGAGCCGGGGTTTGATTCATGTATCCTCAGTGATACCATTCAGAGATAAACCTGCTGTTTTAACATTTGAGGTAGTAGATTAGATACCTCTTGTTTTAACTTGGAAATAATCCTCCATTGATATATATTTAATTTTTCCCAACCTGTTGCATATATTAGACTCACACTAAGTCATTTCTTGTAAATTAACATGAAAACGTCCATTGTGTGGGTGTCAGGTTGTAGAAGTAGTGACAAAGGATACGGATCAAATTTATTTCTCAACAAACTTTAATATATAATATCATTATAATTATTTTCAAACTTGTACTCCCCAAAAGTATAACGTATTCAGAATGAATATATCTCCACATCCGAACCTGGCTGAACTCTTTTGTATTTACTTTTCACTGTCCATGACTGCCAAAATAGTTATTCAACCTAGATATTCAAGATGATAGTGCTATTTACACATTGCCTAAACCCAGAGGCCAAGCGCGAACTGCAATTATGTTCATTATTAACCTGATACTTTCCTGATGGAAAAGTGCCTACTCGCACAAATATTAACAACGGAACCACACTGAAAATACCGCCATGTTTGATCTGTGCGACACGAGAGACACAGTTCACGTGGTTAGTTAAAGTCATCAATGATCTTCGGTGACACTTAAGACACATGGCTTCTTTTCGGTTGTATCAACCTTTCCCTAAATTTCAATTTCACCTTTCCGTAAATTTCAATTTCACCTTTCCCTAAATTTCAATTTCACCTTTCCCTAAATTTCAATTTCACCTTTCCGTAAATTTCAATTTCACCTTTCCCTAAATTTCAATTTCACCTTTCCCTAAATTTCAATTTCACTTTGGATCACAACCAGTGCTTATTTCAGCAACAACTGACAAAATGTAATATTCCCCCCTCACTTCCAATCAATCTGTTTCGACTATTCAATTGAAATCATTGAAGGAAATGACTCCGCTAAAATGGATGTCTTCCAAAGAAAAGCGAACAATGTTGACATTCTATTTAAATAGATTTACTGTAGTTGACACACAATATAGGTATAAATGCGTTTGTAAACTCTTCAATGTTCCACAGGATAAACGGAATTTGGTTGCCTCCTTTATTAAAATAGTTCCCCTTCACTGTATCTTGTTATGAGATGCGTAGTCATGTTCGGTAACTTGGAGTAATCGTATTATTGACAAGATATCTTTACATCAATTATCCAAAACCCTAGGAATAACGCTATTATTCATACACAAAGCTTTCTCAGCATCAATCATTTTTTAAGTAATTATATAAGACAAGAGAAGACATATTAGTGAAATATTGCATTAGACTACATTAGCATTCGACTCCCATCATATATTGTAGCCGTCCCGCTCAAAGTGGGTAATTAAAATCAAATTGAAAAATATATCGCAGTGAGCATTTGAATTTGAATTTTCGCACACCATTGAATAACACTCTAGTTTTATAAAGGCATTGCAGTGTAGCGTGAGACGAAAGCCCAAAGTCATGAGCCATTATCACTTTGATAAAGTGAGAACATGTATGGATAAATCAAGCACAAGGATCATCATATGGCGTCCCGATCTGGAACCCAAACCAACCACCAAATGATTCTGGCAGGTAGGGCAATCAATCCTGCACGACAAGTTAAGTGTTGGAAGTAAGTTTGCTGTGTGCAATCATTCGGTTGATTTAGTGTATCGCTAGCCAATAATACCAACATCAGGGTGGGTTTGACATCCTTGTTGGCAGTTGGATGAAAAGTCCATCTGATCACAGAACGTGACGTCACATGTGACGTAGAGACCCTTTTCCTCATCCCCATTTGGCAGATCAAACATGTCAAAGGTGAATCGTTTCAAATGGTCCCTTGACATCAACATCTTTGTTCTCTTGTCCACTGGACAGCTGGAAATAAATCAATTCATTTTCAGTACCGTTATTTTATTAATCTGTAATACTTTGATTAGTTGTACTGATACATAAAGTGGATTGGTCAATCAGGAGTATTCAAACACAATTACCAGCTGTGGCAGAAACAGCTTATTTGACGACCACATAACCGCGGATGATAATAGTGACAGAGAAAATGCAGGTTTGGGGTAACGTCAACATTCAGAGTGTGTGACAATACATTTTGTGCAGCAAACACGATAGTAATCGACTGAGAGAGTGCTTTTCAAGTATTTACAGTAACAGAGAGCTTTAAAAATGGCCTTTCTATAGCCGACTGTGACGTCATATTTTCTGCGTCACAACGAGCAGTGTGACGTCAAAATAGTGACGCGCAGTGTACAACTGACCCTCACAAGGCTTACCTGCTTTACTCTCAAAATATTCGAGTAACGCATATTGATGTGAAAAAATAACTTTCTAGGTACAATGTGTTATAATGTTATAATAATGCACCACGTATATTAAATAAATTGCTATACAAGCAGAAATTTCAGAAACAAATTCTCTAAAACAGAGAACAAATATTTTACCCATTTTCTATCAAGATGTGAGAGACGGGGCTTCTTGAATCATTCGTCAGGTGGGCATGACATGTTGATAATCATGATTGTGTTTTCAGACTGTGGACTTGACACTTGGACAAATATCGGCTGTCCGAGCTGTGCCTTGTGTACAGTTTCCACAAAGGGAACCTGGTAGGCTGGATCCTTGAAGAGACTGATGTGTACTGAAGATCCCTGGACCTGCCCTGATACTGTTATGTGATTGGTTGAGTTGTGTTGGGGGTAGATGTGAACTGAGTCGATTTCATGCAGCAGGTGAGAACACTCCACATCGACTCTCCACACGACATCCCTAGTAACATTGTCAGGGGATGGCAATGTGTACAAGATGTCGTTACTGAATATGACTTTGTCTTGTGCCACCTGCAATTAAGACAATAGTTCACAATGGTTATTATCGTTTTCGTGGATATTCTAATAGTTCTGTGATAGTTAAAAGTACAACTGTGAAAATATCGAAATAGTTGTACAAAACTGTAGTAGTTTTCCAAGTGCAAATGTCCTGACTTGATTCGCATGATGCCTAACACGAATACAATTCCTCGGTACAGTTGCGAACTCAGTTGTTAGGGATCTGGCTTTGAATAAAAACTGGCTCCAAATTGGATCATTTTTTTATTACAAACCAAGCGGTAAGTACTTAGTGGAATTTATAATGAAATAGATAATACGCGCGTTTTAAATTATATTCATTTTATATTTTTATATTTTGTCTATAATGTATTATGTATTAATGTCAGCTGTTGGTATTAACCTTGTCATTGGTGTCAGGCAGGAGGCAGAAGGACAATTGCAATGGAGCAATCTACACTCTGACATAACATACCAAAAAACACTCATTAATTCTACGTCAGTGCATTTCTGTTACAAAATTAGTATGGTTCTGGTCCATGCCCGCGTCTTTTTCAAAAGCTGCGTCAGGTTATTTTTTTCTCATTTTCCGGATGTTTTACCAAGGGCAGGAAATTCTAACTCGCTTTCCCCAAAAGCAAAGCATCAACACGCAAGCTCTTCCAAATCGAGCTGTCGTTACACGTGCCAAACTAACACCCCTGGCTGTCATTCCCGGAAATACATTCCAATAAGTTGAAGTTGTAGTTGACGTCACGGGATCTAAATAGCAATAACTTTAGGATATTGGTCGTTTTATCCGTCAAACAAGAAACACAAACGGGAGTATATAGGAGCCTGCAGCGTCCACCAACATAAGCACATATATTGCAAATATAGAAAAAAATATAGGACAAAAGATTTTACGACCATTTACAAACAGAACAGAATATAACATTCCGTAGTTCTCTTTGCAGAGAATTTGCGTTGATACAAAAACGTGATTTGTCATGCATTAACTTATATTTATAAATTATTTAATATATATGCAGTTTTTGCGAAAAGGGAAGCGTATCCTGCCCACGATGACACTCGTCACAAACACATGCAAAGGCATGTCAATGAATATACCATTACGATTTTATTGTTTTGATGCATACAGTTCTCTACTGCATTGACAGATGCATGGATGAGGGGCTTGGGTGAGATGTTGGGAAGACAATTTCAAAGTCAAAAGATGTGAAATGTATCGTTTTAGGAACTCATGAGGCGTGGCGGTTTAGAAAATAGGCGCCTGTTCGGTTATGTTTTTAGCTGCAAAATGGTATTCCACATTCTCAATGTCGGGACTCAAATATCCCTCAATGATCCATCCACAACCGAAAATGCCCACCTTATAGATAGTTTACAGCATAAAATGTAACTGTGCAAGTCTTTTTTCGATGATTGCGTAAGGACAGCTTGTGTGACGTGTGAATGAAGTTCCTAAAAAGCATAATACTACCATCAACATCTAATGCTCAGCTCTACATAAGAGTCACAATGTCGAAAAAATATGTATTTTTAGAGCTATGACCTCTTTTGTTGAGAAAGGCAATTTTTGGATAAACTTTTCAATCTAGTATCTACGCTGGGTGATATGTTTGCACTACATGTACACTATATAACGAACAAATATCACACATTACACTCTTCAAAAAAAGAAACGCATAGGTAGTATGTAGTTCACTGAACCTGACTACACAAAAAATCCGGTATATAAATTGCATGTATGTTATTGGAAAATGTTAGTGGCCTGATATTCGACAAATGGTGCGTCAAAATGCAGCGTTGTCGATTTGCAATGTCTTAAACAGCATTGTTTTCACACTTGTTCAAAAATGGAGAAAAACAGTAAAGCAAAATGCACGTGCAAGTTATGGCATTCGTAACTCGTCGTAGTGGGTATAATAAAGCAAGCATAAGCCAATAATCTGTCATTCAATCCTGAACATTTTTCAAGTTCGAAAATGCCGAAACTCAGCGCTGCCGATCGGAACTTCGCCATAGGACGTATCCAAAGAGGGTAATCGCAGTCTGCTGTTGCACGCCACTTCAACGTCCACCACAGTACCATCTGCCGCCTTTGGGACCAATACACACAGTTCAATTCCACTGCAGACAGTCCGAGAACCGGCCGACCAAGAGTTACCACCCCTGCACAGGATCGCTACATTCGACTGTTCCACCAATGCCACAGCTACGCAGACTGCAGGACGCATCTCTGGTTTGAGGAGCATATCGGACCAGACTGTCAAGGACCATCTTCGCAAAGCTGGAATCCGACCCTGCAGAAGACCAATTATCATCCCTGTTTTGCAAAAGATCCATCGACAGCGACGCTTGCGTTGGTGTCATACCTTACAGCCTTGGAATTTGAGAAACCAGAGACGAGTGTGGTTTAGCGATGAATCACGATTTCTTCTTCACAAGCGAGATGGGAGACAACGTGTTTATCGTTTTACCCCACATTGTCCACGTGAATTCGACAAATTCGGTGGCGGTAGTGTCATAGGGGTCCACCTCCTACACTACAAGATCTGACTTGGTTGTGGTTCAGGGAAATTTAACAGCAAATCGCTACATGAATCAAATTCTTCAACCACACGTTCTTCCAATCATTGACCGCACACAGCTCGTGTCATGGTGCACTACGTCCATAATACCAACATCAACGTCTTGCTCTAGCCGTCGAGATCTCCAGATCTCAACCCAATCCAACACATCTAGTATGAACTCATCGACGTGTACGTCAACGTCAGAAAACGTATTTCTGTATTTAACTTAATATATTGAGTTTATGAGGAACAATAAATTTAACAAAAATCTACCTGTGCGTTTCTTTTTTGAAGTGTGTTCGCTCAATGTATTCAAACAAAAAAATTATCAAATAAATATATCACGGTATGATTACAAGGATAACTTATTAGGGCGTTAAATAAACAAAAAACACATTTGGTTCCAAAGTTTAAAGGGAAAATTAACTCAACATAGCAACTTGAGATGTTAATACTTTAGGGCATGCTTTATCACAAATGCTTGACCAAAATTAGATTTGACAAAAATGGATTTGAAAATCGTTCCCCAAACGGATTTTCCGTTACTGGGGTTAAAACGGCTCACGCGCTGCACAATTGCAACGACTGGGCGGTGCCCACTCTGCCTGTTAGAATCGCTTTAGGAGGCATTTTCTGTCCGCGCATTCGTTTGATTACCGTTTTTGCAGCTTGCGTCATTTTATATGCTTTATTAGTAACATTGAAGACGCCTTCAGTTGTCTACTCAGTGGATTAACCTCTGACAGGCATTCCTTGAGTGGAATAATACCGCGGACAGCAGCAGGGGTTTTTAAGGTACCCAAACAGGTGTTTGGTCCTAAAAAGGTAGTTACTGACAGTTCACAATGTCAAAATCAGAGGTCGTTTCACACACATAACAATGTATGTGTATGTAGGATGAACAGAAATATCAACACTTTTAGATTTCTCTTGACTGACCGCTTCCTGACCGGTGTCTGTTCAGCTGCGAAACATCACAAAAAGAGTATATAATAGATAGCAGCGGCAACCAAGTCTACATATCAGCCAATGCAATCATTTGTCAAGCACCGCTGCTCAGGTGCACCAGTATATTTAGACCATGCCCCCAAATAGATTTGTTGGGCACTCAAATTACGGAGCATGTGATTTTATCACTTTCACTTGGACATTTAAATACTTTCTACGAATGGTAGGATTTTTTTCTCTAGGGAATTTACTCAATGTCTCTGGAAAAATTCACATTCGGAACAAAATTACAAGCATTTTTTTTCTCTTTATTTACCCTTAACCGACTGACTGTCTTAAAATTAAATCTCAAATTTTACGCAAGAGAGGAAATTTCATTAAAGTTCAGGGATGTCCTAATCCCACGCAAAAGAAATTATCTCACCACGCTCTTTCCACAAGGTGAGCTCGGCATCCAGTTTGATGTTTGGTTAGAGCTACGTGCACTATTTTCGTCTTTATTTCTACAACATTCTGCATGTTGTCGGTAGTAGAAACAACATACAATATACATTACATGTCACTATACATATGACATGGATGCCAACTAAATGTTTTATTAATAAATCTATGTCTTCTGTGGCGCATGAAGAACTGTTCGTTTTGAAGGGTAAATTGGCACTGCTGGCAGTGGTCTGACAAACCTGACCCGCGCAAGCCCCTTACAGTGATAACTCGTTCGCGAAGGTCTCTAAAATATAACTGGTACCAATCACACTGTACTAGGCGGCTGTCAGTCATAATAGTGTCGTGCAAATCAAATCTTTGCAATGCTGGGTTAGTTTTTGTTTAAAAGCTGTTGTCCATGATCCCCTAAATTCTGATTCGACTCAAGACGCTTGATTCATCCCACGTACGTGTGCGTGCGTGCGTGCGTGCGTGCGTGCGTGCGTGTGTGTGTGTGTGTGTGTGTGTGTGTGCTGGTTGTTTTTTGTTTTTTGGGGGGGAGTGGGGGAGGGGAGGGAGTATTTAGCCTTTAGGGCTGTTTCAGACAATGCTCGGATGAACTTCGGCAGGTGCCAAAAAGGCATTTTAATACCAGAGACTAAGTTTTTGCTTCAGCATTGAAAAAATCGTTAATGTCAAACCAAAAATGCTCTGTCGTCGACTCATTTTAGGCCAAAACAAAAAACAGTAGCGTAATACATATTTATCCTACTAAGATTGGAACTCACCTGTATTTTAGTGTGACAGAGGTTGTAAGAAACGTTGAATACAAGCAGATGCCCTTGCAGCGTCCCTGAACATGCGTGTGTGGCCATGTAGATGTGGGAGACGTCACTGGGTAGACGGCGCAGTTTACTCAGGTCCAAAGTCACCAACCAGTTACTTGGTAGACATTGAACACGTACAGCATTTTTCACTGTGAAACAAACGAGACATTACGGGTGATCATTTTGGTATATTTGTCCCAAGACAAGGTCAAAGACATCAGCAGAAACTTGACATGGATTTAGTTCAACTTGTGACAATTATAGACACTGATTTTGAAACACACATAAATGGTCTAATAAAATATGTAAAATATTCCATTCAAGACAAACAAAAATTAAAGAGAGCAAAGGTTTTAAAGACGGAAGTGTGTTGGTAAACATAAAATAAGGGATAATCATGGGGGTAAAATACTGGATAATAACTCATATAAAATGTATAGTCAACAAATATGTAAATGGGTAGGTAAAAATTAACATGATATATTCAGGGGATACTTCATCAGATTGAATAATAACTCCATTTCTGACTCACATTGATCTTCAGTTGGAAATTGAAATCCTGCGTTGTAACTGTAGGTTGAAAATCTTGCGTACTCGTGTACTCTAACATAAATAGGGTATCCACTATTGATGTGATATGAGGTGTTCTTCTGAAGAACTAGACTTCCAACTGAGTAGAGTGTTGATGTGATATTATCCCAGCGTACATTTACATCCATGGATGCTGCTCCCACAACAGATACTTTTTGAATAGATGATGTCTTACAAACAATTGTACAAACTGGATCTGTACCTTGAGCAGCGTCCATGCTTTCAACGACAAACTCCTTTTCGTACGACCTTTGACCCGGAACAAAAATTGAAAATCCACCATAGGGAACAAAGTACGTATTTTGTACGACCATGATCAGTTTATCACTCGTGATAAGCAAATCAGCGTCAGGGCTGAAATCAATGTCCTTAAACTCCCTACGGTTTAGTGAGTGCTGGATCACCTTGACATCAGTATGACTGACAGACGTTATGGACACAGACGTATCATTCTGACTGCCCACTAGACGAACTACCGTGTGATTAGCTGGTGACGGAACCCTTGGAACTATGACGGTTGTACTGTAGGCACTGATAGGGGGAACTTGGAGTGCGAGATATGTGTTTAATGCATTGTTTGGATTATAGAAAACAGATCCTGAGAATACAGCCACTGGTGCAGTTGACTTAATGTATGTACCACCAAAATCACAATCCAGTGATGTTGCATATGATTCTTTATGTATTATCTGCAAAGCGTCATTTATGTTTAAGGAAACTGCAAGTATGTCGCCAGTTTTGTACAGGCTTCCATTAAACGATATTGAACAGGATGAGATGAGATCTATCTTGACTAAGGTGTTGTTTTGTGTGGCCACGACTCCAATGTAGGGATTGTTGTTGACCCCAGGGATGATATATTCTTTCGATAGAGCTGCAAGAGGGAGTGCGGTAAAGGCATCACTTGTATCAGAATATCCACATGTGTTATGTCCATATATGGATACAGGATTGGTACACTGTAAACGTATTCCTTTATTTTCAATGCCGCTCTTTGCACGGAGGTGGGTTGTACCACTAAGTCGTTTTCTCGTCACAGAGTAGGCAGTTATGTTGATAGACATTAGATTCCTCATTCCGTCGTCATACTCTATGGTACAGAGAGAGTCTGATGTAGAAGATATGTAGATGTCGTTTTCCAGAGTTTGTAAAAGTTTGCAAAAAATGCAAAGAAAAACTCTTTTCCACTGGTGCCTGCAATATGTGTATCTCCAACTGAAAAATATGATAGAAACATGTGCATGCACTAATGTGTTAATCTCCAGTCAAATCCTGTACTATTGTAGGACTCAGGCTACTTACACTGCTTTTACCACTATTTCATGAATGTATCCAAGATAATTGCTTCATCCTGTTTTCTTAAATACGTCCAAGTTTTCACAGCATCATTTTAGGGTTTCTTTGAGAGGCATTTAGGAGTTGGACTTCAAAGTAAAGATAAGATACAAATTAACAATAAGAAGCGTCTATCTATTTATCTTATCTATACTTATTGCTCCTAAAATAAGAAGTTGTTCGTCCATATTACTTATCCTGCTAAAACAGTGATAAACTTTAGAAACAGGGAAATGTTATGCTTCCTACCTGCGTTTGCATATTGGAGACCGCCATAGCAGAGCAACAGACTTGCCACGTGCAACAATGCCATAACTGAATGTAAGGTGTGGACCTCGTCATACACTGTGAAAGGGCATATGCTTTAAATAAAGATAACAATCCACTTTTATCTCGGCTGTATATAACCAAAATGAGCTCATGTGCACACCCTTACCTATTTCTTTGTTATAGGTCGCCGCATTTCCACACAGTGTCAGCCATGATTACAACGAATTGTCAGTGGTTAAATGTTTCTAATCTATAACATTACAAAGCATCTAAAAACTAATGTAATCTGATCAATTTATACTCACAAATCCAACTGACAGCCCTTATATTAGCCTCGGTTATCAAAGGTAAATTATACCAACAAATCGGACACATATTTATCAAGAGTCGTTCTTTCCACTCGTGAAATAAGCAAACGCGTGTTGTTAAAACTCAGCGTGGCCGGATGCAGTTCAGAATCCAGGAAAAGTTTGTTTGTTTGTTTTGTCGTTAAACGCCGCACTCAGCAATATTCCAGCTATATGAAGGCGGTCTGTAGTGAGTGAGTGAGTTTGGTTTTACGCTTCTTTTAGCAATATTCCAGCAATATCACGGCGGGGAACACCAGAAATGGGATTCACACATTGTACCCATGTCGGGAATCGAACCCGGGTCTTCGGCGTGACGAGCGAACGCTTTAACCTCTAGGCTACCCGACCGCCCCGAAGGCGGTCTGTAAATAATCGAGTCAGGTCCAGACAATCCAGTGATTGACATCATGAACATTGATCCACGCAATTGGAATCGATGACATGCTTCAACCAAGTCCTGTTCGGTTATGTCGCGTTGTTACGTTTTGTAAAACGTTTCCAAATGAGCAGCAATTTATGTAAATGCGGCGATGCGACGCGTTCACGTAAGGAAGCAAGTAAATTTTCACTTTTGCTCTTTAATATCAATTGAATGAATTTGATAGTTGAATGTGAACTTGCTCTAAATCTTATGAATACAAACTAAATTAAATTAAACATTGCCTTTGGTTGTAAATATGTCAGTGTTTTTCCGTGGTATTTGCATCAGTATTAGGTGAAATGTGATTTGATGTGTTGAATTTGAAATTGGTCTCAATCTTGTACTTACAAACAGAATACATGTTTGGATTTAATAGTTAAATATTGCTGTGTATACCAGGTCCTTTGAATCCTTGTATTTTAATAGGTGTGTGTACATTAAGTAACAATATGATGTGCGGAGATGCTGGAGCGAAGGCAGTTGTTGGGGATCTGACTTTGAATACAATCTGGCATAAAGATCGGATTATTATCTGATTAAAAGACAAGCGGAATTTATATTACGCGCGTTTTTAATTATATTCATTATATATTTAACATTTGTCAGATGTTGGTATTCATCTTGTCATTGGTGTCATGCAGTAAGCAGAGGGACAACTGCAATGGAACCATGGTTGATCAATATCTACACTCTAACATAACAACTCAGAAAACATTTATTAATCTTACGTATCTGCAATTTCTGTAACAATATACGTTTAGGTCAATCAAAGTTAGCGTGGTTCTGGTCCATGCCCGCGTCCTTTACAAAAGCTACGTCCGTTTTTTTCTTTTCATTTTCCGGATGTTTTACCAAGGCCAAGAAATTCTATCTTGCTTTCCCCAAAAGGAACGCACAAATGCGCAAGCTCCTCCAAAGTGAGTTGTCGTCACTCGTACCAAACTACCTAGCGGCGACGAGAAAGGACGTGTGTGTGAAAGGCTCCGCTCAAAATCGTCAAAATGGCCCGAAATTAAAGGTACGCATCCGACATTGAAAGTGTCAAGCGCCTATCGACAAAATCCCGGGGGACAAGGCCCATTCTCGTAACTTTCAAGAACTGGAAATCAAAACTAGCGGTCCTAAAATCAACTAGAATGCTGAAAGGCTTGAACATCAGTGTTTCTCAGGATTTCACGGAAAAAACTAGAGAAATCAGAAGAAAACTGAAGGTTTTCATGGACCAAGCACGACAGAACGGTAGTTTTTCAGCCTTAAGGTATGATAAACTTCTCATTGACAATAAACTGTATAAGTTAAATGAGGTCAATAACGATCTAACTCTGATTAAATTATTTCCGGCAGGGGAGACAAGGTCGGGACTGTAGGGGTATGGTCAAGGCCGTGACCTTCAAATATATGAATGTTTTTGGAAGAGCCTTTTTTGGAACATAGAAGGACTAAGAAGAAAACTTGATAAATCAGACTTTTTAAATTTCATTAACAAATGTGAGTGTGTTGCATTTCTAGAAACCTGGTGTAGTGAAAACGTCCCAGCTTTACCGAATTATGTTCAATATTCTCGAACACGAATTAAGAAAGACAGCCATCAGGAACTCCGGTGGAATATTAATGCTGGTTAAAGACAGTATAGCAGCCGATGTTTCTGAACTGTCAAGTACTTCGTGCAATGTGTTGTGGCTGAGGTTCTGTCCTCCAGGCTGATCAGTGCTGCTGTACTGTGTTGTTTATTTCTCACCGGAGGGTTCCAGTGATTACTCTTCCGAACCTCTGATCGACATTTTGATAGCAGACATTGAAGAATATACAACCAGATATCCGAGATGCGACGTCATTATTCAAGGAGATGTCAATGCTCGAACGGGAGATGGAAATCAGTGCGACTACATTGAGAACGACGATAGCCACTTCCTACGTCTCGACGAAGGCATCAACTACTAGAAGATATCCCCCTCCCCCGCAAATCACAGGATAAATTGGTTAATAAACGTGGGCATATGCTTCTAGAATTCTGTAAAAAAACTGCTCTAAGAATATGCAATGGCCGATTAGGTAAAGATGCTAATATTGGCCGTTTCACTTGTTTTGCTAACAATGGGAATAGTGTTGATGACTACTTACTATGTTTTGAAAGAACATTTGACTTAATCACTGATTTCTGTGTAATTGAGGACCAGGTTGAAAGTTCCCATTTGCCAGTGTCCTACTCCCTGAAATTAACAAGGGGTCATGTTGACCTGCCAAGCCGTGATCAGCCGCGCCAGCCGAGATATGTCTGGGGTAGCGAGTCGGCCGGCGACTCTCAGCAAAGATGGGAGAATCCACCAGCTTCACTAAAACAGAACTTCTACTCAGCAGTTGGTCAGGGACAAGTATTTAATGCCTGTACTCATCTCTATGAACTTGTGAAATGGTGTGCCGATAATTACAAAAAGCTAACTAGACATTTTGACAATTGTTCTCCAAAGGGAGATAATTGGTATGACACAGAATGTAGAGATGCACGTCCATTTGCTAGATCTTGCCTTCGCTCATTTCACGACTCTAAAAAGGAAGCAGACAGAATCGGATACATTGAAGCGTGGACATATTACAAGAACCTATGTAAATTTAAATCATCACATAGTTTCAACATATTTGTTGAGAAGATTAGCAATGCACTTTTGTACAGAAACAGCGAAGTATTTTGGTCCTATCTAAAACCTCGTCAATTGTTCCAAAACAATATTTCGCCAAGAACTTGGTTGGACCATTTCAATAAATATTTTCAAGGAACAAATTATTCCATAGAAGAGGAAGAGTTTTATGACTTTGTAAAACGTTTTGTAAAGTCTATCTCCCCAGACCGAGTAGAGTTAACTGTTGATAATGAGGGCTTAAACTCCGTCATCACACAAGTCGAAATCCACAAAGCTATTGATGAAATGAACACTGGCAAATCCCCTGGTTTTAGTGGTATACCGTTAGAGTTCTTTAAGTATGCACCTACCGAATGTATCGATATGCTCCAGCTTTTTTTTAATCAAATATTGTAGATTAGGAGATTTATCCACAACAATGAACATTTGGCGTTATTGTCCCTATTTATAAAAAAGGTAACTCTAACGACCCTGGCAATTATCGTCCAGTTACCTTGTTAGAAGTTGCTGGGAAAATATTCGCAAAAATTATCTGTAGTCGGCTAACTGAATGGACAAGTGAATGTAATACCTTAGTCCTGGAACAGCTTGGTTCAGAAAGGGTTTTCAAACTGTGGATAATATTTTTATTCTAAATGCAGTCATCAGTAAATATTTGTCTTTACACAAAGGGAGACTATATGGTGCGTTCATAGATTTAAAATCTGCTTTTGACTCGGTCTCACATCCTGCCTTGTTATATAAACTCTGGATAGGCAATATTAAAGGTCGTTTCTTCAATGTTATTAAAAATATGTATGAATGTGTAAAATCGTGTGTACTACTGCAAAACGGGTTACATATTTTTTTGACTGCAGCTTTGGCGTAAGACAAGGATGCCAGTTGTCTCCCTTTTTGTTTTCATTTTTTATAAACGATTTGGTGGAATTTCTTGATCAAGGGAACCAATATGCTATTAATTTAGGTATGATTCAATTATTCATCTTGCTTTTCGCGGATGATATTGCCATACTAGATGGTACTGTAAAAGTTCTTCAGAAAAGACTTGATAAACTTGCTCAATATTGTGATAAGTGACAGCTTAAAGTTAATATACAGCAAAAGTAGAATCGTAGTCTTCAGGAAACGGGGTAGATTGAAGTCTTTTGAAAAGTTTTTTCTAAAGGATGACGCTTTGGAGATTGTCCCTACCTATAAGTACTTGGGTCTTCATTTGTCAAGTTCAGGATCTTGGCACAACACAAACAAACTTTAGCTTTGCAAGCTAATAAAACCCTCCAGTGTTTAAAATCTAAAATTGCGGACTTCACTAAATTGCCATTGAAAGTATTACTAGTACACATCTTCGATGTTAAAATTTCCCCAGTTCTAAACTACGGAAGTGAAGTGTGGGGATTCCACACTTCACCCGATGTTGAAAGATTTCATGACGTATTTTGTAAAACTATTTTGAATCTTAGCAGATTTACACCTAACATTGTTGATCGTGGAGAGCTTGGTCGATACTCTCTTCAAGTAAACCGTTTTGTTAAAATCATTAAGTTTTGGATACGGTTGTTGTACCAAGAAGAAAACGGTATTCTAAAACATGTGTATAATTACCAATTATCTTTGGCAAATAAAAATATCAAATCATGGGCCCTAGATGTGAAAATGCTGCTATACAACTATGGTTTTGGAATATTGGCTCAGAATATTGGAAATGTACATCAGTGTTTGGCTTCATTTAAACAAAGATGTATCGATATTGATCAACAAAAGTGGTTGTCAAATCTTCAAACTTTATTGCTCATATAATACACTGTAAACAGAATTTATGAACTTATCTACTGTGATAAACTCTTTTGTAAATAAGTACTGATATTTTCCAAAGCTTCATTGTTTATTTATGCACTGTAAACAATTTCATATAAAGTAATCGGTTGGGACAAACCTCTGTGGACAAGAAATGATCTTTTTAGTATGATCTGCTCTATTTTTTTACCATTGTTAGTTTTATATACTCTGTTTTCATCTGGCGCTCCATCGTTACAATGGATACCGATTAATGATCAATGTATAATGGGCCGGTGGCCCCCTTACGAAATAAAGTCATTCATTCACTCGTACCAAACTAACATCGTTGCCATCAGTCCCTTCAGACCATTTTCAAACAGAATAGAATGTAAAATTACGTGTTTTTACTAGAGTACTTACTTTGATAGAAAACGGTATTTGTCATGCATTAAATTTAAAGGCAAGACTCGTACGTGGTACGAGTTGAAAGCGCTAGCCTATTAAAACTGTGTTCAATCTTACTCCACTTATTTAATTATTACTATTTAATTATTATTATTAATATATATATATATATATATATATATATATATATATATATATATATATATATATATATATATATATATATATATATACTTTATTTAAAATACATGTAGTGTTCATTTGTATTTGAGACATAAACGATTTTCGCAAAGAGGGGAGCGTATCCTGTCCCACGATAACACTCGTCACAAACACATGCAAAGGCATGTCAATGAATATACGATGAAGATACTTTTGTTTTGATGCATACAATTTCTCTAGTGCATTGATTGATTGATTGTAACTGTGCAAGTCTGTTTCGATGTTTACGGAAGGACAGCTTTCAGAGTTATGACCTCTTGTTGAGAATGGAATCTTTCTCTGTACTGTGGTGTCAAAGAAGAAACTTTTCTATCTTGTATCTACGCTGGATGATGTGTTTGCACTACATGTACACTATATAACGAACAAATATCACACATTATTTTGTTGATGAACAGAAATAGTAACACATTTAGATTTCTCTTGATTGACCGCTTCCTGCGGTATCTGTTTAGCTGCAGGACATCACAAAAAGATTAAATAGTAGATAGCATGGGCAACCAAGTCCACATATCAGCCAATGAAAACATTTGTCACCCACCGCTGCCCCGTAGCGCCGGTAGATTTAGGCCATGTGCCGTGTGTGAAGTATCAAGAGAGACACTGTGCGGAGTCGACCCGTGAAGATCCGGGGTAGAATAGGTCTTCAGCAACCCATGCTTGCCGTAAAAGGCGACTATGCTTGTCTTAAAAGGCGACTAACGGGATGGGGTAGTCAGACTCGCTGACTTGGTTGAAGCATGTCATCGATCCCAATTGCGTGGATCGATGCTCATGATATTAATCACTGGAGTGTCTGGTCCAGACTCGATTATTTACAGACCGCCGTCATATAGCTGGAATATTGCTGAGTGCGGCGTTAAACAACAAACCAACCAACTGTGCAGAGTCCAGGTAAAGGAGTTAACTCATGTACAAACACGATTACCTCCCTTTGACCATAACGCATGGTCCTTTGCGATCTTATTTTTTCTCTTTATCAAATCCATTTTCAGGGAAGAGGAAAGTACACTTATCTTCATAGATCCAAAAGGAAGAAAACACAACCAACTGTTACGTGCACTCATCTCAGTGTTTGGTAGATTTGTTAGCAGAATATATGCTGAGTGACATGCGCACTCCCTTACCCAGAGTTCCATGCGACCAGCACTGTACCTCTGCCACAGGCCAGCGCCATGTGATGATTCGTCACATCTTACACAGTCCATTCAAGAAATTGTTAATGTTTGTCATCTGTTTCATTTTTGACAAGTCTACTTATCTAGTGAACATGTGTCATAGAATGGTAAACTTTCATTGAGAAAATATCCTAAATCGTGAAAAACAATTTCCATTTGCATGTGAATTGTTTGATGGGCATTACTTAGAAATTGTCAAGCAAGACAACGGTATAAGGATCTGTACAGAAACGTCGCCTTTACAGTATTAAAGAAGTTGTTATCCATAAATTGTGTCTACTTTGTCCATTTGCGTAGTTATCCTATGTTTACATTGGTTGTTCGGCTCCACAAGCCGTCATCGAAGCCCTACCGAGAGCTAGCGATACGGTCACTTTGATGTGTAAATATGTTTTGTGATGCAACTCACTGTCGCAGACTCGCAGATGTTGTAGCATATTTTTTTTATAATTATGCAAAAGCGCCACCATATACTTATACTTGTTTACAAATAAGAAAAAAGTCCGGTCACGTGATATGCAAATTAGCCTTTGACAGTGGTGTTATGCTAAGTCACCGCTGCGCCGTGGGCTAGTGTTACTTCAAAGGGAAGTAACTGCCAGCACTGTTTAACATTTGCAAAATGGACTAACCCCCCTTTGGGATATGGGACGTAACTCTTGATTTGTTGTACGGGGTAAGCTCCTTTTGACGGAGGGCACACGCCGTGTGTGAAGTTTTAAACAAGACACCGTGTTGAATATGCTTTTCATCCGTTTCATGTTTGACAAGTCTACACATAAAATTCATAAACAAATGTCAAAGAATGGTTACGGTTCATTCGAAAGTATCCTAAATCTACCTGTTTTTGCGTAGTTATCCTTTGTTTACATTGGTTGCACGTGCTGTCATCGAAGTCCAACGGTGAGCTAGCGATACGGTCACTTTGATGTACAAAAGGTATAAATATATTATGTCATGAAATTCACTGTCGCAGTTGTAGTATCATATCTATATAATTATGCAAAACAATATGTTAAGCGCCCATAAATACTTGCATTAGTCTGTTCTATTCTGATTTTTGAAAAAGCGCGTTTGTTTATAAACAAGAGAAAAGTCCGGTTACGTGATATGCAAATTAGCCAGTGTCGGAGTGTGACGCTTGTAGAGCTCCGCAAACGGGATATCGCTGTGAGGAGCTTGGGTTGAGTTTAAATCTCCTCACAGCGATAGCCAGTTCGCGCAGCTGTCTATTCTATCCCTGCCACCAGTCAAAACTCCCAACTGTCCCCAACCATGCTTGGAGTTGAACTTGCAACCAAATCTCGAACCAATCTGATTATCAAAATAACAAAGTACATTCATCTGGAAAACATGGTCAGTCGTAAACCTTTTCTAAATGTAAAGTGCTGGCATTCATTCCCAAAGACATAAACAAAAGTATAAACGTTACTACATTTGGGGTTAGAGGGCAAATTTCAAGATTCTTGTAATGGCCACGCCGACACTGGTGGCAGCGATGTTACCGAGAGTGTAACGAAGGTATCACGCGCTGCGAAGGAGCTTGGTGACACGCGCTTGGAAGGAGCGTGGTTGAGTTTAAGGCAAGGCAGCTAACTCCTGTACAAACACGATTACCTCCCTTTGACCATAGTTGTTCTACGAGGTCATCAGCAAATCCATGTCTAGGCTTAATCCATTTTAAGAAGAAAAAAGAATCATATAGAGGAGGAAGAATGTTCAAACGTGCAAATTAATTCAGGCGTTTATTTGAAACAACATTGCATGAATGCACGGATCTCTGTGACGCGGTTATCTCCCTTAGACCGCCATCTGCATTGGCTGCCGGATTATCTCTATAACGGTGACGTTTACCGTTCTGTCTGCATTTCCATGTTTGTTTATATGCTCGGAGACTTCAGAACATGCAGCAATAATGACAAAGTATCATTTTAAAAAATTTCATCAGGTATCGACTGTGAAGCAAAAATATATTAAACAGAAAATATGATACATTTTATCGTTGAAAAAAACTTGACGACAAACAAACATATATAATTCCTTATCATGGTTAAAGATACATTGTCATGTTTGTGAATGCATAAATTGGATTTTCGATAATTAAAACAATAACTTGAATGGATTGTTTGTTTAGGATTGTTTAACCAGTACGAAGAGAATTGTTCAGCCTCAATCCCTACTATCATTGTATTCTGTTTTAGTTAGACATTACCCCTTTTTAAACGCTGCTATATTCATCTACGATGGTGGACATCGAGTCAGCAGCACTGCCATTGGCGTGCTTTGCAAAACGGATTTTTTTTTTTTTAAACACAAGAAGTGGAGGTGATTTGGCCCTTTTTAACTGTTGGTCGATTCAATACATAGTTACATGCGCCACATCATTCTCCATGGTGTTTATCCCTCTTATGATCATTTATATATTTCCATGTTCCATTCCGAATAAATAACCCACATTCTATTCTTCATAATAAATTGGAAACATCTTGAGTGTTTGTTATAAATTTTGTACTTGTCAAATATTTACGCGCCCTTGCATGTGTCAAGTCATGCGCAAATGTCACTGTGTCTGTAAGATATTCTTTTTCATATATATATTTTCTAATTAGATGTACATGTATACGAAATGTAATCCAATGCAGTTTGGGAAATTCTGAAATCAAGGGTGTGTTTCTAAATCTCACTGTGGTCACAATAGTATCATATAATCGTCCATATTACAAATAGTAAAACACGTAGGTTTCTGAAACATTTCTGATTGTGAGCTTTAAATAATGAACCTAGACTCAAAATAAATATCTTTTCAGGTTTGGTTTGGTCTCTTCGTATTCTGTTCGTTGGAGGCACGGGTGGCCTAGTCGTCTAAGTTGGCGCGATTCGCTGTGTAGAGTTGCGCCCCTTGGGCACGCCAGAAACCTATGATTGTGGGTTCGAATCCTGGTTATGTTTCTAGGTTTGTCAGCACCATACCCGTGCTCGTGGGTTTCTCCGAAGTGGTAAACGTCTGGGACCTGCATCACTTGGGGGCTTTCCTCCCACATTAAGCTGACACGCCGCGATATAACTGAAATACTGTTAAAAAGCGGCGCTAAACCCAACTCACTCACTCACTCACTCTGTTGTTCGTGGCCCGAGTGCGGCCTCCCCCAATCCCACCATATTTTTAGTAATGCAAAACATTTTATCGTCACTAATTTATTTAGTATAACTGAAGCGAATCCTTGTAAATCACATATGAGAAGATGTGATAAATCTTGTTTGTATATTTGTTTTCCTAAACAATTATTTCACTTGCCTCTGCATTTAAACATACTCTTTCAACTATTTAGAATCAGTTGTATGGTTTTATTGTTTTCGGTACCTCACAAGGTTTAGACAAAAACTACATTAGATGAAAGTGTTTAATACTCGCTGTTTGGCACATGTGGGGCAAAATATCGTTACATCTTCATCTTTAGGAATTAAACAGACTTTTAATATCACCAAGGTGAGTTTAGAATACGGTCAGCTTAAAGTATTGGCTTTTTTTCCATAGTTTTCTCTGTTTGGTAAAGTGTTTTTGCGCCGACTTCTCGCCCCACGTGACAAATCTACTACTACTACTACTACTACTACTACTACTACTACTACTACTACTACTAATAATAATAATAATAAGAAGAAGAAGAAGAAGAAGAAGAAGTGCATTTATAATGCACCAGATTCCATTCACCAAGTGGATGTTCATAGCGCTACACTATTATCACCCCGGTCAATGGATCAGAATGCACTCGATTTTCATTCTCAGCTCCCTGGGGAGTATACAAATCTCGGTGTTCGCTGGTTCTGTATTGGCGATCTCTTCGTTGGTCTTCAATATGGACAGTGATATTGATGGACATGGGGATAATGATACCTGAAACACATTTGAGTAAACATCTGCCGATGCAGAATCTGTGGAAAATTGAATTACAGTGGTATTCAAAAAGCGTAAACACCAAGACGTGTCTCTGAACGATTGACTCAGATGTGCCAGTGAAACCTGGAGTTCACCAGTTGACCCAAGACTTGAGCTCAAAACATGAACCCACTTCATTTGGCTCGTAACATTCAGAAAACTATTAGAGACGTAAAATAAGTGAAAATGTGCCATGGTGATTCATTGCAGATCTATTCATCAGTTATTGGGGAACTTGTATCACTTGAAATAGATCGAATGACATCCGCTGCAAAAACTCATGTATTTCTTGGTGTGTCATGAGATATCTTCATTTTTTCTTGTTGCCCATGGAGATAACCGTAAACTATTTATCAAGTATTTCATAACTGCCAGATATTATTTGCGTCCAGGAAATGTCTTTGTGGCCTGAAAGTAATTTCAACATTAATATACCAAGTTTGCGTCGGGACAGAAGAATAACTGGTAATCCTAATGTAAAAGATACCCGTGGAGGAGGTTGCGCTATATTTATATAATCTGATGTATTCTGAACCGCAAAAGAAACGTCACCCCAAGTAGCATTGCATAGAAAGTTGTCATTTATATATCTGGGTAATTTTTGTCTCTAAAATATAACATTGCCTTGTCCGGAAAAATGAAATTTGATGATAAAAAAATAAAGCAGATGACAATAAAACCGATCTCTCAAACGCATCAGGGCAACGGCCATGGTAACCCGATGAGTTCCGTGCAAATTGAAATGCACACGCGTTCCCCCATTTCTTGCCCTATAAAAATCCACCCAGATCGGATAACATTCATTCGTTATTGAATTGCTACCACATGCAAAGATTGACAAGAAATCAGCGACACCAAGCCCTTGGACGATTGCAAGCTGGACAAACCGCCCTGCAAGCAGCCAATGCATTTGAGGTCCACGTAAGGACCATATACAGGCTCCAGCAACGGTACCAGACCACCAACACTACAGATGACCGAACACGTAGTGGAAGACCAAGGGTCACTACCCGACGTCAGGATCGTCAGATTGTGCGATAGCATCTTCAAGATCACTTTGTTTGGAAACTGCTCGACAGACCATGGGGACACACCAGCGACACATTAGTGCGGACACCGTGCGTCGATGATTGAGGAGCAGACACCTCCACTGTCACAGGCCACACAGGACTCATTCTGACACCACGTCATCGCCCGGACCGTCTTCAGTGGGCAACACAGCACCAGCATCGGCGCCACCAGCAGTGGAAAAGAGTCCTCCTCTCAGACGAGAGCCGTTACTGTATCTCAACAGCGGATGGCAGAGAGAGAGAGAGAGAGCGAGAGAGAGAGAGAGAGAGAGAGAGAGAGAGAGAGAGAGAGAGTATGGCGACTCCGTGGGGAACGTTATTCAGATGCATGTGTTGTTGAGAGAGACTCGTGTGGTGATCCGAGCATCATGGTGTGGGGTGGAATTGGTCATGCACAGAGGGTCGGCCCTGTGGTCTTCCTGAACATCGGTCGAGGGAGAGGCAATGGTGTCACAGCAGCTCGGTACATTGATCAAGTCTTGAGACCACGCGCCATACCTCATTTGGCACGTCGCCGCAACCACGAGTTCCAGCATGATAACGCCCGTGCCCACACTGCGAGAGCAACAAGATACTTCCTCCAGCAGAATGGCATCAGAACCATGCAGTGGCCTGCCCTCTGTCCCGATTTAAATCCCATTGAGGACCTGTGGGGCGAGATTCAAAGACGGCTGAATGACGTCCGACCAAGGCCGACAACTGCTGTTGAATTGCGTCAGGCGTTCCTCAGAATGTGGGCTGAAGTGCCTATGGCCTCATCAACCGCCTCATCCATTCCATGTATCCACGTTGCACGGCAGTCATCAATGCACATGGCGGACACACGAGATACTGACTTGTGGTGCCATTTTCTCAGAGACTAGTGTTGTGTTTCACTTTAACAACATTTGACACTTTAATTTCAACCTTGATGATCAGTTTTGCCAAGTTTCATCTTTTTAATATGTCTCAGAGTATGTTTACAGTGATTGGACAAATAAGTTTTCTCATATATCTAACCATGGTGACGTTTCTTTTGCGGTTCAGTATATATTTCAAGGAATACACATTACCAAAAACAGCTTTCAAGTTGATGCGGTAGAAATATATTATAGTGATAAAAGGAAAATCATAAAATCAATCAAGTATGAATGATTATATGAAAATTGTTGAGAATTATGTCTGGCCCATACTTCATGTGTGGTGATTTCAACAGTCATAATGAATTGTGGGAAAATGTCGTTGAAGCATTTTCAGATGAAGCTGATCTAGTTATCCTGAAAAACGGAAAAATGACCAGAATGCATATGGGACCTTTTCTCCTTAGTTCTATCTATGGTTTCCAAAACATTGTATAAATTGCGTCGCAAGCTCCGGCGTTCATACAGTTTGACCATCACTCTATGAAGGTTCATACTCCAAAGAACTCACACAAAGTGAAAGCCAATTCTTAATTAAAGAATCCGAGGCAGAAACAGGCAGACTGGGCGTCGACCCGATTGGCGTGATCGTTGAAATTGCGCAGCACGTAAAACACCGGGAACTCGTTTTAACCCCAGTAAGGGAATCCCCTCAGTGGCTGAATGTTTTGAATGGGAGATTATTTTGGTCAAGTATTTGTGATTAAGTATGTCCTGTAACGTATAAAAATCTATAATGTTGCAATAATAACTTTCCTTGCCCTTTAAGAGATAATCGAAAACCACGCATGTTTTTGCAACTTTCTTTTATTACCTACCATATAAGGCCCGAAGATACTCAAGGCAGTGCTAATAGTAAGACAGGGGCGCATTGGTAACCTATGATCGTGGGTTTGAATCCCGGGTTGCGCTGATTGTCTCTGTAGGTTTATCAGAACTCTACCTACAGTGGTAAATATCTAAGATCAGCATCTCTTTGGACTTTCCTACCACATAAAGCTGACTTGTTGTGATATAACTGAACCACTGTTCAAAGCCGTATTAAACACCAAGCTCATTCACTCGTTTAGACATAGCTTGGCGAAGAGTCTTTATTTACAGGACATATCTCATGTGTTCACCTTGATACACACGACTTGCCACAAACACAACACCTTGATACATACGACTTGCCACAAACACAACACCTTGATACACACGACTTGCCACAAACACAACACCTTGATACATACGACTTGCCACAAACACAACACCTTGATACACACGACTTGCCACAAACACAACACCTTGATACATACGACTTGCCACAAACACAACACCTTGATACACACGACTTGCCACAAACACAACACCTTGATACATACGACTTGCCACAAACGCAACACCTTGATACACACGACTTGCCACAAACGCAACACCTTGATACATACGACTTGCCGCAAACGCAACACCTTGATACATACGACTTGCCACAAACACAACACCTTGATACATACGACTTGCCACAAACACAACACCTTGATACATACGACTTGCCACAAACACAATATGTGAACTTTCAGATCAGGGATATGTCTGTCATTGTGCTAATACAAGCAGGAAGTTTGTAGTTGAATACGCTTCTATGGTGCCGTTGGTCCCTTGATTTCTTCATTATCTAGGATTACCCAGGAGGCTTTTTCTACTGAAAAATAAAAAAAAACCATACAAAAAATATGTTTTCATCCGGCAACTGTTTACATAAGCCCAGCGATCCTCTTTTCAACGAGCGACTGTTAATGTGGTTGAATTCTTTAATGGAGGCAATGTTTTTTTAGAACCGTTCTCTCAAATTTTGGTGCCGAAACATGAAATCAATCGACTTTAAAAAGACTTCAGGTTAAGATAAAACTACTTTCTTCATAAAAACGCGCATTTGTTACTTGTTACGTGTCGACTTCTTAATTGAAATAATAAAAGTTAACCCAGAAAAACGTAAATGAATTTAGTGTGAACCAACAAACAACACAGAAATGTTACACAATTAACAATTGTATCGTAAAATTAATTACGTTTACAAATCAATACAAATTACTGCAAAGTAATTACAATGGCAGTACACAAGAGAGTGGCAGTACAAAATCCATTGGCAGTACGATTACAACAGCAGTATTAATACAAAAGCAGTGGTGATGGCAAAATGTCAGTGTTAATAAACGTGGTCAAGCTTCCAAAATAGGCCTAGGGTGAATATCCAGGGTGGAAACGTGACCTTTACACAACCGCTGGTCTTGATGTAATGTGAGATGAAAGGGTCACCTTTTGAAATTGCAAACCTCGTCCAAACACAACAATGTTGTTGTTTTTTTGCAGGAAATGCGAAAAGGTTTCAGCAAACATTTTCTTGCGGAGATAAAGTATTAAGCTGCACTTTTTCTATATATTTGCTTTCGAGTGCATGCAAACTGTTGTTGGTATTGGCTAAACAAGGACGAACAGTAGTTTGAAATGAAACATCATAGTTTTCCTCATGAGAAACACTCCTGAATAAGTGCATAGTTAACACTGAATACATGCACCCGTCAGACACAGTTTTGAATATAAACTTGGGTAGTGACAAGCACGACCCTTGTCTGGATGGTAAAATAACAACGCCCCCTAATCGGTCTTTTCTTTCAGGAGCCATGGAAGGTTCAAACACGACTTGACCTCGTCTCGCCCATACAGACATTGCATTAATCGTGTCACGTATTTGCCCTGTATTGATAGTACGTTACATACTCGAACCGCTCTGATTTCGATAGTTCCTCGTTGACCCATTTAGTCGCCTTTATCGACAACCATAGTCGCCTTTTACGACAACCATCGTCGCCTTTTACGACAACCATAGTCGCCTCTTACGACAAGCATAGTCGCCTTTTACGACAAGCATAGTCGCCTTTTACGACAACCATCGTCGCCTCTTACGACAACCACAGTCGCCTTTTTCGACAAGCATAGTCCCCTCATACGACAACCATAGTCGCCTCTTACGACAACCATAGTCGCCTTTTATCCATTACACGTGTCCAGACACCTTCAGGGAATAGGGAGGGCACCCAAAATTAGGTAGTGTGAGATGATTACATCAAATCCATCACCTGTACTTCCTGGCTCACATACCATCAATACGTACGCATGCTGCATGGACATGAAGAGTGCGCGCGTGTGTGTGTGTGTGTGTGTGTGTGTGTGTGAATATTATCAGGTGAAACACATTACAATACAGTAAACTACGGTTATAACGAATTCAAAGGGACCACTGATATTAGTTAGTTCGATATAACCGTAGTTCGTTTTATGTATATATACAGCAACTAGCCGGGACCAAAAAATATGTTCGTTACATCCGTCGTGTTCGTTTTAAACGTAGTTTACTGTAGTCTTACCTGTTCCAACCTGACGGACAGAGTGTTTAGGAATCCTCATCGCAGGGAAACAATGAAACGATGGATGGAAATCTGTGGAATGACATCCCAGACCCGAACAAGTCATAGAGTTCAGCAAGACTTTCTATAGCTTGTGGCAGATGTCGGCCCATTTCACCCCTCATTGGGGAAGGATCGGGAGATCGAGCAGAGCAGGATAACAAATCCACTGCGTTTTCTGGAGTTGTGTTGAAAAGTCAAAACATGAGGTTCAGATTGTTTTATTTAGAAACCGGGTGACAAACTGGCTGAATGATATCGTCATGGTAACTGTGAATGTTCTGTTTTTCTTATGTATCACAATCAAATAAATCATCCGTGTACCTGTTACCCCTACCATACCATAACTCTACCTCCACCAAAGCTATCCACTTCAAGCAACGCTACCCGTGACGTCGGTAAACGTGAATACGTCCATCACGACGTTAAAAGCGTGGCTCGAATCCAGCGGTCCTGTCGAATGGCGGTGAATGCTCGGGTGTTACCGCTCCAATAGGTCGATTTCTGCTATGGTTTGTTTGTTGCCAGATTGTGTTTCTGTGCACGTTGGACCGCCTACGTGGTCTAGTGGTAGAGCATCTATGTTTTACACTACCCTGAACACTCAATGATCCTGAAACGAACCGAAAAAAAACCGTAAAGAGCGACCAACACCAGAGAATGTGTACAAGTTCGAAGGTAAATGATAAATTAAGAGAAAGTGTTACTGAGAACAGTAAGCATTTTTAGCATTTTGACCTCATTTCCTTCAACGCTGCTACGTTCAACGTTCGAAGTAACATGCAAACATCGTCAACGACAACTGAAGTTAAATGGCTGCCATGATACTCTGAACAGACTTTAATGTCATCTTGTAATCATTACCATTCGCATAAGGTTTAAGCTTTCGGGGGCATGTTGATTTTGAGAAGCAGATATTTTTAAACAAAAACTAAAAGACTCACAAAAAAATCAGAACCATGTGACCCAGACGTTGATGCCATTCTTGAAAGAAACATAGATGCCAGTTAATCTCCCTGTAGGTTGATGATTCAACGATCGCTTCCGGTGGGTCAGATTTCTCACTTGGTCGGTTGTGGTTGAACATGCATAAGTGAGTTTACGGCGCTTTCAACAGTATTTGCGACGTGCATGCACGCGTGAGTGTATGTGTGGCTGCTTGAACTAGTCCGCTCGAATGTCGGTTTTTTTAGTGCTAGCCCACTGAGATACCATGACACACTTTAACATTAATAGCCCACTCAGACACAGTATACACAGCGCCAGGCGGGGCAACAATTTTACCATCTTTTAACGCCTTTTGCTTCGCGGCGGCCGAGAATCGTACCCCGACCTTCCGCTCTCCGGGCAGACGGATTTTGTTTGTTTGTTGTTTTTTTGTTTTTTTTTCATAAGGCGTGTCAGTAACCCCAAGTAATGCAGGTTGTATACGTTTAACCACTTTGAAGAAACTCACGAGCACGATCAATCTGCTTATAAATAGATCTTAGTTCTAAGGATTTTTGTTTAGCGGTAGCGAGAACTATAGGATCTGATATCAATGAGATTCAAACACGGTATGGTGATGATTGACCAAGAATCATAAAAGGGGCGATCATGGGATTCGAACCCACGATCATGAGGGACGAATGAAGTAGTTAGTTAATATGTAGTGAGGCAATAATCAGTAGACACTAATTGATAACGCAAGTTTAAGCACGCATAACCTTCTTATTTACCTCGCCAGTGAACTGAGTTTAATCGCTGACCTCAAAGACAACAACAGAAAGGCGACAACTTTGAACATAGCTTCCAAATGTCTAACACCTGGTCAAATGCTGTTTTCATCTTGTTTGGGCTAACACATGTGGACAACAAGCAACTGTGTATGTGATATTATTAATGGGATTTATCATGTTTATTTCTCTAATTCCTTATTTTTTTACTTCGTGTACATA
Source organism: Haliotis cracherodii (assembly GCF_022045235.1). NCBI lineage: Eukaryota > Metazoa > Mollusca > Gastropoda > Lepetellida > Haliotidae > Haliotis > Haliotis cracherodii. Next base: position 13,497,712 of record NW_027266286.1, read on the forward strand.
ACGTACCTTCGTAAAGATACGGGTTATTATAGGTGTAGATACGGGTTACAGTGCATGTCTTGAGAGGCGACTGATGGGATCGGAGGGTCAGATTCGCCGACTTTGTTGATGCATGTCATCGTATGACAACTGTCTTTCGTGTTGAGCCACATGACCATGGGCACTGTGTATACTGTTGTTATATTTTCACACGATGATGGGGAGCAACAAGAAGAAAGAATTGGCGACGTAATTATCCAACATAGGTGGAAAATAAAATAACTTTGTCACTCGTGAGCTGTAAGCAACTTCGTGGTGTTGCATCGCTATTTATCATCCAAAACTGGCTCCCACAGGAGATATCGCTTGGATGAGATCAAGCGTTATCTACACTGTAGATATCGCTGCAATGAAATTACATCACAATGCTTTGCAGACCATTGTGACGTCACTGTTACCATGACGTCACAATCAAATGACATCACTAATGGCTCTGCTACTGAAGCTGTTAGCAGTACTTTTTTCACTAAAGACACTGCTAATTACTGTCTACAAATTGAAAAAGTTGGAAGAATGATGTTGGATGATAAATAAAATCTCGCCCTCGTGTCTTTTGATATCAAATATATCAACACTCGTTGATAAAAGTGGCAGAAATCCTCGGCAAGCCTCGGAATTTTTCCACTTTTATCAACTCGTGTTGATATATTTGATATCAAAAGACACTTGGGTGAGATTCTCTATATGTTGACGCTATAAGTTTGATTTGCTAGGCATTCTGTCACTTTCGTTTTCACTGACGCTATAAGTTTGATTTGCTAGGCATTCTGTCGCTTTCGTTTTCACTGACGCTATAAGTTTGATTTGTTAGGCATTCTGTCACTTTCGTTTTCACTGACGCTATAAGTTTGATTTGTTAGGCATTCTGTCACTTTCGTTTTCACTGACGCTATAAGTTTGATTTGCTAGGCATTCTGTCACTTTCGTTTTCACTGACGCTATAAGTTTGATTTGTTAGGCATTCTGTCACTTTCGTTTTCACTGACGCTATAAGTTTGATTTGCTAGGCATTCTGTCACTTTCGTTTTCACTGACGCTATAAGTTTGATTTGTTAGGCATTCTGTCACTTTCGTTTTCACTGACGCTATAGGTTTGATTTGCTAGGCATTCTGTCACTTTCGTTTTCACTGACGCTATAAGTTTGATTTGCTAGGCATTCTGTCACTTTCGTTTTCACTGACGCTATAAGTTTGATTTGCTAGGCATTCTGTCACTTTCGTTTTCACTGACGCTATAAGTTTGATTTGCTAGGCATTCTGTCACTTTCGTTTTCACTGACGCTATAGGTTTGATTTGTTAGGCATTCTGTCACTTTCGTTTTCACTGACGCTATAAGTTTGATTTGTTAGGCATTCTGTCACTTTCGTTTTCACTGACGCTATAGGTTTGATTTGTTAGGCATTCTGTCACTTTCGTTTTCACTGACGCTATAAGTTTGATTTGTTAGGCATTCTGTCACTTTCGTTTTCACTGTTTTGACTTGTAACACAAACTAATGATTTCACCTGGACATTGCTTATCATTAGGTGTCTATTAACGAAATATATACGGTACATGGTATCGGAATTGGCCTTCTCAAACTTATTACTGCAGCAGGCGCTTTGAATTATTTGAATTATAACAATTAATTTGAATTAAACTTCCAATTTAGTTCCAAACTCCGACTTTCTATTTTTTATGTAGATTGAATAAGCCAAATCGAAATTCAGAAACATGTATTCATTTCCTCAAATATTTGATTGTTTGTTTGTTTGTTTGTTGTTTTACGCCGCACTCAGCACTATTCCAGCTATATGACGGCGGTCTGTAAATAATCGAGTCTGGACCAGACAATCCAGTGATTGACATCATGAGCATCGCCCACGCATTTGGGGCCGATGACATGCATCAACAAGTCAGCGAGCCTGACCACCCGATCCCTTTTACGACAAGTATAGTCGCCTTTTACGGCAAGCATGGGTTGGTGAAGACCTATTCTTTTTTTTTTTTTGTAATACTTTTTTTATTCAGGGTTCAGGATACATTGTACATGATATAGTGCATATTGATACATTGGCTGTTTGCACATCATTTGTAATGTGAGATTGATATTACTAGCGATAATAAATGATTTAATACATAATAGTGAAGACCTATTCTATCCCGGATCTTCACGGGTCTCAAAAAAATGAAGCCAGTATGGCATTCTAAGCTGTGATGCGGTTTAAATTTGCTCACATCGGACTCACACATTAATAAGAATAATTATAACGCGAATCTGTATCGGAATTGGGGCGTAGCTAGGTGGTTCAGTCGTCAAAGACGCCGCAATTTACTGAGCAGAGTTGCGTCCCTTATGCGTGCCAGAAAATCATGATCGTCGATTCTAATACCGGCTGACCCGCTAATTTTGTCTTCTGGTTTGTCAGCCCCATATGAAGTTGACTTCACCAATGTACGTAGTAGGCGTCTTAATTACAACTGAATAACTAAAGGCTATCCTCCCACATCAAGCTGACACGCCATTATATGAGCGGCATGGTGTTCAAAGCTAAGTTAAACCCACCTCAATCACTCACTCAATGGAAAATATCATTTGGTCGGTTCATCCACCCCAGCAGTAGACCATATTCCTGCCTAACTTGCGATGTCTCTGAAAACAGTAACCCATTTAAATTAACCATTTCCGACACATTTTATCCTTAGGTCCATACCATGTACATTAAGTATCGATATGAGTCCAGCACACAGAGGTCTATTTCTAATTCATATGAACGCAATTTTCACAATGACTTCTAGACATTTTCCTAATTAATCAATTATGCATAATCAATTATGCATAATCAATCTGGAAATATTTTATTATTATTTTTTGAATGCTCATTGCACATTTACGATGAAGAATCATATTCTGGACCTTTTTAACAGAAACTTATGTGAATTTTTAAAAATTTGCGATAATTACATCGGATAAACAGGAAAGGCGGCAATAATATATTCGGTTACATAACATCATTTGGCGTTTCTGGGACTGAAGAAGAAATACGAATGGTCCGGATTTTAAGTTTCATAGGAGACTAGTTTCTAAGTAACTAATAACAAAATGAATGGCGAGACGAATGCGTCTGTTAACATACGCTCCGTGAGCAGCATACAAACTCAATAAGATGTCAAGTGTATGAAACAGTCGACTGATATCTACAACTGGGGTCATAATATTTTTTTAACGTTTGTTTATTTTACTTTTTTACGGAACATTTTAAAATTGTCTATAACAGTTCCACCCTTGGAACTTGGGAAACAGATCGCTTTTGAAAGTATACACAATACGCATTTAAATACGCAGAATATCATTGTATTATCTCCGAAATAAAAAGTTACACAATCAAGTACCAGTTTGTTACATATTCAGAACGGCAACAGTACTATCAATATGTTGCCTTACATATAGTATAAAACTCAAAGACCCGCCTTTTCACGAAATATCTCGTGGCCTATCACGTGACAATACGCGCCACACATCAAAGGTTTTTGTGTACATTGACATGGACAAAGAGTGCTATTTACATGCAAATTGACATCAACGGAGCCTCTGGCGATAATTGCATATATATCCAGAAGGTGGACTAAGCATGCTATCGATATTGAGGTGAGAGTTGCATATCAAGTAAGATTTGTTGTCATGTTACGGCTTTTTGTAACGTGGTCGTTTTTTGAATAGTTACGTCATCGGTGTCAAGCATAATGTAAACAAATACACGTGGTTTTTGATATCGCTATTCGATGTACGGACCGAATGTCAGTCTTCTGTAGAAAGTCTTTGAGATTTGTTGTGTCATTTTTGTGATCTTGGATCAGTTTTTAAACGTCGATTTCATTATGTATACCATGATTTATAGTTATTAGATTTCAATTCAATATTTTAAGAAAAAGTGAGTCGCGAGAGATTTGTTTTTCATAAAAAATAATTTCGACAAACTGTTCAAAGCATCGGCATAAACTAAACGTCGATAGGTGTGATTCACATAAACCTTAGTGACCACAGGAATTCAAAGCTGTACACAAATAAACATATTTTTTATTTGACTTTGTTTATTTATGTACATATGTATAATTCGTTTTTGGAGTGGATGTATATATATTGTATATAAGGAGTATTAGTATACCGGTATTTAATCATGAAGGATAAATGGGTACACATACAGTACAAATTTTCCTTCGCCTGTATATAGGGGCGGTCGGGTAGCCTAGTGGTTAAAGCGTTCGCCCGTCACGCCGAAGACCCGGGTTCGATTCCCGACATGGGTACAATGTGTGAAGCCCATTTCTGGTGTCCCGCGCCATGATATTGCTGGAATATTGCTAAAAGCGGCGTAAAACCACACTCACTCACTCACTCGCCTGTATATAGGAACTTGCATTGGGACAATAAATTTAAATCATAAGACGATATGTGTGGTGGTGAGGCCATCACTGTTGAAAATCTAACAATGAATTTATTTTCACTTTACATTTGTGTCTATCAGGAAGAATAACTTTAAAGACATCAGAAATACTTAAGATAATATCAAGTGTTGATGCAAGATCTTATGTCAGTCTCGACCTTGTGAGGATGGATATTTGTTCCTTTTCAGTCTTGTGAACTTATCCAGTCACTTTAAAAACAATATTTCAAAGTTTCCTTGGGCAATCACTTGAATATTTGCTATCACCAGTGGGCTGAGAAGGGAAATTATGATGCCATATCCTTTGTCTAAGTGATTTAATATTCATGTTAAGTTTATAATATCAATTTTAGTTCAGAATAATTATTTTTTACTGTACAGATTATCCTAGAAACACAGACACACACAATAATTAAGAGTTAAATATACGTAACTAAAACGTGACAATAGAATTACCAATATGGTCTACCTTGGTTATAATGCCAAACTGCTTATAACGCCACCACCAACCTTTCTCAGAACAGATGTACTTGTGTTTCTTTATATAGTCTACAGTAAAAAAGATTTGAGTTTCTCTAGCTCAGTTCAGAGCAGGTTATTATGATGAAAGGATATGTAAAGGCATATTTCTAAAGATGAACAAAATTTGTTCATCTTGTATCATTAATGTTGTTGAAAATGAGTATCATTTTATGCTTGTGTGTAAAATCGATCTTCAGATAAGAACAAATATATGAGAAAAAAGTTTACATCTTGTCCAAATATCAATTTCATGTCTTTGAATGGCATTTAGAAGTGATACACCTAAGAAATAGAATTTATGGATGTCAGCTTGTTTATTCTGAAGAACACAACGTTCACAAAGAGGAACACAAATATCAATTTGTTTAGCATACTCAAGTCTATGTGCGGCCATTCAGTAAAAAATTACAAAAATGAAATAAAGGACAATTGTATGCAATAATAGTCAAATGTTACTAATAAAGGTAAAAGTACAAAACAAACAGACGCCGGTTAAAAAATACAAAGTTGAAATAAAGGTAAAAAATACTCAATATAATAGTCGTAACATTTGACCATTATTGTGTACTTTTGTCCTTTATTTCAACTTTGTATTTTCTGACTGAATGGCCAATCTTACAAGTCAGCCTCAACATCATTACCAACTACTGCATTGTACATACATCATGCATTGTTAGGAGAAACCCTGTAAATATGTTAAACTGTGGTCCTGAGGCCTTGGAGTTTGCCACGAATAAACAAGTTGTAGTCTTCTCATGACTTTTGTAAACCATAATGATAAAGCATACCGATTTATACTGATATACAAGTAAAAACTATATATTGCATCACATTGCATATACATGATCAGTTTTAGCAGCCATGCTTATGGTCTATCTTCTAACAACTAATACTGGGGAACTAGACTTGCACAAGTCCCCAAGGCAATGATTATTAGTTTAAATCATAATTTCTATTTTATATAATTAATAAGAACAAGTTGTGCCCATAAGAAAGTGGAAACTACTGTCCGCTTTTCTTGATTTGTCAACCTCAGAGCCTGAATGACAAGTTACTTAAGTTTTTTTTGTGTGTGTTTTTTTTGTTAAACGCCTCACTCAGCAATATTCCAGCTATATGACGGTGGTCTGTAAATAATTGTATCTGGACCAGACAATCCAGTGATTGATGTCATTAGCATCGATCCACGCATTTGGGACCGATGACATTATCAACCAAGTCAGCGAGCCTGACCACCCGATCCCATTAGTCGCCTCTTACGACAAGCACAGTCACCTTTTATGGCAAGCATGGGTTGCTGAAGACCTATTCTTCCCCGGATCTTCACGGGTAAAGTTACCTAAGTGAGGTTATGACAAGTAAACTATTGTTTTGGGAACAAAATGAGGACAATTTTTCAATGTGTAGTGTTACATTGTCATGCCTGTTCTACAGAACATGTGGAATATAAGGTTTAAAAAATGATTTTGACTAAAACAATTTTCTCCAATATGCCTGTCATAGGAATATACCGGTAGTTTGAAATCTGAGATAGTTGTTTTCCTGTTACCATGGTTACCCTAATGGGTAATTTATTTAATACAGATAGGGTTAAAAATTCTATATTTAAAAAAAGGTTACCCCGGTATGTGTGCACAGGTCAAGCATAAGCTTTGATTATCGATGAAACTCTATTATTCTAAGCACAAGGTTTTAAATTTTTATTTTAAAAAGTTGACTTGACACAGAGCAAGTGTAAGCTGCCAGTTTCGATGCCAAATATCAATGAAACTATATCTATGCAACCAGGGTATTAACATTCTTGTGAAGTGTGCAATATATTACATGGCAACCACCATTATAGACTAACATTTAGTCTCTGAAATCTTATATTACACAATATCCTTCTTGACTCTAAAAATAAAAAAAAATCCCTATGCATGCTGATTTCAGAATAGAGCTAGCTTGAGCTGGCTAGACTTGCTTTTGTATGCATATCTAGATTATTATTTTTTCATAAAATAAATATATTCCACGGTCATGGTGCATGACTACCACCATTATGGTACCCTGTGAAGATCTGGGATTGGGTGGTCAGGCTCCGTGACTTGGTGATGCATGTCTTCGTATACCAATTGCCTTGATCTATGCTCATGATGTCAGTCACTGGATTGTCTGATCCAGAATCGATTATTTACAAACCGCCGCCATGTAACTGGAATATTGCTGAGAGTGGCGTTAGACAAGCAAAACAATTACAGTGGCTTGATGAAAGTCATTATTCTAAACTATTTGGGCACAGTACAAACAATTGGTACCAATTGAAAGACCCATGAAGATCCGGGGTAGAATAGGCCTTCAGCAACCCATGCTTGCGATAAAAGGCGACTATGCTTGTCGTAAAAGGTGACTAACAGGATCAGGTGGTCAGGTTCGCTGACTTGGTTGATGCATGTCATCGATCCCAATTGCGTGGATCGATGCTCATGATATTAATGACTGGATTGTCTGGTCCAGACTCGATTATTTACAGGAATATTGCTGAGTGTGGCGTTAAACAACAAACCAACCAACCAACCAATTGAAATGATTGAAAAAACTCTGTTATGCTAATTGACTGGCCGCAGACATTTTGGTGATCCAATACAGTTGAATTTCCATAATGTTGAAAATTTACCGTGCACAAGGAAAGTATGAAACACAGTTTTGGAGGCCTGATGTTTTAGCTCGCTGCATGTACCGCTTTGTCATTAAGCGCTTGCAACAAGATCTACTTTAGACATGATAGTGCTGAGCATGCTAAGATGTTGGCTGTGGCATTTGGTGTTATTTTTTGTTGTGGAAGGAATTGGTTTACACCCATGAGTAATTCGGCCTGCCTGCACATTGTGACAGCAGCCATATGGGTCTGTTTTGATTGTTACAGTTTTCACATACACTAGGATATATGGTTTGTATCTTAAAGGCACAATCTCAATGTTGTATTGGGAATTTATTATTTTGAAAGTCTATGATGCTGTTCCGACATTCTGATGTAGAAATGTTTTTTAAGTAGATTTTCTTTTGGGACTGCAACACATCCTACACGATATGGAGCAAGAACACACATGTGTCTCTCAAACTCATGGAGCCTCATAAATTAACTTGTTAAAGTCTAAAGATATGTAAATTGGTTGTTTAACCTATTCTGACTAATTTATTGTTGTTTTCTATGTGTTTTGAGTGCCCTTTTCGTTGACTCAGCACAGCTTTCACGGTAAATGGTAAAAACATTGATATATTAGATTGCTCTCACCACATATATGGAAATTACCAAACTCCTCGACTAACAGATCCTTAAGATCTGGGATAGAATAGGTCTTCAGCCACTGGTTGGGATCGTGTGGTCAGGCTTTCTGACTTGGTTGATGCATGTCATCGTATCCCAATTGCATGGATCGATGCTCATGATATTAATCACTGGATTATCTGGTCAAGATTCAAATATTTACAGACCGCCGTCATATAGCTGGAATATTGCTGAGTGCTGCGTTAAACAACAAAACAACAAACCAACCTCAACTAACATTAGTCTCTGAAATTAAAATATTTTAAAAATCTATGTTGGCTAAATTTTCTTCTCATATATGATATAAGGGAGCCCAGAGAATCTATTCATTTACTGACTAAAACTGAAGAAATCTAGTAAATAGTACTGTAGGCTTTTGTTTCTCAACAGGAGTATTGTGAAAGTGCTTGAGAATCTCAGGCGTTTTGGTTTCAGGGTCTGTGCAGATTATTCAACTCGCTTTTTCTCTTCATCATTTAAAATGTAGTTTTCCATTACAGAAAATGTTCATAAATTTTCTTTGGACAATAATCACTGATAATGATAGGTAAGCTTGATCCTTTGCAAGGATATATATTGTAGTATGTAATTTCTGTCCGGAGACGTGCATACTTTGCTGGTTCCTGCCCTTGATAAATACCGTTTCAGTGTTCCTGTTTACCCGTAATTACCAGTCTTTTACCGGTAATTACCAGTCTTTTACCGGTAATTACCAGTCTCTTACCAGTAATTACCAGTCTTTTATCTGTAATTACCAGTCTTTTACCGGTAATTACCAGTCTTTTATCTGTAATTACCAGTCTTTTATCTGTAAAATTAAGCTTGGACTGGTGATTCATGTGACTGCCAGTCCCCCGTGGACCGGCAAAGAAAGTACCTTATAAATCTTTGTTTTTGAACAAACCATTGGCTATATTCATACACATGTACAAGTATATGTTTCGAATGAAGTCAACTTGTCTGTTACCATCAGGGTTCCGCTTGTCTATTTTTAGTGTATGCAATTCACATTTCGCTTTGCTGCGAGGTGAGCTATATATTTGTAGCAACTTTGGCTTGAAATATTAACAAAAAAAGGAGAATAATGTGACTGAACTTTCTGTTAATGACATGTCGATTTAACAAAGTTACTTCAGAGATGACGCCATTGCATTGAACATGTTGTTAAAAGAATTAAAACCAGGTAATTTTCATACTTTTTTTATTTGCTAAAAGTTGGGGAGGACAATAATTAGGAGGGACTGGTAATGTTTAGAGTTGCCAGTCCTGGTGGACTGGTAGTTTCAAAAGTAAATGGGAACACTGCCTATTGTATCCAGCATTATAACGAAGAAGGGAACTCCCTTGACCCCCTTCCCAACTAAAATGCATCACTGATGTTAAATAATTTATCAGTGGCAAAGGATTATATAATTTCTGCAAATATGGAAAGATGGGGACCAACAAAGTTCATTCGGTCCCAACTTTTCATGTTTGATATCAGTGGTTATAGGTGTGCGATATAACTGGTATACCTTTATATTGCAATAAGGTCATCAGCCATACACATATCACAATACAACCTTTTCGTATCGATATATTTGGTAAAGTCACAGAAGAATGAATATATAATTATATAAATTATATCTTGAGGCATTTGGATGGCCTGGGTTCCTATCGAAGCCATGTAAACAGCACAAGCTTCACGCTGTTTACAGTTGCATTCCATATTGATGACGTGATAGGTAGTTTCGTTTATCCATACTGCCCATCTGGCAATCTGAAGTCTGGATTATCGAATGGAAAAGTACCATCGAACAGAACAAATATATATAATTTGGGCCCCAATACGTATTGCAATATGTTTGGCAATACAGCTTTCCGTATTGCGATATATTTGAATAAGATATATGTGCCAAAACGCCACCCCTATCGGTGGTGTCCGATGCAGTAACCAGTACAGTTCACATGGATAATAGTCCCACAATCCCCTTATCGAAATTCAGAGTAGCATTGTTTTCGTTAACTTACTTTGAACAAGGATTGATATAGACCTCAGATCCAATATGAAAAGGGCAAATGTTTTTGACATTAGAGTTCAAATTTTCTCGCATGTTCAATAGTTTCAGTAGCCAATTTTCTACGGGACAAGTGATTTGGTATCAACAAAATTATTATACTTGCGGAATCCTGGGCCAACTTGCACAAAGCGATCTTAGCGTTAAGACTATTGTAAGCCTATGTTATAGTATGGTAGTTACGATCATCTTAGCGCTAAGATCGCTTTGTGCAAGTGGGACCAGATGTTATGCATGAACTTACTTTAATAACAAATTTATGAAACAAGTAATTGCTCTCCAACAAGTCTGCTTTCGAATTGCTTTTGAAAACCACAAGATTAATGTTTTATACCAGAGCAGCTATTTATTGACATCCTTTTGATTCAGTCTCTTTATATTAGGACCAGTATTAAGGATTGGAAAAAAAATAATATGAAATTCAAATTCAACAATCTAGCACACTCTGTGTTACTTTACGCGTAATTTGAGCTTGTTGCCCAGTATATTTTAAAGGTTTAAGTGTTCCTCTTTCAAGTGAGATTCCGCTGTCAGACCTCGTTTGTTTCAACTATTTCCAGCAAGCTGTAAAGTTCAGTCTCATTATCTGATGTAAACTGCTGTTTGGCTCTTCAAACCAGACCCTGTCCCTGTTATACAGGCTGGTCCAGACCCCCACATCACCCAGCCGATCCCCCCCAGCTCCAAGGCGGCCCCTCCCCCTCCAGCTGCACGGCCGCTCCCCCCTTCTTCCCCAGCCACCAAATATTCTTGGCCTGGGAGATGAAAGGTTTATAGCAAAATTAAACTGTCTCACTTTCTTGGATGACTTCTGGGTTGGGATGTCCTCTGAGCATGTTGAGGCAAGGTTTGACATTATTCAGGAATATGTTGGGACGTTGATGGTAAGTTTCTTCACGAGCTTATTGTAAAGTTAGCAATGTATTTATATGCAAATGACTGTGTTATGATACATGGATGGATTGTAACATTTTTTGAGAGAGTTGAATTGATTGATGAAGAGGAAGAATTGATTATCTTTAGAATGTGGCTTGAATATGATTATGAAGTTTAATGAAATCCTGAAATGTTTTCGTGTAAATGGTCTTTCGTAGGCCTGAGACGACATGTTCCAGATTATGTGTAAGAGTTGTTTTTCAAGGACGTTTTGTGAGTCATCGTGATGAAGTTAGAATATGTCTTTCCAGTCTTGTTAAAAAAGTGTTGCTCTATTTGCATGCATGGAACTGTGGGTTTGTTGTGCTACTTGGAGTTTCTATTCAGTCCGGATTTGTCTTCTCTTAGGCAGGTCATAAATTTATTGTATTCTTCTTGTTTGTCATGGTTGTCCAAACATTAACGTTTTGGTGCTGCATAATGCAATTGTTGTTCATTAGCAATGATTTTTGCAGTAAAGGGTTGTAGTGTAAGAAGGCTCCATGTGGTAATCCGTGATCTCTTTGCTCATTTTCTCTCCCGTGGAGATTCCAGGTTAGAAAGAATAGTTCCCCGGGAACCTATGTAGGTCGTAATAGGGGTCTTAATCAATGTGTGAAATAAGTGACTGCCCGAGGCGGGTAACTCTTCTGTCGGGCTGCATTAAATTTTCCTCCACCTGATCGACTGTCTGGCAGATAATTTTAAGACTACTTATGTATTCAGTTTTCTCAAGTAACTGTTTGCGTTATTTCAACTGAATCAAGATGCACTTTGTCTCTTATTTTTCCGCGATTTTTCAATGTTTATAATGTCTGAATGTGGGCAGGTAACTTTGAAGAGAGGCAGGCAACATTTAGGGGTCACCTGCCCGACTGTCTTATTGGGTTTTAAAATTATCTCAGACACTGTGGTCTTAATGGATTGGGACTTGATGACTTGGTGACTTGCATGTCATTGTACCCAGATGGCGTGGCTCGTTACTCATATCAATCATCGTATTGTCTAGTCCAGACTTTGTTATTTACAGGGGCGGTCAGGTAGCCTAGTGGTTAAAGCATTCGCTCATCACACCGAAGACCTGGGTTTGATTCCCCACATTGGTACAAGCCCATTTCTGGTGTCCCTCGCCGTGATATTGCTGGAATATTGCTAAAAGCGGCATGAAACCACACTAACTCACTCACTCACTATTATCTACAGGTTGCTGTCATATAGCTGGAATATGAATGTGGCGATAAACAAGAAACAAAAAACAAACTTTTTTTTCTGTATTGTTTTTTACATCATTGAAAAAGAATCACAAATAGTCAGGCTGCCATTGTTGCAATGATTAGTCAAAGTCAGACTAGACACCACGTCGCTATATAAGTGCAATAATCTTGGACGCGACGTTAAACCCAATTTCACCTCACCTCAGATTAGACACTCATGCTGTCAAAGTTTGACATACTAACATGCTCAGTTATGAATGCAGTATTTGACTCATCAACACTTTGAAGGACAGTGATCCGTCGCTACAACGCTACCTTCGGAGTCCAAATAATTAATGAGAGTTATAGATGATCGGCGGTTTAACGAAGGTCGAGTTGTAGGTGGTAGATGACCAACAAAACAGTACATGCTCTGCCTACCTAACACGATCTGTACGTTTCAGGGTTTAAAAAAAGATTAGAATAGAAGTTATTTATGATTCATAGTGTAAAAAAAGATGTATCGAGTATTGATATACGCTTTAAAAAAAACACCACATCGTATGCCTTCAGGTGAATAAGCAGGTAGATCTATAACAAACTTGGTCAATAAAAGTATGAAATTTGATATAAAACATCACTAGACATGATGATTTACCATTTAAAATGTATTTCCTGCTCTCATAGGTATTCTTTTATATGCAGAGATTAAGATTACCATGTGTATTTTCTTGTAAACTTAGCCGGAAATAGCAATCAGCTGTTCACACGTTTCCTCCCAATCTACCGGTGATTCAGTTAAAACGTACCCAGTGATACCACTTTAAAGAAATTTGATGCAATGGTCAGAAGAAACTCTATCTGAAATTATTATTTTATCAGGATTAATATATTCCAATATCGTGTTATTTTAGTTGCAGCTTCCACCATATATACTTAAAATTATAAGAACCACAAGCGTAGCACTTTGGTACAGATTGTATGCAGGATATTTTTTGACGTATGGAATGATTTTGACCAGTCACCATAGGGACTTCCCTATGTATACATGTATTTCAATTGCGAAAACGTTATGTTGACATTTAATAGTCAAACTGCCTCAAATATGACTTTTAGTGAGTCATGGTAAGGCATTTATGATATGTGTATCCATTCTCTTGCAACTAAAGTTCGTTTCAAGGCATCAATAGTGATAATCTCACACTAATCTGACTGTAGTTGCTGTTAATAACGGTGAGTTGAGCGATCTACCGATCACTTCGCCATATGATTTCACCGAAATTATTGTAAACATTATTATAATTATTGAATGAAATTTTAATATAATTAAAAAAATATATTGCAACATTAGCATGATTAGTCCAGATAAATAATGAACATTTTTTTTTATTACCAGATATTATAATATTAGGATTAAATTGCATACGTGTTACGTGATCGCAGTGATCAGCTGATAATGTTTTCTGAGATGGGGGAAAACATTGTGTCATTGGAAAACTTGAGTTTATTGAAAATGTTAGTAAATTTTGGGAGCCATGCTTTACCGCGTGCTTTAACCGAGTTAGCGCTATATTGAAGGGCGCAATAACGAGGGAACACTGTACTGTAAGTAGATATATGATTCTCAAAAACTGTCACTGCATCTCTCTGAGGTTGGTCCTCGTTTGTTCATTTAAAAAGACAAAAAAAACCCTTTGTTATGTTTTCTACCTTTTCATTATTATCAGTATGGCTGATATTATTTGGAGTGATTAGGACTGGTAAGATATTCTCAAGACATGCAAGAGTGGACACAGATTTTTTTTTAAAACAGGGATGCATTTTGTAACGAAGTTAGCATAAAAGTGAGTTTGTTTGGCATATAATATATTTTTTAAACATAAAAAATTACCAGTATTCTGACATGTTCAGCTTCTATACAAATTTTAAATGTATAAATGTGCTGCAAAAACTGTGTGTGACCAACCCTGCACTTGCCCCAGATCTGCATATGATGTTCAGCCGTCTCTTGTATGTGCATCCAGTTGCTACATGAGAGTTGTCTCCCTTCCACTGCAACAGAGGAAAAGGCATCACAGGCAATTATGAAATGAAGAGTCCCTGGCTCTCCATGTAATTTAGAGGCCACAGGTGGCCCAGTCGTCTAAGGCACAGCGATTTGCTGTGCAGAGTTGCGTCCCTTGGGCACACCAGAAACCTATGATTGTGGGTTCGAATCCCGGTTCGATCCGATTATGTTTCTAGGTTTGTCAGCACCATACCTGTGCTCGTGGGTTTTACCGAAGTGGTAAACGTCTGACACCTGCATCACTTTGCTTTCTGATATTGGGGCGGTCGGGTAGCCTAGTGGTTAAAGCGTTCGCTCGTCACGCTGAAGACCCGGGTTCGATTCCCGACATGGGTACAATGTGTGAAGCCCATTTCCTGTGTCCCCTGCCGTGATATTGCTGGAATATTGCTAAAAGCGGCGTAAAACCACACTCACTCACTCACTTTCTGATGTGTTATGGCAGGACTACTGCTGGCTGCATGCTTTTCCTCACTTTCTGAAACAACCTTCTGTCCCAGTGTTGGTATATAGAGAACCTTATTTGAGTGCCTTTTGATAATAAATGTATCAACACGTGTCATAAAAAATTTTAAGACTCCAATGCTTCTGAGGAGTTTAAACTTTTATGTATGATTGTTTATATGTTTTATATCAAAACACACAAGGTTGAGATTCTATTTATCATCCAAACTCATTGTTCCAGCTTTTTCAGGTTGTAAGCAGTAATAACCAGTGTCGAGAGTGTAAAAGTGTGACAGCAAACCAGCTTCATGAATGATGATGTCATTTGATTGTGATGTCATGATAAGCCATGACGTCACAATGGTCTGCAAAGCATTGTGATGCAAATTCATTGTTGATACTGCTTGATCCCACCCAAGCGATATCTCCTGTGGGAGCCAGTTTTGGATGATAAGTATAACTGTCATCAGCGGCTTGGATGACATGGCGTAATCTGACCATGTTGACCTTGACTTATATCGGCCGACATGGTGCTTGTTGTTCGCTGATCATGTACATCCATGTGGTTTTGAATTTGCTTAACCTGGTACTATGTTGAATGACATAAAGAATCTCACCCGAGTGTCTTTTAATATCAAAGATATCAACATCATTCTTCCAACTTTTTCAATTTGTAGACAGTAGTCACGCCGAAGACCTGGGTTCGATTCCCGACATGGGTACAATGTGTGAAGCCCATTTCTGGTATCCCCCGCCGTGATATTGCTGGAATATTGCTAAAAGCGGCATAAACCAAACTCACTCACACTTGTAGACAGTAATTAGCAGTGTCTTCAGTGTAAAAAGTACTGCTAACAGCTTCAGTAGCAGAGCCATTAGTGATGTCATTTGATTGTGACGTCATGGTAACCAGCGACGTCACAATGGTCTGCAAAGCATTGTGATGTAAGTTCATTGCAGCGATATCTACAGTGTAGATATCGCTTGATCTCATCCTAGGGATATCTCCTGTGGGAGCCAGTTTTGGATGATAAACCTCTTTCAATGACCACATGACAGATGCACCTTTCACTGCATATATTTAGTTGGGTTTTCTTCTCCAACTTTAATTGCATAAAGGGTAACAACACTCCATCTCTGTCGTCTTGTCAGTGTCGTTTTGATTAGCCTGTGCAATTACCAGATGCCAATTAGGGTCAGAGACCCAACAAACCTGGCTTTGGAGCAACGAGGGAGGGCCTCGTTGACAGCGAGGGGGAATCCCCTTGAATCCTCAAATTTGAATGGATTGTGCTTACTATAACCTTTCACCTTGCAAAATCTGTCAGCATGTGATAATGTGTATGTACAATTATGTAGTTTAGTATACGGCAAATATGTGTACATATTATGTTTGCAACAATGAAGTTCAGTTCTTCTACCCTGAATTGCAATGACCCTTATTTTTCAGGCAAATTACATACAATGCAACAATTACTACTGCCTTCTTGTCGTGCATATTTCGTGGCATAAACCCTACACCTCTGTATTTGTCATCATTCACTTGATGCTCAGTTAAAGACTTTATTACAGGTATTATAAGTGCTAGAACCACTCAGATTACCTGACAAAGAGACCCATGAGGATGCGGGGTAGAAAAGGTCTTTAGCAACCCATGCTTGCCGTAAAAGGTGACTATGTTTGTCGTAAGAGGCAACTAATGGGCTCGGGTGGTCAGGCTCGCTGACTTGGTTGATGCATAAATCGATGCTCATGATGTCTATCACTGGATTGTCTGGTCCAGACACAATTATTTACAGACCGCCTTCATATAGCTGGAATATTGCTGAGTGCATCCTAAAACAACAAACAAACAAACAAAACAAACAAACCTGTCAAAGACTGCAAAATAAGGGTGTCAAAAGAGATATAGCAGTCAGACAAGACCTATATGTAGGTTTACTAGAGCAGACAGAATCCACCCATATCTGGGCGTGAAGTGCCGATGTAAAAACAACATACTTTGTTCAAAGGATTAGTTGATAATATGTTGACTGATTGCTGATTGTTATCTAATTCAAAGGGTTTTTTTTAAAGAACCGTGGTCATTATGAATATAGTTGTCACGTGTGCTGTCTCAGCTGACCAATGAGACGACACCTATGTGAAACATGTACCTGATACAAAGTTGAGAGAGGAACTTAGGTTATGATATCCCGAAACGCTTTATAGTTTAGAATATTAGAACATGGGTTCTGGCTAAACCAGTCGGCTGCCGGCTGACCGGGTGCCCATCCGTTCAGACATCGAGGTGAAGATAGCTCCATCATTAGACACCTTTACTGTGAACGTCTCGTCACTATATGGCTGAGATACTGCCGATGTGAAGTAAAACTTTAACTCACTCACTAGAGTGAATGTCATGTGACTTCATACAACACTGTGCCACCTGTGGTCATACCACTAGTGCTATGATTGTGGGTTCGAATCCTGGTTCGCCCCGACTATGTTTCTAGGTTTTCCAGCACCATACCCGTGCTAGTCACAGACAGACAGACAGACAGACAGACAGACAGACAGACAGGTTTATTCAGTATTATGGCCATAGGGCCTAAAATACAATTGATACTAACTCATAATATGATGTCACGTGCATATACAGAAATTACTTCTTCTTGAATCTGATAGAAAAAACATGCTTTATATAAGTAGCCACTGACCCACTAGTGGGTTTCACCGAAGTGGTAAACATTTGAGACCTGCAACACTTCAGGCTTTCTTCCCACATTAAGCTGACACGGCATGATATAACAGGAATACTGTTAAAAGAGGCGTTAAACCGAACTCACTCACTCACTCGTACTGCTAGTGTTAAGTTATGTTATGCCATACCTGTGGAATTAAAGGTTTCACAAACTTTATCAAATACATGGAGGAATAATAGAAAAATAAAAATCACTTTTTATCTTTTAAATAATCAAGAACTTCATTTATTACACCATGTACATTGTATTGTGCAATTGCCCTGTTTACTCAAGTACAAGACACAGTTATTTCCTGTTATCACATTATTGCATTCTGTTTGAAATTGGTGTAACAGTGACATTTGGAACTGAAAACAAGTTCCTTGTCTGTCTCCAAGAAAACATTAAGAAGGGAATCCAACTCAAGTCTTAAGATTTGGCAAGTCTAGATTGCCTCAGCTCCTGCTGAAATTAAGCATAGTTCTTGGCTTCATTTGGATTTTATTATATATTTTGTAGATATATATTTTTGAATAAGATAACTTTATTTCTTGGATGAAATGTTAGTCTAACAGGTACCGTATTTGCAATAATAAGTGCCCTGGGTGCTTATAGAATTGAAAGAGGGTTAATTTTGTCTTGAGAAGTGTGAATGGTAGTGAACAAATTTAGTTCAAATGTCGACAAAACTAAAACATTTTTGATAATACTTGGCAATTATAAAAAAAACTCTTTCATATACACAAGAAAAGATGGACTGTGATGTTAGTTTTCAGTTTCAGTGAGGGCGCTTATGAAGATAACTTTAAGATTGGTCTAGGAGTTTGTCATGGAGCGCATCTTGGAACAGGGTGCTTAATACGGAGAATGCATTATTCAGTTTGTCTGGCCACAGCAAGAAATGTCACTTTATAGCCACAAGTTGACCACAATACACTATCCCATAGAAGTGTGCCCTGTGCTGTATCAATAATGTACTTGTGTCTATCTATTCTACTAACTCTATTTAGGGTCCAGATCTGGTGGCAACATATGGCATCTCTTCACTTGATTTCCAGGTGTTTAATTGCTGTTACATCGTTCCAAATGCACCGAAACCTATCACAGATGGGGACTTCAATGTGAGACTGACGAAAATCATCCAGTGAGTGTATTTCTTACGAGAATAGAAATCTCACTTATATTTAACATGCAATCTACAGTTTTGATCAATTAATGATTGAAACAGACTCCCCTATTCATTTAACAGGACTCACAAAATAAGATGTGTTCCTTCATAATTGGTATGCATACAGGAGTCAGTGTTATACGAGTGTACAGCTGTGTCCTATAGCTGGCCCCAGTCACTGCAAGACCTTGCAGGCTTTACCCTCCCACCTGATCCACCTGTCTGAATACACGATTCACCTGACTAACTGTCTACCAATAGTACAGGTAACACAGGTATTTCGCAGGTATGCACAGCAGTTTCTGCAAATACGCTTCTAAGGTTACTGTTGACTATGAAATGATGCTTAGGACTTAAACCTTTCAGGAGTGGGGTGTTGTCAGTTAGATTAGATTCTCAGTCAGGCCGGCTAATTGGCCGCTGTGGTCAAATGGATGGACAGGTGGTCTGTCCCTGCTGGTGTTATGTGATAGTGGACATTCTAATAGGTAGTCACTGAGTTGGGAAGAACTAGTTTGCTCATAGGGACACAGTGCTGAGTGGTCAGTGTCTGTCCGAGATCTCTCTCAGATTTTTGTGGGAGAGTTTCATTTTGGTGATTAATGTGTTTTTGATTCCGTGGATTTACTTGTAGCTGTTTGGTGAGTTTCTGTGTTTGTGAGATGGCCTTTGGGCTGTTGTAAGTATGCATGTGTTTGTGTCATTCTCAGCCACGGACTTGTAGCAGCAGGAGGTGAATGGTAGCTTCCATTGATATGCCTCTACAGTCTAGGAATTGAATTCTAAATACATGTAGTTGTCAACATTGACAAAGTGTAGACCTAGGGCTGTAAGCATGGTGAGGATTGAATACATTGTCAGTGCATTGTGGTATAGTGTATGTATATCGTATTATGAGGACATATATCGATGACTATAAAAACAAGGACATGTTTCCTTCATTTGAAAAGAAATTGTAAATACAGTTTGGATTGTTTTTTTTGGGTTGGGACCATTCAGTTTTGCTGAATATTTTGGTCTTAATAACTTAATGTCACTAACAATCAAGCTGTGTGTACCCATGTTTTTTATTACAGGTCTGCCTATAGATCTTGAAAGAAATGTGCTGTATGTTTTAGCATTTTTACTTGAAACTGGGATATTATGAAGCGTATTGGATTTTATTAGCTTTGACTAACTTAGTTTCTCATTTTTGAAAAAGTGAAAGCAAAAAATTAAGTAAATAAATTAAAATATGCTTTTGTTTAATTTCTTTTGTTTGTACTTTGTATGGATACTTATATTTTCAAGACATATGACTTTTTTAATCATTATTAAATCAGAATGGGTGAATGTGTGTTTGTTGTTTAACGCTGCTCTCAGCATCGTTAACCTTGTTAACCAGACAATTCAGTGATTGACATCACAAGCCTTGATCCACACAATTGGGATCCGATGACATGCAACAACCAAATCAGCGAGCCTGACCACCCGATGGTGAAGGGGTAAATGATATTTTAAGTATTCAAGTTACCGTGGCGACATGTAAATGGTTGAGCCTGGACAAGGCAGATCAGTGGTTGATAGTATGACCAACAATCCATGCCACTGTTAATTGTCACAGACTATAACCACCCAATCCTCAGTTCAGACTCTGTGGATAGAGTGTCTGCCAAGGGACCGCCTTCGTGGTCTAGTGGATAGAGTATCTTTCTAGGGACCGCCTTCATGGTCCAGTGGATAGAGTATCTGTCTAGGGACCGCCTTCGTGGTCTAGTGGATAGAGTGTCTGTCTTGGGACCGCCTTCATGGTCTAGTGGATAGAGTATCTGTCTAGGGACCGCCTTTGTTGTTGAGTGGATAGAGTATCTGTCTAGGGACCGCCTTCATGGTCTAGTGGATAGAGTATCTGTCTAGGGACCGCTTTAGTGGTCTAGTGGATAGAGTATTTGTCTAGGGACCGCCTTCGTGGTCTAGTGGATAGAGTATCTGTCTAGGGACCGCCTTCGTGGTCTAGTGGATAGAGTATCTGTCTAGGGACCGCCTTCGTGGTCTAGTGGATAGAGTGTCTGCCAGGGGACCGCCTTCGTGGTCTAGTGCATAGAGTATCTGTTTAGGGACCGCCTTCGTGGTCTAGTGGATAGAGTATCTGTCTAGGGACCGCCTTTGTTGTTGAGTGGATAGAGCGTCTGCCAGGGGACCGCCTTCGTGGTCTAGTGGATAGAGTATCTGTCTAGGGACCGCTTTAGTGGTCTAGTGGATAGAGTATCTGTCTAGGGACCGCCTTCGTGGTGTAGTGGATAGAGTATCTGTCTAGGGACCGCCTTCGTGGTCTAGTGGATAGAGTATCTGTCTAGGGACCGCCTTCGTGGTCTAGTGGATAGAGTGTCTGCCAGGGGACCGCCTTCGTGGTCTAGTGGATAGAGTATCTGTCCAGGGACCGCCTTCGTGGTCTAGTGGATAGAGTGTCTGCCAGGGGACCGCCTTCGTGGTCTAGTTCATAGAGTATCTGTTTAAGGACTGCCTTCGTGGTCTAGTGGATAGAGTATCTGTCTAGGGACCGCCTTTGTTGTTGAGTGGATAGAGCGTCTGCCAGGGGACCGCCTTCGTGGTCTAGTGGATAGAGTATCTGTCTTGGGACTGCCTTCGTGGTCTAGTGGATAGAGTATCTGTCTAGGGATCGCCTTTGTGGTTGAGTGGACAGAGAATCAGCCTGGGGACTGACTTTGTTTTGCAGGGAAAGAACATCTGCCTGGAGAACAAATGGTTGGTGGCCGTGTCTTACCAAAAGACGTCAAGAGATAGTACTTGTTGTTACCCAGCCTGGCATTTGGCATTAAGGGGCTAAAACAAGGGCTGGTCTGCTGGGAGTCAGTTTACCTAGTCTGAGTGGGGTATCCATGTTAAACTGTGGCATGGTATCTCAGTTGGCTAGCACTATAAAGCTGACATTAGTCCATATTAGTACAAGCAGCCACAAACACATACATGCTATCGCCATATCAGCACAATAATCTTGGAAGCAAAGTTAAACCCATTGCAGTTCTGACATGACATGTAATCACGCGGGATGGTGTGAAACTGTATGAACAGTTCGTAAACACATCAACACCACACACAAAACTCAAATCTCCTAAGGGCAAAAGGGGCGGTCGAGTGGTTAAAGCGTTCGCTCGACATGCCAAAGACCCAGGTCCGATTCCTGACATG
The DNA here is from genome assembly GCF_022045235.1 of Haliotis cracherodii. Classification (NCBI taxonomy): domain Eukaryota; kingdom Metazoa; phylum Mollusca; class Gastropoda; order Lepetellida; family Haliotidae; genus Haliotis; species Haliotis cracherodii. Next base: position 13,519,762 of record NW_027266286.1, read on the forward strand.
GGTACAATGTGCAAAGCCCATTTCTGGTGTCCTCCGCCATGATATTGCTGGAATATTGCTAAAAGCGGCATAAAACCATACTCACTCACCACCTAAGGGCAAAACTAGATGAAATGAATGATACTTAAGTGATGTTGAATTTTCTGAATAATTGTTGAATGAAAATGTATGACAAAAATCCACACATTCTACACATGTCTGTCCTTGTGATATCACACGTGATAGTCTCATTGGGCAGCCATTGTTTTCATGGGGAGACAGTTGATCAGGAATGCCTCCAAGCAAGCACCTGCGTGAAGGAAATATAATGTATTGCCTAGACATGCTCTGGTTACAAAGATAACGCCAGCCATTCATACAGCCCTAGCCTTGCTCCAAGGCTGTACTGAAAGAAAAGTCCATGGATGTGTAGTAATTCTCTCCTAATTGGCAAGTCTAGATATGTGGCAGGACTCCAGTCTCTTATTGGGACAACTTTTTCTTATTATTTACATTATCTAGAACTTATGATTTGAACTAATAATTATTACCTTAGAGACTTGTGCAAGTCTAATACAGCCCCATTTTTATCACGGTATGTCGTGTGTTCATTGTCATGAAAATTGATAGGTATTTTCATATGGAGGCTTTGTGGGGAGGTTCTCACAGTGTAATAACTGATGCGATTCTTAATGGGGCAGCACTCAAGCATGACCGATGATTATGATAACACGAGAGCTGAATAATAGGATGGGTTGTGTTTATGCTTCTTGCGAAGAGATCTCACCGATTTTGTTGCCACGATAGTGACTTTGCAAATCTGTGCAATGTAATTGAAAGTGATGCTCAAATGAAAACGTATCTTTTTGTCAACCCCTTGACATCTGACATCTTGTTCTCTGTGAGAGTAACTGTAATATACTTTCTCATCTTTGTGTAACTCGCGGAGAATGGAAAGATGTTCGTGCGGGTCGTGTGAACATATTTGTTTTTTAATGTCAGCCTAGACCAATTATTTTTTTACAGAATTTGTTGGCAAAGTTTCAGGAAAATAATTAAAAAGAAATCAAAGTGCTATTTGGGTTAATAAAAGGTACATTTCATTTCAGTTTATTATGACATAAGCTGAGTGTATACTATCATGGTTAAAGAAATCAAAATGCAATGTGAGTTGATGTGAGGTTAACTTCAAGTTAATTCAAAATTCAAGATGTGATATTATATTTCCTGAACTTTTAAGATGAAGGTCATAACAAACACCAATATGAGCATATTTTCAGCCAAACTCAGAATTTGAATAATTAATATTTGCTCTGCGAAATTGACATCTTTTTTTAGTTAATCTGTAAGATGTGTCAATATCAATTGTTATGTAGCCATGGTAATGCAATATATCGTAGGATGTGTCGAGTGTTTTGTTTCATGTTTGGAGCAGCCAATTTCTGATGAAATCGATCCATGTTATTGAGCCTGTGGTGTTCAAAATGTTGATATAGGTATGTCCACTCTGTGCATGAAATGTATACCGTCATGCCGTCATGTAGCTGGAATATTGCTGAGTGCGGCGTAAAACAACAAACCAAACCAAAACAAGGGCTGGCTATCGATATAGATTATAGAGATTGATAATCGCTAACTAAATATCGATCAATTATCCATAACTATTGGAGAAGTAACTTAAAGCAAATAAGTCCTGAGAGAAATCAACACAGTTCAAACCACTGGTGAGCAGTGACACATTTATGCATAGATTACTTTGATTACTTTGTGGACATTGAGATATAACAAAAACTGTTGCTTTCTGTCTTTGACAATTGGCATTATTGACAATAACAAGTCTGTTTTGGTAAATCTGAACTTTATTTCATCATAATAGTTATGTAAGTTATTATTGATGACAACAATTTGATATTGAGAATTGTTAATATTACTTCCTATCAACGATAATTCTGATCTTTTTAGCCAGATCTGGTACTGACCTGTTTCGTTGAAGCAGAGGACAGCTGTCTAGACTGAGTTGTCTCCCCTACATCTTAGTCTTTCCTCGGGTACTCCACCTTCTGCAGCTTACATACCTGGGGGGACTTACCTAGGGGGACATACCTGGGGGAACTTACCTGGGGGAACTTACCTGGTGGGATATCCTGGTGGGACTTACCTGGTGGGACTTACCTGGGAGGACTTACCTGGGAGGACTTACCTGGTGGGACTTACCTGGTGGGACTTACCTGGAGGGATTTACCTGGGGGAACTTACCTGGGGGGATTTACCTGGGGGACTTACCTGGGAGGACTTACCTGGGGGGATTTACCTGGGGAAACTTACCTGGGGGAACTTACCTGGGGGGATTTACCTGGGGGGAACTTACCTGGGGGGAACTTACCTGGGGGAACTTACCTGGGGGGACTTACCTGGGGGAACTTACCTGGGGGAACTTACCTGGGGGGATTTACCTGGGGAAACTTACCTGGGGAAACTTACCTGGGGGAACTTACCTGGGGGGATTTACCTGGGGGGAACTTACCTGGGGGGAACTTACCTGGGGGGATTTACCTGGGGGACTTACCTGGGGGGACTTACCTGGGGGACTTACCTGGGGGGACTTACCTGGGGTGACTGACGCACATGGCCTGCAAGGGATCAGGTGGCCACAATGGTAGCCCGTGATGAATTATGTTGAATAGGAAAGACCAGTGTCTGTGCTGTGACTGCCTGAAGTAACAGCCATACTTGAACATTATAAGTGCTACAATAATATAATATAAGTTCTAATACAACTTCTAGAAAAGGGACACAGTTCATTGAATGTGACCTCTAATTGTGCCGCTGTAAACTGATGAAGTTCTGTCAATCACTGGTTTGTCTGGTCCAAGATTTATGACTTACAAGCAATATGGCCACAACATAAAATTTTGTTCTCTCCCTCCCTCCATAAGTTAGTCCTGGTGACCTTAGCTATGATTGGGGTTATCTTGTGAGATCGGTAATTACTAACATCCTTAAGTATTGTCTCAGGTTCATTTAGAAGAGTAGCCAAGTATGTTCACAGACTGTCACAGACTGTCAAACACTACAAGATAGTTTACGATTTCCCAACTTCAAATCTTCACTGTTAACTCCTTATTTTCTATTTAAAGAAATGGGTTGATTCTTTATTTTTAAGACGACATGTATGTATTTCAGGTAACCACGGTGACAGTGTAATGGATACCTCGTCGCAGTGTTAGTGTGGATAGTGTAGTGTGGAGCATTGTGGGATACCGTGATGGATGCCGGTCATGGCAGCACCTCCAGCAGCCCGGAGGATGGAGAGGAGGAAGTTGCTGGCTTCATGCAGAAGATCAGGGAGGCAGCAGGTAGGTCCACCCGTCCTCACATGACCAACACCAAAACGGAATAAAAAAATGTTTGTGTACATATGGAAATACCGTGCCCAAATATGAGGTCTTATATTCCTCATGGGGTCCTCATAGATATCATATTCTGTTTTTGACATAATTCTTTACAGATGTTTATATTGAGGCAACAAGGATTATTTCCTAAAAAATATTGTTTATGGTTTGTTTATGAGCCGGTTTAAAAAATAAATTCTTGTCAATCATAAACCCTCCAAGCAGCAAATGCATATCATGAGATGGAATGTCTCAAATGCTGGTAGTGTTTGCTAGTTTGATTGCCGCAACAATATTAAACAGCTCAAGTTTAACTAATAAAGGAAAGAATGCACAAAAAATGGAATTATTTGATAAATTTATGAATGAAAAAGGTTGCTGCGAAGTTAATTTCAACTTGCATTTTTCTTTCTTGAAATGTGGAAAACAAGTATTTTGGAATCCAAGGTTTCAAATAAGCTAATATGTGCAAGGAACATGCAGTGTCTGTTAGAACAAATGACTGTCAATATATGTGTAGAATAATACTGTGAGAGAGAGCTCATCCCAGCTCGGTGTAGGGTTCGCACCGTCAGTTGATACGGTGGCAGTGATAGTGGAGACACATGTGGCTCTCATTACCAGGTCTAATTAGTGGAACAAAGGGAGAGTTAACGAGATATATTATCTCTGTTTCATAACCTGCAGAGGATGCCATGTACTAGACCTGCAGAGGATGCCATGTACTAGACTAACACTTAGTCTGTGAAAAGATTTCTTCATAGAAATTGTAATAGTATTGTTTTATAAGAGCCTTTCCTACTCTGCTGTTATTCAAGGAAACTAGACTTGGTTAAGTTTGATCTAGACTTGCCAAGGCTTTTAGAATTATTTTTTTTAAATTCCACTGTCATGGATCAGGACTAGCCATATACTTACAAAGTGGTATATAATGAGTGGCATAAAATGCTCTCTGTTTTCAAAATTAACTGGCAAGGGAGCTAGTCAACAAAACAAGTTACAATGAACATGGTGGCAGTGAAGTTAAGCAGCTTAGGTGGAGGAGAGTAGATGGATGGGTGCTCGTGTTCGGCAGCTTGACTCCTGAGAGTTTCTAGGGATTCGGTCTGCTCTTCACTGAGGAACATGTCACATGTGGTGTCTCCTTTGGCAAGTGAAATATGCCTCTGTGAACGCAGCTATGAATGGGTACTTGGTAGGATGAGATGATAATGTAACTTTTAACCTTTTTGCACCTCACAGGAAACTTGGGTTGTATTCTCCCAAGGGAGCTGAGAATGAAATGAGCGTGTAAACTGATTTGTTGACTGGGCTTTTGGTGGCGTAACACTTTCAGCATACCTTGATGGAGTGTGGAAATGCAATAATTATTGTTGTTATTGTTATTATTATGATGCTGCATAATACCTACATCACAAAGGACCTGTGAAGATCTGGGAAAGAATAGGTCTTCAGCAAATCCATGTTTGATGTAAAAGGCGACTATCCTTGTCTTAAGAGGTGACTAACGGGATCAGGTGGTCAGGTTCACTGACTTGTTGATATTGACGCATGTCATCATTTCCCAATTGCGTGGATCGATGCTCATGATGACAATCACTGGATTGTCTGGTCCAGACTCAATTATTTACAGACCACCGTCATATATCTGGAATATTGCTGAGTGGAGCTTTAAACAACAAATAAACAAACAATATATCACAAAGTGTTGACAGTGGGATCTGTAATTGGAATAATTGTTCCAATCGCCAGTTTTTGTCATCAATAATGAGGTGACTCTAATCTTGGATGCTAAGTGTTCCAAATGTAGTCACATTGGCAACCAGACTGATCGTCTGGGCTCATCTGTCTGTCTCCGTGTTTTACAGTTGGAGTGCTTGCTGAATCATACGATACGATCACTCTTGTACTTGTACACATTACCCCGAAACAGGCGTGATGTCTACATCAAGAGCTCCATGGGGTTGAATTGAAGACATGATCTACTTTACACATCATTAATCCCTGTTCCCAACTGACTCTGCACATACAGACTTAATCACCGCCTCTTCAACACACCCACGGTCCCTGTCAACTGGTCGCCACCTCAATTAAAGTGTCCATTGCTGCCCTGGCTCTCCAGTTGATTGCAGGTTGCTGCAATAAACTGATACTTCGTCCAGAGATGTGATGATACAGCTGATGCTGTAGCAGCAGGAGGGGGATAATACGATCATATCAGTCCCCAGGCCCATTGTTGGCCTTGGTGTATAACTCCCGATAACACCTCACAGTCGTTGTTTATGTAGTGCAATATTGCTCTGTTAACTTGAAGTCCACGATTCGTCTGTCTCTCACATTGTACTGATATTTGGATGACCTTGTGTTATCTATGTTCAAGACAAACAGTGCCATAATACAGATACCAGTTGGCCTGGAATGAAAAACTACATTTACATTTTCTTAAACAATACTTCATGCATTGTCAGAACACACTCCCTCATTTTGTACAGAGTTTAAGGTCCTTGCTCAATGCTTTTCAACTTAGTGCATAAATGTTTTGTCAGAAGCTACTGAAGTTACATGAATGAAAGTTTGCATGCTTAGCTATGATACTTATCAAGACTGAGATCTAAAATTGGTGCAAGAATTTATTTTTTTTTCAGGTTCAGCCCTTGATCCATCTTATTTTACTTACTGTCTGCAATGGAGACAGGTTTTCTGAGAAAATACTGAAGTTGCATGAATGAAAGTTTGCATGCTTAGCTAAGAGATACTTTTTCCAGACTGTTAAAAAATTGGTGCCAGAAATAATTGTTTACCAGAGTTTCGTTCCTTGCTACATGTTTTTAGATTATAGCCTGTACGATGGCACTATAACGTTACATCAGTTCAAACAATATATATCTGTGCTAGAGAGTATCACTGTAAGCCTCGAGGCAGATGAAAGCACAGTTTTGTCCTTGTACCTGTCTCTGTGTAAACAGTCTTACAGACCCTGATACAAATATATATCAAATACAGCCCACGCAAATCTATAATGTTTGGCAAGTCTAAATCACTGCAGTATCTGAAAATGAAGAGAGTTACTGGGCTTCTTTTTATTATATTTTTATTAAGATAACTGAACAACGTTTTTTTCTGTACGATATGTTCATTTCAGAGACTAGATGTTAGTCTACTGTCTCTATGTAAACAGTCTTGACTATAACAAAACCTCCTGGAGCCATACTGTTTATTGTTCAATGTGTTTGTTCACATGGATGACTTTTCATATTGATATCTCTTCCAAAATTCTGATAGCTCCTCTATCACATGACAAACCTGTTCACTGCTCGAGATAGTTTGTCTCTAGCCTTGCTCCAAGGCTGTACTAAATGAAAAATCCATGGATGTATTGTAATTCTATCCTCATAATGGATAAGTCTAGATAGGCATTCAGTTGATGATGTCATAGTTATAGGGACAACATGTTCTTGTTATTTATTCAATCTAGAAGTTATTATTGAAACTAATGATTATTGCCTTAGGGACTTGTGCAAGTCTAGCTGGTACCCATTGGCGCGGTCCACAGATCCTATGGGTGGTTACTGGGGCAGTAAAGCACCGACAATCTGTGTTTGTATGCTACTATCTTGGGAACTACTCAAGTAGGAGCAATTGCTGGCTTCAGCTTACTCCAGGACAATTAGAATATACCCCAGTTATTCTGTCAGCCAAGCTCGTAATGGCTCCTCATTGACATATGGGTGGGCAGCTTTAGGAATTTCTGACCAGGAATGACTGGTGTTTGTAAACACTGTGGCCGGCTGTTGGTGTCAGGGTTCAGGGAGTACATGTGGCCCTGAAAATGGAATAACTGAACGGCAAGCAGTAAATCTTGATTAAGAAAAATCCTTTTTACATTTTGCAGGCTATTAAAATGTGTGTTGTTTAGGAATTTTAGGCTCCATGATCGGGTGTAAAGTTTTATCTATGTATGGACGTTCTCCATAGAGACTTGTGTTGAACTGAGACATTTCATGTGTTATCAGGTTAACCATCAACTACTTGATTGGCCATCATAAAATTTGAGTTTGCAGACAAACAATTTATTTGTTTTGGCTGCAGATTGTGAGAAGCTTAGTGTCCCTTTCATGGAATATTTGCAATGCAGATCTTGAAGAAGATGTGTGTCACTGACGTTGAAGCTTTAATCGAGTACAATGACCACAAACCGCAAACTGACGTATAAAGATAAGGAATTTGTGTTAAGCACGAAAATGATCTTATAAGCACAAAATAGCTGTATGCCAGGGTTGAAAATGGAGGTTTAGAGCCATCATTTGTAATAAATCCACCTACTGCCACTTATCCAGATTTTTACTGCACCTCTGCACCAAATGTTCCTGGTACATTATTGTAGAATAATGAGCCTGTGTTTGTAATTTGTGGAATTTTATGAGTTTTGTCGAATGCTGCAAGTTTATTTTGAGAACTGAACTTCAAAGTTATAACCCTTTCTAATTGAAGGTAAAAGTCACCGACTGTATGGCGCCATACAGTCATATTCTGAAGATTTACGGAAATGAGATAAATGGGTTTGTATTGAGAAACAGTTGTTTTATTTCAAAATGGTTAGGAGGGTGGTCCTTGTTTCACAAAGTGGTCCTTTCGTTATTGTTGTTACATCTGTTTTAAGTCTGTGTTTGATTATGAGAGTAACCATAGTGCCTCCTTCAGTAGCTTGTCAGTAACCCAGTGTGGACAAGGCAAACCAGTGGTTGATAGCATGAGCCCTTTGTGTATAATGACACTCTATCGACAAGGTCACACAACATTATAGCCACCTGGTCCAGTTATAGTCAGCATGGGGTTCTGTGATTCTCCTCTGATCCGTGGAGTAGTGATTTTGTGTCATAATGGTGAGGGGAAACGGGGTTCGACCTGTCATTATTGATAATGACTTATAATGTGAATGTTGGCCCGGGTGGCCCAGTCGTCTAAGGTGCCACAACTTGCTGTGCAGAGTTGAGTCCCTTGGGCACGCCAGAAACCTATTATTGTTGGTTCGAATCCTGGTTCGCCCCGATTATGTTTCTAGGTTTGTCAGCACCATATTCGTGCGCGTGGGTTTCACCTAAGTGGTAAACATCTGAAACCTGCATCACTTTGGGCTTTCCTCCAACATTAAGCTGACAAGCCACGATAGAACTGGAATACTGTTAAAAGGGGCGTTAAACGCAACTCACTCACTCACTCACTCACTCACTCACTATGATGTAATCCATTGTTATACCTGTCCGAGTGTTGATAACCTCCGTGGTCTAGTGGATAGTGTCTCCCCCGGAGAGCTGAAGGTCGGTGGTTGAATCCCCAGCACATGTCAAACCACAAGACTTCAAAAGATGGTACTTGTTGTTACCCTACCTGGTGCTCGGCAGAAGGACTTGCCTTCTCGGAATGGGTTTCCGTGTTAACACTATGGTATGGTATTTCAGCCTACGAAAGTCATAACTAGTACAAGCAGACACATACAGACATGCATGTACATTGCTATGTTATAAGTGAATAATCTTGAATGCAGCATTAAAGCCCATTTCACCTCACCTCACCTCACCTCACCTCACCTCACCTCACCTCACCTCACCTCACCTCACCTCACCTCACCTATACACAGAGTAAGTGATACAAGAATATCTCAAGTCACCATCTCCAGTTCCTTGGCAGAGGTGGACAAATGATGCCTACATTATCAAATGAAGTGTTGAAAGTGCAAGTTAGCTGAACATTGTATTGATATTACAGTAATCATTGCTACATTCACAAAGTAGCAAAAACAAGGAAATGGAGCAAAACCAACAGTTTGGCAGCAGGCTTGTTATGCATGAGATGAAATACTTGACAGGTTTCGCAGGCGATGAGGTATGGTTTCAGCAGTCAATTGGCTTAGTGTGAGAATAGTTTGATGGACCTGACAGATTTTCTGATTTTGGAGTACTTCGTCCATTCTTCCCTGGAGGTATTGGGGCCCTGTATGGGTGTAAGCAGCTTGGAGGTTGTGGGACCCTGTATGGGTGTAAACATCATGGAGGCTGTGGCGCCCTGTATGGGTGTAAACAACTTGGAGGTATTGGGGCCCTGTATGGGTGTAAACATCATGGAGGTAGTGGGGCCCTGTATGGATGTAAACAACATGGAGGTGTGGGACCCTGTATGGGTGTAAACATCATGGAGGTAGTGGGGCCCTGTATGGGTGTAAACATCATGGATGTAGTGGGGCCCTGTATGGGTGTAAACAGCATGGAGGTAGTGGGGCCCTGTATGGATGTAAACAACATGGAAATGTGGGACCCTGTATGGGTGTAAACAACATGGAGGTAGTGGGGCCCTGTATGGATGTAAACAACATGGAGGTGTGGGACCCTGTATGGGTGTAAACAACATGGAGGTAGTGGGGCCCTGTATGGGTGTAATTAATATATCAATAAGCAGTCAGGTCCAGATCAGACAAACCAGTGCTTGATATTTATTGTACAGTGTCCCACGCCACCAGAGTACGATGATAAACAAATAACCAAGTCATCATCCATTAAGATGCCCTGTACGTGTTATAAGAAACTTGTACCCACGGTACTATCCGGACCCCTGGTTAGTCACGTGATACATCGTTAAATGACAAAAACTCACTATAGCTCAGTGGTTACACTACAAGTCACTAATGTTTGCATTTCTTTCTGACAGTGCACACATTCCTTTTGATCTGTATATATTTGAATAAAGATAAAGCTTCAGTCCCCGTCGACTTCAGTGCATGCCTGATCTGATCGTTTGATACGTTTGGCCAGGGCTGCTGTAAAACAATTTCCAATCAGATATTTTATTCCATCTCTTGAGACCTAGAGTGGGTCCGGGTAGGGTCGGGTGACAGGCAGCAATAGAAACTAACAGTTTTAGTCCACTAGTCCTTATAATGATAACATACAGCAAAACCCTTAAAAAGGGCAAATTTTTACCAGTCCTTATGATACCTTTACTATTGGGCAGTTTGGCAAGGACTATAGGACGAGTGCTAGTTTCTAAGAAGGTAATAGGAGTTGTAAATTTGGACGCGTCCCAGCCCTAGTCACTTTGTCCAATAGTCCCAAGACATGCTGAAATCTAGAAGGACAAATCCTTTACTCTCAAATCCAGTAACTCAATTTCCTCCATTAAGAGTACAGACGTAATGCCACTGGCTGGGTTGGACCAGAAGGAGACTGACTAATTCATCAATACATCTAATCAAGTTGTGATGTCAGTTTGGTCACGCTACAACACCACAGTATCACTGTGTAGGTAGCTGTGGGTGAGGCAAGTGCTTAAACTGTGCTTGTCGCTGCAAAGACCGAGTCTTGATTTCCCAAATGGGTTACAATGTGTTAGGCCAATCTTGATTTCCCTTGCTGTGGTATTGCCATTCTTGAGACTGGCATAAAACCTAACTCATGGTGGAGTGATTGAGTGAGTGAGTTGGTTTTACGCCGCTTTTAGCAATATTCCAGCAATATAATGGTAGGGGGACACCAGAAATGGGCTTCACACATTGCACCCATGTTAGGAATCGAACCCGGATCTTTGGAGCACCGAGCTAATGCTTTAACCACTAGGCTACCCGTCTGCCCCCACTCACAGTAGAAATATTTCACCCTGCTGCCAGGCCATCAACTTTTTACTTGTTATTTAGGAAAGGATTTGAGAGATGTATTTTTGTTTTTACAAGGATTGTTTGCTTGAAGAAAAAGGTTCTTGTTCCAGGAACATTTTTTTCCTTCAAATTTAAGTCTGTTTTAAAGGTTTAAACTAGACATTGTTCTTCAGTGAAAAAGCAAACATGGAATGAATGTTTTTGTTGTATTCTTGACTTGGTTTGGAAAATCAATAAAACAAAAATACAAGGATGACACAGAAAAAATCAAGTTGGTTGTGTAATTGAAAACTCAGAAGTTTTGGTTGCTTTTATAAGAACATACAAGGGGCCCTGTGGGGGTGCTATTATTCCTACCCTCAACAAGGAAGCCATTGATTTATGAGATGTAGACTGAAGGTGATAATTGACTGCAGATATGGAAGACATGTTACATCCGAGCTTGATCCAAGAAACAGATGAATCTGAGGAAATGATGATTGCTTATCCAGAGCATCTATAGTTTCCTCTACTTATGCTGTAGGTGCTACTCTTCATCCTGTGAACAATTGACGTCTGCTTCTTGTGACTATAGCCACTAGTCCAGAGTCCGAGTCTGGTCACATTTCTTCTGGTCTAGTATGATCAGCCTATACTAGACCCAAGTTTTCTAGTTTTGCTAGTGTTGATTTGTTTACCAAAAAGCTTATCCACTCTCTACACAGTCCCCATAGGGATTCTGGGATAGATGTGTTTTTTAACGCCACACTCAGCAATATACCAGCTATATGACGGCAGTCTGTAAATAATCCAGTCTAGAGCACTTAATCCAGTGATTGACATCATGAGCATCGATCCACGCAATTGGAATATGATGACATGCAACAACCAAGTCAACAATCCTGACCACCCGATCCCATTAGTTGCCTCTAACGACAAGCATAGTTGCCTCTAACGACAAGCATAGTCGCCTTTTACGGCAAGAATGGGTTGCTGAAGACCTATTCTACCCCAGATCTTCACAGTTCTTCTGGTGTAGAAATAGGGCCCAAACACCATGCTAGCTGCACTAATCAGTGTATCTTATTCACCCAATAAGTGCCCCCGGGCCAACTGTTTGTCGAATGTGTAAGTAGTTTTTATGACCACCCCTTACTTTGACCAAAAGTTAACATGAGAGACTTGAGTATTGTTACAGTTTTATACAGAAAACATCAGCACTGAAAGGGAATATAATCTGCTAGGAACTATATTAGTTTCATCGACATTTGAACTAAGTTTGTTTGCTAGTCACTGAAAACAAATGTAACTCACTGTGTATGTTTTGATAAGAACCCCACTTGGTGAATATTTGCCGCTCATTGTGGTGAATACGGCAAATAAGATCAGTGTAAAATAGGTTACACTCTATGACAAAACCCACCCTCTCACATGAAGCCACATTACACGTATCTGTTTTCAAGTATTGTTGTTTCTTTTGAGTTAAATAAACGAAGTGTTGAATTAACTGAAACAGGCTCCCAGCGACAGTTTTAGCACACCACATCTTCATCTTCACTAGACCCACCTGGATCTAGTCTCATTACTTGGTAAGCTTTGGAATTGGCATCTCTGCAGATGGCAGCTGGAATATTTGAGGGGGGGTGGGGGTAGGGGGACGGTATTCATTCACTCGCACCCTCACTCACTCACTCACACCTACCTTGCTGCTGTCTACACAGGGACGTGGTAAAGTGCAGGATGGTTTATGATGGTACTAATTGGCGAGCGTTACAGACAGCATGTGGTGAAGACAGCACTCACATATGGTAGTTTCTCAACATGGTTGATAATGAGTGTGTTTGGAAACACTGGTCTGACTTTCATCATAATTTAGTTCCATTTTTACACACACCTAAATATATCTGCTAAGCACATTATTTGGTCTGAATTATGACATGTTAAAGCAGACCTACCTATAAATGAACAGAAGGATTTACATGGTCGATCATGGGGTTTGCGTCTTTAGTTTCTAAATGCAGGTATTCAAAGAAATCAGAAAGAAGTAGTGATTGGAAAACAATTGTTGTCAGTTGTCGGTGAAATGATTGAGAATATGTCTGATATGAGAATGAACAGGATATTGGTGAGGAATGAGACTTCCGGAATATGAACTCCAATCTCATTAAAATCAGATCTTAGTTCTCGCTACCGCAAAACAAAGATCTGATGATATCCCATTACGGGTCACGTCAGACCAACCTTGCGCGAACTCTGACCGACCAATGAAATGACCAATCAGAAGGCAGCTTTCTCGTGCTTTACGGCACTAATTTCAAATTGGCGACTACGCTTCGAAACATATCTTGACAAATTCTCGATTACAAATTTGAAACCTAAACAAAAGAACATTCTGGAATGGCTAACAGATGGTCTAGATTGTATGGATTCAGTCGTTAAACCCGTAACTATTGTTCGGAATACCCAATGTTAAAGTTTTCGAGGTTGTATGATTAGAAATCACATTCCGATTGTCACTTTCATGATCTGGTAAGCGATTGGTCGGATGAAAGGTCGTTCTTACATGACCCCTAATGGGATGTCCTCAGATCTTTGTTTAGGGGTAGCGAGGACTAAGGTCTGATTTTAATGAGATTGTATAAACTCTGTCCAATTGCTAACTTTGTTGTTCAAAGCAGCACTCTGCTATATTCCAGCTGTATGATCTCAGCCTCTTAATGATCAAGTCTGGACCAGACAAAACAATGCTTGATATAATAAGCAACATTCTACACTGTCAGGGTTTGACACATTTCAAGCTTTGTTCATTTGTTGTTTAACACTGCACTCAGCAATATTCCAGCTATATGACGGTGGTTTGTAAAAAATCGAGTTTGGACCAGACAATCCAGTAATTGACTTCATGAGCATTGATCTAATTGGGTTGCGATGACATGCATCAACCAAGTCAGCGAGCCTGACCACCCGATCCCGTTTGTTGCCTCTTATAACAAGCATAGTTGCCTTTACAGCCAGCATGAGTTGCTGAAGACCTATTCTAACCCGGATCTTCATGGGTAACATTTCAAGCAAGTCGCAAGTTGCAAGTCTGACCACCCACACCACTTAGTTGCCTCATAGGTGTAATAAATAAAAAACACAGAACTTGAAATCAAGACACACACAGCTTTATGGTATTCCATCAGTTTATAACATATGACTTGTGCCAAGAAAACAGATAAGAATTGTTCAGTCTTGGCAGTATTTTGTCATTTAGAGATTCCCCTCCAGCACAGCCCTCACTTTGGGAAGAGAGATTTGAAAGACTTGTGCTTAGGCCAGGCATTTTATATTTTTTGGATTACGGACCCGGCGACTCTAATTGAAATCAGATTTCCATTTTTCCCTGCCGATAACCGCGTAGTCAGTTATTTCATTTGTTGTCATCACCTTTTAATAAAAACATATGAATTTACTGTTGTAAACTAGTAAAAAAATACATAATCGATCTTTGTTGATCTCGAAGCCGAACATGAATAGCCTCCCTTGACAATTGTCCGTGTTGTAAGTGGTAGAATTGTTATTGTTACAAGGGGCTTTATTGTCACAAATGGCGGTCTTTTGAGCACAGAATATGTTCATAAAGTATGCCAGAGGCATTCTGCATTAAAAAAATGCATCTGGCTTTTTTTGGCTCTTTTTCCCCCTCCTCCAACCCTGGACTTTGGCCTGAAAAATCCGTAATCCTAAAAATAAAAAAAGTCTGTGTCTAAAAAAAGGTATGGTCACAAGCAGTGTTTGAAATAATGTCTGTCCATAGGCCAGTGCCAGTTTCCAACACTGGTCACTTGTCCAATAGTCCCCAGACCTGCAGAAAGGACTTGTTCTTTACTCCCCCAATCTGTGTGAAGCCCATTTCTGGTGTCCCCCGCCGTGATATTGCTGGAATATTTCTAAAAGTGGCGTAAAACCATACTCACTCACTACTCCCCCAATCTTGTTACTCTATTTCCTCCATAAAGAGCCTGGTCGTTATTAATTTAAATGTACTTTTGGACATAAATGCTCAATGGAGTTGACCTGTGAACCAGCTTCATTACAGATGTGTCCTCTGTATCCTAGACTGAAATAAATAGTCCAAGAAATAAAGCTATTTATTCACAAATTTGTAGTTTGTAAAATATTACCACTGTTTCTCGCTGAAATCTTATTTCATCTACAAACTAAAAAGTGAAATCTAAATGGAGCCCAGGACAATGCTTAATTGAGCAAAGGCTATCTAGACTTGCCAAATCATTCTTGACTGGAGATGGATTCCGTTTTAACTTATTCCCAAGGGTCTGGGACACAGACTGTGTGAAGTTAAGGAAATCCTTAACATCAAGGAAATATGGTGTGTACTCTGGAACAAAGTTTTGTTTTACACAAGTCTATTACATTTTACAATCAGAGCTATTTCTCTTTAAAGGAAGTGTACCAATTGGCAATGTTTCCATCCCACCTGACCACGTGCACTGTGTGTCCCTCTCACCCATTCATCAATCCTCTATCAGGGTAAACTTTCCTCCTCCGCTTCAGGAGAGTTTGGAGCATCCCCCTGTATCTCTCTAGCAGATGTTGTTGGTAGTCTCGGGTTGCAGCAGCAGGCAAGATACCCTTCTCATCCTCTCCGCTGATACTACACCCAGTCAGAATGAGGGGAAGGCAGCAGCAACGTCTCAAACACCAACACTCTCATACACCAACACCGTGCACCGTAGGAGTAGCCAGAAGGGCCTCAGAGCATTGAATCAGGTCCATGTGTGAACCTGGTGTCTTAGACAGTGCTTGTGTTCCACTCAGCCTTGTGCTCTGGGGGTTGTTATCATAGATTACACAGTTCTCTCTCTCTCGGAGTGTACTTTTTGGCACCTGACGAGCAAGGTGCTTGCTGTGCCATGTTGGCCCAGATCTGAACGGGGTGGCCATAAGTTTTTGGATTCGCGTAAAATTCGTTGGAAATTGGTGTAACCTTTGGATATGGATACGGAAGAGGGTCCAGGTGGTGGTGATCTTCCGCTGGATAAACAGGAAGATGGGGAAGAATCGTTGAAAACATGGAGGGAAGGATCGCCATTACCCGTGGCCGACTTTGAAGAGATGGAGTTTGTTGAGGAAGGTGAGGTTGATGGAAGTTGACCAGGGGTTGTGATGATCGTGAGTGTGGCACTGACAGATTTAGTTGTCACATTACATGCTCACACCTGAATTTCATGGATGACAGTTATTTTTCCCTTTGTAACCTCTTCTTTATTTCTTGTTGTTTAAGATGTAATGTTCCCCAGACACATGTACATGTAACGTAAGACCAATGCCATGTTATCAAAGGGCATGGGAAATTCCTTTTTAGATATTTCTGTGTTGTCACCTTGAGGCTATTGGTGTATTCCAGTTGCATCTGTGAGTCGTAAACATGGGCATCAGGACTATGTGGTGGGAGTTGAAGTATTCCTTCTATTCATGTTGATTGTCTTAGGGATGATTTGAAGGGCTTTCAGCATGTTCAAGAAGATAAAGTGTCAGAACATTCCTGTATGAATTCGGTTAATTTTTCAGAACACGTATCTGTCCTGAGTCATAAAAAAGTACGTAGATCTTCTATTTGTGGAAATAAAATGATAAACATGTGTTTACATGCTGCCGTGGCATGGAAGGGGCACTGCTGTGAGATGTCGGGCAACAAACAAACACATATTTCTTTAAGCAAATTGGGTGAGTGACGGGTGCTGGAGGTGAGCAGGACAGGCTTACCCTTTGAGAGAACACCTGGTGTCATCACTGACATTCAGTGATCCTTCCTATAATTTTCACCACCACTTTGCCTTTGGAACGGAATCTGTTTCATTGGATAATCGAGACTGGTTATTCTCTGGCGTTGACGTTTTATGTTTATATTTATATTTACACATATATCTCAGATTTATGTTGAAAGGTCAGCATATGGATCTTGTACTTGATGAGAAATCATAACAAGTGCTATCTCTTTCATTGATATGATGGATGTTTTAGATTGAAGGAGGTTCATAGTTTGGGTCAGTGTTGCATCATCTCTTTGTATTGCATTATCACATCTGATGGATAATAGTTTCAGTGAAAAGATTTGGTTGCCTTGGCTACACATGAAAATGAGGATTTTTATATTACGTAGGACATCAGCAGGTGTGTATATGATATGGTACTCCTGCAATATGGTTGTACAGGTTTTATTACATAGGACATCAGCAGGTGTGTATATGATATGGTACTCCTGCAATATGGTTGTACAGGTTTTATTACATAGGACATCAGCAGGTGTCTATATGATATGGTACTCCTGCAATATGGTTGTACAGGTTTTATTACATAGGATATCAGCAGGTGTGTATATGATATGGTACTCGGCTATATGGTTGCACAGGCTATATTGCACAGGACATCAGCAGGTGTGTATATGATATCTTACTCTGCTATATGGTTGTACAGGTTCTATTGCATAGGACATCAGCAGGTGAGGTGAGGTGAAATGGGGTTGAACGTCACGTCCAAGATCATTGCACTTATATAGCGATGTGCATGCACGTGTATGTATGTGTGTGTGTGGCTGCATGTACTAGTCCGGACTGATGCCGATTTATAGTGCTAGCTCACTGAGATACCATGCCGCAGTTTAACATGAATACCCCACTCAGACACAGTATACTGACTCCGAGCCGACCAGTCCTTGTTTTAGCCCCTTAATGCCGAGCACCAGACAGGGTAACAACAAGTACCATCTTTTAACGTCTTTTGGTATGACTCGGCCGGGGATTGAACCCCGGACCTTCCGCTCTCCGGGCAGAGGCTCTACCATTAGACCACAGAGGCGGTCCAGGATATCAACTGAGGTGTATATGATATGGTACTCTGCTATATGGTTAACAGGCTATATTGCTCAGGACATCAGCAGGTGTGTATATGATAATATGGTATTCCCGCTTTACTACACAATGTAAACACCCGTTAAGACTGGAGATGCTGAGAAGTTGTGCTGCTTGAGCACAGGAATGTTGATTGCATTCTCACAGATAACCTAGCCTCACGACTGTTTCTGAGAACCTGCCAACTTAGAGGTAGAAAGAAATGTTCTTCCCATCATCTCAACTACAGGATTCTCTGGTGTGGGCCCTTAAAACATTTTGGACTGCATACGATAACATTTTTGAAAAGTGTTTCTCTTTGGCTGTGATAAATTATCTTTGGGAATACAAACCCTGCTTGCCTCTCTTCAGCATCTCGCCCTCATTTGGTCTTATTAGCCTTCATGGCCATGCTTCATCACTCTCTTTCTCAATAACCAACAAGATGGCTTGTCCTGGAAGGGCAATTTCCGTCTCTGAAATGACAATATTTTAAGATTTTTTTATTGAATTTAATACATGATAGAAGGTAGCCCAGGGAATCTCTAAAAGCTGAAGATGTGATAGAGTATTATCGTCTTGATTGGCATTTTTGGATGTTTTTGTTCTATTGGCTTCTGCTGTTCTGTCAAAATATGTCTGAAATCAACACCCTTATCATTTCAAGTGGCTGTTAGCTACATTTCAGATTGTAAAGAATTTGTGAGAAATACTTTTCTCTACTTTACATTATACACATAATGTAAAACTTGTATAATATTCTTGATCATATATTTAATATCTAAATATTATCCCTGCCAGTTGGGATGCTTTCAGCGACTATTCTGTGCTTTACTTTGTTGATTACTGAAATCAGTTCATTTAAGTCAGTAGTCCTCATAATCCTGTGGGGATTCCACTGAGTGAGTTGGGTTTAACGCCGCTTCTAACAGTATACCAGTTATATCGTGGCATGTCAGCTTAATGTGAGAGGAAAGCTCGAAGTGATGCAGGTCTCAGACGTTTACCACTTTGGTGAAACCCACAAGCACGGGTATGGTGCTGACAAACCTAGAAACATAATTCGGCGAACCGGAATTCGAACCCACAATCATAGGTTTCTGGCATGCCCAAGGGACGCAACTCTTCACAGCGAATCATGGCACCTTAGACGACTAGGCCACTATGCCCTCGTGGGGAGTCCAGGTTAGAACTGGTCCCAACCAAACTGTGCTGGTAGTAATAGGCGACTTACTCATCATGTGGTCAGGTTTGGTGACTTATTGTTTGATTGGCATCACTAAGAAATTGATGGATGACAAAGTAGACACAATTTGTGGATAACTTCCTCTTTAATTTCTGTAAAGGCGACCTTTCGGTATAGATCCTTATATCGTTGTCAATCAATAATATCACTCATAATAATATTAAGAAATAGTATCAATCATGGGATCATCTGGTCCAGATTCAGCTGGAATATTGCTGAATGCAGCAACAAAACAACAAAGAATGCTGCCAGAGGCGATTTGTGACTTACATTTATTTAGTTTGAAGACATCAGAGACTAACTTAATTAAGTCAGTTGTCCTCAGAAAGATTTATGTAGGAAAACCTTTCAAATTCTTGTAAAAGTTACTCACCAATGGTCTTGATAGAGGCCTAGTGACATTTTGTAATGCTGTTTCTAGTTCAAGGCTATTGATCAGTTTGATGGCATGATCATATTTATGTTTTGAGGAGAGTATATGACTGAAATCAACAAAATTTATGTTATGTCTGTTTTATTGTTTGCATTGATAATCGGTCACAAATAAAAATACCTCAGAAACAGGCAACATTCCACACATACCAGAGACACTATCAAAGCTTGAACTGACATCAACTTCCCATTTTCTTTGTCAATAATACGCATAGAGTCTTTACTAAGCATCCAGGACTAAGCAAACATCATCACATGAGATCCTGACAGATAAACATCTTTTTACCTTTTGTCCGCTTGACTTTGCCCAGGACCCAGCCCTGCCCCGCCCCGCCCATAATGATAAACATGTACAGCCTGAGCACACCCTGGGGTAAGGGGATCCAGGTACTGTTATCTGACCCTTGACTCCCTATCCTCTTCAGGGTCTGTCTGATTAGGGGCTTCCCTGACACTGTTATCAGGGTAAGGATTTGTGAAAGAAGGGCTAGACATAGTCCCTAAGACCTGTAATCAGTGTGGTCAATCCTTTAATTCTGGGGCTGTTATTTCAGTGATAAATGGGGTCACCTACTGACCTTTGTAAATCTTTAGTTTGGGTGGCTTAGTTGCAGTTTCGGCCCAGTTTAACAAAGTGATCTTAGCGCTAGGATTGTCATTACTCCCATGTTTCAAAGAGGCTAGGAGTTTTGTAGTAATGTAAAGATCTGTCTGTGAGAAGGGGACCTGGGAGATCTGAGAGCTACCCTGATCTAACCGAGCTCACATAGTAAACTAAGACCTACGTCAGTTGTAGAGCTGAGGTTCTTAATGTGCAAATACAGAGCTATAGATAAGCTTTTGGTTATTTGTGTATTTTGTCCCAGGGGGTTGTTTTTGATTGGGTATCCACAAGTTTAAGAAGGTATTCAATACTTTTTAACCCACCTGTTTCTTGACATTTGGGTATTCAACTTAAAAACTGTTTGGTAACAATGCCTGCAAATCATTTAAAACTAAGTGAACAGTAGTATACCCATCTGCAACTGTGTGCTGCTCCCACTCCCGGAAGCCATTCTTTGTTAATTTGTTTACTTCTTTAATCACCTATCAACAGCTAAGATACAACATGCACACTGACTCAGACACGATGTGCTTTTCAATTGGCATCTGACAGTATGTTTGTCGCAGAAGCTTTTCCGAATGTAGCTGTCAGTAAGTGAATTTGGCGATAGGCAGATACACAATCATTTTATCAAACAGTTGTAATATACGCAACTGTTTTATCTAATAGTTATAATATATGCATTATTTTTTTGTTAAATGGCGTATTTATAGATTTTGTTGCGTATTTGATTTGTCTGTGTATTTCAGTTTATTTTATGGGTGTTTTATACACAAATATGCAGCTCTGTAAATGTTTGCAGGTTTCAATAACTTTTTCATTTCAATGTATGAGTGAAGTCTTACAAACTCCTATAGCAATATCTGTAGTATGCAATATATCGTGGCCCAGAGCTACTCTGAAGAGTTGTGTCCCTTGGGCATGCCAGAAACGTATGATTTGGTGCGAATCCTGGTTCGCCCCAGTTATATTTCGAGGTTTGTCAGCTCCATATCTGTACTCCTGGATTTCACCAAAGTGGTAAACGTCTGAAACCTGCATCACTTTGAGCTTTCCTCCCACATTATGTTTACACGATGTGATATGACTGGAATAATGTTCAAACAGCGTTAAACAAGACTTACTCACTCAACAGCAGTAGCATCTAATAAGACAGAGACCACAGGAGTGAGATTCACAAATCTTGAACACATTTACCCTTCAAAGTACAAGAAAATCCTTGCAGCAGTTAAAGTTACGTGACAGCCATTAATCAGCTGACACACCCAATACCACACTCATGAAATGTTTTAATGCAGGTATATATCAGATCTGCAGAATATATTTACGAATTATGATCTAATGTAACGTATTTACCAAGATTAGTTGTGATAGGTAACCAGTATATGTAATTTCGACCCCTGAACCTATCAGCTTCAACCGGTTAGCCCACACAGATCCCTAAGGATTAGCTTCCCCTTATCATACACAATGAATTGGCTCTGTGTCCATTCTGATCTCCGTAATTTCCTCAGTTACCTAAAATCAATAGACCAGTATTGTCCCAGTCTGACCACTGTCATGGCTGTTAGCTACAGCATTGGTGATACTACCCTCACAACTTATCTATCATGTGGGTGGTTGGGTTACTAGCCTAGCGATTAAAGGGTTAGCTTGTCATTCTGAAGACCCAGGTTCAATTCCCAACGTCGTTAAAAATGTGTGAAGCCCATTTCTGGTATCCCCTGCCGTGATATTGCTGGAATATGGCTAAAAGCAACGTAACTCACTCACTCACTCACTCACTCACTTTCCATCATGTATGTTGATACAGAGCTCCAGATAAGCTGCGTATCTGCGTAAAATACGCATCAGAAATGCAGAAATATGCAGTAAAATCTAATCCAAGCGTATCAAATACGCAACGAACATTACAGATACGCTATAAAAATAAAACTTATGTGTATCATCAAAATATTGTGAAGTAACCCTGCATATTCGATTAGAAAATCAGCAGCTTATTTTGAAATTATAAACGGGCATTCCGTCAATCTTGCCAAACTCCATGATGACAGTTACATCATGATCATTTGCCATCACACTTTCTTGTGGAAGTATCGTGGTATTTTTGAGTCCTATAAAGCTCTCGAACCCACACGACACCAGTTTGCAGGGACTAGATGAATAGTGTTTTTAAATATTTAACTTAAATACCCACATGTGTAAAAACTAGTGGGTAACAGAAATTTGAATACCCAGATAGAATTACTGATACCCAATGATTTTAAAATGTATGGGTAAAATACCCACAGCACCAAAAGCTTATCTTGAGCTCTGTGATATATGCAGAAAATGTAGTCATTAGAATTGAATGGTTACACTTATTCATGATACTTCCCTCACAACTTATTATGTATGTTGAAATTTACTGAAACTGTATTTTTAGAATTTAATGTTTACAATTTGTGGTGACATTACATTCCTGGTTGAACTAATGACCGACATCTTTTAACACAATTTTGCGGAATATAAACACCCAAGACAGGCCCTGTTGGTATTTCCTGAGCAATCAGTAGTAGGGACTCTAAATATTTACTGTAGTGCTGTAATTGTTATTCTTCATGCTGAGCCAGCGTTTTTGTTTTGTGGATAAGATTCACCTGAAGGAGAATGAGACACGAAGAATATCAATGTTTGGGGAGAAAACAGCCTTATGTTGTGTTATCCTTTACGGACAAGACCAGGAATGATTTGGTAACAGGATTAGGAAAGGTAAATCAGCACTCTGTAGATGTGGCGGAGATGTGTTTATTCTGAATTGCTGGTTCTGAAATTTGTCTCTCTGATATTGCGTTATAAATCAATTTGCAAATGTAAGAGATCGTTTAACGGTTGTTTCTGCTAGTCACAACAGAAGCAGCTGTGATTATTCCTGAAGTGGGTGGAAATTGTTTTATGCTGATATTAGCAATATTCCAGCAGTATTGGGCAGACCACATTTGGGCTGTATGCTGTACCCATGCGGGGAATCAAACCTAAGCCTTCTGCATGACGAATGAATGCTTTGACTACAGGGCTCCCACAACATGATTTGATTTAATGATTTTTGTAAGTTTTTAGCAGTTTGTGATTTCTGAAAAAATGGTGGTTATAGTGTTTTTATGGTGGTTATAGTGAAGTATGCTGACAAGCTGAAAAGCAAATCAGTGTTAAGACATATCAGGTTATAATGTTATACTGGGATTACATTTTCTTAGTAAATTCCAGTAATTGTTTTGGTTGAATCCAATCCGGGATTCGAATCCCGACACCTAATCTCACACAAAGTCAGCGCTCTTTCCCACTTAGCCTGGTGACCGAGGCTGAATGAAAGTCCAACAACTAGTTACTTTGTCTACACCACATACTTTGTTTCTGCTGTCATGGTCAATTTATCCCTCTAAGAGGACAAGCAACTCGACACAAGATGACATCGATTAATGCAATACCGCTACACTGATTCTGTCTCACATGGAATGTACTATCCAGATACCAATATTCTTAGCCAGGACTGAAAGTCAAGGAGCTACTTCAGCCAAGAATGTAAAAACTTCATAGTCAACATTCGTCTTTCTGTAAACATTGTCTTCACTCTCAGTGATATGACATGTATGATAGATCGTGAAATGTTCTGTTTGATGATGAAATCCAGCTACATGCTGTTAGACAAGAATGTTAATCCGGTCACTCTGTGTCTTTCTGACTGACATGTTGTGGAACCTGTTTGGCAGACATGCTGACTGTCCATTGAGATAAGGCCTCCTTGGACTACCTGTGTTTCTGGTAACCTGACCGACTTAAACATCTCATTGGCGACCCTGTATTTTGTGTCACATCTGCAACTAGTCATCAAGTAAAACTTAAAAATTGTCAAAGTTACATCAAAGTTTTTTAACAGAGGCTGCCAGGGGCATGGGTTGCCAAGTCATCTGTGCAGAGTTTAAAATGTTGAGGGCTGCCAGGTGGTCGTGGATTGAAATCCCTGATTGTGTTTATCTGCATCTCCCTCCATTTCATCCCACATCCAGCTGACATGCTGTTGTATAACAGAAATACTGTTCAAAGCGGTGTTAAACCTCGTCTGTCTCCCTGACCTGAGATAATACGTTGAAAAAGAGTCCACTCAAGTCTAGAATTGTTCTGCGCTCCATTTGGATTTTGTGTGTGTTTATTTTGTGGATATAAATACAACTTAATTTCTGGGACTAACTGTCAGTCTGTTATCACAACTCTTCCACTTGCTATCTTATATAATCTTATATTACACAATATCCTTCTTGACTCTAAAAAACCAACAAATTCCCTATGCTGAATAGAGCTAGCTTGAACTGGCTAGACTTACTTTTGTATGCATTTCTAGATTATTTTTTTTTCATAAAATAAATATATTCCACGGTCATGGTGCAGGACTAACTTGCTAAGTCCAGCCCTGTATCTGTCCAGGGTAGGTTACCTGAAACAAGTATTAATTGTTTTGGCCTCAGACGACCATCAGGTGTGTACCCACTGGCAAGTAGAGCAGGATCTCTATGTTGTCATGGAGTCGTGGCCTGCAGTCGGGAAGATGCAAACAAGTGGTTGATACTGCGAACCTCCATACAGGTTACATCGGTGGCCACCAGGGGAGACCACCCCTCTGGCGGGACCTTTCTTATAGCCTGTGTAGCAGAGCCACAGCTGCCCTGGGGCCGTCCATCAGCGATTATCTGTGTCAGTTACCTAAAGTACAATAGAGACCCGTGAAGATCCGGTTTGGAATTGGTCTTCAGCAAACCATGCTTGTTGTAAGAGGCAGCTCATTGGATCAGGTGGTCGGGCTTACTGACTTGGTTGATGCATGTCATCGTATCCCGATAGATTGATGCTCATGATGTCAGTCACTGAAATGTCTGGTCCAGACTTTATTATTTTCGGACCACCGTCATATTGCTGGAATATTGCTGAGTGCGAAATTAAGCAACAAACAATCAAACAATAGAATAGCTCTTTCTGAATGGATCACAGCAACTGTTTCTAGATCCTGGATCTTGTCTATAAGTGGAGTGATCGAGTGAGTGAATATTCATTCATGTTCAGGTCAGCAGTATCCCTGTAGATAATTAGTTGGGTCATGTGACAAACTTTGTTTGTTTGTTTGTTGTTTTACCCCACACTCAGCAACATTCCAGCTATATGACGGCAGTCTGTAAATAATCAAGTCTGGATCAGACAATCCAGTCACTGACATCATGAGCATCGGTCTACGCAATTGGGATACGATGACAAGCATCAACCAAGTCAGCGAGTGTGACCACCCAGCTCCATTACTCTTATGACAAGCATGGGTTGCTGATGACCAATTCTAACCTGGATATTCACGGGGGGGGGGGGGGGGGGGGGGGCAATGACAAGCATGGGTTGCTGATGACCAATTCTAACCTGGATCTTCACGGGGGGGCAATGACAAGCATGGATAATACACTGGAATATTGCTGACTGACTCACAATGTTCACTCACTCACTCACTCACTCACTCACTCACTATGGGTCAACCGCTTCTTCAGGACACCTGGACAGATATATATATATATATCCCTCAGCCATGTTTGTCTTGTGGCAGACACGAGGAGGTCAGAGCCCACAAAGGGTGTAACTGTTCCAGCACCTCATAAAGATGTCATCTTCAATGCTATTAATTCTGTTCTACACTGAAATCACTTCTCATGAATAATCTTGCATGTTAGAGATGTACACTTCAAAGTTCTGAAGTAATGTTTACAGGGCTGTCGTGATATACTTGCAATATTGCCGACTGCCACATGGCTCCGCTTTTAAAATGGAAGTGGTGATGGCAGACAATGTATCACCTAGCCTAAGGAACAGACAGCCCTCTCCACCCCTCCACCTCCCCTCACCTCCTTCACAAAGTGTGGTAACTCTTATCATTCAACATGCTTATCAACTCATGGCCTACAATCGCTTTGTGTAAAGGGTCTCTGACCGTTTAGTTCTGTAAGTGTGAGTGAGTGAGTTGGTTTAACGCCGCTTTTAACAGCTGTCAAGTTATATCACAGCGAGTCAGCTTAATGGGGGAGGAAAGCCCGAGGTAATGCAGGTGTCAGACGTTTACCACTTCGGTGAAACCCACGAGCACGGGTATGGTATTGACAAACCTTGAAACATTATTGGGGCGAACCGGGATACGAACCCACAATCATATGTTTCTGGCATGCCCAAGGGACGCCACTCTGCACAGCGAATTGCGACACGTTGGATGACTGGAACTTCTGTGGAACCTTCGACTTTATAAGATGAACTGAAAATTAGTCATCATGACTAAAATGTTCAGATTAGTTTATATTACAAAATGTACCTTTTATGTGTTCCCTTATTTTTGCCCATCAGTATATTTGCATGCTACATTTCCAGTACATATTCAGCTATGCCAGGTAGGAAACCCGAGCATGGACTTCACCCACGCTACTGTCAAGTTCTCTACCATAGCACTTACTAACTGCTAACTTGCTTCATGGAGGCATGGCGCTATGTTATTCCTTCTCATTGTACCGATGAGGCCTGTTTCAGCCCTGTCAGTGCAGTTACATCACGATGCACGCCTCGGCCAATCTAACTTGAACTGTTTGTGAAAGAATTTCCCTCAAATTAAATGTTATTGTTTGAAAAAATGAACGGCGTATTGATTTTGTTTGGGACATGTTTTCATGGCAATAAATCGCAATGCCAATGCAGCCACCAACTCCGAACTCTGATTTGAATCAGGATACTGGAGGGAGTAGTATTCGATGATATGCTGCGAATGAGGCTGGTATTTTCTGAAGAAGCTTCAAGCATTTTGAGAGGTTTTTGCAGTGTGGATGTATCAAAATAGAAGTAAGCACCAATGAAAGCCTTGACGATTCTATCACGGTTTTGAACAGGAGAATATCATCAAATCAGTCATTTTCAAAAGCAACAACAGCTTATTGCCTTTATTATGTTGTTTATGCTTAGCCCATGCTTGCCGTAAAAGGTGACTATGCTTGTCGTAAAAGGCGACTATGCTTGTCGTAAAAGGCGACTATGCTTGTCATAAGAGGCGACTATGCTTGCCGTAAGAGGCGACTATGCTTGCCGTAAAAGGCGACTATGCTTGTCGTAAGAGGCGACTATGCTTGCCGTAAGAGGCGACTATGCTTGCCGTAAAAGGCGACTATGCTTGTCGTAAGAGGCGACTAAAGGGATTGGGTGGTCAGGCTTGCTGACTTGTTTGATGCATGTCTTCGATCCCAATTGCGTGGATCGATGCTCATGATGTCAATCACTGGACTGCCTGGTCTAGACTTGATTATTTACAGACCGCTGTCATATAGCTGGAATATTGCTGAGTGCGGCGCTAAACAACCAACAACCATCATGTTCAATTACTGTGATTATGAGCATTTCACAAGATCATATAAAGGAAATTTGTAGTGTTTTTCTTTTTTCCTTTTATCTTTATCCGTTTCTCAGCAATAGAGGAACAGTGCATTTAATGTAGTGTTTTCCTAAACTGAAATATTAATGTGGTCAATGTTATTCTTCTCTTCATCTGTCTGCCTTGTGGAGATCCCGAGTCCCCAGTAACCTGTACTGGTTATAAGAGGCGACTTAGATCGGGTTGTCAGACTCAGTGATTTTGTTGCATGTGCGTCATCACACCCTGACAATGGGGATCAGTAGCTGGATTGTCTGGTCCAGACTCCATTATTCACAGGCGACATCGTGCCACGTGAATATTGCTGAGTGTGTTAAACGACAAACAAGCATATGGTGACGTAGCTATAGTATCCGTATCACTGCTGGCCCCTATAAATGATTGTGATATTGACTTGTTGAGCCATGAGCTACGGGCTGTCCCGTAGTGTTTTCCTAATAGATCCCCGATTCGAGAAACTACTGCACTAACAACCAACCCTAATGTCCATGAATCATGATGCTATGAAAACTGCAACACTATACCATGGTGACAAACATGTTGGATATTCAATGCTTTTGATTATGATAAGTATTATATTATATGAATAAATGGCTTGTTGCCTTGTTCCCAATAATTATTACACTTACAAATAAAGCTGTTGTCAGTAAAAAACACAGGTGATGTACCCAACTTAAAACGAAGGAGTTGGGGTCACAAGCTCTGACATGAAATGGATATTTTTTGTGGAGGACGTACTTAATCTGGAACCAGATGATTACAAAATACATTCAATTGCATCACTTACAACCTGAAAACCCTGTTCAATGTTACCTTGAAGTGACTGACTTTGTTGTCCCGCCTTATTGAAGCTGACAGTGGCCCTGTTGAAGGCGTCCCCCTGGGATCTGGTCAATAAGAGATCAGTTGGTGGAAAATTACACTTTGTGTGGCTAACAGCCTCACTGTAGGGCATCATTTAGGAATCCTGCTTGGCAGTTTTTATAAAAAAAAGATCTGGAAACTATAAAGTAGGGGTGCTCTCAAAAGCTGTGAGGACATTTAAATGGACAGTTTTTGTCTAATTGAAATTTGAAGTTTGAATTAGAAAAGGAAACGGAAAAAGATAATAGATTGAAAATTAACTCTTGAATTAAAAAAGAATTAAGCCCAAAGTTGGAGTAATGTGATCTCTGTACTTTTTTATATTGATTCAACAAGGATGTTTTTTCTTTTACATCAGATTGTGCTTCTGAAACAGAAAGATTTCTAAGGCCTGTTGTGTCTGATGTTTTTAAACCTTCCAGGTTAAAAATCATATTTTCTGTATGTTACTTAAAATGGATGGTAAAGTGTAGGCTAGTGGTTCAAGTGTTGCTATGTCTTGCTGAAAACTTGGTTTGATTCCCCACATGGATGTGAACGAAGCTCATGGTCGTAAGAGGCAACTACTGAGAGTATATATTGGGTGGTTGGACAGGGACATGGTTGGTGTCATGTCATTGTAGCCCGACTGAATAGATTGTGGCTCATGATATCAATCACTGGTTTGCAGGCCCTGATGCTTTTACTCATATGGTTGGAACATTGCAGAAAATGGTGTTAAACAATGAAAAAAGCTTACTTCAGTTGAAATGGAATTTCCATAAAAATTATGAATTTCTAAACTTTAAGTTGTTGATCATCAGACAGACTTCGCAACCAAAAATAGTCTGACATTAAAAGTGACCAATTTTAGCCCAATGAATCATCTAATATTAGAGTATGAATATTCTTTGATTATCCCATGTGATATCTTAATTGAGAATCATCAATCATTCTTAAGTTGGGCTCTTATCTTAAACTGGGCTTATCATAAATGTATTCAATCTTCAACAAATTATTGAGGTCATTACGGACAGGTCGACCTTAGTGTAGCATTAATCGCAGGGACTAGGGTAAAGAGCCTTTGAAGAAAGTCCTTGATGTAATTAGTGATAAGAGAGTGGGTACTTGGTGGTTAGTGGCGGGAAATCCTTTGTTCTTCTGGCTTAACAAGGTTACAGTGTGAGTGAGTGAGTTGGGTTTACGCCTTTTTAAACTTTTCTTTGAACAGTGTTTCAGTTACATCACTGCGTGTCAGTGATAGTTCAAGGAAGAACCTCTGTTCATCTATCTTAACAAGGATACAGCAGAGAAGCTGTGAGTGAGTGAGTGAGTGAGTGAGTGAGCTGGGTTTCAGTTACTGAAAGTCACTGATGGTGTAAGACAAGGGCACTGGTGCGGTGCTGACACACCAATGATCATATCAGGCGAATAAAACATTTGATCTATCATCAGAGGATCCTTGCATGTGAGGGGACACAACTCTGTATTACGAAGAGTTTGGTTCCTCTGATAACACTTGTGCCCCAACAACAGGGCAGTAAAGACACTGTAACATGTCAGTGTAGGTGTGGTGCCACTTGTAGATAGTTGTGTCCTGTTTCAGCAGTGAGAAGATGTTCATTATATTATTATTGCATTATTAAAAATTCTTCAGGGATTGTTTAACACTAAAACTGAAAAAAAAGCTTGCTCCAGTTGTACCATAGCTTTTATCACCATCCAAGCACTGTCCATACTTTATGCCACTCATGTAAATTTCCTGCATTTTATGATTTAAAATCTGTCACCGAAAGAAATGAGGTTTCAGAAACAACGGAAGTAAAAAACAACCTGTCTTCCCTATTTTTGGATGGACTGAATGAATGAGTCCAGAAACTGTCAATAAATTAGGTAACAAAGGAAATAACATTGTCAAAAACTGTCAATGAACAGTGCCGACACAGAAGAAATCATGTCCTAATTGTCAATGAGGTCTCATATTCGCAGCTGCCCTTATGAATAGACTATTTCCGACCATATAGCCTCATTTCCCAGCTTGCACTGCTTGTATCCATATGTCAATCAGCCAGGCAGCCCACGTGGGCGAGGAATACCTGCAGGCGCTGACCTTGACACTCTACTTCACACTAGGTAGTAGAAACATCTCTTTAGGCCACACAATCTTTTTACTTGCTTAACGGATCGGCTGATGGAAAATTTTGTTGAAATGAAAAAAAATAAATTCAGATATATGCTCTTTTATATATCATGCTGATAAGCTGATTGCATTCTGCTCCAAAAAAATATTATTTTTAAACAAGGACCTACTGAATTTGACATATATTAAACATGGATATTAAAATAAAGTTAGTTGTTTTGCCTGAAATTGATAGGCTGTATAGATGCACAACACAGTGTTTCCACATGATTCGTCGACCGCCTCCGTGGTCAAGTGGTAGAGTGTCCACCCGGAGAGCGGAAGGTCCAGGGTTCGATCCCCGGCCGCGTCATACCATAAGACGTTAAAAGATGGTACTTGTTGTTACCCTGTCTGGCGCTCGGCATTAAGGGGCTAAAACAAGGACTGGTCGACTCGGAGTCAGTATACTGTGTCTGAGTGGGGTATTCATGTTAAATAGCGGCATGGTATCTCAGTGAGCTAGCACTATAAATCGGCATCAGTCCGGACTAGTACAAGCAGCCACACAAACACCTACATGTACATGCACGTCGCTATATAAGTGCAATAATCTTGGACGCGACGTTAAACCCAATTTCACCTCACCTCAACACATGATTCGTCAGGTGTGCGTGCATTGCTTAGAGCAACAGCTGTGTTGCATTCTCCCCTCCCACATTAAACCATTTATATTTTTTTAAAGTAGCCGACCTGTAGTGGAGCAGATAACAAAAATAGATTTCTTTTTTTCTTTTTTTTTCCTCACCTACCGACTGCATAAAATCTGTATGGCAAGAAAGCAAAAGTGTGGCCTTAGCCATGAATTGACATGCCGGGCTCTATAGCACTGGTAGTGACCGCCACTTCACACAGCTGTGCTGATATTCTGTGATCATGGCGTTACTGTAAAGAAAGACATTTCTGAACTTGAATTGTATCTGATGGTCAAGGAATGAGGAATGTACCGAAACATCCAAGCTGTTGTGATGTAGATTAAGTTGCTGAATGTGGGTGGGACTGTTTTTGATGACAGGTGCTATCAGCCATTGATCAACGCATCTTGGTTTGGCTGTATGTGATCAGGTCTTTCATTGTTCATGACTTAGTGGTCAGTTTCGGCTAGTGCTTTGGGACACTTGTGTAGCTCAGTGGTTAGAGTGTTTGCCTGTCGTGCCTTGGACACGAGTTCTGGTTTTAATGACTGAATGCTATCATCCATTGATCTATGTTTTAATCCAGCTACACCTTGTTCATGGTTTGGTATTCTTTTTGGTAAGGATTTTGTTGTGGTGAGGTAGCCTAGTGGTAAAGTGTTTACTTGTCTTGTCTTGGACCAGGGTTCGAATTTTGATGAGTGGTTGCTCTCAGCTTATGGTGTGCACATCCCAGATTATTAATTACATGGTTTTTCTGCATTTTATTTAATGCTGAACTAATTGTTCTCTGTTCACTGTAACATAATTGCAATATTTTTGTCACTTTGCCATACTTACGGTAAGCAAGATTTCTTTTAGCCTATTAAACTTAGCTTTTGGTAGCTCATATATATTCGGAGTAAAATGTGTGGAAAAAGTTTGGAGGTTTCAGCTGGTTAAAATGATTTTGGCACAGGCTGCATGAGGATATTAATAGACTCTTATGGTTTAAAGATTTAAGTGTAAATGTGTTAAACAGGGCTGACGATATCCTTCCTAAAGATTTAAGAACGGCAACAAGCTACACTGGTCTTTCTTGACGAGTGTTATTTGGTGCACACAGTTAAATGATTGCAAATGATTCCATGGTATTTGATTGGCTAACACAGCAAATTTCTTTTTCACTTGTTTCCATAAACCAAAAAGACAAAGTCCTACTGATTTCTGATAATATGAGGAGTAGGGTTTATGTTAAATTGTTGTGTTGAACGTTGTCACTGAATTCATATTGTCGTTTATAGTTGTTTTTGTGGTAATGAATAAGTAAGCAATATGTGAAGTTATTGTACTTGACATATTTATTGATAAGAATTGACTTCAATATTTTTTGCATAGTATGCACAGCAGATTATACATTAATACCTTCATAGGGGCGGTCGGGTAGCTCAGTGGTTAAAGCGTTCGCTTGTCACGCCGAAGACCCGGGTTTGATTCCCGACATGGGTACAATGTGTGAAGCCAATTTCTGTTGTCCCCCGCCGTGATATTGCTGGAATATTGCTAAAAGCGGCGTAAACCCACTCTCTCACTCACTCACTCACTCACTCACTCACTCACTCATACCTCCCAAAGCACAAAAATATTGAAGTCAATTTTTGAATAGTCTATATCATAATTATCCAGTTATCCACAAATATATATGGTAACAGGTTGTCTTTATCTTTATTTTTTTAAAATGGAGTGATATAGCGATAAGCATGTCCGTCCGTCCATCGGTCAGCCATTGGTTTTCTGTTTCTGGAGCAGAACTCCTAAACCATTGAATGTTTCTTGATGAAACTTGCTATAAGATAACAGTTTGTTCTTGTGTTCGTATATATGTGGCTGATGATACGGTCCCATGGTTACTATTGTCTTGTTGATCATTTACAACTCACGGCATGGTTTTTAGATTCTGTTACTGCAGGCTGTGAAATTCTGACAGTCAGGCTTTAACCAAAATGAAAGAACAAATTAGTTAACTGTATAGTTCAAACCTTTCTGAATCAATTTATGAAAATATTATGAGTTTAGCCATCCGATAATGACTGAATTTACTAACCTAATATAAATAATTGAATCAGCAGATTATTACTGGACTGAGAAGTCATACAGTCATTGAGTTATTAAACTGGACAATAATTGCTAGTGCTTCAGTATAATGTTGCTAATTCCATCCTGCTGGGTCACCTCTTTTGGTTATTTAAATCCAGAGCAAGCCTCTCTCAATGATTTGGGGGAACAGGTGCCCCAGTCAAAGTTTTGAATGTCTGAACTGCAACACTCCCATTGTGACATTGTGATATGACTTGAATACTGTTCTAAGCGACACACAACTCACTCACTCCTTACACGAGCTGTACTATGACACTCAGAGCTACAGATAAGCTGCATATTTGCATAAAATACCCCCCAAAATATTCAAAACTCAATTACTTTCAATTAACTTGCGTACAGAAATGCATGCATTCAATGAAAAACTCAAATTATAAAAACAGCATGCGTAAATACCCAATGAAGATTTTTCAGCATGCGTACAATGGAGCTAATTTCTGAAACACAATTACGAGCTAATTGACTATCCGAGTCAAGCCTTTAGTTAGAACCCTTATATACATCTAAAACATGATTTTTTAATTTTTTTTAAATCTCGAAATGTTACAAGATAGACACAATTTTATGGATAACAACTTCTTTAATACTGTGAAAAGTGATGTTTCAGTAAAGATCCAAGCAGGACTGAAAGAGGGACATAGTACAGAATATATCAATGTTAGCTCATTTTGGGGAAAAACCCAATAAAGTGATACATAGATGAGTGAAAAAATATTGGTTACCCAATGAAAAATGTAATACTGGTAACCCAATTGCAATAGAATCCTTCAAGTCAAAACTCAATTGCTCAAAAAGTTATCTGGAGCTCTTCAGTTCCTGGACTTTGAACCCCATCTGTATATCAGTCAAGAAGATAAATTCAAGTTGAAATTTAAATTCTAATGCAGATGCTTAAGGTCTGAAGCATAAACATGATAAAAGATAAATAGGGCATGTTACAAGTCAGTTATAAGTCAAATTTGGGGCTTTAGTCAGAAGTAATTATGTTTTTTGCTTAGTCAGTGCAAAATAACAGGGGGAATAGTGGACAAGCTGTCAAGGTCAATCTAACATGCTTACCGTATTCGAAGTAATAAGCGGCCAGGGAGCTCTCAAAATTAGAAATAGGTTGCTCTTATTAGAATATTATTTTGGTGAAAAAAAAACAGTTGGAAAGAGAATTTTGAGTTGAAAGATAAATTTCGTGGTTTATGCTGACAGCCTGAAATGTTTATATTCGACCGATGTATTTTTCCAGAATTAAATTGCCCATAATTAAAGGTAAAAAAATAAGTCTTGTGAACATTGATCAATCGGAAGGGGTGCTAAATGGGATTGTTCACTAGCCAATATATAAGCAAATATCGCTGTGGGCGCTTATTAGAGAGGCGCGCTTATTACGTCAAATACGGTAATCATCTCCATGTGAAGGTCGACCTTCAGTCTGCTCATAGGTAGACATGGGGATAGCTGATCTTGCTTTCATTTCCATTACTGTATTTCATTTTTTGCAAATTCCAAACACTGACCGGTTTTGTTGTGTTAGATCTAGTTATATGTAACGTTTATGAAACTTTAGTACAATTACAATGAACAGTACAGTTTTAATTTATGCTAAGCAATTTTTTATGGATACTTTACATTAAACTTTTACTTTAAAAATATGACTGTTTTTATGTGTACAATAGTTTCTTTTTAGTTGTTTTTCGATAAAAGTATACCACATCAAGGCCATAATAAGTTTAATCAACATCTGATTTTTGAACTGCTGTTTTAAGAATCTAAACAAATGGTAATTTCAGAGCTACAGATAAGCTGCGTATTTGCGTAAAATACCCCCCCAAAATATTCAAAACCCAATTACTTTCAATTAACTTGCATACAGAAACACATGCTTTAAATGAAAAACTCAAATTACAAAAACAGCATGCGTAAATACCCAATGAAGCTTTTTAAGCATGCGTACAATGGAGTTAATTTCTGAAACACAATTACGAGCTAACTCACTTTCCGAGTCAAGCCTTTAGTTAGAACCCTTATATACATCTAGAACATCATTTTATTTTTCTTGAAATCTCGAAATGTTAGCTCATTTAGGGAAAAACCCAATAGAGTGATGAATAGATGAGTGAAAAAATATTGGTTACCCAATGAAAAATGTAATAACCCAATTAAAATAGAAACCTTCGAGTAAAAACTCAATTGCTCAAATAGTTATCTGGAGCTCTGTTATTTTCGTGATGGAAGACAAACCAACCCTCCATTTGCCCTCAAGGTGTTGACTACGGTACAGCTAATCCACCTGTTATTGTATGCCCACTATTCCAAACTAACAATATAATCTGCCGTTGTTGAAAGATTAATCCCCGATAGCCTCTCAACCACTGCTTATCCCATATAGTCTGATGGTAACACAACCATGACATATCTTGTCAGATCTTGGGCATTAATCTGTTGGAGCGCTGTGTGAGGCTCTGAGACCTTGGTGTCGTACTGTTGGTTTACTATGCTCGCTGTCAATATTGTGATCCGATCTGGGAACAACCAACGGTCACCCGTGGCCTGCTGATGTGAATTCCCAAAGGCAAGATAGTGCAGGACCCTAGTCCCATGAAGTGATTGTAGCACTAGGACTATCCTAAGTCTGTGTTAAGGCAAAGATATGCCAGTCCTAGATCACTCTTTTGAATGAGGACCGTGTAAAGTGTGATCCGACCTGTGAATGACCGACGGTCATCTATGGCCAGCTTATGTGATTTCCCAAAAGGAAGATAGAGCAGGACCCTAGTCCCATGAAGTGATTGTAGCACTACGATTATCATAAATCTGGGTCAAAGCAAAATAGTGCCAATCGTAGGTCACTTTGTGGGATACGACCTGTAAAAAGTGACCTGCTCGTCTGAATTCTAAAATTGAAGATAGAGCAGAACCTGTCTCACAAAGTGAATGTAGAACTAAGACTAGTGTAAGTCCGGTTAATGCAAACTTACGCCAATTGTAGATCCCTTTGTGGGATGAGGGCCATGTTCACCTTCAGACACCCTGGCATCTGTAATCTACAGGCACTCCAAGGCCTTTTCATATGAATCCCTTTGTGGGAACATAGAGTCAAGTCCTGTCCTAAAGTGAAAGTAGGACTCCGTAACGGCTGGCTGTCTTCGTTGAAGCAAAGTTGAATAACTTTGTGGGATGAAGACCATGTCCACCTGTTTAAAGGCATTCCTGTGAAGATCTGGGGTAGAATAGGTCTTCAACAACCCATGCTTGCGGTAAAAGGTGATGCTGTTTGTCGTAAAAGGCGACTAACAGGATCAGGTGGTCAGAATCGCTGACTTGGTTGATGCATGCCATCGTATCCCAATTGCGTAGGTCAGTCACTGGATTGTCTGGTCCAGACTTGATTATTTGCAGGCCGCCGTCATATAGCTGGAATACTGCTGAGTGCGGAGTTAAAAACACAAAAACATTCCTGATTGGGGAAGACAAGACATGGATGATGTGGGCCCTTTCCACAATGCGATCTTAGCGTTTAGACAATCATAACTCCCATACTTTAACATAGACTTACGAGAATCACAGGTCTTAGATCATTCCCATACTTTAACATAGACTTACGAGAATCACAGGTCTTAGATCACTCCCATACTTTAACATAGACTTACGAGAATCACAGGTCTTAGATCACTTTGTGGAACAGGTCCTGTTCCATAAAGTAAATGAAGCACGGTCACTGTTACGGCTAAGTTACGACAGGCACAGATTGTTACGTGGAATGAGTACTTGGATCTAGTCAATAATGAGCTCAAGGCTGCTTGGATTGGAATCATCGCATCTACCTCTTTTGTCAGTCATATTTAAGACATGACACTAACAATTGATGTCAGGAAACATGTTCAAAGTAGCTGTAAAAGATGTTAAATTTGAATAACCATGATATCATACATGCAGAGGTTCATTTTAAATTGTTTATTGTAGTTGATAAATCATGTTAAACTTCATAATGCCTGTTTCTTGCATTCAGAGACCTGTGAATCCAGAAAATTTAACAACAAAACAAAAATGGATAAAGAAACGTAAACACAAGATTAAAAGTAATATATCACAAAAGCTTATGTATAAATTGCAACATCAAAGTGACGCTTGAAAAGACCTGTCGAAATATTATCAAAACGAAAATAGGCTGGGAAACTGTCAAAATTCAAACCCTTTATACATGTAAGAAAGCAGTTTAAACAAATCCCCTCGACCATAACCACTTAATTCATGCAGCTTTACTCAATAATCGCGACTTGTTTCGGTAGAGAGTAACCCGCTAACAAAATAACCCATGAAATCACTGGGAACCTAATCACAAGAGATCAGCACTTGAAGTACCACCTTTTACTGGTTGTATGTAAACGTTGACAATTTTGACTGTATATTGGCATTGCTGTTTGGATTGTCTAATTTGGCAAGTAATTCTTGTGGAAATATTGTGTTTGTTGTAATGTGTACAGTAGGTAAATGACTGGGCGGGCTTGACATGTTCACCCATGTGCGACTATATACCCCCACGAGACGCTGCCTTGAGCGCTTATATGCAAAACATTTAAGCATATTTCGAGGGAAAATCTGATAAGTTATTGAGGACTTATGTAGAGGCTGATGTTTGGCTCAATAATGTTTCTGTCAATAAAAATCTCTCTTTCCCTCCCCCTACCCTAAAAAAATAATTAAAATTGTTCAGTTCATGTTACTGCGGTAATTACTATGATGTTAACTGAGGCCATGAGTTACCTAATAAAGTGATAGAGGCTGAAATGTTTACTCTTCGTTATTTGCAGTGAATGCAATGTTAAAAATACTCTGAATTTTAGAAAATAATACCTAAAAAAAATCCTAATTTTGAACAAAATTGCAATTTCTTCCCCAATTCCTGGCCAAGGGCACTTAGTTTTGTAATCCTAGATAATCCCCTATACATATATTAATTTAAAATTCAAACCAAATCACAAGGCAGAATGCTTTCTCCAATAAAACCTATTTTCTGTCCTGCTTTGTTTAATTTGTTAATTATATAGTTTGGGATTATTTATTAGGAAGTTCAGAATTTTCAGTTATGTGGCCGGTTTTTAGAATCATTGAATTTTAAAATTAAATATTGACAGGTATTTGACATATCTGTATAATCTGTATTTAGTCCTAGGTGTCTTTACTATTTGTTCATTGGTGTATAGGTTCTAATGGTATCTACACATATATATGTATGTAATATATTTTAATTAAGTTTACCAATAAATAGATGGTGTTAAGTCTGAGAAGTCTCCAGCAGCAGGAGGGATGTCACAGCCTTCTGATGACTACCACAGCAAAATCTATCACACCATGATAAAGACTGCCTTTGTGGAAATAATGAAATTACACGGCACCAGATTGTCAATTGGCTGTTATGTCATTATACGTAACCAGTTACGTGGGTCAACACCAGGTTATTGCAAGGCTGCAGAAAATGTTTTGTTTCCGGGGAACCCTACTTCAGTTAGCTCTATGTCTCGTTACCTCGTTTAATTATGTTCAATTGGAATAGGAAGTGTGGCTGAGATGTGTTATTGACTTTTGAGATGGCCCCCACAAGCGACCTCGCTCAGTGGCTGAATGGTTTGTCAACAGCAAACAAGGGCTACTGGTCTGTCCGATAGTGTGACGGCCCACACTACGCTGGACACTGCAGTGGACAGGGGTGGACGATAACCTGACTGTACACCCTCGCTACTGACCACCTCAACCTACAGCATTGTCGCAACATCACCGTTGTAGGACGTTGTCAGTTGTACCCATTGTGGGCCGACTCTCATAGCATTGTTGTAGTGTTGTCATTGTACTGTTGTGAGAATTGGACTTGTGTTAGCGTACTTCTGTTTGGCTCCTTTTCCACGGGGTCTCGGTCCACGTTTTGGGTCGTCCCAAAGGAATGGATACACAAACCATAGAGCTGTAAGACAGCCCTGTCAACTGCAGGATTACCGTTTGATTGCTTTGTGTTTGGCAAAGAGTCTGTCCTATAGTTTTCCACGTTCAGCAGGAAGAGAGAGGAACATACCTGTGTCATGCTTCGAGGGGATATTTGTGTTTCACTGGAATACTTGTGAGAGAAAAAATGGATAAAACTACGCTTAAATTTCAGAAAGGAAAGGGTAAGTGTTGAAAGCGAATGGGTTAATTTCGGATGATGCGAAATCTCACCATGTTGATTTCAGCGTTTACGACTGGCATTGAAATTGATGACTGCATTGGTAGGGAGGCTAGAGTCTTTGATGTATTTTTTTTATATTCGCGAATGAGTTTTGCTGATAAAAGCAAACAGACTCAATTTGCAACAATTCATCGTCTTGTTCCGCGATGGCTCCCTTCCCTATTGTCTCCATACGTTCAGTGAATTTCAGTGCAACATTTAAACACGAAAGCCGCTCCGTTTCAGTATTGATTTTTACAGCAGTTAAACACCGCAATCAGCAGAAATTTAAATTACATCATTACAAGGGATTTTATTGATATTTACCAGGTGTTATGGACTGCAAGGCTAATCATGTCAAGTTTGTTGTATTATTGTATGAAGTGTACTGTCACGGATGTCAATTTCAGGGGTAGTGATTTCAACTCTTGCTCTGCAGGTGTGTTCTTGAACAAGGGCTTGTCTATTCTGGATCACTATTCCACTTCCTATAATACCTGTTCGTCTTTCACAGGAAATAATGTCCTCAGTAACATTGAAATCAAGCTTTAAGTCACCCACCCCCCAAAGTATGGTTTGAGGGCTGTTATGGTGCAGTCGATCTGAAACTCTTATGTTATGCTGTGTTTCAATGGTTGAACTAGAACGCTTTAAAATAGTTGTTTAAATTTGTTAGAAAGTTAAGATTGTATTACTTTTGTAACTTGGTTTTCCTGTTAAAGGTTTGCCGGAATCTTCTATTGGGAGATCTATAAATGTAATATTCTATTGTTTAAAAAATGAAATAATTTGAATGTTTTTTAAGTTTGATACTTTTTATGTTAATAGAAATCGGTTAATGCAGAATGAATCCTAAAATTTCCTTTGACTGTCTCCTCAAAATTATGATTTCAACAACAATAATTTGGAATGATCCTGTTTGTTGTAGATTTCTAACCTATTTGTTTGACTGTGCAATAGACAATGTAGAAGGGTGGAATATAACACAATAACGCCTGTAAGGGGTCATATGAGCTGCTTAACACAGTTGTGACGTTGTACATGTCAATGTCGGCAAGCTGCCTCCAGCTTCGATCAGTTAGTTTGTCTATTGTAATGCCACTGATTAATACATTGTTTTCGGAGTCTTGTCTTGCCGTGGATTTGGCAGAGATCTTGGTGATTTCATTACCAATGGAAATATAACAGCTGTGATAGACATTTACCTGAAACATTTACTAGGATGAATAACACATACGGAAGCCTGTCCAAAAGCCTATATTGCTGCTAGCCTTCGGGAAACATTTAACATTAGATGAACTGACTCAGCTTGCAAGCTGGTGTCAGTATTGTCTCTGTAACAGTTTGAAGAAATAAGAGCATTATTGCTACTTTAAATATCTGACACACATTACAGAAAAACAGACCTTTTACGAAGTGTGGATGATAGAAAAGAAAGATTTGTATGTTGTTTAACGCCACACTGAGCATATTCCAGGTACATGACAGTAAATAATGGAATCTGGACCAGACAGTCCAGTGTGGTTACAATGACATGCAATCAACCAAGTCACTGAGCCTGACCACACGATCCATCAGGTTGCTTCTTACAACTGTCACGGGTTCCTGGGGACCAATTCTAACACAGAATACCCAGGGAGAGAACAGAGAGCATACATTGAAAACAGACCTTCGGATACCTCAAGTGTTCAGATCA
Source organism: Haliotis cracherodii (assembly GCF_022045235.1). Lineage (NCBI taxonomy): Eukaryota > Metazoa > Mollusca > Gastropoda > Lepetellida > Haliotidae > Haliotis > Haliotis cracherodii. The sequence continues at coordinate 13,561,082 of NW_027266286.1, forward strand.
TTCAGCTCACTGATTGGTTTGAATAGTTCTGCGTCATGACTGGGGAATGTGTATTTATTTATTTATTTATTTATTTATTTATTTATTTATTTATTTATTTATTTATTTATTTATTTATTTATTTATTTATTTATTTAAATCAAACTAAACCAAGTTTATTTATTTATTTATTTATTTATTTATTTAGATCAAACTAAACCAAGTTTATTCCACATCTGAAAAAAGCAGAAGAAAGGTTCTTTTGAAAATAAAAAAAATTACAATTATTTAATTTTTAAAGAAATGTTTTCCTAGACTGTTTTAGTCTAAGGTTGGGACAACAGTGTCTGTAGAAGAATTGAAACTACGGTGGGCAGCCCGAACTTGCACAATGTCTGTTGTACATCTGTGTTCAAGTAGGCGTTATGACAGTCGAAGGGCCACAATTGTTTGAACCAGGGCTCAGGGCAATAAGCGTCCCCTGGCTCTACATTCCCCTAACTGACCCAACGTTTGTACTGATAATTGGTCCCCCTAAGCACACCCATCAGGCGGAAGTTCTGAGACTGATAGTGTGTCAGTGTTGTAACATAGACTATGATGGACTGTATCATTAATAGTCAATCCCCATGGATTAGGACTTGTTTTGTTAAACCAACTATTTGCTGTACTGATTTGTTGAACCAGATTGACTGTATTTGTGTCCATCTCGAGTGGGTTGAGTTCCATTAGGAGCTATGAAGGTACTATGGGTAAATCTCCTGCCAAAGGACCCATGTTGTTACCATTGTTAGAGTGCGTTCCCAGCACATTGTTCAGAGGCGACTAAATTGGATCTACTTGTCAGACTCTGAGACATGTCAGCCGGAGAGATTACTCAGAATATTGGCCACTGTTATATTTGCCTGTTTTTTGTTTAAGGCCACAATCAGAAATATTTCAGCTGTTTGACGGAAGTCTACAAATAATCGAGTTTGTGCCAAACAATCCAGTGATTGACATCATGAACATTGATCTAAGCAGCTGGGATACAATGACATGCATCTCACTTCGGGGCACTGGTGGCCCAGTCGTCTAAGGCGCCGCGATTCGCTGTGCAGAGTTGCGTCCCTTGGGCACGCCAGAAACCTATGATTGTGGTTTCGAATCCCGGTTCTGCCTTGATTATGTTTCTAGGTTTGTCAGCACCATACCCGTGCTCGTGGGTTTCACCGAAGTGGTGAACGTCTGAGACCTGCATCACTTCGGGCTTTCTTCCCACATTAAGCTGACACGCCGAGATATAACTGGAATACTGTTAAAAGCGGCGTTAAACCCAACTTACTCACTCACTCACTGCATCTCACTTCACTTTATTCAGTACTTGTAGTCCACAGGCCTTTTTGTACAGACGAAATACAATTTGGGTGCAAACAGTGTAAGATATAATACATTTCTTTGCTTTTTTTATCATGACATGCATCAACCAAGCATGGGTTGCTGAAGACCAATTCTAACCCTGATCTTCAAGGGCTTGTCTGGCCCAGTCTCAATTATCATATTGTTTGAATATTGCTGCAGTCGAATACAGCAAACATGCTATCAGTAGAGACCAGTGCGACAGCTTTCTGCATTCAGTAGACTGACCGTCAACCAAGACCCAGCACTAGGTGAGGGACAACAGCTGCCAGTGGGATACTAACATACTCTCAACATGTCTCCCCTGAAGTCAAGTACAGGTATACATGCTCAGCGATTCATCAATCAGGGCCTCGTAAGTCTGTCAGGTGTCAGCGTCATCGAAGGCAAACTACTAATGTCTATCATTTGCTGCAGTTAGCCATTTGAAGTCAGGGCCAGACAATGCCTGCCCTCCTACATAAGACCAAGTAGCGATTCCCATTGTCCACTCCTGTTGTAAACTGGTGTTTACTGGGCCTGGCGGACTGTGACGTCCCTGGGGTGTACTTGACACTGCCCCTACTGGACATTACTGGACATTAACATGCAATCCAGGCATCCAACATCCAGGGGCTGCTACAGTTGCTGATAGATGCTGGGGATTCAGTTACAGTGCAGGGGATGTTAGACTTGCTTAAGTCTCTAAAGACATTATTTCATTAAACATTATCAGTGGAATTAAAAGAAAAATTAATATTTGAATCTAAAAAAAGATATATATTTTCTTCTATAAAAGGACTCAGACGTATTGTCGGACTGTTTAGACAATGTAGACCAGTTAGTGTTTTTCTTCTAAAAGTTTAATCGAAAGAATGGAAAAGAAAAGTTCAGACGGTGGCAACAGACCATGTTTTGGACAATTCAGACAGTGGCAACAGACCATGTTTTGGTCAGTTCAGACAGTGGCAACAGACCATGTTTTGGACAGTTCATATGGTGGCAACAGACCATGTTTTGGTCAGTTCAGACACTGACAACAGACCATGATTTGGTCAGTTCAGACAGTGGCAACAGACCATGATTTGGTCAGTTCAGACAGTGGCAACAGACCATGATTTGGTCAGTTCAGACAGTGGCAACAGACCATGTTTTGGACAGTTCAGACAGGGACAACAGACCATGTTTTGGACAGTTCAGACAGGGACAACAGACCATGTTTTGGGTACAAGTATCTTGGCACTAGACGACACAAGAGTTGGAAGGTGGTCCAAGTATTTCTTGGTTCGCTGAATTTTTTTATGAAAATTCATGGTCAGTAGATGTGGAAAGAAAGTAAAATCTAAAAAGATTTTTCAGGTAATTTTTGTGTTTTTCAGAAAATAATCTTACTGGAGTTATGATTGTCTTAGCGCTATCATGGCTTTGAGGAATATGCACTGGGCCTCGTTTCACAAAGTGATCGTAGCGCTAGGACAGTCGTAAGTATATGTTAAAGGATTGGAGTTATGATCACCTTTGGGCTACAACAGGTGTAATGTCTGTGTTAAGGTATGGGAGTTGCGATGACCTTACAACAGTCGCAAGTCTATGTTAAAGTAAGGGAGTTATGATCACCTTGATATGACAATTGTAAGTCTATTTTAAAGTATGGGAGTTACGATCACCTCAGGGCTACCATCACTTTGTAGAATTGATCGCTGGTCCTTGAGGTCTGCTGCTATATCATTTGACCATTAGGGTTATCACATGGCCCCTTGATAGCCGTGCTCAATTTCAACCACTGCCATATATCATTGGCTTGTCTTGAAACAGCAGTAATTGAGAAAATTGCATGTTGCTGAAGTTGCTGATATGCATCTTGCTGACCATGGAGATGCAATGGTGGCATGTTTATGGTGAAAATGACATGGTGTCACGATGAATGCCAGGCACACAATGTCAGATCACTTAAGTAAATTGCAGGTTGTCAGTTCCACTGTCAGGCACACAGTCACAGTCACAGTCACAGTCAGTCATTGCCTTATTCCAGCCTTGTATTCTTCAACTGTTTTCAGGAGATTTTGCAAATGGTTTCATCATGTAAAGATCATAGATTAGCTTACTAAATTAATACTCAGTCGCATAATCTGGAGATTGAAAGAGGCAGATACACTAACAGGTCTGTCAACCAGAGAATATTAAAAATATATAACTTCAACAAGGTAGAAGATGAAAAACACTTCCCTTTGTACTGTCCGAATTATAGTTACGACAGACAGTTACTTTTACAAACACTGGATTTATTAAACTGCCAAAATATTTTAGCAAGTATCTCGAACCCCTGTTCTGAAAAAGCATAATATGTCAAAGAATTATCGCATAACAAATTTGAAAAAGGTTGATGTACTCTTACCATTATTATGAAAATTGCTATTACTCTTAAGCAGGTTTAGATATTTCTATTAAAGAATTATTGTTTAAGAGCAAAAGAACTTCTTTTCATAAATTATGGTAAATAATGTGGGAAAAGACTTTTGCCATGTTTTTTAAATATTTATGTTCAAATAATGACATTAAAATATCTAGTTAAATATGTTGTTTTCAATGTGATGTTTAGGGAGACATATGTTTTAAATGTCAAGCCAATTATGTTCATGACAGCATGGACCATTAAAGGCCGGTCTGAAGCCAAAATACCAGAAACATTACAACATTACCCTTGACTTTTAGACATTATTACATTCAACAAGAAAACAAGGCAGGTTGTTAATATGCAACTGGCCAATTTCTTCCCTGGTTTTTGTTGTAACAAAACCTTGAATACGAAGGGTCAGATATTCAATGACTGTAATTTGTCAAACTGGTCGGTATTAAATCATGGAGCAAGTTTTATGAGTGGGGAAGGTTTTGTGTGATATGAATTATTTATAATGAGACCATGCCAGAGGCAAGCCATGAAGTAGAAGCCATAGAGGTCAAAGGTTGAAGGTCAGTGATTGTTGCTGGACATTGACCCAAGGGCATGTTCTTTCAACTTTGACCCCTCGTTTTCCTCTAAACATGAATATTCCCCTATAATTATAGTGTGGTTTGAGTTGTAATTCAGTGTCCTTGGTGCACTATTTATGGTTTCCTAAACCATAGCCAATCTTGGATCAACTGAAAGGCATTTGTTTGAGAACTTGTATAATTAAGAGCCTTCTAGACTAACAACTAGTCTCTGAAATGAACATATCGTACAGAAAAAACAGTTGTTCAGTTATCTTAATAAAAATATGATAAAAGGGAGCCCAGTGACTCTCTTAAAGTCTGTCTTACAGACCCTGATACAAATATATATCAAATACAGCCCATGCAAGTCTATAATGTTTGGCAAGTCTAGATTACTGCAGATGAAGAGAGTCACTGGGTCTCTTTTATCATTTTTTTTTAAAGATAACTGAACAACTGTTTTTTCTGTACAATATGTTCATTTCAGAGACTAGATGTTAGTCTAAAAACCTTATAGACTTGCATGGCCTGTATTTGATATATATTTGTATCAGGGTCTGTAAGACAGACTAAGAGCCTTCAAGAAAGTGACTTTGTGTGCCTCCCTTCTACATAGATATGTTTTTCATTTTTTAAACTTTTTATTATAACAAACTGTTACTTAATCTTATTTGCTTGTGAAGTGTCATTCTTTAAGGAATATCATTCTTTACAGTTTTCAAAAACATTTAAGGAGTCCTTGTCATACCATAATGTTAAAAATATTAAAGATTTAAGGGGTCTCTCAATTCAAATAGGGGCGGTCAGGTAGCCTAGTGGTTATAGCGTTCGCTCGTCAGCCGAAGACCCGGGTTCGATTCCCAACATGGGTACAATGTGTGAAGCCCATTTCTGGTGTCCCCCGCCGTGATATTGCTGGAATATTGCTAAAAGCGGCGTAAAACCAAACTCACTCACTCACTCACTCAATTCAAATATCATAGAAGACCTCAGGCCCCCCAGAACCCCCGAAAACCCCGTTAATTCTGAACACTGATGCAACAGATCCAGTGCCATGGCTCACCTTACGTACACTACTCAACATAAGTTAAGGACACCAGATTGTTTCATATCACTACAGTTACCTGTCATCTGTTCCTTAACTTCTTTTGAGTAGTATATTTGCTCAAGTTGTCACTGTTATCTCTACCAAAAGCTTTATAATTTTCATATCATTATCAATGACATTGACATTTTATGGCATGACAGTTATCATTAAGATTGTATCTTAGATTTCCAGACATGACAGTGTCCATGGTCTATTGATCTCTGATCTGTTGCACCAGAATGAACCTGCCGATTATTAGATTTTGGTTGTCATGGTTTTTGCTCTTTTTGAAATGACACATCATCACAGATAGGATCAGTTCAAGTCGGCTTTCAATGGATCTGTATCTTTGATCTGTATTTTTATCAGGAGTTATTTTCATTCATTATCTATTTGATGGAAGGTGATTAAGCAGTATTTTCATTGCTCTGATTGCCAGATGGATTGTATTTGTCCAGGATAACATTATTAAGCATGGATTTTCTATTAGGGATCATTAGGCCAGATCAGTTTTATATTTTGTTTAAGAAATTATCCTTGTCAATATGCATAAAAAACCCATATATAGTCAGGGTTGTATTTGAAGTTACTTAACAACAACAATGTCTTAAGTTAATTTCAATTCAACAGCATTTCATTTTATTATTTTCCCCAGCAAAATTAAGAGTAAAATTTTTAAAGTAATAAAATCAATGAAAGAAATAATTCAGACCTGAAAGTTGGAGAAACCCCAAGTGTATGACCATGTGCATATGCAAGTTAAACACTAAGTAGGACGGCAGTGCCACTATTTCCAATCATTCATTTCCAACAAGACATGGTTGTCCTAAACCCTATATCACTCCTAGATTCTCTCCCAGCTTAAAGGAACAAAACATCATCTCTCTCCCTCCCTAACACTCTGTCTGATTCACTGACCAGTGCACACTGACCAGCAGTTCCTGCAAGTCAGACCACTCCAAGCCCATAGACTTCTCACCATGGAAATAAGTCAATTAAGCTTCTCTTTTAGCTTGTCAGTCGGGCAGGGTCTTAGTGTCTTGTCCAATACCCTGGGGACTCTCGCTGCACTTCCAGCACCACTGGGCAGCCATTTATTACTTGTTCTGTTTGTAAATTCTTTGAGATTGGACTCCAAGTGTTTTGATGTTTTCATTTGCAAAATTCCAAGAACTGTGTTGATGGTGTCCATAGCTGGAGAGAATCTGATTTAATTAAGAACTGCCAAGCTTGGTTTTATTTGCTTTGTGTGGCCCATCCTTAGCTTGAAAATGACATGCCAGCCTAGAGACTAGAAGAATGTAATAACCTTGTCTAACATTCTGCCATGATGGATTGCAGTGATTTGTTGAAATTTGCAAATGCGATTAATGATTGAATATTTTGGAATGTTATTTGTCACAAAATTACATTCCTCGGTTTCATGGTTGGACTTCCATTGACGTAGTGGAATGGGCACCAGAATTAGAAATGTACTGTGCCAGACTAAATGACATTTAAGAAATTGTACAAAACATATTGAAGTTTCATGACACATTTATGCATGGAATATTCATGTTGATTTTAGACTAGTTGTTGAAGTAGAATGGTTTAAGTTTCTTTAATTTGTTCTTTTGGAAATACGATTATGATGATGGAATTTATTTAATTTAGCTTAATACTGTCCCTAACTCTGCTTGAAGCAAATTCAAATACTAAATAAGGAATAAATCATGACTTGACTGAGTATTTTTAGATGTAAATCTCTTACATTATATTGCTATTGAAGGAAATGGTGTGGGATAATCAGAGTGTTTAGCATGTTTGTTTGTTTGTTGTTTAACGCCGCGCCCAGCAATATTCCAGCTATGTGACGGCGGTCTGTAATTAATAGAGTCTGGACCAGCCGATCCAGTGATTGACATCATGAGCATCGATCCACGAAATCAACCAAGTCAGCAAGCCTGACCATCAGATCCCGTTAGTTGCCTCTTAAGTCAAGCATTGTCGCATTTTATGGCAAGCATGGGTTGCTGAAAACCTATTCTACCCTGGATCTTCACAGGTTGTTAGCATAATGACAAATAGTTTAGCATAATGACAAATATCGCACACTCTACTTGTGTTGATATATTTCATTTCAAAAGATATGAGGGAAAGATTATATGTTTTCTATCCATTATCATTCCCTAACTTTTTCAGTTTTTGAACTATAATAAGCAGTGTCTCATAGGTAAAGCTAACCATCTATAGTGGCAGAGAGATGAGGCATATCATTTGATTGTGATGTCATGGAAACGGTGATGTCACAATGGCCTGCAAATCATTGTGATGCAATTTCATTGCTGCATTATCTCCTACTAGGTGATATTGCTGGATCTCACCCAAGCGTTATCACTGGTGGAAGTTTGTTTAGGAAGATAAGACGTGATATGATGGATTGAGATGGCTACGTGAGCAGGACTCTCAACACGAGAAAACTGTAATGGGCTACATTCAATTGGGAGTCAAACATGTTAGAGACATGATAAGATAACTCTACTGTATTACAAATAGAGTAGTGCCATGGCTGTTTCACTTGTCCGAGGCATTGCAATACATTTGCCAGAGTTGCATCCCTTAGGCTTACCAGAATCCTGTGATAGTTTGTTTGAATCCTAGATTTGTCCTGATTATTATTCTTGCTCTGTACTATCCAGATGCTTGTGGTTTTCACCATAGACTTGAATGTCTACCATCTGCGTGACTTGCAGCTTTCTGCCAACATGAAGCTGACATGCTGTGGAGTAACTGAAAAAGTATTAAGGCTTATTGGAAAATGAGTGGGATTGTGTGCTGCAATATGACAGCTTGCAAAACAGGATTAAATGGCATTCAGAAATCTCCTTGACTATTCATTGCACATGAATATTTCTCTTGATAAGAATATTGTTTTTCTAAATTGGAACATCATGCCATCCGGCTTGGCAAAATGGATACTATATACAATAAGTCGGATCAAATATTTATCAGAGCAACTTTGATGTAGTTTTTTCCACATTCTTCTTACTTGGGGAGTTCAGTTATCACAGAAGCATGTGACTTCATCCTTCGGTAAGCACATGTTTATCTTCATCCTTATCACTCACTCACCCAGAACCACTCACGGGACCCCATCCACCCACTCTCTGACTCTGACATTCCCCATGCTTCATCAATCACCTCTGTCTGCAGCTGGAGCTTTTGTCCTCAAATACATTAACGAAAAAGATCAATGTTCAAACAAAACAAAAATCATTTCATCGAACAATCTCACCAAGTTCTATTCCCTTAACCCACGTTTTTGCTCCATTCTCGAATAAAATTTCTGATAATAAAACAAAGGCAGACTTGAGTTGCCATTAGAGATTAGACTCTCCGATCCGTTCAGTTAATTTACTGCTCTTTTTCTGATGGCCTTGGAACTGACAGTATTCCAAAGGGATCAGTAAGGAGTTTGGTGCCCTTCTGTGATCTTTAAAAAAAAGACTTCCAGGAATGTTAGCGGCAGTGGTTGGGCTCCTGAGACCTTTGAGAAGCTGTGTTGTTACCCAAGGGCTATAAAGACTAATAATATAAGTTGTAATTAAGTTAGGTAAGAACTTTGTTCTGCTTGAGTTATCGGTGTCTTTGGTTGATTCTATTAAGCTGTTTGTGTTGGGAAATGAAAGGCGCGCACAAATGACTTGAACGTATTCCTTGTACAATAGACAGCAAGGGGAAGGCTGTTGTATGTTTCTGTTGTGTCATGTTGATGGTAAGTGTTGGAGTTGTGTATCCAGTTAATGATTTTTGTCAATTCACGACAAGGGAAAGGTCATTGAAGATCATCCTCGTGTTGATGGTATGTATGTTATTTTTGTATTGAGTTCATTGTTTTTTGCCTTTAGCTCACCTGACAGGGAACAAAATTAACATAAGTCTGTTGTGTGTAATTTGTAAAATTCTGTGGACTGCTGCTTTTACCATTGGTAGATGGCAGCTTTGTAGCAGATTTCTCATTTCTAGCCCTGTCTTACTGCTGGTGACCTGTGAAGGTCCGGGGTAGAATAGGTCTTCAACAACCCATGCTTGCTGTAAAAGGCGACTATGCTTGTTGTAAGAGGCAACAAATGGGATCAGGTGGTCAGCCTCACTGACTTGGTTGATGCATGTCATCGTATCCCAATTGCGTGGATCGATGCTCATGATATCAATCACTGGATTGTCTGGCCCAGACTTGATAATTTACAGACCAGCGTCATATAGCTGGAATAATTCTGAGAGCGGTGCTAAACAACAAACCAACTTACTGCTGGTTTGATTTTTTTTGCATATTTGAAGAAAACAACATGTTTGATATGCTTTCCAGTGCCTACGGGATTTTATGATAGTGACAGCTTTTTAGCTTTGACAAAAGGGCTTAGTGTCTCCTACTTTGATGAAACAATGACATTTTATGATATCATGATGATGCGTTGAATGTGGCACATGGTACACGAGGGCATGTGTACTCAATCTGAGGAAATAAGTCATGAATTGTTGATAATGAAGTCAATATGTAATATTTTCCTTTTGTAGAATTATCAGCGATATTTTATATTTGATGTAGCACAATACATCAAAACAGAAAATTTTACATTATTTCAGTGATACACAACACAACATAATGCAAACAATTCCAGCATGACAATACCGTGAAAATCCTATTAAATTTATTCCAAGGTACCTTGTAACGGCCCTGATGTTTAGAAATATATAAATAGTGAATCCCTTGATTAAAACACCAACTCTGTGGACCCTCGTTAATTTTAACAAATGATGCATGGAAAAGGATGCTGACATAGAGTTGTAGACTTACATTTAGTCTCATAATTTTTTTATCCTTCTTGACTCTAAAAAAAAATAAAAATTCCCTATGCTGATTTCATATGGAGCTATCTAGAGCTGGCATTTCTAGATTTATTTATTTTTCTCATAAAATAAATATATTCCACGGTCATGGTGCAGGACTAATGGGGTTGCTGCCACCAGCTTGGAAAATAATTTCTGGAGAAACAATTATTTTCTTTTTCAAACCTTAACTACTACAATCTATGTCAACTCTCTGAAACATTGGTAGATCATGTTTTGCCGTGGTTGCCTGTTTCATCAGCCATCCCCAAAGCTGTCCTCGTTTAAGCAGGGAAGTGATTGTTCTGTTGTGTGCTAGAAGTGATAATGAATACAGAAGGTGAACGACATAATTAATGACTTTGATTTAGGTATGGGTTTTATGCAAGTGTGGGGCTGGCCTACTGTAGTGGCCATAACATGGCTATCAGTGAGGCACTGGCAGATTGAAGACCTTCAGAAACTGGGGGGAGTGTGTGTGCCATCTGATTAGGGGAAAGGCCCTGAGTTAGATGGTATTCTAAGCCAGGAAATTTCCTGGACTTTCTACTGGGTATTTTTATACCCCCGACCAAGGTTCCGTCCATCCAAAAAAATTGTCCGCACGATTTCTCTTAAACAATTCAGTGGATTCATCTCAAACCTAGTACATATAATCTGTGTCATATGGAGGCGTGCAGTCAAAAGAAAAAAAAATGTTTTTATTAATTTTCCTTTTTTTTAATGAATTTTTCAAACCCTAATCCTATCCATTATTTAATTTGAAACTACTGACACACTAGGCGGGTCGTGGTATTAGTGAGCCACGCTCTCTTTTGCCCTTGTTTATTGTAATCTTTCTCTCAGTCCTAAATTTGATCATTTTTGCTTTTGGACTTGATTGTTGGTTTAATTAATATATTGAGATAAGTTGATATTAATCAGAGCAATTATATACTGTAAATCTTGAAATTTATGTGTCTTCAAATTAATGAGACTGCTGACCCCTAGCCAAAATGCGACTCAATATCAATGCTCCTCCCCCACCCAACCCCACCCCACCCCATCCCAAGTCGAATGATACATATCCTTACCTTAATCCAAGAACTCTTAATCCCAGCAGTGATAACTTACCGGATGCCCATTGTGTAATATTTATTCTTTGAATGACATTGTTATATACTTGTTACAACTGCTGCTCAATAAACCGTGTTTGTGTTGATATATTAAGTTGGTATTTCCACTATCCAAAGTATGCAGTTAGGCCCTCTTATTGATGATAGTCATTTTGGAGACATAATTGCAAAGTTTCATTAATGCGAACAAAGACCACTCACTTTTTTTCACATTTAATTCACGCTCACGTTAATTTCAAGATTTACAGTATTTAGTAAGGCAAGTCATTTGGGTTTCATTAAAGTGGTAGACATCAGAAGCCTCCTTCACGTTTGACTTTCCTCCCACATCAAGCTGACATGCAGAGACACAAATAAAATATTTTTCAAACCAATTCACTCAATCACTGGAGAAGCGATATTGGTCAGTTCAGAAAGCACAGTGGTGGACCTTCCTAACCTGTGATGGATTTTGTTGTATAAATTCCTTGTAGTCTGTGAAGGGGCAGGCTCTATGTGTTGTTAAATCTATGTGAAATTGACATATCTATTCTCAGCATACACATCAATACTTATGCCATGAAGTGTGTTCGTGTCGAGTCTCACCTGCTGTCAGTGTCCCCAAATGCTGGTGACCAGGAGACTGTGACACACAGGGGATAGATAGCATACTGGGGATAGCATACTGGGGATAGGAGATGGGGATAGGCGACGGGGATAGGTGACAGGGATAGGATATGGAGCTATTAATAGGTTGTTGGTATTGGAGGTGAACAAGATAGAAAAGGCATGAGAGACTGACATTCTGTGAAATCTTTTATAACAATAAATTTCTGTTTTTGAAAGTGATTTCAAACTTCTAGTCCGATTTAACCTGTGGCTAAGCTTGGCTGTTTGTTCAATTGATAAGTTGAATGCCCACATTCCACAATCACATTGCAGAATTAAGGTGTGGGTCACAGGTTAGATTGTCTATGGTGCGACAGTTTACTGTGGCAAGTGACATCCCTTTGACATACAGTGTCTCAGGTTTTCACTTTTCATATATATATATATATATATATATATATATATATATATATATAAGTCATAGCAGGATCATGAGGAGTACATGGGGTTTTATTGGTCCCGGAGGCGAGTGGTAAAAAAACTAACGAGGGATGCATCCTCCTGCTCCTGATATAAAACCTAATGTGGGACCAATAAGACCCCATGTACCCAAAGTGACCCTGCTGCAACATTTATCTTACCAACACCTTTTAATATGACATTGTATAAAGAATTAAAACAGTTTCAAAGTTTATAGGAAACAGCTGTGCAATTGAGCCGAGGTTAGCTGACAAGTGCAATGTCACGTGACTGTCATTGACTTGTAAAAAGCAGGCAGTTTTTTTTACTTCGAAGCAGGGCATAAGGGATTTATTCTGCCTCTCAGAAACACATGTGCAGCCTGTCTTGCTCATGGTGGGGTATAAGGGATTTATTCTCCCGCTGACAAATTTATTTCCATCCAAGGTGGGATACATAGTATTTTATCAAGATCACATGGACCAATCAGATCTCATCATTCTGACATTGAGGTGTGATAATGGCCCTTGGTCTGCCCAATTACTGAACATCAGTGAGATTTGCCACCTACCTCTATCACAAAGCCCACCAAGAACAACATGTACTTACTTGATGTACACAATCTTGACCTTGTTGTACACATTAATTGCCTGATGTACACAGTATATGTACACTGTCGTCACCTTGTTATCTTCCATTTGGAAAAGGTGAACAACATTAATGTACTTTAACCAGCCATGAGATGCTATGTACATGCAGTTCCTGTGTTTGACCCAACAGACACTCAGGGCACTGAGAAGGTTGTGCTGATTGTGGGGGACAGATGCGTGAATAACATGTAGCATTATTTATCTGTAATGGGAAATGGGGTGTTTGATAGGTCAGTATGGTGGATGCCATTTATGTACTGTTTAGGCCTTGTTATCTTCCCTAGGACATGGCGTGTGCTCACTTTGAATACTACTTTGGCCATTAACAACCCATTCTATCTTTGACATATGCATGCTGTATACAACACCTGAGTCTGCCTTTTTGTAGCCCACTCTTAACTTATGATGACATATACATGCTATATATGCCTCCTTTCTCTTGATGTGGCGTACCCTATCTATGACATGTACATGTTGTATACACCACCTGTCCCTTGTTATGCCTCACTCTTACTGTGACATATACATGCTATATACAACACCTCTGCCTTGTTATGCCTCACTCGAACTGTGATATATACATGCTATGTACACCACCTGTCTTGTTATGCCTCACTCTAACTATGACATACACATGCTATATACACCACCTCTGCCTTGTCATGCCTCACTCTAACTGTGATATATACATGCTATGTACACCACCTCTGTCTTGTTATGCCTCACTCTAACTATGACATATACATGCTATATACACCACCTCTGCCTTGTTATGCCTCACTCTAACTGTGATATATACATACTATAATGCCACCTTTCTCTTGATGTGGCATACCCTATTTATGACATATACATGCTATGTACACCACCTCTCCCTTGTGCCTCAATCTAGCTATGACATATACATGCTAAATACACCACTCAGAGTGGTGAGGAGTTGACAAGGACATTATGGATAGTCCCCAGCAGTGACCACAGATGGTGCAGTATTGATCCCAATGGCTGTGTTTAATGAACGATGCATTATCAATATTAATTTTGACAGCCCAAATTGCGGAAGCTGTTGATTATGCAGCAGAGACACGGAGCTGATTGTCAATGATGTGTGTTTACATTAGATGACTATGTGATTTAATGGTGTGTTAAACGTGGTGGCTCTAAGGGCATTTCAACTATGGCAAAATTATACCAATAGTGAAACATGATTGTCATGCTATTATAAGTGAATTAGGAGATAAGCCTAGAAGCGTTCTTTCAATTTAGAGGTTTCAAACATAGATTTGATACCTGTAAATGTTCAAAACTGTTTGCATCATCAAATATGTTTTGTGATTATTAAAAATTGAAATTTTCTGCCAGTCAAGTATGTTTTTAATATTTTTTTCTTTTTGTGATCAGTAAAATCCTGCTTTAATGTAACTTTGTTACAGCTGGTGGAGCAATCAGAATAAAGGATTCTATATTGCAAGGATACAATGACAGGGGGATGAGTACCTTTTAATCTTCATCTTCCGAGAAATCAGTAAAACTGTTAGTACCTTAAGAGAGGTATGATGATTACGTACGGTCTTATATTAAGTATGAACATGTTCAGAGAGGATATACGTGTATGTTTCTTTAAATAAGGTACATTTTATAGAAAAGTAATAGCTGTATACAAAGCATGTTGACTGGAATTGCTAATTATCGTGTTCTGTTTTATTTTGTCTATCAAGACAATATACGGTTCATATCAGTACTGATGTTACTATTGAAGAACCTTTCATGGGACCTGTGAAAATCTGGGTAGAATAGGTCTTCAGCAACCCATGCTTGTCGTAAGAGGAATCGAATGGGATTGGGTGGTCAGGCTTGCTGACCTGGTTGATGCATGTCATTGTATCCCGATTGCGTGGATTGATGCACATGATGTCAATCACTGGATTGTCTGGGCCAGACTTGATTATTTACAGACCACCGTCATATAGCTGATTATTGCTGAATGCTGCGTTAAATAACAAACATACAAACAAACAAACCTTTCATGAATGTACTGTCACTGGATAAAGGACACATTGCCATGTTTTTTACATTTGGAGCTGTTGTTGCAGTTGTTAAAGGGAGACAAAACTCAGTCCAGTTGGCAGGCCGAAAAAGTTTGATTCAAGTCGTTAATTGATAAAACACGCTTGTAAGCAGCCGACCTGTGAAGATCCGGGGTAGAAATAGGTCTTCAACCACCCATGCTTGCCGTAAAAGGTGACTATGCTTGCCGTAAAAGTTGACTATGCTTGTCGTAAAAGGTGACAAATTGGATCAGGTGGTCAGGCTCACTGACATGGTTGTTGCATGTCATTGTATCCCAATTGTGTGGATCGATGCTTATGATGTTAATCACTGGATTGTCTGGTCCAGACTTGATTTTTTGCAGACCACCGTCATATAGCTGGAATATTGCTGAGTGCAGCGTTAAACAACAAACAAACAAACAAAAGTTGTTAAAGGGAGACTAAACTCAGTCCAGTTGGCAGTCCCACCCAGTTTGATTCAAGTCTTTCTAAACTATGTTGTGTAAACTCAGATTTTATGATGTAAATCAATCAATGAGCTAATGTTTAAGTACACTGGGACAGTATCTCAGTTTGTTACAAATCACTGATTACAATATCTAAACCAACACTGGAAATTGTCACTTTTGGAGTAGAGTCCCCTTTATCTAGGCTGCTGAAGTGGGACAGTGGGATACCCCCAGTTTAGCACATGGATTAGCATGGATGGTGCAAGACTTGAGTGGACTGGCACCAGACTGGTACATGCTGTCCACTAAAGAATCGATCTTCATGTTACTAAGGGGGCTGCCTAGTGGTCGTGATGTGTAGATGATTGATTGTTGTAATTATTGAGAATAATACTATTTGATGCAATGAAGTTTGATTGAGACGATCATCAACCATCAAATCTTAACCAATTCCTAATACGGGGTCTTGGAACTTGCTGTTCTTTGATCACAGTATTCACAGCAAAATCGTGATTTAATGTAGATTTGATACGTCAAACTGACCAATCATAATGTTTGTTTGTTGTTTAACACCCCTTCAACAATATTCCAGCTATATGAAAGGGGCCTGTGCATGATGAAATCTTGTCCTGACAAACCAGTGATTGACATCATGAACATCAACCATATCAGCGAGCCTGACCACCTGATTCCGTTATTCGCCTCTTATGACAAGCATGGGTTGCTAAAGACCAATTCCGACCCGGATCTTCATGGGGCACCAATCATTATGCAGACGTCTAAAATATCATGGTATTGCAGGGTTATAAAAATGACTCTGTATTTGCTCAAGTTGGTGGAGCTGTGAACTGCCTTGGGGTAAAAGTGGTTGTCTACAAGGAAGTGTTACTCATACTTCCTGAATTTTGTGATTTATATTATTTTCTTGGATTATGTTTGATTTGAACTCTGACTATTTTTTTCTTTATGCTGAATTTGCTTATCAGTCAACATGTTTGGGGAAACAATAATCAACTAGCCTCTTTCATATACCTGCCAGTAGTACCTAGCTATGGGAATCTAGAATATGGAAAGGGTATTGTCGCTTTTATTCATGTTCGACTTGGCAAACAAACTATATGCATTCTAGAAAAAACGCAAGGATGGTCTATATCCTGTTGTACAAACTCTTGGAAAAAACAGTCTCTCTATGAAAATTTTCTTAGTGCTAACATTCAACTGACAACTGAATAGCATGGCTGAAATGAAAAACAGACCAACTTGATTACCTCAGCACCTTGGCAGCACAGTTGGGAGAATCTCCGGATCTGACTCCTACTGAGGAACACAAGCTCTTGGAAAGGTTCCAGCACTCCTGGAGAATGTCTCAGGAGAGAAGATTTAAGATGGATGGTTGTTTGTTTAGAGTAACTGTGTCAAGAAATAAAGCTCCAATTAAAGGTACATGCAAGCAACACCAGATGAGGCCCCAACAAAATTACTTGTATTTACAGTAAAATGACTGGCCCATCATTGCACATGTAACTCTGAAATTAAACCCCGTCTGTAGCAAGTTATCAAAATAGTCGTTAGCACTAACAATGCTAACAATGATGATGATGATAGCTCGGTATCACAGTCATAAGAGCTTATGCTTACAATAATAAAGATGATGATGATGATAATGATGATGATGATGATGACTGCTCATCATCAACACTGTCATAAGAACTACTACTACTTAAGCTACTACTACTACTACTGCTACTAATACTACTACTGATGGTGATGATGATGATAATGACTGCTCATCATCAACACTGTCGTAAGAACTACAACTACTACTACTACTACTACTACTACTACTACTACTACTACTACTTCCAAGCATCTTTGTTTCTATGTGGTTCCTGGAATTTGTGGAATAGTTTGCTGTCCATGGTGTATAATACTTCCAAGGAATGGGTAACAACAGGATCGGGGTGAGTGACCTGTGTGTGTGTCAGTCCAATCACAAAGTCAGTAGGACATCAAGTGATGAGGCTTGCAAATGAAGACGATGGTTCTGATTACTGTGAATTCTTGGGTCAGCAAGCTGAGATATTTCTAAGAGGCCAGGTATCCATCTCAAATCTTCATGTATTTGTGGAAAAACAAACATAACATCTAGGTAAAGTTTTGGTTTGTTTGTATTTTTGGTTGTTTGTTGTTAAACAAATGCATTCAGCAATATATAAATAAAATCTGGACCAGACAATCCAGTGATTGACATCATGATCACCAATCTACACAATGAGTGTGTGAGTGAGTGAGTTGGGTTTTACGCTACTTTTTGTAATATTCATGCAATATCACAGCTGGGGACTCCAGAAATAGACTTCACACATTGTGCTCGTGTGGGGAATCGAAGCTGGGTCTTCGGAGTGACGAATGAACACTTTAACCACTAGGCTACCCCACTGTCCCTCTGTACAATTAGAATACGGTGACATGCTTCAAGCAAGTCAGTGAACCTTAGACCATCTGATCTCATTAGTCACCTCCTACAAGAAGCACTGGTTTCTGAAAACCCAAACCTAGATATTCACAATGTGATAGTGGTTATAGAAGACTTCAGAAAACTTAAGTGTTTTCAAGATTGACCACTTTTATTGTTTGAAACTTCTGTTACACTACTTGAACTGAATTCCTTACCCAGGAGAAGAAATGGGACTAGAAATATACATCTGCATTGATCGTTTTTGGTTACTTCGACAGTAACACACATGGTTTTGTCTGAAACGACTTTGATGATATGTTCTGTACCATTTGAAGAAATAGTTTTATAGCTTAAGGAGAATAAGAAGACATATACACGCTCATTCACTTCCATACAGAATTCACTCCTCTACTTTGAAAACGTAGTATAGTAAAGATAAAAAACTAAACCCTTAAACAAGTGTTCAGATGATGATTACACAGATTAGAAACTAGGTCCTGAAGATATAACCTGAAGCTATCTGTGTCATCTTGGCATGTATTTCAATGTTGACAATAGTTTGATTGTTTCTCAGGTGAGGTTTAGAGCTAGTATATACACTTGAGCTGATATTGTGTTTCTTGTGCCTGGGAGGGAATTAGTATGTACACACTTGTTGATTGAAGTTCTGTATGTGACATTTTGTGTCGCATTTCAATCCTGCAATTCAGTATTATCCACTTGCTGAACTTAACTTTGAGTAGTTTTTTTACATACATTTTGTTGATGTAACTACTTATTTTTTTAAGCACAACTGTTTACTAAATCCTCCAGTGGTCAGAAAGTGCTTAGATCTGAGAAGAGATTGTTGAGTTTCAAGTTACAAAATGACATCCATTAACAGGCTCAGTGCTGGTCCTTGTGAAGAGAGGGCTGGGGATTGCTTATTTTGAAGACATTTAACGGAGATCATATTACCAAACAAAAAACACTGTGTAACAAAGTATGTTTGGAAAATCTGTATGTTTATGGATTGCCCATGATCCATGAATGCGAGAGGCACCACAATTCACTTTGCAGAGTTCTGTCCCTTTGTTGTTTCTGGATCTTCTATTTATGTGTTGGAATCTCTGATGTGCCAGCATTAAACCCAACATGCAGTGGAAGTTGATACACATCCTGTAATTACTAGAATGTTTTCACCAATGTACACTGAAGAATGGAGTACAACAAGGATCTCTCCTTCCTCCCTCTCCATTAATGTTGCAACCATATAATATGTGTACATCTACACAAGTGAAAGGCTTTGTTGAATGATAATAATATTAATGATATAAATAATATTAATAATATTAATAATATTAATAATATTCCATTTGTATGATGCTGAACTCCATGCATAAGCATGTTCTAAGCACTTACACATTATTACCCTGTTCCGTGGTTCAGTGTGCACTCAACATTCATTCTCAGCTCCCTGGGTAGTATACAACCAAAGCTGCCTGTGAGGCACTAGAAGGTTAACAGCCACATTACCATCTCATCCTACCAGGTACCCATTCACTGCTGGGTGAACAGAGGCACATTTTGAACTTGCCCAAGGAGACACCACATGTGTTACATGTGCTTCAGTGTGGGGCAGGACTAAAGCCCTAGAAACTCTCAGGAGCCAAGCTGTTGAACGCAGTCACCCATCCAACAACTCTCCAAGACCGATGTTCTTAACTTCACCATAGTCAAATATCACAAAGGTGTCTTAATGAAAACCCTTAGGGAGCCCTTCATCTTTCAACATGATGATCCACATATTCATATATGTTCAGTGATAGTAAAAGCTATATTGACATGTCACAAGGACCAGGCGTATTTGCCTTTATCCAGACTACAGCATAACTTACTTTTAGCTTCAGCTTTGACTACTGAGGCCATTTACACATTTCATTTACTGCTTGATAATAAATTTGTATTTGCTTCCAACTTTCGCCACAACAAACAGAGGTTGGTATTATCCTATCATTGAGTTTTCGCTTACAATAAAGCCAGGTGCGTCTTAGATTAACTTGGTATCTGGGTCACCTGTGCACACTTACAAGGGGAATAGAATAATCTAAGACAGAATTTTGTGTCCGAACAGGAAGTTAGTTTCACATTTTGACACATTAAGGGCAGGCTAGTCGTGAAGGTATTCGCATACAGATGGAGGCTGTTTGGGTATTGCATTATGTGGGTTGTGGTTGGCTGTTATTGTGTAAGACAACCTTTGGGTGCATATGGCTTAGCTCAGTGCGACTTCCCCGAGCAGTATTGTTGCATTATGTTCTTGTAATCTACGTCCATTTTATTGTGTTGAATGAGTACATGACTAGGAGTTGTGCCTGTTGTTTAAAAAAACTCAATAAAGAGGTGCTGGATTATAGGTTTTTTTGTTGTTGTTGAAAGTAACGAAAAAATATGATTGATTTTTGTGAGGTTGTAGGTCATTGAAAGAGATTTATTTTTATTTGTTGACTTTTCAGATTTTTATAAGTTTATTTTGTGCATGGAATTCATTGATCTCTTTAGATTGTTCTTTCTGCTGCAATGGACAATGGGATCTGATCAGAAACCTTTTTTAAATTGCTGCCGTGTTAATCAGTAAAAAATGGTCACATATTTTCAACACTATTTACCACACCTCACATGCATTAATGATATGAAACGTCACTTCATTTAAAGTTTAAATTTTGAAATGAAGTTCTTCCAGGGAACAAGAATTCACGTTCTTAGAAGTTGAGTGAGTGAGTGAAAATGGTTTCACTCACCTTTAGCATTTTTTCAGCAAAATCCAAAGGGACACCTGAAATTTGCTTCACACATTGTACCCCTGTTTGGAATTAAACCTGGCCTGGGGACACCTTAACCACTGGGCCAGCCCACTGCCCATTATAGTTGAGCCTTTCCTTTGCAGAATTTAGAAACAATGAAAGTAAATATTGTGATTGACATACAACATCTTAAATTTTAATATTTTTGTTTGTATTTTTCTTAAATTCTTGTATTATGAAAGTTTATTTTCTTATAAACCTCAAATCAACACGACATGTATTATTGTCCTTTGAAAATTGACCCATGAAGATCCGGGGTAGAATAGGTCTTCAGCAACCCTTGCTTGCCGTAAAAGGCGACTATGCTTGTCGTAAAAGGCGACTAACAGGGTCGGCTGGTCAGACTCGCTGACTTGGTTGATGCAGGTCATCGATCCCAATTGTGTGCTCATGATCGAGGCTCATGATGTCAATCACTGGATTGTCTGGTCCAGACTCGATTATGTACAGACCACCGTCATATAGCTGGAATCTTGCTGAGTGCGGCGTTACACAACAAACCAACCAACCAACCAACCAACCAACCTTTGAAAATTGGCAAAATCCAAAAACTAGATCATGTCTACTCTGACCCTGACATCAAAGTCTCTGTTTATTTCCATCTGTTTACCACTATTTGTATTGCTATGACTATAGTATGAAGTTGTTTGTGTGAAGGACTTATGACATGCATATATAGTGAATGATTGCTTTGAGGAACAGGTTCTTTTGTGTGTAGCTGTAACTTTGACCTTGGATTCAAATTTGATTAATATAGAAATAATAACCATCATGGGCGCCATTGCTGGTTTCATACGTCCCCCTGGCTAGATTCAATGACCATGACCTGTTTGTAGATTACCTACGGGCATTTCTCATTGCCAGCTGTCTGTCAGTAGTTGACTGAAGGCAGTCAGGCATTTAAATACTTGATTGATCCCCTGTGTGAGTTGCTTGGGTGCAGTCAACCACGTTGTCCAGTGATGGCTGGTTAGATATCCAGCCATGGACACAGAAGCTGATCCACCAGTGTGTGAGACTTATTTGCAGATCTTTCAGTCAAAGCAAAATGCCTGTTGGGTATTTTGGGTTCAGTGTTTGATCTGAATGAAGTATGAACAATATTGTCACACTAAAGTGATACTTTCATATACACATGAACAGTACCCCGTGGGGATCCCTTATACTTAAGCTTGTCGTACAAGGAAACTTAATGCATTGGGTGGCTGGACTCAATGACTAGGTCTATCGCGCATCCTTGTCACCACGGCGTGGATCGTTGCTCATATTGTCAGTTACAGGTTTGTCTGGTTGGTTTTGGTTGGTTGGTTGGTTTGTTGTTTAACGCCGCACTCAGCAATATTCCAGCTGTATGACAGTGGTCTGTAAATAATCGAGCCTGGACCAGACAATCCAGTGATAAATATCATGAGAATCGATCCATGCAATTGGGATCGATGACATACATCAACCAAGTCAGCGAGCCTGACCGCCCAATCCTGTTAGTCGCCTTTAACAACAAGCATAGTCACCTTTTACGGCAAGCACGGGTTGCTGAAGACCTATTCTACCCCGGAACCTTCATGGGTCAGGTTTGTCTGGGCCTGATTTGATTATTTACAGGCCTGTAGCTGGAATCTTGCCAAGTGAGGCTTGAAACAAATAAATAAGTTAATACAAACAGTCTACATCATCCTTATCTGTAGGTTTTTTGTGCATATTTTAGCTTCGAATACGAAAAGAGTTGGTGTTATAAAATATGTGATCTGTTAGTGAAGGTTCTATCAGATGCAGACACCAAGTTTCACGAAGCAGTCTCAGCATTATGACTGTTGTAATGCTAACTTGGCTTTGTGAAAGCATCCCGAAAACTTGATATTTCTTGATATTCAAATGTAGATTCAATCTATAGAGCATCCATTTACAGTGTTCCCTCGCTGTTGTGCCCTTCAATATAGTGCTAATTCGGTTTTCACGGGGAAATGCATGGCACCAAATTTTATGAACATTTTTATTAAACTAAAGTTTTAGTAGTCGCTACTGGAAAATACTTTGTATCTGTGGGTGGGGTCTTCGGTTGTCACACACAGGACCATGTGATTCTGAACTGGCTACTACATGAGGTGGATCTGGTTCAAATCTCTTTTTATGGCAGAAGTTTTGCTTCAATTTGGAACCTTAATATTCATGACATCATTGCATGAATTTGCTGGGATGTGGACAAGCATAGTGGTCAATCCTATATTCTTCATGGTCCAGAGCATCCTGTGTGAAATGGAGATATATCTTGTATGGTGATCCTCATCTTTCCCAGGCAAGGGAGTTAACTCACTATAAAAGTCCAGTTTCCATCCTTTCCGAACTAGGATGGAATTATGGAGTTTTATTTTGGCTGAACTAATGAGTCTATGCATAGTCCAATCAAAATATATAGAACTAGAAAACCGGTTCATAAACTGCAGTGCAGAATACGGTCAATGCGGTGACAGTAAGCTTGGCGTTGACAGTTGTTTCCAAAGCTTTTCATGTTTTTATTCAAGGTGCTCACATGATTTGATGAACTTCGCAATGTAAGACTGGTTTCATTACAATAAAGATCTTGATTCTCAATCAGCGGTAGAAACTAGCTGTTTTAGTCCACTAGTCCTTACAATGATAACCTATAGCAAAACCTTTAATAATGGAAAATGTCTACTCGTCCTATTGGTACCTTAACTATTGGGCAGCTCTACTGACTGTGAGCTGACCAGTCCTTGTTTTATCCTCTTACCGCCCAGCACAAGGCAGGGTAACAACAAGTACCATCTGTTAACCCAAGGCTCGTTTTAAGGAATTTGATTTAACTTGCACCAGGCGCATGCTGACATGAAAATCAGGATGCACCAAACAAGACCAGCCTGCACCCTAGTTCCATAAATTTATCAAAGTTAAAACATAGGTCAGTCTGCTGCCAATGTCACATAGATCAATGATGAATGGCTTAAACCTTTTAGGAACATGTGCACATAAGTACCCACAATTTGATGACATCAATTAAAGCCTAAGAAAGCATGACAAATGACATGTAACACTAGGATTGGTCACATAGTATGGTAAAAAATCTTTACCGGTATCGGGCAGTTTCGGTCAGATCGATTATTTGTCGACAACGAAGTAAGGGTCAGTCTGACACAAATTTTATTATATTTACATGCACTTGGTGCATTTAGACATAAATATTAGTTTATATTTTTCAATAATAGGTTGCACTTGTGCATGTTTAATATAGCTCGAGCCCTGTAACATCTTGTGATAAGATTGACCCAAGGAACGAACTACTGACCATCTGGTATCTGAGTGGATGCTCTATTGACTACACGACGAAGTGGTCCAATTGGTATGGAACACAATTATTGAGGACTAGATGTCCTCGACAGTCACATCCCGCTGATACCTTACAAATGTAGTGCAGCAGTACTTACACACAATACCAGGCAATCTTTTAGTTATTTGTATCGTCTGGGAAAGTTGATATACCGTTGTCCATTTTTAAACTCTTGGGGTAATCTCCATGTAATCATTGTAATGGCCACCTTATAGCTTCATCTGCTGGTGGGTGTAATATGTTCAAGGTAAAGACACTTCTTATCAAGGCAGACCAGCACAACAGGTACTACCAACGTCTGTGTTTGTTTGAAATATAATGATCACAGATCAGGTTATTGTAGGAGGCAGTTATCGCTTGAAATATTGCCAGTCATTTTTAAAAATGCTCTGCCAATGGCTATACTAGAATTAGGTTAATGCTTCGTGATGATTTTATCAATGACAAAAACAACAGTTGGAATCTCGTCTTTGATAGCTCTTACAAAGCATGTGATCATAAAAGTTTCTTTAGCGAATTGTCTGAACCCCAAATCTAGCTTAATTTTTGGTAACAAAATATGTTTACTATTGAAAAATAATATCCTGGATACCAACACGAAAATCTCACTATATCTTCACTATTTTGAAAAGTGAACTGTAAAGTTTTGGCACAGGGAGCACATGAACTGAATTTAGTACTACAGTCATACTCTGTTTACTTGAGACTTGACCCGTGAAGATCCGGGGTAGAATAGGTCTTCAGCAACCCATGCTTGCCGTAAAAGGCGACTATGCTTGTCGTAACATGCAACTAACGGGATCGGGTTGTCAGGCTCACTGACTTGGTTGATGCATGTCATTGTAGCCCAATAGCGTTGATTGATGATCATGATGTCAATCACTGGATTGTCTGGTCCAGACTTGATTATTCACAAAGCACTGTCAAAAAGCTGGAATATTGCTGAAACACTTGAGACGCCAAAGACTTGATATATTGCTATAAGGATAAAGCTTTAGGTCTGGACAGAATCATCAGTGACACTGGTCTAATATTGTCAATTCTCTTGTCTCAATTCATGGATAACTTGATATTGTTTCATTGGTCCCCAGGATCTTGAGCTAACAAAGTTTCAAAGAATTTTTTTCTCCCTCATTTGGTTTGCGGTCAATGTTTCAATCTTCGAGGTGGAAGTCTTCTAAAGCGTGGTTGTGATTTCATGTGAAACGACACCGCCTTTTGACAATAGGACCGCAGAGCAGAGAAACCTCCGCTGTTATCTTCGAGGACATTCTTCCTTCAACAAAAGGTGCAAATCAGCAGAGATCACCTGACACTGGCGAGCACCCTGCTCTGATTATCAGATATGGTTGATCTTGGCCATGGGCTGTTACGCATGACATCTCCGGGCTGTCATTTCCTCGTAAATTTAATTCCCTTCAGATAGAATTTGAATGTTGAGGAAGGACCTGTTTGAGGTTGTGAGATGATGTGGAGGCAGGTGGAGAAGGTAGCCAGATGAAATAGATGCTTGAAATTGACAGTGATTAAATGATTGGATGCCTGATCACACAGGTGTCTTGCTTTTGGGAAAATGGGATATGGTTTCACAAGGAAATGTGTAATTGTGTAATTGGTGACAGATGTTGTAGTTTCACCTTTTGACATGGCCTTCATCTGTTTGATTGATTGATGGAATTGTGTCGGATCATATCGTGATGTTAATGATTCAGGTGGATCCAGATTTTAATGAAGATGGGCCACAATTAATGGCTGATTACATAGTTTAAGCATGGACCTATATAGGTCTGTGGTGTAGAAACAGGACTACTGTATTCAATGCAATAAGCGCCCAGGGCGCTGTCAAAATTAGAAATAGGGGGCTCTTATTAGAATAAAATTTTGGTGAAAAAAAGTCAGAGTTGAAAGATCGTAAATTTTGTGGTTTATGCTGACAGCCTGAAATGTTTATATACGACAGATATATTTCCAGTTTTTAATTGCCAATTATTAAGGGTGCATATAACACATGAGTGCGTATTATACACGAATAAATAAGTCTTGTGTACATTGATCAATTGCAAGGGGTACTAATTGGGATTGTTCACTAGCCAATATATTAGCTAATATTGCCGTGGGCGCTTATTAAGTTTAATACGGTATCTAAGTTTTTAGTTGTATTTGAGGCTGTTATGTGTCTAAAGGAATTTATACTGGTATCTGCACCGAGACATTAGGTGGTGAGGTAAAATGGGGTTTAACGTCGCGTCCAAGATTATTGGACTTATATAGCGTTGTGCATGCTTGTGTGTGTGTTTGTGTGTCTGCTTGTACTAGTCCGGACTGATGCTGATTTATAGTGCTAGCTCACTGAGATACCATGCCGCAGTTTAACATGAATACCCCACTCAGACACAGTATACTGACTCCGAGCCGACCAGTCCTTGTTTTAGCCCCTTAATGCCGAGCGCCAGGCAGGGTAACAACAAGTACCATCTTTTAACGTCTTTTGGTATGACGCGGGGAGGGATCGAACCCCAGACCTTCCGCTCTCCGGGCGGACGCTCTACCACTAGACCATGGAGGTAAGGTGACGGGAACAGCTACAACAATTTGTACACCTAAGCCTGTTACTGGACACGTATTTATTGTGTGTCTTACATTGAGAGTTTTATGGTGGCTGTTGGAGGAGGAGAATTATCTGTTCACATTCTTACAATACCTCCATCAGACAAACCAGATAAGACCACCTCGTGCCTCCTTCACCTACAGCCAGAGCTTGTTAACACACCTGTCTCAGTGCAGGTAGATCTGTTGTCTTATCATTACACAGGATATGGGTGCAGGTGTACTGCAAAGATACAATAACTGTGATAAATTGAGGGACGGTATTCACATATTTACCTAAACCTGCTCAGGGGTCGATAATTGGGGTCAATAATTGGGCTCAAAATCGGGCTGTGCATAAAATTTCTGGAAATTCTCAAATTGGAATAAAGAATGACTTTGTTCATGTTATTATTGTTAACTAATGTTATAACATCGCAGAGTAGTCCTGTATAACATTTGTAATAGGACCACTATAGTTGAAGAAGTAATAGTGCTTAGTTTTATGTTATTGATTGAATGCATACCTGTCAACTCTCACGCATCTCGCGTGTCTCATGCTTTTGTCACGCTCACACGCAAGGTTGAGAAATTCTCACGCATTCATATAAAATGAAGATAAAAATATTTTGAAATGCTTTTCTCTTTCGATTTATCACGGTTGAAAATCATTCAAAACCAGTTTTCACCAATTTTTTTTTGGGGGGTGGGGCTTTTCCTCCATGTGCCTGCCCCCCCAGGACTTAGACCTGGACCCAGCGAAGCTTACAGCCCTTGCACCCTGGCTTCTCACTTATTTAGACATCCAGGGGTTGACAGCTATGTGAATGCAATGTTCAGATTGATGATTCCAACAAATAAGATGATTTTTTTCCAAAAGTTATGTTTCAAGGGCACTTACTTTTGAATCATGGATTAAGTCCCAGGTATTGTGCCCAATCAGTCCGCCATTCTGTTCATTATCAACCTCACGCCTGTTGTTTATATCAGCACGCTAGTAACATGCTAAGGTTGCAGCAGGCCATTTGGTTTGCATATCTTGATTGGCATTTTACGATACAATAAAGACATGATTAGTTACAGGACATCGTTATCACGGAGTTGCTTATCTAAAATTCCAAACTCATTGCTCTTGGCAGGGAAATTAGGAATTAATTGAGAATTTGTTTAAAATTGGGTATTTTTTAAGTTCTTATCCTCTTGATTTCAGAGGTATTCCAACGCTGTATAATAACATTGCATTCAATGCAGTAACAACGTCAGGGCAAAGTCACTTGAACCATGTCATTGTCAAGTAGTTGTAACTTTAGTAATATGAATTAGGAAAACAACATTCAGTCACTTCAACCTGACCAAACCAATCAATAACTACTCGAGGAAAGCCAATGTTTAATGTTCTAACAAAAACTATCCTTTTACAGTATATTTAACATGACTTTTGTCCCTGTTATTTGTTCATTCAAACCCCTGTAGGCCAAACACTTAATTATTGTCAGTGTACTGTATATTGTGAACAGGCAGTATATCTGTCAGTCGTGACATAAATGTTGTCACTCCGGCAGGGTTTCAAAGTGTAGATCAAGTTCTTGTACAATTCATTGTTTGAGGTCAGAGCACATTTGTGTACATTTGTATTTTGGTCTGGGGATTTGGGATAGCCTTGCCCCGTTCTGCTTTACTGAAGGAAAATACCAATGTGATTCTGTTTAAGGTATATCTTGGTAATTAGCAAGCCAATATAGGCTGACTGTAAATGCACGCCAGGAACATTGACTGTCATTTATTGGTCCAAAGTATAAGTTGAGATTTTCAGAAAGGTCATTGCCAATTTTTTTTTCAATTTAGATAAGTTCATTTTTTTGAAAAAGTTTTCTTTGGAGACTTGTGCAAGTCAAGGTGTGGGTCAGATGATAAGGTTTCTAAGCACAGTTGGGGAGATATGGCGCAGGTTTCTGCTGTACATGTTGTTGATCAAGTGATTGAGAAAGCAGTACCATGATGTGATAATGAAGGTATTTTAACCGAAACAAGGTGTTAAAATATAAGTCGAACTGGGACAAGTCTCATTTTAAATCATTTGGTTTGTCAAAAGCGGTTTGATGAAAACATTATCGTTATGAATGTAATTACATTGTAAGTAAATATTACATTTCTTCCAAATTTCTTCCAAATTTCAAAACAATATTTTCCAATATATTCTTGAAACTATTACAAGTTACTTGTCTCCATGGTGACTGCTTCCATTGATTGTTTATGATAGAACTATTGTGGTCCTGGATTGTACATTTGACACAGATGGGCCTGACACTCATGGGCATAGACAGATCAGTGCCCCCATGGACGTGATGCTTCGAGTCTTATACACCTCAATAGTCGTGTGTTGGCACTGCTTTGGCGCTGATATCAAGTACCGACGACTATTTCCGCCCAAGAAGTTAAAAGTGACAGACTTTATGGCAATCTTCATCATGATGCTCAGTGTAAGGCAAATGTTCATACTGCCAGCGAGGACCTGAATTACTGCTGACATATGCTGTGATGCCATACTTACATTTTGGTCAGAATCTATAGAATCCTGTCCTGGATATGTGGGTGATTTGTGGAATTGAACTGCTGCATTGAACGTTAAAAGATAGCGAAGGTCTCCCAGTTCCTGACTGTAATCAATGAGGCTCAACTGGTGGTTGCAAGCGTAAATATCACATAAATTTGAGTGACTTTTTCAACCTAATTTTGTGTGTTTTCTTGTCCAAAATGGGATTAATCTAATGGAAGTTGTGTCGCTGACATTTGATGTTGACAAGAAAGGATGTGATACCCATGTAACCAGCTGTCACTTGAATGTGGGATGCAAACATTTTCCGGGCGATCATTTGTGTTGTAGGAAATGAGCTAAAACTTACAACTTGTGTAGTCCGTTGCTTGTGGGTCTTGTGGTTAGGGAAGAGAAATGGCCATGAAATCCCACCCTCAGTGGACATCAGTTGTTGTTACCTTGCATGCGATAGACTTTGTGCAGAACAACCTTTCTGGAACCGTTTCTGGAGTAGTGCATTGTGATGACCTCTGGGTAACTCAATGGATACCGTGACCTGCTTTGTGATTTCATGCAATGTTTACACTGTCTTTCTTCGTTGTGGAACTGTGGAAGTACTTCCGAGGGTGGAGAGCTCACGAAGGTGGGTGAAATGTGGTGTGATCAGGGGAGGGAAGGAGTGGGTAGAGGCGGGGTAGGGAATGTACACTATAGTCTGGTGTTGAATTATTCATATACAGTAAAACTATGGTTATAACAAACTCAATGGGACCACTAATTTTAGTTTGTTATACCCGCTGTTCGTTATAAGCACATAATCAGTATATACACACATCGAATGGCTGAGACAAAAAAAACCAGTTTGTTATAGCTGTCATTTCGCTATAAGCGTGTTCATTATAAACGTAGTTTGCTGTAGTTATGGTTTGGAGATTGGTAAACTCTTGATGTGTGCGTTGTTGAAGGAAGTGGATTGAGGTGGGACAGGGATTGGTTGTCTTCTTCTGGGTCTGGTGTTGAAGGAAGTGGATTGCAATGGGACAGATTGGTTGTCTTCTTCTGGGTCGTGTTGAAGGAAGAGGATTGAGGTGGGACAGATTGGTTGTCTTCTTCTGGGCTTGGTGTTGAAAGATGTGGGTTGCAATGGGACAGATTGGTTGTCTTCTTCTGGATGTGGTGTTGAAGGAAGTGGATTGAGGTGGGCAGATTGGTTGTCTTCTTCTAGGCTTGGTGTTGAAAGATGTGGGTTGCAATGGGACAGATTGGTTGTCTTCTTCTGGATGTGGTGTTGAAGGAAGTGGTTTGAGGTGGGCAGATTGGTTGTCTTCTTCTGGGCTTGGTGTTGAAAGATGTGGGTTGCAATGGGACAGATTGGTTGTCTTCTTCTGGATGTGGTGTTGAAGGAAGTGGTTTGAGGTGGGCAGATTGGTTGTCTTCTTCTAGGCTTGGTGTTGAAAGATGTGGGTTGCAATGGGACAGATTGGTTGTCTTCTTCTGGATGTGGTGTTGAAGGAAGTGGATTGAGGTGGGACAGATTGGTTGTCTTCTTCTGGGCTTGGTGTTGAAGGAAATGGTTTGCGTTGGGACAGGGATTGGTTGTCTTCTTCTGGGTCTGGTGTTGAAGGAAGTGGATTGAGGTGGGACAGATTGGTTGTCTTCTTCTGGGCTTGGTGTTGAAAGATGTGGGTTGCAATGGGACAGATTGGTTGTCTTCTTCTGGATGTGGTGTTGAAGGAAGTGGATTGAGGTGGGACAGATTGGTTGTCTTCTTCTGGGTCTGGTGTTGAAGGAAGTTGATGGAGGAGGGTAGAAATATGCATGATACAAAAGGTAGACACAGAAAGGATCTTGGAGAGAGCATTATTACAATCTGCTAGCCACAAGGTCTGGATATACATTGGTAGATGGTGGACAGTGATGGCTGCTCACACAGTGCTGACAGTGAGACCCCCGCCAACTCCATGCATGACCTGGCTGCATTGGAGTATACACATCACACCCCGATGAACTAGGCTTCTTGTAAGAGTCTCCCAAATGGATCAGATGCTCAGGTGACTTTAGCCATTGTGTTGACTGTGTGTCATCATACCCCATACTTTGTATCACAGGTTTAGCTGATCCAGACTCGGATGATACATACATGCCCCCATTACATTGCTCAAGTACTGCTGACTTGCAAAGAAACTGATTGATGTTCATGCAATCTCCATGGTTGATTGTTCTTGGGTTGGGAGGAATTCCAGTCTGAAATACTGATTACATCTAGTAAAACACTATTGAGATTCAAACCAGACGTGTCCATGAAAAGCTAACACTTGGCCCACTGAGCTTTCACTTCATTTCAGTTAAGTTCTGGTTATTTCCTCTTCAAACACAATCTTACACCGAGTTTACTTTGTGAATTGAACTGATCCCTGTGACTGAGTTAATAAAGATTTTTTCCACTGGAAATAAAGTAAGATGCATGAACATAGCCAATATAATAAACACTATCAACATCTCAACAATGGTGGTAAAACGCTTAAGGATCAATATATTTCCAAGATTCCATCAAATAAGATGAAATCTTCAACACATAAATGCTATCGATCCATATATTGCCCTCATGCAAGTTAGCCCAGATTCTATCCTCTGTTGACCTGTGCAGGGCCTTACCCTAATTGGCAGCCCTCGTTGCTATTACTCCATCGCTGTAGGCAGCATTGATTGAGTGCAGTGAGCAATCCTTTAAAGTACTTCCTACAGAAACTCTGATCTCTTTCTTCCGTAATGTCCCAGTTACCATGCGTATTTCCTACATGCAGTACCTGTGTACGGGAGGTTAATCATGTTTGTGTTTTGTCTGTTGTTGAACTAATGGTGGTTGAGGCAGATTGGTTACTGTTGGTTGTGTTTATCTATCCCTCGCATGCTATTTGGAAATAGACTCATTGTTGATATCCATGGCAGCCGTGGTGGAAAGTTTGTAAACAGGAACAGAGACGTGTTCCTAGTTTGCTGAAAGACTTTTCAGTGAAACTTTGTCAACCCGGATTGGACGGCACCTTCACAGAGAAGTAATCCAGATTAACATCTTTCTGGATTAGCAAATCATGAGAACATGTTGATGTCCCTTAAATTGAATGTAAACGTCCCCAAATGGAATATGTCCAGATTACAGGATTTCCAGACAAGTGAGGTATTTGTGGACAGGTTGAAGTCTGATCTATACTAGCACTTTGTGCCCGGTTTTCAGAAGTGTGACATATTTCTGTGTGTGGTAGATCTTTCCTGTACCCTGGAATGTCAACAATTGTGGCAGTCAGGTAGATTATTATGACCTCTACTTGTACATACCCAGGCCTCTGAAAATGGGTTACATCTTACCTTGACATGTTTACATTGTAATTAAGGCTGAAATGTCACTGTAGAGGTGCGTCTCTTGGACAAGCCTGAATCCTAGCTGTGGTCAGTTCGAATCCCAATTCGCCTTGGTTTGTCAGCACCAAACCCATGCTAGTGGGTTTCACCAAAAAGATAAACAGCTGAGACCTGCATCCATTCAGGCTTTCCTCTCACATTAAGCTGACATGTTATTCAAAATAGTGTTCTCTCACTCACTCACTCACTCACTCACTCACTCACTCACTCACTCACTCACTCACTCACTCACTCATGCTGAAATATATGAGGATGAGGTTATATTTGTGTAAAACATAAGCAACAAAACAAACACAATTCTAAGTCTAATGATAAGAGTGGTTGGGCTGACATCTTCGGTAGTCCAGTGCATTACATCTTCACTCAATTATGACCCTTCACCAACTTTTGCCCTGGTAAACAGGAAACCACATGAAATTAATAACCACAAGATTACAACAGGCACCATTTATTGAAAAAGTTGCATCTACGTAATATAATTGCTTACTTGATGGGATTCTCATTTTCTGCCATAGCTGTGGGCGGCTGACATATATCTGCTGGAAAACTCAGAAACAACATCCTGTTATCTTTCATATTTCACAGTGCATATTTTGTTGCACGACATGTTGGCAGAATCATACTGACAAGGATCCATATCGTAGATGATTGCTGGCATTAGGTTTTGATGGTCAGAGTGTGTTAGCCCAGGCCCTGTCATGATGTGTCATTGACAAGTCAAATGAAGACCGAATTACACCATTAGTGCCCAGTGTGAGATATAGGCATGTCATTTTACATATGTTGGTAGGGGCAGAAGGTTGGAGAAGGAGGAGAGGAATTAAATGAGTTTGGTTTAAGGATGCTTTTTCAGTTACATGACGGCATGGCAGCTTAATGATGGAGGAAATCCTAAAGTGATGCAGGTCTTAGGGCTGGAAATAGACTTCAGCAGTCAAACTGGCAATGCTGTTTCATTCCTTATGCTTCTTACTAGGACATAAAGGGGGGTCGGGTAGCCTAGTGGTTATGTGATGATGTGGTGGTCAGTTTTCCTCCAACACCTGATGATGTGGTGGTCAGTTTTCCTCCAACATCTGATGATGTGGTGGTCAGTTTTCCTCCAACACCTGATGATGTGGTGGTCAGTTTTCCTCCAGCATCTGATGATGTGGTGGTCAGTTTTCCTCCAACATCTGATGATGTGGTGGTCAGTTTTCCTCCAACACCTGATGATGTGGTGGTCAGTTTTCCTCCAACATCTGATGATGTGGTGGTCAGTTTTCCTCCAACACCTGATGATGTGGTGGTCAGTTTTCCTCCAACACCTGATGATGTGGTGGTCAGTTTTCCTCCAACACCTGATGATGTTGTGTGAGGGTGGTGTACATTCCTGTCTTCTCCAGCACTTGATGATGTGGTATTACCGGGATCTCTCCCAACCACTGATTGTGGTGTTGGGGATGTGTGTAGTCCGTTCTCTAGCATCTCATGATGTAGTGTAACTGATCTTGGACCGACAGTAATTGCTCACGTGCCACCTCTCATCACCTTTGTACATTCCACAAGGAACATAAACTCACACTCATACCATAAAGCCTCACCTCAGACCGTTGGTCGGTCCACTTGTCAGATCCTGAAAACACAGGACGCAGTTGCTTAATCTGCTCAACATTGTTCTTTAATTTCTTTTACTTTGTTGCTTATGTTGATAGTCTAGAATGGTATTGATGTTAACTGGAACTTGCCATCACTAGAATGGTATTGATGTTAACTGGAACTTGCCATCACTAGAATGGTATTGATGTTAACTGGAACTTGCCATCACTAAAATGGTATTGATGTTAACTGGAACTTGCCATCACTAGAATGGTATTGATATTAACTGGAGCTTGCCATCACTAAAATGGTATTGATGTTAACTGGAGCTTGCCATCACTAGAATGGTATTGATGTTAACTGGAAATTGCCATCACTAGAATGGTATTGATGTTAACTGGAAATTGCCATCACTAGAATGGTATTGCTGTTAACTGGAAATTGCCATCACTAGAATGGTATTGATGTTAACTGGAGCTTGCCATCACTAGAATGGTATTAATGTTAACTGGAACTTGCCATCAATGCATTATGGTCAGGTTGCGATACATCAATAATTTCAACACCTTTATTAACTATGACCTTGCTGCCTGTGACCTTCAACTCCGGAATAACCAGATTGTCCAGGTCCTGAATCCTTGGCAAGTGGGTAACTTGTTTGTTGTGTGACACCACACTCAGCAATATTCCAGCTATGTGATGATGGCCTGTAAATAATCTTGCCTGACCAGACAAACATGTGATTAATGTAAAGAGAAACGATCCACCACAGGGTTTGTGACAGCATGCAAGTCACCAAGCCTAATCCATTTAGTCACCTTGTAGACAAGCATAGGTTACTGGGGACCTGTCCCTATAGGTATATGACCTATGTACTGGAGGTGTAAACTCTCCAACATTCCGACAAGCCAGTCCGCCATGTTTGACTGACAGGCTAATCTGTTTGACTCCTGCTATCTGACTTCTAATGGGTAGAAACTAAACACTTAGTTGCTATTTAAAGGGATGCCAGAGAAAGTGTGCTATATATATGTTGATGGTGGTGTCTTTGAAGGGGTGTTCAGACATTAGGCTTTGACAAGTGCTCAAGTCAAATGTTCTACATTGAAGGCGTCAGCAAATATTGTTTTACTTGGATGTTGTTGATAAACAAATACAGTTGGTATTGCTTTAGTTGAGTCAGCAGTATGTGGACAATGTACAGAGTAAATAAGAGGCGCTGGAATTAACATTGTAGCCAGACACACAGCACTAACAGTCCACTGCAGTGATGACATTCGATACAGTTTTTGATGTCTGTGTCATGATATTTTTTGACACATTTGATATCGTGATAATCTAGTATGCTGTGAAACTGACTATCATTCTATTCAGACTGTTATTAAAATAATAATGAATGTATTTGAATCATGCTAAATTCCATACACTATGTATGGTCAAGGTGCTACACAAGTCATAGATATGTACAAATATACAGATGACGTTACCCAATATATTTTGTTTGTGATTTACCGTATTCAACGTAATAAGCGCCCAGGGTGCTCTCAAAATTATAAATAGGGGGTGCTTATAAGAATATTATTTTGAGTTAAAAGATCATAAATTTCGTGGTTTATGCTAACAGCCTGAAATGTTTACATACAAGAGATATATTTTTCAAGAATTTAACTGCCCATAATTAAGGGTGATATAACACACGAGTGCGTATTATACACGAACAAATAAGTCTAGTGTACATTGATCAATCGGAAGGGGCGCTGATCGGGATTGTTCACTTGCCAATATTTTAGCAAATATCGCCGTGGGCGCTTATTAGAGTGGGGTGCTTATTACGTCGAATATGGTAGTTATAGTGAGCAAATATTGCTAAACATCTTGTTTGCCTTTTGCTGATGAAAATATTTTGAAAATAAATTTTGTTTGTTGAGTAAATCTTTGACATGGGACTACATTGTCTGTGACATTCTTCCCAATGCATGATAAAGCATATGCGTTAGCACTTATATTTGAAGGAGATAAGGACATTACCTGTTTGCTTTGTTCAACAGAGTGTTTATCCTAGAGATATGACTCCTCTAATGTATTCAACATCAAAGCATTTCCAAATTTGTGGTGCCCTACTTTGAAGATTTTAGATATGAAGTTATGAGTGTCGGTTTTCTCATTGGAGAAGGGATAAAGATTTTATATACCATGCACTTGCCAATCAGAGTTACCATTCACCAATCAGAGGTTTCAAATTGGAATAAATTGCCTTTGACAAATCAAAATAATTCACTTGATATCCATATGTTTTTTTTTTGTTTTTTTTTGTTTAATGCTGCACTCAGCAGTGTTCCAGCTATTCTCAGTGATAACCAAGTCTAGACAAGACAAACCAGTGATTGATATTATGAGCAATGATCCATGCTGTTGGGGTTCTGATACGCTGCCAACCAAGTCACCTGACTTCATCAATTAAGGCACATTTTACAACTAGGGGACTTAGGTTGTTGGGGACCTATTTTGACCGGGATCAGCAATAGGCCATATTATGTTTAGATAACCACAAAGGTCCACAGCTAAGGACATTATTTCATTCTTGCCAATCTGCCAAGTTTAATTTGCACCAAATGTGCATGGCGTCATTATGGATATTCTCTCCTACAGATCCCAGAGCATATAAAAACATATTAATAGGCACCTCTGATTTTTTTCTGAATTTAAACAGAAGTTGAAATGCATACATGGGAGCATCTTCCCAATGCAAGGGAATTAACTGACTGTAAAAGTACAGTTTCTACCATTAGCGAACTAGGCTGGAATTACAGTGTTACAGTTTGGCAGGACTACCTACTCTATGCATAGTCCAATCAAAATTGTGCAACGAACTAGACATCCAGTTCATAAACAACATGGATTTCATCGTGCAGATTTCCGTTCAATGCAGCATTTTCAAAGCATGTGTACTGTCTATTGGGTGTCGACAGATATTTTCCAAATTTTTTCATGCCTTTGATCAAGGTGCTCAAATTATTGATGCACTTCACGAGGTAAAACCCATTTTATTACAACATAGATCTTGATTATCGATCAGATTGTCTTAACTGGGCGCCGCCATTTTGTTGGAAGCAAATGCAAGTGACATGAGAGGTGGAATCTGATTGGTCCATAGGAGAGACATAGAAGGGACATAAATCATAATAGCCACTGGTGGTGCTATGATTGAGCCCAGAAATTCCAGCCTAGTTCGGCAAGGGTGGAAACTGGACTCTTGTGATAAGTTAACACCCTTGCCTCAGGAAGATGGTGAGGAAGTGAACCTTGAATACCACCACAGTCAGCAATGTGCCAGCTAAATCAAGGTGTCTGTCAGTACACAGGGCAAACCAGTGACCGAAAGTAGCTAGTTTCAGCTGTGATGTGAGGCTAGATGGCTAGATTTGACTGCCTGTGTTATGATTTCCTGTCAGCTGGCTTCCCTTGTGTATGTTCAGGTGACAGATTTGGGGACAGAACCAGTGTATAAAGTTCCCCAAACTTTCAGTCAGACAACTGGACTGGCAATAACATTGCAAAGTTACGAGACCAGATAAAATGTTGCCATGTCAGAATTTTCTAGACAAACGAACAAAAGTAATAAGGGTAAACAAAGGGTAAACATAAGAATAGTACTGTTTATAGTTAGGCCCCAGAAAACAACAGGGGCAGTCGGGTAGCCTAGTGGTTAAAGCGTTGGCTCGTCACGCTGAAGACTCGGGTTCGATTTCCGACATGGGTACAATGTGTGAAGCCCATTTTTGGTGTCCCCCGCCGTGACATGGCTGGAATATTGCTAAAAGCGGCGTAAAACCATACTCACTCACTCAGAAAACAACAATAAATTGGTGGATTGTAAACTTTATAAAACTCCCGTCCATCTGTCAGCTAATAGACCATCTTGGACTGTCGCTCAGGTATTTTAAAAACTGATAGAACAGGTCATTTTTTCAAGACCACATGCTGATTATAATTCTGGCGGGATTAATGTGAGGTTATTTGAAATGAAATAATCTGAACATTTCTTGAAATATATTTTGATAAGTGATTCACCATTGATATGAATTGATCATTGTAAGAATTTAAATATTGAAAACCATAATTTCAAGATTTATGGTGTATTTTGATTTTCAGCTTGCAAAAGCATTGATTATTGGAGCGTTGAGTTAATGTGGTTTCTAAAGTTAAGGCTGATATGGAAAGTCCACAAGGAGATTGTCAGGTGCTGATTAGATTAGTGAGGGAAAAAAGTAATCAAGGGACAGACAGAGGTATTAAAGTCTCTGCAGGAGTCACCCTGATGTAATTGTCGGGATTGACACTTAATCCTCGCGTGTCATCAAGGTCATCAAGGTCACGCTGGTAGCTGGGTCTCCCCGCCCCTTCCCCATCATGGCTCCTCTTATTCTTGAGTTTTGAGCGTGTAGATTTCTATTTCCATTCATTATGAAACATTATCCAGGTGATATTTTTTGTGAAATTGCCTTGAAGCCTTAGCCTTGCTCCAAGGCTGTACTGAAATAAAAGTCCATGGATGTGTGGTAATTCTAGCCTCCCAGAAGGCAAGTCTAGATATGCAGACAGTTATAACTCCAGTGTCTTCTAGGGACAACATGTTGTTATCATTTATATAATCTAGAAATTATTATTTAAACTAATAATTATTGCCCCATAGACTTGTGCTGGATAATAGCTGACTGACCAGTTAAACAATATACGGTCGCTGGCACAGTTAAAATATTTTGTAGATATTGTAATTTCTCAGATGTTTCCAGCCATCTAAAGCTGTTGAGGTCGTTGTCGGCACAGGTACTACAGAAATGTATCCAGGTTACTTCCCTACAGAACAGGACTATATGAAGGCACATGCGACAAAATGTCTTGACTGCCACACTAAAACATGTTTCAAGCATTTAGTAAAAATAGAAATAGAATCGTCGTCCCGTACATATTGCTGTAGTATATGAGGTATTCTGTAGCACCTGAGCCAACAATGACCTAACAGCCCGACTCAGCCTGAGTATAGTTCCCTCGGCTGATTGTTGCTCAGGCTTGAGACGGGGTGGTCAGGTAGCCTTGTGGTTAAAGCATTTGCTTGTCACACCAAAGACCCGGGTTCGATTCCCAACATGGGTACAATGTGTGAAGCCCATTTCTGGTGTCCCCCGCCGTGATATTGCTGGAATATTGCTAAAAGCGGCATAAAACCATACTTACTCACTCACTCACTCAGGCTTGAGACAGTTCAGAAGCTATGTATGCCACACTTACAAGACCATCTTCCCAAGGCAAGACAGTTAACTGACTTTAAAAGTCCAGTTTCCACCATTTGCCCAACTAGGCTGGAATTCCTGGGCTCGATCATAGCGCCACCTGTGGCTATAACAAGTTATGTCCCTTCCATGCCTCTCCTATGGACCAATCAGATTCCACCTCTCGTATCACTTGTATTTGCTTCAAACAAAACGGCGGCATCCAGTCAAGATGATCTGATTGATAATCAAGATCTGTATTGTGAGAAAATGAGTCTTACATCAGGACATGCATCAAATCACATGAGCACCTTGATTAAAAACATGAAAAGATTTAGAAAATATCTGTTGACAATGAGTTGGCGGTCGACATGTTTTGCAAATCCTTCAATCGACCGAAATCTGCATGACAGTTTATGAACCGGATTACGATTTCATTGCACGATTTTGATTGAATTATGCACCGACTCGTTAGTCCAGCCAAATTGTAACTCCATAATACCAGCCTAGTTCGGCAAGGGTGGAAACTGGACTTTTATAGTCAGTTAACTCCCCTGCCTCGGGAAGATGTTACAAGACATGTCCCTGATGAATGTGAAGGTAGTTGAAAATTCTCAGTGACAGAAATAATACAAGTAGTCTGATGCTTCTGGGAACGTCATTACCACAAGTGGAGCCTTGCACACATGAGGACCTGCGGATTCTGCTCCCATTTCAGCGACAGAAACTAACTGTTTTAGTCCACTAGTCCTTACAATGATAACATACAGCAAAAAAATCATATCTTAGAAGTATACCTCAAAATAGACCTGCTCATGATGTTGTTATGAATGGCTAATGTCACTTAACATTTCAAGGCAGCCAGACTCTAATTTACATGCCCTGTGAAGTATTCCCAGATGTAGTCCTGCTCTTACATGTTGATGTAAGATGTACATGGGAGGGGGGCAGGGCAGCGGCGCACGGGTGGCCCAGTCGTCTAAGGCACCGTGATTTGCAATTCGCTGTGCAGAGTTGCGTCCCTTGGACACGCCAGAAACCTATGATTGTGGGTTTGATTATGTTTCAAGGTTTGTCAGCACCATACCCTTGCTTGTGGGTTTTACCGAAGTGATAAGCGTCTGAGACCTGCATCACTTCGGGCTTTCCTCCCACATTAAGCTGACACGCCGCGATATAACTGGAATACTGTTAAAAGCAGCGTTAAACACAACTCACTCACTCACTCACTCACTCACTAAAGTCACGATGCAGGGTGTTCCCACCACAGCAACTTCTATACAGATGTAGTGCTGAGTGTTTGCAGGGAATCAAGGGTGAAGGAGTGGTGACTGAAATAAGTGAAATAGCTTAAGATATCCTTACCTTACATCCAGCACTGACAGCTGTAAGGAGAGAACGTGCTGTTCCCTGCCGATCTGTCATCAACACTATTCTCATCTTATGGTAGCACTCCAGTACATGTGTGCGCTGTATTGACTTTTTAACAGTGTGTGACCTGGTTTGATCTTTTTGTGTCATTGGATCCTGAGTGCATGGATTGTTGATCATGCTATCGACCACTGGTTTGCATGGAACAAAGTCAATGATTTACAAGCTGTCTTGGTGTATCCTCATTTTAGTTAGGTCTTATGATAGGGCTAGGGTAGTGTGGACCTATTCTGCCCCTTAATTGCTACAGGGAGACAATCTTGGAGTACTGGGGACCTATTTTGTCCCTTAATTGCTACAGGGAGACAAACTTGGAGTACTGGGGACCTACCCGTCCCCTAAATTCTCACATGGCCTTCAGATTAAAGATGTCTCTGCCATGAAATAGATGCTCACTTACAAATCATCAGTTATGGTGGCAGTGTCGCCAATATTGTCAACAACTGGTCTGGATGGAGGCAGGGGAAGGTGGAGGGGATTTGGGCTTATCTTAAACTGGCAGAAATTGTTTCCAGTGTAGTTTATGGTGTTTGTCTATGTATAGATAGCATAAGAACCGTCACCGTATTTCAATTTATTCAGTTCTAATTGACACATGATGTTGGGGTTATTCAGAAGTGGGAGGTGCGAATGCTATTCTTGTAATCTGTACAGAGTTATCGAGGCTTGTAGCTGCCCATTCAGACTGGAATGCCATGATCTGTAACCTGGACTTTGATTTCAAGTTACGAGAGTATTTTCATTGTGTATCTTGTATTTTGCCTAGGTGTTTTGGATTTGACTAAGAAAGTTGATTTGTAATGTTGAAGTCTGAATGCCAGTATAGAATAGGTGCCCTATACCTAAGTTCATCACTGCTCTCTTGTGTAGAATAGGTCCCCACTACACAAGTTCATCACTGCTCTCCTGTGTAGAATAGGTCCCCTGTCCCAAAGTTCATATCACGATACTTGCATGTGCACTTATCTGTGGTCCGTAAGCCATCTTCTTCATAGACAGGATGGCCAAATACCTGGCACACAGACGATTTACAGTTGACAGTGTCAAGTATGGCGCAGTGGAGGAAAATATTTACGTTTTCCCAATTAACTTTCAC
Source organism: Haliotis cracherodii (assembly GCF_022045235.1). Lineage (NCBI taxonomy): Eukaryota > Metazoa > Mollusca > Gastropoda > Lepetellida > Haliotidae > Haliotis > Haliotis cracherodii. Next base: position 13,603,237 of record NW_027266286.1, read on the forward strand.
TACTAATTAGTGTTTAGTATAAACATTTAAGGCAAGAATCAAAATCTTTTACTTTTAAAAAACCGCACTGATGCATCGGTGTAGCGTCCCACCACTAGTCATAACTGTAAAAAAGAAGATAGCAATGTTGAAACCTGCATAAAGGGTGCATCATATTCTCTCATCCAGACCCTCAGACAAAGATGTCCCAAAACATCAATGCAAACCTTTGATAGTTTAGCATGCCCAGGTTACTCCAGTGTTATCTGAACTGAAGCGATAATCTCTTATATATTACAGGACAGTTTTATGAATTAAGAATTTTAAAGTATTTTAATTTCCGAGGCTAAATGTTAGTCTATGTTGACTCCATACCTCTGACAATGGTGGACTTGACAACATGTTCCCTGTTAAAAGCCTGAAACATATACTGCTCGACACCTGATTGGGACATTCCCAGAATGCAACGATGCACCTGTGATATTGACAAGCCTTCATTTTAAACCATGTCCTGTTTGTTTCAGATGAGAGGGAGGATGTCCAAAGGAAAACCTTCACAAAATGGATAAACTCGCAGCTATCAAAAGTAAGTTGACACTTACTCATTAGACACAGTTTCTGTTTTTCAAGACAATTTGACATGTTGTCCAAAACATTTCGGAAATAATCTGGTAGAAATTACAATGTACTGTTAATGGTAGATGCAAAATTTGAACTATACATTAATTGGTGTACATGGAGTCACTAGGTATGGTATGTCAAGTTACATGTGGACTTACTTGTTTCAGGCCCATCGATCTGTGATAAGTGATCTGTTCGAGGATCTGAAAGATGGCACCATCCTCCTGTCTCTCCTGGAGGTGCTCAGCGGCAGGACACTGGTGAGATTTGGTTCTTGGGGGAATCAGTGAGCTGAGGGCGATGGTTGACTGTGTGATTAGGACGCAAGACACTGGTTCTTGGGGGGATTGGTTCAGTAGCTAAGGGCAATGGTTGACTGTGTGATTAGGAGGCAAGACACTGGTAAGACCTGGTTCCTGGGGGGGATCAGTTCAGTAGCTCAGGGCAATGGTTGACTGTGTGATTAGGATGCAAGACACTGGTAAGACCTGGTTCTTGTGGGATCAGTTCAGTAGCTTAGGGCAATGGTTGACTGTGTGATTAAGATGCAAGACACTGGTTCTTGGGGGGATTGGTTCAGTAGCTAAGGGCAATGGTTGACTGTGTGATTAGGATGCAAGACTCTGGTAAGACCTGGTTCTTGGGGGGGATCAGTTCAGTAGCTCAGGGCAATGGTTGACTGTGTGAATAGGATGCAAGACACTGGTAAGACCTGGTTCTTGTGGGATCAGTTCAGTAGCTCAGGGCAATGGTTGATTGTGTGATTAGGATGCAAGACTCTGGTAAGACATGGGCCCCGTTGCACAAAGTGATCTTAGCGCTATGTCGATCTTAACTCCCATTCTTTAACACTGACTTACGACAATCGTAGCGCTAAGATCACTTTGTGGAACGGGGCCCAGGTTCTTGGGGAGGGGGATCAGTAAGCCAGGGCAATGGTTGACTGTGTGATTAAGAGACAAGGATTAACTGCATGATTAGGGCACAAGGATTGTCTGCATTATTAGGGCACAAGGACAGACAAGGAGCTAGGAATGAGAAGATAGATGTGTTACCACTAATTGTGATGTACCTTATCCTCTGCTTTGTTTTGTACAGTTAGTATTTTTTTTGAATCAGTCAGTTACCAATACCTAGATTGAATACATGTGTTCCAAGATGCTTTCAGCGTTGTGACTGCGGATGTTGGGTGTGTTACAGAAGCGGGAGAAGGGTCGTCTGAGGGTTCACCACATCAACAATGTAAACCGGGCCTTGGAAGTGCTGGAGCATAATTATAATGTGAGTACTGCTTGGCAGATGATGTAAATATCGGGGTAACCGTGGGGAGGGGCAGATGCTTGTTCCACTCGGCTAAAAGGCTGGAGTTGTTTTCATCAAACCTGTTTCATGTGAGAACAGGTCACTTACTTACTTAACACAGTCAGAACTTCAACATCAATTTGAGAGGTGGGATGGTCTGGTCATCTAAGGTGCTGTTATCCACTGTGAAAAGCTACACCCTATAGATGTGCCAGAAATTTATAATTGTGGGTTTGATTCCCATAATTGTCCTTTCCTATTTTTGTTTGTCAGCAATATGCCTGTGTTCGTAGGTTTCACCTCTGTTGTAAAAGTCTAATTAGGAGTCCTGCATCACTTTGGACTCTCCCTCTATTTTGACATGAAAGAGTGAGTGAGTTAGTGAGTTGGGTTTAACGCCGCTTTCAACAGTATTCCAGTTATATCATGGCGTGTCAGCTTAATGTGGGAGGAAAGCCCGAAGTGATGCAGATCTCAGATGTTTACCACTTCGGTGAAACCCACGAGCACGGGTATGGTGCTGACAAACCTAGAAACATAATTGGGGCGAACCGGGATTCGACCCCACAATCATAGGTTTCTGGCGTGCCCAAAGGACGCAACTCTGCACAGCGAATCGCAGCGCCTTAGACGACTGGGCCACCCGTGCCCCCATGAAAGAGTAAATGAATTTGAAAGTAGTGAGTGAGAAAGGAAGGGAGGGACTAAAGAAATGGGCTATACATATTTCACTAAAGCGGAGATTCAAACCCAGATCTTCAGTGTGAGAAGCTGACACTTTGTCCACTAGGCTACTCAGCTGACATGTTCGCATTATAATAACTACTCTGTACTCTGTCCATCAACATCTAGAAGACACATGAACCCAAAGACACTGGTTACTTTATCTACGGGATCGTTTCTCCTCTAACAACAATCTAGCAAGAATGTAGATCTCCTGCCTTAAGTACTCTGCCTGGAGGCTCCGCTCCCTCCAGAGGTGTGGGCTTATGGCTTTGAAGGAGGAGCAGGGGGGTCCCTGGAGGAAGGGGGGTGGGCAGAGGAGATGAAGGGGAAGAGAATTATCTCCTGACCTTTGTTATTGAGCATGGAAAGGTCACAAGGTGCTAAGTAGCAGGATCTCTGGTGGAGGTTGTTCAAGGTGTGGAGGTTCTGGGTAGTGGCTGTTATAACAGCAGAAACCAACCAGTTTAAGTTACTGGTTCTATGGGGGGGGCAGGAGTGGCCCGGTCCTCTAAGGGGCCACAATTTGCGGTGCAGAGTTGCGTCCCTTTGGCATGCCAGAAGCCTATGATTGAGGGTTGGTATCGCGCTTCCCCCTATTATGTTTCTTGGTTTGCCAGCACCATACCTGCGATCGTGGGTTTCACGAAAGTGGTAAATGTCTGATACCTGCATTACTTCGGTCTTTTCTCACACATCAAGCTGACATGCTGGGATATGAATGGAATACTGTTCAAAGCAGCATAAACCCAATTCAATCACTGACTCACTCACCCACTCACTCACTCACTCACTCACCCACTCACCCACTCGCTCACTCACTCACTCACTCACTCACTCACTGACTCACTGACTGATCTACAATGTAGATATCGCTTGATCTCACCGAAACAATATCTCCTGTTGGAGCCAGTTTTGGATGATAAAGTATCAGGATACACTAAGTATCACTGCTCATCATGGAAGTCTGCTAGCCCGCTACTACATTGTCGTGAGGATAATCCACTGATGGTCCTACTCACTGACCTGTAGCATTTGACGGCTATAATTGTGAATCAGATCTCAATGCTTCAATTTGGCTACAAATTGTAACTGAATAAAAGTGATAGGAAAAATGACGTTCTGAGGCTGTTCATGCCATCACCCCCTGACCAGACTGGATGAATGACAGGCAGCTGGGATATGCAGTGATTGAAATAGTTTTAAAACCCAAATAGACAGTTGGGCAGGTGACCCATAAGTGTTGCCTGCCCATCTTCAAAGTTACCTGCCCACATTCAGACACTATAGATATTGAAAAATTGCAAATCATAAGAGACAAATTGTGTCTTGATTCAGTAGAAATAATGCAAACAATTACTTGAGAATCTACGAGGAGTTATGATTAAACTGAATGAGTAAGTGGTCTTAAATATATCTGCCAGACAGTCATTTCATGCAGCCCGAGGGGCGGTCGGGTAGCCTAGTGGTTAAAGCGTTCGCTCGTCACGCCAAGGACCCGGGTTCGATTCCCGACATGGGTACAATGTGTGAAGCCCATTTCTGGTGTCCCCTGCCGTGATATTGCTGGAATATTGCTAAAGGCAGCGTAAAACCATACTCACTCACTCACTCATGCAGCCCGACAGAAAAGTTACCAGGCACAGGCAGGCAGGCAAGCAGTTATTTCGGACACTGGTGATATGCCACTGGAAGATTGCTGGTTGTGGTGTAAAAATATTTCTAACTCACTCCCTTGCACAATCGAGCTGCACAGACCATCAATACACAGGATTATTCAGTAATAAGGAATAGGGATGTAAAGATCAGAACTCATCAGTTGCTGGAATTTCTTTTTAGTTTTTCATTAAAAGAGAATAAAAATGCGGAATTGGAGATTTCTGCAGCTCTACAGAAACGTGTCTTGTAGGAACTGTTATTTGTACCAACAGTCCTGCCACTCATCGATCAGACAGCCAGACTTTGTGACTACAAGTGCAGATTGTGAGATGCACCATATCAATTTGGTGTTATCAAAGTTTCTGGTCAAGGACAGATTTTTTCATTTATACGATTCACAGATTTTTGGCCCAAAAATTCAGATCTGTAGGTAAAAAATATATGTATAGAAAAAAATAATTTTCAAATATATTTTCCTTGCAATTTATCATTATGGTGTTTTCAAGTTTTTACAATAACTTTTCAACAAGTTTTAATGATGGTATTTTAAATAATCTATTTATTTTGGAGTTCTTGGTAAGAAAAAAGGTACGTGGATGAACAACCTTATTACTTGCTTGATAGCGTTCGGGTAGCCTAGTGGTTAAAGCGTTCGCTCGTCACGCTGAAGACCCGGGTTCGATTTCCGACTTGGGTACAATTTGTGAAGCCAATTTCTGGTGTCCCCTGCTGTGATATTGCTGAAATATTGCTAAAAGTGGCCTAAAACCATACTCACTCACTCACTCAGATGATAGCGATGTTAGAACCTACACCGAAACGTCTCTCCTAATGGTAATAAAGAAGTTGTTCATCCATTTATCTGGTCCTTACTTAGTTCTGGTCGCTTGAATTAAAAAAAAAATGTATATGATTTTTTAATATTTCAATTGAGTCAACAGATTTGAAAACCAATTTTAAAAAGGGTCTGGACCAAATATTGTGTAAAAGTATCAAGTCTATAACTGCAGGGAAAACAGAAAATGGATGTCTTTGTTTAGAGTTAAAACATTTGAGGACGGCCAGGTAGCCTAGTGGTTAAAGCGTTCGCTCGTCACGCCGAAGCCCTGGGTTCGATTCCTGACATGGGTACAATATGTGAAGCCCATTTCTGGTGTCCCTCATCATGATATTGCTGGAATCATGATAGCTAAAAGCGGCGTAAAACCATACTCACTTAGAGTAACATTCATGTTTTATGTTTGTCAGAAACTAGATGTTAGTGTAGGATTGCCTCTCAGCTTGCATCTCCTCTATATAGCTCTCTCAAAGCATGTCATAACGATCTGCTGTACCGTGGCATTGAGATGGTAATTAGACATGGCGGTGCTACAGGAAGCTCTTCAACATGGCGCTTATGGTCTGAACAGGGTTTTCTTTGATCTCTTTGCTTCAGAACGGACTTTTGACATTCAATTAGATGTTTTGGTATATTTCTGTAAATTCATACTTAGTTTTAAGTCCATCCTTTTTTGAAGCAATTAGTTTATATGCAAGCACAAACTAAGTACTGGCTACCTTATAATTGCTGCTGTTCAAGAAAAAAGCCTACCCCATGGTGACTTTAGTGTAGGGCCCCGTTTCACAAAGTGATCTTAGCGCTAAGTCGATCGTAACTCCCATTCTTTAACACTGACTTACGACAATCGTAGCGCTAAGATCGCTTTGTGGAACGGGGCCCAGGATATCTCCCCAGTACCCAATGGGTTGCCTTGCTGACTGGATTTCTTTGTCAGACCCGTGAAGATCCGGGGTAGAATAAGTCTTCAGCAACCCATGCTTGCCGTACCAGGCGACTATGCTTGTCATAAAAGGCGACTAACAGGATCAGGTGGTCGGGCTTGCTGACTTGGTTGATGCATGTCATCATATCCCATTTGCGTAGATCGATGCTCATGATGTCTATCACTGGATTGTCTGGTCCAGACTCAATTATATACAGAACGCCTTCATATAGCTGGAATATTGCCAAGTGTGGCGTTAAACATAGGCATGTCACTGTTCCCCATTTGTTTTGGTTGCCGCTCATGCATGGCCCAGGCTTATATTTTCAGAGCATTATTGTATTGCCTGTGTGATATAACAACATTTACTTTCTTAATGACAGAGAGTGAGTGAGTGAGTTGGTTTTACGCTGCTTTTAGCAATATTCTGGCGATATCATGGCAGGGGAACCAGAAATTGAATTCAAAACATTTTTTAATGAAGGGACCTTAATCCAACATCTGTTGGTCCCAAGGGCAGTGTTTTGTCTGTTGTTTAAGACCGCACTATCCAGTGATTGACAAGAGCAGTGGGGAAGCCTAGTGGTTAATGCTGTTTCGTCACATTCAGAAGTTCTGTTCTGTAAGGAGGTACAAATATCTGTAGCCTCAACTCTCAACTCCATGGAGATTCCATGACAGAACAAATCCCCAATACCTTTACCTTATCAACTGTCAGTGGGAATCAGTTGTTTTCAGTGTGTAACCTACTGATTGAGTGTCATTGTACTGGGGCTGGGACAGGTAACTCGGGTACTCGGGTCGGGAGGGTACTGAGTAGGACCGTGGGACCCTCAGCACTACTTGGTACTAAGGCTGGGACGGGTAACTCGGGTACTCGGGTCGTGTGGGTACTGAGTAGGACCGGGGTACCCACAGGACTAGGCGGACCCGTGGTTGGTCACGTGATTATATTGTTTAATGTCAAAAATGACCTAAAACTCTTTGGCTACACTATACGTGACAAATGTTCACATTTCTTTCCAACAATGCACACATTCCTTCTGACTTCTGATGTTTGCATGAAGATAAAACTTCAATCAACTTCAGTTTATGCATGACCAGATCATTTTATATCTGTATCTAAATACATTTTGACAGGAGTACGGTCAAACGTTTCCCAATCGGACATTTTGCATCCATCTCTTGAGACCTACAGTGGGTACCCGGGTAGGGTCGGGTAATAGTACCCGGGTAGTAAATTTGGACTAGTCCCAGCCCTACATGTACCCTAGTGGTGTAGATTATGGATGAATTGTTTGTCTTGTCCAAACCTGATCACAGACTGTGTGAGGCTGCCATAGTATATTTCAACAAGATGGCTGAGCAGCATGCAAACACTGACAGTCTCGCTCATTTCAAGGGGTTTCTGCAGTGTTGGTAAAATAACCTAAAACTGACTCATGTATTTTTATAACCACCGAATGGTTACAGAGTTCACATTAGTGTAAACCATTAGCAGTCATAAATCATGATATAGTAAGTATTATACATAAAATTCTGACTGGATTATGATATGTAGCTAAAGAAGTTAAGATCTTTAAGCTACCAATAAATTACTGTAGTGTCCTGTCAACATTTACTATTTATCCGTTAATCATGACAAATGTCAAAAACAAGTTGTGTGAAATTAAGTTTCCTCTGTGATAGCTACAGGAAGCAGCTCCTCATTATGATGGAAGCCCTCAATACAGTCTACCATTCTGGAGCAAGTTCAACAAAATAACATCCTCGTCTCCCCCAGTTCTTAGTCAGACCCTTACTACACACACTGCAGCAGGTTCGACAAAATAACATCATCTCCTCCAGGTCTTATAAGTTAAACCCTGACGACACATTCTGCAGCAGGTTTGACAAAATAATGTCCTAGCTCGTCTCCCCCAGTTCTTCAGTTAAACCCTGACGACACATTCTGCAGAAGGTTTGACAAAATATCATCCTCATCTCCCCCAGTCTTCAGTTAAACCCTGACGACACATTCTGCAGAAGGTTTGACAAAATATCATCCTCATCTCCCCCAGTTCTTCAGTTAAACCCTGACGACACATTCTGCAGAAGGTTTGACAAAATATCATCCTCATCTCCCCCAGTTCTTCAGTTAAAAGGGGGGGTCGGGTAGCCTAGTGGTTAAAGCGTTCGCTCGACACGCCGAAGACCCGGGTTCGATTCCCGACATGGGTACAATGTGTGAAGCCCATTTGTGGTGTCCCCCGCCGTGATATTGCTTGAATATTGCTAAAAGCGGCGTAAAACCAAACTCACTCACTCACTCACTCTTCAGTTAAACCCTGACGAAACATTCTGCAGCAGGTTTGACAAAATAACGTCCTCGTCTCCCCCAGTTCTTCAGTTTAACCCTGACTACACATTCTGCAGCAGGTTCAAAACAATAACATCCTCGTCTTCCCCAGGTCTTCAGTAAGACCCTGACTACATACGCTGCAGGTTTTCTCACCGAGAGGTGTGACAGCAGCATGTTTATGCAGGTTCTGACAGGCTAATGAAGTCATCTCCCTTGCCGAGACGTGGCTTGCCTTATCTCGCTACCTGTGGCTACAACTGTGATGGATTTTAGTGGGGATTTTGTTGGTAATTGCTCAGCACCTGTGTGATGACAACTGGTTCTGTGGAAACCGATGAGGAAGATGTAAACAGTGTTAATTTAGCCGTTATCCAGGCATCACATGCTTGTGGAATTATTTTAGTTTAGTAAAAAGGTTTTTGCGTCATCATGACGTCAGACTTTAAGGGACACAGTTTATGCTTGTGGATTAAGATACTGACATTATCTGCATTTTCAAGAAAGTAGCTGTCAATAGAAAAGGTAGTAAGGGTGATCTTGAGTCAATGTGATTATGTGAGTTTATTATGTTAGAGTGATCTCCCTTAATTGTTTACTATCTCCCATTGGCACTTGTTGGCACAGAACACCTATTTTGAGTGGCAATAATATGGCAATATATGAATTTAGAACATTTATCTTCAGGTAAGTCTTCTGAAGCTTTCAGCATACTTCTTTTGCACTTTGTAAATCTGAGTTATCTCTCTTGACTGTTGATTGACTGTTGACATACATACACAACACACTGCACAAGCCTTACATAAACAAAAGTTATTTATTGTCTTTAATGAATGAAATAACACTTTAATTTTTAGAAAGTTACCCAAAAAATTAAAAAATTAAGTCACTGTTTTTCTCCTATTGACCCACTTTGAAGTTTTCATTACAAGTGTTACAGTTTGTTTCAGAAACATTTTCATTTCAAAAAGTAATTAGAAGTCTTGAACCCAGGGATGAAAGGAGACTCTGTTTTTAATTTTTTATATATTTTAAACCAAACTATAACACTCAACTTTTGATAGGGACAGGTAGTATACAGGCGAAGTCTGGATGTGACGGATTGCTTGGATATGTTGTCAAACAAATAGTATTCAAATTTTACATGGAACTGAAGCAGTTTCATTTCGAGTTGATAAAATATAGATACACAGTTCAATAAGTTCTGTCACAGTATAAAATATCTCAGAATCCCTGTCAAATGTTGAATAGTATATAAAAAATATTACCTTTGTACACGGTTAGGTTCTGCAAGGTTGAGGGTAGTGTGTCATTTTAGGTTTGTTTTGATGTTGAAAAGTGCCATTTTAAATACATGGTACTGATATAAATTTACAATTCTGTAATGAAAATGTCTGATTGTAGGCATCAATTTCATTTAATTTCTAACACAATTATTTCTTCCTGTGTGTAGAGTTGGAGGTCTTTTTTCAGAAAAAGGAAGCAATTATTTTTTTACATTCTTCATAGCAGTGGAGAGTATAATGCCTGCTGCATGTAAGTGCTAATTATCAGAGTTTCATGCAACAGGATGTCAGTGGTATTCTGTTACCATGGAAGTAGTTGTGTGACCAATAGTGTTTTTGTAACTGCCTCTTCGATCACTGTCATTTGAGAAAGAAATGTGGCCATAAAATTGTGGCCATCAGCTTAAGATAGAGAACTGTTTTAAAGAAAGGGTTATCAGGCAACCTATGCTAGTTACCATCGCTACCGGTATCTATAAGCGCCATTGTTAGACACTTGAGACACATTCTGCTCTGAGATGCCCACTCGGTGGTTATGACCTTGTGAGATTCCTGGAAATACTCCAGTCAAGCTGACATCAATTGCATTGAACCGATGATCAGAAGCCATTTCCCGGCAAAAACGGCCATTTTCACTTCAACTAACCGAAGAAGCTCATTGCTTGAAATTCAAAACACACTTTAAGCCAATCAGACCTTAAATTGTTTGATTGGCCTGATAGTTGGAGCTTCTGAAGATAGCTGATTTATCGGTCCCTGATTCATTCGTTATGAATTCAGAACATGTGGGCCGGATATGTAGTTAGTTTCTTCAATTTTTGGTGAAAATATGTGTGCGTTATTACTAATGGATTGTTTGTGTTTAATTATTGTTTGTTGGTTGTTGTCACACTGTCAGGGCAGGGAAACGTCGCTCAAGTACACTTATTGAAAAAGAGTACCGTATTCATTGCAGGGGAAAGGGCCCCCTTAAACTATCGGGGTCAGAATTGGTCCCCCGTGTTGGGACTGAATGGCTCAGGTGGTCAGACATGGATTGATGGCTTTGATCATTGCTCATAATATCAATCACTGGATTGTCTGGTCCAGGCTTGATTACATACAGCCGTCTTCCTATTGATGTAATATTGTTGAGTGTGGTGTTTGTTAATGTTTGTTAGTTGTTTAACGCCACACTCAATATTCCAGCTATATGATGGTGGTCTGTAAATAATCGAGTCTACAATCCAATGACTGACATCATGAGCATTGATCTACACAATTGTGTACTTGTTTCTTTCTTTTTTTCTTGAAATTTCAAGATATATGCTTAGTTAAAATTTCAAGATATATGTTAAGTTGAAATTTCAAGGTAATGATCCTGAAATTTGAACGTAATAAGTTGAAATTTTAAGATTATGATTTGAAATTTATAGTATGATGGAATTTCAAGATGCTAATTTGAAATTTCAAGGAGCTGTGTTGAAATGTCAAGACACAAAGTTGAAATTTCAAGATATATGCTTCAAAGATAGTAGGTTCAAATTTTGAAATTATGACTTGAAATTTATACTATGCAGTTGCTAACTTGAAATTTCAAGAAGCTATGTTGAAATTTTAAAGATATACTAAGTTGAAATTTCAAGATAATGATCATGAAATTTCAAGATATTAAGTTGAAATTTCACTTATGTATCTTGAAATTTCAACTAAGTATCTTGAAGTTTCAGCTTAGTATCTTGAAGTTTCAAGAAAAAAAGAAAAAAACCATGTGGCCCTAACAGGCTTCCATATATTTGTTTTTCTACTCTACATGTTAGAGGCTCTGATTACAAGTGTTTTATTCAAAAGTACTTGCATCCTATGAATGTGCTTACAGCATCCCAACTCTATGTTTCATAATATACAGGTACTGGCATCAGTAGAGTGGGCTTGACATTTCTTTCGTCATCTGTTATCAGTCAATCAGGTAACAGTGGTCTGTTCGTGGGCATGGCCTAATTGCTGTCCAGGTTGCAAAAACATGAACGCAAAATAAGTTGTTTGGTTAGCATATCAAATGCCATGTAATCACTTGCAGTTTATTTGTGGAGCTGTAGTCGTTATGAAGGCGGGATTGTTAAAATAATATAAAAAAAAATTATTATGTTTCAGTGTGATGTTTTGGTACCTATACCAATACTTAATTCAGTCAAAATGTACTAATATATGTACTGATAACCGAAATGATATGTTGAAAGTATTAGAAAAAAGTTGAAATCCAAATGTGTTTCCCATTCTGTGAGACGAAACTGTGTCTGGGTACTGGAGGTCATTACAGAAGCTAACAAAAGCATGTTGCAACTCTCTGAACAGTGCCACCTGGTGGACTTGTAGGTCTGATGGTCGCTATTGATGCAGGAGTTTCATCAGCTGGTGACCATTGGCCAGCATCTGTCAATCTATATGGGCTGTTATATGGCTTCAGCGACCTTACTGAGTTCTTGACCCATATACGAAACCAGATGTAAATCTATATGAGGTGTTATATGGCTGCAGCGACCTTACTGAGTTCTTGACCCATATACGAAACCAGATGTAAATCTATATGAGGTGTTATATGGCTGCAGCGACCATACCAGTCCTGACCCATGTGTTGGTACCTTTAGTCAGATCATATGTATAGTAATGTTGTTCATGATACCCATTGACCGCCTCCGTGGTCTACTTGTAGAGCGTCCACCCGGAGAGCGGAAGGTCCGGGGTTCGATCCCCGACCACATCATACCAAAAGACGTTAAAAGATGGTACTTATTGTTACCCTGTCTGGCGCTCGGCATTTAGGGGCTAAAACAAGGACTGTTTGGCTCGGAGTCAGTATACTGTGTCTGAGTGGGGTATTCATGTTAAACTGCGGCATGGTATCTCAGTGAGCTAGCACTATAAATCGGCACCAGTCCGAGCTAGTACAAGCAGCCACATACACACATACATGTGTATGCACGTCGCTATTTTAGCGCAATAATCTTGGACGCGACGTTAAACCCAATTTCACCTCACCTCACGTCAAGCTGACTAGTGATATGACAGGAAAACTGTTCAAAGTGGAATTAAACCTGACACTCACTCACTCGCTCGCTCACTCACTCACTCTGCTGGTATGGGGATGAGTCTGTGAGGGTGTATCGCAGACAGGTGTGCTCCAGTGGGTCTCCAGTCTTGGGAAAGTGAACTATGTGATCTGTACTACAGCAGAAGTAGACTTGCACAAGTCTCTAAGGCAATAATCATCTGTTTAAATCATAAGTTCCAGATGATGTAAATAATAAGAACAAGTTGTCCCTATAAGAGACTGGAGTCCTTAGACTGTCACATATCTAGACTTGCCTATTAGGAGGATAGAATTACAACACATCCATGGACTTTTCTTTCAGTACAGCCTTGGAGCAAGGCTACAGCAGAGGGTGCAAGACTCTTGAATTATTGAGAGGAGAAAAAGGGGCAGAGCTGTCATTGTGTGTTCTTTATCAAATCTCCGTAGCCTCAACTTGCTTGAGAGGATGAATGGCTTGTGAATACTTCATCAAATGTATTGTGAAAGTTACACATTCAGAATTAGTGTGCTTGTTTGGTTGGTGTTGCACAAGCTTTGCGACAGTTTAGGGGCACATGTATGTTGTATTTTAATCTGATTCTTTCAAGTACTCAGTATGTCAATGGAACTGTTGTATTTATGAAAGGTTATAATGTTCTGTTGTGAATTCATATTGCTGTTGCTGTCAAGATTTAATAGCAGAAGTACTTTAAATTGATGGTAGTTTATGTTGTAGGCATGGCAACGGTAGCACAAATAAGTATAACATTTAATTAAAAAAAACAAAAACCTTAATATTCCAAGTAAAATGGTAGTCAAATACTGTATTCCAGTATTTTACTCATCAAGGTATGCATTTATGTAGGGAGGCACTTTCTCAGGTTGATTGTACACAATTGCTTATTTGGTTACATAATACATACTAGTTTGAACAACAACAAAAAGGAAAAAAGACACCTCCAACCTACACTATATTTTCAAAAACCATTGCATGTGAAGCCCATTTCTTGTATCCCCAACCGTGATATTGCTGGAATATTGCTAGAAATGGCGTAAAACCATACTCACTCACTCACTCACTCACTCACTCACTCACTCACTCACTCAAAAACCTTTTCTTGAGGATCAATTCTTATATATTGTTAAACCTAATAATTTTGTTTTTTAAAGTACAATATTATGATTGCTGGAATCAGTTTTAGCATGTGAGCAGTTAGTACACTACTTGTGAATTTTTTTGCCAATAGAATTTTTCTTTTGAGTAAACACTGTGCAACAGATGTGCCACAATGATTGAATGAATCGGAATATTGATAATGTTATCCATCCTCGAGCACGAAGGCAGGTGTATTTTCGGACAGGATATATATTCCGAGCTTTCCGCAGACGTTCATTTATCAGATTGTTGCCCACCTCCGAACAAAACACGCTTTCCCAAGATAGGAAGTGACAGAGTAGCACATCCCAAGACTCAGATATACCATATTCGATGTAATAAGCACCCGGGGCGCTCTCAAAATTAGAAATAGTGGGCTCTTATTAGAATATTATTTTGGTGGAAAAATAGTTGAAAGATAAATTTTGTAGTTTATGCTGACAGCCTGAAATGTTTATATACGAGAGATATATTGTTCCAGAATTTAATTGCCTATAATTATGGATGCATATAACACACGAGTGCGTATTATATGAGATAAATAAGTGTTGTGTACATTGATCAATCGGAAGGGGTGCTAATTGGGATTGTTCACTAGCTAATATATTAGCAAATATCGCAGTGGGCGCTTATTAGAGCGGGGCGCTTATTACGTCGAATACGTCAGAATATACTGTAAACACATGGCACAATTCCAGCCATGGCTGTAGGCACCTGATGCACTATATACATTACTTCACAGTACAGTGAGGCCCATGCATAAGTCAAACAGACGGCCATTTCCGACGAATGATTGAGTGGACTGAGATGTCTTTGCACATCAGAAATATATTTGTCACATTTTCACGATGATGATGGCCAGACAACTAGTTTCAACAGTGCTCGAGCTCCCTGGGGACGTTTTAATTTTGAAAAGTCTCCACATTTTGATAAACATGTCATAAAATGGTCAACTATTAATGAGAAAATATCTTAAACTTATTTGCATTTGTGTATTTATCCTTTGTTTACCATGGTTGTACACAGGAATTTATCTGGACATCTTGTATGCCCAAAGCAGATGACAATAAACAAAATTAATTTGAATTTTAAAATTCCCAATTCTTCTGAATTTACAAAAATATGAACACTATAAATGTCCTATTTTGAACAATGTCACAATTTTTTACGATTTTGCCTGTCATGGGCTCTTAGTATGGAATCCTGGACAAGTCCCTGGTATGGCTGCAAGTGCTGTCGATCATCAAAGCCCTATGGAGAACTAGTTGTGAGGTCACATTGATGTATATTGGTCCTGATACTCACTGATGCAGGTGCATTAGCATATCTATATTATTATGTAAAACAATATGTAAAGTGCATGCACTGAAAGACTCCCATTAGGCCAGTCTGCTCTGATTTTAGTATAATTATATGTAAAACAAAATTAATCTCTGAACTTGAAATCTATTACAGTATATGTATGGGAATGGGGATCTGTATGCAGCCAGGTCTGTTTCTTACTGTAAAGTTAAACTCTGATTAACTTTACATGATGGAGTGCTTCTTGAACATTAGAGGAGTAATTTGCATGGTGGTTGTCAGGGTAACACATAATTTAATGGTTTCACCCTTGCGCTGGGCTTTTTATGCGTGTTTTCAATTTTGTGATTCCTTCAGGTTTCGAGTGTTTATCTTTAGAAATATCGTTTGTGAATATTAATTTTGATAGTTTATGCTCCTTTTTGGGTGCTTTGTGTCTGAAAACTGGGGAATAAATACTTTTGAAAGTTTTGCAAAACAAGAAGTGATGAGCATCACACCAGATGCTGGTCCCCTTCCTGTGTTTTTGTGTTGTTTATTTCCAGATGGGCCTTCAGTTGTCTTGCCAGGCATGTGTATTTGGCCTGCTGTCTGGGGGGAGTTTTTCTTCAGCAACACACTGCCACATGTCACTTTCAAACCTTCAGTGTTTGCCTGTCTCCGAATTCCGGAGATATTACGTGAAGTTAAAAATTTGAAATGTGCCTCATCGTTTGAGTTGTTTTTTGTACAGATTCTTCACATATGTGTTAGTTTTTTATTAAATTGAGCAGAGGAACGAGATGTTTGAGGTATTTGGAATATTTTTTGTTTGAACTGTCAATGTTTATTTGTTGTCTGTTTCAGATAAAACTTGTAAATATCAGCAGCAATGACATAGTAGATGGCAATGCCAAGCTGACCCTGGGCCTGGTGTGGAGCATCATCCTCCATTGGCAGGTGAGTAGGCTTAGGACAGGTCTTAGCAACCCATGCTTGTCTCCCCCGTGAAGATCTGGGGTAGAATAGGTCTTCAACAACCCGTGCTTGTCTCCCCCGTCAAGATCTGGGTTAGGACAGGTCTTCAGCAACCCGTGCTTGTCTCCCCCTCGAAGATCTGGGGTAGAATAGGTCTTCAACAACCTGTGCTTGTCTCCCCCAACAAGATCTGGGTTAGGACAGGTCTTCAGCAACCCGTGCTTGTCTCCGCCGTGAAGATCTGGGGTAGAATAGGTCTTCAACAACCCGTGCTTGTCTCCCCCGTCAAGATCTGGGTTAGGACAGGTCTTCAGCAACCCGTGCTTGTCTCCCCCGTGAAGATCTGGGGTAGAATAGGTCTTCAGCAACCCGTGCCTATCTCCCCCGTGAAGATCTGGGTTAGGACAGGTCTTAGCAACCCATGCTTGTCTCCCCCGTGAAGATCTGGGGTAGAACAGGTCTTCAGCAACCTATGCTTGTCTCCCCCGTGAAGATCTGGGGTAGAATAGGTCTTCAGCAACCCATGCTTGTCTCCCCCGTGAATATCTGGGGTAGAATAGGTCTTCAACAACCCATGCTTGTCTCCCCTGTGAAGATCCAGGTTAGGACAGGTCTTCAGCAACCCATGCTTGTCTCCCCTGTGAAGATCCGGGTTAGGACAGGTCTTAGCAACCTATGCTTGTCTCCCCCGTGAAGATCCGGGTTAGGACAGGTCTTAGCAACCCATGCTTGTCTCCCCCGTGGAGATCTGGGGTAGAATAGGTCTTCAGCAACCCGTGCTTGTCTCCCCCTGTGAAGATCCGGGTTAGGACAGGTCTTAGCAACCCATGCTTGTCTCCCCCGTGGAGATCTGGGGTAGAATAGGTCTTCAACAACACATGCTTGTCTCCCCCGTGAAGACCTGGGGTAGAATAGGTCTTCAACAACCAATGCTTGTCTCCCCGTGAAGATCTGGGGTTAAATATGTTTATAAATATTTTTGAGGCCTGTATTAAAATGTTAACGATGGAAATTTGATTTTTTCAACAGAAGTTCTCCACATCAGCTCTTTTCTTTAGGACAAGAAGAGTTACTCCCCTTTGAACAGTGCTGACAAGTCTCACTTTAACCCCTCAGTGCATGTGTATGAATGAGATGTTTCCTTAACGTCTCGTTAATGGAGATTGTATTTTTGACTATAGAAGCTCTAGAATTACTGAATGTTTGATGGTATTGGACTCTGCAGAACACTTAATGTATGACTCTTAGCCACAGACCACTTTGATAAAAAGTTATGTTGTTACTTTTTCCAAATAGTACTGTCATTCAATGACTGCAACTACATTTAAAACTAACAACCTTGGGCAGTTATACTAGGAAAATGAATGAATTATATTTATATCAGCAAATGTATGTATTTTTTAACAGCATGTTTATCGATTAATGCTGTTAGCTCCTAGTATTCATGAAATGAGTGTTTTTTCTCCTAATTTAAACATAGACTTGATAGAGGCGTCAATCATCATTAAACATTTGCTGTCTTTCAGGAGTTCTTTCAGTATGGCATCATCCGTGTCAAAACTGAAAACGTCCTTAAAGTTTCCCAAATTCAGCTGGGGAAAATGATCTTCTGACATTTTGACTTGTCTTGAAAAATAGTGCTGTTTATTTATTCATACGCAGTGAAGGGGCTTATGTGAACTTGAGGGAATCAGATGATAATCAACAAGAAAGGCTGTCTAATCGGATTGAGGCTAACACTGAATGTTTGACAGTTTGACTCTATCATCAACACTGACTGTTTGACGCTATCAGCCACACTGAATGTTTGACCGTTTGATGTATCATTGACACTGAATGTTTGACCGTTTGATGTGTCATTGACACTGAATGTTTGACCGTTTGATGTATCATTGACACAGAATGTTTGACCGTTTGATGTATCATTGACACTGAATGTTTGAATCTATCATCAATATTGACTGTTTGACGCTATCAGCGACACTGAATGTTTGACCGTTTGATGTATCAACAACACTTTCTTTTAGACTCTATCATCAACACTGACTGTTTGACTCTTGATGGTCTTCAGGTGAAGGACGTCATGAAACACGTGATGGAGGACCTGCGTCAGACCAACCTGGAGAAGACTCTGCTGGCCTGGTGCAGACAGTGTACCAGTGGGTGCGTCACCCCACTCGTCTTTCTTATGTCATTCAGTGGGACAATCTTGAAAATCCTTATCTATCCCTATGATGAAAGCAACAATGTTTTTATTTATATGCACCACAGTGATGTTGATGTCCTGAAAATCCTAATCTGTCCCTGAAAAAAAGCCAGTATTTTTTCATATATATGCACCACAGAGATGTTGATGTCCTGAAAATCCTAATCTGTCCCTGAAAAAAACCCAGTATCTTTTCATATATATGCACCACAGAGATGTTGATGTCCTGAAAATCCTAATCTGTCCCTGAAAAAACCCCAGTATTTTTTCATTTATATGCACCACAGAGATGTTGATGTCCTGAAAATCCTAATCTGTCCCTGAAAAAAAAAAACCTGTATTTTTTCATATATATGCACCACAGAGATATTGATGTCCTGAAAATCCTAATCTGTCCCTGAAAAAAACCCAGTATCTTTGCACATATATGCACCACAGAGATATTCATGTCCTGAAAATCCTAATCTGTCCCTGAAAAAAAAACCCAGTATTTTTTCACATATATGCACCACAGAGATATTGATGTCCTGAAAATCCTAATCTGTCCCTGAAAAACCCCCAGTATCTTTGCACATATATGCACCACAGAGATATTGATGTCCTGAAAATCCTAATCTGTCCCTGAAAAAAAACCCCAGTATTTTTTCACATATATGCACCACAGAGATATTGATGTCCTGAAAATCCTAATCTGTCCCTGAAAAAAAAACCCATTATTTTTTCACATATATGCACTACAGAGATGTTGATGTTTTGTACAGGATGTGGATGTGTTGTGTTTCAGCTACAAGAACGTCAGCATCAACAACTTCACCTCCAGTTGGAGGACCGGCCTCGCCTTCAATGCCCTCATACACAGATTCAGGTAGGATAAATCAAGAAAGTGAAAGAACGGTTCCATTTTTAAAATGGAGTGGTCGAAAATAACGAAATCCTCCTTCAGACAATTAACCTACAACATACTGCATTTGGTTTTCAAAAGGGGTCAGGGTGGGGTGGGATCTAAACCCCTCTGGATCCGTGGTATCATGTGGTTTTCAAAAGGGCGGGGTCCGGAACCCCTGGACCTCCCTCTGGATCCACCCATGAAGTGTCCACTGAACACAGTTGTTTTAATGTTTCATGTCACTGTTAGTGTATTTTTGGAGCGGTCCACGGTGTGGTGTGTTACATGGTATTATCATTTGGTTTTCAAAAGGGCGGGATCCAGATCCCCTGGACCTCCCTCTGGATCCGCCCATGAATTGTCCATTGAACTCAGTTGTTCACTAGATTTGTGTCTGCGTTTGTTTCAGGCCTGAGTTGTTTAAGTACGATGACCTGCTGACCAATGGTAACCAAGCTAACTTGGAGCATGCATTTCGCACTGCTCAGGACCATCTCGCCATCGACAGCTTGTTGGACCCAGAAGGTGAGTTGGGCTACAGGGGAGAAATACACTCGTTTTAGAGAAAACACTAATTTTCATAAAAAATAATTTATTAACTCTGTAAGGATTCTGAGTAGGATAGGTCACCAGACACCTGATTATTGTAACAGCCGGCCAGACTCAGTTAGTTACCAGATGCTCTCATGTTGCTGAAATATTGCTGACTGCACCTTAAAACAACATTCACTCATTTACTGAGGACGACTGCGAGTCAGGTGTAGTATCATGTCAACTTTTGATGTGTAATGGTATCTGTCCTCAATCAATGTATAGTTAGCTCCAATAGAACAACCCTGCCAGTACACCCCATCAGTACACTCCATCAGTACACCCCATCAGTACACTCCATCAATACACCCTACCAGTACACCCCATCAGTTCACCCCATCAGTACACCCTGCCAGTACACCCCATCAATACACCCTACAAGTACACCATATCAGTACACCCAATCAGTGCACCCCATCAATACACCCCACCAGTGCACCCCATCAATACATCCTATAAGTACACCCTATCAGTACACCCCACCAGTACACCCCATCAGTACACCCTACAAGAAGACCCCATCAGTACATCCCACCAGTACACCCCATCAGTACACCCCACCAGTACACCCCACGAGTAGACCCCATCAGTACACCCCATCAATACACCCCATCAATACACCCCACCAGTACACCCCATCAATACACCCTACAAGTACACCCTATCATTACACCCCACCAGTACACCCCACCAGTACACCCCATCAGTACACCCCATCAGTACACCCCATCAGTACACCCCATCAGAACACCCCATCAATACACCCTATCAGTACACTCCATCAGTATACGCCACCAGTACACCCAACTGGTACATCCCATTAATACACCCTCCCAGTACACCCCATCAATACACCTCACCAGTAATACCCCCATCAGTTCGCTTCATCCATACACCTAAACAGTACACCCCACGAACCTGCAGTCACGACCTGATGTTTCAGATGTGGATGTGAGCCACCCTGACAAGAAGTCCATCATGACCTACCTGATGTGCTTCTTCCAAGTCCTCCCCCACTCCAACATCACCGTGGAGGAAGTTGTGTCACCATCCTCCTCCGTCGTCGTGGATGAGTTCGAGGCCACCCCGACCACGCCAGACATCGGGGACATGGTCACGGCAGAACCCATCCAACCCACCGCCGTCAAACAGTCCGAGGTAGGACACCCTGCCAGGGGGACTCTGGCTACTGAAACCTTCACACCGCTTCTGGGTGCCGTTGTTCAAAACAACCTTAGCGCTACGACTGTCGCAAGTCTATGTTAAGGCATGGGAGTTGCGATCACCTTAGCGCTAAGATCGCTTTGTGCAATGGCACGCTTTATTTTACATAGATTTACAGGAATCACAACACTCAGATAGCCTTTGGAAAGGGAACGTTATCATCAGTATCACTGGGACTGTCACTGGGATTTAGTTGCAGTTTTACCATTAATATGGATGGTAGTGTCCTGGTCGTTCGTTTCGATCAACACATATCAGGATTATTATTGATGGCTCTTCAATTATCATAGAGTTGTTCGGAACAGAATTCACCAGGATACAAGGTGTCACTTTAGATTAGACAGGGCTACAAGGTGTGGACACGAAACACGACAGGTTGCCACAAAATGAAGTGCTACCCTTATACTGCATGCATTGAAACAGAATTGAACCTGGGAAATCCCCTCAGAGAGGACAAACAAGTATCGGCATCAACCTCGTCATGTGACCTCGTCATGTGACCAAGCCTCTCCTGTTTTGTGACCTGCATGCTTTTTACTTACTTGCCCATCCGCCTTCATCACAACGTTCACGATTGTCTGTTTGTGTCGTGTCATATAGACAACTGTTATGTCACATGCAGCAACAATTTCACATTTTAGACCTGATTAGGTAAGTTACGCAAAGTGTCTATGCAATAATCACGACTATGGGCAACCAATTTTTGATCCAGCATTCAAAGTATGGGTTGCCCTTCCTTTCCTGCCAAACCAGCCTTGTGTTGAAGCAGTCGTAAAATCTGGCTATAGCCATGCTCAGTGCTCAGTCACAAAGGGCATCTTATGTGTTTAATGTGGTTTGTCACTCAGGTTGAAAGTGAAAACAATATTTGTGTTTCTGGTAATCTGACTTGCAACTGTGACATTTTATCACATCTGTAGCAATTTAAGTCCATTGTTTTTTTATTTAACATAGGCCTAGATTCTAAGGGAGCAGTCTTGTCAGATAAAGAAACTTGTGTTTTGTTGTGGTGCATACCCCTATAAATCTTACTTGTGCCAATGTTTGACATCCTCAAGGGTATTGTTAGAAAAAAACACTACAAAAATCTAGACTAGGGACTAGATTGTGGTTAGCTTGCACTTGTGATTTTAATAACTTGTTTGGTAAAATAGTGATTTTGCCAATCAAGGCCAGCATGAATTGATAGTTACAATGGATCTATATAAAATCTTAGCATTAAGTTTTACATCTTATTCAGTTGAGATGCGCTGGACATATCCTACACAAACAACATTTTGGTCTGCCCAATTCTTACATGTTACTGTAGTAAATTTGTCATTTGTCACAGATTATTATGGGTATATGAAAGAGCCGTGTGGTCCTTAAATGTTTTTTTAGAAGTACAGAAAAATATGTTCATAACCAATACGTTTATAACGAACTGACGGATATATCAAACTACGATTATAACGAACTACCATTTGTGGTCCCTTTGAGTTTGTTATAACTATAGTTTACTGTATTTTTTGGCCAGGCGTGATAACGTATGTTGATCAGGGAGTGAGATTTTGGGCCAGGACTGTTTTGGGTAAACAGTTACCATTGAATAAGCATTGTGACAGATCTTGGCAGTGTGATAGCATGATGGCCGGAGTGTGTGCTCGTCACGCTGATAACCTGGGTCAGATTCCTCAATGGTTACAACGTGTGAAGCCAATTTCTGGTGTCCCACACTGTCATATTGCTGGAATATTGCTAAAAGTGGCGTAAAACCATACTCACTCACTCATGACGATTCACAGGCTGCACATGGAGAAGCCAGGATGTAGGCAGTGTTACCCAGCAGTGTTACCCGGCAGTGTTACCCGGCAGTGTTACCCGGCAGTGTTACCCGGCAGTGTTATCTGGCAGTGTTATCTGGCAGTGTTACCCGGCAGTGTTACCCGGCAGTGTTACCCGGCAGTGTTACCCGGCAGTGTTACCCGGTAGTGTTACCCGGTAGTGTTATCCACCAGTGTTACCCGGCAGTGTTACCCGGCAGTGTTACCCGGTAGTGTTATCCGGAAGTGTTACCCGGCAGTGTTACCCGGCAGTGTTATCTGGCAGTGTTATCTTGTTAGGCCAAACAAATAATCCTTTATTTCCAGTAACCTTTATCCAAAGATTTTCCTCCCTTTGAATGTAAGATCAATTGTAAGCATCTAAAATGATGAGAAATGACACTGCTGTGCATATTTCAACTATCATGAACAATATGTACTTGTAAAAAAAAAAAATTGTTTTTGAATATATTCAGTTTATATTTTCAAAACTTCAGTGTGATTGAAACCAATAAAACAATTTGAGTATGATTTGTATTAGTTGGGGGACACCATTTGACTTTATGATACAGAATGACCCAGACATCCTATGGACTGTTGATGTGATATGGATATCGACACCATGACCAGTCACTAGGCTGTGTCAATCTATTTTGATGGCAGTATGGGACTGAAATCAGGTTAGGACATCCAGGTTCCATTGGTCTGCTAGACCTCTGCGGCCTGTTGGAGGTCACTCTGCCCTGTGCGTGTATCGCAGCTTGCAGATATGTCCACACACAGGAATAGCTGTGTTGTCGGCTTGGAGTCGGGATGACATGGCTAGAACATGTAATGATATCATTGACTGTCTCCTCCTCTCTGTCTTCAAGGTCACACTGGGATGGACCCACTCTGTGGTTTGGTGGACAGAGCGTCTATTGGAGAGCAGAGAGTCGGTGGTTTCATCACTGGCCGTGTCATACCCAAAAGTGTTGTTATCCTGCCTGGTTCTCGGCATTAAGGGGCTGAAACAAGGACTGGTTTGCTCGGAGTCAGTATACTGTGTCTGAGTGGGGTATTCATGTTAAACTGTGGCATGGTATCTCAGTGGGCTAGCACTATATGACCGGCATTAGTCTTTACAGCTGTGTTTATGAATGATAGTGTGTTAGTGTTAGCGTGTGCGTGTGTGTTAGTGTGTTAGATAATACTTTTCCAAATCCTTGCGATTCAAAGTATATGCATAGTAAATCACTCCTCTTTTATCCCTCTCTACAATGTTCTCAGCTGTGTGAAAGAGTCCAGGCTGCACCTGCCCTCAACCCTGTGTCATGCCACTCCTTGTGTCTCCAGGTCAGACTGTCCCACCCCCATCTACCCCACCCACCCTGCCTCACTCCCCATGTCCACAGATCAGACTGCCCCACCTACCCTGCCTCCCTCCCCCACATCCCCAGATCAGACTGCCCCACCCGCCCTGCCTCCCTCCACTTCCCCAGATCAGATGACTCACCCACCCTACCTCCCTCCCCAGGGTCCCCAGATCAGACTGCCCCACCCACCCTACCTCCCTCCCCAGCGTCCCCAGATCAGACTGCCGCACCCACCCTGCCTCCCTCCCCAGCGTCCTCAGATCAGACTGCCCCACCTACCCTGCCTCCTCCCCATGTCCCCAGATCAGACTGCCCCACCCCCAGTGCGCCTCACCTCTCCATTGTACCTTTATCCCCCACGTCCCCATATCCAACTGCCTTACCCACCCTGCTTCCATCCCCACGTCCCCAAATCAGACTGCCCCACCCAACCTGCCTCACTCCCCCACATCCCCAGATCAGACTGACCCACCCACCCTGCCTCCCTCCCCACGTCCCCAGATCAGACTGACCCACCCACCCTGCCTCCCTCCCCCACATCCCCAGATCAGACTGCCCCACCCACCCTGCCTCCCTCCCCAGCGTCCCCAGATTCGACTGCCTTACCCAACCTGCCTCCCTCCCCACGTCCCCAGATCAGACTGCCCCACCTACCTTGCCTCCCTCCCCATGTCCCCAGATCAGACTGCCCCACCCACCCTGCCTCCCTCCCCATGTCCCCAGATCAGACTGCCCTACCCACCCTGCCTCCCTCCCCACGTCCCCAGATCAGACTGCCCCACCCACCCTGCCTCCCTCCCCAGCGTCCCCAGATCAGAATGCCCCAACCACCCTGCCTCACTCCCCCACGTCCCCAGATCAGAATGCCCCACCCCCAGTGCGCCTCACCTCTCCATTGTACCTTTATCCCCCACGTCCCCAGATCAGAATGCCCCACCCCCAGTGCGCCTCACCTCTCCCTTGTACCTTCATCCCCCACGTCCCTAGATCAGGCAGCCCCACCCACACTGTGCCAGTCCCCCCCATGTCCCCAGGTCAGTGTGCCCCAGCACAGACATCCCCCTCCAGCAGCTGCAGTCTGGATGCCCCAAGAGGAATGATGTACTTCACAGCACTCCCCATCCATACAGTCATCAGAGTGGGCGGCTCCATATTATTGTCATCAATTCCTCTCTCAGAGGAATTTTAATTTCTCAATATCACAAAGAGCACTTTAGAAGCTCATAAGGGTGATCCTGCTTGTGGCTAGCAGGATGTTTGGATAAGTTAAGTGACATGGAAGTCAGGTATGCAGGAAATTGGAAATGCAGAATCATGCAGTGTGGTGAACATGTCATGTTGACCTTATCAGGTTTTTTTCAGGTTTTGACATAACTTGAACAGTATCCCTTACTGCCTCCGAAGCCATTATTGAACATGAAGGGATGCTAACAAAAAATTCAAAAAATAAAACATGTTTATTCACGGCAAACTTGTATTAAATATGACCACAGTAAACCACATGCTTGACATTTGATAGAGTGGGACAAATTGTATTGTTTCACCATCACTGGTCTCATGATAAGTCTCACAGTTGAGCTTTTATCAATGCGGATGAGAGCTCATGCAGGACTGCCCAGCCAAACACAACCAGTGAACACCTACAGGACCTGTGAAGATGGGGGTAGAATAGGTCTTCAGCAACCCATGCTTGTCGTAAGAGGAATCTAATGGGATTGGGTGGTCAGGCTTGCTGACCTGGTTGATGCATGTCATTGTATCCCGATTGCGTGGATCGATGCACATGATGTCAATCACTGGATTGTCTGGTCCAGACTTGATTATTTACAGACCACTGTCATATAGCGGATTATTGCTGAGTGCTGCGTTAAATAACAAACATACAAACAAACAAACCTTTCATGAATGTACTGTCACTGGATAAAGGACACATTGCCATGTTTTAACATTTGGAGCTGTTGTTGCAGTTGTTAAAGGGAGACAAAACTCACTCCAGTTGGCAGGCCGAAAAAGTTTGATTCAAGTCGTTAATTGATAAAACACGCTTGTAAGCAGCCGACCTGTGAAGATCCGGGGTAGAATGGGTCTTCAGCAACCCATGCTTGCTGTAACAGGTGACTATGCTTGTCATAAGAGGCGACTACAGGACTGGATGGTCAGGCTTGTGACTTGGTCGATGCATGTCATCGTATCCCAATTGTGTGGGTCGATGCTGCTGATGTAAATCACTGGATTGTCTGGTCCAAACTTGATTATTTACAGACTGCTGTCATACTGCTGGAATATTGCTGAGTGCGGCGTTAAACAGTAAACAAACAAACAAACAAACAAACACCTACAGACCAACAGGACTGCAGTGTTTCACTGTAGGATAATTCTTTCAAAAGACTTACTTCGTTCAACAGGGTTTTGACTGACACTTGTTTTATTAAGAGAAATATATCTGTTAGATTGACATGCATAATAACAGTCTTGCAGACAAAGCTGATGTGAAATGATTGACATTTGGTTTTAACTTAATATATCTTTAATAACCTTTTGCTCGATGTCCTAGCTATATCTTTCTGGAGGACATTTCTGTTACGATAGAACTTGCAGGAGTTAGATTTCCCCCAGCATAGACAAATAGGCCGGCGGAGGGATGTAATACGAGATATATCAGCCTGGGGAGTCCCAGGGCTAAAACATACTGATGTATATGTTGCTGATATTTGATTAGCTGTTTGTGAACTCTGACTTTTGTTGGATAACTCTTGCTTCATTCATCTTATGATCCTCACAGCTCCTGGTCGTCCCAGGAAACAGGTGTTGGGCAGTGTTTGCTGTTTTGTGATTATAAATAGAAAGATACTATCACCTAAAAAATAGCTTCATTCTTTTCTCATGAATAGATTACAGCTAGGCTACATGGAACAAACATTTGACAGTTCACGATGAATCTTAGATGAAGACACAGAGTCACCTTCAACAGACATGATGCTTTTTACAAAGAAAAAATGCAATCAGGGTAGTTTTTCAATTAATTTCTGAAGAGTGCAGCACAAAGCAGAGACTTGAGACCTGTAGGGATTAGAATAAGTCCCTGGAAAACCAGGCTATATTACATTAGACTTGCACAGGTCTCTGAGGCAATAATTATATGTTTTAATTATAATTTCTAGACTATGTAAATAATATGAACAAGTTGTCCCCTTTAGAGACTGGGGTCTTTGTACCGTCCACAACATCTCGACTTGCTCTTAGGAAGATAGAATTACTACACATCCATGGACTTATCTTTCAGTCCAGCCTTGGAGCAAGGCTAGTAGTACATATTGGAGGCAACTTAATGGGCAGGGATGGAAATTAGCACTAGCCCACTAGCCTGGACCAGTTTTGTTTTAAAGGTTGTGTTAAAGCTAATATACTGAATAGACTGAGTGGTCTGGCTCTGTGACTTTTTGATGCATGTCATCACGTCTGGGTGATTTTTATTGATGCTCATCATGTGGTCCAGACTGGATTATTCACATACCCCCATCGTATGGCTTTAGTTGTTTACCTTTAATTGTGAGACAGTAAAACAGGAACTACCGTATTCGACGTAATAAGTGCCCCGCTCTAATAAGCGCCCACGGCGATATTTGCTAATATATTGGCAAGTGAACTATTCCCATTAGCACCCCTTCCGATTGACCAATGTACACAAGACTTATTTATTCGCGTATAAAACGCACTCGTGTGTTACATGCACCCTTAATTATGGGCAATTAAATTCTGGAAAATATATCTGTCGTATATAAACAGTTCAGGCTCTGAGCATAATCCACAAAATTTATCTTTCAATTCTGTTTTTTTCTCCCAAAATAATATTCTAATAAGAGCCCCCTATTTCTAATTTTGAGAGCGCCCTGGGCCCTTATTACGTTGAATACGGTATGTAGAAAGCCCAAGGCATGGACTGATGTGTGTTGTTAGGTAAAAATATGTTGTAACATTGACTGTTCTCTCAATTTGCTGTGAGGAATACTAAATCGGATTAGGTTTGTAGATTCCTATCTAAATTACATCAGTGGCTATTATTGGAATATTGCGCTTATTTCAGTTGGATATCAAATGTCCCTTGTGAAATCATGTTTACGTCCATGATCTTAAATGAGGCTGAATTCAAATTGGTTTCACAAAGGACATACATTTGAAACTGATTGGAGTCCAATGTGGACTATCCATAATATGAGTAGGTGTCGTATTGTGAAGGTGAACCAAATTGAATTTTGATTACTCACATGATGTATAGACACAGATCATTTAAATTTTTAAATCTCACTGTGAGATGACAAGTCTTCAAAAAATGCAAGTTACCCCTAATTTTTCCTTTAAACATGGATGTGTTTAAAACTCACAATTGATTAGGATACTGAATTATATAATCCCTAATGAGATTTAGTCAAAAGAATTGTTCAGGCAAATTATTATTGTTATTATTATCATTATTATTATTGAATTTTACTTGTGTCTGTGGAATCAAATATCTATATTTTGACAAACTGTTTTAGTGTCAGGTAGTGTGAGATGACCAAGTCCGCATTAAATCATTTACATACAATCCTGCCTGTGTAAGTTTCAGATGTAAACAAATATCAATTAAAAGCTGTATTTATAATATACCTGGGAATAATCTGAAAATTAATATTTATGAAGGTAAGGAAATTGAACAGAGAGCAGATGAATACTGACATTAAGCTATGATTACAAGACAACTACGGGAAATCCAGTCTTTATATTACTGTTGCAGCTCTCTATTATGTTCATTGTCCTCCCAGACATTTTATAGTAATCCTGTCAATAGGTTGTTGTTGGTATCGCAAATTGACGGTGTACACACGCTGCCTCGAGTCAGCACATTATCTCCCAGCCAGCTCAGCGTCTATGCTCCACTGCAAACTCGTGTAATCTGTTCATCCCACCTCCCTGCCTACAGTCGTGTATGTGGAAAAACCTACCTGTTAACAACTCCCATTGTAAATTATATAACAGCATGATTAATGATCTAACCATGCTCACCCAGAAGATCTGATGGAAGTCAGTGTTCTGGAAACAGACAGTGAGTGGAGTTTGGAAGGCGGACGTGAGAGGGGTTGAACAGGCACGCGAGTCCGCTAGCCTTTGGAGTGAGTACGGCAGACTATTCAGGGTGGGCCAAGTGAGGGATCAGTACTCTACAGCCTGTCTTGACCCATATTAACTTGGTCAGATTGCACATGTTTCTATCTCCGAGTTAGCAGTGAAAGGTGCTATAATGACTGTGATGATATGGATTACACTGAAATAGGGGATTCGTATTGGATTGTATATTTCCCAGGTGGGTGATATGGACGTTGTTTGTTTACATATTTTCATGTGTGGTGTTTATTGCTTGTTATACTGTGGTGTTCGGTGATATGGTAATTAGCATGGAGTCATTCTAGCGAAGGGGAATACTCCAGAGGATTATAAAGAAAGAGAAAGTTATGCTAATGGTAGTTAAAGTAAGAGGGGCTGTTATGGGAAAAAGTCATACTGAAATTCACAACTTTCTTTAGTCCATGTCGTTACATAACATCTATTCTGATGCAATTATTGAGCTCTGTTTTCTGAAGCTTGTATCTTTGTCCAAATACTTAAAATTTGACCTGCTGCTCATTTATCACTGTGAGAAAGTATGAAAACGCTGACCTAAATGTTGGCAGGTGTTATTGATTATGCAGAAAGGTGCTGATAAAAAAGAGATAGAATAGAAGATCATTTAACGGGTAGCCAACTGTTCCCATGAAAGACGCAGCAAGGAGCTTCATGGGTGTGTAAACATCTATTATGGCCAGTAAATCATATTTGCTATCACATATTACAAATCTAAGGTATGCTTTTGGCAAGTTTTTTTTCACAAAGGTATATATGGTGGATAGATACGTGTTGTATTTCATCATATAACCATTTCCTTGGTTATAAAAATCATAACGATGTAAAGGACGATTAAGGAAATATTTCATGAAGAGCAACAGATATTTATGTTTATCAATATTAACAATGTCCTATTTTCTGTGCAAATAGTACACCAAGTGTGCAACTTATCATATTTGGACAGTGTGTAGTGTTAAGTGCTACTTCCCTCACAACTCATGGTGTTTGTTCATTTGTTTGAATGACAAGGTGGATATATTTGAACAACACTGTGCCATTGATAGTCCTTAATTCAGTGTTCAGTCCAAATGGCTGGCAGCTACAGTAGGTTGGTGTACAGTGTACTGTCCAATGTCGCTCCAAGCTCCTCGCAGCTATACG
Source organism: Haliotis cracherodii (assembly GCF_022045235.1). Taxonomy (NCBI): domain Eukaryota; kingdom Metazoa; phylum Mollusca; class Gastropoda; order Lepetellida; family Haliotidae; genus Haliotis; species Haliotis cracherodii. The sequence goes on from NW_027266286.1 coordinate 13,633,739, forward strand.
TCTGGGGAGAGTTCACGATAGTGTGCTCAGTGATGCACAGTTCTCATTAACTTCACCGACTTGATTGATGCCGTTAAGACAGTTATAACCCGGTTGCTCTGTGTGAACAGACCTTCAAGGTGTTTGTGACACATGTACCACTGAAAAGAATTTTAAAAACTCCCAGGTTATTTTTATGCTTTTTTTTCATTTAGAAATAGACCGACGTCTAGTCTCTGAAATGAACATATCTTACAGAAAACAACAGTTGTTAAATTATCTTTATAATAATATAATAAAAAGGAGCCCAGAGACCTTCATTTTCAGATACTGCAGTAATCTAGACTTGCCAAACATTATAGACTTGCATGGGCTGTATTGGATATATTTGTTTCAGGGTCTGTATGACAGACTAATGTTGAAAGGACTATGAAAGAATTGTGTGTTCTTTTACTTCTTTTGAGTAGAATACAAGTAGCACGGCTTATTTGTTAATCATTAGACTATATTACATATATGGCAGACCAAAATTGCGGAAAAAATATAACGATTAGAGGAGTCTTTTTATCATATCGCAGCATTAGTCTTGTCATTGATTTCAACAATGAATCTATTTTTAAGTTGGCCAATAAGTGAAGGTTAGTTACACTTATTCTGGAAAGCATCTTATTTTCTATGTTTCCCCAACCAAAAATACTTTGTGAACAAATTACAGAAAATCTATATGTTTTTGTAAAACAATCTGTAAACTGAAGTAAGTTTTAAGAATAAACATAACTGCTATAATTCTACTCGGGATCACTGCAGATAATGTAATCTGAATTAGATCAAATTTAGAATGAAACTTACAGTCCTCTCTGTACAGTCCACGTGTGTGTGTGGCTGTTTGTACTAGTCCGGACTTATGCTGGGTTTATAGTGCTTGCCTACTGAGAGACCATGCCGCAGTTTAACATGGATACCCACTCAGAGACATCATTCTGACTCCGAACCGACCAGGTTTTTTTTCATCTTTTGGTATGACTGGGGATCAAACCACCAGCCTTCTGCTCTCCTGGTAGATGCTCATTCACTTGACCACGTAGGGTGTTTAAGGCATATAGTGAATAGTATTTGTGACAGATCCAATATCCGAGGGATCACCATGAATAACAGACTACTGGTGTGACAATCTATTTGTGTGTGTTTTATCTGAAGTTAACTATACATACTCTGGTTAATGCATGCCAGTATGCCATGTTAGCCACTAGTCCAAAGCCCTAATCTAGTCAAATTTCTAGTCAAGTAGAATAAGCTGATACCAGTTCATAAATGCTTAGAGTAAAATCTACTGAAAATAATATCAAGATACAAGTTACAGGTTTAGAGTCCAGCTATATGAAGGCGGTCTGTAAATCGTGACTGGACCAGACAATCCAGTGATTGATGTGACGAGCATCTTTTTGCACAATTGAGATACGATGACATGCATCATCCAAGTCAGCGAACTTACAACAAACCACCCGATCCCGTTAGTTGCCTTTACGGCCAGTACAGATTCCTTGGGGCCAGTACAGATTCATGGGGGCCAGCACAGATTCCTGGAGGCCAGCACAGATTCCTGGGGGCCAGCACAGATTCATGGGGGCCAGTACAGATTCCTGGGGGCCAGCACAGATTCCTGGGGGCCAGCACAGATTCCCGGGGCCCAGCACAGATTCATGGGGTCCAGTACAGATTCATGGGGGCCAGCACAGATTCATGGGGGCCAGCACAGATTCCCGGGGGCCAGTACAGATTCATGGGGGCCAGCACAGATTCATGGGGGCTGGTACAAATTTCCTAGATTCTCCATTGTTTTAACATTACAAGGGTAGTACATCTCAATCCTTGCTAGTAAGGCTGTTGAGGTTAGTTGTAACCCTTCTTCAAGTTAGGAGTGGTAGATTCAAGAGTTTGTACAGGGTTTGTGTCAGTCTGACTAAATGATGATCGTCTTGATAGTTTTACTACAGCAGAAAGACCTCATTCACTATTAACTGTGCGTTCAGCTGCATTAAACACAAACAGATGAAAAAGAGCCCATATTGTTTGGTTGCTGTTTGAATGAATTGTTTGCGTTCAACACGTGACGTTTCGGAGAACGCCGGCAATGAAAAGAACATGAATGTGAGCTGGTTTACTACTTTTATTGATGCCGTATTTAAGTGGTTTGTAAAGAAATAGATTGAATTGACAGGTATTTGATGGAATAGACGTGTGGGTGGAAACATGGCCCTGTTGTGCTGACACTGATGAATGAAGCTGCTGTTTAGGGAGTGCTCGTCATGTGCAGCAACATGGCTGCACTCACGTCACCACTGCTGCTGTAATGTTCATGTCTCTCAATTGCTGGAGCATATTTTGGATATTTTTGTAACCTCACATATTAACTATTGTCATGAATGAAAAAATATGAATTCATTAAAAATTCAATCACATCATTCATTCATTCATTCATTCATTCATTCATTCATTCATTCATTCATTCATCCACCACATCCATCATTCATTCATTCACCTTTAATTATTCAATCACCTATCATTCATTCATTCATTCATTCATTCATTCACCCATTCTTTCATCCACCTTTAATTATTCAATCACCTACCATTCATTCATCCACCACATCCATCCTTCACTCATTCACCCATTCTTTCATTCCTTTCTTAATTGATTCACCCCTGACACTATCCGTTCTTCAGTTGCCCAGAAATGCAGAAGTAATCCCCCATCAGATAACAGTAAGCTAGCAGAAAATCCCCTTACACAGGTGCCACATGACGAGAAAAAACAGCTCATTGCATAATTACTTCTACCTGAGAAGACGTAATCCGTCCTGGAATGTGTAGGATGTTTGCCCTTAGGGAGCCCGAGTTTGTAGATGAGATTTCATGTCACTTCTCTGGTTAAACACCAATAAGTCTTCAGGTTGTGTTTTTACCTTGGGCACATTTTCTTGATTAAAAGTCAACAAGGTTTATGCTGCATTAGATGCAAAAACCTGTTGAGATATTTTCAGAAATGCGGAATGTTAGGCCCAGTGACAAATACATCAAGATATGCCTGGTGATAAGCGTGTAAGTGATTTCTCAAAATGTTTTGGTTTATTGCAAGATAAAAGATAAGGATGTAGAGGTATTTCAAGAGGTGGAGCATGGAGATGATTTGTTGATGATTGAGAGAAAGTATGGGGTTAGCGAGTGGGGGAGAAATGTTATATATTAAGATCGGAAGGAAGGAGGAAAAAGAATGAAAGAATAAAAAGATGTAACAAGGAATGGAGAATGCAAAATGCAGGGCCTGGGTTCGTTGGTTGGTTGGTTGTTTAACGCTTCACTCAGCAATATTCCAGCTATATGACGGCGGTTTGTAAATAATCAAGTCCGGACCAGACAATCCAGTGATTGGTATCATGAGCAGAAGAGGGGAGAGACTTGAGGAAAGAAGTCTGTTAACTGGAGATGTGAGATGTAAAGAAGAAGGAAGAATCAATTCATGGTTTTAATAAATGTCCAGAAGCTTTATATTTATTTAAGTTTCTTCTTGGGGATTTATGGATATGACTGAACAACTGTATGACATATATGCTGGTATAACACTTAGAACTATAGAGATGTATGATTTATGGAATATGTTGCACATAGAGACAATCAACTGTATGATATATGGAATATGTTGCACATAGAGATAATCTACGGTATGATATATGGAATGTGTTGCACATAGAGATAATCAACTGTATGATATATGGAATGTGTTGCACATAGAGATAATCAACTGTATGATATATGGAATATGTTGCACATAGAGATAATCTACTGTATGATATATGGAATGTGTTGCACATAGAGATAATCAACTGTATGATATATGGAATATGTTGCACATACAGATAATCTACTGTATGATATATGGAATATGTTGCACATAGAGATAATCTACTGTATGATATATGGAATGTGTTGCACATAGAGATAATCAACTGTATGATATATGGAATATGTTGCACATACAGATAATCTACTGTATGATATATGGAATATGTTGCACATAGAGATAATCTACTGTATGATATATGGTACACAGACATGACAGATATATGTGGGTACAACACAGCTATGATGCTATCAGTGCTGCACTGTGCTACACTGCGCTACTCCTGAGATACACTTTGTCCAGCTTGTACAGAGAGTGTCATCAGATTGGCCTGCGGTTCATACCTATTTGGGAAGGCTATTTCTGATTGCACACTTGGGGATAAAACCCATCCCCCTCACTCACTCTGTGGATGTGCAGGTACACTGGTGGCTATCTGACACCCAGAACACAGTCAGGGCATGAAACCCATCCCCCTCACTCACTCTGTGGATGTGCAGGTACACAGGTGTCTATCTGACACCCAGAACACAGTCAGGGCATGAAACCCATCCCCCTCACTCACTCTGTGGATGTGCAGGTACAGAGGTGTCTATCTGACACCCAGAACACAGTCCGGGCATGAAATCCATCCCCCTCACTCATTCTAGTGTGTAGATATGCAGGTACACAGGTAGCTATCTGACAGGTGTGTAGGCCGTCCACCCAGAACACAGTCGGACGACGCCAGCACAGATATCCGAAGTGTGTCAGATTACATGGGGGCAGATAAGACCTGTCAGAGTATCATATTAGGATTGTCTTGAGAGTGAGAGGTTCAGATTGATATGTGATGACTTTTTCTGATGGGTATCATGGGCGGATACAGCTTTTTTGAAAAGGGGGGTTGCACAATTAAGATCTATTTATTGTCTTTGGTTGTAATATATACAGAAATAAAGATTTTTTTTCGAAATAAAAAGGGGGGGTGCGCACCCCTGCACCCCCCCTCTGTATCCGCCCCTGGGTATGTTGTCAGGACATTTGAATAAAGTTTCTGTTTCCTTCATGGCTCATGTGACCTGAAGCCTATGATGACTTGACCTTAGTGTGTATGTAATTGGGTTATTTTTTGGCAGGAGGTGAATTATGATTTTGTATTTGTACATTGATAGAGATTGGTTGGTTGGTTGGTTGGTTTGTTGTTTAACGCCACGCTCAGCAATATTCCAGTTATATGACTGCGGTCTGTAAATAATCGAGTCTGGACCAGACAATCCAGTGATTGATATCATGAGCATCGATCCACGCAATTGGGATCGATGACATGCATCAACCAAGTCAGCGAGCCTGACCACCCGATCCCGTTAGTTGCCTTTTACGACAAGCATAGTCACCTTTTATGGCAAGCATGGGTTGCTGAAGACCTATTCTACCCCAGAATCTTCACGGGTCCATTCCAGAGAAGATGGAGAGCAGACAGGGTTTTCAGACCAGTATATTCTGTGACTGTCACATCATTCACTCGGCAAAGTTTACAAAATAGGAGTAGGTTTTTTTTATTCACTTTAAACCTGTGATGCCCCAATTAGAGGTCTCATTGGTTGGAAAGTTTAGTATCAATTATCAACTCAAAAGTATCACGATATGTCAATTAATAACAAAATTAGGGGTCCAGGCGGTCCGCTGTGCAGAGTTGTGTCTTTTGGGCACGCCAGAAACCTATCATCGTGAGTTCGTATCTCGGTTCGTCATGTTTGTGTTTTTAGGTTTGTAAGCACCATACCCATGCTCGTGGTTTTCACAAAAGTGGTAAACGTCTTGGACCTGCAACCCTTCTGGCTTTCCACCAACATTAAGGTGACACGCCCAGATACAACTGGAATACTGTTCAAAGTGGCGTTAAACTCAACTCACTCACTCACTCACTCACTCACTCACTGTTGAGAATTGATTTTTTTTCTGACTTCGTATTGTCATGAACACACAGTGCCATTTAGAAAGTGGTCAAATGTAACAAATGTTATATTTCATCAGCAGTGAATTTTTAATTTAGTATCGATATTCATCAATTTGTATCGATACAGTATCGACATAAAAAATGTTTCAGTGTGTCAGTATCCCAACCTACATGCCATCCCTGCCTCATTGTGTGTGAGGGTTTCCTGTGTTGGTTTCACTGACCCCCGTAATTCTTCCTCATCACCTAGTGCCAGTGGCTCCCACTGATGAATGTTCGGGTCAGGTAGTGGTGATGGCTACACTGGGTAGGTCCAGGCGATGACCAGGTGGTGGATACAAGCCATAATTACCTAGCTCCGTAACATATTAACCTACTGAACTTCCTATGTAGACATATATGGCTGATGTGAGGTACTGCCATGTTGAAGGTATGTCCCGTGAGGATGCCGTTCTTCTGACAGTTAACCTACTTGCTCACAGATTGTTGACTGTAGGAGACTATGGAGGAGAAACATTATGTCAGTCTCCGTGAGAGAGTAAATATTTAGGCAGGTAAGAAATTAGTGGCAGGATGGCAGGAGCTGGGTTGATGAAGCTGAAGCTTGTATCGAAACTGAGGAAATGTTTGTGAGCAGCCTAATCTGTGATGGAATGTAGTTCACATTCCTCGTCAAATGACTGATTCGAACAGTGTGAATAGTTTATATCAAGATAACAGCTGTAGGTAATTGTTTAGTTGTTGTTCGTGAAATATATTCATAGTGACAAATATCTGCAAGATTTTTGATAATCCTTGAAGATTATTTACTGAGGATGTATGCATTATCATCATCAAGCAGGTTAGAAGAACTAGTCATCTGTATCTCTGAACTCATCAACCAATAAGATTATAGCTTGGTTGAGAGGATATTTAATTAACATGTGTAAATAGCTTAACATTTTATGATATCTTTACATATTTTATGTAAAGTTAAGAGGATATATAATTACTAGTATGCACAGTATAAAATATCTTTTTTTTTTTGAAGAAAAACCTACAAAGTGTAACATTCTTGAATAATCAAAGGCTGTAGGAATAAATCACACTTTATCCAAAAGCAGTAAAGTGAAGTATATATTGTGTGAATATTGCTCAAACTTTCTGCATCGACACATCCCAACATCAGTTTTAGGTCAATTTGTCAAGGTCAGGGAACCGAAACCATTTTTCACTATCATTCTCTGAACAAGGTAGATGGTATGGATGTCACAGTATCGCCCCTTACACTGTACTGCTTTGTCTGTTTTTCAGATCCTGATACAAATATATCCGATACAGCCCATGCAAGTCTATAATGTTTGGCAAGTCTAGATTGTTGCAGTATCTGAAAGTAAAGGTCTCTGGGCTCCTTTTTATATTTTTATTAAGACAGTTTAACAACTGTTTCTTTTCTGTACGATATGTTCATTTCAGAGACTAGATGTTAGTCTACATACCGCCATTAATTGCCTCTCTATACTTTCACGACTCTGGGGATCTCTCTCCCTCTCCGTCTTGCTGTGGGAGAGTTCCACTGCACATGGAAGTGCTATACTGTAACCTGATACCTCGCACTGATAACTGCAGTGTTTTTTATCCTCCCCGACAGTTATTTTTGAATGTTGAGTTGTTGGAGCCTCGTCCCCCATCCAACTCATCGGCTGTCCCCATGTCCAATTCCTGTTTTCATGGACATGGGGTTTTCCCATCCTGCTGACGCAACACTCACTTGTATTGGATGTCTTTGAGAGTTGAAAACCGTCAATTGTTTTTGTTCTGGCGCCGCCTCCCTGAAGGAGAATTACATCGGAAGTGAGAGCTATATCGGATAGCTGGATGTGCCGGGAAGCTATTTTGGTGTGTGTGTTAATTTCTTCGTCAACCGAGGAGCCATGAGGGTGGAGTTTAATTGTGCTGTGTTTAAATTACCTTTCACAAATTTAGCAAACTCAGCGAATCTGTGATAAAGGTGAGAAGTATCCGAGAACTGGCAATGTTTACAAGTTTACCTAATTTCAGTAAGTCTATTTTTGTGTCAGATTCACAATTGTGTTTTGTTGGGGAATGTACAATTAATATGGTTTTGTATATTTGGTATTGATGTCTTGGTCATGTGTTTTGTTTACATGTGGAGTGAGTCGGAAAGCAAGTCTAGGTTGGATCTCAGAGTATGTTCAAGATATAAACATATGTTATGATAAATTGCAATGACATTTTGGTGGCATTCTTTTTTGTTTGGAATTAGTAGACTGACAACACACCATTGCTTCTACTGTCATCACTCAGGTTGAATATTTCGATTTACCTCAGTATGAACTGTAGGGCTGAGTGTGTTAGAGACGTTGAGATGTTGTTGTTGTTGGATGGTGTATATGCTGGTTATCACATGGCAATAGTCACCCACCACTTGTGTAGTAAGGTCATTGATTTGTCTGACTGTGTTGGAGCCAAAAGGGGACATTGCAATAACAGTGTCCCAAAGCTTGCGGACTGGGAACCTACTGCACATTTTACATCATAATCAATCATTGTGATTTGCTAGAATCTAGTTTCTGTGAGTTTAATTTCATTATTTTGCCGTAAGCTTTGTTCTGTGGTGCCTTTTGTCTCGATTTAAGGGAGTTTAGTATCACTTTGATGGATTGGGGGCGGGGGACTTTGGATATGGTGTGTGAAGGATAGTTGATGGTGTTAAGGGGTAAGGGGTTGGGGATATCAGATGGGGCTGGGGGGTACTGGATAGGGGTGAAGGATAGTAGATGGTGTTAAGGGGTAGGGGGTTGGGGATATCAGATGGGGTGGGGGGTATCAGATGGGGGTGGGGGTACTGGATAGGGGTGAAGGATATGGGTGAAGGATAGTAGATGGTGTTAAGGGGTAGGGGGCTGGGGGTATCAGATGGGGGTGGGGGGTACTGGATATGGATGAAGGATAGTAGATGGTGTTAAGGGGTAGGGGGATGGGGGTATCGGACTTTGGATACGGGTGGAGGACAAGGGTGAAGTATAGTGGGTGGTGCTAGGGGGTGGGGGATATTGGCTGGGGGAGGTTTCAGATAGGGGTGGGGAGTAGTGGTGAGGGATAGGGGGTGGGGGATATTGGCTGGGGGAGATGGCACAATGTCCTGAGATATATTTACATCTGTATCAAACACCTATCTAATAATCTAATCTATTTAAATAGTGTCAAGTTCCAGTTAGGCTGCTCACAATCTATTTTACATAATTACTCTGCCAGGTGTTGAGTTATTATAAGCTCTACATATATCATCATAGTCAATCAATGCCAAAACCAAAATAAATATTCTTTTCAAAACAATTGATCCCTTCCAAATATTATATTGTAAATGTTACGGGTGTTCAAAGCCTTAAGCACTGCAGACATCAGTTGAAAGGAGCCTAGTGGTTAAAGTGTTGATCACACTGGTCACGCAGGTTCGAATCTCCACATTGGTACCATGTGTCAAGCCGGTTCTTGGTACTGCATGACATGGCTGGAATCGTGGTAAAATTAGCTCAAATGGAATCGGAATATCATGAACTTTCGTTGTAGTTGTATTATGGAAAAGCTTTTAGTTATGATGTTCCTTTTTGAACAATGCAGTTTGAATTATCAACATTTGATTGTCAGAGAAACGAGTTCAATTCTAACAATGTCAGAATGGTTGATCTGAATCTCTCTATTGTGTTCGCCCTGACCTCTTTCACAGAGTCGTAATTTAACAGGATCATTCTTTGCCTCTTGCATCTTCTTAATTTCCTCGTTGACAAATTAAATGACAGTGTTTAGCAAAAGAAATCCGAACAATTGTGTACTTCAGATATAAAACACACACTTGGCTCACTTATCGCAGCCTAATAGCATCAGATTCTTTCTGACACGATACTGACCTTCACCTTTGGGACGACTAAATGAGTAAGGGTGAAAAGATTTTAGAATTACCGCGTAAGTATTTCTATCTGGCTTGAGGATGTGCAGTGCTGTCGAGGGAAGTTTCTGCGATGGCTCAATCTCACGAGGCCAATGTTCTCACTGTCTATAATTACTGATTTACACTTCCCTAATGATTTTTAATCACAGAGGCCATGAATGTGTAAACATTGATTTGTTTCTCTGTATTTATGTCAGCAAGTCCGGTAATTAGATTCTGATGAGACTATGTGTTGCCTGGGGTACTGGATTGCATTGCAAAATATACACGTGGTCGGTTCCAAATTCAATTTAGGACAGTTAATCTAAAGGTAACCTCGCTCTTCATTGAAAACATAGTAAGTTTATGTCCCAAATGAATCAAGTTTTATTCTGTTTGTTTTTTGTTTCATGACGGAATCAGCAATATTCCAACTATGTGACAGCGGTCTATAAATAACCAAGTCTCGACCAGACAATCCAGTGGTTTACGTCATGAGCACCCATCTGCAGAATTGTAAATTTTAAATATCAAGTTAGAAGCAGTCGTGAAATAAAACTCTACTGAACCAGTAATGAAACTACAAGGACCATATTGAATAAGGAAGTTTCGATAAGTGTACCCATGGGGCAGGTAAGAGGCGACTAACGGGATCGGCTCGCTGACTTGGTTGATGCATGTCATCGATCCCAATTGCGTGGATCGATGCTCATTTCAATCACTGGATTTTCTGGTCCAGACTTGATTATTTACAGACCGCCGTCATATAGCCATCGCTATATAAGTGCAATAATCTTGGACGTGACGTTAAACCCCATTTCACCTCACCTAACCTTATGAGGGTGTGCTGTGAGTGAGTGGGTGAGTGATTTGGGTTTAACGCCACTTTGAACAGTATTCCAGTTGTATCGTGGCATGTCAGCTTAATGTGGGAGGAAAGCCCAGAGTGATGCAGGTCTCAGACATTTACCACTTTGGGGAAACCCACGAGCATGGGTATGGTGCTGACAAACCTAGAAACATAATCGGGGCGAACCAGGATTCGAACCCACAATCATAGGTATTTGGCATGCCCAAGGGACGCAACTCTGCACAGCAAATCGCGGCGCCTTAAACGACTGGGCCACCCGTGCCCCCGGGTGCATTGTGGTGAAGCTACAAGCATGAATGGAATATTGTGAGACTATAAACCAATGTGATGCTGTCTGCAGGAGCTTTGATGGAACATGACCAGTCTGTCTTACAGACCCTGATACAAATATATCAAATACATCCCATGCAAGTCTATAATGTTTGGCAAGTCTAGATTTTTTCAGTATCTGAAAATGAAGAGTCTCTGGGCTCATTTTTATTAAATTTTTCTGAAGATAATTTAACGACTGTTTTTTTTCTCTGTACAATATGTTCATTTCAGAGACTAGATGTTAGTCTAGAACATGACATGGAACCCGGTGTGATGATCTTGCCTCCGGGCAAAGCAAGCTCTCCCTGTTAAAGTAGTTTTCCTTATTGCAAGCATGTGGCATCACTTGGAACCTGTGAATGGTGGGCTAAATTTGACTCAACTATCATAAAAATCTGCTATCTTTCCCTCACAGAGATTTCTCCATTCATTCATCAACACAGCTGTGCATATTCCAATCTTATTCCGCCGTCTGATGTCCTGACATTTGTTGGGGAACAGTTTCCAAACAGGATACCATCACTTAATGTTTAATAAAGGAAAATTTCATTGAACAACCGACATATATCATGTTGTGCTGTGAGGTTAGAAAATGAATTCCTATTTATGGTCGTATGTAACAATTACTATGAGTGAAGAAACATGTATACTGTACAAAAAAAGGTAGGGATCATGAATATTTTGGGGGGATTTTTTTGTGTAGTGAGGACTGATCGTCTTTAAGGTGTACAGTATATAAAAAATATTTCATGATCCCTGACTTTTTTGTGCAGTATATATTTGTAGGACATTAACAGATCTAGTTAATTAACTAATGTCAAAAAGAAATGGCAAACTACTACAAAATATTGTTGTGTGTTCACTACGGCTGATACGATTCACTCGCATATTCGGTGGATCAAACCGTATCCATTCATGAATTGAGTTCATTATTCGTTGCCACTAGAATCGAATATTTATGAACATTAAAATACCCATAAGTACGTATTATATGCATAGATTTCTTCAAAAGACAACACCCTTATGCTATTTAATTTGACAGAATTGTGGTCACTGGTCATTGTCGCATTTGAGCAGATACTAGAACCTGGATAAGTGCAGTATATAAATGTATAATATATTAATAATTGACAAACCATGTCAAATAATTTATGTTGTTATTGCTTTACTGAATATAAAAATACATCAGCTGCTGATTTGTTATTGTATTCGTGAATTAATATTCGTATTCGTTATCCTATATTCGTGATATGAATCGTATTCACCTCATAGTGTATTCGTTGCAGCCCTAGAGTTCACCATGCTTGGTTAGAAAAGCAATATATCCATGCCTTGTGATAAAATGTGCTGTGGGCAGTGTTTGAAATAATTTTAAAACCCAACAAGACAGTAGGGTAGGTAACCCATAAACGTTGCCTTCCCATCTTCAAAGCAACCTGTCAGCATTCAGTCATAAACATTGAAAAAAAGAGAGACAAATTGCGTCTTGATTCAGTTGAAATAACACGAACAATTACTTGAGAATTTATAAAGAGTTATGAGAAAATGTAGGTACATGTAGTCAAAATTATCTGCCAGACAGTCGGGCAGCTGGAGGAAAATTTCATGCGGCCCGACAGAAAAGTTACCACGGGCAGGGGGGCTGGCAGTTATTTTGAACATTGAGCTATATATACCGTATTTGACGTAATAAGTGCCCTGCTCTAATAAGCGCCCACGGCGATATTTGCTGATATATTGGCTAGTGAACAATCCCAATTAGCAACCCTTCTGATTGATGAATGTACACAAGACTTATTTATTCATATATAATACGCACTCGTGTGTTATATGCACCCTTAATTATGGGCATTTAAATTCTGGAAAAATATATCTGTCGTATATAAACATTTCAGGCTGTCGGCATAAACCAGGAAATTTATCTTTCAACTTTTTTTCACCAAAATAATATTCTAATAAGAGCCCTATATTTCTAGTTTTGAGAGCGCCCTGGGCGCTTATTACATCGAATACGGTAGTTGAAGTTGTTATATAGGTGTTGTGTCCTCAGTAAGTGTGTGATAGATATAAACATTGCCAGGTCTTGACAGATTGAGTAGTGTGTTGTACGGTAAATAGTTGACTTTACTATTGAACTCGTGGATTGAACAAGGACGGTGTGCCTAGTGGTTAAAGCGTTGGCTTGTCATGCCGAAGCTTGGACATTGTTACCATTTGAGGAATCAACACCAGGATCTTAATACGACAAGCCAACACTTTAACTATTATGCCACTCTGTTATCCCTTACTGAAGCTGACCCAGTGAAGATCCAAGCCTTTGGAAACCCATTCTTGTCAAAAGAGGAAAATTGGGTGGTCAGACTCGCTGATAATTGGTTGATGCATGTCATCGATCCCAATTGTGTGGATTGATGCTCATTATGTTAATCACTCCATTGCCTTGTCCAGACTCTATTATATACAGACTGGCATCATATAGCTGAAAAATTGCTGAGTGCGGCATTAAACAAAAAACACAAATAGAGCTGAAACAATGTGCCTTTAGACAAACGCTGTCTTCTCTGTTTTCTCTACCTCCACAAGCACGACCTCCTTAGACAAGGGCATTAATTCTGTCACTTTCACTACCATTGGTCTCACCGAAAAGGCATTCTCATTGTTACATGCGTTATTGTACAATAACATGATTGTGCTGTGACATTGCACTTGCCATGTCTCGGAATGTAAACGTGTGGAGGTTATGTTTGCCTGTACCCCCTCTGTTGATGCCTGTATAAAATCATTTAATGTTGCTGCAATGTATCTTAACTTTGTAGCAGCTCATTTACACAAGAATTTATTCTGTTTTGTTTCTGCATGACTAGAATAACAATTACAATTGTGTCATGTCCTTGAAACTATTTTCTCAACGGAATACAGCATTGAAAATATTATTGAAATTTAGGGAACCTGTCAAAACCCAATTGTGAGAAATTCAAGTATCAGAGGTCCCTAGCTTCAAATGCTGTAACAGAAAAATTCAATGAGCCCCTGACACACTCAAAAACATCAGAATAAGGCTTTGTTTTTGAAACAGATATCGTTCATAACATTTAGCATTAATATCCATGTCACCTAGTGCAGTACAAGGCTATTCAATCTGCAGTCTGTCCTGAATACAAAACCAGGTCAGTGCGACCTGACTGATAACTTGTGTTAAAGACCCACCAACCTTCTGATCACATCGACCCCTTGATCCCAGTGAGAGGATTGTAACAAGAAATGGAAAGTCAGTGCAAGAGCTCCTTTGTTTTTCCAACTCTTCAGTTAACGAGCTATGTTTTGTCATTGATGATCCAGCTCAAATTTGTCTTTAGTATCTCTACACGTTTGAAGGCATTTTCTGCTCAGATGTAAACTTGTGCCTTGTTAATGAGTTGCGGTCGTACGGAGAGTTATGGCGGAGGGATGTGGTAGAGGACAACGTAAGATGCTAATGATGATATATGGAGGCTGTTGATGCAAGGTTGCCATAGGACTGGGAGTCTGTTATTTCTGGGATTCCTTTGTGTTGCATCTTCACATTCTCGAAGGTAGAGCTGTATGGTATTGCCACATTTTGAAATACTGAGGAATGCATATCCCCCTAAAAATACCAGAATATTGCGTTTTTCAAAATCATGCATATTTTCATCTTGTTGGCAATGTTTAGTAAGTGACCAGTCAAAGTGAAATTTTGAAATTCAGAAATTAGCAACTGATTCCTGTGATTGGAAGAGCAAAACTATTCGCAACCAGGTTCCTGTACATTATGTGTCTTGTAGGTATGCATTATGAGAAAAGCAACATCCAACGAAATGGCGTAAGAGGCGACTAACGGGATCGGTTGGTCAGGCTTGCTGACATGGTTGATGCATGTCATCGATCCCAATTGCGTGGATTGATGCTCATGATGTCAATCACTGGATTGTCTGGTCCAGACTTAATTATTTACAGACCACTGTCATATAGCTTGAATATTGCTGAGTGCGGCGTTAAACAAGAAACAAACCAATCCTTATAGGCACTTTGTTTCATTATCGGTTGCAGAGTTTAGTATTTCATAACTATATTTCTAATTTAGTATTTATAATTAACAAATGATGTCTTGATTCCAGCAATTTCGTTCTGGTATTCTGATCATTGATGTTATTAATCAGTTGGATATATATTCTGTATTCTCAGAATTTCGCAGAAGGTTGTATATGAGGGAAGTGTAAACTGCCCCCGAGAATATGGAACGAATCGAAATATGTCAGGCAGCACACAATGCACCATTGATTGGCAGTTAAATCTTTGTTTGCTTCAAGTTTGCATTCCAAAAGTTCCATAATAGACATTAAGTGCTGGGAAATCAAATATGGCTAATCAGGAAATTTTAGTTTAATACGTCCCCTTGTTCGTTGTATGAGCAATTGGTGTGACAGGGACAGTCATCAATATCTGTCAATATAGCCTGTAGGGTATCTGATTAGATTAGACTTGATGCCAGTCAATGCGCAGTACAAGATCCTTGTAGACTTGCTGACTACACTCTCTGTTGTCTGATGTAGACTTGGAGATTTGATTGGATTGGATGCTGCCAGTTTGAATTCTTTTCAGGAAATTGATATCATTTAAAATTCTCAAAACTAATTTGAAACAAAGGCCACTTCTCTATCTGATGCAGACTTGCATCCCATCTGGATTATAATTAGGAAACTTTGTATCATTTACAATTCTTCAGGCAAAAAATCTTAGTTTTTTAATTACCGTCATTTTCTGTATGATCATCCTCTATGTCTCCAGGGTTATTCTTGTGTTTACCAAAATTTGAGCTTGAGGTTATAAAGGATGTGCATTGCTTAGACTTGCACAAGTCTCTAAGGCAATAATTATTTGTTTAAATTATAATTTCTAGATTATGTAAATAACAAGAACAAGTAGTCCCTGTAAGAGACTTGAGTGATGTAATGTCCGCATTTCTAGATTTGCCTTTTGGAGGATAGAATTACTACACATCAATGGTCTTTTCATTCAGTACAGCCTTGGAGCAAGGCTATGTATTGCTATGCAGTAGGTGTGTATGTACCAGCCTTTATATCATCAGACTTACTTTAAACACTAAAATGTAAATAAACAGCCTTGAAACAAAACATTTGTTACATTATTTAAAGGAAGACAACTTTTTCTATTTTGAAGCAAAATTAGTTCTCAAATCATTTCCAGGTTTTGAAGGATAAAATCATGAAACCTCTGTTACCTGTTAGAAGGGTTCTCAAGTAAGTCGAGTGGGTCCAGCTGTTTAACATGCTGTATTTTCCTGAGTTGCATTCCTTAGCTGTGCCAGGATTTGCTGTTCATTATTTTGAATTCAACCTGATTATTATCCATGTTCTGTCAACACCATACTCAGGGATTTGCCAAAGTGTTCAACCTTTGCTCTGGGATTTTCTCATGCTTTAAAGGGGTGCTATCCTCAGGCCAATAGCCTGCCCCAGCCAGTTTGACACAAGTCACTCAAACTCCACAGCTGCTGACCATGAGACCATATTATTTAGGCATTTAATATAAACTCAGATCAGTGGTTCCTTACTCTTAAAGTCTAAATTATTTACTTCATCTCATCTCATGTCTTTTTGGATTTTTGGCAGACATGTTGCCATTCATGTGGCTTCACATGTAGTAATTTCAGTTTTGCACAAGCTGCTACAGACAGTATATCCAATATGAGTGTCAGGAAACTCAATCCAGTCTATGCATCAGATGAGAGTCACCAGACCACTTTGTTTCTTTTTGACCCTGAATTATTCAGGCGTAGTTATCAATTATTGCAATTGTCAAAATTGAAATTTATTACATGTGACTTTCAGCAATTGGGTTTGCATGTGAGGTTCAAAGGGAGTATTGAGTTGTCCCGTGATGGGAGAAGAACGTCATGTGATAGGAACAGTTGAGTGAGTGGAACGCCACAGCACCACTTGGAGGATGACTTGATCTCTCAGAAGAGTTGCTTCTTCTTCTTTTTGATCTCTTGACCAGTTAACTAAAACAGTTTGTGTCTATTTTTAGCTTCATGAAAACTTAACTTTGTTAAAAAATGAAATTGCAATTTAAAATATATTTTTTTTATATTAATGGAATAACAGGGAAAAAATGTCAGCTATTGTATAAAGAGCATGACGTGTGTTATTAGATAACGATTTGCCGATGGCTTGATTGTTTTTGTTATTAATCATCTGAACGGTGTGAGACCATGAATTATGATATTGTGCTACATGTTTTGTTCTGTGTTCTGTCTGTGACAATGAGCACTGACAGGTGGCCAAGTTGAAGAGAGAGCCATCTTAATTCCTGTAATTCAGTTCGTAAACAATGAAGATGGTACTCCTCTGGCGCCATATCATTGAGGCATGTAATATGAACTCTGCTCAGTAAGTAGTTTCTATTCTTAAAATCTAATTTATTTGGTCAGTCTCATCTGGTGTCTTTTGGGATTTATTGTTGATATGTTCACTGTCATTTAGTTTGAAATGTCACATGAGAGTTTGGTTGTTCTTCTGCAGTAGGGTGGTCGGGTAGCCTAGTGGTTAAAGCGTTCGCTCGTCACGCCGAAATCCCGGCTTCGATTCCCGACATGGGTACAATGTGTAAAGCCAATTTCTGGTGTACCCCAGCATTATATTGCTGAGGTATTGCTAAAAGCGGTGTAAAATCAAACTCACTAAATCACTCTTCTGCTTTTAGCAATATTTTGTTGAGAAGTTCCAATATGAAATATCGCAAGAGGCCTCGTTCAGAGTGATATTTCAACCATTGAATATTGCTAAAAGCAGTGTAAAACTATACTCACTCACTCACTCACTACAAGGGAGATAACTCTTTACCTGTGATTATTAATCCATAGACATGTTGGTCTAGCAGATGTACAATCCAGATTAATATTGTTTTCCTGGATATTAAACTTTGTATTATTTCTATTATGCTTTTGAATTTGGAGGATGATGTAAGATTGCTATTTGTATTGCAGTCGGCGATGTCCATGAGCAGCTCTGAGAGTCGACACAGCACGATGAGTACCACGTCCTCTGACCTCCTGTCCTACCAGGACGCCCTGGAGAACGTCCTCACCTGGCTGCTGGAGGCTGAGGAGGTCATCGAGAAACAAGCCTCCATTGGACACCTCGTCTACAGTGTCAAGAAACAGTTCAATGAACATGAGGTACGTCCGCTTGCACATCTGACAGCAAGGGACAACTTGTCATGAATACGTGCTGTTGATGCAGTTATTTATCTTGACAATCTGATTGAGCAAAATGTTAAATTAAGCTAAATTAAGTCTCTTTTGTATTTATTTTTGTTGGTTTACAGATTATTCACAAATAAATTGAGTTTGGGAAAGGAGGGAATTTCTGGCAAATTGTGTTTAACTGGCACTTTGTGGGGAAATAATCCGATTTGCAGCTGGAAGTACAAACGAGAGTAAACTGCCTTGTGGCTTCAGAGCACATGGCAAGGAACATGGATCTGGCTGGAGCTTTTTCCCTTTACTCTCAATACTGCTTTGTCACTTAATCAGTAGTGAGTTTTGATACCAATGTCATATCCTTACTGCGTTGCAAGACTCTAAAATATTTTTAGTTGGTGGTGTTATAAATATTTTTTAAAATGATAATTTGATTTTGATTTTTTTCCATTTTCTCAGTAATTTGGGGTGGCGTATCTGTAAACCAAATACAAAAAACTCATTGACACAACCATCTCAAAGACCCTTGTGAAAACAGGGTACTGCCTGATAATAATGTGCAGCCCCACTCACAAACTCACAGCCAAATACCAGTAACCTTAATACCACCAATACAAATATTATATGCCATCCATATACCACCCAGCCATGTACCACCCACCTGTATACCATCCACCCATATACCACCCACCCATATATCATCCATCCATATACCACCCATCCATAAACCACCCACCCATATACCACCCACCCATATACCACCCATCCATATACCACCCATCCATAAACCACCCACCCATATAACACCCACCCATATACCACCCATCCATATACCACCCACCCATATACCACCCACCCATATACCACCTACCCATATACCACCGACCCATATATCATCCATCCATATACCACCCATCCATAAACCACCCACCCATATACCACCCATCTATATACCACCCACCCATATACCACCCACCCATATACCATCCATCCATATACCACCCACCCATATACCATCCACCCATATACCACTCACCATATACCACCCATACATATACCATCCATCCATATACCACCCATCCATAAACCACCCACCCATATACCACCCACCCATATACCACCCATCCATATACCACCCACCCATATACCATCCATCCATATACCACCCACCCATATACCATCCACCCATATACCACTCACCCATATACCACCCACCCATATACCATCCATCCACATACCACCCATCCATAAACCACCCACCCATATACCACCCACCCATATACCACCCACACATATACCACCCACCCATATACCATCCACCCATATACCACTCACCCATATTCCACACATACATATACCATCCATCCATATACCACCAACCCATATACCACCCACCCATATACCACCCATCTATATACCACCCATCCATATACCATCCATCCATATACCATCCATCCATATACCATCCATCCATATACCACCCACCTAAATTCCACTCATCCATATACCACTCACCCATATTCCACCCACCCATATATCACCCACCCATATGCCACCCATCCATATACCACCTACCCATATATCACCCACCTAAATATCACTCATCCATTTACCACCTACCCATATACCACCCACCCATATACCACCCACCCATATACCACCCACCCATATACCACTCCCCCAAATACAACCATCCAGATATCAGCCATCCGCCTCCAGGGGTCAGTGGACCGGGTGGCTCGGAGTCAGTACACTGTGTCTGAGTGGGGTATTCATGTTAAACTGCGGCATGGTATCTCAGTGGGCTAGCTCTATAAAATCGACATTAGCTGGACTTTATCAAGCAGACACGCAAATATCACACACACAAAATTCACCCATGCAAATATCAAGCACCCAAGTGCCACCCATGTATCCGAACCCAGGCGACCCGTGAAGATTCTGGGGTAGAGTAGGTCTTCAGCAACCCATGCTTGCCGTAAAAGGCCACTTTGCGTGTCATAAAAAGGAAACTAACGGGATCGGGTGGTCAGGCTCACTGACTTGGTTGATGCATGTCATCAATCCCAATTTGCGTGGATCGATGCTCATGATGTTAATCACTGGATTGTCTGGTCCAGACTCGATTATTAACAGACCACCATCATATAGGTGGAATATTTCTGGGTACCTCGTTTAACAACCAACCAACCAACGAACCCAGGCCCTGCTGTGATGCCAACTTGTCTGCTTGCAGGAGTTCATGCTGGAACTGACCAAGCACCAGGACAGTATTGGGAACGTCCTGAAGGAGGGAAATGACCTCATTGCAGAGGGCAAGGTCACTGAAGAGGAGGAGAATGAGATCCGTGTCCAGATGGGGCTGCTGAACAATCGGTGGGAAGACCTCCGCCTCAAGGCCCTTGACAGACAAAGCAGGTATGTATATCATATATTGCCCCTCGGGGAGCCCAATATAGAATAAGGCCGCATAGCAGCACCTATGCTTGTTTCAGCATCCCACTAACTAGGATTGGGTGTTTGACTTGGCAGAGTTTGATCATTCTTGTCTTGATCGTTGCTTGAGCTATCAACCACTGGTTTGACAGACTTGGGTTTTCTCATTACAGCATGCTGTGAATTTGCTGATCGGCATCTGACAATTTCGAAA
This sequence comes from Haliotis cracherodii, assembly GCF_022045235.1. Classification (NCBI taxonomy): domain Eukaryota; kingdom Metazoa; phylum Mollusca; class Gastropoda; order Lepetellida; family Haliotidae; genus Haliotis; species Haliotis cracherodii. Next base: position 13,654,562 of record NW_027266286.1, read on the forward strand.
CTCAAACTCTTGATACAGACTAAGTTCAGTCTGAAGATGATTTGATGGCCACAACTGCTACTTTGTGTATGTCTTGTTTCCCTGGTGGCATGAACTGTGTACATCGACCTGTGAAGATTCCGGGGTAGGAAAGGTCTTCAGCAACCCATGCTTGCCGTAAAAGGTGACTATGCTTGTCGAAAAAGGCGACTAACGGGATCGGGTGGTCAGGCTCGCTGACTTGGTTGATGCATGTCATCGATCCCAATTGCGTGGGTTGATGCTCATGATATCAATCACTGGATTGTCTGGTCCAGACTCGATTATTTGAAGACCGCCGTCATATAGCTGGAATATTGCTGAGTGTGGCATTAAACAACCAACCAACCAGCCAACAACCACCTGTTTACATCACACAGTCACAATGGAAAATGACACTTGGTTTTGTGACCCTCTCACCCTGCTAAATAGGTCTGACTGAAAAACACTTTTCAAAAGCATTTTGTTATTATTTTTTTATGTATATGCACCTCAAATCATCGTCTGTCTGTCCATTGTAAAGATTTAATGGTGTGGATTAAAAAATAGAAACTCCTTGCCTACCCACCTTTGTTTATCTTGCTTGCACTGCACGAAACAAATACTTTCAATGCTGGACGAGTCTACTATGCTATAGCTTTGACATTGGGAGTGGTGAAGCCCCTTTTACTTATGTCTGATAGTTCATAGAAAGCAGATTATCAGCACCGAGTTCTTATTATAATCAGATTAGCCTTAGTCTGCAGGTGTGAAGATTAGGAAATAGATTACAGCATGTCAAAGTGTGAACTCAGGGATAATCTCTAGACTGGTTGCCGATACTGTCACGGAAGTGGTTGTGTCATCGTCAGAGTCTGTTCTCCGTGTTAGTGACAGTGACATATTGATCGGAAGGTATTTATTTATTTGCTTTTTATTGAAAAAGTGAGCTTAAAACATTATTTGATTCTCATTTTTGCACACAGAACATGAGCTTGACCTAAAATCATATTCTCAAAGATTAAACCTGCTGACACTCGGGACCAACACTATTATCCTGCAATCCAAATGTCAGTATATTCTCCAGCTCATAGTCTGAGATGTCTCTATAATTCAGCCATCTGCTTCCTAATTTCATGGTATATATAGTCTGAGATTGACAGTCACCCACCTGTTCCCATAGAACATTGGCATAAACTGCAGTCTGTTGAATAATCAGGGCCACCATCTTCAATAACAAAGTCATCAGTTTCTTGACAGCCTGCAGTATAGGGCTAGGTTTATCAGTTGATGGAGTTGCTATGTACATGCTTGGCCAGCCAGGTAACTACAAGGTCTGGGGGGCATCTGATGTAGCTGATAACACCCTCTCAGACGAGGAAGTTGGCGCAGGAAATGTACCACTGGACATTGTATTGTTATGCGTCAGATTGATCTGTCAGTTTGATATCAGTACGTTGTGCAGTGCCAGTACCCTAAAGATTTGAGAAATTATCACAGGTTAAATTTGTTTGTACATTGATATTATGAGCGATAAGATATGGGGGTTTAGGGGGGTTCTCTCCAGGTTACAGCATGCAACTTAATTTGTCTTGGCATCCAAGAACTCTTGAGTCCTATCAGTGTGCACAGCTGGTACAAGTAAACTAGACTGGGATTTTGACATAGAATGCATGACCATGCATGCTTATAAGCTTTGGGCTCAATGTTTTATTGATTTTCAGTGTAAAACTACAAAAAATGAAGAAAAATTGAATTTCAACCCTGAAATATTGGCATCCGTGTGCCAGATTAACATTTCATGGCATCCAGTGTACAACACTGCGGCATACAGAATACCACTTTACAGGGATCCGCATCCGGCTACCAAAAGGGGGGTGGCGCCCTCATAAAGGAAATGTGCCTGAAATATTGTTTTGGCAAAAAATGTAAATTAAAAACTAGACGATTTTAATGAAATACTGTTTTATTTGAAAGCTGGAGTAGAGCTGGGACAAGATGGGGAGGGTGCATGTGTTTGTAGATATCAAGACAGTCTCTGGATCACATCTATCTTCACAAACTACTTATCAAAACTGTGCAATGAGGTGGCCTAGTGGTTAAAGTGTCAGCTCGTCACATCAAACACCTGGGTTTGATTCCAGTATGGGTATAATTTGTGAAACATTTTTAGAGTACCCTTTTACGGGTATTTTGCTGGAATATTGCTAAAAGTGAAATATGATCCCACTCACTCACTCACTCACTCACTCACACACTCACACTCACACTCATTTAATTCAAAGACCCACAAAGTGTTCAAAGTTAAGCAGGAATGTCAGGGTGCTCTGTCATAACTTTTTAACACTTAAGATTTATGTGGTCCCTACATTCAAATTCTCCCAAAGAAAACCTCAGAGAACTCGGTGCCTCCCTTAAGTTCGGACATTGAAATATCCTCCCAATAGAAAATAACAAGTACGAAGCACTCTATTGAAATCAGGAACATCCTTCCTCCAAATTCATTTCCCCAATTTACTTTGGAGCCTTAGATGCTATTAATGATAGATAAATGTGTCAGAATATTTATATCATTTCTTATAATAGTCCTCTTCAAAACTCTTTAAAATATGATTTGTAATTTCAACAGATACACAGCTGTTAAAAGTGCTAAGGGCTGCATGGTATACGGGCCATATTTCCCTGCATGACGTGATGTACTTGGGTTGTATTCTCTCTGTAGCATCAGCAGGGGAAGAGCTCCTTCATCACTTACAAGCTTTAGGCATCTCCCCAATCTGTAAACTATTTCACTGCATGTAAAGATAAGGTTGATTTCTTGCACTTAACATGACATAAGAGTCAAGATTAGAGAACAGCTATCACCCCACCACTATATCATTGCTGATGCACCATTTGATATACTACTCAAAACAATTTAAGGAACACCCACAATTGGAAGGCTTAGAGTTGCAATACCCACCAGCCAAGATGGATTAACTGTAGTCATCTGAAAATATTGGGTGCTCTTTAACTATATTTGAGTAGTATATATGAGTTAATGCCATTTACGCCATGGTCAGCAATATTAACTTGATATATACGCAAGAAGTTAAGTTACACTAAGTTAATTTCATTTGACTGTAGTTAATTTGACATATTAGCTATAGTAATATGAAAAATCCATGTTTACTTAACCTTGAGTAGTGTATCATGATGGTTTGCAAATAATCAGTCGTGGGCCAGGTAGTGGTTGATAGAGGAAGCAATGATCTACCCTGTTGTGGTTCAACACGGTCACTCAGCTTACACATTGTGACCACCAAATCCACATTGTCTGGCTCTAATGACACAGATGATGTACTGGGGACATATTCCGTCCAGGATGCTGACATGGATGTGGGGGGCACGGGTGGCCCAGTCGTCTCAGGCGCCGCGATTCGCTGTGCAGAGTTGCGTCCCTTGGGCACGCCAGAAACCTATGATTGTGGGTTCGAATCCTAGTTCCCCCCGATTATGTTTTTAGGTTTGTCAACACCATACCCGTGCTCTTGGGTTTCATCGAAGTGGTAAACGTCTGAGACCTGCATCATTCCTCCCACATTAAGCTGACACACTATGATATAACAGTAACCCAGAAGGGGGGGACCCAGGTTAGAGTTCATCTCTAGCAACCTATGCTTTCTGAAGACAGCTGATAAACTGCATCAAGTCATCCAGATTGGTGACTTGGTTTTTAGGATGTCTTCATATCCAAATTGTGTGGATTGTTGCCCACAATAACAATCACTGGTTTGTCTGGTCCTGACTTAATTATTCATCGACCATGGTCATAATGCTCGAATATTGAGACAAAATAAGAAACTAAAACATTATGTGATCCTGTGAATTTTGTGATTTTTTTGTGTGATGATACCCTGATGACGTAGGATGTTGCTCATAATATCAACCATTGGTTTGCTTTGTCCTTACTCTATTATGTAAAAGCTTCATGATACAGATACATATTGCTGACTGTTGCAATCAGGCTGCTTCAAAGTAAGTTCCCATTTTGCTCATTAGAAGCTACTCCTATCTAGAATATACATGGAGAGGATTAAAGCAGGAATTTTATTATTGATAAGGTTGCACTCCTAAAAGGCATCGTAATGAGACATGCTGAGTATGTCCTTTAGGCACAACAGCTACTTATGATTGTCGGTTTCGGATTCCAGTTTGCCCTGGTTATGTTTCTAGATTTGTCAGCGCCAAACCCGTGCTGTGGGTGAAAATCTGCATCACTTCAAATTTTACTAATTCTACAAGTTGACACACCATGATGGAACTGACATACAGTTCAAGGCAGTGTTAAAACAAACTTACCGTATTCGACGTAATAAGCGCCCAGGGCGCTCTCAAAATTAGAAATAGGGAGCTCTTATGAGAATATTATTTTGGTGAAAAAACAGAGTTAAAGGATAAATTTCGTGGTTTATGCTGACAGCCTGAAATGTTTATATACGACAGATATATTTTTCCAGAATTTAATTGCCCATAATTAAGGGTGCATATAACACACGAGTGCGTACTATACGCGAATAAATATGTTTTGTGTACATTGATTAATCGGAAGGGGTGCTAATTGGGATTGTTTACTAGCCAATATGTTAGCAAATATCGCCGTGGGCGCTTATTACGTCGAATACGGTACTCATTATTTGATTGATAAATCCTGCCAGTACAGGATATGTTGTCCCTATAAATTGAATACTCCTTTCTTGTCTTTATTTGTAATTAGCTGGTTAGAAATAACAAATCACAGGAAGATAGTGTAGTTTTAATCCTTGTCTTTGTTTATGCCAAGTACTCTGTCAATATGCAGCACACTCAAACCCATCAGACTTCAAAGGATCAGTGGTGTTGCAGGGCCATTGATTTGTGATAAAAGTGTCTGTAATGCTCTGAATATTTGATGAAATCACACAAAAAACCCTTGTTTTTATTGCTGATAGTCATTAAATAATCATTGAAAATAATTCACTACAAGGACATCGCATTTGGGAAAGTGTGTCGTACGGGGTTTGATTAGTGGATTAGATCTGATGGTAGCCATAAAGATTTAAGTGTCAACATTTACAAATTTGAAGACGGTATGGTGGCCTCGTGTTAGCTCATTGAACTAAAGATCTTTGTACAAAATATTTGACACCTACTATAATGTATGACTACAGAATTAGTCGACCATCATGAAGCGTTTCTTGCTCCCTCAGGAGGAGGTCGGGTAGCCTCGTGGTTAAAGTGTTCGCTCGTTATGCCCGAAGACCCAGGTTTAATTCCCCACATGGACACAATGTGTGAAGCCCATTTCTGGTGTCCCCCTGCCACGATATTGCTGGAATATTGCTAAAAGCGGCGTAAAACCTCACTCACTCACTCACTTGCTCCCTCAAAGGGCACCCAAATAACCTATGATTGTCATCAGATCTAACTGACGTTGCACTCTGTGACCTGGCTGCTGACTGCATGTCATGTATTCCTGACTATGTACATGCCACCGGTATTTGACGACAGAGATATTTGACGGCAGATTCCAACATGCAGACATGCACTCACTCCAGTGAACATTAACTGTCGAGTTTGCTATTTCAACAACTGAATTTGTTTCTTACTGTATGTGACAGTGTCACAGTCATGTCAACCCAACAAACTGTTGCTTGCCACTCCATGAGGACACACATTAGAATAGGTCGCCAACAAACTGTTGGTTGTCACTCCATGAGGACACACATTAGAATAGGTTGCCAACAAACTGTTGGTTGTCACTCCATGAGGACACACATTAGAATAGGTCGCCAACAAACTGTTGCTTGCCACTCCATGAGGACACACATTAGAATAGGTCGCCAACAAACTGTTGGTTGCCACTCCATGAGGACACACATTAGAATAGGTCGCCAACAAACTGTTGCTTGCCACTCCATGAGGACACACATTAGAATAGGTCGCCAACAAACTGTTGGTTGCCACTCCATGAGGACACACATTAGAATAGGTCGCCAACAAACTGTTGGTTGTCACTCCATGAGGACACACATTAGAATGATTAGATATTTGACGGCAGATTCCAACATGCAGACATGCACTCACTCCAGTGAACATTAAATGTCGAGTTTGCTATTTCAACAACTGAATTTGTTTCTTACTGTATGTGACAGTGTCACAGTCATGTCAACCCAACAAACTGTTGCTTGTCATTCCATGAGGACACACATTAGAATAGGTCGCCAACAAACTGTTGGTTGTCACTCCATGAGGACACACATTGGTCGCCAACAAACTGTTGCTTGTCACTCCATGAGGACACACATTAGAATAGGTTGCCAACACCCATGAGGACGCGCATTAGAATAGGTCGCCAACAAACTGTTGGTTGCCACTCCATGAGGACACACATTAGAATAGGTTGCCGACAAACTGTTGGTTGTCACTCCATGAGGACACACATTGGTCGCCAACAAACTGTTCTTGTCACTCCATGAGGACCCACATAGGTCGCCAACAAACAGTTGCTTGTCACTCCATGAGGACACACATTGGTCGCCAACAAACTGTTGCTTGTCACTCCATGAGGACACACATTGGTCGCCAACAAACTGTTGCTTGCCGCTCCATGAGGACACTCATTAGAATAGGTTGCCAACACCCATGAGGACGCACATTAGAATAGGTTCGACAACAAACTGTTGCTTGCCACTCCATGAGGACACACATTAGAATAGGTTGCCGACAAACTGTTGGTTGTCACTCCATGAGGACACACATTGGTCGCCAACAAACTGTTGCTTGCCACTCCATGAGGACACACATAGGTCGCCAATAAGCTGTTGCTTGTCACTCCATGAGGACACACATTGGTCGCCAATAAGCTGTTGCTTGCCACTCCATGAGGACACTCATTAGAATAGGTTGCCAACACCCATGAGGACGCACATTAGAATAGGTCGACAACAAACTGTTGCTTGCCACTCCATGAGGACACACATTAGAATAGGTTGCCGACAAACTGTTGGTTGTCACTCCATGAGGACACACATTGGTCGCCAACAAACTGTTGCTTGCCACTCCATGAGGACACTCATTAGAATAGGTTGCCAACACCCATGAGGACGCACATTAGAATAGGTCGCCAACAAACTGTTGCTTGTCACTCCATGAGGACACACATTAGAATAGGTTGCCAACACTCATGAGGACGCGCAGTAGAATAGGTCGCCAACAAACTGTTGCTTGCCACTCCATGAGGACACACATTAGAATAGGTTGCCAACACCCATGAGGACGCACATTAGAATAGGTCGCCAACAAACTGTTGCTTGCCACTCCATGAGGACACACATTAGAATAGGTTGCCAACACCCATGAGGATGCACATTAGAATAGGTCGCCAACAAACTGTTGGTTGTCACTCCATGAGGACACACATTAGAATAGGTTGCCAACACCCATGAGGATGCACATTAGAATAGGTTGCCAACAAACTGTATTTGCCACTCCATGAGGATGCACATTAGATTAGGTCGCCAACAAACTGTTGTTGCCACTCCATGAGGACCCACACAGGTCAGATTGCTTTGTGTGGGAGGTGACCATATACCTGATCATCATTCTTCCGGTGTGGATTGTTACTCATGTTACCAGTTACAGTCTTGATTATTTACAGTCCAGTGTGATATAGATGGACTATTGCTGACCACAGCATTAAACACCATTCACTCTTCCATAGTTACTTCACTACGGTCTGATGATAAGAACAAAGTGTCCCTTACAATTCGTTTGAAAACTACTACCTGTCAGTGTCAGAAACTTAATGCACTCTCGTCTGTCAGGACAGGAGTTGAGAAAAGCATTAGATGTATTCTTCTCTGACATCTTCGATCCAAACGCTTTTATTCCTACAGCTCCAAAGAAAATTAGGTCTTTCGGTAAATGCTGCCAAAAAAATAACTTCTCCCAAGTATTAATGGGGACATTGAACTGGCAGCTGCTGGGTTGGCAATGCAACATTTATACCCTGCTGACAGATCAGTATTAGAAGTGGTTCTTGTCAGAGATCTGAGTGAACCAACAGGCATCCTACCCTGTACTGTGTTGTGGGACCCTCACCTGCTGGCGTGGCGGCATGGCGCCAACACCTTGCTGCCAGTATTTATAAGTGCTGCTAATGTTTGATATTTAGTGCATAAAATCTTATCAAGGCGTTGATGGTCTTGCACTCCTTTGAACAAGACAGAAGTTTATTTTTTGAATGATGATGAACTTCATGGTTGTCGTAAATGTGATAAGTGTTCTTTAGAACGAAAACGGATTATATTTTTTTATTTTTGATGAATTTGGTTTATGCTTTGAATTGAAATATTACATTCTTGTGTGCAAAAGACTTGAGTGAAATATATGTTGAATTATGGAATTCTTTGTTTCCATTGATGGGAGAGTTTTTGAATTTCGGATCATGGCATACAGTATATAACATCATTTAAGACATTTTGGCTATGTAAGGTAACAACCATTTGATATTCTTGGGAGGCCTGGGATTTTGTTGGTTTGTTGTTTAACGCCGGACTCAGCAATATTCCAGCTATATGAGGGCGGGCTGTAAATAAGTGAGTCTGGACCAGACAGTCCAGTGATTGATATCATGAGCATCAATTCACGCATTTGGGTTCGATGACATGCATCAACCAAGTCAGCAAGCCCTTTGGTGCGATTTTGTATGGAGATTAGATTTTTTTTCAGCTTCAACAGCTAAACCGGATATTTAATTTATTAAAACTATGAACTGGAATATATTTTTAGAAAAGGCCTTGCAACAATGTAATTTTTGTCGAAGGCAATTTCTTTTTATTGGCTCCGATCTCCGATTAAGTGTATTTGTTTACAATCAAGAGAAAAATCTAGTCAAGCAAATTAGCTTGTGGCAGTGATATAATGCTAAGTCGTCACAGCGCTTGAGTGTGGCATGGAAACACTTCAACACCAGATAGGGTGTACTCAGACAGAATCCATTCGCTGAAGGATCTTGTCTGACTATGCCTGTGTGGTGATGTGAAACATGGAGAGATCTCGGTGGCAGACGTCAATGAGATAGGGGGTTCAGATGTGTTTTGGATGTAGGTAAACATTCATCTTTGAAGTTACAATGTCTGTAATTACATCCTTGAGTTCCATCTCGGAATGATTGAAAATGATTGAAGAATAAACTGTCTGTTTCACATGTGGGTGGATACTAAATGATATATTTTATGGATGATTTTTCTTGTTGGAAGAAAATATATTTTGTTTGATGTATCTATAACACTGACGTTCCATTTTGCGGAGATACCGGGTATTTGTTTCTGCGCTGAACAGAAACCTGGTTATTTGCCTTGGGTAATATGAAACAGCAACATGTTTCTGATCAGATTGTGTAGAACAAGTAACATCATTGTTTCCTAGCTGACTTTTGGATGAGTGGACATTATAATTTCATAAAACTGTAATATACCCATCAGTATTCCACTTTCAACAAATATCAAAACCCAATGAAATTGTGTTGTCTCTGTTTATTTATGCTCCAAGTATCAATTATCAATACTACTCCATGTTACAGACTCCATATGTTACATTTGTCAGTACTAGTACTGTTGATGTTGTTTATTCTACCAGTACTAGTACTGTCCTCTGTAAGACTCCAGATGCTGTGTGTGCTCCCAGTACTAGTACTGTCCTCTGTAAGACTCCAGATGCTGTCTCTGCTCCCAGTACTAGTACTGTCCTCTGTAAGACTCCAGATGCTGTATGCTCCCAGTACTAGTACTGTCCTCTGTAAGACTCCAGATGCTGTGTGTGCTCCCAGTACTAGTACTGCCCTCTGTTAGACTCCAGGTGCTGTATGCTCCCAGTACTAGTACTGTCCTCTGTAAGACCCCAGATGCTGTATGCTCCCAGTACTAGTACTGCCCTCTGTAAGACTCCAGATGCTGTGTATGCTCCCAGTACTAGTACTGCCCTCTGTAAGACTCCAGATGCTATGTGTGCTCCTAGTACTAGTACTGCCCTCTGTAATACTCCAGATGCTGTATGCTCCCAGTACTAGTACTGTCCTCTGTAAGACTCCTTGTGCTGTGTGTGCTCACAGTATTAGTACTGCCCTCTGTAAGACTCCAGATGATGTATGCTCCCAGTACTAGTACTGTCCTCTGTAAGACTCCACATGCTGTGTGTGCTCCAAGTACTAGTACTGCCCTCTGTTAGACTCCAGGTGCTGTATGCTCCCAGTACTAGTACTGTCCTCTGTGTTACAGATTGCAGCAGGTGCTGATGGACCTGCAGCAGCAGCAGCTGGATGAGCTGGCCAGTTGGCTGGCCCAGATGGAGGAGCGCATCAACCAGCAGGAGCCGCTCGGCTCCGATCTCGACTCCATAAAGCGACAAGTCAGTGAACACAAAGTAAGACATCCATGATTGTTTATTCCAGCAATAAAGTTATATGAATTTTTATTGAGGATCCAGGAATCTCTGTCGAAGTTTGAGAGCTATGATAGCCTTAATATTAAGATCATTTTGTGAACGTGGCCCCTGTATGATGTGGATATCCTGTTGTAGGGGATCCAGGAATCTCTGTAGAAGTATGAGAGCTATGCTAGTCTCAGCATTAAGATCACTTTGTGCACATGGTCCCTGTATGATGTGGTTGTCCTGTTGTAGCAGATTCAGGAATCTCTGTAGAAGTTTGAGAGATATGCTAGTCTCAGCATTAAGATCACTTTGTGCACGTGGTCCCTGTATGTGGATGTCCTGCTGTAGTAGATCCAGGAATCTATGTAGAAGTTTGTGAGATATGCTAGTCTCAGCATTAAGATCACTTTGTGCACGTGGTCCCTGTATGTGGATGTCCTGCTGTAGTAGATCCAGGAATCTATGTAGAAGTTTGTGAGATATGCTAGTCTCAGCATTAAGATCACTTTATGCATGTGGTCCCTGTATGTTGTAGCGGATCCAGGAATCCCTGGAGAAGCAGCAGAAGAGGGTGGACAGTCTGCAGAACATGGTGGTGGTAGTGGATGACACAAACACAGAGAGTGGTGAGTAATTCCTTCTGGCAGACACACTGCCATTACTCTGGGACTGCCTTGCTCAGTTAGCACAGTGAAGACTGTCTCACTCAAGGTACTAAACACACAGTCTGCCTGGCACTTGTAGGGGGACTGTTCCTCTTGGTAATTGTGAAGGCTGACCATGGGCTTCTAGACTGGAATACGTACATCATAAAAAACTTTGCAGAGTTTGCAGACAAAGTACCGTATATTTAGGGTTGTATGCTGAGTTTTTAAGATCAAAATCTTAAGTGATGGAAGACGTCAGCCAATAACCTCTACCAGCATTCTTTGAAAATATTTTGGTCACCTGGCTACTTGTAGAAATCTGCCACTGAATATTTCAACTGTTTATTACATGTTTATATGTATTTTTGTCAAGTTCAGACTTGCTATCAGTGCTTGCCCTGGTTCTTCTTTTAATGTGCTTTAAGTGAGTTGTGTTTAACGCCATTGTGAACTGTATCACAGCATATGACAGCTTCGTGTGGGAGGAAAGCCCGAAGTGATGCAGGCCTTAGACCTTTACCATGTAGGTGAAACCCACGAGCATGGGTATGGGGCTGATAAATGTAGAAACAATCGGGGTGAACCTGGATTCAAGGCCATGACCAAAGGGGCTTAACTCTGCACAGCCAATTGAGGTGCATACATCGTTAGAAATTGGCAGTATAGTCCTGTAGCCCTTACCAAACTGCCCAATAGTTAATGTATCATAAGGACTAGTAGAAATTTGCCATTTTTAAGGGTTTTGCTACATGTTATCATTTATAAGGACCAGTGGACTAAATATGTTAGTTTCTACCTCTGCCATAGACAACAGGGCCTCCCATGCCTCCTTATAATTTCATTGAATTTATATCTTCTTGATGAGATCTGGGTCAGATCTATCTTCATTCAATTTTTGCAAATATTTCCATCTGCTGGAACAAGGTTAATTGACATAACAAGCATCAGATTGTTTCTGTTGAATATTTCAGTGTGTGAAGCCATGGAGAAACAGCTGGAGTCACTGGGAAAGAGATGGGCGACAATCGGACGATGGACAGAAAAGAAGTGGATGATATTGCAGGAGCTGCTCCTCAAGTGGCAGCACTTCAATGAGGAACAAAACCAATTTGCTGATTGGCTAGCAGACAAGGAACAAGTGTTAGGGAGGATGCGATTGGCTGATCTGAATGTTGCAGAAGAAGTGATAGCTCAAGTCAGACAGTTGAAGGTAGTTCTCTTAAATATGTGAAGTGGTTTATGTTTTGTAGTGTATGGATAGTTGCAAAATTACCAGGGGCCCATTCCACAAAGCCATCTTAGCACTACGACTGACGTAAGTCTATGTTAAAGTATGGGAGTTACGATCATCTTAGCGCTACGATCGCTTTGTGGAACGGGCCCCTGCACCTCAGTGTTGTTGGGATGTAATACAATATTCGCTCATTCACTATATCTACTACTCGATCAAGAGAAGTTAAAGAACACACAATTCTTTAATATTACTTTATTTAATCTGTCATGGCATTTTGAGTGGTATATATAATAAAGAAATAAACGATGAGTGGGAGTGTTGTTAATCGTACAATAAAACTCTGCAGGGAGAATGAACCATGAGGGGTGCAATCACACTTTGTTCTTCATTGTTCTTTGCGATTTATAGCATAGCTATCGTATGTTTGTACTTATAGTATTGGTATTCAAGGAGACATTAGGAAAAAAATGTCACTGTGTTATTACTGTATATTAGCATTAATGATATACATCAGAAACTTTCAGTCAGCAGACATAAAATGGTGGTGTCTGATATCTAAACGACTCGAATTTACTGCCAATTTGCCTGAGCTTTTATTGCATGCACTGGTGACACCCTCGTCTAAGGTGCAGTTCAAGTGCAGAGTTACCTCCCTTAGGCATGCCAGTAGCCTATGATGAATCCAAAATTCATCCTGGTTATGTTTTCTGGTTTCTCAGCACCATGGGTTCACCAGAGTATGGGGAGACTGCCTGTCTGCATCACCACATTAAGCTGACACACTCTGATATAACTGAAGTAAAATTCAAAGCAGCTTTAAACCAAGCTAGCTCACTCACTCACTCACTCACTCACTCACTCACTCACTCACTCACTCACTCATTCTTCATATTCCCAACAGTTCTGCAGCTGCAAATTGCTGACATGGGAGATTTTGTTTTGTAAACACCTGACTCTGTATTTTCCAGGCGATTGAGAAAGACATGGTGGAACAAGTCCAGAGGTTTGACGAGCTGAACGACTGTGGTCAGCAGATCGTCCAGCATGTAGACAATCAGGTGGCTGTGGATCGCATCAGCTCCCAGCTGGAGCAGTTCCAGGAACGGTGGGAGCGACTTGTCCAGCAGATGGAGTACCAGAGTAAAGAGGTGAGGAAGAGAGCAGACGCACATGGCAGCCATTTTGAATTAACGCTGAAATGAATTAGAATCATCATTGTCAGTTCTATGGTGATAAGTGAAGACTGCTATTCACATGTATTCATTGGTATGATGCTATGTAATCTTCAGAAAGTTTGTGCATTATGTTTGGAGTTTTTCAATGAAGGCCTTTCTGTAAGAGGAAAACTGCACCATATTAGATCTATATAGGTCTGAATGGATGAACCGAGACAAGCAAACTCTAAACACAGTAAAGGATAAAAGAAAAAAATTGTAGCAGTTTTGCTTGAAAATGCTTTTTTTGGCTCACATTTTTATCTTTGTATTGTTGTTTATTTGCAAATTTCCACAGTGTGTTTTTAACTCTCAAATTATTTTCAATTATTTCTGAGATACAATTGTCATTTATTAATTAATTTACCTGCATCCTGGAATATTGACCAAGAGAATCTATTAGACCAGAAACCCTTTAGGATACAGGGTAAAATAAGCCCCCAGCAACCTATAGTGGTCGTTAGAGGCAACTAAATGGATCAGGTGCTAAGGCAGGGTGGTTTAGTTGATGCATGTCATCGTGTCCCAATTGCACAGACCCATGCTCATGATGTCAATCACTGGATTGTCTGGGCCAGATTTCATTACTTACAGACTGACATCATATTGCTGGAATTTTGCTGTATGTGGTGTTTTACAACAAACAAACAAATATTAATCAAGAAATCAATTTGGCCTAATCTTTGTATTCCGAGAAGTTGTCAAAGATCAGATAGGAAACAGGCTAGTGACATTGTGTGCTGAGTTTGTTTATTTCTTGCCCAGATTGCAAACTCAGGGATAGAACTGGGAAAGATATCGGAGGAGATGATTTCGGAAGTTTCGGAAGAAGCAAGACTTCGATCCCCTTCAGCCTCGTCAGCTAAGAAGCGTCGAGTTGAGTCAGCCAATCAGGTGCAATTTGACCAGGATCTAATCACACTATATGATTGGTTTGACAAGACAGAAACAACGCTAGAGCTTCTCGTGTCAGAATCCAACAGTCCCCAAGAACAGTTCACCGAAGAGGAACAGTTGGTGCTCACACAGGTTGGTTGGAATGGCTCAGTAGATAGTACCACCCCCAACCCTGGTTTGATCCAAATTTGGCGCTGGAGGTAGGGCTGGGATGAGTCCAAATTTACTACCCGGGTATTCACCTCCCTATTACCCGACCCTACCTGGGTACCTACTGTAGATATCTAGAGATAGGTACAAACTGTCCGATTTGGAACAGTTTGACCGTAGCCCTGGCAAAATGTATTAAGATATATGTGTAAAACAATCTGGTCATGTATACACTGAAGTTTATTGATGAAGTTTTATCTTTATTCAGACATATAAAAGTCAGAAGTTATGGGTGCAGTGTCAGAAAGAAACGGGAACATTAGTGGCTTATAGTGTAACCACAGCATTCCAGATGATCTGTGTTGTTAAACAAGATATTACAGGTCCGGGTAATTCTGCTGGGACCCGGGTCCTACTCAGGACCCACTCGACCTGAGTACCCGAGTTACCCGTCCCAGCCCTAGCAGGAGGTTGATGTCGTTTACATCTGGATATGAGAGATTGATCCCATCTGTATTACACATGTATTAATATATGGGTGAGCAGCCAGGCTTAGTTTTTGCGGGTATGATTCTGTGGTGGCATTTATTGCAGGACATGGAGAGTGAAGTGAAAGCTCACACGGAGGACGTGTTCAACCTGCTGAGGTTGGGAAAAACAGTCACGACCGAACTTAAAATTGGTGAGTTAAGGAGAACAGTATAGAAATGACAGCATTTGGTGCCTGCTGGTGGACTAAACCGTGTTATGTTATTATATAGGTGTTTTTCTATTGGCCTTGTTATAGGTCCAAGGTCAGTCATACTGGCCCGAGGCAATGCCTTTAGGAGAATAATATAGAAATGACAGCATTTGTTGCCTGTTGGTGGACTAAACTGTGTTATGTTATTATATAGATGTTTTGTTGGCCTTGTTAAAGGTCCAAGGTCAGTCAAAGTGGCCCGAGGCAATGCCTTAAGTCCAAAATAGAAATTATAGCATTTGTTGGTGGACTAAATGACAGCATCTATTGACTGTAGGAGAAATAGTTGACAGCCGTTTGTAATTTGTAGAAAGAGCCAGAAATGTTTTCCCCCTTGAGTTGTCTCCCTTTAGCCAGTGACATTAACAATGTTAGTACTGAGTCATTGCAGGGTTCAGACATGGACCTGACTCTTACTCTCTAAGCTGTCCTGTTCCTAACAATGATCTTCCAGCCATGACGATTTTAAGTCTTTGTTGTAAAGAATGAGAGATAGGATAGTGTGGCGATGGCTTTGCGGAACAGGACACTGAATATCACATGACTGGCTTGTGTTTCAGCTGACGAGCCCAACGAGCATATCGTGAAGGCCACACAGCAAGTGGAGGAGAGATGGGACCACATCAACAGGAAGTTGTCGGAGACCCAGAACCGCGTGGATCTCAACATGGAGACCAAGAAGTTCTACAGCGAGCTGGCCACCCTACAGGACCTGATGGCCAGCTACGAGAAGTGGGTGACTACCGCGGAGAGGATCGCTGACGAGGCCATGGACATCAGTCAGCAGCTGGACCAGTGCAAGGTGAGCAGGCAGACCGACACTGTCACACTGAGCAGGCAGACCGACACTGTCACACTGAGCAGGCAGGCCAACACTGTCTTCAGCACTCCTGACCGAGGTCTCGACCCGGTCAGGCCACGTGCACATCAGGGGTTTGGTCTGTGGCTCCTTGTTGTCGCATACTGACCATGTCAGTACTTTTTTGTATATTAATAACAAATGTCACCCATTTAAGCAGACCTGTTAAATATTTTCTTTGGAAGTCAAGTTGATTGGTAGTGGCTGTATAGAAAACATTCTGGTTGTTCCAACCCTGATTGGAATGTCGCTCAAAGCACTGTAAACCAATTCTCACGTGCATAAATGCTTGTACCCAGTTGAGAAATCAAGCCCGGGTCGTAAGCATGACAAGCCAACACTAATCACTATACAACCACAGCAAAGCTGATCCTTGTGATTTTCCCGTGTTAGAAATGGTCTTCAGCAACCCATGCTTGTCGTAAGAGGTGACTAACATCGATGCTCATGGTTTCAATCACTGGATTGTCTGTCCCAGACTTTATTATTTACATACAGCTGTCATATAGCTTGAAAATAGATGAGTGTGGCATTAAAAAAACAAACAAATGAACTTTGAACTATTGAACTTTGTGTGTGTCCAGTTGAAGCTCAAGTCCATCAAATCCCACGAGGATCGAGTCAGCAGGTTGAGGAAACATGGCGAGAGTCTCATGCAACTCAAAACCAACAAGCAGATACAGGAAGACCTCAACGTCTTCAATTCAAAGTGGCAGACAACTTTCGATAAAATCGGTGAGACTTACGATTGTTACAAGCGTGTTTTTTCGTGACTTTCGCTGCAAGTGTGACAATGTGTGATATGTGGCGGCTTCCTGGTTACCATGTCCATCCTGCAATGTGCGTCACGTCACCACGTCACGTCACCATGTCACGTCACCACTGTCATGTATTTCACTAATGATGCTGATGCAACTGCTGGACACACATCTCATATTTCACATCACCAAATTTCCGCATCTCGACGAAACCAAATAAACTAGAGACCACAAAATGAATTACAATTTGAAAAACAACTGTAAATTTGTATGAAACTTGGGCGTATTAATTGCTCAAAGATGTTAGAGGCATTTGATTGTTTTGTTTGACTGACTTGTATAAGACGTGTTGCTGAGACAATCAAAGGCAAACATATCAATGAACTTGAGGTATGACATGAGTTTTTTATAACAAGAGCGGGCCGCACTGAATGTTATTGCTATGGTTTTCTGCATCAATTCAATGATGATCATCATTACCATCAGTAAGCATGAGTTTCGACATCAGGTCCTTGTCTGACATAGTCATTAATATTATTGCACGAGTTTTCTACATCAAGTTATTGGCTAATATATTAACAGACATAAAATTACATGTTTCGTCATTAAGGCATGACTTTTCAACTCCAAATCATAACCTCACATATCAACAGACATGAATGCATGATTTAAAAAAAATAATTCCCCGAATTGTTGACTGAAATATTATATGACAAAAGGGCGTGACTCATAATTACACATAGTGATGGACATAAATGCCTTTTCCAAGTGCTGACTAAAATATTTTATGATATTAGTATTTGATATAATAGTTGTAGTTTAATATTTAAGTCATCATTTATGCACAAGTTTTCAGCACCAAATCATTAGCTCACATAATGATCGATATGAATGCATGCTTTTTTAAAGTCTTGAACTAAAATATTAAATGGTGTTACCGCGAGTTTCCCACCAAGTGGGCAGTAAGATACAATTGTCTGCATCGAGTGCTATGTTCCAGATCCTGAGGAGTGTGAGTACTATGATAAATAATACATAAAAGTGTTGTAAACTCTCTTTTGATTTAAGTTATGTTACTTCCCAGTCAAATTTATTTGGACAATTTAATAATAAATATAGAAAATTATTTTGATACCCATTGCTTCTCAGTTGGAGCTGTTTTTGAGTTACGAAACACTTGTTCGTTGTTTTAAATGTCCCAAGCATGATAAGGCTTTGACCTCATGAATTGTGTAGATTGTGCATGATACTTGCATGGTTGTGTACTAAATAAATAATAATTCTTTAATAATTGATAATTATGACTGTTAGGATCATTAGCATGTATGTGTCATCCTGTGTTTCTTTCATCATCATCTGTGTCGTGGCGATGTTGTGTGTCAGTGTGTGCTCAGTGTACCATTATCCCCCTTGCTTGAGGTCCATCAGCAGATGGAGAGGGACTGGTAGAGCTCCATTATCAAGTTTCTTGTTGCAATGGCAATTACCCCTATGGGACTCTGGGGCATAAATGGGGAGATGGGATACCCTACCTGTCTTAGGTGCCACAATTCACTGTCCAGTTGCGTTCCTTGGGCACGCCAGAAACCTATGATTGTGGGTTCGAATCCCGGTTCGCCCCGATTATGTTTCTAGGTTTGTCAGCACCATACCCGTGCTCATAGGTTTCTCCAAAGTGGTTAACGTCTGAGACCTGCATCACTTCGGGCTTTCCTCCCACATTAAGCTGACACGCCATGATATGACTTGAATACTGTTCAAAGTGGTGTGAAACCCAACTCACTCACTCACTCTGGGACAGAGTGGGTCCTTAGACCCTTGTGTGCATGTCAGGAGTGTTTGGTCTCACTGAAGATGAGGTCTCAGTGTGGCCGAGGTGAGTGCATGTCATAGTACCCCAAAGACATTTGCCGATGCTCATGCTCTCAACCACTTGTTTGGAGGAGACAGACTTGGTTTCTAGGAGGGTAGGATATCTATATATTTATACAGAATAATGTAAGACAAGTATTTTCACTTCTTAAAGGATTACAGTCTTCATGAAATTATTCTTAATCTGATGTCAATGGGGACAATCTTGCATGAAAGTATACCGTGTGTTACGCTAACCATGACTTGTGCATTCTGTGTGATGACACAGTGACTTTAAGCCCTGGTATGTTAATGATATACAGGGCTGGGTGGTCACATTACTGCAGCTAATCCCTCCACACACACCATTGCTTATTAGGGGAGCGGCAGAGGTTGTTAGCGGAGGCAATGGAGCGAGCTCCGTCCAAGTCCTACATGGCAGCCATCGGTGCCCTCTCCAAGTGGGTGAGTGATATGGAGGCCATACTGCAGACTGAGAAGATCTCACTGGCAAGCCTGGAGACTATGGAGGAACAACAGCTGCAGTACCGGGTGTGTTTTTCACTTGAAGCTTCTCTGTTGATCCTGTTTTGTGATGTACAGTAGTTTTTTATCTGTTGGGAAGAATAAATTTAAACTATTGTTTAATATTTTTGGTCATTATTTTCTGATCATATTCCTTATTTTCAAACAACATAATGAATGTTAGCACATCAAGGGAGATAATTTATCGAGTTTTGGGGGAGTAGTCTCCCTTCATATTGAAAAGTTGTTTTTGACGAGATAAATTTTCTCCCACAATAGAAAACATTGTTTTGTGGAATATGGAAATGTAGAAAGATTATACATGGTTATTTCTTGAATGTGATGATTTATATAAAAGGTTTATTTTGATAATGTCAAGTCCTGAATTTAGTGTTGATGTGTTTAGGAGCTGCAAGATGACCTCCAAGACCACCAGTCCAGCCTGGACTATGTCAACAGGACTGGGCAGGAACTCATCGACAAGAAGTCCTCTGATGAGGATGTTGGGGATCTCCAGAATGACCTCAAGAACCTGAATGGCCGCTGGTCAGACGTGTCAGCCGCCATTACAGACAGACTGGCCAAACTGGACAGGACTATTGGCCAGATGAAACAGTATCAGGTACGCTGTCCTCAGTCTAGTCTTGTTCATTCTAGACTCTTTAAGATGTGGTCTCGGGCACACTTGGCTAACACAAAATGTGCCCTTCAGAGACATTGATGTCTTTGGGTATATGTAAACTTGCAGCTGTTTATTTCACTCAGTCTTTGAAATGGGATCCAACTTGCTGACAGCATGTCCATGTCAGTTGGTGGGAACATCTGTGTAATCCACTTGTGTATGATGACATGAGTAAATTGCAATTGATTCAAGTCCATAAACTGAAAATATTAGGCCACGCCTACTGCCAAACTACTGTTCCTTATTGGCTGATGATAGTGCACTGGCTTGTGTGAAAAGCGGTGTGCCAATCTCATTAAAATCAGATCTTAGTTCTCTCTGCCGCTTAACGACTCACCTTTCGCAAACTCTGACCAACCAATGGAATTACTGACAAGAAGTCGACATTAGCCAATCAGAAGGCAGCTTTCTCATGCTTTACGGCACTACGCTTCGAAACATATTTTGACAAATTCTCGATTACAAATTTGAGACCTGAAAAAAAGAACATTCTGGAATGGCCAACAGATGGTCTAGATGGTTTAGATTCAGTCGTTAAGCCCGTAACTATCGTTCGGAATACCCCGTTTTAAAGTTTTCGAGGCTGCATGATTAGAAATCACATTCCGACTGTCACTTTCATGATCTGGTAAGCGACGCTCTGATTGGTCGAATGAAAGGTCGTTCTGATGTGACCCCTAATGGGATGTCCTCAGATCTTTGTTTAGGGATAGCGAGAACTAAGGTCTGATTTTAATGAGATTGAGCAGTGTGCACTTTATGCATGAATCCTCTACATATCCACAAAGGAGAAAAATATTGAAGTCAATTCTTAAAACAAGAAGTCAGGCAAGGCACAGCTGGCAGTTGGCTTCCCAATGTCAGCCCAACCCACCGGCCCACCCCACTGGCCCACCCCACCGGCCCACCCACTTCATCAATATGTGGGTTGAATGTTGAGGACAGTTGAGGAAGTGGTGAATTACATTGCCTGCAAAAACATTGTGCTGTGACAAGCTTCAAATCATAACAAGAAGATATGTTAGGACAAATAGATGATTAAGTTTTAGTTTTATCCAAATTAGTTATTATTCATTGGGTCATTGTGCAAAGTTGCATCCCTTTGGCATGCCAGGATGCTATGATTCCAGATTCAACCTTAATTGATTCTTGGTTTGTCAGGACCACAACAGTGATTTTCAGCTTAACAAAAGTAGTATTAACCCTGCATGGACTTCCTGGACACATTTGGCTAACTGTTCAAAGCAGCATAACAACCAACTCAATTACTCGCTTGTTTACTGTTATGCATTATACAGCCACATCTTCATCTGTGTCTTCATGTTTCAGAATCAGCTGGTTGGGCTGACACGATGGATGGATGAGATGGATGTGTTTCTCCATGCCGAGGACCCAGTCAGTGGCGACATCCCCACCCTTGAGGCACAGCTCCACGAGAGTAACGTAAGTGGTATTCCTGTGTCGTAAAGGCTTCTAGCCAACTCTGGATAGCATGGTCAGATACACAGGATCAGCTACAGACCAGTATAGGTCAATGGGATCAATTCTAACCCAGAATCGCCAATAGGTAGTCTCAGGAATGAATTTCGGAGCAAGATGATACAGATAAGCCTGGAATTACCATACCATCCTCTGTACCATTCTCTGTATCATCCTCTGTACCATCCTCTGTACCATACCATCTTCTGTACCATCCTCTGTATCATCATCTGTACCCTACCATCTGTACCATCCTCTGTACCATACCATCCTCTGTACCATACCATCCTCTGTACCATACCATCTGTACCATACCATCCTCTGTATCATCGTCTGTACTATCCTCTGTACCATACCATCTGTACCCATGCTTACCGTAAAAGGCGACATGCTTGTCGTAAAAGGCGACTAACGGGATCAGATGGTCAGGCTCGCTGACTTTGTTGATGTATGTCATTGATCCCAATTGCGTGGATCGATGCTCATGATATCAATCACTGGATTGTCTGGTCCAGACTTGATTATTTACAGACCGCCGTCATATAGCTGGAATATTGCTGATTGCAGCGTTAATCAACAAACCAACTAACAACCAACCAACCATACCATCTGTACCATACCATCCTCTGTACCATCCTTTGTACCATGCCATCCTCTGTACCATACCATCCTCTGTACCATACCATCCTCTGTTCAATACCATTCTCCGTACCACACCATCCTACGTACCATACCATCCTCCGTACCACATACCATCCTCTGTACCATACCATCCTCTGTACCATACCATCCTCCGTACCATACCATCACCCCCTGCAACTAGGGACTGAAATAGCGACATGTCATTTACACAAATACCTAAAATTAAAAGTTGGACCAAAGAAATATGATGACGGATGATTCAAACATCAGGCAAAGTTTGAAATCTTGTGAACTTGTTTTCAGGGAGTCCTGGAGGACATTAAGACCCTGCGGCAGAACATCACCAACATCAGCAACTTGAGCAAGTCCCTGTCCACGGAGGGCGATGACACGTTCCAGGAGAGTCTCGGCAATGAGGTAGTGAGTCTGAACAGTAAGTGGGACCGGGTGGTTCAAATGGCCGAGGAACAAAACGAGCGCCTGAAGAAACTTCTGTGTGACAGTCAATGTGTGTACGACAAGATCGAGAACATCACCAAGTGGCTGGAGCCACTCAAGGTCGACCTGGCCAATAAGGATTACTCCGTGGAGAATGCAAATGATCTGCTTGTAAAGAACAAAAAATTCAAGGTTTGTTGAATTTCTGTCTTCTACATACGTTTTGTGTTGCAACATATTTCTTGCTAAGGAAATGTTTCATTCTAATTCGCGAAGGGTGGCCCAGGTTTATATTTTCTTGACATGCCAAATGGTTCTCAACATTGAAATAGTTGAAATGATGCCCAAAATATTGTGAAACAATACTCGCTTGCTCATATTTTTGTAAAACAATACTCATATTTTGAAAGTATAGAATGCTAATTATATTAGAAATTTCATTTCGAAAATCTGATAATTCACTGTGAAAGGAGACCGCCTCCGTGGTCTAGTGGTAGAGCATCCGCCCGGAGAGCGGAAGGTCTGGGGTTCGATCCCCGACAACGTCATACCAAAAGACCTTAAAAGAGGGTACTTGTTGTTACCCTGTCTTGCGCTCGGCATTAAGGGGCTAAAACAAGGACTGGTCGGCTCGGAGTCAGTATACTGTGTCTGCATGGGGTATTCATGTTAAACTGCGGAATGGTATCTCAGTGAGCTAGCACTATAAATTGGCATCAGTCCGGACTAGCACAAGCAGCCACACAAACACACACACGTACATGCACGTCGCTATATAAGTGCAATAATCTTGGGCGCGACGTTAAACCCCATTTCACCTCACCTCACTGTGAAAGATGATGAGAGTCATGTGCCGTGTCTAGATCTGTGTATTGTTTAGATTAATGAACATGAAATCAGTTGAGATTGTAAAAACACATCCTTCCAGAGCTTGAAGAAAGAAGTGAGTGGGAGAGAGTCTGATGTAGATGCACTTAACGAAGGAGCTAACGAGATGTTGAACAAAGCTCCGTCCGGCACGCTGCAGGAGCTGGCACGGTCATTGATGAAGATGAATGCGTTGTGGACAGACGTGTTCCAGAGGGTGGACAGATACTATTCTCTGTACGACAGCTCTGATGCTGAGTGGAAGGAGCTAAAAGGTAAATGTCGGGTTTAAAATTAACGTTCCACTTGTTCAAGACTTGTAAAATGGTGGAAAGACTTGTGATATTTCTTTGTAGGTCTTTCTTTGCAGATCATTTTTGTGGATTAGTGAAATAAAAATTAATTTCTAACCCTGAAATGTTGAGATAAAGTCAGAGCTAGAAGTTATTGGATGTACCCACCACGAATGGGGGGACCTGCCCAATGGTCTACCCTGCACTGCAGATCAAGTTGTGACCATTATTTGCAAGCATGTGAAGGTCATGAGTTTCAAGGGCACATATTGACCTTTATTCTCAAAGAGCTTCCATTTAGCATACTAAGGGCTGAATTACCATGATTGTTTGGCTTACTTTGAATGGCCTTGCTGTTTCAGACCTACTTGATTTGGAGAGGCGGTTTCTGCAGAACCTTGAAAGGAAAGTCCGTCGAACATCAGCAACCAGTTCAGATGCTGAAGAGATTTCAGAAGAACTAGATGTGAGTCATTTTGAAAAAGAATTTCCAAACAGCCTTTGTTTAATAGACATATTTCCTGGGTGTACAATGCATGTTAGCTTTGTTCTGAAGGGGAGGGAAAATACTGTCTCCAATTTTGTGAGAAAATGCTCAAGTTCATTATGTCACTTAAATTGAGAAAGTCGTAACAGAGACTAACTTTTACTCAGTCGTAGATGGTAACAGGAAAGACAAGATGCCAGACATGATATGGACTGTTTCGGGAGAAGGTGAATGAGAGTGTGTACAAGTGTGACTCTGATATTGTATTGCAGGATGTGGAGAACCTTCTCCGGGAACACAACGACAGTAACAGGAAGCGGGTGAATGAGTTGGCGGGAGAGTTGATCACCAACTCCATCATGGTGGACATTGTCAAGAAGGAGCTGGATGAGTACAACAGGAAGTACGACTCCCTGGAAGCAGAGGTGAGCGGATCACAGATGTCACATGCTGCCCGTAATCATTTCATTTCTGGAACTGTTGCTGTTGGTGCTTTCAGATGATCCCATTTTGCCATTTTCATGGAATCGAGTCTTTGATTCTGTTGATGGTTACGGTTGGTTCTTGGGGCTGAACTAAACAACTTATGGTGAACATGTTTAGGGATGATATATGTAAATTTTTTAGGCAAATTTATTGTTGAGTTGTATGGATCTTGAGCTAATATCTCTGTACACAGGCCAAAGAAAAGGTGAACCGTCTAGAGCGGTCAATCCACCAGGCACAGAATATCGAGCGTCAAATGCTGGAAATGTCACAATGGATGTCGGACATCACCCAGTATCTGCAGTCTCGTCTGGATGCCGACATGGTGGCTGGAGACGTTCCTCAGGAACATGAGGTCAGTATATTCAGATGAGGTCAACTGATACAGATGAGATCATGGTTCAGTTGGTACATAACAGAGCAGGGTCTCGTTCTACAAAGCATTTTAGTGATACGAATATCGTAAGCCTATGTTGAAATATGGGAGATACGATCATCTTAACGCTAAGAATACTAAGAAGAAGAGGGTCCAGGTCCTTATTCAGGGCTCCGGATGATTGTTTCAGCTGTTGATTATTTACTTCCAAGTTATCATTCATATTGAGTTTTGATAGCTGTCTTTGGGTAATCAACATAATTTGGGTAATTTTTAAGCCAACAATTAGACCATTTTTGAAAATGTTCCTGCTAACAAATTTGTTCAGATGACTTCTAATCTGCATTTGTTTGTGAACTGCCTTAATGTATTACATGCTGCATAAGCTCAAGACTGAGATACATATATATGTTACAATACATGAGATGCAGGACATAAAGATCTTTAAAACAAAATGAAGTATGCAAGTGGAAAAACTACATAGAGTAATTACTCACCGTGTTGTTGTATTATTGGGTTTGTTCATTTTTTCATGTGTAGTTGTAACCAAACGACCCAAAAGTACTTTTGCGTATCTGGAGAGCTGTTACACATATGTTATGCTGTATTCCAACAGTCTCTGAAGGAGGAGTTTCAGCAGCAGGAGGATCTCCTGCGTGAGCTGGAGAAGCATGTCCTAGAGTACCGCCAGCAGGGCAAGATGGAGGCCAGTGCCAGGCTGGAGCAGCAGACGCAGCTTCTCAAGGTCAGATTGGACATAGCTTCTGAAATCCAGATTTGACATAGCTACTGAAATTCAGATTTGACATAGCTACTCAAAGTCAGATTTACATGGCTACTCAAAGTCAGATTTAGACAGCTACTCAAAGTCGGATTTACACAGCTGCTCAAAGTCGGATTTACACAGCTTCTCAAAGTCAGATTTACATAGCTACTCAAAGTCAGATTTAGACAGCTACTCCAAATGAGATTTACATAGCTACTCAAAGTCAGATTTAGACAGCTACTCAAAGTCAGATTTACATAGCTACTCAAAGTCAGATTTACACAGCTGCTCAAAGTCAGATTTACTTAAATGCTCAAAGTCAGATTTACATAGCTACTCAAAGTCAGATTTACATAACTGCTCAAAGTCAGATTTACATAGCTACTCAAAGTCAGATTTACTTTATTTGTTTATTTATTTACATTATTTGTTCCTCACAGAAACACTTTGCTGAGGTGATGGTGAAGTTCCGCAAGTTCCAGCGCCCGGCAGACTTTGAGCCGAAGCTGAGTCACGTGAAGAGAGAATTGGACAACATCCAGGACAGAGCTCACCTCCTTGAAGTCCCGGGGGAGGACATCGAGATGCTGCAGTCCAGGCATGACACCTGCATGGTGAGATGGGCGGAGAGATTAATGTTTGGAGAGATTGATGGATTGAGAGATGGATGGTTGAAAGTGGAAATCAATGGAGATGGATAGAGGGATGGATTGAGAGATTGATGGATGGAGGGATGGATGGAGAGATTGATGGATTGAGAGATTGACAGGTGGATGGAAAGATTGAGAGGTTGAGGGAAAGATGGATGAGAGAGATAATAGAGATGGATAGAGGGAGAGGTGGATGGGTGGAGAGATTGATGGATGGATGGATGGATTAAGAGGTTGATGGATGGATGGAGAGATGGACAGATGGAGTGACGGACAGGTGGAGAGATTGAAGGATGGAAGGATGGATGGAGAGAGAGATGGATTGCGAGGTGGAGGGATGAGAGAGATAATCTATAGAGATGGATAGAGGGAGAGGTGAATGGGGGGAGAGAGGGATGGGTGGAGAGACGGACAGGTTGAGAGATTAAAGGATGGATGAGAGATTGATGGATGAATGGATTGAGAGATCGATGGATGGATGGGTGGAGAGATGGATGGGTGGAGAGATTGATGGATGGAGAGATTGATGGATGCATGGAGAGATGGGTGGATGGAGAGATATATGGGTAGAGATTGATGGATGGAGGGATGGATGGAGAGATTGATGATTAATGGAGAGACGGATGGGTGGAGGGAGAGATGGATAGGTGAAGATGGTGGACTTATCTGGCGAAATAGGCCAAATGAGAAATATAATGTTTCACACTGATTCATTTCCAGAAATTTTACAAGACAATGAGTGAGCTAAAGCCTGAGGTGGAGTATGTGATCAAGGCAGGTCGGCATGTGGTGGAGAAGAAACAGGTAGACTTCCCCGACAAGCTCAATAAGCAGCTGGATGCCATTAAACAACAATATAATGACCTGGGGGCACAGGTACTAGCTCAGTCACATAACACCTGCAGCAGCAGCAGCAACTTGCTGTAGCCTGGCTTTCCTCTAGCTTTCCCCCTGTCTCTGGCAGGATGGTAGCGTAGGCGTCCAGTTACTCCTGCATACAGTGGCGAAAGGAGATCAGAAGAATGATGCCTTCAAAATTACTTCAAATTTGAATTTTTATTTAAGGGAATTTGAGTTAATTGAATACTTTATTTCAAGATTTGTTGTTTTACTTTAAAGAAATATGCACTCAGTTGGTGATATTTATTTTGGTCTATTTTATGAAATATGTACATTGATCTTCGAGTACCAAACTTTTTCTTTAAAAAATCAATTTGTTGGTTCTGATACTGGTACTGTTTGCTCATTATTTCAAATTTAAATCATTCTTCTGTCAAAACTGACTTTCCTTGCTCTGTTGTGAAAAGAATGAGTTAATTAATCATTAGGCTATTTTCAGTTCAGTTTTTATTTACCTTAACTTTGTCATTTTTGTGTGATTTCATTGCATGAAATGTTTTCAAAATGCCATTTGTGTGAGATAACCAAGTGATTTACATTGCACTAGACACTGACAGATATCTAATACTGAAAACCAAATACAGACTATATTATTACGTGTATTAAACAGCTTCTCTGATATGCATCATGAGATATTATTGGTGACATGACTGACAAATATTTCATTACAGAGGTTCGGGTCGCCATGGTTACTTATGTTTAATTGAATATTAAATAGTGTTAATGCTGATATACCTATATACAGGCAGTAAGCCAGGCTACTCAAGACTACTAACCACATCGGCCTTGATACTTTATTGACTGACATTAACATGCACTAACAACTGCATGTCGATAACACTTGTCATTTTCGCCGTTACAAATGTAAGATAATCTAAAAAATATTCCAGCTCCAATCTTCATGCGACTGATCTGTAAAGTTAGGTGAAGGATCTTGTCAAAATGTCTGTGAAGTAAAATAAATGTGATTTGGTTAAGTGATGCTCCGAAAAATTGGAATAATCAGAGATTGATCCGAAGGTCCAAATGACCAAGCAATTGCAGACAATTTTCCATAATCAGACACACATGATTTTGCCCCCTCCCTCAACCCTGAGTTTCCTGAGCAGGTTAATTCACGACTTGCTACTTAGTGTAACAGTGAGTGAGTATGGTTTTACGCGCTTTTAGCAATATTCCAGCAATAGCACGGTGGGGGACACCGGAAATGGGCTTCACACATTGTACCCATGTCGGGAATCGAACCAGGGTCTTCGGCGTGATGAGCGAACGCTTTAACAACTAGGCTACCCAACCGCCCCAGTGAAACAGTGAGATAGAGTGAGACAGAGCGAGACCATTGTCATTTTTGAGAAATAAGGTGCTGAAGTAGGTATCTGTATAATTGTATAAGGTGTGATTTAGTTT
Organism: Haliotis cracherodii; assembly: GCF_022045235.1. Taxonomy (NCBI): domain Eukaryota; kingdom Metazoa; phylum Mollusca; class Gastropoda; order Lepetellida; family Haliotidae; genus Haliotis; species Haliotis cracherodii. Next base: position 13,683,361 of record NW_027266286.1, read on the forward strand.
TACTGAACTTAAACATTGAAAAACAGCAAAATGATGCTAACCGATTATTTTCGATCACTTGGATGATCCAATCTTCGGTCATGATTGTAATTAATGCCAGTTGGAAGCAGCTTTTCCGAAATGTTAAACTTCAATCCCTTAGAATCAAGATTATGGTGGCCCTGGCCAGCCTTTCAATCCACACTTCTCCAAAAAGAAATGCCTTATTTGACGTAATAAGTGCCCAGGGCGCTCTCAAAATTAGAAATAGGGGGCTATTATTAGAATATTATTTTGGTGGGAAAAAAACAAGAGTTGAAAGACCCTTAATTTCATGGTTTATGCTGATAGCCTGAAATGTTTATATATGACAGATATATTTTTCCAGAATTAAATTGCTAATTATTAAGAGACATATAACACATGAGTGCGTATTATACACGAATAAAAAAAGTCGTGTGCACATTGATCAATCGGAAGGGGTGCTAATTGGGATTGTTCACTAGCCAGTATATTGGCAAATATCTCCGTGGGTGCTTATTAGAGCGGGGCGCTTATTGCGTCAAATACGGTATATATGTTAATTGAGAAAATTAATTGGCTTGTAAAGATTCCCACCCGACCCTCCACACCCCACTAAATAAAGTTGGTGTTTTTAGTTTCATCAATAATTTGACAAGACCTTGACCTTGTTTTCATGCAGGACTCTTTTCACATAAAATCAGACTGTTGTGCTTGGATTCTGAACTGTCGTTTTTTAAATTCTGGATTTATATACTACCCAAAAGAAGTTAAGGAATGCCTGATTCTTTCATTTGACTTTAATCTGTCATGGTAAAGAACACCCAGTTCTGTCATATTCTGGCATGACAGATTATCTTTAGTAATATGAAAAAAACAGGTGTTCCTGAACTTCTTTTGAGTAGTATATATTGAACTTGAAATGTCATATGACATATTTCGATATTTTGACAATTATTTATATTGTATGACAATTATGGTTTATTTTTTATTATAACCAGTTTTCTTTTCCTGTCACCTCACAGCATGACTTTCTGAGTAGATTTGTTTTGATTCGAGCTGTATGTTTGCTGTTTAGTCATAATTGTAATTAGTCACTGAACAAACAATCAACACTGACACAGGCATGGAGAATAACATTTGATGTTACATTATATTTTTAAACAAGGTAATGATTGTTTTTGTAACTCTGTGCTTGCTTATTTCATCCTATGTGTTGAGCCAGTTTCGTCTTTTTATTCTACTTGCATGCTTTCAAAACATAAAATTTTATGTCCTGCTTTGGGGAATTTTTCAATGTTTCTAATAAGGATATATGTTTTTTAAACATTAAAACATATTTCTCTAATATTAATCTTTGAATATCTCAGTTCCTTTAACTTTTATCAGTCCTTGTAAATATTCATTAATATTCATACTCAATAATAAATTAAGTAATTTATAATAAATAATTCAATACTTACTAGTTCCTGTTTAAAAGCTTTCATGAATAGGAATAATTTGTATTGTGCTGACTTTTAAGAAAATTTCATCCATCAATACAATATTAACATTATGTTACTTTTTTTAATGACCCACAATTATGTTATGCCCATATTAGGTCACACAGGGAAAGACCAATCTTGAAAAAGCTCTGAAAGTGTCGAAGAAGCTACGAAAAGAAATGAGTGCAGTTAGCGAGTTTGTGTCAACGACGAATAATGACCTTGACCGAAGGGACTTAAACACAACCGTCTATAATGTGGAAGAGGAGGTCAACCATGTCAGGGTGAGTCAAAATCATGTGACGGTAACAAGATGGCCCCTGATCAAATCATCTCGCTCCGCGTGGCTTTATCACTGAAATTAATAAGACGTCATTTGACCATGTGTGAACAAAAATAAATTTTCTCCAAGGTAAAATTCATTTTAGTGTATTCTGAAGTCGAATTATCAGAAATACTTCTTAGGGTTTGAAAACCCATAACAAGAGGATACGTATCATAGTTTTAATTTGGACCCCCATAGCAAAAAAATATCTGCATTCACTCTTGTCTGTGTAGACTGTTAGACTGTTCTTCAGCACTGGTTTGTCTGGTCCAGACTCAATGACTACTGTTGTGTAAGATTGCAGTGTAATGATATCTACCCGTGCTTGTGTAAACAGTATGTTATCTTCACCAATCCCCAGCTGGCTGAAGACGACCTGTCCAAGAGACAGGCGCTGGTGCCCTCTATCAGGGAACTCATTCTCCAGCTCCAGGACCTGGCTGAAGAAGGGGAGGTAATCGAGGCAGCCGAGACTGTGTCTAAGATGGAGCTGTCGGTAGAGGAACTGTCCGCCAGGTTGTCAACACGGAAACAGAAGATGCAAGTGAGTTGATTGTCACAGTGTATATGACTCGTAACAATATGGATTTATACACATTAAGACCTCTGTAATAATGTAGCAATAAGAATAATACATTATAAATTATGTGGAAGCCTTGTCGTGTTGAGGGGCAATTTTCCAGCATTGTAATGACTCAGAATGACTCACAAAACACTGTTGTCAAATCTAGGGCTGGGACGAGTCCAAATTGACTACCCGGTTACCCACACCCCTATTACCCAACCCTACCCGGGTACCCGCTATTGGTGTCAAGAGATAGGTACAAAATGTCTGATTGGGAATAGTTTGAAAGTAGCCCTGGCAAAATGTATTTAGGTACACATTTATAGCGATGTGGTCATGCATACACTGAAGTTGACTGAAGTTTTAGCTTTGTTCAAACATATATAAGTCAGAAGGAACGTGTTCATAGTCTTGAAGAAATGTGAACATTAGAGACTTAAAATTGTGGTGTAACCACTATATTAAATATAGTGATTTTTGTTGTCATGGAACAATATATCACGTGACTAACCACAGGTCTGGGTAGTCCCGGGTCCTACTCAGTACCCACCCAACCCAAGTACCCGAGTTATCCATCCTAGCCCTAAATCTAAATCTAATCTTGAAGAGGGGATATCATCCAATGTGGTATTATTCAATTATGTTTCTCACATTGTTACATTCTCATCTCTTCATCATATATCGTTTATGATGTGGCTCGGGTGGTAATCTGATGAGTCATTTAGTTTACTGAGCACTGTTGTTCAAGTGTTCACTGTACAGAGTTGCTTCCCTTAGCAGTGCAAGGAGCCACTGATTGTAGGCTCCATCCCAGATTTTTCAGACAATAATCCTTGGTTTGTCGCCACCATACCCATGGTTGTGAGTTCCACCAGTGTGGTAAACATCCACAACCCACATTGTGTGCTTCCTCACACATGAACATGCCATGCCATAATATGACTGATATTCTATTCAAACCCAACTCACTAAATCCATCTTTCCCCCTTCCTGCTCCCAGGAAGAGAGCAGCAAGCTGGATGGTCAGTTCATCGACTTCCAGACGCAGATCCTCAAGGTCAAGGACTGGCTTGGTAGAGGGGAGGTTGTCCTGGCATCACACGACAAGCTGCCGGACCAGCAGAAGTCAACACTCACCCAGAGAGAGGCCATCAAGGTAAACATCCCATCTTTTTGTGACATTTTGGAAACTGTAGTACCATATTTTCTTGAGTATAATGCACACCCAAGTACAATTAATGCGCACCCCCATCTAGCAGATACAGTATTTTGAAAAAAAATAATTCGAATATTATGCGCAGAAAAAAATTACACTGCACCCCTACAGTGACCTCCGGTGAACAATCGGGGGATAAGAAACTTGATCAGTACAAATTTGAAATTTGAGATACAAAATCACCAGACTTTTTGTTCTGCTAGGCATTGTTTTATGTCCAGGGATTAAGATAACCTTGTGTATTTTCTTGTAAACTAAGCTAGAAACAGCTGTACACCTGTTTTCTTGGAATCTACTTCGGTTAAAACTTACCCAATGATATAACTTTAAAGGATCGGGAAAAATTATACTAAAAAAACTATAGTACTGGTTAGGGATGTTTATCGGGATCAGTCAGTCTCACTCCTTGGGGTCTTTGCTTCACTTGACTTCCAAAGTTATACAGATGTCACATCATAACACATGTTCTGAAAATTGAGACTATTATTGATGGGGATTTAATTGAAGAAAATCTGCCACTTTGAGTGCATTTCTTACCAAAATAAGAAGGCCTCTTCTTGCTGTCTACAATTTTATGTAGTGTATAATGATTTAAGCACCAATACTTTTTGCGTCCCTTCTCAATGTGTAGTCAGCACCATACCCGTGCTTGTGGGTTTCACCGAAGTGGTAAACGTCTGAGACCTGCATCACTTCGGGCTTTCCTCCCACATTAAGCTGACACGCCGTGATGTAACTGGAATACTATTAAAAGCGGCGTTAAATCCAACTCACTCACTCACTCACTCTCAATGTGTATGCATGCAGGATTTAATGTTCTGCATCCAGTGAAACTGAGTGAAGACAGAGTTGAGTTATGGAGTTGAGTTATGGAGTTGAGTTATGGAGTTGAAATCACTGACAGCCCAGGAGCTTCTACTGGGAGCCGTGTGAGAGATATTGTCTGCTTGGTGTTTGGTTAACAGTATGACTTAATGATGCTGACATTAAAACTGGCGTGAGTCGGCAGACTCTCGTTAATATGATGTATGTGATACCTGTGTCAGCGGAACCAGTAATTACCTGTCAGCAAGAATGTTTTACTGATGTTGGCAGTGCCTGACAATGTTTTACTGATGTTGGCAGTGCCTGACAATGTTTTACTGATGTTGGCAGTGCCTGACAATGTTTTACTGATGTTGGCAGTGCCTGACAATGTTTTACCGATGTTGACAGTGCCTGACAATGTTTTACCGATGTTGGCAGTGCCTGACAATGTTTTACTGATGTTGGCAGTGCCTGACAATGTTTTACTGATGTTGACAGTGCCTGACAATGTTTTACCAATGTTGACAGTGCTTGACAATGTTTTACCAATGTTGACAGTGCCTGACAATGTTTTACTGATGTTGGCAGTGCCTGACAATGTTTTACTGATGTTGGCAGTGCCTGACAATGTTTTACCAATGTTGACAGTGCCTGACAATGTTTTACCGATGTTGGCAGTGCCTGACAATGTTTTACTGATGTTGACAGTGCCTGACAATGTTTTACCGATGTTGACAGTGCTTGACAATGTTTTACCAATGTTGGCAGTGCCTGACAATGTTTTACTGATGTTGGCAGTGCCTGACAATGTTTTACTGATGTTGACAATGCCTGACAATCTTTTACTGATGTTGGCAGTGCCTGACAACCAAGATTAGATTGTAAAGCCTTGTAAATGACATACATTGTAAAAGATGACAGACGCCAGCCAGCCAGCAGAAATAGCACTGGGTCTGCTGTTATTTAGGGCTGGGAGTAGCCTGGTGCTTAACATGTACGCTTGTCATGCTGAAGGCCTGGGTTTGATTCCCCACTTGGGTGTGATAAGAGACATTGTCATGAAGATATAAAGCTCCAGCAGTCAGCATTCCTCACCAATTTTCTTTGACAGAATCTCTCAGGCAATGAAGCGAATCAGCAGAGTAGGCACCTGTAATTGTCTTTGACATTCCAAGTAATCAACAAGGATCACACCCTTTGCATCCCTGAATACAGTGGCTATAACTTTCTTCTCTTATCTTGAAGGCTTGAATTTCTTTGGTGCCGGAGAAGTGGAATGGTACCATTCCATGGATTGACGTTTTGACTCTGGATCATAGTGGTAGACCCATGTTTCATTACCTGTGACTAACCCTTTTTGAATTTGACGAAATCCTCCTCAATTAGCTCTAATAGTAATAGTTTCAATGGATCCATGGTTAAGACCTGTGTCTTCCTCAAGGTCAGCAATGGTAATATGTCTATCTGATAGCATAAGTTTTTCTTTCTATTTGAATGAATGGAAGTTGAGGGACATCCAGACCAAGGTTCATCATCAAGGCTTGTTCTCCCTGCCTTAAACATAGCTGCCCAGCGTTTAACAGTGAAATAGCTAGGGTACTTACCCCCATACACTTGTGACATGCGGTCATGAATTTCTTGTGGAGTACTTTTCTCTAAAAGTCCAAAACTCTTTGGGCTTTCCTCCCACATTAAGGTGACACGCCGTGATATAACTGGAATACTGTTAAAAGCGGCGTTAAACCCTACTTACTCACTGAAAGATAGTCAGACTTAGAACTTTTTGACCAGCTCTCATAACGCTGATTGTAGCATAAAACATCATTCATTTACTAGCTTTAAATAAAAAAATGGTAATCAGCTGACGTCAAATGAACTCAGACAACAAAAACGGTTAAGTTAAGAATGCTGGTTATTTCAAGAAACATGAATAATTTTTTTATAATATAATGTTGACATATTCTTGTCACTAGTTAAACACAGTATGCAAGGGAGTCTCCAGAGTTCTCCACCTTCAAGTAAATATTTCTTTGTTAACATCAAATACAAACACAGTTTAAGATTATTCCATCTGGTATGGACGTGTCAATTTCAAAAAGCCAGCAGTCAGTATTGATTCTTGTGGCCGGCCAGTCCACTGCAGCGCTGCACACACGCACACATGGGCTGCTGACATCGGCCACAGACGCTGCCCCTGGCATTGCGTCACTACAACCAAGGTGGACACTCGACAGGCGGGGCCATGGGCATTGTCTTGATTACTTTGTCGCAATCAGTTATCCATGTAGAAACTGTTTCCATGGCAACATCATTTTTGATTTTCAATAAAATTATACAGATATTGTATAAATGGTAAAGGCGCTTGATTTTGTCTTACGTTGATGGATGGTTCGATTAATCTGCGAATATTTGATGTGTTACTGTGGATCTTTTAAGGGTAGGTTGGGCTGTATTTTATTAATATTGAATTGATATTGCATATTTAGTTTAAATAGTTAAATATTTAATTCTGTATTGATTTGTTGGTTTTTCTGTATCCTAAACTTTGATTTTTCTTCGTAATTTGCTTTCTTGAAAAGAAAAAACAACTAAGATCTTGTCTTGTGAAATACAAACTTTTGCAAAGCAATTGTTTCATGGATAGATTACTTTTGTTTTTTGTGTTATCCTTTTTGTAAAATCTCTTCCTGATTTGATGATCAAAGGATAAAATGAAGATGTAGAAGTTTTATCTGACATATGAAGTATTGTAATTGTGAAGTTCAAACTTTGGCCATAGATTTGTATCATTCAAAGAATCGTTGTTATATCACATAATTTTCCAGCAGGTATCTTTGAATTCCATTTTACGGTAAATTGTCTTTTGATAACCTAAAAAACTATCCACCACAGAAAATCATTTAAGCCAGCACTGAAAAGTTTTCTTATTCCCAATTTTGAGCATCTTGAGCTGGTAATTTAGTTTCCCAACAAGCGGTCACATCTGTAATTAGCCCTTAAGTCTCGCATCATGTTCAACACCCATCCCCCCCATCTCGCCCCATCCTCCCCATATCGCCCCATCCTCCCCCATCTCACCCCATCCCCCCATCTCACCCCATCCTCCCCCATCTCGCCCCATCCTCCCCATATCGCCCCATCCTCCCCCATCTCACCCCATCCTCCCCATATCGCCCCATCCTCCCCATCTCGCCCCCTCCTCCCCATCCTCCCCCATCTCACCCCATCCTCCCCTTTTCGCCCCATCTTACTCCATTCTCCCCCCATCCCCCCCCATCCTCCCCCTCCTCCCCATCCTCCCCCATCTCACCCCATCCTCCCCCATCTCGCCCCCTCCTCCCCATCTTGTCCAATCCTCCCCCCCATCTCACCCCCTCCTCCCCATCCTTGCCCCCTCGTCCCCATCTTGCCCAATCCTCCCCCCATGTTGCCCCCCCCCCCCCTTCTCTTCCCCCCTCCTCCCCATCTTGCCCCTTCCTCCCCATTTCGCCCCCTCCTCCCCCATGTTGCCCCATCCTCCCCCATCCTCCCCATCCTCCCCTTCCTCCCCATCTCGCCCCCTCCTCCCCATCTCACCCCATCATACCACTGTGACAGTTCCACATTACCCAGTGTCAAGGCATTCCGTCTAAGGCAGCTGGCCACGGACATCGCAGCGCAAATCAATGGGTTGGCATCGGAGTGTACAAGGCGATTGAATTGTAGTTGCACGTACATGGCACAGCGATGTAAGTCCTGCGACAAGCCATTGACATGGAGGAGGGTTGTCTGGCAGTAATGACTAAAACCTGCTTCACTGGTGTCACACTTCATCAGGTCTGGTGTTAAATGGTCAGGGACTGAAATACAATACAACCGTATACAATAGGTTGAATTTCAAGGCAACGCTGGTGTCATTGGGCTCTGTGATGACAGTTTTGTTGTCACCATCGTAGATTCCCATAGGAAATACACAGGTAGGGTGAATATCTCGACTTTCAGCGGTGTTGACACTAATGTGGGGTTTTTATGAAATTATTTTTTGTTTATGTAGATTTTGTTGAGTTTGATGAATTGATGGTGGCATTTATTGGTTTGTATGTTATTTATCAGGTGTTATTATGTTGCTACGTTGTACAAAAATAGTTTTTATGATGACTTTGTGTTTAGATGTTTTATTATCAAAGAAATATTTGAGCATATTTTTCTGATTTTGTGCCAGCACAGCAAATTGGTTGTCATATTTACATTTTTTTCGGTCATTGAATGAATTTTGAGTGATTGGAGACTTCACAGAGACATACTGTTATAAAGAGAACTACAGTCATAGTATCATATACAGTATGCCAGTGATTTGTATCAGCAATGGGGACGGTTGGGTAGCCTTGTGATTAAGGCGTTTGCTCATGAGGCTGAAGACCCGGGTTCGATTCCCCACATGGGTACAATGTGTGAAGCCTATGTCTGGTGTCCCCCCCTGCCTGTGATCCAATTCACTCACTCACTGAATCAGCAATGTACAGCTTTATACTGTTAGGGGAATATTTCACTAACATTACTGATAGTCAATTTATATTGCGCTAGGAAAGCCCAAAGAGTCTACGGCCACCTTTTGTTGAGATTTGAGGAACTTGGCCCACTGGGCTACCCATGTCCATGCAGCATTTTGAGAAATATGTGAAATATATATCGAGAATTCCCCTGTTTATTGAACATTTGAGTGATAAATACCTTCCCCCCGACACCACTGTATAGTATAACACAATCCAGAATATACATTCATAAGATGTGACCAAACTCACTCACCCAGACAGCCACTCACTCACCCAGACAGCCACTCACTCACTCACCCAGCCACTCACTCACTCACTAACTCACTCACTCACCCAGACGGCCACTCACTCACCCAGACAGCCACTCACTCACTCACTCAGCCACTCACTCACTCACTCACTCACTCACTCACTCACTCACTCACTCACTCACTCACTCACTCACCCAGCCACTCACTCACTCACTCACTCACTCACTCACCCAGCCACTCACTCACTCACTCACTCACTCACCCAGCCACTCACTCACTAACTCACTCACTCACTCACTCACTCACTCACTCACTCACTCACTCACTCACTCACTCACTCACTCTACCATGAAATGTAATTGATCACAAATCAGGCCTTGATTGTCCACGATGGAATCGGAACACAGATATTGACAACTCTGGCTAATGTCAAGGATGAGTCAGTGGTGCTGTAGTAATACACCGAGGAGGTTGAATCATAGATGTCGGAGTGCTGTGGAGGTGTGTCACGTTGAGTTGTTGTTGATGGGGATGTGTCCCGCATGGTGTGGTGAGGGGACAGACCTACACCTGGCGGGACGAGGCAGGTAAAGCTCACACAGCAGAGACCATAAATATTGTTATTTTTGTTGTTTTATGCTGCATTCCATCTATATGATGGCTTCCTGTAAATATTCAAGACTGGATCAGTCAAACCAGTGATTGATATGAGGATCGTTCCGCGTTGACAGACCAGATCCATTGAGTCACTGTGTTATACCTCTAATAAGATTCTTGCAATTACATTGGTTAATCCGTACCACGTAACGAAAAGCTACATTTCAATGTAGACCCCCAAATCACATGACTGACTCTCTCGAAAATTGACTCATCACGTGATCAGTACAGACGTGTTGAATATTGACTCGTATGCTAGAATACAAGATGGCATCTGGTACAAACAGCTAAGTTTCTATAATGAAACAGAAGACAGTGTAAAGGCTTCATAAACTGAAAAAGGGATTTCGGTTTAACAAAAACGATTACCATTGATGATATATATGCGAAAACAAAGATCCAACTCCTGAGGTGGTCTGACCACCTCAGAGGTCAGGTCCCAGGGTCCTCAGGTGCTTGATTTCACATTTGACCTCGTCAAAAGGACTTCTTTGTATATTGTATGACAAGTGTAGGCTGCTTGGGTACTATTCTCTACTGGACTCCCCATTGTGTCGGCCCTGTGTTAAGGTACAGCTTGCATTGATAGTGACTGATGGGTGTCGGAACGATGATCATGTCTCACATGAAATCAACTGTATGCATGGGGGCACGGGTGGCCCAGTCGTCTAAGGCGCCGCGATTCCCTTTGGCACGCCAGAAACCTATGATTGTGGGTTCGAATCCAGGTTCGCCTCGATTATGTTTCTAGGTTTGTCAGCACCATACCCGTGCTCGTGGGTTTCACCAAAGTGGTAAACGTCTGAGACCTGCATCACTTCGGGCTTTCCTCCAACATTAAGCTGACACGCCGAGATATAACTGGAATACTGTTAAAAGCGGCTTTAAACCCAACTCACTCACTCAACTGTATGCATGCTCTGAAACCAAGGTATCGTTCCCCTAACGGCTACAACATGTGAAGTCTGTGCCTCGTGACCTCCCGTTCGAATCCCGGTTCGCCGTGATTATGTTTCTAGGTTCGTCAGCACAATACCCGTGGGTTTCATCGAAGTGGTAACAGTCTGAGACCTGCATCACTTCGGGCTTTCCTCCCACATAAAACTGACACGCTGTGATATAACTGGAATACTGTTAAAAGTGATGTTAAACCCAACTCACTCACTCACTTGGTGACCTCCCCTAAAGGATCTTGAAAGTGTTGAATGTGTCGTGACATGATATTCACTTGTTCTCGATTTCAAGTGCAGGATGGGTAGAAGTTGAGAGATCATTGAAAAGACCTCCAGTCTACGTATCTTTTCCGAATGAATTTATTTCATAAATTTTGAACCTTTGTGGACAGATAACTTGGAATCCCAAGTTGCGAGTAGGTATTCTTTATATTACCGTATTCGACGTAATAAGCGCCCTGCTCTAATAAGCGCCCACGGCAAGATTTGCTAATATATTGGCAAGTGAACAATCCCAATTAGCACCCCTTCCGACCCCTATTCGCATATAATACGCACTCGTGTGTTATATGCACCCTTTATTATTGGCAATTAAATTCTGGAAAAATATATCTGTCGAATATAAACTTTTAAGGCTGTCTATGCTAGCATAAACCACAAAATTTATCTTTCAACTCTGTTTTTTTCACCAAAATAATATTCTAATAAGAGCCCCTATTTCTAGTTTTGAAAGGGCCCTGGGCACTTATTACGTCGAATTTGGTAATTTTAGCCAGGACTACTCATGCTGCAAGATGTTCCCAGTTGTATTGGAACCAGGTCTGGCAAGCCAAGTACTGATGCCACTTCTGCTTTGAAAGTCAAATGTAATTTGATTGAATAGCTATTTTTAACATGGTGTCATTCAGCCTTGACTCAAAACAAAATTATGGTGGTCCAGGGTGTTTATTTCAATAGAATAAAATTTAAAACGCTGGATACCCAGTGATGTGAGGAAACTTGTAGACTCATTATGAAATATTTTATAATATCTTAGAATCATTACTGTCAATGAAATATGTATACTGACTTGATCTGTTTTCAAAGGGGGTCTTAATATTTGCTCAGCAGAAATCTTTTAGATTAAAACCTGCCACGAAAAGGTGATTCATAATATTTACAGCAATAATTGCAGCACATGCAGATGTGCCAAGTTTCTTGAAAGGATTCATAAAGATAAATAAACAAATAAATTCTGTTCCAGTTGTTAAAGCATAATTGTTTTGCAAAATGCTGATCAATTTTCCTCGTATTGGCAGCGGGAATGAACCGACTCACCTGTGTGTTACCTGGCAGACAGTCCAGGTGTTAACGAGACAGGTGGGATGTGGTAGATACATGATGGGCCTGCCACAGCATCAGGGATGATACACTAGATATGTCAGAGTGAAGGCTATGTTTAGATTGGGAGAGATTGGTGGGAAAAGATGTATATACGTGATGTGTTTGCGTCACTGCTTTATTTCGACTCCCCGCTGTTTGTGATGGGTTTCTATCAAGAAATAAAATGGGATTAAGTGTGGTGCTGTAGAATGTGCATGTAAGGGGAGAAAAAACATTCTTGGCTGTCGAAAGAATAGTATAAAGAAATAACAAGCTTTAAAGAAATGTTATCGTTTCTGAATAAGGTAATTTGATATATGCAAATTTGATATCTGAAGTCATTTTTTTGTTCAATTTGGAGATACAGCATAGTCCAAGTATTGTGTTTTCAATGTGTTTGTAAAGAATGTTTGCTGAGTTTGCACAAAAACAATGCCACCCAAGTTACAGGGATCAGGGGGTTTGATCTTTAAGCTGTGAGATAAATGAGGGCCAATTTTAAATTAGGATCAGACTTGGCTTGATTCACTGAACTTTGAAGGGGACCTTTGATTTTATTTCTGGTATCATTATCCCCCGTCCAACAAAGTTTTGGGGGGGGGAGGGATACAGAAACCATCGTCAAGTACATGCTGAACTGGTGCCTTTTGCTATTTAGAAATTTTAGAATTTTTTATTTTTTTACATTTCCATGGCAGCAAGATAGACTTTGGTTCCAAATTCTTCTTTTTTTTTTCACAATTTCCTGGACAAGTTCCACCTCGGTTAAAAAAAGGTTAGGGTTTATTTAGATTTAATTATGTCATAAATTCTGCAACAGGGCCGGGGGATATAGCCACATTAGTGGCAAACTCTTGTTTTCTCTTCAATCATTGGTTTGATGTTTGCTCACGATATATCTGGAGACCCAGAAGTTGGAACTTTGGAGAATCGAACCCGTGTCTTTGGCATGACGAGCGAACACTTAAACCACAAGGCTACCCCACCGCCTATAACTTTCTTATTAAGGTTTCTTGAGGTATCTGGGACGCACGGGTGGCCCAGTTGGTTAAGGTGCCACAAGTCGCTGTGCAGAGTTACATCCCTTGGGCACACCAGAAACCTATGATAATGGATTTAAATCCCATTTCACCCCGTCTGTAAGAATCGACTAACGGGATTGGATGGTAAGGCTAGCTGACTTGCTTGATGCCCGCTTCCTATCCCAATTGTGTGGATTGATGTTCAAGATGTCAATCACTGGATTGTCTGGTCCAGTCTCGATTACTTACAGACTGCCGCTAATAGCTGGAATATGTCTGAGTGCAGCGTTAAACAACAAACAAACACACAGATAAGACGTAACAGACTAACAAACAAACTAGTTCGTTGCACAAAAAGTCATCAATGTCTAGGACCTGCATGAGGTCGGGATGATGGGTTCAGTAGTTCAGTGTGCCACGTTTCCCTTCAGGCCCAGTGTATTGATCAGCTCGTTAATGATGTAAGGGAAAATATTAACCTTCCATCAACAACATAAATTGATTGACAATTGATCACTTGTTCAGACAGATTGACTAAGATATTTATTATCATTAGGCTTGTGTTAGGTTTGTTTTCACAATACCGAGCAAGCAGAAAAATACTCTACCTTGTAAAACCAATCACCCAGGAGTATGGATTAAATTTGTGTCGACTATGCTGTGTTATATCCAGAGATTTATCTTGGATCCCGAACTAAGTGCCTTGTTAGGCAAATCAGGGGGGGGGGGGGGGGGGGGGGGGGGATCACTATTTTCTTCAAAAAAGGGGGGGGGGGGGATCACTATTTTCTTCAAAAAAGGGAGATTTTTCCTGGTTATTTTCTTCTCAAATTCAGAGGTATTTCAACAAAGTAATTTAACGTTGCATTCAATGCAGTTATGCATTAGAGACTTTTCGTCTTTACTGTTCCTGTTACCACTGAAATACAAGACACCTCTACAAATCCAAGACAGATGCCATTTGTCGTAACTATAATAACAGGAATTGGGAATGTTTTTAGTTCCAATTTGGGAATTTTTACTGACATTTGTTTCAGACTAAGGGCTGAATATTGACCTTTGAGCATGTCTAGATCAATCCTTGATGTCTGTAAAAAGAAAGAAAATCACTGAAATCTAAATTAGCCTTCGACAAATAAGTTTGTCCACGACACAAATACCAGAGAAAACTAATCATGACTGTGACAAATATAAAATGTCAGTCTCCTTGTTTTGTTAGCTGTATTGATAGAAACATGTGAAAACTTGATAACTGATGTTCTGAAGTGGTCCTGCAAACTTTTTATGTGAACAGTGAGTATTTGGTAGCACTGGTCCTGTTCAAAAGTTTATGACACTATTTTTGTGAATCCTGTAAATTTATTACAGACCTTGTGTATTGTTGAAATTATTTGTGAGTGAGTGAGTGAGGTTCTACGCTGCTTTTAGCAATATTCGAGCAATATCACGGCGGGGGACACCACAAATGGGCTTCACACATTGTACCCATGTTGGGAATCGAACCCGGGTCTTCGACATGACGAGTGAACGCTTTAGCCACTAGGCTACCCAACTGCCCCTGTTGAAATAATTAAGCTTCTGTGCAGAGTTGCGTCCCTTGGGCACGCTAGAAACCTATGATTGTGGGTTCGAATCCCGGTTCGCCCCGATTATGTTTCTAGGTTTGTCATCACCATACCCGTGCTTGTGGGTTTCACCAAAGTGGTAAACCTCTGAGACCTGCATCACTTCGGGCTTTCCTCCCACATTAACTGGAATAATGTTAAAAGCGGCGTCAAATCCAACTCACTCACTCACCCCATTTAAATGCCTGTGACCTCAACAAATGTATCACTGAGAGTCCCCAAGGATCTCAAAAATAAATAAACACTGAACAAACGGATCATGACTATTTGTGGTGATATTTTATTGTATTGAAAACTGAGCCCACA
Organism: Haliotis cracherodii; assembly: GCF_022045235.1. Taxonomy (NCBI): domain Eukaryota; kingdom Metazoa; phylum Mollusca; class Gastropoda; order Lepetellida; family Haliotidae; genus Haliotis; species Haliotis cracherodii. Next base: position 13,698,466 of record NW_027266286.1, read on the forward strand.
ATTTAATAAAAATATTCACCAAAATATTCATGGCAACTTTTTGGTTCAGTATAGATGAGAGTAAAATCCCTGTTCAGGGCTCCTCAATCAGGTCGAGCTGGGAGGGAATTAGGATATTATTCTAAGTATATCATATAATAGGTTATTACCCCAGATTTCCTCATTCACCTTCCTGGATGTGTCTGTTTGGTGATGTGGAATGTCATGTTGTGTCATTCAGGGCTTGCAGCTGGAGATGAATGATCAGCGGAGCCAGGTGGACGAGGTCCGAGACTCGGCCATCAGCCTGATGACCAAGAGTGACCGCTACAACAAGATGGTGGAACCGGAACTCACTCACCTCAATCAGCGATGGGAGGAGGTCTCGAACAAACTCAAGGTCAGCAGTGCATGGGGCTAGTTGGTGGGAGACTAGTATGCGTGGCGCTCAGGTCAGCACTGGGATTACTTTTAGGGAGACTAGTATATATGGTGCTCAGGTCAGCAGTTGGGCAAGTTTAGTTGTTGGGAGACTAGTATATGTGGTGCTCAGGTCAGCACCAGGGCTAGTTAGTGGGAGACTAGTATATATGGTGCTCAGGTTGGTGGGAGACTAGTCTAGGTGGTGCTCAGGTTGGTGGGAGACTAGTCTTGGTGGTACTCAGGTTGGTGGGAGACTAGTCTTGGTGATGCTCAGGTTGGTGGGAGACTAGTCTAGGTGGTGCTCAGATTGGTGGGAGACTAGTCTAGGTGGTACTTCTAGGTTGGTGGGAGACTAGTCTAGGTTGTACTCAGGTTGGTGGGAGACTAGTCTAGGTGGTACTCAGGTTGGTGGGAGACTAGTCTTGGTGGTGCTCAGGTTGGTCGGAGACTAGTCTAGGTGGTGCTCAGGTTGTTGGGAGACTAGTCTAGGTGGTGCTCAGATTGGTGGGAGACTAGTCTAGGTGGTACTTCTAGGTTGTTGGGAGACTAGTCTAGGTTGTACTCAGGTTGGTGGGAGACTAGTCTAGGTGGTACTTCTAGGTTGGTGGGAGACTAGTCTAGGTGGTACTCAGGTTGGTGGGAGACTAGTCGAGGTGGTGCTCAGGTTGGTGGGAGACTAGTCTAGGTGGTGCTCAGGTTGTTGGGAGACTAGTCTAGGTGGTGCTTAGGTTGGTGGCAGACTAGTTTAGGTGGTACTCATGTGGTGGGAGACTAGTCTAGGTGGTGCTCAGGTTGGTGGGAGACTAGTCTAGGTGGTACTCAGGTGGTGGGAGACTAGTCTAGGTGGTGCTCAGGTTGGTGGCAGACTAGTCTAGTTGGTGCTCAGGTTGGTGGGAGACTAGTCTAGGTGGTACTCAGGTCGGTGGGAGACTAGTCTAGGTGGTGCTCAGGTTGGTGGGAGACTAGTCTAGGTGGTGCTCAGGTTGGTGGGAGACTAGTCCAGGTGGTGCTCAGGTTGGTGGGAGACTAGTCTAGGTGGTACTCAGGTGGTGGGAGACTAGTCTAGGTGGTGCTCAGGTTGGTGGGAGACTAGTCCAGGTGGTGCTCAGGTTGGTGGGAGACTAGTCCAGGTGGTGCTCAGGTTGGTGGGAGACTAGTCTAGGTGGTACTCAGGTTGGTGGGAGACTAGTCTAGGTGGTGCTCAGGTTGGTGGGAGACTAGTCTAGGTGGTGCTCAGGTTGGTGGGAGACTAGTCTAGGTGGTGCTCAGGTTGGTGGGAGACTAGTCTAGGTGGTGCTCAGGTTGGTGGGAGACTAGTCTAGGTGGTGCTCGGGTTGGTGGGAGACTAGTCTAGGTGGTACTCGGGTTGGTGGGAGACTAGTCTAGGTGGTGCTCAGGTTGGTGGGAGACTAGTCCAGGTGGTGCTCAGGTTGGTGGGAGACTAGTCTAGGTGGTACTCAGGTTGTTGGGAGACTAGTCTAGGTGGTACTCAGGTTGGTGGGAGACTAGTCTAGGTGGTGCTCAGGTTGGTGGGAGACTAGTCTAGGTGGTACTCAGGTTGGTGGGAGACTAGTCTAGGTGGTGTTCAGGTTGGTGGGAGACTAGTCTAGGTGGTGCTCAGGTTGGTGGCAGACTAGTCTAGGTGGTGCTTAGGTTGGTGGGAGACTAGTCTAGGTGGTGCTCAGGTGGTGGGAGACTAGTCTAGGTTGTACTCAGGTTGGTGGGAGACTAGTCTAGGTGGTACTCAGGTTGGTGGGAGACTAGTCTACGTGGTACTCAGGTTGGTGAGAGACTAGTCTAGGTGGTACTCAGGTTGGTGGGAGACTAGTCTAGGTGGTACTCAGGTTGGTGGGAGACTAGTCTAGGTGGTGCTCAGGTTGGTGGGAGTCTAGTCTAGGTGTTGCTCAGGTTAGCAGTAGAGCTAGTTTATTTCTTTGGAGACTAGTACAGGGGATACTCACAGTGGGATTTGTAACCACTGCATGTGACATGTATTGGAGTTGTATTGTGAAAACCCAGAGTTGTATTGTCCTGTGTAACATGCAACATGTTGCAAGAAGTCAAATGGATTAGAACTCCTCCTCCTCCAGGTGACAAATCTCTTGCAATAATTAAGCCAATCAAAAATAGTTATTGCTGGTAACAGCGAAGTTACCTTTGTAGTTTGTGTTGGTAATCATGTTGGACAAGAAGAAAGTAGATCTTACAAGTGAGGAGACAACCAAAAATACAATCACCTTCTACAAATTGCTAGTACAGATTGCCTCATCCCAGCACCCAATGCTTTTCTCAAGACCCGACTAAAGTGAAGATTTGGTGGTTACAGTGTGTGACCTTGTTCACAGTGAGTTGATGTGACAACTATACGTGCATCACATTGATGTAAGGATACTGCTAAAAGTAGTTCCTGCTCGGTGACTTCATTTGCATATTTGTCAAATCATGATACCAAGTTTATCAGAATGGTTTATTACATTGGCAATACTTTCCATTTTAAGAGTGATGGTGTGTTGCTACTGGTGTTGTTCTATAGTTGCTTCCACTCAGAAGTATGTTGGAGCGGTCGGGTAGCCTAGTGGTTATTACATTTTCTAGTCACACCGAAGACCCAGGTTTGATTCCCGACATGGGTACAATGTGTGAAGCTCATTTCTGGTGTCTCTCACCCCTTGATATTGCTGGAATATTTCTAAAAACGGTGTAAAACACTCACCTCACCTCACCTCACCTCACCTCACCTCACCTCACCTCACCTCACCTCACCTCACCTCACCTCACCTCACCTCTCCTCTCCTCTCCTCTCCTCTCCTCTCCTCTCCTCACCTCACCTCACCTCACCTCACCTCACCTCACCTCACCTCACCTCACCTCACCTCGTAACCCATATCTCTGTCGTTGTCCAGGAGAAACAATCTACCAGCCATGTTGAGATCATCGAGATGGCCAAGACCTCCCCATTGATGTCCTCTAGAGGTCACAGTCTGGAGCGACAGATGTCGAAGGTGGAAGGAGAGGAGGCCTTCAACGCGCAGTGTGATCGTGTGGTGGCCACTCTGGCAGTGTTCGAGAGCAACATTTCCACCCACGGCGACCTACAGCAGAACGACATCTCTGACAACTTGGAGGCCAATGTTCAGGTAAGCTGTTGCTGATGAGACGTAGCGGTGGAACCTTACTGATCAAGGTCCCATTCCACAACATGGTCTTGGCACTATGACTGTCATAAACCTGTGCAGAAGTGTGTGAGATATGATTGTCTTTGAGCTCTGACTGTCTTAAATCTTTGCTGAAGTGTGTGAGATATGATCGTCTTTGAGCTCTGACTCTCTTAAATCTGTGCTGAAGTGTGCGAGATATGATCGTCTTTGAGCTCTGACTGTCTTAAACCTTTGCAGAATTGTGTGACATATATGGTTGTCTTTGAGCTCTGACTGTCTTAAATCTTTGCTGAAGTGTGTGAGATATGATCGTCTTTGAGCTCTGACTGTCTTAAATCTGTGCTGAAGTGTTCGAGATATGATCGTCTTTGAGCTCTGACTGTCTTAAACCTGTGCTGAAGTGTGAGAGATACGATCATCTTTGCGCTACGGCTGTCTTAAATCTGTGCAAAAGCTGGTTTGCCTGATCCAGACCCAAACTTGCAGATTAACTGCTGTAACTGTAACTCATGGTTTACCCAACAACCTAGGGATCATGGCATTGCTTGGTGAAGTGACACTGTACGCCAGTGTTCTTTGTACTGGGTCTGTATTTAGCCCTGTGTTCCCACTAGGATAAGCATCAGTACTCATGGTGTAGGTAATGATTTAAACATTTCATTGATGTCTTCTTCAGCTTGTTGATGAGGAGCTTCACAGCCTTGTTCGACCAGTGGAAGAGGTGATCGGTCAAGGGGAACAACTCTTGCAGGCTGCCGAGGCATGTCGAGACCAAGGCACACACAGTCGAGTTCACAAGAGACTGCAGGAATTGAAGGTAAATGGAGGAAAGATGCCAAATAATAAAGAATATAAATTTTATGGGGCCTTATGATTTTGACCAAAATATTATAATTGTTGTTATCAAAGACATTTTCATTGTGTGTCTGTCTGTCTGTATGTCTGTCTGCATTAGGAGTAGAATGACCATTTAGGTTTCCTGGATGCACTGATGTGAATTTGTACACAAACAATGTTTTTTTTTGTTTTTTTTATTACAACAAGACTAAATAATAGTATGCTTTAAAACATTAAACTCCAATATGCAACCATGATTGATGCCAAGTCCACTGCATCAATGTCTAGTAACAAGGGTTCTATGTCCTGTATTGTTTGTTCTGAAAAAGAACATTTATGAAATGTGCCCTGATTATAAGTTTCTTTTTCAAAAGTGTAAGTGGAACACAGTTCGCGAGGACAGCGAAACAAAGAAACGCCGTCTTGTCGTGATTGCCCCAGCATGGTATCAGTTCTCTCGGCAGAAGAAGGACCTGGAACTATGGCTGGACAACGCAGAACGAAGACTTTCCATGTCCAAGAGGGACGTCGACCTCAAGGTAGGGATCTTGTACCTCCTCTGCAGTGCATGTCCAAGTGGAGGTCAACCTCAAAGTGGGGATCTTGTACCTCTTCTGCAGTGCATGTCCAAGTGGAGGTCGACCTCAAAGTGGGCATATTATACCTCTTCTGCAGTACATGTCAAAGTGGAGGTCAACCTCAAAGTGGGGATCTTGTACCTCCTCTACAGTGCATGTCCAAGTGGAGGTCGACCTCAAAGTGGGGATCTTGTACCTCCTCTGCAGTTAATGTCCAAGTGGAGGTCGACCTCAAAGTGGGGATATTATACCTGTTCTGCAGTGCATGTCCAAGTGGAGGTCGACCTCAAAGTGGGGATATTATACCTGTTCTGCAGTGCATGTCCAGGTGGAGGTCGACCTCAAAGTGGGGATATTATACTTCTTCTGCAGTGCATGTCCAGGTGGAGGTCGACCTCAAAGTGGGGATAAAATACTTCTTCTGCAGTGCATGTCCAGGTGGAGGTCGACCTCAATGTGAGGATATTGTACCTCCAGCATCGTCCATGTGAAAGAGGACATCAACATCAAGATGAGGATCTTGTACCTCTTTATAGCTTGTCCCTTGGCATAATCTTCATGAAGACATCAGCCTCGATGTGGGGATCTGGTACCTCCCATATAGACTAAGAGGGTGTCGATCTGAATGTGGGGATGTGGTACCTTTTATATAGTCAAAGAGGATGTCAGCCTAAATGTTGGGATCTGGTACCTCCTATGTAGTCTAAGAGGATGTTGACCTCAAGGTGGAAATCTTGTTCCTTTTTCCTGTGTAGTCCATGTCTAAGATGGAATTTGATCACAAGGTCCCTGATACCTTGGAATTATATATGCCCCAGTATTTAGTGTGCAGAGTTGCATCCCTTACATGTGCCAGGATTCACTAATCACAAGTTCGAAACTAAGATTTGCACCAATCATCAGTGCTTGTGGGTTTGACCAAAGTGGTAAACAGCTATAATCTCTGGGTTTCCTCCCACACTGAGCTGACAGTTCTCGGGAGACAGATGTGGACTGCAGCGGCCGTCCCCCTGTGGCTGATCTTACTGTGTCCCAGTGCACATTGGTCATGAGATGCTGGAGCAGAAAGATCTTTCGTCTGTTTTTGATAATTTAATGCTAATTCAAAGAAAACTGAAGCAGAATATTCATGGCTTTGATCTTGGAGAAAAGAGGAGGAATATTTCCTGTAATTTATGGTACAAATATGTGCCCTCAATGAAATAATAGAAAGGCATGGGTGACTCAGCTAAGGCACAAGTCGCTGTGAATAAATGCTGTTGTTGTTGCAATTGATTCTGAGCAAGGAATTCGCTGGCCATTATGATTTGCATTTTAACAAGTAAAATTGATGGAGGGGGCACGGGTGGCCCAGTCATATAAGGCGCCGCAATTCGCTGTGCAGAGTTGCGTCCCTTGGGCACACCAGAAACCTTTGATTGTGGGTTGGAATCCTGGTTCGCCCTGATTATGTTTCTAGGTTTGTCAGCACCATACCCGTACTTGTTGGTTTCACCGAAGTAGTAAATGTCCGAGACCTGCATCACTTCGGGCTTTACTCCCACATTAAGCTGACACGCCCTGATATAACTGGAATGATAGTTCACATAAAACCAACATGCGTTGATACAACTGAAATTCTGCTCTAAGAGTTGTTAAACCCAAAGTTTAATCACTCAGTGTGATAATAGGATAATATCATGTGGCAGCCTTCATTTATTGTTGCCCATGGCTGGCTGTCCGAGATGTTTATGTGATCATGGGAATTTTGACAGTTATGTCATGGCCTCCAGAAACATGCAATGTAGTTTGTAAAATTACCCCCAAAATGTGTGAATTACTTCCACTGTAGCGATGTAACGGAGTCATCACACGAAAGGTTGGCAAATAAAATCATTACATGCTCTCTGCCACTCCCCATGCTTTGAGCTCAATAAAAACTTCCAGCAGATTTCGACTTCAAAGAACCATGGAGAAAATGAAGCATTTTATCCCGAAAGACATTTAGCCATCGGATGTGTCAGTTTCCCTGCTCCTGGCTTGAAAGGATGCAGGTACTCTCCAGTTCAACATCTCCCTCTACAGTGTCTATAACGAGATTTCAATCAGCACTTTGTTTAGGATAAAAAACATTTCCCCATTGATGACAACATCGTCCCTAAGTGGATTGCTTTATTTTGTTTAGGATTTGAGTACATGAAATAGAAAATGATCTTAGTTTAACCGTCAGTGGGGCAGGTGTGAAACTGAGTGTGTAGATCGTAAACGAGGTTGTGATGATTATAGCTTTCGGCCGAGGTACGAGTCTATGGTCGCGGGATTGGCTTACAACAGTGGAAGCTATATGCAGTCTGCCAAGGTAGAAATAGCAGATTTGTATGTAGAGGCGTATCTATATACAGTGAGAATGTCTTGACGCTCTTGTCAACAGAGGGAGACTGGCGGCATGTTACCACAACCTCCTGTGGAACTCTGTTTCTATATTCAGTTGTTATCCACCATTTTGGTTTTTGCTCAGTGTTTTTATCCCTTGGTAATCAGTGTTTGGAAGAAAATTACAAAAGTAAATTTGGGTTTTCCACTTCTTTTGTTTCAAGCAGGGAAATGTACTTTGTGAGATAGTTGAATTATTTACCTTTTTCAACTTTTCTTTTTGTTGTATGTAAATAATTGAACTGAAAATGTTTTTGATAATCATTCATTTTTTCAAGGATGGTGAATTTAACACCAAAATTTGTTTAGCACATGAAACATGCTCATCAAATATTTTTTCATTAAGAACTTGTTTATAAGATACTTCAAAATACATTATTCAGTAGCTATTAAGATTAACAACTATCTGACACAAAACACAATGACAGTTTAGAGTCTAAAATAGAATTCTCAATTATTTCCGGCGTATGTGATTTTCCCTTATGACTAAAGAGGTCATGGGTGGGCGAGTGGTCCAGGTCATGCTGCCGCCCCAGACGGAGTTGCAGGATTGGCAGATCATTAGCAGATCTATATTTTCTCAGCACCATGCCCTTGCTTTTTGTAAGCATCTAAACTCTGGATCACTTTCAGCCGACTGATATGAACTGAAATACTTTTCAAAGAAGTGTTAATCGATACTCACTCTTTCACTGAAAAACGTTTGAATAATCTGTAAGTCTTTTTAAAAAAAAATTACATCCAAGTTATAGATTATATCTTTGATCTCCATAACATATATAAAATGGCTAAGGAAACAAGTTACCGTATTCAACGTAATAAGCGCCCAGGGCGCTCCCAAAATTAGAAGTAGTGGTCTCTTATTAGAATATAATTTTGGAGAGAGAAAAACAGAGTTGAAAGATTGTAAATTTCTTGTTTTATGCTGACAGCCTGAAATGATTCAAAAGAAAAGTCTGTTGCGTATTATACACGACAGATATATTTTCCAGAAGTTAATTGCCCATAATTAAGGGTGCATATTACACACGAGTGCGTATTATATGCAAATAGATAAGTGTACATTGATCAATCGGAAGGGGTGCTAGTTGGGATTTTTCACTGGCCAATATATTAGAGCGGGGCGCTTATTACGTCGAATACGGTACTTATTTGTCTAGCATATTTTCATGATAAAACAAGCATGGCAGCTGGTGATTGGGGGTCCTGCTCATGGAATGGAACAACCTTTTCTCATTAGCAGGACCCATCAGTTTCATTTCTTTCAAAGGCAAGCAGTCAATGCATTAAGGAGTAATGCAGGATTAGTATATAAAATGTTTAGATTTTACTAGTTTTTACATAAATACAACTGTCCCTGATTCGCCATCAACCCTGCCGTCCCTGTGGGTTGTGTTTCCTGGCAATGTTTCAGACAGGAATTGTTTACTGTTGGGAGAAATAGGTGGGACAACTGTAATGATTTCCACGGTCAATATATTCCGTCTCGGGTTGTATTCCAGCACACCTGTGAGCAAGGGAAGTTATCAGCATGCCCCATTTGTCAATCAGCAAGATGGGAATACCCAGACTGACATCCACCAAGATCGGCCTGTGTTGGAGAACTCTCTCATAGTCTTTGTGTCAGTGTATAGCATTTTGGTAAAGTGTCAATCTCACACGCCTAGAACCAAGTTTGTGTCTCATCATGTAGTGTGTAAAGCATATTCTAGGTGTATCTTCCATGCATCGGGGAGCTCTCTTGTAGTCTGTGGGTTTTGTAAGGAGCTGTTTTTGTCCCAGTGGTTAAAGCGTTGATTCCACACACCTAGCACCAAGTTTGTGTCTCATCATGTAGTGTGTAAAGCATATTCTAGGTGTCTCTTCCATGCATCGGGGAGCTCTCTTGTAGTCTGTGGGTTTTGTAAGGAGCTGTTTTTGTCCCAGTGGTTAAAGCGTTGATTCAAAACGCCTAGCACCAAGTTTGTGTCTCATCATGGGTAGTCTGGAGAGCTGCATACTCTAGGTGTCTCTTCCATGTTATCACTTGAATGATGGTAAAACCATCCTCACTCCTCATCTCATAGTCAGTATGTTCTTGTAGGATGTTCGGGCGTTAGTTTTTGGTTAATGCTTTGATTTGTTAGGCTGAGGACCAGGTTCAATTCTCAACATTAGTACAATGTTGGAAGTCCATTCTACCACATTTGACGTAATAAGCGCCCAGGGCGCTCTCAAAATTAGAAATAGGGGGCTCTTATTAGAATATTATTTTGGTGGAAAAAAACAGTGTTGAAAGATAAATTTTGTGGTTTATGCTGACAGCCTGAAATGTTTATATACGACAGATGTATTTTTCCTAAATTTAATTGCCCATAATTAAGGGTGCATATTGCACACGAGTGCGTATCATACACGAATAAATAAGTCTTGTGTACATTGATCAATCGGAAGGGTGCTAATTGGGATTGTTCACTAGCCAATATATTAGCAAATATCGCCATGGGCGCTTATTAAAGTGGGGCGCTTATTAAATCGAATACAGTATTTGTTTTTCTGGCTGGAATAGAGCTAAAATTGGAGTAAATTCTACAGCTGATACACTGGAAATCATTGAATAAATATAAATAAGTGCCCCCTTACATACACATGCCTGTCCATACCTATGAACTATGGACTTAAATTTATTTACTTAATAAAAACTTAACATTTACTTAGAAAATAAAAAAGTCCAATCTGAAAATAAGGGCAAATATGTTGAAATTCAGTCGCAGAGCCAACATTCAGTCGGTAATAAGAGGGCTGGATCTTAGCATAAAGATGTCCATAACTCCCATACCATGGTATTAAGATCTCAATGTGGAGGGAGCACGTGTGGCCCAATCGTCTAAGGTGCGGCGATTCGCTGTGCAGAGTTGCCTGCCTTGGGCACACCAGAAAACCTATGATTGTGGGTTCAAATCCCAGTTCGCCCCGATTATGTTTCTAGGTTTGCTAGCACCATACCTGTGCTCGTTGGTTTCACCGAAGTGGTAAACGTCTTAGACCTGCATCACTTCGGGCTTTCCCCCCACATTAAGCTAACATGCCGCGATACAACTGGAATGCTGTTAAAATCGGCGTTAAACCCAACTCACTCACTCTCAATGTGGAATGGGCCGTGTACCAATATTCAAAATGTGTCATTCTAACAGATGTTATAATGAAATTAGAATAGGAGAAGCTCAATATTAGACCTGAACTTTTACAAAGACAAAGTTATTCTGATTATTCTTATTCTTAATTATCATTCATTCTAATCAGAAGACCTTGTGGAGATGTCATCATGCTTGTCAGATGTTGTATTTCTTCATGCTTACGTCTTCACACGCCAAGGATTGGTGCCAGTTCCTGTTCCCCTGTTTCAATCACCATGACACCCCCAGCCAGGTAGGGGCGTGTGTAATGAAGATATACTGCACATACTCCCACCATTGTTCGCCAAACCCATTTGTTAGGCACCGTTTCCACGGTAATCGGTAAAACATGAAATACTAAGAGGAATATTACAGTGGAGCTGGCTTGGTATGAGAATACTCCAAGTAGACTGACATTAATTGAGCACAAGCATCTGACGTTTGTGAACACATGTTGCGGAAAGTCAAAGAAGTCGATTAAAACGGAAGGAATGCTTTAAATGTTGGGAGGTTAGGATTTTCGGCATAGGATGTGGCATTTTCATGGTTGGGCTGACTTTTGGGTTTGCCACTCTCCAGGCTGGCCATACTGCAGGTAGACATTTGTCTCTGCAGGTGCGGACAGCTGGGCCAAGTGTTTGTCTATTCCTCCACTGCAGATACCGTTTCCCTTATGATATATTTTACATTAACATAGAGAGCCCCTTGGAGAATTTATTGTGGGAGTGCTTTGGACATGTGTGCTTCGACTTGTATTTAATTCAGTGTTTATTCAGATACATATTGCTTTAGTCTGTTAAATTATTTGCATTTGCAGATGTTTCGGAAAACTGAAATAGAATAATTGGGGAATAAAGATAAGAGGTCTGTTATGTTATTTGTAATGATTTGAGCACAGGAGTCACCATACTTGTGCTTTATGCCTGGTTTATAGTTGGCAGGCTTTCACGAAGGAGCACCATCAATAATGAACATGAAGGAGTAGGACTATTATTAATCATTTTTAAAGAGAAATCTTTTTAATACTTCATCTTGATGTATTTATCTATAACTAGCTTTTGAAGATTGTTAATTGATATGGAAAAGCTCAGATAAGAAAATATTTTTGTATATTTTAGAATCAGAATTTAAGGAGCCTGTCTTTAAGTGTCTATATTTTCGTAATTTTATGGATTATTTTTGACAACCAGAGATATTTTCTCCCCTCCCTCCGGAAGAAAGAAATGATAATCTCATCTAATATCTGCCGTTGTAGGAAACTTGTCTGCATAACTTTTAAGATAAATGGTAATTGGTTGTGATAAGCTTGATAAACAACTGTCAGTACTTGGCCAGGAATCCACCATTGATGGTAAACCTGGCTGACAGAAGCCTGTTAGCTCAATCTGCACGACCAATATTAGTTGTGAGGAAAACAGTGTTACATGCTATACTGTTGTCATTATTTAAAACAAACTGTCAGTTCCAGATTCTATTACTACTTGACACTACCTTCTTATCAGTTTAGTTGACAGAAGACTGTTTGTCATCTGTATATAGTGTTGCATAGTTGTGAGGAACACATTATGTGATGAGTTAGATGCTGTCTTGATGAATTTCAATTATATAGGCGTGCAGTAATTTTGACCAAAACACGCTGGAAGGCAACTAAATACATAATAAAGTTTTGAGTCAAAATATTAACAACTAACTTCATGTCATTGTTCATGTTCTGACAGTTAAATCCATTTTAACTGATTAGATGTATGTGGCGTTGCATAGTAGACATTGCTGACAGAACAATGCGTTATCAGAGCTCACCATCTGTGCTGACAATGATTATTTGTGTGGAAGATGCTATTGTCTTGATGGCATATAACACTCTCATTTGTTTGTGCTGAGGTTTTTAGATAACTGACATTTTATACCTTTTCTTGATATAAACAGCTTGAGGTTTCCATTTCTGGTGTATCAGCTAATAGTAGTTGACAAGAAGTATTATCTTGCACACCTTGGTTAATGTTCAGTAATGTCGGTAAGATTGGTTTCAATGGTGCCATGGTCTCATGTCTGAATTATGTTACCTGAAACTTGACATTTCAAAAGCAGAATAATTTCCATTTCCTGACACTGTTTCCAAAATCAGGATTGATTATTACTTGTGGATACTACTGTCTTGACGACAAGTCTTTTTTATGGCTACAAACAATACGAGTTGGGAGCAAGTGTGTTTTCGTTATATTTTACAAATGATCAATTATTAGTTATACCGTATTCGACGTAATAAGCGCCCTGGGCGCTCTCTAAATTAGAAATAGGGGGCTCTTATTAGAATATTATTTTGGTGAAAAAACAGAGTTAAAAGATAAATTTCGTGGTTTATGCTGACAGCCTGAAATGTTTATGTACAGATATATTTTTCCAGAATTCAATTCCCCATAATTAACGGTGCATATAACACACGAGTGCGTATTATACGCGAATAAATACGTCTTCTGTACATTGATCAATCGGAAGGGGTGCTATTTGGGATTGTTCAGTAGCCAGTATATTAGCAAATATCGCCGTGGGCGCTTATTAGAGCGAGGGGCTTATTACGTCGAATACGGTATTTATAAATATTTAATAGTAATATTTAATTTATATAAATAAATAATTAATTAATATTAAGTGGTATCACTTGCAGTTATGTTGTGAGATGAAGATAACATTAACCACAGCATTATAGATCTTTGTACTGTATAGATCTACCGTAAAGTGTCAAATGTTAGCAATTGTCTGCTGGGATTAAGGTTTAGAATATATAAAACAACAATAAACACTGGCTTTGCCGAAATTTGAAACAGAGTTCAACTTGTTTCTGTTACTGTCATGAAGACTGTTTCAAAATGATAACTTGAATTCATAAATCATTCACTTTCCTTCCTTCTTTTGACAACCTGTCCACTTGACACAATTTCTAATATCACCCAAGAACATATGTTAACTGCTGTAAACTTGGACAAGCTTCTTTAGAAAACAATATTTTCAAATATAAAAATCAAATAAATTCATCCATATTTCTCATGTCAAAACATCATACAATTTATTGTTTGATAGGCATTACTTAACCATGCTTGACAACAATATAAGGATCTACGTCGCTTTTCACAGTATTAAAGAAATTGTTATCCATAAAATTGTGTCTATCTTGTCATCATACAATTTATACAACAGCTTTGGCCAATGATGCTATTTTCGTAACAATTGTATATCAGTATCAGTGTTTATCTCCTTAATAACTTCTATGCCTGGCAATGAATTTAATCCATCGTGTATGGCTCCATTGTCTTGATAAGAAAACTCTCTATGTATAGCCCCGATAGTACTTATTTAGCAGTGCCAGTGGTGTTTTTCCCAGGTACCTGACTGACGAGGGAAAGGGCATGATGCCAGATGCTGGGATTCTGTGTCTGTGGATGTTCTTCTCCCCGATCTCCCAAACTGATTTCCGTCATGATTGTGTTTACGTCAATGGTGTAGGAAGTTCAAGCTCGCAGCAGGGGGCAGATTTAAACTTTAAAACAAACGGATGAGATAAAAACAAAGTGGCAGATGATCACTTGGGGCCTTCAAACTTGGTGATAACAAAGTCGAAGTTGGCAATGATAATGTCTCATCTTGTATGGATGGGAAAATTGGTGTTGAAGAATGTATAAATTCTGGACAATTTTCGCGTTTTGTTTTCAGAGGGAAGTTTCGATCCTTTCGATCACTTGCAGCTATTTTCTTACAGACAGCCAGACACTTGCAGCTGTTTTCTTACTTTAGACAGACAGGCATACACTTGCAGCTGTTTTCTTACAGACAGACAGACACTTGCAGCTGTTTACTTACAGACAGACACTTGCAGCTGTTTTCTTACAGATAGACACAGACACTTGCAGCTGTTTTCTTACAGATAGACAGACACTTGCAGCTGTTTTCTCACAGACAGACAGACAGACACTTGCAGCTGTTTACTTACAGACAGACACTTGCAGCTGTTTTCTTACAGATAGACAGAGACACTTACAGCTGTTTTCTTACAGACAGACAGACAGACACTTTATTCAGTGTGTAAGGCCATATGGCCCATAGTACAGTTCAGTTTTAACAAATATATTTACATTCTCTTATCAAAATGTTCTGTTACGTGTCAGCACGTACAAATTCTACTTAAGATATCTAACAAAGGATGCTCTTTAGTCATAAACAAAGTATTCGTGTTTTGGGAAACTTACCCTGCAATAGATCTTGGTAGGCAGGTGGGTGGGTGGGTGGATGAGCAGGCAAGCGGGGTGGGGCGGGGAGGGGCGGGGCAGGGAACTTATAGTTCTATGAAGAATTTTCTTCAAACACCATATAGCAACAGATGTGATATAAATTTATTGTGAGAAAAGTGGTTGGCTGGTTGGGGTAGCGGAATCCCAAGCAACAGCCTACCTACTTATTGAACTTCATGTAACCATGTCGCACAGCGTGAAACAGATATTTGTAATCATGGTGAGGGTAGCTACGCTGCTGGTTTGCCTGGTGGAGGCAACATGTATTGATGTCAGAGATAGCTGTGATACTGTGTGTGGTGGGAGCTCCGTTTCCTCACTCACATTATCAGAGGTCGACTAAAATACTGGCCCTTTAGCCTTGGGCCAGCACAAATAGCAGAGGGGCAGAGGGTGTGCTGTCATTGAAAGTCAGTGGCCAGATGAGCCCCGCCCCCCCCCCCACCCCCACCCCCACAGGAATCATCTGATAGTTGTTTTTTCTGTTTTGAGTAGTGAATGGCTAGGGAAACTTTTGGTGTGACAATGTTTGGTGTGACAGTTGCTTCAACCCTATAGATGCCCCTGCTTGATCAGGCTCTGTTAATAGTCGTAGAACAAGAGGACGCCGTCATCAGGGTTAGATGAACATAGGGTTTGTGAAATAAACTTATGTACAAGGTTAAACAAAAATAATTCTAAAATGTACTGTCATGTATTAAGTCTCTCAGTTTCCAAGCTGAGAAAGTTTGTAGTTTGTTGTTTAGCGCCGCACTCAGTAATATTCCAGCTATATGACGGCGGTCTGTAAATAATCGAGTCTGGACCAGACAATCCGGTGATTAATATCATGAGCATCGATCCACGCAATTGGGATCAATGACATGCATCAACCAAGTCAGCGGGCCTGACCCCCCGATCCCGTTAGTCGCCTTTTACGACAAGCATAGTCACCTTTTACGGCAAGCATGGGTTGCTGAAGACCGATTCTACCCGGGAATCTCACGGGTTGAGTATAGGCTGATAGAACTGAGAGGGGTGAACTGCTGTGTGTGGAGGTTGTCTATTGGAGAGATTGGTCCAACATTACGCCAGATTTTAAAAATATTTATTTTGGTTTATGGATTTTGACAGTGAAAACATTTGGTAAGTAGGTACATGATTTTTTTTAGCGTGTTAAAGCTGGATTTGGAATTGTTGATGCATGTCATTGATCCCAATTGCGTGGATCGATGATCATGATATCAATCACTGATTATTTACAGACCGCCGTCATATAGCTGGAATATTGCTGAGTGCAGCGTTAAGCAACAAAACAACCAAGCTCCATCAGTTGATGGGTGATCCCTAGAGGTGGCTGCTGTTTGCATGTGGCGCCGTGACATATGGCAACACGCAGCCAGTTGCTATCACTGGATGATCAGGCTCATTCCTCAACATAACACGCAGTCAGCCTGCTCTGACCATTACCCTGAATATTGTGACTGGCCAGCCTAGCTGTGATAAACAATAATATACATGGAGTCTGACAGGAGGGTGTGTATATTGATGTACCTGTTACTGGGTTGCTGGGGACTGTGGAAGCTTGGATGTACAGGCAGTGGATGGAGATAATCATATGTGGGACGGACTCACCTGATGACGATGGACGTGGTGGGGGTGGGGGGTGGGATAGGTGATGAGTGGGAGGAGAGGAGTATTATGCCCCCCTGATCAGAGGGAGAAGAGGTAGAATAGGACATGGTGCATGGGGGTAAGGGGACATGAGTGGTAGTTGTGTGGGGGGTTGGGGGAGAGAGAATCCTCAGGTTGAGGTTAGGGACTGGAGGGATAGGGTGGTAGTGAATGGTGGGGGCAAGAGGCGAAGTGGTAGTTGGCAGTACCACAGGGTAGGGGTGTCAGAGGAGGAAGTGGTAGTACCACAGGGTTGGAGGGATGGGGGGAGGTGGTAGTACCACAGGGTTGGGGGGATGGGGGGAGGTGGTAGTACCACAGGGTAGGGGGTCAGGGGGAGGTGGTAGTACCACAGGTTTGGGGAGTGGTAGTACCACAGAGTAGGGGGGTCGGGAGAGGTGGTAGTACCACAGGGTAGGGGTGTCAGAGGGGGAGGTGGTAGTACCACAGGATAGGGGGTTCAGAGGAGGAGGTGGTAGTACCACAGGGTAGGGGGGATGGGGGGAGGTGGTAGTACCACTGGGTAGGGGGGTCAGAGGGGGAGGTGGTAGTACCACAGGGCTGGGAGAATTAGGGGAGATGGGGTATGGTAGCACAACAGGGTTAGGGAGTCAGATGGGTAGAAACAGATGGCAGAGGGGGAGTGGTGTAGTAGATGGTGTGGTTGTAATGGGGGTTGGGTAGGAATGAAACAGGGTGAGGTTAACTTAGTTGAAGGGAATCAGAAGGCTACTTATGTATAGTGGAGTGGGATGCAGTAAACAACGTATGGGGCAGGCGTTGACAAACTGCCATGGTTCTGGGGTTTTGTTCCTCACTGCTGAGGTATGGGGTATGTTTTGTGTAGTTCCAGAACCTGCTGTTGGTGTTACATGCATGCGTTGGATGATACTGATGAATGTCATGTTACCCTGCATTTCGCACACAAAGTAAACACATTCAATACCCAAGAACTATAACAGGAGTTTATATTTCTCTCAAGCCATTTTCAAATTTTGTAGGAATAGTCAACATGTTGTCATGTTCATTTTAATGCATTGAAATCATTTTGATTAAGAGACTTTACAGAAAGTTTTGATTGATGTAAAGATAACAACAATGATGTTAATAATAATATAATAAGAAGAAGAAGAAG
This sequence comes from Haliotis cracherodii, assembly GCF_022045235.1. Classification (NCBI taxonomy): domain Eukaryota; kingdom Metazoa; phylum Mollusca; class Gastropoda; order Lepetellida; family Haliotidae; genus Haliotis; species Haliotis cracherodii. Next base: position 13,716,079 of record NW_027266286.1, read on the forward strand.
AAAAAGAAGAATTTTGATTGATGTAAGGATAACAGCAATGATAATAATAATAATAATAATAATAATAATAATAATAATAATAATATTGAAACAAGGATAATAATAAGAATATTGAAACTAGGATAATAAGAAGAATATTGAAAATACTAATTATGATGATAAAATATAATGTTTCGTAATAATGATAACTGAAAGAAGATAACTGATGATGATGACAATACAACAATGATAAGGATGATGATGGCAATGATGCTGCTGATACCGATGATGATGATGATGATGATGATGGTGATGATGATGATAGTTGTCATCATCATTACAGGGGAAAAAATGATACATTCCTAATTATTTCCGCTTTGTGACCTGCCTGTGCCCAAGTAGCTTGTCTGGAGAGTATTGCTCAGTATCATACATAAACATTTATCCCATGTACGTCCCAAATTGATATCTATTCCAGTACACTACACCCCAGAGCTAGCACTAAGTAGATCACAAACAAGGAACTGTTTGCTGCCGCTGCAACCAGTGTGATCAGATCTAGGAGTGTTTACATTATCCCGCCAGGGGCTTGTACATTGCTTGCCATCTCACAGAAACAATGGAGCATCAGAAACACTCGTCAAGGTTTTTCCCATTTTCTCTGCAGTTAATTTTGTTGAAGTGTTATCGTTTGGATCTGGAAAATGCTCTTACGGGGTACCGCAATAATCCCAATAGTATGAACATGCTGCATGCAACAAATATTTGTTATTATGAACGTATGACAGCTCCACGACACCAGAGACACCACCAGCAATAATGGATGATAATCAGGATATGTGATGGGTGCACGAGTCGCCAAGTTGTCTCAGGTGCTGCAACTCGCTGTGCAGAGTTGCTTACCTTGGGCATACAGGAAACCTATGATTGTGGGTTTGAACCCTGGTTCGATTCAAATTTGTTTCTCGGACTATAAATATAATGGAAAATGTTTATGTGAATTCCTGTTGGTATCAGCAAAATGATTACGCATGGTCAAGTATAGTCCAAGTTCTCTGAGCAGAATGATTATGGTAAGGTCAAGTATAGTTAAAATTCGCTAAGCAGAATGAATATGGTATAGTCAAGTATAGTCCAAGTTTTCTAAGCAGAATGATTATGGTAAGGTCAAGTATAGTTAAAGTTCGCTAAGCAGAATGAATATGGTATAGTCAAGTATAGTCCAAGTTCTCTGAGCAGAATGATTATGGTAAAGTCAAGTATAGTTAAAGTTCGCTAAGCAGAATGATTATGGTAAGGTCAAGTACAGTCCAAGTTCTCTAAGCAGAATGATTATGTTATGGTCAAGTATAGTCCAAGTTCTCTGAGCAGAATGATTATGGTAAGGTCAAGTATAGTCCAAGTTCTCTGAGCAGAATGATTATGGTAAGGTCAAGTATAGTCCAAGTTTTCTGAGCAGAATGATTATGGTAAGGTCAAGTACAGTCCAAGTTCTCTAAGCAGAATGATTATGGTAAGGTCAAGTATAGTCCAAGTTCTCTAAGCAGAATGATTATGGTAAGGTCAAGTATAGTCTAAGTTCTCTGAGCAGAATGATTATGGTAAGGTCAAGTACAGTCCAAGTTCTCTAAGCAGAATGATTATGGTAAGGTCAAGTATAGTCCAAGTTCTCTAAGCAGAATGATTATGGTAAGGTCAAGTACAGTGAAACTGGCTGTTAGGAAAGCCAGGAAACATGTGTTACGTCATGCTGGAGGTAAGTGGGTAATCTCACGTATGTTTGCTGTGTACTGTTCGATTCACATGGTGAAGTTCATTGCTACAAAATTGCCTGATGCTGTTTTATGGGTAAAGTTTGCAAATTGCAGAACAGAAATGGTTTATTTTGGGAGTTTGACAAAGTTTGCTGATAAGTTTCTGTGAGTTGGCTACATCTGCCGATGCATGATTGCAGGTAGTGTACAAACACTGACTTGGGTGTTGAATCACCGTGGTAATGACAGCGTGTCGACTCTTGTTTCTTGTAGGGAATTGTATCGTCAGCATTTGTTTGTGCTTGCCTTGTTCTCAGATGTTCTGATGGGTAATAGGGGTGGTCGGGTAGCCTAGTGGTTAAAGTGTTCGCTCGTCTCGCCGAAGACCCGGGTTCAATTCCTGACATGGGTACAATGTGTCAAGCCCATTTCTTGTGTCCCCCGCCGTGATATTGCTGGAATATTGCTAAAAAAGCGGCGTAAAACCATACTCACTCATTCTGATGGGTAATAACAGATGGCCAGTAGGCCATGCATGTCTCCCTGTGTCAACACCAGGCCTGGACTAATCTCCCAGGATCCCATGTTTGATGTATATGAATGATGATGATATGAATACTTACTGTAACAATGTGTAACCTGGCTGTAACCTGAATCGCTGCTTGTCAATCATTACGGAGACCCATGAAGATTCTGGGGTAGAATAGGTCTTTAGCAACCCATGCGTGCCGTTAAAGGCAACTATGCTTGTCGTAACAGGCGAGAAACTGGCTTGGCTGGTCAGGCTCACTGCCTTGGTTGATGCATTTCATCGATCCCAATTGCTTGGATTGATTCTTATGATATTAATCACTGGATTGTCTGGTCCAGACTCGATTATTTACAGACCACCGTCGTATAGCTGGAATATTGCTGAGTGCGGCGTTAAACAACAAACCAACCAACAACAAACCAACCATGCCTGACAGCTTCCTCCTGGCAATCCGAAGCAATGATTTCAACAAAGTAATGACCGCCTTCGTGGTCTAATGGTAGAGTGTCCGCATGGAGAGCGGAAGGTCCGGGGCTCGATCCCCAACCGCGTCATACCAAAAGACGTTAAAAGATGGTACTTGTTGTTACCCTGTCTGGCGCTCGGCATTAAGGGGCTAAAACAAAGACTGGTCGGCTCAGAGTCAGTATACTGTGTCTGAGTGGGGTATTCATGTTAAACTGCAGCATGGTATCTCAGTGAGCTAGCACTATAAATCGGCATCACTCCGGACTAGTACAAGAAGCCACACACACACATACACGTGTATGCACATCGCTATATAAGTGCAATAATCTTGGACGCGACGTTAAACCCCATTTCACCTCACTCAACAAAGTAACAAAAATACAGACCCCCTAGTCTGACACACTAGAACTATTAAACCTAGTTGATCAACTTGGAGATCTATTGTTTGGACAAGACCACAAAATTTGTAGTTATATTGATTATGAGTTTTTTCTCACTAATACAAGAACTCGACTCATGAATGTCAAGGAAGAAGTTTTATGTGTGGTTAATGGCACTGTTTTCCTTCAACTTCTCATAAATAAACTCTTACGAACTCTTCTCATAAATAAGGTGTCAGCATGGTAAAGTGCTGCTAATATAACAGTGTGTTCATAGGGCTTTGGACCTGCTCCACTTTGAAGCACATGTAGCGCTTGTGGGGTCTCCTTAGGCAAGTGGCTTTGTTGGAAATGTGCCTCTGTTTACCCAGCAGTGAATGGGTACCCAGTAGGATGAGATGGCAATGTGGCTGCTAATATAACCTTCTAGTGCCTAAACAGTCAGCTTGGGTTGTATACTCCCCAGGGAGCTGAGGACGAAACTCGAATGCACACTGATCCATTGACTGGGGTAATAATGTGGTGCTTTGAGGATGCCTTAGGGCTTGGATTGACGCATTATTAATGAGCACATTATTACGTTATTACCATCTGGAACTGACCCATGAAGATTCCTGGGTAGAATAGGTCTTCAGCAACCCATGCTTGCCATAAAAGGCGACTAACGGGATCGGGTGGTCAGGCTCGCTGACTTGGTTGATACATGTCATCGATCCCAATTGCGTGGATCGATGCTCATGATATTGTTCACTGGATTGTCTGGTCCAGACTCGATTATTTACAGACCGCCGTCATATAGCTGGAATATTGCTGAGTGCGGCGTTAACCAACCAACCAACCAAAACCATCTGGAACTTGATTGTTATATTTTTACACAAGCTTTGTCATGTGACACTGTTCTAATTTTTTGTAGAATGCAGCATCCATGTGAACCTTTTAGAAAACTTGTATATTTTTGGATCCTCGAGTGTTCCTGGTGCCCCTGCTGTTTTAGTGCTGAAATATTGCTCAAAGTGCCACAGGACCGACCCTATTTACTCAGTGTAAATCACTGTCAAACGTTCAGCTTTTATCGTAATCAGAAAACAAATTGAACAACCAAAAAACGCTTCCCTGAACTATGTGAGGTGAGGTGAAATGGGGTAAAATGATGCATGCAAGGTCATTGCACTTTTAACCAATGTGCATGCACGTGTGTTTGGCTGCTTGTACTAGTCCGGACTGATGCTGAGTAGTTTATAGTGCTAGCCCACCGAGATACCATGCTGCAGTTTAACATGGATACCCCACTCAGACACAGTATACTGAGTCCGGGTTGACCAGTCCTTGTTTTAGTCCCTTAATTGGGAGCACCGGGCAAGGAAACAACAAGTACCATTTTAAAATGTTTTTTAGTATAACATGGCTGGGGATTGTTTCAGTTTGTATTCTTGGCTTGGACTTCGTAACCATCAGTAATAAGTATCGTTTGGAGAAAGCATTATTCCAGCATACCGACACCTTGTACTCTTGTTTAGGGCTGAGTTCTTCAAGATAACATCATCTTGTCGTGGAATCAGGTCACAAGCCAGGCATCCCCTCAATGTGTCAGTGCTGTTGTCTCTGGCTGTTTGATAGTATCGGTGTTGATGGCGCTGCCACTGATGGTGTTGCCAGTGATGGTGTTACCACTGATGGTGCTGCCACTGACGGATAGGCTACCTCCACACAACAAATGAGGCAGCAGGTGAAGGTTTTCTACAATCAGATATGACTCCCACCTGCAGTTGGCCCCGTCACAGGTTGGTAGGTTCTAGGCAACAGGTGAAGGTGTTCTACAGTCAGATATGACTCTGCTTGCAGTCGGCCCCTGTCACAGGTTGGTGGGTTCTAGGCAACAGCTGAAGGTGTTCTGCAGTCAGATATGACTCCACTTGTAGTCAGCCCCTGTCACACAGGTAGTTGGGTTCTAGGCAACAGGTGAAGGTGTTCTACAGTCAGATATGACTCCCACCTCAAGTTAGCCCCTGTCACAGGTAGTTGGGTTCTAGGCAACAGGTGAAGGTGTTCTACAGTCAGATATGACTCCACCTGTAGTCGGCCCCTGTCACACAGGTAGTTGGGTTCTAGGCAACAGGTGAAGGTGTTCTACAGTCAGATATGACTCCCACCTCAAGTTAGCCCCTGTCACAGGTAGTTGGGTTCTAGGCAACAGGTGAAGGTGTTCTACAGTCAGATATGACTCCACCTGTAGTCGGCCCCTGTCACACAGGTAGTTGGGTTCTAGGCAACAGGTGAAGGTGTTCTACAGTCAGATATGACTCCCACCTCAAGTTAGCCCCTGTCACAGGTAGTTGGGTTCCAGGCAACAGGTGAAGGTGTTCTACAGTCAGATATGACTCCCATCTTTAGTCGGCCCCTGTCACAGGTAGTTGATTAAAAGAGGGAAGATGCTCCACACCCTGCTATCAAGGTCTAGACATTTTTTTAGCCTTGTGTGAAAGTGAGAAATTCATTGTGTAATTCTGATAACTATTTGCTGCTAGATTTGAAACAATCCTCAACATTGCAGTGTTAGTTTGCCAGTTTGCCTGAGCCAACATCCCTGCTGTTACTGCCAGCGTGTGCACGCTACTCGTTCACTGTCATATATCATACAGACTGTTTGTCGTAGGAATTTATTTCTTCTTAACAGATTTTTCAGTTGGGTTGTCACAAATTGGAGGTGAAGGGGAAACAGTTAGACTGCTTTCATCGAAAACCGAAAAATAAACATTCACAAGAGTGCTAGTCCTCAGTCAAAATATTTAACTGATTATTTTGCCAGAAGAGAATTATTTCTCTTTAAGGATCTTGAATCGCATACTGTTAAGAGGCAGTACAGGAAAACTTTTTTTTTAAATTAAAAAATAAGCATTTATTGCAAACATAAGAATGAAGTAGGGGTCTTATGAAGGCCGGGAGGCGGAAAGCTTGACTGTGTATATAACAGGATTTGTTTGTTAGATGTGTTTATTATAGGCATATTGCGGGGTGGTCGGGGAGCCTAGTGGTTAAAGCGTTCGCTCGTCACGCTGAAGACCCAGGTTCGATTCCCGACATGGGTACAATGTGTGAAGCCCATTGCTGGTGTCCCCCGCTGTGATATTGCTGGAATATTGCTAAAAGCGGCGTAAAAACCATACCCACTCACTCACTATAGGCATATTGCAGTCATAATATAGTAGGGAAATGAAGAAAATAAAGTTAACGTTTAATCTGAATTATAGTCATTGCATAAACCAGATAAACCTCCAGTAGGAAATATAGTAGAATTATACGTCTGATAAAATAGAGCCTCAGCCACTCTAAAGTCAAGTTGTTTTGTAGACCCGATAAACTTTACACTCATATTGTCGTCATTACATACTGTGTTCATGACTAAAACGTGCTGTGTTCGTGTCTAACTGCACACGAATTTGAGATAAATGTCGTTCAATTTCAACAAGAAAATTTCTGGAAAACAATGATCACTTTTACATTTGGTATACATTGTTTGTTTCCGGTGAGTAGTATTTTGAATGTCAGGGCCATATTGGAAGGCAGCAACAAATTGTTATTTGTTCTCTTGTAACACCCCACCTGCTCATCATCAATAGGTTTACATTTTAAGTACTTCAAGATCTACCTTTCTAAACATAGCCTCCAGCAAATGTTAAAGACTAGTGTTAAGAACTGGTTGAAAGATTATCGTTGATGATTTGATCATCCCAATCGGTTGATGGTTGAAAATCATTGGTTGGCATGAAATTTGGCTGTTTTTAATGTAACACAACTACCTTATTCGACATAATAAGTGCCCAAGGCGCTCTCAAAGTTAGAAATAGTTGAAAGATCATAAATTTCTTGGTTTATGCTGAAAGCCTGAAATGTTTATATACAATAGATATATTTTTTCCAGAATTTAATTTCCCATAATTATGAATGCATATAAAATACGTATTATACACAAATAAACAAGTCTTGTGTACATTGATCAATCGGAAGGGGTGCTAATTGGGATTGTTCACAAGCCAATATATTAGAAAATATCGCCGTGGGCGCTTATTAGAGCGGGGTGCTTATTACGTCGAATACAGTACTTACTTCAGGTCTTTTGGATTAACTTTTTGTCACTTTTTTCTACAAGTGCGAGGTGGCACGTAGTCCTGCACAGATCACAGTTCACATATCAGGTCAAGTAAAGCAAGTCAGTCACGGAGAATCCTTGAATGGAGGACTGCATCTGAGCAGCTTGGATCCTGAGAGTTTCTTGGATCCTGAGAGTTTCTTGGAGTTTCTAGGGCTTCGGTCCTGCCCCACACTGAAGCACATGTGACATACGTAACACATGTGGTGTCTCCTTGGGCAAGTTCAAAATGTGCCTCTGTTCACCCAGCAGTGAATGGGTACCCCTACCATGAGATGGCAATGTGGTTGTTACCTTCTAGTCCCTAACAAGCAGCTTGGGTTGTATACTCCCTAAGGAGCTGAGAATAATTGTTTTGTGAACACTGATCCAGTGACTGGGGTAATAACAGCACTTTGAGCATGCCCCTGAGTGGTGTGGAAATATGTACACTATAAATGGCCTGTTTTAGAGAATATACCTTGTCAGCATGCAATATTAATACTAACTCCGGGTTGACAGTGTGGGAAATATTTTGCCTTTTCACCTTTTTAATTTCAATTAATTTGTACACAACTACTGAAAAGTGTCAAGGTTTCATATTCAGTGTTATCAAGTGTGATAGAGTAGCCTTGAAAATGACTTGAACTAATTTATGAACCCGAGTATAATGTTGAAATATTTATCGCACTAAATATTGCCTTCTATGAAATGATCGAAGACACTTATGCTCAAACATGCTCACACCAGGTGAACGGTCCAGAGAACAAATAGTCAGTTTGTTGTGGCGGAAACTTTTCTCCATGACTGCATGGAGGGATTCAGGAGTCGGCCAACAAGCATGTGGCATCCATCATTACTGGGGAGTCGGAAGAATGCCACAATACGAGATGAAAGACGGTAGAAAAACTTGGGGCTTAGCAATTTCGGTTTTAGAATAACGTTTTTAATGTAATGAAGCCCTGGTAATCCTTGTTTGAGTTTATGATGTGTTTGCTTCTATAAGATAGAATCAGTTGGGAGAAATGTGTCTGAGTTTATTTTTCTAATTATATTTTTCAACAGACATGATTACAGACCATTAAAGATTGGGGAGAGCTAAATAGATACAATTTGTGACCAACCATGCGATAAGGGGCCTTATGGGTGAAAAATCACATTTTGATTTCTCATTATATTTTTAAACTACAGTATCTTCAGAACCCAGGAACACAATACACAAGCTTCAATTCTTTTTTATTAAAGAGATACTTGACATCAAACATTTGGAATAATTTTCTGCAAAATCCCATTTTCAGACTTGAAATAAATACCTGTTGTAAAATTGAGATATAGTGACTGGTTAATCTAAAGTTCACATCTGTGCAAATATGTTTTGAAATAATGCTTTTATTTTACTATGGACTAACAAGAGCAGAATAAGATATTTGTGTACAATCCGCTTTGATCTAGGTGGCGAATTTTATGGAAGTAAGTTGAGGTCAATCAAACGTCTGTCTTTATGACATCACAGCACAATTGTATCCGAGCTTCAAGAGGTTCATTTTCTCCAGGCAGGTGACATTTGTGGATAACAACTTCTTTATATTACAAAATTGTTGTTATTCGTAAATTTTGTCACTTTGTCATCTGTTAACTGTGTTTCATTTCTTTTCTTTTTTTAAATTGTTTGGAGTCAGTGGATTTTTAAACCAAGTTTTTGAAAATGTGCGGTCTGACATAGGTGTAATACTATGGATATTTTTATTGTGTCTAAACTTTTCATTTTTATGTTCAAATATAGCAATTACTAACTGGAAAAATTGTGAAACACTCTTGTGGCATTAAGACAAAGATGGAACACTGAAATGTGTCAGATGTTTGTATTCCCATAACTGTTTATTGCTAGAGCATGCATATATTTTTTTCTTTAAAAGATTTTTTTGGTTAAAATGCTAATATATAATATTTGGTACTGGAGCTGAGTGTAATTTCTTTTTTTAAATAATGCAATAATTTTTTTTTTTTTTAATCAGTTTGAATTTTTGGGGCAGAATTTTGGCAAAAAATAATTTGGGCTATTCTGACAACAAAAAACATTTCAAAATTTGTTTTGTCACTGACGTGCAGTGTCGAGAGGTGATGAGTTTCCGAGACATGGAGACATAAATCTCCGCTCTGTAGACTTCTTGTCCAACTGGAATCTTGTGAAGTTCCTGCAGGGAGACATGTTTTTTGCAAGAACAGCAAATTGTTGGCTGTGATTGGAAGAAAGGGTGGAGGAGAGTGTTTTGTTGTTGGTGGTTGGTGAACGTACCAGATTAATAGTAGTGATAATGTTCCATTAGAATGTATATAGTATGATTCTTATCAAAGAAACTAACATGAGATGGAGGTTGTATTGGATCATGAATAAAGGGAAACATGTAAGCGCAACTCGATGATGGCTATCCCTGCAGTCAACACACATCCCGAGCAGCTCATTCACTCAATGGTAATTAGTTGTACATAATGTTTAATTCTTGATGATGATGATGATGATGATGATGATGATGATGATGATGATGATAACTGTGCAATGATAATAAAAAATCATGTTTCAAAAAAACGATTTACTGATGATGATGACAATATGACAATGATGATGATGATGATGATGATGATGATGATGAAAGCCATGCAATGGTATCAAAAAATCATGCTTCATAATAGAGATAACTTATGATGATGATGATGATAACCATGATAATTGTTTCATGTTTTCATGAGGAAAACAAGGACGATGTTGATGATTTGAATATCCACTAGGCTTTTATAACAGTATATGAAACGATTTTGATTTTCAGAACAACACACCTTTTAACAAAATCAAAAATGTCGAAACTGATATATATCCCTATACTTCTCTGTGCACATGCACACCTGGCGGTACCTTCCAGGGGGGTACTGGGGAGGAGGGAGCTCCAACACAGGCAGGTACTTGCAGTATGTGCAGTTGGCTTCCTGACCCCCCAGCCGTGATGGAGAGAGTCTGTGGCAATTCTCAGGAGCAGTCACGTTCTCTCACTGGTCTCTCTGGCTTGTGAAGTGTAGCCAAACTGCCCCTCTTTGCCCACCATCATACACGTTAACACTTTGCTCTATGAGCCAAGTGCTTATTTTCCTGTGGCCACTTGTCGAAATCTGTCAGTCAGAGTAGGCAGGAGCCTGGCCGTTCCTCCTGTGTGAAAAACCAAATGTTATTTCTTTGAAACATACCTGGATTTCTTTACAAACTTACCTGGATTTCTTTACCAACTTACCTGGATTTCTTAACGAACTTACCTGGATGTCTTAATGATGTTGTTATGTCATGAAGGAGTTTACCTGTCGGAGCTGTAATTGTTGGTTGCATGACAGGGTTATATTCCTTGAGGTGTGACGTTTTGTTTTCATAGCTGTAGAGTCGGCTTTGAATAACCATCAAGAAACGGAATGAGACCTGAAGCTGCTTGATTAGGAATCAGGGACGTTTTAGACGTGTCGAGAGGTTTGTTATCTATAGCTGTACAGGTGTGTGGTGCAGATTCAGGAAGCATTGTTTCAGGACGTCCAACTATTTCATACATTCCAGCTGTGGCCTGATCCCCTTACGTCCAGCAACATTTGTTTTGCGTCTAGGCAAAGATCAAGATCACAAGGGCTTGATTTTGAAGAATTGCTTCTCATTGTCTTTTTTTCGTAACTTTTCCATTTTCACGGAAGAATTTTGGTAATTTTGGAACAAGAGTATCCCAGAGAAGATTTATGTGATTCTCAATCATTTTTGTTTTCGTTTGGTGGTGAATACGCTTTTCACCAAAATGCAAAGGCGCTGTTGGAATGCTGGGATGAGAAAATGAAACACATGGCAATAGACTTGTTAGGTAGGCACTACAGTGGTGAGAAACAAGCGGTCGTTCACATTGATACCTTCGCCATCACAGAGCCAACTACAGGCACAAATATGCTTGCTGAGTTTCCTCAAATGGAGCTTTGATTCTTGGAGGATTGTGTTCAAATTATGGAAAAAATAATATTTTGGAATCTTTAAATTGTGTTGCATTCCTAAGTTGCATTTCAAGGATCTCTTCAGGTATGCTTGCCTTGAAAATTCATAAGGAATTCGTAAGTTGGGAGGGACGTTGATTTTAATAATACATTTTCTAGTCTTTACAGTTGCTGCCAAAATTCTGGTTAATTGATAAGTATGAATCTTTTTGTTCCTGGATGTATGATATGTTCTTCATTATAGTTCCTAGGGAGATTATATTTCGCTTATCTGATAAGCAGAGTGAGTTTATGTTGCCGTCAATCCCATGAGGTACTCTTGCAAAAACTATCAGTCATATCAAGTGATTAATTAAATATCATCAGTTTTAAGAGAATCTTGTCGTTGATGTGTTTTGAGGATTTTGTTATCAAACACAGGCAGGTGGTTTCAGGTAATTTTGGAATATAAAAGGAGTTTATTTTTGGTGTGAATCATGAAAGTTTATTTCTTACAGATACCTTTGCTCAAAGATTAGACCAAAAAATGGAATATCAATGGTGGGACATAACATGCTTATTCTAGAAAGTTTTTGATCTTTGATCATAGAATGTTAAATTGTACAAGAACCACAGATTAATAAATATTTGAGGATTTGAAGTGGAAATATTGTAATATTGCAGTTATTTTTGGTAAATTAAGCAGGAACTGATCGACAACTTATATAATAAGGCTCTGAATAGTCCTCAGTCTTTCCTGTCTCTGACATTGTTTTTGGTTTGTAGCGCGGGTTTGGAAGCAAGGGTTGTATGTGTGCCATACCCACGTGTGGAAGTCATTGTACCAGACTAGTATCAGATTAGAGATAAGAGCACTGGAAAACTAAACCTTCGACCCATCACCTTCCGGGGTTCTTTTACAAGGTGAGAATATGTGGATGAAAAACGTCCACAAAAACAGAGTTCCCCGGAGAGGAAAAAAGTCAGTGATAAGTGTTCCCCATACAGCGTCATTTGAATGTTTTTAAGATAGTTATAATCTGTGAAGATTTCTCTGGAAGGATTGGTGTCAAGAAAACAGTGGAGTGTAACCAATGGTGCTTCGAGAAGAATTTTTTTTCATTGGAGTTTTTTTTGTTGATTTCTGATTGTCATTGATAAGGTGTTCCTTGTTTAAGTGGGTATTGTCTTGATGAAGATTTTGTGTGTGGAACAATTATGATGATTCTTGCTGGGATTTACGACCTGCTAGAGCACAAGCTATCAAAGGTATGAGGACAGGGGCCAGGAGTTGAGGGCTGTTTGTGGGGGAGTAGGGAAGTTTGATAACAGAATATCTTGCAGCAGACGTGAAGTCTGGATATTGCCGGAGGGTGCAGATATTATGGATCAAGACCTGTGCATGACATGAATTCTCTGTGATTTCAAGGTCAGTTTTGTGACCTTGATGCTTAACAAATTCAACAAGCCTGTTTTGAGTTGAGCGTGTACGTCCCTGACATTTTGTTGGTGTATATGGACATCTGTGACCTTTAGTTGGTGTATATGGACCTCGCGGATGTATCATTCACAGAGGTTAATGTTATTAAATCATTCCAAGCCAAATGAAGAAACTACTTGGATCACATATGGATAATTTGGGAGCAAAGAAAAAAACAAGTCATTGAATGAAAACGGAAAATTGTGATGTGTTGAAGTGAGAAATTGTTTGATTCCTGACAGTCGAAGAAGTGACATGGAAAATTGCATCACAATATAAAGCTTTGATGTGTGTATGAAATCAGTTGCACCATACTATGATTTTCGTCATTTATGAGAGGACAGTGAGAAAAAAAGAGGTTTCTCACTTGAAGTGACAGCCGTTTCTTCCAAACATTCTGGAAGTTCCATAGCTCTTAATGGTTGTTGCACATTCACGAGTTGCGGAGTTTTACCCAACAGCAAAGATGGCAGATGACATCATTGGTCTGATCACAGCTTTGACGGCGATGATGTCCTTGGCCTTTCTCTGCTTCATTGCTTGCATCCTGGCGTTCGGAATCTGGATGCTCAAAAACGTAATTCATTTTAATTCTTTTGTTTAACATTCGTTTAATAAAAACAAGATTAATTTCATCTCCCCACTCACATCATCCATTTTGCATATACAGTGAAACCATGATAGTCTGTACTTCGTTAGTGTCGATATCTTGCCTTCCAGAGCCCAATTTCACAAAGCGGTCCGAACACCGAGACTGTTGTAACTCTCTTACATAAACATTGACTTGCCTGTTGGGATTCATGGTTAGAATTTGGTTCCCAGCAACCTTTGCTGGTCGTAAGAGGCAACCAGGTGGTGAGGCTCCGTGACTAGTTTGATAGCGTGTCCTCGTACGCAGACATCATGGATCATTGCTCACAATATCAGTCACAGAATTGTCTGGTCCAGACTCTAATATTTACAGGCTGCCATCATATAGCTGAAATATCGCTGAGTGTGGCGTTAACAACAGTAACACTCAGTTCTGGTAATCCCAATGTTGCTGTCATTTTGTGGGACCGCCTCCATGGTCTAGTGGTAGAGCGTCCGCCCGGAGAGCGGAAGGTCCGGGGTTCGATTCCTGACCGCGTCATACCAAAAGATGTTAAAAGATGTTGTTACCTTGTCTGGCGCTCGGCATTAAGGGGCTAAAACAAGGACTGGTCGGCTCAGAGTCAGTATACTGTGTCTGAGTGGGGTATTCATGTTAAACTGCGGCATGGTATCTCAGTGGGCTAGCACTATAAATAGGCATCAGTCTAGTACAAGCAGCCACACCCTCACACGTACATGCACGTCGCTATATAAGTGCAATAATCTTGGACGCGACGTTAAACCCAATTTCACCTCACTTTGTGAAACTGGCTCCAAGTGGTTTGACCTTGCTGAGGCCAGAACCGACAAAGGGACATTACTCCGTACCTGTCATTCATAAAGCTGGAAATATGTTAATTTGTACAATGTCACTGGTCAATAGTAGCACCCAGATTAACAGGTTTTCACGGTATCACTCATACAGATCATTTGTCAGGTTATATGTTATATTGAGCAAAAAGCCAAGAAATAGTTTATTTATTCTAATATACTAAATAAGTAGGAAATAACGAGCAGGTGTATTGAGGCTATGCATGCAGTAACTCCTGCCGATGTCTGTGTATGTTACACATTGAATGTCAGTATCACTTGGTAGCTCTGTGTATTCAACGCTTGTAGTCTGCTATCTGCATATCACATCATTGATGTCTATTCTATGTATACCAGTAAGTCACAGGAAGATGTTCAAAGAATTACCTTCTTTTTTTTCTCAGATCAAATACTTCTTCTTTTTTCGTTTTTTGTTTTTTAGTAGGCATTTTATTGTTTCTTGTATAAAACTGAGTACAAATCTGTTCCAGGCTGTTACTATGGACTGGAATTAAAGTGTAGGTTTTACCAAATTTATGCATTCTTTGTGTGTCTCTTTGGCCTAACATTGTGTATTAAATGAAATGGAACCAGTGTTTTACTCACAATCAGTATGCATTTCTTCAGGTCTTGTATTACCTTTAGTTGATAATGGTGTCAGTATTTTGATATCAGTGTTCCCGTTTACCGGTAATTACCAGTTTTTTACCGGTAAAATTAGGCTTGGACCGGTTATTAATGTGACTGCCAGTCCCTGTGGACTGGCAAATAAAGTACCTTAGAAATCTTTGTTGTTGGACAAAAAATCAGTGATATACATATATTCAGATATAAGTACATTTTTCAAACAAAGTCAACTTGTTTGTTACCATCAAGGTTTCCCCTTGTCTATTTCTAGGTGAAATATCCATTTGTAGCGACTTTGTCTCGAAATATTAAAAAACAAAGAGAAAATTGTGACTGAAGTTTATGTGAATGACTATAGATCTAACTAAGTTACTTCAGAGATGTCATCTTTGCACTGAACATGAAGTTGAAAGAATTAAAACCAAATAATTTTCATTTCATATGTTTTTCATTTGTTGAAAGTTGGGACTGGCAAAAATTAGGGGGACTGGTACTTTTTAGAGTTGCCAGCCCACAAGGACTGACAGTTTCAAAAGCCAGCGGGAACACTGGATATATTCATTGTTTTGTCCTGTTTTGTCCAATAACGATGACACGTCGTCTTTTCCCCATTAACATTGAAGGTATTAGGTCTCCTTGTGGGTTTTCCCAGACTGACCATTCATCAGTCCCCATGCATCCTGATTGTGTTGGGAGCTTGAAATTGAGGATCAGGTGATGGAGTGTGTGTCATTGTAGCCAGGCCTGATGTCAATCACTGGTTTGCCTGGTCCAGATTGGATCATAGGATATAGCTGTTGTGTTGCTGATAGTATTAAATGGCATTCACTCACTAATCGTGTGTCAGCTTCCTCCTTCATCGTGCAGCCTCACCATTTTCTAACCTTGTTCAGCTTACAGTGATCCAGGCTGTGCAGCCCATGGCACCTACAGCTAGGCTCATGTACCTACCCATCCTTTATTAACAACTCCCTTGCACCCCTGACACTCCTGCCCCCACAGATCACCACCTCCATCTCAACCAGCACAAACACCACTCCCTTGCACCCCTGACACTCCTGCCCCCACAGATCACCACCTCCATCTCAACCAACACAAACACCGCTCCCTTGCACCCCTGACACTCCTGCCCCCACAGATCACCACCTCCATCTCAACCAACACAAACACCGCTCCCTTGCACCCCTGACACTCCTGTCCCCACAGATCACCACCTACATTCCCCTCTCAACCAACACAAACAACGCTCCCTTGCACCCCTGACACTCCTGCCCCCACAGATCACCACTCCCATTCCCCTCCCAACCAACACAAACACCACTCCCTTGCACCCCTGACACTCCTGCCCCCACAGATCACCACCCCCATTCCAACCAGGACAAACACCACTCCCTTGCACCCCTGACACTCCTTCACCCACATATCACCACCCCCACCCCCACCCCCACCAACACTAACACCACACCCTGAGTATCTGTCCTGGCACAGCTCCACCCCACAGGTCACATAACTCTCCCATCCCACCCCCCCCCCCCCCCCGTCCCCATAGCGTGTGACATTGCTGCCTCAACACCTGAATATTCCATGTCACCATCAACTATTCCCGAAATGCCACCCAATCAAAACACCTGCATCTTTAAACATCTTAAAGTAAGCAGTTCTTGAACAACAACCTGATCGTATTTACGAACAAATATTTCGTATTTTTCCACCCTGTTTCCTGTGCTTCACTAAGCTTTATTCCGATTGCGCTACATGTGCCCTGGTAGCTGTACTCCGGAAACCCGGGACGACCAGGTAGCCATCACTCTAGCTGCATGTGCATTCCGGGCATGAGTGCGCGTGAGGAGCGGCGAGCACGTCTTTGAGTCTCGACCTGGTTCCTATACATTTCCCTACAACATCTGACTTAGATTCTCGTCCCCTGCTGGGAGCGATGACTTGCCCGCAGTGAATGTGGACTTGCCATTCTTTTGACATTTGCTGAATTCTGGGTTCCAGAGCTCATACAACATCATGTACAATAATTTGATAAAACTGCAATAGATGCGAAATTGACAATTTTGTTCTTGTATTAAACTTCTGTTTTAGAGTGGCAGGCGTGTTTGTATGTGGGGTTTGTTGTCAGGAAAATATTAGTTTGGTCTGACATTTTGGAGGAGAAAATCGGTTGTGGTGTTTTGTTGCAGTGGGGATGTACAAGGTGTAACTTGGTGGAAATTGACGAGAGCACTTTGTATGTTAATGGAGTTATGTACGTCATTGGGGGTTGACTGACGCCAACAAATGGCCACTTTGTTTTGTGCAGTAGCGCAATGTTGGTGGTGCATTTCTTCTTGACAAGAAAACTATTATTAATACCAACTGTATACACAGAGTGATTTTTAAAAAAAAAAAAATTACGAGGTTCTGAGAATGCTGTTCATGCAAAAAACATGTCTTATGGAGAAAATGATGTTATTCAATTTTGAATTTCATTGAAATATTTAAAAATATAAATTTTATCACCTAGAAAGAATATGTGAAGAAACCTGTTGTACCATATTTGCTGATATTTTAGCATCACTATGCTAGGGGCAGTGTTTATGGTGTGTACTTTTGGTCTGTTCACAAGGCCACACTCATTAACTGTTTTGAAACAGTTTCCATGGAAACAGAGGATCTATTGCAATGAGAAATGCTTGATCAGTTTAGTTTATATATTTTTTTAAAAATGGTCTTTAAAACAACATGCCATAGTTTAGAAAGTGTGTCAAAATCAAACATTTGATCTTTGCATTTCAAATGTTCTTCCTCGGAACCTTTGGTTTCGGCCATGTGACTGCATGGTGCCAGTTATAGAACTGACCTGACAAGCACCTGTTACTGGATGAGATGGAGGACATTTGTGACCGGTGCGTAATGACTGATTGTCGCTATACAATACTTTGTACCATGATGCAAGTATCATGGTATCATAAGTCTATATTAAATGATACTAGCAGCCTATCAGTTATCGATACAAAATGATACAAATATATGCAAGGGTGCATGTGAAATTATATGACAGTTAAACATAAAATGCAATTTTCTGATGATATGTACAAGAGGTCTTAAGCATCATTTTCCTTTATGAATTATCAACTCAAGTGTCTGTTTTAGTGGTCTTCTGTTCAGTCCATCCACTATGCGTCCTCAAATGACCAGTGTAACACTTTCTCATATCACGTGTAGCTTATTGCGACCTTTAAACGTCAAGATTTGTGTGGTATGGGACAAAGGGTTTTGTTACACCTTAATTTCTAATGGGGAGCATCTTATCAGGGTGAATTTGGTAATATGGACTCTTATGCAAACTTTGTGTCAAAGAGAACATGAATACATTTTATCAGCGAGATATTCACCTGTTTTAAAGAAAAGTATGCACATAAATGTTCATTTTGGCAAGTGTCTTCACTATCTAATGCCTGATGATGTATTAACACATGACGATAAGTCTTTCTCATACATCAATGTCATATTTTGAACTAAAGCAATAAATTTATTTTTCCAAATATTTGATTTACCCATTTCATTCTATTATTATGAAGTCTGTTGAAAATTATGTGTCATAAATAGGTGATGAATCCCAATGTTGAAAGCAAGGAGATGCGTTTTTATGCAGCGGTAATGAGATTACCGCCAGTGTTTAGACGTCTGAAGTGGTTCAGTCTGATGACAGGAGTGCTCCACCAGCTATATAGATGTGGAATAATGCTGGTTTATACATGCAGATGTAATGGTGTATACACCCAGAAGGGCACTGGGTATAACTCATGGCGCCAATACCCCCCTGGCCTTTGTTACAGAAGAAGAGGGAGAGGGGGGGGGGGGTTGGGGGGAGGAGGGGGACAAGGCGATACATTGGACTTTGAAGGGGTCCATTCAAAGGAACATTCTTGTCAAACTGGATAAAGATTGCTTGATGTTTAATTGCACTCCGCAATCTTACAGCTGATGGTGACCTGGAGTCATGAATTATCTCAAAAGTACTTTCAGTCTATTTCTCTTATAAGGTGGCTTTGGTGGCCAAGTTGTGTAATGCAGTTATTCAATGTCAAGAGTTGTGTCCCTTTGGTATGCCAGGATCCTATGCTAGTGGGTTTGAATCCCGTACTAACCCTTATTATGATCCCATTTGGTTATGACTTTCTATTTTTGACACACCATAACTGCTTGTTGGTGTGAACCAGTTCGGACTTTCCTCCCACATTAAGCTGAAATGCTGTGAAATACTATTTATAAAAATACTGTTCAAAACAGCATTAAACTGATTCACTCACTCACTCACTCACTCACTCACTCACTGCATGTGATCAACCCAGTGGTTCATGGTGCTGCAATTCACTGTATAGAGTTGTGCCCTTTGGCTGCCTGGATAAGCTGATCATGTGTTTGAGTCCATGGTCTGTCTGCATTTGATATTGGAGGTAGGATAGTGGGGGTTTGGAAAGAAAAGACTGGTTTTGGTGTATACAGGAAGTCTGTATCTGCTGGTAGAGTTTCCCTCGTTCCTGGAAATGCTGGGCCAATAATGCTGAAACACCTGCACACGTGTACATAATCAGTGACCCGTGAAGATCCGGGGTAGAATAGGTCCTCAGCAACCTATGCTTACTGTAAGAGTGAGTGAGTGAGTGAGTTGGGTTTAACACCGCTTTTAACAGTATTCCAGTTATATCGCAGCGGCTTACTGTAAGAGATGATTATGCTTGTCGTAAGAGACGACTGACAGAATTGGGGGGTCAAGTTCGCTGACTTGGTTGATGCATGTCATTGTATCCCAGTTGTATGGATCGATGCTCATGATGTCAATCACTGGATTGTTTGTTCCAGACTCGATTATCTACAAACAGCTGTCATATAGCTGGAATATTGCCGCATGTGGCGTTAAACAAAATGTTAAAAACAAAAGCTTCAGCTCCTCCCAGTAAGAAACAAATCATATCTTGAAACAGCAAAATATTTTTTCTGGCCTGCCCCCACCTGAATATATAGTGGTCAGTCTCTGAATAACAACCCGCATCGCTTTTTGCTACCCTCCCTCATTGACCTGGCTTGTTGCACAGCTGAAATTCTGTTCAAGGCACCAGCAGAACAAAAGTTAGCACATAATCAGACAATAACCACCTCAACCATGAGAAGCAACATCACTGGAAAAAACGACAGAAAGTAAGACAACTAGCTCATTCAGTTACAGACGCTTGAAACAATTGTCTGCTTGAGTTGTTTTAAGTATGAAAAAATGGAGAAACGTTTTTTCGGTAAATGGAAATCCTATTATATCTCCTATCGTGTACCGCTCTCAAGCACTCTGACAGAGAAACTAACAGTGCATCCAATGCATCGCAGTAATGGCCACTAGTTTTTCAGATGAGTTGTTTAGGAATAGTAACGTATGTAAATTTTCGTAAAGAATGTGTGGGCTTGTATGACATTCATATGGTGTTCAGCTGAACTCAGTTGGAAAAATCATCTCAGGTTTTGTACATTGCTTCTTGACATTTGTGGAAATAACTCAGTCGTTTATGAAGCACACGTGGTGCTTCTGACAGCAGCATTTGGTAAACATACAAGAACAAATACATCAAAGACGATCGGTTTACCAATTTCCTATTAACTGGACTTAATCTTTGATGAAAATCCATCTCAGGGATGTCTGTCACTGGTTTTGAAGATTGCTACAGGTTTTGAATCAATCAGGTCTGCTGTGGTTGTGTAAAGTAAGGCGACTTCTTTAGTTGTGGATAAGCACAGAGTCATAAGATGAAACATATTTGAAACTGTCTGCAGTTTTCAGATTCCTTGACAGTGGATTTATGGAAGCGTCTTAGGGTTTAGAACAACCGTCTGTTAACAGACACATTTTCTCTGGGTAATCGTTATAGGCTTTGGCAATTGGTGGTCTTTGTAAGTTTAATTACCAGTGTTGAAATTAAGCATGAAAGTTAAGGGGTCGTTGTCTTAGCCGTGATGTTGAATGTCAGAGACTGACGGAGTCCAAAGATTCAGATACCAGAGGACCAAACCTCAAGGACCCCAGGCCCCCATAGTGTCAGACAGTGTCTGGTTACAGCAAAATATCACTTAGCTTTGGGTGCGGTTTGGTAGCCTAGTGTTAAAAGACTTCGCTCATCATGACAAAGACCCGGGTTCGATTCCTGACATGGGTACAATATATGAACCCATTTCTGGTGCCCCCTGTCGTGATATTGCTGGAATATTGCTAAAAGCGGCATAAAACCATACTCACTCACTTAGCTTTGTTTGTCTACGAGCTCCAGTTGTGTGATGAATATTAGTGTAGCAGTATAGTATTGCCCTTATGAAACATGTATGTTTCACTCAATGCAGTAATGGGTAGACCTAGACTGAAAATGGGCACCGCACCTTGGAGTTTTATAGGGGGCACGGGTGGCCCAGTCGTCTAAGGTGCCGCGATTCGCTGTGCAGAGTTGTGTCCCTTGGGCACGTCAGAAACCTATGATTGTGGGTTCGAATCCTGGTTCGCCCCATTTATATTCTAGGTTTGTCAGCACCATACCCGTGTTCGTAGGTTTCACCGAAGTGGTAAACGTCTGAGACCTGATTCACTACGGGCTTTCCGCCCACATTAAGCTGACACACTGGATATAACTGGAATACAGTTCAAGGTGGCGTTAAACCCAAGTCACTCACTCACTTGTAGTTTTATATTAGTTTAAATGTTACATCAATGGACATGTGGCAAAACGTCATTGCAAATACAGTGCAGAGTTGTATCCCTTGGACATACCAGGCTCCTTTGGTCATGAATCTTAAACCCAGATTT
This sequence comes from Haliotis cracherodii, assembly GCF_022045235.1. Taxonomy (NCBI): domain Eukaryota; kingdom Metazoa; phylum Mollusca; class Gastropoda; order Lepetellida; family Haliotidae; genus Haliotis; species Haliotis cracherodii. Next base: position 13,737,684 of record NW_027266286.1, read on the forward strand.
GCGCCATTATGATCTTTAATACAGCCAAGTGGTTGACGTGTTTACTTGTCACACCAGATGTCCCTGCTACGTCCAATGTGTGAAGCGTAAGTATGGTGCTACCTATAGAGTATTTTGGGAATATTGCACGACAGCCTAAACCACTCACTCACTGTTATTGATACGACTGTAAGCTCACAATTGACCTTGTCAGGATTTTAAGAAAATGATTCCCTACCTACACAGCTTCTTCTTGACTTTGCTCAACAGATGAGTATACAGATGACTATGTCAGATGCTTTAACATATGGTTCCAATCAGTTTCCTTTGCCTCATTTTGCCATTCCAGTTCAGAAACCCAAGTATAACATTTAACTTCAGGTAGGCCTTAAGATGGCCAATTTCAAAGATAAGATCACATATTTGTTGTCTACGAGTTGCACATTCACTGCTTTAGTCTGAAGATGTCTGATAACTATTTTATTACCTACAAATGAGATGGTAAATTTGCTGGCTGTGCAAGTTTTGAAGAACAATTTCAAATGTATCTGAATCATGAAGAAAGTTAAGAGTTTATCTGATGAAGCAGGGTATATATATGTATGAGTTCAGAGGACAGTTTTTGCCGACTTTTAAATAAGATTCACTTTTGCTTCATTTTTCTTGGTAGAGGAATGGTAATAAAAAAATTACGAAATTTTTTTTCCGGTAAGCTTATGATTACATTGGCATGAAATAATTAGCCTCTTTTGCCATGCTGCTTTGAATGAGATCCCCGTGGAGATTCTGTGGTAGGTCTCCATTAACTTGGGAAGGTTTTAAAAATCAATTAAAAGGGATCAGGTTGTCAAACTCTGTGACTTGGCAGATTGTGTCATTGTGGCATGATGCCTGGATTGATGCTCACACTGCCAGTCACTGGTTCGCCTCATCAGGACTTGATTATATACGGCTACGGTAATTAACTATCCCCCGCCATGAGGTGGAATGGGTGCCGTCCTTCCGTCCGTCCTTCACGTTTCGTTTCCGGAGCAGAACTAAAAAATCATGAAAGATAGGTTAACCACGCTTGGCACATAGAGGGGTATAGTGGTGAACTGGTGTCTTTTGGTAGTTTTGGGATTTTTAAATAACTTTTCAAGTTTCCATGGCAACAACTTTGACTTAAACCGAAAATGGTGGCAGGACTCTTTTCCAGAGCTTATCTTAAAAAATGAATATATTTCTTCATGAAACTTGGCTCATAGATAGGTCTAGTGGTAAACTGGTGCCTTTTGATAGTTTGGGATTTTTAAAAAAATTACTTTTCGATAGCAACGACTTTGACCTGGACAGAAAATTATGGTAATGCAGATTTTGAGAACCGTTCAGTATTTCTTGCCTTGCACACATCCGGACATGTCATATTAGCGGGGCTTATGAGTTTTTCAAGCTGGCTATTGATAGAATTTATTTTTGTGTAATAAATAAAACGCCCAGGGCGCTCTCAAAATTAGAAATAGTGGGTTCTTATTAGAATATTATTTTGGTAAAAATATATTTGGTGCATATAACACACAAGTGCGTATTATATGTGAATAAATAAGTCTTGTGTACATTGATCAATCAGAAGGGGTGCTAATTGGGATTGTTCACTAGCCAACATATTAGCAAATATCTCTGTGGGCACTTATTAGATACAGTAAATAATAGATAAATAAAAAATAAATAAAAGCAATTCTATCACTATTACGCCAACCAGTACATTATCAAAGTTGTCCAGCCAAATTGTGACTGGAAGTATGTACTGATTGATGATGTACTGATTGCTGATTGAGGGAATATTGCTTACTTGGTGAGAAGACATTTACCCCTTTGTTAAAACCCCTGAGCTTGGTACAGACAAACCGAGACTCATCATGAACAAATCTGGTGTTCGAACCCAGGATCAACAGCTCCAAACACTGCTGAGGATTGCACCAATGTTCCGCCAAAATTTGGCACTTTACACAACTGGAACCTCCTGTTAGCAGTGGGCATCTGTTGACCTTTACAGTTAATACAAGGTCACATGTACACACTGTGCAGGAAGAATGTTGTTTGGGGGATTGACAATAATAACAACTGTCCTCCAAATAAGAAACTACTTCATAAGCTGGCTAGATCATTGAACATGTACCAGATTCCTGCCAAGTTGTCTTTGAAGCTAAAACTTTAAAAGATACTCGGCATGTCAGAACAGACGTAGGCGAGCTGAAGCTCTTTGATACAGTGGGCTGTATCAGCTTGGTATTCTTTGTGCAGATAAGTGGGCTTTGTTCTCAAGTGGCAGAGAAAAATGGTTGTATCAATCACATTTCTGCCATGTTGGAGATCTGCATTCAAACTCCTGGTCTAAGTCTTGCCTGTGAAGGTAAGGCCAGAAGGTTTTTTCAGACTTGGCTGGCTACAAAAACTTGAAATTTTGTGAAAAGAAATAAAATCAAAGCAATGTTTTTTTAATTCTGGCAACCAAACATAAGTAAAATGTTAAATAAAATTGTTTTCTGTTGCTATCAATGTAAATAAATTATTTAGAATACTGTTATTAAAACCTGTTGAAAACTTAATCTTTATAACTTCAAAACACAACAGATTATGACATATTGCAACAGAACATGATTTTACGGAAGGGAGGCAACTCTAAACTTGCCCCACAGTATCCACACACAAGTCAGGCTGCCTACCAGCTCAACATTTTGATGAAATAAAAAAAAACATTTGAGATTGCAATTTTTACTTTTGTTTTTTCGACCAACTGACCTTAAGTTTTTAAAAGCCCAAAGATCCGTATGAGAAATATTCAAGAGATTGAGAAGTATCATGATTTGTGTCTGCAGGTTCATTAGTCACATTGTGGTATTCTAACATGAACACTTAAAGAAGTACAATACTCCCAAGGTCTAGTGCCCAGTGTAGGCTGAGAGATAGCAGTCCGTGCCCTGACTGAGATTTGCCTCTTTGTAATGCTGATCATTAACTATTATGGTTCTGTGCATTAGAAAATTTGAATGAACAAACATACAAGGTAGTTTTTGAATGACTGTAGTCAAATGTGAGAGGACTGTCAATTTGCCCGAGTCTCTGAATGTCGCATGTGGGTTTGGGGCAGTCGGGTAGCCTAGTGGTTAAAGCGTTTGCTCGTCACGCCGAAGACCCGGGTTTGATTCCTGACATGGGCCGGTAGAATGTGTGAAGCCCATTTCTGGTGTACCCCACTGTGATATTGCTGGAATATTGCTAAAAGCGGCATAAAACCATACTCACTCACTCACTCTCAAATGGGTTTGGTAGCTTGTTCTTTTTATGCTTAGTTGTCGGGTAAATGAAACATTTTCTTCATGACATGCAATCAAGTCAGTGTGTGTGACCACCCGATCAGTTTAGTCGCCTCTTGCCACATGCTGGGGCTCTGTGTTCTTACCTGGATCCACACAGGCAACTTGTTCTCAAAATGTAGACATTATACAAGCGGGACAAAAACACCAAACACAGATATGCATTCAGAACTGCAAGTTTTGAATGATTTCCTTTGTGTAAACTTTCAATAATTGTATATGCGTTCTATCAATGTGAGAAATATGGCATCCACCAAAAATAGTTTCAGAATTGGAAATATTTGCATTCAGTAACATTCCTAGATAAGATAGACTTTGAATGACACATTATTACTGTTGATAAGGGTATATTTAGGTAATTGTCAGACAGTAAATCTAATGATAGTCCCAGAAGGTACAACTGTGCGGAAACCATCAACCTGATGTGGCCCCCAGGCGGCTGCCCAGATAGCTTTTCCCCAACAGCTGACTCACACCAGTCTTGTCTGTGAACCTCAGAGGAGAGAGCACATATAATTGGGTGTTTATTAATCAGACACTTAGAAGGTCATCAAGGGTCAAAGCAAGGGGGATAACTCCCAGAGGAGGTTTCTGTAGAAATGCCAGCACAGTGTGACTTTGTAATTGAGGACAAAACTACAGTAATTGCATGTTTATACAGACCTCTGACAGAAATATAATGGATTATACTTATCGAAATGTCATAATTCTTTTCTGAAAGTGTGGCAGGCTTTTTATTGGGTTTCTGGGTTTATGTCAACACTAGAAAGACTATTTATTATTGGTATGCATGTCTGATCACTGTGTAACTGTTGGTTAATGTATGTTAAGTGCTTGCAATTGTATAATTCTCTAAACAGCACCTCCTGTATATTTTTCTTTGGCCTTACATTTCCGTGTTTGAAGTGTTATTTAAAAGTGTGAATTATTTACACCCAGTCACACTGTGGTAAACATGTCTGCAAATGCTTATGGAAAGGAACTCAATACCACAACTCATTTGAATGATACAGAACAGTTTTCAGCTAGTATCGGATGAGCCATCACCCCTAAGGTGTGTGTGGAGACTATAAAAAAAGCTTAATGTTCTTCTCCTCCGTCCACCTGACAGGCAATTTGTCATGCACATGTAACTCCTGATATGCTCAGTGCCTCCTGTAGCCTTAATCTTCACCCCTGAGTCCTGCATCCAAACTGGGCCGCCATCTGCGTATATCACACAGGGGGAACAACTCCGTCAATCAATGGAAGTTACCTTGACAATGCCCATTAGCTGTAACAGACATGAGATATGTGTGTAGGACTTGAACCAGAGCCCATCCATCTGAACCAGGCAGTATATACAAGTATATCACACAGGGGGAACAACTCCGTCAATCAGTGGAAATGAACTTGACAGTACCCATCAGTTACAATAGACAGGGAGATATTTGTGTAGGACTTCACCAAGCCCCTTTACCTTGCCGAGGCAATATACATGGAGTATTCAGGGGGGATAACTCTGTCAATCTGTGGTGAAATCCCATCAGCTACAAAAGACAGGGAGATATGTACTATTCTTCACCGACTTTGGCAGAGATTCAGTTTTCAGATCTATTGTTTTATGTTGTGAAGCTGTGGCAAACATTCTGTTATCTTGCTCTTTGTAGTTTGAAGCACATTTGGCTGGTTTTTCATCTAAGGTGCCGCAGTGCACTGAGCAGATTTTTATCTCTTGGGCAGGTTCAAATCCCAGATACACCCTGACAATGCTTTTAGATTTGTCAGAACCATACCAGTCCTCATTGGTTTCACAAAAAGAGTGAGAATGTGAGTGAAAATGGTTTTATGTCACTTTTAGCAATCTTCCACTAATATCGTGAGGTGAGATACCAAAAATGGGCTTCACACATTGTACCCATGTCGGGAATCGAACCTAGGCCTTAGATGTGATAAGCGAACACTTTAACCACTTGGCTACCTTCCGATCCTAAAAATTGGCCAACTCGTTGTTGAGAAATGATGGTACCTGCATATATGTTGCTTTCTCAGTGTCACAGTGTTACATCTTTTAATTGTGTTTCATTGTGGCCAGATTAGTCTTACTATGTATTGTCAAGATATAAACACCAGACCTACCAAAGAAAACCAGTAGAGAGCAACCAAACTATTGAATAAATCCCCATAGCGTTTTCATTGTTGTGATTAAGACCCCGGCACTCAGACTGCAACGACCCGTGAAGATTCCGGGGTAGAATAGGTCTTCAGCAACCCATGCTTGCTGTAAAAGGCGACTATGCTTGTCGTAAGAGGCGACTAACAGGATCGGGTGGTCAGGCTCACTGACTTGGTTGATGCATGTCATCGATCCCAATTGCGTGGATCAATGCTCATGATATTAATCACTGGATTGTCTGGTCCAGACTCGATTATTTACAGACCGCCGTCATATAGCTGGAATATTGCTGGGTGCGGCGTTAAACAACCAACAAACAAACCAACCAATAAGACTGTGAGTGGCTATTCCTGTTTAAGGTGTGTTCACATTACATAGTTTGGTTGTTGTCTCCTGGTTTTATTTGGTTGGCCTGAACATGGCACTAATAGGACAGATGTTCCCAGATGAAGTATTTTCAGTACTCTAGTTTTTAAATCTAACATTTTGTTCCAACAGGCTTTTGAAGATGAGATGCGACGGCGCCAGAAAGAGTTGGACTTCTTGCGACAACGTGCAGGGGAACTGGAGTCCAGTGGCGCCAAGGCCATTGTTGCCCCGGAGATGCACAAGCTGAACCAACGGTGGCAGGACATCAGTCAGCAGATTGCGCAGCCACGGCCACCCAGCATTACCAATGGTGATCTCACAAACGGGGACAGTCAAATCACACGGACGTCGTTTAACGTTGTGTCTACTAGTGTGACACGCACTACTTCCAATGTTCGCTCGCCGACACAGTACGTGCAGGATGTCCGAAGAACGCTCATGAGAATTTCGGAGATTAAGAAGCAGCTAAGCTTACCCCCGCTGGATGAAGGTCGGGGTTTCGAGGAGATCGGAGCACAGGAGGAACGGTTACAGGTGAGGTCACGTTACTCTTTCAAGGTCTAATCAGTGCAGAGTTGCGTCCCCTAGGTGCACCAGGATAATATGATCATAGGTTGAATCAACCTAATAATGATCCCTGGTTTGTTATCACCAATGTTATACCAATGCATGAGGGCTTCACCAAAATAGTAAAGACTTTCATCACTTTACAAATTTCTCTCGCATTAAGCTGACATGCTGTGATAGAACAAATTATGCGAAGAGGCTTAAGACATAACAGCTGCCGTCATATGGCTGGAATAACGGACTGTGGGCTTAAAAACAAATAAACAAATAAACAAACACTCATACTCCTTGATTTAGTAGTGTGAAAAAATTGTTACACTTATCCAGTCTGCTAATTTGTATGCATATGAAAATGTGTGCATGTTTTTTCAGTGTTTTATTGCTCTATCTAAGCCTAATGAAGGATAGTAGAGAACTTTCTTCCTTTGCTGTTTACAACCTTACTGATATATTTGTGTGGCGGTAAGTACACTTCAGCAGGTGGTGATGGGGATGTTTATGTTCCAGTAGCACCTTGTTAATATGTCTGTCATGTTGTTTGTGGAATATGAAGTATTACAGCACTTATTGTGTGTATGTTTGAGTAAATTGTTTTCACAACATTGCCATGTTGCCTACAGCTAGAACCGTTAAATAGAAGTGTTAAATAGAGATTGCTCAGAAATGTAAATCATAGCACATGTCAGGATGTCGGTTCTGAAAACATGGTGTGTGATAGCGTACGACTGTTTGATCTGGTTGGGAAGGGAAGACAAATATTGGCATATTACCATAGGGGAGGCTATCAGTGATAGTGTAGTCAGTAGATCTCAATGAGCATTTGAGTAATGTCTGCTGTACTTGTTGGCTAATTCATGCCAATTGTTTCATTCTTTTCATTGTATGTTAAGGTGCAAAAAGTTTTGTGATGTCATTTTATGTGATGCCATTCCATCAGTGGAGGAACTGAACTGATGCCTCCGATTGTAGTCGGGAATCTGTTTTTTTTTCCTTCATTTTCTAAGAGCCGCCTCCGTGGTCTAGAGGTAGAGCGTCCGCCCGGAGAGCGGAAGGTCCGGGGTTCGATCCCCGGCCGCGTCATACCAAAAGACGTTAAAAGATGGTACTTGTTGTTACCCTGTCTGGCGCTCGGCATTAAGGGGCTAAAACAAGGACTGGTCGGCTCAGAGTCAGTATACTGTGTCTGAGTGGGGTATTCATGTTAAACTGCGGCATGGTATCTCAGTGAGCTAGCACTATAAATCGGCATCAGTCCGGTCTAGTACAAGCAGCCACACACACACATATACACGTGCATGCACGTCGCTATATAAGTGCAATAATCTTGGACGCGACGTTAAACCCCATTTCACCTCACCTCATTTTCTAAGAAACAAGTACTGTGGGTAATATCAAGCCCATCTGTTGTGTCCCCTTCTGTGATGTTGCTGGAATATTGCTGAAAGGCAGCATCACTCACTCACTCACTTAGGACTCGTTCATGCACTCACTCACTCACTCATGCACTCACTCACTCACTCACTCACTAATGCACTCACTCAGCACTCACTCACTTAGGACTCGCTCACTCACTCACTCACTCAGCACTCACTCACTCACTTACTCAGCACTCACTCACTTACTCAGCGCTCACTCACTCACTCACTCACTCAGTTCAGTTTTGAACCCTGGCAACCAGTGCTTGTGTACGAGGCGAATTTATGAAAATTCTGAATTTGTGACTTGGTTAAGTATGTGTTATCGTACCCACCTGGTTTGGGATGTTACAAATAATATCAATCACTGGTTTGTCTGGTCCAGGCTTCATCATGTACAGGGTGTCATCATATTAAGGAATATTACTGAGTGTTGCATTTCACACACACACACACAAAAAAACAACCCCTTTATTTACATGCTTTTAACACTCAAATGGATGTTACATTTCTGTAGAATGATTAACTGATAAACCATGTTATCTCTGGATGAAGTATCCGTTCAGATGAGATTTAGACATTGCTGGTTACCTTTGGATCATAGGTGAAGCAGAAATTCAGGAAGCCTGTATCTCCTGGTAGAGTTTCTCTCGTTCCTGGAAATACTGGGCCAATAATGGAACACCTGCACACATGTACCTAATCAGTTCGACAAGTTTTTTTCTGAATGTGATATTCTATACAACCGCCTTTTATCAAGAAAGACATATTTAACACTGAAAACCAGACAGTGTTAGAGGTTGTTTGCAATGTGTGGATTTAATTGAGAAGACAGTTTCTTTATTTCTTAAAAAATTCAGCTGAATTACTTCCTGTACTTATTTTGCAAGAAGCTACATTTATTTTTTGTCCTTTAGATGTATGAAGATCTGAGAAATGTGAATGTGTCCTTGTGACTATAAAGTTTCTCTTTAGTGAGACCTGTGAAGATCCGGGGATGAAAAGGTCTTCAGCAACCCATTCTTGCTGTAAAAGGCGACTATGCTTGTCGTAAAAGGCGACTAACGGGATCGGGTGGTCAGGCTCGCTGACTTGGTTGATGAATGTCATTGTATCCCAATTGCGTGGATCGATGCTCATGATGTCAATCACTGGATTGTCTGGTCCAGACTTGATTATTAGGAGACCGCCATCATATAGCTGAAATATTGCCGAGCTTAGCTTAAAAAATAAACAAACAAAACAAACAAACAAATCTCTTCAGTGAATGTGTTTGAGATGTCGGTGCTTTGTACCTGCAGCCAGTCTGAGGTCAGAGTGTGACTTTAACAGATGAGTACCAAGGACTGTTTATCTATGGCAGTGCAAGACATGATCTGCCGGACTACCCGGCCCCCTCTCGTTAGTCCCGTGATATATTGTTTCATGACAATAATTCACTGTATATCTACATGGTAACATGACAATTTTAAGTCTCTAATGTTCGCATTTCTATGAACACATTCCTTGACTTATATATGTTTGAACAAAGCTTAAACTTTAGTCAACTTCAGTGTATGCATGACCACATCATTTTATACGTGTATCTAAATACAGTCTGCCAGGGCTACTGTCAAACCTTTCCCAATCAGACATTTTGTACCTATCTCTTGACACCAACAGCGGGTACCCGGGTAGGGTCGGGTAATAGTGGGGTGGGTACCCGGGTAGTAAATTTGGACTCGTCCCAGCCCTACCTGACATATGCCATGATATAAATAATAGAAGTCTTAAAATAAGATGCACTCACTAGTTTGACTTCATGTAGGCTACAATATAAATATAATATAAATCTATATAAGTCCTTGTATTATTTTTCCTGGGGACAATTATTCAGTATGGTCAGTTTAACAGGAAAACACAAAAATTAGTCTGTCCTGTTCAATTTATCACAGATCGACTCAAATTTCTGAAGACTGTGGCTGTTGATTTGTCTACCGCAAATGTAACACACTGCCATTTCAAAGACTGGAGCAAAGAAATCTCTTTGAAAGTCAGTTTGTTGGCAGCTATGTCAGGAGCTAAGTTTTCATTGTGTCTATGCTATCCATTTCACTGCGTATTTATCAGTCCAGGCCAGGAAAGCACAATGATAAAATATAATTTGTTTCTTTCATTTTATGTAAACACTGGCTTCATTATTTGTCGTGGCATTTTAAAATCCAGTCAAAATTATTCTGGTCAGTGATCAGCGTTAGCATCAACAAAGTAAGAAAGTGTTTTCTTGTTTTGAAACAGTGAAACCCTGTGAATTCTGAAACATCTTCCAGACAGTTACTATGGGGAAATCAAGCTTTTTGGAAGGAAGTATTAAATGGCTGTAAGTGTTTGTCTGGATATTTGTTAATCATGAAAGTTGTTAATCCGGCCAGTGTTGCTTTGAATGTCACTGTCCACATTTACTGGGTGACACTTTGTATGCGTGTTTCATGTGTTTTGACCAACTTTCTCAAAAACGTTAAAAGAAACATTGTTATTTGTCATTTGAGACAGGTAAATAATTGTTAAAGTTGTTACATGGAAGTATATAAATCGAAATAGCGTAGTCAACATAATAAGCGCCCCGCTCTAATAAGCAACCATGGTAACATTTGCTAACATATTGGCTAGTGAACAATCCCAATTAGCACCCCTTTTGATTGATCAATGTACAAATGACTTATTTATTCATGTATGATACAACCCTTAATTATGAGCAGTTAAATTCTGGAAAAATATATTGTCATATATAAACATTTCAGGCTGTCGGCATAAACCACGAAATTTATCTTCACCAAAGAGCCTCCTGTTTCTAATTTTGAGAGCGCCCTTGGCGCTTATTACGTAGACTACGATAAGTCATAATAAGAACTGGCAGGAAAGGATGTTTAGATGGGGGATTTACATATACTGCTCACTGCAAGTTAAAGAACACCCAAATGTTTTCATGTGCGCCATAACTATTGTCATATAAAAAGTATGAGCGTTCTTTCACTTATTTTTAGTAGTATATAGCAAGCATCTTGATAAATAAACAATAACGATTATTTCAAAATGATTTGTTCTTGTTTTTATGAAGAGCTTCTTGAAACACTAGGGGGCACGAGTGGCCCAGTCGTCTAAGGCGCCGCGATTCGCTGTGCAGAGTTGCGTCCCTTGGGCATGCCAGAAACCTAGCTATGATTGTGGGTTCGAATCCCGGTTCTCCCCAATTATGTTTCTAGGTTTGTCAGCACCATACCCGTGCTCGTGGGTTTCAGCAAAGTGGTAAACGTCTGAGACCTGCATCACTTCGGGCTTTCATCCCACATGAAGCTGACATGCCGTGATATAACTGGAATACTGTTAAAAGCGGCGTTAAACCCAACTCACTCACTCCTTGAAACACTACAAAGAATCAGACTATTAAGAATAGGGATGACAGTTTTGTGAATGGAGGACCACATGTTCAGCTCTGTATTGTAAGCCTCGGAATATCCTTGATGTGTGAAATGGAAAATAAGCCAGTGAAGTCTTGTTACAGAGATTATCTTCAGCTTGAAAATATGACTTATTTATGTTGGAAACTAGCCTTCTTGATGTGGTGAAACTGATGAAGTGACTGGTGTTGATATGTGTTCAGGGTAGTAGTATAATTGTATAGATCAGTCATCGAATAGGTGGTTAGGGAAACGCTAGCTCACTGAAAGTTGCTGATTTGCAAAGGTTTATCTTGGATATCTTCATGTATTGTCGGAGCTTCAGGGAGAAAAAGTTTTCTGCAGACATCTGAGAATCCCTACATCTGGAAATAATGTTTTTATTTGTCGTAATCTCAAAAGAAACATTTCGCAGAATAATAGATGAGCAGATAAGTGAGAAATATTTTTTGTCTGCATTTGTTCACAAATAAATAGGATATTTTTTTATTGTTTATTGAAGCGATACGTCAGTCTCTGTAGTGTATTTCAAGGCAGGTTTCTGACTGTGTAGATTCAGTGCTGGCACATTGTCATAATCAATTCTATCTTTATAAAATATTTGGCTCACAAGCATATGTTTCTGAGATAAGAAAATATAACATTTCTGATTTTCGTAACAGTTTATCTGAAGCAGTAGTTGGGCACTTGTCATAAGAAGTTGTGTTCCAAAATAAATACTTTGAACTTTTCGTGTTGCGAAAAAAAAGCAGTTTGCACTTGCATTCTTCCTGATAGGATTTGTTAGGACAACAGCACGCCTGTAATCAAGCATGGCATTCCAGGCACACATGGTACGGCGAAAATTGCATAAGAAAAAATACAAATTGATTCATGTGATGTAGGTGCAGTAGTTGTAGTTTGTTGTATTGCCGACAGTATATTTTATGTGGCCGTCAGATTGATGGTAATGACACTTGTGTGAATACATTTCTTGACAAAAATCTTTTTTTCTTCTCAATAACAGATTTGAAAATTGTGGCATTTGGCTTGGCAAAATGGATACCGCATCTATTCAGTATGATCCAGGGGTCAGGAAAATTTAAAATCCCAATCGGACATTTGCATTGAGGCCACGCCCCCTTCAAATAGTGTATTTTCGTACAACTTTTCACACACATGACAAGTTGTTACGTACAGTGTTCCCTCGTGCACAGCTGATTGCTATTTCCGGCTTAGTTGAAGACAAAATACACACGGTAATCTTAATCTCTGCATATAAAACATGCCTTTGAGAGCAGGAAATACATTTTAAATGGTAAAATCATCATGTCTAGTGATGTTTTATATCAAATTTCATACTTTTATTGACCATGTTTGTTATGCCTGTTTATTAACCTGAAGTTGTTGAAGGGATACGATAACGTTCATCAATTATTTGGACCCCTAAGGTAGCGTTGTTTGTTTTTTAAAATGCCCGGACAGAAAAATTTAAATGTCCGGTAAGCAATATTTTAAATCGGACATTTGAGATTCCCAATCGGACATGTCCGGCGCATATGACCGTTTCCGGACCCCTGGTATGATCAATATTTATCAAAACTGCTTCTATTTAGTTGTTTTCTCTCCACATTCTGCTAACTAGATTGGTTCAGTTATCCTTAAAGAACACAACTTCCATTGTATCATGGGGTCTTTGTATTCATTAGTAATTTGTAGCCTTGAATGATACAAACAATTTTTCAACTCGTCTGTCAGCCTAAGGGGAGGTTTTTGTGCTAAGATTTAGCAGGTCCAGAACCTGGGCTTTGGCTAGTCGGAACTACACTGTCTGAAACCCATTCTTGGGGTCCCTGCCTGGATCCACCATTGGTACCCAGCAATCGTGTTGTTGGTTGTAAGGGTTGTCTAAATTGAAGTGGGTGGTCCAGCTGGAATATTCACTCACTCACTCACTCACTCACTCACTCACTCTTGCACGAACCAGGATATACACATCAACACCAAATAAAAACATGCTGCTGTAAAGTCCATATACCGTATTCGACTTAATAAGCACCCAGGGCTCTCCCAAAATTAGAAATAGCGGGCTCTTATCAAAATATTAATTTGGTGAAAAAATCAGAGTTGAAAGATGAAATTCGTGGTTTATGCTGACAGTTTATATCCGACCGATGTATTTTTCCAGAATTTAATTGCCCAGAATTAAGGGTGCATAAATATGTCTTGTGTACATTGATCTATCGGAAGGGGTGCTAATTTGGATTATTCACTAGTCAATATATTAGCAAATATCGCTGTGGGCGCTTATTAGAGTGGGGCGCTTATTACGTTGAATATGGTAATATAACCACTTTCATAATCGGAGGTATTTATTCTGAGATTGACTATCACTCTAACCAGAAAGAATAATAAACGAGTTAGAAACAATCTACCTCCTACCCCTGAAGAGTTCCTACCATGACAACGTGTACCACTGAACCCAGATTTACCTCAGCCATAATATAAGCCACAGCGGGACTCTAATTGTTAATTACTAGTCATTGCTTTTAAATAGCATGAGTGACAGGCAGGGAGAAGAGAGTTGTGTATTGTTCGAGTGTGGTCGACTGGATGGCTGCCAAAGCCAACAGTTCAGGAGTTTTGTTCATGAGAAGGGATGATACGCTCCTCTTCTTCTTGGGTAACCTGAGGCCACACCAATGGCAGTGGGAAAATGTAAATATTTTTTCAACTGGTTTGGCAGTGGGGATCAAGTGCACGGAGTGTCAGTGGAAACCATTAATGAAAGTCGTTTCTGAACTGTGATGCCTGTGATTGAAGTTTGGGGGATACCGTATTCGATGTAATAAGCGCCCCGCTCTAGTAAGCATCCACCGCGATATTTGCTATTATATTGGCTAGTGAAAAAAACCAATTAGCACCCCTTCTGATTGATCAATGTACACAAGACTTATTAATTGCGTATAATACGCACTTGTGTGTTATATGCACCATTAATTATGGGCAATTAAATTCTGGAAGAATATATCTGTCGTATATAAACATTTCAGACTGTCAAAATAAACCACAAAATTTGTCTTTTAGTTCTGTTTTTTTTCCACCAAAATAATATTCTTATAAGAGCCCCCTATTTCTAATTTTGAGACCGCCCTGCGTGCTTATTATGTCGAATACGGTATGTGGGATAAAAATACGATTCGAAAGAAGTGACACGGCATGACTGATTAACTGTAGCAATATGAAAGAACCAGGTGTTCTGTGAACTTTGTATATTACGTAGGGCTGGGACGATACACCAACTGTGTGCTCTTATCTGTGGTTAGCCATCTTTTTCATAGACAGGATGGCCAAATACCTTGCTCACTGACACAGCTGGCAGTGTCAAGTATGGCACAGTGGAGGAAAATATTATTTTTTCACTACTAATTCTCACCACTAATTAGTGTTTGGGGTAACAGTTATAAAGCAAACATTGATATTTTTTACTTAGTGTGCGACTGTGATTGATACCTGTATCATGAAGTAAAAAATCGCGATCCACCGATGCATGGGTATAGCATCCCACTACTAATATTACGTAAGGGTGACTTAAAGGTAAAAGTGGGCTCTTCACTTCTGTGATTGAATTGTAATAGTAGCCAGCACTATTGCAATAGTATTACGATAGTAGTAAACTTTTTCCATTTTCCTTGTTGCTACTCAAAACAAAGGGAAGTAACTCTAATCTGAAGTTGTTGGAATATTTGCTAACCAACAGGTTTGAAATTTGCAGAGTTCTCATTTTGTGACCTTTGAAAGATGAAGGTTTGTTCATTGTTGTTCAACTCCACACTCTCAAATCTTGCTGAAGGTTTTGAGATGAGAAACTGCTTTTGAATGTAAAAAAATTCTATTTTCACAAAGTAAATTCAAAAAATTGTTTTGGAAATATCGAGGTAAAACTCAACTCAATCACTCATTTATATGCATATACTGGCTTTACACCTACCGTATACATATTAGTCAGGACTAGTACAAGCAGCTAAGACTGTCTTGCAGACCCAAGAGAATAAATAAAAATATGAATCAAAGTCAAGAAGGAATTGGCAAGTCTCGATTACCTCAGCTTGAGCACGCATTGCTCTGGGCTCATTTTGAAATACCGTATTCGACGTTATAGGCGCCCCACTCTAATAAGCGCCCACGTCGAGAATTGCTTATATATTGGCTATTGAACAATCCCAATTAGCACCGCTTCCGACCCCTATTCGCATATAATATGCACTTATTCTTTCCCCTATTCACGTATAATTAATACGCACTCGTGTGTTATATGCACCCTTTTTTATTGGCAATTAAATTCTGAAAAAATATATCTGTTGTACATAAACATTTCAGGCTGTCAGCATAAACCACGAAATTCATCTTTCAACTCCAAAATAATATTCTAATAAGAGCCCCGGGTTCTAATTTTGAGAGCGCCCTGGGCGCTTATGTCGAATACGGTATTTTTTTAGTTTGTAGGTATTTTTAAATATGAGAACTTTATTTTGTGTATTAAACGTCTACAAGCAGCCACATGCACGCACATGTTTGAATGTGGCTATATAAATGCAATAATGTTAACTCCAAATTCACCCACCTCACCCAGACATTTAACCATGTTTCCCTGCCATACTCATCGTCAGCTGAACACAATATGTCGGTGTCGTCCCTATTCCCAACATGACAGAGCCGATTCGAAATAAATGAGCGAAATATCAACATCAAAGCCAACCTAAAGAGCTATTTTTGATAAATAAAAGCAAAAACAAAAACAGTGTTTTGTTGTTAGGGAAGTGTGCAAGGTCCATGAGGTTTTTTGGAAAGAGTCATGCCAGTAGAGGCCTGTCAGTTGATCAGGTCTTACGTGGGTGCAGTCGCAAGTGTAATCCTGATAACACTCATTGAGAGATAGAGAGGAGAGAGGTGTCTTTGAACACAGCTCCAGACCCTATCTGCCCATGATGGCGGCAGCTACAAGAAACGAGAGCTCCAGTGGAGTAGGGAGCTTGCAGGGAAACAACGCACACTCACTGCTAGTTATGTTCAGAAATGGCTCTGGTAGCTGTGTCAAGTGAATGTGTGCATCCCTTTGATCTCTTGCTGTCTTGTTGAAATGGATGTAATTGAAGATTTATGAGTAAACTGTGACACTGTTTGGAGTTGTTTGTGAAAAAAGTTTGTGTCTGGTTAAGTTTGATTTGATTTTTATCAGATGTGTGTACAATTAAATTGTCTTGAATGAGGAATAGAAATAACTTGTTCAACCAACCAACCAACCCGTACACCCAACCACCAACCAACCAACCAACCAACCCGTACACCCAAACCCACCCACCCACCCAACAAACAACCAACCCACCCATCCACCCACCCACCCACCAACCAACCAACCAACCATCCAACCAACCAGTTGTAGTTTCAGTTCAAATGTATTCCTTGGAATGAGTTGCCTCAATAATCTTTGAGAATCGTTCCTCGTCAGACACTAAAATATACTGCCCTTCATCCTTCCTTCTATATCTAACTAAACCTCTTCGTTGAAATAAAGATGGATGTAAAAAAACAGCTAGCTTTAAGCTGTTATAAAATGTATACAAAAATAATATGAAACTGAATTCAGGTCATAGGTTACTCAATGTTGAAGGTAAGAAGATGGACACCTGTATGTGTATTTTGTAGCCTCATATGTTTGATGGTTGATTGCCACTTGTGTCAGCTGAAACCAACAGAGTCCATCAAGCTCAAATCAGAGGCTCATATCTTGACATTCACATGATGAATAGTGATTATACTCTTCCAGTTTGTTAACTTTTCTTTGTACCTTACATGTTTTTTAAGCAAACATGATTTGTTTTTGTGGTGGGAGAACACTTCTGCAGGTATGGGGGATGTGTGAAATGAGTTGACTATACTTTGAGATTGTATCAAATTTCTCAGCATTTAATGGTAAGCTAAAGATTGTTTGTATAAAAAAGTGCTCAGCTAGTACAGTGTATTTTTGAGGCATGGGTGTTGGATGCTGATTGGCAGAAATTTATGAGGTATTGGTTCATCTCGTACATGGCTGTTACAGGAAGTGTGATGGAAATTCAACATGGAGGTATTTAAGCATTTGGTAGTGTTGAAACAGAAGGTATTTTGAAAATGCAACTTGCAAGGGGCCCTGTGCTAAATGATGCCTGGGCAAACAATCAGGTCGATAGCATGAGCCACTATCTGGTCAAGATGGCACGCGAACTGGTAAATCATTTTGACGACCCAATCCCCATCAGTTGGCTCTTATGGCAGGCATGGGGCACTGGAACCTACTCCATGTACCCTGTCATCTCCGGGGGCACCTTCATAATGAAACTGATGCTAATCAAGAGGGGGTCACGGGTGGCCCAATCGTCTAAGGCGCCGCGATTCGCTGTCCAGAGTTGCGTCCTTTGGGTACGCCAGAAACCTATGACGGTTTGCCCCAATTATGTTTCTAGGTTTGTCAGCACCATACCCGTGCTAGTTGGTTTCTTCAAGGGGTATACATCAAGAGACCTGCATCACTTTGGGCTTTCCTCCCACATTCAGCTTACATGCCGTGATATAACTGGAATACTGTTAAAAGCGGCATAAAACCCAACTCACTCACTCACTAATCAAGAGAACATTGTTTGATATTTGACAAACAAGGAAACCAGGGCAAACAGGGATTCAAACCCACAATCATAGGTTTCTGGCATGCCCAAGGGACGCAACTCTGCATAGCGATTCGCAGCGCCTTAGACAACTGGGCCACCCGTGCCCTCGCACTGCGTAACATTAGACACAAGGGCTGCCCCTAAGAAATGAAATGATATCACCTGTGAGATATTGCTACAATGAGATTGCAACACGATGCTTTGCAGACCATTGTGATGTCATCAGTTACCATGACGTCACAATCAAATGATTTCACTAATATATCTGCCACTGAAGTTGGTTAGATGGTTATTACTGATCCTAACATTGTGTCATTGATACTTAGATATACAAAGGATTTTAAAAGTAACTCAGAAATGTATGGCTTCATAACTGTGTTGTCAGTATTGTAAGTGAAACAACTCCTATTGTATGTCAGGAGTCATAGACGATTCAGTGTTTCAATGTGCCACAACCCCCTGGGCAGTTTGGTAGAATTGGGAGGATTTTAGGTACCCTTCAATCATTATGCATAAGGCATGTCTTGATGGTCTTGGCTAAGTTCAGTGAAGGTTGAATGACAGTTAATATAGTTCCTATTTACCTGACCCATGAAGATCCAGGGTAGAATAGGTCTTCAGCAACCCATGCTTGCCGTAAAAGGTGACTATGCTTGTCGTAAGAGGCGACTAACGGGATCGGGTGGTCCGGCTTGCTGACTTTGTTGATGCATGTCATCGTATCCCAATTGTATCCCAATTATACTTAAAATTGTCTGCCAGACAGTTGGCATTAAGACAAATATTTCATGCAGCCCAACAGAAAAGTTACCAGCCACGGGCAGGTGGGCAGGCAGTGTCTGAGTACAAAGACATGCATCAACTATGTCATCAAGCCAGACCACCTGATCCAGATGGTCACCTCCTCCAACTAGCATTGTACCGATGTGTGAAATCGAACCCAGGTCTTTACATGCATGACGAGTGACTTCTGCACAATCGAGGCTGTCTAACCTCCTTCTCTCATGTTAGTAACTGTACCTACAGTCTAGGTTTATACCGTAGCAGTGGCGTAGTGGTTAAATCGTCTGCTCGTCCTGTTGAAGGCCCGTTTTCGATTCCCCATATGGGTACAATGTGTAAAGCCCATTCCTGGTATCCCCCATCGTTATATCGCTGGAATATTGCTAAAAGTGGCGTAAAAACATACTGACTCACTCACTCATTCAAAACCCACTCACTCACTCACCCACCCACTCACTCACTCACAACCCACCCACCCAGTCACTCACTCACTCACTCACTCACTCTCACAACCTACCCACCCACTCACTCACTCACTCACAACCCACCCACCCACCCACCCACCCACTCACTCACTCACTCACTCACTCACTCACTCACAACCCACCCACCCACTCACTCACTCACTCATTCACTCACTAGGTTTATACCATGTATTAATTGCCAAGGCAGCTTCCATGAAGTGATTCAGATACTCTCAGCTATAAATCTGTCCATCCTAAATATGTGTCCTTTGTTGAATGTTTTCAGAAACTGAAAGATGAGTTAGACAAGTGCCGAGGAACGGTCGATGAGTTGGAGTCACAGAAACAGGATGCATTGTACCAGTCAGCCAATGAAGACGAGGTGGCAAGGTTCCACGACGTTGCCGGACACCTTCACCGAGACTGGACAGCGGTCAACAGCGCCTACACCGAGACACTTGAGTGAGTAGAGGACTTTAGATTGAGAATCCTTATCATAGATCCTTATCATGTGAAATATATGTTCAGATTCTTGACATGTGGCGGGGTAGCCCAGTGGTTAAGGTTCTCGCTCATCATGCTCATCATACTTAAAGGCTACTTGACTATGAGGGGCATGGGTGGCCCAGTCGTCTAAGGCGCCGCGATTCGCTGTGCAGAGTTGCATCCCTTGGGCACGCCAGAAACCTATGATTGTGGGTTCAAATCCCGGTTCGCCCCAATTATGTTTCTAGGTTTGTCAGCACCATACCCGTGCTCGTGGGTTTCAGCGAAGTGATAAACGTCTAAGACCTGCATCACTTCGGGCTTTCCTCCCACATTAAGCTGACACGTCGGATATAACTGGAATAATGTTAAAAGCGGCGTTAAACCCAACTCACTCACTCACTCACTCACTCACAACTTGACTATGAGGACTACCATCATTGGATTCTTACTTGTCCTCGGCACAATTTTGTAGTCTCGGGCCTTCAGACCACTGTGAATTTCGAAGACTGGTCATCGGATTCAACCTGTGATGAGTAGGTTTTACAGCTGGTATATTACAGTCCTTACTACCCCTTATAGAGATTCCATCAAAAGAATAGTACCCATTAATCACACATTGTCATTTAGAAAGTGGTCAAATGTAACAAATGTTATATTTGGGATAACACTTTCTTTGTAAAGTACAGATTCTAGTACTTTTTTTGGGTTGAGTCCCGTCCGGGATTCGAACCCACACCTGCCAGGGTGAGGCAGCGCCCACTCAGCCACTGAAGTTTCCACAAGAGTCCGACAACTGGTCGTCTAGATCATGTTCTGAGTAGGTTAGATCGCTGACTTTGTATGCTGGGGTTTAACAACAAACAAACAAACAAACCTGGATTTCCTATTGCAATGCACAATCAAGAAGAGGCACTGATTAGGTCAGTCAAATTAATCAATGCAAGTTTAGGGATCAACAAAAAGACAATAGATTTAATGTAGACCGTTTTGATTTATTTATTAGTTCGCCTACCTGAGCAGACATTAACAGTTGTTGAATCTGGTGTTTTTTAGCAGTGTAAATTTAATCTGTTTTATTAAATGAATTTAGCAGTCAAACACATGTAGGAGAAGAACAAGGTAACAAAAGCTTGACAAAAGGAAACTAAACAACGGTTATTTGACATGACCAAAGGATCAATCAGTTCCGACCACGACACAAGAATTAATTATTTATGTGAGAGCACATAATCAAAGGGAGGTAACTCTTGTCATCCTCCAGCCTTTCAAAAATCAGCTGTTTATGAAATTTGTAATACCATGCTGTCCGTAAAGGCCTTTCACACTGAAAAAGAAAACATATTTCTAAGGATGCTGTGATTGATGAAGGTAGGTACATGAATGACCTCATGTCAGTTTTTCATCTCTGAATATCAACATCAGTGCATGCATAATGCACATCGGTTATCGTCGTATGATAGAACTGTGAGTGTTAGGAGGAACCGACCAATGTCTAGACTGTTTCTCTGTGTTAATGTAATTGAGTCTCAGGGTTGTAATTGATCGCCAGACAGCACACGACCATGATCAGCTGACAAGAAAAAGGCTGATCTATTTTCTACTCCTCATGGAAAGAGAGCTGTTATTTGACCCATATCCCATTAGGAAATTGCCTTCATTGGCTCTTGAATGGAAATTGACAATGCTGTGGTTTAACGTCCCATGGCCTAGTTCCCTATACTGATAGGGCACTGTATTGTGGGAAGCATGTTGGTGTAGAAATGGACATCTGTTGATGAATGTGTAATTAATGTAATAACACTGTTAATGTTTAGGACCGACCAGAACTCCTTGTGAGGATTTAGATGTTGTATTATCCAAGACAGACGAAAGATAATGCTAAACCTCAGACTAGATTGGGATCTCGCGGAAAATCAATATTTTTATCAACAATAACAAGACTTGGTGGTCAGTGTCTCAAACTGCTTTTATTATGGATTCTTGCTTTTGGAGTATTTCTCAACTGTTGAAACAGATCCACAATGTAGATGTGGCTACATGATGGCTGCAGATATTGGAGGGTGGGGTGGATGGTTCACCTCGTCCTGACTGATGGGTGTTGACTGGTTTGTCAATCTGAATGTTCCAACAGTCTTTGATGCTGTGGTGTTTATCATGAGGTAGTTCTTTTTCTCCACAGTGTTTCAGGGTGCACAGTGTGTATTGAATGGATACAATGGATGTCTAATCACTGGCTTGTTGTGATGTTTTCAGGGAGAATCGGTCTCCACTAGCCACCTTAATATTTGTTGCCACAAATGTGGATTGGATGCATAAAATGGGTGTTGAATCACTGCCTGGTTGTGGTGTTTTCAGGGAGTATTGGTCCCCACCAGCCATTATTTGATGGATATAATGGGTGTTGAGGTGTTTTCAGGGAGAATCGATCCCCACCAGCCATTATTTGATGGATACAATTGGGGTTGTGGTGTTTTCAGGGAGAATCGATCCCCACCAGCCATTATTTGATGGATACAATTGGGGTTGTGGTGTTTTCAGGGAGAATCGATCCCCACCAGCCATTATTTGATGGATACAATTGGGGTTGTGGTGTTTTCAGGGAGAATCGATCCCCACCAGCCATTATTTGATGGATACAATTGGGGTTGTGGTGTTTTCAGGGAGAATCGGTTCCCACCAGCCATTATTTGATGGATACAATGGGTGTTGTGGTGTTTTCAGGGAGAATCGGTTCCCAGCAGCCATTAGTTGATGCAACCAATGTGTATTGGATGGATACAATGGGTGACTAGTTACTTGGTACCTCAACTGTGGAATGTTACTCATGGCTTTAACAACAGATGTTTCTGTTTCCAGTGTGTCCACATTCCCTCATATCTGTAGGATGTAAAACAGCATCCGTTCCCTGACGTCATCATGTTTCAATTTCTGAACCACTCAATTAAATCATCATTGATGAAAGGGAAACTGGATACTGAAACCACATATTATGGGTAATACCTTGGACAGATGAATTGTAAGGATGTACAGTGTTTAGTGCACAAATGCAGTCAGACAAGATTACGAGGTCTGTGTGATAATTACTGGGACGCGGTACTTGGGTCTGGTGGGTATTGAGTTGGACCGGGGTACCCACAGGACTACCCGGACCCGTGGTTAGTCACGTGATATATTGTTGAATGACAAAACTTATTCAAAACTCTATGGTCACACTACAAGTCACTTATGTTGCCATTTCTTTCTGACTATGCACCCATTCCTTCTGGCTTTTATATGTTTAAGAAAGATAAAACTTCAGTGCATACATTTTGCCAGGAATACGGTCAAACTTTTCCCAAACGGACAGTTTGTACCTATCTCTTGAGGATCTGAATACGTTTTGCCAGGAATACGGTCAAACTTTTCCCAATCGGACAGTTTGTACCTATCTCTTGAGACCTACAGCGGGTACCGGGGTAGGGTTGGGTAATAGCGGTGTGGGTACCCGGGTAGTAAATTTTGACTCGTCCCAGCCCTAGTGATATCTGGCTATGAATCATCCGATATTGGAAGAATATTGGAGCATGCTTGAGAGGTAGTCTCCGTGTGTATATTATCAAGTAGATATTCAGCACTGATCCCACTGTTATGGCCGAGCGGGTAAAGTGTTCACATGTCATCCTGGGTTTGAATCCCCATGAGTACAATCTGTGAGCCCTTCTTGATGCCCACTGCCATATGAAGTCTTCAACATTGCTGGTACTCAGTCTCACAAATTACACCCAAAAAACATTCAGTGTTGTTGCGTCACTTTCTGTAATTAATCATGTGGGCGAAATTTGCCATGTCAAATTATGTGGGCCAATTAGTTTATTTCAAACGATTTGAGCCAACCTACAACTCTCATTATGCTCTTTTTTCAAAGTAGGCAAACTTTCACAATAAGGAAGTTTTTACTTTTGTGTTTTTGTCTTTTGATGTAGCCCCTGCATAGGACCAGACATATTTCCCTAGTTGATACGATCAGAGGTTTGCTGATCCATGTGGTCGATAGAGAAAATATAGGAAATTGGAGAGATTAACAGGCTGGCCCCAATGTGGAGGTCTAAGATGGCAGTTGGGTATATGGCAGACAAAGTGTCAGGATGGGATCTTTCTATAAAGCTGTCAGTCAAAGGTCAAATCATAAACGATGTCAGGTTTACTGAATGTTTGCCTTTGTTTATGTAATTATATATATATATTTTGTATATATATATATATATATATATACCGTATTCGACGTAGTAAGCGCCCTGCTCTAACAAGCGCCCACAGCGATATTGGCTAATATATTGGCAAGTGAACAATCCCAGTTTGCACCCCTTCCATTTTATCAATGTACACAAGACTTACTTAATTGTGTATAATATTGCACTCATGTGTTATATGCACCCTTAATTATAGGCAATTAAATTCTAGGAAATATATTTGTCGTGTATAATACGCACAGAATTTTTTATTGTATCATTCCAGGCTGTCAGCATAAACCACAATATTTACGATCTTCCAACTGTTTTTTTTTTCTCACCAAAATTATATTCTAATAAGAGCCCCTTGTTTCTAATTTTGAGAGTGCCTTGAGTGCTTATTACTTCAAACACGGTACAACTGAAAACAAGTTAAAGAACATCCACAATTGGAAGGCTATGTGTTGCAATACCCACCAGCCATGACAGATTGACTATAGTCTTATGAAAAACATCAGTTTTCTTTGACTTCTTTTGAGTAGTATATATCATCAAGCAGGGCATGTTATTGTATATAATGCCTGATGTTGTTATTTGTGATAACCCCACAGTGACGCAAGCTTTTGAATGAGTGAGGGAAGGGTGCCGTGATAGTCATCAATACTACCTCCATGTCACAGGAGGGGCGGTCAGGTAGCCTAGTGGTTAAAGCGTTCGCTCGTCACCACGAAGACCCGGGTTCGATTCCCGACATGGGTACAATGTGTGAAGCACATTTCTGGTGTCCCCCGCTGTGATATTGCTGGAATACTGCTAAAAGCGGCGTAAAACCATACTCACTCACTCACTCACTCAACTGTTAATAATCAGGCATCAATAGGGCACTGGTTGATGCATCCTCTACCATGCAGGATATCCCTATTCAATTATGTTAATATTCAGTTCCCAGTATCCACCATTTTGGAAGTGACGCCATTATCCATATCCGTTCAGAAGTTCTCTTGCACATGAGTATTTTATTGGAAGGGAATTTTTAGCATCACAGTTTGTATCAGAATCAAAACAAAACAATGTTGGAGGTTGTTATCCAGATATTATCCACTGGATTATCACATATGTGGCTCCCTTGGACTCCCATCACACCAGTCCCTTCTAGCCCATTATGAAAACAATTATCAAAATAACTCAACTTTAAAGACGGAGGCATTTTGAGCCAGAGTTGTCAGGCTTAAAACCTAATTACAGTCAGGTAGCCTTCCGACCCACTGATGTGACATTTGGAAGTCTGGGTTGAGACGGAGCTGCACACTTCAAACACTAGTAACAATTACTTCTCAGGGAGACTTCAATAACTTCTTAAAATAAAATGTTGTGATACAGGGATGTTTAACTGATACAGACAGTGCTTGAAGGCGACCACTGGTGAATAGCTCACCTGACTGGACGTCGAGTGAGTCATGGCCTGTTTGTTTTGTAATGTAATTGTGTATCTCTTCAACAACAGGTAATACGGTAAATTACAAGCATCATCTCCTGAGAAGCCATCGGACCAATGAAGCTTAAACTTTATGTACTTCTCTCCACCACTGACACACTCCATTGTCTTACAGAGGTTCAAATTTGATTTCCAATATGGCCACAAATGCAGCCATATTGAAAAATCTATTTGTATCCAGTACTCAGCCATTTCTTTTTCAGAATGTAATGAAAGTTATGTGTATAGATAGAAGTTGTTATGAAAGTTATGTGAATAGATAGAAGTGGTGATGAAAGTTATGTGAATAGATAGAAGTGGTGATGAAAGTTATGTGAATAGATAGAAGTGGTGATGAAAGTTATGTGAATAGATAGAAGTGGTAATGAAAGTTATGTGAATAGATAGAAGTGGTAATGAAAGTTATGTGAATAGATAGAAGTGGTAATGAAAGTTATGTGAATAGATAGAAGTGGTAATGAAAGTTTTGTGAACGGATAGAAGTGGTCATGAAAGTTATGTGAATAGATAGAAGTGGTAATGAAAGTTATGTGAATAGATAGAAGTGGTAATGAAAGTTATGTGAATAGATAGAAGTGGTAATGAAAGTTATGTGAATAGATAGAAGTGGTAATGAAAGTTATGTGAATAGATAAAAGTGGTGATGAAAGTTATGTGAATAGATAGAAGTGGTCATGAAAGTTATGTGAACAGATAGAAGTGGTAATGAAAGTTATGTGAATAGATAGAAGTGGTAATGAAAGTTATGTGAATAGATAGAAGTGGGTCTCAAAATAATATTCCATTGTTTATGATATTTTATATTTTGACAGTGATTTGACCTTTGTGTACTTACCATTTTGTTAATTCTTCAATATGCGTATTTGGCTCTGCAACCCCCTTCTCCTCTGAAATTTTTAGGCTGATGGAGCTGAACTTAATGTTTTTCTTTATGATAATGTCATATTTTGTTCAAGTGATAATGATTTTAGTGTTATGTTTTACATTTTACATATATCAATATACATATGATAAATATTTGAATATCAGTGCAGACACGAAATTTTCTTAGTTGTTGACATTTTTAACAGTTGACTACATGTCCAGGTGAGCTACAGTGTAACTGTGTATCTCCTGAAGTGGGAGGTAATGTGGTAGACATAATCTAGTGGCACTTTCACTGGCGCTGTGTGCAGTGTTTGGTTCTTGTTGTCATCGGTGACATGTGTTTAGCTTTGGCTTTGAGGTTTCCAAAGGTTTTACACCATTTTGCAGCAAATTGAATTTGGAGGCTTACAATTTGCTCGGTTCTCATTTTGGGTGTTGGCCAATTTCATTACTGAGGTGAAGAAAATGCCAGACGTGTTTTGAACCTTGTCGTCAACTGTCAATTTGTGTACAAAGCAAACAATGTTCTGGAAATATTTCCTAATAATATGGTTATTCTGTAAATTTTAGGTATTGCAGAAATATGTCATAAGTTTGTTTTATCGACACTTTGTTGTTAAGGAACTGTTTTAACTCTTTGATAAATATTAGGCTAGAGTGAGTGTTAAGCTTTTCAGTTTATCAATGATTTTAATAATTTATTTTGTTAGCAAATTTTTTTATTGTGTTTGTGTTTGCATTTGAGAGTGACATATCATTTCGTGTTTTGATGGTATTTTCACTCTGACTAATATTATCAACTAGGTGTATGTCATGGCATCTTCCTGAGTCAAGGGAGTTAACTGACTGTTTTAGTCCAGTTTCCACCCTTGCTTATCTAGGCTGGAATTCCTGGGCTAAATCGTCGCGGTACCATTGGCTATTAAGCAATATGTCCCTTTCATGTCCTTCCTATTGACCAATCAGATTCCACCTCTCATATAACTTTCATTTGCTTTAAACAAAACTGGCATGGCCCGGTTAAGATGATCTGATCGTTAATCAAAATCTACATTGTAGTAGAACAGGTCTTATTTCGAAAAGTGCATCTAATCACGTGAGCACCTTAAGTGAGTGAGTATTGTTTTAAGCTGCTTTTAGCAATATTCCAGCAATAACATGGCGGTGGACACCAGAAATGGGCTTCACACATTGTACCCTTGTGAGGCATTGAACCCAGGTCTTTGGTGTGACGAGCGAATGCTTCAACCACTCGGCTACCCGAACACATCATGAGCACCTTGATTAGAAAACATGAAAAGATTTGGAAAATATCTGTTGAAGCCAAGTTGGCGTCACACATGTTTTGCAAGTCCTGCAATCAAAATGGAACTCCATAATTCCAGCCTACTTCGGCAAGGGGGGAAATGGGTTGTAAGACTCGATTCCTTCCAGGGCAGAATAAATCCCCAGTTGCTTGTCATTTAAAGACTCGACTCTTGCACTGTAGACTAGATCTCCAGTACCTCAGCCTTGTCAGGTCTTAGACTCGACTCCTTCCAAGGCCGAATGCAGCTTTAGTACCTCCTGCTTGTCTTGTCATGCTAGGAACCACTAATAAACCTGGGCCAGATATGATTTGTTCCAAGCTGCTATGAAAGGGTAGCATATTCCTGACTGTGGCGTAAAACAACTTTCACGCCATCACTCCCAACCTCTCCGAATACCTATGTTGTCCACACCACGTTGCCATTAGCAGCTCAAGAAGACAAACAATGATCTCGTCCTGAGAAGAGGTCAAGTTGAAACATACTCGGGCGATCGGTGTGTGTGTCTGTAGGTTATTGAGATGAAAGAGGTCGAATTGACAGTGAAGTGTGTGCATACCTACTTGATGGTATCATGTTTGTTGAGGGAATTGACCATAAGTGCTGCCATTGTATTGTGCTTATGATTTCTGTTGTCATCTCATCAAGATTTCTGAAGATTCTCCCCTTTCCTGGATCTCGAGTTGTTTGCTTGAACATTGAGTTTAAGATTGGGAATTTCGACGGGTTTTCATGCTGACTCGTTTTCTTGATGAGATTCTCATATTCTGTTGATTACGAT
Source organism: Haliotis cracherodii (assembly GCF_022045235.1). Taxonomy (NCBI): domain Eukaryota; kingdom Metazoa; phylum Mollusca; class Gastropoda; order Lepetellida; family Haliotidae; genus Haliotis; species Haliotis cracherodii. Next base: position 13,766,039 of record NW_027266286.1, read on the forward strand.
GGTTTGACATTTAATTCAGAATTTTATTTGGGTGAACATATTGCTGAACATTGATACTAAGACTGGGCTGTCTGGATTGGTTTTCATGCTGACTCGTTTTCTTATGAGATTCTCATATTCTGTTGATTTCAATGGTTTGACATTTAATTCAGAATTGTATTTGGGTGAACATATATCTGTAGGTTTAAGGGAGGTATGCTTCAGGATTGTTGTTGGTATGTTTTTGTTTTAATGCAAAACTTTAACTGTTGTGCATCCTGCATCGATGCAGCTGAGATTCAGTGACTAAAAGTCCAACTGTCAAAGATACAGCATCTTCTTACAGTTTGCTTATTCCAGTAAATAAAGGCATTGTGGGGTAGCCTTGTGGTTAAAGTGTTTGCTCATCTTACCTAAGGCCCAGGTTCAATTCTCCAGGTTATGTGTGGTGCCCATTTCTGGTGTTCCCTGATGTGATATTACTGGATTACTCAAAGTGGTGTAACACCTTACTCACTCAATACAGCTTAAGAGAATGTTTGTTGCTCTTCAACACTCTTGAGCCGACATCACTACACTGTAGGATGGTTGTATGATGTCCTAGCGTTATGATGACGACATCAATGGAAAGTTACTTCAGATTAGAAATTAAGGAAATTATGCACGAAAATATGTTTTTGTTTTAAATTTAGTGTATCCTGGTTGGAATGTATATGTGCTGATGCTTTCAACCATTGGTTTGACTGGCCAGGACTTGACCAGGCCTCTGATACAGATGAAGTACTGCCGATTGCAGCATAAAAAAACATTCACTCTCTTCTTAACACTTTGAATTCAGTGTGATGTGACTCTGGAACTGTGGACATACTCACTGAAAGGCTGGCATATCATTGTGTGCTGCAGCCCTGTGAAGATCCAGGTCCCAGCAACCCATGCTTGTTGTAAGAGGCGACTAACGGGATCGGGTGGTCAGGCTCGCTGACTTGGTTGATGCATGTCATCGTATCCCAATTGCGTAGATCGATGCTCATGATGTCAATCACTGGATTGTTTGGTCCAGACTCGATTATTTAGAGACCGCCATGACACAGCTGGAATATTGCTGAGTGCGGCGTTAAACAACAAACAAACAATCATGTGCGGGCATCTTATATTACCGATGGCATGCTGCATTCAGTATTCCTTGATATCACACCTCCTGTTCCTAGTTACGATGTGCAGCTTTAATTTACTAAACTATCCAACAGGTGGAACTGATTACATTTAGCCACTTTTACACTCCTTATCACCTGTATCCAAGTGTTCTATGGCAACAGTTTCCATGGATAAATATCCATTTTGTCTATTTCTAAGTCTTGCCAAATGGTTGTTTATCGGTTGAAGGAACAAAATTTGGTAACACACCAAAAATGCTGCACTTCTCTGAAGATAAGGTATAAATTCATAAATTATGTCTTTTAAAACTCTGGCATGCAGGATTAATGTTTTCTCAGAATTTTATTTGTCACGCTTCTGTTGCAAGGATCCAGATATTTAGGAACTTATACATTAGATCAGCATCTAAGATGCTTCATGACCCTTTGATGAGTGATCGACATTGACATGGGTGATATGACATGTATATCCCGGCACTGAGTTATGTCAATATCACACACCTGTGCTGATAGTGCTATCTACTTGACTTTGCACTGGGATGCCTGTGTGCATCCACGTCACTGTCTGATTAAGATGGACAGTGTTTCAGGGTGCTGTGGTGCACGCAGATCTATCTCTTGAGGATGTCCGTATGGCATCCATGTTGGGACGCCTGCACTGATGAAAAGACATTAGGATGACATTTCAAGAAGACATTGAAACTGATACCGTATCAGCTTGTCAGTTTGGACATTGGGAATGTTTCATTGCGAATGGGTATTTAAATTTTCAGTGAGTGATGTGGACGTTTATGTGATGAATGAAACGTGACAACAAGTGCGTAATTCCACATCAGGCATTTTCTTTGGTGTGGTTGGTAATTCTGTTGTTTGAGAGTTGGAGATACGGATTAAGTGCTGAGGAATTGATTGTCACGGATGAACGGCTAGTGTCAATGCTATGGCAACCTCCTTTGATGATTCGGTGCTGATTGTCGAGGAAGAAGATCGTAACGTGAGGAAGAATTGGAAGGAACAGAAGTCAAAAAGAAATTGAGAGAAATCCTCAGGTTGTAAATGTGCCTCTATTGTTAAATCTGTCAGTCTGGAGTAGCAAAGACACAAATAAGCCATAAAGTGTTACAGAATCCACAAAAAGGAATCCTTTTTCTATCGAATTGTCGTTCGGGATTTATGTAGAGAAATAAAGTCTGATTTGGGAGAGTTCCATTACCATAAACGACAACAAGGATTCGGATTGCTCTCCAGCACAATTGTTTTGAGAGTAGAGACTTATTTTGGAGTGGAAAGAATCAGTTTGAGAGTAAGGGATCATGTGTTCCTTCATTGAGTGGCAAAAATTGATGATTATGAAGATTTGTGGAGTTGGTGTGTTTATGTGTGATCTCCATGGGCTGTTTGAGATGCAGTGAGGCGTTGTATTGGACTCGGCAAAACGTTCCGACTTTGATGAATTATTGATCCCAATATCTACATGGTACAGAATCAATGCCAGCGAGTGCTGGGACTCTCATGAGGATGAATTGCCTCCCTGGATGCCAAGGGTATATAATGGCAGTATGGATATATTGACTCAGCCCAAATTGGGGTGCACTGTTTTCTGCAGACTGGGGGATCAGTGGGTCACTGAAGTGTTCGGGATGTGACATACATTCATCAATGCTTCTGATTCGGGTCCTGATGTGGTCCCAGGAACAGTACAACTTTCATCCACAGTTTTCTTGATGGTGAATTTTTGATATGACAAGTGATAAACGGATTGCAATAAACACGTGTCAAGTCAACACAAGCACTCATGTGACACAGATTTGTGAATGTTCCGGAGACACATTCCTGGTCCTGACACTGTTTCCGCGACCACAAAGGCACAGCACAGTTTTCAATTACAGTTTCCTCTATCATGATGAATTTATGACATGACAAGTGTGAAATACATCAGACATATATATCGGTTCGGAAGAGAAACCCATCGCAATCAACATACCTGTGAAATTAATGCCTGTAAATCCACTAATTACAGGTAATAGCCTGTTTATTGACACAAACAGGTGAGATAGATAATGGTGGTGTAAACTGACCAATGTCCACTGTGTCCTTGAGCGGGACCTGACATGTGGTCATTACAGGTAATTAACATACCTGGATCGTTAACATACCTGAGTGGATTATGTGTGATATACTCCTCTTGAAGGGTGATACGCTGTGTATACCACGGTGCCCAGGATTATTGTATTAATCAGGATATTGTACAACATTGTTCAAGGATCACATGGATTTGTGAAGGTTTATAGCAAGAATTAATCTCTTAGTGGGGTTAGAATAATACTTGTTAATTAATCACCACTCAAGGAGAATAGGAGCAAGGAGTTACTTCTTATGATGTAATGAAATACCTACAATTTGTAGCTGGATGACAGTGATTGATGCTGGAAAATTATAGACTTACTTCATGTCTTGATTGATTAATTTATCATGTTTATTTACATAATGACTTTTAGTGTAGAAATTCAAGCAATTGTGTCAATGTTTTGAATACTTGACAGATAGTTCAGCTTGAAAATTGCTCTTAGCCTTTGGTCAACCGTCCAGTCGGTGCGACATAGTGACCATTGTCGTCTGCTAATCCGTGTGTGTTTACTCGGTGGATGATGTCGCCCAGAGAAGAAAGGGTTGTGTGTTTGACTGAGTGACAGAAGATCTCGTAACGGATGAACATAGGTTGCAGCTGAAACTGACCAGTGTGTATCAGTTTTCTCTAATGGATGTCGGGGAGACGCCACATTCTGACGAAAGTTGATTGTGAAGAAAGGTGATTTGACCTGGAAACTAGGATTCTTCACTTCTTGTGTTGATTCAGCTTATACATTGTCTAGTGACATTTAGTAAAACCTTACTAGAAAGCTTTCTGATGGCCCTGGATCAAGATGGATGAAGACTCGGGGATATTAATTTTGTGGAAATATTTCAAAATGTCATCAATCTCCACAAGAAGGAATGAAGAGAATGTTTTGATCTGCATGTGATATTAATGCTGCATTTCTCAAATGGATTTGAAGCAAGCCTGGGAATAAGTACAACACATGTATAGCCTATCATTGAATTCACAAACAGGAGTCGAGGATGAGATTTTGTTGACCAAGGTCTGTTTTCTTGCCAAAGGATTTGTGGAGTCATCATTTTCTGTACCAGTGAATATTGATAACCAGATTCACATCACGCATGTTTGTAGATCAAGACCACGGATATCATCGGTAGGGATAGCCTGAGGACGGATATCATCAACATGCAGTCGCTATTGATTACTTATAGCTGATGCTAAATCAGAAGGCACTGCCTGCACATACCTCTCTTGACTGATTGAATTATCAACAACAATGGCCTTTAATATCTGTCTGACAGGCTAATTTGTTGATCTTTTGTAGACTATATTAGCATCATTCATAGCATTGTTGCATCATCAATTCTAATATCAACAACAGCTTACTGTAGATCTATATTGACAACGGTGGTACTTATTGCTATGTCCACATATGGATATTCTAAGTCCTCGTAATAATCGAGACCCTCGTACTTGATGGGTGGTAATCTCACGTGGTGTCATGTTACTAATCTTGACAAACATTTGAGATGGTAGATCGTCTTTGTAATTGACGAAGTTACCGGACAACGTGATGTCTGTGGTTCAGTGTTGCTCTAGGTACGGAATCTGAATTGTGGTGAATGTGGTGTGTATTTCTCGACGTACATGAATCCATTTGTGACGAATCCTCCTGTATATTCATTCCTCTATGTGCACAGGTGTGGTAGGGAAAGTGTTTTCAGCAAGGCGTACTACTGCCATGGAACTTATCATACAGGTAGAGTGATTTTGCTGGACCTCACGTGAAGAAACAGTTTTTCTATAAGGGTTATTTTGAAGATTGATACAATTTGATTTTCCTTATTTTGTACTTGGGTATTCATTTCAAAAGATAAATATTGTCTTTTCACGTGAATAACAATATGATTATTTATTAGCCTTTATGTGAGTGAACAATAGTTGGCTAAAATGTTGTAATTTTCCATTTTTGTTCAGTCTTTGGGTAGAATCTTGCCTCCATTAAAAGCCAAAGAGTGTTAGTTCAAAAGTAAATCTGCGCATATTGTTTACTAAATGAGGTCATTGGTTTCTACTTAGCATCCCGTGGTGCTGTTTAACCAGCATACAATGGACTTGCTGAATGACCTCACTCCACAATTAGCAGGGACTTCTCAATGCTCTGCTGGTCTAAGGATTTGCTGACAGATTGTTTGATAGGATTTGCTTTGATCCAGACTGGACAGTTAGCCAATGGTCAAGGAGGATTAGAAGGAAGGGCGGGGCTTGTGTCACTCAACGTTAACAGCTGTCAAGAAGTTTGGAAAAGTTTTGTCCACACGTTTAAGTGAACTTTTGTGGATATTGAGAGACAAGGCTGGATGAGTGTTGTGTTTGATGGAGATTTATCAGTTTTTGAAGATGTTCGGGATGATTTTGAGGAATTAGTACACATATCCCAGTGCCAAGAGGGTGACAACAGTGTCAAGCCATTCTCTGTGTTTGAAGTGATATTTCACATGAATCAGGAGATTCCCTAGGGTGAAGGAAACGTTTTTATTCTTATGATACGCACAGTTGATACGTTCCATGAAATACTCTACCATGGCGGAGATAGGCCGAGGATTCATTACCCTGCCTCATGATCCAGGACTTATAATGTGAGTATGTTCACAGGGAAACATTATATTTGTATCCATATGCTATATATCTCACAACCTACTTGTCAACTCTTGTGTGTGAATTATTCATAATGGTTATAATATTATTAATATTCATTGCATTTCGCTATGTAGGACTACTTAATGTGCTGAGTATTTTTATGCTGTTAGAATACATAAAAGCAATGGACTTCCTCACACCCAACTTTATACAGTTTTGTTTCATATTTGCTGATATTTGATTAATGTGGTATTACCGTATTCGATGTAATAAGCGCCCAGGGCAAAATAGGGGCTCTTATTATTATACAATTTTGGTGAAATAGTTGAAAGATCGTAAATTTCGTGGTTTAAGCTGACAGAATTTAATTGCCCGTAATTAAGGGTGCATATAACACAGGAGTTTGTATTATAAACGAATAAATAAGTCTTGCGTACATTGATCAATCGTAAGGGTGATAATTAGGATTGTTCACTAGCTAATATACTAGCAAATATCACCATGGGCGCTTATTAGAGCGGGGCACTTATTATGTTGAATACGGTAACTGGAATCCAATAAAATGCTTATATAAGATCATAGATAAACAAAGTATATGTAAGAAATGCAAATAATATGTAGACTTGCTTTATGCTAGACTTGGTTTAAGCTATCTTATGGAGTAAAAACGTTAATGTGGAATGTGTAAGTAAGCTTCAGCACAAATTAGATACGTCCCTCATAAGAACTGTGGGGGCAAGTAATGCATTAATCCATGCTACATGAGACATCTATGCTTGTTAAGTGGCCAGTTGTTGATGTATGAGTGATCACAGCAGTGAGGAATCGATCAAAAGAGGAGGCTGGGAGAATTCCAGATCCTCATAGCACAATATAGACTTGCTTCCTTCTCCCTGGACTTTGGAAGGTGGAGTATAAATCATGCATGGAATTATGACTACCGTATTCCCCAGGTCATTTGTATTCCGTGTGAGAATGACCATTTCTGGCCATGTTTGCCAGTTTGATTCAAGTTGTTCAGAAACCATTTTGTCTGGCAACTTGGATGTTTTGATGTATGTGACCACCTCCATGGTCTGGTGGATAGAGCGTCTCCCGGAGAGCAGAGCACCGGTGGTTCGATACCTAGCCACGTCATACCAACAGACACTTAATAATGGTACTTGTTGTTGCCATTCCGCACTTTGGGCCTAAAACAAGGACTGGTTGGCTTGGAGTCGGTACATGTGTTAAAACTGAGGCATGGTATCTCATTGGCCAAGACAATATAACTGGCATAAGTCCGTACAAGTACAAGCAGCCACATACAAATGCATGCAGCTCTCTACATATCAAAGCAATAATCTTGAAGGCAAGGTTAAACCCATTTTACCTCTACCTAAGCTGTGCCAGCATCCACTGGATACAGGCTTGAAGGGACAGCAGGGTAGCCTAGTGGTGAAAGTGTTCGCTTGTCACGCCCAAGGCCCGGGTTCGATTCCCCACATCGGTACAATGTGTGAGGCCCATTTCTGGTGTCCCCTGCCGTGATATTGCTGGAGTATTTGTAAAAGCAGTGTAAAATGCCTCTTACTTCCTCACTCATGAGGTCCTGTTGGAGTAATTACGGTTAATACGGTAATGATAATAGTATTGCATACCCACTGCTGCGTGGGAGATATGTGTATATCATGTTACACTATGTAATTGATAATGGCTGTAAATAATTGAGTGGTTCATTTCATGGTCAGGATTGTCGTTGGTAATTATTGTTAAGCGGAGAGCAAATTGGTTGTTGTTCGCCACACATGCATGTCACATCAGGTGCGATCGAGATGAGATAGGTATTCAGTTCCAAAATATCCAGTATTATCAGACCCTGTGGGGATTCTAATTTTGAACTGATCGCCAGCAACCTAGTATTGCTGGTCAGCAGTGCTGACCAAATGCATCAGGTGGTCAAGCTTGGTGATTGGTTGATGTGTGTCATTGTATACTGATGGCAAGGATTGTTGTTCACATCATCAATCACTGGATTGCCTGGTCCAGATTCAGTTATATACAGGCCATGGTTATATAGCTGGGATATTGCTGTGTGTGGCATAAAATAACAAACAAACAAGCAAACAAACAAACAAACAAAAGTATATTCCATAACTATGCAGGGAGTTCGGGTAGCCCAGTGGTTAAAGCGCTCTGTCGTCACGCCGAAGACCAGGGTTTGATTCCGGACATGGGTGCAATGTGTGAAGCCCATTTCTGGTGTCCCCCACCATGATATTGCTGGAATATTGCTAAAAGCAGTGTAAAACCACTCACTCACTCACTCACTCACTCACTCACTCACTCACCCACTCATCCACTCACCCACTCACCCACTCACTTGGGGCGGTCGGGTAGCCTAGTGGTTAAAGCGTTTGCTTGTCACGCCAAAGACCTGGGTTCGATTCCCGACATGGGTACAATGTGTGAAGCCCATTTCTGGTGTCCCCCGCTGTGATATTGCTGGAATATTGCTAAAAGCAGCGTAAAACCATACTCATTCACTCACTCACTCACTCACTCACTCACTCACTCACTCACTCACTCACTCACTCACTCACTCACTCTGCAAGCAATGTGTTCTTGAAGGTTAGGTCATGTAGGTTTTTTAAAATAATGTATCAGAGATGGCCCCTGGTTCGTACCTGCTGCCTGTCATTGCCGAGTAAGACGGGGACCTGGTGGTCCAGCAGTTTGGCTGATTGTGGGGCATCATGCCCCGATGATGTGTCAAACCATTTTCACTCACTCACTCTAGTCAAAACAGAGTAATCTCCCTCGCTGCGTGATCTGTCTGACCCAATGAGTCATGTCACCAAGTTCTACCTTGTCATCTGAAGGACCCTAATTGTGGTTGGAATCTTAGTATGACATATGTATGGTTATGTCAGAGCCTAATCTGACACATGTATAGTGATGTCAGGACAAGGTTGGGATTAGGGTGACTGACTTAGTGCACCAGCTGACCTCCTCACCTGTCAGTGTGATGGACAGATGACAAGCCAGCAGGATGAAATGTACGACAATGTATAACAGTGTACATTCAGTCTTGCAGTTGTAGGGCTAGCCTTGCTCCAAGGCTGTAACTTAAGAAATGTCCACGTATGTGAAGTAATTCTATCCTCTAAGTCGAGATATGTGGACAGTACTCTCCAGTCTTTTAAGGGACAACTTGTTCTTACTATTTACATAATCTGGAAATTATGATTTATTTTAATAATTATTGCCTTAGAGACTTGTGCAAGTTTATCATAGGGCAGCCTCCATGGACTATGTATGGTAATTTGTTTGTATCTAATGTTGCGTTGCTGTGTCCACTTCCAACGACATTTCATACATGGAAAAATTCATACACAATGAATCATTTGGTGTTTGTTTGTTTCGTTTGTATCAAGTTGTCTAACGCCCCAATCAGCAATATTCTAGCTATATGACGGCGGTCTTCATTGTTTTCATTGTTTGTGACCTTGCCCTTCTTCATGTGATATCATGTCAAGGTATTGTTGCAAATAATTGAAGATGACGTCATCCAAAATTAATTCATTTGTGACAGATGATCTCTTATCCCTTGTAGCTCTTAAGGGGCAGACGGTAGCCTAGTGGTTAAAGCTTTTGCTTGTCACACCGAAGGCCCGGGTTCGATTCCCCATATGGGTTCTATGTGTGAAGCCCATTTCTGGGGTCCTGTGATATTGCTGGAATATTGCTAAAAGCGGTGTAAAACCATACACTCCCTCACTCACTGGAGCTCTTAAGTTAATCTCTCGATACAATTGTTGTGTTTGGTTTGTTTACATATTGTGAGAGCCAATGCGCACGAGCTACTACGTCATACGCCACATGCCCCAGCATCGGGAGAGACGTCATGACCATGTATCTGTGGTCAGTTACGAATAAATCATCGTTCAGTTCAGATGTCTTGATGCTTGATGTTCCACCCAGTCTAGGTGCAGGTGTACCTGAGCATCATGCACAGTCTTACAAATACACTACAGTGGCGACCAGGATAAAAACTTCAAAGTACGGAAATATTACGTGCAAGGTCGAATTTTACACTAGGCCTTTGCTGATACGCATTGTTTTATTCAGCAGTGCGGGTTTTTGGCAAATGATAGTGGGACTGCTTGTGATCATCACAAATACACGACAACAATCATTTCTAATTGTTTGTTTGTTTGTTTGTTTGTTTAATGTCGCACTCAGCAATATATGACAGCTGTATGTAACTGAAGTACGTAACTTGATTTATACCGTATTCGACGTAATGAGCGCCCAGCTCTAATAAGAGCCCACGGCGAGATTTGCTAATATATTGGCTTGTGAACAATCCCAATTAGCACCCCTTCTGACCCCTATTCGCATATAATATGCACTCGTGTGTTATATGCACCCTTTATTATTGGTAATTAAATTCTGGGAAAATATATCTGTCGAATATAAACATTTCAGGCTGTCAGCATAAATCACGATATTTATCTTTCAACTCTGTTTTTTTTCACCAAAATAATATTCTAATAAGAGCCCCCTATTTCTAGTTTTTAGAGCGCCCTGGGCGCTTATTACGTCGAATACGGTACTTGCTGTTTAATAATGACACCTGGTCAACCAAACTCCTGTGATAACTAATTTGCAGTTCTATTAAGAGCAGAGGGTAGCCATGGTGTTCATTGATCAAATCGAAAACCCTAGCTCACTACAATGTATTAAAATTTGAAGCTTTATATTTGTGTCACTGTCATTATATGGCTGGACTAGTGCTTAAAAGGCTTCTGTTATCTCTCTCTCTCACTCAGAGGGGTATTTATCATGATCATCTAGGCCTCAAAAGTGCCTTTGAGTGATTGTGCCAGTTTTGCCAGCAACAGCACATCTTTTTCCCTTCAGACATTACAGACAGTGCAAGGGAGGTAACTCTGATTTCCCAATTGGTAAATGGCATCAAAGTCAGCAACAAGATGTCTGCTGCCAGTTTGTTCAACAGTTTGTAGTTGGGCATTGAGTTTTGTTGATGTCAGATCTGTCATGGTTTGGAGTTGGAACTAGAACTGAATGTTTTCACACAATGCACGAACTATAACTCACAGGTGTGTCATACAGTGTGACATAGTGTAAATATTGACGACACTGGTGGTACATGTGTATATGACCTGTTATCAACCGGTACGCATTACTACATGGTAACTTATGTTTTCATGTTCTTTACATTCCAAACGCTTATGTATTATTTGTTTAGGGCTTGTTTGTTGCAGAATATATTCACTGATTTCTGATGTTTTCGATTCCATACTTCACATGTTTTCATCCTAATATTCTTGGAGTGATCGTGTATTTCTTTGTGTTGTTTAACGTAAATGGTGGATGTTTCAGCCGGTGGAACAAGGCCATGGAACAATGGCGCCAGTTCCACACTGACATGAAGGAAATGGCAGTGTGGCTGGACACTGCTGAGACCAAACTGGCCGACGCCAAGCAGACGGACGATATCCAGGCCAGTGACAGGGTTTTCACTGTAAGCAATCATACCCATTTTCACTGATTTTTGTTAACATAGGTGATATTGTCACCGAGATATAACTGAAATACTGTCAGTATTGCAACTGTGTTAACTTCTATATTTTGGACCATGTGGCTTAAATTAAAAACACAACATCGTCTTATCTTGAGATTGAACTTTAATCCTTACATTTGTTGTGCTTGGTTATGGAACTGATGGTTTTTAATACCAGCGATGGTAAAGATTGCTTTAACAATAAAGAAAATACCTAGGATTTGTATGCAGTAAACAACGCTTATAACGAACTCAAGGGGACCGCTGATTTTTATTCGTTATAAACGTAGTTTGTTATAACCAAATGTACAACATATATACAGCAAATTGACAGGACCGAGAAATAGTTTATAATATCCGTCAGTTAGTTAAAAGCGTGTTCGTTATAAACGTAGTTTACTGTATAACTAAAACAGAAATCCAAATCAAACTTTAAGGTGATTGAAATAATGCCGCACAATGCAATTATTTTCATTCTCTTGTCCCACCTTGTGACAAAATTTAAATCTGTTAACAATTTTTTTTTTAAAAATTGGGCCTCAGATGCAGTGATATTACATGGCCTTGTATTGCAAGTGATCCTGCATAATGTGCTCTTGTTACCATTTGCAAATGTTACATACTATTTGTAATCAACTTTGGAAATTGTCAGGACATAATAAGGATTTGAGTTTGACCTTTCCTCATACACAAACTGCACACATCATTGCTGTACCTTCTGTGTGAGAGTGGGGACTTCGGGTAGCCTAGTGGTTAAAGCGTTCGCTTGTCACGCCGAAGACCCGGGTTCGAATCCCGACAGGGGTACAATGTGTGAAGCCCATTTCTGGTGTCCCCCCGCCGTGATATTGCTGGAATATTGCTAAAAGCGGCATAAAACCATACTCACTCACTCACTCACTCTGTGTGAGAGTAGAGGGTTTACTTGACAAAAAGACATGAAGGTTTTTTGAGGGGTTGATGACATTAGGGTCCATGTTATTTTAAAAAATTGGTTACAACCCCGTGAACTCACTAACCCCGATCCCTACCTCCTTGTGAGGATTGAGAATATTTCCTTGATGCTTGCATCGTCAAATGACACAACTATTTTCGTGTGTTTAGGAGCTGGAAAACAGTGTGCGTCTGCAGCAAGGCACAGTCAACAGTATGAACGCTGCAGGCAACGAGATCATCCGACTGTCAGCAGCACCTGATGCTGACCGACTCCGAGACAAGCTGGCTGCCATCAACCAGCGATGGAGGGTTATTTCCACCGATGTCACGGAGAGACATGATCGGTGGGTGGATCCATTGTAAATAGTACCTTGTTGAGGACAAAGTACCCAGCTATTGCTGGCCCCTGTGATGTAGATTGAACATCGTAAAGAAAAACAACAAAACCCTTTCCATCATCATAAGACATCTTCGTCCATTGTACAATTCAAAAAACAACATTCACACAGGTTAACTTGTCCATGACAAGTGAGGTGAGGTGAGGTGAGGTGAAATTGGGTTTAACGTCGCGTCCAAGATTATTGAACTTATATTGCGACGTGCATGCACGTGTGTGTGTGTGTGTCTGCTTGTACTAGTCCGGACTGATGCCGATTTATAGTGCTAGCCCACTGAGATACCATGCCGCAGTTTAACATGAATACCTCATGCAGACACAGTATACTGACTCCGAGCCGACCAGTCCTTGTTTTAGCCCCTTAGTACCGAGCGCCAGACAGGGTAACAAAAAGTACCATCTTTTAACGTCTTTTGGTATGATGAGGCCGGGGATCAAACACCGGACCTTCCGCTACACCACGGAGATGTGTGAAGCCCATTTCGGCATCAGTCCAGACTAGTAGAAACAGACACACATGCATGCATGCATAAACATTGCTTTATAAGTACAATAATACTTTGTTACAAAATGTTAAAAAATGTACAGTTACCGAGATTCAATTAATACAGCAGCAACTATCAGCATCTTGAGATGACTCACAATGACAGCTGACAGGCTGCTTGTGTGAACTGTTGGATCCGTATCTTACCCGTCTGTTTTTGCTTGACCAGAATTGACGAAGGGAGCGTGAAGACAAGCGAGTTCACTGATGACATGGATGAACTATTCTTCTGGATCGACGAGACGGAGAATATCCTGTCCTCCACAATCCGCCCTGACGAGGAGTATCTCGAGGACCTGCTCGAGAAGGTCAAGGTGAGATTTAACAGCTGAACTTTCAGCAGTGTTTTGTATGATTTCCTGAAGAATACACTTGCAATGTCTTTCTCACACCGTGTGGTGTTCATCTTTGTTCATGTAATGGACCAGGGGGCGGTCGGGTAGCCTAGTGTGGTTAAAGCGTTCGCTCGTCACGCCGAAGACCCGGGTTCCATTCCCGACATGGGTACAATGTGTGAAGCCCATTTCTGGTGTCCCCGCCATGATATTGCTGGAATATTGCTAAAAGCAGCATAAAACATACTCACTCACTCGCTCACTGTAATGTACCAGAGGTGTGTATCTCAACAGACCATCTCGCGAAATGTTTGGGTTAGGGTTATATGTTTGTTGGCACCATACCCATACTCGTGGGTTCCACCAAAGTGGTAAACATTTTAGGACCTGCGTCACTTCACAGGTTTTCCTCCCACGTTGAGATGACATGTCATGATTTGGTTTAAATGCTGTACAAAGTGGCATTAACCCCAACTCACTCACTCACTCACTCAGGCTGTTGCTTCTGTTGTCAGGATCGCGAAGACGACATCGGACCTCGACAACAGAGTCTGGATGCTGTCAACAGGAATGGGATCAAGATGTTGAAGACGGAATCTCTGTCCAACCAGGACGCCGAGAACATCCAGAAGGATCTGGAGAACCTTAACAGTCGATGGAAGAAGGTAGGTAACAGTGGCAACTGCCAAACTTGGCTGTCTTGGTTATAAAGTACCATGAAACTCACCCGTTCTTGGTTTGGGTTGTTTGTAAGGAAAAGCATGCATGAATCAGGGGAGGTAATTAGACCAAGAGTGGTTTTGAAAATGTTTTGACTATGTTGTTGGAATTCAGTTGAAGGCTGCATTGAAGGGGAACCTCAGACCTGGAAGTTTTCCCTTCAACATTTATGTTTGGACAGAATATTGATAGTATTTATTAGTAGTATCGGTTGGTCGCGATTTTTTGCTTTTTGATACAAGTATCAATCACAATCGCACTCAAAGTAAAAAGTATCGTTTCTTACTGTTAATGTATTCTTTAATAAATGTTACACCAAACACTAGTAATTCGTGAAAATAAGTTGTGAAAACATAAATATTTTCATCCATTGCACATACCTGACACTGCCAACAGTAAATCGTTAGTGTGCCAGGTATTTGGCCATCCTGTTTATGAAAACGTTTGCTTATGTGTCACAGATAAGAGCACATGCAAGTATTGTGATATGTATCAGTTTGTGAGAAAGGTATCGTCCCAGCCTTAGTATTTATGTATTTTAAAAACCAGTAATACATTTTGCCATTTTTCTTCTTTCGGGTGAGTCTTAAAGAACCTGACAAGCCTGTGTGTCAGTACTAAATAATAAGACGTACATTTGGGGAGAGTTGTCTCTTTACATTTATGAAACAAGAACTCTTTATATTTGGTGAAAAGAACCAGTCCTGCTGTCTATAGTCTACTTCAGAGAGATTTTATGAAGGCTTCAAGAACTATCCAATGATTTTATCGTGTCAAGCTAGTAAAGTGTAAATTTGTTTGTTAGAAGGGTATTGTATGAAAACTTGAGATCCATCATTTTATATATTACTTCTGCTTAGGGTTGTAATAGTAAACGCTTGTTAATTTGGTTCTTTGTCAACAAGTTCAGAGCTTTTAAATTACTATTATCCTATTAATAATATGTGAACAAATATGCATAAACAATTTCAAAACCCCAATAGTAGAACACACACTGTGTAATTAGTAAATGTATCCTTTCAGACGAACCAGCATTTCAAGTAGAAGTAGTTTTTTAAAATGACTGCTTATTGGTGTAAAAATATTCAAAGGAAGTAAAAATGTATTGATTACCCAAAGAAAACTATCACTTCCCAGTGTGAATAAGGACATGTACATTAATACTGAGTGGCTAACGCAATTATCAGAAGCCCTACAGGTTATATAGACTTTCATGATGTCTTTCTACTATCTAAATAAGAATACAACTTTATATTATTTTATAGTATGATAACAACTTCTAGTTTATTGCATTTAGCAACTTTTCTATGAAGAGTCTATGAAGGACTGGTCAGCTCGGAGTCAGTATACTGTGTCTGAGTAGGGTATTCATATTAAACTGCGGCATGGCATCTCAGTGGGCTAGCACTATAAATCGGCATCAGTCCGTACTAGTACAAGCAGCCACACAAACACACACATGTACATGCACGTCACTATATAAGTTTAATAATCTTGGACACGACCTTAAACCCAAATTTCACCACACCTCAGCCAATAACAAGATGTGATAGGTAACATGTAGCACACAGATAGTTGGATGAAGCGAGATGTGCAGTAAGAATAACAAAGATGGCACACAGTTAATGAAGCCAGATATACAGGTATGATTAAAAAGTTGGAACAGGCGGACTGGATACTAATTAAAAAAGAGTATTTGCTTGATTAGATCTTCATAGGCAGAGGGGATGTAGTAGCTTCACACTGTCGTCAAGCACAATGTTCTGAAGTGGAAGTTGCTGAGCCTGGTGTTTGTCCACAGGTAATCAAGGATGTTCCCGACAAGATCCAGGAGATCGAGACCTACCTGCGGCGCCTCCGACTGTACCAGGCAGAGACATGTCAGCTGCAGTCCTGGATGACGGAAACAAAGACGCTCCTGGAGACACAGTCCGGCCCCATCATGTCGGCTACATCAGCAGACGGCAACGACTCCGTCATAGTAGACCCTGAGGTAGGTCATACTCCAAAGTGCTTGGTCCAATTAGAATAGTTGGTTTGGTTGGTTTGTTGTTTTTCGACGCACTCAGCAATATTCCAGCTTTATGACTGCGGTCTGTAAATAATCGAGTCTGGACCAGACAACTTACTGACCCTTTAAAGAGAGAATCGTGATGTTGGTTATGGCTGACAAGGCATAGGCGTGGAATGTTTCATTTGAGCTAATGTTGTTTCTGTCGCTGAAAAGACATTGCAATTCTTTTTCATTTTCATCAAAATTCCTTGACAAGCACCTGTGATACTTTAATTTCAAATTAAACTTTTCAGTTTTAGTAAAAATCAGTTTACTCTTATATTTACTTTTTATTTGAGAAAATCAGAGTACTGTTATATTTAATTTTGAGCCAAGAAAATCATTCTCATATTTGAAGACACTTAACTGTTAACATCCCACGTAAGCGTTGAGAGTTGGTTATGAATTCTCGTTGCCAGACAACGAAGGCAGCGATACAGAATCGGCAGGTGAACGTGGACAACGTGAACCGCATGTACCGCCAGTACGTGGAGGAGTGTGTGGAGCAGGGCGGGGACATGCCCTCCAACATCCAGGCACAGATGAACAAACTCAACTCCGACTGGGAGGACGTCCGCAACCTCGCCGACAACCTCAAGACACGCCAGGAGGCAATGGTGGAAGAGATTTTCGCTCAAGGTTTGTTTGTTTGTTTGTTTGTTTGTTTGTTTGTTTGTTTGTTGTTTAATGCCTCCCTCAGCAATATTCTAGCTATATGACTGCGGTCTGTAAATAACCAAGTCTGGACCAGACAATCCAGTGATTGACATCATGAGCATCGATCCACGCAATTGGGATCAATGACATGCATCAACTAAGTCAGCGAGTCTGACCACCTGATCCCATTATTCACCTTTGATGACAAGCATAGTCGCCTTTTACGGCAAGCACAGGTTGCTGAAGACCTCTTCTACCCTGGATCTTCACGGGTCTCGCCCTGGATCTTCACGGGTCTCGCCCATGGTGAGGAGGTTAGGACAGATCATCTGGTTAGGTGTAATATCCAAGTGTGGGAAGTGTGTTTAGCCTTAAGGCTCTTCAAGCCACATTCCTGCTGTATCATGGGGGTTCACCCTGTCATGGATTCAGACTTCGTACCAATGTTGGGAATCAAAATTGAGTCTTCCTCATGATACCAAAAGATGTTAAAAGATGCAGGAGTGAGAATTTTTTGCGAATCCATGAATTTCTGCAAATTTTTGTGACTACAAATTTGTTATATAAGATGGCATCCCTCCAAATTATGAACCATACTCCATTGCAAATAAGTTTCATCTAAAAAAAAGATCAATTCTCATCCCTGAAGATGGTACTTGTTGTTACCCTGCCTGGCACTCAGCATTCAGGGGATAAAACAAGGACTGATCAGCTCGGCATCAGAATACTGGGATATCCACGTCACAATGGCTGCATGGTATCTCGGCGGGCTAGTACTGTAAGTGCAATAATCTTGAACGCGACGTTATGCCCCATTTTACCTCACCTAATTGCTATATGTTCTTTCATAACAAAATGTAACCTGGGTAATGTGGAAGTGTTCTCAATGACTGAAATTCTCCCACCTTCAGTGAAAGTGAGCCATGTTGAGAAGCAACAGTCCTCTGCTTGGCCTGACTTCGACAAGTCAGTAGGGGATCTACGAGACTGGCTGACAGTGCTAGAACGGATGTTAAAGACACAGAAGGTGACAGTTGGGGACATCAAGGACATCGAGCAGATTATCAGCAGAGAAAAGGTGGGCAATAAGGGCTGTATGTGCCATGTAATACTCAAGTTGTCATGGCAACACTGCATGTTGAATGCATGGTTAGAAGCACCTTGATCGCATCATGCATATATATCGGCTTTTTTAGGATCAGCATCGTCACCGTTCCTCTCATTCTGATGGGTGAATGATATATCATTATGTCTGTGTGCAGCTCATTCGATAGACTTATCAAGAAAATATCCCAGGAAATCAACTGTATTTTGCTTGAGGTTGGTTTGGGCCCCATTCAACAAAGCAATCTTATCACAAAGGCTATCCTTACTCCTGTACTTTAACACAGACTTACGATAGCCGTCATGCTGAGGTCGCTATGTTTAATGTCAAGTGCAGCATAATAGCACATGGAGTTACCTCCCTTGATATGTCAATTCGTGACAATGATCAGATACTAAAGGTTTGGTAATGGTGGAATATTTCCAACTAAAAGCATTTGCTTGCACATTTAGCTCATTCACTCTCTGAATGCCTTCCTTTGCTCCAACCTGTTTGCATGTTTTGAAATTACCTCCCCTTGCCTATCACTTTCTTCCTCTCGAACATAATGACAGCCGCCAACCCTTATATATATCTATACACACCTCATATATGTACATATATATGCACTACATTACGATTTCAGCCAATGAGCTCTGGAGCAAATAAATGTTCCACTCTAGGTATACCAAATTTAATAATGTCAAATCGGTCATTTGTTTGTCAGACTGTATTAGGGAGCTATTTGCTATCTTAATTTCTTTGGGGACTTCACATGATAGTAATGACTTCAAATTCCTTTCTGCTGACACAAGTGTGCTTTAAGCATGCTATCAAAGGAACACAGGGAACTGTCGTACATACATCGTCAGTGTATATTTATAATATTTATTGTATTCCAGTAACATCTCGATCAGGCACCATAGATGCAAGATTTGTACCTTAAAGGGCAACTAAAGTCAACATAGCGACTTTGCAGATTTAAATACTTTAGGGGATACTTAATCACAAATGCTTGACAAACATTATTTTTGAAGAACATAAATAATGTAAAACAGATGATAAAAAACGAGAGGTAAAAACGAAAACTTCCGCCAGTGAGGGGATTCCCCTTACTAGGGTTAAAATGTGGTGTTTGACGTATTGCCCAATTTAAATGTCATGATGATCGGCCGATGTCCAGTCTGCCTGATTCAGCCTCGGATTATTTAATACATTATGTCTTTTTTCCATCTGCTCCTCGATTTGACTACCGTGTCCACAACTTACGTCACCTTAGTAACAACACTGAATATGCATTGAGTTGTTTACTCGGGATGAATCCCTGACAGGCATTTAACAGGTGGGGAATAGGACCGAGGACAGCTGGTGGTTTATTACCCAAACAGGATGTTAGTAATATAACACTAGTACCGATTGTTAATTATTATTATAATTATTCACAATATCAAGATCAAAGGTTGTTTCACACATTCAACAATGCATACAATGTTGTTATTCTTTTGGGATTAACAGAAGTAGCAGAAACAGTATATGAATAACAACCAATGAAAACAGTTGTCAACACTGTGCTGGTATCTTTAGGCCACGCCCCCAAATAGGTTTGTTTTAAAAAGCTGATTTAGGAGCATGTGATTTCAGCACTTTCACGTGGACATATATACCGTATTCGACGTAATAAGTGCCCAGGGCGCTCTCAAAATTAGAAATAGGGGCCTCTTATTAGAATATAATTTTGGTGAGAAAAAAAAAAACAGTTGAAAGATCGTAAATTTTGTGATCTAAATCTAAATCTGATCTAAATTGGGAGATATTGAATAAAGAATATTCAGCTCATATTCTTGTTTTCTTACCGATGAAATCAATAATGAATGTTATGTGACTGAAATGCACTTTTCTGTACTAGGAATTCTTGGAACATGTGATCTGGAGCTCGTTGGATGAGATAAAAAATGATTTGGGAAATATTTTTACAGTGAATTATTTCTCATCGCATGGGATTCTGGGCAAATGAAAAAATACACACTGATAAGATTTCGAGGAATCTGTTTGAAAACATTTCTTTCTAGATTTTGAGATTGTGTATCCTTAGTAAAATGTACATAAGTTTTACAAAAGACATTCGCATTTTGGTTATGTTAAGTCCTGTTTTTGTTAAATTTATGTTGATTGTGTTAAAAAGTTTTGTTAATATTCTGTTTTGTTCAGATTTGAAAAATTCTGTATATTATTGAAGTTCTGTTGAATTTTAATTTTGTTCAGTTGTTAATGTAAAACCGAACTTAAACATGCTTCTTCACCTCTCTGCAGAGTCCTGTACAAAAATCAATAACATTCAACTGCTTTTTGCGATATTTGATATTTCAAAAATATGATAAACCGTCAAACTAGACATGACATACAAAGCATCATTCTCCTCTGAGCGTTTCTATTTTTATTAAACTCATTTTCTGCTGACGATGAGAAAAGTTTGAAGTGCCTTCCTTATCTCATTAATTTTAGTCTGTTCAGAATTTCTTTTTGTGATAATTTGAAATTTGATATTTGAAATTTTCAATATTCTCTTTGTAGAAAGAAATGAAACGAGTTGCCGAGTTTAGATGTCCCAGAATTCAAAGTTTTCTGGATAATCGCTTTATGCGTATGAGATGTGATAGGGGCGTACCTGCAGAGAGCTTAGCTAGCTACTAACTCCTAACTTGTGTTTGTTTACCGTTTCCAGAATACATGTTGGTTGAGCACGGACATTGACTCTGTGCATGGCCTCAGTGTTGTAGATATAGACGCACTACAGGTCATGGTCGTAGATATCAGTGCCCAATTGCTACATTTGAAGGTGTGTTGCCTCCCCTGATTGTCCTCCGTCCTGTCTTGTGCCATCACATACACCTGTCTCTCTCTCTCCCTGCCCTCTACAGTGTAGAACAATTTTGTTTGGGAAGTTTTAAAATACTGTATATTGTTTTATTTAATGCAAGATGTTCTTCATGTGAATTTAGGTGAAGTATGTTTTGGTTATATGTTTCTAGATTGGAATTCGAAGTTCAAGTGTAGCGGACAGATGTGTAATTGTAGAAGTACAGGTGTTTAGTGTAGGAGTACAGGTGTTAAGTGCAGCGGCACAGGTGTTCAGTGCAGCGGTACAGGTGTTAAGTGCAGCGGTACAGGTGTTAAGTGCAGCGGTACAGATGTTAAGTGCAGCAGTACAGATGTTAAGTGCAGCGGTACAGGTGTTAAGTGCAGCAGTACAGGTGTTAAGTGTAGCAGTACAGGTGTGTGAGAGAGACAGAGTGAGGATTGACTGAACTGAGCTAACCCGTGCACGATCACTAATCCGTGTAGCTTGCTGGCTTTAAGTCATGCTTGAGCGGGAACACTCTGCAATCTGAACTCGCAAGATCGAGGGGGGGAATTGTTTCATACATGTGACGTCTTCAGAAAGGTGGATTTGGTTGAAGTAATGCTGAATAATTTAATGTAATGACACTATTGTCACTTATTTTTCCACATTTGTGGGTTGTGTGTTTCGGGCACGCCTGGTTCTGTAACACTTCGTTGAACTTCCCACGCTGAATTTGAAAAAAACAAAAACAGAATAAATATCTCAAATGTATGAGAAACATGTTTTCTCTATTTCTCAGGTAAGGCTACCACATGCATTTCTCTCATCCTGCCAAGGGACTTAATGAAACATTCATGTGTAATTCCATGCATGAGTTGCTAGTCCGAGATCAAAAGAATTGAAAAAATCAAAAGAAATCAAATTAAGGGCAGAAGGGCAGGGAGCGTCTTCAAACAGCTGATGACGTCACATGTAGAAAAAATAATTTGTTATGTATGATATACTACTCAAAAGAAGTTCAGGACCACTCTATTCTTTCATATTACTGTAGATAATCTGTCATGCCTTGAAAGATTAACCATAGTTGTTTTTTTAATTATTGCTGAGATTAACTATAGTAATTTGAAAGAAGTGGGTGATCCTTAACTTCTTTTGAATGATATACAATAATTTGTTTTAGTGCATCATTTGGAAAGATATTTTTCATCAATCTTTATAATGATTCTGCGAAGTTCAAACCCTGCTTGATGCTGCATTCACTGTCCGGCAAGGACCGCTTGCTGCAAACAGTTCTAGCACTATAATTCTTATGAAACTTCTACCTCTATTACATATCTGCCATAAATACTGTATTTGGGCTTCAGTCACTTTTACAAAAATCTTCAGGTGTTTATGTCCTAGTGAAAGCACTGGGCTTGTAGTCAGGTGCTTCAAATGTTGCGAGGAAGTGGTCCTTGGCTTGTGTGAGGAACATTGGCCATTACAATCTTCATAATCATCATCAGTGACGTCAGTGTTGTGGGTTCTCTCCCTTTAACAGTGTGGTTGCACCTTTCTTTATTCTCTGCACATGACCATAATATTTCATTCGTGTTTTCATGAACAATGTTTTCACTCACCAGGATTGAAGGTCCTAGTGAGCTTATAGCATGGCACTTGTCCATCCAGCCATCAATTTCTTCTTCTCTTGATCGAAAAGCAGAAATTTCAGTGTGTTTTCTATTATTTGTAGTAATAAAATCATATTGAGAAATGACATTTTAAAAGAATTGAGAGGTCAAGGAATTAGCTTTTTGTTTGTTTGTTGTTTAACGCCGCAATTATCAATATTCAGGCTATATGACGGCGGTCTGTAAATAATCAAGTCTGGACCGGACAATCCAGTGATTGACATCATGCGCATCGACCCATGCAATTGGGACATGCATCATCCGATCCCGTTGGTCGCCTCATATGACAAGCATAGTCGCCTTTCAGGGCAAGCATGGGTTGCTGAATACTTTACTTGGAGATTATTCTATCCTACATCAACCCAACCACATTACACAGCCCCACTTGCCTTACTTGCTGACTAGAGATCTCCTTTGACATAACATTCCGCTTACTCTGAATATACTGGGTGAGCAACAGTACCTTGGCACTATTTGTAAGTACTATGATTATTGGTGCTACACATGATGTCGTTTGTGTGTTGAATGTGTGTTCTCGTGTTAAATACAGTGGATGTATGCATGAAAAATATATCATATTCATGTATGTACAAATATCCCAAATATTTTCAATGTAATTTCTTTATTAGCGTTTTAATTGGGTTTACTGTCTTAATATGATGGATAGAATATTATTAATGTTTTCTTATTATTTTTAATGTGATTTTGAATTTTGAATCAAAGTTAGTATATGATGACTATATCCAGAGAAATAAGGCTAAAACAATTCTAAATGATCTCAGTTTTGTATAAGAGCATCAACGATATATCACAGATAATTCTACATAGAGTAGGGGGCACAGGTGGCCAAGTCATCTAAGGCGCCGCGATTCACTCTGCAGAGCTGCGTCCCTTGGACACGCCAGAAACCTATGATTGTGGGTTCGAATCCTGGTTCGCCCCGATTATGTTTCTCGGTTTGTCAGCACCATACCCGTGCTCGTGGGTTTCACCGAAGTGGTAAACATCTGAGACCTTTCCTCTCGCATGCCGCAATATAACTGGAATACTGTTAAATGCAGCGTTAAACCAAACTCACTCATTCACATAGAGTAATTCTACCTGAGTAGTTCTAAGTAGAGTAAGTCTACAGACCTATACGGCATCATAACTACAATACAGAGAGTTGATCATTTATGAATACCATCAAACCCTTCCCAAACATTCAAAGCTGAGGGTGGCCAAGCCATCTAAGGCACTGTAATTCTCTGTGCAGAGTTGCATCCCTTGGGCACACCAGAAAATTATGATCATGGGTTCAAATCTCGGTTTCAAGGTTTGTCAGCACCATACCCACGCTTGTGGGTGTCACTTTAGTGGGAAATGTCAGACCTGCATCACTTCTGGCACATTACGGTGACATGCCTTGATATAACTGAAATACTGTTCTAAGGGGTGTTAAAACTCACTCACTCACTCACTCGTACATGCACGTCGCTATATAAGTGCAATAATCTTGGACGCAACGTTAAACCCCATTTCACCTCACCTCACCTCACCTCACCTCACCTCACCTTCAAGAAGAGACTGTGCTGGAGTAATTGATATTTTGGATGGTCAATTGCAAATCATTTAGGAACTTTAGGAGCAACTTGAACTATTACCATTTGTCTTGCGCCTCATGAACATATTTCTTCAACAAACACTCAATAAACTTCCCCTCTCTGTGACTTGAATTAAATAGCAGATTTGGATGAATTTATGTGAGTTAAGAAGAAGACCAAGCATTCCGTTGATTAGATTGTTCCACCAAAAAGCCATAATTTCTCTCCAACATTAGTTTTAAGAAAGTTAAACTGCCTTTTATTCAAGAATTGATAACTGAAAGGAGTTTTTTCTTCTCATTCTTTTTGGGAGAGTGAGTAAAACCAGAGATTAACTCCTTTGCTATGTGCATGTTACACAATATATTTTATTTAGTGTCTACTGAGCAATATTATCACTTAAGAGACGACATTAATTCTTTGTTGATACGGGGTGGCATTAAGAAAAAAAGTGTGAGTTGAAATGATGGTGTTAAATTTGGCAAGTATGTAACTTGAGTAGATCATGAAGTGTGTTTGTTTGTCATTGTATATATTGATTCTTTGCCTGCCCAGGATATTATCTGTCTAGATGTTCAGCTCACTTTTCATTCTGAATTCTCAACAGTGTTTCACTACCGGCACGTTACCTTTTGAAAATCTCTGCGTTTGCTCATTGTATTTGTGAGGAAGTCGAAATGTTTATGACAGCTTGCAGGCTATCTCTGATCAAGAGACCTTCGAAGATCCCGGGTAGAATAGGTCTTCAGCAACCCATACTTGCTGTAAAAGGCGACTATGCTTGTCGTAAATGGCGAATAACGGGATCGGGTGGTCAGGCTCGCTGACTTTGTTGATGCATGTCATCGATTCCAATTGCATGGATTGATGATCATGATTCAATCACTGGATTGTCTGGTCTAGACTCGATTATTTACAGACCGATGTCACATAGCTGGAATATTGCTGAGCACAGTGTTAAACAACCAGTCAACCAACCAAATCTGAACAAGAGTCTGTTTACTTATGGAAATGGACAGTGCTGAGTTTACTACAGAATTCTGGTGTTTGAAAGTGTGTGATCATTCTGTCAGAGCACAGAGCAAGGAGCTTGAAGGCATACATGACCCTGTGTGGAGTCTTGCAGATTCAGTCCTCAGCGCTGCGTCTTGTGTAAGAGCTGACTCAGATATGGTGTGTAGTTTCAGTGACCTGGCTGACTTTGTCATCATGTTCCGACCACATGGATTATTGTTCGTGCAGTCGACCACTGGTTTGCCGGCTTCAGACTATATATTGTCCGGCCACACTGGTTTAGCTGAATACTGTTGAACTGGTGCGTAAAACAACATTCACTCACTAGGTGACAGTTAAACCCAATTCACTGCAGTGTAGAGAGTTAAATATTTTTGAGAGAATTTGTTGTTTTTTACGTTTTGTTTTTTTTCGTTGTCTTGTAGAAGCGCCCTGTATGGTGTGTGAGCTTGTGTGTTGTGTGTTGCAGGCGATCCTGCAGGACATGGAGACCCGTAGGGCCCAGCTGGACAGTGTCCTGAGTACCGCTGACCAGCTGCAGAGGCAGACCAACAGCGAGAACGACCGCCAGATGCTCCGAGAGAGAGGTAGGTTCTGGTATAGAACGGGATCTGGTGGCCAGGCTTGCAGTTGTGACTTGGCATGGACAGGCTTGGGGGCAGGGCTGATTGGGTGGGCAGGCTCAGAGACATCGCTCTCACTCACTCACTCACTCACTCTAAGACACCTGACAGTTACAGGGTTACAGCATTAACACACATGACTGTTAAAGGGTTACAGCTTTAAGTCAGCTGACAGTTACAAGGTTACAGCATTAAGACACCTGACAGTTACAGGGTTACAGCATTAAGACACCTGACAGTTACAGGGTTACAGCATTAAGACACATGACAGTTACAGAGTTAAAGCATTAAGACACCTGACAGTTACAGGGTTACAGTATTAAGACACCTGACAGTTACAGGGTGACAGCATTAAGACGCCCAACAGTTACAGAGTTAAAGCATTAAGACACCTGACAGTTACAGGATTACAGCATTGAGACACCTGACAGTTACAGGATTACAGCATTGAGACACCTGACAGTTACAGGGTTACAGCATTGAGACACCTGACAGTTACAGGGTTACAGCATTGAGACACCTGACAGTTACAGGGTTACAGCATTAAGACACATGATAGTTGGAGGGTAAAAGTTTTAGCTTGGCAGTGACAGTGACAGTTAAAAGGTTACAGTAGTGTAAGCACCTGACAGTTAAAGGGTTACAGTTCCAGCATGGCATTAGAGGTAACGCACTGGTCCCCGGCACTGCTTTGTCTACACAAACGTTTTCCTACATTTAGAAACGGTTAAAGCTGTCAAGGATTTCTACACATAATTGGGGCTGGAGGGTGGAATTTTGAGTGCCTCTAAATTGAGGCCATTTTCGTTAAAATGATGCATTCAAAGATGCAGGAGTAGGGGGAAAAATGTGGTTTCACGATGCGAAAAATATTGCAACAGGAACTATGCAGTTTAGAGAATAATTGGTGCAGTCATTTTCCATAATCATTTGCTGGGATAGTGAGATAGAACTGGTGGCACATTTTAAAAATTGCTACAAATTGAGGTTCCTAAACCACGGAGGATATCGGGATGATTGCTTCTTGTCTGGTCTGAAGTAACTCTGTTCACAGATTAAGTGTGCATTTTCTCCTTGTAACATTTTCAGAAAATTTAATTTTTTGGTGATTTTTTGTCAGTATGATTAATAATATGTTCCACAGAAATAGGAATTGGCAAAACATTTAAGTTATTTTTCATTGACTTTTCTTTAGAATATATAAGAACTTTTTGCCACTCTACAAATCTTGCTACGATTTCGATATGAGCAATGAAGAAATTGAAGTGTTTTGCGTGTCAGTTTGTAACAGAACTCAAATCACGTCTGTAAGATTAAAAGACAAAAAATTAATAACATACATCAAGAAGAAATCTTCTGAAAAATATGCTTCAGTTCTTGTTCTGTTGGAGGGCAGTAGCATGGCCCAGCTGGTAAAGCGTTTGCTCATCACTTCAAGGTCAAGGGTTCTAATCCCCACATGGTGAATGTTACACCATGTTACAGTCTCAACCAGGGGTCCGGAAAATTTAAAATCCCAATCGGACATTTACATTTATGCCACGCCCCCTTCAAACAGCGTGTTTTAGTACGACTTTTTACACACAAATTACAAGTTGTTACGTATTCATAATATGATGAATTATGAATTGTTTCAATTTAAATTGTTTAATTCACCGGACAATTAATAACAAATAATATCATTTTAGATATATATGGAAAACATACGTTTGTTTCTGTTATAATAACGATCTGTCAACGTTGTGAACGGTCTAATTAATATTCATGAGTCTGCTCAAGTGTACGCGTTGTAACATTTGGATCGAGACTATTATCCCATATTTGGTTATCACGTGACCTCACGGGAAAAGTTGTTGTTTTTTAAACTAAAGATTATTTAAAAACAAGACAGATAATATAATCATAAATCCTAAACTATCGTTGATAGCAGTAGTTATTTGAATACTTTTTCATCTGTACTTAATTAGTGACCATAAAAAAATTTGATATCGATCGTCCGAGAAAGCAAAATGGCGGTCAATCAAGATTCAATATACGACTAGCTACTGAAAACAATAAAATCTGCAAATCCTCGTTGTATGTCAACCAAGTGAAAGTCGTTAGCCACGACTTACAAAATGATCATTCAGACTTTGAGGGTTTGGCAGATCCGCTCGACTGATCTGCATCGGTCGACTGGCTGTCGTCACGCTTTCGCTTCTTGACTGAGGTTACGTATCGTAGCATTGTGAGGATAATGAGGTACATCGATGATGCAAGGTATTTATGTACAGTTGTAAACACATTTTACTCAAATCAACAAGATGTTCTCAGTAATAAATCCTCGATTAATCAGTGTCAACTCAGTTTATTGCCTATTACAGTGATTGACCGATTGGACTATCATTCTAGGTACGATGTATTTACAGCAATCAAAACAAACAAAGCTTGTCAGTGTAGATAATCTTCATTGTGTTACAACTGCAGACAGAAATTGCTCAGTCCTAACTGTTGATCATGTCCGGTCAAAATTTAAGAATGTCCGGACAGAAAAATTTAAATGTCCGGTAAGCAATATTTTAGACCGGACATTTGAGATTCCCAATCGGACATGTCCGGCGCATATGACGGTTTCCGGACCCCTGGTCTCAACACAGAATCAGACACTTACTTTGACCAACCAATCCTCATTTGTGGGCCCTTACACCAAGTATGGGGTGCAGGGGACCTATTCCGCCCTGAAATCCTCATGGAAAGACAAGCATGGGATGCAAGGGACCTATTCTGCCCCGAAATCCTCATGGAAAGACAAGCATTGGATGCAAGGGACCTATTCCGCCCCGAAATCCTCATGGGGAGACAAGCATGGGATGCAAGGGACCTATTCTGCCCCGAAATCCTCATGGAAAGACAAGCATTGGATGCAAGGGACCTATTCCGCCCCGAAATCCTCATGGGGAGACAAGCATGGGATGCAAGGAACCTATTCCGCCCCGAAATCCTCATGGAAAGACAAGCATGGGATGCAAGGAACCTATTCCGCCCCGAAATCCTCATGGGGAGACAAGCATGGGATGCAAGGGACCTATTCTGCCCCAGAATCCTCATGGGGAGACAAGCATGGGATGCAAGGGACCTATTCTGCCCCAGAATCCTCATGGGGAGACAAGCATGGGATGCAAGGGACCTTTTTCTGCCCCAGAATCCTCATGGAAAGACAAGCATGGGATGCAAGGGACCTTTTTCTGCCCCAGAATCCTCATGGGGAGACAAGCATGGGATGCAAGGGACCTTTTTCTGCCCCAGAATCCTCATGGAAAGACAAGCATGGGATGCAAGGGACCTTTTTCTGCCCCAGAATCCTCATGGAAAGACAAGCATGGGATGCAGGGGACCCGTTCTCCCCCTAAATCCTCATGGGGAGACAAGAATTGGGTTCAGGGGACCCGTTCTGCCTCACCCTCATGGGTGTCATATATTAAAAAACTGACATTCAGCATTGTTCTCACACTGATGTCTGTGATATAACCACACTGCCAACCACACTGCTGTCCCTACAGCACCAGCAAAGGTCACATACATTCACTCAGCCCATACTCAAATTATTTTATGGAATGTCAAAACTATAACATGTCAGCATTACGGTTACCGCATTATCATCGATGACAAAAAACGTCCTGAATCTACAACCTTGCATCTCCTTTGTCAGCTAATCCCTGAAGAACATGTCATAATCTGTGATTATGTTCAATGCGTTAGATGGCTGTTATCACTGCTGGTTATCGTTGACCTTTGCTTTGAAATTAACACTGATCTGGATGTGTTGTTTGTTTAAAAAACATAGCTTGCCCCAGGATGCTAATTACTGGAAACTTTCTTCATGGACTTCAGATGTCAGCTCAAATAATGTCCTGTTTTTTTTAATGGTCAGCTTATAAGGTATTGAGTGAGCACAACAGTCTTTATCTTTGAAAGGTCAGTGATTTCATGTCAGGTGTCTTTGATGGAGTTTGTGTGGACCTCAGCAATGATAAAATTCTTTCAGCATTTGGGTGGATCTCAGTATCAAGATTTTATTGATGTCAGGGTTTCTTCTGTTAAGAATTCTCATTTAGGAATGGGTTTAGTTTTGTGAATTAGTGATGATGAGCTTTTCATTTTGTTTCATTTAGAAATGGGTTTAGTTTCGTGAATTAGCGATGTTGAGCATTGATGCATGTTGTGTCATTTAGAAATGGGTTTGTTTTGTGAATTAGTTTTGTTGAACGTGGATGGATATTTATCCACACAAACCTCAATAGGTATCGATTGGTTGCTGTTCAAGATGTTTCAATAAAATGGGTGCAGGGTTTCACAAAAGTAGGATTGTGATATTGTGCATTATCTTCACCTTGAAGACTTTCTCAAAATAATCCATGATGTCAGCTCAAATTGAGTTATTCCTTCTACAGAAGATGTCGTATAACCTACACAGAATAACCAGTTTTAGAAATCATTAACCTTGTGAGGTATTTAGGATGGTCTATTTAAGATGTTGATTTAGTTCAGTATAGTTTAAAGCTGACAGCTCCTGTGTAATGTGGTGATTACCTGTCTGGATAGCAAGCTGAACAGCTTGAGGATGCACCAGCGTTGGTGGTCGTTGTTAGTTGGGAGAGGGTTGGAAGATTGTCAGTGTGGGTCATTACCATTTAAAGTTTGTGTTATTTGTCTTACAACAGTGGTAGTGATGCGATCACTTTGTTGGCAGATATGTGTCAGGCACTTTGTGTGAACATATATCCACGTAGTATGAAATGAGAGCAAAGCATTATAGGCCAGTGGTTGAAGTTGGTTTTGGTTGGTTTGTTGTTTTACGCCGCACTCAACAATATTCCAGCTATATGACGGCGGTCTGTAAATAATCGAGTCTGGACCAGACAATCCAGTGATTAATATCATGAGCATCGATCCACGCAATTGGGATGGATGACATGCATCAACCAAGTCAGCGAGTCTGACCGTCTGATCCCGTTAGTCTCCTTTTACGTCAAGCATAGTCGGGTTTCTCATCACACCAAAGACTCAGTTTGATTCTTGACATTGTAATAATGTCTGAAGCATATTATTTTACCATCACTGTCATATGACTGAATAGGGCTTAGATGTGAAACTTGAAAAGCTGCCAAAGTTCAGACGCCATTTTCTTTTACTGTGGACCAAGGGACATAACTCTGTGGGGAGCTGTTTCCCTTGGCCATGCCAGTCCCATGCTCATGGGATCAGATCCAAGATTTGCTTCAGAAACTGAAAAGAAGGCTTTCCACTGTAATATTCCTTGTGAATACTGTTCAAAGCAGAGTTACATCCAAGTAGAATTGGTCCCCAGCAATCTATGCTGGTCGTAAGAGGCAACTTAATAGATTGGGTGGCCAGACTCAGTGACTTGCTTGATTGTGTGTCATTGTTCCCTGATGACGTGGATTGTTGTTCACAATATCAGTCACGGGTTTGTCTGGTTCAAACTTGATTATTAACTGGAATTGCTGAGTGCAACGCACGCACGCACGCACGCACGCACGCACGCACACACACTCAAAAGCCATTTTAGCCTTTTACAAAAATACTTGGTTGTGAAATAGTCCCCTCTGGAATTTCTCCAGTGACCATCCATCTACACCCAAGTCCTAATTACTCTGAGTCTGCTTTAAAGATTAAAAGGCAACACTTTCCAACCATGTGATTTTTACAGCTGTCACACTTGTTGACATATTATCTTGAAACAATGACAAGCTCTCAGTGAACCTGGTGACAAACTCCTCTTTTTGATGAAATGATGTACGATGATGGTGATAGCCCACAATGTAATGCCATGATTGGTGGTCTGCATCCGCGAAGCAACCAGATATTGATTATATTTTAAACTGACATGGCTTCCGTCAGTGGAAAAAAACAAATAAAGTTTAAAAAATGATGAATCTATGAATTGGAGAGGGAAATTACAAAGTAGACTTAAGATCAATTTGAAATATTTAAATCAATGCCATAATTATTTTGTTTGAAAAGTGCTTCATGATTATGACATGGCTTCTGTGAATGGAAAAAATAATCAACTTAAAAAAATTATGAATCTTTGAATTGGAGAGGAAAATTAGAAAATAATTTTAAAATCAATTTGAAAGATTTAAATCAATGCCAGAATTATTGTGTTTGAAATGTGCTTCATGATTATGATTTTGTTTAAAATTGTTCCATGTTATTTCTATATTTGACAGCTAAGAAACTCCGCGAGCACTGGGACGAGGCCTTCCGGAATGTCAATAGACGTAAGAACCTGCTCGATGATATGCTCCTGGAGTGCAGACAGTTTGACGAGCTGTATGCCGAGTTTGAACGATGGCTGTCACAGATCGAGGAGGAGCTGGATGCTCGTCCAATCAGACCCCAGTCTCCGAACGATGTTGACAGACTATTGAAGGAGCACAAGGTAGCAAAGTTTATGAATTTGTCTATTTTGTTTATATGTAGAAAGTAAATCCTTTATTTTAAATACAGCATAAAAATCTAATATTCTTTGATTCCACATTAAATAGTAATTGTTATCCACATTCCAAATTTGAAAACACAACAATAATTCAATTCATATAATCAGTGCCAATAAATCAATTTATATAAAAAAAACTAATTTTTGTATATTCCACATTTCAAACTTTTGCATGCATTCACATTTTGTATCAAAGAATTCTGTATTAATATTGCATGTCAAGTGTTGAAAATTTGAAGAAAAAAATCAATTCAATTTAAATAACATATTAAATGTAATATTGATTTGTTCTCAGTTTCCTTTGTTAACTGTTTACATTTATAACTGTTGACTACATTTCCAAGTGAGCTACAGTGCCGTGGCACTTTTTTTGGAATGATGTTCTAAATCTTTCAAATCCTCAGGTATTGGTTGTTTTCTGCAAGAACGAAAATTGCATACAAATCTTGTAAGCAATTGTGCAGCTTATTAATGATTGTCAGCGTAAAGATTTGATTGTCAGGAATGTCAGAAGGTGATAACGCTGTAGTAATAGTTTTCCTCTGCCTCCGACATGATGACAGTAGAAGCCGGTGTATCAATTATTCAGGGCCAGTTTCAAGATTACTGTTTCATGGCTTACAGAAGCTGCAGGAAGAGGTGAACCAGCGACAGGATACTGTCGACAATCTCAAACGATTGGCGGAAAAATTAATCGACGACTACAATCAAGATGACACAAGACAGGTTCGTCTTCAGTTGGAGAGACTGACCAATCGATGGTCTACACTCTTAAACAGGTAAATGTTATCTATTATTACAATATGAGCATAGTTTTTGCATATTTATGAGATTCATGTTTCATATTTGATGTTTTTTTACAAGTAGGCAAGTTATTATTGATGTTTTCTTTGTCATGCCCCCGAAGATACCACAACCTCAAAGTGAGTGAGTGAGTTGGGTTCAACACCACTTTGAAAGTATTCCCTGCCAAGGATCATGATACAGTCAAATTTGGGATTTAACCCAAACCAGCAGATCCTGGCACTGCTAAGGGAGACAACCCCTATTTCTGTTCATGTCAGACCTAGGTCAGTGAATGAGAAAGGTTCATGCTGTGTTTATCTCTCACACTTCTTTTGTTGAAATGTTGAAATGCAAAGTGAAAAGTACTCAAGTGTAGTTTTACCAATTTCAACTTAGGTCTCAGTCCGTGCTCCTTCCACAAGACTGAAGATCTTGTCAGAGCTAAGGTCACAGTCATGTCTTGAACTGTGGTAAACACTTTTAGGATCAAACGAATTAGTGAATGAATTGGCCTGTATAATGCCAAACAAATTTCCTGAGGGATGACAAAATGAAATGTGTGCAGAATGTTACTGACAGCAGCCCAAAACTCGCTGTCTCATGAAGTCCAACGTGGGAGTTGGTTCACCTGACTTTCCTCTTCATTACATTGTCCCAGGAATGATTGGCGTTGTCAAAAGTTTAATTTCAAGGTTGTCTGGTTACATTTGAATCCGTTCAAGACTAGGATTGTTTCATCAGGAAACTTCTTCAGAAGTTTGGAAAGTTATGACAATGGGTTATGATCTGTCAGAATTCTCTTTGTACTTTGTATACTTCTTTTGCGGGATGGGTTGATGGTCAAGAAATGTTGGATCTGTAGTTTCATTATTGTTCCAGAATGCATGGATGCATTCTGTTGTGGTGCCACCTCCTTCCTGCAATGCCATTGTCAGCAGACGGTTAATATATATATTGGTTAATCTTGGCAGATGGAAAGGTGCATGGATTAATCATGTCTCACTGTATGGTAATATATTGAATATTGCCTAGATGAGTAATTACAATCTTCTGGTTACATCCAACAAGTCTGCAGCTGATTTCGGACTAGTGGTTTATGTAAAATAACTAATTAAGGAAGAAAACAACTAGTTCCTCTGGATGTTCACTAGTCTCAGATGAACGGACGTGTCTAACCCCGATTTAATAGATGAACGGACGTGTCTAACCCCGATTTAATTGTAAATTCTGCTGAGGTTGTTGTTTCAATCACTTGTCATGGAGACCGCCTCCGTGGTCTAGTGGTAGAGCGTCCGCACGGAGAGCGGAAGGCCCGTGGTTCGACCCATGACCGTGTCATACCAAAAGACGTTAAAAGATTGTACTTGTTGTTACCCTGTCTGGCGCTCATCATTAAGGGGCTAAAACAAGGACTGGTCGGCTCGGAGTCAGTATACTGTGTTTGAGTGGGGTATTCATGTTAAACTGCGGCATGGTATGTCAGTGAGCTAGCACTATAAATCGGCATCAGTCCGGACTAGTACAAGCAGCCAAACACACACACACACGTACCTGCACGTCGCTATATAAGTGCAATAATCTTGGACGCAACGTTAAACCCCATTTCACCTCACCTTCTTTTAGAATTCGGCAATCCAGTGATTATTCCTGGTCAAAATAGGTCCTCAGTACATATGTCTGTTGAAAGAGTTGACTAATGAGAATTGGTAGAGATGTCATTGTATATCACAATATCAATGTATAGATACATTGTTAAATGTTGATACTGTATCGATACAAATTTAATAATATTGATCCTAAATTGATAATTTACTGCCAGAGCAACATTTAGATTTATTGAGATTACTATGGTTAAGATGGACAGTGAGAAGAATAATTGATTTTATTTTTAATCAGTATTACGATATATCGTGATACATTTGAGTCAATATATCTAGACTAAATTTTCCAATCAATGACACCTCTAAGGATTGGATGGTTACAACTTGAGACTGGGCTGATTGTAGAAGGATCAGCAACATGGTGTGGTGCTCTTGCTGTCAACCACTGGTCTGTCTGGCCCAACTTGGTTTCTTAGTCACAACATGCCTGGAGTATTGGTGCTAGAGTCACACCATTCCTGGAGTATTGGTGCTAGAGTCACACCATGGCTGGAGTATTGGTGCTAGAGTCACACCATGACTGGAGTATTGGTGCTAGAGTCACACCATGACTGGAGTATTGGTGCTAGAGTCTCACCATGGCTGGAGTATTGGTGCTAGAGTTACACCATGACTGGAGTATTGGTGCTAGAGTCACACCATGGCTGGAGTATTGGTGCTAGAGTCTCACCATGACTGGAGTATTGGTGCTAGAGTCACAACATGCCTGGAGTATTGGTGCTAGAGTCACACCATGACTGGAGCATTGATGCTAGAGCCACACCATGACTGGAGTATTGGTGCTAGAGTCATACCATGGCTAGAGTATTGGTGCTAGAGTCACACCATGGCTGGAGTATTGGTGCTAGAGTCACACCATGACTGGAGTATTGGTGCTAGAGTCACACCATGACTGGAGTATTGGTTCTAGAGTCTCACCATGGCTGGAGTATTGGTGCTAGAGTTACACCATGACTGGAGTATTGGTGCTAGAGTCACACCATGGCTGGAGTATTGGTGCTAGAGTCTCACCATGGCTAGAGTATTGATGCTAGAGTCACACCATTCCTGGAGTATTGGTGCTAGAGTCACACCATGACTGGAGCATTGATGCTAGAGCCACACCATGACTGGAGTATTGGTGCTAGAGTCATACCATGGCTGGAGTATTGGTGCTAGAGTCACACCATGACTGGAGTATTGGTGCTAGAGTCACACCATGGCTGGAGTATTGGTGCTAGAGTCTCACCATGGTTGGAGTATTGATGCTATAGTCTCACCATGGCTGGAGTATTGGTGCTAGAGTCTCACAATGGCTGGAGTATTGGTGCTAGAGTCTCACCATGGCTGGAGTATTGGTGCTAGAGTCTCACCATGGCTGGAGTATTGGTGCTAGAGTCTCACCATGGCTGGAGTATTGGTTCTAGAGTATTGGCTAGTGCAGTGTTACAATGCACTGACTCACCAGCTGTAAAGAGGCCACATATCCTTTCATTAAGGCGTGATGGAGTGGAAGGAGATGAATGAAGGGCAGCAGCACCACACAAGTCCATTATGGTTTAACATTATCTCTCACTGAATCCTAAATCAGATGAATTTCAAAACATCACATTTGTGAAGCAGGATGATCAGGTTTAAAAGGTTGCTGAGATTTTTTTCACAAACGTTGCGATGAAGGTGAGATATTATCCAGTTTGTTGAGTTCCCTGTGTTCAGTCTGTTGTGGCAAGTTGTCTTTGATAGGCTGTTTTTGTAGGATATTGAAGTTGAATGGATTTCACAGATTGCAGAGTTTGTTTCGCAGTTGTGTAGGCTCACTGACGGACACTTTCCAATCTATTCATTAATATTTCAACAGGTAAGGAGAAGGGTTGTGAGCGAGGCAACACAGGATGATTCTGGTCACTTGCATCAGTGGGATATGGGGAACTTGTTTTTTTAACTTAATTGTGCTTGTACAAGTTATTGTCAACAAAACCATCAAAATAAACATCATCAGTATCATCATCACACCAATGGTGGTGGTAGTGGTTAGAGCTGTGTATTGACCTGGATTTGGTATTGCAATATATTGCCATACTTTAACCTGTATTGCAATACGGATTGCAATATATTGCCAATTTACCTTTTCATGAGTTAATCAGAGTTATACCCTGTATTAATGCCAGATATCATCAGTCAGTGTCCCTTATTTGGGACGATGTCAAAATCATCTGCCATTTTGTATCCCAGCAACGATCAAGGGAGATAATACAGTCACATGGTAGCGCAAGCTCCATCCGAACACGTGACACCTTTGTTATACTCTTGGTACACAGAGCTCCCCGAACGGGCTGTCGCTGTGAGGAGCTTGATAGTCGCGATGTGTACACGCTAATGGATAAAAAGATCGTCGGAGGCAAGTTGTATCAGAAAGATACTATTTTCCATCTCCATATCGATTAGGAACACATAAATATACTTATTTATATTTGCCCTAATATATTGCTACATTTACAAATGTATCGCAATACGTATTGCTGAAGATTTGCACCACAATATACTGGTGTACCGGTAATACCGCACACCCTTGGTGGCGGTGGTGGTGGCAGTGGTGGAACAGATAGTCTTGCACTTATTAGGATTTTCATGGGCAGAACAGTTGAAAATTGTTAATGCCTTGGCATCATTATTTGTACAGAAATAGAAGCGGTAAGGTAGTTGTGGTTACAAACTATGGAGCACCCAGGTTTGATTCTGCAAATGGGCACAATGTGTGACACCCATTGACCCTGACCCTGACCCTGACCCTGACCCTGACCCTGACCCTACCCCTGCCCCTTGCCATGTTTTAACTGGGATATCAGTTGAGATTCGTAAAACCATACTCACTACGTGATATTACATAGTGTCAAACCAAATATAATCTTAGCAGATTTATTCCCCACTATTGATGTAGACAAGTCTCCGGCCAGTTTAATCCCCATTACCAACAGACATTAAATCAAAACATACTTGAAATATGGTTTAGAAATACCAACATGAATAAACACAATGTTTAGTAATAAACTTGATGTATACCCCATTATTTCCATACAACTATAGTTAATCTGGCATGACTGGTTGGAATTGCAACACACAGCCTTCCAATTGTGGATGTTCTTTAACTTGTTTTGAGTAGTATATTTCTTGAGAGAGTTAGTGAGTGAATATTGATTAACATGGCCTCAGCAGTTTTTCAGTTATTCATGGCGTTTCTTATAAGACACATTTATCTCAGTGATGAAGAGTACCGTATTTCCTCTATTAGATGCCTGGGCTTCTATTTATTTCGGACAAGCCTCTGACCTGGCGTCAATTAGAGGCCCGGCGTCTATTGGAGGTCCGGCTTCTATTAATACCCCCATTTCACTAAAAGGGATAATTTATTGTATCAATTGATCGACCTGGCGTCTATTTTTTTCACTGAACAATTGACCTGGCTTCTATTAGAGGCTGGCATCTAATAGAGGAAATATGGTATCTAGCATACTATGGTGGTCTTCATTCACCAGTGACATATGCATTCCAAACCACTAGCTACAACAAACACTTGCTGAGGCCACATCTTCCCTGGGCATGGAAACATTGTGCAATATTCTCCAGGGTCAGCTGTAATAACATGCCGACTCGGCGACATGCCACGCACGTGCGTAAGGTCAACACGACCCCACATGCATGTACATCCAAGCCAGGTAGGTTGAAGGTAGACTGTGTCCCAGACCCTAGAAAATAAATGAAAAAAGGAGTCCAACTCAAGACTAGAACGATTGGTCAAGTCTAGATTGCCTCAACTCCAGGAAATGAAAAAATAAAATTAAGAATTGTCCTTGCCTCCTTTTGGATTTTATTAAATTTTTATGTAAATATATTTATATATTTATATTTAAGATAATTTTATTTCTGGGACTAGATGTCAGTCTAGGTTCAAGGCAGCCCTGGCAGAAATGTCATATGTGGTGTTTGGTGTTCCAAGGCTGAACAGAGGGAGTATGTTTTCCTATGATGCTTATGGATCTACTCTACGGTATCTTAGATCTGTATACTTCTTGGTGAATTAGCTTCATGGGACCCTCGTTCTGTACTTTTCATTATTATAATGAGTGAACAGAATGGTCTGGGTAACATACCTTATCGCTTCTGCCTTTTGAAACAGGATTTCCTTGTAGCATGAGGGTTTTAGCATGTTTGAATACAGTGTATATCAGTATCAAACATGATGATACAACCTGACTTGCTCCAGTGTGTAGAGACGAACTCTGCGCTCCAAAGTTCCCGCACAAAATGGGAGGTGGAGTGTGTTTCGCGATGTGATGCTCATCCTGTCGTCATACAGCTAATTTGTGGGCTTTAGATATAGTGAGAGATCAGCCCAAGGTCGGATGCACAATTTGGCAGTGCACAGTGAGATAGAACATGCACATTGGAGATATGGGAGTGAGGAGTTGCCACTAGCAGACGTCAGTGGATGTAGGGTAGGTGTGTGGAGAAGAGGGTATATGGACTGTGTCAAAGGGAGGTGGTTTGGTCACTAGCAGACGTCAGTGGATGTGGGGTAGGTATGTGGAGTAGGTATGTGGGGTAGGTATGTGGGGTAGAGGATAGATGGACTGTGTTGGAGGGAGGTGGTGTGGCCACTAGCAGACGCCAGTGGATGTTGGGTAGGTGTGTGGGGTAGAGGGTAGATGGACTGTGTTGAAGGAAGGTGGTGTGGCCACTAGCAGACGTCAGTGGATGTAGGGTAGGTGTGTGGAGAAGAGGGTATATGGACTGTGTCAAAGGGAGGTGGTTTGGTCACTAGCAGACGTCAGTGGATGTGGGGTAGGTATGTGGAGTAGGTATGTGGGGTAGGTATGTGGGGTAGAGGATAGATGGACTGTGTTGGAGGGAGGTGGTGTGGCCACTAGCAGACGCCAGTGGATGTTGGGTAGGTGTGTGGGGTAGAGGGTAGATGGACTGTGTTGAAGGAAGGTGGTGTGGCCACTAGCAGACGTCAGTGGATGTAGGGTAGGTGTGTGGAGAAGAGGGTATATGGACTGTGTCAAAGGGAGGTGGTGTGGTCACTAGCAGACGTCAGTGGATGTGGGGTAGGTATGTGGAGTAGGTATGTGGGGTAGAGGATAGATGGACTGTGTAGGAGGGCGGTGGTGTGGTCACTAGCAGACGTCAGTGGATGTGGGGTAGGTATGTGGAGTAGGTATGTGGGGTAGAGGATAGATGGACTGTGTTGAAGGGAGGTGGTGTGGCCCCTAGCAGACATCAGTGAATGTGGTGTAGGTATGTTGAGAAGTGGGTAGATGGACTGTGTAGGAGGGCGGTGGTGTAGTCACTAGCAGACGTCAGTGGATGTGGTGTAGGTGTGTGGGGTAGAGGATAGATGGACTGTGTTGAAGGGAGGTGGTGTGGCCCCTAGCAGACATCAGTGAATGTGGTGTAGGTATGTTGAGAAGTGGGTAGATGGACTGTGTAGGAGGGCGGTGGTGTAGTCACTAGCAGACGTCAGTGGATGTGGTGTAGGTGTGTGGGGTAGAGGATAGATGGACTGTGTTGAAGGGAGGTGGTGTGGTCACTAGCAGACATCAGTGGATGTTGGGTAGGTGTGTGGGGTAGGTGTGTGGAGAAGAGGGTAGATGGACTGTGTTGGAGGGAGGTGGTGTGGTCACTAGCAGACATCAGTGAATGTGGTGTAGGTATGTTGAGAAGTGGGTAGATGGACTGTGTAGGAGGGCGGTGGTGTAGTCACTAGCAGACGTCAGTGGATGTGGTGTAGGTGTGTGGGGTAGAGGATAGATGGACTGTGTTGAAGGGAGGTGGTGTGGTCACTAGCAGACATCAGTGCATGTTGGGTAGGTGTGTGGGGTAGGTGTGTGGAGAAGAGGGTAGATGGACTGTGTTGGAGGGAGGTGGTGTGGCCCCTAGCAGACGTCAGTGGATGTGGTGTAGGTATGTGGAGAAGAGGGTAAATGGACTGTGTTGGAGGGAGGTGGTGTGGTCACTAGCAGACGTCAGTGGATGTGGGGTAGGTGTGTGGAGAAGAGGGTATATGGACTGTGTTGGAGGAAGGTGGTGTGGTCACTAGCAGACGTCAGTGGATGTGGAGTAGGTGTGTGGAGAAGAGGGTATATGGACTGTGTTGGAGGAAGGTGGTGTGGTCACTAGCAGACGTCAGTGGATGTGGAGTAGGTGTGTGGAGAAGAGGGTAAATGGACTGTGTTGGAGGGCGGTGGTGTGGCCCCTAGCAGACGTCAGTGGATGTGGTGTAGGTATGTGGAGAAGAGGGTAAATGGACTGTGTTGGAGGAAGGTGGTGTGGTCACTAGCAGACGTCAGTGGATGTGGGGTAGGTGTGTGGGGTAGAGGATAGATGGACTGTGTGGGAGGGAGGTGGTGTGGCCACTAGCAGACATCAGTGGATGTGGGGTAGGTATGTAACATCGTAAATATGTTGATAATATCACCTGGGTAAGAACCAATTTTGCATTCTATTCCTGAAAGGTGACAATAACATTGTATTAGGAGAATGCATACCACTTTGACCAAGCACTTTTATGATGAAACATGTTGTCACACCTCGATGATAGCAAGTTTCATGTCCAACCTCTCACATCTCGCCTTTCACATCTAGCCTGACTTGTTGTTCATGTGTGTTGTCCTGGAGTGACCAAAGCATATGCATACCGGAACCCTTTGGAAGAAACTGTGGAGGACTCCCCAGGGTTTGACATCCTATGTGCAGGAGTTAATTTGCATTAGATATTTATGTCTTGATATTGATCAAATTATGCATATGGATTAAACTTGACCTGTGGTATTCATTTCATGCTAGCGTTATTCCTAAATGTAAATATTAAGATGTAGTGTATGTTCGCCAGCAGCTGTCTTGGAGAGCAATGCCATTGTCCAAAGGGTGGTAACAGGATGGTTGTTGTTAAGGGAGACTTGGCTCGGACAAGTGTCACTCAATTCCCATAAATTCCATGAATATAAATAGATCTCAAATGATTGTCAAATGTGTTATTTTTTAATTATTCTATTGGAAAAGTGTAGAAATCAAATGGATACCACTTTGACCAAGCACTTTGACGATGAAACATGTCGTCATACCTCAGTGGTAGCAAGTCTCATGTCCAGCCTCCCAAATCGAGCCTAGCTTGTTGTTTATGTGTGGA
Source organism: Haliotis cracherodii (assembly GCF_022045235.1). Taxonomy (NCBI): domain Eukaryota; kingdom Metazoa; phylum Mollusca; class Gastropoda; order Lepetellida; family Haliotidae; genus Haliotis; species Haliotis cracherodii. The sequence goes on from NW_027266286.1 coordinate 13,808,051, forward strand.
CACATCTGAGTGACCGAACACATCAGAGTGACCGAACACATCAGAGTGACCGAACACATCAGAGTGACCGAACACATCAGAGTGACCGAACACATCAGAGTGACCGAACACATGCCACCTTGCACCCACAGACAACAAGGTCACCTCCACGGCTGTCATGACAGGAAGCATGACAGCGGATATTGAGACAGACCCAGGGATTAGTTGTCTTGGAGCTATGTATTGCATCTTTGTGGGCACCTGAATGGAGTTCACAGAATTAAGTGCAGCAAATGATGTTCCTTGCAAGAAAATATCACTGCTCTCAGTATCGGCACTTGTTTGACTATGGATGCATTTTTCATCAGTTTCAAGACGGACGGTGATGGATGTGCATGTGAGAGGTGTTTTCTGTACAGTTCGTTTTACAAGCCAATTTCTTGTAATTGATGGATTGCAATGTTCGTTCTGAAAGTCATTGATTGTCAGCAAACATTTGTCATTAGTTATGTAAGCGAGAAAAAGATTTAATTTTGTTCAGCTAAAAAGGCACACATTGTATGGGAAAATGTTGAAATATAGTCAGAAGCTTAACGACATAACCAAATCCATTTCTCAGCATTTTCCTTTCTCAGTTTCAAAAGAAATATTGTTTGATTAAATATATACCTAATGATTGTCAAATGGGTTCATTATATAATTATTCTATGGGAAAAGTGTTTGGGAAAAAATAGTTTTTTAAATGTACATTATTTTAACTTATATATCGACATGCATACACATGTATGTTTGTGTATTGCTGCTATTTGTACTGGTCTGGACTAAGGCCGTTTTTTGTATTATAGAAACTTGGCCTAACCTTCCCAGGGAAGAACTAGGCATAAGCTTCCCAGGGAAGAACTAGGCCTAACCGTCCCGGGGAAGAACTGGGCCTAACCTTCCTGGGGAAGAACTTGGCCTAACCTTCCCGGGGAAGAACTGGGCTTAACCTTCCCAGGGAAGAACTGGGCCTAACCTTCCCAGGGAAGAACTGGGCCTAACCTTACCAGGGAAGAACTGGGCCTAACCTTCCCTAGGGAAGAACTTGGCCTAACCTTCCCGGGGAAGAACTGGGCCTAACCTTCCCTAGGGAAGAACTTGGCCCAACCTTCCCGGGGAAGAACTGGGCCTAACCTTACCAGGGAAGAGCTGGGCCTAACCTTCCCAGGGAAGAACTGGGCCTAGCCTTACCAGGGAAGAACTGGGTCTAACCTTCCCAGGGAAGAACTTGGCCCAACCTTCCCAGGGAAGAATTTTGCCCAACCTTCCCAGGGAAGAACTCCGCCTAACCTTCCCAGGGAAGAACTGGGCCTAACCTTCCCGGGGAAGAACTGGGCCTAACCTTCCCTAGGGAAGAACTTGGCCCAACCTTCCCAGGGAAGAATTTTGCCCAACCTTCCCAGGGAAGAACTCCGCCTAACCTTCCCAGGGGAAGAACTGGGCTTAACCTTCCCAGGGAAGAACTAGGCCTTACCTTCCTGGGTTATGGCTGGAATATTTCTGAGTGCTGTTTTAAACAACAAACAAACTGTATTGTTAGCCTTACCTCCATAGCCCTGTCACACAAAACCTTGCCTAACAATTAAATAATGTATGCTTGCTGAAAGTATTGAAAGTGTTATTGATGGTGAAAAGTGTACCAAAAACTCACTGGCCTGTCAATGTTGCATGATGATGATTGTAAATTCACTCATCAAATTGCCTGTTGTAATAAAATAAACATGACTCAATCGCTTGTTAGTGAATAGCGTTGATTACAAGTAGAATAAATTTGTCTTGCAATGCAGTGTTTTGCTCTAAACTGATATTAATTTAGTTGTGATGACACAAGGGGGGTAACTCTGGATGTTTAAAAGGTTTGTGGACTTGAATTGTTGCTGGTGGTATTGAAGAAGTTGTGTGACTTCTGGCAATCAAATATTGATAAGCATCCAACAATCCCAGGGTTGGACATTAACATAGCCACCATGAAATGAGAATTGACTTTAGAACCCTTGGAATAAACTGTGGAGGACTCCCCAGGGTTTGACATCCTATATGCAGGAGTTAATTTGCATTAAATATTCATGTCATGATATTAACTTATGCATATGGATTAAAATTAATGAATGTCTGATATTAGGATGTAGAGTATGTTGTCCGACCCCTGTCTTGGAGAACATTGCCATTGTCCAAAGTGTGGTAACAGGATGGTTGTTGTTAAGGGAGACTTGGCTCGGACAAGTGTCATTCAAATCCCATAAATTCCCTTTTTTTTGTACAGAAATGTTGTGTCAGTCCGACAGTCAATCTAACGGTTTGTGACTCTGAGGTGAAATGGGGTTTTACGTAGTGTTCAAGATTTTTTCACTTATATAGTGACAGGTATGTGTGTGTGTGTGTGGGTGTGTGTGTGTGTGTGTGTGTGTGTGTGTGTGTGTGTGTGTGTGTGTGGGACTACTTGTACTAGACTAATGCTGGTTTTATAGTACTAGCCCACTGAGATACCATGGATTTATTTGTATCCCACTTACACCCGACCCGTCCCATCAGGGTAACAAGTTCCATTGTTTAATGTCTTTTTGCTTGACGCAGTCAGGGTTCAAACCACTGACATTCAGCTCTCATGGCAAACACCCTATCCAGTAGAGGCGGTCTAATAACAAGGAAACAATTAATGTTCCAAGTCACTCAAAGACCTGGATTGGAAATAGGCACTATTTGGAGGAAAGCCCTCTTTTCTGAGGTATTGTTTATCTCAGGCTTCTGTTTGTACTGTTTGTCGCCTTTTACAGCAAGCATGGGTTGCTTAAGACCTATTCTACCCCTGAATCTTCACAGGTCTGTTAATATACGAATAATTTGAAACCTTGATTGTGTTTCAGACTGACCAATAACTGGAAGGCCCTCCAGGACAACCACAACTCCCTGCAGCAGTTCGACACGTCCATGGAGGAGTTCATCGCCTGGCTTCAGGGCATGGAACACAGCTTCGTCCGACTTGCGGACGAGACTGCGAAAGAGGAAGTTCGAGAAAATGAGGAACTTTGTAACGAATACTTGGAGCAGTTTAGGGTGAGTACTTCAACTTCTCTTGAGTTAGTTCTCTAACCTGATTGTTTAATGTAACCTTGACCAGAGTAACATTGTTGTGGGCACCCACTGACTGGAGGTAAACATTAACAGTGTGAAGGTCACATGGACCTGGAGGTCTTGAGATCACGTCAAGTCAAGGTCACGTCACCTGGAGGTCACATGGACCACGAGGTTTTGAGATTACGTCAAGTCAAGGTCACATCACCTGGAGGTCACATGGACCTGGGGGTCTTGAGATCACGTCAAGTCAAGGTCACGTCACCTGGAGGTCACATGGACCTGGAGGTTTTGAGATTACGTCAAGTCAAGGTCACATCACCTGGAGGTCACATGGACCTGAGGGTCTTGAGATCACGTCAAGTCAAGGTCACATCACCTTGAGGTCACATGGACCTGAGGGTCTTTAGGTCTTAACGTCATAAGGTCACGTCAACTGGAAGTCACATGGACCTGAGGGTGTTGAGAATCACATTGACTCGAGGTCACTTCAGCTAGAAGTCACATGGATCTGAGGATCTTGAGATCACATTGACTTGAGGTCACAGCTGGAGGTCACATGGACCTGAGGGTCTTGAGATCACATTGACTCTAGGTCACTTAAGCTAGAAGTCACATGGATCTGAGGATCTTGAGATCACATTGACTTGAGGTCACAGCTGGAGGTCACATGGACCTGAGGGTCTTGAGATCACATCGATTCGAGGTCACAGCTGGAGGTCACATGGACCTGAGGGTCTTGAGATCACATTAACTCGAGGTCACAGCTGGAGGTCACATGGACCTGAGGATCTTGAGATCACATTGACTCGAGGTCACATGGACTTGGAGGTCACATTAACTGAAGGTCACAACAACCTGAGGATGACATCAGCTCGCACATCAAGTGGAAGTCACATCGACTTTAGGGGCACATTTTCAGTTAGGGTTGAAGGATCACATTGGCAGTTTTAGTTTTGTACTGAGTGAATTACTATTTTATAAATGGAAAATCAATAATTCAGAAAGTCTGACATTCACAGATAATTATTACCTTGGTATTTCATGATCCTGCTGTGGAAAGACGGTCAATGTTTATTTATGTTCAGAGATAGAATACATTTGTCTTTTGTGAAAATGTCAATATCCATTCAAGGGTGCATCATGTAAAGCAGCATACAAGCATCAGCCTGTTATTTTGAAGACACATATAACATTGACATTTACGTAATACTGAAATAGTAAATCTTAGATGGAACTTGGTTCAAATGTCTTGTCTTGTATTGTATGGCTGTTCTTAGCACTGTTCCCAAGTCTCCATGGGATTTACATGTGTTAAAAGTTATACCATTTCACCAGTCTTCAGGGGGTGAGGGGTCCACAGAGACCTTTTCCAGATCATTGTGCCATGGGGACAATTCTGGCATTAACTTTGTTTGTGTATAAGGACAAACATTAAACTGCTAGTTTAACAATCGTCCTTAAAAGAGGTAAAACTTCTCGGCAAGCCTCAGACTTTTTCCACTTTTATCAACTCTTGTTGATACTTTGATATCAAACGACACTCTGGGGAGATTCTCTATTTGATAAACCAGTGACACAAATGAGAGGTAGGGGATGCTTCTTGTCACAGGACACCTAGCATGTTGAATACAGTATTTGGCCAATGCATGTGAAGTCTCAAAACAAATATTTGATAAGCTAAATTCAGTTGTCTTTGAAAGCTGAAATGACAATTCCAAGTTACTATGCAAACCTGTAATTCCTTTCACCAATATCAATCACTAATAGCTTTTAATTATCATTGGCATGTTGAATCAATGCGCTACATCAGGGAAGTTTGCCATGTTTTAGCCTGAAGCAGTGTTTTCTTGCTCAACATGCCTTCATTAAACAAAACCAATAATTCTGCAGTCGGTTGCAGTCTTTCACAATGAAGGCCTGGAATTAGTGGTATCACTCGATCATCAAAGTTCATCAAGTACAGTACGCTCGTAGGGTTTGAAAAACTGACATCCTGGTGTATATATCCCCATGGTGATAATCATGACTCTGATATATACACATATGTGTCATCCAATTCCCCGAGCATGGGAAATTAATTAGAATGAGTGTTTGAGCTGAATTAATTTCACGCCATTGCATGTGAAAATTAGCTGTATAACCATGCTGTTTCAGAGTAAAAAGCAATCAGAAGATATTATTGCGGCTTGTTTTTTTCAAACGTGATTAATTCATTTATTTGTTCTATTTACTCATTTTATTCACCCACCCAGTTATTGTGTATGAAAGGTAAACACATTAACAACAAGACTTGTCAGCTTCTGTTTCTTCAAAGGGATTGAGGGAAGGGTCGCCTTGTGGATAAAGCATTTGCTCATTGCTTCAAAGGCCCAGGTTCCATTCCCGATATGGTTGCTATGTGTGGAGACCATTTCTGGTGTCCCCTGCCATGTCATATTGCTAAATAGGGAGTAAAACCCAACTCACTCACTCACTCATAGGATTGTTTGAATCAAACATCTCGTGGCAAGAATCTATTTTGGAGATACTTTGTTTATCAATCACAATGTGACAAGAAGGGGCTGTGTTTTTTTGCATTGTCTTTTTGGCAATTAGTGATGTATATATTGTTTTATTGCTAAAGTGGATAGAATTATCAGTAAACCGCCCGCATGTTATCAGAAATGAGCGGGCCACTGTAACTTGATAATGCCCTCATATTGCTTGATGACGGGCCATTATCATGCCCGTTGTAAGGTGACGTCATAGGATAGGCATAGGTGACGTAACGTTTAATAATGACGTCATCTGGTTTGTTCTATGACGTTTCCATATTTGTAAAAGTGGGTCAGTGACATTTGTGTTGATTGCAGTAAATGTTTCAAAAACGGTGTTGTTTCTTTTTATTTGATAACAAATTCCATCCATCCCTCGGTCTTTTCAACTGCCCTCCTTCGTCGGGCAGTTAATGGAAGACCTCGGGCCTCTGCAAATGATAATGCCCTGAAAAATAGCGTTACCCTTATATTAGAGAAACAGAATTCGCAATTGCTTAGGTGAAACAAATTTGCCAATAATCTCCCATGAAAAATTTGTGACTACAGTAGGTGCGGCTATTACTGATGGCAGCCTGTCTTGTTGCTGGGATAAGGGTTGGTTTACTGCGATACAAGAAAATGCTCTACACTTGATCCTGAAGATGTGGTCTATATGAGTGCATGTGAAAGCTGGGAAGTCTGACCAATGCTGAGTGTGACCGGGTCTGGAGGCTGGGAATGTGGCATCCATGCTTTTTCAGATGCTGGGTGCCACTGAATCAGGGCATTGACCTGGGTAGTCTGGCTACACATGGAAACAAAAATATCCCAAAATTCCATGCAGGTCTCCATGTGTCGCAAGTGCAGGTTTCTTCAGTCTGAAAATGAAAAAAATCTCTGGGCACTTTGATCATTAAATTTTTATGAAAATATTTTCATTTCTGTTTGGATCACCATTGGATCAACTGTTTGTTGTTTAACGCCGCACTCAGCAATATTCCAGCTATATGACGGCTGTCTGTAAATAATCGAGTCTGGACCTAACAATCCAGTGGTTGACATCATGAGCATCGATCCACGCAAAAGGGATGCGATGACAAGCATCAACCAAGTCAGTATGCCTGACCACCCGATCCCGTTAGTCGCCTCTTTCGACAAGCATGGGTTGATCCACTGTGTCCATGTGCGAGTGAAGGAGGGAGTAGTGTTATTCCACTTTTAGCAGTATTCCAGCAATATCACTGCAGGCACCATGAACGTTCTCCACACACTATGCTCATGTAGGGAACATAACCCAGTCTTTGGCATTATCCGCTGTGCTATCTCTCAATCCCATCAATATTTTGGGGACAAGAAGACATTTCTTTTCCACTATTGCAGTGTGTACCAAATATTTGAGTCTGCTTGCCTGAATATGGCACTTTGTTAAAATCATTCAGCTCATTATTATCATCATCAGCAGCAGCAGCAGCAGCAGCAGCAGCAGCAGCTATGCTTGCTCAACCAAACCAAAGTTTATTAGCTTCAATGCTTCTTACCTGTGTATTAAATAACAGATTTCTATTAAATACTCTTTAGTTCATATGCCAGTATCCACAAACTTAAGATCTGTTTCCGAAGTTTAACTCTCCATTTAACTCCCTCAGGATATTCCATTGTCTATTGTGTTGCTTCAGGTACATCTATATTTCAAAATTTACAATTCACAGATGAAAAACATCACCTGTGAATCAAACCTTCTGGGCGGAAATGTACTGTATACATTGCATCTATAACCTTGAGCGATGTATTCACCATGTTTTCCAAGTAGGCCCAAATGCATGTTTAAAGTCTTGTAATGTCTGGTCTCCATGGCGATTCAGATACACAGCTACAGTTCATGGGTTGAGTCTGTTCCCTGGTGTGTCAGCATCAAAGTGAACTTATATGATGGGAGTTCCTCCAAGTCCATACATGTTGTATGTGTGTCCTCAGACTAACACTTAGTCATTGAAAACATTTCTTTATAATAATTTTTCTTTTTTTTCTTCGAAAGAACCTTTCCTCTTCTGCTGTGTGGAATCTAGCAAACTAGACTTGGTTACTTTGATCTAGACTTGCCTTGGCTTTTAGTGAAAAAGAAATACCTAAAAAATTTAAATTTGATAGTCATGGCATGGGACTTAGTGTGTCCTGTACAAAAGAACATATTGACCAGCTGTAGATGTGTGTCCACTGGGTAGATCTGCTCAATAACATGGGTACTTTACCTGCATCACAGTGACTCTTGATCTTTTTAGCATGGGCTCAGCAGCCCAGTGGTTGGGAGGGGATGCTCCTGTTTGTTTGTAGGTTTGTCAACACCATACCTCTGCTACATAAGAAGTGCATCACTTTTGGTCTCTCTCTCTCTCTCTCTCTCTCTCTCTCTCTCTCTCTCTCTCTCTCTCTCTCTCCTCTCTCTCCCTCTCTCTCTCTCTTTCTCCCTCTCTCTCTCTCTCTATCTCTCCCTCTCTCTCCCTCTCCTCTCTCTCTCCCTCTCCTCCCTCTCTCCCCCTCCCCCACCCTCTCTCTCCCTCTCCCTCTCTCCCTCTCCCTCTCTCCCTCTCCTCTCTCTCTCTGCCTGCCTCTACCTCTCCCTCTCTCTCTCCCTCTCCTCTCTTTCTCTCCCTCTCCCTCTCCTCCCTCTCTCCCCCTCCCCCACCCTCTCTTTCTCCCTCTCTCCCTCTCTCTCTCTCCCTCTCTCTCTCTCACTCTCTCTCTCGCTCGCCCTCTCCTCTCTCCCCCCTTCCCCATTCTCTCTCTCTCTCTCTCTCTCTCTCTCTCTCTCTCTCTCTCTCTCTCTCTTCCTCGACTCTTACTCTCACTCACTCACTCATCTGATTCTCTGATATTGGATGGCCTCTGTGGTGTAGTGGATAGAGTGTAATCCCGGAGACCGGAAGGTCTGTATCAAACTGTGGCATTGTGTCTCAGTGTCCTGCACTATAAAACAGGCACAAATCTGAAGCAGCCACACGCTCTATACGTGAAATAGTCTTCAACATGACGTTAAACCCCATTTCACCTCTCCTTAGACATAATCTACTACTTGCAATGTGAGATGGTTCAACAGACAATGATAATGACATGGAAATAAACATTAACTTCACGGAGTCCATTCCTTTGATGTTTTTATTCTTTAAGAGACATTGACTTGATTTCCAACGCGACATACGATTTAGAAATCACAGAATGTGCCCACTGATACCCACCTGTTCAGACCCTCAGTCTCTCGGGGAACAATTGAGCATCTCCAAACCCCTGTTCCATATGATCCTGTGATGTGTGTATAATACCAATAACCATATTTATATGTGGTAGACATCTAAGGCCGGTCACTAATATGCTGAGTTCAAAGTCCCAGGTATATTTGCACCACTCAAGGTGGTGGCTATTTCACGTTGATTGCTTGTACATTTCCCCACCAAATCCCAGCAGCTTGGTGTGAAGGTCTGTCAGATTGATGCCAAAGAATTATGAAATTGAGGTTGAGAGCAGGTGCTCTCTGAGATTGGGGATGCTGCTGACTGTGTTTCTGATGCTGATGAGAAGGAAATGAAGATGAAGCTATGTTTGGACTCCTTTTGACATTAATGGTTTAAAGATTGAATATTCATTTTCTAGGAATGGTCATTTCATGCCGTATGTTAATTTGTTAATCTTTATTTTTTATTTAATTAAATTAGTCAAAAAGAGCAGGCCTCTCTTTCACAAATGATCGTAGCTCTAAGATGATCGTAACTCCCATATGAGGAATTGGAGTTACGTTAACGGTTGTAGCGCTACAATCGCTTTGTGGAACGAGGCCCTGAAGAAAAAGTTTTATTGTACAGAACATCCTCATAAGACAGGGTAGAAGCATAGTAGATTATGACATATATTTCGCATAATAATACCGTATTCAATGTAATTAGCACCCAGGGCGCTCTCAAAATTAGAAATAGGGGGCTCTTATTAGAATATTATTTTGGTGGGAAAACAGAGTTGAAAGATAAATTTTGTGGTTTATGCTGACAGCCTGAAATGTTATATAGGACAGATATATTTTTCCAGAATTTAATTGCCCATAATTAAGGGTGCATATAACACACGAGTGCGCATTATACACAAATAAATATGTCTTGTGTACATTGATGAATCAGAGGGGTGCTAATTGGGATTGTTCACTAGTCAATATATGAGCAAATATCGCCGTGGGCGCTTATTAGAGCGGGGAGCTTATTACGTCAAATATGGTACATGATATATTGATACATATTCAAGAATGTTTTAAAGAACATATTGCATCACTGGAACAATACATTGTATATGAGAAAAAATACAGATGTCTTTACTTTTGTTGTTGGGAGGGGTTGGCCTGTCTTGTCATTTCACCAATTACTTGGAGGTAGGTGGCAGAGCTTATGCGTTACAGATTAGTGCTTGGGTTGCAAAACACAGACAAGGTTGTCTGTTTCACGATGTTGTTGACAATTGTTGAAAATTTTGAGTGACAGGCACTGTGTTTTTGTACCAGAAAAATTCCTGAATTCTTCTGAAGTTAATTGGCAGTGTGAGTTCTAGGTTAGGAACTAGCCAAGATATCTCCCAGATTGTAACCTGGGGCTGGAAAGTTGCTTCACATAACATGGTTGAAACTGCTAAAAAAAACATCTGTTATGTTTTGATTGACAGAGTAATATTTAGCAAATTTACAAAACAACGTTTGTTGAAGAGAAAAACTCTCCCCTTACAAAGATAACTTGCAGTTGATGCCAACCCCTGACTGTTCCTGTTGTTTCATGGGGGAAAGAAATAAGCTGGTGGATGAACAAATGTATCGACTTTGCTGGGGGGGTTACCGGAACTTTGGGCTGCTTTCTTTCCTAAGGGAAGCTTTGATGAAGACACGCGTGGAGTATGATATCAACATACCATCATTTCATAAACACACTACTGAATCTAGAGTATAAACAGTATGATGAATGTATCTTGGTGAGAGCATTGCTTTGGAGGATCGGGAATAACATTTTGGTTTGGGCTACTCTCTTGTCCTTCTTTGTGTTGAAATTGTGGGTAGATGTGTGTATGTCGTCATTTGAAAGATTCAAGTTTTGTTAATGATCACTGATTTGCAGGATTGTGTTTGAATCATACAGAAACTTACATTTCAATACCGGTTGTTGCATATGGGGCATTGAATCAGTTCAATACCTGTTGTTGCACATGGGGCATTGAATCATTTCAATACCTGTTGTTGCACATGGGGCATTGAATCATTTCAATACCTGTTGTTGCACATGGGGCATTGAATCATTTCAATACCTGTTGATGCACATGGGGCATTGAATCATTTCAATACCTGTTGTTGCACATTGGACATTGAATCATTTCAATACCTGTTGATGCACATGGGGCATTGAATCATTTCCATACCTGTTGATGCACATGGGGCATTGAATCATTTCAATACCTGTTGATGTCTTTGGACATTGAATCATTTCAATACCTGTTGTTGCACATTGGACATTGAATCATTTCAATACCTGTTGATGTCTTTGGACATTGAATCATTTCAATACCTGTTGATGCACACAGGACATTGAATCATTTCAATACCTGTTGTTGCACATTGGACATTGAATCATTTCAATACATGTCGATGCACATTGGACATTGAATCATTTCAATACATGTTGATGCACATGGGACATTGAATCATTTCAATACCTGTTGTTGCACATTGGATATTGAATCATTTGATGATTCTTCCCCAGGAGCTTGAATAGTGGAATTCTGGACCCGTGAAGATCTGGGGTAGAACAGGTCTTCAGTAACCCATGCTTGCTGCAAAAGGCAACTATGCTTGTCGTAAAAGGCAACTAACGGGATCGGGTGGTCAGGCTCGCTGACTTGGTTAAAGCATGTCATCGTATCCCAATTGCGTGGATCGATGCTCATGATGTCAATCTCTGGATTGTCTGGTTCAGACTCTATTATTTACAGACCGCCGTCATATAGCTGAAATATTGCTGAGTGCGGCGTAAATCAACAAACCAACCAACTGTCTTCTTTCAAAATCTTTTTAATAAAATCTGGAGTTTAAACTAATGGAATTCAGTTATGAAATGTCGAAATATTGGAAAGATTGTGTTTACACGTCCAGGGATGTGTTTCTGTGTGTGAAGCACTCACTCAGTTCACATCTTTGCATGTATCTGTTATAAGATGTGATCTTGCTGCGATTTATGACTCCATTCCCCAGAGTGCTGGAAACGAAAGCTTCACTACATGAAATGTACAAGAAAAAGTCAAATGGTTAAATAACGACATGTTAGTTTGTGAAGCAGTCCCTGGGTAAGCAACTTCAGGACTTCAGTGCCCGACTGCTAAACACGACTGACACACACAGCTGTCATCAAGGCAAAGGTGTTTGTTTACCTTCACTTTGGAAACTACTTTATGAAAGTATGCTCCAAGAAACTACCCATAGGGGAATAGGGAATGGATTTTTGACATTTTTTTTCAAAAGGGAATCCAGTGGTCAAACTTTTTGTGTTTTATCTGTGAAATTGATGTGTCCTGGGGCCTGTTAGACGAGGATCGTGGGATGATATGCATCAATCAGGATGTGAAATATACACAGCCTTCATAACGGATTGTTTTGCATGGAACTATTAATAATTGCTAGGCAACTGATGATAGATGAAACCTACATTTTTTCCAACAAGTTGAGTTTTAGACGGACTGTGAGTGTTTAGATGGAATGGAATACTAACTCTGTGACCATTGGTTGAAATGTGCGTTGCCGTCACGAGTGTCATTTCAGGAGGAGACATACAGGATTGACAGAACTGAAATAATGGTAGTGTGGTAGTTGGGTGAAATATTTTTTTCATTTTTTGGATTCATTTTTATTTTCATTTTTTTGTCTGGTAGAAAAGAACTATTTGAGATTGACAGGACCAGGGTACTTTCACCACTTGTGTTGGTGTATTTTTCAACGGTAGAAGACAACAGACATTGACCCTATAGAATCAAGAAAAAAACATATTTCATTTTACAAACCAATGCCATATTATACTGAGAATCTGCTGAATTCTATCTCCATTGTCTGATGACCATATTCATTGCTGAGAAACCTTTCAGATTATATGGATACTCTTCGGCCATATTGAATTTTGTATCCAGTTTTAACACAAACTGTTCAAAGTTATACCTATTGTGTATTTGTATGCAGCTTTTATTTCATCTTCATCAATTCAATGACAAACTGAAAAAGTTTCTTCCTTATAAAAAAAAGAAATCACCGTCATGATTTGATCAAGAATTAGGCCAAAGTGATTCACAGATACAGTTGACATGGAAACAAGACATTCTATTTGTTCAGGAAAAGAGCTTTTTTGTTGCTTAGAGACAAAAAAGGAACCTGACTGGAAGAGTTTAGCCAGGTACAGATGGTATCAGAGGGGATAGGAGGGCGTGTGTTGTGACGTTGGGATCCAGTCGGCTCTCTTCTGGGCTACTCCACTGATCCGGCTGCTTGTATTCTTATCTCGTCACAGACCATCTTAGATACAGAAGTTGGGTTTATTACACAAACCCAGTACCTGCTGTTCTTAGGACCTGCCAAGGCTGTATGTACATGGCATTCATGTCCAAGGTGTCGGAGTTGACTCAAGAAAAGTGATTTTGAAATACCGTTTTGTTTCATTTGGAAATTGTGAATTGGCAACTTTCACATTTGTTCAGACTTTTTATACAATGGAGTATATTTCAAGGTTTGAAAGTTAAGAGAATCAATATTGAAAGACCTGATTGGATTTGAGCTGGTTCAGGATGTAATCATGAGTGATTATTGAAATGTGTGAAGTTGATTTTCATGACGAAATTGACAAAAACATAAGATTATGAAGAAAGCGTTTTGGTGATTGGCGTTACAATTGATTAGAGTTCTGGAGAACACGTGTGGAGGGTGTTTGGAGGAATTACCGTTCAAGTGTTTCCTGGATGAAATTGGCAATAGACTCCGTGTACAGATGCAACATGGCGTTGCATGAAATGTGCGACCCTCATGGATGGGGATATTGGTGTTTCCATTACTGTAGCCCAACAAAAACACGTCTGTCATGAGCAACAATGACACACATTGTGTCTCCGCTTTCATAGTTCAAATGGGCACTGAAATTGACAAGTTCCGATTTCATACATTTGTCATGGTGGAGTTGATTACCCTGGGGATTAGCCAATGACATTTCCACGGTGTGGGGCTGTGTTGATATCCATGGGCTGTTTGCTAGCAGATGGAATGGCCAAAAAAAGTTAACATACTGTTACAAATATGTTATCAGTACGAATAGATGGGATTACAAAAATATAAACAAAATTTCATCAGCATTTATATAATATGTTTTCCTAGCAGTTTTCGTTTCAATTCTGATTGTGTTTTGTTAAGGGCATTTTGTTATCTTTGATCATTATTGTTCAAGGGATATTGGTATTATTTGATCAAGGTGTAGGTGTATGAAACCGCTCAAAATCTTGCATGTGATTACAATGAGATTGTACGTTTCATAGTGGTTCCCTTCTGGGGAATGGAGGTTTTATGGTGTGAAATATCACCTGGTATTGGTTGTCTTATAATTGGCGTACATTTCTCTGTTATGCACCATCAATCTGCACCTCGTTCATTTCAATTTGATGATGAAATTGACAGTTGTTGAGTAAGGTGGTCAGTGGTGACATATTGTCAGGTGATTGTCACATCGGCATCAATGGAGGACAGTTTTTCTTGAACAAATTTTACAAATTATTGGTATATTAACATCTACAGTTGGTTATCCTTACGTTGTGTTCAAGTCATTGGGTTGGCAACACTTTGTATAACTAGGTAGGAATAACATCTACAGTTGGTTATCCTTACATTGTGTTCAAGTCATTGGTATGTCAACACTTTGTATAAGTGGGTAAGAATAATGTCCACAGTTGGTTATCCTTACGTTGTGTTCAAGTCATTGGGTTGGCAACACTTTGTATAACTAGGTAAGAATAACATCCACAGTTTCTGTTTGTTACATTGTCATGTTTTGGGTTATATTCGATCATTTAGTGGATTTCAGGCAAACATTTTCAATATTTGTTTTGTTGTCTAACAGTAAAACATGCTCTTTGAGGAATGAGTTATAATCCCCCCTTCAGGTTTTGTGATTGACAGACGAGCCCGCCAGGTTCTCATCGGGGCCCTTAAGAAAATCTTCAGCAAATTGGTAACATCTGTCTGCTCATCATTCAAAATATGTTTGTGTCAGTCGAACGTGCATCTGTATATGTATGATGATGGCTGTCTGGAGATTGCCTTTGATATCTCGGTAATATTTGTGTATTATAATTGAAAGATGCAGGGTATATCTACCTGTGATGTATAGTGAGAGATACAAAGTATATCTACCTGGGGATGTATAGTAAAAGATACATGGTATATTAACTGTTGTTTTATATTGACAGATACATGGTATATTAACTATTGGTGTTTAGTGACAGATACAAAGTATATCTACCTTGGGATGTATAGTGAAAGATACATGGTATATTAACTATTGATGTATAGTGACAGATACAAAGTATACTACCTGTGGATGTATAGTGACAGATACATGGTATATTAACTATTGATGTTTAGTGACAGATACAAAGTATAACTACCTGTGGATGTATAGTGACAGATACATGGTATATTAACTATTGATGTTTAGTGACAGATACAAAGCATAACTACCTGTGGATGTATAGTGACAGATACATGGTATATTAACTATTGATGTATAGTGATAGATACAAAGTTTTTGCTACCTGTGGATGTATAGTGAAAGATACATGGTATATTAACTTTTGTTGTATAGTGACAGATACATGGTATATTAACTGTTGTTTTATATTGACAGATACGTGGTATATTAACTATTGATGTACAGTGACAGATACATGGTATATTAACTATTGATGTTTAGTGACAGATACAAAGTTTTTACTACCTGGGGATGTATATTGACAGATACATGGTATATCAACATATTCTGTTAAAGTTGTATTCAGCTCTGTGGCAGAGGACAGAAATACACAGAGCTGATGCGTCACGCTGCTGCCACCGTTCAGTTGAAACTGATGTGATATAAACAATCACCTGCTGATATATCTACCGTATCAGTATTTCGTTAGTGATGCATCTGGGTTAGGTGTAGTTGGATTCCCACGGATACTGATGGAGCTGAAATTGTGGTGTTCCGAATTGGAAGTGTACATGATAGTTTTATGATGATCCACATAGATTTGAACTTGCCAATTTGATAAGATCTACATGTCATTGACGGCCTCAAATCTTGTGAATGTCAAAAATAGCATCAGAATGTAAAAACTTGTCAATGACAACAGTCTTTACCGAACACAAGCGTTTTCAAGTCTTTTTGCGAGGTCTTGTAATTGATTGGAGATCTTCTTTGATCCACTGTATCTTTAAGCACGAACAATTTAGGAAGGGCACGCAACCGTAAGCCGAGCATGGTGTAGACTGAAACCTCAGCAGCCTTCACATTTAAGTATAGTTGTACAGCTAAGGCTGAAATAGACATGGATTGATGTGAAACTGAGCACAGTTGACATGAAATGGACACCAGACTGTGTTGTAGATAGCTTCAAGATGTTTCTCTGATCTGGAAACAATGATAGCCCAATGAGACAGAGTGTGTCATTTGTGTTATGTGCCGTGCCAGGAACTAGCGCCACTTGGTTATACATCATCAAGGGACACAAGATGGAGTTATGTCATTGCAGTGTTTATATACTGTATGGAGTGAAGTCGTCATAGTGAGGGATGTTCAATATTATTTTCAATATTAAGTGACACCTCTTATCAAAGATATTTGAAATGGAGCTTACTTGTCATTGCTGTCGTATATACTACATTGAGAGAGACTGAGACACAATCGGATGTACCATATGATAAAGGGGCACCTGTTACATGATGAGGAGAGATGCAGATATGAATTATCAGGAAGATTTGCTAGAACAAATCTACTGGACAGAAGTCCAGCTGCTTAAGGTAAGGAGTTTGGATTGTTTTGATACTGAAATTGTTTAGAAAGAAAGTGATTATAAATCATTGTTATAATTTTTTAACAAAATATGCCAGGGTGGGTCATTATTGAAATTGCTGATGGAAACATGTTGTGTTTATTGTCTGTCTAAGCGAGTTGTGAGTTGACAGATTATTGATGTGTCATTTTATTTTGTAATTGAAATGGAGTCATTATTTTGTTGGCAGAATGTCATTTCATGTCATCTGACAATCGGAGATTTTATTCATCATCCACTGTCTCTGATCTAAATAATCAAAATAAACAAAATGTGACAGCTGGCTGATGGCGAGTATATTAATTCATCTCTAAACCAATTTCCAGGCAAATGATAAGATAATAGATGTTTGTCTGTCCAATAATAGAGGCTTTTGGCAAGAAATAGATATGTGTGTGTTTAGTTGATTGTCTGAGGCTGTTGAAATTGGGCGTATTCATTCTCACAGTGTTCTTATTTGTTTTCTGACAAAATGTCTGTCAATTACTAATGTATTCGTGTTTTGTGATGGATTGTGGACACGTATGGTGTATTTGAATGTTGCAATTGAGTGTTTTGATAATCTTCATATCAATGCCGTTCTAGGAGGACATATTCTTTAAGTAGCATTTTGGAAGGTGAAGCATCAGCACAGACAGAGTTGACATGGATTTCAGCTTCTGTGTTCCTTCAGTTCAATGTTTGGGGCGGTCGGGTAGCCTAGTGGTTAAAGCGTTCGCTCGTCACGCCGAAGACCCGGTTTGATTCCCGACATGGGTACAATGAATGAAGCCCATTTATGGTGTCCAGTGCTGTGATATTGCTGGAATATTGCTAAAAGCGGCGTAAATTCAAACACACTCACTCAGTGCAATGTTTGAGTACAGATGCTAGTGTCATTATGAAGCAAGTTATTCCAATACTGTCAAACGCTGTTGTGTGGAACTTTGACCTGTCAAACTTAAGGTTGTCTCAATGTGAAAGGTGTTTTCCTTCATGTAGGTCCCTTCAACTTCAACACAGTTTTTGACTCTATATAAATTGTGCATGAATGAAGAGGTTGAAATTGAGAAGTCAACTCTGTATCTATGTTAGGTAGCCAAGTGGTCAATGTGTTTGCTTGTCAGACTGAAAACTGGGTTTGATTCCCCACATGTGTAAAACATTTATTGCCATTCTTGGTGCCACTGCTGAGATTGTTTCAACTCACTATAACCACCTCTGCTTGAAACAGCTGTTTTTACAGACACAACTATAGAAAAGTACTTCTTCTTCAGTTATTGTCGGAAGGCATATTGAAATAATTATATTTAAAAATACAGATTAATAAATGCAGACTTGCAGTAAGTTACTACAATATTAAAAGTATGTGGCAATACATTTTGAGCAAAACATTTGGATAGAAATCAACTAAGAGAGTGTTTTTCAAATTTTTTAGACCACAGGAAGCTGAAGTTTTAAGGACCACAGAGAGCCTGAAATAGGTGCCAACTGTGATGTCTTATTTTCTTGCAAGGCTTTCTTTAGGGGTGCTCGCTTCATTTTGGCTAACAAAGTTGTTGTGCTACTTGGCACTTTCTATACCTGTTGTAAATGCAAGTAAAGTCGTAAATGTACAGGTAACCAAGATCAACATTGAAAACACAGTATGTTTATCTCTTCATACACATTACCACCGTCAGGCCTGGGCTCTGAATTGTAAAAATTAATAGACTTGTGTTTTGATGTTAATTTGTCATACAACATAAGTTGCAGCAGGATCATGATGGGTACATGGGGTTTCGTGTGTCCCGAGTTGGGGTTTATTCCCCGAGCCTGAGGTGAGTGGTCTAAAACCGAATGAGGGATGCATGAAACCCCATGTACCCCTCGTGTTCCTGCTACAACGAATTTATCTTACCGACATGTTTTAATATGACATTAAAAAAGAATTCAAACAAATTCAAAATTGATAGAAAACAGCTGTTCGATTGAGCTGAGGTTAACTTGCACCTTGTCACGTGACTTCCATTGATTCGGAAAAAGCTTGCGGATTTTTGCTTTGAACTGGGGTATAAGGGATTTATTCTGTCTCAGAAATCCACGTGCAGCCTGATTTGCTCATGGCGGGGTATAAAACATTTTTTCGCCTGATGAGAATTTATTCCCCTCGAAGGGGGGTTACACAGTATTTTATCACAATCATGTGGACCAATCAGATCTCATCATTCTCACACGGAGGTATGATAGACATACCGTATATGGACATAGCTTATACGTGTTTAGTGCTTCAGCTTGGTTAGTGTAATCAGATTATTTTTTTCTCACTCTGATTTTCTTTTTGAAACTCACTGAAAACATTCTGGAGACAGTTGTCAATTGAAACAAACAGTTTCCATGGCAATGTCACGGAATATGAAAAACCTCCATAAAAAAACTTTGGATTGTATATGAAAAAATGCTGTAAAAAGATCTGTGGGTGTTTTTTCATGAGAGGGAATGCAAGAGTGTTGTTTGCAGCCAAGCCTGTTGATTTGAAACTCCAGACTTGGCAGCATGGTGTATATTATACTTACAGTGATTCTCCTGGAGGCCTGATTGTTTCATAGATACAACCATATGGTCATACAGTTGTCTCCCTTTCTCCACGGAGTACGAGAGGTAGAAGTGAGAGTAAACATGTTTATGGGGTTTTATGGCTTAATGGGATATTTTATTGATATCACTCTGATTATTGAAAGTACAAAGAACAACCTTCACTAACAGTGCCATGGTTTGAATAATTACCTGTCATTAATATCTAATGATATTATTAGACAGGTGTCATAAAATGATTGTCCTATACACTGAACATAATAAAGAATTCTAACACTTTTTAATAATCTGTTGGAATAATGTTGACACATCTGCATAATCTTTTTTCTCAAGTCATGTGTTTTTGTAAAAATATTCATTATTGACATTGAAATTCTTTTAGTAACTACTCAGGAGTGGAAATGTAAACCGTTACAGGATTATTGTTTTCCATTGATTACAAATACTGGACCAATTTATTTTTATGTTTTTTTTCCCCAACACTGGGTTATTCATCCACCTACTGCCTGAGAGCCGTGAAGTGTTGTCCATTTCACACCGATCATTGAACGAGAAGAAGAAATGCAGAGTAATCAATAATCAGTTGATCTATAATTAGAGCAACCCGCAAAAGAAACCATTGATCACCTTAGGTAAAATCTGACAATTTTCTGCCCCCAAGATTGGTATTACTTGAATATTTCATTTTGTTGATGTTGCTAATGTCTTCGCATAATGCTGATCCACAGTAAGCCCCTAAGATGACCCAGCTAATGACATGTTTTGAAATAAGCGACTGAGCGTTAATTTCGCCAAGTCACATGGCAAGCTTCATCAGCATTCAACCATGTAAAGGTTTAAATGAATGACGGATAACGACAAAGCCTGTATTAGAAATGAAAGTTACGTGTGGTATGGGAATAGTGTTTAGGCACTGAAGCCAATGTTTTACTAGCTAATAATGAAGGCGTCGGTAACACTCTGGCGATGAATATTTCATTGAAGTTATCACAGTGATACTAGCGCTAGTTTTGAAAGCTGCCCATTGTGCTGAACAAGGGGCATAGTCCTACTTGAGCACGCACAGTATGAGCATAGAATATGCTCGGAGCGATTGTAGAGGCTGTGGAAATCCCATATGGAGAAACTGTTCCATTGTGATGGTACTTGGTATGCTTTGATAAGTTCACACCCACTCTGTGATACCATCCAACTGAAATGAGAAATAGCAGGCAGGTTTTCTCGTTATGCTAGTCTGTTAATCTCGGATCAGTTAAAGTGGGTTTGTTCAGGAATGGAGTCAGTTTGAATGAGTCTCATGGGTTGGTGGCCGTATAAACTGACATTCACCTGCAGTAGCAACAGTTTTGGCTCGGCATTACGATGGATTGAGCCGTTCAGTCAATTCTGGTTGATTTTGGTTCACGGTCAAAAGCAGCTCGTCAATCAGGGAGTACATTTTGAGAAGCAGGAAACTCGAGAGATAGAGGCCAAGGTAGCTAACTGTGATTCTGGGGGGGAAATTGAGTTGGCTGTAATCGGGTTTCGCGTGTGGAGGGACATCAATATTTTAGCCCAGGTTGGTTCGTGTGTCGTCGCACTTTGCGTATTTGCCATCCTTTGACTGGCCAGCATGTAATCAGGCAGTGGATCAATATTGACCACTGTCTCCTCCCCACGTGCTGTATCGGACACTCTGTCAGCTGGACAGAGCGATGCCAACTGCACGTGAAATGTACATGGCTCCGACGTATCAGCAGTCCTTGGATGGCACCAGTGAGGGAAGGGCTGTGGAGAGGCGCTAGGGGTGCAGGAGTTGGCTGGGACAGCTAATGAATGGAGGCTTGTGTGTTTGGGGCTGTACTGATTGTCCTTTTGTTGTTAGGTGCGAAATGAAATTTAGTTGACATTCATTTTTCATGAAGACTTTATGGTTGGAAGTGCATATTTTGTAAAGGCATTGGTTGGATGTCTATGTGGTGACAGCCCTTGTGAAAAAAAACTGGTTGGATACGTTCATTCTAACAGTTCTGGTGAGAGTACTGGATCGACAAAATTGTTCTGAAAGTCCTTTTGAGAGCACTGGATCGACAAAATTGCTCTGATCGTCTTTGTGAAAGCACTGGTTGGCTAGATTAATACTGACAGTCCCTGAGAGAAAAAAATTCTGGATACAATTATGAAGACAGTCCTTGTGCAACCATTGTATGGATACATATATTCTGACAGTCCTTGTGACAGCAATGGATGATGCCGTTAAAGTCTTTATATCAGCATTCAATTGATATATGATATGTGCTGACCATCATTACAACAAGCTGTGAAGACAGGTTCACCTCACCTGTCTGACCCATATAGCTCACCTGCCTGACCCATATAGATCACCTGCCTACCCTAAAGACAACTCGGGATCTAAATTGGAAGTTTTCTTGGCTGAGGCTGATGGACTGAAGTCCTGGGAGACCTGTGGGCAACATAAACCTGCCAGTGTCGGCTGTTGGAGAACACACAGGCCTGTTGATGCGGAAGTTTGATAGTGATGGCATGAAACAACATTGAATTACCTACTTGTGCACTTTGCCAGGAAATGTTACAGCATTTACGTTCTCCAGCATAAAGCGGTGTCCCAGGAATGACTTGTGACAGGTGTTCTCATTGGCTGACTGAACAACGATGTTTTTCATGATGATTGAAATCTATGTCTGTCGATTTCACATCTACGGTTTCTTCACTGTGTGTTAGAAGCAATGATTAATTGAATTCCTATGCATTGCAGTTTACGTAGCAGCCACGTCCAAATAAGCTTCAATTAGAATTTCATTCAACTTGGATAACTTTAACTTTGATGTGTGAAAAATTCCTTTTGATGGATCTCGTCCTGTAATGGGTCATCATTCACGCTGTTTTCATCTTTTGTGAAACAGAAAAATAGGCATTAGGCTATGAAGGGTTCAGGATGTTTATGAGAGTTCATCCTCAAATTACATGAGTTTATTTTGGGAGGTTGTTGGGGCTCGATCAGTTTGAAATGGACAAGGTTGTGTTTTAAGAGTAAGGAGTACTGATCCGAAATGGAGCCTTTCCGACATGCCCATTTCAAAGTCCCCGCGCCGAACTGTCAGCGGATCACCACTCCCAAAGTTGTCAGCGTGTCGCCTCATAGACGAGTGCCATTTCAGGTAATGTGTCATATTTTAACAACGCTTATTCTATATCAAAATAATTTGGTAACCCATGTTGAAAGCATTTGCTTGTCATTGTGTCATAGGTTTGATTCCCCACATATTATTCCATATATCATAGGGGAGCCTAATGGTTAAAGCTACCCATGAAGATTCCGGGGTAGAATAGGTCTTCAACAACCCATGCTTGCCGTAAAAGGTGACTATGCTTGTCGTAAGAGGCCACTAACGGGATCAGTCGGTCAGGCTCGCTGACTCAGTTGATGCATGTCATCGTATCCCAATTGAGTTGTTCACTGCTCATGATATCAGTCAGTGGACTGTCTGGTCCAAGCACGATTTTTTACAGACCGCCATCATGTAGCTGGAATATTGCTGAGTGCGGTGTTAAACAACAAACAAACACAATGGTTCAAGCATCTGCTTATCAGGCTGAAGTCCTAGGTTTGATTCCTGCATGCAAATAAGGTAGCTCATCTGAAGTCTTAACTTGGTTGATTCCCATATGTTCGTTGCGACACTGGACGGCCACCGTGGTCGTTGGGATAGAGCAACTTGCTAAAGACCCATGTTTGAATTCCCACATAGGTACAATGTATGAAGCCATTCTTGATGACCTATTATGATATTGCTGAATCTCGATTTGAAATAGAAAAATCGATAATTTCTTATCCTGATTTTAAAACAACATCTTGGAATAATCACACAGTGGGATACTTGATGTTCTACAGAGCTACTGTATTTCTGTGAATAATTGATGTGCCCTTGTCCAAGATGGCTGAAATGTGGGCATAGTTGTATTTCTGCCCTGCTAGGCTTGTATCAAGTGTCATAAACATAGTATAACATGGACATGAATATAATGTTCTAATTATTACCGAAGAATGTCTACATACAGATACAAATTTTAGTGTTAACCTATAGGGACAGCAAGTCACAACAGCAGTGGAACCACAATTTGTCGAATGCATCAACATTCTTTAGCTTTGACATTGATTCTAGTGTGACGTCATTCGACCAGATGTCACAATAAGATTGGAATGACGTCAACAATTCTGTCCAGAAACAATACACTGTTGTCTCGTGACATGAAATGACCCTAGGGCACATGATTTTTATGAAGTCTGATATGTTTGCCCTCATGGTAAAAATAAACAGTATGTATAAGTTGTGTACAAATACAGCATTGTCTGCACTGCTATGGCTACCGAAGGGGCAGGGGTGCCCCCGTCATATAGGGCACCACGATTCGCTGTGTAGAGTTATATCCCTTAGGTGTGCCAGAAACTTGTGAAAATTTCATAGCTCCTTGGTTACAATGAAAATTAATGCACCTTTATCACTTCGATCCATAATGAAGCATGAAGAACAGATCTTTGATTGATTGTTGAATGGCAACAA
This sequence comes from Haliotis cracherodii, assembly GCF_022045235.1. Taxonomy (NCBI): domain Eukaryota; kingdom Metazoa; phylum Mollusca; class Gastropoda; order Lepetellida; family Haliotidae; genus Haliotis; species Haliotis cracherodii. The sequence continues at coordinate 13,831,902 of NW_027266286.1, forward strand.
TTTGTTCCATGTTTTTGAAGTCACATTATTTGTGAAACAAACAATAATGTTTGAAATATACTACCAACCTAAGAGTCCAGAACTACCCTTGTACTTATTTGTTTTTGAGTATATTGTTTAAAGTTTGCAAAATTCAGGTGAGCTACAGTGCCCTGTAGCTGTTATTTTCATAATGTTCCCATATAAAAAATGACAATACCAAAAACAATGATGAAAGCAAGTGCTTTTAAGCTGACAAGCAGGCCAGTTGCACAGCCACCCTAAGTAGAGGAAAATAAGACGTCTTCATCAACAAGCCTTGGAGAAACAAGACAAAGTCCTACCTCAGGCTGCAGAAGGGATGAGAACGGTGGACGAAGGTGGAAGCTATTGATTATGAGGCCTCCTGTCACCTGTAAATCTTTGCTGATAATGACGACCCTGACACAGGTAGTCATCTTGATACCCCCGGCACAAAGTTGCCATGTGTGCACGACACACATTTCCGCCACCTACAACGTTGCTAATTTACACTAGTTATGTAGGAAATAATCTATTGGGTGGAGCGTCTTTGACGACATTCATGACGTTTTCTTTGTAGTGTGTGTTTAGATTTGACAAGGAGATATCGATAGGGTACTTTGGTAGTTTGTAGGTTTTTGACATTTTGCTTTCAAAACCAAACGGACATTAAGTTGTATGTGATGATTATTTTGTAAAAGAATATATCTATTGTGTTATGTTTCATGGATTGTCTCAGTTGATCGATGCCAAGGGGTAGGAGGCAACAAGAAATATTCTAAAGAACTGCGCAGAGGTTTCTAATTACGAAAACTGAAAATTTAAGATAAACAGTAACAGATGTTATATTATTCCCGTCCGGGATTCGAACCCAAACCGCCAGATTGAGGCACCTAATGGCCAGCACACAAAGTCAGCGATCTAACCCACTCAGCCACCAAGACTTTCACAAAAATGAAAGTCCGACAACTGGTAGTCTAGATCACAAACTTTGTGTACCCCTCTGACAAGTGTAAATTGGCAAGGCTCCAATGGCCGAAAGCTATGAGCTTGAAATAAAAGCGTTACAAAGACAAGCGAAAATATTGCAAATATGTCCTTTTAGTATGAATCTCTGTTATTCCTGAACAAGGAAGCAGCTGGTTATGCCTTTCTCATTCCCTCTCAGATTGATATCAGTGAATATCGTTTGTGTGAGTGAGTTGGGTTTTACGCCACTTTTAGCAATATTCCCGCAATGTCACGGTGGGGACACTAGAAATAGGCTTCACACATTGTACCCATGTGGGGAATCGAACCTGTGCCTTTCGGTGTAACAAGCAATCACTTTATCTGCTAGGCTACCCCACCTTCCCCAACACTACTTAACGTTATGTCAGCAATGAGTTGTCATTTTAAAATGTAGACATTTCCTGTTATAAGATGCTCGCCAACCCTTTATGTGTCTATATCTTTCAAGATATTGATTTTTCGATCCTTCAACTCACTTAGCAACTCTACCGGTAATTGTAGATATATGATCCCTGCCTACTCAGGGCAATTAACATATCTATTTTTGAACAATTGTTACCTTCGGTGTAAAGGAAGTAGACTCTGGCGGTTGTCGGTTGTACTGTAACCATGGCAACCAAGATGTGACAACGTGACAGTGATGTAAAAGCACAATATTGTTCAGCCATATTTCAGATTAAGTACCGAGAGTCAATCATGTCAAGGGGGTTATTTAGTGTTGTGAATCATACAATCAATGTTGACCCTGGTCAAGACGCTGGACCAATCTTTAGACAACTGACCACTCCTCTATCAACAACCAATTAGTGCTATAGATCGGTCCGCTGGCTTCCAAGCGAGTTTATTCAGTGGGGGAGAAGAAGAAAAGAATATGGTTTAAATCTCCATCATGAGAGCATGGACAAGTCAAGACTGGACTTGCTTGGGGTGATATAGAAGATAATGTACGGGCAGGTGAAAAGAGGAAGGAAATCTCTGAGAATCAGACAATCAATATGAGGAATCACAGTTCTGTATTATGTTAGTAGGCAGTAAAACCTTCAGGGTCCTTTTAGGTTTGAGTAATAGAGGCGAATTAATTGGGATGTTGTTTTTGTCAGTTTTCGAATGTGTTTTGCTCTTGACATATCGGAATTGATTTTAAGATATGTTCTTCAGTGTCAGGAGATATAAACAATAAATGTGCAGTTTGTTCAATGATTAAATTAAACATTAAATCATATGAAGTTTAGCTTTAAGAGTTCAGTTAGAGGGTACACATAAGAAACTGATTTGACAAGAAAGGACAATCTATGTAGACAAAAGGACTGATTTGACCGGAAAGGACAATCTATGTAGACAAAAGGAACTGATTTGACCGGAAAGGACAATCTATGTAGACATGATGAGGAACTGATTTGACAGGAAAGGACAATCAATAAAGACATAAGGAATTGATTTGACAAGAAAGGACAATCAATAAAGACATATGGAACTGAACTGAAAGAAAGGACAATCTATGTAGACATAAGGAAAGTAGGGACAAGAAAGGACAATCTATGTAGACATAAGGAACTGAAGGACACAAAAGGACAATCTACACTTAACAAGTACTGAGACCAAGATGATAATGCTCTTGAACTCATGCAGTGTGTCTTTTTTTCATTGTGTTTGCGAATGAGGACAATTTAGCCAAGTAGGCCAGTGTACCAAGGCTGTGGTAGAACAATAGCACCATTCGCAGTTAGTGCCAGTCTTTGGCTACATTATTGCAGTTTTATGTGAGCTATCTCAGTGGCACTGTCACACTTTTATTGATTTCGTTGAGGAATTCTTTAACTCTGGTGTCAACTGGCAGTTGAGAGATTCATAAAGTAGACTCCTCTGCGACAGGAGAGTATAAATCACCATCATGCGGGGACCATTTTCTGTGAAGTAATCAGGGAAAGATTGCGTAGACATTAATGGGAACGTGATGAAATATCATACTGCGTTATATTAACAGTTTCAGGTTATCAGCATTAATGACGTTAATGAATCAAAAATCTGCTATGAAGCAGAACTTGTCTTTCATCATACAGTATTAATATCTCCGAACCGTGCAGTAAATCTATTATGTTTTCAATTTGATTTTTTGTTCAGAGCCTCAGCCAGTGCGGTGCTAAGCACGTCCGCGGTCAGTGGTGTGATAAGTGTAAATCTGATTATAGTGCTGTTGCTAATGTAAGGCTGATTTTAGTGCTGTGGCGAACATAAGTTTGATAATAGTACTGTTGCTAATGTAAGTTTGATATTAGTGCTGTTGCTAACGTAAGTATGATATTAGTGCTGTGGCAAACATAAGTTTGATATTAGTGCTGTTGCTAAAGCAAGTTTGATATTAGTGCTGTGGCGAACATAAGTTTGATAATAGTACTGTTGCTAATGTAAGTTTGATATTAGTGCTGTTGCTAATGTAAGTTTGATATTAGTGCTGTTGCTAATGTAAGTTTGATTTTAGTGCTGTGGCAAACAGAAGTTTGATATTAGTGCTGTTGCTGACGTAAGTTTGATATTAGTGCTGTGATGAGCATAATAAGTCTGATTTTAGTGCTGTGATAAGCTTAAGTATGATTTTAGTGTTGTGATGAGGGCAAGTCTGATTTTAGTGCTGTGATCAGCTTTAGTATGATTTTAGTGCTGTGATGAGGGCAAGTCTGATTTTGGTGCTGTAACCATCAATGATATGTCTGTATTCTGTGACTGCACTAATGTTTCACATGCTGTAAAACCTTGTAACATTTATAACAAAACACTTTGTTTTAATGATCATATTTCAATTCAGTCTATTGACAAGCGTATTCTTCCCTCTCATTCTGTGTTGTCGGGTTTGGCCTTGAAAAATGTTGTTAGATAATCATTTAGTTCCAACAAGAAATGTCTCAGTCGGGGTTCAAGGGAGTCTGTGTCAAGAATAATGAACAGCACAATCTCTAATTGGTGAAAAAATCATCCATCTCTTTGACAGTGATAGATATTTCCTGTTTCAGGTGTTAATTTTTTAGAGGCTGTTAATGTCCAAGCTTAGTGTTGAGAGTTAACCCCCTTTGTGTTAAATGCCAGGTCAAAACTGCCATGATTTGAGATCTTGTTACTTTTCTCTTCCAATTCATCAAAGTCAAATTTCTTCCAAATTTGGATGAAAAATGTTGTTTTGTCATGAAATATTTCCAAAGAAACCTCAGCTGTGTCAAAGAATTTGACAAATAATCATTACCTCAAGAAATAGTTACGAATAAACATGAAATAATTTCTTACTTATATTTTCCTCTTCTAAATGCATTTTAGCTCCTGACCCTTCTGACAAGTATGGTGACCTTTTGTTCTGAGCTGTATTTAAGCCAAACAGGAAAAAAATTTCGCTAACAACTTAACAACTTTGATCAATTACTACCCACTTTCTTTTCCGTGTTTACCCATGGTTCCTCCAGAATCTCCACATCGCCCTAATCACCAAACTCTTCAAGGTAGGGTTCAAGAGAACCAAAATTTAATTGATGGATTTATTTGGGTGCCTTCTAGGGCATTGTCAGCTCAGGACATGGCATATAATTGTGAAATAGAAGGATAAAAACTCTTAAGATTGATTTGCTTCTGAAAAGGGACAAGAATAGCTCTCGAATCTGTCAGTCACTTGCAAAGGGGCCATTACTGTGGGCTTTGTACCTTCAAGCAGAAAAATCCTCATTATAGTTGAACCATGACAAACCTTCGATTGTGGAAAGGGAATTTCAAAATTTAAGACATCTTCAGCCAAATAAATTTAATTATCAGAAGTGCACTTTGGTCAATAATATTTAGTTGTTCATCACACTGAGTATTGGAGAAAGTTTGTTCTGTTAGGCGTGCAGAACACACCGCTGTGATGTAGAAGTATTGCAGATTCATTTTAATTGTCATCAATAATATCAAATTCTGTATAACGTGCTGCACTCATGTGTTGATATCTTGCACTAACAAGGCTTAAAATATTGATTGTCAAACTTTGGAGGATATAATCATTTATATCTGATATGAGGACAAATGTGATGTTTGGACATGTACAATTATTGGTTTGCTGGATATTAATGATATGACTTGTGGAAACTAATATGAAGTGCTGACATTGTACAGTTCAGCTTTCGTCATATCAGACAAAACCTGAAGACCGTAATATCTCCACATGTCATCGTGCCATGGCCTTGAAACACATCGTCAGAAGGTCATGGAGAAAGGGGGCCGAGGGATCTAAGCATTGCAATGTTGCCCAAAATTGTGATTCTTATTTTTTAAAAACATCAATACTTCTCTTCTACATAAATCAGAATACACCATTCATTGTAACTACTGTGTTTTTGCCACTTCCAAGATTAAGCTTAGTCCTAGAACTTGTACACTGTGACTTAGCACAATTCTTATGTTTAAAAGTAACTTTGATATGGAATTGTTAGATAGGCATTACTTAAAAGTTGACGGATGACAATTACAATTACTGTAAAGGCGACGTTTCAGTATAGATCCTTGCTTTACAACGGTATAAGTATCCATACCGAAATGTTGCCATTACAGTATAAAGAAGTTCTTATCCATAAATTGTGTCTACTTTGCTTGTAACTTTGATATTTCTAAGAATGTTTCCATGCTTTAGAACTCTAAGAATGTTTTTTGAAAACAGCCCAAAAACAGTACAACACCAAAGTTTCCCCAATTCGCATATGAGTTCTTCCTGTACAAAGCAATTTGATTTCGTGGATCGATGCGCATGATGTAAATCACTGGATTGTCTGGTCCAGACTTGATTTTTTACAGACTGCCGTCATATAGCTGTAATATTGCTGAGTGCAGCGTTAAACGACAGACAAACAAAGCAAGCAATTTGAAGGACAAATACAGTTATTCTAAAAGTATAGACCCTGAAAACACTTTAGTTTTGAAAGATGAAGTGACACTTGGTCTGGTGTCATCTGTCACCTCATCTCCATCATTGATCGGTAAAGTCCTGCAAGGATGATCACTGGCAGGTCCATCGTCTTGAAGCAACACAGGCCGACATGACAGGGGTGTCGGGCCAAGTCCTCGAGGCTGTTAACACTGGATATAGCCCCAAACCAAGGATAGGTTTGGCTTGCAAGTTAAACAGCTATGATTCAGTGTTTAGTGTCAAATGTCACGACCACTCACCCCAAATTGAAAGAATAACGGCTATTAGCGTTAAACAAGATACCTACACTGGTATTACAAAGCTACATGTCAGCTCAGTGTTAGCTGTGTTTCAGAAGGGACTGGTCACCAGCCATTTCTCTCCAAGTCTGATACCACTGGGGACCATGGATCGTAGCCCTGATCAATTATGGCAGAATGATAAACTCTCCTTGTCAGAAGGCATCCATTCCAGGTCCGACCATAATTGTGAGACTGGTATGTGCGCCTCCGACCAAGATGGGCTTAAATTGTGATATAAGGACGACACAGATTAACGTGCTATAGATCCTGCTGAGGCAGCCAGTTTGATTAACATGATTAGGTGGGTGTTAGACTATCGATGTTTAATGCTTTGGGTGCACGTTATTCTCTTCAGGGCATGTTCTGGACTGGGAGGCTCTGTATTTCATAACTGGTCAATTTCACAGGCTATATAATCCCAATGAGATGGTTGTGACCAGTACCAGTTGGTAGTGCCAATATAGTGTTACTTTACATGTACAATACTTGCTTTACACCCTATGATGCGGTCATAACTTGTAGGTTGCATGGTTTCAGGGTTGCATGGTTTAGTTTATAGATGTATGCAGGGGTTTATCTGTAGATCTAAACTAAGTGCCCCATCGTTGGCAAAATTGAAAAATTGTTATTTTGTTCAAAATTTGGATTTTTTAAAGTTGTTTTTTTTCTTATATTCAGAGTTATTTGAACACTGTATTTGAGGATTGCGGTCAATGCAAGAAAAAACAAAAGAAACCAATGCATTAAACTAAGCTTTAAGACCTCTTCCTATTTATTGGTCCTGTTATCAGTGAAATAGTTATCACAAAAATAGTTATATAATTGTGTAGTAACATGAATTGGAAATCTTACAATTTGGGAATTTAAAGGACATCTGTTAAACACAATATGACCGAATATTGGCCTCTGAGCGGGTCCAGGTAAATCCCTGATTATTTCCCAGTGTCGGATTTGAAAAAAAAATCTTTTAAGTTTTCCACCTGATGAAATTGGTTTCACTGTTGTTAATTTTGCGTTTGGTTACGTGATTCATGAACTGGGATGTGTTTAATGGTTTATCTCAGTGTCCTGTGATTTTAATAAAAATATTTATGTTATAACTTCATTGAAAATTATCTTTAAGATCACATTAAATTTGGTAAGTTTTGGTGGCCAGGAAATGCATCAGAAAACTTAAATATATGTAAATTAAATTAAATATATATGCGAGGATTTTTGTTTTAACGTCTTGGTAGTACTGTGTTTGTATGTTTGTGTTTTGTCAACTTGGAGTTTTCTTCATATTCCACAATAAGAAATACACAATGCCAGTTTTATTTAGTTTATGTGGGATCAGCTCCATGGTCTAGTAGATAGAGCATTTGCCAAGAGAGTGGAGGGTTAGTGCTTCGTTCTTCAGCCATGTCATATTCATAGACCTTAAATGATGGTACTGTTACCCTTACTATCTCTCGGCATAAGGACTAAAACAAGGACTGGTAGGCTCGGAGTCAGCATACTGTGCCTAAGTTGGGTATTCATGTTAAACTGCAGCATGGTATCTCAGTGGGTGAGAACAGCATCAGTCTGGACTTGTACAAGCAGCCTCACACACGTACATGCATGTCTCTATACAAGTGCAATAATCCTGACCGCGACATTCAACCCCAATCCCCTCAGCTCTTTGATTGGGCAAGTAATGACTAGGACTGATGACCTCTTCCTAGAAGGATTTTACTGCCTCTTTCTCCAGTCATCCCTCTTTGTCAGCCATGTCGTTTTGTCACTGACAATTTAATGACCATGGGAGAACCATTTCTTTGAGAGTTATGTTTTACAAAAAACTCCACCTGTTCAAAGTGGGCTTCAACCAATTTGGTAAAGTATTGACAAAAACACTGCTCATTTCCAGGAATATTTTTTTTGTACAGTGCAACCACCAGAAGAGTGGGAAGCAGAAATACAATTTATCTCGGCACAAATCCACAACAGTTGTTAAATTGCCATTTAATGCAATTTATGTCGACACTCATTCACATTGCATGTTAAAATTTCCCTTTGAAATGGACGTTGTCTTTGAGGAACAAGCAAAATTTATTTGTGTCTGCCATGTTGGTCTGTTCTCTTTTTGACACAAAGCATGCTACTGCTAGTCAGATTTCGCCCCAAATTGAAATTGACAAGCCGGATGAAATCAATCGTCAGGATGGTATCCGACGTGTTGCATGGCCGATCAGATATTAAACTGCTGGAAATCTTTTCGTCTTTTCATTACACTTGGTAAAAAGAGGCAAAAAGTTGATCTGAGTTGTTTTTGTGTGTGTGTGACACAGTTCTGTTTTATCCTACTATTGTCTGGACAACTGCTGAAATGTCAAATGGTTGTGTACTTCTCAGCTCGTGCTGAGGAAATCTCGGGTTATTTGAAAGAATATTATTTTCATATTTCTTGTATGACATGATTTCTAAATGCTTGGACAAATCCTACAATCCTGAGTGTATTATTAATCAATATGTTTGAAAACCTTCCTGAAATATCATTCACTGTCACGACATTGTCGCCATAAAACAGGCATCTAATAGAGGATCTCTAAACATTATACACAGTAATGGCTAAATATCCACAGCTTTTATTAAATCTGTAGACCATGAAGTATTAGGGCTGCAGTTTAACTAACTGATGCATTGTATCATGGCTTGTACAAATAGAAATGTCCTGTTGTTATCAATCAAAATTATTGAACACTGATGATTTTTCTTCAATCTCTAAACAGAATGATAGGATTGGAAGTTGACATTTTTCCGGATATTGATGAGAGCTGTAATTGAAACCAGGAGAAGAATCTACCCCCCTCCAAGGTTTAAGCAACTTGCCCTGCCCAACTTCCGCCCCCTCCATTGTCCCACAATGCAGCAGTCTACTTCTGCTCTTGTTAATTTCATTGGTTTCGTCATCCATTGTGAAGGAATCAGAAAGGCTGGTAGCACAATGCCATATCTGTTGCAGGAACCATGGCAGCTAGATGTTGATGCTTCAATCAAAATTTCAGTGATACCAGCAGTCATCTTTGCTTAAGCTGGGCGATCCGTTGCAGAAATATTGCTAATCAATGAAGCATTATGTGAAGCCTTCAATCGTGATAGGTCGTAAATTTCAAATGGTATGAAATTGATTACGTTTCTCATCAAGAGCTTCCTAGGAATTTCGGCAATTTTATTACTAAGTGGGAATGACAAATGTTGATAATCTGTTGCATTATGGCATTATATTCAGAGACAATTTGCCGTTGATCCGAGGAATTATGGACTTACTGACCTTTGGCCATGCCGTCAACTCATCGTTATGTCAGACTGTGGAATAATCAGTGTATCTTACAGCAGAATGATACCAGGATTCAACTCAGATGATATCGACCTCAGCCGATGTTTCTGTAGTTGCCATGATTATTGACCCTTTGACTAATATGTTACGGATGGTGTGCATACTTTGGCTTCACTGACTTCAAGACTTCACAGGACCCTTGAAAGCTGGGTCTCTGTCCCCCTTGTCATGAATCTTGACAGAACTATTTTCCACAAAACTGCTGTCAGTAGGTTTTGCTGAGAGGTGGTTGACTTCTGTAAACTTAACTGATAAAAGGCTGGAGGTGGGGTAACTTAGTGGTTAAAGCGTTCGCTCGTCACACCAAAGACCTGGGTTTGATTCCCCACACGGGTACAGTGTGTGAGGTCCTCTCTCTCTCTCTCTCTCTCTCTCTCTCTCTCTCTCTCTCTCTCTCTCTCTCTCTCTCTCTCTCTCTCTCTCTCTCTCTCTCTCTCTCTCGTGGTAAACGTCTTAGACCTGCCACATTAAGCTGACACGCCGTCATATAACTGGTATAATGTTAAAAGCGGCGTTAAACCCCACTCACTCACTCACTCACTCACTCACTCACTCACTCACTCACTCACTCATAACCCTCATGGTGTCTGCTGCTGAAATATTTCTGAAAGTTGCGCACAGAACCCAGGTCTCTCACACACGCTGATAAAAAGGCTGGTTGTTACATGGACATATCACCTCATCCATGTAAGTCTAGATAAATCAAACTGACTACAAGATTTGTGTGTTGTGTCCAGATTTCAGAAAATGGCCAGACCAAGCTGGCCTATGTTACAAATTGATCACCATTCTAGGAGTTACAATATGTCTGAGACCGTATTTACCAACTGACCACAAACCCAAGATACTGTGTTTTATTACCCCCAAATAGCCAGTTCAATATCTGACCACTATCAAGTGACCACTAGGCAGGGCGTTATGGTCCTATATCACTGGGCAGTGGTGAGTCCTGGGCAGTGATAGAGTGATCTGTCCAGTGTTAATGAGTTTTCACTGTAGGTGTAATTGCCGATGTGGCCAACATACTCTGTATCTCAAGTGCTCATACTTGCTAAGTGGTGTGTCAGAAATAAATAGCCTGTAATTGTATGGTGTTATCTCAGGAAGTAATAACTTTATGTCTGCTCCGTACGACGGGAAGAACTGAGAGAGCCGATTGTAACAGGTGTATTTCACATCTTGTAAAAGCTAAACTATGTGTAAAGAACAAATCACACACAAATCTCCTAACCTAAATATCATGTACATATATATACCTATTATAATTCCCGATTTGTCATGTGACTATAATTAATCTGCCATGTCAGGAACCCAATGTCATGACTGTAGTTAATCTGTCATGTCATGAACCGACTGGCATCATGGCTGTAGTTAATCTGTCCTGTCAGGAACCCACTGTCGTCATGACTGTAGTTAATGTCCTGTCAGGAATCCGATGTCGTCATGACTGTAGTTAATCTGTCCTGTCATGAACCCACTGTCGTCATAACTGTAGTTAATGTCCTGTCAGGAACCCACTGTCGTCATGACTGTAGTTAATCTGTCCTGTCATGAACCCACTGTCGTCATAACTGTAGTTAATGTCCTGTCAGGAACCCACTGTCGTCATGACTGTAGTTAATCTGTCCTGTCATGAACCCACTGTCGTCATAACTGTAGTTAATCTGTCTTGTCAGGAACCCACTGTCGTCATGACTGTAGTTAATGTCCTGTCAGGAATCCGATGTCGACATGACTGTAGTTAATCTGTCCTGTCAGGAACCGACTGTCATTACGACTGTAGTTAATGTCCTGTCAGGAATCCGATGTCGTCATGACTGTTGTTAATGTCCTGTCAGGAATCCGATGTCGTCATGACTGAAGTTAATGTCCTGTCAGGAACCCGATGTCATCATGACTGCCATGCTGCGACAGATTTACTGTCATCATGTGAAAAAAAAGGGGATTCTACAACTTCTTTTGTTTAGTATTAAAAAAAATATTACATTTCTCATTTTACAATTACCCCACCAGTATGTCCAGGTTGTAGCTTTGCTTGCTGATATTCAGACTAATTCTGAAAATAAGAAGCTATTTCATACCAATTATTTTAAAAACTCTCACATTTTATAAGTAAACCATAAAAAAAAATTAAATTGTTGAAAGAATTTCATTTAAGATATTTTTTTCTGCAGTGGAAAAGTATGTCATCAAAATTTGATAGCTGCTGTCTTACGTCATTGCCCATGTGAACTGGACGACAAAGCGTAATGAGATTTGTGTATTTCACTCGGCCTTTAATCTAATCCACTGAGACATCAGCCCCTGATCACATGACCTGAGCAATTAAACAAGTCAGATGGAAAATTTGCATGACATCATATCTGATAGAAGGAAATCGATATGGAGTGTCATGCTGGCTCATTGTAACAGGTCCCAAGACAGTTGTAAACCCACTCCTCCTGCTTCGCTATTAGCTTTTAAGGATAATCCTGAATTAGAATCCAGTTCCAATTTTCCAGGCCAGTTAAAGTTTTGACTTTAAAGAATATTTTTTTGAGTATTTTGGACACAATGATGGCTTTGCTCGTCGATTGTTTAAAGGTATTTCTATTGTGATTTGATCGAAGTTTGGATCATTTTTATGGAATTATCTCCCTTGAATCGTCTTTCATGCATATTCAAAGTACTGAATTGAGGCTGTCTGAAATTATTATTTGCCCCAGGTAACACATTTATTACTTATTACATAGATATTAGGGGATTGTACCTGATTTTTGGTAATATTTTCGGTAAAATTAATTATTTGGAAGAATCATATCAATTATTCAAACAGACTGATACAGAACAAATATCCTACTCGAAAGAAGCTAAAGAACACCTGATTCTTCATACGACTTTTGTTGATATGAAAGAATCTGGTGTTCTTTTAGTTCTTTTGAGTAGTATACCCCCAGCCCACCCCACCCCTTTTGAAAACCAAATGTTATATGCTGTAGGCAGTAAGATTATCCAGAGAGGGGATCTTGATATTTTGGACCCCTCCCTTTAAAAAATGTTGGAACCCCCCTTGTCATCGTACCCCAATGGCGTGGATAGTTGCTCATAATATCTATCACAGGATTGTTTGGTCCAGTCTTGATTATTTACAGACTACTGTCATAGATGGAATATTGTTGAGTGTTAAAAGAACAAACAAATGAAACACCAAAGTGGTGTATGCATAGATCATCTTCAAAGCTATAAAGTGTGGCATCATTTTAAATTTAAACATGCTGTACACTAAATGTGTTATTGTAGATTTACTACAGGGTGAAGGGTTAAAATACATGATAAAGCCATGGAAGTAAGACCGCCTCAATTACTTTTTGAAACATAACAAAAATAATGTTGTTCTGATGAGGTCAAAATCTTCTTACCATGCAACGATACATTCTGCTGGAGGTGTATGGAATACTGGCACATTATTAGCAGATCATAATACATTCATAAAAGCTGAAAATGTGATAGGAAGATGTTTTGGTTTGGTAAAAAGTCTGTGATAGATACTGGCACTCGATGTTGCACCTGTCTTCAGAACGGTTTAGCGGCAATGGTGGCGGCATACCTTGAAAGGTAATGAGATATATACTGTTACACTCCAGCAACACATTTGTGAACACACTCTACCGTGTTCAAATAAGGGGGTCCATGGTCCCTGGGGTGGCTGCTCAACCCTCCGAATCAAAGTGGACCCCTAAATGTTGAACGTCTAACATTATTGTCAGAAAGGCGTCTTGACTTTCATTTTAAATTTCAAGCACTGCATAGCAGATTATCTGCCATTCCTTAAATAGTTAATCATAAACTGACTTATTTACAGATCTGTGAATGATTTTTTATGTGTGATATTTTTGCTAACCGTGTCCTATCTTAAGTAATGAAAGATCTTGTAAGAGGTTCACATTTCTTGTCCTGGGATCGAGCCGTGATCATATTTAGTTGTGCTTAAAATAGATATTGTCATGATTTGAAGGTATTCATTATCTTGACTAGTCCCTGATTGATGGAATATTTTATTTGTACTTGCCATAAATCGTGAAGAAACATTATATGTATCATATTTTTGCTGCTTCGACTCGAATGTTAAATGGCAACAATGTTCTGATGTGTGCAATACAAGAACTTCATCAGCAGAGCCGACGGACAAATTACCTTAATCGTAGGACCATGTGATGGAAGAAAGCTGATATACCCCCCAATATAGGGCAGCCTCTAACTTTCAGCAAATTAACATATTTATAACATACTCTGACACATGTAGAGCAAGCAGAAGCACACTGATTGTGACACACCAAGTGAGTGAGTGAGTTGGGTTTAACGCCGCTTTTAACATTATTCCAGTTATATCGCGGCGTGTCAGCTTAATGTGGGAGGAAAGCCTGAAATGATGCAGGTCTCAGACGTTTACCACTTCCATGAAACCCACAAGCACGGGTATGGTGCTGACAAACCTAGAAACATAATCGTGGTGAACCGGGATTTGAACCCACAATCATAGGTTTCTGGCATGCCCAAGGGACGCAAGGGACACAGCGAATCGCCGTGCCTTAGACGACTGGGCCACCTGTGCCCCCCGACGCACCAAAGGAAAAGGGACCTTAGGGGTGCTAGGATACAATTGTGCTATGACGTCATAAAGACGTTTGATGTCATCTTACTTCAGTGAAGGTCGCCATGTGTGATGTCTTGTATCTCTGTAATATATATGAATTGAAGCTTGTGAATTGTATTTTGGTGTTCCGAAGATGCTGTAGTTTTAAAATATTATGTAAAGTCAAAATGTGATTTCACCCAAAAGGTCGCTTATCTCATGGTTGGTAACAATTGTTGAAAACTTCTGTGAGCTCCAGACTCAACCTTTGGGTTGTTATCTGTTAACTGACGTCACCGGAATCTTCCCTTACCAGAGTCACCAAGGTGTCTTCCCACTGATTGTACCCAGGTATGTTCAAAAGGGAGTGTACTAGCAAACTGAACACCAGAATTGGACTAGAAGATCCTCGGCTTGTACAGATCAAAATCCATTGATTCAAGTGACTCTTGAAGATCCGGGGTAGAATAGGTCTTCAGCAACCCATGCTTGCCATAAAAGGTGACTATGCGTGTCGTAAAGGGCGACTACCAGGATCGGGTGGTCAGGCTCGCTGACTTGGTTGATGCATGTCATCAATCCCAATTGCGTGGATCGATGCTCATGATATAGATCACTGGATTGTATGGTCCAGACTCGATTATTTACAGACCGCCATCATATGGCTGGAATATTGATGAGTTCGGCGTTAAACAAGCCAACCAACCATTGATTCAGGTATTCCAATGATAGGTTAGGATACATTAGATGCATGTGTCCTTCATAAAAATGGAGATCGCCATAAATAAGCTGTTCCTGTTTTGTGTCTTATGAGTAAGAAAATACTTTAAAAAGCTTGCCTCCATGATGAATCGGCCATGTTGCATCATGCGACTCAGTCCTGGAATGTAGGATTCACGGAAAGTGCACATCAGTCTTGTGCTAAATTCCTGCCAATTTTACCCAGACTTGTCATTCTGTAGTAAGTATATATACACGCTGTTATGTATCGTCAGACGTCATGACAGGGTCGTGGGGGTCGCCTTGTGGTTAAACCATCCGCTCGTGACACAGGCCAGGTGATTCCACACATGGGTACAATGTGTAAAGCTTGTTTCTTTTGTTCCCTGCTGTGATGTTGCTGGAATATTGCTGAAAGCGGAACAAAACCCAACTCACTCACTCACTTGAGCACCTTGCATTGTACATGTCAATAAATCTTAAGGAATTACAATTTGTAAGCAACTATATACACCATTCATTCTCTACCTGTGAGGACTTATAAATATGAACAGCATAATTTTGACAGGTTTCTTATCATTGGCAGAAGAAAATCAGGATTTTCTCTTTTAAATGAAGAAAAAGAACAAAATCAGACATTCTGGTTTTGATTAAGAACATTTTTTAAAAAGTGGTTCAATTATTCAAAATATATGTATTATTAAGGAAGTAAAAAAATCTTGTTTATCACAGACTGATGGCCTGAAAGTGGTGTCTGTTATTTATGACCAAAAAAAAAGAAGAAAATATCTACAAGTACTGCTGATTAATACAAAATTATTTAAATTTGTATTGAAAAATGTTTGTATATGTAACGCAAAAAAATGTTTTGAGAAAGTTTATTTTCCATTTCTTCCAAGTTAATCTGCGTCTATAGAGTTCCCAGCCATGATCAAACTCTGACCAATCACGGAGTTGTGACAACATGTTGTCAGCGCCAATATTGGCGCCAATATCGGTGCATCCTCTGCAACAATTGAACCAGAAAAAATTAAATAAGTCCAGTGTATTCCATCAACTCTCAAATCCATCCCACCTAGAAGAGAAGTATTAAGTTTAGGAAGAAAAATATGATGGCAGCTGTGTGATATTAGTGACAGTAGATTAAATTTGGTTTTCGCTAAGATTTTGTTTGAAAAAGACTTCTGGGATTGTCTCTATTCCATGTCTGCTATGGTTTTGTCTTTGGGTGGTGAACACTGCATGTCCATCCTATTTATTGGCAATTAAGATTGATATGTAATTTAATGTAGCATACTCAATCAGTTCAGGACACCCAGGATTTGTATAACATTTTCATTCCAGTCAGTATTTACCATATGTCCCTTCTCACCTGTGTAATATAAACATTTATTAATGCTGACGTGATGAATGATGTAATTAACTCAATTAGTAAATAATATTGATGGCAGAAATGATTGAAATTGACATTTATTTGACAAGTTGTTCGCTAGCTGACGAGGATGTCCTAATTAGGGCAATCAATTGGAATTAGTTTTTCCTTCGATGATGAAACGCACATGGTTTCGAATTTATGCAAATGAACTATGGGATATGCTAATGAAAATATGGTTATGAATATTCATGATTGTTGAGAGAGGTTCCATGGTGTATAATGTCAAACTGTTGGTGATAAGTGGGTATGAAATCCCAGTGATCGTGTTGACTGGCCTTTGATCTGACAGACTGTATTCATCCCAGTAAGTGCCGACAGCATTTCAGTAAGTTGGTATGAATTAGAAAGGCAACACTTGGCATGCTCCGTCTTTATTCTGTAGCCATATATTTCCAGAACAAAGCACATTTGTACATCAGTCAAGCAAACAATAAAGAGCACTGGTGGCCCAGTGGTTTAAGACAGCAGTCCTTTGTGCAGAGTTGCATCCATTAGCCATGCCAGGATCTGCTGATCATACGTTCAAATCCCTCATAGTCTTTGGTCTGTTTGCACCAACCAATATTTCTGAATTTCACCAAAGTGGGAAATGTCTTTGACTTACATCACTTTGTTCTTTCCGTTCATTTTAACTGACATATTGCGACAAAACCGAAATAATGTTCAAAGTGATGTTAAACACAACTTACTCAATCAATTTTTGTTTTTGTTAAGTTCTTTTGGAATGACTGGGGAATGTTTTGGCTAACAAGAATATGTTGCCTTGAAGCAAGTGCTTTATCATCTTAAATGACCTGGAGGAGCAAAAGGGCCCAACAATTGTAATAGGAGTCTAGGGATACAGACTGTTATTAGGTGAAATACGGTATGTATTTCAGATTATTGTGTTGCTGTTTCTAACCTGTCATCAGTGCAGGTGTGTGTAAAGATCTGTAAATGGAAGATCTCACTATAGTTGCATGGGGGATTGCTTAGATTGGGTAAAGCTGTTTTTAGGACAAATACGGTATATATTTCAGATAATGGAATCTCTTCCTGAGATTTCATCAGAACAGTTATAAAAAGACATCTGGTAAAAGGAAGAATGCAGATCCTAGACGACACAGTGTGACATAAACTCTCTGAAACAATCACATTCTGTACATTTTATTTCCTACTCCAACATAAGTAAAACCACTCTTCTCTGTCTAGTTCCAAACACTCAAGACAACTAGCCAATCATGCCATACAACTTGCAACATGTTGTAACAGTTTTAATTGTATTCCATTGTTCTAACTGTGTATCTTCAAGGAGAAGAAGATGTATACACTGTGTCGCTGTTGGGAAGTTGTCAGATAACAGCCTTCTGGCCCAGGGTTATATCGGATATATTCCCCATGGGGAGATTCCAGATATGGAGGTGTCCAAGGACTTCCTGTTTTCCTGGTTTATCTGTAAAACATAGTCCTCTGTAGATGAGGATTTTAATCAACTGGAATTGTTTGTGTAGGTCGTCAGTGTATGTCGGACGGTAAGGAAGCTCTTACAGTATTGATGCTGTGTTGCTGGTCTTCCGTTGTCGCCCAAAGGTATACTCTCACACGCTGCCAGTTTCTGTCTATGTGCGTGTTCAGTGTAATTAACTCAATTCTCAGACTAGGGAGCAGCAAATCAAATAAGGAAATTCTTCTGAGTCGTTTTGGAAGGTTTTATTTTACTATCTTATTCTGAATGGCCTCTACAGTTTGACTTTTAAGTGTAGCATGGTCAGAGAAGATTTTATGTAATTTAACGTCAAATTGATTTTAAATAGTTTCATCGTGTTGGATAAGAATTTCCTTTTTATATATGATCAAGATAATATGGGTATGAGTACAAGTTTGTTTTATGTTTTAACAGGGTCATTGTTGTCATCTATTTTTGGATGGAATTACATTTCTTTTGAAATTGCTTTATCATTCTTATTGACATAGAAAGACTGGTTGTATTTCAGAAATGATTTGCTACACGATGATCTCGTGTTATATTTTCTTGATATTTTATTCATGTGTTTCCTCAAAACATCAAAGGATGAGGATAAAATATCTCTCCGGTGATGATGATGGTTGCCATGTATATCAGGTTTAGATTAAACATTGTAGATTTGAAATCGATTCCTGGAAATTAATCAATAAAAATGGCAGAACAATATGAACACATGATGCTCCCATATCCAATATCTCCTATCTCTAATGTTATTTCCCCCTTCATTGAGGTGATACGAAATGGGAAATTAACATCTGTGATGATGAGTTTTTGTTTCAAATATGTCATTGTCAGTGTACCTTTCATCGATGCAATATCACAATGGGGCTGTTGTGAGTCTTGGGAGTGATATCAATGAAATACCATCCTATCAACAGGGCGACATTTGACAGATCCCATCCTGAAATCCCTCCTGTGAACAATGGACTCTCCTCTGCTGCTGGAGATGCAGTGTTTTGGCAGCAGGCTGGATCATACCACTATCATCTGGTGTACATTACTGAGTCCATGTTTAACAAAGTGAGGGCATTGGGAAAGATTGTGATAGAGCTGTGAGAAGGCATCAGTCCCGTCTGGTCGCTCCACACGCGCACTCACTAGCTCTCTCCCTCTAGCAGCCTGCAGCGCAATACGCGCTCGTAGTGCCTCCCCTTCTCTAGACTGTTTCAACTTTTGTTCATTTACTTTCCTCTGATACCATTCAGTTGTATGGATTCTCTGTTGTTTAGTTAAGCCTGTCTTTAGCCTGGCTGCCAATGTTTACGTTTGTAGCAAGATTCCTTCTTACATGTGTACACGGATTACCTTATCGAGTGCTCTATGACAGTGACCAGTGATTGACATGTTGTCAGTGTCGCTATAGACATGTCTCCGTGTGCGGCTCAACTGCCCATTTCGCTATCATTCCTCCAAGACACCTATCACACCTCCTAACCCCAACTCAAGTTATAATGGACTCAGGCAGTGGAACTTTCGCCTCGTGGAGATTATAGGCAGATTGTCAGAGGACTCTGTGCTCATTTTTCGTGGTCAGTATCGTGCTAGATGCCGGTGGAGGTGGACAGTGGTCGTGTGAGTGGTCAGCTAGCAAGGACTGTACATGACATCAGGACGGAGGAGGAACTCTGGCCGGGATATACACGCCGTTTATGATAGAGCTCAGTCTCAGTTTGAAGAGGTTACTTAATCGATTTGAACAGGTAAGATAGCTGTGAAATTGACCAGCATCAATATTTGATTCACTTACATGATCTGCCAGCTCCTTCTGGGCCACCCTGGTTTATATCTGATCTGTTAGATCTGTTTTGTTAGACCTGATCTGTTAGATCTGTTATAACTGAGGGAGGTGGGGTAGCCTAGTGGTTAAAGCTTTCGCTCGTCACGCTGAAGACCAGGGTTTAATTCCACACATGGGCACAATGTGAGAGCCCATTTCTGGTGTCCCCCAGAGTGATATTGCTGAAATATTGCTAAAAACGGGGTAAAACCATATTCACTCACTCACTGTTATAGCTTATCTCTTAAATTAGATGTGTTATATCCGATCTGTTATATTACATCTGTTATATTGGTTCTGTTAGATTAGACCTGTTTCTAGATGTCTGAAATTCATGGTCTCTCACACAAGTGTCATGTAACAACCTCCCCTTTCATCTGACATATTGATAGCTAACCTGGAAAATTCTCATATGTTCGTACCAGATATTATATCAGCTTCTCAACATTAACTTCCAAATAACGATTCTTTTTAACATCTAAAAACTGATTTTGATAATTTGAAAAATACAATTCCAGTAAAATTACTTGATCTTAGAATCATAGTCATATTTAAATGTTCAATGTAAAAGGATTTGATTGACTGTGCTCTGACTCTAATAAAGTATAAAGAGCTTTGAAGTCCCTCTTGTATTAAGATGCCACATTGAAGTAGGTCTCTTCTCAATGCTGGCATATTGAAATCATTTATCACAAGTTCTTAACCCTTTTGTTAGGTTCTTTTCATATTTGTAGCACGTGACCTCATTGGATGACATGGTCATGACCCCTTCCATCTTCGGCAGACAGGAAGCAAAACATGGGTTCAGTAATACCACCATAAAAAGAGTTGGTGATTAACCTTGACAACATTTTTGCACCCATGATGCAACATGTAAATGAAACTTTCTTTAATGTGTCTTTTAGAGCCTGCTTGTGCACGTCTTGCTGCTAAAAATAAGCAATTAACCCTTCTGCTGCCAAAATAGCAATAAATGTTAGAGTGTAAAACGGAAAATAACACAGTAACAAGTGGGAATTGAAAGGGTAAACTTTCAGAGTGATGATATCGTTGGAAGATCTGATTTTAATTACTTTCAATCTTTGTGCCTGCCAATTTAGTTCTCTGCTGACTTTCCCACATGAAACAAGCTGCAGAAAGTCAGAGTGTCGTAAATGGACGTGTAATTGATGGCGCTGAAATTAACATTTCAAAGATATTTTGATTAGTTACTTGTTATCTTCAATAATGCAACCACTTTTCTTTTCAAACACTTTTTCGTGATAAGTGACAATGAAAAATATTCACGATTTTTTTACCACATTTTTTCATGTTTGATTCCTTCTTTACAAAGATCTTTTGTAGCTGTAGTGACAATAAAAGAAATACTTTCTCTTTATAATGTAATTTTCAATTATTACAAAGGCAGAATTAAAGAAAATTCTTTGGCTCCATGTAATCCATGCTGGTGCATAACAGTAGTGATGGTATCGAGCTGAAGCCAGACGTTCTTGGTGCCATCTTCTTTTAGAGACCAACTTCTACTCAGTGTAACAGAGATGTAACAGAATACTGTCATTTTTTTCCTACATTCATGTCATTTCCATCTGGCAGCAATACATATAACACCACTTTTATTTTTATGATGTCAAATACCTGGCAGTGTCTGTGTACAAAATTAGACACACACAGCTTACTGACATTTGATATGTTCAAACTGCATCACTGAGAAATTAATATATTTCTGGGTTTACGATGAAGATGAAAGTTCTCGGCAACCTGGTGCTTCAAGTTTCAGCTTAAGAATAGACATATTTTTTAAAGATGAGGTTGAAATGACTCCTGGATGGCAATTGAGGATTGAAATGGCAGTTTTCCTGTGTCTGTTTTTGCCTTATTAGACATAATACCTCGTGGCTGCCCTGCATAAATGTCACAGCTATGGCCCATGCTATTATTGGATCTGGTTTGTTTTATTAAAAACTGTGATATACCTTACTATTTTACTGTCCTTTGTCGACAGATATTTTAAATCTAATACCTTGTTCCCATCGGTATATGGCTGAAATATTGCCGATGCGATGTAAAATTTAACTCACTCACTCACTATTATTGGCATGCAGTATATATTCAGCATTGAGGTGGCCAAGTGGTCAAAGCATTTGCCTGTCACACTGGAGACCTGGGTTTGAATTCATCAGGTACGTTGTCTGAGGCTGGTTCATTTTGTCCTCTGCTGTGGTATGAATGGAATATTGCTGAAAGCAATGTGAAACTTCAGACACTCATTCATCCAAAGAACAGTTCCAGAGCTGAGTCTCCAGACTTTGTAATAAAATTTATGGAGTGCTATGTCTACCTCTCTTTTTACTGCAGCCAAATGTGGTTCTTGGGGCAGTCGGGTAGCCTAGTGGTTAAAGCGTTCGCTCGTCACGCCGAAGACCCGGGTTCGATCCCCGACATGGGTACAATGTGTGAAGCCCATTTCTGTTGTCCCCTGCCTTGATATGGCTGGAATATTGCTAAAAGCGGCGTAAAACCATACTCACTCACTCTTGGTTCATGGTTTAGACTTCATGTCTTTTAGAACATGCCATGAACAACATTTTGATCACAGTTTGCCAAAACTCTTGGCCAGAGGATATTGGGATCAAGAAGGGCCTCCACATGTTAAAAATCAAACCCAGGCCTTAGGCATGATGAGGTAACACCTTCGGCCACCAGGCTTCCCCACTGACCACTTGACCACTGGTTTGTCTGTCCAGACGTTTACCACCAGCCTATATAAAGCTGTCCTTCACTTCGATGAGTGATGGAATATTGCAGAACACAGCTGCATCAATGTTTGAGGTATTTGAGGCAACAATCTTGTTGGTTTTTGACACCATTCCTCTAAGCATTTGGACATCTTAATCACATATTTTCAGGAGGGAATTATCTGTATTTTTCTGATCTTGATATGATAATTAACAGGTGTTGGTGCTTGGGCATACCTGCACATTACTTTCTTCCCACCGTGTGTCTTAACGAGCTGTTTATCTGTGTATGTGTGATGTACTTCAAGGCCAACTTACAACCCTCATACCTGTCTTCATCAATGAGAGACCGCCTCCGTGGTCTAGTGGTAGAGCGTCCGCCTGGAGAGCGGAAGGTCCGGGGCTCAATCCCCGGCCGCGTCATACCAATAGACGTTAAAAGATGGTACTTGTTTTTATCCTGTCTGGCGCTAGGCATTAAGGGGCTAAACTGGTCGGCTCGGAGTCAGTATACTGTGTCTGAGGGGGATATTCATGTTAAACTGCGGCATGGTATCTCAGTGAGCTAGCACTATAAATCGGCATCAGTCCGGACTAGTACAAGCAGCCACACAAACACACACACGTACATGCACGTCGCTATATAAGTGCAATAATCTTGGACGCGTCGTTAAACCCAATTTCACCTCACCACCTCAAAGCTGCAAGTAGTTGAGAGATAATGCTAAAGATATTTATCATTATAAACTGTCTTCCATCGGAGATATCGCTTGGATGAGATCAAGCAATACCTCCTCGGAGTTAACGCTGTTTAGAAGTCGTATCACAATGCTTGCAGACCTTTGTGACATCATTGGTTACCATGACATCATAATCAAATGACATCAGTATTCTCCCTGCCTCTGCAGCAAGTTAGCTGTTCTGTTCAGTCACAAGGCACTGCTTACTACTGTACAGACTGAAAAAAGTTGGAAGTATGATTTTCTATGATCAATAGAATCTAACCCTCATGTCTTTTGATATCAAATGTATCAACATGTGTTGATGAAAGTTAAATCTCAGTTAAAGCCACAGGGGCGGTCGGATAGCCTAGTGGTTAAAGCGTTCGCTCGTCACGCCGAAGACCCGGGTTCGAATCCCGACATGGGTACAATGTGTGAAGCCCATTTCTGGTGTCCCCCGCCGTGATATGGCTGGAATATTGCTAAAAGCGGCGTAAAACCAAACTCACTCACTCACTCACTTGACAAGCCACAGAGTTTTAAACTTTTGTCAACTTCTTTGGATGTAGCTTAGTAGGTGATGCATTTGCTCTTCAAGGGGAGGGGATCTGGGCTTGACTCTCTACAAGGTTTAATAAGTCATTGTGATCTAAAATATGAATCCTACATTTGCCTCAGACCTGACCAGGGCTGTCTTTGTTTTCGTGTTTGTGTTTGTCTTATCCTGTTATTCCTTGACAGCTTTGAGTGATCATTAAGTGTTTCGATAGCAGTTTCAGTTCTTGGATTTAACCTATGAATAAATTTTATTTCCCTGACATTTAGGAGATATGGCAGTGTTAATGTGTCAGTTTCCTAGCCAGCTAATGACGCCCCATCCATTATCTGGGACAATCGGGATGAATGGGGATTAATTATATCATGACGAGCACATGGTCCGAGTGTAGTTGGAATACTTGTAATTGATGCTATTTAAAGGGCCTTGCTGAGAGCGTGCCTGCTTCTTTGTAACTATTAATCATGTGATTATTATGTCAGTTCCTGTCTTTGGACATGTCGTCGTGCAGGTTGAATGTGTCAGTGGGTTTAATGTTCAAGAAGGATGTTGGCTGTTGTTGTTTCAACAGGTTTGGCAGGTTTAAATGTTTCAACAAGTTTCGATGATTCAACAAGTTTAAATGTTTCAACAAGTTTAAATGTTTCAATAAGTTTAAATGTTTCAACAAGTTTAAATGTTTCAACAAGTTTAAATGTTTCAATAAGTTTAAATGTTTCAACAAGTTTAAATGTTTCAATAAGTTTAAATGTTTCAACAAGTTTAAATGTTTCAATAAGTTTAAATGTTTCAACAAGTTTCAATATTTCAACAAGTTTCAATGTTTCTGAGGTGGAGCAGCTTTCAGTGTTTCAACAGTTGGTTTTTTATATGCTCATTTTTGTTTTAGATATGTTAACATTAATATCTGTGTTATGGGTCCTGTTTGGGATGACTAAACCATGATAGGAGAGGGTAGAATAAAACTCAGAGGAAATGTTTCAGGAAGGCTATCGGTGAGTCACACCCAGGGTCATCTTTTGAATGCTGACTCACATTGACTCACATTTTTTTAGGACTGAACAAAGAAGTGAGGATAATATTTTTTCGGACCCATATTTTATGAGGCTTACCCAGGGTCAGCATATTGTCTCCCATTTTTATGACACAGAGGAAAAAATTAAAATTATTTTTTTTGTGCTACATGTGGGGTCAGGTTTTCTATATTGACTCATACTGAGTCACATTGTCACACTTTTTGGTCCTATAGTTTAACAAGAGCAATCTGTTGAAAGTGTTATGTCAGCTATATGAAAAACCTGGGCCTGCACTTGTCTCACAAAATATTGGACAAAAAGCATATTTATGATTTGTAAACATGGAATGGTCTCAAGAGCACATATTGTTATTGTTATGGCCGTTGGAATGTGTTAATCAGGTCAGGACCTGGCGCTTGGTGTTCAAAGTTTGTGAATAATTCATGTTGAACACCTGACCGTGGAAGAGGCAGACCTTTATGTTTTGTGGCCAGCTGAGCGTGTGATTGACGAGTGTTGACTTCGTCTTCAAAGAGGCCGTCATTATAATTAGCCCAATTACAGTTTCAGTGGAGTGTTTGTCCTGTGTGTGAAAATGGTAAATATTTACAAAAAAATCAGAATAAGCTCAAAAAGACTTCATAAATCATAAAAAAATCAAGGCATGTTATTTCGAAACGGATTTAGTTTGATCTTTTTCAATTGACATTTCATGTTCGCATTTTCTGTTTCTATTTGTGTCGACATATGGTACAATGCAGGTTTATTAGACGTTCTTTGTGCAATGTAGCCACTTTGACCAAAGTAACAGTTCCATTAACGTCTTATCTCATTACTGGAAACACAGGGTAGAGCTCTTCCTTGTCGCTGTTAACAAGTATCCAGTGCCAAGTTCCACACCTGGCGTCCATTTTACTGGTCATTTTCCCCTTGAACATAACCAATCAAGAAGATGGACCTAGAGAACACACAGATAAAACTGTTGAAAGGTGGGGCCAGTGTGCAGGTCAGCCTCTCAGCAAATGTTATTTATCCTGAGATACAAGATTTGGCACTTGGACACAAATACGAGGACCGGAGGTGTTTGAAAGCCTCCAGTTGGCATTGTGCCGGCATTGGCCTGACCTGTAGTGTATTTTGTGTTTAACTCCGACCCAGATCCTTGTATGCTGTGAATGATAACTAGATTTAGATCTTGTGGTCCGTGGTGTGGTTTTCAGTGCGAGAGAGTTAATTGGTTTTTGTGTGTTTTCTTTGAATGCAAACCTTGGTTGGTATCTATATTTCATGAAGTCTTGTTTGCTGCTTTCAAAGGGTCTACTTTCATGTTGTGTGGAAAGTCCCAGTTTGCCATTCCTCTCAGCACGTAGAGTTGGTGGAGGGTGTTTCTTCTTCAAGAGGAAGATCAGTTACTGATGTGGTTCAGATATTTCATCAATATACACCCCAGGCATTAGAAATCCCTCATTCCTAGGCATGGTACTGCTAGGGGTAAATGCATTAACAGTGTTGAAAGTAGTCTGCATAACTAAAAGTTTTGTCGCGCTGAAACGAAATTTCATTTATCAATATTTTTTTTCGTTATCACTTTATTCCTTTCACAGCAGGCTGTAAATAATCAAGTGTGGGTCAGGAAAACCAGTGGTTGATAGCATGTTGATGACGATACAACAAAATTGTCACAAGAAAGTTGTTATCAAATGTATTTCTCAAAGCAGAAAGTGAGGATTTATTATAATTGGCAGTTTGTTATAATACAGATTATACAATAATACAAAAGTTTGTATTGTAAGTTTTGTATTGCTAATTGCATTAACACCAAAAGTCATACAGTATAATAATAGGATTAGACACACCCATACTGTGTGAACTGCTGTTAGGGTGGGATGCCTTCAACATACAATATGTGTATGCTCCAGAATCACAAGCGGTGGTTGTTATCAGCTGTGGTCAATTAAGCCAAGTTGAGAAACATTAGGAAGGTCAAGCCAAGGTGACACCTGACCAATTGCTGTAATCAGAGGGTCATTTGGGCAATAATGACCGCTGGACTGACTGACCGGTTCAAGGTTTGCCGGCATTTGGCAATATCGTTTTGAAGGCTGGTGTAGCCTTCATGGAGTTCCAGGATTGTCCTGGATTGACGCAGATGGCTCTCTGATGGAGTCTGGTCTTCATCTCAAGCTGACATTAATTTTGTCCCATTTTATATCAGCTTCATATTGAGCTAGACATTGGAACAGATGGAGAACAGATGAGGTTTATTACTGCACGGCACACTTTGTGGTTAGAGATACTACATGCTTTGTGGGTGAACGCTGAGCTTATTTGCAAGTAATGTAAACGGTAGTGGCATAGTTGCAGCGATAAACGTAAGATGTACCACTAACTTTAATAGGGATATTCTCAGTGTCAAGGTTGGGACCACCATAACAATGCTTGGTAAAATTACTCACTGTAACCTATGTTGATGTAATTAGGAAACGTTATGGATCGGATAGTCAGACTTCATGACATGGGTAATTGTGTGTCATGCCTTGATGGCATGGATCGATGGTCACAACATCAGTCACTGAATTCTCTGGTCAGACTCGTTTATCTATAGGCCGCCATGGTGTAGCTGGAATATTGCAATAGTGCAATGTTAAACAACAAACAAATAAACAAGTTTGGGGCTGAATTAGCCTGGTTTGCTTGGTGATGTCCAGTGAATAGTATTGACATTGCCAAAAACCTCATAATCAGCCTCACGCTGTGATATTGCTGGAATATTGCTAAAAGCAGCATAAAAACATATTCACTCACTCACTCACTTTTTTTTTTTTTTAAACGTCCCTATGCTGATTTCTGGAATAGAGCTAGCTAGAGCTGGCTAGACTTGATTTGTATGCGTTTCTGGATTGTTGGTTTTTTTTCATAAAATAAATATATTCCATACTCATGATCTAGGACTATCAATTACCAGTAGGTTATCAAGCCGGTATACACACTGAGATTAAAGTTTTGAATAACTATCCAGAATGTGTAATAAGTTGAGTGTGACTCATTTTTGCTTGCTCAACAGTATACTTCACCCATATAAAAAAGTCAATATCTTTCCCAAATTGATTCAGTTCTGAAATTCTAATAAGTCAGATATGAAATTGCACATTACTTGAAACCATTACATATTTTATTTCTGTCTGGTAAATGAATTGCAAGAAATGAAACAACCCAAAACTGATTCTGGATCATAAACCTACTACAGCCTTATAACATAGATGGTCCAGACTGTTTAAAGCCATCACGCTTGAGCTTCAGCATCTGTGGTGAAGCCACACATCCCTCCCGCTTAAGTCACAGAACCATATTTCTCCTGTTTATGATGTATAAATACCATATCTCCCGCCTGTCTGCCTGCTGCCTGGGTCCTGTACCTTTGTAATAATGGCTAATCACATCCCACTCCACTCATGTGCTTTGGGTTTCTTCCCCTTCACATGCTTTGAATGTTTCTCCTCATCTGCACACATATGTCTTCTTCATCGGCCTGGCTATCATGTGTCAGGGCTGTTGCTCTTGTTCCTGTGCCATTGATTTCTGTGTTGTCCGATCTATCATGTCTTCCATCAAACTGGAGACCATGCAGCAAGCGGTCCTCTGCCTCAATGCTTCCCCAACACCATCAGCTTTCAGTGTATAGCCTTTCTTCGTTCACATGCTTTCATCTTCTTTATTGTTGAAGTCTTAAGTTGTAATGATTGAGAAAATATATTTTCCTCCAACAAGATTTAAATGTCTTTTTCCTACACTTTACCAACCCAACCCCTGCCCACCCTTCTTCCATCCCACACCCTCTTTCACCACCCCACCCTTGCCACCACGCACCCTCTCCTACCCCACCCACCTCTCCCTCGCGTCCCCTCTCCAACCCGCTTCTCTGAGCCCTTACTGTGATGATTGTGTTGTGGAGGTGAGGTTAATCTGTCTTACAGACCCTTATACAAATATATATCAAATACAGCCCATGCAAGTCTATAATGTTTGACAGGTCTAGATTACTGCAGTATCTGAAAATGAAGAGAGTCACTGGGCTCCCTTTTATCATATTTTTATTAAGATAACTGAACAACTGTTTTTTCTATACGATATGTTCATTTCAGAGACTAGATGTTAGTCTAGGGTGAGGTGTGGTATGTCTGTGCTCCACCCCATCTCCAACCCCTGTCCCCTGAGCCCTTACGGTGATGTTTGTGTTGTGGGGTGAGGTATAGTGTGTCTTTCCTCGGTGCCTCTCCCAACCCCTTCCCCAACCCCTCCCCTGAGCCCTTACAGTGATGATTGTGTTGTGGGGTGAGGTATAGTGTGTCTTTCCTCGAAGCCTCTCCCAATCCCCTCCCCTGAGCTCTTACTGTGATGTTTGTGTTGTGGGGTGAGGTATAGTGTGTCTTTCCTCGAAGCCTCTCCCAATCCCCTCCCCTGAGCTCTTACTGTGATGTTTGTGTTGTGGGGTGAGGTATAGTGTGTCTTTCCTCGGTGCCTCTCCCAACCCCTCCCCTGAGCCCTTACAGTGATGATTGTGTTGGTAGGGTTGAGGTAGAGTATGTCTGGTCTAGTTCAAGCCGTGTCCCCAAGGGACCTGCAATGCTGACTGGATGTAATACACCGATACCTAGCTGCCACCCACGAACACGAGCAGCTCCCATAAAACATCGTCCTCCTGAAGCAAGGCCTACTGTATGTGCAAATTCTGAAAGAAAAATGGCCTTGTGTAATTCTTTGTCAGATAACCTGGATATGCTCCTAGCTAAATATAGGCGATCAATGTTTTGACTTTTTCAGGGTGTAGTCAGGTATTAGTAAAGGTTAAAGTGGACAAGGAAAGGAATATTTCCTTCAACAGAATCACTGATAAATGTTTCTTTGATCCATCAGGGTAATTCTGTTGAATTGATATTTCCTGAACTCCATCCATAACTCATCTGTGTCATAGCAATGGGCCATACATGTATCTCATGTTGAGGCTGTGTCAGTGAGTGAGTTAGTTAGGCTAAAAAAATATTAGTCTTGGTTCTCAGGCACCGCCCGCATCATCATAAAGGCTGCCGCCTGTTTGGATTTTGATTTCCATTTTCAGATAAACAAAAAATTCTGAAATATTTCGTGTTTCAAACACACAACCCTGGCATTGAAATGCTACGATACTTAAAAACAATGATATACAATATAACAGTTATTTCCCTTTACATGCGCGCTGCTTTACTGCGCATCTCATGTTATGGTCATGGCGGGAATAAGAGTTTGTTTGCTGGTTTTGCCATTTGCAAATTTGGTCAACGAATCATTAAACTTACGATGCATTTTTCATCTTCAGGTTGTGAAATAAAATCAAAGCTCATTGTATGCGTGTATTATGCACGCACTGGTAGTCCAATGGTAGTCAAATGCTGTATTCCAGTGTTTTACTCATCAAGGAATACATTTATGTAGGGAGGCCCTTTCCCAGCATGATTGTACACAATTGTTTTATTTGTTTACATACTAGTTTGAACAACAACTACAAAAAAAACTCTGCCCACCCGAACTATATTTTCAAAAGCCATTGCCTGAGAACCAATTCTTTTATTTTTTAAGGCTTAGTGAGCATTGTGTAATGCAGCATCAGAAATATTTGAGGTCTGTAAACCATTGAGTTTGGACCAAGCAGTTCACTGACTGAAATCATGCACACCAATCTACACTATTTGTGTATGATCAACACTCGTTGATAAAAGTGGCAAAACTCCTCAGATTCTCTATATTTACCTCAAATTGCTTGGAAACATAAATATTTAGGAGTGTGTTTTAAAGGAAAATCTAGCTGTAGACACATATTCCTAGCTTCTATTTTTAGTAGTGAACTTGGAATGCTAATTACAACACATTTACGATATTTGACTGACAAAATTCCTGGGGGTCATTAAACGAGTGGTAAG
This sequence comes from Haliotis cracherodii, assembly GCF_022045235.1. Classification (NCBI taxonomy): domain Eukaryota; kingdom Metazoa; phylum Mollusca; class Gastropoda; order Lepetellida; family Haliotidae; genus Haliotis; species Haliotis cracherodii. Next base: position 13,862,525 of record NW_027266286.1, read on the forward strand.
TAATGTATCATAGCCAGTGTATCATCTTGTATCGATACAGAAGAAAATGTATCATATCATATCGTAACTTACAATGAACCGGTGCCCTGATGTATCGTTTCCTTTCTATTAGGGGGGACGTAACCCAAATCCTGTCGTTTCAGCTTTGGTCCTATTCAGATATCTTGAAGTGTTACCAGATTTACAACCAAATAGTTCCATAATGACATAACCTTTCCAAGTTTCAGAGAATACTGTAGATACTGTTGATTATGACTATGACTACTTGGTAAAGAGAAATTTGTCTTGCTTGTGTTTTTTTTAGTAAATCTGTAAAATCTACATCTTTAAATGACGTCATAGTGATGTCAGAACACCAGGAATTTTTGTGTGCGATAGATAATTGCTACTGATCTCATTCTATGATAGGCACATGTTCCACGAAACTGTTTTCACAGCTGAGAAATCAACCGTTGCCTACACATATTTTTAGTAAACTTTATAAAGTTTATAAACATCAATTGCCGATAATTTTAGTGTTACAACACAAAACACTTTCTACGCTATCAATCAACAGTTTGATTTTGCCAAACCATCTGCCATGAAAGGCTGACACATTTAGCTGTTGTCTTCCGTGTAAAACAATCCTAAAGTTGTATAAATTGGCACAAGTCTTTTAGACATCCCAGGTCCTATAAAACACCACCAAGGCTTATTCTGTTCTCTTCAAAGGGTTTTTCTTTCACGATCCAACAAGTTTACAGCGACTGGGCTAAGTAGCCTCCATGTGCTAATAGCATTCCTGTGGTTTATGGTTGCATAGTTGTGGCTAAACCCTCAACAGTGACTGCTCCATTGGCGAAGACTGGATGGGACAACTGAAGTTACAAGCTTTGAAGCATATATTGGCAGCGATCAAACAGATTTAGTGTTAAATCCTTTGGAGAAAGACAATAAAAACGTTGACAGTTTCAAAGGCTAAAGAAACAGTTATGTTTTCAGACCCTCTCTTGTTTTTCTTTGAAAAAACGTTAAAAAAATGTTTAAAAAATGTGACATAACCTGATTTCTTTGAACAATGGTTCTTATGGCCCTTGTGAATTTGATAACATATCCATCCCGCTTGATGCCGCTGTGATGAAGATAGTACATGGAAATATGTTTCTGGTTTTAGAATGTGGGATCTGGGGCAGGAGGAATATCACTGGAGTATGTTTAAGGTCATCGGGATAATTAATATATTTTTGTAGGACTTGAGTTCCAATTGAAAAATGTCATTTGATATGTGATAATATTTGTTCTTGCACATATTTGATACAAGTAGAACTAAAATGAAATCATTATGTTTGACATTTTGGAATAAAGGCAAGATTATCAACATATTATTATTTTTTAAATAGCTCATTAGTAGTACACAATAGTTAGACAATGCATTTTTCTGAAGATGTTTGCATCTATGAAATAAATTGTTACATATAAAATTATCTATATATTGCATGTCATTGGGAGTTAATACTCTTACTTGATGCTCAGAAACCAGAAACACTGGCACAATTTATGTATGTATGCCAAAAATATTTCAAAATTTATAAATGCCTAAGTCATTGGCACTACAACCATGATGTATACAAGACCGAAAAAGGTGAAGTCAATTATTCATTTTTAACTCACCTGACTGAGCTGATACAAACTTTTGTTAAGTGTTGACTGTATGTGCAGGTGACCTACAGTGTGCTGGCACTATATATTATCAGAATGTTCTTGGAAATGATTGAATATCCTCGGCTTACAGGTTGGCTTTCATACGACTGGTAGCCTATTCTTTATGGATGCATAGAGAACATTAACGCCCAACTTTCAGTGGCTGTAATGAAGGCATCATGTTTCAGGTGGTTCCGAGCCAAAGCAGCCATTAAGAAATATCCTGACATTCAGACACAACTGTGTTCCCTAATCTGATTTAGCCATTATGGTTTTTTTACCTTGTGTACATCAATCTTGGCCAGTCATTGTTCTACCTTGTTTACTTCAATCTTGGCCAGTCATTGTTCTACCTTGTTTACTTCAATCTTGGCCAGTTATTGTCCTACCTTGTGTACTTCAATCTTGGCATGTTATTGTTCTACCTTGTGTACTTCAATCTTGGCCAGTTATTGTCCTACCTTGTGTACTTCAATCTTGGCATGTTATTGTTCTACATTGTGTACTTCAATCTTGGCCAGTCATTGTTCTACCTTGTGTACTTCAATCTTGGCCAGTCATTGTTCTACCTTGTGTACTTCAATCTTGGCCAGTTATTGTTCTACCTTGTGTACTTCAATCTTGGCATGTTATTGTCCTACCTTGTGTACTTCAATCTTGGCCAGTTATTGTCCTACCTTGTGTACTTCAATCTTGGCCAGTCATTGTTCTACCTTGTGTACTTCAATCTTGGCCAGTTATTGTTCTACCTTGTGTACTTCAATCTTGGCATGTTATTGTCCTACCTTGTGTACTTCAATCTTGGCCAGTTATTGTTCTACCTTGTGTACTTCAATCTTGGCCAGTTATTGTTCTACCTTGTGTACTTCAATCTTGGCATGTTATTGTCCTACCTTGTGTACTTCAATCTTGGCCAGTTATTGTCCTACCTTGTGTACTTCAATCTTGGCCAGTTATTGTCCTACCTTGTGTACTTCAATCTTGGCATGTTATTGTCCTACCTTGTGTACTTCAATCTTGGCCAGTTATTGTCCTACCTTGTGTACTTCAATCTTGGCCAGTTATTGACCTACCTTGTGTACTTCAATCTTGGCATGTTATTGTTCTACCTTGTGTACTTCAATCTTTGCATGTTATTGTTCTACCTTGTGTACTTCAATCTTGGCCAGTCATTGTTCTACCTTGTGTACTTCAATCTTGGCCAGTTATTGTTCTACCTTTTGTACTTCAATCTTGGCCAGTCATTGTTCTACCTTGTGTACTTCAATCTTGGCCAGTTATTATTCTACCAGTTTGTAAAGATAAAATTTGTTGACCTTGTTTGCATTTCTACTCTGGAAACATTTCAGGGTTTCAATATAATGTCAAATGCTACTTTTGAGCAATACACCCGAGACAATAAGCTCGCCAAGAGCTGGCACCAACGGATGCTTTGTCTGGCTGAAATCGTGGTTCCTTATATAATGTTCATCTAGTGTCGAGAAGGCCTGGCAGAAACTGCAGATGTGTACCTTTAATATATCATACTTCACTTGTGTATTACTCAGAAGCCCTTATGTTTCTACATAGTGGTCCTGGCTTGACACATATGATTGATTATTGTGTATCGAAATTGACATCCTTCAAGAGTGTTTTGGTCTTCTTTGTTATTGGAAGCATTATTGGAATTGAGAAGTTTGTGTGGCGGCTTTTTATATTAATCTTTGTATTTTTATTGTATTTACCAACTGCTGGAGTCATGTATTTTTTATGAGGGTTTTATGGTTCATGTCAAACATGGCAGGTGGTAGACGAGATTAATAACTAGACTGGTCGACTCATTTTCAGGAAAGAGACGATGAGGTATGATACCTGTTTACTGGAAAGTTTGTTTGTTTTGTTGTTTAAAGCAGCAGTGTTTCATCTATATGATTGCGGTCTGTAGATAATCAAGTCTGGGCCAGACAATTTCCAGTGATTGACATCATGAGCATCGATCGACACATTTGGGATATGATGACATGCATGAACTACGATCACCCGATCATATTAGTCACCTCTTCCGACAAGCATGGGTTTTCAAGACCAATTCTAACCCAGATCTTCACAGGGCTTACTGGAAAGTGTATGGATGCATAGTATTTCTATCCTTATAAAAGGCAAGTCTAGATAAGCGGACAGTATGCTTTAAGAATGCCAGTCTTTTGACCTTATTGCCTAAGAGACTTGTGCAAGTCTAATGCATTGAGTGTGACAGATTGAACAAAATTAAATGCACAGCAAACAGCTACAAATGTTCATGTGGAACATTTAAAAACATCTAGTCCTTGAAGCTGATTACTTGGTAGAGTGACAGTAAAGACGTACGGCGTGTTCTTAAAAAACAACAACTAAGTAATCTCTAGTTGTGCAGAAACCTGTATGGGGACAATCCGGGCTGGCACACTGTGATATAACTGAAGTAGTGTTCAAAGTTGAGGTAACCAAATTAACTCACTCATTATTGAACAGGCGACACGGAGTTTCACCCGGAGGCATTGCAATTCACTGCGATCCAAAAGCATGCCACATGTCTATTTTGATGGTTTGAACTCTACATTCACCCTGATTATGTTTCTAGGTTTGTCGGCACCATTACTAGACTAACATCTAGTCTCTTAAATGAACATATTTTACAGAAAAACAGTAAAGTTATTGTTATGAGATATAATAAGAAGGACCAAGAGACTTTCTTCATTTCACTGATACTGCAGTAATCTAGACTTGCCAAATATTATAGACTTACATGGGCTTTTTTGGATATATGTTTTCAGGGTCTGTGTGACAGACTACACCATTGTTCTACCTTGAACAGGAGACATGGAGCTTCATCAGAGCCATTGCAAAATATATCAAAAAAAGCCCATGCAAGTCTATAATATTTACCTGTGCTAGTGGGTTTCACCAAGCATGTGGTAAAAGTCATCACTTCGATCAGGCTTTACACTCACGTCAAGCTGACACATCATGATATGACTGTTCAAAGCAGAGTTTTGACCCAACTCACACATTCACACATTACTCAACAGACTGCCAAAACATGAAGCAGTCTGTTTAGTGTGGACCAGAAACAGTTCTGAAGGATTGTTTTCCAATCTTTACTTTCTCAACACCATTGACCTCTCGTTGACCTATACATTGGAGCCTGCACCTCTGGAATTCCTCACCACCTCCAGAACAAGGGGGAGGTGTGCCGGAGATATTCAGGAAGCATAGTCTGTGTATGAGATGCAGAGAACATGTTTATCCATGGTAGATAAATCATTAGCTCCATCTCTGGATGTTGTTGACTGTTTGGAATTAGTGTTTTCACGCTGCTTGTCACACAGTGTTATGGTGAATGATTTAATGATGATTACTGCAGCAGAAAATTGTATGTATGTGTTATTGATGAGGTGTGACAGGACAGGTTATTAATCGCCAAACTGACAAGAGTCATTCATCAGCTCAAAATTGTAGAAAGCAGATGAAATATGGTGCTTCTCCAGAGATGCTTCAGTCCTTGGTTCACATTCCCATTGAAAAAAAACAACAATTTGTGCTTCTCTCAAATGGTTTCATGTTTGTCCCGAAAACTTTCAAAAATCTCGTGCCCTTGAAGAACCCATGCTTGTCAAAGAAGGGATCAGGTGGTCAGGCTTGCTGACTTGGTTGATGCATGTCATCATATCCCGATTGCTTAAATTGATGCTTATGATGTCAGTCACTGAATGTATGGCCCAGACTTAATTATTTACAGACTGCTGTCATATAGCTGGAATATTACTTAATGCGGCGTTAAACAACAAACAAACCAACCTATAGTTCAAAGTGAGCACTACATCAATATTGGCTGACCCCTGCAGTCCCAGGTCAGCAATACCATCTATATCTCCCTACGCCACCAGGGGGATGTGATTTGGTCAGCTACAACTGTCATGTTCAGACCTTGCTCTTCTCCATCTAAACCACGACTCTAGGGGATTGATTTACTGCAAGGGCTCTTCCTGCAGCTTCACCCCACACTCTCCCCATGTCTGTTGTCTCTGAGTGAGGCATTAAACAACAAACAAAACAAAAGAAACAAATCCTGCCGGTCCTCGATGATTACATGCTGACCACTGAAGTACTAGAGCTTGTCCTTGCAGGTTTAGTACTAAGCTTGACCTGTAGGTTTAGTGCTTGACCTGAAGGTTCCATGTTGGTCCTCAAAGATTTCCTTCCTGGTCCTTAATGGTCTCATGTTTGTCCTGAAAGATCTTAGTCTTGTCAGGGCACAGGGGCCGAGTCGTCTAAGGCGCCGCGATCCGCTGTGCAGAGTTACAACACTTGGCGCACCAGAAACCTATGATTGTGGGTTTGAATCCCAGTTCCCCTCTATTATGTTTCTAGGTTTGTCAGCACCATACCCGTGCTTGTGGGTTTCACCAAAGTGGTAAACGTCTGAGACCTGCATCACTTCCAGCTTTCCTCCCACATCAAGATGACACGCCATGATATAACTGGAATACTGTTAAAAGTGGTGTTAAACCCAACTCACTAACTCGCTCACTTAGTCTTGTCCTCAAAGGTCTTATTTTGGGTAACACCAGATTAAATTAAGCTTTTCCTCAAAATTAACATTCCTGTACCAAAACAACAGTCATTTTCCTACCATGAGATTTGAGCTAATACCACAATTAGCCTGTAACTAACAGCTAATGTGTCATTATTTGTTCAGTCACAGAATCAATTTTACAAGACAGGTACTGTCGTTTGGTAAAAAAGATAGTAGGGTTTGGCAAGGCAGCCCTTTTAATTACTTAAACAATTGGTTCGTTGATCTGTCAATTGATCTGTCAGTCAATCAAAGTGTAAAGGCTCTGAAGCCGACCTTTCAATATCATTGCAAGGCTAGATCAAACATCTATCCAGGAAACATGATTCTTTTTGTAGATGCATAAGCAATGTTTACCAACTCCTCATGCAGCTTTAGAAGTTTGGTGTTCTGCCAGTGTCATCGATTGAAGCTCTTTGTTGGTGTCGCAGGACGTTTATGTGCAGATGCTAACACAATCCTTTTTTGACAAAAAGGTGTTGAGAAGCTAAACAAGAACTTCTTATGACATTCAACAAAGAAAGATAACTCTTTATACTGTCACGTCTGTGGTATTTGTTCATTGTGGATAACAGATTCTGTTTGATTGATTAGTATGAACTGATTTGTTGGTATTGTAACTTGCATCTTTTGGAGACCTGTTTCTTGTGCTGGAAATCTTTCACAATTGTCAATGAATTTTGTCTTGGTTTTCAAAGATCTCAGTGAAAGTGGTGGCAGAGTTGTTTCCCTTGGCCATACAAGGATATGCTTGTTGTTGGTTAGAATCCCTGATTATGTGGAATGGTTCTTGTTTTGTCAGCACCAGCATGATGTTTGTTGGTTTCCCCAAACTGGTAAACGTCTGTACTCTACAATCTGTGTCACTTTGGACATTCCTCTCAATCAAGCCACTGTCTAGCACTCTCTGGTGCTGCCTCAGCCTCGTATCTCATTTATTGTCGGAGCCATGGAAAACAAGGTAGACCCAGATGAACCTTATAATCACCAGAGTCGTTAGCAGCACCTTACGGTTCCCAAGGACATCGGAGTCGGTTTAGTGCATTGTCTGATGTCAGCTTTGACTGACACAATTACAGGCCAGGGAGAAAACAAGCCATACTCCCCTATCTGCCTGTCACAATTATCAGGTCTTTGATTCGTATGTTTCCTGTAATTGACTATTATTACACTTCTTATCAGTGTTTAGAGAAGTAATGAGCTTTTTGTTCTCCAAGATTTATGGTGTGTTTGATGTACATTGTCATTCTTGATTGGATGCATATGTAGGATGTATTTAGAAGTCGCTCATCTCAAAGCATCTCTGATAGAGTAGTTGTGGATGAGACATCCGAGTACTCATTTGTTCTGTCATTATTGGTTTATTCAATCATTCATTAATGCATTTTTCATTTCTTTCTTCACTCATATATTTTTTGGTATCTCAGTTAACAAACATCAGATCCCAACCATTGAAGCCAGAGCTGGCTGTCCATTTCACCCCTTTGTTCTTGTCTCCCCGAGGAAGAGTCACGTTTCACGACCTAGCCTTCTATGTCTCCATATCGGCTAGAGATAAAGGAATTCTTCTGATGAATCCTTGAATCTAAACTTGTGTTTGTCCATTTCAAGCGGGGCCCATTTGATTTGCGTCTCCATTGAGTCTTGGTGTGTCCAGAGTTCACTTGTCCAGTCTTCCTTATCACGCCCGGTATTGGGGAGATTAGGTCAGGCCGAGATACACCTTGTCCCTTTGCAGAGGTTAATTAAGTGAAGGTCTTATCAGTTTAATTAAGCCAGCTCAGGTATCACAGGGTATTCTTAACAAGTGTGTACTTGTGTTCGTCAGGTTGACAAAGTGCAATTTGTTTCTGTACAGAAATAATTCATGGCTATGTGATAAATTTGACTATTATTAATAAAAAATGAAGTGGTTTAATCAATATGTGTGTGTTATTTGCTTATTTAAATCATATGCTCATGACTGGCTACATTCAAACGGTCGGTCCACATCAACTCAGGTTATTGATATTGGGATTTCAAGGGGCAAGTAGGGGGTCTGTTTATATCTCTGGTCATCCAATACACATGGTGTATGGTAAATGTTATTTTATGCCATGGATGTTTTTTTTTGTTTCTATTCTGATTGGAACACAGATAATGGATGCTGTATTGTGACTGACAAACATGCATGCCATATTGTTAGACTGTTTACATTGATTTTTCGGTTTTGCCTGGTGATAATTTGAATGCGTCATTTTAAGTAAATCTGTAAACATCTTGAAATTACGTCTTTGTTATGTTAGAATAACATGAATATTGGTAAGAGATATTCGGTCTTGTCTTGAAATAGCCTTCATGCTCCTTTAGTTCCAGACAGAAGCAATGAAGGACAGAAAGTAGATCCTTGTCTCACTCAATGTGTAGTAATTAATCGACATTCATAATTCTGCCCGGAAGACTGATAGTTATTGAAGTGGTAGTGAAGCATCATTGTTGCTATGACAACAGGCAGTCTAGACATGGTCCTATGCCTGTCAGTGGGGTACCAAGTGCCCCTCCCCAACCCTTCTCGCTGTTGTCAATACATCACACTTGATGTTGGTTGTTGGCATGGACTCGCCATTACCACAGTTCGTCAGTTCCTCAGCAGCAGCAGCTACTGGTCCGAGGCAGTCTGTCCATGCCATACCAACACTGCCTTCCTGGTGCTGTGATGTTATTAATGTATCTCAGCAGCACAAGTAGATGAAGAGTGACCATTACTGACCACTCAAATCCATCAAGCGCACAGCAGGGCTGTACATACTTCCCCTGAGCGTCCTGTGAGGGGGACAGAGTGGTCTCCTTCCCTGGCTCTTTGCACCCTTTAATACTCAATTCCCTTCTTGCATTCTTTTTACTTTCTTTCTCTGCATTTTTCTCACCCTTTATTTATCCACCTGTTTTTTCTTCTTTTCTTTCATCCTTCCCTTCATCCTTTTTTTGTTCTTTTTTTTGTTATCTTTTTCATTTCTCCTCCTCCTCCTTCCTCCTCTCCCTCTCCCTCTCTCTCTCCCTCCCCCTCTCTCTCGCTCATATTAATTCAGTTTTAAGAAAGATATACTTATTACTTTGTGCAGAGATTATGAAATTGTAGTTCGCTCACTCGCTCACTCACTCACTCACTCACTCACTCACTCACTCGCTTATGTTGACTAAAGTGGCAGTTAAGTGACATTACAATTGGGCAACAATATATATATATATTCCTTACTTGTTCCTTATATCCGAATTTGTAGACAGTGCAACTGATAACCCATAATGTCTACAAGTAAGTATCAAGAAAACATTTCCAACACGGTCGTATGTTTGCAACAGCCACATATGACACAACCACTATATTCATAGCAGTCAAGCCGTCTTCCAAGGCACATTCAAATATCGAACAGTACCACATCTGTATTTGTCTGGGAGGTAAGGAGCTGTCCTCTTCCACTGGAGAGTTACACAGGGAGAGATAATCCTGTGACAGGATCAATAGAGCTGAGGGGATTACCCCATGTCAACTTACTGCTTGCTTACACACTGAAATCCTTGCATATTGGCTATTGTTGGTCCACTAGACACACTGCTGGAGTCTCAGACTTGAGTCACAGCTCACTTTGAATAATAGCTTGAGCAAATGTAACAGTTTCTTCAAGAGACGTTGGTGATGGAGAGGATTTTTTTTCAATCTTATTGAATCTACAAAATGAAATGAAAATCTGCCTATTTAATAGTTTCAAATTAAATTCTGGGCAAGAAGTTAGAGTGTGCTTAATGAAGAATGTTCTGCTTATTATACAAATTCTATTTTCTTTTTTCAACAAGGCACATGGCTGATTCTCAATGTTTGAAGTAAGATAACTTTGCTATGCTGGGTTTCACACCTTGTGGACTGACACCTTTTCCAGCAGATGGTTTGCTTTCCTGCTCACTCAAGAACTGATTGTGTCACTCACTCATGAACTTACTTCCTCACCTTCTCAAGCCCACCCACCCATGAGGATCGGGTCACACACTGTGATGTGGGTGATTGTGTGCGGTTGTACCCGATGGTGTCGGTTATTGCTTCTTCTGTCGGTTATTACTTCTGTCAGTTATTGCTTCTGTCAGTTATTGCTTCTGTCGGTTATTGCTTCTGTCGGTTATTGCTTCTGTCAGTGATTGCTTCTGTCGGTTATTGCTTCTTCTGTCGGTTATTGCTTCTTCTGTCGGTTATTACTTCTGTCAGTTATTGCTTCTGTCAGTTATTGCTTCTGTCAGTTATTGCTTCTGTCAGTTATTGCTTCTGTTGGTTATTGTTTCTCATGTTGGTTATTGTTTCTCATGTTGGTTATTGCTTCTGTCGGTTATTGCTTCTTCTGTCGGTTATTGCTTCTTCTGTCGGTTATTACTTCTGTCAGTGATTGCTTCTGTCGGTTATTGCTTCTTCTGTCGGTTATTGCTTCTTCTGTCGGTTATTACTTCTGTCGGTTATTACTTCTGTCAGTTATTGCTTCTGTCAGTTATTGCTTCTGTCAGTTATTGCTTCTGTTGGTTATTGTTTCTCATGTTGGTTATTGCTTCTGTCGGTTATTGCTTCTTCTGTCAACCACTGGTCTGCATGGCCCTTGGCTGATTATTTTTAGGATGCAATGATGCAGTTGCAGTGCTGAAAACAAAATTCACCCGCACATAGTGTATGCTCGTGATCAAATAAAATGGAAAGCTGCAGGACAATGCTGTCAAATTGCTTGAGCTACGTAAGCAAATTATTTTAAGGAAATATTTCCAGTAATCATATTGTGGTGCCATTCCATCCCATCAACCCAATTTAAGTGAATTTTCCGAACAGCTGAACCGAACAAATAGCACTCTCTCAAAGCCTGAAACACTTATTCCAAGAACAAAACTATTAAATCTCCGTCACCTTGGTGACTGTTTGGAGGATTTATGAAGTTGATATGTGACCGTAGAGAGGCGATAATAGACCACCATCTCCATCCCCACAGCACTACTAGTTCATGCACCACTTATTCTCACATGAAGACAGTGTTCAGATGGACACTGTGGACCCTGGGCCCTTCTGTCAGTGCTGCTGGAAATCTGATTACCAGGGGAAGCTTCTTGACTGCCTCGGTCAGGTCTGCCAGGCTTTCATTGTACTAGAGAAATCAGACAAAGTTTGGTAGATATCAATTGTTGTTGGTTATTGAGAATTATATGTTGATTGTAATAAGAGAATATCTGAAAAGTTTTAGGTGGATTGAAATTGTTGTTGGTTATTAAGAATTATGTTTGGTGGATGGTGTTTATACAGGACTACTTATTACTGTCACTGTTGATTTTGTAACAAGAATTCTTTAAGAAGAAGTTGTTAACATGAAGATACCAATCAATGGCTGCATTTACCAATAAGCCATTATTAACTTTTGGCTGTTATTTGTGCGATATTTCATCAAACATGACACTGTTATTTTATGTGTTGGAAAGTCTGGAACAATCAACATCTTTAGTAAATTCCAGTTGAACAAAACTCGTACTTCATAATGTAAATCCTGAGAAAACAGGTTGCTGATTGAGACCAATGACAATCTTTTTCTTTTAGGGTAGCCTAGTGGTTAAAACGTTCGCTCATCACGCTGAAGACCGGGTTCAATTCCCAACATGGGTACAATGTGTGAAGCCCATTTCTGGTGTCTCCACCGTGATATTGCTGGAATATTGCTAAAAATGGTGTAAAACCATACTCACCCACTTCAAGAATTAGTGTTTAGGATCGATGGCCTGGTTTTCACTACTCAACATTTCTACATAAGTCGCTGTTGTTCAGTCTGACACTGAAGTTCTTATTGAGATGAACACAAATTGGTTCAGTCTGGTACTATATAAAAATGGAGTTTATAGTAACAACAAGGAGTGTAAGCTGTGTACTAATGAAGAATTTGTGTTACCCTCCCTCCACGATTCCACACTGACTTTTTGAGCCGCCACTGCTGTCTCCACCAGCATTGCAGCCTGCCTGTCTGCATGCATCAAATTGCTGAGAGTATTGGAGGTTAATTTTTTTGGCAACATGAGGACTAATTCGATGTCCGTGTACCTCAGCTCCCATGCTGAGGAAGGTTTTTGTGATGGTTCGGCAGATAGGTGTCTGTTACCTACCATCTCCAATTTTTCTGAGACACGTTTGCTTGATTAGACCTGAACAGACAGCTGAGTGCTCTGTAGCAGTGTCCGTGGAGGGTTGCGGACGCAGGAAGTGATGCATCTCTCATGTGCAACTTTCTTGCAACTATACCCCTGATGAAGTGGATGACAGGAAAGTGGCAGATGTGAAAGTTCTTGAAAACTATTTTTGAAACTTAGTCTTTAATTGAGAATTAGAGCCCGTCTCTTAAGTTTTTTATGAAACAATTTTGTGGTGGTTTGACTAACTTTTGATTTGTGGTGACTTTGGGGAATTTATATTTACTGTAAATCTTGTATTTGTGATTATTACTTTTTCCAGAATTTTACATTTGTCATTTTTGCAAATGTTTGGAAGTACTGAAGTCATTTAAGACAGGATATTTGACAGATGATTCATAATGTTCAAAGCCTATATGATCTCGAACAGATTTCACATATAAGAGTTGACTATTCTGTGGCTGTGTTGGGCTAACCTTGTGGCTTCAAAGGGAGGCTTCATTATGAGCCAGACCTCAAAGGGGAACATACAATGTCCTGCTGTGTATCCTTAATCATTAGACTTTTTCAACTGCGGACACTTTATGTAAATGAAGCTGCCACATTGTAGCTGTCCTCTATGCAGACATAATGACTTTTATTTGATGTGTTTCTCTTCCATGGCTGATGGTGACTGTTTTGTTGTGCTTGTCATTCTTTGATCAGTGTTTTGACTACAAAACTGCCCCAAAATTTGTCTGTCGGGTTCGAAAAAGAGACCTTGTTAAAAATATGATGAAAGAATGTGAACTTCTCATGCAAGCGCAGGAAAGGAAGATTATTGACGTCCGATTCCACAGACTTGACTTCCAGGCTGTAGACCAACCTTGGAGGGCTTGTGGTTTTCAGATCTGTCAGAGACATTTTGTCCTTTTATTGATTGGAGATTTCTATTTTGGGTAAAATGCAAGAGAGTAATTTGATTATTCTTATCTAGAATTTGAAGTCATTGATTTAAATCAACTCCAACACTCATGCACATCAGAAATGTTCTCATCTTCATTGTCATCGTTAACATAATTGGCCTCGTCATCAGCAACAAGAAGAATCCTCATTGCTGATATCAGAGTCGTCATCATAGTCAACATCATCATCATCATCATCATCATCATCCATTATGTTCTTGGTTAGCATACCTGGTATGTCCTCCTCAACCTGGTGTCACGAGAGGCGATGGATCAGGTGGTCAGGTTCGGTTGATTGCCTGTCAACTCTCCCGATGACATGGATCGATGCTCACAGTATCAATCACTGGATTATCTGTCCCAGACATTATTATTTACAGGCCGACGTCATATATAGCTGAAATATTGCTGAGTGCGCAAAGATATTTTTGAAGTATGTAATGCAAATATTTCTGTGATATTCATTGGCCAAGAAGGGGTCCGATAATTTACGGTATTGACTTATTGATTTACTAAAAATAGAATGGGAATTACCAGGAATTTGTTTTCCCCAAACCCAACACAATGAAATGTCTCTTTTTGCTGGAACCTTCTAACATTATTGTAGCTTATTCAGTTTGATAGGTTAAATCTGTGTTTGTCTCATTAATATATAATAAAACAAGGATAAACTTTACATAAGGTCCACAAGAACAGGCCTTGACCTTGTCTATAATTGTATATTATCATCCACCACAGGAGATATGCTTGGGTGAGATATAATTGCATCACAATGCTATGGTGACCATTGTGATGTCATCGGTTACCATCACAATCAAATGACATCACTAATCTCTCTGACACTGAAGCTGGTTAGCTGGACCTTTTACACTCAAGACACTAGTTAATAATGTTTACAAGCTGGTATAACTGGAGCAATGAATTTTGAAGATAAACAGAAGTGTCTTTTGACATCAAATACATCAACACTCACCCATAAAAGTTTAAAACTTCTTCACAGGCTTCAGTCTTGGACTTTTATTGGCAAGTGTTGATATATTTGATATCAAAAGACACGAGGGTGAGAGTCTCTATGTCTTCCTTTTGTATTGTGAAAAATTGTTCGGTCACTCAACCCAAGTTCTAGTTTCAGAAGCACTGCTTCACAACACTTAAAACTACAGTTTTGGTCAATAGGTCTGATCTTTCATTAGTGAATTCTTCTTGGGATGGGGAACTTTATTCCTGGACTGGCCAATAAGTATTTTCAAGTGTGAGGTACACAGTGTATTGTGCTGTGAATGGCATATGTATGTTTGGCCGTGCTACTGGCGAGACTTGCCGATTGATTGGCTGCCGTGTTCCATGAAAGTGGGGAGAGAGAGCGAGCGCCGTGTGGTTAAATTAAGATCTCCTCACTTCAATAGAATTAAAAGATCAATTGCTTCCTGATTGGGTTGGCTTGACATTTCTAGGAAGATTGTTTAGAAAGGGTTTAAGTTTATTCACATCCATTGAGATTAATTCATTGTAGATCTCATAGTCTTCAAGTCTTGTTGAATAATTTAGATATTGATCTGAAATATATAATAGGATTTGAATTTAGAGTCTTTTGGGTGGAAACAGATTTTTATTTGAAGTCACTGATATGTCTTCAAAAGTCCTTTGTGAATTGTTTGAACTTTTGTTATAATTGACAAGTCTAATTGTGTTGAACTGTAGATAATCTTGAGATTAAGTCTCTCCCATCACTCACTCACTCACTCACTCACTCACTCTGTATAATCTCACTGTATAGCCATTATCATTTCTACCCCAGAACAAACATAAAAAACACTTATTAGGGATTGATAGATGGAATCTGTTTGGGCAGATAGTCAAGACTGATAATTCTCTGGTGTTGACATTTTATGTTTACTATTCCATGCAGACTGTTGAATCATGTTCTTCGTTCAATCCCATGATTATGACATATCGTTATCAAACCCGTATGAAAACCCTCCTCACCGCGTGTGGATCCGACAATTCTGCAAATGTACACCCTGTCTGACCCCTCGTACCAGCAGACATGTTTGATCTCCGTTCAATGTTGCACATTTCTTGTATGTTTGGATGGGCCTGCTCGGCAGACGTGCCCGGAGTAAAGACAACAACAGACAGTATATGACTTCCTATTGGCCTCATATGGCGAGGCCTGTGTTTGTTTTAATGTCCACAGCAAGATTCACCTCCACCTCCATCTGCTTGAAGGATGAGGGTAAGGAAGGACCAATGGGTCTGTACCATCAGAAACACCATGAGGAACTTGTTCATAAACACCAGCTTTCGCTTTAGATTTGATCAGGAACATGGAAAATCAATTGAGTGTGTTGAGACAGGTTTTGTGGAACTGTTTGTGAGCAGGTTTGAAAAAGGGGATTAGGCAACTATTCCAGGGCACTTCTGTGTTGAGCGACTCTTAGATAGTTGGTTCTTAAAGGGCAAAGGCCAGTGATTGCTTCATGCAGGGCTATTAGTAAATTGTTGGTTGCATGTGTAGTAGGAGCTCCAAGATTAGGCTCCGAAAGTCGTGGTTTATCAGCGTTGTGTAATGGTGCCTATTGTCATGCATAGGATTGGACTTGATGTCGGGGCTGTTGCTGCTGTCTGAAGTTGTTGACACTGTTGTAGTCGTGATGTTGTCGTCGTCACGAGGATTATTTTGAAGCTGATGATGTAGATGAGGATTGTCATTAGACGGGTGAGGGAATGTGTTGCTGCTGTGAGCTGTATTCCCCTTGTATCAAGGCAGCTTGTAAATGATCAAGCCTGGGGCAAACAGTCCAGTGGTTGACAGTATAAACACCAGCCCATGCCATGCCCATCACATGACACTCATTCCATCATCGTCACAGAATCACGTAGAACTGCCAATGGGTTGATAGGGAAATTGTCTAACCCTTGTCCCCATGGGGTGCTACACATACATGGAAATGATGGCGTTGTTTTTTGGGGGGGATGATTGTGGTGATAGCTACAGCTGTTTGAAATGATGATGATTATGATATTTATGATAAACAAAAACTTATTGCGTTCTTTACTTATGATCTTATGACAATGTGTGAAGCCCATTTCTGTTGTCCCCCGCCGTGATATTGCTGGAATATTGCTGAAAGGGCGTAATACCATACTCACTCACTATTACTTATAAGCTTGCTGAGATATTGCTGATTCAGCATTAAATTTCAATTTGACTGACTCTTTGAATGAGAGTGATTTTAATATATTTGAGATGATCATGATTATGGTGTTGATAGTGACAGATTCTCGTTTTCTAGGCAATGATGTTGATGAACACAAATATGGCTGTCGTGTATCTGCACCTTTCTCAACATGCTTCCCTTACAATAAAAGGCTACAAGGAACATCGCACAGTATTGAATGTCCCTTACAAATGACTATTGTTCAACACAGACACAGCAGTCGACACATCGCCACCTTAATATAAAGACCGGTTTAGCTGGGCAATCCGTAGGTTTCAATAAAACTGTCAGAACTCCTCTCCTCCCTCAGCAATGCTAAGAGAAGAATGTTATGTAATCACTCTCATAGCACTGTTCGTCAGTCCAACTCAATCTTGCAGCTAAATTGGTACTGATACCAGATATTCACACCAGATCCAGAAGTCAATTTCGTAATCTAAACACATGATTTCACTTCCATTGCTGCTTGAATATGACACGTTTGTTCTGGAACGTAAGGCGATTAGCAGAACAAACCATTTCATCTGTGGTGTTTAAACTAGAAATCCCTAGCTGTCCAAGTTACACCGCACTGCAAGGCAAACTGTTTGCCTCCATTTTGAGTGCTTGGTGCTATCGTTAGCACGACCCATCCACAACTCAGGGTGTCGGTTGACATGGAGAAATTGGCAGGCGAATTGTTATTAAGTATGATTTGTTGGCATGAGGAGGACCTTTACATTCTTTATTGGAAGCAATTCATCAAAGGGTATAGCAATGTTTTCAATCACAGTCTCTGATAGGTGCTAGTTTTCTGTTGACTAGTTCTTGTGTTTGGAGCTACATTTTTAAAGTCTGCTGCAAGTATTTTTATAGGCCATATGATTGAATAGGAGCTCTTTTTTTTCATCAGCTGTTTCACTTGATTATATTATATATTACCCTGACGGACTTTGGTTTAATTCCACCAATCTTACTGTTTAGCTGCAAGGGGTTGTCGGGTAGCCTAGTGGTTAAGGTGTTTGCCCATCACGTCAAGGACCCTGGTTTGATTCCCAACATGGGTACAACATGTGAAGCCCATTTCTTGGGTTCCCTGACGTGATATTGCTGGAATATTACTAAAGGCAGCTAACCTACCTCACTCACTCACTCACTCACTCACTCACTCAGCTGCAAAAGGGCATGTCCATAAATGGGTATATTATGGGTTTCAGAAAAATGACAAACTTTAGGCTTTTGATTAAATAATAAGTGTACATGTATTTACAAAAATAACTTACATAACGATTTGTTTATCTTTGAATTCATTTGCCACTAAATGTACTGATACTGATGGTATCAGTTTTAACCCATATTTGTTTATTTGGTTTGGCCTGGTACGATA
This sequence comes from Haliotis cracherodii, assembly GCF_022045235.1. NCBI lineage: Eukaryota > Metazoa > Mollusca > Gastropoda > Lepetellida > Haliotidae > Haliotis > Haliotis cracherodii. Next base: position 13,880,501 of record NW_027266286.1, read on the forward strand.
TATAAAAACTGTCACAAGAGTTGTTTGGTCTAAATCATGTCAGTGTAACACAATTTTCCAAGCGTTATGTTTTTTCTGACAATTATTGATCTTTCTTTAAAAATCACACTCTAAAGACTCCTAATGACTCATGCTGCAATTTTTATGATCGTTTCAACCATGGACAAAATCAATCATAAAAAGGCTTCTTGACTAGGGCATGCTTCATTTAAAGAGCTCAAGTCTCTCACTTCACCCAGCACGACACCAATGGAGTCGACAATGGCTAACAGTTGATTCCCTGACGTTCCATCGGTGCATGACAGCGCGCAGTCAGATAGCATGTTGTTAGCACGTGACTTTCATGTCTGGAGTCTTGCTAAATATTTGGAAACATGGCACCATATGGGTTTGTATTGACAGAGGGAATGGTTGAGCCATATTGAGGTCTTAGGTTGCATTCCTGCGGCAGATGGACCGGCAGATGCTTGATCCCGGAAGGACAGGAGACTGTTGCCAGAATGAAGATACACTTCCATATATGATAAGCTGTGTTTCTTTACTTCTGGGGGTTTCTGTGAATGAGGGAATGTATGGTTGGTATTGCCTGCAGTTGTTTGAATAGTGCTGTCAATGTTTATTTGTCTTGAAGGCCGGGCCGAAATATTTTGGATTAGTTTTAAGAAAGAGTATTTTGTTGTCCACATGACAAAAGATTGACTTGCAAATTCCAGTGATAAATTGCAGTTGTTTGTGGCTGCAGATTAGTAATATTGAGGTCATACAGATTTATAACTGATTTTACAGATTTTCAAGGCCATTATGACAAGAAATTAATAAGAATGACTGAAAAGATAAATATGAAAAAAGAGAAAATATTTTAAATTAATGGTTTAGGAATTCAGAATATGTTTTACATGCGTGTTGATTATTAAAGATTTTTCATTTTTATCCTACAAAATGTCAAATTTGTTGGGGTTGAATGCAAAGCCTATGTTGAGTGGGTACACCAATTCTGTTGTTTTTAAGTGTGAACATGTGTCATATCATCCAGAAACATGGTCATTGTCCAAATGGAATCCACTGTTTCAATGGTGATTTGTTTGCTTATATTCTTTGCCATAGCAGTGTAAAGCGATGTAGACTCACTCAATGAAATTTCCATTCTCCATTTTTCATTCTCACGAAAGCAGACGCAGTTGCTCCTGAAGTTATGGAACCATACCGTGAGCTGTTTGCAGAGAATTCTATTGATTATGGAAAGGGTTTTGTTGTTTTTCTTTATTTGATTGTTTTATGTGTGTTTCTCAGTGATTTTTATGGGAGGAAAGTTTTGTAATAGATTGAATTTGCCAAATTTTGTCCTAGGTTTGTCAGCACCATACCCGTGCTCGTGGGTTTCGCCAAAGTGGTAAACGTCTGAGACCTGCATCACTTCGGGCTTTCCTCCAACATTAAGCTGACATGCCATGATGTTACTGGAATACTCTTCAAAGAGGGATTAAACCCAACTCACTCACTCACTCACTGACTCATTCTCATTAAATCAGACGTAGTTGCGTCAATGGTTTTATTTGCTTCTCAGTGATTTTTATCGGAGGAATATTGCGAAGAAATTTGTGTATTAGATTGAAACACCTTCCTTCTCACAGATGCTACAAATAGAATGATGCCTTTCCAATGATGTTTTATTGTCATTATTTCTGCTTGTGGTGGTGGAAACAAAACTAGCAATCACTCAGTGTTCGTATAAACCTGTAATCAACATGGGCGTATGTCGCCATTAATGCCTGATGATGAGTCATCAATGCAAAACTAAAAAATAAATTACATGCTGTTTATAAACTAAACATTATGGCAAAGATATCATCTGTTTAGCTGGACTCCAAATAGCAGACAATTTTTTATCCTGCTGGTAATCTGATAGATATAGGGATGTTCACAACTGGAGTAGAAGGTGGATTTGATGATGGCGATAAGTCATGGTGCGTCGGAAATGAAATGGAAAAATTTGTCAGATGAAATATGTGTTGAAAATGTGATGAAGTACTATAATGGTGGTTATATAGATTTAGAAAATGACAAGTAATGAGTCGCCGGTCTAAGGTATTGATTAGAAATCAGCTTGAAATTGACATTTCCTCTCATTTGTCAAAATATTTCACATGGATTACCACATGACTCCAATCATGTGGCTATTTGTAATGTACCGATAGGCATGGCCAACATTACGGAGTTCTAGATAGATTTGTATTCTTCAATCTGTCAACTGACCCACATTACAACCCTAACACACTTCCGGAATTATATCTTCCATTTTCACATTTCAAGTATTCATAACAAGTTATGTTAAACTGCCAACTACTGGTTAATATCCCTGAAAAAAATGGTATAGTGCACAATTGGTAATCTACCTAAAAAACAAAAGTAATATTAAGAAAATGGGTCGGAAAGAAAAATCCATGACTTTCTGTGTGTACTTTGTGTTGAATGTGTCTACTAAATTTCCAGCTGTGTTTTCGATTACCATTGTTACCCAGAATGCAAGACGGTGGTTTGTATTGGTAACTAAATAGTGTTAGTCTACACGTCCAGCAAGTGTTCACTTCCAAAATACTGAATCTGCTAAAGGGGGGGATGCGCTATACTAAAGAAAATACGGTATTCATAACAAGTTATGTTTAACTAAACTACTGGTTAATATCCCTAAAAAAATGGTATAGTGGACAACTGGTTATCTACTTGAAAAACAAAAGTAATATTAAGAAAATGGGTCGGAAAGAAAAATCCATGACTTTCTGTGTGTAGAATGTGTCTACTATATTTCCAGCTGTGTTTTCGATTACCCTTGTTACCCAGAATGCAAGACGGTGGTATGTATCGGTGACTAAATAGTGTTAGTCTACGCATCCAGCAATTGTTCACTTCCAAAATACTGAATCCGCTAGAGGGGGATGCGCTATACTAAAGAAAATACAGTATTCATAACAAGTTATGTTAAACTAAACTACTGGTTAATATCCCTAAAAAATGGTATAGTGGACAACTGGTAATCTACTTAAAAAACAAAAGTAATATTAAGAAAATGGGTCGGAAAGAAAAATCCATGACTTTCTGTGTGTAGAATGTGTCTACTATATTTCCAGCTGTGTTTTCGATTACCCTTGTTACCCAGAATGCAAGGCGGTGGTATGTATCGGTGACTAAATAGTGTTAGTCTACGCGTCCAGCAATTGCTTCAAGTGGCCAGGGCCTTGCAATGGTGGTAAATCATCAGAAAACCTAATTAACACTGATCGGAAAGACCAAGATTGTCAGAAGGTAAAAGCAAGTTTCTCTTCTTAGGCATTGTGCCAAGATGGTGGAGAGTCTGGTTTCTTCGGATGGGAGTTTGGCATCCTTCCATCAGGAGATGTGGTTTTAATTCTTAAAGACACCTTCCGTTGTTTTCTCTCAAAAGGTAACCTGAAACGTTTGATCTGGAAACGGGTCATTACCTGGGCATGAAATAAGATTTGTCTGTGTGTGGTAGAACTGTTTCTGGTTTGCGGTCAGCTTGGCATGCTGGAAAGGGTTGGGTTTCCACGGTAATTAGCACGATCCTTCCCCCTGGTCTGTTGCGAGAAATGCGATACCATTAGAATGTTTCCCCCTTTGAAGTTACCATGTTTTCTAAACAACACCATCATGAGAGGATATTAAGGTAATTGGAAGTATGACAACATAATAAACATGGAGGTATAAACGGGTATTTCTGTTGCTGTTAGTTGATTTGAAATATCACATTATTTTGATATTGTTCAACAAAAACCTATAACACAGATAGAGCCATAGTTATGAATAATGACACATATTTCTAGTTTTCAAATTTAAATATGAAAATCTTTGTGTTCTTTACACTACCATAACGAGTTTTTGGAATCCAGAAATTTTGATTATCACTAATTATTATTGCCTAAGAGACTTGAGAAAGTCTAGATGGTACCTTGCCCGCATTAAGGGGATAAAGGGGGTCCAGATAGAAGTACAGGTAGATGTAAATGAGGTGAAGTTCAATGTTCATGAATTTTGTACTTACATAGTGACATACATGCATGTATACACATATGTGTGTGTGAGTATGCTTGTACAAGGCCGTACTAATGCCGTTTTTTTAGTGCTAACCAGTTGAGATACCATGCCACAGTTTGAAATGATTCCCTACATAGAAAATGTATCGACTCCAAGCTGACCAGTCCTTGTTTTATCCCCTTACTGTCAAATGCCAGGCAGGGTAACAAGCAGCATTATAATTGGCACTAGTCCTATAGTACATGCCAAACTGGCCAATAGTTAGGTGTCATAAAATCATGAAATTTGCCCTTTTTAAGGGTTTTGTTGTATGTTACATTTTAAGGACTAGTGGACTAAAATTGTTTGTTTCTAACACTGACAAGTACGATATTTTAACATCTTTTGCTATGATGCCACCAAGGGATCAAACTACTGACCATCTGCACTTGATTAGTGATCTGAAGACCTTCCTTAGTTAACAGCCAAATCCCTATCAACCCGCTGACTTTGTTGATACATGTCATTGATCCCAATTGGAAGGATCGATGCTCATGATGTCAATCCCTGGATTGTCTGGTCCAGACTCGATTATTTACAGACCGCCGTCATATAGCTGGAATATTGCTGAGTGTGGCATAAAACAACAAACTAAAACGCTTGCAACTATGATGGGTCTGTTTGTGGTGGACAGGAAACCTGCCGAAGATGAGGTCGGGGATTCTGCTTAGAGACGGTGGATCTGAGTCTTCTGACATCTCATCTTTCATTACAGAGAGACAAATATGAATACCCCGTCATCATTAAGGTTTCAATTTACATGTTTATTGGATGATAGATAGATCAGTTTGTGTTTGTGAAGAGCTCTGTTAGAGGCTGTCCTGTTATGCAAGTGTTGATAAGGCTGATGGTGACTTGATGGTCAGTGGAGATACTCAGACTAATCGGTGGTCAAGGTCCTTCAGATCAATGTCCATCGTTGATGAAGTAGGGAGGTGAAATGGGCTTTGATGTCACATTCAAGATTATTGCACTTGTTGCTGTTTGTACAAGTCCATTTTTATGCTGTTCTGATACGTCTCTGCCCACTGAGATACCATGCAGCAGTTACCATGGATACCCCAATCTGACACAGTATGCAAGGTACCTTCTAGACTTCCACAAGTCTCTAAGGCAATGATAATTAGTTTTTAATCATAATTTCGGGATAAGTAATAAGAACAAGTTGTCCCTACAAGAGACTGGCATCCTTAGATTATCTAGACTTGCCTGTTATGAGGATAGATATACTATACATCCATGAACCTCAAGGCGGATGCTCTATCCACCAGACCACTGAGGTGGTCCTTGTCAATGAGGTGTTAAGATGGCCTGAAGTGGAGGAGTACCAGTACTTGGACTCACTCTGAGATACCATGCAACAGTTAACATTGATACCCCACTCTGACACAGAATATAAGGTACCATCTAGACTTCCACAAGTCTCTAAGGCAATAATAATTAGTTAAGTGGAGGAGTACCAGTACTTGGACTCACTCTGAGATACCATGCAACAGTTAACATTGATACCCCACTCTGACACAGAATATAAGGTACCATCTAGACTTCCACAAGTCTCTAAGGCAATAATAATTAGTTAAGTGGAGGAGTACCAGTACTTGGACTCACTCTGAGATACCATGCAACAGTTAACATTGATACCCCACTCTGACACAGAATACAAGGTACCATCTAGACTTCCACAAGTCTCTAAGGCAATAATAATTAGTTAAGTGGAGGAGTACCAGTACTTGGACTCACTCTGAGATACCATGCAACAGTTAACATTGATACCCCACTCTGACACAGAATACAAGGTACCATCTAGACTTCCACAAGTCTCTAAGGCAATAATAATTAGTTAAGTGGAGGAGTACCAGTACTTGGACTCACTCTGAGATACCATGCAACAGTTAACATTGATACCCCACTCTGACACAGAATACAAGGTACCATCTAGACTTTCACAAGTCTCTAAGGCAATAATAATTAGTTAAGTAGAGGAGTACCAGTACTTGGACTCACTCTGAGATACCATGCAACAGTTGAAAATGGTGCCCCACTCTGACACAGAATATAAGGTACCATCTAGACTTCCACAAGTCTCTAAGGCAATAATAATTAGTTAAGTGGAGGAGTACCAGTACTTGGACTCACTCTGAGATACCATGCAACAGTTAACATTGATGCCCCACTCTGACACAGAATACAAGGTACCATCTAGACTTCCACAAGTCTCTAAGGCAATAATAATTAGTTAAGTGGAGGAGTACCAGTACTTGGACTCACTCCATTGTCATCTCCAGGCAGTCAAGGCAGGGGTTGTTGCCAGCTTCCACAATGTCCAGATCAAAGGGATTCATCACAGATAGTTGTTGGTTGTTGCCAAGCAACTGATGTTTAATGTATAAGGTGCCTAACAGGAATGGGTGGTCAGGCTCACTGACTTTGTTGATGCATGTCATCGGATCCCAACTGTGTAAGTCAATGCTCATGGCGTCAATCACTGGATTGTTTGGTCCAGATTTGATTATTTACAGACTGCTGTCATATAGCTAGAATTTTGCTGAGTGCGGCGCTAAACAACAAACAAACCTATAGGTCAAAGTGAGCAGTACATCATTATTGGCCACCCCCTGCAGTCCCAGGTCAGCAATACCATCTATATCTCCCTACGCCACCAGAGGGATGTTATTTGGTCAGCTATTACTGTCATGTTCAGACCTTGCTCTTCTCCATCTTACCCGCGACTCTACGGGACTTGATTTACTGCAAGGGCTCTTGCTGCAGCTTCACCCCACACTCTCCCCATGTCTGTCTGTAGTCTCCAGAAGACTGCGGACACAGCAGTCCCCTGCCGAGAGTGTGCCACGAGAATGTGCCACCACTGTGTTGCATGTCAAGGCAAGATTTATTGTCATTAAGCTAGACATCATGATGAAGGCTTGTGGTACGTCTTGGTTTACCGTAAAGGTCTGTTCATCATTGCTGTCTGGTGTCTGTGTCCACCAAGTCTAGACCTTCTAATAAATGCCCTGCTTTAAAATGGCACACTGTGGCGTTCTGATTATGTCTGCTACTTCTTAGTTGATGACTAGAATGTCAGTGTGGAATTTACACACCAGTTGAGTGATGCTGAAATCATCAATGTCTGATAGACAATCCTGGCTTACAGCACTCAATCAGAACACAAAATGGCTGATAATGAGACCATGTCTTTTTTTCGTAAGAACTCAAAATGGCTAATAAAGACACCAGGTTGTTTTTGTTTTAGCTATAGAATTGAATATTTCCCAACACGAAGCTACTCAGTTAGCGACTTGAGAACCATGCACGGGGTGATGGTTCCGGATATTGTTACTATCTTTTTTTTCTGATTGATATAGGCAATATGTAGACTCTGGCTCAGAATATCAAGATTCTTCATCTTCTGAGACTGTCCTGAAGAGTCTCTGGCCTTAATGCATATTATATTTTTTTTGAGAATTCAGATAAGGTCAACCGCCATATTGTATGGCTGATGCAGCATTAAGTTATACTCAATCAATGAATGAATCAATCAATCAGTCAACCAGCCAACCAACCAATCAATCAATCAGTAATGATGTAGACCTTCGACTGGAAATATCAAGATTATTTCTCTATTCCATGGGACTGTGTGTATTGGAAGTATTGGAAACTAATAAACAGATCAGTCGGATCTGTCAGAGGAAAAGATAAACTATAACACTATGTTAATACTCAGTCAGTATACATGGCTTGTGCAAATTGAAGCAGTTATAACCTATTTGAGGATGTGTAGTCTCTTCTTGGCCAGTAATGCCCAGCTTGTGACCAATCCCTTAACACACATGTCAGACTAGACTAACATTTAGTCTCTGAAATCTTATATTATACAATATCCTTCTTTACTCTAAAAATATAAAAAAATTCCCTATGCTGATTTCAGATTGTGGAATGGAGCTAGCTTGAGCTGGCTAGACTTGCTTTTGTATGCATTTCTAGATTATTTTTTTCCATAAAATAATAAGTTCCACGGTCATGGTGCAGGACTAAGGTCAGACCTTCACGATTATTTGACACAGAGAGTAGTCAAGATAGACCACTGTCATGTGTATACCACTCAAAAGAAGTTGAGGAACACTCTGTGTTGTCATATGACTATAATAAGTTACTGTTTCCTGGCATGACAAATAAACTATAGTCATGTGAAAAAATCAGGTGTTCTTTAACTTCTTTTGAGTAGTATATATCAAGTACATTACAAACAATTCTTAAAAACCCTTATTTCAGTGATCAAATTTTGAAATGTTACACGTTTTGATGCCCACACTCTGATGTCAGCAGAGTTAAATAATATGGAGTTCCTGGGGTCCATGGGTTTTATTGCGGTTGTTATTTTGATGTAGGAACCATTAAATCAGGCTTATGATTATGACACATTTATGTATTAAAATGCATAATTTCAAATACTGTGTTGGTATTAGCAATCACACTCACTGACTTACATGATATTCTTGATATGAAACCAAAAATTCAAACTCGATGTTCAGCCATGTCATTTAGCCAATTTAACATGTAGTCAAAAAGTAACACCAAAACATTATGTTTTGCAAGGAGAGTTGCACATGGACCCAGGAGCTTAGATTAAAGACAATCTTGAAATTGTTTTCTTCCAAAAAAGCAAAAATTGTACATGTAGTAAAAGTTTAAGCTATGTGAGTGGGTATATTCACTTAACATGTGTAGGTATAGTCACATAACGTGTGTGGGTATATTCACATAATGTGTGTGGGTATATTCACATAACATGTGTGGGTATATTCACATAACGTGTGGGTATATTCACATAATGTGTGTGGGTATATTCACATAACATGGGTGGGTATATTCACATAATGTGTGTGGGTATATTCACATAACGTGTGGGTATATTCACATAATGTGTGTGGGTATATTCACATAATGTGTGTGGGTATATTCACATAACATGTGTGAGTATATTCACATAACATGTGTGGGTATATTCACATAACATGTGGGTATATTCACATAACATGTGGGTATATTCACATAACACGTGTGGGTATATTCACATAACGTGTGGGTATATTCACATAACATGTGTGAGTATATTCACATAACATGTGTGAGTATATTCACATAACGTGTGGGTATATTCACATAACATGTGTGAGTATATTCACATAACATGTGGGTATATTCACATAACATGTGTGAGTATATTCACATAACATGTGTGGGTATATTCACATAACATGTGTGAGTATATTCACATAACATGTGTGAGTATATTCACATAACATGTGTGGGTATATTCACACAACAGGTGTGGGTATATTCACATAACTGATGCCAGCAGCTCCTGCTGCAGTTCCCTGCACTGTGGTGCCCCAGCAGAAATACAGAATCCTGTAGGTGAAGACTGCATGTGGGAGACCGACAGATGGCCTCTATCCTCACTCCACAGGACAATGTTGTGGACTAGCCGGCACTGAGATGCAGGGAGGAAGGAATGTCATCTATCTACAGTCTTCCAGACATCTTTTTGTGGAATGGACTCACTGTGGAACCAGCTTTCATCCTCTTTGTTTACAAGGGATAGAAATTGCAGAACTAATCTTATTAAGTCCTAGCTGGTTGGTTGGGTAGCCCAATGGTTCAAGTGTTAGCCTGTCTTCCTGAGGGTCAATTCTCTTCTTGGTAAAATGTGAATGTATTTTTTTGTTGGAGGTGATTTAAAACCTGCTCACTATGTTACTTTATGTGAATTGAGTGAGTAATCATGTGGATTTGGCACTGATTTATCACAGCGGTGTCAGTGAGGCTACCTTGCACTTCCAGACAGGGATTGTGGAAGCCCTGAATGAACTCCGTGCCCATACCTTCTGTATTCTGTTGTTTCTGTGTTGTGTGGCTCTAGGCATGTGTAATGCATAAAGGAAGAATGATTGATATAGGATATGATTGAGGAATATATCTATTATCACACTGTGAAGGAATGGCATGCTCCATTCTGGGAAGATAAATTGGTCCAATAGAATGGGTTTTTTTTACCGTGACACTCTCCTATAAAATAGATGAATACTTGTTTTATTTCTTCAAGGAACAGTTGGTCAGCTATGAAGTAATCCTCCCAGTGTGTTCAATAAAGACTGTGTAACACTTGTGATGCATTATTCAGAGGTGATCAGTTGCACTTTGGTGTGTCCTTTGACCTTGACCTTGTGTCTGGCGAGTTGACTGACCTCTACAGCCCCTTGACACAAGACATAGGTCACACCACAATTGTCTCCAAGTAGACGTGATTGATATTGAACTGTTATGAAGACACTGTAAGATTAAACGGATCGTCAGTGGTCACAGGAACCAATTTGGCGGCAATGTCAGCTGATTGGGTTTCATAATTATAGTCGGTGGAGGGGGATCAACCCTGATGGCAGTCACTTCGTGGTCTGTGATTAACTGTAGGACAAGTGGGAACGGTACCATAGATTTTGTTTCAACGTATGAAGTTTTAATTTATTTATGTGTGGCTTACTTTCAAATATTTTGTCTAGACACTTGGTGTCCCAGAGTGTGTGGACCGTGACCTTGAAGGACCTATGGTTATTTACAGTTGCCCTTGTTGTATCCTTGTAGACGGCCCTTGACACTGTCAACTCAGCTGTATAGTTGGTGCCCTAAAGAGCGTATCTTAATTTGCTACTTGGAGTTTCAGATTCTGTGTTTGACACTTGTCTGTCAGATACACTGTGTGAGGATTCAGAGTCAGATTAGATTCCCAAGTTGATTATTGGTGAGGATCTGGTAGATGCAACATGTGGTCACAGGTTCACTCACATGTTTGTCTTTGTATCTGTGTGACTGTGTGACTGTGACTGTACCTGTGTGACTGTGACTGTACCTTTAGGGCTGTGTACCTGTGTGACTGTGGCTGTACCTTTAGGGCTGTGTACCTGTGTGACTGTGGCTGTACCTTTAGGGCTGTGTACCTGTGTGACTGTGACTGTACCTTTAGGGCTGTGTACCTGTGTGACTGTGAATGTACCTTTAGGGCTGTGTACCTGTGTGACTGTGACTATACCTTTAGGGCTGTGTACCTGTGTGACTGTGACTGTACCTTTAGGGCTGTGTACCTGTGTGACTGTGACTGTACCTTTAGGGCTGTGTACCTGTGTGACTGTGGCTGTACCTTTAGGGCTGTGTACCTGTGTGACTGTGAATGTACCTTTAGGGCTGTGTACCTGTGTGACTGTGAATGTACCTTTAGGGCTGTGTACCTGTGTGACTGTGGCTGTACCTTTAGGGCTGTGTACCTGTGTGACTGTGTGACTGTACCTTTAGGGCTGTGTACCTGTGTGACTGTGAATGTACCTTTAGGGCTGTGTACCTGTGTGACTGTGACTATACCTTTAGGGCTGTGTACCTGTGTGACTGTGACTGTACCTTTAGGGCTGTGTACCTGTGTGACTGTGAATGTACCTTTAGGGCTGTGTACCTGTGTGACTGTGGCTGTACCTTTAGGGCTGTGTACCTGTGTGACTGTGTGACTGTACCTTTAGGGCTGTGTACCTGTGTGACTGTGAATGTACCTTTAGGGCTGTGTACCTGTGTGACTGTGACTATACCTTTAGGGCTGTGTACCTGTGTGACTGTGACTGTACCTTTAGGGCTGTGTACCTGTGTGACTGTGACTGTACCTTTAGGGCTGTGTACCTGTGTGACTGTGGCTGTACCTTTAGGGCTGTGTACCTGTGTGACTGTGAATGTACCTTTAGGGCTGTGTACCTGTGTGACTGTGAATGTACCTTTAGGGCTGTGTACCTGTGTGACTGTGGCTGTACCTTTAGGGCTGTGTACCTGTGTGACTGTGTGACTGTACCTTTAGGGCTGTGTACCTGTGTGACTGTGACTGTACCTTTAGGGCTGTGTACCTGTGTGACTGTGGCTGTACCTTTAGGGCTGTGTACTGTGTGACTGTGACTGTACCTTTAGGGCTGTGTACCTGTGTGACTGTGAATGTACCTTTAGGGCTGTGTACCTGTGTGACTGTGACTATACCTTTAGGGCTGTGTACCTGTGTGACTGTGACTGTACCTTTAGGGCTGTGTACCTGTGTGACTGTGACTGTACCTTTAGGGCTGTGTACCTGTGTGACTGTGACTGTACCTTTAGGGCTGTGTACCTGTGTGACTGTGAATGTACCTTTAGGGCTGTGTACCTGTGTGACTGTGAATGTACCTTTAGGGCTGTGTACCTTTGTGACTGTGGCTGTACCTTTAGGGCTGTGTACCTGTGTGACTGTGACTGTACCTTTAGGGCTGTGTACCTGTGTGACTGTGACTGTACCTTTAGGGCTGTGTACCTGTGTGACTGTGGCTGTACCTTTAGGGCTGTGTACCTGTGTGACTGTGAATGTACCTTTAGGGCTGTGTACCTGTGTGACTGTGAATGTACCTTTAGGGCTGTGTACCTGTGTGACTGTGGCTGTACCTTTAGGGCTGTGTACCTGTGTGACTGTGTGACTGTACCTTTAGGGCTGTGTACCTGTGTGACTGTGACTGTACCTTTAGGGCTGTGTACCTGTGTGACTGTGGCTGTACCTTTAGGGCTGTGTACCTGTGTGACTGTGACTGTACCTTTAGGGCTGTGTACCTGTGTGACTGTGAATGTACCTTTAGGGCTGTGTACCTGTGTGACTGTGACTATACCTTTAGGGCTGTGTACCTGTGTGACTGTGACTGTACCTTTAGGGCTGTGTACCTGTGTGACTGTACCTTTAGGGCTGTGTACCTGTGTGACTGTGACTGTACCTTTAGGGCTGTGTACCTGTGTGACTGTGACTGTACCTTTAGGGCTGTGTACCTGTGTGACTGTGGCTGTACCTTTAGGGCTGTGTACCTATGTGACCGTGTATAATGAGCAAGCACATGGCAGGTGTCAACATAATTTTGAAGTGAAATGGCAATAGCATTATATGATATGATCAAACACATATATTGTGTCAACCATTCAAATATTGTACACCAAGTGCGAGTTAGTACCAGAAATCAATGTATGTTCATGCTTGGACAAATTTTAGTTTTGTCAATAACATAAGTATTTGGTATTAAATATGAAACTTCAACTTGTTACTAATATATTTTATCACACATTCTAGTACATTAATGTTTGCAGAGTTTGTTAGTATAATTTTCCATGTCAATACAAACCGATTACAGTAAAATCACCCAAGTTAAGATTTTATTTTCAGCATGAAAGTTTAATACCTCCTCAAGACATGGGAGTTAGATGTGGCAAATTTGATCCTTCTGGACAGATTGTCTTGGAAATAAAAATGGGTGAACAATTTTTTAACGGATCTCAATTTCCTACATGTTCAACAAGTCAGAAAAAATCCTTTTTCAAGAGTTCTTTGTGAATTGAATTATGTCCACCTGGGGAAAGGTTTTGTGTCCTTTCTTGGATTGGAGTTTCATTTTTTAAATTGGCTGGATTTTCAATGTGTGAGGCAACATTTTTAACAGACAACCTTGAAATTCAATTGTGAAGTTCATGATGAAGATTTTCTTTACTTAAAGATAAAAATAAATGTTTGTGTTTATTGATTTTGAGAATAAATGGTTTAGCTCTGGAAAATCCAATATGTTTGAGGCAATAGTTTGGTGATATTACTGACATGTTTCCAGCTTTTTGGAGAAGAAGTGCTATTTGCTTGATGTCAAAACCTGTGTTTTCAATTTCCTTCATAAAAACAGCTTTTAACATTTATTCCCATTAGAATATGAAGTTAACTCCATATATTGATGAAAAATATGTGTAGGATGCTATATTTCTAAGTTAGTCCCATGATATTTGGTTATAAATTTATACTCAGAATGAAAAACATTTATTTTGCTTCTAGACAAGCCAAACAGAGAATCTGTTTTCAAGTTTTTCTTTGCATACTTTTAAAATTCCAAAACTGTTTTGTACGCAAGCTGAAGAACATTTATGTACCACTGATTTCTCCATGGAGGGGTATAAGCTACTTTAACATCTCTGAGTTGTCAAGGGAGTAACAGAGAAAATATCTGATGATAACCTCTTATTAGGAGTGAATACTTCAAGCATTTGGGACTAAGCTATAGCTATAATTGGTAAAGAATAGTCTCAATCGGCCAGACAGGCCCTGACAATAGTGTGTCGAGATGATCAATACGCTGACTCGGCAATCTTGGGCTGCACATCTTACAAACGAGGTGAGGGAGATGGCCGCTGAGTGCTCTGAGGAAATGAAAAATCGTTGCCTCATTATGGCACTACCTATAGCCGTTGCTAGGCTTTCTGCGATTGGATTTCATCTGCAGGGAATTTTAATTGCTATAGGAGAGGTGGCTAGATAAATACTTGGAATATTCTGTCATATGTTTCGGAAATTACTGCAGGGATGTTCTGTATTATCAAATTGAATTTATTTTGTTAAAAAAAGTTCTATCTACACGTTTCAATGTGGTATGTTTCTATAGCAACGATAAAAATGTGATGTTCGATGTTAAAGGATGTTGGGTGTTTGTTCAACATGTCACCTGACCTGTAGTTTTATAAATGTTCACCTCTTGAGTGATCGAGTGAATTGTTTGTGCGGAAGTCAGACATATTCATGTCATAATGTTGCAGCATGTTTGTAGTCAAGTCTGGACCAGGCAAACTTGTCATTGCCAGAATGAGGAAGGATCAGAACATGGTGATTGTCAGCCAAATAGGTCATTGTGTCCACTCAATCCACATTTAGTGGGCTCTTTTGACATGCATGTCACTTACTCTCTCGATCAAAACCCACTCACTCACTCACTCACTCACTCACTCACTCACTCACTCACTCGACCCAAGTCCCCAGCCACTTACTCAATCACTCATTCATAAACCCACGAACTGACTCACCCCAAACTCACTCACCCAAACACTATTCACTCACTCATTCACTCACTCACTTAAGATCCACCCATCCACCCACAAACCCAAAGCTCACTCACTCATTCAATCACCTACCCAGAAACTCACTCACTCACTCACTCACTCACTCACTCACTCACTCACCTACCCAGAAACTCACTCACTCACTCACTCAAACCCACCCACTAACTTGCTCACACAAAACCTACTCACTCACATAATATCTTTTATGTTCTGACTCTACCTTCAAACAGCTGGAAATATTTTATGTTCTCCTGATATTCGGTATCCATGGTACTGTGAAATGAAAGCAGATCCAATATTACTGCAGGCAGTTCACCTATATTTCTGACCACAATACATATTGTTCACTACCCAGCTTGTGTTCGGGCTCGAGCTGTAAGAGCTGAAGGACCCATCTAAGTCAACTGACGTCCTCCAAAAAACCTCCAAGATAATCGGTGACAAAAGTCTCGCTGAATTACAGGTCTTTCTCTCACAGAGTGGATCATCTTGCAGAAAGCTGTTCATTACAGGGAGCAACACATGGAGGATTGTATTGCTGTGGGCCTGAAGTCTGCAGCGCTCCATCACTTGCCTAGTTTTTTCTAGATACCTGCTGTTTCGCTGGAGTCCGTTTTGTTGGTAGCCTGATGCATTTCATGGTAATCTACCATGCCAACATGATAAAAGGGGAACCGTGTAATGGGGTTCGCCTTGACAGTTGTTGCTTTTTCCTACATTCTGAACATGGCGTTTATTTTGTATTGTATATTTCTGTTGACATGTACATGAATGAGATACTGTGATAAAAAGCATGCAATACGACTGTGGAACTATGCAATATCTCTCATTATTGCATGTTGAATATACATTGCTCGTGTCAGATCACTTAGTGTCAGATGCATACTTCTGGCAATGTTGAGATGGATTGCCATCAGTTTTATGTCTGTTCATGGTGCAGACAACTGTGGTAATGTTCAAAGAACATGTCTCAGTGGGGGCATAGGTGGCCCAGTCGTCTAAGGCGCCGCGAATCGCTGTGCAGAGTTGCGTCCCTTAGGCATGCCAGAAACCTATGATTGTGTTTCTAGGTTTGTTAGCACCATACCGTGCTCGTGGGTTTCACCGAGGTGGTAAACGTCTGAGACCTGCATCACTTCAGGCTTTCCTCCCACATTAAGCTGACATGCCGTGATATAACTGGAATACTGTTAAATGCAGTGATACACCCAACTCGCTCACATGTCTCAGTTTCGTACTGGCTGCTTTCAAAGAAACAAAAGGAGAATCCACAAAACTTTATGCTGAAATCCCTGGACTGATATGCTGACATTTACTGCCACTGCAAACAGAAATTGGAACATCCCATAAGAATACCATGACAGATAATGCCAATATTGTATTTTTCATACGACTTGGGAACAAATTATGATTGAAGGCAACCAACCTTCAAAGAATGTTTGGAATGCAACTTTAATTTCTGTTGTCATGTCTAATTAGATTATAACTCTTCAAGCAACTAGCAGGTTCTTCTATCAATGCTTATGAGAATACTTCGTGTTGACTCAAATAGTTGTACACCATAAGTCCTGTGTCGTTACGATGGTGCAGGCGAGTGAGAGTGGCCTGCTTTTGCAATACACTTCAATATCTACAATGTACTTATACATACTAATGTTTCTGATTATTGTTTCAGGACTTGCAAGCCGAAGTCGATGGCCACCAGGGGGCGTATGAGTCTCTGAACAGTGCAGGCAACCAACTGGCACGCGGGATGGGGACATCAGATGCCCAGAAACTGCACCGTCGCCTTGAGGAGATGAATCAGAGGTGGCTCAGCCTCATGACCAAGAGCATGGAGATCAGGTATGTGTCTCTATGGTGTGCAGGTTAGGTGTGGTATATTGTCTATATAGTGTGCAGGTCAGGTATGTAGTATACTCTATATAGCATGGAGGTCAGATCTGTAGAATATTCTATACAGCATGGAGGTCAGATCTGTAGAATATTCTATACAGCATGGAGGTCAGATCTGTAGAATATTCTATACAGCATGGAGGTCAGGTGTGTAAAATATTCTACATAGTGTGCAGGTCAGGTGTGTAGTATACTCTATATGTAGTGTGCAGGTCGGGTGTGTTACTAGTATACTCTTATACAGCATGGAGGTCAGGTTTGTAGAATATTCTATATAGTGTGCAGGTCAGCGTGTAGTATACTCTATATGTAGTGTGCAGGTCAGGTGTGTTACTAGTATACTCTATACAGCATGGAGGTCAGATGTGTAGAATATTCTATATAGTGTGCAGGTCAGGTGTGTAGTGTACTCTATATGTAGTGTGCAGGTCAGGTGTGTAGTATATCGGTGCTCTATATAGTGTGCAGGTCAGGTGTGTAGTATACTCTATACAGCATGGAGGTCAGGTGTGTAGTATACTCTATATAGCATGCAGGTCAGGTGTGGGATATTTTGTATATAGCAGGGAGGTGAGCTATAGGGATTAGTCTGTCAGTATGGAGGTAAGGTGTGCAATATTGTCAAGGGTTGAGTATATAACCAGCAACTATTGTTTGTTGTGCAGGGGTCGGCTGGAGAGCAATGCAGAGCAGTGGATGCACCTGTTGCGGACGCTGCAGAACCTCATCAACTGGATCCTGCAGCGGCAAGAGGAGCTCCAGCAACAGCAGCCCATCGGTGGAGACCTCATCAGCGTGCAGCGCCAGCACTCCGAAAACCAGGTGAGCTACAACAGGAACAGACTACCCACATCACCAAGGACTCTGCTTGTTCATGTCTTCCGTATCTGGAGTGAGTGAGTGAGTCGGGTTTTACCCCACTGGTAGCAATATTCCATCAATAGCAGAGCAGCGGACAGCTTCACACATTGTACTCATATTCGGAGTGGAACCCACGCCTTGAGAATGATGAGTGCACACATTTACCACTAGGCTACCTGACCGCCCCCTTTTGTTTGTGTATCTCACTGAATTTAGTCAGGCCTCACTTATTATCAAACTTGTTTTTAACTGATCTCTAGATGAACATGCCTGAATGCTTTATGGCAAGACATTAAGGAGAAAAAATCCAATTTGGAGAAAAGGTTTTTCATTAACTATGAGTTCAGGATACTGACCTGGAACTATATTAACGAGGTTGCTTTTCTTCAAAATGAAACTGAAAAAAGAGATCTCAATGTAAATGATATTTCTTTTGATTGGTAGGGTACATCCCTCTTAAATTAAGCACAGATTCATCCTTGAAACAGGATATCTTTTGTCTCCCAAGAGAAAAAAAATACAGATGTACATTGCCAGATATACTACTCAAAAGAAGTAAAAGAAATTCCAATTTTTTCATATTATAGTTAATCTACTGGTGGGTAGTGCAACACACAGCTTACAATTGTGGGTGTTCTTTAACTTGTTTTGAGTGGTATATGTTGCAAGGAAAGCAGATGAATAAGTTTTATCTGTGCAACAGTTTAGTGATCAAAACTTCAGTAACATATTCACCAATACTTTTCTTTAATTTGACTGATATTTCCCTTCTGTGATATGGTCAGAATATTGCTGAAAGCAGCATAAAACACGACTCGCTCACTCTTTCACTTTTCAATTACAAACATTCATTGATAAAGGTTAAAGCCTCTGTGAAGATCTGAGTTACAATTGGGCAAAAACCTATAGTTTTCAAAAGAGGAAGGAGGAGATCAGGTGGTCCGGCTCACTGACTTGGTTGATGCATGATATTATATCCCAACTGCAAAGGTCGATGCTCATGTCAGTCACTGGATTGTCTGATCCAAGCTTGATTATTTACAGACTGCCATGATATAGTTGGAATATTGCTGAGTGCGTCGTTAAACACCAAAACAAGCAAAGGTTAAACTAGAAGGCCAATTCAAATGAGAGTGCTGCAAGAATTATCTCCCTTGATGCACGAGGCTTTCACTATGAACCTACCAGCTAAGTCTGTATCTGCCTGTATTTACAGAGGCTCCATGATCAGCTGAACCTGAAGCGCCCCCTAGTGGAGCAGAGCCTGGAGGCAGGTCGCTTCTACCTGCGCGAAGAGGGTGACGACAAGAGGCTCAGTACAGACAGCGGGGACAGTAACGAAACAGGTGAGGGTCGGTCACGACAGCATCATCTCCTGTAGTTCTGGGCCTCATTTCACAAAGCAAAATAAGTGCTAAGACAATTTTAACTCCCATACTTTAACATAGGCTTAGGATAGTCGTAGCGCTAATATCGCTTTGTGGAACGGGCGCCTGTTGACAGGAACTAGATTGTGAATTCCTTAAGTGTAATCAATGGCATAGTTTAAATTCTAACCACTGTATAAACACTTAGACTGTTATTAGGTAAACCACATTTTATTCCAAATTTTTCAAATGGTATTATACATGAAATTAATGAGAATTCGTAAACAGCCTGAGAATATATTAAAGCATCTCCTCTCTAAAATATTATTTGTTGATTTGATATAACATCAGATTGAAATTCAAATAATATAACATTTATTCTGAACCAACAATTTTTCATCTGTTAATATTGGAGAAATGCTGTAATTAATCACAAGTTTATGTAATATAAGTGGTTTTATACATATTTTCATGATTTAGATTACAATGTAAAATTGACTTTGTAGGTGCACAAAACTTACTCTTCCTGTTACATAAAAGTTAAACATGATATTGTCAGTGAAATATATTTTGCTTGTTGCGTTCATAAAGCTTACTGATTTGACTTTGTATTATGGGGTGTGTGGGAATCAGTTTAAACCATCGGCCGGGCTCATGCCCAAGTCCTTGGTTTGATTCCCAACATGGGTAAAATCTGTGAGGTTCATTAGACTTCATAAAAATATTCTGTGGGGATGCTGGATTGGAATTCTGCCCCAGCTTCCTCGGGGGAGACATCATGGACCGGGGGTCAGGCTCTGTGACTTGGTTGATTGCATGTCATCGTACCCTGATTGGGGGGATCATTGCTCACAATATCGATCACTGGATTACCAGGCTCGATTGTGTACAGGCCATTGTCATACAGCTGGAATATTGCTGAGTGTGATGTTAAACGACAAACAATTTCATGAAGTCATACAAATTTATAAAACTCAATTCATTCACACACTCATGTCAATTATTTTAATCAAAATTGGCTTCAGTCTTAGATTACGGTAGTAGTGTGTCCAACATGCAGATATTTCATCCGGTATTACATCTCCTTTTCTGAACGGTATTATTCACCTTTGGATTTTTTTCAAGTGTTAATGTGTGTTTTGTCAGATGAGGGTTCTATGACGGATGTGTCAGCAGACATGGACGCTCGGCACCTCATCAAGAAGATCCGGCGACAAGTTCGACTGCTCAACAGAAAGTGGATCGAGATTAACCAGAGAAGCAATGAGTGGCAATCGAAGATCGATGAAGTTATTGAAGTGAGTCCACGTACCTGTGACTAACAAGACTGGGGATGACTGAATCTCACACAGGCAGACTTACATCAATTCCTTTCCATGTTATTTTAATACCAAAGAAAAGGAAATGACTGTAATTTAAGATTGTGATATACTTTAAAGGGGGACAACTCTGATGTGTCTGTTGATATTATGTATGAAGCTAAGAGATAGTTAGCTTGTGACAGTTTTGGAGCTGTGTGACTTCTGAAGATGACCCAAAATGAGATATGCCAACCTTTATGACATGGCAGAATCACTACGGTATTTTTATCAATGTGATAAAGTGAAGTTTATGAGTTTAAGCAAAAAACGTTTCCTCTGATTTATTGATTTTCACTACTAGATTGCAGTGCTTTAGAAAGCATGTTGGTTAAAAAAACAGACGGTATGTTGATATGACTTTATGGAAGACAGTTACGTCTACTGTATGTCACAAAGCTTTTATCCTCTAGTTCATAGTGTAACTCCTAACAGGCATTGTCACATAACTTTTGCTTTTCACGTTTCCAGATATTTGGGAGTTTGGGGGATGCAATATAAAAGATGAATTTTATCGAACAAATACAAACAATCATCCTAATGGTTAAATGGTCTTTTAAATGACTAGATTTTGACTCCAGTTATCACATATATTGATAATTGCCAATTGGGATGGCCAAGGGTGGATCCAGCATTTTTAAAAGGGAGGGGTCCAAGATATCAAAATCCTCTGTCAGTCAATTTAACTGCCTGCAACATACTTCATTTGAACTTCAAGGAGGGGTGTCAGACCCCCTGAACTCCCCTCTAGATCCTCCTATGTTACCATCTATGAAAACTTCTTTACAGAATATGCCCCTCTGTCAATCATTTACCCCCTCTGTCAATCATTTACCCCCTCTGTCAATCATTTACCTCCTCTGACAATCATTTACCCCCTCTGTCAACCATTTTGCCACCCCTGTCGCTGCTGGGTGCCAAGTTCCCAACTATTCAGCAAACAAGGTTCGAGGGGCCCATATTCACAATGTGAGGGTAGCAGTACCACTTTCATACCTCGTGTACTTCAAGACGTAAACAGTCGTAGCTACCATCATTTGTTGGTGAACCCTGGACCAGAGCCAGACAAATAGCTGTACACTTTATCAGCCTAAAGAGCTGTATCTACATCCTGAAAGTTGCCACCATTTTCTTTTCCCAAGTCACAACAAAGGCAGATGAGATAACGTGTCTAATGTTCGCCCTGACTGAAAAACCACATAGGTTGATTGAAGCAAGATAGACTCGGTGTCGACTTGTTTATTCTCCATGATGTGATAATGTAATGCACCTCTTCAAGAAGCCGTTGTTGAAATCTATCTGTTCACATTTGCCTTTAGTTCTTTCCTCTCTGCCTGTCAGATCTTGTTCCTGTTTTTATATTTTGTTGTTGAGAACAGTTCCTCAGTTAAATGTGCTCAAACTAGTTTCAAAACTATCAATGTGATGTATTGCTAGTTGTTGTACTGTCCATACTGAACAACAATGTTTGTTGTAAGTTGTTGTACTGGGGTAGAATAGGTCTTCAGCAACCTGTGCTTGCCATAAAAAGCAACTATGCTTGTCGTTAAAGGCGACTAACTGGATCGGGTGGTCAGGCACGCTGACTCAGTTTATGCATGTCATCGATCCCAAAATTTGTGGATCAATACTCTTGATGTCAATCACTGGATTGTCTGGCCCAGATTTGATTATTTACAGACCACTGTCATATAGCTGGAATATTGCTGAGTGCGTCGTTAAACAACAAAACAACAACAAGTAATAATGTTTAACTCTAGTCACGATATGGCCTAAATACTGCCAATGTGACTTTAAGTTTGAACTCACTCTGCGTGTGTCTGAATAACTGCTGATGTAGCATTACGTTTTTACCCCGCCTGTCAGATATGATGTTTATGGCAATGGAGACATGTCAATGATTTCCCCACTTCAGAAAATGGCGATGTTCCATGAAGCAATGGAGGATCTCAACGGCCACCTACTGCAGGCTGAACAGGAGAAAGCCAAGTGGGTGTCGGTCGGCGACATCATCATTGAAAACCTCCAGGACGAGATTGACGCAACTAAGGTAAGAAAATGACCTACTGTTTTCTTATACCACTCAGTGTTTTAGAAGGATGTTTTATTGTTTCATGGCTCACCAAACTGGTCATCAATAATGTAGCTTGTGACCTTCACTGTGAAGCGATCCGTGTGTTGCGTGTTGGAACCACCTCGATCATGATACCGGTTATGTTGGCTCTGGCCTGTGATCATGGGTTTGGAAGAAGAGACAACCAATGGCATCGGGTGGTCAGCCTCACTGACATGTTGATTGTATGTCGTCATATCCCACTTGGGTAGATCGATGCTTATGATGTAAATCACCAGATTGTCTGTTCCAAAGTCAATTATTTACTGACCGCTGTCATATGGCTGGAATAGTGTGGCATTATTCTACAAAAAAAACAAAAACATTGTGGTACATGCACAGCAAAAAAAAAATGCAGTTTCTGGTATCCTGATCTCTTCCGAATACCTCCGGACACTTACCCAAAACATCCGGGTATCCGGTGGGAGATACCTGGCCGGATACCAGATTGGACACCTGGAATCCGGCTGTCCGGCACGGGATACCTCACTGGATACCTCAATCTACATGTCTAAGACTGGCATCAATTTGGGATTCCCTCCGTGATAAAACTGAATTATTTTCCAATCTGTGTTTAAGAAATTATTACGCTAATAATAGTTACTATGATCTCATCATCTCTATCCAAAGTTGAGTTTTGTACATCCATAGTCAAATTTTAAAACAAAAATAACAAGCTGACAAGATTTTGACACACTATTGCTTGGCTTGCATCCACATTACTCAGACATTGTATAATACAGTCCACTTGGATTTTAGGAAGTCCGATCTTTTATGTATGAATTCCAAAGTTGACAGGACATCACATTGGTTGGAAGCTGTCAGCAGACATCTCTAACAGCTCCAGACAGGGGTAGTTCCTTGTGACAGTGTTAGGAGCTTTGGGTTTACAAATGCTGCCACATGCTTGATTGGCCAGCAACTTGTGAAAGCAGTTTCAGACTTGAATCAAAGAAGTTGGTATGAGTCGGTAGGACTTGTCACTCAAGTGACTTCATATTGTTATGGTTTCAAACTCTGATTTACTGTTCTGGAATTAAACATGTTCCTTTAATCTGAAGTTATTACATCTCTGGTTTATCAATGGATGCTAGGGGTGTCTCTGATTGGGTATCTTATTACTGATATATCGACTCAGAAGTATCACGATATATCAATTTATCAATTAATAATCACATTAATTATTCTGTAGGTGTACAGATAAAAAATAACCTATATACACCTGCAATTAATCAACTTAATGCTAAATATGAATAAGGCTGATCCATTAAACATTCGACCCGTGAAGATGAATAGGTCTTCAGCAACCCATGCTCGGCATAAAATGTGACTATGCTTGTCTTAAGAGGCGACTAATGGGATCGGGTGGTCAGACTCGCTGACTTGGCTGATGTATGTCATCGTATCTCAATTGCGTGGATTGATGCTCATGATCTTAATCAGTGGGTTGTCTGGTCCAGTCGCCGTCATATAGCTGGAATATGGCTGAGTGTGGCGTTAAACAACAAACCAACCAACCATTAAACATTCAAAATAGAATTTCTCATTTCATTGTCTATGTTTATCATGGTAATTTTAATGAGTATTTGTTTATGGCGCAGAGAATTATTAATTTTAGTATTGTTATTAATAAATTTTATATGATACAGTACTGATATTTCAAATTTACCAATATCACAAAACGCAATGAAATCCCTGATGGATGCTACACATGAGAAGACATAATTTGTCAGCAGCCAGAGCAATCCGTCTTGATGCCCATATTGTTGATAAATTTCTGCTGTTCTTATCACTCAAATGTTGGATTTATGAACCCCAAAGTCAAGAAGGTGAGAACGTATGTTATCATCCTAGCCATGTTACCAGTCACAAAATATTTTCATGATAAGACTTGATGAGATTTCTCTGTAGTTCTAGAATGTCCCTTGTAACAGAATATATTCGTTACTTGCCATAATGCCCAAAGGCCACACATTTGATATTTATAATTTCATGGGCTGGCCGCCCCTACTGAAAAGCAGTGATCTAAGAAATAAATTAAACATAATATTTATTTTTGTTATGTTTCCCACTAGTAACTGGTAATATAGTCCCTTTAATACAAAATAAAATGTTATATATAAATTCCATGTCTACATTAATATCAGTGATTCAAGAGGCCACCTGCAGTTTTAACTCCACGACAGAATGACTTTCATGTAAATAAATAAATAATTGACATTTATTTTTACGTTTATTTCAACCATCCTTGTGTGGAAAAGCTGGAACATATCTGTGAAACATAGAATTAAAAAAGTGTGGCCTTTGCTATCTGCTCCAAGCAGTAGTTTCCTTAATTAGGGGAGTGTAATTATTCATTATGGTGCTTTGCCTAATGTTATGAATATTCAGGGGGTGGCCCAGTCGTCTGAGGCGCCACATTTACTGTGCAGAGTTGCGTCCCTTTGGCACACGAGAAACTTATGATTGGGGTTCGAATCCCGGTTTGGCCTGATTATGTTCCTAGGTTTATCAGCACCATACCCGTGCTTGTGGGTTTCACCGAAGTGGTAAACATCTGAGACCTGGATCACTTTGGGCTTTCCTCCCACATCAAGATGACACGCCATGATATAACTGAAATACTGTTCAAAACTGCTTTAACCGGTTAGCCCAACTCACTCACTCACTCACTCACTCACTCACTCACTCACTCACTCACTCACTCACTCGTTCACTATGAATATTCAGATGAGTACTGGAGAGAAACAAGTCGTTTATCATGTTGTATCTGACATCACTGTTTGAAATGGAGTATGAAAGAGTGGGTGTCCTTGCTATAAACCCTTATGTTAAAAATTTAATGACTCCCTTGATTAATAAACTAAAGCAGAAAATCCCATGGACACCCAACGCCCTCATTTTTCTATCAATGTGTCGTGTGATCAATTTCACTAAACAACATTCCAATAAAGTTTTTGAGAAAATTTATTATTCAATTTTGGCACATTTCAGGCAGAAATTATTTACATCTCTTTGATTCTGCGTTTTATAGTAATATTGAGGCTGTGATTGTGGACTAACAAAATAATTCACTTAAAGTTTCATTAATTACAAAAAATAGAAATGATTCAATGTTGTAATGAATAAACATGATCACAGTAGCACAAATGTATTGATCAATACATGAGGTATTGATCCAGGCTGTAACAGCTGTATTCTACACCAGCTATGCACAAAGCTGTTCTCCACAACACCTGAATGCTGACCAACAGTTACAGCTGTTAACAATGTTGCCATTGACAAATGGATGCAACAGTCTGTAATGGCAGGAGTTAATTTGCCTCTTGATGTTTGTGTGTCAATATTGATGTGATTGTCAGCTTGTATACATATGAAATATAAACAAAGAAGTTTAAGAAAACTTCATTATCTTTATCTACACTACTGCCAAAAAACATTAAGAGATCATTATGAATAATTTGTACCAGGTAGATTAATTAATGTGGTTGTACAGCAATTGTACTGTACTTTTTCAACAATTCAACACACAGACACACCCCAAAGTGTATAATGAATTGCTTGATGCAGAGGCTTTAAGAAACAAACTTTTGTTATGTAAGAAATAAATGACGAGTGGGAGTTGTTTATCTTACAATAAAACACTTCAGGAAGAATAAACTATAAGGGGCACAGTTGTTTATTTCCGATATAGATATCAACATTATGTGCAGCCTCTTTAAGGATGTTGATAATATGTACAACCTTTAAAAATATTTACCCAAATTTTAACAATGGTAACTCCCTGAATATAATCCGACCTCAGAAATGTCGGACAAGTCCATCAAGAAATGACGTCATGATAGAACAATGTTTTATCATGAAATAAACCACTCTTCTTTGTTCTTTGCGATTTTCGCGATTTAAGCTATATTAAGTATTAATGTATATTTCATACTTATTGCAACATCATCCCAGTCATATCCAAGCTGGAATATTGCTGAGTGCGGCGTTAAACAACAATCAAACACACCTGTGTATACGTAGCAGGGCGTTGAGTCATCCCACAGATGACATCCTTACCTTGTCAGCTCCTTGAGGGGTTAAACTCTTTGGCCATGGACACAAACGTCCAACGTCGGATCAGAGGATTCGTGGTTTGAATCCCAGCATGGTACTGGAACATTTCATGGCCATTACATTGACACTCAATGTGGGGCTGACCAAGGAACAGGAGGAAATCTATGATAATTATGACAAATGGTCAGCCTTGTGTTGCAAGCTATGATCTAGTTGTGGATGCTGTTATTTTAGTTTGACTTGTTTGTTGCAGGCCTTCCAGCAGAAGGTGGCTCCCATTCAAGGGGAAGTTGACCACGTCAATGACGAAGCTAATGACCTTCAAGCGGCAGACGTCATCCTGTCCCACGTCAACGTCCGTAAACTTGAAGATTTCAACACAAGGTAAGCGATATGAATCTTTTCTTAAACATGAAGTTCATAAGTTGATAAGTCATTTAAAATGTTTATGGGAACTATTTCTGCATGTATTCAAGAGTTACCTCCCTTTAATAGGCTTTGGTACGTGTACTTTGATGTAAATAATCACAATATTGTGGTATTGGTTGTTTCTTTGGCCATGTGATATTTGCTATGTGCTTGAAAGCAATGGTATACATATTATTTGGAAAGGTATTTTGTGTAAAATGTCTGTATATTTTCAGGTGGAAGGCCTTACAAATAGCGATAGAAGATCGATTAAAGCAGTTACAAGAAGCTTATAGAGATTTTGGTCCAAACTCTCAACATTTTCTCTCAGGTATGTCAAATTTCTTTTTTAATCCCTTTATTAGAAGTATCATAAGTAAAAACATCTGTGGTTGCATATGTCTGAATTCACGACACTTGGCATTTTGGTGACGAGTCTTTAACCTTTATTTCCTTCAGTGTGTGGTTTTAATGGTTTTGTTTATGCAACCATTACTCTAAACCAATGACAACTAAACTCTCCATACATTGTTTTGGCCCATATCTTGTTGTTTGTAATCATTCTTGCAGATACTCTTCTCTGTTACATCAATGCCTAATTCCCGCAATTTGGCTTGTCATCACACTAAAAATATCTTCAGGTTTTCAACAGAAGTCCTCCTCACCATCAACTATACATAATTAGTTGTGCAAGCAATATTATCTTGCTTCTCTTGCCTCCTGTGCATGTACAAGACCGGAAAACCTCACTTTTTTCCTGTGTGTTCATTAGCACATTAGTAGATTATCATTTTTTGGGTGGTCGTTTACTTATCTTGTTTATGTAAACCATTAATCTCAACCAATAGCGGCTATACTTTCTGTACGTTGTGTAAGCTCATATCCTCTGCACAAGCCATTAGGGGCTGGTCACGTGACCCATTTGAAAACCATACCATGTTGTACAGATATATGGAAATCTCTTCAAAATGCATTCGACTGTATAACTAAAATACATCAAAACCACCAAAATAATGCCATTTAAGTTGTGAAAAAAACAGAAATCTCGATACAAAGAAAGACCAGGGGGAAAAAATGGGACAATGAGCAACAAAAAAAAAGAAAGAAAAAAGAAGTCCACATGCATACATTTAAGCCAGTCAGAGTGTGTGCAGAATGTTTTCCCAGTATGAATTGACCCGTGAAGATTCCGGAGTAGAATAGGTCTTCAGCAACCCATGCTTGTCGTAAAAGGCGACTAACGAGATCGGGTGGTCAGGCTCACTGACTTGGTTGATGCATGTCATCGATCCCAATTCCGTGGATCGATGCTCATGATATCAATCGCTGGATTGTCTGGTCCAGACTCGATTATTAACAGACCGCCGTCATATAGCTGGAATATTGCTGAGTGCGGCATTAAACAACAAACCAACCAACCAACCCAGTATGAAATAGCTTGCTGTCCTTACCAAGTGTTGAGCAGTATATATGTACGTGTGACATTACTGTGTGGTGTCTGAAGTACGTGTAAGTTCATAGTAAACACCGTGCAATGTGTTGGTAATTTGGACATCAGACTTCAAACATGTGTTGTATGTGCAGGAAGTGATGGAATAGATCAGCATTTATCTCACCCGAATCTCGTGTTGACCACCGACTAGATTGCCACTTGAAAGGGCTTGCAGCAATCACTTGTTTACTCACAACAATAAACAGAGCTGTTCTTGTCTAAGGGAGACGTAATGTTTATTTATGTGGGGAAAAGGTGTACAGGAAAAGATTTCACTGAAGCAGTCGTTTTGTAGAAAACAAATAAATTATTGCCTTTTGCAGTTATAGGACATCATGTTCGGAAATGTTGACCTCGTTTCAAGCAGCTGTCAAAAGTCTGGAGATGTTTTTCCAAGATTTAAAGATGATAAGAAATTTTATTTTAAAGGTTGTCAATTTGGATTGCCTTGTAATGTTAACTGTGACCTCATTGCTGCTGTTGTGGAGGGTTTGGGGGGGGGGGGGGGTTTGTTTGTGACAATGTTATATACAGAGCTCCAGATAACTTTTTGAGCAATTGAGTTTTTAATCAAAGGTTTCCATTTTAATTTGATCACCACTCTATTTGGCTTTCCCAAAATAAGTAAACATTTTGAGATATATAGAAAAAAAATAAATGTTTTAGATGTCGATAAGGGTTCTATATAAACTTGACTTAAAAAGTAAATTAGCTCGTAATTGTGTTTATGAAATTAGCTCTGTTGTGTGCATGCTGAAAAAGCTTCATTGGGTATTTACGCATGGTGTTTTTATACGTTTGAGTTTTTCATTTAATGCTTGCGTTTCTGTACACAAGTTAATTGAAAGCAATGGGGTTTTAAACATTTTTGTTGTTGGAATTTTACACAAATACGCAGTTTATCTGTAGCTCTGTATATATATATTTCATTTTCCTTTGAAATGAAATTAGGACATAATTATTTGGCATCTCTTTTGTTACACTGAACAAAGACAAAATATATTTTTAAATGACAAAGAAAGGGATTTTACTGCTCTGAGCTTGAGCCACAGCTTGAATGTTATGTTTGTGAGAAAGTGGGGCAGCGGACTACAGACAAGATGTGATATTCACTTGACTGCGGAATAAAACGAAAACAAACTTATTTTTATATCATTATCATCATCACTATCATCATGACGTGGGATGAGTACACTAATGAAATGACAAATTTAGATATATTTTTTTAACAGTGGGTGCTAAAATCGTAGCCCACCGACTCATTAGGTTTTGCACCATGTTTAGACTACCTTGTTATAGCACATTAAGAGTAGGCTTCGCACATTGTAACCTGATGATGGGGGAATCAAACCTGGGCATGTTGATCAAACGCTTTAACCACTTGCCCATAACTACCCCTGAACTGGGGGGAATTACGGACAGTGATGCTCGATGCAGACACTTTCTAGTAGACTTGCACAAGTCTCTAATGCAAATATTATTAGTTTAAATTATTATTTCTTGATTATGTAAATATTAAGAACAAATTGTCCCTATAAGAGACTGGTGTCCGCTGATCTAGACTTACCTGTTAGAAGGATAGAATTACTACACACCAATGGACTTACCATCAATACAGCCTTGGAGCAAGGCTAAAGTCTTTCTGTCTGAAACAGTATTTCCTGACATGCATGTCAATCATGTTATTTGTATTTGTGTACAAGGTTTCGTTTCAAAATGTTATGAAATTACCTGTGTCTAATGAGTTTGAGGACACCTTTAAGATAAGTACTGTTATGTCAATGTTTGGAACTGATAAACTGATAGCCCCATATATGAGGTCAAGCAGTCGCACATAGTTCCAGTCACCCTTTGAACTTCAATGGGAAAGTCTAAATGTTGGTTTTAACAGCTGGCGGACAAGTCCATTATTCAAAGAAAGGGGTGTCTTTAGAAAATTATTGATAACCAATATGACTGCCGTGTCCAAGTCAGTTCTATATCAATAGGAAAATCAACTGAAAGTTGTTTGTTTGTTTTCCTTTATTTCCTTGATCAGTGTTCAGGAGGAAAGTGAGCGTTAATGTGATAACATTGTTATCCGCTCCCCCAGTTTACACAGTGGGCAGAGATAAGTATGTCAATCAAGTCGTCAGTATCAGTGCTACATACGTGTGTAGATTTCAGCGCAATGCCTTCCGCCAGGGTCTGCTCAGACATGACTCCCACAGGTAAACGAAACCTTTCTCAACAATCTGTTGCCATGGCATTTGTAATCAGTTGTGATACAGCTAATTAGCTTGGACAGTTAGATTGTCAGTGTACAGGCTTCTAGTCGGGGTATATCTCACTCATGTTGTACTACATAACTGTTCAGTGAAGGATGCTGGGGCTGTCGGACTGTTTGGCCATGTATTGTACTAGGCTCTGCTTCCATCTACTGTCAGTGTGTTCTATACCAATGCAGCAACATCTACAACTGTCAGAAATTGAAGCAATCCTTGAGGTGATTTTATATAAGGACTTATTATGTAACAGTTTGAACTTTGGATTTCGGACAGGAGTCCCTTGGTGTTCATGCTTGCATATACTGTAGGTTAAGTGATAGAGGATGTGCAGCATCAACCAGCTCCAGCTCTTCAATAATTATACCCCCGTTTACGAAGTAAATCAGGGGTATATAGCGTTCCGTCCGTCCGAGCTTTTGTACGGCCCATAACTTTTTAACCATGCACTCTAGCTTCACCAAACTTGCTACACACATTAACCACTATGAATACTTGTGCCTTTTGCTAGTTTGAAGATTCTGATTTTTTTAATTTTTGCCGTTTCCATGGAAACATTAAGAAACGTAAACTTTTATGGTGGGTGTTTTGTACGGCCTATATCTTTTTAACTATGCACCCTAGCTTCACCAAACTTTCTACACACATTAACCACAATAAATGCTTGTGCCTTTTGCTAGTTTGAATATTCTGATTTTTTTTTATTTTTGCCGTTTCCATGGAAACATTAAGAAACATCAAGAATGTATGTTGTGCTAAGCATTGATTGTCCCACACTAGATTGAAATATATTTGCAAAAACATGTGTTCATTCAAACATAATGCTTCCTCATGGAGTTACAAAGGAAAGGGCAGTTCCTCTGACTTAAAGCAACAGGTATATTCATTAATTAACATACTATTTACTATTTGTTTTTGAACAGCGGGGATAACGGGGGTATGTGAGCTTTGCTCACTTCTTTCTGGTTGTTTTTCTCTTAGAAACAGCGTTTGGTTTTTGTTGTTTGGTCAGCAAATTACGTCATTCATGTTTATCAGTGTTTAAATAATGGTGAAAGGTAAATTTTGTTTACCTTCCCTGTCTTGAACCATCTCAGAAAATGTTTCCCATTTGACAAAAATTTCATCAAAATCTTTGATTTGAAAATTAGAAATTCCATCTCGTTCCCCATAGATGATTACACAATGTAGTTCCTTTAATGAGTGAGTGAGTTAAAGTTTAACACATTTAAATCTCAGCTGATTAGTGTACAAAATACTGATGAAATGGCTTGTGAGAACAACTCCCTCACTCATACACCATGTTATCGCGACAGTGCTTGACGGAGTGAATGTAGCATCATGTTGTAACAAGACGTTTGCACTTGACCAGTGGGTGACCCCGATTATTCCCCATCACTCCCTCGCCACCACACCCAATTGCTGAGACTTTGCCACCTCCCTCCTTACCTGTGGAGTTGTTTGTTTACCTGGATGCTTGTCTCTCAGGTTGATTGATATTTACGACCAGGTGACATGCCGCATGGTCAACACAGAGACAGTAAGGCTGACAGTGGAGGCTCTAGCTATCTGAAGGTGAATTAGGCTATGGTGATTACAGTCCTAGGAAGTACCATTGAAGTCCTTCAAAATCTCAAAACCTGTACAAAAGTACATTAATCAAGCATTTGATGACATCCTTCATTCATACAGACCAAAATTCAAACATTTAGAGAGAAAAATAAATCTTTGAAATGAAAATGGTTATATTGTGTTTAAACAACAAATCATGTTTCAGACAAAAGTGTTACGATGGCCTGTGTAGTGCTTAAGTTTTGTTATCGAAGTGGTGCCTTGTACTCTTAAAGATTCCGTTATGGTCAGTCCATATCTCTGTGATGGTTGTTTGCACCTATATGAATGTACAAGGTTGGTTTTAACGATAGTATGATAGGAGAGTAAATATGCAGGTACGTGTGTTGATGTGCATTACAGAGACTGTAGAAGCAGCTTCAGTTTGTATTTATCTACCTGAATGGATACTGACCATGACCCATGTTGTATGCTATCCACGAGCACTTTGTACATGGTCCTAATTTATTCATGTTTCTCAGGACAGATTGACCATTAAAATTGTCAGTACCCAGTGTCCTGTATTGTCCACTGTTGCCGTGTTGAGTCTCGTACAACTCAGTGTCATGCTGTCATGTAAACATGACTTGTATCACCTAGGCCACAGAATCACCAGTGTCCATGTCAGATAAACCAGTGTCTGGTCAGTGCACATGAATGTCCAATCCCTTGTCACACAGAATGATCCATGTGATGCTGTGTGCATCATACTGTGTCTGGCTGCCGGGCTGAAGGTCGTGTCACACATGGCTGAAGGTCGTGTCCACTTGGAAACAATTAATCACCTGTTTACTTCACCTGTATTGGATGATATGGGGTCAGAGAGTGCTCATTTGACCATGCATGGTCATTGAAATACTGACCAGGACTTTATTCAATAAGATCGTTGCTGTGCAGGATCGATGGTCAGGCAGTGAATGTTGACCGTTGGGGTGTACTTTGTGTGCAATGGTTAAGAAATGTAAGTTTGTTGTTTAGGACGTTCATGAAGTAATCTTTACATTGAGCAGCATATAATATGAAATATGTATCTTGTAATTGGTCAATTGGTTGCAATAGTTAATCAAAACTTTTGTTATATACTACTCAAAATAAGTTAAGGACCACCCGATTCTTTCATATCAATAGTTAATCTATCATGGCATGACAAATTTTACTGTGGTAGTATGAAAGAATTGGGTGGTTCTTAACTTCTTTTGAGTAGAATATTATTTACCATAAAAGACTCTTCTTCATCTGACTTCATAAGAAAATTGAAGAGGCTCATTTAACCCTTTCTGTGGCAAGGTGGAGGTTTAATCTTCTTTGGATAAATTTGAAAAGCATTGATTATAAGCAATCAGGACATTCAACATGTTGAAACTTTGGACTCTGATCAAACACTGCATGGTCCTTACGGCTTAATCACCTATAGGCTTTACCTGTGAAATGTACACCACTTTCCCAACATACCTGAGAGTGGCAGATGATTTACCTGTAGTTACCTGTAACTAACCTGTAATCAGCTGTTCAGTATTCCCTTCACAGCTTCAGCTGTACCTGTAGGGAATGTAGCTGATAAAACTTCACACTGTCATATTTGCTACTGGTATAAAATATTGAAACAGTATTCTGTGACTGAAAAAATCAATAATTGCATGGATGTGTATTATCTGGTGGAATTCTGCGAGTGTGAGCATCGTGTGGTTGCTGTAAGGTGTGCCGGACGGTAGTTACTGTGCACTATGGTCGTGGACTGGCGGTGAGTGAATGGTACTACTGATATGTTAAATATGGGGATGTGGGAGGGTTGGCAGTGTAAAACATATATTTCATTGTCTTTCCGGGTGAATACTGTGATTGCTTATATTGCATGAATTGTGATAGCCTATGTATACAATATATATCAGGTGTCTGGGGCATTGAATATACTGATAATGGTAGCTCAGCTGTGTAACGTGTGTATATTTCGTCTGCATGTTCATGTCATAGATTCATTGATCATGGTGATTACGCAGCTAGGCTACGTACAACACGTATATTTCATATGCATGTTCATATCATGGATTCAGGTGGTTTGCGATTGTGTAGCGTTCTTATGACAGTTATTCTGTTTACAACAAATGATTCATCTCCTGGTTCAGTTCATAGATTCAGGTGTCTCTGCTGTGATGGAGCGATTATGGGGACTGGTTCTTGTGTATATTTCTTTTACCTGCTTATTTCATGGAGTCAGGTGTGTTTGCTTTCAATTTCGTCATAGTTAGTTTACTTTTTGAGTTTTCTCTGAAGATGGGTGGAAAGGTGTTTAGAAGATGAAGAATATGTTTGAGGAGAGGAATCAATGTGTGTGTGTATGGGGTGTGTGTGTGTTGTTATTTGCGTATCTTGAAATACAGTGATATTAAGGAACTAATTTGTGTGAATTTGCCTTTACATTTTAATAAGAATTGGGAATATTGTTTTAGATTGTCGGGTTGTTTGTATTCAAAACATTCTTCTGTTAAACGGTTTCAGTTGCAGCCTCCCTGTTGTTTATTATGGCTTTTCAAGCCTCCGCTGTCGTATTTCAATGGGATATTGTTCAGTGTGCCAGGCAGAAGACCATTGGTTCTCTGCCTGGGATCAGTGAGTCATCAATGTCAGACCTGTGATCCAAAACATCAGGGAAGCATGTCCGTTTGGCTGAACGTGATGCACCAACTCACATGCAGGGACACTCGTGCATTGCATGTTGATTTTAGGCTTGTTAGTCACAGCAGATTTGAGACCAGTCATACCTGCGTGTTCATTTCATGGGGTTTCTCAAAGAATATCTGCAGATAAGGATCCATATATTGATTGTTTTAATTCTAGTCACATCT
This sequence comes from Haliotis cracherodii, assembly GCF_022045235.1. NCBI lineage: Eukaryota > Metazoa > Mollusca > Gastropoda > Lepetellida > Haliotidae > Haliotis > Haliotis cracherodii. The sequence goes on from NW_027266286.1 coordinate 13,915,824, forward strand.
TGAAGCAACGTTGCCCAACACGTAAATCCACTCACCACGTGTGATAAGAATGTTATGTGCTACCAGCCACATGTGATAGAGTGTTACCGTTAACGTCTACATGCAGTGTTTTGGGTGACGTGTAGCGATGTACATGCATTTTAAGGTAATGTGGCTTTTAACATGCTTTATGCTATTTTTTTAATGTTTTTAAAATCATCATTTTACCTTTCTTAGATATCTGGTCTTTGTTTAGTAATTATTCATTGTACACAAAAAGTGTATTCCATTCATAATAACCATATTTATGATTTTGGAAATAATTTTTGTTTACTAATATTAAATATAATGAAAGTAGTCTCAATAAGTATCATCAGTTGTCAGATTATGAATGTTTGGTTTTGTGTATTAATTAACAGTATTTTATCATCAGCTCTTAATTTCATTGATGTAGATTGTGTAAACTGATCTTGCAACAGTTGTCAGGTAGGTAGTATGTGTCATGAAAATTTGTGATGCTGGAATATTGACAATATTTTTATATATTTTTTCCGATGAGATGCCAATATTCTATTTGTCATTTAAATAAGATGAATGTCTCCCTCCTTATAAACAGTTAAGTCAAGTCATATTGCTTCATATATCAATATCAGATGCTGGTCTAGATTAGTGAAAGCCTTGTTCTGAATGTACTCTATGTTATTTTATGTTAATTCTGATGAACAAGTATGGCAACATATGCGCCAGTTTGTTCCCAAAAATCAAATCAGACTCACTTATGAAATGTATCTATAACAACAGCTGGATATGAAAAAAATATGTTTTGTGAAAGTTATTGAAAATCAATAATATAGAATTTTTTTGTCCACTATAAAAAAAAAAAAATTGATTTTCTTGTTCATATGTCTGTCTCCCTGTCATCCACTCATCCATCACTGCAAACATCCATTTATCCATTTGTTCCATCCTATTTCTTCTCCAGCCTTATTTCTCCTGTTTTTCCACTGCAATTAGCTCTCAAGAGTTATGTCCCTTAGTCGTGACAGGATCCACTTGTGAGTTTGAATCCCAGATATGCCACCACTATAATCCTTGATCTGTCAGCATTATGTCCTGATCATGGTGTTTAGAGAGACCCAATGATCAAGGATAATAATTTCATATAATTAAGTCCCTTGGCGGTGCCAGGATCTGATACCTGTTGACCCTCCCTCACTGTAGTGATTATTTCATCCTTGTATGAATTTCTTAGTTTTCCCCACAATCCTGACTGTCATCCATTATTGCCTTTTGCTGATCATATTAAATCAATCCTCTAATTAATGAAAAGATCCTTGTCATTAATAATAATCAGTAAGTATCATCTGGAGATCATCACTGTAATCTAATCGGGATTGACATTCATTTGACATTAAGGGCAGGAGGCTCTCGCTCATGACCTGTCAATCACCTGTCAATGCCGATACACCAGCATTTCCATCAACTGGGTTGCTGATCAAACATTGTCTACCTACAGCTAATATCATTAGGGCTGCTCTTATCAAGTCTCGAGTAGCTGTTAAAGCTTCGAGTACTCTGTCCAGCCCTTATCAATGTGAGAGTGTTGTTGTCATCGATGGGTCGCCAACCTCACCCACCTTTCGGGACAGGTAGCCTGTGTTCGTGGAAAGGGTTATTTTGTTGCATGTCGGAGTAGACTCTTGAAGATTTCAGTGGAACGCAAGTACTTCGTCCATTGTTCAGCACTCTGGTAAAGTACATATTCCTGTTCGGAAACAGTCAATATTTGGCTGATTATTATCTGTTCATAATGTCGACTTTTCAATGACCGTGTCCTAGGTCCAGCTCTACAGGGGTACAGGAAGTGTGGCTACTTGTTATTTTAATGCTTGAATTAATGGTTCTTGTTAAGGTTAGAACTGTACAGAAAGTGTTTAATAACAGTGTTGTTAGCCCAGTGACTTCCAATGTCGGTTTTCAAAAGAAACTTGGATAGCTATTATGTGGATCTCTGCGGTTGATTTTGTGAGTGAGTGAGTACAGTTTTATTCCACTTTTAGCAATATTCCAGCAATATCACGCCGGGGGACACCAGAAATGGACTTCACACATTGTGGCCATGTCGGGAATCGAACCCGGGTCTTCGGCATGACGAGCGACCGCTTTAACCATTAGGCTACCCGACCGCCCCTGATTTTGTGACAATTCCTTGTATCAGATCATAAGAAAATTGTATGTGCTAAAATACATGTTGTATTGAGCTAGTCTCATCAAGGGCGGATCCAGCATTTTTAAAAGGGAGGGATCCAAAATATCAAAATCCTCTCAGATAATTATACTACTACAACATACTACATTTGGTTTTCAAAAGTGAAGATCTGGGGTAGAATAGGTCTTCAGCAACCCATGATTGTCATAACGGGATTGGGTGGTCAGACCTGCTGAACTGGTTGATGCATGTCATTGTATTCTAATTGCGTGGACTGATGCTCATGAAGTCAATCACTGGTTTGTCTGGTCCAGACTTGATTATTTACAGACTGCCGTCATATAGCTGGAATACTGCTAAGTGCAGTGTTAAACAACAAAGAAACAAACAAACTTCAGAAGGAGGGGGTCTGGACCCGCTGGATCCACCTCCTGGACCCCCCACCTGGATCCACCTATGGTCATGGATCATTAGATCATCACAGCACCACCCTATTCAGTATGCTCCCTAGCCTCTTCTTTTGTGGGGCGGTCGGGTAGCCTAGTGGTTAAAGCGTTCGCTCGTCACGCCGATGACCCGGGTTCGATTCCCGACATGGGTACAATGTGTGAAGCCCATTTCTGGTGTCCCCCGCCATGATATTGCTGGAATATTGCTAAAAGCACTCTTCTGATTTGGTTGTGTCCGACTTACAAGGAAAATGTCATGACTTTTCTGGAAAGGAATGGAGGATGTTTTAATCCTTTATTCCAGCTTGGCACTTTGTACACAAGTGTCTGCATAGTCCATGTTGGAGAGTGTGCGATATGTGACAGATACTCACTACATTCATGATGCTAAACATCCTGTTTTAATCCTTAGTCATAACGAACCATGTGAATACATGTTGGTTGGTTTGTTGTTTTACGCCGCACTCAGCAATATTCCAGCTAAATGATGGAGTTGTTTCAGTTTTCAGTGTGTCCTACATCTGGCGAAGACTTGCAGCGTGCAGGTTTTAGGAGCACGTGTGCATGTTTATGTTGGGATGCTCTCTCTGATTTAGGTTTGCTTTTGCTGTAAACATTCAAAACTTTAAACAATACGAAAGGTTAATCCTCTGGGAAACAAAAATGAAGGCTAAATAAAATGTGTGGTTTTGTGGTTTGTGAGACTTGTTTGGCATAAACATGCTGCAAACTGGGGCTGATGTCGACATCTGTAAAGACTTGTCTCGTGGTTGTAGTTGTTGAAATGCTGGTGTTGTCTGATGCTGTAAGTGGTCTTGCTAGGCTGAAGGAGAGAGTCCTGTTTTAAACAGTGGAATTCCTGATGGGAGTGGAGCAAGTAAGACCAGATGGTGAAACTGGGTCTTCTTTTTTCTGAACAACATTATCATGTGTAATGGAGGCAGCGGCTGGCCTAGGAAGCCTGCTTCTGGAGGCAAGCATCTTGTGGTTCAATCTCCATCATGTGTTTTTCACAGAGCCTGAAAGAATAATGTTTGTGTGGCTTGTTAAGAGGAGAATTTATTTCGAAAGCTGCTGTTTTGAATGGAATTAACTTTAATATAGAAAAGATATTTGTTAAACAAAAGGTTGAAGACAAGTATGTTTTGATGATGGAATTATAGACAGTCTTCATACAGACACAATAACCTCTTCTGTTAACACAATAACTTCTTCTGTTAACACAATAACTTAACTGATAAAAATGTGAATACTTTTCTCTTCTGAAGTAAATACTCTTTAAAGATGTAATGTGGTAAAATGCATTGTATTCAAGCCTTGGATGAAATGCCAGTAAAGGACAGCTTCCTTAGTTTGCTTATCTACAATGTTTGTTCTGATTAAATGAACGATAATTCCAAGTTTCAAGTGGCTTACCGGTGTTCTTAATACTATTCTACATTAATTTATATCCCATATTATTTTCAGAATAGAAATACAAAAATATGTATTGAAATGTCCTCTCATCTGTTATTTAGAATATTACTGTCAATGCTGTTCCTGAAGGATCCATCAATTATATTCCAGCTATTATTTTCAAATTATCATACAAGCTGTACTTCCAAGGTTTGTCTAGCCTTGCTCCAAGGCTGTACTGAAAGAAAGGTCCATGGATGTGTAGTAATTCTATCCTCCTAATAGGCAAGTCTAGATATGTGACAGTCTAAGGACTCCAGTCTCTTATAGGGAAAACTTGTTCTTATTATTTACATCATCTAGAAATTGTGATTTAAACTAACAATTTTCCCTAAGAGACTTGTGAAAGTCTAAGGTTTGTCCTGCATTATGTCAGTATGCATACTGATGTTTATTAAGATTCATGAAAATATTTTTGAACTCCTTTAGGACAGTTCCATGTCCCAGCACTGAGGTTTGAGCTGAAGTAGATCATGTAGGGGATCGGCCTGGTCATAAAAATCATAATTTGGTGCATAAATTAGGCCCCATATTGATTTTAACGTTGAGCATTAAGTGATTTATGTCAGGCAGCAGAAGGCCACCATGTTCCATTAGAAATCTAATAAACATGCTTGGTTAATAAGAGACAATGGACTATGGATATTTATTGTAGTTAAATAATTTCCCTCAGGTGGGGTAGCAGTGTTAGTAAATATCAAACAGTATTATTCTTTTGGATTAAAAAATTATAGCTATCCTTAATGATGATAAAAAAGATAATGTGAACATAATGTCTGCCAATGATTTTCATTTCGTTTTTATACCCCCGACCTTTTAGCTTGACCATGATGTGTTTTGTCTGTTGCAGTGTCTGTGGAGTCCCCCTTTGAGCGATCTGTGTCAGGGAATAAAGTGCCTTACTATATCAAGTGAGTATATCCCTGCCTGGTCCCCACTTTGTGGCTATATCAGAACTTCTTGGTACCCAGTATACAGCCAGATGGAATGTACGTGTAACCTGGCAAGTTGGCAAGATGATTGTGGTTCCCTAAGCATATTACCGGGTGGCGTGACCTTACTAGAACCCAGTTTGGAGCTAGATCGTGTTTGCTTCCTGGTACCCAGTATACAACAGGATTGCTTGGGCCTCTTCATATCCAATATTTAGCCAGAGATAGTGTACTGAATGCTACCCAGTCAGAGATACTATACTGACAGGTACCCAGTCAGAGATACTATACTGACAGGTACCCAGTCAGAGATACTATACTGACAGGTACCCAGTATACTGTTGGAGAGAGAGAGTGTAGCACCATAACATATATAATACCATTATGAAGCTGTGAGGTATTTTAAGTTATAACACAGACACTGAGAAATTGTATGTTATACCACTAAAAAAAATGGGAGATATTGTATGTTATATCACTAAGAAAATGAGATACTGAATGTTATACCACCATGACATTGTGAGATGTTGTATGTTATACCACTAAGGGACTGTGAGATATTGTATGTTATACCACTAAGGGATTGTGATATAGTGTATGTTATACCACTAAGGGACTGTGATGTAGTGTATGTTATACCACTAAGGGACTGTGATATGGTGTACGTAATACCACTGAGAGACTGATATATTGTATGTTATACCACTAAGGGATTGTGATATAGTGTATGTTATACCACTAAGGGACTGTGATGTAGTGTATGTTATACCACTAAGGGACTGTGATATGGTGTACGTAATACCACTGAGAGACTGATATATTGTATGTTATACCACTGAGGGATTGTGATATAGTGTATGTTATACCACTAAGGGACTGTGATGTAGTGTATGTTATACCACAATAAGACTGAGATATTGTATGTTATACCACAATAAGACTGAGATATTGTATGTTATACCACAATGAGACTGAGACATTGTATGTTATACCACAATAAGACTGAGATATTGTATGTTATACCACTATAAGACTGTGAGATATTGTATGTTACTCCCCTATAAGACTGTGAGATATTGTATGTTATACCACAATAAGACTGAGATATTGTATGTTATACCACAATGAGACTGGGATATTGTATGTTATACCACAATGAGACTGAGATATTGTATGTTATTCCACTTAAGACTGTGAGATATTGTATGTTATACCACAATGAGACTGAGATATTGTATGTTATACCACAATAAGACTGAGATATTGTATGTTATACCACAATAAGACTGAGATATTGTATGTTATACCACAATGAGACTGAGATATTGTATGTTATACCACAATAAGACTGAGATATTGTATGTTATACCACAAAAAGACTGAGATATTGTATGTTATACCACAATAAGACTGAGATATTGTATGTTATACCACAATGAGACTGAGATATTGTATATTATACCACAATGAGACTGAGATATTGTATGGAGTGCCATTAAGGGACTGTGTATGTTGTAACCAACCAGTGTCCTGACAGCTGTGAACATGTCATACATCTACTGTGAACATGACATACATCTACTGTGTAATGTAAGGCAATGTCACTTGTTTCTGGGACTTGCGTTTTCCACATGTCTGTGTAAACATGACATTTATATTGGACAAACTGCATGCACTTGAGAATCGCTTGAAGTAGGTGGCTTGAGGAAGGTCATCCACAGCTATTTGTCATGATAGTGTTGGCCATGTTTTACAAGTGAGTCACGTGCTGGATGTATGTGTGTTTAATACGTCCACTGTTTATCAATTATAATGTTGGCATTACACAGCACTCACCAGATGACTGTCTGCTATACTGCGTATGCTGTCATACATGAAAGTATGTCCATGGTGCATGTTGGAATTTGCAGCCAAGGAGGAAATTGGGAGTTTTGTCACATTTCAATATTGAAACTTTATCACCTGGAGTAATTTTAAAGGGACCTTGTGGGGATATCAAGTTGATATATTTATAAAAAGGACCATGTTGGTATAATAAGTGCATGAATACAGGCCATAATGGCAGTGGTAGAAACTAACAGTTTTAGTCCAGTAGTCCTTATATGATGATAACTTATAGCAGAACCCTTAAAAATGGGAAATTTCTACTAGTCCTTATGATACTTAAACTATTGGACAGTTTGGCAAGGACTACAGGACTAGTGCCAATTTCTAACGCTGACCATTCCTGTAAAGTCACTATACCAAGACGTAATGATTATGTTTTGTTTCAGTCACACCACAGAAACCACCCAGTGGGACCACCCCGAGATGTCCGCCTTAATGCTCGCACTCAGTAAGTTTTGTAGAACCGTGGGGGTCTGGGTTGGAGCAAATCCCAGCAAGCTATGCTGGTTGTTCGAGGCGACCATTTATGCTGGTCGTTCGAGGTGACCATTTATGCCGGTCGTACGAGGCGACCATTTATGCTGGTCGTTCGAGGCGACCATTTATGCCGGTCGTACGAGGCGACCATTTATGCTGGTCGTTCGAGGTGACCATTTATGCCGGTCGTTCGAGGCGACCATTTATGCTGGTCGTTCGAGGCGACCATTTATGCCGGTCGTAGGAGGCGACCATTTATGCCGGTCGTTCGAGGTGACCATTTATGCCGGTCGTTCGAGGCGACCATTTATGCTGGTCGTTCGAGGCGACCATTTATGCCGGTCGTTCGAGGCGACCATTTATGCTGGTTGTTCGAGGTGACCATTTATGCCGGTCGTTTGAGGCGACCATTTATGCTGGTCGTTCAAGGCGACCATTTATGCTGGTCGTTTGAGGCGACCATTTATGCTGGTCATTCAAGGCGACCATTTATGCTGGTCGTTCAAGGCGACTATATATGCTGGTCGTTTGAGGCAACCATTTAGATCAGGTGATCAGGCTTTGTGACTTGATTGCTTGTCATTGGTGCTCACAATATTGAACACTGGATTGTCTGAGAGTTATCCCACCTGGGCACGATCTCTTTGGGAGGGAGGGGGAGGGGGGGGAAGGGTGCACCATGGACTGGTGCCTGTGTCTAGTCTGGCTCTAGATCTAGACACAGTCATGTGTGAACCTCAAACATATGTATGTGTTATAAGGCTGAGCATTAACAGGTGGACTGATTTGCATCTTACAGTTTTAGTGTGCAGACAATGAAATAAAGGTTTTGGGGACTTAAAATAAACTAACTGGGCTTCTAATTGAACAAGCATGACCTCCCTTTTAGTAATAGCCATGCTTTTGCTATACCACTCTTTAACACTGGTTTTGTAACACAAGAATGGCCATGTAACACTGAACTCACACTTTCATTACACGACAAGTATATACATTCTTCATTTCAAATCCTGAACTAAAATAAAAATTTATATTCACAAACAGAATCTCTAGGCAGCAGTAATCTCTACTTATTTACTTACATTATTCCAATATTGTAACGTGTTTTTCGCACCTATGGTCTACTGTACTGTGAAGTAGTCCGATGTACTGGTGGGGATGAGGGTTGCCCTTGTATCAGTACTGTGTCAACTGTGAGAGTGTTGAGTGAGTCTGTCAGAAGGACAACAGGGTAGAGGTCAGTCCTACACGCAGTCTGTCTCCTAGACTAACATTTAGTCTCTGAAATCTTATATTACATAATATCCTTCTTGACTCTAAAAAAACCAAACAATTCCCTATGCTGATTTCAGAATAGAGCTAGCTTGAGCTGGCTAGACTTGCTTTTGTATGCATTTCTAGATTATTATTTTTTCATGAAATGAATATATTCCACGGTCATGGTGCAGGACTATCTTTCTCCCAACCCCTAGAGATTAAAGTGGGGGCGGTGAGGTAGCCTAGTGGTTTAAGCGTTTGCTCTTCATGCCGAAGACCCGGGTTCAATTCGCCACATGGGTATATTGTGTGAAGCCCATGTTAGGTGTCCCCTGCCATGATATTGCTGGAATATTGCTAAAAGCGGCGTAAATCCATACTCACTCACTAGAAAATAAACTGAAAAAAAGTCCCAACTCAAGTCTAGAATGATTTGGCAAGTCCAAATTGCCTCAGCTCTAGAAATTAAAGATTGTTCTGGGCTCCATTTGGATGTTATTTTGTAGATATATTTTGTGAATAAGACACATATTTCTAGGACTAAATGTCAGTCTACAGTAGACACAACCCTGGGCCCCACACACAACCCTGGGCCCCACACACAACCCTACTAGGGCCACACACACAACCCTACTAGGGCCACACATACAACCCTACTAGGGCCCCACACATAACCCTACTAGGGCCCCACATACAACCCTACTAGGGCCCCACATACAACCCTACTAGGGCCCCACACATAACCCTACTAGGGCCCCACACACAACCCTGGGCCCCACACACAACCCTACTAGGGCCCCACACACAACCCTACTAGGGCTCCACACACAACCCTACAAGGGCTCCACACACAACCCTACTAGGGCCCCACACATAACCCTACTAGGGCCCGACACACAACCCTACTAGGGCCCCACACACAACCCTGCTAGGGCTCCACACAACCCTACTAGGGCCCCAAACACAACCCTACGAGGGCTCAACACAACCCTACCAGGACTCCACACACAACCCTACTAGGGCCCCACCCAACCCGACTATCTGACAGGACTGGCAGTTTGTAAGTATTTTTCATGAGTGCTAATTTACACATCATTTCTGAGGTCTTAACAGCCGGAGCATATGTGTACCTGCTTCTTAATGTTGAAGGCGAACCACTTTGACAAAGTTGATTTATTGAGTAATGTACTTGACCTTTAGTTTGCTGCAGTGAGATTGGGCTTATAAAAGTGTTTGACAAGAAAATGCCGACATTGTTTGTTGGTGCTAAAGGTGAACTATCTACACGCATTGTCACTTTAAAAGTTGTTCTCCACTTGATTATGAAAATGTATGATATTGAAATAATTGTTTTGAATTTTGAATTGAGTATCTTGTTAACAGATGTCCTCAGTAACTACGATACTATAGGACCCGTGAAGATCCGGGGTAGAATAGGCGACTATGCTTGTCGTAAGAGACGACTAACGGGATCGGGTGGCTCGCTGACTTGGTTGATGCATGTCATCGATCCCAATTGCGTGGATCGATGCTCATGATATCAATCACTGGATTGTCTGGACTCAATTATTGACAGACTGCCATCATATAGCTGGAATATTGCTGAGTGGGGTGTCAAACAGCAAACCAACCAACGATACTATATTGTTGTAAGGGTTAGTTGGAGGTTATTTACCGAAACAATATTACAAAATTAACAAACATTCCGTCAATAATATGTTCAAAATAGGCATACCGTATTCAACGTAATAAGCACCCAGGGCACTCTCAAAATTAGAAATAGGGGGCGCTTATTAGAATATTATTTTGAGTTGAAAGATCGTAAATTTCATGGTTTATGCTAACAGCCTGAAATGTTTACATATGACAGATATATTTTTCAAGAATTTAATTGCACATAATTAAGGGTGATATAACACGAGTGCGTATTATACACAAATAAATAAGTTTTGTGTACATTGATCAATCAGAAGGGTTGCTGACTGGGATGGTTCACTAGCCAATTTATTAGCAAATATCACCGTGGGTGCTTATTACGTCGAATATGGGATCTTCAATAAGACACAGTGTTTTTCCCTTTTATTTAATTTTGACTGACTTCAGGGTAGTTGGTCGGTGAGACAGGATCGACTAGCCTTGCCGCATGTTTGTGGTGATATAGAAATTGCATCTTCTTTCAGATGAGCTGAACAATGTGAGGTTTGCCGCCTACCGCACAGCGATGAAGTTGCGGATGCTGCAGAAGAAGCTATGTAGTAAGTTGTAACATCTGTGTGTCTTGAACAATATCAGAGTGGCCATCTCCACATGACCCACATGGAGAATCTCACTCTAATATAACAACACGAGTTGATCAAAGTTTCAAACTCTGAGGCTTGCTGAAGAGTTTTGAACTTTTCAATGAGTATTGGATTTTTTTATTTTAGACTCAGATATGAGTTTCTATTTATCATCCAAGACATTCCCTACTTTTTTAGTTTGTAGACTGTTATAAGAAGTTGCCTTGGGTATGAAAAGAACTTGTACATTTAGAAAGAGACAGTACTCTTTAGCCATGAATGTTTGATCTGAAAATTTATTAATTCTGACAAATCTATTTTCACTGGAAAGAGGATCTCAATTAATGCTATACATTTCTCATATCATTTTTCAAAATGCATTGTTCGTAATCAGTTTTATTACAATATTGAAATTGCATTGTCAGATAATGCTTTGATCCTGGACTAACTGAGCAGACTTGGTGTGAATTAAATAATACATCTTAACAAAAGTTTGCTGTCTTAAGATGCAGGTGTTTTTAATGATGCAAGCACTGACATTCCAAGTTTGTCACTGATAATTCTGTATGGTGAACACTACTCTTGTTTTTCAGTGGATCTTGTGTCTATGAATACGGCAGCAGATTCCTTCGACCGTCACGGCCTCCGTGCACAAAATGACAAACTCATGGACGTCATTGAAATCATTAACTGTGTTACCTCCATGTTCGAGGTTGTGGCCACCGAACACCCTACTCTTGTCAATGTGCCCTTCTGTGTTGATATGGTGCTAAACTGGATTCTAGATGTCTACGACATGTAAGTAGACACCGCCTCCTGTTGGGATTCACAGCTAAGAGGTTCCCAGTGTAGGAAGATAAGGCTAAATAAAAATCAATAATCCAATTTCAGGTGACATTGTCGAGCAGATATGGGTTGCAGGACAGATTAACTAAAAGCTTTGATACACATTTCCCTGACAGAAAGACAAGTATGGAGAGGGTGGATGTGGTGACTTGGAGGGGATGTGGTGACATGGAGTGTGGATGTGGTGACTTAGAGTGTGGATGTGGTGACTTAGAGTGTGGATGTGGTGACTTAGAGTGTGGATGTGGTGACATGGAGTGTGGATGTGGTGACATGGAGTGTGGATGTGGTGACTTGGAGGGTGGATGTGGTGACTTGGAGTGTGGATGTGGTGACTTGGAGGGGATGTGGTGACTTGGAGTGTGGATGTGGTGACTTAGAGTGTGGATGTGGTGACTTGGAAGGGATGTGGTGACATGGAGTGTGGATGTGGTGACTTGGAGGGGATGTGGTGACATGGAGTGTGGATGTTGTGACTTGGTGTGTGGATGTGGTGACTTGGTGTGTGGATGTGGTGACTTGGAGTGTGGATGTGGTGACTTGGAGTGGATGTGGTGACTTGGAGTGGATGTGGTGACTTTGAGACTTTGAGTGTGGATGTGGTGACTTGGAGTGTGGATGTGGTGACTTGGAGGGCATGTGGTAGCTATGTGGTTGTCGGGTTGTGGTCAAGTAATGACCACTGTACACAAGGCAAATTGAGGTGTTATTGTACCAGTGGTGTGCATGGACACTCACTGTATCAGCCAATGGAGTGTCTGTTCCAGGTCAAGCTTGCAGCAGTCTCTACTTAAGTATCAAGTCAGACGCCAGAGTCTAGTAAAATATTGTAATATTTTGTTTGATATAATAATGCAGTTACTGATAGTCAATATATTTACATTAATATCTGCTGAAAATAATGCCTAGAAACAATTAAGAAGATGCAGACATTTTTGGCACAAACAGTGAAATGGCCAAAATATTACTGGCATAAAATCCATGTGTAACGCATGAGGATTCCAGGGTAGAAAAGTTCAGAGTGTTGGTTGTGACAAAGACTATTGAGTTGGTTATTGGTCCGACCAGGCTTGTGTGCCATCGCACCCATTAGGTACTGACAGCTGTTCGCACTATCAACCACTGGTTTGATTGGTCCAGACTTCAGTAGTTTACTACCGTATTATAGCTGTTATCTTGCTGACTCGCCAATATGCACTCATTTCCGTCATCTACACATAAGAGAGATGTTTCATGCTACAAGATCAGTGTTTATATTTCTGTTATGTTGTTTTGCAGGGCAAGGAGTGGCAAGGTGCGGGTGCTGTCTTTCAAAATAGGAATTATCATAATGTGCAAGGCGCAGCTAGAAGACAAGTATAGGTGTAAGTAGCTTACAATTTAACCAATTCAATACAGAATGCTAAGTTTGAACCTGAACCAATTGTCTCTTAATTTTGTGTCAAACATTGTTGGTTAAATTGGAATCTGTCCACAATTATAATCAGCTACGTATGGTGCTTAGATGAGCTGGTGGAGTATCCTATTTGTTAAAACATTCAATTTTTTGCGCTAAAAGCCTGTGTTTGATTCCCTACAAGGCTCAATGTGTGAACCTCTATCTGGTGTCCACTCACTCACTCACTCACTCACTCACTCACTCACTCACTCACTGTGTGAAACCTATATCTGGTGTCCCCCATCGTAGTATTGCTACGAGATTGCTAAGTGCAGTGTAAAACCCAACTCACTCACTCACAATGGTCTGGAAAATACTCTTCCTACCTGGTCTGTTTTGTCAAATCAGTCAATTTGAACCTTTGTGGTTTTGAATTTCACTCTTCTTTTTTCAATTCATTTTTTATTCATTCATTTATTTATTTGCTTTTGTATCGTGGAATTACAATTATTATGTTGATTTTATTTCTTTGCAGTCATTTTCCGCCTGATAGCGGACACAAACGGGTTTACGGATCAGCGGAAGTTGGGACTGCTCGTCCATGATTGTATTCAGATTCCTCGTCAGCTGGGGGAGGTCGCAGCGTTTGGAGGCAGCAACATCGAGCCCAGCGTACGAAGCTGTTTTGCTAAGGTAAGTCTGTGAGGTATCTGCAGGTGAACAATATCCTGCGTCATGTAGGTCAGGATCAGAGTGTTTACCTGTAGACAGATGTGTTTCTCATCGGTTTACATTGGGACAATATGTACATGTGCTGAGGTGTCAATCCAGCTGATGATCAACTAACATCACAGTTTTACTATTGGGTTACAGGGAACAGGAAGCTAACTCTTGCCGAGTTTAAATATCAGCCATAGTGGTTTCCTCTTGGGCAGGATTCAGCAAGTGCTGATATAGAAACTGTTTAAGTTTGGATCATAATTTCTGATCAAAATGCAGAGAGAATATGCCTGTGAATGACTTAACAATAAGCACAAAACATAATCAAGGGGGGACAACTTTTGCTTAATGTAAAATTGTCTCCCCTTATTCAAAAGGAATCATGGAGCTTAAGTCATAACTTGTTTCAGTGACAATACAATTGAAATTAGGCAGGATAACGTGTTAGCTGTTCAGTAACACCCAATATTACATAAGTTACCTCTTGTTAGGTCAACTGATGTTCGAACCTGTGTGGCTATTTCAGGCAAATGGGCGGCCTGAGATTCAAGCTTCTCACTTCCTCGACTGGTCCAAGATGGAGCCCCAGTCATTGGTGTGGCTGCCGGTCATGCACAGACTTGCAGCAGCTGAGACAGCCAAACATCAGGCCAAGTGCAATATTTGTAAAGAATTCCCTATAGTGGGGTTCAGGTGAGACACTTTCTTGTGGCGTACTGTTCTTTTATTGATGCAGGGGCAGTCGGGTAGCCAAGTGGTTAAAGCCTTCGCTAGTCACGCCGAAGACCTGGGTTCGATTCCCGACATGGGTACAATGTGTGAAGCCCATTTCTGGTGTCCCCCGCCATGATATTGCTGGAATATTGCTAAAAGCGGTGTAAAACCATAAACACTCACTCACTTATTGATGCCAGCTAGTTCTCAGTGTGTAACTCAAAGGTGTTATGGAGTACTCTGACAATATAAGTTAAGTCAGTTTGTGGCCCCCAAAAAACAGAGTAAAGATACCAATTTGAATAAACAAGAAGTGACACAAATGTCATTTTTGGACAGTATCATGTACATCTTTCAGCCAAGTAAATGCAACTTGTTCCATAATGTTCCTTTAAGTTTTTATTAATATATATATTACTTTTTTTTATTTGTAGTAGTTGTTTTGTTTTTGTTTTTGTTTTGGGGGTCACTTAAAATGTAATAAATAAAAATTGAAAGAGGCGATTTGTTTTAGCCAATAATGGTCAATTAATTGTTATGTTATATGGAGTGAGTGAGTTGGATTTATGCCGCTTTTAGCAATATTGCAGAAATATCACGGTCGGGGACACAAGAAATGGGCTTCACACTTTGTACCCATGTGGTTAATTAGGCATTCAACGTGACGTGCAAACGCTTTAAACTCTACCCCTGCTTTTTATCCCCCCGGCACATAATTTTTCAAATTTTTGTTTTTGTTAAATTTTTATGGAAAGAAGTTGGACATAGACTCCATTGGGGATGGGGTTGTTTTCTGGGTCAGAATTCGAAAAACATTCAGTATATTTGATCGAAACTTGAAAGATGTATCAGTCACATGCTGAAGTGGTGCCTTTTGCTATTTTGTAATTTTTATAATTTTTATTTTTGCTGTTTAGGATTGTTTCAAAATTTTATCTTGTGATTTAAGTTAAAATGTCTGTGTTTGTTTTTTTCAGGTATCGTTGTTTGCGGTGCTTTAACTTTGATGTCTGCCAAAACTGTTTCTTCTCTGGGAGGAAACATAAAAGTCATAAGCTGACACACCCTATGCAAGAATACTGTACTGCTGTGAGTATGGATAACCATTATCATTACGTTGATCATGATCATGGATTTATGTAGACCTGCCCAGAGGCCAATATTCAGCCCCAAGTCTGCAGTAAATATTTACAATTTGGAGTTAAAATTTTTCCACTACTTGTCACATATACTGAACAACAAAGTTCATAAATATTTTTTTGGATAATTTCTTGAAATTGTGCGTCTTCACTACAAAAAAAAATCCTCAAATATATTTGTGATCCCTTTTTTGTTCTTTTTAGTTTTGATCCCTAGAAACTTAGTGTCGTACGAGTCAACTAAAGTGGATCACATCATTCAACTCTGTGATGTGACTGATTCTTTGTCTTCATGCTCATACTATCAGTCACTGGTTTGCCTCAATATGACTGCTAGAGACGGCCATGATACAGATAGAATATTGCTGAATTTCGCTCACTTACTCACTCACTTCTACCATGTGAAGATCCAGGTTACAATTGGCCTTCAGCAACCCTTGCTGTCATAAGAGGGGACTTACAGGATCGGATGGTCAGGCTCACTGATGCTCATGATGTCAATCCCTGGATTGTCTGGTCTACAATGATTATTTACAGACAGCGGTCATATTGCTGGAATACTGCAAAGTGCGGCATTAAACAACAAACAAACAAAACTCTCTTTCTTTGGCCTAATCATTGACTCGGTAAAGTGAGTGAGTGAGGTTTTACTCCGCTTTTGACAATGGGTGGGAGGGGGGACATGTGAAATGGCCTTCACACATTGTAGGCATGTAGGGAATCAAATCCGGCTCTTCAGCGTTATGAGCAATGACCCAGTTAAAAATGTCAATAAAGTGAGTGAGTTGGGTTTAACGCTGAATTTAACATTATTCCAGTTGTATCATGGTGTGTCAGCTTAATGTGAGAGGAAAGCCGGAAGTGATGCAGGTCTCAGACGTTTAGCACTTCGGTGAAACCCACGGGCACGGGTATGGTGCTGACAAACCTAGAAACATAATCGGGGCAAACCGGGATTCAAACCCATAATCATAGGTTTCAGGCATGCCCAAGGGACGCAACTCTGCACAGCGAATCGCGTCGCCTTAGACGACTGGGCCACCTGTGTCCCCGTAT
Source organism: Haliotis cracherodii (assembly GCF_022045235.1). Lineage (NCBI taxonomy): Eukaryota > Metazoa > Mollusca > Gastropoda > Lepetellida > Haliotidae > Haliotis > Haliotis cracherodii. Next base: position 13,932,601 of record NW_027266286.1, read on the forward strand.
CAATAAAGAGGCATGAGAGATGTAAATTAACTCAGGGTTCCACCATGAACAGGTGCTAAAACCAGTAATAGCTTTGCAGAATATTCATTAGAATCTTGAAGTTATGGATGTCTTCCTGAAGAACATAAACAGCTTTTGAATTTGTTTTCAGACTTCTATACTAAGAACATATATCACTATTTTTAAAATACACGGGATGCGGAAAAAGATCAAATTTAAAGTGTTTACATAAATTGAAGGCTGCCTTTGAATGTTCATCAAAGAAACCATGAAAATCCATTATATTACTTTCACAATCTTTTCTCATGTGAAACATGTTATTTCGAATAACAATTTGCCATTTCGCTGGGATGTAATTTATTTTTTTGTAATGAGGGATGAGTAATATGTATTTGAACTTAAAAGGACTCAATGAAAAATAACAGAATTTGATTGGTTAGAATTCTGCTCTTGCTTCCACGATATTTGTCAATTAATCTTGACATTTATTTTTCCTTATTTTTTTTCAAACCTGAATGATACATTGACAGTACTGTTGTATGTTGTAACCTTAAATTGTTTCAGACAACTTCAGGAGAAGATATGAGAGATTTCACCAAAGTTTTCAAGAACAAATTCAAGTCAAAACGTTATTTCAAGAAACATCCCCGCCTCGGTTACCTCCCTGTTCAAACTGTCTTGGAAGGGGACAACTTAGAAAGGTAGGTCCAGAAATATCTGCTACATTTTGGATTCTCCTTCCATTATTGATGAACTAATTGTCTCTCACAGTTGGATGCAGATTACCATATTGTCGCCGTTAAACAGGATGTTTCTTGTCTGCAAATTTAAGTTTGATAATCTGGTTAAAAGGAGGCTATAGGTGGATGCAGATTTGTCTGATTGTCTCTCACAGTTGGATGCAGATTACCATATTGTCGCTGATAAACAGTATGTTTCTTCTCTTCAAATTTAAGTTTCTGGTGAAGAAGATATAATTGATGTAAATTTAATGCTTGGGCGAGTTAAAATCTAATGTTTCAAAGACTTTGAAAAACAGAAAACACATTTAGGTTTGAGAATATAGGAAGGGACTGTAGGCACAGGAAAATTTGAGGCATGAGAAATTTAAAGCGATCTTAGTGCTAAGGGACTATAGGCTCAGGGAAATTTGAGGCATGAAAAAGTATAAAGTGATCTTAGCTCTATTGGATTATAGGCTTAGGGAAATTTGAGGCATGAGAAAGTTTAAAGCAACCTTTGCACTAAGATGATCGTAAATCCCATACTTAACATACTTACTGGAAAGTGTCAGTGTCGCATTAACAAGGCAATAGCCCATCACGGACACAAGACAGTGAGCTTATGGTTCATACACACACACCAAGTTTAGATGCTATTTGACTGACAACCAATTCTTGTTGTGCAAACAGAGCTTGTCACTTCTGAATGGCTAGCTCTTCACGAAATATATATCTGGCTGAACTGTATCTAACTATCCTTTCATATTTTCCTCCTGATAATGTCAGTATTAATAGTCTATTTGTATGGTGATCAGTGTAAACTCCATTTCATTCTCAACTCCCTGGGGAGTATGCAACCCAAGCTGCCTGTGAGGGGCAGGAATGATAGCCATCATCATCTCATCACTGCCAATTCACTGCTGGGTGAACAAAAGTATGTTTTGAACAAAGTCACTTGCCCAAGCTAGGAGACAACACATATGCTTTAGTGTAGCCCAAGCAAGGAGACACCACATATGCTTTAGTGTGGCCCAAGCACGGAGACACCACATATGCTTTAGTGTGGCCCAAGCAAGGAGACACCACATATGCTTTAGTGTGGCCCAAGCAAGGAGACACCACATATGCTTTAGTGTGGCCCTAGCACGGAGACACCACATATGCTTTAGTGTGGCCCAAGGTAGGAGACACCACATATGCTTTAGTGTGGCCCAAGGTAGGAGACACCACATATGCTTTAGTGTGGCCCAAGCAAGGAGACACCACATATGCTTTAGTGTGGCCCAAGCACGGAGACACCACATATGCTTTAGTGTGGCCCAAGCAAGGAGACACCACATATGCTTTAGTGTGGCCCAAGCAAGGAGACACCACATATGCTTTAGTGTGGCCCAAGCACGGAGACACCACATATGCTTTAGTGTGGCCCAAGGTAGGAGACACCACATATGCTTTAGTGTGGCCCAAGGTAGGAGACACCACATATGCTTTAGTGTGGCCCAAGCAAGGAGACACCACATATGCTTTAGTGTGGCCCAAGCAAGGAGACACCACATATGCTTTAGTGTGGCCCAAGCACGGAGACACCACATATGCTTTAGTGTGGCCCAAGCAAGGAGACACCACATATGCTTTAGTGTGGCCCAAGCAAGGAGACACCACATATGCTTTAGTGTGGCCCTAGCACGGAGACACCACATATGCTTTAGTGTGGCCCAAGGTAGGAGACACCACATATGCTTTAGTGTGGCCCAAGGTAGGAGACACCACATATGCTTTAGTGTGGCCCAAGCAAGGAGACACCACATATGCTTTAGTGTGGCCCAAGCACGGAGACACCACATATGCTTTAGTGTGGCCCAAGCTAGGAGACACCACATATGCTTTAGTGTGGCCCAAGGTAGGAGACACCACATATGCTTTAGTGTGGCCCTAGCACGGAGACACCACATATGCTTTAGTGTGGCCCAAGGTAGGAGACACCACATATGCTTTAGTGTGGCCCAAGGTAGGAGACACCACATATGCTTTAGTGTGGCCCAAGCAAGGAGACACCACATATGCTTTAGTGTGGCCCAAGCACGGAGACACCACATATGCTTTAGTGTGGCCCAAGCTAGGAGACACCACATATGCTTTAGTGTGGCCCAAGGTAGGAGACAACACATATGCTTTAGTGTGGCCCAAGCAAGGAGACACCACATATGCTTTAGTGTGGCCCAAGCAAGGAGACACCACATATGCTTTAGGGGGGCATGGGTGGCCCAGTCGTCTAAGGCGCCGCAATTCGCTGTGCAGAGTTTGTTGACTTTGTACCTCCATACATGTTATGCTGTTACATGTCTTGCAGAATTACCCTTATCAGATAAACATACTGGAGACTAGTCAAAACATCTTCAGTCTTCCCTTTAGAGTATGGTATTATTCAATGACATTTCCCCAAAATGAAGGATTGAATTATAACCAGGAAAGACCGCCTCCATGGTCTAGTGGTAGAGTGTCAACCTGGAGAACGGAAGGTCCAGGGTTTGATCCCCATACCAAAAGACGTTAAAAGATGGTACTTGTTGTTACCCTGTCTGGCGCTCGGCATTAAGGGGCTAAAACAAGGACTGGTCGGCTTGGAGTCAGTATACTGTGTCTGAGTGGGGTATTCATGTTAAACTGCGGCATGGTATCTCAATGAGCTAGCACTATAAATCGGCATCAGTCCGGACTAGTACAAGCAGCCACACAAACACACACGTACATGCACGTCGCTATATAAGTGCAATAATCTTGGACGCGACGTTAAACCCCATTTCTCCTCCCCTATAACCAGGAAACCTAAGACACAAAGGTCGTGACATGTCCGTTAGCACGCTAATATCATAAGATGCTTTTCTGTGCTGGCAATGTAATTAGGGAATTTAGATCCTGGTTACAGTGTCAAATTTCATTTGAAGTATTTTTGTCAGTTGAGAATCTTTTTTAGTCTTGCTGCATAAGTCCTCTTTGAAATTTTGTGAAATGTTGACAAATGCCATTACTGTCATTCAAGAAGCCCCTGCAAATCGAAGTGGCATCCCAATGACCTAGTTGTTTTAAAGGCTCATTTTCAATATACGTAAATAGATTATATTCCTCTGTAACTTGCCTCATTCTTTTCAAAAAACAAATTAGCTATATTTATGGAAGCGGAATATATCTCTACGGATCATCTGCCAGTCTCACCTAACCATGTTTGGAGGATCGTGTGTACTTTAAGTGACAGTTGAGTGATGGAGAATTGTAATTGCATCTTGGACACAGACACATTTCTCCTAAGTGAATCTGTTGTTGAGCCATATTCACATGGAATTAGTTTGTTTTTGGGAAATACACATGTAATTGAATTACAAATGGTCACATTCACATCATGTGACAAACTTTGATAGATTGTCGGAAATTTATGTCATGCTATTCAAGACTTCATTCCACGTATTCCTGCACTGAGATAAAGTACACTTTGATTTAACTTTGTTATCTCTGTAAAATTCAACAATAATAATTTACAAAGTTATTTCAACTTCCAAAATTCATCTTCTTCAATTTCAAAGTAACTTTTTTGGCAGAATTAAGGGTTATAAATGCGATTGAAATTATTATTTAAAAAAATATTCCTTGAGGTAGTTGTCACCAATATAGCATCCTTATTCAGCAGAAAATATAAGGCTTAGAAAAACAAACTTGTAAATATAATCAGAGGTTTTTTGAGTTTAAGATATTGATTTTCCAATAGATTTCCAATCTCAGGATGTAATTTGACAGATAAAATCTATTTCAGCTGTGAGATACCACAAATACTCTGGCACGTAACAGGGAAACAGTTTTTGTATTGTTGTTTATCATGAAGTTCCTCACGCGGTTGCTATTAATACTTGATAAACTAGGATATTAAACCTATTTCACAGATATATTTGTTCACCTATTATCCGGATGCTCATTACACAAGATGGACGTTTCTGACACATGCCAGTGAAATTGGTTCTTTAATTTTTGAAATAGATTAGGTTTCCTAACCACTGCTTATCATGTTGTCTTTCAATGATAGGTGACAGATAACAGGAGACTGTCATCCTTATTATCTTGTTGGAATCATTTTCAAGTTAGGTTTTCTAGATTTAAATTTCATAAAGTAAAAAAAAAATTTAGGTGCAAATGATGTTATTAAAAAGTGTCAAAAATTAAAAAAGTATGTATTATGTTGTGCTGAGGATTACAAATCGTGTTTTCCTTAAAAATATTACTGCTGATCATGGAGTGTTCGAGTGTATTGTTATCATGAATAGTTTAAAGCCAACTTCAAACAACTAGCTACACCTGTGTCGGCATGAAACAGGTGATTGCATGTACAGGTCCCTCGCGGATGTATGATGACAGTGGAATAGTTCGTGTTGACTGGGTGTTTAATCTGTGTGGCAGAAATTGTTCATGGCAAATAATACTCGGTTCGAACAATAGCGTGACATCACCAGAATTATTTTTGTCAAAAGAAAAATGTGTGTTTTGAATGCTGAGTTTCCAGGTAACAGGCAATGGCGTGACATCACCAGAATTATTTTTGTCAAAAGAAAGATGTGTGTTTTGAATGCTGAGTTTCCAGGTAACAGGCAGGGATGAAATTTCCTGCGGTTCTGTGGAATTCCGCAGATTCCGTTGCATCAAGGGTCATTTCTGTGATAGATACCATTACAACATACACAGAAATAGTCCCCCAGACACCTGGCTAAATTTAAGTGGGTTTTTTTGGTGTTTTTTTAAAAAAAATTCTCATTCCTTGATTGGAGTGTGTAGAGACAACTGATATCTGGCAGCCATTACTTTCATTTGCTTAAAATGCCCCAATGCACATGAACACTCTAGGGGCAGGCAAAAAACATAATTAGATCTGTCTGGTAATAAAAGGAAAGCCATCTGGAATTTTTGTGTTCATTAATTTACTTGACCATGTCCTGATGGTCCAAGGTATGTCAGCACCATGCACATGAATGAGTGAGTGAGAATGGTTTTACGCTTTTTTAGCAATATTCCAGCAATATCACGGCGGGGGACACCAGAAATGGGCTTCACACTTTGTACCCATGTCGGGAATTGAACCCGGGTATTCGGCATGACGAGCGAACGCTTTAACCACTAGGCTACCCGACCACCCCCCCATGCACATTAACATACCACGGTACAGTTGACTTGTGGATTTAAACTTTTAAATACTTTCGATGAGACTATCAGTGCAAATAGCAATAAACCAGAAGTTGTTATCCATAAAGTAGGTTTTTCTTACTTACTCACCAACTTCTAGAATGCCAATCAAACAAATGGTTTCAAAGAGACGTTCCGGCACAGATGTCTTAAGTACCTTAATCAATAAGTACTTGATAAGGGTACTAGCATCTGTACCGAATAAAGAAGTAAAACCCCGTAGACAGCTCTATCTTCACTGATACTATGGCTTCTAAGATGCCACTTAAAGACCCATATATATAGACATACTCTGGGTCTCACCAAAGTGGTAAGTCTGCCTCTCTGAGATGGCGCCGGAATGATGGAGCTCTCTGTTGTTTCCCCAATAAGTCATGGAGAATGGGAAGAGTTGACAACAACCTGTTTATTAGACTTTTGAAGGGGCATATATAATTCACATATATATAGCGTCATTGTTTTTGTTGCCTGGAGGGATTTGTTAATTAATCTTTTTAGAGCTTGTGGGGACTTAAAATATATTCTGGAAGCCTTGAACATAGAAAGACAATAGCAGCAATTTTTAATGTTATATAGACAACAAATTTAAATGTTAAGATTTTTGTTCATGTTTGCTACTGAAAATCACCCAAGTGAAGCCATCATGTAGAAAGACAATAGCGGTTAATTATTTTTTAGTTCAGAACACTTTTGGATATATAATCAGGAATATAAACCACAATTTTGTAACATTCAAAGCTCATGAGGTTGTTGACTGAGTCTATCAGCCTCCATGAAAGCCCTGGCAATTCCCTTTTGTGGGTGTATATTTGACATGAGCACTAGCCACACATGCTGAGTTCACTCTAACCAGGTTGGTGCGAGCGACGTGTTGACTATCCAGCTATGTCAGCCACAACGTACAACTCAACGCAGGAATGATCCGATGCACGCTGCCATCCATGCAAGATAACTAGTTTTGAATTCAAGTGAAGGTCACTTCATTCTCGGACTGTTTGCTTGGATATGTGTGTTGGAGGACACTGAAGTCAACATGGAGATTATATATTATGATTTGTATGTATAGTTTATATGTGACTAATATTTCTAGATATTTGATTACTTTTACAGTATGAATTATATAATGGAAATAGTCTTGTTGAATGATTGGAATTTGATAGCATCAGCATATTTTACATTTCCGTGTATTATTTGTATGATTAAATGATCTTACAAAATATTTCATACAATGATTTGCATTTTAACCATAACTTCATTTAGCTACCATTGATTCAGCTAAACTAACTTTTGTGTGTATAGAGTAAATGCAACTGGGTATGCCATTATCAGAAGTGCTTTGTTAATCACAGCTAAATGGTTTTATGGTATTATCCAAATATTCTCAACAGTTATAAAGTAATCTGATTCATTTATTTCATCATTTATGTCCCAGGGTAGCTTTGCAAATCACATTAATTGATAACGAAATAATTGTTTGAAGTGTATGGGTATTTTTACGTGCACAGCAAGCAGCTCCCATCAGACTCCGCATCATGGAACTGTGTTGTCAGCATTATTAAGTTATGCCAGTTAGTTTGTTAGTCATGAATTGTACCTGTACATTGTGTTCACTTATTGATCGCTGCCAGATTCAGCCTCGTAAATATCGGAATCTATTTCACATGGATATTCAGCTGGAATTAAGGCTATCGTTTCAAACATTCTGATATCCTGATAAAAGATTCTATCTTAAAGGCTGATTAAGGTTGTTTCGTCTTCATGTTGGTTTTCGCGAATCAAATGTAAAGGAAAGCAAAACAATATCAAACCTGTTCACAAATCTTTAACTAACCATGACATTAAAACAAATCAATTTCAGACGCATCACATCTATTTCAGAAAGTCACCAATTTACAATTTATACTATTCATACAATTTGAATTCCTTCAAACAAATTTGTGACAAATATTTATTTAGATCATACTATTTAAAAACATTGTAGATATGCACTTGTTTGACACAGTGGATGGTTTCTTAAAAATACAGTTTAGATGCTTTCCTCAAACATTTTCAAATGAATGAAGTCATACACTAATTTTAAATAATCAACTTCATCAGCTGTTTTTTCCAAGGATGCATTTTTCATTCAGACTTTTTGTGTTGATTCAAGTATATTTCCTGAATATAATTGGTAGTTCAGTTGATATTTGAAAATAAACCTGCAAACCCAATTAGACCAGCATTGTCTCCCCCACCCTTCAGTCATCCATAACACATTAATGCTTCCATATTGTAGTATTCGTCAACATGGAGATGGACTAGGCTTTGTGACAATGCTTGGTCTTTGTAGTCGTTCCTTTTGATAGTTGATAGTTTTGAAGTTTGCAGTATTAGGATAATCATTACAGTATTGTTGAGACCGATCGATTTGTGTTTGCGTTAAGCACGATGGAAATTAACAGGTGATTTATTGCCCACAAGCTGATATCAATCCTGCGAGTGATTGCAAACATTGTTGTATTGTCCTACCCGTGTGGATAATCACGCTACGTACACATTAAACCCAAAACAACATGGACACCAGGGCAGCTTATATCTCAAAGGAAAGTTATTGCCAAGAGCATAAATCCAACAGCTGCCAATCAAACATTAGTTGAAACTTTGCATTAAGCCTGAATAGCTGTTGTTTCCATAGCACAAAGGGACGGCGCAGAGTTATGTCCCTTGAGCATGCCAGATCATATCATCACAATGTTCAAATCCAAGATTCAGCATAGAACAGATTATCCCTGCACAGAACAATTTATTCATTAAACTATAGACATTTTAATTTTTTGTACAGTTAATATTTTCTGTTGAATATTTAAGTCATGGGACAGAAATAGCTCCTCGTTAATGTGATTTAAAGGAAAATTCAATCTTTTGGATACATTTCATTCCGACAAATGGCAGACAATTAGATTGTATGGGTATAACGTGAGACTATTCAGTGGTCTGTGTGTGGTCTCTGATGCAACCTATCATGTTCCATTTAATTGATTTTAAACATTCTGATAAAAAGTAGCTTTGTGATACAGAGATGTAATTTCCCCACTGTGTGCTGCTTGCAAGACAACTTTTGTGTTGTGGAGTGACAGACGATCATTGCCAAATGCTAGCAGGCTGAGCGTGATTATCGTTGCTCACAGATCAGATCAGACCAGACCTGATTTGGAAGCTGATACATCACAGCAGAGGATGGCTGTTGACTGTGTTCAGTAGGGAAGCGTAGGGGTAGCCTAGTGGTTAATGCATTTACTCATCGCTACAAAGACCTGGGTTTAGTTCCCAACACAGGTTATAAAACTAGGTGTTGTTATCCCCTGTGGCTAGATTGTATCATGGTGTGTGGACTTCCACCCACTGACTGTGTTACGTCACAGACAGGTGTGGTTATTGATTGTCACTCCAATACTCAGCCATTTTACCTTGGCACTGGTACTGGTATTTGGACGATTTGAATTTTCACTTTTCTGGCACGGTACATGTTGTATGTGTGCTACATACAGCAGTTAGTAGAGTGCTTATGCTTGCTAGGGGGCCTGGGTCATTATTAACCTCTAAGCAAAATTTTGGTCAATTGACCTCTGAGTAAAATTTTGGTCACCTTGGCCCTATGTTTCTCAGCAATGTTTGGGTCAACATGGCCACATGTTTCTGAGCAATGTGTGGGTCACCACGGCCCTACGTTTTTGAGCAATATGTGGGTCACCATGGCCTTATGTTTCTGAGCAATGTGTGGGTCACCTTGGCCCTATGTTTTTGAGCAATATGTGGGTCACCATGGCCTTATGTTTCTGAGCAATATGTGGGTCACCATGGCCTTATGTTTCTGAGCAATATGTGGATCACCATGGACCTATGTTTCTTAGCAATATGTGGGTAACCATGGCCCTATGTTTCTGAGCAGTATGTGGGTCACCATGGCCTTATGTTTCTGAGCAATGTGTGGGTCACCTTGGCCCTATGTTTTTGAGCAATATGTGGGTCACCATGGCTCTATGTTTCTGAGCAATGTGTTGGTCACCATGGACCTATGTTTCTGAGCAATGTGTTGGTCACCATGGCTCTATGTTTCTGAGCAATGTGTGGGTCACCATGGACCTATGTTTCTGAGCAATGTGTTGGTCACCATGGACCTATGTTTCTGAGCAATGTGTTGGTCACCATGGCCCTATGTTTCTGAGCAATGTGTGTGTAACCATGGCCCTATGTTTCTGAGCAATGTGTGTGTAACCATGGCCCTATGTTTCTGAGCAATGTGTGGGTCACCTTGGCCCTATGTTTCTGAGCAGTGTGTGGGTCACCTTGGCTCTATGTTTCTGAGCAGTGTGTGTGTCACCATGGCCCTATGTTTCTGAGCAATGTGTGGGTCACCATGGCCCTATGTTTCTGAGCAATGTGTGGGTCACCTTGGCCCTATGTTTCTGAGCAATGTGTGGGTCACCATGGCCCTATGTTTCTGAGCAATGTGTGGGGATTTTGTATCATGTCTCGAGGTTGCTGATAATATCAATCAGTGGTCTGTCTGGTAAAGACTTCATCATTTACAGGCGGCAGGCATATAGCTCAAATATTATATTATTGCTGAATATGACATTAAACAAGAAACAAATATTATAAAGCAATCTTAGTTTTTGTTTATATGAAGCAGCTACATTGACTGCATCAAATAATATTTCTTTGCCATGTTCCAGCATGTTCGCTTTATTATTTCCATGAGTTAAACATATATTTGTAATGATTGTGTTTTAGTTTGTTTTTCTAATTTCGTAATCAATCATGAAAGAACATGCAAACAAATAATATATGTGTTTGTCGACTTTTGACAGCATGTGGTCAATATGTTAACAACAAAACTCATATGTACTTATGTATACCTTTAGGCAATGAGGGGGGCATGGGTGGCTCAGGTGTCTAAGGTGTCTAAGGTGTCACCATTCACTGTGCAGTGTTGCGCCCCTTGGGCATGCCAGAAACCTATGATTGTGTGGTCAGCACCATACCCATGCTCGTGGGTTTCATCGAAGTGGTAAACGTCTGAGACCTGCATCACTTCGGGCTTTCCTCCCACATTAAGCTGACACGCTGTGATATAACTGGAATACTGTTAAAAGCGGTGTTAAACCCAACTCACTCACTCACTAGACAATGAGTCCGAAATATTCATTACACCTAACAGCTCGGTACTAAGGTAGGATGAATGTTTCAAGTTTCCATGGCAACGGGATGACAAATGTCACTGTCTGTGAAGTAGCCAAACAATCACCTTCTACTTTGCAAACTCCCCATATTAATATACCAGATCAGAGCAACCATAACAGTACAAGACCTCAAGTGATAGTCAGAAGGGATGATCCCACTGTAAGTCCTACCCATTGCACTGTCAACAGTTGACACAAGGGCTCGCTATTCCTACCACTTTGAAAGTCTTGTTCCAAGAGGTTGTCTAATAGCATGTCATTGACGACTTTCTGACGCGCACACTATCTGCTTGACAGGCTGATGTGGCACATCAAACAGGTTTATTGTGTATTTTCTGCTCTCGCTTTTAACAAATTGATGCTTGGCCAAGCTTTTCAACTTGGATTACTTCCTATGTTATTGTATTGACCTGTTTCTGATGGTAGTGATGGTCCACATGCCCACAGGAGACGTTATATAAATATTCACAACGAAGCAGGGAAGCTCTATCCTCTAGAGCGAAAGTGTATATGTCATACGTGATATATGTCTGTTTTTGATGGTTAATAGATTATCCTTGTGGAATGCGTGTTAACTATCAATATTTAATGAGGAATGGTCTGCAGAGAGGCTGCAGCTTGTTAGCGCTGTCGTGTTTCTGTGGAAATGTAGTTTATTTCAGCTTAAAAAGTGATTTTTTTATATTGATTAAACAAGAAGGGTGTTTAGTTCACAGGAATATCCCTGTCCTCCCGTACATGCAAAACTGACCTGTGAAGATCCGGGTTAGAATACTGGTCTTCAGCAACCCATGCTTGCTGTGAGAAGTGACTATGCTTGTCATAAGAGGCAACAAATGGGATCGGGTGGTCAGGCTCGCCGACTTTGTTGGAGCATGTCATCGTATCCCAATTGCGTGGATTGATGCTCATGATGTCAATCACAGGATTGTCTTGACCAGATTCAATTATTTACAGACCGCTGTCATATAGCTGAAATATTGCTGAGTGCGGTGTTAAACAACAAACAAACAAAAATCATCCAAAACTACCACCATGCATGATGAATTTGCTGTTTTGCTTTGCCTTGTATTACCCATCGTCCCGAAGCAAAAGAGTTATCTGACTATAACAGTCCAGTTTCCACCCTTGCCGAACTTAAGGCTGGTATTATGGAGTTAGATTTTGGCTGCACTATCAAGTCTCTGCATAGTCCAATCAAAATCACACAACGAAATCGAAATTCGGTTCGTAAACTGTCATGCAGATCAATTGCAGGCCAACTCGTTGTCAACAGATATTTTCTAAATCTTTTCATGTTTTTAATGCAGGTGCTCACGTGATTTGATGCACTTTGCGATGTAAGACTCGTTTTCTCACAATATAGATCTTGATTATCGATCAGATCGTCTTGACTGGGGGCCGCCATTTTGTTTGAAGCAAATGCAAGTGATACGAGAATTGGAATCTTGACTGGTCAATAGGAGAGGCATAGAAGGGACATAACTTGTAATGGCCACTGGTGGCGCTACGATCGAACCCAGGAATTCAAGCATAGTTCAGCAAGGGTGGAAACTGGACTTTTAAAGTCCGTTAACTCCCTTGCCTCTGGAAGATGTGTATTACTCCCTGTCTTGGTTATTAATAAGTGATTGTTATGGAGTTTATGTATAAAGTTTTTATGTGAAGTTATCCAGCTTCAGAAACAATACCTGGGATCCTTTAGCATGTAATAGCATATTATGCATGTATGAGTTATTAACCAAGGCATTATGTTATTGATCTGTGATGCACAAGTCATCAAGGGTATAATCCGTGGCTCCATGCAGAGTTTTGTAAAGGAAGGTTCTTGAAATAAATCCTCTCAACTATCAAGTCATTACTCCCTGAAAATATCATAAATAAACATTTAAAAAATTTGTTAATTCGCAAATATCAAAGGAAGTAAATTGTGCTGGTTTGCGTAGGGCAGGTGACATTGTCAGTGTGAACTAAACTAGCTGGAGAAAACTTGTGACAACTTTCTCGGCTTATTACATAAGCGCATGCACACACATGCACATGCATGTGCACACAATATAAAAACTCTTCGATTGAACAGTTAGTGGGTCATTTTTTATGTTTCATACATGACTTGCTATGAATGATGAAGTGAGGGACGGTTTCAGTGTCTATTCGTATTCCAGATTTTAAGCTCTGAAATTTATTAATTCAAATGGCAAATCATAAAGTGGTTTTACGTGTATGAAACTTGAAAAATAAATAGAAGAAAACATTAGAGTCACATGATACTGATGTAAAAATTAGATTGAACAAAAAAGGCCTATCGATCAGGGAAACTATTTCTATCAGACTTGGAATGTCGATATTCTCCAGAAGACCCCCTTCAGAAAACAATTTTCATCTTACATGAACCATTTCAGGAGTGCTTGACAGACCAGATCTTTTTACATAAGCTCCAATTTTATTTTGTCAGCAATTGGGATTTCATATTGTATGTGGGCCATCTGAAGATTGCGATTCCTTGATTGGCTTAGCATAACGAGTGCGCAGCACAGCTACTTTAACTTCATTTGGGTATTGATTGAACGAGGTTGGACAGGGTTTTTCCGACCGAGCCTGTCGGTGCACAGCCTGCTGTTGAAGTGATGGCTTTCGGCAGATTCGCAGTCCGCTTGTTGATATTACCTAACTGCATCCAGTAGCTGTGACCAGCCATGACAATATCTGGAATGTTGGAATCGGTCAGTTGTCCAGTGTGTTGATATTGGAACAAGGGCGGCTGACATCTGTGATAGAGCCGAGGAAATATCAGACAGTGTTACATTCTGCAGCCTCCTGGTGTTTTCGTAATCAGCTGTCGGGTGTATCGACTGGCCTTGTCCAAGGCACATGTAATAACACATCGGGCCAGACGAGTGATTGGGGCAGGGCTTGGTGGTGTGGTTCTCGAGCTTCACTCTATAGCCGCCAAGATGGACATGGTTGCATCATGCTTCAGATGGCAAGTCTTAATTCAGTCGATCAGTCCATTATCTTGTGATGTTTTGAATGACAGCAAGGATTTGTACCAATTGCTGTCCTAATCTGTCAGGCTTCCGGTATTTGCCTTACTCGTGGGTTGCCTCCTTTTGTCGACTTTGTTATTTGCATTTGATGGCAAGATACTGTTCATGTTGTGTGAGACACTAAAGTACCAGACTCCCTAGCAAGTCACTGGAGTGCTAGCTGAACGCGCATACGTCTCTGACATGGGAAATTTGAAGGGGTAAGCATGGCATTCTAGTTTTCATTTGTCAATTTTTTATATATATTTTTTGTTTTGGTCACAATTCATTTTTGTATCAGAAATGTGTTATTTGAAAGGCCATTACTGTCTACAAACTGATGATAAATAAAATCTGACCCTCGTGTCTTTTGATATCAAATATATCAACACTCGTTGACACGAGGGTCATTATGACATCTATGGTCAACTTTTATCATTACAGATATTTTTCATAAACAGAAAACATTACTGTGTGAAAAACATTAACCTAAATTTGTTTCTCTTTTGCCATCTTGACAAAATGTCCTAAATTGTGATGAACACCAGTTCACCTTAGAATCTGTATCCAAGAAAAAACAGCATCTGTCAAATCATCTGTTAACAAATGATGAAGTGCCTTATTAAATTATTAAATTGTCTTAAAAAGATTTACTATTGGACTTGGAATGTTGAAAGAAAAACATTTATGTATCAGTTCTTTGAACTCTTTCAATGATTTTCACACCTGTCTTACTTTTTCTCCAAATTGAAAGAGCGGCATTTCCGGTGGTTTGGGCTTTTACACCCAATGGAATCTGTTTCGGCAGATAATCGAAACTGGTTATTCTCTGGCGTTGATGTTGAAGGATTATCCTACTGCTTCTGGGGGCACGGGTTGCCCAGTCGTCTAAGGCGCTGTGATTCGCTGTGCAGAGTTGCCCCTTGGGCGTGGCAGAAACCTATGATTGTGGGTTCGAATCCTGGTTCATCCAGATTATGTTTCTAGGTTTGTCAGCACCATACCCGTGCTTGTGGGTTTCACCGAAGTGGTAAAGGTCTGAGACCTGCATCACTTCGGGCTTTCCTCCCACATTAAGCTGACATGCCGTGATATGACTGGAATACTGTTAAAAGCGGTGTTAAAACACAACTCCACTCAACTTAATTTCAATTAATCTGAACACAACTACTGAAAAGTGTCAAGGTTTCATATTCAGTGTTATCAAGTGTGACAGAGTAGCCTTGAAAATGACTTGAACTTATTTATGAACCCGAGTAAAATATTGAAATATTTATCGCACTAAATATTGCCTTCTATGAAATGATCGAAGACACTTATGCTCAAACATGCTCACACCAGATGAACGGTCCAGAGAACAAATAGTCAGTCAAGCTGACACGCCGTGATATGACTGGAATACTGTTAAAGCGGCATTAAACCCAACTCACTCACTCATACTGCTTCCTAGAGTCCAATAATGTTTTCACCTGCCCGGAGCCTATCTCAACATACTCTCCGTAATGGCAATGGGTGTACTGAGTAGAGACTGAGTTAGGTCCCGGCCACATTGGACTTGTAGCGAGCTGTTCACATCCTGTCATTAACACAGATCAACAGGCCTACGCAGTGATAAAACCACAATTTTCACCGCTACTATCATATTTGTTTCATTCAATATCCCTACTCACCATCAGCAAAATGCTTCTGAATTTTACATGCAGAGGCTTTTGGGATATTCAGTGGTGAGGTAAGACATATTTGTGGTCCTGACTCAAACTTTATTGGCAGGAATATTGAACCTTTATCAGTTTTTCTTAAAAATAATTCCTTTGGCTTGGCTGTAGTGGTGGCACTGTGTAATTATCGAGACTGCTAATGGTTCATATCCCCCACAAATAGTTCTTTGGCATTAACAATTTGGAAATTGTGATTACATAATCAACATTCTGACAAGTTTATTTGTCAAAAAGCTCTAAGATTTCTTCTCTGATTGGGAATTCTTGCTGTGAAGAATAAGGTCTGACTGTCTTGGATGCCGTCAGGGAACAGTTGGATAAAACAAGTCTTAAAGTAATCTTGTAATCTGTCCACAAAGACTTGATAACTCTGAAATCCTTCATTCAAAATCAGACAAATTGGTCTACAATCTTTGAATGATGTAACTAGGAGCCTGTAACTGTTTGGAGATTCGACATATTTTGAATTGGGGTAATTCTGTGGTAGATTTCCTCAGGGAAGGACTTGGAGACTTGGATCGTGTGATAGTTATGAATAATATTATTTGGAAATGTGTTTGCATTTCACTAGTCTGTTAAAATCAATCGTCCCATGGTGATTTGTTTGTATTGTCTGTCTTGCCGAGGAAGAACTGTTGCTTATGTCATCATGGTTAAAGTCTACAAGACTGAGGTGGGGGCAACATGATTAGATAGACGACAAGTTTCACTTCCGCGTCGATGAGGAGTCGAAGTTTATTTAGTGATGGCGTCTCGTAGTTTGATGCTTTGACAGTCTTGCCGTACTACTGGTTTGCTGTTTGTTTGTTCAGTGAAAGTACAGGCCAGGTTAAACATAAACAAACTTAAATTTGCAGATGAAGAAAGTGTTGTTTTGATAAGAATGTTAAAACAGTCGTACTTTATAGTTAGAATATTTTGTAAGTTTCAATCCCTGTGAACATCAGGGTCTTCAGCAACCCATGCTTGTTGTAAGAGGTGACTAAGAGGATGAGGTGGTCAGGCTCTCTGACTTGCTTAATGCATGTTATTGTATCCCAATTGCGTTCATCTATGTTCATGATGTCAGTCACTGGATTACGTCAGACTGGATAATGTGCAGACTGCCGTCATATTGCTGGAATATTGCTGAATGTGGCGTTAAACAACAAACGAACAAACATGGAGGCTATAACCTTTATATCTCCCTTGGATATTATTTCTCTAACTTTTTAGGCAGTTTTTTCCATCTTTTGATAATCATGTCAATCAATTTCATGCAATGTTTTTATTTCCAAGTAGATTTTTCAATATTGACACCTTTTCCTATAATGCAGCGCAATGCCAAAATTGAATTTCACTTTTTATGGAATCGTGCTGGGTTTTTTATCCAATGAGATTGTGCTGTTACCATGGTAACATATTTGATTGTTTATTTCAGTCCTTCTCCCTCCCCCCAGCATAGTATTTCACAAGATATGCACTCTCGGCTGGAGCTCTATGCAAACAGGTGAGCAGGTCGTGGAAGGATATTATGGGATTAGTATTCTTGTGGCATGCGAGGTAGCACATGGGAATAGGGGAGTTTATTCCTCTTGCAGTGCGAGATGGAAACAGGCCACTGTCCCAGGTTACGTTAATGGAGGTAGCTTTGTGGTAGGTCACTGTGAACTTAACTGTTTTCATTGAGGAATGTAGTTTTATTTTGCATGTAAAATGAAAAGTGGTGAATTTGTCTGCAAATTGCGCGGAATTGATAATCAATGAAACCGGGAGTGCCATGATTGTGCCTGATCGTCAGTCTGTGAGGAACAGGGAATAGGAACTGTTAAGCTTTCACAGAAAAACAAAAAAATACCAACCTGTTCTTAAAATATGACTGAAAAGATGATTTGAAGATATTCCGAAACATTTTGAATTAATCGATCTTTCATGAAAGAACTAAAACAAATGTAGGTTCCTTCAAAATTCTACAGGGGCGGTCGGGTAGCCTAGTGGTTAAAGCATTCGCTCGTCACGGCGAAGACCTGGGTTCAATTCCCGACATGGGTACAATGTGTGAAGCCCATTTCTGGTGTCCCCCACCGTGATATTGCTGGAATATTGCTAAAAACGGCGTAAAACCATATTCACTCACTCACTCAAAATTCTACGGGGGCGGTCGGGTAGCCTAGTGGTTAAAGCATTCGCTCATCACGCCGAAGACCTGGGTTCAATTCCCGACATGGGTACAATGTGTGAAGCCCATTTCTGGTGTCCCCCACCGTGATATTGCTGGAATATTGCTAAAAACGGCGTAAAACCATATTCACTCACTCACTCAAAATTCTACCGGGGCGGTCGGGTAGCCTAGTGGTTAAAGCATTCGCTCGTCACGGCGAAGACCCGGGTTCGATTCCTGACATGGGTACAATGTGTGAAGCCCATTTCTGGTGTCCCCCGCTGTGATATTGCTGGAATATTGCTAAAAACAGCGTAAAACCATATTCACTCACTCACTCAAAATTCAACCATTTTTAATATCCAGATAAGATATTCTAAAGATAAATATGTAATTGAATATATGTATACATGTTTGTCAGTGTGTATGGCCAGGCGGTGCTTGTCTCCCAGTGAGTCACCTGTGAGTGTGTGTGTGTATGAGATATTACCAGCTCACTGACGTTGCGGGTTTCTCTTCAGATTGGCAGAGGTGGAACAGAGACAAGCATCCTCCACTCCCGAGTCGTAAGTTGCTCGCTTATTTCGTACCATTCCCTAACATTACCTGTGTCCGGGTTGCCATTACCACATCTATCACATGTCATAGATCAAATACAGCTCTGCTTAATGAGAAGATGGTGGTTTATTATTCATGTATTGCTTATTTTATACCATTCCCTAACATCAGCTGTAACCTTTAGGTTGCATGTACCTTGTCTATTATATGCTTTATATTAAATACAGCTCTGCTTAATGAGAAGATGGTGGTTTATTATTGCTTATTTCATACCATTCCCTAACATCAGATGTTCTAACCTTTAGGTTGCATGTACCTTGTCTATTATATGCTTTATATTAAATACTGCTCTGTTGTTATGTTGGTTTTTATTGTTTTTTGCTAGTTTTCCTTTACGGTTGGGCTGTTTATGTCTGGATACAAGAATAAGGGTTTATCTTTCAGGTCTACAGGACCTGTTCCTCCTCATGGCAATATTAATGCTGGATCTCAGCTGTGCCTGTAGGATTTACGATAGGCTTATAACTTAAGCTTTTCTTAAATTATCATCATAAAGCAGGATTAAGTGCCAGTTTTGGTCGTATAGGTTTAATGTTCATCTCGCTGCCAGACGCTGCAGCCATTATCTTGTCCTGTAATGTCCTCCTCCCAGAACTGATTGTGGGTTATCTATGTACGACTCGTAATATCATCACAGGACGTAGCAGGCCATTGATTTTAGTAGCAGGCTTTAGTATATGTCGCGGAAAAATTCCCTTTTTGTGGGGTAGGATTAGCTGTAGGTTATTTTATAATATTCTATTTAGGAAATATCAATTTGATAATTGTTTTTTGATATTGAGGTATATTGGCTGGGGAAGACTGGGATGTGTTGCCATGGTTATTTTCTGAGAATTAGTTGTTTTTCCTTGTCTTTTAAGGCCTTGTAATCTGAATTTGCATGCTGGTCAAATGATTATGAGATTATCTCGCTTGGTAAATGGTGCTGTTGTATTGAGGGCTATGTTATATACCGTATTCGACGTAATAAGCGCCCCTCTCTAATAAGCTATTGCCCATAGCAATATTTGCTAACATATTGGCTAGTGAACAATCCCAATTAGCACCCCTTCCGATTGATCAATGTACACAAGACTTATTTATTCGTGTATAATACACACTCGTGTGTTATATGCACCCTTAATTATGGGCAATTAAATTATGAGAAAATATATATGTCGTGAATAAACATTTCAGGCTGTCAGCATATACTACGAAAAGAACAATCTTTCAACTCTGTTTTTTTTTCATCAAAATAATATTCTAATAAGAGCCCTCTATTTCTAATTTTTAGATCTCCCTTGGCACTTATTACGTTGAATACGGTAGATGTGATTGGTGTTATGCAAGACTGTCAGTTCAGTTTGAAAAGTACTGAAAACATTGTAACACACTGCCATTTAAGTTGGCCATCGGAGTCCTGGCTAGATACTGTCTAGGTTAGCTGTGCTTATTTCAGTACTGTAGTATGGGATGATTATAAGTGAAGGGCACTCGTATAAATGTAATATTGCCTCCACACTCATGCAAAGCTGTCGCTAGGTAACCAGACTTGATCCTACACAACTAACTTATGATCCCTACTCAATGTTTCATTCCGGCCGTAAGTGATCCCAGTTGTTCTGGCTTCGACCTGTTATCTCCACACAACATAAACATATGAATGGATTACTGACTTGTGTAGGTATTCCATCAATAAAGGTGTTGTCTGTTGTGAGGTGTTCACTGATTCCTGTTATTTGTTGTACAGAGAGGACGAGCACCACCTGATTGCCCAGTACTGCCAGAGTCTGAACGGGGACACAACCACACATGCTGTGAGTACCTAAAGAATATACTCTGGGACAAGTCCAAATTAACTACCTGGGTACCCACCCTGCTATTACCTGACCCGACCCAGGTACCCGTTGTAGGTCTCAAGAGATAGCTACAAAGTGTCCGATTGGGTATAGTTTGACCGTAGCCCTGGCAAAATGTATTTAGATACGCGTGTAAAACGAACTGGTCATGCATACACTGAAGTTGACTGCATGAAGTTTTATCTTTTTTTCAAACATATAAAAGTCAGAAGGAATGCGTGCATAGTCAGAAAGAAATGGGAACATTAGTGTAGTGTGACCACTGAGTTTTAGATAAGTTTTGTCATTAAACGATATATCTCGTGACTAAGCACAGGTCCGGGTAGTCCTGTGGGTACCTGGGTCCTGCTCAGTACCCACCCAACCTGAATATCCGAGTTACCTGTCCTAGCCCTAATACTCAGTATACTTCGAAATCCATGCTAGTACACCAGCCTGAGACTGCTTAACTCTGCTGAGGACTAGTAGAAATCCAAAGATGGTAGTCCTCATTGACTAGGCTGTGATTCTGACCCATTTGTCTCTTCTTCAAGCAGGACTAGCTACAATCTCTGAGGACTGGTGAAATAAGGTTTAAACTAGTCCTTTAGACTACTCTTACAAAATCTTAATTCCTAAATCTGTATACAACTCAGCTTTTAGAGATATACAGCTCATAAAATCTATGCATGATAGATTTTTGTTTTTTTATAAAATAAATTGTTCCAGAAAATACAATAATTTGGACTAAAATACATATAATAGTAATAAATGTGTTGTGCTTCTCACAAATATTATTTGGCTCCTGTGTCTTGAATCAGTGTCAGGATAAATATACTGGTTGTACAAAAAATGCAAAGGCTCATCCTAAAAGAATATCAAATAGTGGGTCCATAGTCCAGCTGATAGTGTAACTTCCATGTAAGCAGCATACGGTTTAATATTGTAATTCTAAAAATAAGATTCACATATTTTTTGGTCGCCTCATACAATAAACATGGGAATTTTTTTCCACTTAGTTCTTGTGTAGTGTCTGCTGAATGATCGGCTTTGTATTTGTGTGTTGAAGAGGATGCAAGATACAGTGTCTTTGAACCTTTTAGCCATGTAGATTTGCCTTTACCTCAGTTTGTTGATGTAAGAGAATCTGGTATTTATATATCTCATTTAGCTGAGGCAATTTACAGATATTCTCAGAGACATCATGAAGAAACTATCATGACATTTGCTCTAGGATAGTTTGAACATATAGAGAGGTAGTATGACAGTGTATGAGCCCTTAATGAAAGGTTTGTTGATAGAATTACACATCACATGGAGGTTAATTTTGGAAAATAACGTCAGGAATAAGTGACCTTTGCAATAGGGACTGAAGACTGTTATTGATGAGACATCGAGATGGTATCCTGTAAACTGTGGATGATGCAGCTTGAGATAGGTGTGTGTAGACAGGTGTGGTTGATGGGTTCCTGCAGATACATTCATAGATGGGATCAGTGGGGTATCAAGATGATGGAGTATCAGTGTTGTACACAGATGGGGGTGGAGATGAGAACTGCAGTGTGACACCTGGGTGGCAAGGGGGTGATGGAAGGGGTGTGTAGGGGTATGGGTGTGTGGGGGTGAGGGTATAGGTGTGGGGGATTGGGGTGTGGGGTGAGGGTATGGATGTGTGGGGGTGGTTATGGGTGTGTGGTGGTCGGGTTGTGGGTGGGGGTATGGGTGTGTGATGGTCTGGCTATGGGTGTGTGGGGGTGGGGGTTGGGTGAGGGTGTGTGAGGGTATGGGTGTGTGGGGTGGGGGTATGGGTGTGTGGTGGTCGGGTTGTGGGTGTGTGAGGGTAAGGGGGTGGGTGTATGGGTGTGTGATGGTCGGGTAATGGGTGGGGGTATGGGTGTGTGGGGGTTGGGTGAGGGTGTGTAGGGGTGTGGGTATGTTGGGTTGGGGTATGGGTGTGTGGTGGTCGGGTTGTGGGTAGGCGTATGGGTGGGGTAGGGGTGTGTGGGGGTATGGGTGTGTTGGGTTGGGGTATGGATGGGGGTGGATGGAGATGAGGTCAGTGAAAGCTGCAGTGTGACACAGCTGATGAGTGGGGGAAGGGGGAGATGAGATTGGTTAGAGTTGTGTAGTCTGTGTCATCCACAGCTGGGTAATATTGCATGGAAAGGGGTAGGGGTAGTGGTAAGTCTGGGGATAGTTGATGGAGATGAGGTCGGGGAGAGCTGTATCGTTACACCGCTGATGTGGGAAGGGGGGAATATGACATCAGTGGATATCAGTGATGTGCACAGGTGGTAAGACTGGAGAGACGTGTGTGTGGTTGGAGGGGGAATGGGGCCAGTAAGAGCTGCAGTGTTAGAGCTGCTGAGCTGCGATTGGTACGATAAGGGAGTTATCAGCATGAGCAGGTCAGCAACAGGTGGGAGATGTCAGAGAACATTTAACTGGGGTGATTAAAACTTGAGGAAAGTTGCAGCTGCCAGTTATCTAAATTTTATCAAATATTTTGAGACATTTGTGTACTGAGTACTGCGGCCATAGATGACAAGCTCCTGTATTCTTACAAGTGTCTCCATTGCCTTGTAGCATATTGTCAATACTATGACATTATTACGTTTTCATGTTTTTGGAAACATGGACTGAATCCAGTCTACATGAAACAGGTGTTATCTGTCAAGGTGTACTTGATGATGTACGCTAAAAGTTAAGGGAAACGTTAAGTAGCGTTTTTAATGGTTGTTGATAGTGCCAGCTTATCGAACGCAGCTGAGCCGATCTGCCTAGGTTTTACAACATGCACTGGATACGTGTACTCTCCCTGCTCGTCTGCAGGAAACTTGATGGCTAATTTAGGCCAAGGTTTCACTAAAAGATGGATTTATCACAACCGAATCTGGATATGATTAATGATGGCATACAGAGCTAGCAGTCCAGCTGGGAGTGACCTCCCTTGATTACTTCAGTTTGCTCAAGTTAACCATCTTTGTTCATGCTGCATTCTATCAGTAAACTGTTATTTATTTGATTTCAGAGTATGATGACTTTGATAATTTCTTGATGATATGTTTGAACTGTGCAATTTCATACAGTTTGTACAAGTGTGAACAATTAATTGTAGTGGTAGTTGTAGTCAGTGAGTGAGTGAGTGAGGGAATTGGGATCAATGCCACTTTTAACACTATTCCAGCTATATCATGGCGTGTCAGCTTAGTATGGGAGGAAAGCAGGTGATGCAGATCTCAGATGTTGGTGCTTACAAACCTAGAACCACTCAGGGCAAACCAAAGGACGCAACTTTGCAGAGCGTTGGATGTGGGGGGAACTTGGGCCAAGAATTGGACTATCAGTTCAACATTTTGAGTAACCTTGCCTCTTGCCTCAGTTCCCCCATTCATTGACTATCATGTTATCATTATTGCCGACAAGTGGTGGCCATATTTGTACAGTGAGTCCACTGTGGTGTTAGGGGTGTACAGGTTGGTGTTTATGTTACAGTTGAAGAGCCCAATGCAGATCATGATGGCAGTGGATTCAGACCAGAAGTCGGAGCTGGAAACATTAATCAAAGATCTAGAAGAGGAGAACAGGTAGGCACATCGATATCATGTTGATCTGTATGAGTATTGATTGTTACACAATATTAGTTGCGTTCTCGGATAATATGGACCCACAGCCATGCTTGTAAAATACAATGGGGATTCAGTGGTCAAAATGGCTGCGCTGGGATGGTTCTTAGAGAATAAGATAATGGATGGAAAAGAATCGAATAACAAATCTTTTTAAGGACGTTTCTAGGGAGGATGACTTGTGATTGAGGGACCCTGGTTGGCTGTTGTAATTACCCATACCTGATCATCATCAATATGTGATACTGCAAGTAGCCACATTGTCAGAACAATGCTTGGTGACCTGGGCTTAGTATTTAACACTGCATTTGAGATTTATCCTGATGTGTGACAGTATGTTTAACTCAGCAATTTCAATGGCAAATGTGAAGACAATTTGTTATGTTATAGTTTATTCATGTTGATTCTCCTTTCTTAAATTTCCTGTATTTCCTATTGCATGACATGGAATACTGTTTCTCTCACAGAACACTACAGGTTGAATATGACCGTCTGCGCCAAGCCAACAACGCTCATGAGGGCAGCATGGCCCGGTCAGAAGATGGAGACAGCAACACAAGTAGGGACGAGGAGATGATTGCAGAGGCAAAGTTGTTACGGCAACACAAAGGTCGTCTGGAGGCACGGATGAGGATACTAGAAGACCACAACCATCAACTAGAGGCACAGCTACACCGTCTACGACAACTTCTCGACCAGGTCAGTTATCTCCCCTTGATTTCTAGTTTGATACTCTTACATAACCCTTCAAGAAGACAAGGGAGTGTGATCAGTTTTATACAATATTTTAACTGGGATTGATCCTCTATTCAGAGCCAAGTAGTTGAGTTTATGTTTCTGCCATTGTTGATAAGTAGTAAAGGTGAACTTTGGCCAAATGAATGTTGTTGTGATGAACAACATGATTATCTCCCCTTGTTGGTATGCTCTGTGTTATAGTACTTACACATTCACTTGAGGTATCACAAGGAAACACAAGCAATCGGCTGAACACAACACGCCATATAAAGCCCTAAAGTAGCAAGAGCGGATTCGGCATTTAAAAAAGGGAGGGGTCCAAAATATCAAAATCTTTTCTGTCATTTTACTGCCTACAACATACTGCACTTGTTTTTGTTTTTAATATTTTTTTAATGTTTTTGTATTTTATTTTGGGGGGGGGGGGGCGGGTCAGGGGTGGGGAGTAACTATTCAAGTCAATTATTTACTACTCGAACATGCTGGTTGAGTTTATTAATTATATACCCCTGTTTGGAATACTTTATATTTCATACTAATAACGTATGTTATTAAGCAATCAGTTGGTTGCATCATGGAATAATAGGATTATCCCCTGTTATTTTCTCTATGCACACCAGCAATAAAACAGCATCATTAACTAAGAGTGGAGGCCTAATTGAGAATAACTTGTTTCCACAGCCTCCAGGAGAGCCCCGCACACCGCTGTCACTCAATTCATCGTCACGGACAACCCCAATGACCACACCCTCCTCTTCTATCAGCTCTCTGCCTGGGGGGCCCCCTCGGTACAGGTTCAACCCCCAGCTAGAGTCCACGCCCAGGATCATCAATGGCAACGGATATGCAGCTGGTAATATATACTGTATATACTGAAAAAAGAAAGTTAGGGATCACGAATAGTTAGTTGATATTATTTTTGTAGTTAAAGCCTGAGCACGCAATTTCATTAAAAAAACAACCCAAACATACTCATGTCCTTATTTTATTCTGTATATTATGGGCTTATAATTGACCTGGAAGGGATTGGATTTTAAGGTGTGGTCAGCTCAGACCTATTGGCACTTCCAGCAAATTTAATTCAAGTCACTCTACATTGGTAAATTATTCACATTTTTGAAGATGACTTATCTCAGCTACGGTAAGTTATCAAAAAGAAATAAATTTATAAGACATACAGTTGCTTCATAGACTTATTGTAAACATTGATCTGTTGAGAATTGGATATTTGGTCTACAAGAGTTGTCCCCCTTGGGTTTTTCTCATCACATGTGGTCAACTTGTCTTTTTGTCAGGTACAAGTCGAGAGGAGGAGCTTTGTGATTTCTCAGGGGAACCAAATGCATCTTTTAACACAGACAGGTCAAAAGGTAAGACGCCAAAACAGACTATTCTATTATTGGTACTAAAGACCACCCGATTATTGTCATATGACTATAGTTAATCCGTCATGGCCTTGTTATAGCCATATGAAAACATTGAGTGTTCTTTAACTTTTTACTTTTTTTACAGTAGATTTTAGTTTGTTATAACTGTAGTTCATATAAGCATATATACAATATCTATACAGCAAATGGCCGAGACCAAAAATTAAGTTCATAATATCCGTCAGTTCATTATGAGCATGTTCGTAATAAACATATTTTACTGTAGCATATATATGGATTAAACTGATATTCCTCTTAGACTTTGCCTTTTTAAGATTTGTTTCATAATCATAGGTTAGATTATCAAGCAAAAGAGAGAAAGGAATATAATAAATGGTAGAAATATATTATGTTTTTATCAAAAACGTTGTTCAAAGTGACGCAAGACATATGGATTTCATTTTCTTTATCCATGTTTCAAGGCTACTTCTTGCTTTTTCATCAGTGAAGAAGTTGAAATCCACACATCTTGGGGTTTTCAGGTTTCATGTTGTACTGTTGTGGGTCAGTGTTTGAAAAACATGATCTTTTTTTTAAAAATACTGGATAGATTAATTTTTTCTGGAATTTGTCTAGGTTATCAGTCTGTTTGTAGAGACCTAATATAGGTGAAATATTGCTTTCTGTCCTCAAAACCCATTCACAGTCAATTTTTTAGTGGTTGTTGATTAAGTTGAGCCGTTGATTATCTCCCCTTCTGTTGCAGGTGCCAACAACGTGGGTAACCTCTTCCATATGGCAGGGCAGGTCGGGAAGGCTGTCGGCTCCCTAGTTACAGTGATGACTGATGAAGACGAAATTGCCATTGATGAGTCCAAACACGGACCCACCCCAGCGGCAAAAAGTGCATTCTCATAGCAACATTTGCATTTTCATAGCAACATCATCATGATCATAACATCATTTTGAAAAGAACAATTGTACAGAAACGAAAAGTGGTTGTGACGTTTGTATCCAGTGGTCACAATGCAACATAAACTGTTAGTCCGGAGTCCTGCAGATGGAGCTACAGTACTGACCGTGGTCAAACGTTGTGTATTGTGCCCTTAGCTGAAAACCCTACAGTCAACTGTTTTGTGTTGAATTGAGTTATAACGACCTTACGTTTTTATGTGATTTTAGTGGTTTTATCAACCAGATGTTACATCCGGCGTACATTATCACCAGATTCCTACAAACTTGTACCTCTGTTCTAATTATTTATCTTTTGTTACCAGCATTTTGTTATGAAGTGGTATAAATATTTACCCTGTTCAAATTATTATGCATTTAGTTCTGCCTTCTCAGTGTACCGGGATATATACAGATTATACCATCTTTTAAATGTACTGATATTTTTACTATTCTAGAATGAATTAACATCATATTTAAACATTTCGGTCTGTCGTCGGAAACTGTAAGATATCATATCAGTTTCTCTCAGTGGTAATTTAATGTTTCACAGAAAAACATTTCTGCCATATTTTTTCTATTTCATTTCCCACTCAAAACAATGACAGTTCTGACACTAGTCGCTGCACATTATGAAATATGTGACTGAACATACATCAAATAATTATATTTTGTCTGTTCAGTTTATATCTGAGGGATTATTTTGATATTATTTTATTAGACCCAGCACATGGTTAACAAAATAATTTTAATCACAAAAACAGAAAAGCACCGATTATACAATTCCAATTTCTGTGTTCTGTCAGATAACTTTAATGTTATCAGAGAAGCCTTGAGGTTGCACAAATAATAGCCCACAGGTGCCTGTAAACATTACATTTTTTGGCACAGAAAAGGCAGCAAGTTTCTCTCCAATCACATAAAAAGTACAAAGAATATATAACTTTTCACTTTACTACAAATGTCAAGGGTTGCCACAGAAACTTGTACTTCTTTTGTTGGATTTTGAAAAATTGTCTTTTCATCAGTGATATAGCAATATCAGGAACTACTGCATAATTACCAATATTCGGGGAGCTATATCACCAAAAGAAGTCATGCATAAATTATATTCCTCAGTTACAAAGTACTTTTTCTGACACTTTTCAGATATTTAACAAATTTATCAATAATTGAGTGTTAATACTGCAAGAAATTATGAAATTCATAAACTTCCCTCGTTGAGGAACTGTGACTCGGGGGAAGTTATGAGATGTGTTACATCCACAACTGGCAAAATCTGATGTTTGTTTCCCAATTGTCTTCCATTACTGATGCACAGTCTGCATGTTGTGATCAACGTACAGAGTCCATCAACATGTCACTTTTTAATATGTAAATAATAAACAATTTCATCATGTTAGGGTGATTCTGCAGTCATATTTCTCAAAAGGAAATCGGTTTAACAGTGCCAAACAAGTTATTTTATGAAAGTGACCAGCTACTTTTCACTACTGTTTTATTACTCAGTATACACTAAGGTGACTTTTCTAATGCTGGGTTTCAACATGGTGACTACCCTGGGCCCCCAGAGCCCCTTCACTGAATGTTAATCTGGGTGATGCTGAACACTGTCTGATTGACCATACAATGTGACCTATTGATTATGTGAATTATAGATAATTGTATCAGCAATAAATGTAATATATTGTATTTAAACCTTCTACCTTGTTGTGTTGTGCTTCTGGACGGTCGGGTAGCCTAGTGGTTACAGCGTTCGCTCGTCACGCCGAAAACCTGGGTTTGATTCCCTACATGGGTACATTGTGTGAAGCCCATTTCTGCTGTCCCCCGCCATGAAATTGCTGGAATATTGCTCGAAAGTGCCGTAACTCACTCACTCACTCACTTGTCGAGGTTTGTCAGCACCATACCTGTGTTCATGGGTTTCATCCCGATCGAGACATGTGTCACTTCGGGCTTTCCTTCCACGTTAAGCTGATATGCCATGATATATACCGTATTCGACGTAATAAGCACCTAGGGCGCTCTCAAAATTAGAAATAGGTGGCTCTTATTAGAATATAATTTTGGTAAGAGAAAAAAACAGAGTTGAAAGATTGTAAATTTTGTGGTTTATGCTGACAGCCTGAAATGATGCAAAAGAAAAGTATTATGCGTATTATACACGACAGATATATTTTCCAGAATTTAAATGCCCATACTTAAGGGTGCATATAACACACGAGTGCGTATTATACACAAATAAATAAGTCTTGTGTACATTGATCAATAGGAGGGGTGCTAATTGGGATTGGTCACTATAGCCAGTATATTAGACTATATCGCCCTGGGCGCTTATTAGAGCGGGGCGCTTATTACGTCGAATATGGTAGCTGAAATACGGTTCAAAGAGATGTAAACCTAATTCATTCTCTCTTGACTGTGATAGGGTAGCCTTTGGATTAATGCAATTGCTTTTGCAGAAGACAAGGATTTGATTCCCCACATGGGTACAATATGTGAAGCCCATTTTCTGGTGTTTCCCGGCCCTGCCGTGCTATTGCTGGAATATTGCTAAAAGCGGCCTAAAACCATACTCACTCTTAACCTACAGCTGGTAATTAATGTTATACTGTCAGTGTGGATGCTACTGATCCAAGTGAAATTGTCTAGGAAACAATCTCAGGAATGGAGTACAGTCATTTGTGATGGCACATGGTCCTGTGTACAGCACACAAGGCACATATCAGGTGAAGCTAAACAACTTTGGTCGTGGAGAGTAGTTGGAAGGGCGACCATGCATGTTCGGCGGCTTGGCTCCTGAGAGTGTCTAGGGCTTCGGTCTGCCCCACACTGAAGCACATGCAGCACATGTGGTGTCTCCTTGAGCAAGTGACTTTGTTCGAAATGTGCTTCTGTTCACCCAGCAGTGAATGGGTACCCGGTAGGATGAGATGGTTACGTGACGGATAACCTTCTAACACCTAGCTTGCTTGGGTTGTATACTCCCCAGGGAGCTGAGAAGGAACAAAATGTGTGTACACTGATCTATTGACTGCAGTAATAATGGTCTTAGCACTTAGTGCATGCTTCAACGGATGCTTCAACATTTCTAACCCTGGTCCCTACGGGGGGTCAGTATCAACCAGATCCTGTATACCCGGGTAGTCACATCTATCAACCAGTCATGAAGGGCTGGGACCTTTTCTTACCTTGGTCCCAACTGCGGTCAATACTCACTGAGAAGAGCTATAAGAATGATTCACACACCAGAACAAATGAGGAATAAAGACACGCAGCAATTCATAAATTATATATTTTACATTTATTATCATAATCAACAAAACTAATATACAAATATATTACATAATTTACAATGACCCTAACAAACCATGAGACATACTGATATATACTTACACACAGAAACCAACAAAAAAATAATATGTAATGGAATATCAAGAATCCTTGATCTGTATTTATGGCATACATTGTAAGACAAAAATAAAAATAGTCTTGGTTCTCAGGCACCGCCCGCATCATCTTAAAGTCCACCATACGTTTCGGTTTTATTTCCATTTTCAAAAAAGAAATCTTAAAATATTTCGCATTTCCAACACATGTGAAATGCTCCAATAATTAAGAAGAACAACAGGATTTTGCTGAAATTATTGTTAACAAAATTTGGTTACATACTAGCTTGAACAACCCCCCAAAAAACAGTCGCACTATATTTTCAAAAGCCATTGCTTGAGAACCTATTCTTTAATTTTTTTAAGCCTAAGACTACAATGTTTACACTTGAAAGTTTGTACATATGTACACAACATCTGCTTGAGATTGTGACTCAGGTGTTAAGATAAGAGGCAGCCATTATCTTGCTTCTGACCCCCCTTATAACACCTGTCAGGTGGGCGATGACCCGCTCCATATTGGTGAGGTAGACGTTACCCCGGAGTGACAGAGTTGACATCTGAAACAAGCACTTGATATCAACTTGTGTTGCAAAGTGTCCATGACATAAGATGTTTAAGATTACCCATACATGTACGTGGTCTGACCGACAACCTGGCCCTGGGTCTAGTGGATAGAGTGTCTGTCAAGAGGGAGCGGAGGGTCGGGGGTTTGATCTCCTGGCATACCAAAAGACATTAAAAGATGGTATTTGTTTTTACCTTGCCTGACGCTCAGCATAAAGGAGCTGACTGGTCAGCTCAGAGTCAGTATACTGCGACTGAGTGGGGTATTCATGTTAAACTGCAGCATGGTATCTCAGTGGGCAATGACTATTAAATTGGCATTAGTCCGGACTAGTACAAACAGACCCCCACACATGTGCATGCCCGTCACTATATGAGTGCAATAATCTTGTGACGTTAAACCCTACCTCACCTCACCTCACCTCACCCTCACAAGAATGATTCCACAGGCTATACATGTAAACATAACAGTTAACGAGGTAGAAGTGTTCAGAAAATACAAGACCTGATGGGAGTATTTTTAGCAATATTCCAGCAATATCACGGCGGGGGACACCAGAAATAGGCTTCACACATTGTACCCATGTCGGGAATCGAACCCGGGTCTTCGGCATGACGAGCAAACGCTTTAACCACTAGGCTACCCCACCACCCCACAAGACCTGATGACTGCATTGCGATTATTAACTACAAATTCTTTGCACTTTGACTCACTCAAATAACGGCTCCTCAATTAAGGAAACGATGAATGCCCTTACCTGCACTCTCAAGTACGTGGCCTTGGCCCGCAGTGATGCCACCTGAGGGTTGTTGGGGCTTCGCTTCGTCTGGTGCAACTCTGGTGTGATAAAACAACAGTGCAGTGTCACAGCAAGACAATTGAATCCATGCAAGTTGGAAACTTTGCTAAGGCTAAAAAAAATAATCATCTTGGTTGTCAGGCACCGCCCACATCATCATAAAGTCTGTCACACATTTTGCTTTTATTTCCATTTCCCTCCCCCAGATTAAAATCCTAATACATGTACTTAAAAATAATCTGATCCAATGTACCATGCAGTTACTTCCCTTTACATGCACACTGCTTTACTGCACATCTCGTGTGTTGGTCATTCGGCAATAGGAGTTTGAATGCTTGTTATGTAGGGAGGTCCTTTCCCAGGTTGATGGACAATTGTTTATTTGGTTTCATACTAGTTTGAACACCGCCCACCCACTCTCTATTTTTTTAAGTCACTGATTGAGAACAAATTCTGTTATTTTTTTAAGCCTAACCACGGACGTACATACAATATTCTATATACGTCTTTGGCCTAACAATGTAGGGCTTCTTAAGTATGTTTGAAATCACCTCTTATTATTCTCTAAGGCGCCTAAAATTTGCATATTTGAAAGAAATTAATAAATTTCTGTACTATTCCTTTTTGTTGTTTAATGCTCCGTTCAGCAATATTCCAGCAATATGATGGTCTGAAAATAGTCTGAAGGAGGCAATCCAGTGATTGACATCATGAGCATTGTTCAACACAACTTAGATATATTGACATCAACCAAGTCAGCAAATCTGACCACCCGATCCCTTTAGTCGCTTCTAACGACAAGCATGGGTTGCAGGAGACCAGTATCTGGACAAGGGTGATGTGTTTGAGGAATCACCTGTTCCTGAAAAGAACATCAAACACTGTGTGATCTGTCTACCTGTGTCCAGCTCATCCATCGTACTCCGCCAGATGCAGTCTTCCTGCTGCCCCAGGTCCAGTTCTGACCGGATACCACCCATAGAGGTCACCAAAAGGTCATGCTGCATCTAAAACACAAACACAAGATATGGCTGTTCTGTCTGTTTCAGAATCTGGTTGCTTGAATATAAAGTTAAATGGATGGAACTAGAATCATGAAAATCTTCTGTTTTATGAAACATCTACACTTGTCTCAAAATTTTGTTTATTCCTTTCATTTTCTAACATGTTAGCTTCACCTACAAAATTGTTTTTAGTACAGCAAAATAGTAAGTGAGTGAGTATGGTTTTACGCCGCTTTTAGCAATATTCCAGTAATATCACGGCGGGGACACCAGAAATGGGCTTCACACATTGAACCCCGGGTCTTTGGCCTGAGGAGCGAATGCTTTAACTGCTAGGCAACCTGAGCACCCCTACAGCAAAATATATTGAACCTATTTCAAAATATGGTACACCAACCCAACACCAACACCCCAACACCAAACATGTACTTTAAAAAATATAAAATATAAATAAAAATATTTCCAGACAATGTTTTCGTCACCCTTGTATAAAAACCTCTATCACATTTTTTGGACAATTATTTTCATTTTTTGTGTGTGTGTGAACTTTGTTTACCGTATACAATGTAATAAGCGCCCAGGGCGCTCTCAAAATTAGTAACAGGGGGCTCTTATTAGAATATTATTTTGGTGAAAAAAAAACAGAGTTGAGAGATAAATTTCATGGTTATGCTGACAGCCTGAAATGTTTATGTACGACAGATATATTTTTCCAGAATTTTATTGCCCATAATTAAGGGTGCATATAGCACACGAGTGCGTATATACGCGAATAAATTAGTCTTGTGTACATTGATCAATCGAAAGGGGTGCTAATTGGGATTGTTCACCAGCCAATATATCAGCAAATGTCACCGTGGTCGCTCATTAGAGCGGGGCGCTTATTATGTCAAATACGGTATTTAAGAATAGTTGAGGCATCATTTACATGTCATATATATATATATATGTTGAATATGTTGTATTCCTAAAGCATAATACTATTGTATTACTTTTATCAAACAATGTTCCAATTTTACTTTTGTTGTATTCCGTTTTGTCATCATAATAAAATGGACACTGATCCAGTCAAAAGTACGCCATTATGGTCGTGATCATTCTCTTAACCATTGGTCCGTGTCACGACTTAATAATTTACTGGCAACATGATATGGATGGGATGCTGTGGCATAAACATTCAGCTACCCATGGTCTACACCGTTCTCATGTTCTCAGTACAATACTATTTGTGGATCACACGAACGTCTCACCTGAAGGATCTGAAGAATGGTCCGTGCCTCCTGCAAGCTCATCTTCCTGGAATCTCTGGTTCCTGCTGTGACAGATCTCAGTGTGGCAGTCATGGGCTTTTCCTTTGTCAGCTTCACTTTGATTGCAGGCGTTGTGTGGTCTGACTTCCTAGAGGTGCCTTGAGAAGAAACATGGCTTGCATTGAGTGCAGTAGGATTGACCTTCTGTGTCAAATGGACACGGATGGCAGAAGCTGAAGGATCAGATTTCTTCAGAGTGTCACGAGAAGTCTTGTGGCTTGCTTTAGTTTCCACCATCATGACCTCTTTCTCTGTTGGCCTTTCCAGTACCTGGTTTCCAGAAGTTGTAGGCTTGTCTCTTGAGGATGAAGTAAAGCTTGTATTGGTGACAGTTGTCATACCCTTCTTATTCTTCACCAGTTTCGCCAGACTTGGAGCTGACACAGGCTTCTTCAGCACTGTACTGGAGCATGAAGTTAGGCTTGCAATGGTGGCATTTCTTTTCCTTGTTGGTCTGACAGATCTTGCAGATGTTGTGGAAGACGTCATTCCTCTATTGACACCTTCATCATTTGCAGCTTTGGAAATGTTGGGCTTCCATGTCTTGTCTACAACAGATGTGTCAGAGGTAGCGACTGGATGTGGCAGGCAGTTCTGCGAAGGCGGAATCTGTTTCTTGGCATCATTGTTGCAGTGGCCACTTTCTCGAATTATGTGTAGATCCATGTCCCAAAGATTATTCTGCATGGACTCCAGCAGTTGTCTCCCTTCATAGCTGAGGCGTTTAGACTGCAAGAACAGAAATTACATGCTGGCACATTGGTCAAAAAGCAAAGATTTGTAAATCAAGACATTGCGAAAAACAATTTGATAACTTTGATAAAAGTCAGTCAATATCAAGTTCAGCCATTCTCTTCTCGTCTTCACCCAACATAAGCTATAAGAAGACAAAACCTGATTGTATATTTACCATCCATGCAAATACTTAGCCAAAATGTGATCCCTTTGAAATTATATATAGTCCACAACATACAACAAACAAGCAATAAAACAAAACCTACCTGGTTCCGGTATGTGGTCACTTTTGTCTTGATACTGTTCAACCTGGCGTCTTGTCTCACCTTAGGTAGGGCTGCAATTTCTGAAGAGAGAAAATGGAATGAGATGTCACATCTTAAAACATTCATCCATGAGTAAGAACCAAATAAAATGGAACTTTTAAATGAATACAATATTACAAGAGCAAGCTTACCAGTGTGCAATATCTTTATCTGCTTGTTGAATGAAATTCGTTTTTCACGTATCTCCACCAAAATCTTCTTAAACTGGGAAAACTCAAAACCAAATCTGTCTCTCTCCTCCTGAATAGAATATGTTCAGGACACTTTAGTCATGACAACACACCCATTAGGGCCTATAGATATAACAGATGAAGATTCTGGCAATACATCCATACATAAATGTGTCCTATATCAAAGCCTATAGTTTCTAAGAGACTTTGATAATCAGCCTAGTAAGCACTCTTGCCATGGGAAGATGCTGGCACTATGGCTGCTCATGTTCTGTAACACTATCATATTCATAACATTGATAGATGAATTCCCATCATCATTTGGTCCACTATGCGCTTATATTGAGGTATGCAAGGAAATTTGAAGGTCCAATGGACAAAGATTATATTTTGCTAGAAATGCATGTTTACATTGACAGTCAACACAAAGATACTATAGCATGATGTTTAAATTCTGGTATTACCGAGTTTCTTGGTCAGTGAGGCAAAATTAAATATGATATGTCATGACCAGAGAAAAATCAGTCTCTATTATGTGCTGAAATATACTACTCATAAGTTTTGTTTTGTTTGTAACCTCACTCAGCAATATTCCAGCTATATGACGACGGTCTGGAAATTTTCTAATCTGCACCAGACAATCCAGTGTTTGACATTATGAGCATCGATCTACGGAATTGAGATATGATGACATGTATCATTCAAAACAGTGAGCATGACCACCCGATCCCGTTAGTCGCCTCTTACAACAAGGATATGGGTTGCTGAAGACCAGGACTTCAGTGTCTACTCAAAACAAGGGACGGTCAGGTAGCCCAGTGGTTAAAGCATTCGCTCGTCACGCCGAAGACCCAGGTTCGATTCCCGACATGGGTACAGTGTGTGAAGCCTATTTCTGGTTTCCCCCGCCGTGATATTGTTGGAATATTGCTAAAAGCAGCGAAAATGAAACTCACTCACTCTACTCAAAACAAGTTAAAGAACACCCAATATTTTCTGTCATGACCGATTACAGATAGTGAAAAAATCAGGTCTTCCTAAACTTATTTTGAATAGTATAGATTCCATTGTGTGTAAAAAGAAAATAATGGTGAATAGATCACTGAAAATCAGTGATGACCCCGTGTTCATAAAAACAGTAAGCATGTTCTGCACTGAAGGAACATAACAAAAAGGCATATTTACAAACGCAGCATTTTCAATTTACATTTACTTAAGCAAATTATATGGAAAAAAACAAGGAAAAATTAAAATGGCTCACAAATGAAAGAATACTTACAAGCTGTGTACGAAGATCAGTCTGTGGTGTCTGGAGAAGGCTATTCTTCATTTTGGAATCCACCTTGATAGAATGGACTGTTTTCAGTGGTCCAGCCAAAGTCTGACGAATACAAGAATAATATTCTGACAACTGATGGAAATATCACTTTATGTGATTTTATTCATCTTCAAAGGACTTATAAGTTACTTTTCAAGTTCCTAATTTATCTAAGGCTCAGCCTGTAAAAACTAAAAAATCGGCTCTGTTTTTTTTCCCTCATTAGAAACTTCACTTTCCAATCAAAATGAAGTTATCGACATAACATATTAATAAACAACAGACTGACTTGTAAGCCTCCATTAAAATCTGCAACCCACACAGTTGGGAAAATGAGATTTTTTGAGGAAATACGGTAACTACCTCAGCTGGTTGTTTCTGGACTTTGACATCAGGGTTACAAGTGATGTCTCCTTTGGTGCCGAGAGTGACAGCGGGCATTTCTTGTCTAGGAGTTTGTGGACTGTCAGGGTGAGACAGGCGGCGTTGTTCAGGCGTGTTGGCAACCTTGGTATCCCCAAAGTTATGTTTGCTGCGTCTGATGATGTCAAGGTCCATCTCCCAGAGCTCTTTCTCCATTGACGCCAACAGTTGTCTCCCTTGGTAGCTGATGCTTTTCGACTGCAAGTGAGTGAGTTGAGTGAGTTGAATTTTAAGTCACATCGGCAATATTGCAGCCATATCGTGACTATCAATAGTTAAACATAATACATATATTGAAATTTGTATAAAAACCTGTCAACGAAGGACAGTAAAATTACTAGATTCATCACAGAAAAAGATATAAAACTAGTATTGAATTATAAAAGAGAATAGCACTATACATAACGATACAAGATAAAAACAGGCTATAGTTCGCCAGCAGCTGAAGGTAGACCACCATGCTAGGGTCCATGGGGACTTACATTACTTTTGCTACCTGCATGGACCCCAGCCGGATTTACATCATCCCTTCAGCTGTTGGCAATTATGACAAATTTAGCCAAAGTTAAACGAACAGATATACTACTGTTAAAAACGTGGTAGAAATATATATACTTTGAAAGACGTGGTCTTACGTACCCTCTCAGGGGGACAATAATTTTACACTACTTCAACCCCCCTCGAAGATACAGCCACTAACAATCTCAGGTATCAAATTTATTTTACCAATTATAAAAACTATACTATATACAACACATATCAATCAAAATTTAAGCAACAATTCAATTTCTTTTAAAAAGTCAATAATTAAATGAACACTGATATTAAAAAGATCCTTTAAGGATGAAACTTTGAAATATTTATCCCTTGTGATGGAAAAATCAACACAATCAAGCAGGACATGCTTGACGGTGATTCTTTCATCACAAGGGACACAAAATGGAGGATCCTCACCTTTTAAAAGATATTCGTGTGTATACCTGCTATGGCCAATACGACATCGTCGCATAATGACCTCTTCAAATCTGGACTGACAGCCCAAGTAGGCGTAACCAATATTTGGTTTAATTTCATGTAATTTATTGATACCTACTTGGGAGTCCCACTTCTTTTGCATAAGATCACAAATATAAGATCTGATTACAGGTTTATAATCAGTGTATGGGATAAGAAGTGGTGTCACAGATTTGTTGAGTGCTGCTTTTGCTGCAGCATCAGCCATTGAGTTGCCTTTGATGCCCACATGACTGGGCAACCAACAAAATACGATGTCGTATTGGCCAGTAGCAAGTTCATTAAATAATTCAATAATTTTGATTAAAAGTGGATGTTGACAGGATACGTTATGGATAGCCTGCAGGCAAGAAAGAGAATCGGAAAATATGATAAATTTCTTATATTTTGACTGATTACTGATATATTGTAAAGCTGTTAAAATGGCATTGGCCTCTGCTGTGAAAATAGAACTAGTATCGGGTAATCTGCAGGAGATAGTCCTGGATCCAATGACAGTGGCGCTAGCAACAGCGCCACTATCTTTGGATCCATCAGTAAATATAGATTTGTAAGTATTATATGTGTTTCTTAATTCATTGTATTTTTGTTGATAAATAAGTGGATTTGTTTCCGATTTCTTTAATTTAGTTAATGTCAGATCCACCTCTGGCTTTACTAACTGCCAAGGTGGAGAAGACAAAAGCTGCGTGGGGGCTATATCGTCAAGATTAATTTGAGCAGCTGAAATATCAGATTGAAGTCTTATTCCAAGTGGGGGGAGAACCGATGATTTTTTATTATAGAGATTTTCATAAAGGGGGTGAAAAACACAGTCATATGCTGGATTCGAGGTATTAGAGCGTAATTTAGTGACATATTGTAAGGATAATTTAATTCGGCGTTGTTTGAGGGAAGGTTCATCAGCCTCAACGTACAAACTGTCAATAGGAGAAGTTCGGAAAGATCCAAGACATAGTCTCAGACCTTGATGGTGAATAGAGTCCAAAAGTTTAAGATTACTTTTGCAGGCTCCACCATAGATGATGGAACCATAATCCAGTTTAGAGCGAATAAGTGCTCTGTACAGTTGAAGGAGGGTTTTCTGATCCCCTCCCCACTTGGAATTTGAAACGACTTTCAGAAGGTCAAGAGCCTTCAGGCACTTATTTTTCAATGATTTGATGTGTGGTAAAAAGGTTAAATGGTGATCAAAAATAATACCCAGGAATTTAGCCTCTTTGACAACTTTAATTGGAGTGCTATCTAAAACTAAATCAGGGTCCTTATGAGGTTTATATTTTCTACAAAAATGTATACAATTTGTTTTGGATTTTGAAAATTTAAAACCATTTTCCAACGACCATTTATTTATCTTATTTAGACACAGTTGTAATTGTCTTTCTATAGAACGCATGTTTTTACCACGACATGATATGTTAAAATCATCCACAAAAAGTGATCCATCAATTGAATCGTTTAAAACTTTGGAGAGACTACTTATTTTTATGCTGAACAATGTAACAGATAAAATACTGCCTTGTGGGACACCCTGATCCTGATTATAATGATCAGACAGGGTTGAACCCACACGGACTTGAAATTGTCTGTTTGATAAAAAGTTGGATATAAATTGAGGCAAACGGCCTCGCAACCCAAAGTCATGTAAATCTTTTAAAATGCCATGTTTCCATGTAGTGTCATATGCTTTTTCTAGATCGAAAAAGATAGACACTGCATGTTGATTGTTTATAACGGCATTCTTAACAAATGATTCCAATCGAACCAAATGGTCAATGGTACTGCGATTTTTACGGAAACCACATTGAATGTTTGTTATTAAATCATTTGATTCCAAGTACCATGTTAATCTATTATTGACCATGCGTTCCATGGTTTTGCAAACGCAGCTAGTCAAGGAAATGGGTCGATAATTGGAAGGATCAGTATGATCACGTCCTGGTTTAGGTATGGGAACAATTATAGCCTCACGCCATGAAGAAGGAAATTCTCCTGACGTCCAGATTTTATCAAATATTATCAAAAGGGTTTCTAAACAGGATTGTGGTAAATGTTTCAAGAGTTGATAATGGATATTATCAGACCCTGTAGCAGTATCATGAGCTTGTACAAGGGCAGTATGGAGCTCATGAATGGAAAAGACTTCATTATAATCTTCCCCGTTATCTGAATTAAAATTTATAGTTTTCTTTTCCTGCTGCTTTTGGTATTTTTGAAATTTAGGAACATAGTTAGCCGAGGAAGAATGCTTTGCAAGAGTTTCACCAAGTTTATTTGCAATATCGGATGTATCAGTTAACAATTGATCCCCATCTTTAAGATGATGTATGCTTGATTTAGTACCCTTACCTTTGATTTTCCGAATCATATTCCATACCTTGGACATAGGCTTCCGTGAATTTATCTTAGATACATAATTTTGCCAAGATTGGCGTTTGTTTTGTTTGAAAGTGCGTCGTGTTTTAGCATTTATAATTTTGAATTTATTTAGATTATGTACCATTGGATGGCGACGGAAATACTTTTCAGCCTTTTTCCGTGCTTTCCTAGCTTGTTTACATTCAGTGTTAAACCATGGTTTACGTATGTGAGGATTTGTGGAGGACTTCGGAATACATTCATCAGCTATTCTATTTAGTTCATCAGAGAAAAGTTGGATTGGGTCCGGAACATCAAGAAAAACTTCAGGTTTGAGTTCGTTTGTACAAAGAATTTCATATAAATTCCAGTTGGCTTTAGTAAAATTCCATCGTGATGATGGAGGAACATCAGAAGGAGTTACAGATTTTAAAATGGTTGGAAAATGGTCACTTCCACAGAGGTCATCGTGTACGGACCATTCAAATTCATTTAGTAAGTTAGAATCAACAACTGATAAATCCAGACAAGAGTAAGTACCAGTTGCGGGATGTAGATATGTGGCAGAACCATCATTAAAAATGCATAAATCATTATTTAAGAAAAAGTCTTCAAGTAATTTTCCCTTGGTATTGCTGTCAGTACTACCCCAAAGTGGGTTATGGCCATTCAAATCTCCCATGAGAACACAGGGCTTAGGGAGCTGGTCATAAAGTGCCTGAAGATCGGACTGTCGCAGAGAATGTGATGGTGGAATGTATAAAGAACACAATGTAAATACAACATTCAAAGTGACACGGACTGCAACAGCCTGAAGAGGAGTATTGAGAGGAACAGGACTATGAATGACGCCCTGCCTCACCATAACAGAAGATCCTCCAGTAGCTTTATCACCCGGAGGAGAAAAGCAATGGTAGGAGTCATACTGTCTTAAATTAAAATTATCCGTTGATTTGAGGAAAGTTTCTTGAAGACAAAATGCTGATGGTTTTAAATCTTGAATTAATAGATGAAGGTCATTAAAATTATTCCGAAGTCCTCTACAGTTCCATTGTATTAAGTTAGTAGAACAGCTCATGGAGGTTCAATTGGAGATAGAGATCGAGGGGAAGGTCCTCTCCGTGGAAGTGGCGGAGATGGAAGGACTTCCATATCTAGAGGTTCAAAGCTGTTATGAACCTCTACAGGGATTGTCAACGGGGAGGGCACCTCTATGTGTTTGAGAGCCCTGAGTTCTTTTTTCTTTAATTGTTTCCTTTCTCTGTTTGTCAGATGTTTAGTTTTGTTAACCGTCTGTACTGTCTCGAGTTCAGGTTGAAGG
This sequence comes from Haliotis cracherodii, assembly GCF_022045235.1. Classification (NCBI taxonomy): domain Eukaryota; kingdom Metazoa; phylum Mollusca; class Gastropoda; order Lepetellida; family Haliotidae; genus Haliotis; species Haliotis cracherodii. Next base: position 13,974,504 of record NW_027266286.1, read on the forward strand.
GTAGGCACTGTCTGAGGCACAGTCTGAGTCACAATCCGAGGCACAGTCTGAGTCACAATCTGAGGCACAGTCCGAGGTACAGTCTCCTGCTCAGGCTGAATCTCAGTCTGCGATGCAGATGTGGAAGAATTGTTGCTGTCAACAGAAGTTGAAGGCATGAGTGTCTGATTTTCTGAAACCCAGCAGATGTCAGTCTGACATGCACTGTCTACTTTGCGGGTAGACTTGGAAACTGCTGCAGAGTAGGAGTATGAGGAAGGAGGTGTATGAGTTTGAGTTGGCAGTAACTTAATGGCATCGGAAAAAGAAATGTTATTGGTATATTTTATTTTGAGAATCTGTGATTGTTTCTGATAGATTGGACAGGATTTAGAAGAGGAGAAGTGCTCACCGTGGCAGTTCGCACAACTGATGTCTTCTGTGCAGTCGGTGTTGTCATGATATTTACTACAACGGAAGCACACAGGTGATTTGTCACAAGACCTGGCCCCATGCCCAAACTTCTGACACTTGTAACAGCGGAGTGGATTAGGTATATAAACATCCACTCCAATGTTGAAGTAACCGGCTTTGAGTGAAGAAGGTACTTTAGGAAGTGCAAATGTAAGAAGATAGGTGTTAGTGTGCACAACTCTGTCATGATCTTTCCTGGTGAATCTTTTCACACAGGTGACTCCTTGAGATTGAAGTTCTACAGCAATTTCCTCTTCGGACATGTCAGAAAGGCATCTGGCACGATCACGAATTATACCTCTACATGAGTTCAGAGACTTGTGAGCAGCCACAGCAACTTCAGTGGGTCCAAAATGTTGAGCCTTAAGTAGATTAATAGACTGTTGTCGTGTTGAACATTCAACAAGCAGGGATCCGTTCCGGAGACGAGTTACATTCTTCACGTCTCCACAAATGCCGTCGAGAGCTTTTGACACAACAAAAGGGTTGATTTTAAGTGGCACTCCATCAACTCCATCGACCACCAGGAAGCGGGGCCAGGAGTCAACATTTGATTGTGATGTACTTTCATCATCTGAGGATGAAATAGAGTCTAAATGTCTTCTCTTATTTTTTGAACGAGAACCAGTGTTTTGATGGGTAGCCATGATATAGAAAGGTGATTCAACATCCCTGCTCCCCACCCACCATGGAGTGTCAACAAGAACGATGCTGTAGCGGAAGCCGACTACAAACACCAGGGTTACAGTGATGCTATACTCCAGCAAGAAGGACACAGGTAGCTATGTATGTCAAACAGAATAATAGTCAGGCTGGTTCGGCCCATGACAATTATCTCAAGACAAATAGAACCCGGAGGTCAATTATGCCAGATTGGCCCATGAGCCACCGCCTTCTGGCGTAAGACTCTAGGCAATTATTTCAATCAAAAATTGATAATTCACACAAGTTATGTACGGCTCAGACCAAATTATACATCAAAATACAACACAGGTGTGCATAGACAATATTACGCACAGGGCCTGGCATGACCAGCCGATTGATAAGACCGGGCCCATCTTACCACCCGTCTAGGCGAAGTAAGGGTCGAAGTAGTGTGTTGGGCAAAGGAACACAGTTCCAGGAACCAGTGCCCTCAACTACCAGACTCCCGTCCTCCGCCGACACAGGGACGCAACCCACGGCAAACAGGTTGCCCATTTTAGTCGCCTCATACGACCAGCAATGGGAGGCTGTGGAAATATTCTGCCCAGGTTCCACACGGGGGAAGAGCTATTAGCGCTACCCAGCACTCACCACAAGGAGGTTGCTCTTCACGAGTGCCTTCGACTGCAAGGAAAAGGCCGGCGATTGATGACGCTCTAGTTACTTTCAGAACTATTATCTATCTCCGCAGATCTCAATGAATGATGCGTCAATTCAACATAATTTATCTATGAATCACGACGTATAGTAACATCGGCGTCTGGAACGTTGTTCTGCGTCATCGGGTACCGTGGAACACTATCGGCCAGGTCGCCAACCGACTCTTATTTTACAAGATATATGACAAATGCATCGCGACCTGTCTGCCTCCGATTCTCAATTTATCTGTTTTTCTAAATAGGATATACTATGACCTTTTTAAAATGAAATAACGTTCGTGGACAGCTTCTTTAGCATTATCAGAATCATAGGCATAACAGTGACAGCTTTTGCCTTACATTTTACATTGCTTATGGACAATTATACAAAGAAATGCCGCTGTCATATTGTTATATAAATTTATATACCAGGCTAGGATTATTTTTTTGTATCACCCACCGATGCAAATAAAACTTTAAAACGATTAACAAAATCCTGTACATTGCATTTCATTTTTATTAATACTTTTTGTCAATCTACCGACCAATTTTCTCACTATCAACATTCTTAAACAAAGAAAAATGAAGGGAAAAAATCTGGCCATACCTTGGTTCGAAGCTTTTGAAGCCTGGACTCGATTCCTTTCAAGCGCTTTTCCTGTTGAGAGCCACCTAGACCTGCAAGTTCTGTGCAAGTGAAAAATTATATAGTAATTAAACTATTATTAAACAGTAATATATATCATGTATGTTTGTATACTAGTATTTAAGAATTGACTTCTATATATTTTTACGTTTATGGGGAAATAAAGGTAAAAACATGTACACTACTGCAAACTGTAAATCCTCGCTTTGTAATCACACTATAACATACATGTGCCAGACGAATGGGAGCATGGGGATCGTGATTTTCCTCTTTAAGAAAATCAAATGTGTATTGCATTTGTATTGCTTCATTTTCTTTGTGTTATTTTAAGCAGGCTCATTCGTAAAGCAAGAATGTAAATACAAAGACAATCAGAAAGCTACGGTCCGTCCTGTGAATGCGCTCACCGGATCTGCAGGCTTTCATGTGCTTGTTCATGGCAACACGTTCTTCACGGACTTCTGTCAAATACTTCTCCAGGCTGCCAAACTGGAAGGCGAATTTGTCTCTCTCTTCCTGATAACAAAAGACATATGTCGGTTATAGGGCCCTATGATATACATGTCAGCAATACATTAGTTTGATACGTTTAGTTCTAAATAAATTTTGATTCAAGAAAATAAGTAGACACTTATCCATCCTTGTTGTAGCCGTTCATTTGAATTGAGGTTGCAGTTGTTTCCAGCTACATTGAGAAAATACATACATATCCGAGTCGGGGTCTGACAAATGGTTGATTGAACGAACAATGATCGAGGTTGTCGGACTACAATTACACTCGATTCATCAGATCACACACATAGCCTCAAATAACCCGCGCATCTGCGTGAAATGGGCCAATAAACTCACCACTAACCAATTAATTATGAATGCGTACAAATACAAGTTAAAATTTTGTAAACACCCCAAAACTGCACCAACAATGTGCATAATTAGCCGCACATTATTATTCGTTGATTGTATGCAGGCACCACATGCATAAACTGCAGTGAATAATGCACAAAAATGCTTTGACATGTATCGCTATTTTTTGTCAACTTATGCAACACATTTTGGGGAACACGTGGACAGATACAAATTAAAAGTCTTATGAAAAAGAGTTTCAAGACTAATTATTTTCTAAAATATGTCTCATATACATTGGTTCAAAATACACAATAGGCTGGACCAATGGCAGTAAAACATATTGAATTCCCATAGAAAAATATAATAAACCCAATGAGAATGATTACTCAATGACTCAACTCTGATGTGGGGCAATGGTAACTGTCCGATGCTCTATTTAGTCGGTTCTTACAAGCATGATCACGTGGAACTTATTGGGCAACAACACGAAACATATTTGTCTTACCTTCAACGTTCGCACTATCCCAGCCTCTGGGGAGCTAATCATGGTTCCTAACCTGAGAACAGAGACAATTCACACACAGTTGTACTCAATGTAATGTTTTCTATTCTTTCGTGAAATATGCTTTCAAAAGTGTTTGAATTTACCTTACCTTGTGCCTTGCTGGTATAGATGAAATATAGATGATCACTTTGACTTTAATTTTCAAGATTTCGGTAAATTCCAGTGAAAAAGTATCCCGTTTTTCAGAACCTCGACCGTCTTACTATGGCAGCAGGACAATGACGTGACGTCATAGACGTATATGCGTGACGTAGTGCACAATGGAGACGTCATAATCAAATACGTCACAGAACAAATATGTTGCCGACTCTACATACTAGACGACAATAATGTAATCTGTGTGGTTTTACTTTCATTTCATAATTTGGTTTCTTCACTAACTTACTAAAGCCACATATGTTATGTTTTCAAATGATGACTAATTCCCCGTTCATTGCATACCAAAGAGCAATCTTCACGTGAAGTAAAATGCCATTATGAACATTTCCGGAAGCTCTTTTGAGTTATATAAGTTTTTCTTTGTTTTTGTTTGTATGCCGTTTAGCGCCACATACATCACTATTCCAGACGGCGGTCTGTAAATAATGGAGTCTGGACATGACAATCCAGTGATTGATATCATGACATCCAAATATGTAAACTTATTTTATCAACACACTACCAGTCCGCTAGTACAGTCGCACCTACCTTGCGATGACGGATATCTGTTGCACGACGTTATATATTCTGAATCTGTAGATGGTAGAAATTTTGCTTCCGCACTGTACGATCACCAGGGTGGGAATGCAGTTGTCACAATGTTTTACGTCATAATATATATTTCTTTATGACGTCACAATAAGCCAGTCAGTTACACCGGGTTTATTCTAGACACAGGGGCGAGAAATACAGTTGCCCAGCTTTCAAAGTTTGCACTCATACATTGTTGATTTAAACCAAGCGTATGTTGGGTGCGTTGATAATGTTCGATAGAGAATTGTTTCTTTTCGTCAATACTCCGTGTAGTCTGTCTTACAGACTCTGATACAAATATATATCAAATACCCCATGCAAGTCTATAATGTTTGGCAAGTCTAGATTACTGCAGTATCAGGAAATGAAGTCACTGGACTCCCTTTTATTGTATTTTTATTAAGATAACTGAACAACTGTTTTTTCTGTACGATATGTTCATTTCAGAGACTAGATGTTAGTCTAAACTCCGTGTTAACACAGTCAAACAAACATTTGCAGGTCCATGCACACTAACACTAACCATATGAAAACAGGCATTGTCTTTGTAGTGTATAAGCTAACATTACATACAAGTCGCGAACAGATACAGTACTACTCCTCGAATAAGTGAAACTATGAATCTAATTTGATAAGAAAAATACATGTTCATGCACACATACTGGGGAAACTGTTCTACCTTGACCCGAAATTTAGAATTGGTACGGTTACCAACTCTCATTTATTCAACCTTTGTTGCCTTTTCTAACATGATGGGTATGTGCAAAATTACTTTGATTATTCAATTGTTTTTTTTTTTGCCTCGTAAAAAACCCAACCTAAGTCAAAGGGGTGGGGGCTAAATGCAGATAGGTGTGTCCTCGGCACGACGATAAATGTATTAAAGCGATGAAAATGAGATATTTTTTATGAACTTATGGAATTGTGTAATGTTGTATATTCATGCCTATAGGCTAGTTGCCGGGGTGTATTCAAATTCTGATCACCACGGGGGCATTTGTGTTAACTGGTAAGGTGAGCGCTTTTAGCCGCTATTAGTCATTTAGGTAAACAGGAGCTGTATTATTAAAAGGCAAAAGTTCGGGGTTAATTTTTCATCCATAGTATTCTTTTCTCAAAGTTAATATTTCATACAAGAAGGACCGGTTGTGGAATTCCTAAAACTTATTTTTCCCAATTCTCATAAATTATTCTGAAATGAATATTCCGGTTTAAACTCCGATTTAAATATGATTCTTCAATCGGAAAGTAATAAATACCCCGATCAACTGTCTATCACCGACCTGGAATCCGTCTTTTTTTCATTGTTTTGAACCCTGTGGTATGTGTGGGCAAAATGTGCTCAAGGATGCAATACCTGTCGGGGTCAAGGGTGGCCAAGTCATCTACGGCGCAGCAAAACGCTGTGTAAAGTTGCGTCCCTTGGGCACGTAAGAAACCTATGATTGTGGGTTCGAATCCCGGTTCGTCTCGATTAAGTTTTTTTTCAGGTTTGTCAGCACCAAACCTGCTCGTGAGTTCCACCGAATGGGTAATTTCTAAGACCTGCATCACTTCGGCCTTTCCTCCCACATCATGCTGACACGCTGTGATATAGTGGAATAAAAACCAACTCACTCACTTATACAATGTGTGTCGTCAGAGTCACGACCGATGAGGATTGGGGGCCAATAATGTGTGACTAGCGTCATGGTCTGCTTTGCCTGGTTCAGTCTAGATTATTTACAGGCCGCCCCGATATGTCTGGAATTGTTTTGATTGTTATTCACTCATGCAGATTAAAAACGAATTTTGATTTTTTTCCTCCCGAAAAAACTTGACGTGAGTGCAAGGAGAGAATCGATAAGTTAACCACCTCTGATTTAGTTCATTTTGTATTCATGTTGAGAATGCCTGAGTGAGTTGGGTTTAACGCCGCTTTTAACATTATTCCGGTTATATCACAGCGCGTCAGCTTAATGTGGGAGGAAAGCCCGAAGTGATGCAGGTCTCAGACGTTTACCAGTTCAGTGAAACCCACGAGCACGGGTATGGTGGTGACAAACCTAGAAACATAAACGGGTCGAACCGGGATTCGAACCCACAATCATAGGTTTCTGGCGTGCCCAGAGAATGCTTGAAAAAAAGTCCTAAATATACACAAATACAAACGTTAAGCACCACTGGAAATAATTGATACTGAAATATCCCCTTTTCGTGATGCATAGGTCAAAAACGGTGTTCCGCCGAAATGATAGGACAGTACAATATCAACTGTGACGTCACACTGCAGCACGACATGCACGTGCAGCATGCAACCCGTGCATTTCTAAAATGCAGTATCTGTACACCCAATTGTGGGTATTTAACGTCACGTCTTGCATTTAAGAAGCATTATCTGCAAACATGGTACGAAGAAGGTTATCGGAGGCGCAAAGAAGGCGTATTATTGGTATTCATTCGACAGGCATGACATACACAAGTATAGGACGTCAACCAGGGTATCATTATACCATAATCAGCAGACTGGTAGAAAACACGGGCAAACCACCTGTATATTTTACAATATGACCGGTCCTACGAGGGTTGGCATTGAAACCCTAATACCATAACCTAGGAAAAAAGAATGTGGTTTGCAAGAAGACCCCATTGACAATAACAAAACATAAAAACATTATCCTGTTTTGACATTTTGATCATGATTTTAACAAAAACTCAGCGGCACTGGATTTATGCGCAAACAGTAGCCACAATAAGTATGCAGGTGCAGTCAGGAACACAATTCCACATCATGATTCATGATGAACAAATCATCAATAGCTGGTAGACCAGATGATAGCTTCCAGCCTTCGTCTCATCCTCCCGTAAGTCGTCTGATCTGCTGACTGGGCATCTGCAGCCATTCCCGATGAAGAGCTGCCTCCAATTCGGCCCGAGCCTCTACCAGAGGGTCCAGTGCCTGTACCCAACGCCCCAAGATGTCGACGTCCCAAATATGCTCCATCAGGTTCAGGTCGGGACTCATGGCAATCTCATTAAAATCAGATCTTAGTTGAGTTAGTTCTCGCTATCGCTAATCAATGCTTTGTTTAGCGGCAGCGAGAATTTAGATATGATTTTAATGATATGATTTTAATGATATCACGGCAGGCCACGGCAGAGTCGCTACAGTGTCTCTCTGGAGAAAAGCTGTTACTGCTGGGGAACCATGTGGCCTAGCATTGTCATCCCTGTACACAGGTTGGGTTGGTGGTTGTGGAAATGCGGCAAATTATTGCAGGACGTTTTGGATGTAGCGATCACCATAGAGGTTGCATTGGATGGTGATACGATCCAGCTTACAATCGTTTGACAGGCAACCCCAAACAACTACCAAACCTCCACCAAACGGGGTCGTAGGTCTCATGTTCCTGGGTGTGTAGGCCATATGTTTGTGCCTCCAAACCCTCTATCGGCCATCAGTGACATGGAGCAGAACCTGCTCTCATCGGATCAATGGACTCTTCGTCAATTCCTCAGATTCCAAGCTCTCCGGGCCAAACACCATGACCGGCAAGGAAGGGACACTTGGTTACCCTTCTGGGCTTCATTCCAACCGAGTTTCTCCATGGAGACACATTTTCTGAAAAGTCATGTTAGAGGACTGACAAGGGCATGGTTGCATGGTTTTCATATTTCGTCGTATTTTTGTGATTATTCGATCCACTGACAGATTGCTATAAATCATTCACAAAACGACCCCGGGGAGGCTACTCGGGTGATATATCTGTGTTGGGAGAGATTGTTTCAGTTGTTATGTGAAGTGCCTTCATACGTTCCGTACATTCCATATGGAATAAAGTCATGAAATTCAAAAAAAAAGTTTGATCATTTTACGAGACGTGTTTTATAATTATACCTCTATGTCAGAATGCTGAGGTCTGATTGGTTCACGTGATCTTGATAAAATACTATGTATTCCGCCTTTTAGGGACATGAATTCCTCAGCGGGAGACTAAATCCCTTATACCCTGCCTCGAAGCAAAACGCCTCGAATGATTTTAATGCAAGAAATTTTTAAAAAAAATTAAGAAATGTACAGCTTTTCTTATGATGACAACTATTATTATAGGAATTGTACAGATGATAGAGTATTAGACAGAACAAATCACAACTAAATGGGTATGGGGCACATGGGCGGATACAGAGGGGGGTGCGGGCATTTTGGGACCGTTTACGTTAAATTGAATTAGTTACAAATATTGGTAATTTATTTATAATAATTTCTAAATAATAACTACTAATAAGTTATTACTTTGTCCTAAATCCCATTGGGAGGGATGGCATAATTTACTGATCTAAAACAGCCTTTCAATCTTCGTTGACGGTCAATATTAACAACGTGCATCGTGTCAACAAAGGGACATCACTCTCACAACTTGAAAAACTGTCTAGTACTAAAATGCAAAAGAGCGTAAGATACCGATTTTCAAGTTAGACACTAATTATCATGTTATTATATGTTCATAATAATAATTTACTGCATAGATGATGAATTGAGTTTTTCTTATTTTAAAAATAAATGTGCCATTTTTAGGCTTAAAATTTTTATTTTTTTTAAACTAAAGCTACAGATTTGGGATTTTGAACTGGTATTAGATATGGGGCTAGGTGGAAGGGAAAATAATATGGTTCCCAGACTGTGAGATAGAATACGGATACATATCCCTTCGTTCGTGTACCAGTTATCAAATGTATCAGTCCTGGGTGCTACCAGGCGACACTTTCCTGTCAAAATGTGCTGCAGGACCCCTGAAGATCCGGGGTAGAATAGGTCTTCATAACCCATGCTTGCCGTAAAAGGTGACTATGCTTGTCGTAATAGGCGACTAACGGGATCGGGTTGTCAGGCCTGCTGACTTGGTTGATGCATGTCATCGTATCCAAATTGTGTGGATTGATGCTCATGATGTCAACCACTGGATTGTCTGATCCAGACTTGATTATTTAGACCACCATAATGTAGCAGGATTATTCTTGAGTGCACCGATAACAACAAACAAACATCCCACCTTATATGGACTCCACCAAGTTCCAACAAGACCTCCATACAGTACAGCGATATAAAGCACTGGACCATTCTCATCAATATTTTTATATTATCATTAATGCCGTCTTGTTACAAAAACAAAAACAAATTATCAAGGGGTGACTCATCCTGTTTATTTTGATCCTAAGATGGAAGATGTATCTACTCAACTTGTGTAAAATGCATTGCTCTGACATTTATTACATTCATTTTACAACTACACAGAAGTACATGTATACACATACATCCACAACTAAACCACAGGTGTAGGTTAGGAAACAAGTTAACACAACATCTTAACACAAATACTTAACATTAAAGGCATTGGCCTCCCAATAAAATTTGTAGGTCTCTATTCTCTAACGCCATCTCAACTGTTAATGTGTTATGTATTGGTGTGATGTAGTGAGTGTGTGAGTTGGGTTTAACGCCACTTTTAACAGTATTCCAGTTATATCACGGCGTGTCAGCTTAATGTGGGAGGAAAGCCCGAAGTGATGCAGGTCTCAGACGTTTACCCCTTCGATGAAACCCACGAGCACGGGTTGATGCTGACAAACCTAGAAACATCATCAGGTCCAAACGGGATTCGAACCCACAATCATAGGTTTCTGGCAGGCCAAAGGGACGCAACTCTGCACAGCAAATTGCGACGCCTAAGACGACTGGGGCACCCGTTCCCCCTGGTGTGATGTAAGACACAACCAATCTGTTGTATCGCTGGTTGAGTAAGTGAAGAAGTAAGTTAGTTTGGTTTGATGCCGCTTCAAACAGTATTCTGGTTACATGTATATCACAGGATGTCAGCTTAATGTGGAAGTGAAGGCCAGAGAGACACAGATTTTACCACTTTGGTGAAGATAATCAGTGCAACCGGGATTGGGACCCACAATCATAGATTTCGGGCATGCACAAGGGATGCAATGCTTTCAGCAACATTCCAGCAATGTCACGGTTGAGAAAGCAACAACGTACACATAGTACCCAGGTGGTGAAATAACCTTGGTATGGGCAAGATGAGTGCGTGCCTTTAACCGCAAGGCTACACATGTTCACAAAGCGTTGACCCGTGAAGTTTCGTGGAAGAATAGGTCTTCAGCAACCCATACTTGACCATGACCCTGATCCTGTTGGTCGCCTCTTACGACAAGCACAGTAGCCTTTCAAGGCAAGCATGGATTGCTGAAGACCTATACTACCTCGGATCTTCACGGGTTAAGCGTCTAACGGATCAAGGTGGTCAGACTCGCTAACTTGGTTGAATTTGATACGTCATCGATCCCAATTGCGTGGATTGATGCTCATCATGTCAATCACTGGATTGTCTGGTCCAGAGTTGAATATTTTACACACCGCCATCATATGGCAGGAATATTGCTGAGTGCGGCGTTAAACAACAAACAAAAAAAACAAATCACAAAACCTCAGTGTCTTGGCCTGATGAGATATGCTACTGAAAGACCTTCTTGTTCTTAACAGGCATCTGTGGTTGTATAATCCCAAGGGAGCTGAGAATGTAATTTGAGTGCACACTGATCGACCGACTTGGGTCATAATGTCACATGACTTCAACATGTTGAGCACAGTATTTGAAATAATTTAAAACCCAACAAGACAGAAGGGCAGGTGACCCATAAATGTTGCCTGCCATTCTTCAAAGCTACCTGCCTGCATTCAAACATTATAACTAATGAAAAATAGTGAAAAATTTTAGACAAATCGCATACTTGATTCAGCTGAAATAATGCCAACAATTACTACAGGATCTATGAAGAGTTATGGTAAACTTAATTTGTAAGTAGTCTTAAAATTATCTGTCAGAGAGTTGGGCAGGTGGAGGAAAATTTCATGCAGCCCGACATAAAAGTTATTAGCCATGGGCAGGGGGGCAGGCACTTATTGGGCACTAGTTGAGCATGCCTTGCTTTACAAGTAACCAATCATTAAACAACTGAACATCACTAAATGACATGTGATGACAAAATCTTAACTTTTCTTAGAAAGTAGCACATCAACACATACAAATCAGGAAGCAGGGTTCTATGCGACGCAGAATCATGCGTCTAGTTAGCACATATATATACATAGAATGGATGCACAAAAAAAACATGCTGCGTCCCAAGGGACACACAATAATATTCATTCTATCAAATTCTTGACAAGAAATACAATTAACTTCAAAAGATCACTCTTTTCAATATTTTTAAAACTTAAATCCAATTAATTTAATTTCATCAATTCAATTGATATAAAAAAGACATGATAAACGAAGTAAATAAATAAATAAGCATGCAAACATCCAACAAGAAACAAATGTAGATAATTCCCCTTGTTCTTGTAAAGTGAGTGAGTACATGGGGTCTAGCACCTGCATATGAGCACTACCTCAGCTACCTGTGTTCATTTTTGCCACCATTTTCAGGCAGGTGTGTGATGATACAGGCCTTTCAATGCACCAGTAAGACATTAAAAACTCAAATTTGTTAACAGATCATCGGACCCTAAAAAATTACAAGTGGAAGAAATAATTATCTGAAAAATTCTATTTTTATAATTTCCAGACAGTTTATATTTTCAAGAGAATTAAGCATAAAATATGTTAAACTAGAAGATTGATGTGACCAGCTTCATTAATTCTGAATATATATGGCTACATACTCATGTGACATGAAGACCCCCAAAAATAGTTTTCATACTTTTTTTCCACCTACCAACCATTGTCAAAAAACGATCAAATACACATTTCATGAAATAAAGTACATATTGATACTGTTTTGCAGAACTATTTGTCAACTTATTATTTGTTAGGAAGTGAAGTGAACAACATAAACAAGATGTTGAATACAAACAATGTACCAAAAAAGCTAATAAAATCACAAACAAAAACAAAAACTAATTGATAAGAATCCTGGTGAACATAGTGAAGATCCAGGTTAGACTTGGTCCTAAGCAACCCACGCTTGTTGTAAGAGATGTCTGAAGTTTTGTTTGTTTGTTTGTTGTTTAATGCTGCACTCTGCAGTATTACAGCTTTATGACGGTGGTCTGTAAATAATCGAGTCTGGATCATACAATACAGTGATCGATATAATGAGCATTGATCTACGCAATTGGGATACGATGATAACCAAGTCAGCGAGCCTGACCACCCGATCCCTTTAGTCGCCTCTTATGACAAGCAAGGTTACCTTTTACGGCAAGCATGGGTTGCTATACTACCCCAGATCTTCACGGGTTAAGCGTCTAAAGGATCAAGGTGGTCAGACTCACTGAATTGGTTGATGCATCGTATCCCAATTCCATAGATTGAAGCTCATGATGTCTATCACTGGACTTGTTTATTTACAGACAGTCATCATATAGCTGAAATATTTCTGAGTGCAGCGTTAAACAACAAACAAACAAACATCATCATTATCATGTAACAAGTCATTAGAAAAGGGGGACACAGTTCAGTTATATGTCATACTTACAACTGTGCCCTGATATGGTTGTAAGAAACTTTAACAAAAAATAGTGGATGTGCTACAATCAACACAACGAACAAACAAACTCCAGCTCATTCTCAAACTCATTTCTATGTAATTGTGTAATGTGACGAGAATAAAACAATAAGTTTTTCCACTTGCAGTCTAGGGACAAGCTGGTTAGCCTAACCCTAACTGTCAGATGACTGCTCCGACTTAATCGTGGTGATGTCGACTATACTTTGCATATTATGAGTCTGTACATGCAGCTCAAACATTTTGTTGTCTGAGAAGACCTCTTCACACTCCTCACACTGCACTAGCTCCCCTGTATGGAGCCTGAAATGCATGCTAAGGTCAAGGTGACGGACATTCTTCTGGCACAGGGAACACGAGTAGCTTTCAAGCATGTCCGAGTCAGAGAACTCATCAGCTGGAGTGGAATAATATTTGTAAAGATTTTCAGTATGGCCTTTGAGATGGTTTGAGAGATGATTCTGTCTGGTAAATATCTTCTTACAAAAATGACAGGAAAAAGTCTTCGCACATTTTGATTTTTTATGTCTTATCAATGTGCTCTGGTATGTGAATAGTTCTCCGCACAGATCACAGCTGAACATCTTCGAACCTGAATGAGCAGCTTGATGCTGATTTAAAGTGAATTTCCGTGAGAAGGTTTTGTTGCAAATACTGCAAGAAAAATTGGGAACTCCCGTATGAACTTGATGGTGTGCTTTGAGATCAGTCTTCCGCTTGAACCGTTTTCCACACAACTTACAGGAGTGCAATAAAAAACCTAAATGTAAACGTAAATGCACTGTCAAGTTATTCTTCTGGGTGAAACCTTTGTCACATATTTTACAAGAATACATCTTTTCCCCTGTGTGAATGGTCCTGTGTCTTCTCAGAGTGCCCATCTTACGGAAAGATTTACTACAGAACTCACACTCAAAGGCCTTTACATCCTTGTGAATAAGCATATGTTGTTGTAAGCTACTTTTGTAGTTGAACTTGTCATCACACACATCACATTTGAAGAGATCCTCCCCTGTGTGGATTTTTCCATGTGCCTCCAGACCGCCTTGGTGCTTAAATTCCTTTCCACATGCCTCACAAGAAAATATTTGGCAGTTTGTGTGAATTGTCAAGTGTCGAGTGTAATTATATTTCCGACTGAAAGTACGCTTGCAAACCCCACAGTTGTACGATTCCGTCGTCATTGGTACCTAAACTTCAAACAATATTCCTTCGCTATATTCCAAGATTTATATGTAATTATTAAATGTCATCTATATAAGATACTCAAGTCTTGAGCAAGTAGGGAGTTGTCAAATTGTACCTCCACAATCCCCCAAATTTCGTAATTATTAAGGCATGATACAGCTGTTGTTGCACCTATGTCAAGTTCTTCCAGCATTCCAAGGAATTCCGAGGAATCTGAAAGTCAAATAAAATCATTTACATATAACATGGTTATCATAGTTATGTTGCTATGAGATTATTATAATAATCATCAATGATTGATTGTCTACCCCTTTACACATGAAATGATCAATTTTTAATGTCCATAACTAATGGTGGACAAAAATGCTATCGCATATCAAATTCTTATTCATAACACTTAGGCTTTCCTTTGATTTATATTTGCATCCCTTGGAGTTGCCAGAAACATATGGCTGTGGGTTCGAATCCTTGTTCGCCCCGATAACGTTTCTCGGCTTGTTAAAAGAAGGATTAATTGACATACAATTTCTGGAAAATAGCACAAAATAGGCAACGAGGCTCTGTAATTATGGTAATGTGCTTGTAGCTCACCTGAATTAATTCTTGAATATCAAAGATGAGAAAGGTTTTATACAAGAAAATGCAAAAGTAACAAAAGTTTTGATACAACTTGACCATAAATCGTCAGTGTGTGTACATCTAAATTAAATACTGATATGTGAATAACTGACAGAATAGATGGCCCTAATTATGTCAAAGGTTCAAGCTGCCTAATAACACAACTTTAGGACAATCTATCATGTCTAAGAAAATGTGTCTTAATTCCTAATGAACATGTTCTGTTTGTTTGTTTGTTGTTTAACGCCACACTCAGCAATATTCCAGCTATATGACCAGGGTCTGTAAATAATCGAGTCTGGACCAGACAATCGAGTGATTGATATCAAGAGCATCGATCACCACACAATTGGAATCGATGAAATGCATCAACCATGCCTGACCACCCGATCCCATTAGTTGCCTCTTACGACAAGCATGGGTTATTGAAGATCTATTCTACCCCGGATCTTCACGGGTCGAACATGTTCCGTACTTGTGAACAAAATTGCTGATAACCAAGAATGTATATATGTATGTGTTGTGTTATTTGTTGCTATATATATAGTTTAATAAAACATATGTGAGATAAATAATTTCTGAGTGCAAATTTTCACAATTTGTGGAATGGTGACTTCTTCAGCGTGTTGTGCAAATGCAAAGCGACAGGATTTGGAAAAGTAAAGTTTGCTTCAATGCTGGTGCGTCAAAGAACCTAGGAACAAAATTTTTAAATCCCATTCTTTATCTTTAATGGTGTTGAGTTTGTGGACTATCAATGATAATAAATCAATCTTATTTAGCTTAGAAAATGAATAATTGAATGAGTGGATTTTTTCTTCATCAGTCAGCAATATAGCAGATATATCACAACAGACTCTTTAGTTTTTGTTTGTTTGTTGTTTAACGCCGCACTCAGCAATATTCCAGCAATATGACGGCGGTCTGTAAATAATCGAGCCAGGACCAGACAATCCAGTGACTGATATCATGAGCATCGTTCCACGCAATTAGGATACGATGATATGTATCAACCAAGTCAGCGAGTCTGACCACCCGATCCCGTTAGTCGCCTCTTACGACAAGCATAGTCGCCTTTTACGGCAAGCATGGGTTGCTGAAGACCTATTCTACCCGGATCTTCACGGGTCGACTCTTTAGTAATATCGAGTCTGATCCGAGCAGACCAGTGGTTGATATCATGAGCAACTTTTCACGGTGCATGGGAATTGTGATCCACAAAAACGCAGAGTAGCCCAACCAGTGTAAACACGAATTCGAAACGTTTGTTCGCCCTTCCATTATCGTATGTTGTTATTAGAAATCGAAAAAAGTACCCACGTAAATCGCATCAGTGACCAACTTTACTATCGATACAAAATGTTCAAAACAATTGACCTACGTATACCATACTATGAATAACTTTTCACGTTTCGGAAGTTAGATCGAAAACAGGACAATCGTGACTGTAGCTAATCATTCACACGGTAAATACAGATGATAACGGTTGTGTTTTGTTGTTGATCAACGATTTAGGAACACACCTGGCATGTTATGATTTTGTCGGGTGCCCGTGGGAGTCACAACAGATTAATCATAAAGCAAATTCACTGAACACATTTCTAGACATACTTCTAGTTCCTTACTTTCCATGCGCGGGCATAACGGTATAAAGCTTCCTGCAGCGATGTACCGTTACCAACATGTCTAGACTGGTTCCCGGGTCCTCCGCCCGCTGCTCTTGCTCTGCTTTGCAAGACTGTCGCAGGAACGAACGGGAACCAGTCTACCAACAAGTCGTGCTAATGGACTCTGAAGGTAGCATGCGCTGATGTGGAGCTTAGGTTACGGCTGAAACGGCACCAAGTGAAAACGGTCCCAAAAGAATGACAGAAACGGACCAATGTTTACACAATTAAAGGGGAAGTGTACACGCAAAAATCACTTTCTTACTTATTTTAAACAAAACTCAATTTTAGAATTAGTTAGTATCAGTGTTTGAAAATATACCCTCATTTTTCTCAAATTGAAAGTAGGAAGCTCACGGTAAGTGTGAAAATGTCATGCCGTTATGAGGCCTTCGGTTTCCGAGCTGAACAGGCCTGAGTTATCCCCCTTAGATTATGACGTAATTGGTGCCAATTTAACTGGTTTCCCAGTCTTGTCACAACGCAAAAGATATCAAGTACCAGTTTATGGTGATACAACATGGCATCCGATATATTGCCTGATCCGAAGAAGTTCCCTTGACCCACAAGATTACACATTACCAGATTACGAGAGCATATGCTTTGAGTAACACGAAAATGGGGTACGTCCCAGTACGTTTCTAAAGTCGGTTGCCGCGTGGAAACGTACTGGGGAAAAAAAGATTCTCTTTGATTTTTCCCCCATCCGAATTCAAAATATCTGCCATATTTTATGGATAAGTAACTAAATTCCGTATGTCACACCAGCACCAGCCGAGCAAAACCGTCCCCATTTGAAAGTGAAACGATAGATCGCTCCATATTGATGTGTTTAAGTGTTTGAAACCAGTTACTTCAGTTCACCTATAATCTATTTAATAGATAATTGGTTTTTGGTTTGTTCTGACAACCATTCATAGAAAATGCATTGCAACTTTGCAGGGAAACTATTTATCATCAATTATGAGGCCAGATTTTTAAAAACAATGTTTACAAACTTAAGAAAATATGAAAGGATTAATATATAATTAATTATTAAAAACAGTGGGTTGTTTAACTGGGTGGACCAGAGATATGTAAAATGTTTACAAAAAGCTCATTTACTGTCACTATCAATATATATAGAATTATAAGAATTATTTAAGAAACTATAATTAAAACTTATTGAAAATTAATATAAAATATTTGAAATTGTAAATTTTTGTTTGGAAATTTAGACCTCCTGATCTGACGTTTTCGACAAAACATCTGTAACAACCACCCCCTAAAACTTCGTCCGAACTGACTGGAAATAATCGCATGCAGATCAACCGCATAACCTGTGTTCAGTGTGTTCTAAATGTTAACACACCTTATATCATGTGGTAACAATCCAATTTCAAAACAAAATACAGTATGCAGGCCTAATGCGATGAGTTGTTTACACCAGTGGACCAGTAAGAGATGAACCAGAGCTCAAATTTCATATGAAATTATGCCCTGACATCTTTGATTAAATTCTTTGCTTTATGAATGTAATGTTGTGACTCTAAAGAGTGGAAACAGATGTATATGTCCAAAAGGAATTACCTTAGAACCCCACAATCAAGGAATGGGTAAATCATATAACAGTTTTGGCTATTATTGAATTATTAACATGGTATAAAAATTATGCATATATCATATCTTCGGTCGGGTAGCCTAGTGGTTAAAGCGTTCGCTCGTCACGGCGAAGACCCGGGCTCGATTCCCGACATGGGTACAATGTGTGAAGCCCATTTCTGGTGTCCCCCGCCGTGATATTGCTGGACTATTGCTAAAAGCGGCGTAAAACAATACTCACTCACTCACTCTTCTGTAGGCTTCCTTCCAGATTGCATGACAAAAATATATATTTAAACGGTATTATATGACATGTAGAGTTATTCCTATAATTCAACCTCCGAACACATTTAATGTCTTTGTTGTCAAAACTGCTGATGGCTAGATGGAAGTTCCAAGATTCAGATTGCGAGTGTTGCCAGAAACTGTCTCAAGTGCGCCAAGATCAACACCATAAGTCCGGGTTTGAGTCTGTGTTAGAGGACTTGCTGTTAAACGAAATTTATGACCACCCGAATCCAAAAACCGGACTTAGTACAGACAGGTTTGCCTTTTGTGAACGACGATAGGAATCTTAAGTGCAACTGAAAATGAAAAAAGACTAAACTTGACAAGTTGACATTTATTTATACAAAATTTATACAGTAAAGAGAAACACGAGACTACTTACACTTTCAACAATGGCATCAGAATGTAAACAAACTCATTTTGCTACAACTTTTAGACATTCCGAAAGACGGTATAAAGATCTATTATTTCGTAGAATTTTGTAACGTTGTGTGAAGAAATAAGAATGTTGTGACGTTTTTATACGTTTTTGTAACCGCGACGTCCGCACTGAGCGGTATGCAGGCTGACTGACGTCCAGGCATCATGAGGGTCAATGACACAGACGGTTCTGAATTCGAACTGTCTACAACAAAAGGGGATCAAAGGTAGCATAGAGCGTTACCTTTACTGCGTGAATGCGAAACATCAAAATTTATCATCCAAAACTGTCTCCCAAAGTAGATATCGCGCGGGTGAAAGTGTTGACACAAAACAGCTGATTCTTGATCGGCGACAATCCCCCCCCCCCCCCTTGAAACATGTCTTTGGGTAATAAATAGAATAACCCCCTCGGTACGAGTGATAACAGAAAATATGTCACTCGTGAAATTAATGTTTTAAGTTCCTCGCTAAAGTAACATTAATTTCACCTCGTGGGTTATTCTATAAGTATTTCATTTCTCCATAGAGACGGCGGGGTAGCCCAGTGGTTTAAACGTTTGCTCGTCACGGTGAAGACCCGGGTTCGATTCCGCATATGGGCACAACGTGTGAAGCCCATTTCTGGTGTGACCCCTGAAGATCAGGGGAAGAATAGATCTCCAGCAACCCATGCTTGCCGTAAAAGGCGACTATGCTTGTCGTAAGAAGCGACTAACGGGATCGGTTGGTCAGACTCGCTGACTTGGTTGATGCATGTCATCGATCCCAATTGCGTGGATCGATGCTCGTGGATCTGATATTATTCACTGGATTAGTCCAAACTCGATTATTTACAGACCGCCTTCATATAGCTGGAATATTGCTGAGTGCGGCGTTAAACAACAAACAAACCAACCAACCAACCAACCATTTCTGGTGTTCCCCGACGCGATATTGCTGGAATATTGCTAAAAGCAGCGTAGAACCATACTCACTCCTCCATAAACGTCAAATATGATCATGTCATAGAATGTTGTCTGTAAGTTCTTACCTGAAAGGTACAGGCGGCCAAACCTGTCATGGAGTATTTCACCATACGAAATGTTTGTGTTCAGTTTTCCTTTAATTGCGTCTATCATTTTCTTGTTCGTTTCATGATTGTGCAAATGTAGTAGCAACCGCAGGACGAACATGTAGTTTCCGGGCGACATCGCATCTAGGAAGTAGCTGTTGCGGGTCATTTCCCTGTGTAATTGTTCTTCTACTTGCGAATGGATTGTGCCTTTCATTTCGGGAACAAACGTTATACGCCTTAGCAGTTCCTCCTCCTCTTGGTATTTCCTTCATGAAATCTATCAAACAAACAGAACGTTACCTTTGAGGGTGGCAAGTCAGTGTCTGAGTCCAGAGTATTGACTGGAGCTACTGTTAACCATTCTTTCATATAAGGAATACTCTTAGAAAATATCCCTTAGCTGGCAGTTGCTTCGGCCAAGCGTCCCTCGTTGGGAGAGAACATGTTCTTCCGCCGCTTGTTTCCATGGCGTGGCATCATAGAGGCTCGTCACTTATGATGACTGGCGGTTGTCTTGACATAGATCGATGTGGTCTGTCACGCTCTCTGTTTGTTTGTTTGTTGTTTAACGCCGCACTCAGCAATATTCCAGCTATGTGACGGCGGTCTGTATATAATCGAGTATGGACCAGACAATCCAATGATTGACGCCATGAGCATCGATCCACGCAATTGGGATAATATGATTGCTATCTCTTGTTGTCATCCATGTTTCCTGGTATGACCATGCACCGTTGTATTTGTTTTCAATTACTTGAAGCTCAGTTAATGAATTTATTACAGGTATTATTAATGGTAGCACCACTCAGACTACCTGACAAAGGATCCCATTTGGCATTTCTTATGTCTGGTGTAAGTATTTAATCTAAATCCATGTTTGAAGTGGGTAAAATGTGTTTTATGTAATATACACAAGGCAGCGAAGAAAGAGGAATGATCAGTTGATTTACTTTTTTGTAAATCAATGTGTTTTATGTAATACGCACGAGGCAGCGCAGAAAGAGGAATGATCAGTTGATTTACTTTTTTGTAAATCAACTGATCATTCCTCTCCAACGAAGGATCAACAGAAAATACGTTGATTGATTAAACATCCGTTATCTTGCACAGTGGATTTGTCCCAAAGTAAGTGTTTACACGTGTAGGTTTACTAAATCAGACGGAATACACTCATATCATGGCGTGAAGTGCCGATGTAAAAACAACACACTTTGTTCAAAGGATTAACCGATACATACGTTGATTGATTGCTCATTGTTATTTAACTCAAAGTATTTTTTTAAGAACATTATGAAAATATATGTCACGTATGGTATCTCAGTTGAACAATGAGACTTGATACTTATGTGAAACACCTGAAACAAACTTAGTGATCAGTTGAGAAACCGACACGGGTTCTAACATCCAGAAAAGCTATATATATATTTTAAAATATTTGATTGTTACAGAGCCACGTGCCATTGAATATGTTTATTTGTACTGCTACAGACGCATGGGATATTGTTCCTTTATGTGGATATTCACGGAACAAGGTAGCTGCCTAAGTTTATACACATAACTTTGGTAGGTTGTAATTATGATATTTGCATTTTGTTTTCATTCATTTGCTGTTGCATTGAATAGAATCATCGTTTTCGTTGGGAAGTTCTTCGATGCGCGACAGATGTTGTTTTCACAACCCTTTTCGTTTGTAGGCGTGTATGTTACAGTCAATGTGTAATATGTGATTCACTCAGGCAATTTATAAAATGTCTAAACATTTCAGTAATTTACAAATTGACTGAAACATCTGTCCATTTATTTAACAGATTGACTAACAATTATTACGAGGTTAAAAGGGCTTCACAATAGACTAATTATGCTAGGATTAGAAGCCAAAACTATAGAAATGTACTGTTGTTTTCTTTTAATCCTATCATTTTCAGTCAATGGGTGATGAAATTATAACATAAAAATGTCTGAAATTCGTTATCATAATACATGTAACATAAATGGACAGATTTTTAAGTCAATTTGTAAAATAATTGAATATCATTTGATAAATTGCCTAAGTGAAAATTTTACACATTTTTACAAATATACACACGACAAAATAAGCAATGCTCAGATGAAATATTTACTTTGTGTTGCAAGTCATAGAGCGTAAACGATAATCGCACAATCGCAAGCAAGTGGCTTTTCAAAATTTCGCAACCATTACCGATGCTACCCACAAAGATACCTACATTTTCTTATTATTTTCAAAACTAAACTGTATTTAATTTTGGTGATCAATGTGATTATACGCAATTATACTTTAAATAAAAGCAACAACTGCGCTTACGAATGGCAGCTGGGAAAACCGTCATATAGCTTAATATACGTCCAACGCTGGCAGCACCCGGAGGAAAAAACCTGGATCATACTTTCCCTGAACTGTCAAACCTCAAATTGACACTTTCAGACTCTTATTTATCCTTACGTTTGCATACACCATTACTCTTACTATACGTACAAGACCGCCTCCGTGGTCTAGTGGTAGAGCGTCGGCCCGGAGAGCGGAAGGTCCAGGGTTCGATTCCCGACCGCGTCATACCAAAAGACGATAAAAGAGGGTACTTGTTGTTACCCTGTTAGGGGCTAAAACAAGGACTGGTCGGCAGTATACTGTGTCTGAGTGGGGTATTCATGTTAAACTGCGGCATGGTATCTCAATGAGCTAGCACTATAAATAGGCATCAGTCCGGACTAGTACAAGCAGCTACACAAACACACACACGTACATGCACGTCGCTATATAAGTACAATAATCTTGGACGCGACGTTCAACCCCATTTCACCTCACCTAACCTACTATACGTACATATGAGTGAATAACACGAATGTAAATGAACGCCTGCATTACTGAGGCTAAGTTTCATTTTATAAGAACTTAAATTGAAAACAGAATAATGTTTTTAATTTCTTCAGTTTATTAGCAATATCAAATTATATACTTATACAATTCATATCCAAACATGACGACGTGGAAGCATTTTGCGTCGACAATGGGTGCCAGAATGTATGGTGGTCGGTTCGAATCCCGAATTCGCTCCCATTGTTTCCAAGTTTGCCAGCTGCATACTTGTAGGTAGCAACAGAATGGTAAATGGCTATGACCTGCATCACTTCTGGCTTTCCTCCCACATCGAGCTGACACGCTTTCACATAACTGAAATACTGTTCGAAGCGGCGTTAAACCCGCCTCACTCACTCACTTGAAGCTTACTGTATGTATTGTTAACCATTATTTACAATAGATGTCACACGTAACAATGCCATTTCTGTGTAAGGATTAATAAGGGTACCCCCAACCTAAATATGTACAATGCATCCTATTTCGTGTTGCGCTATGGTTGGAATATGCCTTACATATATGTAAACATGATGATCATCATTATAATCTATAATGTACCGGGGGTGGGGGGGGGGGGGGGGGGTGGGGGGGGGGGGGGGGGGTGGGGGGGGGGGGGTGGGTGGGGGGGGGGGGGGGGTATTAGGGGTTCGAACAGGTCCTCAGCAACCTGTGTCAGTCGTAAAGGCGACTAAAGGATCAAGTGGTCAAACTCGGTGACTTGGTTGATTTTCGTGTCATCGTACCTTGACGGCGTGGATGGTTATATACAATTTCAATTACAGAACTAACTGGTCCAAACTGGGTGATTTATAGGCTACCGTTATTTAGCTGAAATATTGTTATGTGTAGTGTTAATCACACAATCGAACAAATAAACCATAATTTGTAAATTAGGACTCCATGTTTGCCTGGCCTGAGGCTGAGATTTCTTCCTTGTATACGGTCTTTGACGGTTCTGTCCTGTTATCGGCAATAGGACCAATCAGGGACAACAACACCGGCATAAGAAGCACTGCATGTGACATCCCAAACAGTATAACCAACACCATTATGCGGAAGAAGGACTGGAACACATAGGACTGTGAGGCCACCAATGTACATATACCTATAAATGTTGACAAGCCGCCATTGAATATGGGACCAGCAGCGTGTGTAATGGCGTTCCTTGCACGGTCATTCCGTGTTTTTCCTTCACTTAGCATGTAGGCAGAACACACATGGACGGTGAAGTCCACAGAGAAACCAACACTCATCACCAAGTGAATCATTGTGATGGCACTGAGGCTCAAATCCCAGATAGCCATGAAGCCAAAGATCCCGAGAAGGATCATGAGGATGTTGAAGAGGACGGCGAGGACAATGACGGGGTGTGGGAGGAGGATGGCAGTGACGACCACCATGACAGCTACAGCAACACCAACGGTCCTCAGCACCGTTGGCAGAACTGACACAAACTGCTCAAAGTAGATGAATAAGGGATGGTAGGCAAATGTTTGCAGCGGACAGGACTTGGCTATCTGCCTCATTGACAGCATCAGATTAGCCTGGTCCATTGAATCAGGGACGTTTCTTGAAACCACGTGGCACCGGGCTGCCGTTATGGTTTCATTAGGACCAAACACTACATCATTTCTTAAATCAGACCTGTCATTTAAGAAACTTTTCAAATTCTCAACAAAGGCTGAGTTTGAAGTTATGTTGAATTGTTTAGAAGAAGCATAGTCCAAAAGCCAACATGCTTGAGTGTCATTATTCATAGTCGAAGACTGTCCTATATTATGGAAGAGTTCCCTTACCTGCTTGAGTGTGGTCTCGTTTTTGTAATCAATATCTGCCTGGGTAAACACAAACTGGACAGGTAGCCTGACCCCAAAGTAGTTATAGCTGGATAAGCTATAGCTGTAGTAATAGGAAGATGGAGGGACAAGCAGGTTCAGGAATAAGCCCTGCTTTAAACCTGTTACACCCCAGATTGAGACGGATACGTAGACCACAAACAACACAAGCGTTATGGCCTTGCCAGGGATGGTGAGAAGAAAGTTTGTGAGGCACAATGATGGGAATTTCTCAAAGATTGAATCACGTCTTTCACGGGGCGGCTTGCCACCACAGCAGCATATAATCAGGAATGGCCTCCCTTGTTCCCGAAGAGCCTCCCGACTTGAGATCTTGTGGCACGTGCAGCAATGGCGGGATGCTTCCACACGTCGTCCTTGAAGGGACATGCACCCGGCAAAAAACGTCGTTTGAAAAAGGAAACATAACAGTATGGCCGCACCTGAAATAAGACATAGGATACAGTACATGTCAAAAATATAAAATATAAATCTGAACATGTTTATTTCTAACCTTATTTGAACATTCTACGTAAAGTTCAATTACGAAGACCCGGGTTCGATTCCCGACATGGGTACAATGCGTGAAGCCCATTTCTGGTGCTTTCATGAAACTCATTATATCTATTGGGAATTATTGTTTATTTGCGTCGTTTACATCGCCTCTTAGCACGCACCTGTGAAGATGCAGAAATTTCTGATACCGAGGAAGTCGGAGGAAGCTCCGATCATGAAGGCGAGGAAGTCTGTCAGGGAGGTGATGGTGATGCCGACCCCAGCCTTGCTGAAGGTGTGTCCAACACGTGTTGGGATGTCCCACTCGTCGCCGTGGATGTTAGTCTCCGCCCACGCCGACATCATTAGGAACATGTCGTCCACTCCTACAGCTGTAAGTGTAGCACAATAGTAGCTAAAACTGCAATTCAATCATTAATTGGAAATGATGAAATCAATGCATTAGATAAATATTGCCAGCTAAATCTTAAAGACGTAAAGATCCGGGTTAGTCTTCAGCAACCCATGCTTGTCTTAAGAGGCGACTATGCTTGTCGTAAGAGGCGTCTAACGGATAGGGTGGTCAGGCTCGCTGACTTGGTTGATGCATCGTATCATGCTCATGATATCAATTACCGGATTGTCTGGTCCAGACTATCATTTACAGACCACCGTCACATAGCTGGAATATTGCTGAGTGCGATACAAAGCTTTAACATTAGCCTCAAAGGTGGAGAGCTGGATATAGGGCTAAGTAACAAATATCAATATTTTATGTCATGTTTTGTGTTCTTAACGAAATACCCCGGGTGGATTCCTGTGCTAGTCGTAAGAATAGACTCAATTGATGGGGTGATCGGGCTCGGTGACTCCTTGGAGCGTTTCTCACAATACCAATCAGTGGCTTGTCTGGACTAGACTTGATTATTCACAGACCGCTGTTATAGAGCAGGAATATTGCCGAGTACGGCGTTAAACAATACCCCAAAACCTAGCTTGAACATTACTATACCTACCTAGAACCATGATGGGCATGATTCCGACCACGTTCACCCACTTGACACCACAGAGACATACCAAACCAATGCCTGCCAGGATGCCGAATCCCGCAGCTAGGATTCCAGCTCTGGCAAGATGGTTCCTGGAGCCAACACAGTCCCCACTAGCCACGAGACTGGCGTATGTGATCAGCATCGAAAAGGACAGAGAGAACCAGTATACGTCACCATCCGTGTTCTGGTTGAGTTCATCGCCTAGAGACTGGGACGTCGCGAAATGAACCCGTGGCCCCTTAAAGAAAGAGGATTCGTTCTTCATGTGTGCAACAAATGTGTCTTCCCACGTGAGCGTTGACGCCAACATCGTGTCATTGTCCTGCCGCAGATGGAAGGTGAGTTTCATCACTGACGCTGACTGGAGAACCTCGCCTGAGACATTCACACCTGCCACAAAGAAGGATATGTCAACGTCGTTCCATATCGGGTAGGTGACGTTACCTTGCTCTAGAGAGGACAGGAAGTCATCTTGTAAGAGGAAGCCACCACTGATGACACACGCGTCTGATGCGCGCGCGCACACATCTGAGTAGTAGAGTATCCTGCCTTGAAAACCCACTTTAAACTGTTTAATCGTGTCTACCAAGTTCCTCATCTCGTCAGTGCTGGTATTGGAGAAGATGTTTCCTTCTGTGATGGCGATGACCTCCCCGTATCTGTCCTCGGCGTTCAGACTGTGGGTGTTATAGTTCGTTCCTGTCCGGTCTGGGAAAATGGCCTTCATTGTTTCTCTGTCCTGAGCCGCCTGGCTGTTCATGGGGGTGTACAGGCGCTCCACCTCCGTCTCCGTCTCCATGCGTAGAAGACCCAGAGCCAAGAGACCTGTTGACACCAGTGCAGCGACGATGAATACGACGGGATGACGTCCAACAAGGTGGCCGTAGCGAAAGAACACTCTCCCATACAACCTCTGGGCCGACTTGTAAAACGTTATAAACTGCATAGTGGCGTCTTCAACGGTGAAATCTAAATACATTAAAATATGGCATTGTCAATCATTATGTTTTGATAAGATTTCAAACCTTTTACACAACTATTGATAAAACCTTATTCCTGGTAAAAACCGATCGTACACACAGCCAACGAAAACAACAATACCCCAAATATTCCACAACTAGCAACAAGAATATGGTATCACAAACAAATGTGCTGCATTTGTATAATCGCACCTATGTTTACATGAATACAGATCACGTTAATATTTTATTTGTTTGTATTTGTTTAACGCCGCACTCCGCAATATTCTAGCTATATGATGGCGGTCGGTGAATGGCCACCCGATCCTGTCAGTCGCCTCTTACTCATGTTAATAAACAATCTGACATCAATTTATTATGAAACTAGAAATTAACTGTACATCAATCAACTATCCTGAAATTAAATGACAAATTCACAAATTGATGAATCAATACCTATTTTATGTTGTAATAAACCGTGCCTGTATTTACTTATGTACACATTGTGAATTAAATATATGTCGTGTATATTATTGCTTTTATATGCCCGAAAGATATATAGCTATGAATGTACAATCACTATATTATGCTCAAAAAATGCTCGCGTGCCTATCTCCCATATCAAAGATCCAAATCAATCTCGAATTGCAATTCTTTCCTTAAAATTGCTTAATATTTTACAGCCGTTTTACTCACCGTGCGAGAAATCTCAGATGTTGGAATCATTTGTTCCGAGGCGGGCCGGCTCAAACGTCATGCCTACACCACGTGCAAGTATATCTCACTTCCTGGTCTCAGATGTCAAGTATAATTATTCATATGAAACTGTCAATATATGGCTGCAGCTATTGTTATGTTGATTACTAGTATACGTAATGGTTCGTGCAGCATGCTGTAAAAACAGTCAACTAACTGCCAGCAATAAAAAAAATTCAGTTGTTCACGTCTCCTGGGAACATGTATCAGTTAACATTCTCTGACAAATGTTTTGTTCTTGATAATTTGTTCATTCATATGTGCGGCTTGAACTACTTATTCCGATAATCAATAAACTTGTAGGTCTGATCAATAAGTCAGCTACAATATTTACAATACCAAGTTTAAACTTGGCCATGGTGTCCATATATATTATGACTATTTTAAAATTTATATCTGCACAACCATCGAAAGTTGTTTCAAATCATGTTCCGATATGTCCAATTGACTAATACCAGTTGTATATAAGTTACGCAAATTCAATTTGACAGAAGAAAACCCTTATGGTTGACGTGACCGTAATTCAATTTTAACATATAGTTTTTGCTTTTAACAACCTCAGTAAATGCACTATCGTGTCACTGGATTATCCGCTCCATGACATGTTAGTCAGTTTTGTTTGCACGCCGCCTTTGCATGACAGCAGTATCATTGTTCGGCGTCAGGCAAACATTTACTTTTTTATGCCAGTTTATGCGAGTGGCGTGTTCTACGGTTAGAGCAAGGCATACCTGCCTTCTTTGTGAGCACCTGGTGCATCACTGACTTTTAGTGGTCAATTCAAATAATTTCTACAGCTATTTTGCCTTTCCGCCCGGTGGAATGTTTTGGTAGATACTCGAGGCTGGCTGTTCTCTGGGGGTGACTTTTTAGTTTATGTTATAGTTGAAATCTGTAGTTTGTTCGGCTTCTTACTCTACATAATTTGCCTCAGAAGTTTGGTTCTCTTTATTTCATTTCTATCATGGTATTTTTACTTCATACATGTAATTCAAAGACACTATTTGTAGAATATAGAGACGTTAAGTACTATGCAACACCTATATACTTGGGTCACTGCATGAACAGACTGATTAAATATTCTGGTATAGATATTTATCTATAATATATATTCATAAAAAATAAAAATAAATAAACATTAATAATAATGATAATGATGATAATAACAACAACAATAATAATTAAAAAAATAAATAATAATAATAATAATAACCTATACGTACTTAGGGATGCAAATTAGGGACAAACTCCAGAATGCCCATATCTAGGAAAAACTTCTGACAGAGTTCAAATGTAGACTTAGGAAAATCTGGATTTTAGAGCTGAACGCTCGCACTAAAGTCAAAACCACAAATACATGTTGTACCCGTCATTTCATATTCTTTTGGTGTTGTTGATTGGACGAAACAAGAAAATCAGGGTATTGACATCCTCACACGAAGAATCATGGCAGACAACAGATCCCACCACCCTCGCTCTTCTCTCAATCGCTTATATTTACCAATCATTGTGGGATGACGTGGTTTGATTAACGTTAGGGCTCTTCATGATAGAATTGTTTTGTGCACTCTTGTAAAGCATGTCAAGACTCATGATGAAAACAACGCATTCCACAGTTTTCTAAAACGAGCCCAGGATGTGGGACATAATCTCAATGTCGGTGTTGACCTTGTTGATGGTCTGTACTGATGAACGGTACAGAAATGAGTGTCAACCAAGCGAAGTCGGCCCAGACTCAGTTCTTCAAGGAGAGGCTTTCTGAACGACCACTACATCGAGTTTATGTGCAGTGTGTTGAGAAGATCAGCAATCCTGCAGAGTCCATCGCTTGGATCAAGTCGCCTGGCCTGAAAAGTGAAACTGAAGGCTTTCTGGTTGCTGCTCAGGACCAGTCCCTTCCCACTCGAAACCGCCAATGTGTGATTTTGCATCAAAATGTAATATGAAATGTAGCTTAGCTTGTAGCTTGTAATGAATTAAATGAGACTGTCCAACACATTGTCAGTGGATGCCCAGCTTTGGCACAAACACAATATCCTAAACAACATGATGGTGTAGCTCGATCCTTTTATTACCGTCCTCGCCATGCTTGTGGTTTTGACCCAGAGGTCCACCCATGGTACGACCCGGAATATGTAGAGGGCGTCATGGAAAATGATAAATACAAAATTCTTTGGAATAGGCCCATTTACAGCCTTAGACGTATCCAGGCCAACAAACCTGATCTTGTCCTTTTTGATAAATCCAATGAAATCATTTATATCATTGAATTTTCTGTCCCCTTTGACATTAATGTGATTGACAAGATTGAGGAAAAACATGGCAAATATGCGGACTTCGCTTTCGAAATGTCACGCTTGAATCCCAAGTACGAAGTTGTCCGACTCCCCACTGTTCTCGGTGCCTAAGGTTTGGTACCTCCCAATCTGTTGACTGACATTGGGAGATTGCTACCAGGAATACAGCCCTTCTGACAATCTGGGTAATTCAGAAGGCTGCAGTGTTGGGAAGTCTTCACATTCTCCGAAAAAGTTCTGGGTGGGTTTGACTAGGCAGCGCTTCCTGGGAGAAGTCCCATTCGCTGTCTGGGCTGCGTGTAGATAATAATAATAATAATAATAATAATAATAATAATAATAATTTATAATTTCTCTCAATGATTTCTTTGTTTGTTGTTTAACGCCACAACCAAGGACTTTCCAACTGTATGACGGTGGTCTGTAAATAATTGAGTCTGAACCAGACACACCTGTGACTGACACCATGAACATCGGTCTACGAAACTGGGACACGATGACATGAATCAATCAGGTCAGCGAGCCTGACCACCCAATCCAGTAAGTCGTATCCTACGACAAGAATGGTTTGCTGAATATCAATTCTAACCCGGATCTCCATGGCGGATCTCTGGCAGCTGTCGTCTTGTAAAAGCAGGTCACCCGGCTCGTACAGATCTTCCTTGTAGTCTCTAAAACAACCAATGGCATTTGTCGAATCAATCACTGCACCAAGGAAGTTCTACGTTGTGGAATTTTCATTCATGTTAATGTCACTGGGGTGGATTATGTTCAAGACTAGTGAACCACACGAAGGCCACATCTTTGTCAAGAAATACCAATACCTTGTAGATAAAGGCTTTTCCTAGAAAGGTACCATCATCGAACCCAGGAGATAGTATCAGCGATAACATATTGTACACGGTCACCTCCCACTGAACAACAGTGTCTCTATTAAAATTTTTTTTTTATATTTTATAAACGATGTTTACAGGAACCAACGTGGTTCTTGTAACGATAACAAGTACGTAAAGAACATTCTCAAAGGTTACGTTATTCAGTTACTTATGACGACGGATATGTGCGTAGCATTATGATGATGTACGTATGCTTGCAGAATAGGATAAATACTTAATTTCAGGTTTCACTCAACATCGCACAAATTTACTATCAGCTCAACGCCTGATGATCATATGTAGGACACTTAATAACATATGGTTTCTTTAGATGATATGTAGGACACTTAATGTCATATGGTTTCTTCAGATGATATGTAGGACACTTAATGACAGATGGTTTCTTCAGATGATATGTAGGACACTTAATGGCATGCAGTTTCTTCAGATGATATTTAGGACACTTAATATCATATGGTTTCTTCAGATGATATCTAGGACACTTAATATCATAGGGTTTCTTCAGATGATCATAGGTAGGACAGTGAATGACATATGGTTTTATCGGATTATCCTATGTAGGACACTTAATGACACATGGTTTC
Organism: Haliotis cracherodii; assembly: GCF_022045235.1. NCBI lineage: Eukaryota > Metazoa > Mollusca > Gastropoda > Lepetellida > Haliotidae > Haliotis > Haliotis cracherodii. The sequence goes on from NW_027266286.1 coordinate 14,006,207, forward strand.
TTCTGATGATGTTTATAGCGCTTAATGAGATATGGTCTCCTTGAGATGATCATATATAGGCCATTTAATGATAAGGTGTCTTCAGATGATCATATGTAGGACACTTAATGACATATGGTTTCTTCAGATGATATATAGGTCAATTCATGTCATATGGTTTCTTCAGATGATATGTAGGACACTTAATGACAGATGGTTTCTTCAGATGATATGTAGGACACTTAATGGCATGCAGTTTCTTCAGATGATATTTAGGACACTTAATATCATATGGTTTCTTCAGATGATATGTAGGACACTTAATATCATATGGTTTCTTCAGATGATCATATGTAGGACAGTGAATGACATATGGTTTTATCGGATTATCCTATGTAGGACACTTAATGACACATGGTTTCTTCTGATGATGTTTATAGCGCTTAATGAGATATGGTTTCCTTGAGATGATCATATATAGGCCATTTAATGATAAGGTGTCTTCACATGATCATATGTAGGACACTTAATGACATATGGTTTCTTCAGATGATATATAGGTCACTTAATGTCATATGGTTTCTTCAGATGATCATATGTAGGACACTTAATGACATATGGTTTCTTCAGATGATCATATGTAGGACACTGAATGACATGTGGTTTCTTCAGATGATATGTAGGGCACTAAATGTCATATGGTTTCCTTCAGATGATCATATGTAGGACACTTAATGCCATGTGGTTTTATCGGATAATCATATGTAGGACACTTAATGACATGTGGTTTTATCGGATGATCATATGTAGGACACTTAATGCCATGTGGTTTTAACGGATGATCATATGTAGGACACTTAATGACATGTGGTTTCTTCAGATGATATGTAGGTCACTTAATGTCATATTGTTTCTTCAGATGATCATATGTAGGACACTGAATGACATATGGTTTCTTCAGATGATATGTAGGGCACTTAATATCATAAGGTTTCTTTAGATGATATGTAGGACACTTAATGACATATGGTTTCTTCAGATGATCATATATAGGACATTTAATGACAAGGTGTCTTCGGATTATTTGTGTGGGTCATTTAATGACGTATGGTTTTTACATATCATGATATATAGGGCACTTAATGGTAGATGGCTTCGTCAGCTTATCCTATGCAGAACTTAATGACATACGGTCTCTTTAGATAATCATATGTGGGGCGCTTATTGACAAACTGGTATCAGTCTTCACCATCTCCTGTTTTACTCCATCTTTCAGTGCCTCAACGCATCTACAGCTAATCCCACCTTCCCGAACAAGTCAATCTCTCCTGCAGTCATTAAATGGTAGAGTCAATCAGATGTAACATTGGCCCCAAACTAATCTAATGTTGCGTCTATAAAAAAATACCCAATACCCTTACATCGTTGTGTAAATCCATTCAAGAATAATGTACAGTATCGACACTATTTTTGAAAATCCATTCAGCACCAAATCCGAATGGCAACAGGATATCTGTATTACACTTTACCAAGTGTAGTGCTGAACATTTTCTAGGCAATATAACATTCCATACGATAATCGAGGGAAACGGTTAAAAGTCATGCTAAGCGTTTTGTCCAATATTAAATAAATCTAAGGTGAGAAAAACAACACATCGAGAGGCTTCCACATTAACCATGCACCCACGCTGACGGAGAACTCTGCCCTACTTTAAGATAAACATTGCCATACCTGATGCTGTACTCTTTAAAATGCTTCATACTTTTGAAATCCCCATACCTCCAACCCGTATGTAATTATCATTTTGTCATATATTTGTACATCGAAAAGCCACCAAAAATTTGCTGATACTTTGTTTTATCTTCAATACAATGTTGTCACTTTTCATGTTTACACAACCACTCCGAAATACAACTATCATGGTAGGCTTAAATATATATACTCAGTTTCCATAACTCTAAATACTAGTGGGGGCACGGGTGGCCCAGTCGTCTATGGCGCCGCGATTCGCTGTGCAGAGTTGCGTCCCTTGGGCATGCCAGAAACCTATGATTGTGGGTTCGAATCCCGGTTCGCCCCGATTATGTTTCTAGGTTTGTCAGCACCATACCCGTGCTCGTGGGTTACACCGAAGTGGTAAACGTCTAAAACCTGCATCACTTCGGGCTTTCCTCCCACATTAAGCTGACACGCCGCGATATGACTGGAATAATGTTAAAAGCGGCGTTAAACCCAACTCACTCACTCCCTCACTCAAATACTTGTCATACATATACATGTGTTTGCAGACCAAACACAGTATTTGAACAGTATAACGCCATCTGCAAACAGTCAATTTCATTCATAAATGGTTCGTTCGCAAAGAACAATGACGAAAAAAGTCAATGAAACATTGTGCTCTCATCACATCACTTCTGAAGATTCAAATTTGGGCTCGCAACTTGATGACGTCATATATTGGGCAACGTTACTTTTGAGAGGGAAGTGTCTAGTAAGTTGTTCCCCATAGATGTATCTGGGCTACGTAGATAAACGCAGTGGCCGAGCAATCGCATCAAAAGGTAGGAGAGATATGACAATCGGTATAGAAGAAAAGGTACAAATAATCGACGTGAGGGTTGTGAGAATATGGGGGAAATACCAAACCTGATACACCTAATCGTAAAATGGACATGTCCGACATTTTCGAGGTCGGATTCTGTTCAGGGTGTCATCATTATTAAAATATGGGTAAATATTTTTAAAGCTTGTACAGCTTATCAACATCCTTATATAGTCTTTACATAATGTTGATATCACAAATATGAAATAAACGACTCGTGGGGAAATTACGAAATTGAACTAAGCCACAGACAGGTAAGACATGACTCAAAGTTTAAGTTCTTCCTTCAAAATGCGTATAAACCTTTGAAGAGTCTGTATACAGGATAACCACGATGGACAGAATAAATCCCTTTACACTTACTGTTTGATATACAATTTTTGTGAGCGGCGAGCGCTACCAGTAGGTCAGGACAGTCATGTTTACCCTTTTCGCGAACACCCGGTGTCACCACTGTTTTGCAGTGACCCATTCATATAATGTTCATCGGTATTGTGCTTTTAACGCCCCGCTGGTCACGCCGAAGACCCGGGTTCGATTCCCGACATGGGTACAATGTGTGAAGCCCATTCCTGGTGTCCCCCGCCGTGCTGGATATTGCTGGAATATTGCTAAAAGCGGCGTAAAACCATACTCTCTCACTCACTTTTTACGCCCAGTGGAATCTGTTTCGACTGATTATCGGGACTGATTATTCTCTTGCGTCATTACCTCATGTACACGTTATTATGCAATCCATATAAATAACCACTCACTATGTGGTCATCCGATACAACACTGCCGGTTTGTTGACTGTTATTTGCGTGCATAGCTTTAATTGCATGCTCTGCGGCAGAGATAATGCGATTACATTGGTGGTTAATCAACTGTCGAATAAAGTCACGTTCGGCCTCCTACAAAGATGTTTTTATATTGAACCTTCTTCCTGGTACGTCCTTAACCACTAAGACTTATCATCCCATTGGTCTATATCGGTTTTTCTCCTTTGCTCGGAAAACCTCAAAATAGAATAGAATCGAAGAGTTTTCTACATCAAGAAGCAAAGGTTTTTCGTAGTAATTTGTATTTTATTTGAACCTTTTTTCATATTTTATTTGGGACACGGGTGGCCGAGTCGTCTAAGGTCTCGCAATTAGCTGTTCCTATCCCTACCAGGAACCTATTGTCGTGGGTTCGAATCCCGGTTCGCCACAATTATGTTTCTAGGTTTGTCAGCACCATACCCGTGCTCGTGGGTTTCACTAAAGTTGTAAAACGTCCGTTACCTGCATCACTTCGGGCTTTCCTCCCACATTAATCTGACACGCCGTTATATAACTGTAATACTGATCAAAGCTGCCTTAAAACCAACTCACTCACTCATATGTTATTATCGTAAGTAACATAGTAATCACCTAGAGGGCCCATCATGCGTGGACACCTGCGTCACGCTTCTGCCCTCTGTCTTGTTCGTGGAGACAGAAATGTACGAATCAACTCTCAGGTGTTAAGGGTGTTAAAAGTTTCTGTTTTGTGCAGCGTATGTACGAATCATGGCATATGGCTGACGTCCTCTTTCCTATATTGCGATGATCCTGTTCTCTGAACAACATGATTTGGCAATTTGGAGTTGGACCATTCTATTTGAGTGAACTATAAAATATTTGCTTAAATCCAGCATATTATTGGAAATACATCAGCATATTATTTCATATAAATCCTGCAGTTTTACTCTCCAAATAATAGGATTTATAAAATGAGTATAATCGGAGATAAATCCTACAAATACAAGAGATATGTCTTACAGTCCTACGGGATATATCCTGCATGTTATAGGATATACATCCTGCATGTGGTCAGAGTAAAATGTTATTTGAGTTCAACTTGTATGTTATAGGTTAAATATCCTTGGTGTGATCAGAGACATCGGAGATTGATTCTGCATGTTATGGAGATATATTCTGCATGTTATGAAGATACATTCTGTGTCATATGGAGATATATTCTGCATGTTATGAAGATAAATTTTGCATGTTATGGAGATATATTCTGCTTCATATGGAAATATATTCTGCATGTAGTGGAGATACATTCTGCATGTTGTGGTGATATATTCTGCATGTTATTGAGATATTGAATTTTGCATGTTATAGAGATATATTCTGTGTCATACGGATATATATTCTGCATGTTATGGATATATATTCTGCATTTATGGAGATATATTATGCGGCATATGGAGATATATTCTGCATGTTATGAAGATAAATTTTGCATGTTATGGAGATATATTCTGCGTCATATGGAGATATATTCTGCATGTTATGAAGATAAATGTTGCATGTAATGGAGATACATTCTGCATGTTGTGGTGATATATTCTGCATGTTATTGAGATATTCAATTTTGCATGTTATAGAGATATATTCTGTGGCATATGGATTTATATTCTGCATGTTATGGATATATATTCTGGATGTTATGAAAATATATTCTGCATGTTATGGAGATATATTCTGCATTTTATGGAGATATATTCTGCGTCATATGGAGATATATTCTGCATGTTATGAAGATAAATTTTGCATGTTGTGGAGATATATTCTGCGTCATATGGAAATATATTCTGCATGTAATGGATATACATTCTGCATGTTGTGGTGATATATTCTGCATATTATTGAGATACATTCTGCATGTTATTGAGATACATTCTGCATGTTGTGGAGATATTTTCTGCATGTTATGGAGATTTATCATCCAAAACTGGCTCCCACAGGAGATATTGCTTGGATGAGATCAAGCGATATCTACACTGTAGATACATTCTGCATGTTGTGGAGATATATTCTGCATGTTATGGAGATACGTTCTGAATGTTATGGAGATATATTCTGCATGTTGTGGAGATATTTTCTGCATGTTATGGAGATTTATCATCCAAAACTGGCTCCCACAGGAGATATTGCTTGGATGAGATCAAGCGATATCTACACTGTAGATACATTCTGCATGTTGTGGAGATATATTCTGCATGTTATGGAGATACGTTCTGAATGTTATGGAGATATATTCTGCATGTTATGGAGATACATTCTGAATGTTATGGAGATATATTCTGCATGTTATGAAGATAAATTCTGTGTCATATGAAGATATATTCTTCAAATATATTCTAAATGTGAAAACGAGTAATTTTCCAACCTAATTCATGAATAGGAAATGACAAAATGACCATGAATAGCTGAATGAATAAGAACAACTGAGCAGATTGAAAGAGTTTTTATTAATTGAAGATGTGTTACAAAAACATGAAAACCTGGTAAACAATCTTGACTTAATAATAAGATTAACCACTAGACCTTTTCACAAAACAGAGGCAACCAATTCACTGTCACAGAGTGAGTGAGTGAGTTGGGTTTAACGCCGCTATGTACAGTATTCCATTTATTACACAGCATGTCAGCTTAACGTGGGAGGAAAGCCCGAAGTGATGCAGATCTCACGCGTTTATCACTTCGTCGACTCCCACGAGCACAGGCATGATGCTGAGAAACCTAGACGCATAATCGTGGCGAACCGGGATTCGAACCCACAATAACAGGTTACATGCCCAAGGGACGTATCTCTGCACAGCTAATTGCGGCGCCTTAGACGACTGGGCCACCTGTGCCAATTGATGAATTGAACTGTTACTGTTATTATTAATATGTACATAACATCAACATCTTAAAATATGTTCGTAACACAGTGTCTTATATTCTTATTATCTCACCATAAAATGTTCTTTATGTATAACTCTGATAAAATGATATCAATAACGTGATCAGTAAATACTCTTCGTGTAAAAGAACACAGGAACATGAAATTAATTTTTTTGTAAATGATTATAATAAAGGATATTTATGCAAGTACATCGATCTCTTCTTAAATGGGATAAATGACAGGAAACGTATACGAAACAATGGAAACATTCAACTGAAGAAGCCTAAATGATATTTGCTTCTAAAAAAAGCACTACCACGAGTTTCATTCCACAGCATAGTACCTCTGCCACAGGAGGTCAGCGCCATGTGACGATTCGTCACATCTTACACAGTCCATTCAAGATATTGCATATGTTTTTAATCTGTTACATTTTTGACACGTCTACATATCTAGATAAACATGTGTCATAGAATGGTTAACTTTCATAGATAAAATATCCTAAATCCTATTTCCATTTGCATAGTTATCCCATGTTTACATTGGTTCTACGGCTCCACGTGTTGTCATCGAAGCCCTACGGAGAGCTAGCGATAAGGTCACTTTGATGTGTAAATATGTATTGTCATGCAACTCACTGCCGCAGTTGTAGTAGCATATCTATGTAATTATTTAAAACAGTTTGTAAAGTGCCCCCAAATACCTGCATGAGTCCGTTCAATTATGTGATCTGAAAAAGCACTTTTGTTTACAAACAAGAAAAAAGTCCAGTCACGTGATAAACAAATTAGCCTGTGGCAGTGGTGTTACGCTAAGTCTCCACTGCGCCGGAATGTGCTGAAACAGCTGACATGTGCTGAAGAAAAGTATTAGTTTCGTATGACAATTGTTCATATAAACGCAAACGACCAGACTCTGGTATTCATGTATTCTTATATTGACTTGAATTTATAGATACATTTTAGGATGAAACGATGGGTTTTACTATCACTATCTTATGATAAGGGTGAACATGCTCGAGACAGGTTCTTCACTGACCACTTATATCCATTTACAGTTGAGTGGCAAGATGAAAAAAATGACATAAGCTCTATATTAATGTAAAGTGTAGGTAGTTCCACATGGACACATAACGATGATGGTTTGGAAGATGGATGGAGGTGCCGACTAAATGGTGGCTTTATAAAGACAAAGCATGCCTACTGTATGATGGTTTTACTCATCGATATGGAGTGTCAAATATAGGATGGTTTTACTCAGAGGTATGGGTATGCCTACTGTAGGATGGCTTTACACACAGGTATGGATATATGTACTGTAGGACGGTTTTACACAGATATATGGATATCCCTACTGTATGATTGTTTTCCACAAAGATATGGATATGCTTACTATAGGATGGTTTTACACAGAGCGATGGAGTGCCTACTGTATGATGGTTTTACACAGGGGTATGGATATGCCTACTGTATGATTGTTTTACACATAGATATGGATATGCCTACTATAGGATGGTTTTACACAGAGCGATGGAGTGCCTACTGTAGGATGGTTTTACACAGGGGTATGGATATGCCTACTGTATGATGGTTTTACACAGGGGTATGGATATGCCTACTGTAGGATTGTTTTACACAGGGGTATGGATATGCCTACTGTATGATGGTTTTACACAGGGGTATGGATATGCCTACTGTAGGATGGCTTTCCACAAAGATATGGATATGCCTACTGTAGGATGGTTTTACACAGATATATGGATATCCCTACTGTATGATTGTTTTACACATAGATATGGATATGCCTACTGTAGGATGGTTTTACACAGAGGTATAGATATGCCTACTGTATGATTGTTTTACACATAGATATGGATATGCCTACTATAGGATGGTTTTACACAGAGCGATGGAGTGCCTACTGTAGGATGGTTTTACACAGGGGTATGGATATGCCTACTGTAGGATAGTTTAACACATAGATATGGATATATCTACTGTAGGATGGTTTTACACAGAGGTTTGGATATGCCTACTGTAGGATGGTTTTACACAGATATATGGGTATGCCTACTGTAGAATGGCTTTACACAGGGGTATTGGTATGCCTACTGTCGGATGGTTTAGACAGGGGTATGGATATGCCTATTGTAGGATGGTTTTACACAGATATATGGATATCCCTACTGTAGGATGGTTTTACACATAGATTTGGATATGCCTACTGTAGGATGGTTTTACACATCATGATGATATGCCTACTGTAGGATGGTTTTACTCAGAGGTATGCTTATGCCTATTGTAAGATGGTTTTACGCAGGGGGTGGATATGCCTACTGTAGGATGGGTTTACACAGGAGTATGGATATGCCTACTGTAGGATGGTTTTACACAGAGGTATGGATATGCCTACAGTAGGATGGTTTTACACAGAGTTATTATATGCCTACTGTAGGATGGCTTTACACAGAGATATGGATATCCCTAGTATAGGATGGCTTTACACATATATATGGATATGCCTACTGTAGGATGTGGAGATATATCCTGCATGTTATTGGAGATACATTCCGCATGTTATTGGAGATAAATTCTGCATGTTGTGGAGATATATTCTGCGTCATATGAAGATATTTCCTGCATGTTATCGGAGACCGATTCTGCATGTTATGGAGATATGTTCTGCATTTTATGGAGATACATTCTGCATCTTGTGGAGATATTGTCTGCATGTTGTGGAGATATATTCTGCGTCATATGGAAATATATTCTGCATGTTATTCAGATACATTCTGCATGTCATTGAGATATATTCTGCATGTTATTGAGATACATTCTGCATGTTGTGGATATATTTTCTGCCTGTTATGGAGATACATTCTGCATGTTATGGAGATATAGTCTATGTCATATGAAGATATATTCTTCAAATATATTCTTAATGTGATAACGCGTAATTTTCCAACCTAATTCATGAATAGGAAATGACAAAATGACCATGAATAGCTAAATGAATAAGAACAACTGAGCAGATTGAAAGAGTTTTTATTAATTGAAGATGTGTTACAAAAACATGAAAACCTGGTAAACAATCTTGACTTAATAATAAGATTAACCACTAGACCTTTTCACAAAACAGAGGCAACCAATTCACTGTCACAGAGTGAGTGAGTGAGTGAGTGAGTTGGGTTTAACGCCGCTTTGTACAGTATTCTTTTTATAACACAGAATGTCAGCTTAACGTGGGAGGAAAGCCCGAAGTGATGCAGATCTCACGCGTTTATCACTTCGGTGAAACCCACGAGCACAGGCATGATGCTGAGAAACCTAGAAGCATAATCGTGGCGAACCGGGATTCGAACCCACAATAATAGGTTGCATGCCCAGGGGACGCATCTCTGCACAGCTAATTGCGGCGCCTTAGACGACTGGGCCACCTGTGCCAATTGATGAATTGAACTGTTACTGTTATTATTAATATGTACATAACATCAACATCTTAAAATATGTTCGTAACACAGTGTCTTATATTCTTATTATCTCACCATAAAATGTTCTTTATGTATAACTCTGATAAAATGATATCAATAACGTAATCAGTAAATACTCTTCGTGTAAAAGAACACAGGAACATGAAATTAATTTTCTTGTAAATGATTATAATAAAGGATATTTATACAAGTACACCGATCTCTTCTTAAACGGGATAAATGAAAATAAACTTATACGAAACAATGGAAACATTCAACTGAAGAAGCCTAAATGATATTTGCTTCTAAAAAAAGCACTACCAAGAGTTCCATTCCACAGCATAGTACCTCTGCCACGTGACGATTCGTCACATCTTACACAGTCCATTCAAGATATTGCATATGTTTTTCATCTGTTACATTTTTGAAACGACTACATATCTAGATAAACGTGTCATAGAATGGTTAACCCATTTGCATAGTTATCCCATGTTTACATTGGTTCTACGGCTCCACGTGCTGTCATCGAAGCCCTACGGAGAGCTAGCGATAAGGTCACATTGATGTGTAAATATGTATTGTCATGCAACTCACTGCCGCAGTTGTAGTAGCATATCTATATAATTATTTAAAACAGTTTGTAAAGTGCCCCCAAATAAATGCAGGAGTCCGTTCAATTATGATTTCTGAAAAAGCGCTTTTGTTTACAAACAAGAAAAAAGTCCAGTCACGTGATAAACGAATTAGCCTGTGGCAGTGGTGTTACGCTAAGTCTCCACTGCGCCGGAATGTGCTGAAACAGGCACAGAATATATTTGAAGAATATATCTTCATATGACATAGAATATATCTCCATAACATGCAGACTATATCTCCACAAGATGCAGAATGTATCTCCATAAAATGCAGAACATATCTCCATAACATGCAGAATCGGTCTCCGATAACATGCAGGAAATATCTTCATATGACGCAGAATATATCTCCACAACATGCAGAATTTATCTCCAATAACATGCGGAATGTATCTCCAATAACATGCAGGATATATCTCCACATCCTACAGTAGGCATATCCATATATATGTGTAAAACCATCCTACAGTAGGGATATCCATACCTCTGTGTAAAACCATCCTACAGTAGGCATATCCATATCTATGTGTAAAGCCATCCTACTGTAGGCATATCCATCCCTCTGTGTAAAGCCATCCTATACTAGGGATATCCATATCTCTGTGTAAAACCATCCTACAGTAGGCATATCCATATCTATGTGTAAAGCCATCCTACTGTAGGCATATCCATACCCCTGTGTAAAGCCATCCTATAATAGGGATATCCATATCTCTGTGTAAAGCCATCCTACAGTAGGCATATAATAACTCTGTGTAAAACCATCCTACTGTAGGCATATCCATACCTCTGTGTAAAACCATCCTACAGTAGGCATATCCATACTCCTGTGTAAACCCATCCTACAGTAGGCATATCCACCCCCCTGCGTAAAACCATCTTACAATAGGCATAAGCATACCTCTGAGTAAAACCATCCTACAGTAGGCATATCATCATGATGTGTAAAACCATCCTACAGTAGGCATATCCAGATCTATGTGTAAAACCATCCTACAGTAGGGATATCCATATATCTGTGTAAAACCATCCTACAATAGGCAATTTCATACCCCTTTGTAAAACCATCCTACAGTAGGCATATCCATACCCCTGTCTAAACCATCCGATAGTAGGCATACCCATACCCCTGTGTAAAGCCATCCTACAGTAGGCATACCCATATATCTGTGTAAAACCATCCTACAGTAGGCATATCCAAACCTCTGTGTAAAACCATCCTACAGTAGGTATATCCATATCTATGTGTTAAACTATCCTACAGTAGGCATATCCATACCCCTGTGTAAAACCATCCTACAGTAGGCACTCCATCGCTCTGTGTAAAACCATCCTATAGTAGGCATATCCATATCTTTGTGGAAAACAATCATACAGTAGGCATATCTATACCTCTGTGTAAAACCATCCTACAGTAGGCATATCCATATCTTTGTGGAAAGCCATCCTACAGTAGGCATATCCATACCTCTGAGTAAAACAATGCTACAGTAGGCACGCCATCCCTCTGTGTAAAGCCATCCTACAGTAGGGATATCCATACCTCTGGGTAAAACCATCCTATATTTGACACTCCATATCGATGAGTAAAACCATCATACAGTAGGCATGCTTTGTCTTTATAAAGCCACCATTTAGTCGGCACCTCCATCCATCTGCCAAACCATCATCGTTATGTGTCCATGTGGAACTTCCTACATTTTACATTAATATAGAGCTTATGTCATTTTTTTCATCTTGCCACTCAACTGTAAATGGATATAAATGGTCAGTGAAGAACCTGTCTCGAGCATGTAGCATTGTTCACCCTTATCATAAGATAGTGATAGTAAAACCCATCGTTTCATCAGTAAATACTCTTCGTGTAAAAGAGCACAGGAACATGAAATTAATTTTCTTGTTAATGATTATAATAAAGGATATTTATACAAGTACACCGATCTCTTCTTAAATGGGATAAATGAAAATAAACGTATACGAAACAATGGAAACATTCAACTGAAGAAGCCTAAATGATATTTGCTTCTAAAAAAAGCACTACCAAGAGTTCCATTCCACAGCATAGTACCTCTGCCACGTGACGATTCGTCACATCTTACACAGTCCATTCAAGATATTGCATATGTTTTTCATCTGTTACATTTTTGAAACGACTACATATCTAGATAAACGTGTCATAGAATGGTTAACCCATTTGCATAGTTATCCCACGTTTACATTGGTTCTACGGCTCCACGTGCTGTCATCGAAGCCCTACGGAGAGCTAGCGATAAGGTCACATTGATGTGTAAATATGTATTGTCATGCAACTCACTGCCGCAGTTGTAGTAGCATATCTATATAATTATTTAAAACAGTTTGTAAAGTGCCCCCAAATAAATGCAGGAGTCCGTTCAATTATGATTTCTGAAAAAGCGCTTTTGTTTACAAACAAGAAAAAAGTCCAGTCACGTGATAAACGAATTAGCCTGTGGCAGTGGTGTTACGCTAAGTCTCCACTGCGCCGGAATGTGCTGAAACAGCTGACATGTGCTGAAGAAAAGTATTAGTTTCGTATGACAATTGTTCATATAAACGCAAACGACCAGACTGGTTTTCATGTATTCTTATATTGACTTGAATTTATAGATACATTTTAGGATGAAACGATGGGTTTTACTATCACTATCTTATGATAAGGGTGAACAATGCTACATGCTCGAGACAGGTTCTTCACTGACCACTTATATCCATTTACAGTTGAGTGGCAAGATGAAAAAAATGACATAAGCTCTATATTAATGTAAAATGTAGGAAGTTCCACATGGACACATAACGATGATGGTTTGGAAGATGGATGGAGGTGCCGACTAAATGGTGGCTTTATAAAGACAAAGCATGCCTACTGTATGATGGTTTTACTCATCGATATGGAGTGTCAAATATAGGATATTTTTAACACAGAGGGACGGAGTGACTACTGTAGGATGGCTTTACACAGAGGGATGGAGTGCCTACTGAAGGATGGCTTTACACAGAGGGATGAAGTGCCTACTGTAGGATAGTTTTTACACAGAGGTATGGACATCCTTACTGTAGGATGGTTTTACACAGAGGAATGGAGTGCCTACTGTATGATGGTTTTACACAGAGGTATGGACATCCTTACTGTAGGATGGTTTTACACAGAGGTATGGGTATGCCTACTGTATGATGGTTTTACACAAAGAGATGATATGCCTACAGTAGGATGGTTTTACTCAGAGGTATGGATATACCTACTGTAGGATGGTTTTACACAGAGGTATGGATATGCCTACTGTAAGATGTTTTTTTCTGTAGAGTGCCTACTGTAGGATGGTTTACACAGGGGTATTGGTATTCCTACTGTAGGATGGTTTTACTGTAGATTGCCTACTGTAGGATGGTTTACACAGGGGCATGGATATGCCTACTGTAGGATGGCTTTACACAGAGAGATGGAGTACCTATTGTACGATGGTTTTACACAGAGGGATGTGTGCCTACTGTAGGCGATAATGGAGATACATATAATGCTAGACCGATGACCATAGATACTTAACAACATAATTACCATGCTGGTTACACATTAAAGGGGCGATGATTTTATACATATTGTTTCCATGCAAACAAAAGCAAAACAAAACCTGTCCATATTCATAAGGACATATCTGATAAAAGCAAAGTTGATTGTACGATTCCGTCCATATCATGAACATGTGTTTATGAATCACCATCAAATAGAGATGATACCATAAGGGTTGACAAATAGATGCATATGTCTTTTACAGCAGGGAGCACACATTGGACACTTTCGCTTTCCTCTCCACTTGCTGCTTCAGATGTTGAAGTGTCCATTCGGGATGATTTGCTACATAAGAAACGAGGCGCAGGAATGTTTGCATGATCCATTTACCTCGAGGAAGAGGGAACATGTCAGACCTCAAATGCAGCTCAATGTATTTTGAATTGTCCTTTCTGTTGTATACAAATACATATGTTTCTGCAGCAGGGGCAAATGTCAGATTGCTTTCACCCTCCTTGTCAGTGAAATCCTCCTTCAGTGTTTGATCTTCGTACATAAACTGATTAGTGTGCATATTTTTGGAATTTTCCGCGGAAAGCAAGGCTTTGATGTTTTTATAGAGGAAGAGGCCATTCTTCTTACATTCTCTAAGTCTTTTCTTGTTCTCATTCAGGAACATTTCCACTGTGGTTGATCCCAGATCTGAAGTGTCTGCAATGACAGGGATGTAGTTTGTACATCTACCTACACATCTTACCAGTGAGGGAACATACTGGCGCAAATCTACAGGGATTAGGATTGATGATGAATTCGTATTCCCTATAAACGCTACCATCAGTTGATACACACTAATCATGAAGTCAAATGGTGTTGAATTCCGTGATGTTGTAAATCGGAGCAAACTATCATTAGTTGCATCATCCATTCTTCTCCCAATGAGTATGCTATTGCCATATTCTCCACTGTAGGCATTGGGGCTTATAGAAAGTGTGGTATATGGTATCACATGCAGGGTTGACTTCCAGAATGTCTCGAGGTTTTCGTACAGTGGAGCCAATACACGTTGTATCTCTTTAGCAATATTTCTGTCAGGGCTTGTTTGAACATCTGACAGTAATTGTCCATGCAAAAGAGCATCTCCAAACCTTCGAAATTCTTCTTCCAGTAGCATCACCCCTTTGAAGTCAAATGCAACACGGTGAAAAAGAAGAACAAGCTCTGAAGTATCAGACAGGAAAATAAATTTTAGTGGTCCTGTCTTTTCCAAGTCCAGGAGATCGTGAGCTTTGCTCACTATTTCAGCGGCAGCTTCTCCTGTGACTATTTGTAAGATGTCGGGAGATTTGGATTCTTCTCTTTTGACATCACCATTCAGAAAAGCAAATGTTGTTCTTGCTATATGGTGTCTGGAGAGACACTCGGTAGCTACGTCATCCATCTGGGATTTATCCAAAACATCTGGGAGAGACAGTAGACGTGTATGAATGAATCCAGACTTGTTCAGACTTTGCTGTTCCTCTTCTAGGACATTCCTTTCAATAGAGTCCTGGATATCAGTTTGACTGATAACATTTTCGTGCTCCTCTGTGTATACTTCTGTATCTGTGACATTGAAAAGACTTTCATTAATCATACTTGCTAAGACAGACACCGGTTTTACCAGAATATCACCGGCTGTAATCTCTACACGTGTATCAGCATGAATTTGTCCAGCAACTTCCATGGCATACATTGAGTCTAGTCCTTGTTGAACTAAGGGAACCTCATCTTCAAAAGAAATTTCTTCAAGCAAAGCCTTTTTACACACTAGTGTCCTTAGATAGCTTTGTAAGCGAGTCACCCTGTTCTCCGTTCCTAATGCACTTAATTCTGCCAAATCCAACTGTTGTTCACAAGGACTGTCCTCCGGTTGATTGAAAAAGGATTCCAAATAGTCATGTAGTCGGAGCATTACAATCTTCTCTTTGTCTCGCATTAGTTGCTTAGCCATCCCCTTTCGGTCAACGTTTATTACAAACATCTGCACTTTATTCAGCATCAGTGTTTGCTCTAGGCAGCTGCTTATGTCTTGTTTCTCAATCACAAGCAATCCTTTCTCTCGTAAACGCTCCCGTACATACTTTGTACTATGCTCTAGAATTCCCGTGTCTAGTGGACCCCAGTTGATACTCTGACCATTCAACTCAAACCTTCTCCGCAAATGTGCAAGTCCATCCAAGAAGCCATTTCCCGCACCATAATTAGATTGACCAGCATTTCCAATTCCAGATACTACAGATGAATGCATGACAAAGAAATCCAAGCATAGGTGTGCAGTGAGGAGATGCATATTCCACACCCCAGTTACTTTTGGAGAGACCACTTTGCGAACCTTTTCTTCTGTCATATCTATTAGAGGGCAGTCATCAATGATGGCTGCACCATAGAAAATACCACGTAGTGGATATTCTGAGAATTTGGCTGTAAATGTTGCCAAAGCAGATTCCAAAGCCTTGAAATCTGACACATCTGTTTGGATGAATGTCACCACACAACTGAATTTTTCTCTTAGAAATTGTACTTGCTCTTGTTTCTCAGGATCAGGCGCACTCCTGGAGAGAATAACTATGCACCCAGCTCCCCCTTTTGCAAGGTATGAGACGCACTCCCATCCAAGTCCCGTACGCCCGCCAACAACAATGTAGGAACCACGTCTGTGGAAAGGATTGTTGATTTGTGTTCTCATGACCTTCATGTCCAGTCCATCTTCTTCTGACAAATCTAGGCATGTTGTCTGCACGAGCTCTGCTATGCTGAGAGGTGTGCATTCATCTTGTGGGGAAAATTCCCTTGTGTGGGACACGAAGAGGTCTGGGATTTTCCTGTGATGTTTCTCAATCCAAGCAATGAGTTTAGGCACATTTTCAAGCATTGCAGAAGGCGAAAATATGTCAAATGGACGCACGATGTACACCGTTGGACTGGATTTACCCGAACGGAGGAATTGGAGTGTTCTTTCTTTGTTTATTGTTTCAAATGTGATTACAGTCTCAAGTTGAGACCATTTTGAAACAAGGTTTGTGAGAATGTCAGTAGATATCGCCACAGTTGTGATTAAGGACCGGTGGGAGCAATTTTCGTCTGTAGCCATTTCTTCTGGCGTGATGAGGGCTACAGATTTGGTGCCATTACACTGTAACATGTCAGAAAGAACCTTGGAAAGAGCTTCAGTTGCCGAGGAGAACAGGATTGCTACATGTTTCAGTTTTACCACATGGCTCAAATTCCACAGGCAGTAGAGCTTGATCAATAGGCCAGGCTGGTAACACTGAAACTTAGCAATATTGATGGTGCACCGCTTGGGGA
Organism: Haliotis cracherodii; assembly: GCF_022045235.1. Lineage (NCBI taxonomy): Eukaryota > Metazoa > Mollusca > Gastropoda > Lepetellida > Haliotidae > Haliotis > Haliotis cracherodii. The sequence continues at coordinate 14,023,448 of NW_027266286.1, forward strand.
GCCTAACAGTCAGTTTTATAGGTGATGGAAAGAGAGCCGCGATTTGAGGTTGCACAGATCCATTCCTAGATGCAACCCTGCCAACAAACTCAAAACACAAGAACGGGTACATACGAATGTCTCTGAAATGTTGATTATTAGCTGTGATGCTGTGTAAGCATTGTTTATGAAGTACAGCTGAAACAACCGAGATATCCATGGCATCTTTTTCAACATAATGCTGTGTGTCAGTATCTTGGACAAATGATGGTTCAACCATTTTACTGTCAATCGCTGAACACAGAAGGGCATCAGCTGGGTCATGAATACTGCTGGTTCTGTAGTTTGGAGCTTCTTCAGAAATGACTTGCATTGATGATGTGTAAATGCTGTCGTTTTGAAGCCGTATTTCTGGGTATTTTGTTGGAGGAATTGCATGAAGTCTTGCCAGAAAGTGTTTCATATTTTTCATTAATTCCCCTCTTGTACCCACAACAACCTCCACCAGTTGAATGATCAGTGTTTTGTGTTCTCGTATGATGCATCTTACTGTTGCTGTGATTGCATCATTCAGACATGCTGTAGCAGCTGCTGCATCAATTGCAGACCTGGCTTCTGTTGCTTCTGAAATGATTATCAAAGGTGTCTCTGCACGTTTGTTTGTAAGATAGAGAACTATCAAACGTAGTAAAAGGAAGCGCTTAATAAGTTCTTCTTGAATAGTGTATCCATTGTCTGTTGAAACCTCAATTGTCCGAAATAGGAGGCACACTCTTGATACTCCTTCTATAGCTGATTCCAGCTCATTCTTTATCCAATCAGTTGTCAGCACATCCATGCTGAAAACGACCTGAGTGTTATCATTTTCACACACTCTGGTATCTGTGAATACAGCAATTTTTGTGTTCAGGGGTTCTTCTTTGAAAGTCTGGTCCAGTCTTTTCCAGGTTGGTACAATGACGTCATAGGTGTCGGTACCTATTATCTTGATCTTGAACACTCCTACTTCAGCAAGAACTCTTCCATTCTCAGAAAGAAGCTTCATGTGAAATGAGTGGTAACGTTCATTTGAGTGCAATCTTTGGGTGTAGGTGAACATTTCTGTCTCTAAAGCTTGATTCAGGTGTACATCCTTTAACTGAACAGGAAAAAACTGTTTATCTATTTCAGTGGATGTTGCTGCGGCTGCTTGAAGCATTCCATCAAGGATAGCTGGATGAAGAAAGGTGTGATCCATTTCTTTTCTAAGCATCTGAGGGATTTTCATTTTGACTAGTGCTTCCTCGTGCCCAGTACATGCATAGTCAATTGTGGCAAAGTTGTCACCGTAGCTGAATCCAAGATGTGAAAGGTTTTGATATATATCTTCCCTGCTGATATTTTCTGAGCATCTTTTCAAAATACGCGCAATGTCAACCCTCTCGTCTGTGGGTTGCTCTTTTCTGTGATCTATCTTTCCTTGTGCGTGAACAATATCATTTCCTCTCACTTGGAAGTGTGTACAGCTGTCACTCGGTGTAACGTCTACAGACATATTAGCTGGGAAACCCTTCTTCAAAATAAATGGATTTTGAAACACAACTGATACTGTTGATGCGTAGGGATTCGAAAGCTTCAGCAAACTAGTGATTCCAAATCCAGTCTCTGCATAGGTTGCTCCTGGAATAATGATAACATCCTTGATTTTATGCTCATAGATGGAACCAAAGGATGATGGATCTATGTGCATCTTCAGTCTGTTGTCTCTGGCCACTTGTGTCATGAAAAGATGATGCATGGCGACAGATGCTCCTTGAGAACTATCCTCTGTTTCATTGGGGAATGCCATGACATGTTTGTGTTCGAAAGCGTGTGTTGGTTCAGGGGTTGTAAATCTGCTCATTTCACAAAGTTCAGACCAACATATGTTGCAATTCCACGCATACAGTTCACCCAGGGATTTCAAAAGGTTTTCATATTTCGAATTTGGTGTCATTGATGGCACTGTGTCTGCAGTCTGAGAAGAGCCTTGTAAGATATCTTCAATGTGTGCTTTCAGAACTGGGCGTGGTCCAATCTCTATGAAGACATTGTGGGCATTTTCTTTCATGGCAGCCATTATACCATCCCCGAATTTGACTGGTTCTCTGACATTCTTTGCCCAGTATGTTGCTGCTCGTATATCCTCCTCTGTGTAGTTTGAATCAACGGTTGAAATGAATGGAACTGTAGGATGTTGCGTTTCCAGATTTTGTAAAACAGCATCAATTTCCTCCTTGTAAGGATCCATGTGATGGCTATGAAAGGCAGTTGTCACTTGCAGGTCTATAAGTTTCATGTCTCCGTCGATTTCTGATAGCTCAACTTTAAGCTGATCAACTGCAGACGCATCACCACTTACTGTGCATGCTTTGGGGCTGTAGTAGAGACCAACAGAGATTTTGCCATCATACTTCTCACAGTGATTTTCCACTTCTTTGGTGTCCATATTCTTCACAAGAAGCATTTTGCCACCGGCAGCCCTGGACAGGATCTTTGTCCTCTTGTAGATGACCCTCACTGCTTCATCCAGGGACAGGATTCCAGCAACGTGTGCTGCAGCTACCTCCCCCACTGACTGACCTACAACAGCTGCAGGCTTCACCCCCCACGATTCCCAGAGGTGAGCCAGTGACACCTGACAGGCAAAGATGGCAATTGGACCAAGGACTGGATCTGAGACATCATCTTCTTTCAGTCTTTGAGTGAGAGACCACCCAACAAAGCGTTTCAAAGACACGCCAATAGATTCCATGGTTCCCCGGAACCCTTTGTTTTGTTCCATCAGATCTAGACACATCCCCTTCCAGGCGGTGCCCATACCACAAAAGACGAAGACCGGTCGCAACTGTCCCTTCTTTGGTTCCGCTCTGCTCTCTGTCTTTATGAAGTCTGTTAGTTGAACTACAAGACTCGACATGTCACTTACAACAAACAGCTTTCTACATTTGAAATGTTCTCGTCTCACACATGATGTGTATGACAAGGCATGAATGTCATAGTCATGATTTTCAATGGAAAGAAACTGTCCAATGCTCTTTGTCAGAGTCTGGTGGTTAGAACCAGAAAAGCATATAACTATAGGTTTAGTACACGGATATGTGCTGTTAATTTGTCTGTTTGAAATGCTTTTAACTAAGGCATGACTATTAGCACCCCCAAACCCAAACGAATTTAGACATGCTACCTTCTGACCAGGTAACCATGGGACTGTTTTTGTTGGTACATCAAACTGAAACTTGTCAAAGTCAATCTCTTCATTGGGCATGTCGAAGTGCAGGGATGGCACGATGGTGCTGTGTTTCATCATCAGCAGGACCTTGATGAGTCCAGCCACTCCGGCTGCTGCCTCTAGATGGCCGATGTTGGTCTTCACAGAACCAATATATCGTCTCTTTGATTGTTGTTGTTGCAGAAAGAAATGCCCAAAAGCTTTGACTTCAACTGGATCACCGATTTTTGTGCCTGTTCCTTTTCAAGAAAAGAGAAAAAGTAAGTATGATGGTTTTATGGATAAATGAGGAATACTGTCATAAAATGCGAAGTGATAAACTCAAAAATGAAATAATTTACCATGTGCCTCTATGTAGTCAATGGAAGCTGAGTCGATGCCATGTTTGGTATATACATCTTGTATCAATTGTGCCTGTTGCTCGCCAGATGGTGCTGTGAGAGGTCTGGCTACATGCCCATCTTGATTCAAACCAGTTACTAACGTTCCCCAAATGTTGTCACCATCTTCCAACGCCTGAAACATAACCACATCAATGAATTAAACTATTTTCCAATTCTGATATTCTAAATAAATATGGAAATGAAATAAATGTATGTTTGTGTGGCATTTACAAGTCGGGAATTCGACATGTAACTGATGATTAGTGAGAATGGACATCGCTACGTTTCGGTGTAGATTCTAATATAATATCATCATCCATATTTTCCGCTATCTGTTAAGACGTTACAAACACACGCAAAGGCAGGTAGACAGACTGATAGACAGACACACTTTACCTACCTCACCTTGTATATTGCATGTTAATTATTACAATTAATTATGTCGACACATTCTGTCATGTGTCACATTTCTTATTGGTATAACAAAACCACATGACTGGGACAAAGTAAATGTTCTTCTCAATGGTTCACCTGCTTAACCGGCTTGATAATGACTATGCCGCATCCTTCCCCTCTTGTGTAGCCATCTGCATTGGCCGAGAATGCATGACATTGTCCTGTTGGGGATAACATCTGAGCTTTGCTGAGAGGTACAAACACTCCTCCAGACAGAAGTAGATTTACTCCTCCACATATCGCCATGGAGCAATCACCTGTGAAAGACAAGCTGTGAATTGGGTTATGAAGGTCGAGGAGTGTACACGGACGTCCACCTCGTTATTAAGACTAATTTGACAATGAGATATATCTTGAGACCGCCGTCAAACCCAATATGACTATTTGATAGCACGTCAAACGTTATGACGTTACGCTCTCGGTAGTGGAGAATCAGATGGATTTTTACACGTCAACAGGCCAGTCTGGAAAACTACAAATGTTCCATGGCTTTTCATACAGACGATGTTTAGACAAGTGTAAACTCTATCTTTCACCTTCTTTCATAGCTAGCCCAGCTTGATGTATGGCCACGAGGGATGACGAACATGCTGTGTCTATGGTCATGGATGGTCCTCTGAGATCGAAGGCATAGGACACCCTGTTGGATACAATGCTGCTGCCTGTGCCAGTCACGGTGAAGTTGTCAACAAGATGTGGGTGTTTGTTGGCCAGCTGGGTGAAGTCATTGTTCATGCAGCCGAGGAAGACACCCACTTTCTGTCCCGCTATTTGTTGTCTGGTGATGCCAGCGTCCTCCAGCGCCATGTACGTGCACTCCAACACCTGGCGCTGCTGGGGGTCCATCTGGGCAGCTTCATGCTCATTCATCCCAAACATTTTGAAATCAAAATGAGCATAACTGCAAAGAGAATAATACATATCTTTCCTAGTATTGTTTTAAATAATGCATTTCAAAGAGTTATATTTGATTTATCTCATGGGAATGAATAGAAATACAGTTGAATGTCTTCATGCTAACAATATGCTTGCTTATAAACATATTTATCAAAGTTAAACATGCTTCCACTGTCTCGTTTCATACTGATCAGTGAGTAAATAGAAACATACTTCTTAATGAAACCTGCTCTAGGGGCATATGACTTGCCGGGGGTGCGTGGGTCTTTGTCATAGTATGCATCGTTATTCCATCGTTCATCAGTGATTTCAACGACATGGTTTTCGCCATTCACAAGGACCTGCCAGAATTCTCTGAGGCAGGAGGCACCAGGGAAACGACAACCAATGCCAATGATGGCAATTTCATCACCAGTGGTTTCCAGGTTGGTGTCTCTACTGCCTTTCCTCGACATCTCCCTTGTGAAGAATGGCTGGATTCAGTCCCGAACACTTTGCTAAAAAACATAAACACAAAGAAAAATTGTACAGATCAGTTATGACAACTGCAAATACTTTGTTCTAAACTGGTAGAGGGTGTCCAAGGAATCAGCTGCTACTAAGGAATTGACCATTTTATATTCGAGGGGTGGGAAGGTGCGGCTGAGAGTTTGTCTCGTGATTAGATAATGTTTTAGCTGCAGCTACAAAACCAGATATTTGTTATATTTAAAGCTATGAACCTTAATTTCTTTTTTTTCCCCACCCTCATGCCCAGAAACACTATCTGCTTAACCATATATTTAACCCCTTCGTCACGCTCCTTGTCCCCTGTAACAGGAACCAGCACAAGCAATGCTTGTAACATAAGTTGCATGTCGCTTGAACTGTGTATTCAGGGCTATGACACGACCCATTCCACAGATATTAGACTCACGGCGCTTATTGTTACATGTACTCCGTACAACGCTTTAGTAACCCATTCACGTGTACTACCCTTTAAATGTGCAAGCAAATCTCAAAGTCTTGTGCCACTCACATATATTTCTGGTTGAATACTATAGGCAGGCAGATATAAAGACAGAATTATATGTGGTGAATGAACAGGCGAGTGACAGTAAAGATACCAAGGACGGATATATGGTGATAGTATAGCCGAGTAGCAGAAAGATATCAAGAACGGATATATGTTGACTGTACAGCCGAGTAGCAGAAAGATATCAAGGACGGATATATGGTGACTTTACAGGCGAGTGGCAGTAAAGATATCAAGGACGGATATATGATGACTGTACAGGCGAGTGGCAGAAAGATATCAAGGACGGATATATGGTGACTGTTCAGTCGAGTGGCAGTAAAGATATCAAGGACGGATATATCGTGACTGTATAGTCGAGTGGCAGTAAATATATCAAGTACGGATATATGGTAACTGTACAATCGAGTGGCAGAAAAGATATCAAGGACGGATATATGGTGACTGTACAGGCGAGTGGCAGAAAGATATCAAGGACGGATATATGGTGACTGTACAGTCGAGTGGCAGTAAAGATATCAAGAACGGATATATGGTGACTGTACAGTCGAGTGGCAGTAAAGATATCAAGAACAGATAAATGTTGACTGTACAGTCGAGTGGCAGAAAGATATCAAGGACGGATATATAGTAACTGTACAGGGGAGTGGCAGTAAAGATATCACGGACGGATATATGATGACTGTACAATTGAGGGGCAGTAAAGATATCAAGGACGGATGTTTGGTGACTGTACAGGCGAGTGGCAGGAAATATATCAAGAACGGATATATGTTGACTGTACAGTCGAGTGGCAGGAAATATATCAAGAACGGATATATGGTGACTGTACAGGCGAGTGGCAGTAAAGATATCAAGAACGGATATATGTTGACTGTACAGTCGAGTAGCAGAAATATATCAAGGACGGATATATGGTGACTGTACAGGCGAGTAGCAGAAAGTTATCAAGAACGGATATATGGTGACTGTTCAGTCGAGTGGCAGTAAATATATCAAGGACGGATATATGGTGACTGTATAGTCGAGTGGCAGTAAATATATCAAGGACGGATATATGGTAACTGTACAATCGAGTGGCAGAAAGATATCAAGGACGGATATATGGTGACTGTACAGTCGAGTGGCAGTAAAGATATCAAGAACGGATATATGATAACTGTACAATTGAGGGGCAGTAAAGATATCAAGGACGGATGTTTGGTGACTGTACAGGCGAGTGGCAGGAAATATATCAAGAACGGATATATGTTGACTGTACAGTCGAGTGGCAGGAAATATATCAAGAACGGATATATGGTGACTGTACAGGCGAGTGGCAGTAAAGATATCAAGAACGGATATATGTTGACTGTACAGTCGAGTAGCAGAAATATATCAAAGACGGATATATGGTGACTGTACAGGCGAGTAGCAGAAAGTTATCAAGAACGGATATATGGTGACTGTTCAGTCGAGTGGCAGTAAATATATCAAGGACGGATATATGGTGACTGTATAGTCGAGTGGCAGTAAATATATCAAGGACGGATATATGGTAACTGTACAATCGAGTGGCAGAAAAGATATCAAGGACGGATATATGGTGACTGGACAGGCGAGTGGCAGTAAAGATATCAAGAACGGATATATGGTGACTGTACAGTCGAGTGGCAGTAAAGATATCAAGAACGGATAAATGTTGACTGTACAGTCGAGTGGCAGAAAGATATCAAGGACGGATATATGGTAACTGTACAGGGGAGTGGCAGTAAAGATATCAAGGACGGATATATGGTGACTGTACAGTCGAGTAGCAGAAATATATCAAGGACGGATATATGGTGACTGTACAGTCGAGTAGAAGCAAAGTTATCAAGGACGGATATATGTTGACTGTACAGGCGAGTGGCAGAAAGTTATCAAGGACGGATATATGGTGACTGTACAGGCGAGTAGCAGAAAGTTATCAAGGACGGATATATGGTGACTGTAAAGTCGAGTGGCAGTAACGATATCAAGGACGGATATTTGGTGACTGTACAGGCGAGTGGCAGTAAAGATATCAAGGACGGATATATGGTGACTGTACAGGCGAGTGGCAGTAAATATATCAAGGACGGATATATGGTAACTGTACAATCGAGTGGCAGAAAAGATATCAAGGACGGATATTTGGTGACTGTACAATCGAGTGGCAGAAAAGTTATCAAGGACGGATATATGGTGACTGTTCAGTCGAGTGGCAGTAAAGATATCAAGGACGGATATATGGTGACTGTATAGTCGAGTGGCAGTAAATATATCAAGGACGGATATTTGGTGACTGTACAGGCGAGTGGCAGGAAATATATCAAGGACGGACATTTGGTGACTGTACATCGAGTGGCAGGAAATATATCAAGAACGGATATATGTTGACTGTACAGTCGAGTGGCAGGAAATATATCAAGAAAGGATATATGGTGTATGTACAGGCGAGTGGCAGTAAATATATCAAGAACGGATATATGGTGACTGGACAGGCGAGTGGCAGTAAAGATATCAAGAACGGATATATGTTGACTGTACAGTCGAGTGGCAGGAAATATATCAAGGACGGATATATGGTGACTGTACAGTCGAGTGGCAGAAAGATATCAAGGACGGATATATGGTGACTGTATAGTCGAGTGGCAGTAAAGATATCAAGAAAGGATATATGGTGACTGTACAGTCGAGTGGCAGGAAATATATCAAGAAAGGATATATGGTGACTGTACAGACGAGTGGCAGAAAGATATCAAGGACGGATATATGGTGACTGTACAGTCGAGTGGTAGTAAAGATATCAAGGACGGATATATGATGACTGTACAATCGAGTGGCAGGAAATATATCAAGAACGGATATATGGCGACTGTACAGTCGAGTGGTAGTAAAGATATCAAGGACGGATATATGGTGACTGCACAGGCGAATGGCAGAAAGATATCAAGGACGGATATATGGTGACTGTACAGTCGAGTGGCAGTAAAGATATCAAGAACGGATATATGTTGACTGTACAGTCGAATGGCAGGAAATATATCAAGAACGGATATATGGCGACTGTACAGTCGAGTGGTAGTAAAGATATCAAGGACGGATATATGGTGACTGTACAGGCGAGTGGCAGAAAGATATCAAGGACGGATATATGGTGACTGTACAGTCGAGTGGCAGTAAACATATCAAGGACGGATATATGGTGACTGTACAGTCGATTGGAAGCAAAGATATCAAGAAGAGAAATACATGTCGTCCTCGCCACTTGAAATATAATCTCGAATGTGGCGGTGATTTATGAACGAAGCTCGCAACATTTGGCTCAAAGGTGAAAAGATCGGAGAAAGTCACCAGGTGCTTGCGAAAAGGGTAAGGATGTCTTGCCCTAGTAAAACACTCAAGATTCAAGTGAGTAAGTGAGCGCGTTGGGTTTAACGCCGCTTTTAACAGTATTCAAGTTAAATCGCGTCGTGTCAGCTTAATGTGTGAGGGAAGCCCGAAGTGATGCATGTATCAGACGTTTACCACTTTGGTGAAACGAGTACGGGTATGGCGCTGACAAACCTAGAAACATAATCGGGGCGAACCGGGATTCGAACATACAATCATAGGTTTCTGGCGTGCGCAAGGGGCGCAACTCTGCAGCGCGAATCGCGGCGCCCAAGACGACCCTAGATTCAAGATAAATGTTCAAGTCTGATATATGTCAATTTGACAATACTGCTTATTTGTTTTGTTTATTTCAAAGTCAAGTTGCAGTAAATACAAAATCAAATTTGTTCATGTCCAACATGTTAATTATATTTTATTATTTATATTCATAATTATTTATATCATGAATAATAAACGGACACAAAACTAATGTTCTACTTTTTGTATTGAGAACATTTGAAGAAGGTTTTTGTATATAAATATATGGATCTGTTCTTGTCGAAATTTGAAAGTGACAATCTAACTTTCGTTCACAAAGGGAGGTAAATAAGAAATGTTAAGTTTCCCTGTCAATCATCTAACACGTTACCAGTCGACGTGAACAAATGGTTAACTTTAACATTTGTAGGTGTGCTTTGAAATGGATTTGTTCATATATATGTGGCTGAGGAGCGACATTGCTAAACGTGTCAAATTTATTCCCGACCGCAGTTCTATGACCTTCGGCTGTCATATTCAGTATCTCCAAAGGCTATAAATACTTTACAGTTGTTCTATGGCATAAATAATCTCAATGAACAACATTGCAAAAGGTCTTTTTCAGTAGCTCAAAAGTCTATACCTTACATTGATTTATAGTATGAGTATCGTTACGTGTCGATTCCCAAATTAAAACAATATGTTAACCCAGATATCTGTACGTAAAAGAACTTAGTATAAAACCAACAAACAATAGAGTGATATAAATCAACAAATGTGTTACAAAATTCACTAAGTTTACAAATCAATACAAATTACTGCACAACACATACAATGGCAGTGCATATTAGAGTGGTAGTATAATATTCAATAACAGTATGCAATACGACGACAGTGGTCAGCATCAAATACAAAAATACAGTGGTGATAGCAAACGTCAGTGATAATACTATATATCCACCCAGTAGTCAATGACAGTGGTCAAGTTTCCGAGAGGGAATTAGGGATGATGAGCGATCATCACATGAAAGCTGGTTCCAAAGCGATGAAATACGTGAGGGATACGTAAATACGCTATTGTCCCCTTATATACAACCTAACAAGCCACTTGACATTTCTATACCGTGCCCTCACCACATAGAACTTTACAGAAAGTTTGGTAACATACTATCACCGTCCGCGGTATAACGTACCGGAAGTTTACACACCACCCTAGCATCTACATATAGTAACTTCCTGACGATTGGTAACTGCCCAAACAATGCAGTGAGTGTCTCCCTATCGAATGGCAACAGAAACAATGCAACTCAGTTACAATCATTGTTAAACGATAAAATACACTGCCATATAACAATGGCCTCAAGTTTTTAAATCTTAAGTAAAGAATACTGATTTTTAACTAAGACAAAATTGTTATGGATGAGCAACTTCTTTATAACAATTGGGCGACGTTTCGGTGTAGATTCTAACACCGCTATCAAGCAAAGCAAATGTAATAAAGAAGTTGCTCATCCATAACAATTTTGTCTTAGTTACCATTCCAACTTCTAAATGCCACTCAAAGAAGTTACTAATTATCATTTCATACTTCTTTAATATAAAACTTGTAAAGGAACGCTTGATGTTTGAAAAAAAGAAGCAACGATTCTAAGTATTCATTTGGAAATGGGTCATTGAAGCAAACATAAAAAAATAGTGTTATGAAAGTATATGCCAATATCACACTAATGAGTAAATTCCAATCTATTAACATTTACAGCGAAAAGAATGGATTAAAAACCACAGTGAATTTTGGAAAATTTTCAAAATATATTATTTATTTGGTAACATATCACTGAATAGAAGCTATATCGTGGTATACAACAGTATAATCATATAACTACATAGAAGTTACATCAAAGTATACAACAGTGTTATCTGAAAAACTGATGTTGTGTGTCACCTGTGACTACGTTAAAGGTTTCATTACACCCGAAGAGCCGTCGAGCGGCGAAATATCTTGTGTACATAAAGGAGTGTTGACACACATACATATCTAGACTCTGTTTTTTAAGTTTATTGCTCATACACCTAAAGAGATAACTTTTTAACATAAAAAGTAAAGGAACACCGAAACAATATACATATGACATTATTCTTCAATACCGTTCATCATGTAGATAACAGTTGGTTCAGAATGCAGAACACCCTTACCTGTCAAATGACGATGTCCATGTCTTGCGATGCAAAAGTGAATATCAGCTGATTTATATAGACGGGGTAACTACGCGACAAGTACACGTGGCCTCCTTGATTCCTCTCAACACTTCCCGGTGTGAAACTATTGGCTACAATTTGCATACGCCTTATACCCATATAAGTATCTCAGACATTAACAGTTGTCTTCTGGCATGTATACTTGTTTTGTAACGGAATTTTATTGGGTATGAAACATATCACTGGAATAAACATCAAGTTTAGAGAACGTTGACAATAACCTAACGGAATCCCACTGGCCTATTTTAAGAGTAACTTTTTCTATGATATAATTTTGCACAATCTGAAAGACTTTTAATCTAACTGTCCAAATGAACACGAGGTTTTACGCGTTAGACGCTTATATGTAAAGCACAGTGTATTAGTCCCGTGAGATACAATGCGGTACAGGTGCAACCTGGCCGATGTTTGTGCCATATATCCAAATTCCACATATGTTTTCAATGAGGAAATCCAGCAATTAACAATTTGTTTTCTCATTAAATTTCAGACTACAGTTGCTTTCATTTTTGACAAATTGTCTAGAAACTTTGAAGAATTAAACAGATTTGTCACAGTGTACTATTAGTCCAATGAGGTGTGTCGTAAGTGCTCTGACTACCTTCTCGAAGTTTACATGTAAGCGCTGTTAACAGGAAAAACTGTGAACGTTATTGAACGTTGATATTGCTTTGAAACCTTTAGCCAATCCAGAAACATACTCCACTAAATCAGTCAAAGAGCGCATGCTCTTGAATTTGAAATTTGCACACGGTAATTGATGCCTTAAATTTAAGTAACATTCTCAGACAAAAATCAGTTTCCAAAATGTGCCATAATATTCAAATTAGCACCAACTATTTCATTTTCCTATACCAACATCATTTCGCGCAGCTTGTTCAATAATAGGAACGTGTTGCAGAACGTGGACTTGGCAGCACTACTTGTGACTGCCAAGACCCATCATCCTGCTACCAATTGTAGGTCATATAGGTGACTTCTCTATTATTGACAACAATCTTCCCTACGTGAAAAGTTTGAAGTTATTCCCACTGAAAAGGGCACAGATATCATAATCATTATTCGTTGGCATTACTACGTTAATTGTTTGATCAAAGGACTTCGTATAAATGACATATCAAATAATGACACATGTAAGGCCATTATATTACCTCAGGAGGAAATCTGCCCAAACCATTCATCAGTAATATCAACATTTGCCTTGGCTCTAAAACCTGAAGACCTGTTCATTCCTCTTTTGTGCTGGATTCCAAAGTTCATGAAATCTGTAAAAAGAGGCATGTATTGCTGGGTCCAGCAAATGCACCACCAAATCCCTGTCTCAAGGATAAACCATGATCCTCAATACAATCAAGGAAGCGTTTTCTATATATTCACAGAAAGTATTTGAGACAAGTGGAATTAATACCATGTGGATTCTCAAAAACTCAAAGGATTTGCTTGCTCTTTTATAATCTAAAGAACATCCCAGGCTCAATTCTGTTTTTTATAACTTTGTGAACCACTATCCAACATGACAACATGGAAAAACCTCATTCCTTGATCCATGGGGATTTTGATACAAAACGTGGTGCCCATAGATACTCTTACATGTCATCTTCAGGTCAATTTGTAAAAATTGAAAGCATCTGCCATCTAAAGTCTAATGAGAAATCAATACGTGACATGCTGGACTTCTCATTGATAACATCCAGATTTGGGTGCAAGGCAAGAGCTAGGCATGTCCATGGATACTAATTGCGCTCCCCTGATCTGTTTCTTTATGCATATGAATCAGATTATCTGCTTGGATGGGCAAAGTCAAAACAAGGTAATTTGGCCAAGAAATTTAACTTCAGCTTCAGGTATATCGACGATCTGATATCGTTCAATAACCATCAAATGGCCAATTCCCTTCCACCGATTGATCCACCTGAACTAGGAAAAAGAGGCCAGTGAGACCATTTCCTCATTTTCATTTTGAGAGCAATGTTCCTGCATCTCCAGCTCTTGCTGTCTACATTTCAAACTTTTGTGATATAATCGAGCGTGCTCTTTCTACAAAGATTGCAAAGAGAGTCATACAATTCTTGCTCAGAAGTTGTTTGATCAAGGTAACAACATTCAAGGCCTCGGTTAAGCTTTCAATTTTTAATGTCTTATTTAGGACATTTCCAAATTTCACGCATCAGTGACACAAATGATGTCCGATGCAATTCCCTATTCTGACTCCCGTGTTTTTTTCAGGCGAAAAATTGACTAACCTTTGCATGTATTTTTTATGGTGCCATCGTTGGGGCAGATTACGCCCCAGATTTTCGCGAACACCTGGTATCATCACTATTTGATAATGATTCATAACCACATGCTCGTGATATAGTCTGACTCGCACAATCTTCTCTCCTTTTGGCAGATATTTCATATGAATATGGAAAGGGTTTCGTCGCTTATATTTATTTGTATCACTTCAAAGAAGTAATGAACAACTTTTAGTTGGACTGAAGAAAGATTGGAGAATATGCCTAAGGTGGTACCATTAATTGCGTTGCTTAACTATGTCTCACGTTTTGCAGTCATACGTCTGAGACCTTTTCTTGCATGGTTCTTCTACACCATGTACCTCGCATACTCGGCCGCTCTGGAGAAATAGGTGGTCTTCTAACGTTACACAATGCGGTCATATTTCTTATTTTGGCAATACGCGATGACACCAAAACGTACCAGGAAGATCGTAACCAGTGTGTCATGCATTGCCTGCTATCAGATAAGTGATCGAACATTTTGGTTCCAAGAACAGCATAATAATAATAGGCCTCAGTTAGGCTTTAAAATGTTTATGGTATACAAATGGAGACAATTCCCAATTTGTCGCATCCAAAACTATGTCCGATGTTAATACTTATTTTGACTTGTACGATATGGACACATGACTTCCCTGTGGCCCGTGAAGATCCGGGGTAGAATAGGTCTTCAGCTACCCCATGCTTGCTGTAAAAGGCGATTAATGGGATCGGGTGGTCAGGCTCGCTGACTTGGTTGATACATGTCATCGATCCCAATTGTGTGGATCGATGCTCATGATATAATTCACTGGATTGTCTGGTCCAGACTCGATTATTTACAGGCCGCCGTCATATAGCTGGTCTAATGCTGAGTGCGGCGTTAAACAACAATACAAAACAAAAAATCTCCGATATATAGGACATTTCTTTAACCAACATTTTTCAAAATTTCAATATATTATATAGCATGATTGGGTATTCCTATCATAACATTATTTTCTCTTTGAGCTGGCACATGTTATACTATAACTTTATTTTGTGACATTATTAAATCCATAAATTAACAACAAACCAACCAACCTTTGCAAGTGAAACAGTCCAATTTAAGAGCTAGATGAACATACTATTAATACACATTTTAAATAAAAGGTGTAGTTCAAAATAGTAAAGGATGTAGAGCATCTTATGACAATTGCGTGTGCCTAAAGCTGGAAATTGTGGCAACATGGAGAAGTGAGAACGTGACTCAAAGTACCGTATAACGTGACTCTAAAATGTCCCTAAGATCTTATAAACATGTAGATAATTCCAATATAGTTCCTGCAAACAATACTTTGTACACAATAATGGGTACACTGGTACTGATATACATTCTGTGTGATAATTGGAAACTATAGCTCATGTATTTTGTTACAGTCCCACAACAGGTAATCTTTAAAAGTACCATTAAGTTGATTTAAGTTGAATAAAAAATTACAAAATTACACATTTGTTGTAGGGACGCACCATTGGATATTCTAGAGAATGGGGGTGAGTCCTTTGATGTTTGTTAGAGACACACAGGATGTCATCTGTTACTACTTCAACACACACAACGTTGTCTGTGAAAGTAGGATTCCAACTGTATAATTTGTTTTACAAAATCTTTCTTTCAGGACATCCATCATGTGCAACAAATGTTATTTGTTTGGGTAAAATATGAGGGCAATTATTTGTTCCTAGTTTTTATATGGAACGAATTAATTTTCAATAATGTGAAATGGGAAAGACCTTCGAAACCTTCTCATTACAGTTGAAAAACATACGTTTTAATTCTAGACTATTTCACAAACTCCATGTTTTAATTATATCAAACAATAAATACTGACAAATACAGGTAGCACAACAAAATTCTTCAGCGTCTGGTTTATATGCCACATGATTAAATACAATGAACACCGATGTAAAATATTCTTTTACAAAATACATATAACATCATTGAGCATATATGAATACAATGACATGATATGTATTAATGCCATACACAGCAACTGAAATAAAAGGAAATTTGAAAAAAAAAATGAAAAAAAAAGAAAGAAAAAACCCCTCAACATTGCTAGAGTCGGCCCACCATTATATTGGTTCATATTTTATCGTTCAAAAGTATAATTTGGGTTCGTGTGAGCAGTACGTGAGATGTATAACCCATTGTTGCAATCTGTGTTGCAATCTGTGACCCATAGCACAAATATGTTGCGATACCAATGTGCTTGTCATACGTAAGAAAAGTCTCCGCTGCTTTCCTGGAAGTTATGTAAATGCGTCACACAAATGAAATGTACATGAACGTCCCAGCAGCACCCAAGGCTCGCAATGTCCCAGACATCACAAGGTCACAACGTGGCTTGCCAGTTGTCTTCCTGGTTGCAACCATTTCGTGGAAATGTGGTGACACAAACCATTACAGATCATGTAGCACGTTTAGGGTTCCAGGTGTAGACTTACATACGACTTACATATTGATTTCTTTGTCATCATACTGAAAGAGAAATGTTTTTTTATTCGCCCATTAGCTTGTTCGTGGAAAATGATTACGGCGTGATTTAAATCATGTTTTTATTTATTTCTTAGAAATTATTTACATAACCATTATGAACGTACCCCATAATCGTGCAAAAAACGGTCTATGGAGTGTCACCATCCTATGGTCTGGACACCAATTTAAGTCAAATGGATCACTTGGAAGAATACTGAACGGAATATGTCACTTAGTGCCAACAGTAATAAGAAGCCAAGTATTTGTGAAGGATGACATACGACCCCTGATTTCAATGTCGCCCGACAAAGACAATTTGTCTCGCCCTTATCAACCGTAGACGGGAAAGAAAAACAATGTTTGTTATACATCAGAACAGACAATTGCGTACGGTTAGAAATCAGTGTCGTGAGATATTTAGACACAAGGAGGTTTCACTGTAAAAGCTATATAGTTTTTCTCTCAGTGGTACTGATAAGGCATTCTGGTCTCATATCAGATACTTAAATTACAGCACAACTTTTACGAAAATTCTCATAATTAGTAACGATTGGATAATTTATGTCCTACACATTCAAGATACATGTACAACCTTCAATGATGAATTTGTTAAGTTTTCCAAGCACTATATTACATCAGTTCAAAACATGTTGTAACGTTTGTAATAATGTTGGCTACAATGGTGTACTGAATAGTGATATTACTCTGTAGGAAGTTATAAATGTCATACAAGAACTAAAACTGGTCAATGTTGTCATTCCATCTGCATGTCTCTGTAAATTGATTAACTGTATTTTTAAAGCTGCTACTTTTCCAGAGCAAGGGTCAAGGAGTTTTATATTTGCTTTACACAAAAGTTTACATGATGTAAACAACTAAATAGGAATTTCTCTGATGTATGAATGTGGAAAGATATTTCACCATGCTGTTGAGGGTGAATATCAATATTTAATTATATTAGTCATGTGTCCTATATTCTTAAGTATACACCCCTCCACGTTAACAAGGACTATTTAATACAAATTTTGAAATCTTGTTGTCCAGGTATTGTTATTAATTACAGTAACCATATCAAGGATACATTAGCTGTGCAATCCTTGTTCTACTGAGTGCCATATACCGTATTCGACGTAATCAGCGCCCAGGGCGCTCTCAAAATTAGAAATAGGGGGCTCTTATTAGAATATAATGTTGGCGAAAGAGTCGAAAGATGGTAAATTTTATGGTTCCTGCTGACATCCTGAAATGATACAAAAGAAAAGTCTGTGCGTATTATACACGACTGATATATTTTTCCAGAATTTAATTGCCCATAATTAAGGATGCATATAACACACGAGTGCGTATTATACACGAATAAATGTACACGAATTGTGTACATTGATCAGTCAGAAGGGTGCTAATTGGGATTGTTCATTAGCCAATATGTTGGTAAATATCGCCATGGGCGCTTATTACGTCGAATACGGTAATTGTAGCACCATGAATGTTTGTGGCTCATTCACACAGATGGTATTATATGTTTATTTGTACACTTTGTACATGGGCCCTAGGCCTAATACTGAATAAAAGTTGATTGATTGAATCGGAACCTTTTTATATACATTTTACATAATAAACACAATCCTATGGTGTGGTGTATGTTCATAGCTCATGAATGGTCTTCCTGAAACAATTCACATTTAACCGGCCGATGAGTGTTTTTTGTGCTTACATTTGGAATCCAGGGGGCAGTTATGAATATTCTGGTAATGGTAAACAATACTGTGAAGTGTTTTTGAGAATGATCATCTTGTTGTACATAATTTTCTTCTGCAAATCGGGGCGGTCGGTGAGTGTAGTGGTTAAAGCGTTCGCTCGTCACGCCGAAGACCCGGGTTCGATGTACATGGGTACAATGCGTGAAGCCCATTTCTGGTGTCCCCCGCCATGATATTGCTGGCATATTGCTAAAAGCGGCGTAAGACCATACTCACTCACTCTTCTGCAAATCCTCCTGAAGCTGTTCCCTTCTCCCTGTAACTTTTTATGTCTCCCTGTCATATCTTCCTTCTCCCTGTAACCCCACATTTTCCTTCTCTTCTTTCTTCCTGTAACTTCAGACTCTTCTTCCTCCCTGAAAACTCCCAGTCTTCTTTCTCCCCGTAACACCAGAGTCTTCTTTCTCCCCGTCACTTCTTCCTTCTCCCTGAAATCTCTTCCTTCTGTCAAAGTAATTTGGCTAAGAACTTTGACTTGGGCTTCAGGTATATAGATCATCTGATATCATTCAATATTCATGAAAATAGCCAATTCTTTCCACTAACTTGCCCACCTGAACCAGAAATAAAGGCGATTAGATCATATTTATACATTACAAAACATACAATAAAATGTCTAAATGTCTTCAAAAGTCTTTCTCTCTCCATCCTATACAACGCAAGTCCTTATCTACGGTGGCCCATAAGGGACATGGAGTCTGTTTTTCCATATTTTGATATTTCACTTACTTTTATCGTAACCTTTTGCAAATTAAAACGATTTGTCTTACAAATATGTGATAAATCATGTATAAAAACAACCGAAACATGGAAAATGTACTTTCAAGTAGCTATTGAGTCGCTGAAATGTGATATTTTACCAGTAATGTCCCCTCTAAGCCTCTCCCATGGAACAATCAGATTCCACCTCTCGTATCACTTGCATTTGCTTCACACAAAATGGTGGAGCCCAGTCAGGACGATCTGATCGATAATCAAGATTTATATTGTGATAAAACAGGTCTCACAACGCGAAATGCATCAAATCATGTGAGCACCTTGATTAAAAACAGGTAAATATCTGCTGACAACGAGTTGGCGGTGCACATGCTTTGCAAATCCTGCAATCGAACGAAATCTGCACGACAGTTTACGAACTGGATTTTGAATTCGGTGCGAGATTTTTATTGGACTATGCATAGACTCGTTAGTCCAGCCAAATTGTAACTCCATAATACCAGCCGAGTTCGGCAAGGGTGGAAACTGGACTTTTATAGTCAGTTAACTCTCTTGCCTCGGGAAGATGGCCATATTTAAAGTACCTCACCTTATTATCTTCTCTCATGTTCTTTAACACCGTACGCTGTTTTATAGTGAGGTCGCTCGAAATTTCAACAGTTCATTTTTGAGGTTATTCCTCCTACCCAAGGCCCAGACCTTGCCCAGACCTTGTACTCATGCTCATGGGTCGAGGTTTCCTTCTCGGTCCTGTGGTGCTTGGTCCTAGTCTATGAGCAGCTGCGATGGAATCAATATTAATGGGCTTGTCCCCCGGATCCGAGTTGTTGTTCAGTCTTCCCAAATAATAACCCAAATAATATCATATTGTTCTTTCGGCTTTACTGCTCTTGCTTGTCTGTCTCCATCTCCATCTCAAACTTGTCTAATCTATCTTGCAGCTTTCTCCGTGCATAATGATCTCCCTCCGGTGACCTTTCTTCAACTTACTCCAATCTCTTCGTCACATCGTCGATATTGACTCTCATAACATCTAGCTGAGTTTCAGGCCCGCTGAGTCCGACTTAAGTTCAGTTAGGGAATCATTCACTTTACTGGTATCCGACATAAAGGCCTTTAATCTCCTTAGACAAGTTAGAAATGTCGCCCTTTTCAAATCTAATTTCTGTTAAAAATTCGTGTTGCAAGTTTTGTGATTCCTGATCCCTTCCTGTAGGTCCAGGATTTACCTATGTCACCGCTTAGGATGAGAAAGATACTGTTTACAAAAAGCCCGAGGTCAGTGTTTACCTTTTCAACACGTCCACCGATCCGCCCGGGAAGTCCGTGGAACATGCCTTCACTCGATACGTCGTACACATTGCCAGAAGTTACACCATTGTTGTAGCTCGTTTGATACACTTTTGCCGCCACCACAGATAAACTTAGTAGAATCAACATAGTACTCAATAGTCTGTATCTAAATTCAAGTTCAACTGACCATGTTGTGTTTAGGGTGTATTCACCAATATGGCTGCGTCCTCGCTTCACACAAGGTTGACGCCAAATTCATTTCAAATGTCCATTTTGTGACCGGTCGGTGCTTTGATGTCTAAGGTGGCTTCTCTTTCAGTATGGAGCGTGTGATTCGTAAATTTTAGTAGTCTCAAACTCCCACCATTGCCAATCAAGAGATCTAACTCCAACCTGTAATGAAATTCAAATATTTTTCCTGTCTCTAAGGATGTTCAGCTGATGACAAGACAATGTATTATGTGAAGGAATACAATGTTTGCATTTTTATTCCCATTTATGGATCTAATAATGTCGCAAAATAAAGTTATAGTATAACATGTGTCAGCTCAAAGAGAAAATAATGTTATGATAGGAATAGCCATCCATCCTATATAATATATTGAAATTTTGGTATTATGTTAAAGAAATGTCCTATATAACGGAGATTTTTAGTTTTGTTTTGTTGTTTCACGCCACACTCAGTAATATACCAGCTATATGACGGCAGTCTGTAAATAATCGAGCCTGGACCAGGCAATCCAGTGATTGATATCATAAGCATCGATCCACGCAATTGGGATATAAGGGAGACCGCCTCCGTGGTCTAGCAGTAGAGCGTCCGCTCGTCCCCTGCCGCGTCATACCAAAAGACGGTAAACAATGGCACTTGTCCGTACCCTGTCTGGCGCTCGGCATTAAGGGCTAAAACAAGGACTGGTCGGCTCGGAATCAGTATACTGTGTCTGAGTGGGATTTTCATGTTAAACTGCGGAATGGTATCTCAGTGTGCTAGCACTATAAATCGGCATTAGTCCGGACAAGTACAAGCAGACGCACGCACGCACGCACGCACGCACGCACGCACACACACACACGTGCATGCCGGTCGATGTACAAGTGCAATAGTGAGTGAGGTGACATTTAACGTCGCATCTGCTTTATCGCAGCCATATCTGGGACGCGACGTTAAATCCCATTTCACCTCACCTCACCTCACCTCTGAGTAATTAGATATATGCCCCATGTTATATACACAAAGAAAAATGTTAAGCACCACTCTATTTCCGAACCATGACAAATGGCAAAAGTCATGGCATGGGATGACTGACCACAGGAGCTGGGCGATACCAATGTCATCGGATAGAACAAATATTTGACAACCAGAAAACAAAAACATCATGGTTACACAGGTTCTGTTTTTGACCTCAGACAATACGGAGCTGCAGGATTAAGTAAACGAGTTATGTTTGATGTTTCATGTGAAAATGTTCCTTTAAGTCTCTACTTGACATGACATTTGAAACAGATCAGTAGCGGGTATAACCGCGACGTGCTCGGATGACGCTTTCCACCCTACGTCTCATGCCTCCAGTCATTCAGCCGTCTTTGAATCTCGTCCCACAGGTGCTCAATGACATTAAAATCGGGACTGAGGGCAGGCCACTGCATGGTTCTGATGCCATTCTCGCACTCGTGGTTGTGGCGACGTACCAAATGAGGTATGGCGTCAGGTCTCAAGACTTGATCAATGTACCGAGCTGCTGTGACACCATTGCCTCTACCTGGACCGATGTTCTGGAAGACCACATTGCCGACCCTCTGTGCAAGACCAATTCCACCCCACACCATGATGATCGGACCACCCTACGAGTATCTCTTAACAACACAAGCATCCGATTAACGTTCCCCTCGGCGTCGCCAGACTCTGTCTGCCATATGCTTTTGAGAGACAGTAACGACTCTCGTCTGAGAGGAGGACTCTTCTCCACTGCTGGTGTTGCCAATGCTGGTGCTGTGTTGCCCACTGAAGACGATCCCGGCGATGACGTGATGTCAGAATGGGTCCTCGGTGTGGCCTGTGTCAGTGGAGGTGTCTGCTCGTCAATCGTCGACGCACGGTGTCCGCACTAATGTGTTGCTGGTGTGTCCCCAGGCCTGTCGAGCAGTTTCCGCAGCAGTAACAAGCGATCTTGAAGATGCTGTCACACAATCTGACAATCCTGACGTCGGGTGGTGACCCTTGGTCTTCCACTACGTGGTCGGTCATCTGTAGTGTTGGTGGTCTGGTACCGTTGCTGGAGCCTGTATATGGTCCTTATGTGAACTTGAAATGCATTGGCTACATGCCGGGCGGTTTGTCCAGCTTGCACTCGTCCAAGGGTTTGGTGTCGCTTATTCCTTGTCAATCTTGGCATGTGGTAGCAATTCAATAACGAATGAATGTTATCCGATCTGGGTGGATTTTTATAGGGCAAGAAATAGGGGAAAGTATGTGCATTTCAATTTGCACATAACTCACGTGCATCGGGTTAGCATGGTCGTTGCCGTGATGCGTTTGGCCGATCGGTTTTGTTGTCATCTGCTTTGTTTTTTTATCATCAAATTTCATTTTTCCGGACATGGTAATGTTAAATTTTAGAAACTTTGACAAAAAATACCCATATATTTAAATGACAACTTTTCATGCAATGTTTCTTAGAGTTACGTTTCTTTTGCGGTTCAGTATATAAACCAGAACATCATTCCACAGGGGGAAACATAAACAGCCAACCCATAAACATTATATTTCAGGCTTTGCGTGATGGTGACAACATTTGGGGAACTATTGTGACGGGTTTGATTCAGATGGCCGCCAGGTTACGCCCATCACCCTAAGGGAAAGAACAGCAGGAACTGCTCAATGACATCTACACACGACACGGGATCGTACCGACTCAAGGAGACTATATTGAAGCTCATGGTAGGTTCGCGACATTGCTTAAAAGTAACACCTGCACTGAAAAACGAACTCATATTACTTGCCGTGTCTGAGGTATATCCTGATGTTAAATATCACCTTGATGTCTTACAACATTGTCTGCACTAACCGTGAAGTATACATTGCCACAATAGGACTCTTTGTATTGTATTGATATCAGTATGTCTTAAACAAATAACTCAATGGCATCTTTATAATAGTTCTTCATTTTATTAAAAGTACCATCTACAATGTACAAATACAAAACGAAAATGTTATGATCGTGATGTGTTTTGAAAGTAAGGCTTCACTACTCGTTGTTTTCATCAGTATGTCTTTTAACTAATAATTGAAAGATATTTAAGCATTGTTTATTGTTAAAACCCTAATGAAATGTTATGTGCATTTATAAGTTGACCCTTATTAAAAAAAGGCCAATATACATATTTTATTTAGTCGGAATCTATGTAGGAAGCCCATTTGTATTAAGTATTTGAACCAAACAATTCTGTGCACAATGTCCAATTGACATCACCAAATGCCTAATCTAAGTGTTTATCACGACCAACTCTTTAAACACATTTGTTTGAAGGGGCCATAACACAATCTGTTATTATTATGTGTTTCAGATAAAAAAAACACTGTCAATTGTAGAATAATACACAGCATTATTTTGTCATGTGAAGGGGAATACAGTGTTTCCATGGCACAGACGAATGATGCTGAAGTAGTTGCTCATCTCTTCAGGCACAGGGACGAGACTGGGAACCCCCCCAGAAGCTACAGCTCTAGGGGACCTTCTTTGAGACGTTTCCTCAGCAACGTCACATTGGTTCTGTGAAGACCACCATCGGCCATCTGGAGGCAGCAGCCTGAGTGGCTGGACTCATCAAAGTTCTGCTGATGATGAAACAGTATCGTGCCAATCCCTACACTTTGACAAGCCCAATGCAGAGATTGACTTTGATAGGTTTCAGTCTTGTTGTGTCTGTTGAAAACATAGACTGGAAAGGGGAGAAGAAAATTGCATGCATCAATTCCTTTGGGTTTGGTGGTAGCAACAGTCATGCTGTTCTGACATCTTATGCAGTGGAACGTTCGGGCGATTGTAACGAAACAGATGAAATTTTACCAGTTTGCTTTTCAGGCTCTGATTATGATACATAACACAAATCAATTTCACTCTTCTTCAAACAACATGGGGAGTTACAAAGTTTCAAAGCCATAGAATACACGTCATGTGTGTATAGGGAGCACTTTGATTTCAGAAAAGTGTTCCTTACAGGCTCCTATTTGTATTTTGTGGAATTGGTACAGCATGGGTTGGAATGCCCAAAGATCACCTGAAATGCAGCAAATGCTTTTCAGCAAAGATGCAGGAAATATATATATATATATATATATATATATATATATATATATATATATATATATATATATATATATCTCGCTTTGTAGACTGGTCTTTAATGGAGAGACTGCATGATGATTATGATGTGGAAGATCGTTTGTTCAGCCCAATCGCCATCTTTGCTTGTCAGGTGTTTCTTGCCCATCTCTGGGAATCCTGGGGGTGAAGCCTGCAGCTGTTGTAGGTCAGTCAGTCGGGGAGGTGACTGCAGCACACGTTGCTGGAATCCTGTTCCCGGATGAAGCTGTGAGGGCCATCTATCACAGAACTCGGATCCTTCCATGTGGGATGATGGTGCTTGTCCGGAATGTTGTCACTGAACAAGTAAAGACAGCCTATGAGAAGTATCAGGGTCAGGAACACAAGGTGCAAGGAACAATTATTCTTCCAGGTGCCGTGGAAGCCGAGGCTGCACTTTCCATTGCAAACGGATAGCTTTAAATGAACACAATGTAGTGAACATAGCAGTGTCTTTTAAAATGCTGTTGAACGTAAATCGGGGACACATAACAAACATTGAAATTAAGGATATCCCCAAATGTGTGATGGCAGTTGCAATTAGGAAAAGTACTACAGCTTACGCAGAAGCAGTGATTAGACAAACTCTGGATGAGGTCACATCAGACAGACTTGATGTGCTATCAATTAAAGAACGATTAACAGCTGTTAATTGCTACCCACAACTAGTCATGCCAAAGACCTGTGTCCAAACATCATTTGTGATGGAAATGAAGTACCTAACAAGTATGAAACTGGATACATGCTGAGACTTTATTGCATTTGATGATTATGTGATCAAGTTATGAAAGGCGCTGCAATACTGTACACACACCAGACGAAGAAGTATGCTGAGGCAATGAAGGCTCTTTTGTTGGCCACACAAACACAGACAGTTGTATTGTTGACACCCAATGAAATACCATCTCACCATGGAAGCCCAGTGGTCATATCTACAATACAGATAACTGCAGAGCTAGCACAAATGATTGTTCAGAAATGGCATTGTCAAGAGCTTATTGTCGGCTTCAAAAATATGATGAAAACCTCCATTTTAAAGCTGGTGAAATGTGACAGATTACACGTGAAAGTATCCATTGTGAGGTCTTTGGAAATTCTTTCATTCAATGAAATGGAGACACATATTCCAAAGTTGTACAGCTGGATTAAGGACAACAGCAGAAATGTGGATGAAATATTGCTGTGTTTCAAAACCTTGTGTGACTCTCCAGTGTCGCAGCCTCTACCAATTGACCTTACCGAACTACTCAAACCAAAGGAATGGAATATTTACAGCGATGCAAGTCTCCATACAGAACAAGTGGGTATACCAGAGGATATGCTGTTTGATAAGACTGGAATGTATCTTGTTGTTGGAGGTTTGACTGGATTGGGATGGGAATGCGTCTTGTATTTGGCTAGCAAAGGAGCAGGATTTGTTGCAATTCTCAGTAGACGTAATCCTACCGATGACAAAAAAGACATTGAACAGATATCCAAGGACTATGGATGTAGTGTGAAATCAGTGCAAGCTGATGTTCAGGATATCAGTGCTCTGAAATCAGCATTGTCGGAGTTGAAGACTAGTTTCCCTATGTTCTCATTGAAAGGGGTGTTCTTTGGGGCTGCTGTGTTTGAGGATGGACTAGTTCCGGACATGACAAGAGAGAAGTTCCACACAGCTTCTTCTCCCAAGGTTGCTGGATCCTGGAACCTGCATCTCCTGACAGAGCATCTCCCATTGCACTACTTTGTGCTGTTTTCGTCTGTAACATCGGTCTTTGGAAACGCTGGACAATCAAACTACTACTATGTCCCCCGCCATGATATTGCTGGCATATTGCTAAAAGCGGCGTAAGACCATACTCACTCACTCTTCTGCAAATCCTCCTGAAGCTGTTCCCTTCTCCCTGTAACTTTTTATGTCTCCCTGTCATATCTTCCTTCTCCCTGTAACCCCACATTTTCCTTCTCTTCTTTCTTCCTGTAACTTCAGACTCTTCTTCCTCCCTGAAAACTCCCAGTCTTCTTTCTCCCCGTAACACCAGAGTCTTCTTTCTCCCCGTCACTTCTTCCTTCTCCCTGAAATCTCTTCCTTCTGTCAAAGTAATTTGGCTAAGAACTTTGACTTGGGCTTCAGGTATATAGATCATCTGATATCATTCAATATTCATGAAAATAGCCAATTCTTTCCACTAACTTGCCCACCTGAACCAGAAATAAAGGCGATTAGATCATATTTATACATTACAAAACATACAATAAAATGTCTAAATGTCTTCAAAAGTCTTTCTCTCTCCATCCTATACAACGCAAGTCCTTATCTACGGTGGCCCATAAGGGACATGGAGTCTGTTTTTCCATATTTTGATATTTCACTTACTTTTATCGTAACCTTTTGCAAATTAAAACGATTTGTCTTACAAATATGTGATAAATCATGTATAAAAACAACCGAAACATGGAAAATGTACTTTCAAGTAGCTATTGAGTCGCTGAAATGTGATATTTTACCAGTAATGTCCCCTCTAAGCCTCTCCCATGGAACAATCAGATTCCACCTCTCGTATCACTTGCATTTGCTTCACACAAAATGGTGGAGCCCAGTCAGGACGATCTGATCGATAATCAAGATTTATATTGTGATAAAACAGGTCTCACAACGCGAAATGCATCAAATCATGTGAGCACCTTGATTAAAAACAGGTAAATATCTGCTGACAACGAGTTGGCGGTGCACATGCTTTGCAAATCCTGCAATCGAACGAAATCTGCACGACAGTTTACGAACTGGATTTTGAATTCGGTGCGAGATTTTTATTGGACTATGCATAGACTCGTTAGTCCAGCCAAATTGTAACTCCATAATACCAGCCGAGTTCGGCAAGGGTGGAAACTGGACTTTTATAGTCAGTTAACTCTCTTGCCTCGGGAAGATGGCCATATTTAAAGTACCTCACCTTATTATCTTTTCTCATGTTCTTTAACACCGTACGCTGTTTTATAGTGAGGTCGCTCGAAATTTCAACAGTTCATTTTTGAGGTTATTCCTCCTACCCAAGGCCCAGACCTTGCCCAGACCTTGTACTCATGCTCATGGGTCGAGGTTTCCTTCTCGGTCCTGTGGTGCTTGGTCCTAGTCTATGAGCAGCTGCGATGGAATCAATATTAATGGGCTTGTCCCCCGGATCCGAGTTGTTGTTCAGTCTTCCCAAATAATAACCCAAATAATATCATATTGTTCTTTCGGCTTTACTGCTCTTGCTTGTCTGTCTCCATCTCCATCTCAAACTTGTCTAATCTATCTTGCAGCTTTCTCCGTGCATAATGATCTCCCTCCGGTGACCTTTCTTCAACTTACTCCAATCTCTTCGTCACATCGTCGATATTGACTCTCATAACATCTAGCTGAGTTTCAGGCCCGCTGAGTCCGACTTAAGTTCAGTTAGGGAATCATTCACTTTACTGGTATCCGACATAAAGGCCTTTAATCTCCTTAGACAAGTTAGAAATGTCGCCCTTTTCAAATCTAATTTCTGTTAAAAATTCGTGTTGCAAGTTTTGTGATTCCTGATCCCTTCCTGTAGGTCCAGGATTTACCTATGTCACCGCTTAGGATGAGAAAGATACTGTTTACAAAAAGCCCGAGGTCAGTGTTTACCTTTTCAACACGTCCACCGATCCGCCCGGGAAGTCCGTGGAACATGCCTTCACTCGATACGTCGTACACATTGCCAGAAGTTACACCATTGTTGTAGCTCGTTTGATACACTTTTGCCGCCACCACAGATAAACTTAGTAGAATCAACATAGTACTCAATAGTCTGTATCTAAATTCAAGTTCAACTGACCATGTTGTGTTTAGGGTGTATTCACCAATATGGCTGCGTCCTCGCTTCACACAAGGTTGACGCCAAATTCATTTCAAATGTCCATTTTGTGACCGGTCGGTGCTTTGATGTCTAAGGTGGCTTCTCTTTCAGTATGGAGCGTGTGATTCGTAAATTTTAGTAGTCTCAAACTCCCACCATTGCCAATCAAGAGATCTAACTCCAACCTGTAATGAAATTCAAATATTTTTCCTGTCTCTAAGGATGTTCAGCTGATGACAAGACAATGTATTATGTGAAGGAATACAATGTTTGCATTTTTATTCCCATTTATGGATCTAATAATGTCGCAAAATAAAGTTATAGTATAACATGTGTCAGCTCAAAGAGAAAATAATGTTATGATAGGAATAGCCATCCATCCTATATAATATATTGAAATTTTGGTATTATGTTAAAGAAATGTCCTATATAACGGAGATTTTTAGTTTTGTTTTGTTGTTTCACGCCACACTCAGTAATATACCAGCTATATGACGGCAGTCTGTAAATAATCGAGCCTGGACCAGGCAATCCAGTGATTGATATCATAAGCATCGATCCACGCAATTGGGATATAAGGGAGACCGCCTCCGTGGTCTAGCAGTAGAGCGTCCGCTCGTCCCCTGCCGCGTCATACCAAAAGACGGTAAACAATGGCACTTGTCCGTACCCTGTCTGGCGCTCGGCATTAAGGGCTAAAACAAGGACTGGTCGGCTCGGAATCAGTATACTGTGTCTGAGTGGGATTTTCATGTTAAACTGCGGAATGGTATCTCAGTGTGCTAGCACTATAAATCGGCATTAGTCCGGACAAGTACAAGCAGACGCACGCACGCACGCACGCACGCACGCACGCACACACACACACGTGCATGCCGGTCGATGTACAAGTGCAATAGTGAGTGAGGTGACATTTAACGTCGCATCTGCTTTATCGCAGCCATATCTGGGACGCGACGTTAAATCCCATTTCACCTCACCTCACCTCACCTCTGAGTAATTAGATATATGCCCCATGTTATATACACAAAGAAAAATGTTAAGCACCACTCTATTTCCGAACCATGACAAATGGCAAAAGTCATGGCATGGGATGACTGACCACAGGAGCTGGGCGATACCAATGTCATCGGATAGAACAAATATTTGACAACCAGAAAACAAAAACATCATGGTTACACAGGTTCTGTTTTTGACCTCAGACAATACGGAGCTGCAGGATTAAGTAAACGAGTTATGTTTGATGTTTCATGTGAAAATGTTCCTTTAAGTCTCTACTTGACATGACATTTGAAACAGATCAGTAGCGGGTATAACCGCGACGTGCTCGGATGACGCTTTCCACCCTACGTCTCATGCCTCCAGTCATTCAGCCGTCTTTGAATCTCGTCCCACAGGTGCTCAATGACATTAAAATCGGGACTGAGGGCAGGCCACTGCATGGTTCTGATGCCATTCTCGCACTCGTGGTTGTGGCGACGTACCAAATGAGGTATGGCGTCAGGTCTCAAGACTTGATCAATGTACCGAGCTGCTGTGACACCATTGCCTCTACCTGGACCGATGTTCTGGAAGACCACATTGCCGACCCTCTGTGCAAGACCAATTCCACCCCACACCATGATGATCGGACCACCCTACGAGTATCTCTTAACAACACAAGCATCCGATTAACGTTCCCCTCGGCGTCGCCAGACTCTGTCTGCCATATGCTTTTGAGAGACAGTAACGACTCTCGTCTGAGAGGAGGACTCTTCTCCACTGCTGGTGTTGCCAATGCTGGTGCTGTGTTGCCCACTGAAGACGATCCCGGCGATGACGTGATGTCAGAATGGGTCCTCGGTGTGGCCTGTGTCAGTGGAGGTGTCTGCTCGTCAATCGTCGACGCACGGTGTCCGCACTAATGTGTTGCTGGTGTGTCCCCAGGCCTGTCGAGCAGTTTCCGCAGCAGTAACAAGCGATCTTGAAGATGCTGTCACACAATCTGACAATCCTGACGTCGGGTGGTGACCCTTGGTCTTCCACTACGTGGTCGGTCATCTGTAGTGTTGGTGGTCTGGTACCGTTGCTGGAGCCTGTATATGGTCCTTATGTGAACTTGAAATGCATTGGCTACATGCCGGGCGGTTTGTCCAGCTTGCACTCGTCCAAGGGTTTGGTGTCGCTTATTCCTTGTCAATCTTGGCATGTGGTAGCAATTCAATAACGAATGAATGTTATCCGATCTGGGTGGATTTTTATAGGGCAAGAAATAGGGGAAAGTATGTGCATTTCAATTTGCACATAACTCACGTGCATCGGGTTAGCATGGTCGTTGCCGTGATGCGTTTGGCCGATCGGTTTTGTTGTCATCTGCTTTGTTTTTTTATCATCAAATTTCATTTTTCCGGACATGGTAATGTTAAATTTTAGAAACTTTGACAAAAAATACCCATATATTTAAATGACAACTTTTCATGCAATGTTTCTTAGAGTTACGTTTCTTTTGCGGTTCAGTATATAAACCAGAACATCATTCCACAGGGGGAAACATAAACAGCCAACCCATAAACATTATATTTCAGGCTTTGCGTGATGGTGACAACATTTGGGGAACTATTGTGACGGGTTTGATTCAGATGGCCGCCAGGTTACGCCCATCACCCTAAGGGAAAGAACAGCAGGAACTGCTCAATGACATCTACACACGACACGGGATCGTACCGACTCAAGGAGACTATATTGAAGCTCATGGTAGGTTCGCGACATTGCTTAAAAGTAACACCTGCACTGAAAAACGAACTCATATTACTTGCCGTGTCTGAGGTATATCCTGATGTTAAATATCACCTTGATGTCTTACAACATTGTCTGCACTAACCGTGAAGTATACATTGCCACAATAGGACTCTTTGTATTGTATTGATATCAGTATGTCTTAAACAAATAACTCAATGGCATCTTTATAATAGTTCTTCATTTTATTAAAAGTACCATCTACAATGTACAAATACAAAACGAAAATGTTATGATCGTGATGTGTTTTGAAAGTAAGGCTTCACTACTCGTTGTTTTCATCAGTATGTCTTTTAACTAATAATTGAAAGATATTTAAGCATTGTTTATTGTTAAAACCCTAATGAAATGTTATGTGCATTTATAAGTTGACCCTTATTAAAAAAAGGCCAATATACATATTTTATTTAGTCGGAATCTATGTAGGAAGCCCATTTGTATTAAGTATTTGAACCAAACAATTCTGTGCACAATGTCCAATTGACATCACCAAATGCCTAATCTAAGTGTTTATCACGACCAACTCTTTAAACACATTTGTTTGAAGGGGCCATAACACAATCTGTTATTATTATGTGTTTCAGATAAAAAAAACACTGTCAATTGTAGAATAATACACAGCATTATTTTGTCATGTGAAGGGGAATACAGTGTTTCCATGGCACAGACGAATGATGCTGAAGTAGTTGCTCATCTCTTCAGGCACAGGGACGAGACTGGGAACCCCCCCAGAAGCTACAGCTCTAGGGGACCTTCTTTGAGACGTTTCCTCAGCAACGTCACATTGGTTCTGTGAAGACCACCATCGGCCATCTGGAGGCAGCAGCCTGAGTGGCTGGACTCATCAAAGTTCTGCTGATGATGAAACAGTATCGTGCCAATCCCTACACTTTGACAAGCCCAATGCAGAGATTGACTTTGATAGGTTTCAGTCTTGTTGTGTCTGTTGAAAACATAGACTGGAAAGGGGAGAAGAAAATTGCATGCATCAATTCCTTTGGGTTTGGTGGTAGCAACAGTCATGCTGTTCTGACATCTTATGCAGTGGAACGTTCGGGCGATTGTAACGAAACAGATGAAATTTTACCAGTTTGCTTTTCAGGCTCTGATTATGATACATAACACAAATCAATTTCACTCTTCTTCAAACAACATGGGGAGTTACAAAGTTTCAAAGCCATAGAATACACGTCATGTGTGTATAGGGAGCACTTTGATTTCAGAAAAGTGTTCCTTACAGGCTCCTATTTGTATTTTGTGGAATTGGTACAGCATGGGTTGGAATGCCCAAAGATCACCTGAAATGCAGCAAATGCTTTTCAGCAAAGATGCAGGAAATATATATATATATATATATATATATATATATATATATATATATATATATATATATATATATATATATATATATATATATATATCTCGCTTTGTAGACTGGTCTTTAATGGAGAGACTGCATGATGATTATGATGTGGAAGATCGTTTGTTCAGCCCAATCGCCATCTTTGCTTGTCAGGTGTTTCTTGCCCATCTCTGGGAATCCTGGGGGTGAAGCCTGCAGCTGTTGTAGGTCAGTCAGTCGGGGAGGTGACTGCAGCACACGTTGCTGGAATCCTGTTCCCGGATGAAGCTGTGAGGGCCATCTATCACAGAACTCGGATCCTTCCATGTGGGATGATGGTGCTTGTCCGGAATGTTGTCACTGAACAAGTAAAGACAGCCTATGAGAAGTATCAGGGTCAGGAACACAAGGTGCAAGGAACAATTATTCTTCCAGGTGCCGTGGAAGCCGAGGCTGCACTTTCCATTGCAAACGGATAGCTTTAAATGAACACAATGTAGTGAACATAGCAGTGTCTTTTAAAATGCTGTTGAACGTAAATCGGGGACACATAACAAACATTGAAATTAAGGATATCCCCAAATGTGTGATGGCAGTTGCAATCAGGAAAAGTACTACAGCTTACGCAGAAGCAGTGATTAGACAAACTCTGGATGAGGTCACATCAGACAGACTTGATGTGCTATCAATTAAAGAACGATTAACAGCTGTTAATTGCTACCCACAACTAGTCATGCCAAAGACCTGTGTCCAAACATCATTTGTGATGGAAATGAAGTACCTAACAAGTATGAAACTGGATACATGCTGAGACTTTATTGCATTTGATGATTATGTGATCAAGTTATGAAAGGCGCTGCAATACTGTACACACACCAGACGAAGAAGTATGCTGAGGCAATGAAGGCTCTTTTGTTGGCCACACAAACACAGACAGTTGTATTGTTGACACCCAATGAAATACCATCTCACCATGGAAGCCCAGTGGTCATATCTACAATACAGATAACTGCAGAGCTAGCACAAATGATTGTTCAGAAATGGCATTGTCAAGAGCTTATTGTCGGCTTCAAAAATATGATGAAAACCTCCATTTTAAAGCTGGTGAAATGTGACAGATTACACGTGAAAGTATCCATTGTGAGGTCTTTGGAAATTCTTTCATTCAATGAAATGGAGACACATATTCCAAAGTTGTACAGCTGGATTAAGGACAACAGCAGAAATGTGGATGAAATATTGCTGTGTTTCAAAACCTTGTGTGACTCTCCAGTGTCGCAGCCTCTACCAATTGACCTTACCGAACTACTCAAACCAAAGGAATGGAATATTTACAGCGATGCAAGTCTCCATACAGAACAAGTGGGTATACCAGAGGATATGCTGTTTGATAAGACTGGAATGTATCTTGTTGTTGGAGGTTTGACTGGATTGGGATGGGAATGCGTCTTGTATTTGGTTAGCAAAGGAGCAGGATTTGTTGCAATTCTCAGTAGACGTAATCCTACCGATGACAAAAAAGACATTGAACAGATATCCAAGGACTATGGATGTAGTGTGAAATCAGTGCAAGCTGATGTTCAGGATATCAGTGCTCTGAAATCAGCATTGTCGGAGTTGAAGACTAGTTTCCCTATGTTCTCATTGAAAGGGGTGTTCTTTGGGGCTGCTGTGTTTGAGGATGGACTAGTTCCGGACATGACAAGAGAGAAGTTCCACACAGCTTCTTCTCCCAAGGTTGCTGGATCCTGGAACCTGCATCTCCTGACAGAGCATCTCCCATTGCACTACTTTGTGCTGTTTTCGTCTGTAACATCGGTCTTTGGAAACGCTGGACAATCAAACTACAGGGAATGGTTTTATGGATGGCCTTGCGCATGTGCGGAATATAAATGGTCAGTGTGGACAAACTGTTAACTGGGGCCCTCTGCGAAAGGGAATGCTACAAGAGAAGAACATAAAGATTCTTGAGTCATATGGATATAAAATCATACAGAAAAAGAACATACCAGAATGTCTAAAACATGTTCTTATGTTGAACAAACCACAGTTTGTGATGTGTGGACTTCATATGACAAAGTTTGAGGAGACTCTTCAAAGAGAAAACAACCCGGATGTTGCGTCTCGTTTTTGGCTGCTTCTTTCTCCATCTACAACTTCTTCTGTGCGACCAGCTTCCCATACAACTTTGAATCTGAACGAAATGAGCAAAATCTTAAAATGTTAAAACTCGTAGAGTATGTGAAAGCTATGTTATTGAAGCAGCCATGCTGGACAGTACTTTTGTTTTTGAACAGGGAACCAGAGAACAGGGAGTTAATTTGATGAATTACATTACAAATCACGACGCAAATCATGAACGACATACATGTTCAGTTATCGCCAACAACACTGAACGTCGAAAATGCGACGGTGACCCAGATATCAAAGTATATTTATGACGAATGGAGGAAATATGTCCAACAGGAATAAAAACAAGAGATGTCCTTTCATTTCCAGTCAGCATGCATCCAGTCATGCCATCAAGTAACTACCCGATCCTTCATACAGTATTGACATCAAATAGCCACCTGGCATAGCATGCAGTCATATAATATCGTAGCTACCAACCACAGCATACACTCATGACGTCAAATTGATGACTCACACTGCATGCATTCATGCCATCACGTAGTTACCTCACACAACTGACAGTCATGTAATCAAGTAGATACTTGACATAGCATACAGTCATGCCATCTAGTAGTTACCTGTCACAAACAGACCAAACACACTTGCAATGAACTACTCAAACAATGTATTACATTGACTGGTTCACTTTATTATGGCACATAGTTGAAAGTTAGTCAGGCCTAGAACCTTTTGACCAGCCCTTGTATATAGGCAAATCACATCTTATTTTTATGAAACATTCTTTCACAAATCTATCTGTACATATCAACTGGAGTCTTATAATGTATTGTGATGACCATCACGAAGAATGTTTAAATATTAATGTATCCTCAATGTAAAATGTGTAAGTTATGACAGCATGTAAAAATTCCTAACTATTTCCCTGTTGTATTTTTGATGGTTATATGACAGTGTAAGTTTTGCAGGTATACACCAGTATATTTCTGCCAACCTCGTTTTCACGTAATTCAATGTTTCGATATTCGTTTTGGTAAGAAATCTATCAGAGGATCATAGCATGCTGTTATAGAACTTCATAACATACTGTTATCTCGTAGAATAATCATATGTCAATGCCATCATGTTATGTATATTGTTTAGGATATGTCAGTACCTCATAAGCATCGATGTCTGTCAAAACGATCTTTTTCAAGAGTTTTCTATTGACCGTAACTTTTGAAGAATTTATCGTTCTAAGCATAGTTACGCTAATTAACCATAAGATACAGATTAATCATACCTTCGTTCTTCACCAAACAGATGAAAATCCCTTAGCAGCTCGATATTTACTCATATTTGTGTGAATTTGTGATCAGGGCTGAGCAACGTGTTTTGCTGACGCCCGCCATTTTCAACTTTGTAACAACTGGTTTAGGTCGCAATGCAGTTACTGAATTTGGCTAAAGCTAAGCAATTTGAGTTATAAAACCATTTAATCGAATGAATAACGTACAGAGGAACCCAGAATCGTATTTGATGATATCTGAAGACGTGTATTAAAGTTGATGTTAATTCTGAACTGTGTGAGTGAGTGAGTGAGTGAGTTGGGTTCAACGCCGCTTTTAACACTATTCCAGTCATATCGCGGCGTGTCAGCTTAATGTGGGAGGAAAGCCCGAAGTGATGCAGGTCTCAGACATTTACCACTTCGGTGAAACCAACGAGCACGGGCATGGTGCAATATATCTGTAACCAGTCAACAAGCATATAAAAGAATTCTTATTTTCAAATTGCTCACGAGTCGACCATTTGACATGACAGCGAAGAAGATGGAACGCAATCACAAGAATTATTACTCCAGAGTGGAAAGAACTACTTCTACTTCTACCTCAGTAGTAATAGCTACATGAACCTACGCGGATGGTAATGTGTACCTACGTGGATAGTAACGTGTACCTATGTGGATAGTAACGTGTACCTACATGGATAGTAACGTGTACCTATGTGGATAGTAACGTGTACCTATGTGGATAGTAACGTGTACCTACGTGGATAGTAACATGTACCTACGTGGATAGTAACGTGTACCTATGTGGATAGTAACGTGTACCTACGTGGATAGTAACGTGTACCTACGTGGATAGTAATGTGTACCTATGTGGATAGTAACGTGTACCTACGTGGATAGTAACGTGTACCTACGCGGATAGCAACGTGTGCATACCGGTGAAGATCCGGCGTAGAATAGGTCTTCTGCAACCCAATGCATGCTTGCCGTCAAAGGCGACTTTGCTTGTCGTAAGAGGCGACTAACGAGATTAGGCTCGTCTTACTTGGTTGAAACATGTCAACGTATTCTAACTGCGTGGGTTGATGGTCATGATGTCAATTACAGGATTGTCTGGTCAAGACTTGATTATTTACAGAGTATTGCTGAGTGCAGTGTTAAAGAACAAACAAACAAACAAACAAGCAATGTGTACCTACGTATATAGTAACGTGAACGCTGTGATAAAATAGACATATCATGTGTAAATAATAGTAAGACTAATACGCAGTGTCAAACGCTATGGCTATGTGTTCTGATGTTCTGACAGCCTCTAAAGTAGACTCTGCCGTGTGCCAAATACTCTCCGGTGAGGTACTGCAAGAATGGCTGCATCGCATGTACAAAATGGAATGTACCATAACAATAACAAGATACAATGCGAACGCAGTGTTGTATTTACTTATGTTGAGATGTATCTACAAAGATCGCAACTTCACATACATCACAAGGTCACAACGTGGCTCACATTGCCTGCTGTCTTCCTGATGCAAATCATTTCGAGGAATTGTGCGTTCATACTGGGTAATGTCGTGACACAAACCACTACAAAATAAATTAGAAAAATCATGCAGAAAAATCTGGTACGCGATAGACATAAATAGCCTTCGTATTGATTTCTTTGGTGTCACATTTAAAGGAAAAACCGGTTTTGATTCGTCCACTGACTGCCTTGTTCTTGGAAATTGATTACATCGAAAATCATAAAAAAGTTATATGGAATAACATCATTGATTATGTGACTGTTGATTGTGGTATGCTGGCATGACACCAGTGAGGTTATACCTGGAATAGTTGCCGACTTTCTGACAGGCCAAAGATAGGTCACCTGTAAATCTTATTGGCTCTCTAAACACCCAGCCACATGGATCATATGACAAGAAGACGGCAAGGATCACCCACGCACAAAATATCTCGAGAATGTGTCGCTTATCACCAACGGAAATTAGAAGCCAAAACGTGACCTAAGGGTGACGGGGTTTCGATTTTATCACTCGAATTTATAGATTTCTCGCGTTCCCTGATTACGCAACTCTGCACAGCGTATTGTGGCGCCGTAGACGACTGGGTCACTCGTGCCCTTCACTGACAAAGAAATACATTGCCATGTCTCTCATTAATCTTTTCCCGCTGCCAAAATGTGTTAACAGATGTTTATAGGCTTTCATAAAAATGGGCCTGCTCAGTTTGTAATCACATTCTTTTGAACACTGAAATGCAGATTTTGCTGGTATAAAATATAAGTACCCTATGTTGGTTTCGAAAGGATTTTATCGGACTTGTGTTGAATCGTCAATTATACAATAACCGTATGCATATCTCGATTTTGATTAGTTATCTGTTAATTTGCAATTTTATCCTTTGTGAAAATAGACCGCCTCCGTGGTCCAGTGGTAGAACGTCCGCCCGGACAGCGGGAGGTCCGGGGTTCGACCCCGGCCGCGTGATACCAAAAGACTTTAAAATATGGTACTTGTTGTTACTCTGTATGGCGCCCGGCATTAAGGGGCTAAAACAAGGACTGGTCGGCTCGGAGTCAGTATACTGTGTCTGAGTGGGGTATTCATGTTAAACTGCGGCAAGGTACATGTATCTCAGTGAGCTAGCACTATAAATCGGCATTAGTCCGGACTAGTACAAGCAGCCATACACACACGTGCATGCACGTCGCTATATAAATGCAATAATCTTGGACGCGACGTTAAACCCAATTTCACCTCACCTCACCTTTGTGATGATAAAGAGCTATTGCTTTCGTTTATCACTGCGGTCTGTTAGTGACTAAATCTGGGGCAGACAAACCAGTTATTATACAGTACGATAACATGCATGGACCTAAATCACCCAACCTGACCACTTGATTCATTGAGTCGCCTCTTACCACATACATAGGTAACAGG
Organism: Haliotis cracherodii; assembly: GCF_022045235.1. NCBI lineage: Eukaryota > Metazoa > Mollusca > Gastropoda > Lepetellida > Haliotidae > Haliotis > Haliotis cracherodii. The sequence continues at coordinate 14,062,540 of NW_027266286.1, forward strand.
GACATATTTTAATATTCGTTAAACCATTTCTCTTATCAGCACAGTGTAACCTCGGACTCTGCATCAAAACAATAAAGAGCGAACAATGTCATTGATGATTCTTACTTACCAGGAAAAGTATAAAATTATTGACAGCATTAAATTATTGGCTATGTTTGGGATAATCAGTGTATTGGTAGTATTTAATTATTTTTATCAGAATTAATGGTAAGAGCAAAATGTATTTATCAGCAAGAATGGCATGCATCTTTGTCACATGGTGCAAAAACATTCAATTACTTTATGTAAAAATCTATAGCGTTTCAAGAGTATTATATTAAGTATATTTCTATCCACAAATTTCATGTAGCTTTAGCTAAGTTTAGACGTAGTTCTCACGAACTAAAAATTGAGACTGGCAGATATGCAAATGTTCCCAGAAGCGAAAGGTTCTGCAATGTTTGTAAAAAAAGGTTTTGTTGAGGATGAGTATCATTTCTTATTTGTATGCAAGGTGTATGCCCAATAGCGTGAACAGTATATTCCAAGAAACTTCTATGTATTTCCCGCATTACATAAAAGCCAACGTCTTGATATCATAAGAAATTTGGATATGTTTATTAATAAGTCTATGTAATTAAGGACAATTGTAATTACAACAATGGCTGCTATACAGCTGCCGTAACACGGGCCGATGACCTACGTAACCTTGCTGACTAAACAACAACAACAAGATTAATGCAGGCTTACGAGTGATCAAAAAGTTCATGTGCTTGATAAGAGAACTTAAGAGGAAAAGGCAGGGATACTCGTCGCCTCTCACGCAAGGCACATGACAAGGAAATCGGCCTAATTATCATATTACTGGCGATAAAGTCATGTGTGGCGGCAAAGGTCCCAGTGTTTGTCATTAATTCCTCAAGATTATGTTACCCCACCACTGCTTTTATTGTACAAGTAGTACGCAGGTATCTAAAATTGCATTGATATATATGGAATGACCCCCCCCCCCCCCCCCCCCCCCCAACACACACACACTCACACTCACACATGTTGCTGGAATATTGTCAAAAGCGGCGTAAAACCATACTCACTCACTCACTTACTATATCTACGCCAAGCCAACCCATGTATTCCCATGCGCGCACGCACGCACGCATGCACGCACGCACGCACGCACGCACGCACGCACACACACACAGAGTATAATTTGATATCGTTCTCTAATGATCAAATAGCCGATTCCCTCTCACTCACTCACCTGAACTAGAAATGAAAGAGACCAATGAAACTCATCTGTTTCATATTTAAATCAATGGATACAAATTCAAAGAGACAAAAGCTATTCACAAGTCTGTATGACAAGAGGGGTGTCTTCAACCTTCCCTACATGTCGAGCAATATGCAACCTTTGTTGTCTACATTTCACAGCTTTTGAGGTTCAATCGGGTCTTCTCTTTCTACGAATTTATCAAAGAACGTCATACGACTCATCCTCAAAAGTTGTTTGATCAAGGTTTAAGCTTTCGAGTTTTTTTTTAAGTTTAAAACATCTTATGGTAGATATATGAAGAACATTTCCAAATTTGACCGATGCTATTCCCTATTTTGCGTGAAGATGAAGAATTGGCGTGCATTTGCATGTGTTTGTCACGGGCGTTACCGTTGGGAAAGGATACACTCACTTTCTCACTTTCTCACTTTCTCACTCTCTCACTTTCTCACCCTCACAAAGACCTAGTGCCATCACTATAGTGATTCATAAACATATGCTTATGAATTAGTCGGAAAATGGTTTTTTGTTTTGACTAGAGACTTCCTATGATTATGGAAATTGTTTTGTTTTGTGGATGTTTGTATGAATCGATGAAGTGTCAAGAATATAACAAAGATAACAGACTGGTTTATTCATATATCACAGTAGGGAAGGCAATACATCACAAAGAAAGTCATCCACATAGCATTAAATAATCAATGGTCCCAGTGTTGTAGTTATACAGACACCAGATCAATAATTGGTGGTAGTGTATGACAGTTTGGCAGGTACTTTTTTACAATGTCCATCTCTGGCAGATGAACAAAAAACCTTCTTCCTGTTACACATGTTACCAAACTGTGAACCGTTTTCATGATGATTATATGGTTTATGTACATGGACAGATGTACTACGGAATCAACATAGAGAAATAAAATGGGCACACTAACAGTTAAACACACATAAGTAGATGACCAAACTATCTGAATGAATATTGGGACAGTAGAAACCTAATTGGTATAAATGTCATATTATTTGCAAATCACAGCACACCAACAGTAACATATTTCAGAACAGAGAGTATGTACTCTTTCTCAGTATTGCTGAGGTTAATACGTACATGCTATTTCTTTCTCAAATACTAGTATTGTGGATTTACATCTCATTGGATTTGACAGAAATATTCTAGTTTAGGTATCTGTGTGTTGAGAGGGAGGACAATGAATATTTAGGTGTATGTCTTTTATTTTTGTGTATGTGTTTAATTTTGTAAAATTCTCAATTCTGAAACGAACACATGTAATAATGGTGCTTATTACCAGTGGTCTTTGTTACATGTCGTCTATAGGAGGTGAGCTTGCAAGACTTATGACAGAGTTGGTTATATGCCTGTTAGATCGGAATATGGCCCAGATGACACGACGACACACATCTTGAGTCAAGGTTAGGAACTCGAATCTCAACGAGGGTAATCTGGGGGAGGTGACGGTGGACGTGAGCTTGCAGGACCTATGATAGATTTGGTTATATGCCTCTTAGATCGGAATATGGCCCAGATGACACAACGACACACATCTTGCGTCAAGGTTAGGAACTCGAATCTTAACGAGGGTAATCTGGGGGAGGTGACGGTGGACGTGAGCTTGCAGGACTTATGATAGAGTTGGTGACATGCCTGTTAGATCGGAATATGGCCCAGATTACACAACGACACACATCTTGCGTCAAGGTTAGGAACTCGAATCTCAACGAGGGTAATCTGGGGGAGGTGACGGTGGACGTGAGCTTGCAGGACTTACGAAAGTTTTGGTTACAGGGCCAAGGATGGACAATATAACAGGGAGGAGGAACACAGCATGCAGCATGCCGAACAGGATCACTGTGAACATGATCTTGAAGAAGGAGTTGAAGATGTAGGACTTTGAGAACACCAGCACAAGAATGCCCAGAAAGGATGACATTCCACCGTTTAATATGGGACCAGCTGCATGGACAATGGAAGATTCGGTTTTCTCTCTCCTGTTTCTTCCTTCTCCAATCATATAGGCAGAGCACACGTGCACACTGAAGTCCACCGAGAAGCCGACAGACATGATGAGATGGATCATTGTCACTGAGCTCAGACTGAGTCCCCAGATATAAAGGAACCCGAAGATGCCAACGAGGATAGAAACGATGTTCAGGACGACAAGGAAAACCAGAAGAGGATGAGGAAGGAAGATGCAGGTGACCACAGTCATGACGACCAGTGCCACGCCCACAGTTTGTAGTGTATTGGGAAGGATAGCAACATACTGCTCAAAGAAGATATAGGCTGGGTGGAAGGTGTAGACAGAGAGAGGTGAGTTGTCAGCCAGAGCTCGCATTCGAACCATAACATCAGCTTGAGCGTTGGATTCTTTAATATTTGTTGATAAAAGATAACATCGGGAAGCTTTGATGTCAGTATCAGTTGAGTCAAATACAACATCGTTATCAAATAATGTGGTTGTTGTAAAAAATGTTTTCAATCCCGATACAAAAGCTGTGGTGCTGCTGTTATCATAAACAGTTGTTGCTTTATAAGAATCGAACCAGCAAATCAACGAATTCTCATCTACTCCAGAGTCTGTTTTTGAACTATTGATCAGAGACTCGATATTATCTACAGTATTCTTGTCTGTGTAATTTGTGGTTGGACCAAATACAAACGGGACAGGGAAAACACTTGAGAAGTGTGCATCATATATCTCACTATAGGAATGATAGTATGAATCTGTGGAGACCAGGTTCTTCAGAATCAAACCTTGTTTGAAGTTCAATGTTCCCCATATTGACACTCCGAGGTAGGCCAAGAATAGGACAATCACAATTACCTTCCCCCACACACTCAGTAACATTCGTGGCAGGTACTTTCGTGGCAGTGTCTCAAAGAATCGTTCATCCTGACCCCTCTCTGTTGGTGGTGAGCCTCCACAGCAGTACACTCTGCAAGTGGAGGCGCCATCTTTCCTGAATTCGTCTCTGGATTGGGTTTTGAGGCAGGTCATGCAGTGTCTGTTACTGTCAACCCGACGGCCATGTATGGCAAGGCAGGGGGAGAAGAGGAGGCACTGGTACAGGTAGCAGAAGATGACGGCCACTCCTGTGAACGAGAAGAATATATAAATCAACAACAGGTTAGTTTTCAGGGTGACACGAATGGACTACAAGGGAGAAGAGAACCTGCGCTTTTGGTGAGATTGCTAAAATGCTGCCCAGAGAATTTACGAATTTGTGAAATTATGAAATGAACAGAAAGCTACAAAACCATTTTGATAACGATAAGAAAGACGATATTAAAAGAAGAATGCATGGTACGATTCCGACGATACACCATCAACCTGAACACAAAGAATGTACAACACACACTGGAGGGGAGAAAATAACCTGCTCAGAAAGGTCCATTAATCTGAACATACTCTATGAAAACCACTAACCTGTATAGAGACTGATGGTAATTGGCATCTTAATTGAAGCCAGGTAGGTGTAACTGGTTTGGGGCTAAAATACATCATACTAACCTGTGTATACACAGAAGTTCCTCACACTGAGAAACACAGAAGACACGCCAGTTAAGAAGGCCAGAAGATCAGTGAGGGACGTGATGGTGATACCGATACCCGCTGAGGCAAAGGTCATTCCCATCCTACTGGCGACGGACTTGTCTCGGTGAGGGTAGGTCTCCGCCCAGCTTGACATCAACAGGAACATGTCGTCCACACCGATACCTTCATCAACAAGAGGATGTGAGTAATGATTTGTTTCACAGCATGGGAGATCCAAAGTGCGACTATATCACTGGTGTGGCACGGATACTTAAATAAAATATATCTGACCATTAACCTCTTGTCTGTATTCTGTAACTCTATTATCAAACTATTTCAACGTACCTATGATCAGAAATGGTGTTACACCGACGATATTGACAAACTTTACACCACAAAGGCTGACAAGTCCAAACGATGACATGATGCCAAATCCAGCTGCCATAACGCCTGCCCATGATGCCCACGTCCTCGATGACACCACATCACCTCCGGCGACGACAGTGGCATACGTGATCATCAACGTGAAGGTTATAGAGAAGAACACGATGTCTCCGTTTGTGTTTTTGTTCAACTCTGTGTCTAGTGAATGGGAGGCAGCATAGTTTATCCTTGTAGATGTTGTGTTTAAACTTGCTGCTCTCTTCAGGAACGCTTCTTCCCACGCTCTTGCTTTTGCCTTGTTAACCGTTGAGTCCATTCGTAAATTAAACGTGACACTCAGGTACTTTGCTGATACCACTGTTCCACCTGAATGATTAACTTGTCCAAGAAATGCTGATATGTCTATGTTATTCCAGTTTGGGTAGGTGATTCCACCAGCCAGATAAGCATTATATACAGCATCTGTTGTGAGAAACTCTCCTGAAGCAAAACAACTCCCGTTTTGTCGAGCACAAATATCATCATACTTGAACACCTTCCCATCATATGTAATACTGATATCTTTTATTGTGCTTATATGGTTCCGTATTTCTTGCATGGATGCATTGGACAGTACATTTACACCTGTCGAGCTGCTCACTACAAGTCGGCCATACATGTCAAGTGCCGTAAGTGCATATCCGCGGTAGTTGCTCCCTGTGGCGTCTGGGAACGTGGCCTGGTACTGAACTCTGTCTTGTGATGCTCTGCTGTTAATGGGCGTGTACAGTGTCTCTGTGTCAGTCTCGTTGGACAATGTTATCATACCACAGCTGAGACAAAGGGTTACTGAAAGTGAGGCTATAATCAGTACAACTGGGTAGGTTCCAATGAAAACACCGATCTTTCTGAAAATCCTCTGGAAGAAGCCAGACACAGCCTCGAAGCATCTATTCAGGCAGCCCATCCTGGACTATTCATTTGCCGTTACATCTGAAAAAGATTAAATGAAATAATGTTAGAAAAGGGTACCGAACACGTATAGTGGTGACGATATCCTGTTCATACATGTTGAGTGAAATGGGGTCGAGTGAAAGATTAGTGCACTTAACGATGGGCATGTGTCAGCTTGTTCTAGTGTTCTAGAGGAATACCAGTTTTATAGTGCTGGCCCACTTAGATACCATGGCGCAGTTTAACATAGATAACCCACTCCGACACATTATACTGAGACTAAACCCAACATTCCTTGTTTTGTCCCTTTATTGTCGAACGCCAGGCAGGGTAATAACAAGTATCCATTATAAACGTCTTTTTGTATGACTCCGGACCTTCCGCTTTGCATATGTAATTATATTTGTTGTTTAATTCATGCTTGTTGGTTAACATTTTGTTAATAAAAGCGTGCGGAATACATATTTCTGGACGGTTTTTCATGTGGTCTAGTAAGGTGATATTGCTTTTGTAAATTTTATGTAAGTCTATTTTGGGTATTAAAATCGTTTCAACCATTAATTGCAAATAACCAATCACACGGTATTGTTCATAGATTTATTGTTTCATTAGTATCAGTCAGTCTGACATTCGAAGAGTTAGAAACTGAACCTGTTAAAATACCTGAATACTCTATTTATTTTGTTGATTTGTTTTGTCCGTATGGCACACACGCACACACGCACACATGCATCAGAATACCGTTTTACATTAGGATTCTTGATAAACGGAATAACAACCCGGGGTCCATCTTCAAATACTTGCCGTTATAAGAATCAACAAAACAATATGAATATATTATCTGTGAAACGAAATTTTCTGCCGTGTACATTCTATTCCTCTGTGGTACCATCTTCGAAGAGCGAGTGAGTGAGTTTGCTTTTAGCAATATTCCAGCAATATCACGGCGGGGGACACCAGAAATGGGCTTCACATATTGTACCCATGTCGGGAATCGAACCCGGGTCTTTGGCGTGACGAGCGAACGCTGTAACCACTAGGCTACCCGACCGCCCCTGAACAGCACCAAGAGATGAACAAATATTATTTGTGAATGTCAATGATATAAGCAGGTACTTTACACTGGAGCATTTATATTAATTCATCCTGGGAACAGTATATTTAACGACCATGGTAACTCCGTGAAAGCAAAAGATATGACGTCCACACAAAATGAAACCCAAACTTAGAAAACCCTTTTCCTAGTATCTATTTCACATATTCCCTTGTATCCTGGATTGTATTAACATATGCGGGGTATGGCAGGAGTACTGCTGGGCGACGTCAGGTTACCACAAACAAACACCTACTTTATATGCATATTGTGTGAGTGGCGGGTGTTACCTGTTGGCAGGACATGCTTACCCTTTTCGCGAAGCCCTGGTGTCATCACTGATTTTCAATGATCCATTCATATACTTTTCACAGCTACTTTGTCTTTTACGTCTGTTCGTGAAATGATCGCTTGGCAGATAATCGATACTGATTATTTTCTGGCGTTGAGTGGTTTATATATTTATATGTATTTTCTGTCAGATCTAAATATGTCATTATCATCGCCATCGAAGTGCAACTGCTTCCTTGTTTCTTGTCCTCGACAACCAAACAGAATTTATTACCTTAATTGTCAAACTAACCAGGAATAAAGATCATATTTCACAATATTCACATATTATTAACTTAAAAATATTATTTATTACATTTAAAAATGATATACTTGTAGATATAGGCATAAATTCACATATATGCAAAATATCTAATATTATTATTTTTAGTTTTAAGTATCTTTAAACTGGCAAAATATAATGGAAACCTCGGGCCTTAATGATACATGTCCTTGATATGTAATAGATACAGTAGCTTTTTTTTCAAGCTGAAATACATATTACCGTATTCGACGTAATAAGCGCCCCGCTCTAATACGCGCCCACGGCGATATTTGCTAATATATTGGCTAGTGATCAATCCCAATTAGCACTCCTTCAGATTGATCAACGTACACAAGACTTATTTATTCGCGTATAATACGCACTCTTGTGTTATATGCTTTCTTAATTATGGGCAATTAAATTCTGGAAAAATGTATCTGTCGCAAATAAACATTTCAGTGTATCAGCATTAACCACGAAATTTATCTTTCAACTCTCTTTTTTCCACCAAAATAATATTCTAATAAGAGCCCCCTATTTCTATTTTTGAGAGCGCCCTGGGCGCTTATTACGTCGAATGCGGTAATAAGATTGATGCTAACTGTTGGAACATATTTGTTCTGGGGTTTTAAGCAAACGCAGTCGGCTTCAAGAAAGAAAATGTTCCTAATATCCCTGAATCCAACCGTAATATGACAGCACCAGGACATTTAGACTGCTGTAGTCTCAAAAACAAGCAAACACCAAACAAGTAGATAAATAGTAAATAATTTGGAACATTGTTCGAAGTTAACGAAATAGAGGCGTTGATGCATTCGGAACACATCAAGGAAGAGAAACAAAAATATCTCGAATTTCTAAATAGTATATTTGAAATTCATATTGGAATCAGGGACAAAAGTGTTTCTCATCTATTTTGTTTCATTTAAACTTCCTTGTTATTTTAGATCGAAACACAATGAATTTTCATTGTATGATCATAGAAACTTTTGTAATGTCATTTCCAGAGTTTACCTAGAAAGAAAATATTCGTTAGAAACATACCAATCACTTGTACAACATTTTCGAGGAAATATAATGATATGAATTATTGAGTATTTCTTCAAGCCAAGGCCTTTGTTCATTTCGTTACTGAATGCATGTGATTGTAATTTGTCAGGTACATGGAAATATATTGGGTGTCTGGTATTACAAAGAGTACGTTTCTGCCATACTAGGCTCCGTTTGCACAAGAAGACTATTGTGAAGTCATATTAGTTACCAGTAACGTGTTATTATACATACATGTAAAGTTTTGGTACTTCTGCAATCATATATGTAAACATAAGCATATATACTTGGATTAAATCGTTAAAATAAACTGTTGAAATACCTGAACATTGAATCTACACTTAACGTCCATACTCGCCAATTAAAACCTCGAAATCCTGATAACCATCGACACTATATTGACCTATTTGAATCGAAACATGATTAGGTGTTCTATGTTGTATAAATGATACTTAAGAACAAACAGTAACAGTTACCGGGTTTGCTACCAGGAATACAGCCCTTCTGCCAATCTGGGTAATGCAGATAGCTGCAGTGTTAGGAAGTCTTCACATTCTGGGAAAGGAAAAGTTCTGGGTGAGTTTGACTAGGCAGCGCTTCCTGGGAGAAGTCCTATTCGCTGTCTGGGCTGCGTGTAGAGGGGGCAATTAAGGGCCCTGAGCTGATGATGAGCCTAACGAGCCCCACTGTGCCAGGATCACCCAAAGCCTCTTTGATGCATTGTGTAAATTTTGTCCGTAACTACTACTACTACTACTACTACTACTACTACTAGTAGTAGTAGTCAATTTATATGGCGCTGTACCCATGCTTAAGCATGCCCTAAGCGCCCTGAGCATCGATCTACGCAATTTGGATAAGATGACATGCATCAGTGGTAGTGTATTTTACCAGATATGATTTAATCGCATTTGGAATCCAGACGGTCAGTAAATAATAATAAGAAGAATATATAAAATAGAATAAAACTTAAGCAGAGCAAATGTTGTCCGAAGGTGGAGTTGAACATGTCTCTGACACCATCCTGAGCCGCCGATGTCAGCCTGCATTTTCGGTTAGGGAATGATTAGCGTCATATCATATTTTGTCAGTTGTTCAAACTTAATTTGACCCGTGAATAGGTCTTCAGCAACCCTTTCTTGCCGTGAAAGGTGACTATGCTTGTCGAAAGAGGCGACTAACGGGATCAGGTGATCAGACTCGCTGACTTGGTTGATGTCATCGTATCCCAATTGCGAGGATCAATGCTCATGATGTCAATCACAGGATTGTCTGGTCCAGACTCGATTATTTACAGACCGCCGTCATATAGCTGTAATATTGCTGAGTGCGGCGTTAAACAACAAACCAACCAAACCAACAAACTTAATTTACCAGTTCTCTCTAATATGATGTTTTGGTAGGAAGTAGAACTAATTTACCGTTGAGCCGTCTCTGACACCAACCTGAGCTGCGATGTCAGTTTGCATTATCAGTCAGGGAATAATAAGTGTCATCGCATATTTGCTCAAAACCTAATTTACCGGTTCGACGATCTTTTAAATAATATTCTACACTGGTATGAAGTGTAACTAATCTGATGTCATTTGTGTAAATGGTCATGCATGAGGGAGTACTTACCCCATGTAAACTGGAGCTTGGCCTGTCGGTCGTTGAGAACGTCTTTGCACAACATTGTAGAGATCTTTACTTATATGTAGTCTACTGTGGAACATTTTATATTCAACATGGTAAATTCGTCCAACGAATCATGGAGATATTGAGATTCCCTCCCCTCATTGCTACCTGGCCACAGTGATCAGTATCAGGAAGTAGACGTTGCAGCCAATCAGTAGCTTGCACTCACGTGACTCAAACACAATACTGGCCGTAATGAGTAGGATCACATTTCGTCTCAATTTATCCTGGTACGCGAGGGTGGAGCGGTAGCCTTGTGGTTAAAGCATTATTTCGTCACGGGTTGGCTTCCCAACATGGGCTCAATGTGTGAATGCCATTTTGGTTTGATGAATGTTTTTTCACCTACAGCTTCATAACATGATATTTGTTAAACTAAAACAATGACCAAATCCGCTAATAAAATGAAACAACATCAATTGACACCACGCATAATGTCAATCAAATATGACAGACTGATAACATGAGATGAGATAGGGTTTAATGTCGCGTTCAAGCATTGCACAGCATGCACGTGTGTGTGGCTGGTTCTACATACTTTGCCAGAGTTATGTATTGGCCTACGATTTCAAGTATATATCTTTTAAATTTGTCCACATTTCCACTCCGCTTGTCTCGTATATTCCATGGCAGCTTGATATTTTTCAGAATTAAGGTGAGTATACTGAAACTCACTGACAACACATACACTCTTCAAAAAAGATTAAAAAAGACAGGTAGAATCTTAGTAAATTTATTGTACGTAATAAAGTTGATATATTTAATTTAATATCATAGATACAAATATGACATTTTGGAGCTCCATAGTCACATGTTGTAGGTGTACAAAGGCATTGGAAACTGTTCATTGTCATGTCACATAAGGCACAGTGTGGCGCTGTACTAAGTATCTCGTGTGACCGCCCCGGGCAGCAATCACGGCTCTGCATCTGCTCGGCACTGGATAAGTGCACGAATTCAGCGCCATTCTGCTTGTAACGCGTTGGCCAGTGTCTGCGGCGTGTTCTGACGTTGACGCACACGTCGATCAAGTTCATCACAGAAGTGTTCGATTGGGTTGACACTCACCCATACGTAAATTAAACTCAGGTAGTTTGCAGACACCGCTTTTCCACCTGTCCAATCAACCTGTCCCAGAAAGATGTTGATATGACATTGTTATACTAGTGATTCCACCAGGTAGATAAGCATTATGCACATGCGTGTTTGACTGTATTTACTAATCCCCATGCCATACGACCCATCTTAGTGAACAAAACCAAGAATGCACATCCAAACTATGGAATGAAGGCTCTTCTTATAGGTGTTTGACCTGAAGAATTCCAAATCTGAGCTTTGGTTTGACATAGAAGTGTGTGTTTGGTCATTTAAGTGATTTACTGGTATCCTCGAGAGTTGTCCAGTATGGTGACCAGATACCACAATCTTCCTTTTGCTATTCACTAAAGTCAGGGATTTCCCGGCGAACTGAGGCTGCTTGATTCCAGTAAAGGCTTGCCTGAAGCCGTGCCCTTTTTATGTGTTCAAACAAGGCTGCCTGAATGGCTGGTGTATTCTCAGTTGTAAAAAGACGATGTCTGGCTTCGTTGACTTCAGCCAAATCACACCCCTTACTAAACATGATAACTACACATCGTTTCAGTTTCTGCATGTGAAGAGACTCAAGGTTGAAAAGTTCTGGTTGATTGGTTCGAGTCGCCAGTGTTTCATTGAGTCCAGGGCCTACTTGCACAAAGCGATCTTAGCGCTAAGATGATCGCAATTCGCAACATAGGCTTACAATATCGTAGCGCTAAGGTCGCTTTGTGCAAGTGGGCCCAGGTGTAATTGCCAAGATGACCAGTCAGTCTTCTTGCCACACCGAAGGAGCTGTGATGTCGTGTCGCACCCTGAAATGCAATGGAAAAGCGGCAATGTCAGAGATCACAAAGGTCCAAGATAGGAAGAGATATCATGGATGTGAATATCGCGAGTTTTTTTCCCGCTACCGAAACACACACAGCTCTGACAGTGTACAGAAGAAGCCACCACGTCACTATCAACATGACGAACATAAGCTGTCTGGTGGCCCTGTGCTACAGCATGTGTCAGATGAAGGAATATCTTAACAAGCTCCCACTGAGGAAAGGTTAACCACAACAACTGCGGCCAATTTGGCGGGATGTGCTCGACCAATTGGTGATTTGATGCATTCCAGAATATCAGACTTGTTGCCGAATCGAAGTGAACCACTATCAGACAATGGTGGTTCCTATTTATTTTCAAAACGAAAAAAACTCTTCCATATCTACATCTGTCGTGATTGTAATGAAAGGAAGAGTGTTGTTTTTAGAGTCATATTTTTCTTCTTTAAACCACTGGTTTTGATTCCTGTTTTGGTCAGATCAGGACGCTTGGCGAATGTCAGGATTATATAATGCCTGATAGTGTTTGACACTGTCACTGTCACCTTATCGAGCGTCTGTGAAATGTATTGTGCATGAAGGTCCCCTCCAACTTCATGGACCCTAGAGAGAGATGCGACAACTACCTGTTCCATAATGATGTATATGTGCCTGTACACTCTTCTTTGACTGATCATGTGACTGATTCTTTCCAGTGAATCTGAACTTGTGTGTGGACTTTCGACCGAAAATGTACCCTTTAATAGGGCATCATCTTGACCAAGCTGGAACTCACCTGCAATCTTTGTATTATTAGAAATGTAGATTTCCTTCTGTGAAAACTCATTCTCGAAGAAGATTGAGAATATGCTTTTTAAACCATGTTGAATGTGGCTGCCTGGTATCATGACAGGGACTTCGTTGTTCTTCCATCAGTGTTCGGTACATCTGTCGAAGTGCTGATATATGGAGGCTGAATCCTCAACAAGGGCTACTATTTGTGCTGTAGCAATTTGACGAAAACCAGGTGGATCAAGGCTTGAGGATGCTCGACGATCGGCAGCGCGTGCAGACTCTCGTAGATGCAAATAGCATTGAACATGATACAAAACATCACCAGCATGGACATCCGCAGCTTGTGCAATCAATTTACCCTTCAACTGGTTATTATTTTTTTAATTTGCCCAGCTTTTAAGATTTGCATCTACGTTGTCAGTTGCCACCTTGCGCATATTGGTCTGGTCATCTCCATCACAGATAATGCAGCATTTGACACCACTGCCTTTTCCATGTGATGCCCCAGCTGATCTGAGTTTTTGGGGTGAACTCTGTGTTCATGATTTTTACGCAGCCTCTTCACACGAGAACTACTACAGTAGCTCGTACATATTTTGTGACACTAAACATTATGGGATCGGAGTGTTGCTGCAATACCTGATCCATTATTTAGTTGATCAAAGAGGACTGTTATATCAGACTGAACGGCATTGATTTCCTTAACTTCTTTGATAGGCATTTAGAGTACTAAGTAAGGATCAGAATTTATGGATGAACAACTTCATTATTACAATTAAGAGCGACGTTTCGGTGTAGGTTCTCAAACCAATATCAAGCAAGTGCTGGATAATGGTGTCAGAACCTACACCAACATCGAAACGTCACTCTTAATTTCGGTGTAGGTGTTAGAACCTATACCAAAACGTCGCTCTTAATTGTAATAAAGAAGTTGTTCATCCATAAATTCTTATCGTTACTTGATTTCCTTAAAGTCAGTCAGGTCTCTGCCAAGAGTTAAAAGTTCTTCTACCTTTGGTGTTTGCGACTCTCCACTTTTATCTGACTGGCATACACAGCAAAGTTCGCAATTGATACTTTCCATTGTTGGCGCAATATCACAGGTACAATTTTCAATTATTTCACCACCACCAACACTACTATTCTCGCCAATTCAGCCAAAAACAACTACAGAGACGGGAAAATATGAATACATTCACTGGACAATTTGCCATATACGCCACATTCGCGTGATCAATGCACCCATATCAGCGTTTCTTGAAGAAGGAAAAATACATGCAAGGAACAATTCATGTGACCTTTATGTGTTCAGTATTATAAACCATGCATCAACCACCAGCAGTGCATTATACTCATTTGCAGACCAGAAAATAACGTTATTGTGTCACATCCAAATGAGACCTAAACCTGCAAGTTTTTGCCCTTAAGTCTGCCCCTGGAAATACTCTGACAACTAAAATGCAAAGCGTATTCTGTATGTCAAAATCCTTGTGGTCAAAAATCTATGAAAAGAGCCTTCATTCATTCTATGACTTTTGGTTATTTAGTTAGGACAAAATCCAACAGGGACTGACAGCAATCTTGGATTTTGCCAATATGGCGGCCCCAATGATCACCGGCTTTGCCGCCCTCCAAAAATGAGTTTAGTATGTTCTGGTCTACACCTGTGCCAAACTTGATGCTTGTAGACACATCTTCACGATACCCCCTAACGGCTCCCCGAGGGCCTGGACTATTGCCACTTCAAGCCCACTTTCCGGTGCTAAATATATTTGGACTATCGCACATATCGAAGGTCCAACCAGAGAACGTTTCACAAAATCAACATCCACGACTGGTACACCTTCGTATGAAAGTGATTTACCGCTGCCTGTTCTTGTTGACACGAATATGTCTTTGTCATCTTTTAAATGGAATGCCCTATGTCCACTGGCCTTGCATACTGAGAGATGACACTTGTTGTTACCTTACAGGGCGCTCGGCATTAAGGCGGCTAAACAAGGACTGGTCGGCTGGGATTGAGCATACTGTGTCGGGGCGAGGTGTCCATGTTAAACTGCGGACATGGTATGTCAATGGACCAGCACAATAAAACCTGCGTTAGCACACATACACATACGCACGCACGCACGCACGCACGCACGCACGCACGCACGCACACACACACACACACACACACACACACACACCACATAATTGTGTAATAATATTGAACGCGTCGTTAATTATAAGCCCCATTTCACCTCACCTCAAGATACTGTGACTTGAGCTACCCGTCTTTCCACTCCCAACTTCACGATTTCATTTATCCATGGTTTTTGTATCACCCTACCATTGATCGTGGGTTCACCAAAGCCACGACTTTTATTGAATCTAAGTATCGACAATGACAAGGCGTAAAATTCTGTCTGTATATGTCTCAACCAAAACTCATGAGTCCAAAACGATAACAGTTATCGGACTCCGGTAATAGCTTCAAGAAATACCAACAGCTAGGTCATTCATATTTTTCACGTCACTTTTTTTCATCAAAACAATGACAAAACAATACCTTGCTGTTATGGGTTTGTGTCTGTCAATACTTGTCCATATCTGTAAACACAACAATTTGGGTGTTGCTCAGAGACCCTTGCTCACCCATGCAAAAAGGAGATCGTTAATATGAACATGTAAGCCTTATTAAATTAGCCTTATTAAAGAAATAGAGGACGAGTTGACTTGTTTATCGTATACTGAAAAACTGCAGGGAGAATAATCCATGAAGGGGCTGATCGTGAGCTGAGGCGTAGAATAACGCTTAATCTCTGAAAATAAATAATATTGAAAAACACAATTCGAAAGGGTGTCCCAGTGAGATGGGACGTTTACATCTGTGGAAAATCTAGACTTGCTTCTTTTAGACGTATAGCATTACAGAGAGGGTTGGGTGGAAGGAAAATAATATGGTTCGGGGACTTGTGTGGCAGAGACCAGTGAACAAGAGAACTTTCCCGGAATAGCACGAGTTCATCACGAATGGTCGTGTAGATTACAGAATGATGCGACTGGCGGCGAATGCAATAGGCTGGTTCCCGGATCCTCCGCTTGGTGTCGCTGCTGTTGCATTTCCTTACAGTCTGTCCCAGTCTGTCGTAGGAACGAACGGGAACCGGTCTACGAACACAATGGCATTGACAGAAGGGAAGATAACTGTCTATTTGTGTACTATTTTTGATTCCACATCATCGATTTGGATTTCCCAGGTATGTACGTTACGAAGGTCGCTTACTCATTTCGACATTACTCAGAATTCCACCGTTCAGTGCAGTCGAGACCCTGACTTGATTTCGGAGAAGAGTCAGTCAATCGATGTCGCTCACTGAATAGCTGCATAAATACGTACACGACCCTGTCACTGTGATATCACAATGTGGGGGTTACAAGGTGTCAGTCATTCGCGTTTGAGCTGTTGCTTTATATATATAGATCCACGTTGGTATTAATAAAAGATTTTCATGCGACTTAACAGTGGAAAGTTTTGCTATAAAAGCGTGTGTCATGTCATGTTTGTCATAAATGAATTGAACTGAAAACGACATTTTAGTCTGCAAAACATAAAACCAATTCAGTCAATGAATGCATGTATCATGAAAAGTATTGTTTTTGTTCAGTAATATTATTTTTCTCACTATGTGTTGACCAACGTTGGTATTAATAAAAAAAATGCCCGCAACATGGTAGTAGAATGTTTTTAGACATAAACGTGTGTCACATAGGCTATCATGATTGTCATATGATAGGACTTAAACTAAAAACGACATAAGCCTATGGTTTTAATCTGCAAAACGTGAAAAAAAATGATTGAGTGTATCTTGAACAATATTTATTTTGTTCAGTTATAGTACTTATCAGCCTGTTTTTATAATGTATTGTTGAATCATAGGTTTTTCTTTTAATTGTTCGCAACTAGTTTTACTTTAAACTGTGATAGTCTAGATCTAGTTATTATACTGTCCGTCGATGACAGGTTTTTATTCATTTATTATTAATGTTCTAGTCACAATATGGATGAAATATTGCCTATGTGACGTTAAATTTTAACTCACTCACTCAAGATTACTTATTAGCCACTGAGTTAGAAATAACTGCATGAGTTCATAACAGCTGTATGTACACTAGTCACTAGGGCAAATATCACTTCAACCCTACCATTGTGTTGTTAATCCAATATCATCCTGACCACTTTGTCGACATTATTTGAATCTTATTGTGGTGTAAGGATGTCACTGGAGAAACGATGTCAAAGCTGAAGTTAACTTCATTCAACAATTTTGGTTTTCTAAGACGGCAGTTGTTATCAGTGTATTTTTCTAAAATGGAGCGAAAAGGATTGAGAAATAATGGGTAATAGTGAGTGAGTATAGTTTTACACCGCTTGTAGCAATATTCCAGCAATATCATGGCGGGGGACACCAGAAATGGGCTTCACACTTTGTACCCATGTCAGGAATCGAACCCGGGTCTTGGGTGTGATGAGCTAACGCTTTAACCACAAGGCTACCAATTGGTAATATCATTCCAATTTGAAACGATTGAAAGTAACTGCTGATACCAGGAGAGCTTTATATTTTCATTTAAGTAAGATGGCTATGTGATAAATCGGGAACATCAATGAACAGGATGAAGCACGAGGCATGGTTTATTTCACGATAAAACATTGTTCTGTAATGATGTCATTTCTGGATATTCAAATAAGCCTCGTAAATTGGACGACTCTATTTTTTAGAGGGAAGTGTCTTGTGAGTTGTTTATGGATGTAGCTGTGCAATGTAGATAAACGCAATGGTTGAATGATCGCTTCCAAAAGTGAGAGAGATACGACAATCGGTATTGGGAGAAAAGGTACAGATAAACGTCATGAAAATTGTGAGAATATGTAAGAAAGACTAAATTTTACCCCCACTGTTCATGTGGTCAAATTGTCTTGTCCGACATTGCCAAGATCAGATTCTGTTCTGGGAGTCATCATACAGGTAAATATTTTTGAAGCAGTTTTTTTACTGACATCCTTATAGAGGCTGTACATAATTTTGATATCTCATATAAGAAATAATCAACTCATGGTCGTTGTTTATGGTATAATAAAACACTGTAGGGAGAATAAACCACTCGGGACTGTGGTTTATTCTCCCTGCCAGGCTTTATTGTACGATAAACAACGACCACGACCACGTTTATTTCTTGTGACATATTTGTTGTTATAATTACGGTACATTGCAGGTGCAGCAGTTTGTTGGATGATGCCATGATGGATGAAATGACTCATTGACTCTGTGTTAGCTATGAGGACTAGTACAAGTTTCTAGGCAGAAGAACTTATGCTGGAATGGCCTGTGAGTCGTCCACTCTGATGCACTTGCCGTCTGAGATACTTCTGCAGGTGTTTCAACATGTAAACCACAAAGACCTGATCAAGTGAGTAGGGTTCCTATCAGACATTGGGTTAGGTGTGCACATGGGAATTTTGGGTTAAGTTAGGTTTGTGTCATTCCCTACAGTATGGATGTCCTGTATCTTGTCTCCCTGTAGGGATTCACAGAAGCAAAAGTCTAATGTTCCTCATGCTTGTCTCCCTCCAGGAATTCCATGGTAGAATAAGTTCGATTTACCATGTGCTTGTCTTCCTGTGGGGATTTCAGCATGTTAATAACTGAGGATTATATGCTTACACTGTGTCACCTGTATGGTTGGTTGTGTGTCACCTGGTTGGTTGTGTGTTACCATGGATACATAGCTGGTTGTGTCACATTGTTGGTTTTGTGTTACCATGGTTACATAGCTGGTTGTGTCACCTGTGTGGTTGTGTGTTACCATGGTTACATTGCTTGTTGTGTCACCTTGCTTGTGTGTTACCATGGTTACAAGCTGGTTATGTTATCTCATGGTTGTGTGTTACCATGGTTACATAGCTGGTTGTGTCACCCGAGTGGTTGCATGTTACCATGGTCACATAGCTGGTTGTGTCACCTGATTGGTTGTGAGTGAGTGAGTTGGGTTTAATGCCGCTTTTAACAGTATTCCAGTCATATCACGGCGTGTCAGCTTAATGTGGGAGGAAAGCCTGAAGTGATGCAGGTCTCAGACGTTTACCACCTCGGTGAAGCCAATGAGCACGGGTATGGTGCTGACAAACCTAGAAACATAATCGGGGTGTACCAGGATTCGAACCCACAATCATAGGTTTCTGGCGTGCCCAAGGGACGCAACTCTGCACAGCGAATCGCGATTGGTTGTGTGTCACCTGGTTGGTTGTGTTCAGTTAAAAAGAAGGGGCAAACTTTCTTACTATCAACTCCTTAATACCCATCTCCTTCATGGTGAAGTGAGATTCACGATGTTGAAGATGGCGCAAAAGTATTTCTCTTGCTGTCACATTTAGAGTCGGAAGAGACCACCTGATCACTTTAAATGAGTGCCCTGTAGCGCACTAAAAAACAAATTTGTTTCCATCTCTGTTGTTTCAGCTTGTCCTTCGTCAACAGCCTGTTCCACAGTGTTACTGCTGATGACTCTCTCTGGAAGACACAGTGTGACAAATGTTTCTTGCTGCAGGAGTAAGTCTTACCTCTGCTCACAAATAGGTTGGTTGCTTGGTTGGTTTGTTGTTTAACGCCGCACTCAACAATATTCCAGCTATACCATGACAACGGTCTGTAAATAATCAAGTCTGGACCAGACAATCCAGTGATTGATATTATGAGCATCGATCCACGGAATTGGGATCGATGACATGCATCAACCAAGTCAGCAAGCCTGACCACCCATTCCCGTTAGTTGCCTTTTACGGTAAGCATGGGTTGCTGAAGACCTATTCTACTCCGGATCTACACGGGTACGCAAATAAGTAGCATCTGATGTAGGACGCATTGTACATATTCCCATCGTCTATCATATATAACAGTCCAGTATTCATGGAATGGAATGGATTTCAGAATCCGGATGTTGATTTTGTACAGTGTTCTCTTGATTGGACTATCTATATATGCATTGGTCCTTGACTAGAATACTAGACTTTGACAGGGACTTTCAGGGGGGGAGCTTATATGTCTGACAAATCAGTATGATGTCACATTAACACAGGTGGCCCGGACATCGTAGGCTGTGCAATTCACTGTACGGAGTTGTGTCCCTTGGGCATGTCAGAAACCTAGGATCATGAGTTCGAAAACCGGGTTTGCCCTGATTATGTTTCTAGGTTTGTCAGCACCATACCCGTGCTCATGGGTTTCACTGAAGTGGTAAACAACTGACTGTTCCATAGACAAGATGTTCCATAGACAAGACGCCATACGCAGGTCATTCTATTGAGATCAAGGTTCAGATCAAGTTTTATCAAGCAGCAATATACTTGTAATGTCGGGGCTCCACTTTGTATACCTTCTCTATGGATACACTGAAAGGAATCTAAGGAAATTAACATCTTGTTTTCTTCTCACTGCATCTATTAACTAATTTCAGTAATGAAAAAAGTATAGAATAGTATCCTTTGGTGAGTAAGTGAGTGAGTTGAGTTTAATGCCGCTTTTAACAGTATTCCAGTTACGTCAGGGCGTGTCAGCTCAATGTTCGAGGAAAGCCCTAAGTGATGCAGGCCTCAGATGTTTACCACCTCGGTGAAACTCACGAGCACGGCAAATCGCGGCACCTTAGACGACTTGGCCACTCGTTCCCCAGTATCCTTTAGTGTTTTAATTTCAGCCCTTTTTCTTATATTTTTATGTCACCTGAACCAAAATTTTGTAAGATCACTTCCAGGAACTTCCTGATGTACCTCTATTTCCATGGAAACTCCTCCTCTATGCATCTCTGTGTTTCCAGATCATTTCCGGATGTCTCTATGTTTCTGTGGAACTTCTTATATCTCTGGGTATTTCTTCTGACAGATGCCCTGAGGAAAGTTCATGGAAGGAGTTGTTTGTCAAGTATTATGGAAACTATGGCGATGTCCTTGGTGTCTACCCAAAGATTCGCACAGCATGGAACAAGATCATGGGCTACCTGAAGAAGTATGACAAGGTCATCACTGGCTCGCTCCTGCGTAAGTCCCAGGATGCCAAGTTGCCTTTCTTGCGTGTGTGTGTGTGTGGTGGTGTGTGTCAGTGTATGTGTGTGTGTCTGTCTGTGTGTGTGTTATGTATTAATGTGTGTGTTGTCTATTAATGTGTGTCTGTCTGTGTGTGCATGCATGTCTGTCTGTCTCTGTGTGTATCTGTGTGTGTGTTTCTCTCTCTCTCTGTGTATGTATGTCTGTATCTGTGTGTTTGTGTGTGTTTCTGTGTGTTCTGTATCAATGTGCTTCTGTGTGTGTCTGTACATGTCTGTCTCTGTGTGTATCTGTGTGTGTGTTTCTCTGTGTGTTTGTGTGTGTTCTGTATCAATGTGCTTCTGTGTGTGTCTGTACATGTCTGTCTGTGTGTGTGTGTTTCTCTGTGTGTTTGTGTGTGTTCTGTATCAATGTGCTTCTGTGTGTCTGTACATGTCTGTCTGTGTGTGTGTGTTTCTCTGTGTGTTTGTGTGTGTTCTGTATCAATGTGCTTCTGTGTGTGTCTGTACATGTCTGTCTGTGTGTGTGTGTTTCTCTGTGTGTTTGTGTGTGTTATGTATCAATGTGCTTCTGTGTGTGTCTGTACATGCCTGTCTCTGTGTGCGTGCATGTCAGTGTACGTGCGTGTCTGTGTGTGGGTGTCCGTATGTGTGTCTGTGTGTGTGCTTGAGAGACTAAAACCACACAATGGCACAATTATCTACACACTGAAGCACTATTCTGGTTGGCTACGAGATCCATTCCCTATTTTGAGCGCTATAACATGGAAAGAAACACGGAAGTAGGGACCCGACTATACTTTAATCCAAGTTTATCTGCCCAGTCACATCAGAAATTCTATCAGCAAAGATGATCCTATGATGCTGCTTTCTGAATTTTCAGCTCCAGCCACTGAGGAACAGTTACGGGAGGCAGAGAATAAACTGGGCTGCCGTTTCCCCGATGATATGAGGTGTTCCCTGAAGATTTATAATGGACAGAAACAAGGGGCTGGGCCAGGGTAAGTGGCTTCTTGTACAAGCTGCTCAGGATATTTTCAAGTTATGGGAAACATTAAGAGCTCGTTTTATATGTTTACATGAATGACATCTGACATGTTTTCTTTCTGTCACTTGCAAAATTTGGACATGATCTAGTATAGGAGTATGCCTCAAAGAATTTATAAACTTTTGAGGCAAATGTGTCCATGTCTTTACCAACACCTAAGAAATTCAGCTTTAGCCAAGCATTTGTTCATTTTCAGATATTAGGAAAATTCTTACTGCCAACTTCTAGAATTGGCAGTTGGCTCATGATGTTTTTGCCATACATTTTGGTGTTTATTTTTTTGCGTGTTTAAAAAAAAAGAATTGTAATTCTCATTCATAAGAACACAGGTCATTAATTATGTGATGACATGTAAATGGTTTGCTTGTATCTTGAACAATTCAGATTTAGTTGATCCAGAAAGGGTCCTTTTCATACCGTTTAGTTTAAAGAAATCAATGATTTTAGTGTAAAATATAAACATCCTATCAAAGAAATAAATATCCACATGTCATGACACATCAACGTAAGTGTGTCACCAGTGTCATGGCAATATCATTGGTGCAGGCAAACCATTGGCTACTATGTGAGCATAGAACCCTGTCATGATCGTATGGGATGAGATTCTAATGAAACACGGTCAAACCCAAACCATTTCTTGTATGGGGATCCCCATCCACGACCTAATCGCAGTCCACAGTCAGTGTTCCACCAGTCCCCATCCACGACCTAATCATGGTCCACAGTCAGTGTTCCACCAGTCCCCATCCACGACCTAGTCGCAGTCCAAAGTCAGTGTTCCACCAGTCCCCATCCACGACCTAATCGCAGTCCACAGTCAGTGTTCCACCAGTCCCCATCCACGACCTAATCATGGTCCACAGTCAGTGTTCCACCAGTCCCCTTCCACGACCTAATCATGGTCCACAGTCAGTGTTCCACCAGTCCCCATCCACGACCTAATCATGGTCCAAAGTCAGTGTTCCACCAGATCCCCATCCAAGACCTAATCACAGTCCACAGTCAGTGTTCCACCAGTCCCCATCCACGACCTAATCATGGTCCACAGTCAGTGTTCCACCAGTCCCCATCCACGACCTAGTCGCAGTCCAAAGTCAGTGTTCCACCAGTCCCCATCCACGACCTAATCACAGTCCACAATCAGTGTTCCACCAGTCCCCATCCATGACCTAATCATGGTCCACAGTCAGTGTTCCACCAGTCCCCATCCACAACCTAATCACAGTCCACAGTCAGTGTTCCACCAGTCCCCATCCACGACCTAATCATGGTCCACAGTCTGTGTTCCACCAGTCCCCATCCACGACCTAGTCGCAGTCCAAAGTCAGTGTTCCACCAGTCCCCATCCACGACCTAATCGCAGTCCAAAGTCAGTGTTCCACCAGTCCCCATCCACGACCTAATCATGGTCCACAGTCAGTGTTCCACCAGTCCCCTTCCACGACCTAATCATGGTCCAAAGTCAGTGTTCCACCAGATCCCCATCCAAGACCTAATCATGGTCCACAGTCAGTGTTCCACCAGTCCCCATCCACGACCTAATCATGGTCCACAGTCAGTGTTCCACCAGTCCCCATCCACGACCTAGTCGCAGTCCAAAGTCAGTGTTCCACCAGTCCCCATCCACGACCTAATCACAGTCCACAATCAGTGTTCCACCAGTCCCCATCCATGACCTAATCATGGTCCACAGTCAGTGTTCCACCAGTCCCCATCCACGACCTAGTCGCAGTCCAAAGTCAGTGTTCCACCAGTCCCCATCCACGACCTAATCGCAGTCCACAGTCAGTGTTCCACTAGTCCCCATCCACGACCAAATCGCAGTCCACAGTCAGTGTTCCACCAGTCCCCATCCATGACCTAATCATGGTCCACAGTCAGTGTTCCACTAGTCCCCATCCACGACCTAATCGCAGTCCACAGTCAGTGTTCCACCAGTCCCCATCCACGACCTAATCAAAGTCCAAAGTCAGTGTTCCACCAGTCCCCATCCACGACCTAATCATGGTCCACAGTCAGTGTTCCACTAGTCCCCATCCACAACCTAATCGCAGTCCACAGTCAGTGTTCCACCAGTCCCCATCCACGACCCAATCGCAGTCCACAGTCAGTGTTCCACCAGATCCCATCCAAGACCTAACCGCAGTCCACAGTCAGTGTTCCACCAGTCCCCATCCACGACCTAGTCGCAGTCCACAATCAGTGTTCCACCAGTCCCCATCCAAGACCTAATCACAGTCCACAATCAGTGTTCCACCAGTCCCCATCCAAGACCTAGTCGCAGTCCAAAGTCAGTGTTCCACCAGTCCCCATCCACGACCTAGTCGCAGTCCACAGTCAGTGTTCCACCAGTCCCCATCCACGACCTAATCGCAGTCCACAGTCAGTGTTCCACCAGTCCCCATCCATGACCTAATCGCAGTCCACAGTCAGAATTCCACCAGTCCCCATTCAAGACCTAATCACTTTCAAAAAACGGGATTGTACCGGTCCCTATCCAAGACCTAATCGCAGTCCACAGTCAGTGTTCCACCAATACTTGTGTTTTTCAGGTTGCTTGGCTGTATTGCAATATCAACTCACTTCAGATCAGAAAAACTCTTGGATTGCAAAACTATTGCTGAGAATTTCTCTGTAAGTTTCCATTCGTACATATTGATTCTTAGGTGAAGCAGTTTGAAATAGTCTCATTGGTCCACTTGCACGAAGCAATCTTTGCATTTTGATAATCATAACCATGATAACTCCCATACTCAAACATAAAGACGAGGGCAGTTGTAGTGCTAAGATTGTTTTGGGCAGGTGGGCCTTTATTAGATCCATTTACAACAGACAATATTTACACTTGTGGTTTAATGTTTCAAAGGGAAGAAAATGTATGTTAGATTACAGTTCATTAAAGCCAGAGACATGTATGTTTCTTGTTTTATGGACAAATGTATCACAGAGGTGAAAACAATGTGTCTTTTTAAGATATCATTTGGTTGTATTTATATTAACACCTTCATTTAGATTTGAAAACATTTTTTTGATTTTGCATTCTGCTGCTTGGTGTACTGACCAAGATTTGGTCTGCGCTGTTTTGAAACATGAAGTTGATTTAGTCTGCGCTATTTTGAAACATGAAGTTGATTTAGTCTGCGCTAAATAGAAACACACCACAAGGCTGCCATGTTGTCACGGATGATGGAGAAATGTATTGAAACATTATGAATGTCAGTAAGTTCATTGTCAACTGATCTCGATGTATATATGGCGTGACATACCCTGTGTTCAAACCATAGGTCATAGGCTCACACACACTGTACATCACACCATATGCCCTGAGGGATCGGTTAACAACATATTTACCTTACCAATGATCATTTGTACAGGCCCAGAATATATGTCCTCAGTTTCACTCAGTTAACAAAACTCATCACAGACCGAGTAATGACCAAGTTACTTCCCTTTACCCAGTGCATTCGGATAGACATCGGTACATTCCTGAAACTCAATGAAATAAGTAAGTTACCTAACATGTACTGATTGATTTCTCAGCAGGTTACATGAAATTCATACTAATGTAGCAGGGCGTGGAGTCATCCCACGGATGACATACTTACCTTGTCAGCTTGCTGACGGGGTTAACCTCTTTGGTCATGAGGACTAGGCATCCGACCTCAGATCAGAAGGTCCGTGGTTCGAATCCCATCAAGGGACTCGGAACTTTTATGGCCGCTACATTGGCACCCAACGTGGAGCTGAGCACTTTCATATTAAATTTGAGCAAAATAAGCCTCAGTTCCCTACTATGCGGCCCGGGACGTGCCTTCTGTTGACGGGGGAGTATGTAGCAGGGCGTGGAGTCATCCAACAGATGACATCCTTACCTTGTCAGCTTGCTGACGGTGTTAACCTCTTTGGTCATGTGGACAAGGCGTCCAACCTCGGATCAGAAGGTTCGTGGTTCGAATCCCATCACGGGACTCAGAAATTTTATGGCTGCTACACCAACATGGAAACAAGGAAAATATTTGCCAGCTCCAGTCAGAAGATAGTATTTTAATGTAAGATAAGACGTGTCATCAATGCTTCTTGGCAGGTTAAGGACGATGCCCCCCTCCCTGGGTGCACGCCCATCACCTACTGCTGCATGACACAGCGGTGCCAGCTGATGAGCTTCAGGGACGAGTTTGGCATTCCCAATGGCCAGATATTCTTCCCCTGTGCAGATGAAGATTCGAAAGACGATGATCTGGATGCCTTCATATGTGGTTTGTTTGAATATATGTAGATTGTAGTTTTTGACCCAGTGAATAAATTGACTAATGTCAGTCAATGTTAAAGGATGTGAGTCATGATGGGCAGAGTGCCTTGAATGCTGTGTTCAAGTGGGCCCTCTTCTTCAAAGATTTACCGTTTTCGACATAATAAGCGCCCAGAGCACTCTCAATATTAGAAATAGGGGGCT
Source organism: Haliotis cracherodii (assembly GCF_022045235.1). Taxonomy (NCBI): domain Eukaryota; kingdom Metazoa; phylum Mollusca; class Gastropoda; order Lepetellida; family Haliotidae; genus Haliotis; species Haliotis cracherodii. Next base: position 14,089,333 of record NW_027266286.1, read on the forward strand.
CTTCTTATTAGAATATTATTTTGGTGAAAAACCACAGTTGAAAGATTGTAAATTTCGTGGTTTATGCTGTCAGCCTGAAATGTTTATATATGGCAGATGTATTTTAATTGCCCATAATTAAGGATGCATATAACACACATATTATAATCGAATAAGTAAGTCTTGTGTACATTGATCAGTCGAAAGGGGTGCCATGGGCGGATACAGAGGGGGGGTGCGCACTTTTTATTTCGAAAATAATCTATATTTCTGTATAAATTACCACCAAAGATAATAAATAGATCTTAATTGTGCACCCCCCTTTTCAAATAAACTGTATCCGCCCATGGGTGCTAATTGGAATTGTTCACTAGCCAATATATTGACAAACATTGCAATGGGCACTTATTTGAGCGGGGAGCTTATTACATAGAATACGGTAGTTGTTTTTCTTGCTATGCCACGGAATCTATCCTTAATGTTGAAAAATTAATAAAAAAACTGTTTGACTGTAAATATTCTCATTTTGGACATATGTTTATGTAATTTAGTTTTCCTCCAACATCAAGCTTACACACCGTGATATACTGTATTTTCTTGAGTATAGTGCACACTTTTTTTTCCAAAAAAACAGCTGTGTCAAAGGGGGTGCGCATTATACACGCCATAATGAGTTTTGATGTTTTACCTGAATTACTGTTCAAACTGGCGTTAAACTCGCCCACTAAACTCAGCTGTCTCTATATTTCTATTGAGTAAAAGATCCCTTGAACATTTGTTCTCAACATAAGCATGATAAGATTTTGATAGTGTTTTCTTTGTATTACTTTGTCTTTGTTATTTTATGACCTGCACCAATTCTGGTTTAGAATATGTCGCAAGGCACTTTGTTTGTGACCAGGGGTGACTACGGTATATGGATCAGGTGGACATGCTCGAGGACTTAGTGGATTACGTGTTATCTTACCCTGATTATGTTGAACACTGCTAATTACATCAATCACTGGATTGTCTGGTACAGACGATGATGTAAAGGCTGTACGTATATAGCCTGGGATATTGCTGTGCTGAGTTAAGTAACAAACAAACAATACTCCATGATCAGCCCAACAGTATATACATATGAAATGGCTTCATGTTTGTATGACAGGCAACAACTACACGGAATGGCTGGAGGAGCTAGCAGAGATTATGGACAAGGAAATCTTCTACAGAATCAGGGGCTGTCATTTCAGGTCTGTACTATGTAATCTGTCGGAACAAACGTGCAGTTCGCTGGTGTGCTGCAATACACAGGAGTGGAATTTTGCCTTAACGTTACTGAATTGGTTTGTTGATTCTGCCAACCCTAACATATTTTATATGAGGCAATTTTAATTCTTTGAATTAATATGGGTACTTTCTGGATATAGGAGTGAAAAAAATGGGGCCAGGGCCATATGACACACAGTTGAACCAATCAACTCAACTCGAAAGGGTGCACGGGAATCCTCACATTGAGACGCCAAACGCTAACACCGTATATGGCGTGCGTGATTCCCATGCAACATTTCGAGTTGAGTTGATTGGTTCAACTGTGTCATATGGCCCTGTGACGCAGGGGTAGCATTATGTTTCAATGAATGCTCGTTCCACCCGTGACAAACAGGTCTGGTTGTTGATGAAATATAGTGATAGCTAAATAGACAGATATTTTATTCATGCACCGATTGTCTTTAAATGTAATATCCAGTTATGTATGACTGTTTGATAATCTCATACCCACTTTGACGGGAGTAGGTCCGATAGTTTTTCAGATATTGTGGTAAACATTGGTACCTTAAATTACCTTCCAGACTATATCTGTGGAAGTATTCTTCATTTCTGGTACTTTCTGAATTAGATAACTGTTGTTGTTTTTTGTGTCCATTAGGATAAAGCACTCTGTCAACATTGTGCAAAACCATACAAGAAATGCCAATAAATACAATTTGACAAACCGCAACCGGACCCAACTAGGCGCCATTTTCAGTTATTGAAAAATGTGCATACGACAGTAATGAGCAAGACATGATTTGATTGGAAGAGATACAGCAGACATCGAGTGTAAAACCCGTGTCTCATGTCTGTTGATGGCAGGTGACAATTGCGGAAGAGTTGCTTCCCTTCCATTGAGAAATCCATCAATGTTTTTGTGTTGGCAAATTATTAAAAAAATATTATAATTTTTTTCGAAATGAGGGAAAATTCTGTCAGGCGGATCTGTAATACACGATAAAAAATAGGTCTGTCCTAAGTTATGAAAATAGTAATTGTGTGTACCATAGATTAATATTGGGCAAGACTGACAAGACAGATGTTAGGAACGCTCCTCACATCAGGCACATGGTAACAAATTGAGATCACCTTCTGACAAACAAAGAAAATCTTAACTCTCTGCGTTATTTTTTTTCCTATCTACCAACTAGGATATTTGACACACGAATCCAAACATCGAGAAAGTAAAAACAGAGGTCTTGCTTTAAAATGCTAGCGTGTTTAATTTATTTTGAAGGTGATGTTTATGTATAACTTGTCTGTTTACGTGCAGCCAAACATAACTAGGTAACATGTTTCTTGTAACGAGGACAAATAAAGACAGAACCCTGGGACAGTTATGCCAGGACTCTTGAGATGTGGTTCCTCCTCAGTGATCATCATGTCTTTATACATGTCAGAGTAGAAGAATGAAGCGTAAACATTTTAGCATGTGTTGTTTGTGTTACAGGTTTCTAGATGTACCTGACTGTGTGAGTGTGACAAGAGGCATGTTCACAGTGAAGGCAGGCTCGTGCTTTATGCCAGACCTCAGCACCGTTCATCCCCCGAGCTTCTTCTACGTCTACAGAATAACGTAAGTACTGTGCATCCCCCGAGCTTCTTCTACGTCTACAGAATAACGTAAGTACTGTGCATCCCCCGAGCTTCTTCTACATCTACAGAGTAATGTAAGTACTGTGCATCCCCCGAGCTTCTTCTATGTCTACCGAATAACGTAAGTACTGTGCATCCCCGAGCTTCTTCGACGTCTACAGAAAAACATAAGTACTGTGCATCTCCGAGCTTCTTCTATGTCTACAGAATAATGTTATTACCGTTCATCCCCCGAGCTTCTTCTACGTCTACAGAATAACGTAAGTACTGTGCATCCCCGAGCTTTTTCTACGTCTACAGAATAACGTAAGTACCGTGCATCCCCGAGCTTCTTCTACGTCTACAGAATAACGTAAGTACCATGCATCCCCGAGCTTCTTCTATGTCTACAGAATAACGTAAGTACCGTGCATCCCAGAGCTTCTTCTATGTCTACAGAATAACGTAAGTACTGTGCATCCCCGAGCTTCTTCTACGTCTACAGAATAACATAAGTACTGTGCATCCCCGAGCTTCTTCTACGTCTACAGAATAACGTAAGTACTGTGCATCCCCGAGCTTCTTCTACGTCTACAGAATAACGTAAGTACTGTGCATCCCCGAGCCTCTTTTTCTATGTCTACAGAATAACATAAGTACTGTGCATCCCCGAGCTTCTTCTACGTCTACAGAATAACATAAGTACTGTGCATCCCCGAGCTTCTTCTATAGATTAATATTGGGCAAGACTGACAAGACAGATGTTAGGAACGCTCCTCACATCAGGCACATGGTAACAAATTGAGATCACCTTCTGACAAACAAAGAAAATCTTAACTCTCTGCTTTATTTTTTTTTCCTATCTACCAACTAGGATATTTGAGACACGAATCCAAACATCGAGAAAGTAAAAACAGAGGTCTTGCTTTAAAATGCTAGCGTGTTTAATTTATTTTGAAGGTGATGTTTATGTATAACTTGTCTGTTTACGTGCAGCCAAACATAACTAGGTAACATGTTTCTTGTAACGAGGACAAATAAAGACAGAACCCTTCTTCTATGTCTACCGAATAACGTAAGTACTGTGCATCCCCGAGCTTCTTCTACGTCTACAGAAAAACATAAGTACTGTGCATCTCCGAGCTTCTTCTATGTCTACAGAATAATGTTATTACCGTTCATCCCCCGAGCTTCTTCTACGTCTACAGAATAACGTAAGTACTGTGCATCCCCGAGCTTCTTCTACGTCTACAGAATAACATAAGTACCTTGCATCCCCGAGCTTCTTCTACGTCTACAGAATAACGTAAGTACTGTGCATCCCCGAGCTTCTTCTACGTCTACAGAATAACGTAAGTACCGTGCATCCCCGAGCTTCTTCTATGTCTACAGAATAACGTAAGTACCGTGCATCCCCGAGCTTCTTCTATGTCTACAGAATAACGTAAGTACTGTGCATCCCCGAGCTTCTTCTACGTCTACAGAATAACATAAGTACTGTGCATCCCCGAGCTTCTTCTACGTCTACAGAATAACGTAAGTACTGTGCATCCCCGAGCTTCTTCTACGTCTACAGAATAACGTAAGTACTGTGCATCCCCGAGCCTCTTTTTCTATGTCTACAGAATAACATAAGTACTGTGCATCCCTGAGCTTCTTCTACGTCTACAGAATAACATAAGTACTGTGCATCCCCGAGCTTCTTCTACATCTAAAGAATATCGTAAGTACTGTGCATCCCCGAGCTTCTTCTATAGATTAATATTGGGCAAGACTGACAAGACAGATGTTAGGAACGCTCCTCACATCAGGCACATGGTAACAAATTGAGATCACCTTCTGACAAACAAAGAAAATCTTAACTCTCTCCTTTATACTGTGCATCCCCGAGCTTCTTCTATGTCTACAGAATAACGTAAGTACCAACCTTAGCACCTTGCTACCCTCAAAAACTTCTTGTACCTCAACAGACTAACATAAGTACCCACCTTAGCACCTTAGCGAGACATCACAAGTAATTTACACTCTGATTAATTAATATTCTCCTCATGTGTGCAGTATGATAAGAAGCGCTACCTGTATGACACAGTGTGTTTGTTTGAAGGATGAAGATGCATGACGATGCCCCCGTGTATGAGTCCTGTCAGCTGTTGTCACGGTACTGGTCCATGACCGACATGGATGGTAATGAGGAAATTGTGGAGGGGCCAGGAGTTGTAGGTGCGTATTTGTAGTCATGGTTGACTTGTTCACCTGAATTATTAAAGGGTATGCAACAAGCGAGGTGAATGTAATCAATATGTGACCCCATTTGCATTTTGTAGTCTTCTTCATATTGTTGCAAACATATCACATTGTCTGGTGCAGACTCAATTATGTACAGACCGCCGTCATATAGCTGGAATATTGATGAGTGCGGCGTTAAACAACAAACAAACCAAACCAAACCAATGATTCAGTTAAATGTTGTTGTTTTTTATTGAAAAAGGAAGGTGAACACCCCTGTGCAGGCCTTGAATTAGAATTACTCTTGAAAAGACCTTCAATTTTCTGGACCAAGCACCCTCTGAAGTCAATAACTTTAAAAGACATGTATGTTTTTATGGTTAAGAAAAATCTTATTAAAATCTTGTAAAAACTTAGAAGAAAACATGAACATGTTTGTCAGCTGGTTCCACTGCTGGGACATGAGGAAAGCTTTCAGCTTCTGGCCAACAGGTGGCAGCCCAAATTAGTAGGACAAATCTGTACCATTGCCAGTTACGAGCATACATGGGTACTGTACTTTGACTTCTATAAACATGACATCATGTCTACACCTTGAAAGTATTCAAGCAATTAATTTGTTTGGGACGTTAATAATTACAGCAAACGTTTCTGCTCTGGTTAAGTGTAGCGAGAGCAATTGTAGTCTCACAAACAGACTTCACATAGGATGTCATTTGTTAACATTGGATACAAAGGACCAGTGAGTTTTGTGTTTAGTGTCCTCCAATCACACCCTGTGAGAAATTGGCCACCACCTGTCTATTCATATAGGTAGACAAGAGCCCAGTCTAACATTATTGTCGTTAGTAACCATAGAGTTATCTCCCTTCAGTTAGACTCAGTTATACCTGAATTTGTTACAGATTGTTTGGAAGGGCCAGAAGCATGGTACTTTACATTTAATCCTTTTGGGGCAAGTGTGATAAAATGTTTTTATTTGCTTGGCATTGAATTTAGGGGATGGATCCTTGAAAAGGCCAAGACTTTTTTGACTGAAATTCTGTATGAACCATTTATTAGGATTTTGATGTTATTGATTTCTCCATGTTTTCCTGACAATGATTGTGCTGAGGGCTCAGTTGGACTAAACTATCTTAACACTAAGACTGTCTTAAGGTGCAGGGTACCTTTGTACAAAACAAACTTAGTGATAAGACTGTCGTATGTCTATGTTAAGGTATGAGAGTTACAATCACCTAAGCGCTAAGATCGCTTTGTACAAGGGCACCCAGGAATATAAGACAGTCATGGTGCTAAGATCACTTTGAGCTGGCTGTCAGTGTCATTCAGTCGACATAGGTGAAAACTGATTCCGTTGCCATGGTTTCATGTGAGTTTCTATTGATACAGGTGGAAATCTGGTTTGGTTGTCATGGTTACATGTCACATTTAGTTGATACAGGTGAGGACCTGATTCTGTTGCCATGGTAAAATGTCAGTATCTATTGCTACAGGTGAAAACCTGGTTATGTTAAATGTCAACTTCTGTTGATACAGATAAAATGTGATTCTGATCATTCAGTTACCATGGTTACGTGTCAGTTTTTGTTGACACAGGTGAAAATCTGGTTCTGTTACCATGTTTACATGTCAGTATCTATTGATACAGGTGAAAACCAGGTTCTGTAAAGTATCAACTTTGATACTGGTAAAAACATGATTCAGTTGCCATGGTTACATGTCAGTTTCTGTTCATACAGGTGAAAACCCAGTTCTGATTCCTGGAGAGGAATATTCTTGGGAGAGTGGAACGACATTCCCTACAACATATGGCAACATGAAGGGCTATTTCACTATGACAAGTCTTGAAAAAGGTGAGCTGGAGATCAGTGGAACTGCCCGATGTGCCGCTGGGGCAGGGACAGTTGGTCTGTATGGTATTCCTGTAGTTGTGTATTGTCAGCTGTGAATCGCTTAGAGAAAGAAAATTAATCGTTCATCCTGGTGTCTGCAACAGTTTGAAGCGCTTACGCACTCTTCCAAAATCGCGGTGTAACTCTTGCTTGGTTGCCTTGACTTAATGAAAAACGTAATAGGAGAGGCTGATGAAATTTAAGTCTACTGTGTAGATATGGAGCAGACTGAGGATGATTCCATGTTAGTTTTGCTCATTTCCCGGTTGATCCAGTCAAGGATTTCTTGTTCCGCTGTCAAAGTCAGCCGCCATTTACGTTTGAGTACGAAGTGCCCTCAGCCATCGATTGTTTCGCTTGCAAGCGGCTGAACGTTAGTGCACTCTTGTAAGGCGAATTGCTGTACATCGCTTGCAAGTGATTGGTGCTTTGCAATGCAACTCTTTTCTTGTTTAAGTTGTAAAAGTCTTCTAATTTGATTAACCATGTCGAGTGTGCTTTGGATAAGGTACTGATTTTGATATATGCGAAACTTGTGTCCAAAAGATGTGTTTTGATTGGTTGTTTATTTCAAGAATTCTGTTCTGTTTTGTGATGGTGATGGTTATGAAATTGAAACAGAATGAAGCTAGGTTGGTTATTGGGTCCAGAGTATTCACCACTACAGAAAGGAGATATGATGCTCTTGAAATTACATTTTTTAACATGGCTTGTTAATTAAAATAACATTTGTTACCGACTGACTTGCCTTTGCATGTGTTTGTGATGGGTACACCAGTGGTGCAGAATACACTCACCTTTTCACCAACTCCAGGTATCATCGCTATTTGATAGTGATTCAAAAACACATGTTGATGATATAGTTGAATTGTACAATTGACTCTGTTTTTGGCAAAGATTTCTTAAGGGTAGGGAAAAGGTTTTGTCGCTGTTATTATTGTATATTTCCTGTTATCCACTGCTATCATATGTCATTGGCGTCTAACCATTCAGTTGATTTAAGTACACACTATTTGCTCATAAATAAATAGGTTTTTAAAGTTGTGCTTCATTTATGTAGAGGTAATGGGAGATTTTGTATTGTTAGGTGTTTTCCTTGAAACAAGTAGGCTAAAAAAAATTGACAGCTTGACCAAGACACTTTGTTTGCTTCAGTTCTTGTGAAAAAGAAAACTTGGAATTTGTTTGGGGCCAATAATGAGTAAGTTGTGATAAACTAACTGTGATAAAGCCTTGCATGCACATGACTGAGGGGAGGTGTGTGTGTATGTGTGTCTGTCTATGTGTCTGTGTTTCTGTGTGCGTCTGCGAGTGTGTCACTGTGTCTGTGTTTGTCTCTGTGTGTGTATCTGTGTTTCTGTGTGTGTGTGTCGGTGTGTCTGTATATGTGTCTGTGTTTCTCTGTGTGTGTGTGTGTGTCGGTGCCTGTGCGTCTGCGAGTGTGTCACTGTGTCTGTCTGTGTCTCTGTGTGTGTGTGTGTGTCGGTGTCTGCGAGTGTGTCACTGTCCGTCTGTCTGTGTTTCTGTGTGTGTGTGTCGGTGTCTGTGTGTGTGTGTTTGTGTCTGTGTCTGCAATTGTGTCACTGTGTCTGTCCGTCTGTATCTGTGTGTGTCTGTGTTTCTAAGTGTGTCGGTGTCTGCGTGTGTCTGTCTGTCTGTCTGTCTGTCTGTCTGCCTGTGTATGTGCTCACACACAGTTGAGGGATTATCAGCTATTCTCCTTGCCTCTTCTGCACAACATGCTGAAACTTTAACATAAAGATACAGCCTATGCCACAGATTTCTTGGCTTCCAATCCGGGGTTTTAATAATTATCAGATTCCAACACAAACCAGTATGCTTTGCAACTTTGTTTTGACATGTTATTTCAGACACCGAATTCCGCATAGAGTGTCCAGTGTTTCACATGAAATGTCAGCCTTACGAAACGTCAGCGCAGCGGAAGGAGAGAGTGGAAGAAAGAAAGAAGAATTTGTAAATAGCTCCAGAATGTCCTTCAGCTGCATGATGTTTAGCAGGATAACTGCGGACACAATCTCCCTGATCTGAACACCCAGGCCCCGTCTCGATCGAAGTGACGATGGGTAGCGAGCTTTTGACGAGATATCAAAGTCGGGATGGGGATGCTGGAGTGGAACCCGAAGGTGGTTGGACTGATGTGGATCGGAGATCAGCAGCCAGCAGAGACGGAGATGCTGATTCATGTTGTACATAGGCACAGAGACACAAAGATGACATTCATGTGTGCTCAAGAATCTGTTCCATTTCTGGTACTTACTGGATTAAAACAGTACTGTTACTGTGAACTCAATAAGAAAATGTACAATTTTATGGTAGCAACTTCTGGTTTATTGCATTTGGCGATGTTTTGATATTCCAGAATGCCAATCAAACAGTTGCTGTGAATGTGATATCTGAGTCCACAGATATATCTTTCAGCATGTGGCTTGTACCTTATGCTCATGTCATGATTACACCAGCTTCAAGAATCTTGTTTTCTTTGGTTTGGTTCGTACACAACAGTCACAAAGTGTCTATTTTGTTGATTGTTTTTTGTTTGATGATTCCTATTTGTCATGTTCAACCAGACATCACTGATAAGTTGGTATTTACACAAGACCTTCTTGAAAATATGTGTAGGGTTGAACAGAGCTGTTTAGGGGGGGGGGGGGGGGGGGGGGGGTTTAGGGGGAAATTGTTTGATCTGTTCCATTTTGGTAAAACTCTTGTTAAAGACATAGTTGTGAATAATGGTTGTTATCATCGAGAGAAAGGTATTTAAAAAATGCGAAATAATTGAGGAAATTTTCAAGCAATGATAACTAATAATGAAAAGCTACTTAATTTCCAAGGGGAACTATTATGTTTGGACCCCATCATGTCAGTTTGGTGTTTCAGTTTCAAGATTATCTTGGTCAATAAGAAAGAGACAAAAAAAACTACATGTTACTGTTGATGTAGGTTTTTTTACCTTAGTAAACTCTTGGCACATAACTTCTTTCAGTGGCATTTAGAAGTTGGTGTGATGAAGTAAGACTTGCTTGATAAAGGTGTTAGGATCTACACTGAAACGTCGCACTAATTGTAATAAAGAAGACGTTCATCCATAGAACTCGTCTTACTTCTTGGCACATATAGTTTAAACCAAATTCAAACGAAAACAGTTTATTGTATTGGAGAATATTTTCAGTCATCTTTTGAAAATATTTACTTCTGCATAATTAATGGTAGGCTATTTATTAAACAAGAAATTAACATGGTCAGGCTCTTGTGAATTCATCTCCAAGCAATCTGAGAACCCCATGAAGTAGTTGCGAACGTCTGGAGTTTAGCTGGAGTTTTGTGGTGGGAACATGCTGGGAATCTCCACACAATCAGTATGCGGTTTGTGTTTACTTACAATTCCTGTACATATATGTCTATAGTATGTTATTTAAGTATTTCATCATGTTATGCAGTGGTAAAACTAATATTTTTAGGACAGTGTTAATATATTTAACAGTGAAAAAGGATTATAAATTTGGAACTTTTTCTGAAATATATCTGGAGCCCCACTTAAACAAGGCATTCCTAGGTCTAGGACTGTTGGTGCACCAACAGATTATATGGTCTCTGGTTTCACCTAAATGGTAAAGTTTAAGACCTACATGACTTAGGGCTCCCACCCCATGAACTTACATGCCATGATATAACTCACTCACTCACTCACTCTGAAACAATTGTCATTCCAAAACAGTGCCTTCTACGAAAGACACCCCTCATCTTTATGTCACATTCTGGATGACTGCTGGTTCCTCTTTCACTTTTCAGGTACAGGTTTAAAAAGCAATTTCATTACATTTATTGTAATCCGATATCTGTCTAATTTGACTAAAAGTTTCAGTCCAGACGCAGCCACCTGTATTATCATTTAGAAACCTTGTGCAGTCCGACATCTCCGCTTCTGTTTTGTGGTCCCATGAGTAAATATACTCTGTGTTGTCTGCAATCTCATTAAAATCAGACCTTAGTTCTCGCTACCGCTTAACAAAGATCTGAAGACATCCCATTGGGGGTCATGTCAGAACGACCTTTAAACCGACCAATCAGTGCGTCGCTTACCAGATTATGAAAGTGACGGTCGGAGTGTGATTTCTAATCATACAACCCCGAAAACTTTAACATGGGGTATACCGAACGATAGTTACGGGGTTTAACGACTGATTCCTTACAATCTAGACCATCTATTAGCCATTCCAGAATGTTTTTTGTTCAGGTTTCAAATTTTTAATCGGAATTTGTCAAAATATGTTTCGAAGCGAAGTGGCCAATTTGAAATTAGTGCCATAAAGCACGAGAAAGCTGCCTTCTGATTGGTCATTCCATTTGTCAGTCAAAGTTCGCGCAAGGTAGGTCCGACGTGACCAGTAATCGGATGTCCTCAGATCTTTGTTCAGCGGTAGCTGATTTTATTGTGATTGTGTTGTCTGCATCAACACTGGAACACCCTTCAATAAACACTCAAGTGTGGCCGTGTTGTGTTTGTATTCTTAAGGGACCATTAGTTGAACATTAGCACATGTATTTAGTGTACAGCCTTCAATAAAAACTCAATTAACGCTTGACGAGGATTAATCACAATGAACCAATTAACTTTTCAGGCTTGTTGGGCAGTGGAGTAGCCGAGTGGTTAATGCATTTGCTCATCACTGCTAAGTCCCGGGTTCAATTCCCCACATTGTAACAAAGAGAAGAATCTATTTTTTCCGTAACCTGCAAGAAGACTTGCCCCACCATCGATGAATGTTATGTGCGAAAATACGACAAGCCAATCAGAATGCGCGTATGATTTCAAGTTCTTCGTCAAAGAATCCCTCAGAAATAATTTTTGATTTTACATATGTCTTGCATCTTAAAATATACCCAAGACACAATTAAATGTGTTCAATCATACTGTATAATTCCGCATTTCCCGATGTGCTTTAGTGAGTGGTGAGTGACTATGGTTTTGCGCCGCTTTTAGCAATATATCAGCAATATCACGGCGGGGGACACTAGAAATGGGCTTCACAGATTGTACCCATGTCAGGAATGGAACCCGGGTTTTCGGCGTGACGAGCGAACGCTTTAACCACTTGGCTACCCGACCGGCCCCGATGTGCTTTAAATTGCATCTGAAATATATATAATATATGGGTAAATATATGTGAGTTGACAATTGTTGTAGGTATGCCCGTTTGCACTAAGACGGAACCCGGTCGCAAGAATGGCCATGTGAGAGGCACGAGTCGCTATTCGGCTTGTCCCGGAATAACACGAGTTTGTCACGAATGAAGCAATTAGTCATTATTTTATTTGTAACTGTAATTATTTTCCTGATTTATGTACACGCGACTGAATTATTTATTCATAGTAAAGATAATGTCCACAATGGTAGGTTAAGCAATAAGTCAATATTTGTCTCTGTAATTATATTTTTCTGATTTATGTACATACGATTGAATTATTTATTCATTGTAGAGATAATGTGATATATTTTACACAACTATATCTTTCAACAATGCTTTTTAATATTTTCTAATTGAGCATGGGTTGAATGGCAATCATCACAATTTACTGTACAGAGTTGCATCCATTAGTGGTACCAGGATCCGCTGCTTGTGGGCTTGAATCTCTTCATTCATTATAAGGTGTGCGTGCCCTATTTGAAAGAAATAATCCCCCCCCCCCTCTCCCAAAAAAACACGCACACGTGATAAATTCTGGCCCCCGCCACACATGCCTTAGCCGCTCCCCCACCCCCCTCCCAACCACACACGCCTTAGGCGCTCCCCCTCTCCCAACCACACACGCCTTAGGCTCCCCCTCAACCACACACGCCTTAGCCGCTCCCCCTCTCCCAACCACACACGCCTTGCCCCCCCCCCCCCCCCCTCCTGTGTCACTGTGTCTGTCTGTGTCTCTGTGTGTGTGTGTGTGTGTCGGTGTCTGCGAGTGTGTCACTGTCCGTCTGTCTGTGTTTCTGTGTGTGTGTGTCGGTGTCTGTGTGTGTGTGTTTGTGTCTGTGTCTGCAATTGTGTCACTGTGTCTGTCCGTCTGTGTCTGTGTTTCTAAGTGTGTCGGTGTCTGCGTGTGTCTGCGAGTGTCTGTCTGTCTGTCTGTCTGTCTGCCTGTGTATGTGCTCACACACAGTTGAGGGATTATCAGCTATTCTCCTTGCCTCTTCTGCACAACATGCTGAAACTTTAACATAAAGATACAGCCTATGCCACAGATTTCTTGGCTTCCAATCCGGGGTTTTAATAATTATCAGATTCCAACACAAACCAGTATGCTTTGCAACTTTGTTTTGACATGTTATTTCAGACACCGAATTCCGCATAGAGTGTCCAGTGTTTCACATGAAATGTCAGCCTTACGAAACGTCAGCGCAGCGGAAGGAGAGAGTGGAAGAAAGAAAGAAGAATTTGTAAATAGCTCCAGAATGTCCTTCAGCTGCATGATGTTTAGCAGGATAACTGCGGACACAATCTCCCTGATCTGAACACCCAGGCCCCGTCTCGATCGAAGTGACGATGGGTAGCGAGCTTTTGACGAGATATCAAAGTCGGGATGGGGATGCTGGAGTGGAACCCGAAGGTGGTTGGACTGATGTGGATCGGAGATCAGCAGCCAGCAGAGACGGAGATGCTGATTCATGTTGTACATAGGCACAGAGACACAAAGATGACATTCATGTGTGCTCAAGAATCTGTTCCATTTCTGGTACTTACTGGATTAAAACAGTACTGTTACTGTGAACTCAATAAGAAAATGTACAATTTTATGGTAGCAACTTCTGGTTTATTGCATTTGGCGATGTTTTGATATTCCAGAATGCCAATCAAACAGTTGCTGTGAATGTGATATCTGAGTCCACAGATATATCTTTCAGCATGTGGCTTGTACCTTATGCTCATGTCATGATTACACCAGCTTCAAGAATCTTGTTTTCTTTGGTTTGGTTCGTACACAACAGTCACAAAGTGTCTATTTTGTTGATTGTTTTTTGTTTGATGATTCCTATTTGTCATGTTCAACCAGACATCACTGATAAGTTGGTATTTACACAAGACCTTCTTGAAAATATGTGTAGGGTTGAACAGAGCTGTTTAGGGGGGGGGGGGGGGGGGGGGGTTTAGGGGGAAATTGTTTGATCTGTTCCATTTTGGTAAAACTCTTGTTAAAGACATAGTTGTGAATAATGGTTGTTATCATCGAGAGAAAGGTATTTAAAAAATGCGAAATAATTGAGGAAATTTTCAAGCAATGATAACTAATAATGAAAAGCTACTTAATTTCCAAGGGGAACTATTATGTTTGGACCCCATCATGTCAGTTTGGTGTTTCAGTTTCAAGATTATCTTGGTCAATAAGAAAGAGACAAAAAAACTACATGTTACTGTTGATGTAGGTTTTTTTACCTTAGTAAACTCTTGGCACATAACTTCTTTCAGTGGCATTTAGAAGTTGGTGTGATGAAGTAAGACTTGCTTGATAAAGGTGTTAGGATCTACACTGAAACGTCGCACTAATTGTAATAAAGAAGACGTTCATCCATAGAACTCGTCTTACTTCTTGGCACATATAGTTTAAACCAAATTCAAACGAAAACAGTTTATTGTATTGGAGAATATTTTCAGTCATCTTTTGAAAATATTTACTTCTGCATAATTAATGGTAGGCTATTTATTAAACAAGAAATTAACATGGTCAGGCTCTTGTGAATTCATCTCCAAGCAATCTGAGAACCCCATGAAGTAGTTGCGAACGTCTGGAGTTTAGCTGGAGTTTTGTGGTGGGAACATGCTGGGAATCTCCACACAATCAGTATGCGGTTTGTGTTTACTTACAATTCCTGTACATATATGTCTATAGTATGTTATTTAAGTATTTCATCATGTTATGCAGTGGTAAAACTAATATTTTTAGGACAGTGTTAATATATTTAACAGTGAAAAAGGATTATAAATTTGGAACTTTTTCTGAAATATATCTGGAGCCCCACTTAAACAAGGCATTCCTAGGTCTAGGACTGTTGGTGCACCAACAGATTATATGGTCTCTGGTTTCACCTAAATGGTAAAGTTTAAGACCTACATGACTTAGGGCTCCCACCCCATGAACTTACATGCCATGATATAACTCACTCACTCACTCACTCTGAAACAATTGTCATTCCAAAACAGTGCCTTCTACGAAAGACACCCCTCATCTTTATGTCACATTCTGGATGACTGCTGGTTCCTCTTTCACTTTTCAGGTACAGGTTTAAAAAGCAATTTCATTACATTTATTGTAATCCGATATCTGTCTAATTTGACTAAAAGTTTCAGTCCAGACGCAGCCACCTGTATTATCATTTAGAAACCTTGTGCAGTCCGACATCTCCGCTTCTGTTTTGTGGTCCCATGAGTAAATATACTCTGTGTTGTCTGCAATCTCATTAAAATCAGACCTTAGTTCTCGCTACCGCTTAACAAAGATCTGAAGACATCCCATTGGGGGTCATGTCAGAACGACCTTTAAACCGACCAATCAGTGCGTCGCTTACCAGATTATGAAAGTGACGGTCGGAGTGTGATTTCTAATCATACAACCCCGAAAACTTTAACATGGGGTATACCGAACGATAGTTACGGGGTTTAACGACTGATTCCTTACAATCTAGACCATCTATTAGCCATTCCAGAATGTTTTTTGTTCAGGTTTCAAATTTTTAATCGGAATTTGTCAAAATATGTTTCGAAGCGAAGTGGCCAATTTGAAATTAGTGCCATAAAGCACGAGAAAGCTGCCTTCTGATTGGTCATTCCATTTGTCAGTCAAAGTTCGCGCAAGGTAGGTCCGACGTGACCAGTAATCGGATGTCCTCAGATCTTTGTTCAGCGGTAGCTGATTTTATTGTGATTGTGTTGTCTGCATCAACACTGGAACACCCTTCAATAAACACTCAAGTGTGGCCGTGTTGTGTTTGTATTCTTAAGGGACCATTAGTTGAACATTAGCACATGTATTTAGTGTACAGCCTTCAATAAAAACTCAATTAACGCTTGACGAGGATTAATCACAATGAACCAATTAACTTTTCAGGCTTGTTGGGCAGTGGAGTAGCCGAGTGGTTAATGCATTTGCTCATCACTGCTAAGTCCCGGGTTCAATTCCCCACATTGTAACAAAGAGAAGAATCTATTTTTTCCGTAACCTGCAAGAAGACTTGCCCCACCATCGATGAATGTTATGTGCGAAAATACGACAAGCCAATCAGAATGCGCGTATGATTTCAAGTTCTTCGTCAAAGAATCCCTCAGAAATAATTTTTGATTTTACATATGTCTTGCATCTTAAAATATACCCAAGACACAATTAAATGTGTTCAATCATACTGTATAATTCCGCATTTCCCGATGTGCTTTAGTGAGTGGTGAGTGACTATGGTTTTGCGCCGCTTTTAGCAATATATCAGCAATATCACGGCGGGGGACACTAGAAATGGGCTTCACAGATTGTACCCATGTCAGGAATGGAACCCGGGTTTTCGGCGTGACGAGCGAACGCTTTAACCACTTGGCTACCCGACCGGCCCCGATGTGCTTTAAATTGCATCTGAAATATATATAATATATGGGTAAATATATGTGAGTTGACAATTGTTGTAGGTATGCCCGTTTGCACTAAGACGGAACCCGGTCGCAAGAATGGCCATGTGAGAGGCACGAGTCGCTATTCGGCTTGTCCCGGAATAACACGAGTTTGTCACGAATGAAGCAATTAGTCATTATTTTATTTGTAACTGTAATTATTTTCCTGATTTATGTACACGCGACTGAATTATTTATTCATAGTAAAGATAATGTCCACAATGGTAGGTTAAGCAATAAGTCAATATTTGTCTCTGTAATTATATTTTTCTGATTTATGTACATACGATTGAATTATTTATTCATTGTAGAGATAATGTGATATATTTTACACAACTATATCTTTCAACAATGCTTTTTAATATTTTCTAATTGAGCATGGGTTGAATGGCAATCATCACAATTTACTGTACAGAGTTGCATCCATTAGTGGTACCAGGATCCGCTGCTTGTGGGCTTGAATCTCTTCATTCATTATAAGGTGTGCGTGCCCTATTTGAAAGAAATAATCCCCCCCCCCCTCTCCCAAAAAAACACGCACACGTGATAAATTCTGGCCCCCGCCACACATGCCTTAGCCGCTCCCCCACCCCCCTCCCAACCACACACGCCTTAGGCGCTCCCCCTCTCCCAACCACACACGCCTTAGGCTCCCCCTCAACCACACACGCCTTAGCCGCTCCCCCTCTCCCAACCACACACGCCTTGCCCCCCCCCCCCCCCCCCTCCTGTGTCACTGTGTCTGTCTGTGTCTCTGTGTGTGTGTGTGTGTCGGTGTCTGCGAGTGTGTCACTGTCCGTCTGTCTGTGTTTCTGTGTGTGTGTGTCGGTGTCTGTGTGTGTGTGTTTGTGTCTGTGTCTGCAATTGTGTCACTGTGTCTGTCCGTCTGTGTCTGTGTTTCTAAGTGTGTCGGTGTCTGCGTGTGTCTGCGAGTGTCTGTCTGTCTGTCTGTCTGTCTGCCTGTGTATGTGCTCACACACAGTTGAGGGATTATCAGCTATTCTCCTTGCCTCTTCTGCACAACATGCTGAAACTTTAACATAAAGATACAGCCTATGCCACAGATTTCTTGGCTTCCAATCCGGGGTTTTAATAATTATCAGATTCCAACACAAACCAGTATGCTTTGCAACTTTGTTTTGACATGTTATTTCAGACACCGAATTCCGCATAGAGTGTCCAGTGTTTCACATGAAATGTCAGCCTTACGAAACGTCAGCGCAGCGGAAGGAGAGAGTGGAAGAAAGAAAGAAGAATTTGTAAATAGCTCCAGAATGTCCTTCAGCTGCATGATGTTTAGCAGGATAACTGCGGACACAATCTCCCTGATCTGAACACCCAGGCCCCGTCTCGATCGAAGTGACGATGGGTAGCGAGCTTTTGACGAGATATCAAAGTCGGGATGGGGATGCTGGAGTGGAACCCGAAGGTGGTTGGACTGATGTGGATCGGAGATCAGCAGCCAGCAGAGACGGAGATGCTGATTCATGTTGTACATAGGCACAGAGACACAAAGATGACATTCATGTGTGCTCAAGAATCTGTTCCATTTCTGGTACTTACTGGATTAAAACAGTACTGTTACTGTGAACTCAATAAGAAAATGTACAATTTTATGGTAGCAACTTCTGGTTTATTGCATTTGGCGATGTTTTGATATTCCAGAATGCCAATCAAACAGTTGCTGTGAATGTGATATCTGAGTCCACAGATATATCTTTCAGCATGTGGGTTGTACCTTATGCTCATGTCATGATTACACCAGCTTCAAGAATCTTGTTTTCTTTGGTTTGGTTCGTACACAACAGTCACAAAGTGTCTATTTTGTTGATTGTTTTTTGTTTGATGATTCCTATTTGTCATGTTCAACCAGACATCAGTGAAAAGTTGGTATTTACACAAGACCTTCTTGAAAATATGTGTAGGGTTGAACAGAGCTGTTTTGGGTTGTTTTTTTTAGGGTGGAGATTGTTTGATCTGTTCCATTTTGGTAAAACGCTTGTTAAAGACATAGTTGTGAATAATGGTTGTTATCATCGAGAGAAAGGTATTTAAAAAATGCGAAATAATTGAGGAAATTTTCAAGCAATGATAACTAATAATGAAAAGCTACTTAATTTCCAAGGGGAACTATTATGTTTGGACCCCATCATGTCAGTTTGGTGTTTCAGTTTCAAGATTATCTTGGTCAATAAGAAAGAGACAAAAAAACTACATGTTACTGTTGATGTAGGTTTTTTTACCTTAGTAAACTCTTGGCACATAACTTCTTTCAGTGGCATTTAGAAGTTGGTGTGATGAAGTAAGACGAGTGATATCACTTGCTTGATAAAGGTGTTAGGATCTACACTGAAACGTCGCACTAATTGTAATAAAGAAGACGTTCATCCATAGAACTCGTCTTACTTCTTGGCACATATAGTTTAAACCAAATTCAAACGAAAACAGTTTATTGTATTGGAGAATATTTTCAGTCATCTTTTGAAAATATTTACTTCTGCATAATTAATGGTAGGCTATTTATTAAACAAGAAATTAACATGGTCAGGCTCTTGTGAATTCATCTCCAAGCAATCTGAGAACCCCATGAAGTAGTTGCGAACGTCTGGAGTTTAGCTGGAGTTTTGTGGTGGGAACATGCTGGGAATCTCCACACAATCAGTATGCGGTTTGTGTTTACTTTCAATTCCTGTACATATATGTCTATAGTATGTTATTTAAGTATTTCATCATGTTATGCAGTGGTAAAACTAATATTTTTAGGACAGTGTTAATATATTTAACAGTGAAAAAGGATTATAAATTTGGAACTTTTTCTGAAATATATCTGGAGCCCCACTTAAACAAGGCATTCCTAGGTCTAGGACTGTTGGTGCACCAACAGATTATATGGTCTCTGGTTTCACCTAAATGGTAAAGTTTAAGACCTACATGACTTAGGGCTCCCACCCCATGAACTTACATGCCATGATATAACTCACTCACTCACTCACTCTGAAACAATTGTCATTCCAAAACAGTGCCTTCTACGAAAGACACCCCTCATCTTTATGTCACATTCTGGATGACTGCTGGTTCCTCTTTCACTTTTCAGGTACAGGTTTAAAAAGCAATTTCATTACATTTATTGTAATCCGATATCTGTCTAATTTGACTAAAAGTTTCAGTCCAGACGCAGCCACCTGTATTATCATTTAGAAACCTTGTGCAGTCCGACATCTCCGCTTCTGTTTTGTGGTCCCATGAGTAAATATACTCTGTGTTGTCTGCAATCTCATTAAAATCAGACCTTAGTTCTCGCTACCGCTTAACAAAGATCTGAAGACATGCCATTGGGGGTCATGTCAGACCGACCTTTTATCCGACCAATCAGTGCGTCGCTTACCAGATTATGAAAGTGACGGTCGGAGTGTGATTTCTAATCATACAACCCCGAAAACTTTAACATGGGGTATACCGAACGATAGTTACGGGGTTTAACGACTGATTCCTTACAATCTAGACCATCTAATAGCCATTCCAGAATGTTTTTTGTTCAGGTTTCAAATTTTTAATCGGAATTTGTCAAAATATGTTTCGAAGCGAAGTGGCCAATTTGAAATTAGTGCCATAAAGCACGAGAAAGCTGCCTTCTGATTGGTCATTCCATTTGTCAGTCAAAGTTCGCGCAAGGTAGGTCCGACGTGACCAGTAATCGGATGTCCTCAGATCTTTGTTCAGCGGTAGCTGATTTTAATGTGATTGTGTTGTCTGCATCAACACTGGAACACCCTTCAATAAACACTCAAGTGTGGCCGTGTTGTGTTTGTATTCTTAAGGGACCATTAGTTGAACATTAGCACATGTATTTAGTGTACAGCCTTCAATAAAAACTCAATTAACGCTTGACGAGGATTAATGACAATGAACCAATTAACTTTTCAGGCTTGGTGGGGCAGTGGAGTAGCCGAGTGGTTAATGCTCATCACTGTCCTGGGTTCACAAGTCCTGGGTTCAATTCCCCACATTGTAACAAAGAGAAGAATCTATTTTTTTCCGTAACCTGCAAGAAGACTTGCCCCACCATCGATGAATGTTATGTGCGAAAATACGACAAGCCAATCAGAATGCGCGTATGGTTTCAAGTTCTTCGTCAAAGAATCCCTCAGAAATAATTTTTGATTTTACATATGTCTTGCATCTAAACATATACCAAAGACACAGTTAAATGTGTTCAATCATACTGTACAATTCCGCATGTCCCGATGTGATTTAAATTGCATCTGAAATATATATAATATATGGGGAAATGTATGTGAACCATTACGCAACGAGTTGACAATTGTTTTAGGTACATTGTATGCCCGTTTGCGCTAAGACAGAACCCGGTCGCAAAAATGGCCATGAATATTTTCTAATTGAGCATGGGTTGAGTGGCAATCATCACAATTTACTGTACAGAGTTGCATCCTTTAGTGGTACCAGGATCCGCTGCTTGTGGGTTTGAACCTCTTCATTTATAATAATCTTGGACGTGACGTTAAACCCCATTTCACCTCACCCAACCACAGACGCCTTATCGATTTGTAACCCCGGTATCGAGAAACATACTGTACATTACGTTACAAGTTATATTGGCTTCGGGCTTCGGGCTTTCCTCCCACATTAAACTGACACGCCGCGATATAACTGGAATACTGTTTACATCGGCGTTAAACCAACTCACTCACTCATCTGAGCTATGTTAAAGAGGCAACTTTAAGTAAGTCTTCATCATTAAGTCCCGAAAATGCTGGAAAGTCTTTTCCCAGGTCCCTCTACTACCCCCCCCCCCCCCACACACACACACCATCTATTTTTAATGATGAATGCTCACATCTTTGTTGTGCAAAAGCTATCTAAAAAAATGGAAATTGCGGTAGCATTTAATGTTTATCTTTACATCTTATGATTTTCTTGTAAGCTGTCATGCCAGTTCTGTTCAGTTTATTACTTTATTTTTCTTCATTCCAGAAACTCAATGCGTGATAAATTTATTTATTATTTACAATTGACTTGCCTTTTCATGTGTTTGTGACTTGTGCCACCGGTGAGGCAGAATACGCTCACATTTTCGCGAACACGTGGTATCATCACTGTTAATGTTTCATAGCACTGCTTTTGATATAGTCGGAATCGTACAATCGACTCTTTTGGCAGAGATTTCTTATGAAAATAGAAGGATTTGGTGGCTTATATTTACAATTTGATGTGATGATATATAAGTTTCATCCATGATAATTAACTTTGGCGTTATGATCGGTTAAATCATGCATTTATTTAGAGATTTGCATGATATGAATTTGTGTTGGTAATTTCAATGCCAACTTCAAAGACATGCTTTGATGTCCACATTGCTGTAACTGTGTGTTAGCAACAAGCACGTGTTCAATGTTACCATCGACACGACCAGAGAACAATGAATTTCTGCTTCAAGGACAGACATGACCTGTGAGTTAAAGTAATATAACAATACAGACATGTGGGGTAATTGGCAACCTGATTGTCATATAGAATATTTCACCAAGCAACAGAGCCAAACAACTCTCATGATGGCTTTGCATAAAGTAACGGGATATATGTTACGTATAACACTCCACGTGACTAGTAGGGGCGGTCGGGTAGCCTAGTGGTTTAAGCGTTCGCTCGTCACGCCGAAGACCCGGGTTCGATTCCCGACATGGGTACAATGTGTAAAGCCCATATCTGGTGTCCCCCGCCGTGATATTGCTGGAATATTGCTAAAAGCGGCGTAAAACCATTCTCACTCCACGTGACTAATACAACATGTAAGAATAAAATTAGTATTTGTCGAGTCTGCGCAGATGCAGCAATATCGATCGACCTGATCCGGTGTCTCGCCAGCGCAAACCTCCCGATTGCGTAGTGCTAATCTGTTTGGTGCCATGGCTGGTGCCATAAGATGTACTTTTCCAAGCAGGGACTGTGTCTAGTATCATGTGTCGAAAATAAGACAGCAAAATACGGTTTATTATGGCAGTGCTGCCGACCCACTTTGCCAGACACGCTTGTGACAGGATCCCGCTGTAGAGGCGAAGATAGGATTTACTAACAACCGGCCGACATGCATGGTAAGAATGAGGATTGTTAGGCAGTTTTTCAAAAGCTTATACTGTCAAACATGTAGGACTATCTGTTTTGTGGAGGAATCATTTAACCCTTCATATGGAATCGTTTCAAAAACATCCATATCCCTGTATTCCTATTTAGTATATTCCAACAAGTACAACACTACAATAGCATGTCTGTCTCACATGGATGAACGAGTCCTGAATCAATCAATCACGTGGCAAGTCAATATCACGCACGTGTGGGCATGGATGTGGGTCAATTCATTATAGCGCATAAGACGCTTCGTTGGTTACAAGACGTAAATTAATTTCAGCAGATAGCTGCAACTTTACAACGATCTTCTAATGATTGGCTTTGGTTGGTTGGTTTGTTGTTTAACGCCGCACTCAGCAATATTCCGGCTACATGACAGCGGTCTGTAAATAATCGTGTCTGGACAAGACAATCCAGTGATTTATATCACGAGCATGGAACCACGCAATTGTTTGCAGCACCCAAGTCAGCGAGCCTGACCACCCGATCCCATTAGTCGCCTCCTACGACAAGCATAGTCGTCTGTTACGGCAAGCATTGGTTGCTAAAGACCTATTCTATCCCGGATCTTCACGGGTCGTTCTTTTAATGAACAAATCCGCGTTACCTGTCCAGGGAATATCAGGACGAATAAGGGACAGACCATTTATCACAGGGGTGGGTGGGTCAGAGGTTTTTGATGCACTCCTGTACTGAAAAACAATAACCTTCCCCTTTTCCCCCTGCATGTCATATTTTGGGTGACCCACACCATGTCCCTGTGCAGTTTTTTCATGACCCTTCCTGAAAAACAAAACAAAATGCAAAAGCACTTTATTTTTTATTAGAAATTGTTCATGTTACCATGGTTCTCCTTAATTATGTGTCTGTGTTTTATGACCCTCCTCTAGAGACAGCCATATTTTTGGTGACCCTCCTCTGATTTCCTCTGATCCACCCCTAACCTCAACCCTGACCCTCATCGTAAGGGTCGCTCAACATCGTCGACATTAATCCTTGTTTTGCATAAGAAGTAGTAAACAGACATGATTAAAAGAAGGTAATATTCGAAATATTCAACTGCTTGTGTAACTCTGTCCGAGAGGGCGTTGTCAGCTACACGTTACATATTTCATGAGTTTAGCCCCTCTCTTAACGTAAAGTAGAATAACTGTACTGTGGATCCTTCGCGCACACAGCTGCGTTGATGTTGTTTAACGCGGGACTCACGAATATTCCAGTAAATACTCGATTCTAGACCAGACAGTCCAGTGATTGATATTATGAGCAAGGGTCCATGTGGGGATCGACGACACGCTGTCGACCAAGCCACCAAGCCTGACCACTCCATTTAGTCGCCTCTTACGACAAGCATAATGTGCTGGAGACAATATGTAACCCGGATTACCGTAACATCCGCCTTTTAATATGATATAAGTCATAAACTCCGACAACAGTGATTATGCACAGTTCTTAGCAATATTCCATATCACGACAGGGGGACACCAGAATCAGTACCAATATCATTACCAATTGGCAATCTGGACTGTGAAGATATGCCGGGTAAAATAGGTCTTCAGCAGCCCATGCTTGCCATAAAAGGCGACTATGCTTGTCATAAGGGGCGACTAACAGGATCGGGTGGTCAGGCTCGCTGACTTGGTTGATCCATGTCATCGTATCCCAATAGCTTGGATCGATGCTGATGATGTCAATCACTGGATTGTCTGGTCCAGACTCGACTATATACAGACAGTCATATAGCTGGAATATTGCTGAGTGCGGTGTTAAACAACAACAACAACAACAAATCATTAGCAATGTGTTAACCTTGCAAGCTATTTGAGAGAAACACATTGTCAATCACTTTCCATGACAGCAAATTTACGACATTTAGAAACGACAAACGGCCGGTACTCTGATGCACGACAATAAATCAATAATGAACAAGCCAGCTCCTGATAGGCAGAGCACTGACTAGAGGCTACATTCAAATATGTCTCCTGCAGTATTAGACTAATATGCCATGCGTTTGTGTTAATTTACAATGCACCTGCGATATTCTACGTATTATACTATTGGTATATCCGAATGTTTCGTTGTTATTTGTTCCAGATACTTCCAAGAGATTACTACCAATATGTCTTGTTCTGTAAACGCCTGCTTTGAGACTGTGTCCGGATTCTTCCAGAGGATTTTCAAAAAGATTGGTACTTTTATCGGAACGTATCCCGTGGCTCTCATTATCGGATCTGTCATTGTGGCGATTGGTCTTAGTTTTGGCATGCTTACGTTATCCAACGAGACTGACACAGAGACACTGTACACGCCCATTAACAGCAGAGCATCACAAGACCGAGTTCAGTACCAGGCCACGTTCCCAGACGCCACAGGAAGCAACTACCGCGGATATGCACTTACGGCTCTTGACATGTATGGCCGATTGTTGATAAGCAGCACGACAGGTGGGAACGTGTTCACTAATGCTACTGTTGAAGAAATACGAACCCAAATAAATGAAATCAAAAGTATTAAGGCAACCTATGACAATGTAGTGTTTACTTACAGCGATATCTGTGCTCGGCAGGACGGTAGTTGCTATGTTTCAGGAGAGTTTCTCACAACAGATGCTGTATATAATGCTTATCTGTCTGGTGGAATCACCTACCCAAACTGGAATAACATAGACATATCAGCATTTCTTGGACAGGTTCATTCGACAGGTGGAAAACTGGTGTCTTCAAAGTACCTGAGTATTACGTTTAATTTACGAATGGACTCAGCGGTTAACAAAGCAAAAGCAAGCGCGTGGGAAGAAGCGTTCCTGAAGAGAGTAGCAAGTTTAAACACAACATCTACAAGTATAAACTATGCTGCCTCCCATTCGCTGGACACAGAGCTGAACAAAAACACAAACGGAGACATCGTGTTCTTCTCTATAACGTTCACGCTGATGATCACGTATGCCACTGTCGTCGCCGGCGGTGATATGGTGTCATCGAGGACGTGGGCATCATGGGCTGGCGTTCTTGCTGCTGGATTTGGCATATTGTCTTCATTTGGACTTGTCAGCCTTTGTGGTGTCAAGTTCGTCAACATCGTTGGTGTGACACCATTCTTAGTCATAGGTATGTTTTGGACTACACCAAAACGGGCATAATATGCAAACTCCTTTGTGACATAGCACAAGATGGTTTAATAATCCTTAATACCATTATCAAGTAGAATTTGCAATAGACTGTCCTTGGATATGGAGATAATATTTGTTCCCCGTCAGTTAACATATATATCTCACCGAGTGGCCAAACAATTGATGTCTTCACGAGTGGCGCACGAACATTTTAGCTGATTAATAGTATCAGAGTGAAATTAGTTCCGATATGAATTGTTATTTTATTCGAGCGAAATATACATTTTAATATATTGGATTCATTTTAATACACTTAAACTCCCATTGTTCATACACAAGTCATTACTCACATCCTCTTGTTGATGAAGGTATCGGTGTGGACGACATGTTCCTGTTGATGTCCAGCTGGGCGGAGACCTACCCTCACCGAGACAAGTCCGTCGCCGAGAGGATGGGAATGACCTTTGCCTCAGCGGGTATCGGTATCACCATCACGTCCCTCACTGATCTTCTGGCCTTCTTAACTGGCGTGTCTTCTGTGTTTCTCAGTGTGAGGAACTTCTGTGTATACACAGGTTAGTATGATGTATATTAGCCCTAAACAAGTAACACCTACCTGGCTTCAATTAAGATGTCAATTACCATCAATTTAAATTTTCAGAATGACACCATTCCCTGCTTTTGTCTCTACGTTGTCCGGTTAATCAGTACTTTATACAATCAGTACTATTGTTATCCCGTACAATCTTTAACCCAACGTAAAACCCCATTTCACCTCACCAACCGGTCTATTTTGTGTTCCCTTAATAACTCATATAGCGTTCATATTCATTGTACCTATATTCTTCTCATTCACAGGAGTGGCCATCATCTTCTGCTACCTGTACCAGTGCCTCCTCTTCTCCCCCTGCCTTGCCATCCATGGCCGTCGGGTTGACAGTAACAAACACTGCATGACCTGCCTCAAAACCAAATCCAGAGACGAACTCAGGAAAAATGGCGCCTCCACCTGCAAAGTGTTATACTGTGGAGGCTCACCACCAACAGAGAGGGGTCAGGATGAACGATTCTTTGAGACACTGCCTAGGAAGTACTTGCCACGAATGTTGCTGAATATGTGGGGGAAAATAGTTGTTATTTTTTTATATATTGTTTACCTTGGTGTTTCCATTTGGGGAACAATCAACTTTAAGGAAGGGTTGATTCTGAAGAATCTTGTTTCCTCAACCTCTTACTTTTACTCATACAGTGAAACGTATGACACATACTTCTCAGGTGCATTCCCAATCCCATTTGTCTTTGGGTCGACAACGGACTACACCAATGCACAAACTTTTAATAACATTGATTCGCTAATACAGAATGCAAAGTCCGACAGCAGTGTTGATGCTGACTCCCTCATCTGCTGGTTACACAGCTACAGGAATGATTCAAGTTACGATGGCAGCAGCTCACCAGCCTTTGTGTCGGGACTGAAAACATTCCTTGCAGCAAATACAGTTTATGAGAACGATGTTGCTTTGGACTCGAGCAACAGTTCTATTACTGCATCTAGGTGCTACCTTTTCTCAACTAAAATCAAGGACTCCAATGTCCAAGCTGATGTTATGGTTCGAATGAGAGCTCTGGCAGACAACTCACCTCTCTCTGTCTACACCTTCCACCCAGCCTATATCTTCTTTGAGCAGTATGTTGCTATCCTACCCAGTACACTACAAACTGTGGGCGTGGCACTAGTCGTCATGACTGTGGTCACCTGCATCTGCCTTCCTCATCCTCTTCTGGTATTCCTTGTCGTCCTGAACATCGTTTCTATCCTCGTTGGCATCTTCGGGTTCCTTTATATTTGGGGACTGAGTCTCAGCTCAGTGACAATGATCCATCTCATCATGTCTGTCGGCTTCTCTGTGGACTTCAGTGTGCACGTGTGCTCTGCCTATATGATTGGAGAAGGAATAACCAGGAGAGAGAAAACCGAATCTGCCATTGTCCATGCAGCTGGTCCAATTTTGAATGGTGGAATGTCATCCTTTCTGGGCATTCTTGTGCTGGTGTTCTCAAAGTCCTACATCTTCAACTCCTTCTTCAAGATCATGTTTACAGTGATCCTGTTCGGCATGCTGCACGCTGTGTTCCTTTTCCCTGTGGTACTCTCCATCCTTGGGCCAGTGACGAAGTCAAGGGTTGGAGAGTCCCCTCAGCGCACCCGATCACCATCGCCTGCTGTGGATTACCCTCTGTAGATATGGATTCCTAATGTATTTTTAGTGAAGATATAGACTATTCGTCTAGAGATTCTTGTGTGAATGCAAGCATTCAAGAGTGCTGGTCGCTGTTGCAAGATCATGACTAATGAAATACAGTAAACGACTGTTTTAACAAACTGAAAGGGGCCACTAATTTTAGTTCGTTATAACTGGAGTTCGTTATAAACATATGCACAGCATATATACAGTAAATGGCCGGGACAAAAATGTTCGTCATACCTGTCAGTTTGGTATAGGCATGTTCGTTACAAACGTAGTTTACTGTAAATATGATAATGATTATGCATTCGTATAATTATTATACAGAACAACAAAAGTTCCTGTGACATTGAACAAGATTTAATGCCAAGTTATGTTTTTTACCAAATCTGAAACAATTTTTGTTTGCAACAGATAAAAGACTCCTAAGTGTTCAAATGGTTTAATTTGCCATACTGACTTCAGAAAATGCGTGATTTCATAAAAAAAAGCCATGAAACTCAATGTGTGATAAATGTATCCTTTATTAACAATTGTTTGTTACTTACAATTATTTACAATTGACTTGCTTTTGTATGTGTTTGTGACTTGTGCCACCGGTGAGGCAGAATACGCTCACATTTTCGCGGACACATGGTATCATCACTGTTAATGTTTCATAAACACTGCTCATGATATAGTCGGAATCGTACAATCGACTCTTTTGGCAGAGTTTTCTTATGAATATAGAAGGGTTTTGTGGCTTATAGTTACAATTTGATGTGATGATATATAAGGTTCATCAATGATAATTATCTTTTGTGTCATGATCGGTTAAATCATGCATTTATTTAGAGATTTGCATGATATGAATTTGCGTTGGTAATTCCAATGCAAACTTCAAGGAAAATGCTTTGATGTCCACATTGCTGTCACTGTGTGTTAGCAACAAGCACGTGCTTCATTGTTATCATCAACACGAGCAGAGGACAATGAATTTCTGCATCAAGTACAGACATGACCTGTGAGTTGAAGTATATTAACAACAATACAGACATGTGGGGTAATTGGCAACCTGATTGTCATATAGAATATTTCACCAAGCAACAGAGCCAAACACCTTTCATGCTGGCTTTACATTAAGTAAAGGGATATATGTTTTGTATAACACTCAACGTGACATGTACAACATGTAAGAATAAAATAAGTATTGTCGATTGTGTAGTTCTAATCTGTTTGGTGCCATGACTGGTGCCATGAGATATACTTTGCCTACTTTGCCAGACACGCTTGTGTCAGGATCCCTCTGTGGGGCCTGTCCTCATTTGGCCTTCACTACTATCAAAACAAATTTATGGATGAGTGCACATCACGCTTGTACCCTTATCCCTTAAGTAAAATGAACTCCTCCAACAAGATAACAAAGAATGAAAATGACTTTTGATACTGTAATTTCATTTTGGATATGAGATCATCTTCACAACTCAAATGTTTTCACATCAAATATCATAAATACACATGTATTATCATAGCACTGTACATTTATATCCATCATCTTCATGTTTTATAACATTAGCACTGCATCATTACTTGCAAAATTACTGTAATTTGATGAAATGTCCAACTGCATCCAGAAACTGGATCACTGATCTTCTGCCAGCAGCAAGCTGCTGCTTCAGTCTCTCTATCCTTGCATCTCAGTCTCTGTCAACACGAGCACAAGGTCTCATGGCACCACCCAGTCCAATCTGCCTTCTTGACCGTCTATCTCCTGTCTCGATCTTCTTGAGTTCTTTGACAAACTGGAAGATGTCAGGATGGGCTCTCGAGATTCTCTTCTTCAGGCCGTTGTGGAAACCTTCAAGATGGTTGTTGGAGCATGGACTGGTGTTCTTGTGTTGATTCGACAGGGCTCGAGGGAACATAGCATTGAAGTCCACCCATGTGCTGGTGACGTAGTCGTTGAACCTGGTGATCTGCTTCCCATCTGGTCCTTGCTCCATCACTTCAATCCAGGCATCTTGGACTTCAGTTAGGGGTAGAAGCGGCAACGCTGCAGCTCTTCTGATGTGGGTCTGCACTGCTGGGTTGTCGGTGTAGTCTCGGGCAAGGCCTCTGTCCACAACTTGTCTCCACAGAGCCTGGGCGTAGTTGAAAAAACATCCCCTGACGGAACTTGCTGGGAAGATATCGCTGATGGCACTGATGACAGCTGCTTCGTAGTCTGTCTATGATGTCTGGAGAGAGGTCTACACCAGTCCTTGTGCCAACAACATCCTTCAGCAAGGTGGACAGTCGGACATATGTCTGCTTGGTCTTGTTTGGGAGTAGGGAAAAGGCGACTGGGAACATCTTGCCATCAACAAGGCTGTGGATAGTGTACACCTGCAGCCACAAGCTAGGGCACACGAAGAATGTCCCATCCATGAAAATAGTGTCCTGCTCACTAAGGATCTCCAACATCTCAGTTGTCGCAAACACTAACAGTCTATCATCAGCACCATCATCCATGCACAGGAAGTCTCTTCCATCTTCAGTCTTGGTCCAGGGTTCTTGAAGGTCGACAGCGGCTCAGGAGTTTTGGAGAGGTGGGATGGACTTGGAGCGGTGTCGGTAGAGAGCAGCCTGGACACTGGCAAAGGACGGCATCGTGGCAGCAACATCTTCATCAGCTCGGTCGAGTTCGGCGTTGTAGATCCGCTGAACAGGGATGATGTCTGTCTTCACTTGCACCTATATTCTGGCGATGATGCGGAAAAGTTCTACATTCTCGGTAGGAGGATGACTGTGAGGCTTGGTTGATGTAATGTGGTCGCCAATGGTGCTGCATTTGCCATTGCAGCCAATGGTGATACACTTCCAGTGAACAGCAAGTTTCTGCTTGACATTCAGCCTGTACCGGTACCAGCATGTAGTACTTGCTGACCACCTCTCTCTGAAGTGACGAACTCAAATCTTTGAAGATGTGCCATTTTCAGACTGAGGCACAAACCTTAAAACTAACATATATGCCTATTCCTAAATTGGAGATGAGGTGATCCTGTTAACAATGTGAAAGCTATTTCGTTGATCAAAGTAAGAGAAACAATAGCACTTACTAAGGTATATATATATATACACTTACAGAAATTTGTAGACCTGTTAAATGATCAAAGTGGATTATAACAGTAATCCTGTATAAACAGTCAAAACAAACTCAAGGATCAGATACCACTATGAAAACATCGGATTAGTTAAAAGGCCTATGTACTCAGGTCATTAATTTATGTTAATGAATGAAATCATTAATGGGTTAATGGACATTACCATTCTACACAACAGGGATGTGGAAGTAACCATTTGTATTTAGTGAAGGCCATATGAGGTGTAGGCGATATAAGGTGTAGGCCAGATGAGGGCAAGCCCCCTGTGGAGGCGAAGATAGACTGGATTTACTTTCAACCGGCCGACACGCATGGTAAGAATGAGGAGGGTTAACCACTCAGTTGTACTACTTAGACCTGACCAGTATTGACCCTAGTGTGTCAAAATGTATTCATTTCACTCATTGATAGAAAACGCGATTTCTCTCATCATTCCCACTCATTATGTAACATTAGCAGTTTTTCAAAAGCATATACTGTCAAACAGGTAGGACTATCTGTTTTGTGGAGGAATCATTTAACCCTTCATATGGTATCGTTTCAAAAACATCCATATCTGTGCATTCCTATTCAGTATATTCCAACAAGTACAACACTACAATAGCATGTCTGTCTCACACGGATGAACCAATCTTGAATCAATCAATCACGTGGCAAGTCAATATCACGCACGTGTGGGCATGGATGTGGGTCAAATCATTATAGCGCACGAGTCGCTTCGTTGGTTACAAGACGTAAATTAATTTCAGCAGATAGCTGCAGCTTAACAACGATCTTCTAATGATTGGTTTTGGTTGGTTGTTTTGTTGTTTACCGCCGCACTCAGCAATATTCCGGCTACATGACGGCGGTCTGTAAATAATCGAGTCTAGACCAGACAATCCAATGATTAATATCACGAGCATCAATCCATTCAGATAGATGACATGCATCAACCAAGTCAGCGAGCCCGACCACCCGATCCCGTTGGTCGCCTCCTACGGCAAACATGGTCGCCTTTTACGGCAAGCATGGGTTGCTAAAGACCTTTCTTCTAATGAACAAATCCGCGTTACCTGTCCAGGGAATATCAGGGCGAATAAGGGGCAGGCCATTTTTCACGTGTGGGTGGGTCAGAGGTTTTTGCTGCACTACTGTCATATTTTGCATGTCATATTTTGGGTGACGCACACCATGTCCTTGTGCAGTTTATTCATGACCCTTCCTGAAAAAAATAACAAAATGCAAAAGCACTTTATTTTTTATTAAAAAATGTCCATGTTACCATGGTTCTCCTTAATTATGTGTATGTGTTTTATAACCCTCCTCTAGAGACATCCATATTTTTGGTGACCCACCCCTCACCTCAACCCTGATCCTCATCGTAGGGGTCGCTCAACATCGTCGACATTAATCCTTATTTGCATAAGAAGTAGTGAACAGAAATGATTTAAAGAAGGTATAAATATTTAACTGCTTGTGTAACTCAGCTACACGTAACATATTTCATGAGTTTAGCCCCTCTCTTAATGTAAAGTAGAATAACTGTACTGTGGATCCTTCACGCACACAGCTGCGTTGACATTGTTTAACGCGGTACTCACGAATATTCCAGTAAATACTTGATTCTAGATCAGACAGTCCAGTGATTGGTATTATGAGCAACAGTCCATGTGGGGATCGACGACACGCTGTCGACCAAGCCACCTAGCCTGACCACTCCATTTAGTCCCCTCTTACAACAAGCATAATGTGCTGGAGACAAATTGTAACCCGGATTAACGTTACAACCGCCCATTAATATTAACTCTGAGTTCACAGTTCTTAGCAATATTCCATATCACGACAGGGGAACACCAGAATCAGTACCAATATCATTACCAATTGGCAATCTGGACTGTGAAGATATGCCGGGTAGAATAGGTCTTCAGCAGCACATGCTTGCCATAAAAGGGATCTCACGGGATCGGGTGGTCAGGCTCACTGACTTGGTTGATGCATGTCATCGTATCCCAATTGCTTCGATCGATGCTCATCATGTCAAACACTGGATTGTCTGGTCCAGACTCGATTATGTGCAGACCGCCGTCATATAGCTGGAATATTGCTGGAGTGCCGCAACACATTGTCAATCACTTTTCATGACAGCAAGTTTACGACATTTAGAAACGACAAACGGCCGGTACTCTGATGCACGACAATAAACCAATAATGAACAATCCAGCTGCTGATAGACAGAGCACCGACTTGAGGCTACATTCAAATATGTCTCCTGCAGTATTAGACTAATATGCCATGCGTCTGTGTTAATTTACAATGCACCTGCGGTATTCTACGTATGATACTATTGGTATATCCGAATGTTTCGTTGTTATTTGTTCCAGATACTTCCAAGCGATTACTACCAATATGTCTTGTTCTGTAAACGCCTGCTTTGAGACTGTGTCCGGATTCTTCCAGAGGATTTTCAAAAAGATTGGTCCTTTTATCGGAACATATCTTGTGGCTCTCATTATCGGATCTGTCATTGTGGCGAGTCACAGAAACACTGTACATGCCCATTAACAGCAGAGCATCACATGACAGAGTTCAGTACCAGGCCACGTTCCCAGACGCCACAGGAAGCAACTACCGCGGATATGCACTTACGGCTCTTGACATGTATGGCCGATTGTTGATAAGCAGCACGACAGGTGGGAACGTGTTCACTAATGCTACTGTTGAAGAAATACGAACCCAAATAAATGAAATCAAAAGTATTAAGGCAACCTATGACAATGTAGTGTTTACTTACAGCGATATCTGTGCTCGGCAGGACTGTAGTTGCTATGTTTCAGGAGAGTTTCTCACAACAGATGCTGTATATAATGCTTATCTGTCTGGTGGAATCACCTACCCAAACTGGAATAACATAGACATATCAGCATTTCTTGGACAGGTTCATTCGACAGGTGGAAAACTGGTGTCTTCAAAGTACCTGAGTATTACGTTTAATTTACGAATGGACTCAGCGGTTAACAAAGCAAAAGCAAGCGCGTGGGAAGAAGCGTTCCTGAAGAGAGTAGCAAGTTTAAACACAACATCTACAAGTATAAACTATGCTGCCTCCCATTCGCTGGACACAGAGCTGAACAAAAACACAAACGGAGACATCGTGTTCTTCTCTATAACGTTCACGCTGATGATCACGTATGCCACTGTCGTCGCCGGCGGTGATATGGTGTCATCGAGGACGTGGGCATCATGGGCTGGCGTTCTTGCTGCTGGATTTGGCATATTGTCTTCATTTGGACTTGTCAGCCTTTGTGGTGTCAAGTTCGTCAACATCGTTGGTGTGACACCATTCTTAGTCATAGGTATGTTTTGGACTACACCAAAACGGGCATAATATGCAAACTCCTTTGTGACATAGCACAAGATGGTTTAATAATCCTTAATACCATTATCAAGCAGAATTTGCAATAGACTGTCCTTGGATATGGAGATAATATTTGTTCCCCGTCAGTTAACATATATATCTCACCGAGTGGCCAAACAATTGATGTCTTCACGAGTGGCGCACGAACATTTTAGCTGATTAATAGTATCAGAGTGAAATTAGTTCCGATATGAATTGTTATTTTATTCGAGCGAAATATACATTTTAATATATTGGATTCATTTTAATACACTTAAACTCCCATTGTTCATACACAAGTCATTACTCACATCCTCTTGTTGATGAAGGTATCGGTGTGGACGACATGTTCCTGTTGATGTCCAGCTGGGCGGAGACCTACCCTCACCGAGACAAGTCCGTCGCCGAGAGGATGGGAATGACCTTTGCCTCAGCGGGTATCGGTATCACCATCACGTCCCTCACTGATCTTCTGGCCTTCTTAACTGGCGTGTCTTCTGTGTTTCTCAGTGTGAGGAACTTCTGTGTATACACAGGTTAGTATGATGTATATTAGCCCTAAACAAGTAACACCTACCTGGCTTCAATTAAGATGTCAATTACCATCAATTTAAATTTTCAGAATGACACCATTCCCTGCTTTTGTCTCTACGTTGTCCGGTTAATCAGTACTTTATACAATCAGTACTATTGTTATCCCGTACAATCTTTAACCCAATGTAAAACCCCATTTCACCTCACCAACCGGTCTATTTTGTGTTCCTTTAATAACTCATATAGCGTTCATATTCATTGTACCTATATTCTTCTCATTCACAGGAGTGGCCATCATCTTCTGCTACCTGTACCAGTGCCTCCTCTTCTCCCCCTGCCTTGCCATCCATGGCCGTCGGGTTGACAGTAACAAACACTGCATGACCTGCCTCAAAACCAAATCCAGAGACGAACTCAGGAAAAATGGCGCCTCCACCTGCAAAGTGTTATACTGTGGAGGCTCACCACCAACAGAGAGGGGTCAGGATGAACGATTCTTTGAGACACTGCCTAGGAAGTACTTGCCACGAATGTTGCTGAATATGTGGGGGAAAATAGTTGTTATTTTTTTATATATTGTTTACCTTGGTGTTTCCATTTGGGGAACAATCAACTTTAAGGAAGGGTTGATTCTGAAGAATCTTGTTTCCTCAACCTCTTACTTTTACTCATACAGTGAAACGTATGACACATACTTCTCAGGTGCATTCCCAATCCCATTTGTCTTTGGGTCGACAACGGACTACACCAATGCACAAACTTTTAATAACATTGATTCGCTAATACAGAATGCAAAGTCCGACAGTAGTGTTGATGCTGACTCCCTCATCTGCTGGTTACACAGCTACAGGAATGATTCAAGTTACGATGGCAGCAGCTCACCAGCCTTTGTGTCGGGACTGAAAACATTCCTTGCAGCAAATACAGTTTATGAGAACGATGTTGCTTTGGACTCGAGCAACAGTTCTATTACTGCATCTAGGTGCTACCTTTTCTCAACTAAAATCAAGGACTCCAATGTCCAAGCTGATGTTATGGTTCGAATGAGAGCTCTGGCAGACAACTCACCTCTCTCTGTCTACACCTTCCACCCAGCCTATATCTTCTTTGAGCAGTATGTTGCTATCCTACCCAGTACACTACAAACTGTGGGCGTGGCACTAGTCGTCATGACTGTGGTCACCTGCATCTTCCTTCCTCATCCTCTTCTGGTATTCCTTGTCGTCCTGAACATCGTTTCTATCCTCGTTGGCATCTTCGGGTTCCTTTATATTTGGGGACTGAGTCTCAGCTCAGTGACAATGATCCATCTCATCATGTCTGTCGGCTTCTCTGTGGACTTCAGTGTGCACGTGTGCTCTGCCTATATGATTGGAGAAGGAATAACCAGGAGAGAGAAAACCGAATCTGCCATTGTCCATGCAGCTGGTCCAATTTTGAATGGTGGAATGTCATCCTTTCTGGGCATTCTTGTGCTGGTGTTCTCAAAGTCTTACATCTTCAACTCCTTCTTCAAGATCATGTTTACAGTGATCCTGTTCGGCATGCTGCACGCTGTGTTCCTTTTCCCTGTGGTACTCTCCATCCTTGGGCCAGTGACGAAGTCAAGGGTTGGAGAGTCCCCTCAGCGCACCCGATCACCATCGCCTGCTGTGGATTACCCTCTGTAGATATGGATTCCTAATGTATTTTTAGTGAAGATATAGACTATTCGTCTAGAGATTCTTGTGTGAATGCAAGCATTCAAGAGTGCTGGTCGCTGTTGCAAGATCATGACTAATGAAATACAGTAAACGACTGTTTTAACAAACTGAAAGGGGCCACTAATTTTAGTTCGTTATAACTGGAGTTCGTTATAAACATATGCACAGCATATATACAGTAAATGGCCGGGACAAAAATGTTCGTCATACCTGTCAGTTTGGTATAGGCATGTTCGTTACAAACGTAGTTTACTGTAAATATGATAATGATTATCCATTCGTATTTTTATTATACAGAACAACAAAAGTTCCTGTGACATTGAACAAGATTTAATGCCAAGTTATGTTTTTTACCAAATCTGAAACAATTTTTGTTTGCAACAGATAAAAGACTCCTAAGTGTTCAAATGGTTTAATTTGCCATACTGACTTCAGAAAATGCGTGATTTCATAAAAAAAAGCCATGAAACTCAATGTGTGATAAATGTATCCTTTATTAACAATTGTTTGTTACTTACAATTATTTACAATTGACTTGCTTTTGTATGTGTTTGTGACTTGTGCCACCGGTGAGGCAGAATACGCTCACATTTTCGCGGACACATGGTATCATCACTGTTAATGTTTCATAAACACTGCTCATGATATAGTCGGAATCGTACAATCGACTCTTTTGGCAGAGATTTCTTATGAATATAGAAGGGTTTTGTGGCTTATAGTTACAATTTGATGTGATGATATATAAGGTTCATCAATGATAATTATCTTTTGTGTCATGATCGGTTAAATCATGCATTTATTTAGAGATTTGCATGATATGAATTTGCGTTGGTAATTCCAATGCAAACTTCAAGGAAAATGCTTTGATGTCCACATTGCTGTCACTGTGTGTTAGCAACAAGCACGTGCTTCATTGTTATCATCAACACGAGCAGAGGACAATGAATTTCTGCATCAAGTACAGACATGACCTGTGAGTTGAAGTATATTAACAACAATACAGACATGTGGGGTAATTGGCAACCTGATTGTCATATAGAATATTTCACCAAGCAACAGAGCCAAACACCTTTCATGCTGGCTTTACATTAAGTAAAGGGATATATGTTTTGTATAACACTCAACGTGACATGTACAACATGTAAGAATAAAATAAGTATTGTCGATTGTGTAGTCCTAATCTGTTTGGTGCCATGACTGGTGCCATGAGATATACTTTGCCTACTTTGCCAGACACGCTTGTGTCAGGATCCCTCTGTGGGGCCTGTCCTCATTTGGCCTTCACTACTATCAAAACAAATTTATGGATGAGTGCACATCACGCTTGTACCCTTATCCCTTAAGTAAAATGAACTCCTCCAACAAGATAACAAAGAATGAAAATGACTTTTGATACTGTAATTTCATTTTGGATATGAGATCATCTTCACAACTCAAATGTTTTCACATCAAATATCATAAATACACATGTATTATCATAGCACTGTACATTTATATCCATCATCTTCATGTTTTATAACATTAGCACTGCATCATTACTTGCAAAATTACTGTAATTTGATGAAATGTCCAACTGCATCCAGAAACTGGATCACTGATCTTCTGCCAGCAGCAAGCTGCTGCTTCAGTCTCTCTATCCTTGCATCTCAGTCTCTGTCAACACGAGCACAAGGTCTCATGGCACCACCCAGTCCAATCTGCCTTCTTGACCGTCTATCTCCTGTCTCGATCTTCTTGAGTTCTTTGACAAACTGGAAGATGTCAGGATGGGCTCTCGAGATTCTCTTCTTCAGGCCGTTGTGGAAACCTTCAAGATGGTTGTTGGAGCATGGACTGGTGTTCTTGTGTTGATTCGACAGGGCTCGAGGGAACGTAGCTTTGAAGTCCACCCATGTGCTGGTGACGTAGTCGTTGAACCTGGTGATCTGCTGCCCATCTGGTCCTTGCTCCATCACTTCAATCCAGGCATCTTGGACTTCAGTTAGGGGTAGAAGCGGCAACGCTGCAGCTCTTCTGATGTGGGTCTGCACTGCTGGGTTGTCGGTGTAGTCTCGGGCAAGGCCTCTGTCCACAACTTGTCTCCACAGAGCCTGGGCGTAGTTGAAAAAACATCCCCTGACGGAACTTGCTGGGAAGATATCGCTGATGGCACTGATGACAGCTGCTTCGTAGTCTGTCTATGATGTCTGGAGAGAGGTCTACACCAGTCCTTGTGCCAACAACATCCTTCAGCAAGGTGGACAGTCGGACATAGGTCTGCTTGGTCTTGTTTGGGAGTAGGGAAAAGGCGACTGGGAACATCTTGCCATCAACAAGGCTGTGGATAGTGTACACCTGCAGCCACAAGCTAGGGCACACGAAGAATGTCCCATCCATGAAAATAGTGTCCTGCTCACTAAGGATCTCCAACATCTCAGTTGTCGCAAACACTAACAGTCTATCATCAGCACCATCATCCATGCACAGGAAGTCTCTTCCATCTTCAGTCTTGGTCCAGGGTTCTTGAAGGTCGACAGCGGCTCAGGAGTTTTGGAGAGGTGGGATGGACTTGGAGCGGTGTCGGTAGAGAGCAGCCTGGACACTGGCAAAGGACGGCATCGTGGCAGCAACATCTTCATCAGCTCGGTCGAGTTCGGCGTTGTAGATCCGCTGAACAGGGATGATGTCTGTCTTCACTTGCACCTATATTCTGGCGACGATGCGGAAAAGTTCTACATTCTCGGTAGGAGGATGACTGTGAGGCTTGGTTGATGTAATGTGGTCGCCAATGGTGCTGCATTTGCCATTGCAGCCAATGGTGATACACTTCCAGTGAACAGCAAGTTGCTGCTTGACATTCAGCCTGTACCGGTACCAGCATGTAGTACTTGCTGACCACCTCTCTCTGAAGTGACGAACTCAAATCTTTGAAGATGTGCCATTTTCAGACTGAGGCACAAACCTTAAAACTAACATATATGCCTATTCCTAAATTGGAGATGAGGTGATCCTGTTAACAATGTGAAAGCTATTTCGTTGATCAAAGTAAGAGAAACAATAGCACTTACTAAGGTATATATATATATACACTTACAGAAATTTGTAGACCTGTTAAATGATCAAAGTGGATTATAACAGTAATCCTGTATAAACAGTCAAAACAAACTCAAGGATCAGATACCACTATGAAAACATCGGATTAGTTAAAAGGCCCATGTACTCAGGTCATTAATTTATATTAATGAATGAAATCATTAATGGGTTAATGGACATTACCATTCTACACAACAGGGATGTGGAAGTAACCATTTGTATTTAGTGAAGGCCATATGAGGTGTAGGCGATATAAGGTGTAGGCCAGATGAGGGCAAGCCCCCTGTGGAGGCGAAGATAGACTGGATTTACTTTCAACCGGCCGACACGCATGGTAAGAATGAGGAGGGTTAACCACTCAGTTGTACTACTTAGACCTGACCAGTATTGACCCTAGTGTGTCAAAATGTATTCATTTCACTCATTGATAGAAAACGCGATTTCTCTCATCATTCCCACTCATTATGTAACATTAGCAGTTTTTCAAAAGCATATACTGTCAAACAGGTAGGACTATCTGTTTTGTGGAGGAATCATTTAACCCTTCATATGGTATCGTTTCAAAAACATCCATATCTGTGCATTCCTATTCAGTATATTCCAACAAGTACAACACTACAATAGCATGTCTGTCTCACACGGATGAACCAATCTTGAATCAATCAATCACGTGGCAAGTCAATATCACGCACGTGTGGGCATGGATGTGGGTCAAATCATTATAGCGCACGAGTCGCTTCGTTGGTTACAAGACGTAAATTAATTTCAGCAGATAGCTGCAGCTTAACAACGATCTTCTAATGATTGGTTTTGGTTGGTTGTTTTTTTGTTTACCGCCGCACTCAGCAATATTCCGGCTACATGACGGCGGTCTGTAAATAATCGAGTCTAGACCAGACAATCCAATGATTAATATCACGAGCATCAATCCATTCAGATAGATGACATGCATCAACCAAGTCAGCGAGCCCGACCACCCGATCCCGTTGGTCGCCTCCTACGGCAAACATGGTCGCCTTTTACGGCAAGCATGGGTTGCTAAAGACCTTTCTTCTAATGAACAAATCCGCGTTACCTGTCCAGGGAATATCAGGGCGAATAAGGGGCAGGCCATTTTTCACGTGTGGGTGGGTCAGAGGTTTTTGCTGCACTACTGTCATATTTTGCATGTCATATTTTGGGTGACGCACACCATGTCCTTGTGCAGTTTATTCATGACCCTTCCTGAAAAAAATAACAAAATGCAAAAGCACTTTATTTTTTATTAAAAAATGTCCATGTTACCATGGTTCTCCTTAATTATGTGTATGTGTTTTATAACCCTCCTCTAGAGACATCCATATTTTTGGTGACCCACCCCTCACCTCAACCCTGATCCTCATCGTAGGGGTCGCTCAACATCGTCGACATTAATCCTTATTTGCATAAGAAGTAGTGAACAGAAATGATTTAAAGAAGGTATAAATATTTAACTGCTTGTGTAACTCAGCTACACGTAACATATTTCATGAGTTTAGCCCCTCTCTTAATGTAAAGTAGAATAACTGTACTGTGGATCCTTCACGCACACAGCTGCGTTGACATTGTTTAACGCGGTACTCACGAATATTCCAGTAAATACTTGATTCTAGATCAGACAGTCCAGTGATTGGTATTATGAGCAACAGTCCATGTGGGGATCGACGACACGCTGTCGACCAAGCCACCTAGCCTGACCACTCCATTTAGTCCCCTCTTACAACAAGCATAATGTGCTGGAGACAAATTGTAACCCGGATTAACGTTACAACCGCCCATTAATATTAACTCTGAGTTCACAGTTCTTAGCAATATTCCATATCACGACAGGGGAACACCAGAATCAGTACCAATATCATTACCAATTGGCAATCTGGACTGTGAAGATATGCCGGGTAGAATAGGTCTTCAGCAGCACATGCTTGCCATAAAAGGGATCTCATGGGATCGGGTGGTCAGGCTCACTGACTTGGTTGATGCATGTCATCGTATCCCAATTGCTTCGATCGATGCTCATCATGTCAAACACTGGATTGTCTGGTCCAGACTCGATTATGTGCAGACCGCCGTCATATAGCTGGAATATTGCTGGAGTGCCGCAACACATTGTCAATCACTTTTCATGACAGCAAGTTTACGACATTTAGAAACGACAAACGGCCGGTACTCTGATGCACGACAATAAACCAATAATGAACAATCCAGCTGCTGATAGACAGAGCACCGACTTGAGGCTACATTCAAATATGTCTCCTGCAGTATTAGACTAATATGCCATGCGTCTGTGTTAATTTACAATGCACCTGCGGTATTCTACGTATGATACTATTGGTATATCCGAATGTTTCGTTGTTATTTGTTCCAGATACTTCCAAGCGATTACTACCAATATGTCTTGTTCTGTAAACGCCTGCTTTGAGACTGTGTCCGGATTCTTCCAGAGGATTTTCAAAAAGATTGGTCCTTTTATCGGAACGTATCTTGTGGCTCTCATTATCGGATCTGTCATTGTGGCGAGTCACAGAAACACTGTACATGCCCATTAACAGCAGAGCATCACATGACAGAGTTCAGTACCAGGCCACGTTCCCAGACGCCACAGGAAGCAACTACCGCGGATATGCACTGTCAGATCTCGGCATGTATGGCCGATTGTTAATAAGCAGCACGGCAGGTGGAAACGTGTTCACTAATGCTACTTTTGAAGAAATACGAACCCAAATAAATGAAATCAAAAGTATTAAGGCAATCTATGACAATGTAGTGTTTACTTACAGCGAATATCTGTGCTCGGCAGGACGGTAGTTGCCATGTTTCAGGAGAGTTTCTCACAACAGATGCTGTATATAAAGCTTATCTGTCTGGTGGAATCACCTACCCAAACTGGAATAACATAGAAATATCAGCATTTCTTGGACAGGTTCATTCGACAGGTGGAAAACTGGTGTCTTCAAAGTACCTGAGTATTACGTTTAATTTACGAATGGACTCAGCGGTTAACAAAGCAAAAGCAAGCGTGTGGGAAGAAGCGTTCCTGAAGAGAGTAGCAAGTTTAAACACAACATCTACAAGGATAAACTATGCTGCCTCCCATTTGCTGGACACAGAGCTGAACAAAAACACAAACGGAGACATTGTGTTCTTCTCTATAACGTTCAAGCTGATGATCACGTATGCCACTGTCGTCGCCGGCGGCGATGTGGTGTCATCGAGGACGTGGGCATCATGGGCTGGCGATCTTGCTGCTGGATTTGGCATATTGTCTTCATTTGGACTTGTCAGCCTTTGTGGTGTCAAGTTCGTCAACATCGTTGGTGTGACACCATTCTTAGTCATAGGTATGTTTTGGACTACACCAAAACGGGCATAATATGCAAACCCCTTAAGTGACATAGCACAAGATGGTTTAATAATCCTTAATATCATTATCAAGCAGAATTTGCAACAGACTGTCCTTGGATATGGAGATATTTGTTCTTCGTCAGTTAACATATATATCTCACCGACTGGCAAGACAGTTGATGTCTTCACGAGTCATGCACGAAAATGTTAGCTGATTAATAGAATCATTCAATCAAAGTGAAATTAGTTCCGATATGAATTGTTATTTTATTCGAGCGAAATAAATATTTTAATATATTGGATTTATTTTAATACACTTAAACTCCCATTGTTCATACACAGGTCATTACTCAAATCCTCTTGTTGATGAAGGTATCAGTGTGGATGACATGTTCCTGTTGATGTCCAGCTGGGTGGAGACCTACCCTCACCGAGACAAGTCCGTCGCGGAGAAGGATGGGAATGACCTTTGCCTCAGCGGGTATCGGTATCACCATCACGTCTCTCACTGATCTCCTGGCCTTCTTAACTGGCGTGTCCTCTGTGTTTCTCAGTGTGAGGAACTTCTGTGTTACACCTACCTGGCTTCAATTAAGATGTCAATTACCATCAATTCAAATTTTCAGAATGACATCATTCCCTGCTTTTGTCTCAATGTTGTCCGGTAAATCAGTACTTTATATAATCAGTACTATTGTTATCTCTATAGGGGGCATGGGTGGCCCAGTCATCTAAAGCCCCGAGATTCGCTGTGCAGAGTTGCATCCGTTGGGCACACCAAAATTTGTGGGTTCGAATCCCGGTTCTTTTGCTGGCCAGTTGCACATAAAAAAAACTTTTACCGCCTCCCTGGTCTTGTGGATAGAGCCTCCGCTTGGACATAAGAATGGCGCTGGGAAATAAGGGGATACAAAAATGGCTGTGTAAGTGAAACAGTCTTTAAGCTAACGTAAAACCCCATTTCACCTCACCAACTGGTCTA
This sequence comes from Haliotis cracherodii, assembly GCF_022045235.1. Classification (NCBI taxonomy): domain Eukaryota; kingdom Metazoa; phylum Mollusca; class Gastropoda; order Lepetellida; family Haliotidae; genus Haliotis; species Haliotis cracherodii. Next base: position 14,133,611 of record NW_027266286.1, read on the forward strand.
TTTCGTGTTCCTTTAATAACTCATATAGCGTGTATATTCATTGTACCTATATTCTTCTCATTCACAGGAGTGGCCGTCATCTTCTGCTACCTGTACCAGTGCCTCCTCTTCTCCCCCTGCCTCGCCATCCATGGCCGTCGGGTTGACAGTAACAAACACTGCATGACCTGCCTCAAAACCAAATCCCGAGACGAACGCAGGAAAGATGGTGCCTTCACCTGCAGTGAGTGTACTGCTGTGGAGCCTCACCACCAACAGAGAGGGGTCAGGAGAAACGATTCTTTGAGACACCGCCCCGGAAGTACTTTCACGAATGTTGCTGAATATGTGGGGGAAAATAGTTGTTATTTTTTTATATATTGTTTACCTAGGTGTTTCCATTTGGGGAACAATCAACTTTAAGGAAGGGTTGATTCTGAAGAATCTTGTTTTCTCAACCTCTTTACTTTTACTCATACAGTGAAACGTATGACACATACTTCTCAGGTGCATTCCCAATCCCATTTGTCTTTGGGTCGACAACGGACTACACCAATGCACAAACTTTAATAACATTGATTCGCTAATGCAGAATGCAAAGTCCGACAGTAGTGACTCCCTCATCTGCTGGTTACACAGCTACAGGAACGATTCAAGTTACGATGGCAGCAGCTCGCCAGCCTTTGTGTCGGGACTGAAAACATTCCTTGCAGCTTACTCTAGGTGCTACCTTTTCTCAACTAAAATCAAGGACTCCAATGTCCAAGCTGATGTTATGGTTCGAATGAGAGCTCTGGCTGACAACTCACCTCTCTCTGTCTACACCTTCCACCCAGCCTATATTTTCTTTGAGCAGTATGTTGCTATCCTACCCAGTACACTACAAACTGTGGGCGTGGCACTAGTCGTCATGACTGTGGTCACCTGCATCTTCCTTCCTCATCCTCTTCTGGATTTCCTTGTCGTCCTGAACATCGTTTCTATCCTCGTTGGTATCTTCGGGTTCCTTTATACAGTGACAATGATCCATCTCATCATGTCTGTCGGCTTCTCGGTGGACTTCAGTGTGCACGTGTGCTCTGCCTATATGATTGGAGAAGGAAGAAACAGGAAAGCAAAAACTGAATCTGCCATTGTCCATGCAGCTGGTCCAATTTTGAATGGTGGAATGTCATCCTTTCTGGGCATTCTTGTGCTGGTGTTCTCAAAGTCCTACATCTTCAACTCCTTCTTTAAGATCAAGTTTACATAGATCCTGTCGGCATGCTCCATGCTGTGTTCCTTTCCCCTGTGATACTCTCCATCCATGGGCCAGTGACGTCGTGATTCCAGGTTAGAAGTGGTCTTCTAAATCAGCAACACCATGAAGAGGTTTAGAATGAAACTGCCCTCTACTGTGAGTGTACGATATCTATAACAAACAAGTCAATTTGAGGGAGGTTGACGTCATTTATCTGACCCAGTATGATCTATCAAGATAGTTATTAACGTCTTTCTGTGTTCCTATAATCCTATAAAGTAGCAAAAATAAATAACCTTGGTGAATATGCTTTGAAAAGTTATGGGTTCTTCGAAATGCATTTGAAGTGATAAAGGTATGATAGACAAACTGCCAAATATAAAACAAGAATTATTTACATAAACAATTCTTGAAAGACAGCTGCGATGGTGCTTTACATAATATTGCATGTATTTGTCCTAGTGTGTACCAAAAATGTATCCAACACCATACAGAGTAACGTGTACGTCGCAAAACAATAGTCAACAAAAAATAAATTAAGAATTATATACACAAAAAAATAAAATATTTTAGTACATGTATTTTCGACAATGATATACATATGTATAAACAAATTTTGTTGTTATATGAAATCAAACAGTTCAATATATATTTACAGACTGGTTGCCTACTTGGCCTGTGATTATTTGACATAATACTATACTCATAACTATATGGAGGAGATAACCATGGACATTTGTAGCTGTATGTCTCCATTGTCGGCGACCTCTGATTGGGGGAGCCAGATTGGGGGAGGTCAGAGGTCAGCTCTTGAGGGTAGTGTGTCAACCACAGAATTAACCCCAAATGAAGCAAACGGTGTGAACATTCTCCAGTTTCTCGCAGATGAACAGACAAACATTACATCATTATTACATGATTTTCTGTTAAAAAAGAAAGGTATGAAATGGTTTCTCACATTGAAACTCAAATTGATAAAATACAATGAAAACAATGAAAGCATTTTAGCAGAGCCCATTGTCAGAACCATCAACTTTTGGGCCACACAATTTTCTGAAATTGAGTAACATTTAGCAGAGGCTTATCAGAAATTATATACATCCACACAGGAATTTCAGGCAGAAGGGAGTGGGTGGTTACTAGACCATATTGTTCATGTTGAAGTGAACACAGCTGAATATGCACCCTTGGCAGCAAGTTCCTACATCCCTCTGCCTGAGTATCTGGCCAACAAGAAAGCCATTTTAAATATCCAAAATGATGATAAAAAATGGTTCATGTGGTCCATACTTGCTGCCTTACATCCAGTAGATAGAAAAAATCATCCAGAATGAGTTAAGAAATATAATGAGTATGAACATTAACTTGACTTGAAAGGCATTGATATACCTGTACCAATCTCCAAAATTTCAAAATTTGAAAATGGAAATAAAATTTCTGTCAATGTATACTAGCCACATTAAGAAACTGTGCACGGAGTAAATATAGATATAAGGGCACACCGTCCATATATGAAATATGGGTTTTTCAGATTAAAAACGATGTTTTATTGGTCTGTTTTCAGTCGTACAATTGGGTATCTCATACCTCTAGTCGCACGTTAAAAGGAAGCCAGAAGCTGGAATGTAAACAATAAACTTGTTTCCGTCCGGTTGCGCACGCACCTCCCTATGACATGCCACAAATCTCGAAGAATAAGCCATCAAGCAGGACTGGACTGGATTACTTCCCAGTGGGGATGGCTGGGTGGGAACGTACGAGCGAAAACAGACCAATAAAACATCGTTTTTAATCTGAAAAACCCATGTTTTAGTCTGTTTTCAGTCGTACAATTGGGTAGAATTCGACGGAACACAGGAAGGAGGGTCGGGAAAGTAATCAGGAAGTGACCTCTTTCAGAGCAACTCGCAGTATACAAGGTAACTAAAACAGCATGTTTAATGCTCATCGACACACAACTAATTATCGATGCGACAGGACAACTGCACGCGTCAGTTGAACTGCGATCGAAGTGGTTGACGTATAGTTTAGTTACAGAGCAACTCGCAGTATACAAGGTAACTAAAACAGCATGTTTAATGCTCATCGACACACAACTAATTATCGATGCGACAGGACAACTGCACACGTCAGTTGAACTGCGATCGAAGTGGTCGACGTATAGTTTAGTTACAGAGCAACTCGCAGTATACAAGGTAACTAAAACAGCATGTTTAATGCTCTTTGACCAACAAGTAAGGATTGATGCGACAAGACAACTGCACACGTCAGTTGAATTGCGATCGAAGTGTGGTCGACTTATAATGTAGTTACAGAACGACTCGTCGTATCCGAGGTAACGAAGACATGGTTAATGCTCTTCGACACACAACTAATTATCGATGCGACAACACAACTGCACACGTCAGCTGAATTGCGATTGAAGTGTGGTCGACTTATAATGTAGTTACAAAACGACTCGTCGTATCCGAGGTACACAAAGACATGGTTAATGCTCTTCGACACACAACTAATTATCGATGCGACAAGACAACTGCACACGTCAGCTGAATTGCGATCGAAGTGTGGTCGGCGCATAATTCAGTTACAGAGCAACTCGCAGTATAGAAGGTAACTAAAAAATACGAGCAGTACTATAAAGTATGGGAAGACGATGCATACACCGAATAACCATAATAAAACAGCAGAAGTACTGCATGCAACAAAAACCATAAGAATGCGTACATTCACAAACAGTTTTTATTGTAACCTGTTATCTGTTATCTTCGTGCAGATGAGAGGTGGGAGGTGCGAGTCCTTGCGCCTCGTAAGCTCTGAGAATGACCGCTCTCAACCAAAAGGAGAGAGTATTACGTGTAATCTCTTTCTTTGCATTGGATGAGAGCGGTATGAACAGCCGTCGAAAATGTTGTCATCGCCATTCAGATTGCTGCAGGTAAATACGAAGCACACGAACTTGGCTTTTCTGAGACAACGTCGAATGCGACCTGATCGAGAGGCTTGTAAGTCTAACTAGACAGATAGCGCAGAACGATATCAAGGTCTCAGGCCGGCAGTCGGTTAATGTGACTCATCTTCAACCATGAAGGCACGTAGAATTTTCTGCAATTCCGGTATTTTTACTGAGCCTGTCGCCCGTAGGAGACGGCTCGTCTAGGTAGAAGGCGACCCTGATCGCCTGCCGATGGAGCCATTCTACGATCGTCTTCATGATCCGTGTGATAAAGTCTTCCCCCGGTGGCTCGTCTAAAGGTAGTAGACTCCGACGACGGTGACTGCGGGGGAAGGGACCTCACTACCTCCCCGGCTGGCTCGCTGTCGACAGCATAGCAAGCGGTTGTAGCTGGTGACGAACAGCAGTGTCCATGGATCCCCAATGCCTGTCTACTACAAGAATCTTGGCGGGCGCTGGTTTCTTGAAGAGTAGCCCCCAATCAAAGTCCCTACTCATGGGTGACGAAAACGGCATGCCATAGATCGGGTAACGCGATCGAACAGGTGGTTTGCTGAAACTCTGCCCCGGCAGAGCAGACGCAAGTTCTGGTCCATATCGTGAGCCATGGCTCTGAAGACATTGGGAGGAGAAGACTGAAGAGACTGCGGCGTATCTCAAACCTTAAAGCCAGCACACGTTGGTTTGTCATCATCTTTTGATAACTCAGGTAGAAAAGTGAGATAGCCAAGCCATAGCCAGGCTGTCGTCACAACACATCGTCGACGTCGATTGTGTAGATGTAGATGAAGGTACTGGTGTACTGGTCGAAGGTCCATGGACCTCCGACGTAGTCGAATCCTTCTTGGTCGACGCCGTCGTGATCAAAGCCGGGTCGATATGAAAGTGAGACGAGGGTGTCGATCGGTCATTATCTCTACGACGCTGTCGTCACAATCCATCTTCGACGTCGATTGTGTAGGCGAAGATGAAGGAACCGGTATACAGGTCGATGGTCCATGGACCTCCGACGTAGTCGCACCCTTCTCGGTAGACGCCGTCAAGGCGAGTTCCGCCGCCGTGATCTGGCCAATCAAAGCCGGGTCGATATGAAAGTGAGGCGAGGGTGACGATCGATCATTATCTCTACGACGCTGATCTCCCAAAAGCTCTCTTTGAGAGCGTCGCACGTCCCCATGGGGACGAGGGCTAAGACCTTTAACTGTAGAAGTACTACGATCCCCATCGTAGTTATCGTCCGAATCGAACTCCCGACGACCTCGAAGGCGACGAACGTCCTCGTGTTGTTTACTGTCTCTCGACATGTCGTCCCGGGGCGGGAACGACTTGTAGAGTGGGATCTGTGTTCACTGTCGACCTGCACGACGTCCCTATCGTCGTTGGTAGGACGAGAGATGGACCGACTGGAGACCATAGTCCCCTCATGGTCCTCGTCACGAGCCGGTCCTGTCGTAACGGGGGTGACTGAGTGACGCTCACAATCAACCGATTGACGAAGATCAGTCGTGCGGGTATTATCATCAGCAGGCGAACGGTCACGTGTCTTGTCGAAAACATAAGTTGACTGGAGCGGGTCTTTATTAACTGATTTCTTGGGTGTGGCCGACGCGCCATCCCCAGGGCCAGATGTAGAGGCTGCAGAGTCCAGGGATCCACCCGATGACCTACTCAGCTTGTAGCGCTTGTCAGTAGCCCGCTTCGCCAACGCACGAACATACCAATTAAATTATATTAAAGTGATCACATTCTTTACAACTTTGATCCCACGAACACGTTGAAAATCCGTCCTTAATTATGCAGGAAGGACAATACTTGTGAGGATCTAGAAAAGCCCGACATGTTGCCACGTGTATAATCAAGTCAAACCGTGAAAAACATGTTGAACACAAACAATGGATTACCAAGGATTACATTCCAGGAGTCTACAGGTAAGACACATTATCATTATTACTGTATTAGAACAACAACTGTAGACACACGATAAGTACTAGTAGAATACAAACTAGCAGTCTATCGCGAAAGTCCTTCTCGAGCGACCAGCTCAGAGGCGCGCTGAGAGATTTGTGACATGTCATAGGGAGGTGCGTGCGCAACTGGACGGAAACAAGTTTATTGTTTACATTCCAGCTTCTGGCTTCCTTTTAACGTGCGAGATATGAGATACCCATTTGTACGACTGAAAACAGACTAAAACAAAGATATTTGCCCACAGCATATATTCATTTGCTTAATTGCATCAGTGTGGTTTATCAGAACATGTACAATGCTTTCTTATGCTTGGTGAGGCAGACTGAAATTGAACATTGGGATAACGTCAGCAGGGATAAAAGAGGTCATACCAAAGAACTTTATTTACCAGTGGAAAAGTCAGACATTCCTATCAACCACTACAAGGCCCGGCCGGATCTCAAGGTTGACCAGATCAACACCTCAATGGAACATCTCAACGCCAAACAAGGAGTCCCTTTCGTCATGGTGCACAAGAAGGGGGGACAGGACATCGAGTACGACATCACAAACTACACAGACTTGTACCACTTCTTCCAGAATAGTGGTGTACCGACCTCAAACCACTTCGTCGCCAATACCGCCGCCCTCCTTGCCAGGAGTCTACTACAAGGATACCGCCGCTAGACTTCTAGCCACACACGCTCGCCAGCCGACGCCTTGCCTTCCCACGCTTGCCCCCCCACCCCCAGGCCAAACTTTTCCATATCATTGAATATTCTTTTATCACCCACTCCCACCCAGCCAATCCCCAACCCCCTTAACTTTATTAGAATAGGCTGTAAACTTATATTTTTTGGGGGGGTGCACTTCTTTATTTATTCATTACGCTTTTTTACCCTAATAGTATAAGTGCTTCCCCGTGTGCGAGATAGGCTTAAGTTGGAAAGCGCACGTTAAATCTCCGAGGTACCTATCTACCAGAACTTTATTTGCTGTTCTGGTCATACATTAATATATGTAAGTTACGTACATGGGGAGGCTAGATTATTTACAGCTTACAGCAATATAGTGCAAATATTGTGTTCAATAAAAGAAAACGTTGATTGATCTATAACACACTTTTTGTACTATTAAACAAACTGTGGACTTTTAAGACATTTTCGCTTATTGTAATAATATCTAGCTAACAAATCATGTCTATCTCTGAAATCCACAAGCATAGTTGCTGTCAAACCTAAAAAACATATTCAGGGAGGTCAGTTTTGACTTGCCAAGCACCTTAAGGTGAGTTTATTTTTAAACTGTCAAAACCGATTGTCCCTTCAATACTAGTATATGGCTGGAAGCTGTCTCTCGGACTGTTATGAGTTATGATGTATTTTATTATATTACTGGGGAATGTTCAAATTAGTTACTGTCATTTAATCCAACGTTATAACTGTCAACTGTCTCAACAGGACCATAGGTTTGGTTATATATCTCCTCCCTGTCTCTATGTCTTAAGTTGTTAATCGGTAACTGCGATCCAAATGTATCAACTTATTCATCTATTGTTGCAAACTTGACTGATTTAAACATATCTAATTGATCATGAACTACTCAGTCAGTCAAGCACCTGTATCAGAAATGTTAAACCAGCCATGTTTCATGTAGTCCCAATATCACTGAAAAATGCGATGTAACATGACATATAAATTTACTCACAGACAATATATTTTTCGTGAGAGTGAAGCACAATTTTATTAAAGTTTTAGTAACAATTTCATAAACTATAATAATATTATTATTAAAATTCATCATCACTTGCCAAGTTTATGAAAATGTCCCCATTTGGGAGATGTCACATATAAACAAGGATTCGAACAAAGTTTGTTTGCCTTTGACACTGAGGTTTATCCCCACTTTGCCAGCAAACTGCAGAAGATTAAAACGCTCACAGTAGTTAGTGAGTAAACTCACGACCTGTCATGACCTGGTTGCGTGACTTCCTCCAATCAACGTGAAAGGATTACCCACAGAGAAAGAAAGGATTAAAGTCACCCATAAATCTTATCCTAACGTAGTACTCCAACTTCTAAATGCCTCTCAAAGAAGGATTAAAATCCTAAAGATATCCTATCTATGTGGTATAGGTACTCACAACCTCTAATAATAAACTGTTACGTTTGGTATCCCCAGCAATACTCACTATGGTCATTGGGCAAATGTAAAAATCACAAACCCTAACGAGATTCTGTCTATATGGTCACATCCGGTGATTGTGAAGATCTCAAATTCTATCAACAGTCAGACAGCATGGATGTTCATATTCATTTACAACATCCTCTTATAATTAGTATAAAAGTGTCCCACACAAAACCTTCTTTTATTTATTCTTTCAAAATACAAAACAGAAAGTGGGGTGTGGGGAAAAGGGACATATTCCTACGTGAAATAATGAGACATTAGTAGTGGTGACGGCTATATCATAATTGTACTGTCTAAAGCATAAATTTGGCGAACGAAAAACGTTATATTTGCAATCAAGTGGAATGACTCGTGTGGGCAAATGAATGTGTTCGCAAACCACAAACAATCATTTTATTAATGGCGAACATTTACCAACCCGCGACAATCGTGTCAACACGGGGGTTCCCCTAGCAATAAACTCGCATCTAAATTCACTACTGTTCTACTGTCGGCTAGCCACAATGGCTAGACTGGACCCTAGTGGAATGGTTCATGCCACAAAAGTCTAACAACCGAACACTAATTAAGACGGGCCGACCTTGTATTTACGGTCTGGTGAACACAGCTCAATGGCCGCTCATTCACGCAAATTTCACATCTCACTGTTTTGTTTTATCTCACTATTCATTTGATAAATTTGTCAACTTCAACTGGAACCCGGTCCCGTGTTACACGCATGTGCAATGGGTTGCACATGCGCTGCACACCTGTTGCACACCCGTGTCCAACGGGGGGGGCACCCTGTGTGCAACCCGTTGAGCACCCGTGTCACATGCGTGTTACACACGTTCTCAACATGTGTTAGGGGAATGAACTTTTAGGCAGTAGTGTATATATACTGTCGGGCTGATCATGGAGTATTGCTTGCTTGTTACTTAACTCTGCACACAGCAATATCCCAGGCTATATACATACAGCCTTTACATCATCGTCTGTACCAGACAATCCAGTGACTGATGTAATTAGCAGTGTTCAACATAATCAGGGTAAGATAACACGTAATCCACTAAGTCCTCGAGCATGTCCACCTGATCCATATAGTCACCCCTGGTCACAAACAAAGTGCCTTGCGACATATTCTAAACCAGAGTTGGTGCAGGTCATAAAATAACAAAGACAAAGTAATACAAAGAAAACATTATCAAAATCTTATGTTGAGAACAAATGTTCAAGGGATCTTTTACTCAAAAGAAAAATAGAGACAGCTGAGTTAAGCATTGTTTAGTGGGCGAGTTTAACGCCAGTTTGAACAGTCATTCAGTTAAAACATCAAAACTCATTATGGCGTGTATAATGCCCACCCCCTTCTACACAGCTGTGTATATTTGGAAAAAAAGTGTGCACTATACTCAAGAAAATACGGTATATCATGGTGTGTAAGCTTGATGTTGGAGGAAAACTAAATTACATAAACATATGTCCAAAATGAAATCATTTACAGTCAAACAGATTTTTTATTAATTTTTCAACATTAAGGATAGATTCATTGGCAGAGCAAGAAAAACAACTACTATATTCGACGTAATAAGCCCCCCGCTCTAATAAGCACCCATGGCGATATTTGTTAATATATTGGCTGGTGAACAATTCCAATCAGCACCCCTTCCGATTGATCAATGTACAAAAGACTTATCTATTCGTGTATAATATGTGTGTTATGTGCATCCATAATTATGGGCAATTAAATTCTGGAAAAACGCATCTGCCGTATATAAACATTTCAGGCTGACAGCATAAACCACGAAATTTACGATCTTTCAACTGTGGTTTTTCACCAAAATGATATTCTAATAAGAAGAGCCCCCTATTTCTAATATTGAGAGTGCCATGGCCGCTTATTATGTCGAATACGGTAAATCTTTGAAGAAGAGGGCCCACTCCAACACAGCATTCAAGGCACTCTGCCCATCATGACTCACATCCTTTAACATTGACTGACATTAGTCAATTTATTCACTGGGTCAAAAACTACAATCTACATTTATTCAAACAAACCACATATGAAGGCATCCAGATCATCGTCTTTCGAATCTTCATCTGCACAGGGGAAGAATATCTGGCCATTGGGAATGCCAAACTCGTCCCTGAAGCTCATCAGCTGGCAGCGCTGTGTCATGCAGCAGTAGGTGATGGGCGTGCACCCGGGGAGGGGGGCATCGTCCGTAACCTGTCAAGAAGCATTGGTGACACGTCTTATCTTACATTAAAATACTATCTTCTGACTGATTAAGGAGCTGGAAAATATTTTCGATGTTGGTATGAATTTCATGTAACCCGCTGAGAAATCAATCAGTACACATGTTAGGTAACTTACTTATTTCATTGAGTTTCAGAAATGAACCGATGTCTATCCGAATGCACTGGGTAAAGGGAAGTAACTTGGTCATTACTCGGTCTGTGATGAGTTTTGTTAACTGAGTGAAACTGAGGACATATATTCTGGGCCTGTACAAATGATCATTGGTAAGGTAACCGATCCCTCAGGGCACATGGTGTGATGTACGGTGTGTGTGAGCCTATGGCCTATGGTTTGAACACAGGGTATGTCACGCCATATATACATCGAGATCAGTTGACAATGAACTTACCGACATTCATAATGTTTCAATATATTTCTCCATCACCCGTGACAGCATGGTGGCCTTGTGGTGTGTTTCTATATAGCGCAGACTAAATCAACTTCATGTTTCTATATAGGGCAGACCAAATCTTGGTCAGTATGCCAAGCAGCAGAATGCAAAATCAAAAAAATGTTTTCAGGGTTAAATGGAGCTAATTTCCTTCAAAATATAAATGAAGGTGTTAATATAAATACAACCAAATGATATCTTTAAAAGACACATTGTTTTCACCTCTGTGATACGTTTGTCCATAAAACAAGAAACATACATATCTCTGGCTTTAATGAACTGTAATCTAACATACATTTTCTTCCCTTTGAAACATTAAACCACAAGTGTAAATATTGTATGTTGTAAATGGATCTAATGATGGCCCACCTGCCCAAAACAATCTTAGCACTACAACTGCCCTCGTCTTTATGTTTGAGTATGGGAGTTATCATGGTTATCATCATCAAAGTGCTAAGATTGCTTCGTGCATGTGGACCAATGAGACTATTTCAAACTGCTTCACCTAAGAATCAATATGTACGAATGGAAACTTACAGAGAAATTCTCAGCAATAGTTTTGCAATCGAAGAGTTTTTCTGATCTGAAGTGAGTTGATATTGCAATACAGCCAAGCAACCTGAAAAACACAAGTATTGGTGGAACACTGACTGTGGACTGCGACTAGGTCGTGGATAGGGACTGGTGGAACACTGACTGTGGACTGCGATTAGGTCGTGGATGGGGGGGACTGGTTGAACACTGACTGTGGACTGCGACTAGGTCGTGGATAGGGACTGGTGGAACACTGACTGTGGACTGCGATTAGGTCGTGGATGGGGGGGGACTGGTTGAACACTGACTGTGGACTGCGATTAGGTCATGGATGGGGACTGGTGGAACACTGACTGTGGACTGCGATTAGGTCGTGGATGGGGACTGGTGGAACACTGGCTGTGGACTGCGATTGGGTCTTGGATGGGGACTGGTAGAACACTGACTTTGGACCATGATTAGGTCGTGGATGGGGACTGGTGGAACACTGAGTGTGGACTGCGATTGGGTCATGGATGAGGACTGGTGGAACACTGACTGTGGACTACGATTAGGTCGTGGATGGGGACTGGTGGAACACTGACTGTGGACTGTGATTAGGTCGTGGATGGGGACTGGTGGAACACTGACTGTGGACTGCGATTAGGTCGTGGATGGGGACTGGTGGAACACTGACTGTGGATTGCGATTAGGTCGTGGATGAGGATCTGGTTGAACCCTGTGTGTTGAAAGTGATTAGGTCTTGGATGGGGACTGATGGAACACTGACTGTGGACCATGATTAGGTCGTGGATGGGGACCGGTACAACCCCGTTTGTTGAAAGTGATTAGGTCTTGGATGGGGGCTGGTGGAACACTGACTGTTGATTGCGATTAGGTCTTGGATGGGGGCTGGTGGAACACTGACTGTGGACTGCGATTAGGTCATGGATGGGGATCTGGTGGAACACTGACTGTGGACTGCGATTGGGTCTTGGATGGGGACTGATGGAACACTGACTGTGGACTGTGATTAGGTCGTGGATGGGAATTGGTGGAACACTGACTGTGGACTGCGATTGGGTCTTGGATGGGGACTGGTGGAACACTGACTGTGGACTGCGATTGGGTCATGGATGAGGACTGGTGGAACACTGACTGTAGACTGCGATTAGGTTGTGGATGGGGACTGGTGGAACACTGACTGTGGACTGCGATTGGGTCATGGATGAGGACTGGTGGAACACTGACTGTGGACTGCGATTAGGTCGTGGATGGGGACTGGTGGAACACTGACTGTGGATTGTGATATGCTCACATACTAGCCAATGGTTTGCCTGCTCCAGTGATATTGCCAAGACATTGGTGACACACTTATGTTAATGTGTAATGACATGTGGATATTTAAACATGACAGCCTTCTTATAACATGTACAAACATTTCTTTGTTAGGATGTTTATATTTTACACTAAAATCATTGATTTCTTTAAACTAAACAGTATGAAAAGGACCCTTTCTGGACCAACTAAATCTGAATTGTTCAAGAATTAGGCAACCAAAACACCAAAACGTATGGCAAAAACTGCCAATTCTAGAAGTTTGCAGTAAGAATTTTCTCTAATATCTGAAAATGAACAAATGCTTGGCTTAAGCTTAAATTTTTTAGATGTTGGTAAAGACATAGACCCATTTGCCTCAAAAGTTTATATATTCTTTGAGGCATACTCCTATACTAGATTTTGCCACATTTTGCAAGTGACAGAAAGAAAACATGTCAGATGTCATTCATGTAAACATATAAAAGGAGCTCTTAATGTTTCCCATAGCTTGAAAATATCCTGAGCAGCTTGTACAAGAAGCCACTTACCCTGGCCCAGCCCCTTGTTTCTGTCCATTATAAATCTTCAGGGAACACCTCATATCATCGGGGAAACGGCAGCCCAGTTTATTCTCTGCCTCTCGTAACTGTTCCTCAGTGGCTGGAGCTGAAAATTCAGAAAGCAGCATCAGAGGATCATCTTTGCTGATAGAATTTTTAATGTGACTGGGCAGATAAACTGGGATTAAAGTATAATCGAGTCCCTATATTTCAAATATAGTTTTCCACAAGTTCTTTCTTGTTTTCATCTTGAATGTTCACCGGTTTTAAGTTCAGTTTATTCACAATAATCAGTCACTTTATCAGGACTAGCACCATAAAGCAATGTCACCCAGTTCAAATTTCTCAAGTGTTGCACCCGACTTGCCTAAAAAAATCTGACCTGACTTGCCTGAAATATATATATAATATTTTGGTATTCGTTTGGCAAATAAAACTTAGGTTAGACATAATGATCACAATTACTAGTATATTCATACACAAGTATGGAAATAATATTAATAAAACAACGTATCATCCATAGAATTTGTCTTCTGTCATATTTACATTTGCACTTCATGTTGAGTCAGTGAGTCAGAGCCCAGTCGGTTACGCTATTGGGACCGAGACTACAACACTAACATTTAGGTACATTATGTGTATAAAATGCATTACTATGTATTTCTGATAGTTACATACTTATTCTAAAATACAAAAACCGACCATAGTTCGCTCACAACAATATGGGCGAGTCGGATTTTAGGCGAGTTTGGTGTATCCCTTTCTCAAGTTCCTGCGCCTTTGCTTGTTCCTTGTCATATTTCTTCCGTAATTCAAGCTTCAACAGTTCACAACGTTTTCTCTCTTCCTTGTCTTCTCTCTTCCTTGTCACTATATTCTAACTGCACACGATACTCTACGGCTCTCGCTTTGGGATACATTCTCGAGTCACGTGACCTTGCAGACACACGAGAGCTTCTCGACAAACCACTTGTCACAAAATATTTTCCCATTACATCTTCCTGCTTATCGTTCATCATGTGATAATATACTCACACACATCAAAAGTTCCAGTTATCTACGAGTTGCACACAGAGGGTTTGGTGTTCACTTGAGCGGTACCCGGCCAGGGACGCATTCGCACGTACAACTCTCAGTAAACACAAAATTCAAAGTTCGAGGATTTATTCAGATGCATGTCAAATACGGGAGCCATCGCACATCACACAACACATATAGTTACTCAAATACACATCGTAGACTCCGTGAACACCATGGTTCCTCTTCATTTACATCGAACATCGCAGTTTTCCCCAATTCTCAACCATGTGCTCTCATCACAACAAATCGTTTTTTCACTACTATGGGAGATAATTCTATAAACACATGTTCTGTGCATACCACTAAGAATATCTCGTTACGTCGCTTTCTCCTACCGCCACACACACACACACACATATATATGTGTTTGTGACTTAGATCTTTGAAGGTTAAAGCACTAGTTGGAAGGTATATAGAGTGTCTAGCTTACCATACTGGTCCTTATCTCTATATTTTCAAGTTTATTTCAATAAAGACCAAACAATTCTTTGTACAAACCCGTACATGAGATTACTCGGCGGTACTGCATTAGGTCCAAGAACGCAGTGTTTGGTCACAGCTGGTAAGTATTGCTGATTCTTTCACTGCCGATATACTCACATACATTTTGCTGCTAAAATCGGTAAAATGCCGCCTTTTCGAAGGCTTGTCAACAGCTGGCCGAGTCACATTTTCAATAACTGCAGTGATTCACTTGAAAAAAATATAACACGAAACATATGTATTTTCAATATATTTTTTCTGATTCTCCGTGTTTGGAGGAACTTGTATCCCCAGACATATATATTACGACTGTGTCGAAAAGCACTATCTGTCTGTCTGTCTGTCTGTCTGTCTATAGTTACCATAGGTGTGAAACTCACAAGTTTCGTTTGGTATGGTAGACAAACGGTTGGATTTCGCACCTTGGAACAACTGTGTAAAATGATCAGCACCTTATTTTTATGCCATATGCCAAGTCTGGAAACTTTTGGGCCAACACCTTCTGAGATATATGGTGTTTTATAAAGTGTTTCATTAATTAATTCAATATGAATCCAAACGACGCAAGTTTTCACATGCAACCATGAAACGTTGAACCTTTAATGATGATGCAATGTCTTTTGCAAAGTAGTCTAGCTACTAGCGGCTGCTGAACACAGCTCAATTTCACATGCATCTAAACAAAAACAAACATATAACGTATGGTGTTGATACATAATGCCAGTTTGCAATCTGTTCTGTGAAAAACGAATAACGACTCGATTGTACCGCAAACTTTATGCCAATCTTTTTATCAAAAGTAAAATCATGAATTGAGCTACGTACGTTGCTCAAACTGAAGCCATTTTACCTCTGCATTCTCAACATTCCAGGAATTATATATCTTATACTATTGAAGGATCAGATTCATTGGCAACTGGTCAAGTATGTGAACATGTTTACAAGAAATATGTCATCAATTGCGTGTGAGCCTCCACATGTATTAATCTTTGTGACTTCCCCTGGACCCCTTCTGACTTGACGCCGGCATCACCTACGGAATCAAGTTTGTCCGAACTATGCGTTCTGCGCTGTGATCGGGCATGTGGGCGTGTTCAAAATGTAAAGCCACTGTAGCTGCAATTTGTCGATTCTGCAGCTTAGTATGGCCTGTTAACCACTTCATGAGCTCATTGGCTAACCCAATACTTGGCATCCTGCCAGTGATTACATCATGTTCGTTCACGTAGTGGCATTCTTATACTTCAGACGTTCATACTACATTTGACACAGTTGCAGTTTGTACTCAAAGCTAGCGACACCTCCCAAGCCAGCACAGAGCATCGCCTGATAGCCAGCCAAGGAGAACTCCACCATCGGTAATTATCACGTTATCCTTTCATCCTTACCCACATACTCTTAACCCTCTTGGTGCCATAGGACCAGGGGGCACGGGTGGCCCAGTCGTCTAAGGCGCCGCGATTCGCTGTGCAGAGTTGCGTCCCTTGGGCACGCCAGAAACCTATGATTGTGGAATCCCGGTTCGCCCCGATTATGTTTCTAGGTTTGTCCGCACCATACCCGTGCTCGTGGGTTTCACCGAAGTGGTAAACGTCTGGGACCTGTATCACTTCGGGCTTTCCTCCCACATTAAGCTGACACGCCGTGATATAACTGGAATAATGTGAAAAGCGGCGTTAAACCCAACTCACTCACTCACTCACTGCCATGGGACTTTTCACATCCGCATAGTGCCAAGGGACCATATAGATCTATGGTCCCGAGAAAGTGCCCTTTTTAAACCGTGAATTTAGATATCAAACACTGTGTGCACAAAGTTAAAATTATAACCGTCATCACCCCAATCATCTTAGCTTTAACATCGTGCAACTCATACTTTATACATTGCTACTGATTGTGCTATATTGATTGAGAAAATATGATTTGCGAAATATGGAGAGATTAGTAAAGTGGCTTCTCGGCCTTTCTCTGTCATGTTTGAACACCAAGCGAATGACGGCGAATTTTGATTATGCACCCATGTCACATACACGTAAATATTTTCAGACAAAATCCTTGTTCATAAGAAATAATATGACCAGCGTGGTCAGAAAAACATGTTTCTCACAACTGTGTACTTATTCACATAAATAAATTGATGTGCACTCCTTTACGATCAACTTAGTATCTTGAAATTTCCAGATACTATCTTAAAATGTCAAGATACAGAAGTTGAAATTTCAAGATATTCAGTTGAAATTTCAAGATAATAGTTGAAACTTCAACTTAGTATCTTGAAATTTCAACTTAGTATCTTGAAATTTCAACTTAATATCTTGAAATTTCAACTATTTACTTGTCCCCACTGTACAGTTATTGGCGTAAGAGAACTAACGTTTAGTCGGCCACGGAAGTTTTTTGTTCAAGTATTGCATATGTTTATCGACTGTGTGTCATGGCGATTTGGCACGGCGCTAGAGACTAAACGACAGTGCAGATTGTCTTTTTGTTTATGATGCTGATTTACAGAAAATATTCATATCAAAGATATGGAAAGATAGCTATAATCGTTAATATTAAGGTGGTAGAGTGTATATTTATGGGCAGGAAGTTCATGATCAAAACCTAAACATTGAATGGCCAAGCCCGAAGTGATCGACAGGGCGTTCGCATCATATCTGTGCCGCGATTTCTTGTCCACCGGTTGTCCTACATGCTCGCCCGTTCAGACAAATAACTGCTACTTTTTATACCCCCGACAAAATGTCCGCGCGATTTCTCTTAAACTATTCAGTGGATTCATCTCAAACTTAGTACATATAATCTGTGTCATATGGAGGGGTGCAGTGAAAAGAAAAAAAAATGTTTTTATGAATTTTCCATTTTTTAATGAATTTTTCAAACCCTAACCCTATCCTAGCTATTTAATTTGTAACTACTGACACACTAGGCGGGTCGGGGGTATTAGTGAGCAACGCTCACTTTTGCACTTGTTCGAATAGGCTTATAGACGGTCGGTGATTTCCCGCCGCTGTGAATTCGTGGTTTCATTTTCCAAATAACAATATTCTCTTTGACTGAACTAGAAAGCATATCTATAGAACATCACGATTGGAAAATGTCTACGGCGACCGACGAGTGAATCAGAGCGCTTGTTATTTGACTAACAGTGTTAGAATATTTGGCGAAGTTTTCTAATTTTGGTATGTTGACATGTGCTTTTCATATCTGTTTGAAGGCTTGATATTCCCAAAAAATAATGTGCATTTAGTTGAGTAAGGGAATGTATTTTTTACAGTGAGAAAGCTGTCAAAATGGATCCAATCTTAAACAACCTAGATTTTCAATATTTCAGCTTCATCTGTTAGAATCTCGAATGGTTCAATCTATAACGTCAACAGAAAAAGTAATTAGATCTACTCACAATATATAGATAATCGATTTCTGAAAGACAAAATGTTTGCAGTGTAAATGTGATTTCGTTTTGATGTTTTATATAGTTTTATTTATGTCTTTTTTCACTCTGCATTATCTAAATTACCATACCTCGATCAGTGACATAGTAGTAATTACTTTGTTGAGTATCCTTAGTATGAAATAGATTTTTTTTTTAAATAAATATTTGTCTAAGAGCAAAATCAAAGCATTTTTGTGGTTCCTTTTCACCATTTTAATTTGTATATCTTCCCTCAAAGCTGTAGCTTAGCTAGGCCAAAATTAAGAAAAAAGGGAAAGACATAATAACTGAAAAACATTTATATTAAAGATTTTGCTGGTTAAATTTTCGATGTTCTATACCAAGAATATATTTTTCCTTTTATGACAAATAATTCCTTTACCTTCATTGACCTACGATCATTAATTATTTCAAATTTTTCCTTCAGTAGGTTGGGATGGAATGGGAAACTACTGGAAATAAACTATCACGTATGTCCTCAGATGTACATGCACATACCTAGCTAGGTGTAAATACACTTCTAAAGTCGTATTTATAAATCAATATGAAAGAAAAAGTGGTATTTCATGGACTGGCCATACAAGTATATTTTGAGCAAAGGTCTAAGTAAGGCAGCCAAGTGCGAAATACTAGCTGAGACGAGGATGTATGTTTTCTGGTGGTCTGTCATAGTGAAACAAATTTGTTCAGAGTTTTGAGCACATGAACTGTAGATCTATATACATTGAACACTACTTTAATCGAAGTAATTAATATTTTCGTAATTTTCTCTTTCACTTAATCTAGATATTATTTATAATTGTACCGTAAAACAATAATATTGCCTTCTTTCACCTGTACTGTGCAAGTTATCGTTTATATAGATCTAGCCTACTCTACTCTTAATTCTTGAGTAAATATTAAAATTGTCCAATTACATTTCGTTTCAATCTTTATATATAAGTTAGATTTAAACCATTAACAAGACGTCATGACACCCTAAGTATCAATAAGCGGTCTGTGTGATTGCACAACGAAGCAATGACATATGGCGCCCGAGTTGCGAGTGATCGAAAATAGGTTTGTTGAATAGATTTGCTGCCCATGAAAACGTTTCGACAATTTTGATTGAATCTACATTTACTTACTCTTGGGTGGTATTACGTTAGTATAATCTTGTTAATCATTAACAAATAATAATGATGCCCGAAATTGAGCGATGTCAATTTGAATATTGTTAAAGCTGTTTAGCGATCTTTCACATTTTGTCTTTTGAAAATGTACGATATCAATTAACCCGAAGTTGTTTTTATCACTAATAAAAGAGCACGGTCACTGAAACATACATGGACGTTACCGGGATTTCTTCAAGATATTCATTCCAAACTGTCATTCGTATTGTGACATAATCTTTGAAACAGTCTGCGTATGAATTAATCACGACTATTTCCGTCAATTTTGTTTTGACGTCAAAAACACGCACATTTTCATCGGGATGTTTTATCGGTAACTATAACTCACGGAAAATTCTCAGTGAATGTGTACTTCAACATAAATGTCATATATGTCTATCACTGTTAGGACATGTACTTGCCAATGATATGAATTATTGGATTTTCAGATTTCAAACAAGGGCGCTTGCTCGACTTGCTTGCCATTTTCGGTTGCTTTCATATTAGGATTAATGTAGAAAAGTAGAAAACTTATAAAACCAGTACTTTTATCGATGGCTAGGCAGTGCTTATAAGGGAGAGGTTATCTCCTTTAGCTATAGGCGTAGTATAGAAGTGATAAATTCACGCTTCGACCTTGCATTGCTGTATATCGTATCTTATTCAAGCTGTATCACTGAGTGTGAGTGATTATCTCCCTTACCCGAACAGCTCAATTGCGCACTAGCTTTGCAATGTATCGTATGTTATTCAGGCAGCTATCGAGAAACGATCCCGGAAAGAATTTAGGCCAAGCCTGTCACGCGCACTCAATTTTCACACTGCTATTGCAACATATTGTTCAACACGATTAAATAACAGGCTTCTATAAAGTATGACTTGTAAAACATGTAAAACAACGGGTTTGATATGAGAATTTTTTTATTAGTTGTCTTCATAATCACATGTATGGCGCTTGCTGTGCATAGTTGAGCACAACATTGTTTTAAATACTTCACTGTATGTAATGTATGGTACATACCGTTTCATGCGGCGGTTTACGTTTCTGCATGGTTTATTGCTTTGACAAAAAGAAATTAACTTCCAGCAGAGATCATACACCCGTATATGTTCTTTGCTTCTGGATACATAGGAAATCAACAGGTTAGTCTGTAGTTTGCAATTATTTTCCAAAAAGATAATACGGTTGCATGATATCTTCACGATATTTGGGTTGAACATAGTAACATTCTTCTAAACAAATTTCCAATCTAAGCCGGAAGCAATCACAACACAAACCCAGTTAACCAAACGGAACCATACACAAGAGTGAGTGAGGTAGTTGGGTTTAACGCCGTCTTGAATAGTATTCCGTGTCAGCTTGAAGTGGGAGGAAAGTCTGAAGTGATGCAGGTCTTAGACGTTCACCACTTTGGTGAAACCAACGAGCAAGGGTTTTGTGCTGACAACAAAATCGGGGCGAACCGAGATTCAAATACACTGTCATAGGTTTCTGGCGTGCCCGAGGGACACAACTCTGCATAGCGAATTGCAGCGCCTTCGGCGACTGGGCCAACCATGCCCCCGTAAACAACTGTAAGAAACTATTATACAACAAAGATGTTTTAGATGAGATATGTATTGCGGAACATTCCATGAAGAAACAGTGTCAATATTACACAATCACAAACTACAAAATACATGCACAATAAACGACAATTAAAAAACACAGGAACATTCAACATTCAAAAGAGGTACAATTTAATTTCTAAAACAAGTGTATTATAATGATATGGAAACAATATGAGAATTGAGCAAAACTATGGTAATGTTGTACATACATGTACAAGGAATTTGTTTTTAATTGTTGATATGTTAACAGATCTTGGAAGTTGTTTCTGGATAACTGTTGGTAAACTTATTAAGAATCTGCTCCTTTTAACAGATTGTACCAAATTCTTTATCATGATTGGGGATTATTTGTGATTCTCTTTCTTGGTTGTATTATGTAAGACAGTGCGTAATGTTGTTCATCTTCTGAGACATCACATGTTTCACAGAGACGTTGTTCAAATGGGGTTGGTGTTTTTGTATATCTACAATTTTTTCAATTTTTAGTTTGTGATTACTTAAACGAAGTTTTGAGAAAAGTTACCTATGGCCTTTGATTTTACAACATGTATGATAATTCTCAATATTTATAGATAACGTGACCAAACTGTATGTTCCTAACTTGCTGCTAGATAAATGGGAATCCATTAATGATTGCGTGAATTTTTACATTTGAACTGAAGTATATTTAGAGTGGATTCATTACATTTTTGTGTTTACTATTTTAAAAGTGTGCTTTATTTAAACCAACCAACATTTTGACCAGAAACATTGATATTTGCTATATAGGATTTTTTTTTATTGGTACAAATAGTGGGTATATATCAAGTTTTGCCTGACAGGCCCAGTTTTCTTGCCTAGGTTTTCTTTGTGCTGACCAATTAAAGACACTGTTTCTTTTATTGTGCTTTCCAAAGATAAGTACATTAATAACAACCAATTTGAACTTAACACAAATTCTCTCCTCCCATAGCTTACACTTCCTTCCTCTGCACATAACATTAAATGGCGGGGAGCTATTGATGCTCTGCAGCAATCTCTACTTGTATCTTTTGGATTTGGTGACTTTAGAAAGACAATCAATCAACGCGAGTTGCATGTTATACAATTTGGTTACACTGTGGGACGAATTAAGACGTTGTAACACTTTTGATACAATGTATACGTTTTTGAAACCGCGACGTCAGCACAGTGCGGCACTGAGCGGTATGCAGGCTGATTGACGTCCAGGCACCATAGCACGGAAATTGAGCCAAGCGATGTAAACTGATTTGTTGCCCAGGTCCTGTATTGACAGCTAACACTTTCAGTAGTCATGCCTGCTTATAGCAGGGGAATCCAGCCTCCTTCTGGTTCTACAGCGTCTATGGAGAATGTAATTTGATACCAGGCTGAAACACCACTGATCAACAAGAAAGTGGTGTCATTAGAAATATCTTATTTAATTAGAAGTTAGAGTAAAAGAAGCCCTTACTTTTTCACATATGAATTCATCAAAGGTCCACCTCAAATTACAAGTAATTACCAAGACATGATACAGCCTGGCTCCAGTAAACGGTCCAAAAGTAATATGTTCACACTTCCGGTTGTACAGTTTTCCCCTGTAGTTCAAGTTCAATATCAGCATCTTTTTATCTCAAGCCATATAAGGCATTATTCTACATTTTGTATTGGTTGTTGGTGTATTTGGAAAAGAGTCAATCACAGAAAAAGGTGGAGCTTTAATATTGTGTAGCAATCTGGTTGGTTAAAGATTGTTGGTTAAATAGCTGTTTCTGGAATTTACTTTATGTCAACAGTTTACACTTTATCGCTGATATGTGTGATCGTGGTGAAAGACCTGTAACCCTAGGTCAAATATATCGTCATTGTTTTGTGTAAATATAATGAAAACATCTATTCAAATGGACAGTTCTTCATTAGGGGTAAACGATGTGACTGGAGGGTCACATACTTTGAATTCAGGATCTTTCTATCTCAAAAGTGTTGTAAACAAACTGTCATTGCTATACCCTTGTGGGATAATTAAATAAACAATTTAATAAATTATACTGACGCTTGTACCCTGTTCAAATGAAGAAAAACATTCAGAAGCCACTAGTTGATTCTGCCCGCACAATGAAGTGTTTAGGTCGGATTGGTTGGAAATGGAAAACTGTCGTCTGCTCCAAATTGCCATACATTTTTAGAATTATATTGCAAGGTAATACCAGGGAGATGCTTCTTTGTATTGTTTCGTGATTGGATTAAGAAAGTGATATATTTTTAAACATACAGATATGAAATTATCATCTGTGTATACAGTTTGCGTTGTACTCGTCTTCCAAACGTGGCATAATATCTATACATGTGCAGATACAGAAAGTATAGTTTCAATCGAGCCCCCCCCCCCCTTCCTTATTTCGAAAAAAATCTTTATTTCTGTATAAATTACCACCAAAGACAATAAATAGATCTGTAAAGCTGTATCCGCCCATGCCCATGATGTCTGTGATGTGATATCGTGCCCGGATTCCTGGTGAACTGCAACTGTGTTTTATCATCCAAAACTGGCTCCCACAAGAGATATCGCTTGGGTGAGATCAAGCGATTTATTACTTGCCCGTGAAGAGATCACCCGTTTAATAAACATACAGCTGTATTACACATTGTGTAATACCAAAACGCGTGCTTATGTACTCTCGGAACACGTTTCACGAACAAATATTGAAAGCTCTCAACATCCCTTGGCTTATTCAACGACATTGCGTGTGGAGATGATAGATCACTGAAAGGAGCTTATGCACACTCGATGACCCAAGCAACCTTGTTGCTAGGTTGACTTCACATGGCATTGTTTCGCCGTAGGATCTTGCAACAAAATTCCAAAAATTACGTCATTGGGTATTGTGACGTGATTGTAAACTTTGTGGTGCAAGGCCCCGTTCCACAAGGCGATCGTACGGTAGCGCAATGACAGTCGTTGGTTAAGTATATGAGCTGCGATAACCTTAACGCTACGATAATTTTGTGGAACGGACGCCTGAATTCTAAAGGTGGACCGTTGGGTGGTATTAAATTCATACGTTTCAACTTTTGACGTATTTGAAGTATTACTGTGTTAAACTCAGTTGGATTATGCCGTGGATCGTGTATGTGTCAGCCTATTCACGCTCAACAGTATAATTCTAAAAACGTTATAAAAGGCCAGTAATAAATAAAATACTAAACTCGCTCCCGTGTAAAACCAATTTTATGAAACTCGTGAATAGATATGGTATCTGACTCGCTTTCGCTCGTCAGATACCACAACTATTCACTCGTTTCATAAAATTGGTATTACACGGGAGCTCGTTTAGTATTCTATATATCTACACTGTAGATATCGCTGCAATGAAATTGCATCACAATGCTTTGCAGACCATTGTGACGTCATTGATACCATGACGTCACAATCAAATGACATCACTAATGGCTCTGCTACTGAAGCTGTTAGCAGTACTTTCTACACTTAAGACACTGGGCCTAGATTTTCGAAACGATCTTAGCCCTAAGATTATCGTAAAGTTATCGTAAGGAAATCGTAGGCTATCGTAGCCTATTTTCGAAACTATCGTAGCCCTAAGATATCTTAAGTTTGTCGTAAATCTAAGATCGCCCTATACCTGTCGTAAGTTTATTTTATCTTCATCCAAGATGGCGGCATACTTTTCCATAGATATTGTGCCAAACAACTAGTCCGCTTTCCGTTCAAACATTGACATTTCATTTTGTAAAACTGAGTGATTCAAATTGACACTTCGAAAACACGAAGAACGCATCAAGGATTTCACGTCAAAAATGTTCTTAATCGCGACAGCGATACACATAACTGTGGAGTCGATAGCTTACATTATTTTTCTATCCGAGTCCATGCTGATGAAGTGTGAAACAACATACCTTTTCGATAATTGGGGAAGGATAAAAACGGAAGGTGTCGGCAGGCTACAGTAATGACCGTGACCTTATTGATAATTTAGGGGGAGCTAATCTTAGTTCAAACTCTAGTTGAGAGTGGTTTCCCTTTGTATTCGCCCGGGACACCTTGCTCAATGGTACAGTTTTCATAAAGCGCAGAGTTCCGCTGTTATATTATTGAGTCGCATTTGTGTCAATGCTTTAGTCTTTATTTTCGCATTTTATAAAATTATATCAATCTACATATGTAAAAACAACCATAAAGGTTTCGCATATTTTTTTACATCTAAAATCGTGTGGGACGGGTGGTTTTAATAATTGAATTTTAACTATACAGTGTAGTATTTGTTGACTTAACAAGGAAATACATGTGATCAAATATTTGTATACAATATCTAATATTTTTCTTGCAAAAGTAATTGTAATTTGTTTCGTTTTAAATTCAATACCTACGTTATCTATATCCTCTTGAAAGACAAATATTTGATAAAAAGTGATTGAAAACTGTCTGTCGAACAATTGCATTCTTTGAAAACAGGTGATTAACGGCATATAGATGTATTCCCTTATAAATTTAACAATTTACTGAAATTTTGACAGCAAATGTTAAGCACAGATTTTTGTATCGACAAATAAAATAAAAAATGAGTTCCCATGCTCGTTCTGGTTCTCGTCAAAATGTAGCATAGATTGCACATTGTCCAAAATTCACTTTCAAATATATGTTCGCAGAAAAAAAGTTTATTGAATGAAATTTACTGATCAACATAAAATACACATTTTCAACACAATAATCTTTGCATTCAATAAGCCGGTTTTAAAATATTTTGGTCTTTTTAATATTTAAGTCTACATCTTCCCGTTTTATGTTTAAAAAAAATATAGATATCCTTGAGACCATTCAGACAATAAAATCGTTGTAACGAATAGGGTCAACGGACAAATACTAGTAAATGATCCTCAGCAATTCTGTCAGACAAGCCATACATCATTGAACTACGTTCTGGAATAGATTTGACACATTACAAAGTATTTCGCTCCTCAGCCAGATTTAAATGAAATCAGACAAATCAGTTTATTAGCTCTACTTAATTTAAAAGGATAGAACATTACTACATTATATGTATGTTCACGTTAACTTGTGGCGTGTTCCGTGAGACAACATAACTTGACAATTCCTAAATTATCCCTCTTTGCGAACGAAAATTAGTGTCACTTTTAAATTTTGAAAATAATTATGGATCTAGATAGATAAACAAATAATTTCATCATCTAAATACTAATAGCTTGATATTGTATTTAAGTCCTTGCTTTATTCATGAAATATATTGGATACATAAGTAACAAAACAAACTTAACAAGCTTAGATTGTCATATAAACTTGCTTGTGGGTGCGCTGCTTCCTGAACAATTTTTGTTTTGAGTGTTTCCACGTATAATGTTGGTGTTTACACTAATATAAACTTGACTTTTGACATAAACATAAAAATAAACAGTATACATCACTTAACATCAGACTTGAACACGCATGTTAAATGCTGAACGCATATGCAGCTGGGAAATCCCCGTGACGTCACTGGGAAACACCCCGCTATTTCAATCTCTAACACAAATGAGTTCTCTGTCTGAACGATCTGCGGCAGGTTTACGATAGTTTCGAAAATCTATCTTGTCTTAACCTTAAGATATCTTATCTTTGAACGTAAGTTGTTAAGATTTATCTTAGCTAAGATCGTTTCGAAAATCTAGGCCCTGCTTATTACTGTCTACAAACTGAAAAAGTTGGAAGAATGATGTTGGATGATAAATTAAATCTCACCCTCGTGTCTTTTGATATCAAATATATCAACACTCGTTGATAAAAGTGGAAAAAATCCCCCGCAAGCCTCGGAGTTTTCCCACTTTTATCAACTCGTGTTGATATATTTGATATCAAAAGACACTCTGGTGAGATTCTCTATTGATGGCTATGGTTTACGTATGTCAGAGAGACTTCTTGCATAACGCCACTAGTGAACGTCTGCAGAAACGTCTACAGCTAATAGCGCGGAAACTGGCACTTGTTTCCCAGGTCGTGTATTGACTGTGTGACCGCATCCTGCTCTCGACCGATATAAACTGTGAATATATAGTGCAAAGTCTTTGAATTACATTTTGAAATAATGCACATAAGGAAGATAATTAATGGGTGTTAACTAATTTCAAATTTAGAGATAACAAATTCTTTATTTTCTATAAAGGCGACATTTCGGTATATATTCTTATACCGTTGTCAATCAAGGCTGAAGAATGAACAGTTATCAACGTCAGTAATGTACAGTGTACATACTGCTGGTGGACAACGCAAGTAGAAACGGACTATAGCAATATATTTTCGTTTACGCTCGTATCTTCAACGGTTCTGCATAGAAAACATTGCAACTTGTATTACTAATCAACATCGTATTTGTGTTCTTGGATGCATGTGGAAACTAAAGCGGCTTGGCGGTTCTATTTATTTTGAACTATAGAAACATGGGCACGCCACATGGAGCAACGGACTATAGATATAACGTGCGCGCATTTTTTCTGATTCTTCCCCGCCCTGAAGGCGGGGAAGTATACGGAAACGGTTAATTTTATAGCAAGTATATCGACATGTTGCTTTATTTGAAATTTCAAGCCGAGCAGTTACCGAAACGAACATACAAATGTGCGTGAAATGTTGATGCTATTCTTTTCCAACTATAAGACATACTTTAAAATCGTCTTTATGTAGTTAATTGATGCATCTGATCGTTTTTGGTCATAAGCTGACATTATTAAACCATTCATGTGTAATCCGATTTCCTTTTTTCCTCATGGACTAATTTTCTGCTTTGCACGGTGTATACAAAAGAAGAACTGTACTCCGGACATCGTAAATAACAGCATGATATAAACTATGTTCTGAATATGCTTATTCACGAACAACGACGACATCTCAGATTATATGTTATACGGCTGAATTCCACATTCTATATACCACACTTTTGATTGTTTGGATGCTCATCTTCGCTGGAAATATTTGGAATAGTTATATTCCATATTTTGAATTAACCCATTTCCCCGTGTTTTATCATGTTTAAATCAGTGCACCGCACATAGCCACTTGTTAAACGTTTGGTTGCAAAGTCAAAGAAAAAAGCTGAGTAGTGTGTCGGTGAATTTGCACCAAGGCTGTAGTATTGTTCAACCGTTAAATGGATTTCAATGTACAGCCGTTGCTCTGGTCGCTATCATATATTTTGTATCCCATGGCTCATACCTATTTGCGTCTGTTCCGTGTGTAGCGACCAGAACTGCGATAAACACCATAGAGAATTATATCTGTGGCATGCAACTATGTGTTCTCCCTTAAGCATCTATGCAGTTTACCGGGCGCAGCCCGAGCTCTACCATCCGCTCAATTACCGCGCTATAGTGCCACTGCTGTCTCGTTATACCGTTACCGTGCCTCACGCTCTGGTGACTCTCGCTTCACGATCCAACACCCGTTTTCGGTTTTAGGGAAACTTACACCTCTTTACAATCAAACACCCGTTCTCGGTCTTAGGGAAACTTACACATCTTTTCGATCCAACACCCGTTCTCGGTCTTAGGGATACTTACACGTCTTTATGATCCAACACCCGTTTTCGGTCTTAGGGAAAGTTACACGTCTTTACGATCCAAAACCCCTTTTCGGTCATTAGGGTTAGCTTGCCTTTGGCATGGGTTAGCCATAAATTCTAACCTTTTCAAGCGTTAATCCGGTGAATCCCTTTGGTCGGTCATGTTGACATAAACAATTGCGGATGTGGTTTCAAGAAAAGAGGAAGTTTACTGAATTACGCATGCATGTCAATGGGGATTCTAATGACCCGTTAAACGAGCACTGATTACATGTGATAGCGTCTGTGGTCCAGTGGTAGAGCGTCGGCTAATTAACGTTCGAGCCCCCACAGCGCTAATTGGATCTGAAAAAGTGCGCCCGGTAAAGTGCACTACTCCCAGTTATTCTCTAATTTATGTATTTTAAAGATGTTATGCCACTCATTGGTGGGGATACAAGTGTAATAATTCAAGTTCCAAGGATGTTTGTGTTATGCTATTTTCAAGAGTTAAAAGAGTTGGACATATTTCTTCTCATACACAGTAACACAGGAGGAAAATGTCTAGGAGTACACACTCATGACATTGTACAATAGGCGATGATGTTCACACTATATATGTGGGAGGGTATGTACATTAATATAATAATATTAATTATTTTGAATATAACTAAGTGTGTCATTAAACATCAAACAGTGAATACTTAACATGTCAGAGTTAAAAGGGGTACAATTACATGTGTACTATTCAAGGGATTTCTAAGCCCCAATACCTCACATCCCTCTGGCAACTGATGCGTGTATTTTTGTTTGTATTCTCAAGTCCCAAAGTCATTTTTTGTAAATATTACTATCACCTATTACTATTACTGGGTACCCAACCCCCTATTACCCGACCCTACCCGGGTACCCACTCTAGATCTTAGGAGATGTCTCAAAATGTCCGATTGGGAACATTTTTAGCATAGCCCTGGAAAACTGTATTTAGATACACGTTTTAAACAATATGGTCATACATACACTGAAGTTGAATTAAGTTATATCTTTATTCAACCATATGAAAAATCAGAAGGAATGGGTGCATAGTGAGAAAGAAATTAGT
The DNA here is from genome assembly GCF_022045235.1 of Haliotis cracherodii. NCBI lineage: Eukaryota > Metazoa > Mollusca > Gastropoda > Lepetellida > Haliotidae > Haliotis > Haliotis cracherodii. The sequence goes on from NW_027266286.1 coordinate 14,163,374, forward strand.
GACTTGTAGTGTAACCATAGAGTTAATTTTTGTCATTAAACAATATAACAGGTGACTAACCATGGGTCCGGGTAGTCCCGTGGGTACCCGGGTCCTACTCAGTACCCACCCGACCCGGGTACCCAAGTTACCCGTCTCAGCCCTAGAACAAAGGTTATATTTTTAAACTATGTAGTTTCATATGCAAAGCTTATTGTCAAAGTACATGTTTCTCAAAGGTTGGATATGTGAATGACAATGTTCAGCAAACAAAACCCTCAAGATTCCTTTCATTCTTGAAAGCATTACATTTATGCCACTTCTAGTTGAGGGGATGTGAGTAATAATATAGTCAATAATCTCTTAACTTTAGCAATATTGACCCATAGCATTCGGATTCTGCTCACAAGTTTGAAATGTTATATACTATCATCTTAAGATTTCCTTTTTTGTAGATTTTAAAGGTGTTATCCCATTTCTGGTCAAGGTGATATGAATAATAATATAGTAAAAAAATCTCTTAAAATTAGAAATCTTGACTCATAGCATTCAAGCTTTGCTCACAAGTTTGAAATGTTATTTACTATCATCACCCAAGAAGAAATCTTAAGATTTCTTTAATTGTAGATTTGAAAGGTGTTATCCCATTTCTGGTCAAGGGCAGATGAGTAATGATATTGTCAAAAATCTCTTAAAATTAGAGGGGGCATGGGTGGCCCAGTCGGCTAAGGCGCTGCGATTGACTGTGCAGAGTTGCGTCCCTTAGACACGCCAGAAACCTATGATTGTGGGTCCAAATCCCGGTTTGCCCCAATTATGCTTCTAGGTTTGTCAGCACCATACCCGTGGACGTTTCACCGAATCGGTAAAACGTCGGAGACCTGCATCACCTCGGGCTTTCCTTCCACATTCAGCTGACACACTGTGATATAACTGGAATAATGTTAAAAGCGCCGTTAAACCCAACTCACTCACTCACACACTCACTTAGAATTAGAAATATTGACCCATTGCATTCAGATTCTGCTCACAAGCTAGATATGTGTTTTACTATCAACAGCCAAAAGAAAATCTTAAGATTCTATTATTTGTCCAGTTAATAGGTGTTATCTAGGGCTGGGACGAGTCCAGATTTACTACCCGGGTACCCACCCCCTACTACCCGACCCTACCCAGGTACCCACTGTAGGTAGGCCTCAAGCGATAGGTACAAAATGTCCGATTTTGAATATTTTTACCATAACCCTGACAAAACATATTGAGACACATGTATTATACAATCTGGTCATGCATACACTGAAGTTGACTTAAGTTATATCTTTATTCAACCATATGAAAAGACAGATGGAATGGGTGCATAATTTTTGTCAGGAAACAATATATCACGTGACTAACCACGGGTCCGGGTAGTTCCGTGGGTACCCGGGTCCTACTCAGTACCCACCCGACCCGGTACCCAAGTTATTCGTCACAGCCCTAGCGTTATCCCATTTCAGGTCGAGGGGAGATGAGTAATAATATAGTAGAAAATCTCTTAAAATTGGAAATATTGACCTATTGCATTCAGATCCTGCTCACAAGTTTCAAATGTTATATATTATCATCAGCCAAGATGAAATCTTAAGATTATATCATGGAACTGTTCTGGGTGAACAATACCTTCCAAATGACGTGCTGGTTTTCTTGGGGAATTAGTCAGCAAAGAGCCAGAGCCACAGGAGACTCATCACAATTTTATTTACAAGAACAATTAACAATTTACAATTTATACTTAGATAATAACAGAGGGTGCCACAGAGAGTCGGTACACACTCTGGGCTGTGGGAGAGAGGTCTGCTTGGTAAGAGAGTCAAACCCCTTCTCTGCTAGAACTTGGCTACAGTATGTATTTAATGAAAGTTTATACAATAGAAAGGAATGTGATTGGTTGATACACGATTGGTTGTGTCCTATGCTAAATGGATGGCTGGACAGAGGGGAATACTAAATCCTGTTAATCCTGTTGGACTGGCACTAATCTTGTTGACATATTTACTGGATGCTTGAAAGAGATTAGGGTGTCACTATAGATGAGCTTGTGTGGGGCTAATCCTTAATGCCCTATAGACGAGCTTGTATGGGGGCTAATCCTTAACGCACTATAGACGAGCTTGTATGGGGGCTAATCCTTAATGAGTCTTAATTGAAGTAATGTTATTCTAATATACCCCGGTAGGTGATGACAGATATCCTTAAATAAATATCCTTTGTCTGGGAGATGGGATCTTGATACCTTAGGCTAGCAACCATCTAAAAAGCTATAACTGAAACTACTGATATTTTATATATGCATTTTACCTGATGATAATTATTACTTGCTAAACTATAATTATATTAAATGGTGTATAAATATTACACCATGATAACTCATAAAAGCACTTGATGTAGATCTAATTATTATAAGATAACTTAGTATAAATGTTAACCATGATAACTTCCCCTCCGTCTGAAAAAGTTTGGACCCCAAACGTGTAAAAATAAAAATAATGAAGGCTTAGATGGACAATGTATAAAGTTAAACTGGTAGTAGTGAATAATAATTATTATAGAGTCTCTTTGATATAAGGAAAACATAATATAAAAATGCTGTCATCAGGGAATCTGGATGTGGAGCTGGCTTGTCTTGGCACTCTGTACTGGTGGTTTTATGGGTGATGTAGGAGGCCTTGAGTTCCACATCCTGGATTGGGGTTGTAAGATAGTAAGCTGTGTCCATGGAGGTGTTACATGGAAACAAAGAAAAGAGAGTTAGCATGTTCAAATAATATGTCATATATAAATACTTCCTCAGTTTGTCTGTAATAACTAGAAAATAAAACAAATATGATAATTATGATGTAAAAGATCAGTACATAATTATTACTAAACGGTGTCATGGCCAGGAAGAATGTATTGGCGGCAAATTACAAAAGTATATCATGAGAAAAATAGTAATATCCTTCTATTTTTTTTGGATACAATCATTAGACGAATTATATATACATATATGTGCATGTGCATATAACAAGTGCATCGATTTATTACACTAATACGGTATACAAAAGGTGTTAGAAAGGTGTATATCCTTTTTAGAATTCTTTGTTAGTTTTCGTAACTATTTGGTTTGCCTTTTCTTTGTTTTTGGTTCATTTCGGTTGTTAAGTTTGCTTTATTTCAATTTGGTTTGTTTCGCTTTGATTTTCGTTCGGTTCAATGTGATAGGGTTTGGTTTATTTTGCTTCGGTACGGTTTGCTTAGCTTCGGTACGGTTTGGGTTCGATTCGCAGTATGGTTTGCTTCGCTTCGGTGCGGTTTGGGTTTCGATTCGCAGTACGGTTTGCTTCACTTCGGTGCGGTTTGGGTTTCAATTCGCAGTACGGTTTGCTTCGCTTCAGTGCGGTTTGGGTTTCGATTCGCAGTATGGTTTGCTTCGCTTCGCTTCGGTGCGGTTTGGGTTTCGATTCGCAGTACGGTTTGCTTCGCTTCGGTGCGGTTTGGGTTTCGATTCGCAGTATGGTTTGAATAGCTTCGGTGCGGTTTGGGTTTCGATTCGCAGTATGGTTTGCTTCGCTTCGGTGCGGTTTGGATTTCGATTCACAGTATGGTTTGCTTCGCTTCGGTGTGGTTTGTGTTTCGATTCGCAGTATGGTTTGCTTCGCTTCGGTGTGGTTTGGGTTTCAATTCGCAGTATGGTTTGCTTTGTGTCATTTCACTTCGCTTTTGAGATTGGTTGATCAGGTCAATGCTCAAAATTTGCTGTGATACAAATAACTCAGATGATCAGGCTGATGCCATTTGTTCTCAACTGGCGACCCATAGTGAAAGGACTGGACACAAGAAAACATAACAAGATACAGCTATAAGCTGTATCGTGATTTGCACCGTTTATTCAGGAGATTTTGTATTTTGATCAAGAATATGTTCAATTGGCAGCAATCGGTATATATGGGGAGTAGATCCTGGTATGGTCCATGGGAACTACTGTCTAAAATACGGTAGTTAAAGGTGTTGATGTTTCCAAAGTCTTTATGTGGAAAAATAACCCTTTTGGATTTATAAATTGGTGCTTCCTCTGGATCATATGGAGGATTATCTTCTAGACGGGACCAATTACGGAGATCGTTCCAGCTATCATCAAGGTAGCGCTGTATGAGGTGGGGAGGAACATTTTCAAAATGGCATGTGTGGACAGTATCAGGATGTTCTTTATATGAGACCTTGACATAGCAGTCTCCTTGAATAATTTCAATGCCCAGAACTCTTTCTATTATATGTTCTACTCTTCGTAGGTGTTTGGGAAAAAACGGATGTGGTTTGACATCTAATTCTATGCATGGTTTGGTGTTGTCTTGCTTGACATTTCCTGACATTGTATTCCCTGACAGAACATTGACTGATTTATTGTCTTGTGCTGATTCCTTTTGGTCGAAAAACTTATGATTCTTCAGTGGACGTTTTCGTCGTTTTCCTGACATACTTCTTTTGAGGTGAAATTCTCTCCGAATGGAGTCTGGAATGCTGCTGCCATACTCCCATGTGTTTCCTCTTTCTGGATCCTTCCATTTTACTCTGTAGTACATTTTGCCATTTGCTCTCTTGGAACTAACAATTGAGTGGATGTCCTCTGGATTGAAGACCTGAGGGATATCCTTGGTTTGATTACCTGATGTTGGACTTGGAGGTTGTACCTGGCTGTCGTCGGGTTGTTTTCTGGATTTGGGCTGGTGATGCTTACTATTCACTCCTCTTTTCCCTTTGTTTACCTTTTCATTTACCTTGGTTGGAGCACTAGGACCTGGTGTGGCATGATTTTCCTTCATTGTTGCCGTGGGACTGGTAGGTTTTTCTGTTGTACTTGAAGCAGGGTTTTTCTTCTTTGTTGGGGTCTTTTGCTTCGGACTCTTGTTGCTGGAAGTACCTGCCTTTGTTTTGGAATTGACCTTCTTACCTTTCTGTTGTGGAGGTGATTGATCAGTAGCCTGGTAAGTTGAACTTGTTGATGGGGAATTGTTGCTGTCAGGCTGTGAATCACTGACTGGTTCCTCATTGTCATCCATGACTCCTGAATCTATGTTACTGGTGTCATTGAGGTATGGTTCTGGAGGATACTGTGGACGATCAGTAGGATCAAAATATGGCTTCAGACGGTTGGCATGGACCAGTGGTTTGTGTATTTTGTCGTCAGAACTTCGGCGTAGTTTGTAGGTATAATTTGGACCTCTATGGACGATATAATAGCTACCATACCACTTTTTGGTTAATTTGTTGGAAAGGCCTTTTTCAACTTTTTGACAGTAAAGCCAAACTCTTTGACCTGGGGCGAATTCTGGTTCTTTAGCCTTTCTATTATATTGTTCTGAATACACCTCCTTAGCCCGAGCAGTGTTTTCAGCTGCGATTGTTCTAGTGATTTCAAGCTCCTCAAGCAAATTGGAAAGATAACTTTTGTTATTGTGGCCTAAATTTTCTTTTGGAATTAATGCTACATCTTGTGGAGCTCTCATTTCTCGGCCGAAAAGCATAACATATGGGGATTTTTGAGTTGATGAATTTGGAGCCATCCGATAGGCCATCATGATGCCAGGAATGAAACGGGGCCAATCATTTTGAGACTTGTTACAATAGGCTCTTAGTGACTGATTGATATAGGAATTGAGCCTTTCTACACAGCTGTTTGTTTGAGGATGGTATGGGCTGGTATGGGTAAATTTAATTGCCAAAAGTTCACAAATTGCTTTGATAAGTTTGGACATGAAGTTCTGACCTCTGTCTGAAATTAAGGTCCGTGGTGCGCCATACCGACAAAATATTTCTCTGACGAGAACATCTGCTACTTCTTTGGCTTCTTGGGTCCGAAGTGGAAAAGCTTCACACCATCTAGATGACGCATCTGTGATGACCACAAAATGTACTTGTACTTATCTGGTGTTGTTGGCAGGGGACCGAGAAAGGTCAACGTGCCATCGGGTGAAGACCTCTTCTACAGGTAGTGGACGAAGTGGTGCCTTCTTGCCATGGTAGTGCCTCTTGGTCTGTTGACATACCTCACATGTCTGGACATAAGTGGCAATATCGCTGTACATTTTGGGCCAGTAGTACTTAGGTCTCATGGTGTTGTGCATCCTTTCTTTCCCATGGTGGCAACCGCCAAACTCTGAGTCATGATAGGATTGCAGGACTTGATTTCTGAGGGTTCTTGGGACTGCCAGCTGTTTAATGAACTTGTCTGCATGGCCTTTCTGTCTTTGTGGAACAAATCTGTATAGGATGCCTTCATCAATTTCAAAAGTAGTGGCTTCAATAAGAATCTTTTGATGATCCTTTTCATTTTGTGGAAGGACATCATCCTCTTTGTAGTCAAAGATTTGGATGAAATCTGGACAAATCCTTTGTAGGTGACGTAAATTTGGATGTTCTTTTATACTTACTTCAACCAATGTGTCTTGGGTAACATCAGCATTTGTAGCATGTAATGCTGCGACAACATTAACTGGTACTGACTGATAATCCTCTTCATATTCAAAGGTGACTGACCAATGTGTTGTCTGTGTGTCTGATTCTAAGTGATTGACAATAGGTGTGCAAATATCCTCAGTCTTAGTCGTCTGTGTGACCCATGTGGATGAATGGGTGTTTGGCAAGATTGTGGTATTGCTAGTTGATTTGCTTTGCTGAGTTGAAGTTACTGAGAAGACTGTTTTCTCAGCATCTTCTTCTGTCTGATCATTACAGTTAATATTTTCCTCATATTCCCTACGTGAGAGAGCATCGGCATTCCCATTGGCTTTGCCGCTGCGATGAACAATGTCAAAAGTGTAGGTAGAAAGTTCCAAAGACCATCGCCCTAACCTACCTGTGGCATCCTTGATGGATTTCAGCCATTTCAATGCTATATGATCAGTGTAGACTGTGAATTTGGAATTTGCAAGGTATGGACGAAAGGATCTAATGGCTTCAACTAGAGCTAAGCCTTCCTTTTCTGTAATGCTCCAGTTCTTTTCGCTGCCATGAAGAGCTCTACCACCAAAAGCTATTGGATGTTCATTATTTTTCTCGTCTTTTTGACTCAAAACAAAACCTATGCTCATATCACTGGCATCAGTTGCAAGAAGAAATTCTTTGTCAAAATTTGGATACGCCAGAACAGGTGTATTACTCATAGCATGTTTGAGGGTGTTGAATGCCTGATCACACTCAAGTGACCATTGGAACTTTGGTTTCTTTCCTACTTCTGCCTCTGAATGCTTCTTTAGCAAGGCATTCAGTGGAAGCGCTATGTGAGCGTAATTTTTCACATACTTCCTGTAGAAGTTCGTGAGACCTAAGAAGGAGCGGATCTGCTTTTGTGATTTGGGCACCGGAAAGGTTCTAATTGCTTCAATCTTTTTGTCATCAACTTGAACACCTCCACATGATAAAACATGACCCAGAAAAGAAACTTTGTCCGTTGCAAAATTGCATTTGGATGGCTTTAGTGTCAATTTTGCCTGTTTCAGATAGTAAAATACTTGCTCCAGATGTTGGAGATGCTCTTCAAAGTTTTTGCTGTAAATTATCAAATCATCAATGTAGATCAGCGCAACCTTAAAAAGCAATTTTCTTAGCACTTTGCTCATGAGCTGTTGAAAACAAAGTGGGGAATTTGTCAAACCTTGGTGCAAACGTTTGAATTGATAAAGGCCTTGATGGGTGACGAAAGCAGTTTTATGCTTTGAATCTTCATGTAATGGCACTTGGAAGAAGCCATTAGCAAGGTCTAAAGTTGAGAAGATCTTAGCTTGTGCATTGGCTATGTTATCAACAACATCATCAAAAACTGGAAGAGGCCATGACATTGGTAAAGTGACAGAATTCAACTTTCTGTAGTCACAAACAAATCTAAATGAGCTATCACGTTTCTTGACTAGGATAATGGGAGCTGAATACATAGAAGTAGACTCCTCGATCAAATCATACTTCAGGAAATCATCTATAAGCTCTTCAGTGACTTTTTGGAGATGAGGGGATTGGCGATATGGTCTACACTTAACGGGTGGGTGGTCGCCAGTGTCAATGATATGCTGGTGCATGTCAGTCTTTCCTAAATCTGCAAGACTCGTTGAAAACATGTCTCTATTTTGTCCCAAGAATCTAAGTAGTCTGTGTCGTTGGTCTGGAGTCAGTTGTGTATTGGTCAAATCAAATCCTAATTCTTGTGCAATTTTAACATAATCCCTGGTGTCATTGTCTCTCTTCTCATTGTCGGTGTTAACGGTACTGATGAATGGTTGGTCAGAGCCGATTTCAAAAACAAAGTCTTTGTCAATGTAACTAAATTTGCCTACAACTGTACCCTTGTCAAGAACTTTTTCTTCTTGGGAGGGATTCATAAGCCTAAAGGTAGCAGTTTTGCTTTTCACTTTGGAAAGAGTTCTACCACCTGCTACTTCAGAATGAGCAGTGAGGGAAGCAATGGGTTCAATCAGGATGAGGGAATCCTCTTTGACCTCTGATAGTCTAACCTTGAAATGAATTTCACTCTGAGGGGGGATGTAAATCTGATCTATTGTTTTTGCTAATCCACTAATCTCTTGCACTGAATTGGCTATGAAATTGATATATTGCCTATCTGAGGTGCTGTTGTTAAGTATCAAGGAATGACAGCTATAATCTAAGATTGCATCATTGCCATCAAGGAAGTTCTCACCTAGTATCACTGCTTCTGGTAGTGTAGGCAGAACATAGAATCTTTGAGAAAATTCCTGATCCTCAATGACAAAATCTAACACAACTGAACCTAACACTTTATGCAATTCGCCGCCAACACCTTTAACCTGTGGAAAGGGTGAGTTTCCAAGAGTAAGGTTTTCAAAAGCTGTGCTCAGAAAAGCAGACGAAATACAAGAAATGGATGCCCCTGTATCTACTAAACAATTTGTTGTTTTTGTGCCAAATTTTGCCTGAATTACACTTTTGGCAAGGGGCGTAACTAAAGACACTGTTGGAATTTCACTTTCGAAGTTACTTTCCATACCAGACTCCATATTTGCCATGACACCTATTAGTATGTACCGTACTAAATTAAAGAAAGACAAGTAATCAACAATGTAGTACTTACAATATTTGAAGACTTTTTCTTTCGTTGTTGGTGTCTTTGCAGGAGTTGGTTGTCTTTAATCCAGTGTTGAGGTCAGAGGTAGATGCAGCTTGCTTGTTATTCCATCAGATGATCGCGGTTGGACATGTCTTCCAATGGGTTCTTGTAGCTGGTTGTAGTTAGTTCCTGGACTCTGTGGTTCCGAAAACGATGATTCTCCGCCAAATTATCATGGAACTGTTCTGGGTGAACAATACCTTCCAAATGACGTGCTGGTTTTCTTGGGGAATTAGTCAGCAAAGAGCCAGAGCCACAGGAGACTCATCACAATTTTATTTACAAGAACAATTAACAATTTACAATTTATACTTAGATAATAACAGAGGGTGCCACAGAGAGTCGGTACACACTCTGGGCTGTGGGAGAGAGGTCTGCTTGGTAAGAGAGTCAAACCCCTTCTCTGCTAGAACTTGGCTACAGTATGTATTTAATGAAAGTTTGAACAATAGAAAGGAATGTGATTGGTTGATACACGATTGGTTGTGTCCTATGCTAAATGGATGGCTGGACAGAGGGGAATACTAAATCCTGTTAATCCTGTTGGACTGGCACTAATCTTGTTGACATATTTACTGGATGCTTGAAAGAGATTAGGGTGTCACTATAGATGAGCTTGTGTGGGGCTAATCCTTAATGCCCTATAGACGAGCTTGTATGGGGGCTAATCCTTAACGCACTATAGACGAGCTTGTATGGGGGCTAATCCTTAATGAGTCTTAATTGAAGTAATGTTATTCTAATATACCCCGGTAGGTGATGACAGATATACTTAAATAGATATCCTTTGTCTGGGAGATGGGATCTTGATACCTTAGGCTAGCAACCATCTAAAAAGCTATAACTGAAACTACTGATATTTTATATATGCATTTTACCTGATGATAATTATTACTTGCTAAACTATAATTATATTAAATGGTGTATAAATATTACACCATGATAACTCATAAAAGCACTTGATGTAGATCTAATTATTATAAGATAACTTAGTATAAATGTTAACCATGATAATTCCATTAATTGTAGATTTTATGGTGTTATCCCACTTCTAGCTTTGCTCACAAGTTTGAAATGTTATTTACTATCATCACACAAGAAGAAATCTTCTAGTCGGGTTGATGTGAATAATATTATCTTTTATCTTTTAAAATTAGAAATCTTGACTCATAGCATTCAAGCTTTGCTCACAAGTTTGAAATGTTATTTACTATCATCACCCAAGAAGAAATCTTAAGATTTCATTAATTGTAGATTTTATTTCTGGTCGAGGGGAGATGAGTAATGATATTGTCAAAAATCTCTTAAAATTAGAGGGGGCATGGGTGGTCCAGTTGCCTAATGCGCTGCAATTCTTGTAAGAGTTGCGTCCCTTGGACACGCCAGCAACCTATGATTGTGAGTCCAAATCCCGGTTCGCCCCAATTATGTTTCTAGGTTTGTCAGCACCATAAAAGTCGGAGACCTGCATCACTTCGGGCTTTCCTCCCACATTAAGCTGACACACCGTGATATAACTGGAATAATGTTAAAAGCGGTGTTAAACCCAACTCACTCACTCACTTAAAATTAGAAATATTGACCCATTGCATTCAGATTCTGCTCACAAGCTAGAAATGTGCTTTACTATCATCAGCCAAGAGAAAATCTTAAGATTCCATTATTTGTCATGTTTAAAGGTGTTATCTCATTTCTGGTCAAGGTGATATGAATAATAATATAGTCAAAAATCTCTTTAAGATTGGAAATATTGACCCACTGCATTCAGATTCTGCTCACTAGGTAGAAATGTGATTTACTATCATCAGCCAAAAGAAAATCTTAAGATTCCATTAAGTTAGATTTTATAGGTGTTATCCCATTTCTGTACACAGTGATGTGAATAATAATATAGTAGAAAATTTCTTAAAATTAGAAATCTTGACTCATAGCATTCAGGCTTTGCTCACATGTTTGAAATGTTATTTACTATCATCAGCCAAGAAGAAATCTTAAGATTCCATTAAGTGTAGATTTTATAGGTGTTATAACAACGCGTGTCTGTCCGACGTTGATTAATGGACAGTTTGCATACTCGTATATGCAAAAGGCCGACATATGGTTCTCTGTAGGAAGTGACAACTTGGAGACGATGGCTTGCAGTATATACAGTTTTACTTTATACATGTAGATATATACATACAAATGACACTATGTGCCAAGTCAGCACATAGTGGTAGTGCTTGTTGTCTTGGTGCCCCGGAGCACCCAGCCTAACCCTAGCTAGGCTAAGGGTAAGACCTTTCTTCTTTTCTCTTTTCTCTCTGGACCAAGGCTTATATAGCCAAGGTCACCTGACATTTAGTAAGTAATAAATATAAATGTAAACAGTAAATCATCAGTGACATACTTGCACATCCTGTTCAGGATGGCAGACGGTCGATGTACACAAAAATGGGGATTAACAAATAGGATTAGCATCTTATAAATAACAGCAATTAAATGTTTCAAGGCATATAGATGTCATGGCTCCAGGGTAATGAGCCTTTGCAATCAAATGTTCTTCAGACAATGGGTGTCGTAAATCAGTCACCATGACAACTTCCCTCCGTTACGTGAAGCTTGGACCCCAAGCTTATATGAGTCCAAATTGATATGTGTGAACTTTTTCACCAAGGAAAACAACCATGCAAATGTGATCAAAATCAGTTATATGAAATCCTTATGCAACAAATATATCTATGCAATGACGGTATGAAAGTGATCATCTAGCCAATTTGAATTAGTGCCAGTTTGAAAACTAACCAAGTGATCTTTATAATGTGCAATTTCACTACAAGGTAATTACTGCTTTGCACAGATTCAATAAATATATCACTGAAGGTTCTTTGAATTCAGGAGTCTGGCTTGGCGGTGCGACTCAGTACCGAATAGTGATAATGAGTAATGTCATCAAAAGAAATTAAACATCTCAGCAAATATTTTGCATAAAGAAATTTGAAACCAGGAGTCTAGCTTTACCGCGTGACTCAAACGGTACTTGTGGGTACTATTGCCCTTTTAAGTACAATGGGTGTCGTAAATCAGTCACCATGACAGTTATCCCATTTCTGGTCACGGTGATATGAATAATAATATACAGTCTGTTTGACTCCAAATGAGAACGATGAATTGCAAAATAACTCGAAATCCAGAAAAGTGTATGAATTTTGTTTATTTTAAGACCCATGACGGATGAAGTTCTTTAAGAAACTATCATGTAATTTTGTATAGAAATGTGTACATGACACGTAGGGGGACAAACCATGGAAGGCACAGCGCAAGCACGCATGCACTGCACGTTCTGTGGTAGGGGAAATGACAGCGTTAGAGGGGCCGTCTGATGATAATTTCAGTCGCTATCTGATTCGCTCATGCCATAGATCTCGTCGTCGGAATTGCTAGTGCCTGAACCGACTGCCACAATTATAGGTTGGACTGTTGCTGGCCGTAGTCCATCTCGTGACCAATAACGTGGCTATATCTCGTCAACGACTGTGGCCAAACAACGCCTCCATGTTTCTACTGTTACCCGACCAAAGGATTCCTTTATGAGTTGTTTAGACTAACATCTAGTCTCTGAAATGAACATATCGTACAGAAAAAAACAGTTCAGTTATCTGAATAAAAATATATCTCTTCATTTCCTGATACTGCAGTGATCTAGACTTGCCAAACATTATAGACTTGCATGGGCTGTATTCGATATAGTAGCGCATCTTGTCATTGAATGAACACGGTCACTGTGTAGCACGTGCAGACCGTGCTTGTGCTGTTCCTTCCACGGTTTGTCCCCCTACGTGTCATGTACACATTTCTATACAAAATTACATGATAGTTTCTTAAAGAACTTCATCCGTCATGGATCTTAAAATAAACAAAATTCAGATTTTGTTGGGTACAGGGTCTTCATGATCAAGTACCGTATTGATGTTTCATACACTTTTCTGGATTTCGAGTTATTTTGCAATTCATCGTTCTCATTTGGAGTCAAACGGACTGTAGTAAAACATTTCTTAAAATGAGAAATCTTGACTCATAGCATGCAGGCTTTGCTCCCAGGTTTAAAATGTTATTTATTATCATCAGCCAAGAAGAAATCTTAAGATTCCATTATTTGTTGAGTTTATAAACTTTATTCCATTTCTGGTCAAGGGGAGATGAGTAATAATATAGTCAAAAATCTCTTACAATTAGATATATTAACCCATAGCATTCAGATTCTGCTCACAAGTTTGAAATGTGATTTACTATCAGCCAAGAAGAAATCTTAACATTCCATTAAGTGTAGATTTTATGATGATATTGTGTATAAAATGTCATAGGTTGATTATGACCTGTGAACATCTGTATAGATTGATGTATTACCAGTTACCACCTTCCATGGAAGTGTGTATTTGTCTATTTCTAGACTTGCTAAAGCCAAACTGGGGAAAGTGGAAACTGATAGTTTATACTGAGGGGTTCATTGGTCTGTTGAGGGCTCAAACAACTGAATACAGGCGAGCTACTGCTAGTACTGACTCTACACGCTTGCCATAAACATGTCACCAGATGATTCCCTAATTACTACTGACTCTTGCTGCTCAGAAGATTGTTGATACTTGAATTCCAAGGAGGAACTGGCTCTATGAAGGGTGTGAGAACCTCAGTGTAAATTTAAGCAAGGTCATTAGCTCATATAGTTAATGTTGTAGCAGAAAAAAAATAATTTTACTTTACTAGAATTATTTGAATTCCCTATGGGAATGAACACAAAAGAAGATTTAATATTATTTTGTGAAATGATTTGTAAATCTGTGAAATCTAGATATGATTGTATATGGCAAGGTTATGTTTTAACTTGTCTGGAGCGTATGTCCAAAGTTACAGATAACCTATGAGTATCACTAACTTTGACCTTTCTCATTGATAATGTTGTAGCAAGCCTATGATGCAGCTTCCAAAACAAAAACATATTCAAGTAGTTGCAAGAAGTAGTATTTGACAAATTGTTATAACGAGCAGCTTTTTTTTGTACACTGTGCTCAATCACAACAACTGCGCAAAATTCTGTTTAGAGTCTGGCTGTGAAAAGAATATTCATATCATTATTTTCAAGAAGTTACATGCATATAGTCTTTAAGCTGATATCTTCAAAACTTATATACTAAGCCACAATGATAATAACTGCCTTTCAAAATAAGGCATGTTTTCTTTTTTTCCCACATTTTATTGCAGGATTCAAATTACATAACAAGAAGCGTTTTCAGGTTGATCAACTTACCATATTGCTGCCATACAGTCATGACTACTTGATGCAGACAGAACTAAATGCCAACACAATAATAATAATAATATATGAAAGAACCACACTGTTACGCCTTCATCGTTTACGAACTAACCATTTACATTTCCTCTATGCTGATAGATATGATTATGATGCGAAGCTCATTGGCCAAGAAAAGAAGTTTAACAACAGATCATCAGATACAGGCATATGGAAAGCTGTAGATATGGAGACCCGCTACATGTTATCCAACCAAAACACAACACATTATAACCTCAGGACACCTTCTTTAAGATTCTGTCCACAAGTGCGAAATGTTATTTACTATCTGCAGCCAAGAAGAAATCTTAAGATTTCATTAATTGTAGATTTTATGGGTGTTATCCCATTTCTGGTCAAGGTGATATGAGTCGTAATATAGTCAAAAATCTCTTTAAATTAGTATTATTGCCCCATTACATTTAGACCTTTGTTCAAAGATTTGAAATGTTATTACTATCTGCAGCCAAGAAGAAATCTTAAGATTCCATTAATTGTAGATTTTATGGGTGTTATCCCATTTCTGGTCAAGGTGATATGAGTCATAAAATAGTCAACAATCTCTTAAAATTAGAAATGTTGACCCATTACATTTAGACCTTTGTTCAAAGGTTTGAAATGTTATTTACTATCTGCAGCCAAGAAGAAATCTTAAGATTCCATTAATTGTAGATTTTATAGGTGTTATCCCATTTCTGGTTGAGGTGATGCGAATAATTATGGCATATTAATAAAGTAGAAAATCTCTTTAAATTAGAAATATTGACCCATAGCGCACAGATTCTGCTCACAAGTTTGAAATGTGAATAACTATCAGCATCCATGAAGAAAACTCCAGATTCCATTAACTGTAGATTTTAAAGGTGTTATTCCATTTACCCGGTATGGTTGAGCGAGTGAGTCAGTATTGGTTTACGCCGCTTTTGGCAATATTCCAGGAGACACCAGAAATGGGCTTCACACATTGTACCCATGGTGGGAATTGAACCCGGTTCTTCGGTGTTACAAGTGATAAATAGAGGTTATCACGGGAGTGTGTTTTGGGATGGTAAATATCCTGTATTAGGAATAAACATTGTATTTAGCGAGCCTTAGCTTGTTAAATACATACCTATTGTAATTGATATTTCTCCAGATTCCCAGTGGTTAATTCTGACTCGATTGCCGAATGGCAAGGGTGATGCCATGTTTGTTTATAAACAGTGAAAGTAGTCCCAACTTGACCTTTGATATTTGCATCTCTATCCGCATATGACCCCATTATTATCCATTGGCTTTATTCTGCCGAGAAACCTACCCATTATATGATAATACAGTATAAAATCTCATAAAATTAGAAATATTGCACAAGTTTGAAATGTTATTTACTATCATCAGCTGAAAGAAAATCTTAAGATTCCATTAACTGTAGATTTTACAGGTGTTCTCCCTTTTTCTGGTCGAGGCCATATAAGTAATAATATATACTGAAAAACAAAACTTCCTGTGACATTGAATAAGATTTAATGCAAAGTTATGTTTTTTATTAAATCTAAAACAATTTTGGTTTGCAACAGATAAATGACTCTGTAAGTGTTCAAATGGTTTAAATTGCCATAATGACCAGAAAATGCGTGATTTCATGAAAAACATGAACATGCCAAAATGTCAATTCACAAATCAATAGCTTGTGTGTCCACCTCTGGTTGCAATACAAGCAACACATCTTTGTCTTATGGAATGGACCAGGCATCGCACAAAGTCCTGTGGGATATCTGTCCATATCTGCTGGAGCATGTTTCAAAGTTCCTTGAGTGTCTGTGGAACACATGGTTGATGTTCGCTGATCCATCTCATCCTATATGTGCTCGATTTGTGAGAGATCAGGGGATGACATTCACATTGTTTTGTTGAAGAGAATCCTGAACAAGTCCAGTCCAGCTTTCATGTTGAAAGGTAATGCCTGGGCCATGACAACGCAAAAATGGTAATACAACAGGGCTGATGATCTCGTCGCGGTATCGCTTTCCATTGAGATTTCCCTCTACCACTATCAAACAGGTCCTCTGTCTTGCTGTAATCCCACCCGATACCATAACGCTGCTGCCCCCAAACCGATCTTCCATGACACAATGAGTGACGTAACATTCACCTCGACGTCAGTACACTCGAATCCGTCCATCACTGTGGCTGAGGTGAAAACGAGACTTGTCAGTGAATAGAACTTGTCCCCACTGCATGGCCGTCCAGCGTAGACGCGCTTGCAGACGTGCTTGACAGTGGTTTCCTGTCAAAATGGGACGTCTGGCGGGTCTTCTGGCGACAATCTTTGCACATCTGAGGCGGTGACGTACGGTTTGTGAAGATAATCGTGAAAGGCCAGGGATGCTTCTTGCAGTCACTGTTGCTGGCTGGAATCGATTTCGTAGGTGTGTTGTTCGAATCCAGTTGTCTTGTCGATTATTGGTTACGTGTGGCCTGCCACCCTGAGAATGGTCTCTGACTGCATTCGTCTGTTGCCAACGTTGCCATTAACACCAAATGGTGTTTCTGTGGACGTTAAATTGTCTTGCAACATCATGTTGGCTCGCATAAGCTCATTTTCGGACAGGCGTGGCATTTCGTAATGTTGAATAATTGCGTAATTTTGTTGTTTTTCTGAGTAGTTGTTGTCAGCACGATGCTAAACAATGCATATGTAATCCTGTTAACGCACATGTTTTTATACCCATTCTTGGGTAGTGAAATGCATGGGGCTTGCATAAAAGTAAACTTTTGCATGCTTTTCTGTAGCAGTTGCGTTTTTGTGACTTGATTCCATACATGTACTACAATATTGAAGACCAAACTTTACTTGTTTGAAAAATACACTAAAATATTGGTGTCACAGGAACTTTTGTTGTTGAGTATAGTACCTGGCAAATAAAACGAGAACAAAGAAGTACTGCTTATTATCATAGTTAATGTATGGAGATCTACTTGAATGTTGAGGTAAAATGTACATATTGATAATCTATGTCAGACAGAATACTTTCTTTTTGTCTTTGCTTCAGGAGTTCAGACATGGTGTACAAAGAAAAGACCTCATTAAATATGTTACAACCTCCGCAAAAGCCACCATCGTTTTCTGACAGTATTTCACTCTGTTTAAGGCATTGTGCAATTCTCGTACAGCAGTACAGAATTTGCCAACACAGTTTATAATACCTTGGTAGTAGTAAATATTTTTATAATTAGATTAGATAATACCATTCAGCCAATATTGAGGTATTATTCCGCTGTTGAAAATTAATAACTTTTCCATACCAGGGAGTAACTTTCCCTCAGCAAATTTTAAATACTCATTTGCAATCAACTCCAGTAACTTTATGTGTCTTAAGATTGTGTATTACCTGTGTATGTGTATTTCATCTTTGGTCATATAACAATCAAGAACATCATTGGTGGATTGTAAACTTGTACTAGCTAACTTAGGCTGGGACGGGGAACTCGGGTACTGAGTAGGACCGGATACCCACAGGACAACCCGGACCCTTGGTTAGTCACGTGATAAATTGTTTAATGACAAAAAGTATCTAGAACTTCCACGGTTACTCTATAAGTGACTAATGTTCTTATTTCTTTCTGACTTTCCACACATTCCTTCTGATTTTATATGTTTGAATAGAGGTAAAACTTCAGTCAACTTCAGTATATGCATGGCCAGATCGTTTTCTATGAGTATCTACATACATTTTGCCAGGGCTACAGTCAAACTATTCCCGTTCCACATTTGTACCTATCTCTTGGGACCAACAGCGGGTACCCGAGAAGGGTCGGGTAATAGTGGGGTGGGTACCCGGGTAGTTAATTTGGACTCGTCCAAGGCCTATAACTAACACTTCTTGGTCAATGTCTACCGTTTCATTATATTTGATATATATCTTTTTTAAATACTCATAAAAGTCTCATACTGCCTGCTATCTGCCTCTCACACTCTCTTTAAAAGTCACTCTCAGTTGCACATTTGACATCTTGGTTGTATTATTTTGGATGAAAAGACTTCTTAAGCATGCATTTTTACTCACTGTCATATTGACGATATTATGATTCAGCTTATGAAAGCTTTTCAATATTTTACGTGATCTGAAACAAGCGCTTAATCTGTAAAACTATCTGCTTCGTGAGTAGACTCATTGTAACTGTAAACACTGTCAAGAACTCTACAGTAGTTATTATCTTCTTAAGCGCTTTCTGTACGCATTCACGGCTAATCCATGGATGTGGCACTCGCGGTACCAACAGTAAAACTCTGCCTTCAGCATTCGCAGGGCTATCTGCTGTTCAAATGTGGCGTTTCTGGCCCATAACCGGTTTCTCTATCAGTTCTAATCCTGAAACCAGTAAAAACAATTGTTAAGCCAATCACAACAGATTTAGGAGGAAATTCAAATAGAAGTCAAACTACTTATTGTGAAATTTCTTATTTCATATTTACCATTTTGCTATCTTTGAAAGAATACAAAATTGCTACCATCATCTTACATGGACCCTTTGGTGAGCAAATAATATACTTGAAGTCAATTTCTTCTCAAATAAAAATTCTTGTCCTTTTGCCTTGAAAGCAAGATTGTAATGGAACTGACCATCCTCAAACAAAAGTAAATTCAACAGTTGATACATTTTAAAAAGGTTATGCCACTTCTTGACAGAATGATATATTTGATAATATTAAAACTTTTTGGATGGGATGGTATTTTTAAAAAAAGGCGGTAAAACATATGTTACACTTGTTGTTTTCATATATCTTACTTAGCTGTATTATATCCATATGTCACATGTATGAATCCCTGGATTGTTTGGTCAAGACTCGATTATTCACAGGCCACAATCATGCAGCTGGAATATTGACAAGTGCAGTGTCGAACAAGAAACAAATAATCTGCTTCGTTTAGTGACACATTACAGTATTTCAGGCATATCATGGCATGTCAGATTAATGGGAGATGAATGCCGAACATGATGCAAGTTGAAGATGTTTACCACTCTGATGAAAATCAAGACGACAGGTATTCTGCTGCCAGACCAAGAAACATAACCTGGACAATTCTGTGACTTGAACCCACAAACATAGTATTCTGGCATGTATAATGGACACGACTCTGCACAGCTAATTGCATGCCTTGGATTACAGACCCTGAAACAATTATATCCAAAAGAGTCTCTCTTTTTTATTATATTTTTATAACTACAATATAACAACTGCTTTGATTTGTAAAATATGTTCATTTAAGAGAGTAGTTGTTAGTCTAGACTGGGCTATGTGCTTCAGGAACCCATAAAAAATATTGAGAATCTGAACTACTAGTCAAAGTATACCCTTACTTTAATGTAATGGGTCAGTATTTCTAATTTTAAGAGATTTTTGACTATATTATGACTCATATCACCTTGACCAGAAATGGGATAACACCCATAAAATCTACAATTAATGGAATCTTAAGATTTTTTCTTGGCTGCAGATAGTAAATAACATTTCGCACTTGTGGACAGAATTTTAATGTAATGGGTCAATACTGCTATTTTTAAGAGACCTTTTACTATATTATGACTCATGTCCCTTTGATCAGAAATGGGATAACACCCATAAAATCTACAATTAATGGAATCTTAAGATTTCTTCTTGGCTGCAGATAGTAAATAACATTTCGCACTTGTGGACAGAATTTTAATGTAATGGGTCAATACTGCTATTTTTAAGAGATCTTTTACTATATTATGACTCATGTCCCTTTGACCAGAAATGGGATAACACCCATAAAATCTACAATTAATGGAATCTTAAGATTTCTTCTTGGCTGCAGATAGTAAATAACATTTCGCACTTGTGGACAGAATTTTAATGTAATGGGTCAATACTGCTATTTTTAAGAGACCTTTTACTATATTATGACTCATGTCCCTTTGATCAGAAATGGGATAACACCCATAAAATCTACAATTAATGGAATCTTAAGATTTCTTCTTGGCTGCAGATAGTAAATAACATTTCGCACTTGTGGACAGAATTTTAATGTAATGGGTCAATACTGCTATTTTTAAGAGATCTTTTACTATATTATGACTCATGTCCCTTTGACCAGAAATGGGATAACACCCATAAAATCTACAATTAATGGAATCTTAAGATTTCTTCTTGGCTGCAGATAGTAAATAACATTTCGCACTTGCGGACAGAATTTTAATGTAATAGGTCAATACTGCTTTTTTTAAGAGACCTTTTACTATATTATGACTCATGTCCCTTTGACCAGAAATGGGATAACACCCATAAAATCTACAATAAATGGAATCTTAAGATTTCTTCTTGGCTGCAGATAGTAAATAACATTTCGCACTTGTGGACAGAATTTTAATGTAATAGGTCAATACTGCTATTTTTAAGAGACCTTTTACTATATTATGACTCATGTCCCTTTGACCAGAAATGGGATAGCCCTTTCACATGTACAACTAATGAAATACTTGTAGCTGTTGACAATACAACTTATATGCACATGTTGAGGGGGCATAGTCCACGATTGGTATTGATTTTTATTAATTAGATATTTACCATTGTATCACTGTAATCAAACCGTGCAGAAGCGGCATAACACGTTTTAAATCTATTAACTGTTGAATATTTATAATTAATTTTAGCTTTTAAAAGTGATTAGGACCACAAACTTAGCAAATATTGAGAGAGGTCATGATTGGTACTTTTATAGCGAGTATTATACCAGTAGGTATGTCACACAAGGAGTGTCAGAAGTCAGAAATTCTTGTATTTACCGAGTGAGGGTGAGGGTGAGGGTGAGGGAGAGGGAGAGGGAGAGGGAGAGGGAGAGGGTGAGGGTGAGGGTGAGGGAGAGGGTGAGGGTGAGGGTGAGGGTGAGGGTGAGGGTAATACATGGATTCTTACATGAGTTTTGTAAAACAGAATGTGTACTGTGTACAGTTATTTTATCCACGGAATGCCAATCGCCAAGCACGTGTACTATTTTATTCCGTTTATTTTACCTTCCGCTGTTAGGGGTGCGATTGGTTAGTGTATTGGTCAGCGTATTGGTCAAAGCGTTTGCTCGTCACGTCGAAGGCCTGGGTTCGATTCCCATCATGTGTTCAATGTGTAAACCCTATTTCTTGGGTCCCGCGCCATGATACTCCAGGAATGCTGCTAAAAGCAGTGTAAATACATATTCACCCACTTACTCACTCCTTCTGCGGACGTCTATATCCACTAGGCCACTCAGGCAGTTGATTTTGTGTAGAAGTGGTCCCCAGCAACACATGCTTAATTTTAATTGTCTTACTAGGTGACTTCATGGATCGGAGGTTCAACGTCCTGCGACGTGCTTGATGTTTGCTTATAATATCAATCACTATTTTGCTCTCTGCCCATGTAGACCAACATTCTACCAGTAACAGCAAAGCTGAGCATGCAGGTAATATTCCCTTGATCGGATGGTGAGTCCGGCTTAGAATCGTATAATGAGAGGCAACTAAAGAGCCTCGGGTAGTCAGGTTCCTTATTTGGTTGATTGCGAGACATCGTACATGTGGGATGTTGTTCATACTTAAACAAATCGTTTATTTACATGTATTTATATCGGGGTACATGACACACAATTAACGAAGTCACTATACAAGCATGACCACCCGGTCCATCGATTGTGGTGCCCGTGAAGACTCGGGGTAGAATAGGTCTTTTCAGCAACCCATGCTTGCCCTAAAAGGCGACTACCGGTATGCTTGTCGTCAAAAATGGCGACTAACGGGATCAGGTGGTCTGGCTCACTGACTTGGTTGCTGCATGTCATCGTATCCCAATTGGTCATGATATTAATCACTGGATTGTCTGGTCCAGACTCGATTATTTACAGACCGCCCTCAACCATCGATTGTCGCCTCACATGACAAGCGAAGCTGTGGGTATATATTAACCAATGCCCAACATAGACATACACAATGCACTGTCCATGGATCATCGTGATTTTAGGCTAGATATATAAATATATTATTTCGACTTGCTTCAATATATCTTTCCTTTATTTCAAATTGAAGCTGTCTGGTTCCTAAAACACTAAGGAGTAACTATATACTCCTTTCTGTTAGGTCTGGTTTACTGGTGCATGCATGCATGAGCAGTAATATCCATCTTACCACTTATATTTATTAGTTATACATTTATTATAAATTTGCACACCAAAATTCTGAGCTTGCATTACCTGCATCATGTATATGTGATAGGGTTAAGTTAAGGAGGTATTTGAGGTTAGTAGATTGCCACTTTGAAACAATCGTCAATATCAAGCTTGGATACTTCTAAGCTTGTTTCAAAGCTAAAATTGGTCTGCATCTACAGCATTCTGAAGTATGTAAATGTAATCCATCCGATACAAACCCTCTATCGTTCTCTATCGTTCTGATTGATGTATAGTTTTTATCTGATATATGTTACCCAGGTCACAATCACTCAGATTGACTGAAAACAACAAAGAATTTGGGTCACGTTTGTTTTGTTTCATAAAACATGTCTGACAAAGATACATCATGTTTATACATGTTTATGCTTCAAGTTTTCAACTTGGTGTGGCGCAACGTATAAAATATCAACACTCATTAACTATACTAGGAATACAATAAAGTATTATAATACCCAACTAGTTCTTGGTTACTTATATTTTCAATGTCAACATTAGATGACAAGACCCATCAACACAACTTGCAATGGAAGTAGTTGCCAACATTAATATCAACTTTCAAGAAACCATAAAAGATAAATCCATGCATTAATGGTAACCATAACACCAGTAAGATGCTAAATTTCCATACTGTATTACAACATTGCATAAATCATTAAATAGTCTATAAAAGTGAACTAATTATATATTTGGCATTTGTTCTGAGTGAAAATAAACCATAACGAATTATACTCCCAATAGTTTGTTATTACAAATGAAAACTAAGAAATTACAGATTATCTTATAAATGAGTATTGAGTCAAACTGCATTACATTGTGAAGTGTCGTAAAATCAGTGTGTAAACAAGACAACAAGAATTACCTCCCTTTAACTGAGACAGATGCTATGCTATGAAATGGGATGTGCTGTAACTTATATTGGTTCAGCTCAATTATGATGTTTTAATGCAGAAAAGTTATATTTACAATGATTATGCTATATGCTTGAAGTGTGTTCTTACAAAATATACAACGAAAGTATGCCAAACGATGTACATGAAAATGTGGGAGGTCACGTGACCACAAATATGAACGATCAACGAGGTGTGGACAAATAGTGCTTTTTATCCTAACTTTTGCTTGAAAACATTGTCTGAGGAGTGTGTGTACATGTTTGACAGCGATACACATCCTATATATCTGTGTGAGTACTAAAACGACAAATGACCTTGACTGTCCTTCGCTACCATGTCGTCCGTGAACACTGACTGGGCGCAGCGTTATCGTTAAGCAAGTAATTATCTAATTACAACATTATCTATTTAGCCAAATATGGTTATTTCAAATCTACATGTTCTTATCTACATGATCACATATGTTGTGGTCTTATCTCAACCGTTAATTATCATACATATACCTGAAAACAACAAAGAATTTGGGTCACGTTTGTTTTATGTTTCATAAAACATGGCTGACAAAGATACGTCAGCCAATGACGTAAGCGCATTCAATTTGACAGTGCGCTAAGCGGCACTACTTCCAGAGGACTGACAGAGTGATTTCCCTTAGACCGTGGACGAGACACTTAACATGTATTTACTTACACCCTCGCAAACACGGAATATATTACACAGGGGATGCAAAATTTAACTGAATGCACTTACAATGGGTGAAAAGTACTATATACAACATATACATACTCCCCCGCGTCTTTCATTTATAATGATGTATATAACATGTCTGATAACCCCCCTCGTTTCATTCTGAGTAATGTATATTTTATGTCCGATGTACCTGTGTACTTCCCCGTAACTTTGTAAAAAGAATTATCAAACACTTTCATCTTGTGTAATTTTGGCTTTATCTTCTGGCAAACCATATACAATTAACCAAACGAACTAATTAAAAGAAGAAAACAGAGCTTGTCTAAATGCAGAGGCAAGTGAAATAATTGTTTTGAAAAATTATATAAATATGATTTCTCACATCTACTCATGTGTGAATTACAAGGATTCCCTTCAGCACAGTTACATTAAATAAATTAATGAGGATACATGTTTTGCATTTCTATTCACATCGTGGGATTGGAGGAGACCGCACGTTAAATTGGGCCACGAACAACAGAATACGGAAAATTGTTTTCAGTTACAAACAAAACAAAAACTAAATAGAATGCATATTGTGTAAAGGCTCTTTTATTCTACGGCCACAATCCGAAATATTTCAGAAACCTCTCGAGTTACCGCTTTTACTATTGTAATATGGACGATTCTATTACATTCTATACACTATTGTGACCGCAATGTGATGTAGAAACACATCCTTGATTTCAATTTTGATCTAATTATAACATAACTTGTGAAAAGAAATATCGTACAGACACAGTGACATTTGTGCATAAATGTGAATTTCTCCGCACAGAAAGGCGTGTGAATATTTGTCAAATACAAAATAATTAAATAATAATAATAACTGAAGATGTTTCCAATTTATAGTGAAGAATTTAATGTGGGTTATTTGTTTGGAATGGAAATATACAAAAGATCATATTCAGTATGGTCCCCCCCAAAAATATAAACTAAATCATATTCTGCATATATATCGCCATGCGTTTTAGAGTTAACCGAAAGCATTACCGCAGTAAATGGGGTTTTACGAAATTGTGGACTGTTTATCCCAGTTCTGGTCGTATCCCAGTTCTGGTCGCTACAACCGTGTTCCACTGACCTCGATAATCTGTTGCGTGAGGGCACAGCTCTCTATGTATGGTCACATAGTTAACACCGAATGCTGTGAGAGGTATTTAGGTCATAATCAGCTCCAAGCGGTCATTGCGTCAAGCATGTTGTCTGCGCAACAGATCAGTTTATGATCCCGTCACAAGTGCTCTAGATATTGAAG
This sequence comes from Haliotis cracherodii, assembly GCF_022045235.1. Lineage (NCBI taxonomy): Eukaryota > Metazoa > Mollusca > Gastropoda > Lepetellida > Haliotidae > Haliotis > Haliotis cracherodii. The sequence goes on from NW_027266286.1 coordinate 14,188,911, forward strand.
CATGTAAACAAATTTCCTAGAATCATTTCAACGAGCAATATTGATATCCCAGTTACTTTTGGTAACTTTTAATTATGTCTCCATTGCAATTTTTACGGATATTTATTCGTTTGCATCAGCGGAATGGTTTGGGTCAGATTGATAAAAAAACCCATCTAGTATGACTTTTATGTCATATGAGCCCTTAGTATTTTCATTTACATTATTATAACCAAATGCCTCATTTTGCCAAGTGTGAAAAGAATGTGATCTATAATTTGAGTATGTGCATCTGCCAATATTTTTGGCAGTTTTGATACTATTTCCATATGCTTACATTTGTGCCAGAAATTGCTTCCATTTCCTTCGATCTACTTTTTTAATAAAGACCCAGGTTGGAAATGGTCTTCAGCAACCAGTGATATAACTGGAATAATGTTAAAAGCGGCGTTAAACCCAACTCACTCACTAGTACCAAAACAACTACAGTAAATTTTGAAATATTTCGCGTATAACACACAGAAAAAACATAAGTCAATACATAGTATCAATAACCACCTCTAATATGAAATAAAAATGTGACATTGACGATATGATTGGGTTATTATTTAATCTGTTTGACCTTGCATGCTCCCGTGATCTGGAAACGGTAGACGATAAATCAACATGCCACATGCAAATTTCTCGGTATCTTTTATTTGAACTTTTGTTGATATTTAAGAATCACCATTCAATGTTACGGTAAATATAAATGGACATGATTCATGTTTCTGCGATATACACGCTGATAAGTTTCACTATTATAATTGTATCTCACGCAATACGTCTATGGATATCGTCGATCAGCAAGATCACTCTCTCCAACAGGTGCGGGAAAATGGGCTTGACAATAGTGTTTCAAAATAACATTCCTGCGTTGTTGAATATGATAGGATATATATATATATATATAAGCAATAAAATGATACATACCTACTTTCGGTGTTAGTTCCACATTACGTTTGGGACAGTTTTCCTTTCACAATACATTCATAGATTCTAGCATGATTTTAGAACAATTTCACGAAGCCTTTCTAAAGTTATTCCAAAAATATAATGAGAACGCCATGATTTCGTATTGATGATAGATTTATAATTGTTTATTTATTTACAGCTGTTTACAGGTTTAAAAATGTTAAGTTATATTTTTATATTTAGTAGTTATTTTTTTCCACAATGAGTGTGTGTATGGACACTAAATATTGGTCAATGCATCAGCACAGTGTTACTGATCAAACTTCAATTATTATCTTTAGTTTAAAGATATTTTATTCTACAATTATTATCTTTCACTCTGAACATCAATTATGTGAATAAGTAACTATTTGATGTCATTTAATTTTAGTATTCCATGAATAATGAATAAATAGATCCTTATCATAAATATACTAATCTAAACTACTAAACTCATATAGACATTAATCTTGTGCATTAAGTGGTTTGTTTCCAAATAAAACAATTCTAAAATATATTTGTAATAGGAATATGATACATTAATTACTTGTAACAGTAGAGTCTACATGAAATGTTTGTTTAATCACAAGAACACGGTGGCACATAAGCTGGTGAGTTAGCCACATGTTTATAAGAAAATGTTATCTTTTGAAAACGAAATAGGGCATATTGACAATTCTTGCATTTATTTTCTGTTGGAGAAAAGTACATGAAAATATCCTACCTTATGCATGTATTTTTTTCTGGGTTCTCATCGATGAAGTCGTGTAATTAGTCAGGCAGGACTTTCCAGGTTTATTACAGTATGCTCGGATGTCAGACAGTGAGCCTCGTGTCCCAAAAGGAACATGAACCATTGTGGACTGTGGTCAACAGGTTTTCGTGTATCTGTCAGTGTGATGTATATTTTTTTTGTAACATAAATGCAGATCACCACCAGCTTTGGATCTGACATCCTTGTACATTTGATGGGTTTCAGAATATCCAGTCAGAAAAGGTCCTTATCATGTTCTGTTTGTCTCAGTCTTCTGGTTGGAGTGAAAAGAAATGTGCCTGTGTACATGTTTACCCTTGCCAGATGTATTTTTTCCATGACTTTAGTTCATCTTATGTGGTCGATTTTATACATACAGATACTGCTTCCAACCTGTTTTTCCTTTGTATGCAACCACAGTATCACAACTTCCCCAGCTAGTGTGTATAAAAGTTGCCCTGTCATCATGAACGAAATTATAAAGGAAAGTTATATTTTCAATCAAAAACATATTTATCTTTCCTTGAATACACTTTGGTTAAGTGCCAGAAATTGTCAGTGTCATAAACGTTAAAAAAAAGATTTTCATAAGGACTTTTCTTTGATAGACCTAAGTCAAACCATGTGACAAGTTAGATACTGTCCAGCCTGTCGTTGTTCATTTAGATGACAGCACTGACTCCGAATCTGACGAGGAGGGCATTTCATGGGACCACGAATAGTGCAATACATACCCCTGTTTCACTATGACATGTAATAGCCCGAATTACCACGGATATGAATTCTTACACATTCGTACATATTCTTAATCATTTCTTAAGAATCTTAAATATATCTTATTTGATTCCCAAACATTCTTGTAGTTCATGGGATTCGTGAGAGAAAAAAATTGTTTATCAAAACGTTTCTAGGAATCGTCTACGAATTTCAGGTTCGTGCTTTGTAGTACATGTCGTAATCGGATCTTGTCCACTTTGTGCAATTCTTGGCTCAGAATTTGATTCTCTTTCACCCGAAACAGCCCCGAAAGTCTCGAATCATCAACGAAAATATTAAAATATTGTCTTCGAAACCATAAAGCAATGAATAATTACGTTTGATATATTACACCTGATAACATGATGCATGAAATATAATAATGCGGCAAGGAATGATACATTCAAGACAATAACACTGACCTGAAAAAGAATGCAAAAATAATTGGATAAATATTATTAGATAACTGCTTGAGACGCCCAACGCTAACACCGTATTCGTGCGTGCGTGATCCCCGTGCAACCTTTCGAGTTGAGTTGATTGGTTCAACTGTGTCATATGGCCCTGTGACGCAGGGGTAGCGTTATGCAGATGGCTGTTACAATGAATGCTCGTTCCACCCGTGATGAACAAGTCTGGTTGTTGATGAAATATAGTGAAAGCTGAATAGACAGATTATTTTTTCATGCACCGATTGTCTTTAAATGTAATATCGAGTTATGTATGACTGTTTAATAATCTCAAACCAACTTTGACTGGAGTAGGTCCAATAGTTTTTCAGATATTTTAGTAAACGTCGGTACCTTAACTCTTTCAACACCAGTCAACCAGAAATGTTTACTGCTGGGACACTGAGTTCCCAGAGACTCTTGTGTGATAGATGAAGCCAACATTTATCAAAGAAGATATCTGCTTGTAAAATATATTTGCTACTACATGTTATACACCATTTGAAAGGTCTGATCCTATGGTTTATAAATATGGTTTATAAATATGAAAGTTATGCATTTACAACTTATTTAAGTTCGTTGTAAATAAAAAATGTAAGCTAACACGTTGTTAACATCCAGATTAAGGACAAAGGAAGCGAAAACTTGACGATTTTCGGCAAATATAAGATGTTATAAAATCCACTTACCTATTTCTGTTTTATTTTCATTGTTTACGTAATTAGAAAATCATTTAAAAAAGAATTATAAATAGTTTCTGTCATCAACCATTTCCCGATAACAGCGGCTGTCCGCTCAGTAACATAAAGAAATACCCACGGTTTCGAGGCTTCGTATGAATAACACGTTCGTTGAAGAACTCATCGCTGGAAAGCTTATTCCTTCATCTACACGCTCGTAACAGCGCCTGTTTTTTCCGTAGTTATAACAAGCGATTTCATTGGATTAAAATTGGTTTCTAATGACGCTTTCTTGCCAAAATCTGCTACAAGGTTCGTGATTTGTCAATTTTGAGCAAGTGACCTAAGGCAGCGAATCAAATTACAGCTGTGATACCAAGTCTCGTGTTTGGTCAGTTTCAGAAGTTGACGATTTTTGTGTGTTAAATCGTGTTATTCTGAACGTTTTAAGCAGGATATCACGATATATATTAAAAATATGTAACTTCGTGAATGTATCGTGCTAGGTTACGAGCTGTGACCAAGATTTTTCATGCATATATTTTTGCATTAAACATCATGTCCGAGCCGAGAATTCAAGGCGACGAAAGCCGAGATGTCATTTAACTTACATTACACGCCATCGCACGAAAAGATGGAAATAATAACTTAGATGTAAGTTTGATAACTTTTAGATATATTTTTGTTGATTTTATTTATTACTTTGTATAATATAATTAAAGATTTTTTTAAAACGTCTTTATTTTGCTCTTTGACATGTTCGATGTGGACCCGTTGTCGAAATGTGCGTCCGAGAATTATATTTTCAATAACATCGCGGGAAATAGTGAATAATTTTTTAATTCATCGATAAAAAATGATAAATTGAAATGGAATACGTATTTCAGACATTGTGAAATGGATAGATTTAAAAAATGAATGATATTACAGGTAGGTCCATAAAAATATATACTATTTTCACGTGACTACGGCTTGGCCGGTAAACCGGCCTACGGTGTCTGGGGACTCAATGCTTCTTGGCCGGTATATCGGCCTACGGTGTTGAAAGAGTTAAGCACAACACTAAACGATAAACTTAACTCAATCCAATACCAAGCACTTAAGATAATCACTCGCACACAACAGGGCATCCCGCTTACCTCACTGCAGGCCCTAACAGGTGAAATCCTCCTGGATTTACACACCCTAATCCAACACATCCTTAAAAACAATATAAGCCTAAAACACCAAGCACCAGCACAGAACAACAACAACATTATTAACACCTATCTATCAACGCACACTCAACTTCTTAAACATATACAACCTAAACGATTTAAGACAAAACACAAAACCAAACAACATATTCACACCAAAACTACAAATCCCCTATATAGACACAACACTCTCCTCCAAACTGAATAAAGAAACCGACCCCAATACCGCTAAAAACATCACACTATCATACATACACGATAAATGGCCGAATTGGTGTCACATCTATACAGACGGGTCCGCCGACCCGGCCTCGAAACTGCCAATATATCTAATAGTTGGGAGGGAAACCCTATCCCTCGTCAGAGACGCCACTGCGCATGCGCAAGGCGGGAATCACCTCACTTCTTTCCTTTGTGTCCAGATGACAACAAGGAAACATTTTATTTGATACATCTGTACACTTGATTGCTGTTCCACACTTATAAGCCACACTAGATCATCACTAAAGACAAGCAGTGTGCAGTTCTACAAGCAGAGAACAAGGGGGTATAAGAAGTCAGAAGTCTCTAGTAAGTAATTAGACACCCGTCTGTTCAGCTTGTGGGCAACATCAAATCACTGGTGACCCTCATCCTGGGTGCATATCGTGCAAAAAGCACTTGCACACAAAATCATGGTGCAGTTATTGCAAACCTTTGTCCAAGGAGAAGTTTGGAAAACTTTCTTGGGCATGGCTCAATGACCCTGACTTTAAAAAGAATAGGAGAGCGTCAGCAAAGTGATTCAGTCCGTTGTGACATCTATCAAAGAGAATCACGTGGGTGACAAGCGAATGTCGCGTGGGGACGCCGTCTCTCCTTCTTGGGAGTGATATCGTCACTCATCCTCCTCTCCCAATATAGTTAAGGAACCGATGTACCTTTCAGGTTTTAACGTAACCAGTCACGTATATCCGGAAGCTCAATGACCCTGATTATAAAAAGAACACTAGAGCGTCAGCAAAATAATCATCTGCTTCCTGTAAAAAAAAAGAAAGAAAAGTGATTAAGATAATCACATGGGCGACAAGCAAGTGTCGCGTGGGGACGCAGTCTCGCCTTCTGAGGAGAAGAGATCTCGTCGCTCATCTCACTCTCCCAATATAGTTAAGGAACCGATGTACCTTTCAGGTTTTAATGTAACCTGTCACTTACATCCATAAGCAGCTGGTAAGGTGGATCATCTAGGCTTGGAAGAAGCAACCGATTTCCACTCTATGCCACGTTTCCCCTTTACCTTAAATGAGTTCACTGGAAAAAATAAACAAATTCCATGTCTGTAATGATTGACAAACCTATACAATCAATGTCTCATGAAATCTCATATCTAAAAGAATCCGCGGCACAACGCAAGATTCAAAAGAGATCTAAGGCTGAATATGACGGCATCCTCACACAGCAGACACGCACGCAGTTGAGCTGAATTAAGATTATTATGAAGACAGTAGGAGAGTCATAAAAAGAGATCGAGAATCTCCCCACCACGCACATCATAGGGTAGATAGTGAATCACGGACATCACATCACAGTGTGCACAGAAATACACACCAGTCACCTTCTAGCCACTATTAGTCAGTTGGCCACCAGCGGAAAAGAGGCTTAGTGTAGATTTTCGTTCCCAAATTTTCCTGTATACCTTAAACCTTTTCTATTGCATAAAGGAGGTATCTGTACATAATTTTCATTGGGTAGTAAGCTTGCAAGTGTGTGCAGGAATTTTCAGGGGGTCAAAATTGCATAAATTGAAGGAAAAATGCATAATTTGACAAAATTGGCTGTAACATTTTTATTAAGTCATTAAACTATCCAAATTATGTCTTTGATTACAGGTAATATGTTAGGTTATCTGAATTTGGCAAACATTTTGTTTCATTTAACTGTTATTCTAAATCTCAGTGGAAACATTGGTAAAAATCATGTTTTTTTACTTCAATTTTAAATCTTGTGAGTAGGTAAAACACTAATTCCATTGAATTGGGACAATAAACCATTATAACTGGGTATTAAAATCTGCCTTAACCATTGTACTATTCTATACAAAAAACAAAATGAAAATATATTACATAGGGGTTGAGATATTATATACAATGTTACCCCACCCCCAAAAAACCAAATTTGACGAAAATTGCTTATTGAGATATGGTGGTAGATGATGTTGCTGTAGTGGATGAGTGGGGTAATTGCAACAATGCTTAAAAACACCAAAATAGAAAACTCATAAAGAAAAATGATGTTTCAAGTTTTGATAGACGAGCTGACAACAAAACTCGTACAAATCATGATAGATTTCCCTAGCCTGCGCCATCCAAAGCCGTCACACAGTCCAGTTATACGGGCGGGGGAAAACGAAGTGGATCTTACGTCACAATCATACATTTATAGAACACGTGATTCCCCCAGCCATATGACCTGCCCCCAGTGGAGCCTGAGCAGGGGGTGCGGTTCTATTGCTTCACTGGTTCTTCATGCAATGGGGACTCTACTACGGGGGATAATTACAAACCAAATAATTATTCCATTTAAGAAATCATTGCAGAACTTTATAATCTAATGCCGGCCTTAAAACCAGATAAAGTCAAAACGGCTACCAAACCCATGTTGGAACATACTGGGTATGAAGAACCTATCAGCAAAACTGAAGAATTTCATTCCCTCCCCTGTCTGTCATACATTGATGACCTCATCAAGAAAATCGAAGCATCATTGAACGCTTCATCGGCGCATAATATCAGATTTGGTATGCCTACTATTGATAAAAGTGCTTACAAGACACACCATGCTTCCTTTGCACAACAGCCTAATATTGATGAAGCATTTTATGATCTTGTTAAGAAACCTAACATCAGGATGCACGTTGACATGGCCAAAATCAGGGACTTCGACAACATCAATAAACAATGATTAACATCAGTTAATACATTAACTGGGTTGCAGCTGGAATTCGTCACGTATCCCTCCGACCAATCAGAGCGAAGACCTGCCATTAGATACCCCCATGGAGATGACACTACAGCAGGCAGGGTTTATTCACAGCTCATTGGACCATATGCTGAAGACCCAGGAAGATTTTGAATCAGCACAAGTTTGGATGTCAGCACAGTCCCTGCTCATGCAAAGAAATCATCTGCTGCAGCAATTTCATCTGCAGATTCCAGACCCGCTAAGAAGATCCATGCTATCACAACCTCTCACAGATCCACAGATATTCATCGGCAGACTGAAGTCAGTGAAAGAAGCTATTGCATCATCGACTAGCCAGAAGTTTCAAGAAATCCACTATCTCATTGGCATCCAAGATCCAGAAACGTCCTGCTGATTTCCAGCATCAACAACAGAATCCTAAATCTCATCATGTAAACTCTGGTTGGGATTCTTTCGAGCCTCTACAAGGTAGGACAGATCGTTTCAGCCCAAGAAAAAGAACTCCAAAGATGATCATCTCACTTCACACGGAAGAGGTAGATGCAAAGGAGGTTTCCGAGGCTGATACCACTGGAAATGACTTAACCAGAGCTCAACATATTTCTTCAAACCCTGCTGACATTGCCTGCCCATTGGACAACGATTTAGACCTTCAGAAGATCAACGCTACAACCACATTGAATCCTGTCGAACTAGCCCGTCTCATAGACATCGATCCAAGACTTCCCAAATTCAGCACTTCCCCTACTCAGGGACCAGGAGGTCGCCTTATGCAGTACGCATGCAGACAACTGAAAGCCATCACAGACGACTCATGGCTGCTCCAAATATTCCAGATTAATTTCTTTCAAGAAGTTGAAGAATGCCTTAAGACAAACAGATTGGTTGATAAGCCTAGATCTCCAGGATGCCTATCTTCACGTCCCCATCCATCCAATTCATTGTCGATATCTGCGCTACCAAGTCAATGGTCAGAGATAACAGTTCAGGGTACTTCCATTCAGCATATCCATTGCCCCATGTTTATTCACCAGGATCACCAATCACGTCATTCGCTTCGCCCACCTAAAACTCATAAGGTTACACGGTGATATAGACGACTTCCTATCGACCAATCAGTACAAGTCATAGATCAGATTTAATATAGCATGCCTTTATTCAGCTACTAACGCAGTTAGATTTCCTGGTTCATCATCAAAATCAGAATTAGTATCCACACAGGACATCACCTACATAGGTGCAAGATTTCTACTCAACACGGGCATAGTAGCCCTCCAGAGGACAGATATTCAGGAGGCAATGACATGATATCAAGGGCACTTGATCAGCCCATCAAATCAAGACGCTGGTGGATGTCTTGCCTAGACACGATCAACTCCATCAAAGGTCTAACCTACAGAAGCAGACTGCAGTTACGACCCCTGCAAAACTGAATGCACACCACCAAAGACCTAGATACACTAATTCAATTTCCGTCAGTTCGAATCTCAGAACTACATTGGTGGCTAACTCGTCAGAACGTCATGCCCGGTATTCCACTCTCATTTCACCCCCCTCTCTACATCAACTCTACACAGACGCGTCAGGAGAGGGGTTGGGTGCCCATGTGGACGATATTACAGTACAGGGAAAATTGTCCACCCAAGAAAAGGAGTTATACATCAACTGCCAAGAAATGAGAGTGATATATCTAGCTCTAGAAGCATGACTAGATCGTCTGTACCACTCGTCAGTAAAGATTGCTACAGTACTGACCATTGTCAGTACAGACAACTCGACCGTGGTTGCTTTCATACAGCACCAGGGGGGCACAAAGTATCAGCCTTTGTTGTAGGAGGCTACACGTGTATTTGCCTTGATAGACTCAGTGAGTTGCAAGATCGAAGCAAGACACAAACCGAGCAAGTCGAATATCCTAGCAGATTACCTATCCCGGGAAAAACAAGATCGTACCCACGGAATGGTCACTACATCCCGAGATATTCAAGTGGATAACCTCCCCATAGAATACTCCAAACCTAGACCAATACGCCACATGTCTCAACAACAAACTGGAACAGCGGGTAATCTGGTGGTTAAAGTGTTCCCTCGTCATGCCCAAGAACCGGGTTCGTCTCCCGACATGGGTACAATGTGTGAGGCCCATTTCTGGTGTCCCCCGCCGAAATATTGTTGGAATATTGCTAAAAGATGCGTAAAACAAAGTCACTCACTCACTCACTCAACAACAAACTACCAGTTTGAAGAATATAGAAGAGACAGACTGCGTCATAATTCTAATAGCGCCCGGCATGGCCAAACAGGGCTTGGTTTCCAAGGTTACTACCCCTCCTAATGAAAGAACCTCTGAAACCCATTGTACGTCACGATTTAATGAGACAACCGAAATGGGACATATTTTACAGCCGCCTAGACAATTTCCACCTCCACGATTGGAAATTATTTCAAATAAAATGCAAACCGCTGGTTACTCGGCTGCACAAAGAGTGGCAAGCTCATGGAGACCAGCATCGTCTGCCCTATACAATAACAGATGCGACAAGTTCGATGGCACAAGTCGAGTGGAGAAGGAGAAATTCTTTAGACATGGAGATGAAGATACGATGTCGAATTCTTGCTGTACGGCAGAAACGACAAGGGATTTCGACATGGCATTATCACAGGCTATAGATCCGCCCTGGCATCAGTATTTCAACTCGATGGCCTGTCAACCCATCTAGTACTGAATCGACTCAAAGTCTTTTGCTCTGGAAGACATCAAAACACCACGTATATTTCCAAAGGGATCTATCTATAGAATTGTCTGCATTGATGAAACCACCTTATGAGCCCATGAGTAGTGCGACATTACTATTAGTTTCCAGGAAAACCGTTTTTCTCCAAGCCATGGCCATTACGGCTGGCCGGATTTTATTGCCAAAAACCACTCATCGACCTTTGGCCGACTCGGACACAGACAATATACGAAACCAGCCTTAAGTAAAAGTGTGGACTATATGGACAGATTACTTTGTCCCATAAGAGCCTTGAGATACTTCATTACAGCTACTCAACCCCACAGAAAGCAGAGAAGGACGTCATAATAGATATATATATATTATATTAATAATATGATGTCTTTTCTATGTCTAGCCTTGAAGTTAGGTGTTTAGACTTATCCCTTTTTGGTCCCATTTGTATATAATCCTTGTATTCCCACTTCACAAAAGCCAACTATCTAAGGGATGCTAGATACCAGATCCCACCGGTCCCTCTGGTGTATACTGGCTATGATGTAATAGAGGTAGGGTATTCACAAGAATTATCTCACAATAGCTATCATTGTGTATAATTCTAAGAATACTACCTCTATTACATCAGGAATTAATCTCCCCCACCTCCCGAAATATCTGCATCTAGTTGATGAGGGTCATGGGTTGAAAGAAGTGAGGTGATTCCCGCCTTGCGCATGCGCAGTGACGTCTCTGATGATGGATAGGATTTCCCTCACAACTATTAGATACGTTGGCAGTGAAGAGGACGTCTGTTTAAAATGTATTTAAATTTGTAGTGTGGTTCTCAGCATAAACAGGAATATATAGCTATGTAATAGAGGTAGTATTCTTAGAATTATACACAATGATAGCTATTGTTAGATATTTGTGTAGATGAAAGATCTTTCTAATTATCTGTACACTTTTAATGATACAGATGTGATTTTCTAGTTGATTTTCTAGACTCAGACTAACTCGAACAAAAGGCTCCTGATAAAGAGGAAAATGGCTCTTCTTTAACGGAATTTTAATGTACAAACGTACCATGTACGTGACACTCCAAAGTTGTTTGTAAATAATATCCAACACTGTTCTATCAATGTAAGCGTATACCCTGATACACATATTATGTTACAGTACGTTTTGGTCTGCTGGGTCAATCCTGTATAAATGTATTTCTGATTTTGGTGTCGAGTGTCTTCAAAATATGAAAGGCTTCACTTTAGTGGACGTTTTGTCTTGAGTATTTATTGTAACATTATAAGGAAAAATAATAATAGTGAGCTGCATCAATCCATACATAAGGTGAAGCATGTGTAACTCTTTAGTGAATTATCTGTAAATATGTGCTTGAATTGTGAGTATGCAAACACTTTAATTTTTTGGTTACTTACCATTGGAGATTGAATGTGCACTTTCCGACATTATGCGTATTTCCGACACTGGCCCACCTGACCAGGAAGTGAGATTGATGAGGAGGGTGTGTCTGAAAGGTGAGGAGTTAGAATTGCTTTGATAAAGATGGTTACTGACTTAATAGAATATCCATAATGTGAGTTGAGTTAATTCGACATTACCTGGTGATTTAAGTCTGTATTTTCCAAATGCGGCAAATAGCTCTTTCTTTGGGAAGCAAAGGCATCGCAGATAAACAGAACGTGAAACTCATCTTCAATGGACCCAGAATTTGAATATGTACAAATAAAATTCGAATACTCTATGTCTCTATGTTCTTTCTAATTTCTTGCATTGAAAGAGATTCTAAAATTACACATCACTCGTAGAAGGGATTTATCATTTATTGTTAAACGTTTCTCAGGTTTAAACATAGATGTAATGGAATAAGATAGAACGTGAGAGGATCTGAAGCTTTCTGACCAATTTTGAACAAAAATATCAAAGAGTCTTTGTTTAAAGATAGAAACAAAGGATAACTTATGCCCAACATCTTGGGCAATCCAAACATAGGTATAACCACATGAAAATAACAGTGTTGTGACATCAGATGCCCATGTACCACTGCCATGATTATCTAAAGATACCAGCAACCGGTAACTCTGGTAAGGGTAATGGTCTCTGCGCCATATACAAGAATTGCTGTTGGAAATGTAACAAACATGTTTTCTTTAAATAATTTATAGATTGGGAGATAGGGAGTTTTCTTGGCCTGAGAAGCAAGCGTTTTACAGGCCATGGACCAATGAAAACATTAAACCTAAATATTTATAATAGAAAAAAATATGGGTTTTTCAGATTAAAAATGATGTTTTATTGGTCTGTTTTCAGTCGTACAAATGGGTATCTCTCATACCCTCACGTCTAGTCGCACGTTTAAAAGGAAGCCAGAAGCTGGAATGTAAACATTAAACTTGTTTCCGTCCGGTTGCGCACGCACCTCCCGATGACATGTCACAAATCTCGAAGAATAAGCCATCAAGCAGGACTGGTCTGGATTACTTCCCAGTGGGGATGGCTGGTTGGGAACGTACGACTGAAAACAGACCAATAAAACATCGTTTTTAATCTGAAAAAAACATGTGTTAGTCTGTTTTCAGTCGTACAAATGGGTAGAATTCGACGGAACACTGGAGGGAGGGTCGGGAAAGTAATCAGGAAGTGACCTCTTTCACGTCGAATGTACCAAGTTCTTCACCCCTGTAGTGACAATAGAATATTCGACCAGATGCACGGACGCACAGCATGGTTAATGCTCTTCGACAACACAACTAATTATCGATGCGACAGGACAACTGCACGCGTCAGTTGAACTGCGATCGAAGTGTGGTCGACGTATAGTTTAGTTACAGAGCAACTCGCAGTATACAAGGTAACTAAAACAGGATGGTTAATGCTCTTCGACCCACAAGTAACTATCGATGCAACAGGACAACTGCACACATCAGTTGAATTGCGATCGAAGTGTGGTCGGCGTATAATTTAGTTACAGAACAACTCGCCGTAGACAAGGTAACTAAAAATAGCATGGTTAATGCTCTTCGACACACAACTAATTATCGATTCGACAGGACAACTGCACACGTAAGTTGAATTGCGATCGAAGTGTGGTCGGCGTATAATTTAGTTACAGAACAACTCGCCGTAGACAAGGTAACTAAAAATAGCATGGTTAATGCTCTTCGACACACAACTAATTGTGGATGCAACAGTAAAACTGCACACGTCAGTTGAACTGCGATCGAAGTGTGGTCGGCGCATAATTTAGTTACAGAACAACTCGCAGTATACAAGGTAACTAAAAAATACGGGCAGTACTATAAAGTATGGGAAGACGATGCATACACCCAATAACCATAATAAAAAAGCCAAAGTACTGCACACAACAAAAAAACATAAGAATGCGTACATTCACCAACAGTTTTTATTGTAACCTGTTATCTGGCACGAAGGGTCGAGCAAAAAGTCCAAAGTGAAAAATTCACTGTCTGTTTCTGGGAGATCTGTTGTGCCACCACGAGTGGGCCAAACTGTTTGAGTCCTTCAACATCTTCTGTTGAGATGTCTCTGAGATAATGCGAATCAAACACTGAAGAAGATCTCCAAAAGCAGCCCTCCATATAATAGCTTGCAGCGAACAATTACTGTGGAATGCTAATGTTGAAGCTATGGCTCGAACTTCATGCGAATGAGAGGAGGTGCGAGTCCTTGCGCCTCATAAGCTCTGAGAATGACCGCTCAGAGAGAGTATTACATGTAATCTCTTTCTTTGCATTGGTTGAGAGCGGTATGAACAGCCGTCGAAAATGTTGTCGTCGCTGTTCACATCGCTGCAGGTAAATACGAAGCGCATGAACTGGGCACAGGTTGAGATCAGCGTGATCAGGAGACAGACAAGGAATGGCAGACAAGGCAGGAATGCGGAACATTCTCGAATCTTGGCCAGGAAGTTGATTTTTCGCTAAAAAATCCCATCTGAGACCAAGATGGACGTTCCCATGGTTACAATGATCGAACGTAATCCGACCGACGTCAATGGCATGTATTTCCGATACTCTCGCTGCCGTAGCCAGCGAGAGAAGGAAAGCCGTTTTCTGAGACAATAAGTTGAACGTGACCTGATCTAGAGGCTCGTAAGTCTGACAAGACAGGTTGCGCAGAACGACATCGAGGTCCCAGCCCGGCGGTCGGAATTTACGTGACTGATCGTCAACCATGAAGGCACGTAGAATCTTCGGTACTTTAGTGAGCTTGTCGCCCGTAGGAGACGGCACCACTGAAGCCAAACCTGCCGGGTAAGTCGAGATCGTCGACCCTTTCAGACGCCGAGATGACCAGAGTGAGTGAGTGAGTGAGTATGGTTTACAACGCTTCGTAACTCGATGTGCCGACAAGACAAGCGCTGCCTCTTTAGCCAAATACCCTTTCTTCATTAACAAGGTCTTAAGCAAACCCAGGCTTGAAGCTGGAAGTTCTTTATCCCCGGATGCAAGTTGTCGGTGTGAGAATGAAGAAGGAGGTCGTCTCGATCTTGCAACGGGAACGGTGGCTGATCGATGATCTGAAGAAGTTCCGGGAACCACGTTCTGGTCGGCCAATAAGGCGCGACCAAAAGCAGACGTAGGTTGGCCGTTTGACGAATTGTCTCCAGTATCGATGGTACAAGCACTCTTGGCGGAAACGCTTAAGCGTCTAGACCCTCCCACGATATGGCTAGTGCGTCGTGGTCCCATGCCCGTGGGTCTGGAACTGGCGACAGAAATCGACGGAGGCGGTTGTTGTACCAGGTTGCGAAGAGATCATCCACTCTGTGGGAACAGCCTCGATGGTCTCGACAGGGTGTCGGCTATCACATTCTTGGTCCCCGGGATGTGACGGGCGCGTACGCCCATGTCCAAGTCGTCGACGATGGCGTAGAACCTGAATGTCCGGTCCAGAAGGGCCGCCGACCGAGTCGTACCCTGTTGGTTGATGCAGTGGACGACTGTGGAGTTGTCCGACTGTATCATCAGCCGTTTCCGACGGAGTCGAAGTTTCCAGAACTCGGAAAGTACCCGAGGATTTAAAATGCAGCAGGAATACCAACTTCACCCGCTGGCTTGTTCGATTTTAACTCATTAATAAACTTCAACACTTCTTCATCAGGGGTATCACAAGACAACATCTCTTCCAAGAAGGAAAATCTGAACAGCTGTTACAGATGTGAGAAACAATATAATTATATCTTATTGTATCGAAGCAAGACAGTAACAATTCTTTTTTTATAATTTAATAATCCTTTAAGTAATCAAGCCATTATTGAGGTGCTGTAACATCAGTTCTCCTAGATTTAAACATATACCATTTGAGAGTCCTCCAGAATGATTTGCAGTGTGTTTCATTGCTGCTTCCTTAATATCTTCTGTCGCATCGAATAGGTACAACATCGTCTAAAATCATGTTTTGCATTCACGTACTCTCGCAGATTTTTATCACACTTGTATTTTCTGAAAATGTTAAGCAACCCACACTTCTCTGATTTACGCTTTGCACAATCCTTGTCGAACCATGAGGGTTGATGTAATGCACTGCACTTTAACGATTTGATATATTTAGCTCCTGCCTTCAAACCGCGAAATCGCAGGATATCAGTTAGCTGCCTTTTGCTGCATTTATGTTTTTATTGAGGAACAACTTGAGTTCTTCTAACATTGTAACAGCGATATCAGTACTGGGAGCATAAAATAAACGGTCTTTCTGTTCCTCGCCTAATTTATAAGAAGTTGTTGTATATAGTAGCATTTCAGACTTGTGAGGGGTATTAGACTCAGTGTATATAATATCATAAATGGCAAATTATAGGCTTTACCTCAAAACTGATATTACTGGATCACATGTCAGTAGATGCATTAATGTAATCTACTGTACTTCATCCTGTGGATAAAATGAAAGTAAGGTTACAGGGTTTGTCAACAGCTGTTCTTCCACTGACAATGTGAAAACTCATGACCTTGCATAAATCAAGTAAACGTCTACTATAACTATTTTGAATATTATCATTAGATTGAGTTGGACAAGAAAATTCATGGAACCGTAATCATGACCAACATGGAGATAATTTAGATTCGTCATTGAGAATAAAGCCAGGTCCACTCGCCGTTCTGGCATTAAAGTCACCAAACAATGGAAACTTGCTTGATTCTCCATAATCGTACATTATCTGCAAGAGTTTATTTTCAAGAATGGCTATCTCGTTGTCATCATTGGCAAAATATACGGGTGACTTCTCAGGGTGTATATATACAAAACCCACAAATACGTGTTGAAAAGTACAGCCATAGTAACTTTAGAGAAGATACAGTTATCCAAGAGGCTGTACAGCCTTTGAAAACAAGAAGAGATATTCCTCCGAATAGAGACGCCTCCTAGCTAGAGTATCTACGAACATTGTGACGTCTCTTGGCATATAACGTTATCAAAATGGGCGAAGTTAGTGTCCAGGATGAGTTGCGCATAAGGGAGCATTGTTTCAATAAAACATATTACATCATGTGACCTACAAAATTTAATATAATCAACATTTATTAAGTTGGACGTAAGCCCACACACATTCCATGAACATATACATGCGATACGTATTGTATTTAATGTGCTTAACTTGATATCATCATGATGAGAAATGGATACATTGGGGCCACTGCCATATTGCTAATCAGAACTAGAGCTAGATGTGCCAGGATAAGGTGTACTCGTACCAATATCTGGCAGCTCACCGCCAGAGTGTAGATTTCTGTTCGACCAGTGTCGACGTTGGCCAATTTGATGTATGTTCTTAGCTTCCTAATCAGAGAAGAAAACATCACCTTAAATTACAAGTTTGTTATAGCTCATGTTGGGGGTCTATTTTTTGTCCCTCGCCTGTTTCATAAATGGGAACAACTGCTGACGAGCCCACCTCACTCTCTCAGTAAAATCCTCAGAAATTCAATGATCATTGTCACCCTTTAAGAGACGCTTGGCCGCGTTGACAATGAAACGTTTATCTACATAGAATGAAAAACGCACAATTACTGGTATACTCCCAGATTTCGAATGCACACGATGTGCTCTGTCAATGGGAACAGTTTCCGCATTTTCCAAGTTCAGTTTCTAAGCTAAGAACGTTCTGACTTTTTCTTCCGTTTTGTCACAATATTTGACACTAAATATCACTTTTTTGGACGAGCTGCTACGATGCCATCCTGGGTTGAACAGTAAAGTGGAATGAGGAATATGCCTAATGCTTTGAAGGTTTGTGTGTATCATTTTGCGGATTTAGACGTGTTGCTTCTGTCAGTTGAGTGTTGCAGTCTAGTTTGGTTTGGCGTGCAGTGTTGTAGTAAGTGTTCTGATGTTTCTAGTTGGTTGCAGTGTGAGCATTTACCTATTTTGTGTCTCTATTTTATGGAGATATGAGTTCAGTTTTGTGTGACCTGTTTGTTGTTTAATAACTGCCCTGTCAATATGTTTGGATTTATTATGAGTCTTTATCTTTTTGAGTGGCTTTTGGAGCAGATGTTATAGTTTGCAGTTTGAGTTTTGGTAGTTATTTTGTCACTTTTGAAATAAATTTCCCTTATTGATGCTCATTATTTTGTATTTGAATATTGGTAAGTTAAGGCTTACTCCTTGCAGTTTCAGGGCTGTTTTGGCTGCTTTGTTGGCGTTTCCGAACACTTCGACGTGGGCAGGGATCCATAAGAATTCTATTTGTTTGCCAAGTTTACTGAGTTGGTTGGTGCTTTTAGATATTTGGTGTATTAGTTAAGGGTGATATTTTGTGTTTTTGCCTTTAATAGCTTGGACATAACGAGTCAGTTTAAATGAGTTTTGTTTGTCTGTTTGTTTTTAATTTGGGGGTTGTGTAAGGCTGTAGCCATCCCCATTAATTCGACCTTGAGGGAGCCTTTAGGATTTAGTTTCTTTTGTGGGTTTGGAAATGTGGATGGCACCAATTTGGCCATTTGTTCATGTATATATGCTAGCGTGGTGGTTTTGGTTGTGTTTGGGTCAGTTGCTTTATTCAATTTTGAGGAGTGTTGTGACCATTTTAGATGTTAGAATTTTGGGTGTGAAGATGTTGTTTGGTTGTGTAGGTTTATGTAATCTAGTATGCGTTGTGATATTGGGTTAACAGTGTTTTTTTGCGAGCAATTTTTTTAGGATTTGTTCAGGGCGTAAATCCAGGGGGATTTTGCCTGTTAGGGCCGCATGTAGTGTGCCATGCAGTATGTGTGTGATTATGTTCAAGGCTTGATATTGGATTGTATTTAGCTTATCGTTAAGTGTTTTGTTTAAAGTGTTATCTATTGCGCATCCATAGTCGATTTTTGATCTAATGAGAGATGTATAGAAGGATAGTAGGGCCTCCCTAGAGGCCCCCTAATTGTAACTTTCCAGGCAGCAAAGTGTGTTTAAATCCTTTGTGCATCTAGTTACCTAGTTTTTAACTTGAGTATCCCATGTGAGAAGATAATTCCTTGAATTTGGTTTGTTTTTGGAATTAGATGGGATTACTTTTTGGATGTAGTATAGGGATGTCAAAGACAAAATTAGTTTATTTGTGTGTAGGCCTTTGGCCCATATGCAAGAGATGCAATGCCAATTATATTAGAATATACTTGCGTCAGTGTATTTTATTAACGCCCAAAACCGTAATTTAAACACATATAATAACAGATCACATACACTCACGGTGCCTTGATTTACAACTAGCTTTAATAGGCCATCCCGGAATAAAAGCGCTCGGTTCAAAATTATAAAAAAGAGGTATCTATTCTACAGTGGGACTACATCAAATTTCAAAACACAGTAGGCTTATCTCCTAATTCATAGATTGCTGTAGATTGTCACAACGATAGTTTGGTTTTTTGGTTTTTTTTCGGTTTTTTTTTCTCTAGGATGGGTTGTAGCGAGGGTATCATGAATGGGCATGCAGCCAAACTCTCTGACTTATACCAGAGTAAGCTAAGACGCTAAGTTCAAAATTAAAGGGTCTAAATGATGAGAAACAACGCTTCTGTATGAATTCGTACTTGGGAATTCCCACGGTTTTCCCCAGGAATGTGGAAATAGTCAATGTTTACGTCACTTCAAGAATATAGTAACGTGAAATGGAAACGCCGTAAACTTCACATTAAAAAATTAATTACTGTTAGAACCAAATGAAACACAACCCATTATCCGATAGAGGTAACTGTGCATAGCGGAGGGATATGTTATTACAATAAACTTGGTAACATGGTTTGGTTTGACTTCTCGCTGCACTGCGCGCGACAGATACTAGAGCAAGGCATGCCAGAAATATGAAACTTAATGCTTCCGAAAGGAAGTCTGAGGCATCACGTGCATCGGGGAACCAGCGCCATCTGATTGGCCGTTAACAGTTGTACAAGGCGGAGCAAAAAGCGTCGTTTGTCCGTCCATTTTACGCTTGAAAAACTCGACCCTTTTCCGGACACTTTCTAGACGCTCACCAATTAATCAATTTTAATGAATATTTAGTCGTTTTTCCGTCCAATGACCATATACGGACTAAACGACGTTTTCGTGTTTGCAGTGACAGAAGGTCAGTGGTTCGATCCACGGCCGCGTCATACCAATAAATGTTAAAAGATTGTACTTGTTTCCCTGCCGGTCGGTCGGTTCGCTAACTAGACTGTGTGGAGAGTAGGCAAGAGAACCTGAGCTTGTGATGAGCCGAACAAGCCTGAGTGTGCCAGGATCACACGAAACCCCTTTTCATTTTAATCTGTAAATACTAGTGCTGTTGTCCCATGGTATCCTTCACATTTCATTAGTGGTTAATGGCCCGTGAAGATCATGTGTAGAATAGGTCTTTAGCAACCCATGATTGTCGTAATAGGCGACTATGCTTGTCGCAATATGCGACTAACGGATGGTCAGGCTCGCTGACTTGGTTAATGCATATCATCGTATCCCAAATGCGTCGTCGATGCTCATGTTGTCAGTCACTGGATTGTCTGGTCCAGACTCGATTATTTGCAGACCGCCTTCATATAGGTGGACAAATGCTGAGTGCGGCGTTAAACAACAAACAAACATTACGGTTTAAACGCTATCCACCTGTGAGCAAGTCGGTGACCCAAGATTATTTGTTACAATATGTTACTTAGTATCTATCTATCAACATCTCCTGGTTCCAATACTTGTTCATGTTCTTATTTTAGAAAAAAGCTTCCAGAGCCACGTTCCACAAAGCGATCGTACTGCAACGACTGTGTTATAGTATGTGAGTAACTATCTTCTTCGCGTTGTGATGGCTGTGGTTAACCTTAACAAGGTTACAAACTGACCATACAAAACACATACATCTTACTGTAGATAGATCATTCATTCAGCTAACACTCGGCCATAGATTGTGATCGTGGATCCCTAGACCGTGTGCCCAGAGTCTTTTGAGTCGATGGTTGTATTCATATAGGCAAAATTCACTCGGTTACTGTTAAATCTAATCAATAGCCGCAAAATGCTGATCATGATTTGCTGGATGGTTTTAATTCTTTAATCAATATAGACCCCGGCATTGTCAGATTTCCTGGAACAAGCACCTCCCTGGGAGATTTTTTTTTAATAATGAGATGCAAAGCCGATATTACCATAGTGATGATATCAACAGTAAACAAGTTGTGCAATGGATATACATAACCACACTGAAACAGCTCCGGCTGATAGTGTTGGGTGGCTGGGACGCACAAGAGCAAGGTAAGTAAGTGTAAAATGAACACTTTTTTATGCATCGTGATCTAACTGTATCAGTTCAAATACTGTTTCCTTATTTTAAAATATAATATTTTAGTAGTCATTTAATCATGAACAGATCATTTTGTTTCTTAGATGAATTTTGGACGGCGTCTTAGATCTAACCACTAACCATGATTTCATATGGGTCACTGTGGGTAAGCCTTGATACGGAAAAAATAGTCATTTGCCAAGATAGCTAGCTAAATGCAATTCTTCATCAATATCCATGTCTACTTATCCATGAGTTTCATTCAAACTTGGTCACATGAGGCTGATTTAATTTAGCTGCATGTTCATTTTTTCCAATCTTCTCAAAGTTGACACAGACGTGTTATAGAACAGGGAAGGGTAATCATGAAAACTTGAAGACACTGAATCCTTTTACCGCATCTCTTGGATATATATTAAGTGTTAAAATAGGGTATCAACTTACAATCAAATATTTATTGAACTTTGCCAGAAAACCTGAAAACGTGATCAGATCAGTTGGGCTTGATTCTCTTCATGTGGTCACACATTGCCACAAAGGGCAGGATTTAGAACAGGCCATATGGTTCCAATCGCAGTTTAAACACTTCACATCCATCCTGCTGTCAGTGGTTGTCACCGCAGAGATAACAAACAGCAGAGGCATGACGTGACTTGGATCCATGTCCAAACACTTGTCAGGTGTAGCGACGGAGTGGATATTTTTAGAAAGGTATACAATTTAACCTGAGAGTGGGATCCACTTTTTCTGACGTCTATGATCAGGAAATGGAAGTTCCACAAGGAAGTATTGTATCTGTCACTCTTTTAGTATCCAAATCTGTAGCTTAGCTAAAGTTGTAAATGACAACATCCGATACTAAAATTGGGTGGAGATCAAGAAACGTTTCTTCACCTCTATAGATCATTGATCAGATCTAAGCTTGACTATTGATGCTTCATTTATTGTTCACTTCGCAAATCATCTTTTTAAGAGCTTGATAATCAATCACAATTCATAATCAAGGCATCAGACTACGACTGGTACCATTTAGAAAGTCTTACTTACTAACTTACTTTGGAGATTTAACATGCGCTTTCCGACTGATGCGTATTTCGCACACGGGCCCGGCCAGGCCATTTAATGTGTTTCCGAAAGGGGCGAAAGTGGTGAGTGCAATCCAAGAGGGGGCTTTAGGGGTTGCTTATATAGAATTTTGGAATTTTGAGATTTGGAATAGATGCCGATGGGGTTGGGGAGGAGAACTAAGGGAGCTGTGTATGGTGGATGTTTGTTTATGTTATGTAATTTTGATTTGGTACATTATAGTGTTTTTAGATGCGTTTTATTAGTTCCGTTTTGATTAAGAATACGCCTAAGGTCTTGAAGTTTTCTAGTTTATTTTGTGGGTTTAGTATTGCTTCTAGAGTGAGAGCCTTGTTTAGATTGAGGGTGGTTTGTAATGCGGTTCGATGTGTTAGGTAGTGTGTGCAGTGGATGAGTGCGTGTTCTGGGGTTTCTAGTTGTTTGCAGTGAGGGCAGTTGCCTGTAGTATGTTTTTTCATTTTTTTTTAGATGGTTATTTAGGTTGGTGTGTCCTGTTTGGAGTTTAGTGATTACTCTGTCGATTTTTTTTGATGGATGGAGAATTTTTGGTTTGGTTAGTGGTTTGCTGAGTACTTTTTTGATTTTGCTATTTGAGTTAAGATAAAGGTTATGCTATTTTTTGGTGATTTTGTGCTTGTTTACACTTTTAATTTCTGATTTTGAGATTGGTAAGTTTAAGCTTATTTCTGGGATTTTGAGGGATTGTTTAGCTGCTTTATCGGCGTTTTCATTACCGTATATTCCTACGTGGGTGGGTATCCACAAGAAGGTTATTTGTTTGCCTGCCTTAGTTAAGTCGTTGGAGCTTTTAAGTATTTGATTTATTAATTTAGGTCGGTTTTTGGTATTTTTGTTTTGGAGGGCTTGCTGTCCACTTAGTGAGTCGGTAAGTATTAGGATTTTTTGGTGTTTTTTTTATTCTTGATTATGGAGGGCTGAGGCCATGCCCATTAGTTCTGCCGTGAATATTGATTGGTTGTTTGGGAGTCGGAAGGATTGTGTGGTTTTAGTTGGTTGTGTGGTATGGACTCCGAAACCTGTGTGTTTTGAGGTCTGATCTGAAGATCCGTCCGTGTAAATGTGACCCCAATTTGGCCAATTTTCGTGTATGTATGCCAGTGTGGTGGTTTTAGCTATGTTTGGGTCGGTTTGTTTATTTATTTGGCTAGCTAGTGTTGTGTCTATTTTGGGTATTTTAAGTTTAGGGGTGAAGATATTTGATTGTTTGCAGTTTTGTTTTAGATTTTTGATTTGGTGTTCATTGAGGTAGTTTGTTATTCTTTGGGATAATGGGGTAAGTAAGGGGTGTTTACGAGCTAGAGCTTGGTTTTTGGGGTTGATGTTTTGGTTTATTAAGTTTTGGATGAGAGTGTTTGATTGGGACGCGGCCCAGAAATTGAAGCTTAGCTGTTCCCTGCGTAGACTTAGTGGCATTTTTCCTGTTAAGGCCTGAAGTGAAGTGTAGGAGGTGCCATGGTGGGTGCGTGTAATTAGTTTGAGGGCCTGATATTGTATTGAGTCAAGTTTTTTAGATAGAGAGTTGTTTAGGGTGTTCTATATGGCGCAGCCGTAGTCTAGTTTTGATCTAATTAGTGATATGTAGAGAGAGAGGAGGGTATCTTTGTAGGCTCCCCAGTTACAGCCAGTTAGGCATCTTAGGGTGTTTAGGTCTTTACTGCATTTAGTTGTTAGGTTTTGAATGTGAGCATCCCAGGTGAGATGTTCATCGAAAATAAGTCCTAAGAATTTGGTTTGGTTTTGAAATTTGATTGTTTGGTTGTTTAGCCGGAGGATTGGGGAGGCGGGTTTCATGTTTTTATGTTTGAATACTATTCCTGTTGTTTTTTCTGAGTTAAGGGAGAAGCCCCATTTGTCAGCCCATTGTTGTATTTTATTAAGAGATTTTTGGAGTAAATTTTGGGCCATTTTAATGCTTTTAGTGCGGATCCAGAGGGCTCCATCATCCGCGAATTTCGATGTGTTTACTTTAGGGGATAGGCCTTCGAATAGATCGTTTATCATTATATTGAAGAGGGTGGGGCTGAGGATACTGCCCTGGGGAGTGCCATGTTCTAGGGGACATTGGTCCGATAGTGTTTGGTCTATACCCACGGTTATTTTACGATTGTTTAGGAAGTCCTGGATTTTGTTTATTATCTGACCTTTGAGTCCTATTTTTTGAAGTTTTTGTATTAGCCCGTCGTGCCATACCATGTCGAAAGCTTAAGAGAAGTCTAAGAAGATGCCTGTGGTATATTGTTTATTTAGTTGTCCTGTCTTAATATCTTGCTCTAGTCGGGCGAGGTTATCTAGGGTTGAGCGGCCAGGAGTGAAACCGCTTTGATCTGGGTTTATGATGTTTTTTTTGGTTAGGTAATGTTGTAATCTATTTTTAGCCATTGATTCCATTACTTTACATAAGTTTGAAGTTAGGGATATTGGTCTATATGAGTTTGCTTGATTAGCTGGTTTATTAGGTTTAGGGATTGGTATGACTAGGGCCTGTTTCCAGGGAGTAGGAACCTGTCCGTTTAGGTAGATGAGATTGTATAGTTTGAGTAGTGCCGGGAGTAGTTTTAGGGGGAGTTTTTTAATTATTTGGTAAGAAGTTAGGTCTAATCCTGGGACTGTGCCCTTTTTCCTGTTTTGGATTACGTAGAGGAGCTCCTCTATGGTGTAGGGCTGGTTTATTTCCAGATTGTTATTGTTTGGTTCTTTTGTGGGTTTGTTTTCTGTTTTAAGTTTTTCGTGGAATTTTTGGCTGAAGTTGGAGTTACTGCTAACGGCCGAAAAGTGGTTGGCGAGATTATTTGCTTTTTGGGCGGGGTTGGTTGAGTTGTTAATGCTAGGTGTTTTTTATGTCGTTTTAAACCGTTTTGGCATCTGTACGGTTATTTATACCTTCGCAGAATTTTTTCCAGTCTCTACTTTTGGCTATTTGGACTAGTTTTTGAACCTGGTGGTTTAGTTCGTGGGCTAACTTTAGATGTTTGTAGTCGCGTTTTGCTTTATTGAAGGCTGATTTACGTTTTCGTCTAGTCTGTTCTATTTCCTCATTCCACCATGGTACGGTCGGTTTGCCTGTCTTAGATGTTTTGAAGGGGATGGAGGTTTTGGCTGCGTTTATTATATAGTCTGTTAGGTTTTTACAATAGGTTTCTGGATCATTATTTTCTATTTCGTTTAAGTTAGCTTCGTTGCAGATATCTCGGAATTGGTCCCAGTTAGCTTTATTGTAATGGAATTTTGGTTCTTGGTTTTCTGTTTGAATTGGTACGTTTGTATTTCCTATAGTTATGTTTATGGGGAAGTGGTCACTACCTAGCGGGACGTCGTGCACTTCCCATTGAGTACTTAGAGCTAGATCTGCGGTGCATATGGTTAAGTCGATAGCCGACATTTTTTGGTTTATCTTATCGTACCTCGTGGGTTCGTTGCTATTTAGGAGTACTAGATCGTTTGTTTCTATCCATTCGGAGATTAATTTGCCATGATTATCTATTTTATCATCTATGCTCCATGTAGGATGGTGAGCGTTAAAGTCTCCTAGGAATATAGTAGATTTATCGCTTATTCGGAGTAGTTTGTTTAGATCCTCAGGTTGGACTTTTTGTCCCCCCCAGTGGTAAATATTAATGATGTTTATGTTTCGGTTATTTAATGTGATTTTAATGCCGTTGGCTTCTAGGTTTGGCGTGTCTATTTTTATTTCTTCGTAATTTATATCTTCCCTGATAAATATGATTAGTCCTCCTGCAGCTCTTCTTGTTTTGGGTTTTGCTCTGTCAGTTCTAACTGAGTTGTAGTTAGGTAGTGTAAATTTTGATTTTTTTGAGAATTTGGTTTCCTGGATACAAGCAATGTCAGGGCCTTTATTTAGTTTAAATTTAGTTATTAGTTCATGGCCGTGGGAGGTGAGTCCGTTGGCGTTCCACTGAAAAATATTTAGTCCTTCCATTATTTGGTTCGGGTGATTGGTGATTTAGTTTTTAGTTTTTAGTTTATTCGGTGACTTCTTTTAGACGGAGGTTAAAGAAGAAGAAGGGTCGATTGGTTAACTTTAGATTGAAAGCTACTTTGTGGAATGATTTTATGCTAACTTTTGGGGAGTTTTGACTATGCATGTATGCTAGGAGTAAGGTGAGGTTATTTAGGTTTTGGGTGTTGTCTGGTTGGGAAGTTTGGTTTGTTTTAGTTGGAGTAGTTTCTATTGTTTCCTCAGTAGTGGAGAAATCTTCGTCATCGGTTAGATTAGGGTTAGCTGTTTGAGTTTCCATGGGGGAGGCATGTGATGTGGAGGGTTGTGTAGGTGTTTGCGGGATGGGTGTAGCTGATGATTTCTTAGTGTTTGTGTTGTTTTGATGTTGTGCTTGCTTGAGGGGGATTGTTGTTGCCATGTGGGCTGTAGGGTGCTTGGATGAGGGTCGTGTTGTTTTGTGGTTTGTTTTGCATGCGTGGGGTGATGTTTTGGCTATGTGAGATGTGGGAGGGTTCGTGGTTGGTTGAGTGGCTGCTTGTGTGTGTGAGGTGGGTGCGGTTTCTTGGTAGGGGCCCCAGACAGAGCTGTCTGTTATGGGTGGGGTGTTTGTTTGTGGGATGGTGTTTGGGTGTGGTGTAGGGAGGAGTGGTTTAGATGCAGGTGTAGCAAATTTTCGTGTTTGGATTTTAGCCGTGTCTATGTTTATGTGTTTGTTGGCCTGCTGGGTGAGTGTGTGTCTGTGTGGGCATTGGTTTGAAAGTGAAGTGTGTTGGGTGGATTTGCAGTGGATGCACCAGGGTGTGCATGTGCCTGTGCAGTCTGTTTTTGCGCATTTTTTACATTTAGTTTTACGGTATGTGCATTGGGAGGCAGTGTGGTTGTATTTGAGGCACGAAGGATATGTGTTTGTGGGCTTCAGGGAATTTAGCGGTCTTTTTGAAGTTGATACCGTTTTCCGTTTCTAGTTGAGGTTATTCTACGCGTGCTGGTGATTAGGGGTTGAGGGTTTTGGTCTTGGTTTATGTTAGCTTCTAGAGAGTATAATTGTAAGTCCTCCGTTGTTTCCCTTGGGTTAACCCTAATTACCCCTCGTGTATATTGTTGCCAATTAGGTGTTTGTTTGATTACCGTGACGTGGAATATTTTAGTTATTTTATTTGCTGCGTTGTAAGATTCTCGGTTAGGGAAGATTATCTGGTATCCTTTGTTGGCTTTTTTAATATTGTTGTAATTTATTTTTTCTCTTTTTAACCAAAGTCCTATTTTATCTGCCGAAAGTTCTAGTGAGAGAGTGGTGCCTGAGCCTGCTGAGAAGAAGTAGAGGGCGAAGGTGGTGAGGAAGGCGGCCGGGGAGGGTGTGGGCGATGGAGGTGGAGTGGATGTGTCGAGTTTGCGTTTTTTGGTGTTTTGAGGTGGCGAGTTAGCTGGTTTGGTGGGGGTGGTGTGTGTCGTGTTTTCGCCATACTCGGTCGGGACGATGTTTTCGAGTGACCTCCAGGAAGTGTTGTGCGCTTCCGCAGGCGTGGGTGAGTAAGGAGCTGGAATGTCTGCGAGTGTGGCGTTACGGGTGTCAGTCATGTTGTTTGGGTGTTGTGTTAGAGAGTTGGAGAGCGTGTGTTGTGGTGAGTGGTGGTGAAGTGGGAGTGGTGTTTTGGGGAGGTGAGTTGGTTTGTTGTTTTTACTGGGTGAGTTGTGTTTAGGAGGCGGAGGAGGTTGCGGTGGTTATTTGTTGTTGGTTTTCGTAGGGGGGTTTGGGAAATGGATTAACTATTATTAAAGATTTATTTTTGTTGCTGGAAGGCTGGGATTAGGTGAGACAAGTGGAAAGCTGGGATTAGGAGATATTTAGTCGAAAGAGTGGAGGTATGTGAGTGGTGGGCGTGGGTGGTGAGTAGGAAAGAGCGTGCGTTGTGTTAAGGAGAAGGGGGGATTAGGTGTTTTTTGATTTTAGGAGTTGGGTCAAAGGGTGTGATTCAGTGGTGGGTAGTGAGTAGAAATGAGTGCGAGCTGTGTTGGGGAGATGGGGGAGGATAAGGTGTTGGTTATTTATAAGAGTTGAGTGTTGTTGTTTTTAAGGATTTAGGGGTTTTGTGATTAATTCGGTGAGAGTGATTTTAATAAGAGTATGTGAATAAGGATGAAAGGATAACGTGATAATTACCGATGATGGAGTTTCCTTGGCTGGCTATCAGGCAATGCTCTGTGCTGGCTTGGGAAGTGTTGCTCGCCTGGGGTACAAACTGCAACTGATTGTCTGGCCAAGACTTGATTATTTACAGACCGCTGTCCTATAGCTGGAATATTGCTAGGTCCGGCGTTAAACAACAAACAAACAAACGGTGAGAGTGATTTTAAGAGTATGTGAATAAGGCTGAGAGGATAACGTGATAATTACCGATGTTGAGGTTCTCCTTGGCTGGCTATCAGGCAATGCTATGTGCTGGCTTGGGAGGTGTTGCTCGCTTGGAGTACAAACTGCAACTGGTTTAGAAAGTCCCCTGTCAAGAGCATATATGTCGAAGGAAAGGAACCAGTCAAAGTTAAGAAGAGTTAAACTTGCACTGCAGAATATGTATCTAAGCTTCACTCAAATCCATCTAACCCAGCTTATCAGAGTTTCTATGATAAGAAGCCGAGGTCGATTCAATCTCTTGATATATGTATACAATCACATATCAGTGATGCAAATTTACATCTTGGCAATAATTCTAACTTTTACTTGCCAGAAATACCACCATGGCAATCCTTACAGCCTGAGGGCTGCCCTTACCACCAGCCTCAAAGACTTCAAGATCAGGAAACTACAAGAAGCCATCAACATCAGAAGACTCCAGCCGTCAATCAACCAAGGCTATTACATACCCCCGGCGTACTATCAACTCATCAAAGACCCCAATCAGGCATAATAGTCACTGACTTCACCGATGATTGTCATCACTACCCGTGTGTGTACATAACAGGCTTCCCTACTCCAGTACAACAATATCTATTCTTCTGTATAAACACTGCATCCTACTTGTATATATACTTGCCATATACTCTGCATATCACTTGCTTGATAAGGTCCGCGTGTCCCAGGGCGTCACATGGTGCCCTAAACCCATTTCTGACCTCAACCATGTTCCAATCCTCAAATGGTTTGTTTGCACCAAAGCCGTCAAAAGTAAGTGACCGCTTGCAGGACATCGCCGCTCCGAAATTGGCGTGCGCCGAAGTGTCCCGGGGTGTTCTAGACCACTTCCGCCATCTACCATGTTCGAGTGAGTAAGCGAGTTGCTATTTAACGTTGCATCGGCAATATTTCAGCCGTATTGTGACGAGACCAATTTATGTATCAAAAGTAAATACATTTAGAGTTCATAAGAACCTGTCGACATTCAATAGACAGTAAAACAACTAGAGTATCACAGATGTGTATTTAAAACTAGCATTTATTCTTAAACTATGTCCCGGGGTGTTCTAGACCACTTCCGCCATCTAATATGTTCGAGTGAGTAAGCGAGTTGCTATTTAACGTTGCATCGGCAATATTTCAGCCGTATTGTGACGAGACCAATTTATGTATCAAAAGTAAATACATTTAGAGTTCATAAGAACCTGTCGACATTCAATAGACAGTAAAACAACTAGAGTATCACAGATGTTTATTTAAAACTAGCATTTATTCTTAAACTATGACTATTCATAAAAAAAACTAATAAAAATAAATATAGATCACCAGCAACCAAAGTTAGGCCACTATACTAGGGACCATGGTACCCCAGCAGGATTTACAACATGCCTCTGGCTACTGGCGATTGCCAGACAGTTAAAAAGCCAAACAGTTAAAATCAACAAGAATACTACGATTAAAATCACAGAGAAATGAACAACACTTCGAATGATATGGTACTTACGGGATATTGATTTACGATACTTCAGCCCCCTTTGAAGATACAGCCGCTAACAATTTCTATTATGAATTCATGCTACCAAATTAAAAATCACTTACTTTATACAATAGATATTAAAATATGAAAATAAGAATAAAATGATACTTAACATTAAAAAAGATAATAAAAGATGAATCCTAGAAATATACTCTTCAAAAAAGAAACGCAAAGCCAGATTTGTGTCGACGACACCAATGCAGTCGTTGTTAACGATGTTGTCGACTCAATATGATGCCTCGAACAGGTCTTGCTGGTATACCTGCTGCTCTTAAACGGTTTCGTACGGTTTGGTCGGAGATTTTGCGCGGTCCGGGTATTTGGGAAGTGGTTGTGGTCGTCCTTTCAAATAGGTGGCGCAGTCGGATGTAGCGATCTTGGGCGGGATGGTTACTCTTGGTCGTCCCGACCTTTGTCGATCACGTGTTAACCCATGCTGTTGAACCCGATCCCATAGCCTTGTGATGGTGCTGGGCGCTACATTGAAAACCCTGGCTACAGCTGATCGAGATTCACCTGCCCGCCAGTGGCCTATGACGTTGTTTCTTTGCACTTCTGTTAATCTTGAACTGTCACTGTTCGATTTACGCAGATACCAGGCAGTCAAAAACCCTGCACTTTAATACCGTTCATAGTGCTGCTGCACGTGCATTACGTGCAGCTCCATGGCCATTTTGTTAATACATAGGATGCGTTTTCCCGAATCGTACGTGTTTCCCGACTAATGGTTTGCACGTCCTTGTTGTGATCATTTTGATCCGGGACATTTGTCACTATAACACATTGAACCTCTTCATTTTGCACCTCTTAGTCAGCTAATGTTTCTTTTATGGCAAAAAATATCCGTTTTGCGTTTCTTTTTTTAAGAGTATAATTATCCCCTGTGATGGAAAAATCAATGCAGTCAAGGGGGACATGCTTGACCGTGATTCTTTCATCACATGGGATACAGAATGGAGGATCTTCACCTTCCAATAGATATTCATGAGTCTATGGCCAACACGATCGCATAATGACCTCTTTAAAGTAAAATAAAATCGCGATTAATTTGCGATTACTTTGCGAATAATTCGCAAATAATTCTCGAATAAGATGTCATATCAAAAAGTTTCTGAGATATTTTAATCATCAGAAGCATTTTTGATACCGTTAATTTTATTTAGTGATATAAATCATTTATTTTCTGATGTATTGTAATGAATTTTGTAATGTCAATATTTCTTTTGTAATATCTAATTATTTTAATGACGAATTGTAGATGTCACTAAATCGAATTTCTGATATCAATCAATATAATGATCCTGCTCTACTCACATAAAATGACCCCTTCACTGTATAGATTACGACAGTTCTTTTAGCACGATGTCAGGTTTAGCCTATTAAAATTGCTAAATATCTTGAAATAAATTATTACTAATTCACAAACAAGCACAAATAAATATATCCATAACATTAAAAGCGTGACAGACGTTTGAAACAACAATATTTTTGACTTATAGTTTATTTGTTGTGATATGTACCAAGAAAACATCAATAAATAAATACATTTCAAATTTGTGATTTCAAGAAATTCATTTTTTTCATTGATGCCCAAAAGTTAATTAGTTTTAATAAATAAATTAATTATTGACACAATATAATGGGGACTAAAAAGTAAAAACCACACCATAGCAATAAACTTGTCAAACATCCGTTTCAGTAAACGCCTTTCATTTGCAAGGTATGCTTGAATATAAAATTCCATTTTGCTTGAAATATACAGAGGATGCAGAAGAGCCAGATTGCCCGTACCATATAGATAGGATAGACAAAACCCATTTCATACTCTGCTACGCCCCTCATGGTTTATTCTCCCTGCAGGGTTTTATTGTACGGTAAACAACGACTACTCGTCGTTTATTTCTTAAGTAAGCTGAAGAGTAAAAATAGAGAGCTTCACTTTTGACGATACATATTAATGTCACGCGATGTATTGTGACATTTTACTGAGATGTGTTGATAGATTAATTATGCTCAAGTAATGCATGTTCGTCATGGGTTTATGAAGATAAAATAAGTGTTTGACTGCTCGGGAGAAATGACACGGACACGTCTAACTGCAATGGGTTCATTTTTTCTAGGATGCAGTCGAAAGGAAGCATGTGTGACGAAATAGCCATTATAGGCGTGGGTTGTCGTTTTCCTGGCGCCACCTGCCTGGAGGAATTCTGGGATGTCCTTGCAAAGGGAGAGAACCACGTGGTGGATATCCCCCATGAGAGATGGAACATGGACGCCTTCTTTGACTCTGACGTCAATGCTGCGGGGAAGAGCTACGCAAAGAAAGCAGGGCTCATAGAAAAGTAATAAAAATCAACAAGAGTCGTATATCCATGAATAACATATTCACTATTGTTTTATTATAAGATGTGATCATGAGGACGAAGCTTGTTACAAACTACTGTTGTGTGATTATGATGTGACCCAATTCAGTTGACTATAATTAAGCTTTGTGAGAAATTACCCTTCGTGTCTCCATTTTGCAGTTTCGATCACTTCGACAACAAGCTATTTAAGATCAACGAAACCGAGGCTGCCCAGATGGACCCCCAGCAGCGCCAGGTGTTGGAGTGCACGTACATGGCGCTGGAGGACGCTGGCATCACCAGACAACAAATAGCGGGACAGAAAGTGGGCGTGTTCATAGGTTCGTTTAAAAATCTGTGTTATTGGGATGGTTCAGAATGGTAACATGCGCTATGAGAAACAAAATCGTAAGCCTAGGTTTACACGGTTGTATATGGTTTATTAACACCCCTTACGATCAACATCGGTTGTACCCTTTCCTTAATTGGGGATTGGGGTAGCCTAGTGGTTAAAGCGTTCGACCCGGATTCGATTCCCGAAATGGGTACAATGTGTGAAGCCCATTTCTGGTGTCCCCCGCCGTGATATCAATGGAATATTGCTAAAACCGGCGTAAAACCATTCTCACTCACTCACTTAATTGGGGCTGATATACAAGATTTACTATTCGTGTGATTAGTAATATACAGGTTATTACATTCCATGTTATCGACACAGTTTTCCAATGGTGGCGCTGTTCACATCGTTACAATGTCTTAAACTGCCCACCATTTGACAGTATATACATCACCTTATACACAACCGAAAACGATGCTCATACAATGTTTGGCCCTCACTCTATGAAGGTTCATACTCCGATGAACTCACACAAAGTGAAAGTCAATTCTTATAATTTCTTATCACAATTTCTTACCTCAAAGGATGTAGGCCAAGATCTGTGCACAATTTATTAGTACGTGTGCCTTCATGTTTACACTGACAGACATACAACAACCAGCTATATCGTGGAGTAAAATAGTTCCTCAAAAAGAGAGGTGACATGAGCCTGTGGATGCACAACTTGCTCTTCAGAAACATCTTAAGCAGCACATGTGTTCAAATCATATCCTCATTAGATGAGAAAGTTCTGTAAAGAACTGCCTCAGTAAGTCAGTCACAATGGCAGCGCGTCGTAATACATTTACACCAAGTACAAGGCGTCAAAATTGCCGACACGATAAACGTTACGGGAGAGATTTCCGAAGTTGTTAATGAACCTGTGGCGGTTACATGTGTGAGTCATCATTGATCAACTGGCCGATCATTAAAAGATGAAAAAAAGATGCGTCAAACAGACACTAAGGTAAATTCATAGATTGCTGTAGACGGTCAGTGTCAGCCTAGACACGGATCGAGTCGATACTACGATAGTTTAGATGTGCATTTCTTCGTTTGTTCATTAGGATAGGCCGTAGCGAGGATATTCGTGAACAATCATGCAGTCACGCTCTCTGACATTTCTCAATGTATACTGAAACGCAGAGACCAATAATAAAAGTTCTAAATGATCAGAAAGAACGCTTATGTATGTTTTCGTGCTAGGGAATTCCCAGGGGTTTCCCCAGGAATGTGGAAGTAGTCCGTCAGTGTTTAAGTCATTTCAAGAACAGGGTCTCGTGAAAAACGTATGAACGTCAAATTGTGTCGTTCATACACTTATGAACGTCAATTTCGCGGACATGTGACCGATCTCTCGTCCTATTGAAAAGCTGTATATCGTGTAAACTTCAAATTAAAACATTATTCGAAATTAAACTCTATAATCAGTCTACCTGTCGGGAACATTTTGACGATTTCCATGGCGACGTGGTTGCCTGTTATGTATACCGTTGTCCGAAGTAACAGGTTAACATTATTCGACGTACATTTTTCATGCAAATCAAACTTTGTAACCTGGTAATGTTTGACGAATTTGAAAAAAGGTAATGTTTGACTAATTTGGAATAAGGAAGGCACATGTTACCCCCCGAAAACCGCCCCCGGACATTTCAGATTATTGAAATACCCCGTGCAAAGTAAGCTGCCTTGTCAAAGATGGCAAAGCAAGAGAAATAAGAAAGACGTATGCTGGGTTTAAGGTCATAGGTGTGGCAGGACTTGTGGGCTTCCCTAAGCTATTATTATAATGAGTTATATTTGGCAAATGAGTTACCAGCAAGCAGTAGCAGAAGCAGCAGCAATGGGCAACTATGTTGCCAGCGGCAAAATACTTAGTTTCTGCTGAAAAACAGATATAAATTAAGTTAAGCCAAAAGGTTCCCATCCGCTGAGAAGCAGAGGGACTGAACAGATTCCCGCTGAAGAGCAGTGACCTGATAATTTTGAAGATTACTTGGTGATTAAGTTAGTATTTAGTAAAATCTTAATATCTTTTACATTGGAATACTTATCCTGCATTACTCCGTTTTGCATTTACTGCTATCTTTCGACAGAAAGAGGAATTGTGTGAGCTCCAGCTGCTGAAAAAAGTTGCTCCAACCGGTAGAAGGCAGCACCCCTCGCACAGTCGGCACGTGACCCGGAAGTCATGACGTCACATCAAAACACATAACTGTTTCGAACATATAATCTAAAAACGTCGTGGGGAGGGAGCGAAGCGAAGGGAGGGCACTTACACTTCGTAATGCAGGAAAAGTATACAAACGTTAAAAAAATATTTAGATTTTACTATTTTTTTAACTAATTCTACATTACTCCGTATTGGATCTTTATCAGACGGCATGGCCGGT
The DNA here is from genome assembly GCF_022045235.1 of Haliotis cracherodii. Lineage (NCBI taxonomy): Eukaryota > Metazoa > Mollusca > Gastropoda > Lepetellida > Haliotidae > Haliotis > Haliotis cracherodii. Next base: position 14,224,266 of record NW_027266286.1, read on the forward strand.
GGGCATACCTTCAGATGTAATAAACCCTCGTCAAGGTCCGAGGAATCCGCACCGCATACAAGTGATGACCGGAACATCTACAACCATTCCTGTCTTCAGGAAACAAGAGTCAATGCGAAAATGAAAGCCCGAATAGGTGACAGAAATAGAATGAGGCGGGTAGCCAAAAACTAGAACTTACCTAAGCGCAAAAGCGGAACGCAGTAGTGCCCTCTAATATGAGGTGATACACACCAGAGAGTTCGATGGGGCCCGCTCGGGGTATCGAAGAATCAGCGGCGTCGGCGTCAATATCTACGACCATTCCCAAGAGCGAATGTGGAACGCAGAAGAGCTCACTAGTCCGGAGGTGAGGAACACCAGATAGGTCGTCGGGGTATCGGAGAATCAGCGGCGTCGGCGTCGGCGTCGGCGTCGGCGTCAACATCTACTACCATTCCTGTTGTCAGGAAACGAGAGTCGATGCAAAAAGGAAAACCGAAATAGGTGACAGAAATAGAATGAGGCGGGTAGCAAATAACTAGAACTGACCTAAGAGCAAAAGCGGAACGCAGTAGTGCCCTCTTGTCTGGGGTGATAAACACCAGATAGGTCGACGGGCCCCGCTCAGCTTATCGGAGAATCAGTGGCGTCGGTGATTGACGACCTGTTGGGCTACATCCAGGGATCAAAACTATTAATGCCGGTGACAGCGACCAAGGCTACATCACGTAGGTAGTGGCTGGCGAAGTCTATGTAAGATCGCCAAGAACAGCCTTCCATGAGCGACTGGATGGAACAGTTATACTGTGAAGATCCATGGTAAATGCGATAGCCCTGATCTCGTGTAGGTTGATAGCCTTGGGGGGGGGGGGGGGGGGGGGTCCAAAGCGGCGGCTTTATAATTCAGCTTGGAGGAGCCATAGGGAAAAAAGTATTCCGGCTGACCTCCGGAGGGGAAACCGTGTTTCCTAGACTTGCGGAAGGCTTTAGATCGTCGTAGGAAACCTTCAGTGCCCTTACTGTTCATAATAAACGCTCATCCTCATCCTCGGCACCCACAATGTACGAGGGGGGAGGGGGTTATGAATTATCTACTGTATCAGGCTGTCCTGGGAGTTGATTCTTTACGATGAAGTCCCAGCACGGCCCCTGATGAACGGCGCGTTCGTACCGGACTACGGAGGGCGTGGAGCTCACTGACCCGAGCGGCAGTAGCCCATACCAGTAAAAACTCTTCTTCCTTAGGTTGTAGAAGGGAGACGAGTGGAGTGGTTCGAAGGGAGCCGTCCGAAGAGCGTATAAGATCACATTCCGATCCCACGCAGGCGGTCTGAACATGGCTTTTTTTGGCTTCAAGACGGAACGAGCACAGCAAGGCCTGTAGTTCGGGAATTTTCGTCATTCTCCGATCATTCGGGATGGCAAGAATGGAGTTGATGGCGACCAGGTATGTGGAGATGGTAGAGCCTTTCAACCGACGGGTGCTGTGCAAGTACAGAAGGAACTCAACTTGGAACTGCGGTGACCTTGTCATCGAATCCTTGTGTTTGTCTGAACAGCATGCCTGGAACGAACACCATTTATCACCGTGTGTAGATGGACGGTAGGCTGAAGCAATAACCTTGGCTGCTCTAGCCGAATAGCCCTTGGCTCATGGGGCTTTCTGCAGATGTGCAAGGCGTGCAGACGAAATCGTGCGGGTTTTAGGGTGTGACAACCGACTGTGTGGGTGGAGAAGAAGGTTGGACCACACCGATAGTTCCAGGGGGTTGTCTCTGGCGATGTTTCGGAGGTCGATAAACCAACTTTTTGCCGGCCACCAAGGGGCGACCAAAATCAGTGTCAGGTGCCAAGTGGCCTGGATCTTTGAAGAACCGTGGGAGGGAGAACCGGAGGCGGAAAAGTGTACGCGTGTAATCCTTCCCAGGGAAAACCGAAGGCGTCGACTGCCACAGCAACCGGATCCGGCACCGGTGAAATGTAAGGCAACAGCTGAGATGTGGCGAGCAGATGGATGTTTGCCGTTTGACATAGTCTGGCAAAGACGTCTGGGTGGAGCTTCCACTCGGTGGGAGCCACCTAGTCCGGGCTGGACAAAGCCAGTGCCAGAACATGCTCTCAAACATGTGAGTGCAAGACGAGAAAGTACAGGTTCAGGCTGACCACCAAGTCGAGGAAGCGGAAGGTCTGGTTTAGCAGGGATGGAGAGTGGAGAGTACCCTGGTTCCTCAAACACCACACCATGGTGATGTTGTCCATGGACATGATCAACAGGGCGTGACCGAGAATTCTCTGCCAGCAAGTGACGTCCAGGATAAGCGCTTTTATCTCGAGGCTGTTACTGTGCCGATGGTGTTGATCTCCGGATCACAGTCGGTCACAACGTGAGCTGGACTGGGCAACCCTAGAACACTAGCCACTGACAAGACCGGAAAGTCATGGTAAATGAGTTCGCCTACAAGGCTGCAAAGTTGAAAAGTCAGCAACAGGGGTCTCCGATCGTGTGCGGTCGGCACGATACGTGGAGAGGTGTGCTCGCCTGCGAACCAAACCCCATGTACACGACATAAACGAGCTCCACAATCGATCGCCGAGACATCGACGTAACCGGGTAGTCGGAAGTCGAGGCGATGTGTCCAGAAAAGAATGAGGAAATCTGTGAAACTGGTTCGGGTAGATCGCAACCTACTGCACAACGTAATGTTAAGGCAGGCGCCGGTGGTGTTGCTTCTCGGGAGTGCCGGTGGTGTTGGGAGCGCTGGGAAGCTTGGCTTAGGTGGCAGGGGCGCCGGGAAGCTCGGCTGAGATACTCAGGCGCCGGTGGTGTTGCTTCTCGGGAGCGCCAGCGGCCCCGGTGTAAGCCATATGAGGGGGATCGACGAGCATGTTGAGTGAGGTGTGTCCTGGATACTCGTATCGAGTTGAAGGAAAACAGCGACGAGGGACTGCAACATCGGCACTGCGTTGTGAAAGTACAGGACGTCGTACAATCACAGCAGAAGGGGCGGCCCCGATCAGATTTGTTCCCGCTGCATCTACAAGTGCAGCGAGGCAGAAAATCTGGAATTTAAGCAAAAACATAACCCTGTGGCAAAACCACAAAGTACGGGAAGCATAATGTAACTCAAAAACTTTGAATGTATTTTATTGAAGTTTATTAGAGCAAACAATTACGCTAAAACGTTGCGAAAAGGCAAAGCTTTAAGCACGCCAAAACAAAATACATATTACCCAAGCCAAAGAAACAATTCAAAACACAGAACACGAAATGACGTAGCGAAGTGGTAAATGGCAAAAATGGCGGGAACAACATTGTGTCCGTAAATTACAGTGACTAGAGCCACAAACGAGCGATAAACATTCACAAATTACGAATGGGAAGGCCCTAAACAGGTAACAATGTAGCAGCATACGATGAGTGTAGAAACACGCAAAATATAGAAACAATAAGCTTTGATTTCCACAAGGTATACAAAGTACGCCCGTCCGTGGAGGTGACAAAGCAGTTATGTCACTGCTGACTCGTGTTTGGTTATTGATCAAGGGGAGATAAAGGTTTATGTTCTATATTACCTCCCATGGAGACACAAGCCTCCGGTTCTCCCTCCCATGTTTAGTGACAAAAATGATCTCGAACTATATGGTTACACTACAAGTCACTAATGTTCGCATTTCTTTCTGACTATGCACCAGGACTTTTATATGTTTGAACAAAGTTAAAATTTCAGTCAACGTCGGAGTATGCATGACCAGATCAATACGTATATCTAAATACATTTTGTCCAGGGCTACAGTCAAACTATTCCCAATCGGACATTTTGTACCTATCTCTTGAGACCTACAGTGTGTACCCGGGTAGGGTCAGGTAATAGGTGGGTGGGTACCGAGGTAGTAAATTTGGACTCGTCCCAGCCATAGTTTCTGCTATGATAGTAACGGTACCGGTATGGTAGACATTTTTAACACTTGAAACATCACAACTGTCACGTGTAGCCTACAATTACGAAAATTGCAAAAACACAGCAAATTCGTATTCCCGCCATTGTTTTGACACTGACAGTAGCCCTGTTACTCAATTTACTGAAAAGTAATTAATGCTACTTCCCGCTTATTTCTTCATGGGAATCAGACTCGGAATCGGAATCGAGAGAATCGACTGATATATGCCCGACTTCCCCAAATCATCATCATCATCATCATCATCATCATCATCATCATCATCATCACCATCTCCTTGTCCTACTGCAGACATGCTTGTTTGGACAGCTTCGATCGCAATGTTGTCGTCTGCAACATGGGGCTATTTTTATACCTATAAATATCAAACAATAGTTATCATTGTGTATAATTCTAAGAATACTACCTCTATTACATCATAGCCACAAATTCCCATTTTTGCAATAATCACACTATAAAATCTTTAGATTTTTTCGACAGACGTCCTCTTCACTGCCAATTATCTCATAGTCTTGAGGTAGACCCTATCCCTTGTCAAACTGCATCTGCGCATGCGCAAGGCAGGAAAACATCACTTCTTTCCAATAACCTTCATCGACTAGATGTAAGAGATATTGGGGAGGTGGGAGGGACTATTTCCTGATGAAATAGAGGTAGTATTCTTAGAATTATACACAATGATAACTATTGTTTGATAATTCCTGTGAATATCCTACCTCTATTACATCATAGCCAGTATTTACCAGAGGGACAGGTGGGATCTTGTCATCTAGTACTCCCGGATAATTGGCAGATTTAAATTAAAGGAAACACAGAGGCATAACGGGGTATGACTCAATGCGAGACTTCCTGATTTTACCCTTGGCAAACCTGCAGAAGACTTGGCACTTGTGGCATCCTTCCCGTTTTATTATCTCATGATTGTTACCTGTTTTTTTATATTTGACCTTATTTAAATGATTCTCTCTCCGGTTAATGACTTTTCTGATGTCACTTCCGGTTCTGAGAGCATTTATGATGACACTATTGGTTCATTCTCATGTGACATCACTTGGGTCGTTATGACGTCACTTCCGGTTCTGGGGTCATCTATGACGTCACTTCCGGTTCATTTGTCATTGTGACATTTCTATATACTTGTTGCTCTTTAGCCAACAAGCATACATACTTATCTCACCTCAGGTATGATATTGACGTACTTTAACGCTGATGACGTGTTTCCCTTTATATACTGGTTATAAAACGTACTCTTTTACGTAATTTCGGTTCGGAAGTCTTCCCCGACAACATCTCCGGTAGTTATACATGTTACGCCGAGCGACTAACAATGTAATAACCCTATCACCTTATGATCTATGATCCAAGATGTTAGCCAATGATCTGTCCAACCCAGTTGACATAATGTAAAGGCTAACTTACCTTATTTTGAGGTACTTCTGGGGATCTTCAACAAACTGGAAACTGTTAAAAGTGTAGCCTCTGCCATTGGTTCATATGGAGCTTCCATCAGTGCAGACATAACGATGGATAAATTCCATTTTGGGAAAGTGCGTGGGATTTTAATGTCTTCCAGTGAAAACGATTTCATGAGTCGATTTAATACTGGGTGAGATAATGTGGATAAACCATCATGTTGTAGAACTGAGGCTAATGCTGATCTATAGCCTTCAATTGTACCATGTCTGAACCCTTTCTCATTTCTCAGGTGAAGAAAATCAGCCACTTTAGGTATTGTTCTATTTTCATCACGCAACCCTCTTTCTATTCGCCACTGGCAGAACTTTCTCCATCTGACGTTATAGATAGCTGAGGAAGCTGGTCTCCATGAGCTAGCCACCGCATTTGAAGCTGATTTAGAAAAAACCCGGAAACTTGCATCTTTTTAGCGATAGTTTCCAGGCGTGAAGGTGGAGATTTGTCAGGCTGCCGTAAAATATGTCCGATTTTGGTTGGCGGAGGAGATCGTGACGTTCTGGCAGTTTGAGCGGCTCTTCTATGAGAAGTGGAATCAGTCTTTGATACCACCCTCTGTTGGGCCACGCTGGGGCTATCAGAGTTATGACGCAATCTGTGATCTTATTACTCTGTCCAGGAGAGACCAAGGAGGGAAAGCGTAGGCAAACATCCCTTTCCAACTCATGGATAGGGCGTCGACCTGGAGGGCTAATGGATCTGGGACTGGGCTGACGTAAACAGGAAGTCGATGATTGAGGCATGTGGGAAACAATCCAGGTGAGGGGTATCCCACGTCGTGGTTATCCACTTGAATACCTCGGGGTGGAGAGTCCATTCCGTGGATACAATCTTGTTTTTCCGGGATAGGCAGTCTGCCAGTATGTTCACTTTTCCCGGTATGTGCCGTGCTTCTATCCTGCAACTCACCGAGTCTGCCAAGGCAAATAAAAGCGTAACCTCCTTCAACAAAAGTGCTGACCTCGTGCCCCCTTGATGTTGTATGTACGCTACCACCGTGGTGTTGTCTGTAGCTATCAGTACCGACGAATGGTGTAGTAGGTTAGTCCATGCCTTCATTTCTTGGAAAATGTAATTTGTGTAAATGTTTTTTGTCTTGATCTGACCACATTCCTAGGATTGTGACGTCGTCCATATGTGCGCCCCAACCTTCGCCTGATGCGTCTGTATATAGGTGGTGTAACGGTGGGGGGAACATGAGAGGGATGCCTTGCATAACGAGAGCACTCTGAATCTTTTATATAGCTCTCAGATATCTGACCTCTGGAGGTTGTAAAATGCCCTGTGAAAGTTGAAACCTCGATACCTTGATATGGTAATTGGCCCTAATAATGATGATCCAATTTTTTATAAACAATTATTTACAGATATGCTAGAATTTGAAAATGACTCTTGGGTTATATGTGCACGTGGTGATTGGAATTTGGTAATAGATCCAAACATAGATCTTGAAAATTATAAACATATCAACAACCCTAAACTTTTAATAAATATACCTGGTGGAAAAAGAACCCGCGACAACAAGGTAGACTAGACTTCTTTTTAATAACAGAAAATGTAAGTAATATTACACTAGATGCAAATATATCAGCAGGCTACAAATCGGATCACTCAGCCATCTCTTTAACCTTATCCACATCTGTAAACAAAGAAAGAGGGAAAGGTTATTGGAAATTCAATTCATCTTTGTTATGTAATAAGGAATTTTGTGATATGGTTAAAAAACACTTGAAGAAGTTAAACTTGAATATGCCTGTAATGACCAGGATAATGTTCATGTAGAGATTTTAAAATTAAGATACCCAGCAAAAATTGTATTCGAAACCTTCTTGATGAAAGTTAGAGGGAAATCAATTTCAATATCATCTTATTTGAAGAGAAAAAAGAAGAATAAAATACAATCACTTGAAAAAGATATAAATGAGGTAGAAGATCAAATAAGAAATGATTTTCAATTTGTTAACGAAAATAAATTCGCCCAACTTTCCAAGCTTAAATTAGAATTAGAACAAATAAAAGAGGAAGAAGTAAGAGCTCAAGAAATTAGAAGCAGATTAAGATGGTATGATGAAGGAGAGAAACCAACCAGTTATTTTTGCCATTTAGAGAAAAGAAATTCTACAAATAAATTGATACATAAACTAGCAGATGATTCAGGTAATATGATTACAGATGGAAACCAGATACTAGAGCAACAAAAACACTTCTATCAAAAATTATATACTAATCCAAATTTTGAAAACGATAACCTAGATAGTTTTTTAAAAGATATCAAAACTCCTAAACTTAACTTGAATTTAAGAGATAGTATAGAACAAGAAATCACTCATGAGGAAATTAATAGAGTTGTCATGGATATGAAAAATAACAAGAGTCCAGGTCTTGATGGTTTCAGCATAGAATGTTTGAAATTTTTTGGAAGGAATTAGGCCCTTGGATCTTCAGATACATTAATGAATCTTTTAGTAATAAGAAATTAACAATAACAGTTAACAGAGGTATCATCACCTGTATTCCCAAAGGTAAAAAGTATAGAACTTTACTTAGAAACTGGCGACCTATAACTCTCCTTAATGTATTATACAAAATACAACACTGAATTATTCTTAGATAGTACTCCAGAATGTCTTAAAGCTGTAATTAAAACACTTAATGATTTCTACCAAATGTCAGGGCTAAAAATATATATGGATAAAACAAAGGCTATATGGATAGGCGCCCTCGCTGGGAGCAGATTAAAAATATGTGATCAGCTCATCTTGGAGTGGCAGACTGGAGACTTTGAAGTTTTAGGTATTATTCTTAACCCGGAATTAAAGGATTTACTGGTAATCAATACTCGTAAAAGGTTAGAAAATATCACTAAACTTTTAGCAAACTGGAGAAAAAGGCATTTAACATTAATTGGGAAAATTACAGTTATTAAAACACTTGCTTTACCACAGCTAGTTCACATATTCACTGCACTCCCAAATCCGCCTGATGCTTTTATTAAGAAATTAGATAACATATTTTTTTATTTTCCTTGAAACGGAAAAACAGATCAAATAAAAAGAGAAAATAGTAAGAGACAATATAAAAATGGGGGACTGAGAATGCCTGATATTAAAACTTGTGAAATCTCTAAAAATCTCTTTTTAAAGTAAATGTATTAAACATCAGAAATGTCAGCAATATGACATTCCAGTAAAAGATTTACTAAGATTAGGTTCAAATGCTTTATCTACAAAAAAGCTTCTAACCCTTATAGGAATGATGTTATTAAAGCTTGGTGTGAATATTTTAGAAAATATGAATTAGACCTTTCTCTTATTGAAAACATTATGAATCAACCATTATGGTTAAACCACTACTTAAATTCCCCAAATTTTATCATAAAAGATTGGTATAATAAGGGTATTTGGTCCCTAAAACATATATGTCAGGGAAATAGATTTACTCCATTTGAAATCCTAAAAGAAAGATACAATATTAAAGGGACTTTATGTTTTGCATTATGTTCAACTTATTTCAATTATTCCTCAAAAATGGAAAACAGCAATTAAAAAACAATTTGATGTAGATTTATACTTAGATATGTATATTCTTCCATGTTATCTGGACTTATTGATTTGTAAAAATGGTTCAAGACTTTTTTATGATAAACTTATTTTTTCTGACTTACAACCCAAAATATGTAAGAAATGGGAGATTGAATTTGGTGAATGCTTAGAATGGGCTAATTTTTTGTATCTTTTAGAAAAGACATTAGAGATGTAAAATTGATAGATTTTCAATTTAGATTCCTGCATAGAATGATATATACAAAAAAAGAACTGAATAAAATGAAGATTGTCGATGATGATTTATGTTAATTTTGCAAAATAGAGAAAGAAAACTTGATGCATGTATTTTATGACTGTAAATATGTGTTCGAATTCTGGCAGAACTTGGAGTCTTTTTTTAATCCTGTTGGAAATTGTCATATACTTTTTACAAGATTTAATGTATGTTTTTGTGAAATAAGTGCAAAATCTGCAAATAATCATATTATTATGTTAGCTGAGAGACACATTTTTATTTCTAGTTTAAAGAAAAAGGAAACCCTAAAATGGACGTTTTTAAACAAGTATTAAAAGATTCTATTTATTTGGAATATCTGTCAGTAAAAACTAATAATAAGCTTTGTACTTCTAACAGAAAGTGGAAAATGTATTTTGGTTTACATGATGCCTTGAATCTTACATAGATTGCTGACTGTGTGTTATTATTGATTATTTCCAATCACTTTGACTCTTTTGCCAAAGAAAAACCGCAATGTTTCTCCAATATAATGATTACAATATTATAGTTTGGTAATGTTTATTCTTTTATTATTAGCTTTTAATTTTATGATTGCTCATAAATATGGTGTTAACAACTTTCATGCCAGAACATCTTGCTCGATCCTACATGATCAAGGCCTATCCAAAATATGCGGTGTCAAATTATTAATAATGCTATATATATATACACACACATATATATATATATATATATATATATATATATATATATATATATATATATATATATATATATATATATATATATATATATCGCTGTGTATGTAACCACTGAAACTGGAATAAAAATGATTGGGGAATAAAAAGAGTTGAAATTTCAAGATAAAAATGTTGAAATTTTTATCTTGAAATTTTAAGACACTAAGTTGAAATCTCAATATAGTAACTTGAAATTTCAAGATGGTATTGAGAAAAAATTACAAAAACAAATGGCCCTGAAAGGCTTCCGTATATATGCCGTTGTTACCAACCTACTTTTCAAAGTCTTTTAATAAATTGGCATGCCTCATTAAACATACGAACACGTGGCTTACATATAATCAGTCACAAAACATGAACAACACAGACCCAAAAGGGTGTGTCAAAGTTTCTCATTTGCGTTTTCGTTTCTTCTGGGAGACATGGTTTCGATTTTTTTTCTCTCATGAAAAGTACTTCTGAGCGACCTTCAACTTCGGTCGCCATTATGTTTAAAGTTTCGGCGAAGAAGTTGCGGTACCTTTTCTGTTTTTTTTTCTCTCAGAATTTGAGGTTTAGAAAGCATTTATGGAATTTCTAAGTACACGTATGAATATGAGAAGTGGCAATTTTTCACACAGATTTTTTTTTACAGATGTCAGTAGGTGTGTATTACTCTATGAATGTTTGTAAATACGCTTTGGTACTCAATGTGAAAAACGATGCCTTGCTCAAATACAGTGAAGAAAAAATACACTCCATTCACCATCGATTAACTGGGCATTAAATGGGTTTCATTAGCTTATTAATACATAGATGCGTCGATATTTGATCATTTTCTAACTTTTAACCAAAATATTTATGAAGGTTTCAAACGTTCCTTCGCATGTGGATTATCAGTCGGTGCAATTTGTTCAAATTGAGAAAATATTTAAATGGCGGCACATTTGAACGAATGTGTAAACACTCCAAATGTGTATTTATGGACAGTAGAGTTGTGAAAATGACTCAGATGAGTTGGAAATTTACTATTTTTGCGATGTCGCAATTACTATGGGCTTGGGGTAATCCAAACATATTTTATTCAATTCTTTAACATGATGTTTCAGAAGGACATATATATGTCCCTCTGGCACAGCAACTGCCTTTTGTGTAGGGACATATATGTCCAAATGGCATCCTGGGGGTTAAGTGGGGAATCTTTATGACACGTCTACCAGGCATCATAAGGACAGTCATCAACATTTTGACTGCACAGGACATTCAATCCACACAAGTGCACATACAATTGAGGCAGATATTCATTGTAGGTTTATAATAGTTCAATAATTGCTGATTTGATTTGATGACTTATGCATTGACAGTTTTATTGAGTCACTTTCCATCATCAAGTGGCGATGACACTCATGGTAATATAACTTTGTTTCAATTGTAGGAAACATGGCTGTGGACTATGGTGTCTTGGTATCGGATGTATCACCGGATGTCAGCAGCTACACTGTGACAGGACAGGCCGGTTCTATAATATCCAACAGGGTGTCATTCGTGTACAACCTGACAGGACCGTCAATGACCTTAGACACAGCGTGTTCCTCCTCCATCGTGACAATACATCAGGCAGGACTGGCACTCAGAGCAGGTGGGTAGAGCATCTCATGACAGGCACTCACAGCAGCTTGGTAGAGCATCTAATGACTTGCACTCACAGCAGGTGGGTACAGCATATCATGACTTGCACTCACAGCAGGTGGGTATTGCATCTCATAACTGGCACTCACAGCAGGTGAGTAGAACATCTCATGACTTGCACTCACAGCAGGTGGGTATTGCATCTCATAACTGGCACTCACAGCAGGTGGGTATTGCATCTCATGACTTGCACTCACAGCAGGTGGGTATTGCATCTCATGACTTGCACTCAGAGCAGGTGGGCATTGCATCACATGACTGGCACCCACAGCAGGTGGGTTTAGCATCTCATGACTGGCACTCACAGCAGGTGGGTAGAGCATCTCATGACTGGCACTCACAGCAGGTGGGTAGAGCATCTCATGACTGGCATTCACAGCAGGTGGGTACAGCAATTTATGACTTGCACTCACACCAGGTGGGTACAGCATCTCATGACTTGCACTCACAGCAGGTGAGTATTGCATCTCATAACTGGCACTCACAGCAGGTGAGTAGAGCATCTCATGACTTGCACTCACAGCAGGTGGGTACAGCATCTCATAACTGGCACTCACAGCAGGTGATTATTGCATCTCATAACTGGCACTCACAGCAGGTGAGTAGAGCATCTCATGACTTGCACTCACAGCAGGTGGGTAGAGCATCTCATGACTGGCACTCACAGCAGGTGGGTAGAGCATCTCATGACTGGCACTCACAGCAGGTGGGTAGAGCATCTCATGACTGGCATTCACAGCAGGTGGGTACAGCAATTTATGACTTGCACTCACACCAGGTGGGTACAGCATCTCATGACTTGCACTCACAGCAGGTGATTATTGCATCTCATAACTGGCACTCACAGCAGGTGAGTAGAGCATCTCATGACTTGCACTCACAGCAGGTGAGTATTGCATCTCATAACTGGCACTCACAGCAGGTGGGTATTGCATCTCATGACTTGCACTCACAGCAGGTGGGTACAGCATCTCATGACTGGCACTCACACCGAAGAGTAGAGGATCTCATGACTGGCACTCACAGCAGGTGAGTAGAGCATCTCATGACTTGCACTCACAGCAGGTGGGTATTGCATCTCATGACTGGCACTCACAGCAGGTGGGTACAGCATCTAATGACTGGCACTCACAGCAGGTGGGTACAGCATCTAATTACTGGCACTCACAGCAGGTGGGATCGATTCCCAACATGAGTACAATGTGTAAAGCCCATTTCTGGCGTCCCCCGACGTAAAAGTACTATAATAGTGCTAATAGCAGTGTAAAACCATACTCATTCAATCAATCACTGTGATAATGACCGTCAGATATTATTCGAGAAAACAGTATGACGTTGATGTTATGCTTCACAACCAAATAAAAGAGTAAATTCAAGCAAAAATTATATTCTTTTCCAAAAGACATTTCTTCTTTATCCCCTCCACAGTGTCCTTTTGATACAGGACGTTCGTTTGTTTACATGGTCTATTGTTTTATATTTTTCCCAGGTGATTGTACAATGGCAATTTGTGGAGGAGTAAACCTACTTCTTCATCCAGGATATTTCATCAAGCTTAGCAAGGCTCGGATGTTGTCTCCCACTGGGCAGTGCCACACCTTCTCAGCAAATGCCGATGGTTACACCAGAGGGGAGGGATGTGGAATCGTCATCGTGAAACTCTTAAGTCAAGTAAGACAATTGCACAGTTGTGTGTGTCGCAAAAGTATCATATTTTTTACTTATCCTGCATTACTCCTTAATGCATTCACTGATTACCTTACGACAACTAGAAGGACAGCGCAACAGCAATGGTCCTGGTCGAAGAAATAAAGTTGTTGTTCCGAAGTCCCTTTTACTGACACACCTCTGCTGTCCTGTGACCTTGATGACACCTAAGGTCACCTTCTTTACATCACTGCTTGTCGCAATACATCAAGGACGTACTCCAGCGCAGCTCTCCTTTTGTATTAATTTAGGCCTTTAGTTTTTGTCTACAATTCTAAAATTCATCTGCGATGGGTGATGTATTCTTTTCATATTACTTTCACTATGTTGTGTAGTTTTATATGAATTCATTAGGCGTTAAAAGCCATGATGCAGTCAATACCAATGAGCTTTGGGTCTCAGTTACCTGCGCCGAGCGCAGCGCCTGACTACTACCCAAGCGCCTCTACAATGACTTCAGCGTACAATGTTACGCAACCGGTACATGATCAGCTTAGCGCTGTTCTAACATTTTTGGCACAAGTGTTAGTGCCTACACCTGCGCCTAACGTAAACCAAACGCCTAATTTGTTTTCTGGTACAGCATACATCGCTGGACAGCGCTAGTACGCCAGCGCGTACGGGAACATCGGCACATGACTCCTTATCCAGGCGGGTTATCAAAGCTTTCTGATATAGGAGGCACAAAGCACCGGAGCAGATCGCCGGCTTAGCGCAAGTGCCCGAGTGAGTAGCAGACCATCTCGTGTCAGTGACGCCCTCCCCTGGTAACGGGGTAAATAAGAGGGACACCGCGAGGTCATTGGAGGAAGACTTCTCCAAACTTACATTTGCTCTGTCATTTAAGCCACCAACATCGTCAATGCTTGCGGTGGATCAGGATCTATCAGAGGATAACCGTATCCGGATAGATCACTTCCTAACTATGGTGATTTTCCAACAGCGTCAGATTTACCACATGAAAAGTGTTGCTAGGGTTACTCTCCTCGGCACAGGATTTAACTAGCATAGGCCGCTAACGACTGCGCCCAATTCATCATTTCCTTAACCCTTACATCAGGCATCATGATCCACTCTACCATCACTATACCGGCTCAACAAAGGCCTTAGCTCAATTGGTGAAGTTGGTTTCTTATGAGGAGGCTCTTTATTCGGGTTATCCCCGAATCTACACCTGTTCGCAGACGCCTCCCTTCAGGGGTGGGGTGCTCACTTGCCGGGCCAGACAGCCTGAGGGCTATGGTCCGGCGCTCAGCGAAAGTGGCACATAAACAACTTGGAGTTGGAAGCTTTAATTCTGGCCATATCACATTGGCAGAATCTATTACAGTCAGCCCAAGTCGCAATATCCACAGACAACAAAACTGTGGTGTGGTGCCTCCGCAACCAGGGAACAATGCACTCCCTCTCTCTCCTACAACAGACATTCAGATTTTTTCCATGTAGTGGATCGTCTGCAACTACAGTTCAGCACATCCCCGGATGTCGAAACATTCCAGGGACTGCTCCAGAAATTCGGGCAACCAAACATCGACTTGTTTGCTACTTGCCTAAACCACCAACTGATGAAGTATGTCTCCCCGTTACTGGATCTGCAGACTTGGGCGGTGGACGCGTTCAGCATCCCTTGGGAAGGGCTAAAAGAGTACGCTTTTCCGCCACCAGTTTTACTTCCCTAGGTGATAAAAGGGATCAAGGACACAAGGTATCTTACTCTCACTTTGGTGGCATTGCCTAAAAGTCGGTCCGGGCCGGGCCAAGACATGCCAAAGTGTTACTGCCTAATTACTTCATTATCGGCGATCATACCTACATATAATTGGTGCAACATACACACATGACATTAAGGAACAATCACCAAACACAAATGTGCATCATAAATAAGTAATTCGGAGTAAATCGCTTGAAAACCAGAAAGTGGAGCTGTGTGTAAGCGTCGCTGATCTTGGTAACATGTAGATGGGCAATCGTTAAACGAAACAAGATTTGAAACGTATCAAATACTTCTAGCTATCGTGATACACATTTCCATCTGTCGGCATAACGTTTATATCATAGGAACGTACTATATATAAGTAAATACCACTTTAAAATGTCACGGTACATCGTATTTAAAGAAGATACGTTGGTTAAAGTAGACCTCTTCTCCCTATACTCTCGTGTTCGGCCCCACTTGGCCCGGGCTGTCAAAATCAACTTAGACATCACAGATGTATCGTCAAATGGATTCACATCTATAGATTAGTGTTATATCTACCTAAATACCACTTTAGAGTGTCTCAGATCGCTGTACTTAAAGAAAACAAGGTGCTCAAAGTGAAGCCCTTTTCCCTCTACATTCTCAACATAGTCTCTATCAGAAGTGTTTTGCTTGTGTTGGGTCCGACTTGGCCCGGCCGGTCAAAATCAATTTTCAACACACAGATGTATCTTCAAATGTGTTTGCATCTATAGATGAGTATTAAATCTACCTATACACCACTTTATAATGTCACGGTACATCGTATTTAAAGAAAACAAGGGGCTCAAAGTGAAGCATATTTACTGTATTTTCTTTAGAAAATCTTCGTAAGAAGCGTTCGGTCCGACTTGGCCCGGGCTGTCAAAATCAACTTAAACCTCACAGATGTATCGTCAAATGGCTTCACATCTATAGATTAGTGTTATATCTACCTAAATACCACTTTAGAGTGTCTCAGATCGCTGTACTTAAAGAAAACAAGGTGCTCAAAGTGAAGCCCTTTTCCCTCTACATTCTCAACATAGTCTCTATCAGAAGTGTTTTGCTTGTGTTGGGTCCGACTTGGCCCGTCCGGTCAAAATCAACTTTCAACACATGGATGTATCTTCAAATGTGTTCACATCTATAGATTAGTGTTATATCTACCTATATACCACTTTATAATGTCACGGTACAACTTATTTAAAGAAAACAAGGGTCTCAAAGTGAAGCATTTTTACTGTATTTTCTTTAGAAAATGTATGTCAGAAGTGTTCGGTCCCACTTGGCCCGGGCTGTCAAAATCAACTTAAACATCACAGATGTATCGTCAAATGGATTCACATATATAGATTAGTGTTATATCTACCTAAATACCACTTTAGAGTGTCTCAGATCGCTGTACTTAAAGAAAACAAGGTGCTCAAAGTGAAGCTCTTTTCCCTCTACATTCTCAACATAGTCTCTATCAGAAGTGTTTGGCATGTGTTGGGTCCGACTTCGCCCGGCCGGTCAAAATCAACTTTCAACACACAGATGTATCTTCAAGTGTGTTCACATCTATAGATTAGTGTTATATCTACCTATATACCACTTTATAATGTCACGGTACATCGTATTTAAAGAAAATAAGGGTCTCAAAGTGAAGCATTTTTACTGTATTTACTTTAGAAAATCTATGTCAGAAGTGTTCGGTCCGACTTGGCCCGGGCTGTCAAAATCATCTTAAACATCACAGATGTATCATCAAATGGATTCACATCTATAGATTAGTATTATATCTACCTAAATACCACTTTAGAGTGTCTCAGATCGCTGTACTTAAAGAATACAAGGTGCTCAAAGTGAAGCCCTTTTCCCTCTACATTCTCAACATAGTCTCTATCAGAAGTGTTTGGCATGTGTTGGGTCTGACTTCGCCCGGCCGGTCAAAATCAACTTTCAACACACAGATGTATCTTCAAATGTGTTCACATCTATAGATTAGTGTTATATCTACCTATATACCACTTTATAATGTCACGGTAGAACTTTTTTAAAGAAAACAAGGGTCTCAAAGTGAAGCATTTTTACTGTATTTTCTTTAGAAAATGTATGTCAGAAGTGTTCGGTCCCACTTGGCCCGGGCTGTCAAAATCAACTTAAACATCACAGATGTATCGTCAAATGGATTCACATCTATAGATTAGTGTTATATCTACCTAAATACCACTTTAGAGTGTCTCAGATCGCTGTACTTAAAGAAAACAAGGTGCTCAAAGTGAAGCTCTTTTCCCTCTACATTCTCAACATAGTCTCTATCAGAAGTGTTTGGCATGTGTTGTGTTCGACTTCGCCCGGCCGGTCAAAATCAACTTTCAACACACAGATGTATCTTCAAATGTGTTCACATCTATAGATTAGTGTTATATCTACCTATATACCACTTTATAATGTCACGGTACATCGTATTGAAAGAAAACAAGGGTCTCAAAGTGAAGCATTTTTACTGTATTTTCTTTAGAAAACCTATGTCAGAAGTGTTCTTTCCGACTTGGCCCCGGCTGTCAAAATCAACTTAAACATCACAGATGTATCGTCAAATGGATTCACATCTATAGATTAGTATTATATCTACCTAAATACCACTTTAGAGTGTCTCAGATCGCTGTACTTAAAGAAAACAAGGTGCTCAAAGTGAAGCCCTTTTCCCTCTACATTCTCAACATAGTCTCTATCAGAAGTGTTTGGCATGTGTTGGGTCCGACCTGGCCCGGCCGGTCAAAATCAACTTTCAACACACAGATGTATCTTCAAGTGTGTTCACATCTATAGATTAGTGTTATATCTACCTATATACCACTTTATAATGTCACGGTACATCGTATTTAAAGAAAATAAAGGTCTCAAAGTGAAGCATTTTTACTGTATTTTCTTAAGAAAATGTATGTCAGAAGTGTTCGGTCCGACTTGGCCCGGGCTGTCAAAATCATCTTAAACCTCACAGAGGTATCATCAAATGGATTCACATCTATAGATTAGTATTATATCTACCTAAATACCACTTTAGAGTGTCTCAGATCGCTGTACTTAAAGAATACAAGGTGCTCAAAGTGAAGCCCTTTTCCCTCTACATTCTCAACATAGTCTCTATCAGAAGTGTTTGGCATGTGTTGGGTCCGACTTCGCCCGGCCGGTCAAAATCAACTTTCAACACACAGATGTATCTTCAAATGTGTTCACATCTATATATTAGTGTTATATCTACCTATATATCACATTATAATGTCACAGTACATCGTCTTTAAAGAAAACAAGGGTCTCAAAGTGAAGCATTTTTACTGTATTTTCTTAAGAAAATGTATGTCAGAAGTGTTCGGTCCGACTTGGCCCGGTCTGTCAAAATCATCTTAAACCTCACAGAGATATCATCAAATGGATTCACATCTATAGATTAGTATTATATCTACCTAAATACCACTTTAGAGTGTCTCAGATCGCTGTACTTAAAGAATATAAGGTGCTCAAAGTGAAGCCCTTTTCCCTCTACATTCTCAACATAGTCTCTATCAGAAGTGTTTGGCATGTGTTGGGTCCGACTTGGCCCGGCCGGTCAAAATCAACTTTCAACACACAGATGTATCTTCAAATGTGTTCACATCTATAGATTAGTGTTATATCTACCTATATACCACTTTATAATGTCAAGGTACATCGTCTTTAAAGAAAACAAGGGTCTCAAAGTGAAGCATTTTTACTGTATTTTCTTTAGAAAATGTATGTCAGAAGTGTTCGGACCGACTTGGCCCGGGCTGACAAAATCATCTTAAACATCACAGATGTATTATCAAATGGATTCACATCTATAGATTAGTGTTATATCTACCTAAATACCACTTTAGAGTGTCTCAGATCGCTGTACTTAAAGAAAACAAGGTGCTCAAAGTGAAGCCCTTTTCCCTCTACATTCTCAACATAGTCTCTATCAGAAGTGTTTTGCTTGTGTTGGGTCCGACATCGCCCGGCCGGTCAAAATCAACTTTCAACACACAGATGTATCTTCAAGTGTGTTCACATCTATAGATTAGTGTTATATCTACCTATATACCACTTTATAATGTCAAGGTACCATCGTCTTTAAAGAAAATAAAGGTCTCAAAGTGAAGCATTTTTACTGTATTTTCTTAAGAAAATGTATGTCAGAAGTGTTCGGTCCGACTTGGCCCGGGCTGTCAAAATCATCTTAAACCTCACAGAGGTATCATCAAATGGATTCACATCTATAGATTAGTATTATATCTACCTAAATACCACTTTAGAGTGTCTCAGATCGCTGTACTTAAAGAATACAAGGTGCTCAAAGTGAAGCCCTTTTCCCTCTACATTCTCAACATAGTCTCTATCAGAAGTGTTTGGCATGTGTTGGGTCCGACTTCGCCCGGCCGGTCAAAATCAACTTTCAACACACAGATGTATCTTCAAATGTGTTCACATCTATATATTAGTGTTATATCTACCTATATATCACATTATAATGTCACAGTACATCGTCTTTAAAGAAAACAAGGGTCTCAAAGTGAAGCATTTTTACTGTATTTTCTTAAGAAAATGTATGTCAGAAGTGTTCGGTCCGACTTGGCCCGGTCTGTCAAAATCATCTTAAACCTCACAGAGATATCATCAAATGGATTCACATCTATAGATTAGTATTATATCTACCTAAATACCACTTTAGAGTGTCTCAGATCGCTGTACTTAAAGAATATAAGGTGCTCAAAGTGAAGCCCTTTTCCCTCTACATTCTCAACATAGTCTCTATCAGAAGTGTTTGGCATGTGTTGGGTCCGACTTGGCCCGGCCGGTCAAAATCAACTTTCAACACACAGATGTATCTTCAAATGTGTTCACATCTATAGATTAGTGTTATATCTACCTATATACCACTTTATAATGTCAAGGTACATCGTCTTTAAAGAAAACAAGGGTCTCAAAGTGAAGCATTTTTACTGTATTTTCTTTAGAAAATGTATGTCAGAAGTGTTCGGACCGACTTGGCCCGGGCTGTCAAAATCATCTTAAACATCACAGATGTATTATCAAATGGATTCACATCTATAGATTAGTGTTATATCTACCTAAATACCACTTTAGAGTGTCTCAGATCGCTGTACTTAAAGAAAACAAGGTGCTCAAAGTGAAGCCCTTTTCCCTCTACATTCTCAACATAGTCTCTATCAGAAGTGTTTTGCTTGTGTTGGGTCCGACATCGCCCGGCCGGTCAAAATCAACTTTCAACACACAGATGTATCTTCAAGTGTGTTCACATCTATAGATTAGTGTTATATCTACCTATATACCACTTTATAATGTCAAGGTACCATCGTCTTTAAAGAAAACAAGGGTCTCAAAGTGAAGCATTTTTACTGTATTTTCTTTAGAAAATCTATGTCAGAAGTGTTCGGACCGACTTGTATTATCAAATGGATTCACATCTATAGATTAGTGTTATATCTACCTAAATACCACTTTAGAGTGTCTCAGATCGCTGTACTTAAAGAAAACAAGGTGCTCAAAGTGAAGCCCTTTTCCCTCTACATTCTCAACATAGTCTCTATCAGAAGTGTTTGGCATGTGTTGGGTCCGACTTGGTCCGGCCGGTCAAAATCAACTTTCAACACACATATGTATCTTCAAATGTGTTCACATCTATAGATTAGTGTTATATCTACCTATATACCACTTTATAATGTCAAGGTACATCGTCTTTAAAGAAAACAAGGGTCTCAAAGTGAAGCATTTTTACTGTATTTTCTTTAGAAAATCTATGTCAGAAGTGTTCGGTCCGACTTGGCCCGGGCTGTCAAAATCATCTTAAACATCACAGATGTATTATCAAATGGATTCATATCTATAGTTTAGTGTTATATCTACCTAAATACCACTTTAGAGTGTCTCAGATCGCTGTACTTAAAGAAAACAAGGTGCTCAAAGTGAAGCCCTTTTCCCTCTACATTCTCAACATAGTCTCTATCAGAAGTGTTTTGCTTGTGTTGGGTCCGACTTCGCCCGGCCGGTCAAAATCAACTTTCAACACACAGATGTATCTTCAAGTGTGTTCACATCTATAGATTAGTGTTATATCTACCTATATACCACTTTATAATGTCAAGGTACCATCGTCTTTAAAGAAAACAAGGGTCTCAAAGTGAAGCATTTTTACTGTATTTTCTTTAGAAAATCTATGTCAGAAGTGTTCGGACCGACTTGTATTATCAAATGGATTCACATCTATAGATTAGTGTTATATCTACCTAAATACCACTTTAGAGTGTCTCAGATCGCTGTACTTAAAGAAAACAAGGTGCTCAAAGTGAAGCCCTTTTCCCTCTACATTCTCAACATAGTCTCTATCAGAAGTGTTTGGCATGTGTTGGGTCCGACTTGGTCCGGCCGGTCAAAATCAACTTTCAACACACATATGTATCTTCAAATGTGTTCACATCTATAGATTAGTGTTATATCTACCTATATACCACTTTATAATGTCAAGGTACATCGTCTTTAAAGAAAACAAGGGTCTCAAAGTGAAGCATTTTTACTGTATTTTCTTTAGAAAATCTATGTCAGAAGTGTTCGGTCCGACTTGGCCCGGGCTGTCAAAATCATCTTAAACATCACAGATGTATTATCAAATGGATTCATATCTATAGTTTAGTGTTATATCTACCTAAATACCACTTTAGAGTGTCTCAGATCGCTGTACTTAAAGAAAACAAGGTGCTCAAAGTGAAGCCCTTTTCCCTCTACATTCTCAACATAGTCTCTATCAGAAGTGTTTGGCATGTGTTGGGTTCGACTTGGCCCTGCCGGTCAAAATCAACTTTCAACACACAGATGTATCTTCAAATGTGTTCACATCTATAGATTAGTGTTATATCTACCTATATATCACTTTATAATGTCACGGTACAACTTTTTTAAAGAAAACAAGGGTCTCAAAGTGAAGCATTTTTACTGTATTTTCTTTAGAAGATCTTTGTCAGAAGTGTTCGGTCCCACTTGGCCCGGGCTGTCAAAATCAACTTAAACATCACAGATGTATCATCAAATGGACTCACATCTATAGATTAGTGTTATATCTACCTAAATACCCCTTTAGAGTGTCTCAGATCGCTGTACTTAAAGAAAACAAGGTGCTCAAAGTGAAGCCCTTTTCCCTCTACATTCTCAACATAGTCTCTATCAGAAGTGTTTTGCTTGTGTTGGGTCCGACTTCGCCCGGCCGGTCAAAATCAACTTTCAACACACAGATGTATCTTCAAGTGTGTTCACATCTATAGATTAGTGTTATATCTACGTATATACCACTTTATAATGTCACGGTACAACTTATTTAAAGAAAACAAGGGTCTCAAAGTGAAGCATTTTTACTGTATTTTCTTTAGAAAATGTATGTCAGAAGTGTTCGGTCCCACTTGACCCGGGCTGTCAAAATCAACTTAAACATCACAGATGTATCGTCAATGGATTCACATCTATAGATTAGTGTTATATCTACCTAAATACCACTTTAGAGTGTCTCAGATCGCTGTACGTAAAGAAAACAAGGTGCTCAAAGTGAAGCCCTTTTCCCTCTACATTCTCAACATAGTCTCTATCAGAAGTGTTTGGCATGTGTTGGGTCCGACTTGGTCCGGCCGGTCAAAATCAACTTTCAACACACATATGTATCTTCAAATGTGTTCACATCTATAGATTAGTGTTATATCTACCTATATACCACTTTATAATGTCAAGGTACATCGTCTTTAAAGAAAACAAGGGTCTCAAAGTGAAGCATTTTTACTGTATTTTCTTTAGAAAATCTATGTCAGAAGTGTTCGGACCGACTTGTATTATCAAATGGATTCACATCTATAGATTAGTGTTATATCTACCTAAATACCACTTTAGAGTGTCTCAGATCGCTGTACTTAAAGAAAACAAGGTGCTCAAAGTGAAGCCCTTTTCCCTCTACATTCTCAACATAGTCTCTATCAGAAGTGTTTTGTTATATCTACCTAAATACCACTTTAGAGTGTCTCAGATCGCTGTACTTAAAGAAAACAAGGTGCTCAAAGTGAAGCCCTTTTCCCTCTACACTCTCAACATAGTCTCTATCAGAAGTGTTTTGCTTGTGTTGGGTCCGACTTCGCCCGGCCGGTCAAAATCAACTTTCAACACACAGATGTATCTTCAAGTGTGTTCACATCTATAGATTAGTGTTATATCTACCTATATACCACTTTATAATGTCAAGGTACCATCGTCTTTAAAGAAAACAAGGGTCTCAAAGTGAAGCATTTTTACTGTATTTTCTTTAGAAAATCTATGTCAGAAGTGTTCGGACCGACTTGGCCCGGGCTGTCAAAATCATCTTAAACATCACAGATGTATTATCAAATGGATTCACATCTATAGATTAGTGTTATATCTACCTAAATACCACTTTAGAGTGTCTCAGATCGCTGTACTTAAAGAAAACAAGGTGCTCAAAGTGAAGCCCTTTTCCCTCTACATTCTCAACATAGTCTCTATCAGAAGTGTTTTGCTTGTGTTGGGTCTGACTTCGCCCGGCCGGTCAAAATCAACTTTCAACACACAGATGTATCTTCAAGTGTGTTCACATCTATAGATTAGTGTTATATCTACCTATATACCACTTTATAATGTCAAGGTACCATCGTCTTTAAAGAAAACAAGGGTCTCAAAGTGAAGCATTTTTATTGTATTTTCTTTAGAAAATCTACCTCAGAAGTGTTCGGTCCCACTTGGCCCGGGCTGTCAAAATCATCTTAAACCCAACAGAGGTATCATCAAATGGATTCACATCTATAGATTAGTATTATATCTACCTAAATACCACTTTAGAGTGTCTCAGATCGCTGTACTTAAAGAAAACAAGGTGCTCAAAGTGAAGCCCTTTTCCCTCTACATTCTCAACATAGTCTCTATCAGAAGTGTTTGGCATGTGTTGGGTCCGACTTCGCCCGGCCGGTCAAAATCAACTTTCAACACACAGCTGTATCTTCAAATGTGTTCACATCTATAGATTAGTGTTATATCTACATATATACCACTTTATAATGTCACGGTACATCGTATTTAAAGAAAACAAGGGTCTCAAAGTGAAGCATTTTTACTGTACTTTGTTTAGAAAATCTATGTCAGAAGTGTTCTTTCCGACGTGGCCCGGGCTGTCAAAATCATCTTAAACATCACAGACGTATCATCAAATGGATTCACATCTATAGATTAGTGTTATATCTACCTAAATACCACTTTATAGTGTCTCAGATCGCTGTACTTAAAGAAAATAAGGTGCTCAAAGTGAAGCCCTTTTCCCTCTACATTCTCAACATAGTCTCTATCAGAAGTGTTTGGCATGTGTTGGGTCCGACTTGGTCCGGCCGGTCAAAATCAACTTTCAACAAACAGATGTATCTTCAAATGTGTTCACATCTATAGATTAGTTATATATCTACCTATATATCACATTATAATGTCAAGGTACATCGTATTTAAAGAAAACAAGGGTCTCAAAGTGAAGCATTTTTACTGTATTTTCTTTAGAAAATCTATGTCAGAAGTGTTCTTTCCGACTTGGCCCGGGCTGTCAAAATCATCTTAAACATTACAGATGTATTATCAAATGGATTCATATCTATAGATTAGTGTTATATCTACCTAAATACCACTTTAGAGTGTCTCAGATCGCTGTACTTAAAGAAAACAAGGTGCTCAAAGTGAAGCCCTTTTCCCTCTACATTCTCAACATAGTCTCTATCAGAAGTGTTTTGCTTGTGTTGGGTCCGACTTCGCCCTGCCGGTCAAAATCAACTTTCAACACACAGATGTATCTTCAAGTGTGTTCACATCTATAGATTAGTGTTATATCTACGTATATACCACTTTATAATGTCACGGTACAACTTATTTAAAGAAAACAAGGGTCTCAAAGTGAAGCATTTTTACTGTATTTTCTTTAGAAAATGTATGTCAGAAGTGTTCGGTCCCACTTGGCCCGGGCTGTCAAAATCAACTTAAACATCACAGATGTATCGTCAATGGATTCACATCTATAGATTAGTGTTATATCTACCTAAATACCACTTTAGAGTGTCTCAGATCGCTGTACTTAAAGAAAACAAGGTGCTCAAAGTGAAGCCCTTTTCCCTCTACATTCTCAACATAGTCTCTATCAGAAGTGTTTGGCATGTGTTGGGTCCGACTTGGTCCGGCCGGTCAAAATCAACTTTCAACACACATATGTATCTTCAAATGTGTTCACATCTATAGATTAGTGTTATATCTACCTATATACCACTTTATAATGTCAAGGTACATCGTCTTTAAAGAAAACAAGGGTCTCAAAGTGAAGCATTTTTACTGTATTTTCTTTAGAAAATCTATGTCAGAAGTGTTCGGTCCGACTTGGCCCGGGCTGTCAAAATCATCTTAAACATCACAGATGTATTATCAAATGGATTCATATCTATAGTTTAGTGTTATATCTACCTAAATACCACTTTAGAGTGTCTCAGATCGCTGTACTTAAAGAAAACAAGGTGCTCAAAGTGAAGCCCTTTTCCCTCTACATTCTCAACATAGTCTCTATCAGAAGTGTTTTGCTTGTGTTGGGTCCGACTTCGCCCGGCCGGTCAAAATCAACTTTCAACACACAGATGTATCTTCAAGTGTGTTCACATCTATAGATTAGTGTTATATCTACCTATATACCACTTTATAATGTCAAGGTACCATCGTCTTTAAAGAAAACAAGGGTCTCAAAGTGAAGCATTTTTACTGTATTTTCTTTAGAAAATCTATGTCAGAAGTGTTCGGACCGACTTGTATTATCAAATGGATTCACATCTATAGATTAGTGTTATATCTACCTAAATACCACTTTAGAGTGTCTCAGATCGCTGTACTTAAAGAAAACAAGGTGCTCAAAGTGAAGCCCTTTTCCCTCTACATTCTCAACATAGTCTCTATCAGAAGTGTTTGGCATGTGTTGGGTCCGACTTGGTCCGGCCGGTCAAAATCAACTTTCAACACACATATGTATCTTCAAATGTGTTCACATCTATAGATTAGTGTTATATCTACCTATATACCACTTTATAATGTCAAGGTACCATCGTCTTTAAAGAAAACAAGGGTCTCAAAGTGAAGCATTTTTACTGTATTTTCTTTAGAAAATCTACCTCAGAAGTGTTCGGTCCCACTTGGCCCGGGCTGTCAAAATCATCTTAAACCCAACAGAGGTATCATCAAATGGATTCACATCTATAGATTAGTATTATATCTACCTAAATACCACTTTAGAGTGTCTCAGATCGCTGTACTTAAAGAAAACAAGGTGCTCAAAGTGAAGCCCTTTTCCCTCTACATTCTCAACATAGTCTCTATCAGAAGTGTTTGGCATGTGTTGGGTCCGACTTCGCCCGGCCGGTCAAAATCAACTTTCAACACACAGCTGTATCTTCAAATGTGTTCACATCTATAGATTAGTGTTATATCTACATATATACCACTTTATAATGTCACGGTACATCGTATTTAAAGAAA
Source organism: Haliotis cracherodii (assembly GCF_022045235.1). NCBI lineage: Eukaryota > Metazoa > Mollusca > Gastropoda > Lepetellida > Haliotidae > Haliotis > Haliotis cracherodii. The sequence goes on from NW_027266286.1 coordinate 14,250,888, forward strand.
ACAAGGGTCTCAAAGTGAAGCATTTTTACTGTACTTTGTTTAGAAAATCTATGTCAGAAGTGTTCTTTCCGACGTGGCCCGGGCTGTCAAAATCATCTTAAACATCACAGACGTATCATCAAATGGATTCACATCTATAGATTAGTGTTATATCTACCTAAATACCACTTTATAGTGTCTCAGATCGCTGTACTTAAAGAAAATAAGGTGCTCAAAGTGAAGCCCTTTTCCCTCTACATTCTCAACATAGTCTCTATCAGAAGTGTTTGGCATGTGTTGGGTCCGACTTGGTCCGGCCGGTCAAAATCAACTTTCAACAAACAGATGTATCTTCAAATGTGTTCACATCTATAGATTAGTTATATATCTACCTATATATCACATTATAATGTCAAGGTACATCGTATTTAAAGAAAACAAGGGTCTCAAAGTGAAGCATTTTTACTGTATTTTCTTTAGAAAATCTATGTCAGAAGTGTTCTTTCCGACTTGGCCCGGGCTGTCAAAATCATCTTAAACATTACAGATGTATTATCAAATGGATTCATATCTATAGATTAGTGTTATATCTACCTAAATACCACTTTAGAGTGTCTCAGATCGCTGTACTTAAAGAAAACAAGGTGCTCAAAGTGAAGCCCTTTTCCCTCTACATTCTCAACATAGTCTCTATCAGAAGTGTTTTGCTTGTGTTGGGTCCGACTTCGCCCTGCCGGTCAAAATCAACTTTCAACACACAGATGTATCTTCAAGTGTGTTCACATCTATAGATTAGTGTTATATCTACGTATATACCACTTTATAATGTCACGGTACAACTTATTTAAAGAAAACAAGGGTCTCAAAGTGAAGCATTTTTACTGTATTTTCTTTAGAAAATGTATGTCAGAAGTGTTCGGTCCCACTTGGCCCGGGCTGTCAAAATCAACTTAAACATCACAGATGTATCGTCAATGGATTCACATCTATAGATTAGTGTTATATCTACCTAAATACCACTTTAGAGTGTCTCAGATCGCTGTACTTAAAGAAAACAAGGTGCTCAAAGTGAAGCCCTTTTCCCTCTACATTCTCAACATAGTCTCTATCAGAAGTGTTTGGCATGTGTTGGGTCCGACTTGGCCCGACCGGTCAAAATCAACTTCAAACACACAGATGTATCTTCAAATGTGTTCACATCTATAGATTAGTGTTATATCTACCTTTATACCACTTTATAATGTCACGGTGCCTCGTATTTAAAGAAAACAAGGATCTCAAAGTGAAGCATTTTTACTGTATTTTCTTTAGAAAATCTATGTCAGAAGTGTTCGGTCCCACTTGGCCCGGGCTGTCAAAATCAACTTAAACATCACAGATGTATCATCAAATGGATTCACATCTATAGATTAGTATTATATCTACCTAAATACCACTTTAGAGTGTCTCAGATCGCTGTACGTAAAGAAAACAAGGTGCTCAAAGTGAAGCCCTTTTCCCTCTACATTCTCAACATAGTCTCTATCAGAAGTGTTTGGCATGTGTTGGGTCCGACTTCGCCCGGCCGGTCAAAATCAACTTTCAACACACATATGTATCTTCAAATGTGTTCACATCTATAGATTAGTGTTATATCTACCTATATACCACTTTATAATGTCAAGGTACATCGTCTTTAAAGAAAACAAGGGTCTCAAAGTGAAGCATTTTTACTGTATTTTCTTTAGAAAATCTATGTCAGAAGTGTTATATCTACCTAAATACCACTTTAGAGTGTCTCAGATCGCTGTACGTAAAGAAAACAAGGTGCTCAAAGTGAAGCCCTTTTCCCTCTACATTCTCAACATAGTCTCTATCAGAAGTGTTTGGCATGTGTTGGGTCCGACTTCGCCCGGCCGGTCAAAATCAACTTTCAACACACATATGTATCTTCAAATGTGTTTACATCTATAGATTAGTGTTATATCTACCTTTATACCACTTTATAATGTCACGGTACATCGTATTTAAAGAAAACAAGGATCTCAAAGTGAAGCATTTTTACTGTATTTTCTTTAGAAAATCTACGTCAGAAGTGTTCGGTCCGACTTGGCCCGGTCTGTCAAAATCATCTTAAACCTCACAGAGGTATCATCAAATGGATTCACATCTATAGATTAGTGTTATATCTACCTAAATACCACTTTAGAGTGTCTCAGATCGCTGTACTTAAAGAATAGAAGATGCTCAAAGTGAAGCCCTTTTCCCTCTACATTCTCAACAAAGTCTCTATCAGAAGTGTTTTGCATGTGTTGGGTCCGAAATCCTATTCTTTTGTAAAAGATAATAACTTACACGTTTAGAGGCCTCCCAATCCTAAATCCTTGGTAGAAAACGAATGAAAAGGTGGACACAATTGTATGGATAACGTTATCCAAAATTTTGTGTCTACCTTGTCATCCGTCAACTTCTCAGTAATGCCTCTCAAACAAAGAGAAAACGAATGCTTTGATGTACAAATGTTTCAACTGTTTGATGTATAGTAGTCCTCACACATCGTTCGATCATTGCAGTGGTCAGTTTACTGACCAGGTGTATTGACATTTGTCACCAGCAGGTTGTCAGTTATAATTACTGACCAGACCAGATCACACCACGTGTGTTTGTGTCTACGTAAACATACTAATTGTGTTTTAAGATCACAGACACCCCCTTGAATGAAATTAGTCCTTTTTAATTGAAAGAAACGCGGGAAATAATTATTCCAAATAATTAGATACTGACAGGTTGCGTAGACGGGGACGAAACATATAAGTTGTTGGCTTCTAATTGTGTCACTATTAGTACGATGTATTTACTACATGCCATTCCACTTCCCGTTATTAGTATTACTATATTTATAATCCCCAAAATAAGTGAGTAAATGCTTTTGACTTCCCCATTCACGAGATTAATCTAAGCATGTATACCTTGTTTGATCTCATTGTAGTGTAAGTTTTGCAGCTGTGTTGCTGAATAAATTGTAACTTAAACTGTTTATTCCAACAACAGATAAAGTGTGTTGAAGTTTTGGCATGTTTATATGGTGTCATAAGCTATGATCTTTGGTCAAACGTGTTTTGAATTTGTAAGAAATGTAAAAATATCTATTTCAGGACTCACATATATGCTCCTTTGTATGTTGATTCAGAAAACGCAGCATTCATATTCATACGCAGCATTCATATTTTAAACATGTGTTTTTAACTTTCTCAATTATGTTTTGCCATTTTGCGCAATAATTGTTCCAACATCAGGTGTAGACACTTGTCTGTCAGAAACACAACCTTGCGGTTTCTTTGCCGAACGCAAATTATAATCTCAGAAGATAACTAAACTGTAATTATGAATATACCGATGCTGGTGGAGAATGCATTTACAAAACTGATTCACATGTACTCATAGAACAAACGCATAATATTTCCAATTGAGAATTATTCATAACGTACTACTGGTTAACACATGTGAACACATCTCAATGTTGAACATTAGATCAATCGTGAACTGTTACTCAAATAGTATTTATCATCCAAAACTGGCACCCACAGGATATATCGCTTGGATGAAATTACATCACAATGTTTTGCAGACCATTGTGAAGTCAGTGGTTACCATGACGTCACAATTAAATGACATCACTAATAGCTCTGCTACTGAAGCTGTTTGCAGTACCTTTTACACTGAAGTCACTGCTAATTACTGTCTACAAACTGAAAAAGTTGAAAGAATGATGTTGGATGATAAATAAAATATCACCCTCGTGTCTTTTGATATCAAATATATCAACACTGGTTGATAAAAGTGGCAAAAATCCCCCGCAAGCCTCGGAGTTGAAAACATTAATGTTTGGTTTCACAGTTCAAGCATCGTCTCACAATACGCTAATCTGATTATTCGATTACACTGAATTATACTGGAGAAACGTTTTTGAGAATTTTGTGTCTTGTGTCTCATCGATCCTTCTCACAGCGTCCGTATATGCACGTTAAGTGTGGAATTAACCCAAATTACACCTGTACTCAGCTTGCTTAATTGCTCCTTGTGTAATTGCAATCAAGTAGGTGTTGCGTAATCAATCAAATATTTGCCCTTAATTAGCTGTCCTAAGGTTTTAGCTGTAGTTAATAGCATACCGTTTCATTGATAACTTATGCATTTGTTGAGGCTAATTAACAAAACCCATTTAATTTCTTTTGAACTTCCGTTAACATGTTTGTCCTAAAATGCTTCCAGTATACTTTTGTAAGATATGATAGTGTCGTGTCCCTCACAAAAAAGGAAATAAAGTTATAACATATCGCCATATTGGTATGAAAAATACTATTCCATAAAACATACTATCTCTGGCCACTGACAAAGATTAGCAGTATTAGAATAAGAAACATAATTAAATCCAGTATGACGTGGTGATGTGTAAGCATACAGAAAACTAAGAGAGCCCAACTTACTTCAGTTTCTGTACTGTACTTGGGCTCACCTCCTTTTGCATCCTGCGTATCATTCAACCTGTCGGATTGACTTGACCCGGGTGGTTAATAATCTTAAACATCACGACTGTAGTTGTTGTTGTTGTTGTTGCATAAAGTGTTTATGAGGTCGCCTTCTGCCTAGGCAATTTCGGCTGACCTGTCCCTCTTTGGAACTCCTGTGTGCGAGAGGTGTACACATATCTATTGTGAGTTTGGTGTTCACATAATTTCTGTTTTTGTATTGATATGATTTCTATTTTCTTATATTGATATGATTTCATTTTTATCCTGACTGTCTGATATAGGAGATTTAACGTGCGCTTTCCGACTGTAGCGTATTTCGCACACAGGCCTGGCCGGACCATTTATTGTATTCCGAAAAGGGTGAAAGTGGTGTGTGCAACCCAAGAGGGGGCTTTTAGGGGTTGCTTATATTGAATTTTTGGAATTTTTAAATTTGGAATAAATGCCGAAGTGGGTGGAGGAGGGAACTAAGGGAGCCGGGTGAGGTGGGTGTTTGTATGTTTATTGGATTTTGGATTGGTAGATTAATTAGTTTTTAGATGCGCGTAATTAGGTCTGTTTTGATTAGGATTATGCCTAGGGCCTTGAAGTTTTCTAGTTTATTTTGAGGGTTTAGTATTTCATCCGGAGTAGGAACCTTATTTAGATTGAGGGTGGTTTGTAGTGTGGTTCTGTGTGTTTGGTAGTGGGTGCAGTGGATAAGTGCGTGTTCTGTAGTTTCGGGTTGTTTGCAGTGGGGGCAGTTGCCAGTGGTGTGTCTTTTAAGTTTTTTTAGGTGGTTATTTAGGTTCGTGTGTCCTGTTTGGAGTTTTGTAATTAATCTGTCATTTTTTTAGAGGGATGTAGGATTTTAGGTTTGGCTAGTGGTTTTCTGAGCACTTGTTTGATTTGGCTATTTGAGTTTTGATATTGATTATGCCATTTTTTGGTTATTTTTTGTTTGTTTACACTTTTAATTTCTGATTTTGAGATGGGTAGGTTTAGGCCTATTTCTGGTTTTTGAGAGATAATTTAGCTGCTTTATCGGCGCTTTCGTTGCCGTAAATTCCTACGTGGGCGGGGATCCACAAGAAGGTTATTTGTTTACCTGCTTTTGTTAGGTCGTTGGAGCTTTTAAGTATTTGTTTTATTAATTTAGGTCGTTTTTTGGTATTTTTGTTTTGGAGGGCTTGTAGTCCACTAAGGGAGTCGGTGAAAATTAGGATTTTATAGTTGTTTTTAGATTGTTGTTTATGCAGGGCTGAGGCAATGCCCATAAGTTCGGCCGTGAATATAGATTGGTTGTTAGGGAGTCGGTAAGATTGTGTGGATATAACTGGTTGTGTGGTATGGACTGTGTGGTTCCTTCACCATCCCACCAATATCGACTGTCGTGGGAGCCGTAGATGAAGGTGAATTCCTCCTGGGCTTGGTGCGAGCAGTTCAAGTTTTCATCTGCCGCTCCAAGACTAGGCGTGGTTCGAGGACCCTGTTATTTATACCCGTGTATACTACGTCCACTGACCAAAGTTAGACGCAACACCATATCCCTATGGTTAAGCGCAGCCATCCTTCAGGCTTACGTGATCGCTAAACGGAATCCGCCGAGAGCGAATTACCCTCACGATTCCAGAGTGTTAGCCTTTACCATGGCTTTACACAGCAATTTATCTATTAGAGCAATTACGGAAGGATGTTTTTGGAGGTTCGACACAGTTCTCGTTTTTCTCGAAGTTTTGGCCCTGGTTACCAACCCACGACGCAACTTATGAATTCGCCCTATACAGAGCCAGCCTACTTCCATGTGAAGTCGCTCAGTTTCCGCCACTGGAAGAATATCAGACAATCTTGTTTGTCAACACCGGCTTTCTGACATAGTAAGTAAAGAATTAGCTGATAAGCTATTATTTTCTTTATTACTAACTGTGTATGGGGAGTAGTATAGACAATGACAGTTCTGGCTCATTTCCACTAGAGCCAGATTTATACCTATACTGCTACTACAGAGGGAATTTTTTATGTCAAAATGATGATGCGATTCAACGATCGTCAAGAAACTATACAAAATTGTAATGAAAACCTTCTCCATTATTTTTACTTATACACATACCATTATTTTGAAAAAAATGATATTCAACATTTATACTAATGTAAGCATTCGTTTAAATGTGATCCAATGATAGTAAACAATCTGTTTTTAATCTCCAACCAGTTCTTTGGTTTTGGCATGGAATAATTGATGCGCTTGTTGTCTCACCTGTTCTATGAACTTTTTTTTCTCATCTTCACTAATACCACTGGTCTTACAAGAAATTGATCAAATCTCCTGCTTCATTGCGTTGTATTTGGTTAGTTCTGACTTCTGGCCATCTCAATCTTCACTTGCTCCAGTCACTTGCCTTTTAGGTGGTAATACACTGCCCGCTGAGGTAATAACACATAGAATCTTGTGTGCAAACGACATCGAAATGAATCCCGGACCACTTACCTAAGCAGAAGTCAAAGATACCATTTTGAAGGAAATCCAGTGCGTGAAATGTGATCTCGGAAGTCAGATAACCACACTATCAAATGAGGTTCGAGATCTGAGCACCAGATTTCATAACATTGAATCAAAGATGACCAAACTCCAGAGTGACATGGAAACTGTACAACACAACCAGAGCATAATGTACGAGGACGTTGGTTTGATCTCCGGTAAGATGGAAAACGTGGAAGAGAAATTAGCACAGTTCGACGGCAAGATCGACAAGCTAGATGCATTTAGCAGGCGTGACAACGTTATCCTCTATAACGTGACAGAGGAAACAGGGGAGACGCACACTGACTGCAAGGTCAAGGTACTAGACATCTTGAACAGCAATGTTCAGACCAAGACATGGGTTAGTGATGACGTCATCCGTGCACATCGACTCGGCGCCCAACGTGAGGATACCTCTAAACCAAGACCGCTAATTGCTAAATTACGACTATCTGATGACAAGATTGAAGTATTGAAAGCTCGACCAACACTCAAGAATATCGGTTATGGAGTCTCAAGTGACTTAACTATCCGCCAACGCGAACAACTTAAAGCCGTGAAAGATAGAGGACTGATTGGATATTTTAAAAATGGTAAGCTGTTAACTAAACCACGAAATGATGAACATAACCATGACACACACAAATCTGAGAGCTCCAAACGACAATTGAGTAGTACCTCAAAGCGTGGTGGCTACCATAAGAGATAACAATCTGGCCAGGGCCAGTATTCGACACAGAATGGAAATAACACCGGTAACGATAAACATTTGTCATTGTTGTCCTGGAACATTTGTGGCCTTCGTAAAATGTTTGATGATTGTGACTTTATTGCCTACCTCCAATCATTTGATATTGTGTGTCTCTTGGAGACATTTATATCAGATTTCCCAGACTTAAACTGGTTACCTGGTTACCAAATGTACTTTGCCCCAGCAGTTAAAACATCATTGTCAGGTAGATGTTCTGGTGGTGTGTGTCTCTGCGTTAGGCAAGATGTTGTGAACATGTGCACTCACCTTAGCACCGACATAGAAAATTTCATATGTTTAAAATTTCCAAAATCTGTGTTTAATTTGAAATGTGATTTAATGTTGTTGTGTACAAAAGTCCCTCCGGCAGGTTAAACATTTTACAAAGGGAGAACTGATTCAGGTTGCCTTATTGATAAAGTGGAAGCTTTTATATTGGAGCATTGGTCTGATTTCACTTCTTCACATGTGCTACTCTGTGGTGATTTTAATGCCCGCACAGGCAACGAAAATAATCCCATTTCTGAGGAAAGTGATGACTTTGGACATGATGATGTATACATTGATGTCGACAATGCCCCTGTTGAACAACGTGTATCGCACGATGGTACTATCAATAGATTCGGAAGCATTTTATTGAATCTATGCTTTGTACTTCGTATGTTTATACTAAATGGGAGAGTTTATGGTGATAGTGCAGGCGAGTTTACTTTTGTAGGTGATACTGGTTCTAGTGTTGTTGATTATTTTATTGCATCTGCTGATTGTTTCCAGTATGTAGATATGTTAAATGTTGGTGATCGATCAGATTCAGACCATTTCCCTCTTGAGTTATCATGCATGTTTCCTTGTAGCAATCGTGCCATACATAGTTTAGACTGTGAGGATGATGTCTCTATGAACAGTACATTTTCATGGAACGAATCGAAGAAAAGCATTTTTATCACAGCACTTAGATGGTCCTTGGATATTCATGAAAATTCCTTGATGGATAAAATTGAAGCTAATGTAGAGGAGGGGATTACATATTTGGTACAGTTCTAGACTCGGCGTCCTGTATGAGGAAACAGATCAAATATGGTGAAAATAAACACGATAAACCAAAGTTGAATATAGCATGTAGAGCAGCAAGATCTGAATCCAGGAAGCCTCTCAGAAGGTATAGGTTCTGTCGCAGTGAATACAACCGACAACGCTACTGTAAACTGAGAAATGTGTATAAAACCTTTTGTAGAAAGTTCAAATATGATCTTAAATTGTCACGGCTAGTCCGACTAAACAGCACTTTACATAGTCCGAAATTATTTTGGAATACTATACGTTCTCTTCAGAGACATCCTACCCCCAAAGGATCTATATCCCAAACAGAATGGTTACATCATTTCAAGAAGTTATTCTCAAAAGATGATTCGATATATTTGGTAGACAATGAGTGCTTTGAACGTGATGGTGATGGCGTCAGTGAAATTCTTAGTGATGTTGACATGCTTCTGTTGGAATCGCCTATCACGGAAACGGAAATATTTAATGCTATATCCCACCTTAAAACAGGTAAATCTGCTGGTACTGATTGTGTTATAGCTGAAATGCTCAAGTACTCACTACCTGATACTATGCCTTTTCTGGTTAAATGTTTCAATCGGATTTTTGATACAGGTATTTTTCCTTCTGTCTGGTCAAAATCTATTATTATTCCGTTATTCAAGAATGGAAACGTAAACAATCCTGACAATTATCGGGGTATCGGGGTATATCTCTCACATAGCATTTACATCTATCATCAATAATAGATTAACACAGTGTTCAAATATGAGAGATTTGATCCCTGAAACACAAGCGGGATTTAGAAAGGACTATTCTACTTTTGACCACATATTTACTTTGTATGCAGTCATTGAGAAATATTTGTCGTACAGGAAACGTAAGTTGTATGTGGCCTTTGTTGATTTTAAAAAGGCATTTGATTCTGTAAATAGAGCTTATTTGTGGAGGTGTTTGAAAAATAAGGGTTTAGGAGGCAAAATGCTTGTCATTATTTAATCAATGTATGCAAATGTAAAATCATGTGTTCGCTGTGGTGATATTAAGAGTGACTTTTTTGATTGTCCGATAGGTTTACGTCAAGGATGTGTTTTAAGTCCTATACTTTTCTCATTTTTTATAAATGAGTTATATGTTGATATCATACAGTCTGGTAGACATGGTATCCAGCTCTCCCCTGATATAATAGAACTTTTCATGCTACTTTTTGCAGATGATGTGATTTTGATGTCTAGTACTATTATTGGTCTACAGACGCAGCTTAACATACTTTCGGAATATTCAGATAAATGGAAACTTAGTGTTAATCTTGATAAAACAAATATTGTTATATTTCGTAGAGGTGGTCGAGTGGCCACAAGAGAGAAATGGTTTTTTAAAGGTACATGTATTAATGTTGTGCATGAATACAAATACCTTGGCATATTGTTTACCCATACACTGAATCTGAATAAGTCAGTAATTAATCTCACAAACAGAGCAAAGAAAGCTCTGTTACAAGTCCACTTTGTTATGTCTAAGCTCGGAGTTATTTCACCAAAAATGTATTTTAAATTATTTGATTCTCAAATACAACCTATTTTACTATACGGGTCTGAGATATGGGGTTGTAAAGAGTTCTATACAATTGAAAAGGTTCATCTCCTTGCTTGTAAAAAGTTTTTGAATGTTGGTATGTCAACACCAAGTAATATGGTTTATGGAGAATGCGGAAGATTCCCATTGTACATTGGATCTTACACTCGTTGTTTGAAGTATTGGTGTAAAATAATAATAATGCCTGAACACCGTTTAGCCAAGAAAGCCTACAACATGCTCGTACACCTCGACAATCTTGGAAAGAACACATGGGCTTCTTGTATTCGTACATTGCTTTTTACATATGGCTTTGGTTTCACTTGGCTGTCCCAGACAATTGGTAATGCAAATGCTTTCATTAAGTACTTTCGCATGCGTGCCATTGACATGTTTCATCAGAAATGGCATTCAGATATTTATGAAAGTTCAAGATATGATACTTATCGCCAATTCAAGTCATTGCTTGAACCAGAACCCTATTTATCAAATTTACGGTACAGGAATTCTCGTAACACCCTTATTCGTTTCAGACTTGGCCTGAATGATCTAAAAATTAACACAGGGAGATTTTCATCTATTGAAAAATCGATACGATTATGCCCATTTTGTGACATTGTTGTCGAAGATGAATACCATTTCATGTTTATTTGCCCTATATACGAAAATCTAAGAGACAAGTACTTACCGCAGTGGTCTGTCTCTATCTCATTTTAATGCTAAAAGATTGTCTTCATTACTGTCTTGCAAGGATCTTATAACACAACATCAACTGGCTTTGTACATACATAATGCTTTTTTGTTACGAAGTGAATTGTTACCTTGACTTTGTATTTTATAAAATATGTTATGTAACTCCGTTGTATATGGGCCTGTGGCCTTTCATACAATAAAGAATTGAATTGAATTGAATTGACAACACTAAACGAAACTCCTCCTCAGATATCTGAAATATATCTTGAAATATGATCCTCAATGCTGTTCAACTTTGCTTTGGCGAGTATTCAAATATCATAATGTTTGAATGCTTTTTTTTTGCAACTTTTCCTGCCAGTCCTGAGTTTCCAGCTGTTACATCCATACCAAGTACGATATGCGCGGTGATTATAGTTGATAATAAACCAACACCGGCTACACCGAGTCCCATGCCAGCTGTTACAAGTGCAGTGTCAACTCCGTCGAGAGCATTCACAGCTCTGCGATACTTTTTATACAATCCAAGTCTCAACTCCCTCTCCTTCTCTATTCGATGTTTTATGTCGGCTATTTGATGTAATTGAAATCCATCAACAGTATCCATCTTTTCAGATGCTTCATCGAGCACAGGATATTAACTCATATCATATGATAGTCTTTAATTGATCTTGCTTCAATGTTTTGAGAGTATACATCAAACTTATTAAATGTATATTATGCAGCATAAATATCTTAGTAAGTGAAATGCTTTCACCTTTATCAATTTGGACCCCCTCAAGGGTTGCAACGGGTGATACTCCCATATAAATAATACTACAACGTTGACGCTCGTGTTTCTTGAGCCATTTAATTGATAGACCTGGTAATATCTCAAAGGCATCTACTGATGCATCCCCAAACAAGACTTCAATAATAAGTGTAGAAAGATCAGGTATAGCACTCAAGTTCTGTTTTATATCATTGAATTCAGTAACCAACTTTAAACTAACATGTTATAATGCTGGACGACTCAATAACATATGACCTGGGTTTTCTGGCAGGGGAGCGACTAACACACTTTTTCGTTTTGAGGGGATATAAGCCCCGAGTACGATCACAATATTCATTATCTTAGTTAATTGATGTCCTTTACCCGTCATCACATATGGTGGGGCAATGACGATATTCAGTAGCCACTCGATTTTTTCTTCGACCATAGTCCTTTTATTATCATCATTGCGAGTAAGATTGTATGAAGTGTTTTTATTGAGCCTACTAACGTTGACATCACTTAAATCTCCTAGAGTAGCTGTGAATACAACTTCTTTCCGCTTGTATACATTATCTTGTAAATGTAAAGCATAAAACTTGCCATCAGTACCGGGTTTGCTGAATCTTTCTGTGTCTCAAAGATCGGAAAGCGCAATTGTATTACATTTTCTAAGGTTATGCGCTCCAGGGCCTGATGAATCAACCATTATTTATAATATGGAGTGTTACACTCAAGTATCCTATATGTACAGGTTGATGCTTTACATCTAATACAGAAATTTTGAGATCTGAAATAATGCCCCGCTTTAACTTTTTATATTGTAATGATGAGCAAGATTCTGTTCTACCGCTATTATATTTTACATCTTTGACTGGAATGGCTCTTAACAGAGTTGAAGGAATTTCAAGTTGAATATCATCCGTTGTACTGGTCTGATCAAGATGGATGCACAACTCCGTATAGGGAACTAAATCGGGTAATTCAACTCCATGCTCTGTTTTGTTGGGTCGTATCATTACTTTTTGTCTAAAAAATCCAAGTGTTGCTGCTAAGTTCAGGTAAAGAATTACAACCTTTTCTACATCTCCAAAAGGCTTAAACATTTCATCATTGAGTGAGCATACGCTGTAATACCCATCAGATATAATGTACACGTCTCCATTTATCCATATCTCATTATTACCTCTCACAGCACTTATATTGGTCCACCGCGGGTAATATGTTACATCACAGAGAGCCAAGCTGAGTTATCGATTGTATGAAGCAGTTGAATAGACTGGCCATTTGTTATACCTGGGAGTGTAACATACATATTAAATATACAAAGATACCATATCATAACTTAAATCTGGAATCAACTTACATTACGAATTAATAACGCAAACACACACAGGTGAAATGGGAATAGTCAAGCCACAGCCACCACATGTTTCACAGCCATCTACAGACGCACAACCACAAGTGCCGCCACATATTGCAGCTAAAAAACAGCGCTTGTAGTAGGTGGAGTCGCAGCTGGTTTACTCATGATTTGGATAAATAGTCTTTTGCGGATACGTACAACAGCCCGGCAATTGCTCGATCAGTGCCCACAAGTTTTGACTAAGCCAAGTGGTGGTCTTAGCTAATAAATTCAAGAGCCAGGAAACAATACTCCCTATTATACCGGGAAGTGCAGACGCGGCTTTCCTAGCGAGCTTTCACAGTGCTTCTCCTAATGCTTTTAAATGCTTTTTTATCCACTCTTCGACTGATTTGTGAACGAAGTGACTTTCTATTACTCGAAGCCGCTTCGAGGCAAGCAGATCTTTCATCTTCTAAGTAACGCAATCTTTCTGCAACTTTTCGGCGTCTACTGAATTCATCACTCGCCTTTTCACGTTTTGTTTTCTCATAAGATATATCCTCGTCGAGTTCAGATAGCTTGGCTATATTATTGATGAGTTCTCCCCGCATTGTTTGCATTGCTTGGTCAGGGCCTCGTAATTCCCTTATATTGTACTCAAAGGATGGTGGTACTTGTGACATAGAATTATCGTAGTAGGTATCCAAGATTTCTCCGAGTCTGTCCGAGGCCAGCTTCCAACTTTCTTCCAAATTATCTTTATCTATGGCACCGAGTTCGGTTCAATAACATTTGATTCTTTCGAAGCCCATTGTCGGACACATCGAAAATTCATTTAACAACGCTCGTAGTTTAATGTGTATTTCTAATTCATTGGAACTATTAGCATCATAAAATAGTAGCAAATTTACATGAAATAAAAACATTAATATGGCATCATTTTCTTTCTGGAGAATAGTAAAGCATTTACACCAGTCGGTGATCATGCATTTTTGCAAGTAAATCTAGTCTGGACCTATTTATATGATATGAGGTTAATCTGGAGATATATTTTGTGAACATCGGGAACATGGTGATATGTTACAAGTGTCTTCCCTACTTCTGGATGAGTTTTATTTACACTTCCTGAGTTCCTGTGCAATTTACCGGATCGTAGTTTTCTGTGGCGTTCGTAGTAGATTTGGTATATTTGTTTATTTATAATAGTTAACAATTGCAGCATGAAATGAGATATATTAACTGATTTTTAAAACAAATAGAATACATTATAAAATACTTTTGATATCGGAGCGGCTTTTTCTTCACACGCCCTCGAAAACTTACGCTTGTGGACAGACGTCATATTTTCATTTCCTATCTTTTTCTTTGAGTGAAACTTTTTGGGAGATATTACCAACGGCTTAGTAGCAGTAACATCACTGTCATTCTATTTAGACCAAGAGTCATCCGAAACCAACCCCTGGTCGAAGAGAGGGAATTCTTCAAGTGGCATATCTAGGTCCAAGACGAAATCGTCCAAGTTAATGAAGTCGTCCATGCCTGTGGCGAATGTAAATTGAAATAAATGTTCCGGAAGACACACATGTTCAGCAAATAATTTGCAGCCAACTGACATGTGCTAATGAGAGAAATCATAAAAAAATCTTTGTAATCCGCTAAGAGACGTCCTTTTATTGGATTGTCGCTGGTCGTAGTCGGAGAAATCTCGGCTAAGGGAATTAACTCTTACCCCGGATATCATATAATATTGTTTACGTGGTTACCAGAATGGTCAGTCGTGAATGTCTGCACATCTACTGCGTATCTGCAGCGGTTAACAGAGAGGTTAACAGCAGGGTGTCTGGATGTATCAGTTACATGCAAGACCGTAGCGCTGATGGTTTATGATAAACTGTTAGGGAGGGCCGTCCCTCTATTATATGGTCTCTGGTATAAGTTGGGTTATCTAGATAAATATCATCCATTTTTTTATTAAACATAAGGTTACATAATTTAATATAAACAATGTCTTGGGAATACGGACGCAAGTTAAACCCACAACGTAGACTCCGGGATCCATTAGTGGTCAAAGCAATTCGTCAGTCTGTAACTACAACGAATAACCCGAGTACCATTGATCAGAATCAAACACATCTGGTTCGCTTTCCAAATCTCGGAGCTCGTGATGTGTTAGTTCCAGGAACTGCCCGACTATCATTTACAATTCGATTGACTTCTACTGACACTAACGGGGAGCATATTCAGAACATAGGTCATGCAATTGTTAAGAAAATCGCGATTAAAATTAGTTGTAATGAGGTTTTGAATATTGACGATAGCGATGTATACTTCTGTTACATGGATCTCTGGAGAACGGCTAAAGAACGGGAAAACTTACAGTACCAGGTATTTGTAATCAGAACACATTTAGACTGCGTGTGGGTGCTTCTACTGGCGATAATACCATCGTAGAAGATAAGGCTGTTGATGATGCATTAGGTAACCGATTCTATATTCCGCTCAACTTTGAATTGCTAGATAGTCACATGCCCTTTTATTTTAAAGCATCCCTGGGCGATAGTTTAGAATACGAACTCACCTTTAATGACTACGACATAGTTATCAAAGCTACTGAAGATGCTAGCAATTCTATTGACAATATCTCAATGGAGCATGATGTGATAACAGATCCTGAATTAGCCAGACAAGTTTGTAACCAGTATACCGGAAGTTTAGCCAATTTGTACGATCGCGTGCTTCTACAACGAAAGATTACCAGGAACAAAAGAGATACGACGTGGAATATCAATCAAACGTCCCCGCTAGATCGTAGAAGGGTATTTTAATGTTGTTCGAGGACCTTTCTGAAGCATTTGCAAGAGATACCGAGAAGTTCTACAACCCCAAGATTACAAAAGTAGAATTGACTATCGAGGACGTACCTAATCAACTATATAGTCAAGGCATGCGAGCATATCAACAGTGGGTGAGAATAAAAAACTCCCTTCTATAAAACGAAGGCCAGAAGTTAACGCAGTCGTGAAAGATCTGTCTCTCAGGAATGTATCAATGGCTGAATTCCTTACCACGAAGTATGCGCTATGGCTTGACATGAGGACCAACTACACAGCAGTGGGCAGAGAATAGAAAATGCCTGTGAGGGTGTTACTATACAGGTAATGAAGCACCAGGAAGCAGCTGGTAAATTAAACATATATTTGTAAAGTCAAGTCCCGTTAATCCGACATTGTTGGTTACATGTGATTGTGACGGATTAACAAGTATTTCGGATAAACGAAATTAACTAGAATCAACGTGCGTGATCGAAAATCGGACAACCACGTGATAGATAACGATACAAACACGTAATAATAAAAAAAAATATAATTGAAATATTCATAATGTTATGTTACATTGTTAACAGAATATGTTGTCTGATCATGCAACTTCTAAAGCTCAACACAACACAGTATGACTTATTCAAAATACTTTTAAAAGCATAGTCTGGGATGGAAGTTGCAAGTTTGAAACTGGTCCCGCTAAGCTAAGAAAGCTGCCTTCTAAGTGGCTAACATTAACTTCCTGTTAGTTATTTCATTGTTCGGTCATAGTTCATGAAAGGTTGTTCTGATGTGACCACCTGTAATGGGATGTCCTCAGCGATAGCAAGAACTTGTATCTGATTTTGATGAGACTGAGGTGATCTAATCAGGTGATTAATCCTGTTTTCTTAATTCAAACTTTAATTGTTTATTGTTAAGCATGTTTATCTCTGCAACCGTTGTAATATGTAGCTACCAGCCGACTCATCTTGCTTCATAACACAGGCTGTGAATGCGGGCAGATGACCATGGAGTACGCTGATCACTGTGTCGGATTAACGAGACTGATTAATGAGTGCTTTCGGTAATTGTTGCAAATTAGGTGTGTCGGAGATGGAGTGCAAGACTGTCAGATTTACGGGTCTAAATAACACTGATTTAATCGGTTCCCATCATTAGTGTCGGATAAAGCTGATTGTCGGATTAACGAGTGTCGGATTAATGAGTGTCGGATTAACAAGACTTGACTGTACGTGATTATGGACACGCAACTTAATATACAGAATGGAAGATTCGTGCAAGCGATCTATTAATAATCTTTGACCTAAAGAACCAAAGTGCGCTTCCATCTGCGAGCAAACGGGTTGTGGAAAAACAGCTTTTATTCTAGACATTTTACAAAGTAATTACCGGGATGTTTTTGCCCATATTATATTTCTGTGTCCGACTATAAACGTTTATAAAACATACCTATCAAGAGATTGGGTAATGAATGATCCCGGGGTGTACAAAGTTGATCCGGGCGATCGTTTAAAAGACTGTTTACGAGTATGTCAAAAACAAATCAAAGGAAAATCAACCCTTTTCATAATAGATGACTGCAGTGCATGTAAAGAACTTACCAAAAAGAAAGAAATGCTTTCATATTTGGCATTCGCCGGTTGGCATATGGAGCGTAGCATTTGGTGTCCTGAAAGATCTCATAGAGCAGACCAAATTGGTTGCCTTGTTTCATTGCAAAGAACCGAGATTCATTTGAGGAATGTCTACGCGAAAATGATATTATTTCTACCAAGCTCGAATGAGATAAAGTCAGAAAACTGTTAGCGGAAACGAAGCAATGTAAACTCATAAAAACCGATCAGCCAGCTGCTTAAGCAATTGCTTAGCAAAAATATAGCAAAATATAGCAAAAATAAAGCAAAAATAGCAACTGCTGAGCAAAATTATAGCAAAAATAGCAAAATTTAGCAAATAAAGCAAAATTTCGCAAAAAATATAGCAAAAATATGATAAATTGAACATTAGCAATTATTGTGTAATAATGTGGTTTGAAATCCTCATTCTTTTACGTCAGTTTATTATTTCTGGCTGCATTGGATATGCAATATTTCATTATGTTAGACTTAAATATATCCTTAGGTATTGCATTATGGAATGCGATGAACTTATCGAACAAATGTTCAAAGATGAGCCTCATCAACATATAGATCAACATACAGATAAACATAAGAGAAATACTCACGGCTTTGGTAGCTGGTGGAAAATGTTCCCAATATTTTGGGGAAAATTATACCACTATGGCTATGTTACAACTATACACAGTGGTTGCTAGTACGTTTCTTCCTATCCCAACAGAAAATCGCATGTATTTATACAAATCTCTCGAGAAAGACCCATTCATCGAACACACTATAGGCGCAGTAAGCTGTGAGTTTTATCATAGATACAGAATGTTCTTAGCACCACTTACCACAGCTTTAATAACGGCTAGATATTGTCAATTTAAACATACGTGCCCACTCATTAATAATGGAGATGGAAATACCGCAAGCGAATGAGGAAACACAAGCGATTGTGGAAACACAACAAACACCGATTGCACCACAAGTCAGAGTGACTAAGAATCCTCAAAAAGTCGCAGCTGGTAGGAAGGGTGCACTAGCGAGGAAGGCAAAGGACTACAATACTGAACATAGCCCGATTAAAACTTGGGCTCCCTATGTACTAGGGGTTGTTGCTTTATCGGTGGTATGTTGTTTTTTTACCGGAGAAGAGAACACACCACAAGTTCAAAAATTATATGAGTTTCAATAAGAGTTAAGCCCTCATGTAATGTTATAAAAGCATGACTACTCCAGTTACAGACGGTAAAATGTTGGTAAACGCAACGTATCATTCAGTGGTGGTCAGTGGCTTGGCCATTGGCTATGCCTGTATAGCTAAAATGATTACTAAAGCCACACTACCCAAGCAAGATTTTAATGGTCATGATATCGGTATGATGGTTCTTGATATAGGATTAGCAATGGCAACAAAAGATATGCTAATAAAACAAGGGCTTATCCCAGAAGACACAACGAAGTAATTAAACATTTGAATATTTTATAAACATAGTATTATTGAACACAGTTCAAAACTTCATGGCATCAATTGCGATGATGGTCTGTGGAGTTATTGTTAATGCTCTAGCTTTTTCAGGGAGTAATTATTTATTTTCTAGTAGGAGAGGACAGGAGCAGAAAAGACATAATAAAACATTAGAACAACTTGAAACAGCCAAGTCACAATGGGCCAGACAGAGGATGTTAAACGTTTAAGGATGTTAAATCTGCCATGCATGAATACTTCCTTGTTTATGGAAAGACACTTGACCCAATGCCAAGGCCAGCAATAAGTCAGTTTTATACACCATCAGAGGCTCAGAAAGACCCCGAAATAGCATTTATAATGTTTTGGTTGTCAGTAGTTGCAGTTTTCAGCTACACAATTACGCATAACCTATGATCTGTCGAGCTGAGTCTTATCAGCTGTGTCTATTTTTAAGCTACAACAGCTGGCAACATACATAGTAATGACTCAACTGCTAACCAGTGGAGGTGTAATTTGCCTTCTGGACAAATGATATGATAGGTGTATAACCATGAATCTGTGCAGATTTACACTAATGGGGAAGGCTATTCAATGCAGCCGGTGTTGCGTCGGTATATACTGTGGTACTAATGCTTATTAGATCAGACAAAGAAATGTAAATTACACGTGTTCTGTATGTGGGATAGGAGTCAAAGGTCGTTATTGTTTATGTAAGAAACACTGCGCTGATAGGGTCAGGAATCAGATTATTTACACTAGGAAGAGAAATTACACCAACGAGAGGAATAGGTTGGGGAGAATACGTGTTTAGATATACAGTCGTGCCTCGTTTATACGGACACTTGCGTCATTTCACAATTCGTCCGTATAAACGAATTTCCGTATAACTGAAACCAGCTTCTTACTGGAAGAGTTACTTCCCTTCAATTATGCAACTCATGACAAAATTCCTTATACATATTGTTTTTATTAATTTCGGCGAAATCGTGTGTGAAGCGATCGGAAGATCGCACAACTCACCGTTATTAACAGCAACCACGGTCAGAATACCGCTATTGACGCCTTGAAACTAACTTTAGTTGACAGAGAATGGATACATATATCATAAATGACATACTTTGACTCGTTAAAAGTCATATTTGTTTTTGTTTGACGATTCTATGTCAACGTGAAATTTTCACGATCACACGATCACGTGCGCGTGAGCCTTGACGGTGACTGGTCAGACTGGTTCCATGTAAAAAATAATACCCGAGAATAGCGATCAGCTGCTTCGCTTAGGGTTATTATTATTTTAAATATGTTTAGTAAAGGCTGCATATAATTAAGAAAATAATGGAATATATTATTCCTGATAAAAAAAATAGTTTCAGATACAATTGTTGTCGATCCTTGCATTAAAAATCCTATAAAGTTATATCATTGGGTGTGTCTTTACCGAATCACCGGTCGATTCCAAGAAAACGTGTGTACAGCTGATTGCTGTTTCTGGCTTAGTTTTTGAGAAAATACACAAGGTAATCTTAATCCCTAGATATAAAACAATGCCTCGTAATGTTCTCGTAATACGTAATGAAGTTCAACTTTGACCTCCACAGACGCCATATTTATCGAAGGGGATTACATGTACAATAAACAAGCTCGTCTCAAACGTAACTCAGTGTCACTTGGTTAATTGACTTCTCACGAATCAAAGATATTACCACCAGCGGAAGTGTACTGTCCGGATAAGTGAGACAATTTTGAGTGCAATTCAGTGTTTTGTGTATGAAAATGACCATCCGGTTCCGGAAACTGAATCTCCGGATATACGGGTAAATTTATATAGTAATTATTTCGTTTTGAATGAAAATCGTCCGGGAACCGAGGTTTCCGGATATCTGAAGTCCGTATAAACGGGGCACGACTGTATATGAAATACAACCATTTAGACATTTGACTCATTTTGTATATACCATTAAACCACAATGGTTTTTGTTAGAGAGTTGGGGGCTTTGGCAAAACAACGTGGTCTACATGGTTATTCTCGAATGAGAAAAGCTGAATTGATTGATTTACTCGGTTTGGAATACAACAAACCCCAGACTGTTAGAGAACTTAAAGCTCAAGCAAAAAAAAGTGGGCTGAGAGGTTATTCTCGAATGAGAAAAGCTGAATTGATCACTTTACTGAATGTTGATAAAAATCAACCAGATGGTGTTGATAAAAATAATTAACCCATTGAGTTAAGATTTGTACCCACAAAAGGTGTTGGTACGCGAGGGGTGTTCATTAAAGATTTCTCCTAAACCATGATCGAGTAGGGTGTGACAATGGAGCCAGTAGAATACCGAGCAGTGATCAGGTTTTTATATTTGAAAGGTTGCACACCAAAAGAAACTTTTGGGGAAGATGCCCCATCATATGACATTGTTAAACACTGGCATTGCCAGTTCAAGTGTGGTCGGACATCTGTGGAAACAGCTGCCATTCCTGGTTGCCCCCATTCAGCCATTGATGAGGACACTATCCATCAAGTGGAGACCGCCACTTTGGCAGACCGACGTATAACTGTTCGCCAGTTAGCACAAGATGTCAAGATCAGTGTAGGGTTTGTGGAAAAAATCATCCATGACAATTTGAACATGCATAAGGTGTCTGCACGATGGACTCCTAGGTTGCTCACACCTTTCCAAAAGCAGGAACGAGTCAATTGCTCAAAGGATCTTTTGGACATGTGCCAAAAAACAGGCTCATTTTTTGACAGACTTATCACACAGGATGAAACATGGGTCCATCACTATGATCCTGAGACTAAAGTTCAGTCGATGCAATGGAAGCATGTGGAGTCACCACCCCCAAAGAAGGCACATGTCCAACCCTCTGCAGGCAAGGTCATGCTCACGGTGTTTTAGCACCAGCACGGGGTAGTGATGATGGATTTCTTGGCAAAGGGTACCACAATTACAGGAGCTTATTGTGCTTCACTGCTGAGGAAATTGCAGGACGCTATCAAGCTTAAGAGGCGTGGCATGCTGACCAAGGGTGTCTGTCTCTTGCAAGACAATGCTCCAGTACACAACTCTCATGTTGCCCAGACAGAAACGCGGTCCTGTGGCTATGAAATCCTTCCACATCCTCCTTACTCTCCTGACCTTGCACCATCTGACTTCCACCTGTTTCCAACCATGAAGTCATTTTTGAAGGGAAGACGTTTCACAGATGATGAAACACTGATTTCTGAAGTCAAGTCCTGGTTTGAGATGCAAAATGAAGGCTTTTACAAGCGAGGTCTCCATACTTGCATAAAACGATGGGAGAAGTGTGTAACTCTTGGTGGTTCCTATGTGGAGAAAGACTAATACCTATGCCAAGTTTCATTCCACTAGGTCCATCGGAAGTGGGTTAGGGGAAATCTTTAATGAACAGCCCTGGTAAATATCTAAGAGGTTGGAAGATGGATATTAATTCCAACATGGATGTTAATGATGTTAAGCCCATGGTATCGAGCAAAATTAACGAGGAGTTAGATGATTTAAATAGTATAAAATACCAGCTAACGGTTAAAATGTCATTGAGTAAAAATGATGCCGAATATACCAAACCTTATTTCAGGAGCAATCAAGAAGTTATAACCGAATCTGATACTATAAGCGCATCATTAGATGCATCAATTCAACGGATACAAGAAACTTTAGAATGCTGGACTAATGGAGGTTCGGTTTGGGGTGTGGATAAAATCGATACTTTATATTTAGATATAGCAAATTATATGCCTTTCAAAGGTGGATCTTATATAGATTTACCCTTGTATTATAAAAAAAACCAAAACAACATAATAAATGTAAAAAATATAGGCGATGACTGTTTCAGAATGATGATAAGATCTGCCATGTTCCCCGCAGAAGAAAAATCCAGATAGACCTTTGAGCTATTCCCAAAACGATGGACTCAACCTTGATGGTACAGATGAACCTACACCAATCTCACAAATTGATAGGCGGAAAAGCAAACTAATTTACCTATATATGTTTTTGGACATTCTTCTAAAGGAATTGTTGTACACAGGATAAGCTCTGCTCCAGAACATATTCCAAGAATCAATTCATTTCTAATCGAAAAAGATGGTAAATATCATTATACGTGGATAAAGTGTTTAAGCAGACTATTATGTGATCAAACAAAACATGATGGAAAGAAATATTTCTGTGAAAGATGCCTGCATGGGTACAACAGACAAGATCTTTTAGAAGCACATAAAGAAGACTGCAGAGGTGTCGGACGGACTGCTATCGGGATCGATATGCCTAAAGAGGGAAAAAATATATTAAAATTTGAACATTATTGCAATCAAATGCCAGTACCATACATAATTTACCCTGACTTCGTAGCACTTATCAAACCTATAGAAAATACCGAACACAATACTGAATGTAGTTTTACATACAAAGCTCAAAAACATATCCCTTGTGGGTTTGGATATAAAGTTGTAAGAACGAAGAGAGAATAATCAGGGTAAATTTATCTCGCAAAAAACCCAGTGTATGACGAGGGATGATTGGAGGGTCTATAAGAAGTCAACGATTTGTCATGTTTGTAATAAACCACTCAATGGGGATTCCGTAAGAGATCATTGCCATATCACGGGTAATGATAGGCGAGCCGCGCATAACGTGCGTAACTTGAAAATATAAAAAGAATTCTCAAACAATACCCATCCCCGTTGTCTTTCACAGCCTTAGAGGATATGATTCTCATCTCATCATGCAAGCTATCTCAAAGACCGGCGGCGGTTTAACATGCATTCCTAATAATATGGAAAAATATATATCATTCTCGTTGACTAAAATTATACATTATATGGACATGGATGGGAAAGCTAGAACAAAACAAAGTAATGGACTTAGATTCATAGACTCCGTACAGTTTCTGTTATCTTCCCTGGACAATTTAGCTAATGCGAACAATCCCGATGACTTTGCAATGACAAATCAATATACAGATAAGTTAACACGGCATTTGTTGCTGAGAAAACATGTATATCCTTACGAATATTGTTGAGAAAGGATTAAGAGGTGGTATTTCCATGATGGCGAAAAGGTATTCTAAGGCTAATAATAAATTAGTGGAAGGATATGATCCGAGTAAACCCGATACACACATATTATATCTAGACACCTACAATTTGTACGGATGGCCTATGAGTCAAACTCTACCCACGGGTGGTTTTGAGTGAGTTGATATTCATAATATCAATGTGAATGATATCCCCACAGATTGCGATGAAGGGTATATACTAGAAGTTGACTTGGAATATCCAACAGAGTAACATAAAGACCATAACAGTTATCCGCTACCTCCCGAAAGATTAATGGTTAATAAAGATTGGATGTCGGAATATCAACACTCCTTGATGGGTAATACTAGGTTAGCTAAAGTAGAAAAACTCGTAGCAAATTTGACGGATATGACAAAATATATAGTTCACTACAGAAATCTCCAGTTATACACTGATGGAATAAAATGAAGGATCGCATAGATGGTGCAGACATAAGATTTTAATACAACACTTGATCAAATGAAAGCTACATGGTAAATAATGACTTAATCTCAGATCTTCTGTATGATGTGTGACCTCCACAAGCTCTCACAACAGCCTGACAACGTCTCTGAATTAATGCCCGGATTGTAGCCCTTGGAACATTATGCAACTCTTGTCTTAAACAGTCAAACATCTCGTCCAGATTACGAGGCTGATTGGTGCGGTCTCGCACCCGACGACCAAGAAGGTCCCATAAATGTTCTATCAGGTTAACGTCTGGACTTTTAGCCGGCCATGGAAGCACAGCGACCTGGTTCTGCGTAAAAAAATCAGCTGAAACATGAGCAGTATGTGGCCTTGCATTGTCCTGCTGAAACTCGAACAACTGCCCAACTCTGTTAGCTAACGGAAGCACCACTGGGCGTAACACTTCGTCACAGTAACGAACACCACACGAATCCACACGAATCAAATCTGTATGGTTGTCGTAGGTGATTCCACCCCAGACCATCACTGATCCACCTCCGTATCTGTCATGCTGTTTGAAAGTGCATGCTTGGTATGGTTCATTACGTCGTCTCGACACGTATCTGACCATCTGCATTGTCCATATTGAAACGAGACTCATCGGTGAACATGGTGTATTGCCAACGACACAGCTGTCTGGCTCCATGCTGCCTTGCCCACTGTAACTTTTGCCGTTTGTGTTCTCGAGTCATCCTGATTCCTACCATGGGACGGCTACTTTGTAGACCCGCTGAACGCAGCCTGTTACGTACTGTGCGATCACTGTGACAGCTCTGAACTCGGTATTCACTTTTGGGGCAGGTTTAAAGTGATCCCTCAAACAAATCAGCCGAATCTGACGATCTTGACGAGCTGTAGTTTTCTTTGTTCGCTCACGCCCACGTCTCATGCCAACATCCCCGGTCTGCCTGTAGAGGTTCCACAGTCATGAGAGGACACTGATGGACTTCTGAAAGTGTCTTCCAACTTCTCGCAGTGACTGGCCTGATCTAACCATCCCGATTGCCTGCCATTTCTCCTTCAAACACATGTACTGTCTTGGCATGTTTCACGCAGTTGATGTCAATAAAATCGGTCTTACAGTAGAAGACTTTATACCCCATTGTGTCATGCAAAACTACTGAAACACGTGCACTGCATGTCTTTCTATAGGTGATAGCCTGCGTTTTGGAGATGTTGACCATGTACTTAAAAACAACAACATTTGGACTCATTGACCAAACACACAATGCGATCCCTTATTTATTTCCATCAGTATATCTATCGATAGGCATGAAAATAAAGAAAATACACAGAGTTCTAAAGTTTGATCAAAGACCTTGGATGGAACCCTATATAAGACTGAACACAGATTTAAGAAAGATGGCCACCAGCAATTTCGAAAAGAACCTATCTAAGCTCATGAATGTCAGTATTTGGTAAAACTATGGAGAATCTAAGGAGGCTTGTTGATGTTAAATTAGTCAGGTCTAATGAGGAAGAAAGACTGAGGAAACTTATAGCCAGTCCGGCTTGTAACAGAAGCAAGACATTTGATATCGACTTAGCGGGGATGCATATGCAGAAAAGTAACATAAAATTCCACAGACCAGTGTACGTTGGTATGAGTATTTTTGACTTGTCAAAACACTTTATGAATGACTTTTATTACAACGATCTTAAGAAACAATATGCCGATAGGTGCGAGGTGTTATATACCGATACTGATTCTTTGTTGACGGAAATACAAACCAAGGATGTGTATAAAGATAAGTATATTTGCCACATCGCTTGTTTCTTTAGCCAATCCTTGGCCACATCGTTAGATACCTTAGCCGTGGTGGCTTATTTTTGTATTGCTCCTATACCTTTCAATATCCTCGTGGGCTATAGTAAAATTTATCCATTATTAATTAATATTGATGTTTCTTTTAATACGAATGATGACGATCGTTGAATCGCATCATCATTTTCACATAAAAAATTCCCTCTGTAGTAGCAGTATAGGTATATGAATCTGGCTCTAGTGGAAGTGAGCCAGAACTGTCATTGTCTATACTACTTGGGGAATTTCTCTTTAAATCCTTTGTTCAATTGTTTTGATATTTGAACAACCCTACCGTAATGGCGTTTTTTCTGAACTTTTCCTCTCACTGTTTATCGACCAACTGGTGTCGTATTTCAGCTGTGAATTATTGAGGTTTCTGTATTCTGATGGTTTACCCACCTCCAAACCGTTCGATACAGATGCATTAAGGAGTAATGCAGGATAAGTAAAAAATGTATGAAAAACCTAGTTTTTACATTTATACATTTGTATACTTATCCTGCATTAATACGTTGAAGGCCCACCCGTCACAGACTTGCCCTCCCCCCACCCCACCTCCAACACACATACACTTTAGCTTCAGAAACCTCAAAAGTATGTTTTTCTAAGAGCTCGGGTGACAGGACAGAGGCGGTGGTCAGTAAAAAGGACTTCAGGAAAACAACTTTATTTTTTCCCCCAGGACCATCGCTGTTAAGTAATGCAGAATAAGTATACAAATGTAAAAAATATTTAGATTTTACTAAATTGAATCATACTATAACCACGAAACCAGAGTATCATTTGACAGGGGAAAACATAAATATCCATCCCATAATTATATATTTCAGGCTTTGAATGATGGTGACAACATTTGGGGAACTATTGTGACGGGATTGAATCAAGATGGCCGCCAGGTTACGCCCATCACAGCACCTTCAGGGAAACAACAGCAGGAACTGCTCAATGACATCTACACACGACACGGGATCAATCCTACTGAAGTAGACTATATTGAAGCCCATGGTGGGTTCACGACATTTCCTAAAACCGAATCCTCCATTGATGTTGTAGATGACCACAATGTCTTTTAATGTAGGCTATAATATGCACTAACCATGAAATATGGCTCTGAAATGATTTGCAGCAATAGCAAATATTGATGTTTTTTAATTTTCATAAGAAAATGCTATGTTAATCTTATGTCTTAAACAGTAAATATTAAGAATAATCAAAGACTACATATTTAAAACAAAGACTACTTTCTAAAACAAGTATTGATGATGACATTTTGAATCAGTCCGCAATTTGAGGACCCTTGTTAAAACAGGCACGTTGGAAGTCTATTTGTAACAGGTTTGATGTCATCATGTGCCTTTGCTCGGGCTGCCCCCAAGATCCACCCCCAATTTCTTAACATCACAATTATTCTATAATAATGCTGTAACCCTTATTCATGTATTTACAAAAACGACTACAGCACAAACATATTTGTCAATATTGGAAACATGAATACTTTCATGTGTGTAAAACGTTGGAAAACTCTCTAATTCACTTTATAATGCAAAACACTCTAATCTACAAGAATATCCTGATCAAACCACTTGTACCATAGTAAGGCACGAATTTAAGTGATTGTACACATAGTAGTAGCTATTGATTAAGTCTTAACTATTCGTTAACTTACACTGAATGGGACGTCGAGTTTATTTACTTCCGCTGTGGCCAACAGCCAAGGTACGTTACTCTTTACATAAAACTCACTCTGCTTGCCGCTAAAACACTTATGTAGTCCGCTAAAATACCATTCTGACAAAATGACTTTGTACTAAGGCATAAACGCCACTGTATTCGGTCCAAAAACTATCAAAGAACCATTTCTCCTCCGCCTCATCTATAAACTAGCATGATGTAACAATATTTTTGGAAACATTTATCTGCGACTGACAACCGTAGCGGCAACGAACAGATTTTGCCGATGACAGGCTTGCTGACTTCTAAAACTTAAATTCCAGACTTATTGTGTGTTGATACATACATAAAACATACAACATGATCTATGTGTTTTGGGGGACAAGGGGTATGTGTTTCTATGCATTGAGTCCTCTACCGAAGCCAACGAAATTGAATAGATGAAGAGATGAACAAATATTGTTTCGTTCTTGATTTAATACAAAATGTCTGCACGTGAATTAAACTCACATGTCAGTCATGTACTCTTTACCCCAAACAAACTATGCAGTCATAGGCTTCTGATGAATAAAAACTTCCTTTCAACCAGATCATAATCTTACATCATGTTTATAACACAAATATGTTCCAAGGAAAACAGCTTAAATCGACTTTAGAGGGTTTCAATCGAAGTTCACGTAATAACTGATGATCTACCATGATAGTTATACTTCTATCATAAGGCAACTTAGTCATGCTTTTACATATTCATATTAAATATTTGCACCAAAGAATACTGTGCATAATGTTGTTACATATCGACTTCCAAATTGAAACAGCTCAGAATTCTTATATGCAAAAGAACTCAGTGTGAAACCAACAAACCACAAAGAAATGTTATACTGTTAACAATTATATTATAATATTGGCTAGGTTTACAAATAAAAAAGAGGCAGTACGAAATTGGATCTCAGAACAATTACTATGACAGTATAAACTATAATAGCAGTGGGCATAGCAAAAATGTCAGCGAGAATAGCATTTACCTAGCAGCAATAGTTGCCATGCTTCCAAAATAGGCAGAATATCCAGGGTGAAAACAATGATCTTCTCGTCTTGATATAATGTGAGATGAGAAGCATCCTCTTGCTACCTCATATAGTCTAAATACCTAGCTGTTCTAGAAGATTACAAATTACAGTTCACTCCAAAAGCATCAACAGTAACGTCCACACCACTGCTAACCATCGTGAAAACACAATGCTATGAACTTCTACTGAATCTCAACAAAAACAATGTAATACAATTACATCATTGTTAAACAATAAATTACACTGCCACGTAACAATTAGAACAGTCTTTGTCACTTTATATCTTTAAGCATACATGTAGATCTAAGTATGAAATACATGAGGTGGTTTCACTGGCCTCTTTCATTTCTTGTTCAGCTGGGGAAATCGGCAGAAGGGAATTGGCTATTTGACAGCTATTGAACGATATCAGATCATCAATATAACTGAAGCTTAAGTTAAACTTCTTGGCCAAACTGCCTTGTTTTGATTTGTCGACCCGAGCAGAATTTCCATTTTATATGCATAAAGAAACAGATCAGCAAGAAGTGGAGCACAATCGATGCCCATGTAGATGCTTACTTCTTGACTGAATGTCTTACCCCCAGATTTCACATAGATGTTATCAATCAGAAAGTCCAGCATTTCACATATTGTTTTCTCACTAAACTTCAGATGACATTTGATTTCATTTTCAACAAATTGCCCTGAACCTTAAGTTTGATGTGTGGGATAATGGTTTTCAAAGTTGAAAACGTTTTAACATAATTGAATTTGGTTCTTTTCTGAGATTAATTTTTTGGGAGTCTGTGAATATAAAGAACATCCTTCCTCGATTGTATTAAGATTTATGGTTAATCTACATAGAAAGAGTGTATACATTTTTATAGCTCTTTGGAATCCAGTTCAAAAGAGGAATGGACATGTCTTCAGATGTTAGAGTCCAATCAAAAGTTGATACTGCTTATACATGGTTTTGACAAGTTTACACATTTGTTTGAAGGGAGCAATGACATATCATAAGTCATAGTCAATCAATTTGTAGAAATGTAGCTTTAATTGCCATGTGAAGAGATGAGTGTTCCATGGCACAGACGAGGAATGCTGAAGCAGTTGTTCATCTTTACAGGCACAGGGACGAGACTGGGAGACCCTGTAGAAGCTACAGCTATGGGAACCTTCTTTGAGAAGTTTCCTCGGCAACGTTACATTGGTTCTGTGAAGACCAACATCGGCCATCTAGAGGCAGCAGCCGGAGTGGCTGGACTCATCAAAATTCTGCTGATGATGAAACACAGCACCATCGTGCCATCCCTACACTTCGACAAGCCCAATGAAGATATTGACTTTGACAGGTTTCGGTTTGTGGTGCCTGTTGAAAATGTTGACTGGAAACGGGAGAAGAAAATTGCATGTATCAATTCCTTTGGGTTTGGTGGTAGCAACAGTCATGCTGTTCTGAGATCATTTTCTGTGGAACGTTTAGGCGAATGTAACGAAACAGATGAAATTTTACCAGTTTGCTTTTCAGGCTCTGATTATGATACATTACACAAATCAATTTCACAGTTCTTCAAACATCATGGGGAGTTACATTTCAAAGCCGTGGCATACACGTCATGTGTGTGTAGGGAGCACTTTGATTTCAGAAAGGTGTTCTTCGCAGACACCTACAAAGATCTTAAATTACAAATTGAAAGCCAGTTGTCAAACATATCTCAAACTCCCAAAAGAGACAAAGGGCGCATCATATTTGTATTTTGTGGAATGGGTACATCATGGGTTGGAATGTGCAATGATCACCTGAAATACAGTAAATGCTTCTTGGCAAAGATGCAGGAAATTGAAGATTGTCTCCGTCACTTTGTAAACTGGTCTTTAATCAAGAGACTGCATGCTAATCATGATGTGACAGATCCTTTGTTTGGTCCTATTGCCATCTTTGCTTGTCAGGTGTCTCTAGCTCACCTCTGGGAATCCTGGGGGGTGAAGCCTGCAGCTGTTGTTGGTCAGTCAGTGGGTGAGGTGGCTGCAGCACACGTTGCTGGAATCCTGTCCCTGGATGAAGCAGTGAGGGTCATCTACCAGAGGACAAAGATCCTGGCTATGGCGCCAAGTGGAAAGATGATGCTTATCCGAAATGTTGACATTGAACAAGTAAAGACAGCATGCAGGAAGCATCACAATCCGGTAGTTGTCGCCCTCCACTACAGCCCAGTTTCATGTACTATCAGTGGTGATGAGAGGGCTGTTCTGTCAGTCAAAGAGGAATTGGGGCATTTTTCAGATAGTAACACCCTGTTTTATGAACTTCCTGTTACAAGAGCTTTCCACAGTCCCTTCATGGCTTCATCTAAAGACCAGCTGGACAAAGCGTTATTTCCTTTGCAAACATCAAAGATGGCAACAGAATTCATTTCATCAGTTGACCCGGGCTTAAATGAAGAAGCCATCAGGTCTGTTACCTACTGGGGTAGGAACATAAGGGAACCAGTCAGGTTCTGTGATGCCATTATGAAGGCTGCTCACAATTCCCAACGCAATATCTTTGTGGAAATAGGCCCCAAACCAGTACTAAATTCCCACATACAGGATATTTTCAAGCATACATCTCTGGATGTAACTACTGTCTCATCTATCCACAAAGGATCGAAGTACACTGATATGTATAATGCTCTGAGTGTACTGTATACCTCTGGAGTCAGCATCAGGTGGAACAGTTTCTTTGATGAACAGATGCAGGCAACAAGTTATCCAGCTCATGTTTTCAATGGAAAACCTGTTCTATTGGTATCTGACACTGAACACCAAATGCTTATGGGTAGAACAGAGAATTCGGGAGGTCATCTGTTTCTGAAGGGCACTGTTGAATCTGCATCTGCAAGATTAGTTATTGATCCAAACAGTTTTAAAAGTGTTTTTGAGCACAAGGTGAAAGGAACAATTATTCTTCCAGGTGCCGTGTATGCCGAGGCTGCACTTGCCATTGCAAAAAGGATAGCTTTAAATGAACACAAGCTAGTAAACATCTCAGTGTCTTTCAAAAGGCTATTAAACCTACACACAACAGGACACACAACAAACATTGAAATCAAGGATAACACAGACAATATCCCCAAATGTGTGATGGCAGTTACTATCAAGAAAGGCACTACAGAATACGCAGAAGCAGTGATCAGGCAGACTCTGGATGACGTCACACCAGACAGACTTGATGTGCTATCAATTAAAGAAAGATGTAAGCACACACTGACAAAGGAAGATATTTATGAGAAGTTGGACAAGGCTGGATTCAGCTATGGGGTAATGATGTCTGTTATTCAAAGTAGCCAGGTAGCTGAAAAAGAAAGTCTCACTTTGATTGACATTGGATCACTGCTAGGAAGTGAAATTGAACTTACAGTTCTTCACCCTGCTGTTCTTGATGGAATGTTTCAAGCAGCTGTTACTGTGGCAACAAACATGAAAGAGATGCTTCCATTTTTTCTGAAAGGTTTGGTTGTAAAGAAGAAAATATCAAAGAACATGCTCGTCCATGTTAAGGTTCTTCAAGAAACAGAAGCGCATGCAACATTTTCACTGTCATTACTGACAATGGCGGGATATGTCATCGCGCACATTGCAGCTTTCACGTTGAAGGTGATTGGCGTGGAGATTTTTAATGTCAGAAACGTTGCTTATGAAATTCAGCCCAGGGCCATAGATCATGCTGTTCCAGTCTGTAACAGTAAAACATTTCAAGATGTTTTGATGTTTAGTGATGGTGACAGCTCACTCACCTCAGGGCCCTGGAGAACTCATGATATTTCCACTTTACTCAGGAACAGTTTTCCTCTTGAACTACAACAGGCATCAGCAGTGGCTGTCCTATTTCAAGCAATGCCTGAGAAAACTGAAGATGGGATGTATCTGGAGAGATACTTGGAGGATAAAATTCTGCCACTGAGATCTCTCATCCTCTACATATCCGTGAAATTTCTCAAAATACCAATCCTTATCATGACAAAGACTACTCCAGTTGATCGCCTCAATGCAAACAAAAGGCATGATGCACAAGCTTGCATTAATGAAGGTATTCAGGCTTTCATTAGATGTGTCAGACGAGAATTTCCTAGAATGGTCATAAAGCTTCTAAAACTGACGGAAGACTCGGACACCTGTCTTCAGACTGTTATAAACAGTGTTTTAGAAATCCAAAACTATCCAGAGATCGAGATGAACAACAAACAGTTCTATGGACAGGTGTTTGACCCAGTAAAAATATCTACACCATATGTTCGAATAGAAAGTCAAAGAAATGGTATGGGTACAATTTTAGTTTCAAAAACGAGAGAAACTATTACAGAACCATTCTTCGCAGTTTCAAGAGAAGCATCTCAGATGGCAGTGAAAGAGGTTAGGTTCACTACCCATTCAATTGCAGTTCACAATCCATTCCTGACTGAACAGGTACTCTGTGTTGATGATAACGAGGACAACCCAATGACCTATCCAGTTCTCACTTATGAGTCGAGTGGAACCACTGAGACATCTGATTCAGATATAACAGCTGTTATTTGCTACCCACATCTAGTCATGCCAAAGACCTGTGTCCCCAAGAAATTTGTGATGGATTTGAAGGACCTCAGGAATTATAAAACAGGATCCATGTTGAAACTTTATTGCATTTGGCGATTATGTGATCAAGTGATGAAAGAAACTGCAATACTGTACACACACCAGACGAAGAAATATGCTGAGGCAATGAAGGTTCTTTTGTTGGCCACACAAACACAGACAGTTGTATTGTTGACACCCGATGAAATGCCATCTCACCATGGCAGCCCAGTGGTCATATCTACAATACAGATAACTGCCGAGCTAGCACAAATGATTGTTCGGAAATGGCATTGTCTGGAGTGTATTGTCTGCTTCAAAAATATGATGAAAACCTCCATTTTAAAAATGGTGAAATGTGACAGATTACAACTGAAATTATCCATTGTGAGGTCTTTGGAAATTCTTTCCTTCAATGAAATGGAGACACATATTCCAAAGCTGTACAGCTGGATTAAGGACAACAGCAGAAGTGTGGATGAAATATTTCTGTGTTTCAAGTCGTTGTGTGACTCATCTCTAGTGTCGGAGTCTCTACCAATTGACATAACCGAACTTCTCAAAACAAAGGAATGGGATATTTACAGTGATGCAAGCCTCCATACAAAACAAGTCGGTATACCAGAGGATATGCTGTTTGATAAGACTGGAATGTATCTTGTTGTTGGAGGTTTGACTGGATTGGGATGGGAATGCATCTTGTATTTGGCTAGCAAAGGAGCAGGATGTGTTGCAATTCTCAGTAGACGTAATCCTACCGATGACAAAAAAGCAGACATTGAACAGATATCCAAGGACTATGGATGTAGTGTGACATCAGTGCAAGCTGATGTTCAGGATATCAGTGCGCTGAAATCAGCATTGTCGGAGTTGAAGACTAGTTTCCCTATGTTCTCATTGAAAGGGGTGTTCTTTGGGGCTGCTGTGCTTGAGGATGGACTACTTCTGGACATGACAAGAGAGAAGTTCCACACAGCTTCTTCTCCCAAGGTTGCTGGATCCTGGAACCTGCATCTCCTGACAGAGCATCTCCCACTTGACTACTTTGTGCTGTTTTCATCTGTAACATCAGTCTTTGGAAACGCTGGGCAATCAAACTACGGTGCTGGGAATGGTTTTATGGATGGCCTTGCACATGTGCGGAATAAAAATGGTCAGAGTGGACAAACTGTTAACTGGGGCCCTCTGCGAATGGGAATGCTACAAGAAAAGAACGTAAAGATTCTTGAGTCATATGGATATAAAACCATACAGAAAAAGAACATACCAGGATGTCTAAAACATGTACTCATGTTGAACAAACCGCAAATTGTCATTTGTGAACTTAACCTAACAAAGTTTGAAGAGACTCTTCAAAGAGAAAACAACCCGGATTTTGCATCTCGTTTTCGGCTGCTTGTTTCTCCTTCTGCAGCTCCAGTGCAACTGGCTTCTCATCCAACTTGGAATCTGAACGAATTCAGCAAAATCTCAAAAGAAGAAGCCATGTTGAAACTCGTGGAGTATGTGAAAGCTGTTGTTGTTGAAATTGCCATGCTGGACGAGACCGCACTAGATGTCGACCAGGGAACCCAAGAACAGGGTGTTGATTCGATGAATTTCATACAAATCACGACGCAAATCAGGGATGACACACATATTCAGCTGTCGGCAACAACACTGGTCGTCGAAAATGCGACGGTGTCCCAAATTTCGAAGTATATCTATGAACAATTGAGAATAAACGTTCAACAGGAGTAAACAAAAGTGATATCCTTTCATTTACAGTCAGCATGCATGCAGTCATGCCATCAAGGACAAACCTGACACTTGATATTGTCATGTCATCCAGTACCTCGCTGCCACAGCACATAGTCATGTCATCACATTGTTATCTGACACAAAATCCAGTCATGCCATCAATTAGCTCTCTGGCACAGTATACGGTGATGCTACATGGAACTATCAGTAATCTCGGTAGCATTCTGCTGTAATGTTTACTTCATGCTTTGAATCAGGTTTGGTTTGACTGTTGTTTAACGCCGCACTCATCTATATGACGACAGTCTGTAAATAATCGAGTTTGGACCAGACAATCCAGTGATTGATATCAGGAGCATCGGTCCACGCAATAGGGATCGACGACATGCATCAACCAAGCCAGCGAGTCTGACCACTCAATCCCGTTAGTTGCCTCTTACGACAAGCATAGTCGCCTTTTATGGCATTCTACCCCGGATCTTCGTACTAGACTGATTATTATGTTGTAAACACTTTATACAGATGTTTTGATAACATGAATGTGAAGTTTCTGTGTATCTAGGATAACCTGTCAGTGATCATGATTCTTATAAATTATGACCACTTGGATGTGCTTCTATTACACAAATTAATTAATGGATTACACACGAGGAGATTGTCAAAATCCGCACCGCATAACATTCTAATTTGATTTCACTGTAAATGTCAGCGTTGTGTTGTACTGTATGTGATCTATGATGTCTTAATGTGTGGTGGTTGTGTTAGCTGCTTTGAGTTGGCGTTAACTACTTTTTTGCATGTGCTGAGTGATTGAGTGGGTATAAAAGAGATTGAGGCCTGATTATCAATGCAGTCATTTGAGAAATCTAACAAAAGTTAGAGTTTTGTTTTGGTTTTGGTGATGTATTTCCAATCTCGGGGCGTGGGTAATATTCTTATATAAATGTTTTAATGCTTATGCTCTTTTATATTGAACATTCAATCTTATGTCTGTATCATTCTTCCCCGTCCTGAAGGCGAGGAAGTGTTAGGGTTACTTTGTTTTTGACTGAAGAAGAGCGCCATTTTTGTTTCATTAAACCTGGAGTCTGTAAAATGAAATGAGAGTGACTTAATCTGGACATGTTTTAACCAATCGCCTGTTATATTCTGTGACTTAGTCATGCTTAGTAATGTAGATAACCCATGCAATTTGTTCAATATGTAATTTTTTTAGAGAAAGCTAAAAATACTAAAGGGAAATTTATCTGCTTTCGCTAAAGTTAACCGGTCCATATTTGTAATAATATAATATTGCGCATTGAGCTATAGGCGTAGTATATAGTTTTATCACACACTGACATTCCAATGCTGTACATCCTATCTCATTCAACCTGCGGATTTCGAAAGTGAGTGGTTATCTCCCTTAGCATAATAGCTCTATTGTGCACTACCTTTGCAATGGATCATATGTTATTCAGAATTAATTCAGGGACTTCAGATCAAACATGTAACGCGCACTCAATCTTTCTCCCTTCACACTTCTATTGCAACTTATTGTTCAGCATGATTAAATAGCGGGCTTCTATAAAGTGTGCCTGCAAATCTTGTAAAAACAACACATGTACAACAACCGGTTTGACATGATAACTTTGTAATTAGTTGTATGGTGCTTGATGTGCATAGTTAAACACAGTATTATTTCAAGTTATTTGACTGTATGTAATGTATAATTCATAACGTTTCATGCCGTGGCTTACGGTTCTACATGGTTAATTGCTTTGACAGTTTTTTTTACTTCCGGTACAGATTATACACACGTATATGTTTTTGCTTCTAAGTACATATGAAATTAACTTGCTGGTTTGCAATTATTCTCCTAAAAAATAATAAGGTTGCATGATATATTCACGATGTTGGGTTGAACATAGTAACATTCTTCTAAACATACTCCAAATCTTAACCAAAAGTAATAAAAACGCAAACCCAACCAAACCAAACGGAACCGTCCACAAAAGTATTGAATCGTATTCCAGTTATATCATGGCCTGTCAGCTGGATGTGAGAGGAAAGCCCGAAGTGATGCAGGCCTTAGATGATTACCACTTTCGTGAAACCCACGAGCACGGGTATGGTGCTGACAAACCTAGAAATAAAATCAGGTCAAACTGGGATTAGAACACACTGTCGTAGGTTTCTGGCGTATTAGGTTTCTGCATAGCGAATTGCCGCGCCTTAGGCGACTGTGGCAACCGTGCCCCCGTACACAACTGTAACAAACTATCATACAACAAAGTTTTTTTAATGAGATTGCGTAAGATTCCATGAAGAAACAGTGGAAATATTTCGTTAGTACAAAACTACAAAATATATGCACAGTAAGTACAAAACACACAGGTACATTCAACATACAAAGGAAGTACATTATAACAATATATTTTTGAAACAAGTGTATTATAATCATATGGAAACGATATGAGAATGGAGCAAAACTATGGCAATGGTGTACATACAAAAAATATATATATAATTGTAGAAATGATAACTGGTCTTGGAACTTGTTTCTGGATAACTGTTGATAAAAAGTATTAAGAAGTGTTCCTTTTTACAGAGTGTATAAAATTCTTTATAATGATTGAGGATTATTTGTAGACATGATTTTCTTTCTTGGTTGTTCTTTACAGCGCCTAGTATTGCCCATCTTCTAAGACATTGCATCACTACTTTCAATTTTTACTTTGTGATTGCTCAAAAGAAGTTTGGAGAAATGTGACCTATGGCCTTTGTTTTTAAAATATGTAAGATAATTCTCAATATTTATAGGTGACTTGATCAACCTGTATGTTCTTAACTTGTTCTTAACTTGTTGTTGGATATAAGGGAATCCCCTAATGAATGCTTTAACATGTCTTGAAAGTTGGACTGAAGTAGATTCATTAGATATTTTTCGTTGTTTACTATTTCAAAAGTTTATTTTATTTAACACAGCCAACATTTTGTCCGGAAAGATTAATATTTGCTTCCAAAGCTTTTTAAAAATGACATTTGTTTTGTTAATCTATAAAGGACTTGTAATAAATTATTTTATATATACTGTATATTATTGGTCCCAATAGTGGGTCTATGCCTGACAGGTCCAGTTGTGTGTTTTCTTGTCTACTCATAGTAATGATGTATAAAACTGAAGCTGTAGTCTTTCTGAAATAGTTTTTAACATTACAAAATCCACACGCAAAACTTCACAATTGTATTATTAGTTCTATAAGGGTTTTAACAATATGATTTCTTACTTTACCGGGATATGGTCACGAAAGACTGATGTTTTTATCCTTTGGTAAGCACCTGTGGCTTTCCTACTGAGTGACTGCATATAACTTTTGAACTTTCCATTTTTTGAAGTTGTGTACATAGATATGTGTATCTGTCAGTTGTGGCATTGGATTTCCTTGTGCTGACCATTTAAAGAAATTGTTGTTTTTATTGTGCTTTCCAAAAATAACTAAATTAATAACAACCAATTTGTACTTTACACCAACCCGCTTCTCGCTTACACTTCCTTCCTCTGCATATGACATTATATGGCGGGGAACAATTGATGCACTGCAGCAATCTCAACTTGTTTGTACAGTATGTGTATTTAAGTCTAGTCATAGAATATTATGCAGATGTATGGATTTGTGTATACAATGGATTATATAGTGTCAGGTGACCAGAGAGGAACCTGTACAGAGTTGAAGGCAGGTGGGTTCTGTGGTAGAAGACTGACCAAGGAAGTGACGACGACCGACCAACTGGAACGAGAGAGATATGTAACCAATGTGAAAATTGGACATACGTCTTTGGAGACAGTAATATCATTACTGTGTTGACTTTATCATAAATAGACGGTGACTGTGAAGTTCCATAATGTACTAGTGTAGTGTACATTGACCTAGTAGTGTGTGGTGTATTCTGTAAAGCAGAAGCTACCTAATGTTGTGCTGTATTGCTGTGATGATGTTGATGTATTAATATGATGATGTAATATTGTTGCTAAGGTATGTATTAGTGGGGAGCAGGCAGTTAGGAAGGAGAGTGGTGAGTTGTGAATAATTTCTAACTATATGTGTGTATATAATATGAGAGTGGGTTGACATGAAATAAGTCGGTGTGTGTAAGATTTTCGTTAAGTTAACTGGGTTGGGGTAAATTGTTAGGTTTAGTAAATGAATTGATTTTTAATTCATATCTGGCGTTGTCCCTGTTTTGACAATCAAAGGTAAATGGTAAAATCATTTCAGATCAATAATGGGTAAAACAAAGTACTTTGAAAGTGCTAGAAAAGCGTCCCAAGCAGTAAAGGATTCAAGTCTTGTGCTCAAAATGTAATTGAAAATACATATGGCGCTGTTTGTCATAACAGTGGACAGAAAATCATTCTTGAAAACTGTTCTTTTTCTTTTCTCATGTTTACTAAAGGATAAATGTAAATGTCTTGTACTTAAAATGTAATTGAAAATGCATATGGCGATGTTTGTCATAACAGTGGACAGAAAATCTTTCTTGGAAATTGTTGTTTTATTCTTCTCATGTGTACTCAAGGATGAAAGTAAGTGTCTTGTACTCAAAATGTAATTGAAAATACATATGGAGCTGTTTGTAATAAAAGTGGACAGAAAATCTTTCTTGAAAATTGTTGTTTTATTCTTCTTGTGTGTATTCAAGGATGAAAGTAAATGTTTGTATTTAAAATGTAATTGAAAATACTTATGGCACTTTAACTCTATGGCAACAATAAAATACCCTTTAATGATCTAACGGGCACGTTTGGATTGATATTCCACGTCGTATCACTTTTGTCCCGGGAAATCTTCCTGTGTTGAAGAACGCGATCATACAAAATAGCTTAATTTCCACTATACTGGTTACGAATTTGTCTTGCTAATTCAGGATCTGTTATCATACCATATCTCCAGTGAGATATTGTCAGTGGAAAAGCTAGTAGCTTCATCAGTTGTTTTGATTACTCTGTATTAGTCATTTAAAGTGAGTTCATATTCTAACCTATCGCCTGGGGATGCTTGATAGAAGGGCACGTGACTATCTAGAAATTCAAAGTCAAGCAGAATATAGAATCGATAACCTAATGCATCAGCACAGCCTTATCTTCTATGATGGTATTATCACCAGTATCAGCACCCACACGCAGTCTCATTGAATTTGTATTACAAATACCTTGATACTGTTAGTTTTCCCCTTCTTTCGTTGTTCTCTAGAGATCCATGTAACAGAAGTATACATCTCTGTCGTTAATACTCAAGACCTCATTACCACTAATTCTAACCGTTATTTTCTTTACAATTCCATGGCCTGTGTTCTGAACAAGGTCCCTGTTAACGTCAGTAGAAGTCAAACTAATTGTAAATGATAGTTCCTGGAACTAACACATCGTGAGCACCGAGATTAGGTTATTAGTTATAGTTACAGACTGGCGAATTGCTTTGACTCCTAATGGATCTTGAAGTCTACGTTGTGGATTTAACTTTAGTCCTTATTGCGAAGACATTGTTTATATTGAAATTATGTTTCCTTATGTTTATTATAAAAATGGATGATATTAATCTAGATAATCTAACTGATACTAGTACAGTAGAAGGGGGGACTGATGAAACCAGCTTTATGAATCTTAATGAGGAACTTTTGTAATCAACCATTAATGATTATTACGATGTCTTAAAAGAAGACAAAACATATGTTACTCCTTTTGGTCGTGTCTATTCCAAGTTTACAATAGATAGTAAAGGAATATTGTGACTGCCAGGCTCTCCAGATATTTATCTTATGAATTCTCGTACTAGGAAACCCTTAACGTTTCCTACAATAGCTGGATGATACTACACTGGCCGAAAGAATTAAAACATTGTTCAGAGAACAGGGAATAACCATTACCAGTGTTTTAACCGCATTGGGATTTAATATTTTGACCTTCGAGTTAACTGTCGGCAGTACAGGCGGTGGCACACATCCTAGTGATAAGGATGGTGTAAAAAGAGTGGATAAAAAGGCATTTAAAGGCACTAAGGGAAGCACTAGAAGAGTTCGCTGTGAAAGCCGTGTCTGAACTTCCCAGTATAATAGGGAGTATTGTATCCTGGCTCTTGAATTTATTAGCCAAGACCGCCGCTCGGCCTAGTCAAAACTTGTTGGTGGTGATTGTAGCAATTGCTGGGCTGTTGTACGTATCCGCTATAGACAATTTATCCAAATCATGAGTAAACTAGCCATGACTCTGCCTACTATAAGCACTGTTTTTCGTCGATTTTCGCTGTTGCACTTCTGTTTTTGGTTTAATTACAGTAGATGACTGTGGCTTGACTATTCCTGTTTCGCCTGTGTTTGGTTGCGTTATTAATACAGTGTTAAGCTCTGAATTGAAACCTAATGTTTGGTTATCAGTAGCAACCACAATTTTATTATTATAACCTACCACTTGACCAAGCTTAAGTTGCATGTTACTCGTTGACATATACAGACCTATTCCAAAACATAGTCTTCTTTAGATTCAGCATACTGTTGTACATGTTGGTACAAACAAAACTGCTTTTGTGCATCGAAAGCTGTCCCCATGCCAATGATGTTTGAATGTGTTTGTGACTGAGCTCCAAGGAGAGCCAATACATAAGTTCTGATTTAGTCATTAATTCTTTCAATGCCGGGGTTAGTAAAACCTTCTGATTTATTTGAAATGAATTTTTGCAAGCATTTTCAGCATCTTGTGGTTGTTCAACCTTTTGGACGGTGAAAGCAACACCACCCTTAAAGTTCATATGATCATCTGTCCACTCGTTACTCGACAGAGTAAAGCTCGGAAGAAGCCGACCTCTTTTCAGTAAATCATCGCTGACTTCTTCAACAGAGTGTGCACCAGCGTACGGAATACCTAGACCATGGTTAACGCCATGCAGATGTCAATCTTTACGCTATAAAATAGCAAATTCCTCACAAATACGTGCATATGCCCGCCGATTGTACGGATTATTTGATGCATTCCATGCTTGATCCTGCGGTAATGGTGCACTTAATTCTGTAAGGATGTGCCTAATCTGATAGTACACAAGAAAGAAGAAAACAGATTTACTCAGTTTATCGTGATGGTTACCAATAGATACTCTGCAGCCTGTTGTGGCGTACCATATGGCAAAATTTGGCTGGTTTCGCCAGAACTGCATTGGATTGGAGAACCAATCATGAACTGTTTTAACACTTGGTGCTGCGAACCTGTAATTTCTAAAGATATCAGGGAACAGAGTTTTAAACTGAGCACCGGAGACATCAAGAAAAATCATGGGTGTGTAAGGTTGGTTGCACCATCCATATTGAAGTTATAATATAACATCTTTGTATATTTAATATTGTATGTTACACGTCTGGGAATAACAAATGGTCAGTCTATTCAACTGCTT
The DNA here is from genome assembly GCF_022045235.1 of Haliotis cracherodii. Classification (NCBI taxonomy): domain Eukaryota; kingdom Metazoa; phylum Mollusca; class Gastropoda; order Lepetellida; family Haliotidae; genus Haliotis; species Haliotis cracherodii. Next base: position 14,293,763 of record NW_027266286.1, read on the forward strand.
CATGCTATTGACAACTCAGCGGGACTACTTGAAGTTGCTCTCTGCGATATAGCGTATTACCCGCGGTGGACATATATAAGTGCTGCAAGAGGTAATAATAAGTATTATATAGATATGGACCATTGCATTATGGGTATTACAGTGTATGCTCACTTAGTAATGAAATTTTTAAGCCTTTTGGAGCTAGTAACTCACGAAATGAGTCAAAAGGGTTCCTGATTTTAAGCAGTGGAGCACATGCTATGAAACTTTAATTGGGCTTAACAAATACCCTTTTGTATTTATAAGTGAAGGAGTGACACCCATGATACCAGAAGTGCAGGGAGTTAAATTACCTGATATAGTTCCCTATCAAGAGTTGTGCATCCATCTTGATTAGATCAGTACAACGGATGATATTCAACTTGAAAGTCCTTCAACTCTGTATAGAGCTATTCCAGTCAAAGAAGAACAATACCATAGTGGTAGAACAGAATCTATCTAATCATTACAATATGAAAAGTTAAGACGGGGCATTATTACAGATCTCAACATTTCTGTATTAGATGTAAAACATCAACCTGTACATATAGGATATTTGAGTGTAACACTCCATAGTATAAATAATGGTTGAATCTTCAGGACCTGGAACGCATAACCTAAGACAATGTAATACATTTACGCTTTCCGATCTTGAAGACACAGAAGGATTCGATAAACCCGGTATCTAGGGCAAGTTATATGCTTTACACTTACAAGATAATGTATACATGTGCAAGCGGAAAGAAGTTATATTCACAGGACCAGCACCTAATTTAGGAGATTTAAATGATGTCGACGTTAGTAGACTCCATAAAAACACTTTATACAATCTTGTTCGCAACGATAACAATAAATGGACTATGCTCGAAACGAAAAGCGAATGGCTACTGAATATCGTCATTGCCCCACCATATGTGATGACACATAAGGAACATCATTTAACTAAGATAATGAATAGTGGGATCGTACTCGTGGCTTATATTCCCCCAAAACGTAAGACTGTGGCTTAGTGGCTTCCCTTTCAGATGAACCAGGTCATATGTTATTGAGTCGTCCAGCATGAAAAGATGTTAGCCTAAATTTGGTTACTGAATTCAATGATGTATGAAGAAACTTGAAGGATATACGCGATGGTGCTACACTTATTCTGGAATTCGTGTGGGGGGTTGGGCCAGAACATGCCTTCGAGATATTACCGGGTCTATCAATTAAATGGCTTAAGAAACACGAACGTCAACGTTGTAGTATTATTCAGTCAGGAATAGGGCTCGCTACAAACCTTGATGGGGTCCAAGTTAATGGGGGGAGCATTTCACTTACTAAGATATTTATGCCATATAATATACATCTTCCTCCCATACTCCTCCTTTCCCATACTCATGATCACCATCTCTGCTTCCTCCCATACTCCTCCTTTCCCATTCTCATGATCACCATCTCTGCTTCCTCCCATACTCCTCCTCTCCTGTACCCATGACCACCACCTCTGCTTCCTCCCATACTCCTCCTCTTCCGTACTCATGACCACCACCTCTGCTTCCTCCCGTACTCCTCCTCTCCTGTACTCATGACCACGACCTAATTTTCCTGTGACACATTCCTTCTCCCTTGACCAAGACCACCACTTCTTTCTCTCATTGCGTCACTTCACCACTCCACCTCTTCTACTTCCTCACCCACTTATCCTCTCCCGCAACCATGACCACCACTTCTACTTCTTCCATACTTATCCTCTCCCGTTACCATGACCACCACTTCTACTTCCCCACATTTCTCCACTCCCGTAGCCATGAGCACCACTTCTAATTCCTCCACTCCCGTAACCATGACCACCACTTCTACTTCCTCCACACTTGTCCTCTCCCCTAACCATGATCACCACTTCTAATTCCTCCACACTTCTCCACTCCCGTAACCATGACCACCACTTCTACTTCCTCCACTCCCGTAACCATGGCCACCACTTCTACTTCCTCCACACTTCTCCTCTGCCGTAACCATGACCACCACTTCCACTTCCTCCACTCCCGTAACCATGGCCACCACTGCTACTTCCTCCACACTTCTCCTCTGCCGTAACCATGACCCCCACTTCTACTTCCTCAACACTTCTCCACTCCCGCAACCATGAACACCACTTCTACTTCCTCCACACTTCTCCTCTCCCACAACCATGGCCACCGCTTCTACTTCCTCCACACTTCTCCCCTCCCATAACCATGACAACCACTTCTTCTTCCTCAACACTTCTCCACTCCCGTAACCATGACCACCTCTTCTACTTCCTCCACTCCCGCAACCATGACCACCGCTTCTATTTCCTCCACACCTCCCCTCTCCCGCTCCTCATTCCACTGATTTCTGAAAATATTTGTTCCCTCATTGACTTATTGAAGAGGAAAGAAAAAGCCCTGAAACGCCCTGTCAAACAATAAACAGGTGGTCTTCATGTTCATCCAACTTATAAATACCAATCAACGACCTATTCACACAAAATGTTTGCATGTGGTATATTCTTTATAAGTGTATGCATTGAATATATTCATATATTTCAACAGGTAAGTATGGCTCAAACAAGTGACGTAGGAGAAATGTCCAAACTTTCTTCAGCGGATACAAATGAAACAGACATGATGAAAGGGAGGTAACTCCGTGCATGTTCACATGCTAATATTCGAAGTCGCACTAAAACTTTCAACTGCTGCTGCTGGCACCTATCTTCCTCCTCCATCAACTACGCAATAGGACAAATATGCCTTCCTGTATCCCAAGTTCGCCATTGTCCTACTACAACTACTGCTGCTGTTGCGGCAACGACTGCTACCAAGGCTGCTGGTGCTTCAACTGATACTTTTACAACTGCTTCTACTACTACTATTGCTGCTGCTACTACTGCTACTACAACTACAGCTACGACTACTACTACTACTACTGATGCTTTTACTGATGTCTAGGCTGCTATACACTTATCAAATTCATATGACTCTCATTCATCAAGTCACGATATGGCTGAAACTTCTGCCGATGTGTCTTAACATTTAGCTCACTCACTCACTCATTCGTAAAATAGATATTGTACACATTGAATAGAAAATGTATTATGCGAGTCTTTGGTGGGCACTTATCCCTATTCTCTGTGTTATGTATTAGTGTGTAGTTGTAGCAGTTGTAACCCAGCAGTGTTCACATTGTCCATACGAACGTTGACGGTGAAGACAATATATGTCAGCGATGACAATCAACTTAAAGTAATCAATAGTCGCTTGACTGCTGAAACAATGCTGATGCGACGTTAAATTTCAACTCTCACACACTAAAGTAATAAATAAATAACATATCTGCACACTGCGGATAAATGACAATATATCAGATGCACCATATCATCAGATCAAGCATCAGCATGTGTTTTGACGACTCTATACAATATGATTCCTAATACATATTCTTTTCTGTAGACCAGAAATTGATCAGATATCAAATATATCAACGACAGAGAACGTATTCCTCGTGCACCACGCAAGGGCGACACACACAAAGGAAAAATCCAGTCAACAAAGAGTACTAGTTTATTTTTCAAATATTTCCTACAAGAGAAAATATTTTGTTAAAGTGTAAAAGTAGGGATGTGTTTTAAGTAGGGGAATATCCTCATAACTCTCCGTTCCCTAAAAATAATGGTCCTCTGCTCCATTATTTTTAAGGACCGAAGAGTTACTCGGACATTCCCCTCCACATAATTCTAAGCGTGTTATTATTATGCGTGGTTTATTACCCTCCAAAAGATGTGACTGATACTTCTCAGAAAAGATGTTATAAATTGTGTGGAAGGGATAAAAGAACCGGATAAATGAAAAGACAAATAATGCCTCAACCTCCAAAACATGGCGGAATTAACATGCCGATTATGAAGGATGTGATCACTCAAAATGGACTGAGTTAGTTGCTTGCTGTATTCCAAATAGAGAGAGATTATGATTGACAGATGCCTTCTAAGTTGATGTATTTATTGCTCCAAATACCATGAATGTATTTTGGAAGGATGTTTTGTTCGAAGCTTGGGCAACATACTTGTCCAAAAAGAAATTGAAAACTGGTTAAGATATTATGAGACAATCTACATGTTTAAATAGCAGAATACAATCCCAACAAATTATATAGAATATCATGAAGTTGTAAATGCAGTCAAACAATTTTGTGAGGTAAAGGAATACAATGTTTTCACTTCTATATCCCTTCGACCAACCATGCCACTCAATATATCACATCTTCTAAACCAAAATATAGGCGGTTAAGAATTTTACAAAACTTTATCAGCACAGGAGTTTGTTAAATTTCATGGCATTGAAAAATGAGAAAGTGTACAAAAATTACACATTTAGTGAAACAAATTGGCAAGAACATATATTGATGGCAAAAAGATGCACTCAAAGTGGGGATATTAGGTGGCTTCAGTTTAAGATTATTCACTTCATTCTTACAAATAACAAATATTTATGGCATGGAATTCCACAAATAATCCATACAACAGTTTCGCGTTTCTACGAGTAAAGATTGGCGTCTGAGTGGAGTTAACCATGGTCTAGGTATTCCGTATGCTGGTGCACACTCTGTTAAAGAAGTCAGTGATGATTTACTGAGAGCTTTGCTCTCTTGAGTAACGAGTGGAGAGATGATCGTATGAACTTTAAGGGTGGTGTTGCTTTCACCGTCCAAAAGGTTGAGCAACCACCTGAAACGCTTGGAATTACTTTCTTTTTGATAAAACAGATAATAATTTTACTTAGCCAGGAGAACTTATGTATGGGCAATTCTTGGTGTACAATCGCAAACGGGAATAATTGGTTCTGGGACGGTGCTCGATGCACAAAAACAGTTTATTGCAAACATGGAGAATGCTATTATTTCACCAGTTGACATACCATCTTCTATAAAGCGTTTTCAAGATGTATTACAGTACGCTCAATCCAAAGTAGACTACGTTTATGCGCAAGGACTATACATGTCTCAGAGTAATATGGAACTTAAGATCGGTCAATTGATAGGTTATGAAAATAAAATTGTTATTGCTACAGATAAAAAAAAAACAGGTATAAATTCAGATATTAACACCAAATTAATACTGCAAACAAACACAGACGTAACGGGAATAGTCAAGCCACAGTCACCACATGTTTCACTGTCATCTACAGACGCACAACCACAAGTGCCGCCACATATTGCCGCTAAAAATCAGCAACATATGGCAAGTAGTGTTTACTCATGTTTGGATAAATAGTCTTTAACTGATACGTACAACAGTTGGCAATTGCTACGATAAGTGCCCACAAGTTTTGACTAAGCCAAGTGGCGGTCTTTGCTAATACATTCAAGAGCCAGGAAACAATGCTCCCTATGATACCAGGAAGGGCAGATGCGGCTTTCCCAGCGAGCTTTCCCAGTGCTTCTCCTAATGCTTTTAATTGCTTTTTTATCCACTCTTTTACACCATTTTTATCACTTGGTGGTGTGGATAGTGTGGGGGTCTGCTGCCACTGGTTAACACGAGAGTCGATATAATAAATCCCAATCCGGTTAAAATACTGGCAATGGTTATTCCCTGTTCTCTGAACAATGTTTTAATTTTATCGGCCAGTGTAGTATCATCATTGAGGACTTGATCGATAGTTCCTCGAATCGGACTTATTTGTGAACGAAGTGCCTTCCTATTACTTGAAACAGCTTCGAGCCGGGCCGATCTTTCGTCTTTTACGTTACGCAATCTTTCAGCAACGCGGCGTCTACTGAATTCATCACCCGCCTGTTCAAGTTTTGTTTTCTCATAAGCTATATTCTTGTCAAGTTCAGATGGCTTGGCTATAGTATTGGTGAGTTCTCCCTGCATTGTTTGCATGGCCTTGTCAAGGCTTCGTAATTCCCTAATACTGAGCTTCAAGGATGGTGAGACCTGTAACGGAGGATCATCAATGGTGGTCAAGATGTCTTCGAGTCCATCTGAGACCTGCTTAGCGCATTCTTCCAAATTATCTTTATCTATGTCAATCCCACCGAGTTCAGTAGTCCTCACAGAAAGTTTTGCTCGTGAGTGGTCTGAAAAAACCTTATTCATTACGAACAATGTTCATGCCATGTTTACTGGCTATCATAGACGAGGCCAGCGGCTTACGAGTACGATAATTCATAAGATCAATATCGGGGAGCCACACAGTCACAATATTCCTTTACTATCTATCGTAAACTTTAAATTGTCACGACCAATAATAATCATTTAAGGCTGGTTTCAAAAATTCATCGTTAAGATTCATATAGCTGGTTTCATCAGTACCCTATTCGATTGTACTTGGGTTATCAAAGTTATCTAGATTAAATGAATTTGAATGGTCAGTCCATTAAGACCTTTGTGGAAGTGACCATTTTCCAACAATACTTACAATTATTAATCCGTCTGACGAACCACCTTCAACAAGATGGAACTTTACAAAGGCCAATTGGTCTTTATTTCAAACACTATGTACTGAAAAACTAAAACCTGACAGTTTCAGGAATGTTGCTGATCCTGTACAACGTTTTTCCTCTGCAAACCCTCATACGTAAAGCATGGTTTGATAAGCAAGAAGAAATAGGAAGAAAGCTGAGAAACATTTCCACCGACATGCCACTGTCTGCAACTTGAATAACGTTAAACTTATGGGCACCAAAGCAAGGCGTACATTTAAACAAAATAAACGTCAATCCTAGAGGAACACTGTATCCAAAATCAATTCCTGCACACCCATGTCCAAGGTGTGAAACATGATTCAAAAGATCAAGGGCAAAGGATCCACATCTGGAGTCACCATCTCACCGATGGTAATACTAAATCTGAAATTACCAACAAACTTGGTGACACTTTGGCAAACCATTTCTCACCATCAAACTATAATCCTCAATTTCAGAGGTTTCAATAACAGCATTAAAAGAAAAAAAAATGAATATTAACTCTAATAATGGTGAAGACTATAACGAAACATTTTCAATCCATGAATTACATAATGCCCAAGGGCAAGCTCATGACACCGCAGCAGGAGCCGACAACATCCACTATCAGCTCTTGAACACTTGCCGGATTTATGTTTGGAAACGTTACTTAATATATTTGATGAAATATGGACAACCAGAAATTGCCCTCCTGGCAGAATGCTATCATTATTCCAAAGCCTGGACGGGATCTTACAGATCCATCAAATTACCGTCCAATATCATTAACGAGCTATGTTTGTGCAACCACGCATCCAGTGGCATCGAGTGGCATCCAGTGTGGTCTCCGAAATAAACAGAAGTACTATTGACCATTTGGTGCGTTTGGAATCATTTATTGCAAATTCCATTATCAACAAACAATATAATGTATCAATCTTTTTCGATCTAGAGAAGGCATATGATACAACGTGGAAACATGGTATTTTAAAAGATTTGCATGAATTTGGAATTAGGGGCAGATTATCTCAGTTCATATCTCAATATTTAAACAACACACGATTCCAAACACGAATGGGCTCTACCCTGTCTGATTATTTCGATCACTATCAGGGCGTCCCTCTAGGCAGCATAGTATCAGACACGTTTTTCAGCATCAAAATTAATAGTCTCACTAAAGTATTCAACAATAGCGTTGATGGTTCACTTTTTGTGTGATTACAATAGGAAGACAGCAACAGCTCTGTCTTAATACAATTCAAAAATGGACCAAATTGTATTCACTGTGTTGTAAATATACTGAACCGCAACAGAAACGTCACCCCAAGTAACATTGCATGAAAAGTTATCATTTAAACATCTTGATAATTTTTGTCAAAGTTTCTAAAATTTAACATTACCTTGTCCGGAAAAATAAAATTTGATGATAAAAAACAAAGCAGATGACAATAAAACCGATCGGCCAAACGCATCACGGCAATAGCCATGGTAACCCAATGTACGCGAGTTCCGCGCAAACTGAAATGCACATGCGTTCTCCAATTTCTTGTCCTATAAAAATCCACCTATGGTTAATATTCACTCTTTATTGAATTGCTACCACATGCCAAGATTGACAAGAAATCAGCGACACCAAGCCCTTGGACGAGTGCAAGCTGGACAAACCGCCAGGCAAGTAGACAATGAATTTCAAGTCAACCTAAGGACCATATACAGGCTCCAGCAACGGTACCAAACCACCAACACTACAGATGACCGACCACGTAGTGGGTGACCAAGGGTCACCACCCGACGTCAGGATTGTCAGATTGTGCGACAGCATCTTCAAGATCGATTTGTTACTGATGCGGGAAACTGCTCGACAGACCATGGGGACACACCAACGACACATTAGTGTGGACACCGTGCGTCGACGACTGACGAGCCTACACCTCCACTTTCACACCGAGGACCCATTCTGACACCACGTCATCGCCAGGACCGTCTTCAGTGGGCAACACAGCACCAGCATTGGCGCCACCAGCAGTGGAGAAGAAGAGTCCTCTTCTCAGACGAGAGCCGTTACTGAATCTCAACAGATGGCAGAGAGAGAGTCTGGCGACACCATGGGGAACGTTATTCGGATGCTTGTGTTGTTGAGAGAGACTCGTGGGGTTGTCCAAGCATCATGGTGTGGGGTGGAATTGGTCTTGCACAGAGGGTCGGCCCTGTGGTCTTCCTTCCAGAACATCGGTCCATGGAGAGGCAATGGTGTCACAGCAGCTCGGTACATTGATCAAGTCTTGAGACAACACGCCATACCTCATTTGGCACGTCGCCACAACCACGAGTTTCAGCATGATAACGCCCGTGCCCACACTGCGAGAGCAACAAGAGACTTCCTCCAGCAGAATGGCATCAGAACCATGCAGTGGCCTGCCCTCTGTCCCGATTTAATCCCATTGAGCACCTGTGGGACGAGATTCAAAGACAGCTGAATGACGTACGAGCAAGGCTTAAAACTGCAGCTGAACTGCATCAGGCGTTCCTCAGAGTGTGGGCTCAAGTGCCTATGGCCTTCATCAACCGCCTCATCAATTCCCTGTATCGACGTTGCACGGCAGTCATCAATGCACATGGCGGACACACGGGATGCTGACTTGTGATGCCATTTTCTCTCGTGTTGTGTTTCACTTTAAGATCATTTGACACTTTTATTTTAACCTTGATAATCAGTTTTGCCAAGTTTCATCTTTTTAATATGTCTCAGAGTATGTTTACAATGTTTGGACAAAATGGTTTCTCATATATCTATTCATAGAAACCTAACAAGGATCCAGATTTACTTTTAGAAGGTATGAGAGGTCACGCCACTCATGAAAATGTCTCCTTTCTCCTTGTCACTGGATGAGATTTCACTTGACACATGAAATAACCTCTATTTAATACACCTCAAAATGTTGCTCCTTAACTGGACAAAGACCGAGGTCGTGAGAACTCAAAATTTCGTGTTTAACCAGATGAAACCAGATGTTTGTTTATGTACCTGTTTTGACTGTAGTAACTGATATTTTCCTTCCTCATAATTTGTTAGTTTCACTGGTCCTCCCGAATATGTTGTCAATCCTGGAAGGTATCTTTTACTATCACTGGTCCTGTCGAGAGTATAGCTCGTTATTTCCATTCTTCTCAAAGCTGACACAAAAATATGAGTGAGTGAGTGAGTGAGTGAGTGAGCGAGTTGGGTTCTAACGCCGCTTTTAACAGTATTCCAGTTATATCGCGGCGTGTCAGTTTAATGTGGGAGGAAAGCCCAAAGAGATACAGGTCTCAGACCTTTACAACTTCGGTGAAACCCATGAGCACAGGTATGGTGCTGACAAACCTAGAAACATAATTCGGGGCGAACCCAGATTCGAATCCACAATCATATGTTTCTGGCGTGCCCAAGGGACGCAACTCTGCACAGCAAATCGCGGCACCTTAGACGACTGGGCAACCCATGCCCCCACAAAAATATGATACAAAAAACATGGCAATATTGAAAACTATTAAATCCTTTACTGCATCTCATGCACATATGATAAGTGTTTAGAACAGAAGAAAAACATAAACACATTATGCACGAATAGGGTGTCAACTTACAAGCAAAACATTTTAAAATTTGGTTCAAAGTGATTCTGTTTCATAGTGTCTGTACAATCCAAGGAATGCTTTCTAGGTACAAGAAACAAACGCAAGCTGGTTTGGGGTCTAGCGACTGGTCGAATTGTTGATGTATTGTGATTGTGCATGTCCCGATTGCAATGCCTCGAGAAGCGTAAATATCAAAATCTTGACTAACGTCTTTGAGAGACATTTAAAAGTGGTAGTACTTAGTAAGGATAAGATATATGGATGAACAAGTACATCCACTCATGCTCCTTATTGCAATAGAGAAGTTTATTGTACATATATCTTATCCTTACTTATAATTTTGACTGTATATCTTTTCATTTTATCAGCGAATATATTGCTCAGTGTTACGCGTTGTTCCCCAGTTGAACGCAAATGTTAACCAGGACATCTGTACGTACCTAACTAAATTGTGAATTCAGTATATAACCACAGAGGATCAATGAATAATTGACAGTTTATGTTACTATATACATGACAAAGTTTAAAATCATAACATGTGACAACAACAATAAAAATAGGCCCCATAGCAAAAGTCATAAATTGTTTTATAGGTCTTACTTAGAAGGTACCCGTGAAGATCCGGGGTAGAATTGGTCTTCAGCAACCCATACTTGCCGTAAAAGGCGACTATGCTTGTCGTAAAAGGCGACTAACGGGATCGGGTGGTCAGGCTCGCTGACTTGGTTGATACATACATGTCATCGATCCCAATTGCGTGGATCGATGCTCATGATGTCAATCACTGGATTGTCTGGTGCAGACTCGATTATTTACAGACCGCCGTCATATAGCTGGAATATTGCTGAGTGCGGCGTTAAACAACAAATCAACCAACCAACCAACTACTTAGAAGGTGACGGATGACAAAGTAGACCAGTCTTGTATCAGGATCTATACCGAAACGTCGCCTTTACAGTATTAAAGAAGTTGTCGCGAGTCAAGTCGTAGAAAATCGTGTGTCTTTAGTAAACCTTACCTAACCAATTTAGATCTTATTTTTAACCCATTATTGCAGCCTCTTGTCAACACCCATTTGGGCCTGTTTCTCATCCCTTTCTTAAGTACCATAATATATGTATGTCACAGAAAGTATGTGGTATTCAAATGTTTGTGATTTCTAAACGTCCGACAACATAGGACTTTTAAATAAAATCCAAGGTAGTTTTTACCATTTCTCTTGTGATATACGAAGCTGAACGGTCATGTAATTGATCCCCACAATAGTCTCTGTTCACAGAATTGCAATCTTATTTCGAAACTGGCATCGTCTCATCATTGCCTACCGTCTCACTCGTGGTACTTGATGTATCTACCAGAGAGTGGCCACACTAAACGATAATCATATACCATCAATTCAACGTGTATTGAAGTCAACGATATGTCAGTATGACCTGATTTGGCAGACATGGATACGCCATAACTGGGCATACATGAAACTGGCAAATATCAGATGGTATTCAATACTATTAAAATATGTCTTCAGTATCTTCTAAATCAGCAACACCAGGTAGAGGTTTAGAATGAAACTGTCCTCTACTGGGACTGTACGATATCTATAACAACCAAGTCAGTTTGAGGGAGGTCGACGTCGTTTATCTGACCCAGTATGGTCTATCAAGATAGTCATAAACGTCTTTCTGTGTTCCTATAATTCCTATAAAGTAGCAAAAATAAATAACCTTGGTGAATATTCTTTGAAAATTATGGGTTCCTCAAAATTCATTTGAACTGATAAAGGTTTGATAGACAAACTGCCAAATATAAAACGAGAATTATTTACATAAACATTTCTTGAAAGACAGCGGCGATGTTGCCTTACATAATATTGCAATTATGAATTATATATACAAACAAAATAAATATTTTAGTACATGGATTTTCAACAATGATATAAATAGGTATAAACAAATTTTGTTGTAATATGCACTCAAACAGTTCAATATATATTTACAGACTGGTTACATACTTGGCCTGTGATTATTTGACATTATACCATCCCCATAACGATATGGAGGAGATAACTATGGACAGTATTTAAGTCATATCACTCACTACTCGTCAGATTGTGTAAAGAACGTTCAGAATGATGCAGAATGTAGACCATTACCTTAACTGTCGCACCCACGAGCGTATGATTTAGAATGGCTCTGGATGATAATTCAGTCGGTGCCGTGATTTGATATCATGATTAGAACATCCTGGCGTGTCTATGCGACGAAACGTTTCACAGCGTATATTCATGCAAGCCTAACCACCCGATCCACTAAGTCGCTTCTTACAGCCAGCATAGATTCCTGGGGACCACTTCCAACCTGGAATTTCGACGAGTTGCCGACAGCTATGACTCCTATAATAGAGAAAGTGCTACAACCCCTACAATTGTAGTCACAACACCATGATAATATATCCATCCATTGTGAAATTTATATCTGATATATAACATAACAAGGTAGACTTTGTCATGTTGTTGTTATAGAGATGAAGTTGTTGTTGGTGTAAAAGGATAACAGCATAATGGTCAGCAGAGCATCATGTTATGCAACTCTACACTGTATACAGCAGTACGTTAGCTGGAAGGAATCTATAATACTTCAACTGTATAATATAAATACAAATGGATAATCATCATCATATTTACAGTAAACTACGTTTATAACGAACATGCCTATACTAAACTGACAGATATGACGAACTTTTTTGTCCCGGACATTTACTGTATATATGTTGTGCATATGTTTATAACGAACTCCGGTTCTAAAGAACTAAACTTAGTTGCCCCTTTGAGTTCGTTATAACAGTAGTTTACTGTATTTCATTGGTCATGATCTTGCAACAGGGACCAGTACACTTGAATGCTTGCATTCACACAATAATTTCTTGTCGAATAGTCTATATCTTCACTACAAATATACTAGGAATCCATATCTACAGAGGGTAATCCATAGCAGGCGATGGTGATCGGGTGCGCTGAGGGGACTCTGCAACCCTTGACTTCGTCACTGGCCCAAGGATGGAGAGTATCACAGGGAAAAGGAACGCAGCATGCAGCATGCCGAACAGGATCACTGTAAACATGATCTTGAAGAAGGAGTTGAAGATGTAGGACTTTGAGAACACCAGCACAAGAATGCCCAGAAAGGATGACATTCCACCATTCAAAATTGGACCAGCTGCATGGACAATGGCAGATTCAGTTTTCGCTCTCCTGTTTCTTCCTTCTCCAATCATATAGGCAGAGCACACGTGCACACTGAAGTCAACCGAGAAGCCGACAGACATGATGAGATGGATCATTGTCACTGAGCTGAGACTCAGTCCCCAGATATAAAGGAACCCGAAGATGCCAACGAGGATAGAAACGACGTTAAGGACGACAAGGAAAACCAGAAGAGGATGAGGAAGGAAGATGCAGGTGACCACAGTCACGACGACCAGTGCCACGCCCACAGTTTGTAGTGTACTGGGTAGGATGGAAACATACTGCTCAAAGAAGATGTAGTATGGGTAGAAGGTGTAGACAGAGAGAGGTGAGTTGTCTGCCAGAGCTCTCATTCGAACCATAACATCAGCTTGGGCATTGGAGTCCTTGATTTTCGTTGAGAAAAGGTAGCACCTAGATGCAGTAATAGAACTGTTGCTAGAGTTCAAAGCAACATCATTCTCATACACTGTATTTGCTGCAAGGAATGTTTTCAGTCCCGACACAAAGGCCGGGGAGCTGCTGCCATCGTAACTTGAATCGTTCCTGTAGCTGTGTAACCAGCAGATGAGGGAGTCAGCATCAACACTACTGTCGGACTTTGCATTCTGTATTAGCGAATCAATGTTATTTAAAGTTTGTGCATTGGTGTAGTCCGTTGTCGACCCAAAGACAAATGGGATTGGGAATGCACCTGAGAAGTATGTGTCATACGTTTCACTGTATGAGTAAAAATAAGAGGTTGAGGAAACAAGATTCTTCAGAATCAACCCTTCCTTAAAGTTGATTGTTCCCCAAATGGAAAAACCAAGGTAAACAATATATAAACAAATAACAACTATTTTCCCCCACATATTCAGCAACATTCGTGGCAAGTACTTCCGTGGCAGTGTCTCAAAGAAGCGTTCATCCTGACCCCTCTCTGTTGGTGGTGAGCCTCCACAGCAGAACACTCTGCAGGTGGAGGCGCCATCTTTCCTGAGTTCGCCTCTGGATTTGGTTTTTAGGCAGGTCATGCAGTGTTTATTACTGTCAACCCGACGGCCATGGATGGCGAGGCAGGGGGAGAAGAGGAGGCACTGGTACAGGTAGCAGAAGATGACGGCCACTCCTGTGAATGAGAAGAATATAGGTACAACGAATATGAACGCAAAATGAGTTATTAAAGGAACACGAAATAGACCGGGGTTGGTGAGGTGAAATGGGGTTTTACATTAGGTTAAAGATTGTTTCACTTACATGGTGACGAGCCTGCACGTGTGTATTCCGTTGCTTGTACTACTTAGGGCTTATGCTAGTTTCATAGGGATACCATGCCACAGCTAAACATGATTAACCCCGCCATTTTTGTATCCCCTTATTGCCGAGCGCCATTCTAATGTCCAAGCAGACGTTCTATCCACAAGACCACGGAGGCGGTAAAATATTGTAATAAACGCAACACAGTTATTTGAACTGTGCAACTGGCCAGCATGTGCGAACTTTAAAAAGAACCGGGATTCGAACCCACAATAATAGGTTTCTGGTGTGCCCAAGGGACGCAACTCTGCACAGAGAATCGCGGCGCCTTAGACGACTGGGCCACCCGTGCCCCCTATGGAGATAACAATAGTACTGATTATATAAAGTACTGATTTACCGGACAACGTAGAGACAAAAGCAGAGAATGGTGTCATTCTGAAAATTTGAATTGATGGTAATTGACATCTTAATTGAAGCCAGGTTGGTGTAACTGGTTTGGGGCGTATATACATCATACTAACCTGTGTATACACAGAAGTTCCTCACACTGAGAAACACAGAAGACACGCCAGTTAAGAAGGCCAGGAGATCAGTGAGGGACGTGATGGTGATACCAATACCCGCTGAGGCAAAGGTCATTCCCATCCTCTCGGCGACGGACTTGTCTCGATGAGGGTAGGTCTCCGCCCAGCTGGACATCAACAGGAACATGTCATCCACACCGATACCTTCATCAACAAGAGGATTTGAGTAATGACTTGTGTATGAACAATGGGAGTTCAAGTGTATTAAAATTAATCCAATATATTAAAATGTATATTTCGCTCGAATAAAATAACAATTCATGTCGGAACTAATTTCACTTTGATTGAATGATACTATTCATCAGGTAACATTTTCGTGCGCCACTCGTGAAGACATCAACTGCCTGGCCAGTCGGTGAGATATATATGTTAACTGACGGGGAACAAGTATCATCTCCATATCCAAGGACAGTCTATTGCAAATTCTACTTGATAATGGTATTAAGGATTATTAAACCATCTTGTGCTATGTCACTTAAGGGGTTTGCAAATTATGCCCGTTCTGGTGTAGTCCAAAACATACCTATGACTAAGAATGGTGTCACACCAACGATGTTGACGAACTTGACACCACAAAGGCTGACAAGACCAAATGAAGACAATATGCCAAATCCAGCAGCAAGAACGCCAGCCCATGATGCCCACGTCCTCGATGACACCACATCACCGCCGGCGACGACAGTGGCATACGTGATCATCAATGTGAACGTTATAGAGAAGAACACGATGTCTCCGTTTGTGTTTTTGTTTAGCTCTTTGTCAAGCGAATGGGAGGCAGCATAGTTTATTCTTATTGATGTTGTGTTTAAACTTGCTACTCTCTTCAGGAACGCTTCTTCCCATGCGCTTGCTTTTGCCTTGTTAACCCCTGAGTCCATTCGTAAATCAAACGTAATACTCAGGTACTTTGCAGACACCAGTTTTCCACCTGTCGAATCAACCTGTCCAAGAAATGCTGATATGTCTATGTTATTCCAGTTTGGGTAGGTGATTCCACCAGACAGATAAGCATTATACACAGCATCTGTTGTGAGAAACTCCCCTGAAACATAGCAACTACCGTCCTGCCGAGCACAGATATCGCTGTAAGTAAACACTACATTGTCATAGGTTGCATTAATACTTTTGATTTCATTGACATGGGTTCGTATTTCTTCAACAGTAGCATGAGTGAACACGTTCCCACCTGTCGTGCTGCTTATCAACAATCGGCCATACATGTCAAGAGCCGTAAGTGCATGTCGTCGGTAGTTGCTTCCTGTGGCGTCTGGGAACGTGGCCTGGTACTGAACTCGGTCTTGTGATGCTCTGCTGTTAATGGGCGTGTACAGTGTCTCTGTGTCAGTCTCGTTGGATAACGTAAGCATGCCAAAACTAAGACCAATCGCCACAATGACAGATCCGATAATGAGAGCCACGGGATACGTTCCGATAAAAGTACCAATCTTTTTGAAAATCCTCTGGAAGAATCCGGACACAGTCTCAAAGCAGGCGTTTACAGAACAAGACATACTGGTAGTAATCGCTTGGAAGTATCTGGAACAAATAACAACGAAACATTCGGATATACCAATAGTATCATACGTAGAATATCGCAGGTGCATTGTAAATTAACACAAACGCATGGCATATTAGTCTAATACTGCAGGAGACATATTTGAATGTAGCCTCAAGTCGTTGCTCTGTCTATCAGCAGCTGGCTTGTTTATTATTGATTTATTGTCGTGCATCAGAGTACCAGCCGTTTGTCGTTTCTAAATGTCGTAAATTTGCTGTCATGGAAAGTGATTGACAACGTGTTTCTCTCAAATAACGTGCAAGGTTAACAAATTTCTAATGATTTGTTGTTGTTGTTATTGTTGTTGTTGTTTAACGCCGCACTCAGCAATATTCCAGCTATATGATGACTGTCTGTATATAATCGAGTCTGGACCAGACAATCCAGTGGTTGACATAACGAGCATCGATCCAAGCAATTGGGATACGATGACATGCATCAACCAAGTCAGCGAGCCTGACCACCCGATCCCGTTAGTCGCCTCTTATGACAAGCATAGTTGCCTTTTATGGCAAGCATGGGTTGCTGAAGACCTATTCTATCTTCACAGTCCAAATTGCTAATTGGTAATGATATTGATACTGATTCTGATGTCCCCCCCCCCGTCGTGATATGGAATATTGGTAAGAACTGTGTAAAATCACGCTCACTTTTGTCGGAGTTTATGACTTATATCATATCAATAGGCGGATGTTACGTTTATCCGGCTTAGAATTTGTCACCAGCACATTATGCTTGTCGTAAGAGGCGACTAAATGGAGTGGTCTGGCCTGGTGGCTTGGTCGACAGCGTGTCGTCGATCCAAACGTGGAGTGTTGCTCATTATATCAATCACTGGACTGTCTGGTCTAGAATCGAGTATTTACTGGAAGATTCGTGAGTCCTGCATTAAACAAATATCAACGCAGCTGTGTGCGTGAAGGGTCCACAGTACAGTCATTCTACTTTTCGTTAAGAGAGGGGCTAAACTCATGAAATATGTAAGTGTAGCTGACAACGTCCTCTCGCACAGAGTTACACAGTTAAATATTTATACCTTCTTTTAATCATGTCTGTTCACTATTTCTTATGCAAAACAAGATTTAATGTCGACGATGTTGAGCGACCCTTACGATGAGGGTCAGGGTTGAGGTTGTGGGTGGGTCAGAGGAAATCAAGGGAGGGTCTCTAGACGAGAGTCATAAAACACATACACATAATTAGGGAGAGCCATGGTAACATGGACATTTTCTAATAAAAAATAAAGTGCTTTTGCATTTTGTTTTGTTTTTCAGGAAGGGTCATTATTTTTCAGCACAGGCGTGCATCAAAAACCTCTGACCCATCCACCCGTGATAAATGGCCTGTCCCTTATTCGTCCTGATACTCCCTGAACAGGTAACGCGGATTTCTTCATTAGAAGAAAGACCCGTGAAGATCCATGGTAGAACATGTCTTTAGCAACCCGTGCTTCCCGTAAAAGGCGACTATGCTTGTCGTAGGAGGCGACTAACGGGATCGGCTGGTCAGGCTCGCTGACTTGGTTGATGCATGTCATCGATCTCAATTGCGTGGATCGATGCTCGTGATATTAATCGTGGATTGTCTGGTCCAGACTCGTTTATTTACAGACCGCTGCCATATAGCCAGAATATTGCTGAGTGCGGCTTTAAACAGCAAACCAACCAACCAAAACCAATCATTAGAAGATCGTTGTTAAGTTGCAGCTATCTACTGAAATTGATTTACGTCATTGTGACCAACGAAGCGATTCATGCACTATAATGATTTGACCAACATCCATGCCCACACGTGCGTGATATTGACTTGCCATGTGATTGATTGATTCAGGACTCGTTCATCCGTGTGAGACAGACATGCTATTGTAGTGATGTCCTACCTGTTTGAGAGAATAAGCTTTTGAAAAAACTGCTAATGTTACATAATGATTGGAATGATGAGAGAAATCGCGTTTTCTATTAATGAGTGAAATGAATACATCTTGACACACTAGGGTCACTACTGGTCCGGTCTAAGTAGTACAACTGACTGGTTCAACCTCCTCATGCTTACCATGCGTGTCGGTCGGTTGTAGGTAAATCCAGTCTATCCTCGCCTCCATAGCGGGATCCTGGCACAAGCGTGTCTGGCAAAGTGGGATGGCAGCACTGTCATAATAAACCGTCTTTTGCTGTCTTATTTTCGATACGTGACACTAGACACAGTCCCTGCTTGGGAAAGTATATCTCATGGCACCAGTCATGGCACCAAACAGATTAGGACTACACAAACGGGAGGTTTGCGCTGGCGAGACACCAGATGAGGTAATATTGCGCTGACAGGCATGAAGGCTGGATCTGCGCAGACTCGACAATACTAATCTTATTCTTACATGTTGTATTAGTCACGTGGAGTGTTATACATTACATATATCCCGTTATCTCATGTAAAGCCAGCATGAGAGGTGTTTGGCTCTGTTGCTTAGTGAAATATTCTATATGACAATCAGGTTGCCAATTACCCCACACGGCTGCATTGTTGTTAATTTACTTCAACTCGTAGGTCATGTCTGTCCTTGATGCAGAAATTCATCTTTCTCTGGTCGTGTCGATGATAACAATGAAGCACGTGTGGGGGTAGGGTAGTAGAGGAACCTGGGAAAAGACTTTTCAGCATTTTCGGGACTAAATGATGAAGACTTACTTAAAGTTGCCTCTTTAACAAAGCTCAGATGAGTGAGTGAGTTGGGTTTAACGCCGATGTGAACAGTATTCCAGTTATATCGCGGCGTGTCAGATTTATGTGGGAGGAAAGCCCGAAGTGATGCAGGTCTCAGACGTTTACAACTTCTGTGAAACCCACGAGCACGGGTATGGTGCTGACAAACCTAGAAACATAATTGGTGCGAACCGGGATTCGAACCAACAATCATAGGTTCCTGGCGTGGCCAAGGGACGCAACTCTGCGCAGCGAATCGCGGCGCCATAGACGACTGGGCCACCCGTGATCCCAAGCTCAGATAAAGAAGCACCGTTGTCCACTGCGACAAGGGCTCATGAGGCGTCATGGGCTAGAAAGTCAGAAAACTGTTTGTAACATGACTACCTGGATTGGCGTCTACAGTTCTTATCGCCGTATTATTAACTTCGCAACACAATGGTCGTTAGTAGCAGGACTGTAGAACCGCTCCTGGCTTCTGATTGGTCAGTGAGGTCACGTGACCTCTGATGACGTCACTTCGAGTGGGGTGTGCACAGGGCATGATGGCGTCACATCCGTTTCCGGTGGCGCGCGCATCCAAGATGGCGGCACATCCGTTTCCGGTGGCGTGCGCACCTCCAAGAGGGCGTCCCATCCGTTTCCGGGGAGGAGGGGGGAAAACCCAGAGAAGAGTTCCTAAAAGTTGAACAAGATCGACATTGAAAGAAGCGCGTCTAAAATCTTTCTTTTTTTTGTTGTTCTAAAAATAGGTGGTGGTGGTGGTGGTGGTGGTGGGGTGAGTAAGTGGGTTGTTGTGGTGGTGGTGGGAGGGAGCTGGTGGGTTCTTTGTTTGGGTTTGAGGGTCGTCAAAGCATGAGGATGAAAAGCGTTCTTTCGGGAGAGATGGGTGGCCCTGAAAAGGGCCGTTGGAAAACAAACTGGAAACTGGAAACGGCAGGAAACGGTAGGAACACTTGAACACTGGAAAAAACTGGAAACGATTGGAAACTGGAAAAAAACAGTGGAGCAGCATGCCCCATGCGTTAGTCACTTTGCTCAGATGATCTATCTTCTTCATCCTCTACCTCCATCTCATCCTCGGACTGAAGGTGTTGTCGGCGCTTTGAAGAGTTTTCTTGAGGGGCTTCTGTCCCGTTTTCTTTTCCCTAGACATGGTGTGATGCCAGCACGGAGTTGTGTGATGCATTCTTTTAGGTCGAGGACATCGACATGCATGGCTTCTATGAGAGGAAGCACTTGTGTCACAGGTGTCACTGGTGTCACGGGTGTCACGGGTGTCGACGTGGACGGTGCTGCTGACGTTTTCTTTCGACTGGGTTCTGGGCAATCTGCAGCGAAATGACCCACGACTTGGCAGTTGTAACAGGGGCTCTGGGGAGTCTTCTTTCGACTGGGTTCTGGGCAATCTGCAGCGAAATGACCCACGACTTGACAGTTGTAACAGGGGCCCTGGGGAGTCTTCTGCTTATCTTGTCTGCTTATCTTCGGACAGACATAGTCACGGTGACCTTGAGCGTGGCACTCGGTACATGTCACTTCAGGACAGAGCAGATAACTGAGACTGACGGTCTGACACTTCAAACAACTGTATCGAGGTGACATGATTGATTTCATAGAATGCAGTGTGTGAGTGGCTTCGCTCTTGTTTTTTTTTTTTAGGGGAGGCACTGACACCCTGCTTCCTGATTGGTTCCCCAGGCAGCGCCCCCGATTGGTTCGTTCCGGTGCCTGGTCTGCAAAAGCGGACCGACCCCTGTGTTTCTTTTCCATAGGAAATGGATTTTACCATGGGAGAGAAAGCACAACCCCGGTTCGACCCATCAGAGACCAGCAGGACCCGAGCGCGGTCTTTGATTGGTCGACAACCCAAGCCTCTGATTGGTTAGATTTCGATCCGGTTTTTATCTGGGTGTGCATTTCGATCCTGTTTTGTTTTTCTTCATCCTACAGACAACATAAAACTTCCGTTTGAAAAAACAAAACAAAGAAACTTTGTCACTTTGGGTGAACAAGACACTCGACTCTTCTCTTCCGTGCTTCTTGGGACACCAAACGTCTGTATTTTTCGTTCACTTCTCCATCAGGACAAAACACACACAAATATTCGCAGGGGACTTTGGCGTGCTTCAGATGTTCTTTCCAGGGTTTGTCTGTGACTTCCCATTGGCGGAGTGTCACACCGCAGCAATAACACATAACACGGTCACCTCGTCCTTGATAGAAATAGCCACCCATGGCCATGTCATAAGGGGTCTGGGTCATCTGTTTAGGCCACGTTTGAAAAGACCTCAGACGTTCTTGAAATGAATCATAGTTAGGATGAGAACGATGACACAAGGTGTAAGAAGGAAAAGGTCCCTCCAGAATGTCACTGAGTCGCCATATGTGTCGTCCATAAAGAGTGTGTCGTCCTTAAAGTCTGTGCGTTTTCTCGCTTGTTCTCTCGCCGTTTCAGACACCCACTCGGTATCGGGGACATCTCGGGAGGATGGCATGGCATTCATAGACCGTCTTTACTCAATGATGACTGTGGCTTCACTGAAAGAAGGTCTGGGGGTTCGCCTGCTTTTATGAAACTCTCCTCCCCATTCAACGGAAGGTCATGACCTCATCATCATCATCATCCTCATCCTCAACACGTGACGTCATCCTGTGTTTTGGCTGAGTAACACACGGCATGACACACGGTGGTAGTGGTGGTGTGTACCGGAATAGCATGCACCAGGCAGCTGATCTTTCAAGCATGGCCTTTCTCTTTTATCTATTTTTATAATTCTTTACTTTTTTCTTAACTTTTACAACGAGCATGTGCACTGACATGACAGACGCACAGACAGACATACAGACAGACAGACAACGTAGACGACATCTCAGCTCAACCTCTACTCTCGGTTCGGCACTCTATTGGAGTTGAGATCAATCAAGACACAAAGAGTCAGTTCAATCAATCACTGTTTAATAATGAACAACAACCACAACCAGATACATAGGAAATACGAAAAGACAATGGAGGAGGGAGTGCTTTGCATGTCCCTACAACAACAACAACAACAACAACAACAACAACGCGTAAACGTTTCCTCTTCCATCTTCAAGCTCTTGTATCTTCAAACTCTTCGAGTGAAGATGGGGTCACCATAAGATGTGGTCCTCCATCATACTCTCCCAAACAGGTCCCAAACATGTGAGAGGTCCATCAGTAAAACAAGTACAGTCTATGGTCTCCCTGAAACAGACATGACACATCACCTGACCACTGTTGCAGCTTATGTATCTTAACATGTTGTTGTGTTGGCAGGCACTACATTCACGTTGTAGGGGAGTGAGTTGAGCTTCTCCATAAGGATCCTGGTCAACTTTGTCATCATCATCGTTGCAAACCATGGGCATACCTGAGGAGAAGACATGAAAATCTTCCGGTGATGCTGGTGACCAAGAAGCATCAAGCAGGGTGGGTGTGTCCAGATCCATGGAAAGGAGAGTTGCCAGCTTGAGCGCTTCATGATCATCACTGTCACCGGTCGTCATCATCACAGGCGCATTCGGGGAATAGGTTGGCTCCCGAGGGGTTTGTTCCCACCACTGTTCTAACACGGACTGCGCTGAACTGACATCAGGGGTCCTGTCAATCCTGTCAATCCAACAAGAAAAGAATAATATGAATAGTCATATTCATCATCATCCTCATCAACTTCATCATCATGGCATACACATCCCAAAGAATAGCATGGTACTTACAGCTGTTCTTGATGAGAGATCTTCAGAGACAATTTCTTCCGTGGTCGTCTTTTTGCAGGTGTTGCAGGTGTTGCAGGTTTCAAAAAGGATGTCCCTTTCGTTTCGGAGTCTGCTGCTGCTGTTGCTGCTGTAGTGGTGACTGGCGCTGTTGTGATGGTGGTGGTTGTGGTGGCTGTTGCTGCTGTGGTGGCAACAGCTGCTGTGGTTGTTGTTGATGCTGCTGCTGCTGCTGGTTTGCTTGTTTTTTTCTTCTGGGTCTTCTTTATCGTCTTCTTCGGTGCTACTTTCTTGGATTCAGTCAGTTTCCTCATCTTTGAACGTATCTTGGCGTACGCGTCGTCGGCCTTTATCTTTGCACACAACATGTCGTACACTTCACCCCACTGTTCAGCAGTCATGTCACCGTTCTCATCTCCACTGCTTCCTTTACCATGCATGTCGCTCTGTGTCTTGGCATTCATCATTTTCGACATGATGTTGTTTGGATTTTCTGTTCGTTGTTTCTTTCCAAGTCTTCACGGATGTGTGTCAACACTTGATGATACTCTCTCCAAACAACGTGAAGAACATCAATCAGAGGGACGATGTTGTTGCTTGGGCCGTTCAGTGAAAAGTGATGACCGGAGAGCGTTGGTCGTATTTAAAGGCACTGAACCCCTCCTTTCTGATTGGTCAATTCCGGAATCTCAATTTTTCCAAACTGGACTGACCCTTGTGTTTCTTTTCTCATGAGAGAGAAAGCACAACCTCGTTTCGACCAATCAGAGCCCACCATGGTCCGAGCGCGGTATCTGATTGGTCGACAACCCAGGCTTCTGATTGGTCAGATTTCGATCCGGTTTTTCTGTAGCTGTCCATGTCGATTCAGTTTCGATCCGTTGTGATGAAATAAAAAAAAATGATTTAGTCGTCTGTGGTAGACGAGACGTCTGGAACAGGTCTGGCACCCATGCCAGAAACAGCCCAGGAATTCGTAGATGGTGCCTGTCGCTGGAACGTAGCCATCCACACTGTACCGATGTTGACCTTCTCCACACGTGATTTCTTTTTCACCTCCATTCCTGGCGTGCTGGAGTTGCAGATGGGGGTCCGTCTCCATCAGATAATTGAACCAGTGCATACAGGACTGGGAATAGTTTCTCTTGTGTTGGTAACCTTGAGGTGGAAGAATGGCGATGGTATTGGGTTTCAGGTCATGTTTTCGGAAGGATTTCATGGTGAACGCAGCGGCTGTCATCACCTCTACAAAGGGATCCATGCGAACCGAGCTTATGGCGTTCGTCGGAAGTCAGCGCATCCTCGTCTCAAAATGTCCACATCACTCTGGCAGTAGGCTAAGAGTTCTCCTTGCAAGTCAAACAAGGCTCCTGCTTGCTTTTTTGGGGTATGCCATTGGAGGAAGGCTGTGCGTTCTGCGGGACACATACCATCGGGATTGTACATGACGGCTGGTGAATAGGGACCTCTGTAGGTCTGGTTGGCTTTGGTATTGAAAAAGTGTGTAAAATACCCTTTCTTCAGATCTTTCAGCCCAAAGCTCTTTGGAAATGCTTTCAGTGGGTAAGGTATGAAACTTTAAACTGTCTTCGAAACACAAGCGTCCCAGGGTCACCTGTAAAATTTGTTGTGCATTTCGAACTTTGGTGGGGAGCACCAGAAGGGGGTACAGGCCCTTCAGGATCAAGTGCATATCATAGGATCGTGCATTATGTGCCATCACGTAAATGCGGTCCTCCTTCTGGACTGTCGTGGTGGTGGTGTTCTTGTTCTTTGTCTTCTTTGTCTTCTCCTTCCCCTTTTCCTCCTCCAACGGGGTGGGCGCGTCCACTTCCTCTTGGTTCTTCTTCTTCTTGGGTTTTTCAGCCAGCGTGGTCAACCACACACACACATCATGTTGCGTGGTGTGGCCTCGAAACACGATCTCACAGCTGGGACCATACCCTTCTTTTCTCCATGGACAGTGTTTGCACAACTCCTTGCTCACTTCACTGATACATCGTCCACATCCTAACTGCACCACGCACTCAGAATCATAGAACACATATTTGACGTTGTCTCGTATGTGATGTTGTTCCTCTTCCCCCTCCTCCTCCTCTTCCTCCCCCTCCTCATCCTCATTTTATTCATGGAGGGGTGTCATGTAACAGCGATGGTCTGGGGTCATGGGTTCTCAACACACTAAGCAGGGATGTTCTTCATCTGAGCACTCATGATGAGCCATGGGGGTCTCCAAGACGCAGACCAGGTGAAAACATGTCGAACACCTGTGAATCGATTGACAGGCACTGGGTTTTCCCTCTGACGGTGACTGGAGATGTTGGGTGTAACACTGTTGATTTGGGAACCAACGTTGACATATCAAGCAAGGGATCCCATGCTCTTCCTTGGTCTCCGCAATACCTAGAGTGGAGGCAGCGGTGGCAGCGGTGGCAGCGGTATTGCTTGGTGCAGTGATGGTTTTCGGCATGGTCGTAACGGTGGTCGCAGCATTCGCAGTAATGGTTAGATGCATAAAAAGCTGGGATGGAAGTGATGACATCGTAGCGCTGATCATGATGGTATAAATGGCGTTGGCGTTGGGTGGCATCGATGTTCAGGTCTTTGTTGGACTGTCGGACTTTTTCCACGGCATGCAAAATATCTAACCCATGGAGATCTTCAAAGCGACGAAAGGGAATCCGTATGGAGGTGTTCAAAGCCGGATGACCGATACCTAGACCAATACGATCTCCCTTCTGGCCTGACATCTGTAGATAAAAGTCATCGATCACCCTGTCAAATAAAGCAGGCAGTTCCATGGGAACGCGGTCCGGTGGTACGGTGTCCAAGTAGTCTGGGTTGAAAGTCAAACGATAGGTATGGTTATCAGTTCTTAACCGTGTGGAGCGTGTGGTGTCTTTCCTCTCCAAACGATAAGGCATACTTTGGTTGCTTGTCATGATAGCGATGCGTGTCTGATGAACGTCTGTACTATAAGATTGACTGAACGTCTGATTTATAGACAACATTTCCCCAAAACAGGATCGAAATCTGACCAATCAGAAACCTGGGTTGTCGACCAATCAGAAGACAGCACCGACTAATCAGAAGACAGCACCCGAGCGGAGTTGTGCTTTCTCTCCCATGGTAAAATCCATTTCCTATGGAAAAGAAACACAAGGGTCGGGTCATTTTAGAAAACCGAGGTGCAGGCCAGGCACCGGAATGGACCAATCAGTGCATTGCGGGTTGGACCAATCAGGAAGCAATGATTTTCGATCCGGTTCTTCTCCTATAAATCAAGAGAACAACCACTCGAGTGGGCCACAAAAACACACAAAACATTGCAATTTTTACTTCCGGCATGAACGGACGCCATTTTGCTGTATTCTAACCCTCAACGTTTACCAAAACCATATTGGGATTACGAACATATCCACGCCAAGGGATTTCGAACTCTAGGCTAGGAGACTCACTCGCCCCTCCGCCTAGAAAACCACCGGCTCAGCAGACAAACGCCATCTTTTTATCACTGTTAAGTATTCCATCCTTTATCCCTTCCTACCTTACTGCATGCTTATTTTCTCCCCTTTTTTGTACTCTTGTGCCATTATTGTATTATCCTACCACTGACGACATATTGTCATCTAATAAATCTCATCCTCCCCCCACACCCGTCAGGAACATCCCCCCTCCCCCCAACCCCCAACCCAACCACCACTCACCACCATCCCCCTACCCACCAGCACATCGAACCCCAAATCATAATCCAACAACCCCAAACCCCAAACCAGGCTAGACAACCCCCACCTGCAAACAAGCACCCATCACCCAAACAAACAAAACGCCCCTCCCATTCACCCCCTGAAATAGAACAGACAACCAAAAAATCCTGCTCACAACAACCCCCCCCCCCCCCCCCCCCCGCAAACAACTACAACACCCAAACACATCCTACTGGCATTTTCCACCACATCCACTCCCTTGAATGACACTTTCTCTACAAACAAATTCGCCCTCTGCCTGCACAAAGCCAATATCACCTACAAACACATAAACAAATGCGGCAGGGGCTTCAAACTCACCTTTCCTAACCAAGAATCACTCACATATGCCAGCAGACAACCCATAATAGACAGTCTCAACATAACATGGCAGGTGCCTAAATGGTTCACTCAGATACAAGGGGTTATTTATATTGATCACAGGGACACACAAGAGGACATTCACGAATACATAAACTCCACTCCCAACCCAAGATCATCAACTTCAAAAACATAAACAATCTTACACCTATCCCGGGCAGGACAACCACCCAAACAGTATTCCTTACCTTCAAAACAACAGATCTCCCTACACACATTGTTTTCGGCACTCTCACCTACAAAGTCAACCCAATAAGAAAAAAAACCCCTCGATGCTCCATATGCCACTCATTCACACACCCAACATCTACATGCAGACAACCACCCATGTGTCAAAAATGCGGCTCGTACAGACACGAAGCCGCAGAATGCACATGGGCCCCATATTGCACACAATGTAGAATAGAAGGACACACAGCCACACCAAACACCTGCCCAATCAAAACCAAAACCCAACCCAAGCTCCAGCAGCCCCCCCACCACCACCACCACCCCCCCCCCCATCCCCACATCCTCCACCCCCCTCCCCATCTCCTCCATCCCCCTCCCCCCCAACCACCCACACACGACCCTTCCAGGCCAAACTTCCAAACAGCTCCCAAAACGGCTCTGCTACCCACCCCCCGCCCTCAGCTCCCCACCACTCCCCCTTCCCAAATCCCATTGGCCAGGCCCCCCCAAACCCTCCCCACCCACCCCTATCCCGGCCCTCCTCTCTATCCAAACCGCCCCCCTCCCCCCCCCCCCCCCACCCTAACCTCCCCATACCCATACCGTCCCAGTCAAACCTACCCCTTCCCAAACCCCAACACCCTGCCAAATCAGCCATTCCAATCCCATCAAACCATCCCCAACACAGAAACAAACAAATCAAGGATAAACACAACAAGAAAACAACTACTCTCTCACAAACTCCAAACACTCAAAACAACCACCCAACTGATAGTCACCCCCAAAAAACTCAACTCTAACACACACAAACTTATTGAAATCATCTCAGCAGCCATCCTTATTAAAAAACCCACCCCCAAGAAACTCAACTCCCTAGCCCACCTTGCAAACATTTACCACAAAACTTTCCAAAATTTCCAAGCAGCCATCAGGGCCCTTAAATGAAACCCCGCCTAACTTATTCCAAATTAGCCCCGGAACACCATAACATTCAACTTCCCCTTCATTCTAAAACCAGTTAATGGTGTTCATTCAGTGGAACTGTTACAGGATCGCCACCAATGGGCATGAGCTTAAGGCCCTCATTGCCCTTCAAAAAATCACTACATTATTAATTGCAGTACAAGAAACCAAACTATCCCCCAAAAATGCCTTCAAAATCCCAGGCTATGTTTTCATTCGGAAAGATAGACCCCGTCCCACTAACCTGCCCGGACCACCACACGGTGGCCTGGGCATTTTCATCAAAAATCATCTCGACTATGATACAATAGATATTCCCACTCCAAACCTTGAATGCCTGGCCATCAAAACAACCATAAACCAAACTAAAATCAGTATTATAAATGTTTACCACAGTAAAACAAAACCCTTCACAGGTGAAGACCTTAAAGTCTTAACCAAATTTATTGATCCAAACACCATCTTTCTAGGCGATTTCAATGCTCATCATCCACGGTGGGGCACAAAAAACTACTCAGATAAATTTGGTAAACTAATTCAAGAATGGACAGAATCAAACAACCTTATTTGCTTAAACGATAACCATCCCACTAGGTTCCCCACAAGCCATCTCCAAACCCCACAGCAATAGACCTTACCTTCACCACCCCTCATCTCCATTCTAAACTCTGTTGGGAGGTCCACTCGGACACATGGGGCAGTGACCACATACCCATCAAAATTTCTGTATCCCTACCCACCCAAATCTCACCCCTATCCCAAACTCAATACCAAACCGACCCCCCTTCAGATCTTACCTCCCAGCAATCCAAATTCAATCTTAAAAAGGCTGACTGGCGAACATTCTACTCACTCTGCAATCAAATAAACACACACCATATACAAAACAGCGACAATGACATTTTCAACTCAAACTTTACAAATACAATACATAACATAGCCCTTAAATGCATCCCAACAGTTAAAATCTCACCGCACCATATCCCTGTCCCCTGGTGGAACTCAGAAATAGAAAATTCTAGAAAACTTAGAAAAAAAGCACTAAATAAAGCCAAGCGGGACATTACCAAACTCCCTTTGGCCAAAAATCTCAGAAACTCAACTAAACAACTTATAAGAGCAGCTCAAAGAAAACATTGGGAAACTTTTACTAGCTCCTTGAAAATGGGGAAACAAAATACCAAACTTTTATGGAAAAAACTTAAAGCCATCAAGGGCACTTCCAAAACCTTCTCAGCCCCATCCTTTCCTAATCTAAATACCGACAAAGAAAAGGCTAATGCCATGGCTGCTCACTTCGTGGCCACTAGCAGCTCCGCCAACCACACCCCCCTCATGCAAGACACTATAAAAAACCACCACACCTACTCCCACAGACCACCCCTTACTCACATGCCATTCAACAAAATAATAAATATTCATGAACTACAAACAGCCATCAATAACAAAAATACAGCCCCAGCCACAGGCCCAGATAACATCAGTTACACTATCCTTAATCACCTTCCCCCTAAAATTCAAAAACTTCTTCTACAACTATTCAATCAAATTTGGACATCTGGCTCCCTCCCCCACTCATGGAAAACAGCCCTAGTGGTACCGGTTCTTAAACCAGGCAAGCCCTCACGAGAACCGGTTTCCTATCGCCCCATCTCACTAACATCCCATATCTGTAAAATAATGGAATCCGTCATAAACAATTGATTAAAATTCCAAATTTCATCCCTAAACCTACTTAATGAGGACCAGAGTGGTTTTATGTCTAAGCGACAAACTTTAGACCATGTTTTACATTTAGAACATGACGTTAAAACAGCACTCGCCCTGAAACAATACACTGTGGCCATTTTCATCGACTTTAGTAAAGCATTTGACATGGTTTGGCATCATGGCCTAATTCAAAAACTTAAAGAAAAAGCCATAGATGGCAGAATTCTAAATTTCATTCACTCTTTCCTAACAGACAGAAACATTACAGTAAAAACTAACAACACTCTATCTGACCCACATCAATTAGACAACGGCACCCCACAGGGAAGTATAATCTCGCCAACTCTTTTCAATTTTATGATTGACGACATTTTTCCATCTAAAACCAAAAATATAACCACTGCAAAATTTGCTGATGATATTTCCTTCTGGACGTCGTCAACATCTCTAAAACAAATCCAAAAAAGAATTCAACCCCTTCTTAAACATATAGAACTCTGGGCAGCCCAGTGGGGATTCCAAATTAACACTAAAAAGACCATTGGCTTACTTTTCAAAAACAGACACATGCCAAATTGTCCACCCAAACTCACCCTCAATGATCAAAACATCATATTCAAAAAGGAAGCTAAATTTCTGGGAATCATCTTTGACCATCAACTAACATGGGCTCCCCATATTCATAACTTTGTCACATCCTGCCAAAAAGATTTAAATCTAATGAGAGCCATCAGCGGCTCTGATTGGGGCGCTGACAAACAAACACTATTAAACATATACAAATCACTTATTCAATCTAAAATTGACTGTGCTGCTCCAGTCCTCAACTCCATATCAGAAAGACTTAACAATAAACTAAACTCTATTCAATATAAAGTCCTTAAAATAGCCCTGGGCACTGGAACCCGTACCGCACTAAATTCTCTCCAGTTAATATCAGGAACTACATCCATCCAACTTAGGCGCCATGAAACCATCCTTAACTACTGGGCTGGGGCCCAACAAAACCCCATCCTGAAACAAATCATAACCAAATACAACAATCTCAGACCTGCAACCCTAAAGAAATTCAAAAACAATCACACCCTAGCACCATATCTCACACATCTATGTAAACTCATTAAAACTTATAAACTAGAAAATATTAAACACACGGACCCATCAAACATATACATAAAAGACATAAATCACAGCTGAATTACTCGCTATACAATAAAACATAAAACTATCTAACGACACAAACTTCCTTATAATCTCAGACTCTTTAGGTGCATTAACCCAAATTCATAATAAAAAATCTAAATCAAGGCAAGACATAATAAATAACATTATAGACATACATACAAAAATCATAGAAACCAACAAAACAATAACTCTCCTATGGGCACCTGCACACACTGGCATAACAGGCAACCAACTAGCAGACACAGCAGCAAAATTAACCACTACCCAACCATCACCAAGCATACATTTCACCACTAGTAAAGCCGAGATCAAATCACTAATTAGAAAAACACATTATCTCAAAATTTTAAAACTAATATTCAAAATTGTAAGTCAACCTTGATAAAATCCTTCTTCAATAAACCAGTCACAAAGTGCCGCAACTTTACAAAGTCCATTTTAACAGAAAAAAATGTAAACAGAATGCTAAGCGGCCAAACTAATCTAAACGAAACTCTCTATAAACAAAAGAGACACCCACACCCAAACTGCATCCACTGCAATACACCTGAAAACCTAGACCACATATTCAACCATTCCTCACAATATAAACAACAACAAACACAATTATACAACTCTCTTTCCCCCCAGCTCAAAAACAACATGACACTGCTTCTAAACCCCTTTAATCATCCCGCTAAATTCTCCCATATAGCCACATTCCTTAAATCAACAAATCTCATAAGCAAACTTTAGGAAAAAAACAACAAATTACAGCCTAGTTACTATATACAAAATCCACACTATTACAATTTAGGATCGGGATACAAATTCTCAGCGCGGACCGACTTCTCCGACGTCCGCGCGAAAAATTCGCCCATATCCATGTAAATCTATCCTCAGATTAAAACAGTCAACACCCGATGTTCTAGTATATGGTGAATTAGGTAGACATCCTTTAACGATTCAGATAAAAATAAGAACGATATCTTTTTGGAGCAAACTAATTGTATCGCCTAATAAACTATCTAGCCGCATCTATCTGCTAATTCATAAATTCACAATGACTAGCAATACTGCATTTCCATGGCTCACCTCAATTAAAAATATTTTATATGAAACTGGTTTGAATTTTGTCTTTGATACTAACTCTTTTCCAAATCTCTCTTGGCCAAAAACAAACGTTAAACAAACCTTAATAGACAACTTCTATCAAAGCTGGAATGTCAAGGCTTGTTCTTCATCTAAAGGCAAATATTATACAATGCTAAAAGACAAACCACAGTTTGATCAGTATCTATTATCTCTCCCATTGAAACAAGCAATCTGGATTCTTAAACAGAGAACATCAAATCATAGACTACCAATTGAGAAAGGCAGATGGTTTAACACACAGAGTACTTAGAGAACTTGCACTTTATGTAACGACCAAATAGGAGATGAATTTCACTTTCTATTAGTATGTCCAAGACTAAATGACCTTCGAAAACAATACCTTCCGGCATACTATACTAAATATCCCTCCACTCTAAAATACAATCAATTAATGAAATGTTCATACAAACCCATTCTAGTAAAACTGGCTCAGTTCTGTAAAAAAAGGTTTAACATTATTAACATAATTAAATATCATAGGATCGTCGATCCATGGCTGGAAAATTGCTCTTGCGACGTTAAAATTTGTGAATTTCACTCTACAATATAATATATGTGTATATTTTATGTGTTCACATGTGTAGTTATGCAGATCATACATGTATTATAGAAATGCATTATGTGTGATTGGGTGCATGTATGTATTCATGTATGTATATATTATTAGATATTATTGTTGGTGTGGTTGTGTATACATTCAACCTCATGTATGCTCTGTAATCACTCTGTGTGATTTTCTTACGAGCAATAAACTTCTGTTCTGTTCTGTTCTGTTCATACACTAATAACCATGACCGTTTACCCAGCCACCAACCCAAGCCCAGCTCCCACGCTCACGGCCAAGACACACACATGACACCACGTTTTGCATGGGGGGTGACAACATCATGTTGGCATTCCCACATCACGTTCATGTCTACCCATGACGGTCCACCTTTAGCATTCAGACGACCGTCTACCTAAAAAATACCAAGACTACCCAAGAAAAAAAACCGGAACAAAATCTGTCCAATCAGAAGCCTGGGTTGCCGACCAATCAGAGCCCAGCATGGTCCGAGCACAACCTCTGATTGATCGAAACGAGGTTGTGCTTTCTCTCCCATGGTAAAAACCATTTCCTATGGAAAAGAAACACAGGGGTCGGTCCGTTTTGGAAAACCGAGGTGCAGACCAGGAACCGGAACGAACCAATCGGAGCTGCTGCCTGGCGAACCAACCAGGAAGCAGTGTATCAGTGCCTCTCCTATAAAACAAGAGAACAACCATTCAAATGGATCCGTGTCACTTGTGAAAAATAGAAAATCAGCAGCAGCAGCATGCAAAATAACACAGAAAACTGGGATTTGGAGATCATTTCAGTGGTGCAAAGGGTCAGATTGGAGGAGAAAGAAACAGTACCAACATTGCCTCCTCCATGGCATTGCAACAGGTGCCAAGGGTGCCGGCCAGTCTACGCCCTTGGCACAAAGGCATGGGATGGCACATTCCAGTGCATCTATTGCAACACTGTCCTATGTGACTATGTCACACAAGTAAGTGTCCTGTGAGACGGAAGATGACAGTCCACCCGTGCCTTTGCACCACTGCGTGTATGTAGGTGAAGAAGTGATCTTCCCAAAAACGGCCCTTTTCAGGGCCACCCATCTCTCCCGAAAGAACGCTTTTCATCCTCATGCTTTGACGACCCTGAAACCCAAACAAAGAACCCACCTCCCTCCACCACCAACACCACCACCACCCACTTACTCACCCACTCACCCACCACGTCTATTTATAGAACCAAAAAAAGAGAAGATTTTAGACGCGCTTCCTTCAATGTCGATCTTGTTCACCTTTTACGAGCGCTTCTCTGGGGTTTCCCCCCCCCCCCCCTCCTCCCCGGAAACGGATGGGACGCCCTCTTGGAGGTGCGCATGCCACCGGAAACGGCTGTGCCGCCATCTTGGATGCGCGCGCCACCGGAAACGGATGTGACGCCATCTTGGATACGCACGCAGGACCCATCATGCCCTGCGCACACCCCATCGGAAGAGACGTCATCAGAGCTCACGTGACCCCACCGACCAATCAGAAGCCAGGAGCAGTTCTACAGTCCTGCTGCTTAACTGCTTAACTACTGTCGTTAACTGAAGCCGACTACCTGTGAAACTGCCTATTGTGACCCTACAATTGTCAATCCTGGACAACAATTGTGGCGATTATATCAGGCAAATCGCTGAGTTTTATTATCAGACTAGACCGACTTGACCTGCAATAATTGTTTATTGTTGTCACACACAACACAGTATGATACTCGTAGTTATTAGCTATTGGGTTGATATGGACACCACAGCACATGTTCACATATCTGAACTTAGCATATAGGTTAGTGCAATGACGTCAAAATGTGTATGACTAAACTTAGGACATCACTTCTTCGCAGCAGTTATTTATAATGTCTTGACACTGGACTGATTATTACATTCGTATCTGTTTCAGTAATTCTATTTCGCTCAGAAATTACAACAATCCTGCGTATCTTAAAAATAATGACACATGCGTCAATGTAATAATTAACGAGTCGCACATTAGTCTCGTTTGTTTGGAAGATGGGATAATCTAGGGCAGAATCCTATATGGTTGAGGGCACTTTGAATGTTATGATGTTTGAAGCCAACCGGGAAATACCAGAGAATCGGCACAAGCTGTTGTATCACTAGTTTCTGTTATTATTCGCGTTATTGCACGCCAATATAACTTGTAACGTAATGTACAGTATGTTTCTCGATACAGGGGTTGCAAATCGATGCGGATAAGGCGTGTGTGTTGGGTGAGGTGAGGTGAAATGGGGTTTAACGTCGCGTCCAAGATTATTGCACTTATATAGCGACGTGCACGTGTATTTGTGTCTTAGTGTGTTAGTTTTAGTGTTAGTGTGTGTGTTAGTGTGTTAGTGTGTGTGTGTGTGGCTGCTTGTACTAGTCCGGACTGATGCCGATTTATAGTGCTAGCACACTGAAATACCATGCCGCAGTTTAACATGAATACCCAACTCAGACACAGTATACTGACTCCGAGCCAATCAGTCCTTGTTTTAGCCCCTTAATGCCGAGCGCCAGACAGGGTATCAACAAGTACCATCTTTTAACGTCTTTTGGTATGAAGCGGCTGGGGATCGAACCTCGGACCTTCCGTTCTCCGGGCGGACGCTCTACCATTAGACCACGGAGGCGGGCGTGTGTGGTTGGGAGGAGTGTAAGGCGTGTGTGTGGTTTGGAGGGGGGAGCTGCTAAGGCGTGTGTGGTGGGGGCCGGTATTTATCACGTGTGCGTGTTTTGGGGGGGGAGGGGGGAACTATTTCTTTCAAATAGGGCACGCACACCTTATAATAAATGAAGAGATTCAAACCCACAAGCAGCGGATCCTGGTACCACTAATGGATGCAACTCTGTACAGTAAATTGTGATGATTGCCACTCAACCCATGCTCAATTAGAAAATATTAAAAAACATTGTTGAAAGATATAGTTATGTAAAATATATCACATTATCTCTACAATGAATCAATAATTCAATCGTATGTACATAAATCAGAACAATATAATTACAGAGACAAATATTGACTTATGGCTTAACCTACCATTGTGGACATTATCTTTACTATGAATAAATAATTCAGTCGCGTGTACATGAATCAGGAAAAAAATTACAGTTACATATAAAATAATGACAAATTACTTCATCGTGACAAACTCGTGTTATTCCGGGACAAACCGAATAGCGACTCGTGCCCCTCTCATGGCCATTTGTGCGACCGGGTTCCGTCTTAGCGCAAACGGGCATACCTAAAACAATTGTCAACTCGTTGCGTAATGGTTCACATATATTTCCCCATATATTATATATATTTCAGATGCGATTTAAAGCACATCGGGACATGCGGAATTATACAGTATGATTGAACACATTTAATTGTGTCTTGGGTATATTTTAAGATGCAAGACATATGTAAAAATCAAAAATTATTTCTGAGGGATTCTTTGACGAAGATCTTGAAATCATACGCGCATTCTCATTGGTTTCTCGTATTTTCGCACATAACATTCATCGATAGAGGACGAGTCTTCTTGCAGGTTACGGAAAAAATAGATTCTTACAATGTGCGGAATTGAACCCAGGACTTAGCAGTGATGAGCAAATGCATTAACCACTCGGCTACTCCACTGCCCCACCAAGCCTGAAAAGTTAATTGGTTCATTGTGATTAATCCTCGTCAAGCGTTAATTGAGTTTTTATTGAAGGCTGTACACTAAATACATGTGCTAATGTTCAACTAATGGTCCCTTAAGAATACAAACACAACACGGCCACACTTGAGTGTTTATTGAAGGTTGTTCCAGTGTTGATGCAAACAACACAATCTCATTAAAATCAGATATTAGTTCTCGCTCACAGGAACTCGTTATTGGTCAGTAAATAAAAATGTATACCCCCTATATGTAAGTAGAGAAAAGGAGTGTCACTCGCCATCTTGCCGGTTTGTTTACATTCGATATCCAAGGCGATTTTTTGATTATACGCTTATTGACAGTCAAGCGCATATCTGGCCGTAGATTGATCAATAACACATTTGTACACATTTTCAAGTCATCGACATTCGATTAATGTCCCTTACTTACCGAAATATCGACAGTTTATTTTGCGAGCTGGGAAAATGTTACCAACCCCGAGCGGAAGTAGATTTCAAACGCGGGCAGAATCGCCTTTATAGAAAATAAAGAATCTTTTATCTCTAAATTTGAAATTAGTTAACATCCATTAATTTTCTTCCTTATGTGCATCATTTCAAAATGTAATTCAAAGACTTTGCACTATATATTCACAGTTTATATCGGTCGAGAGCAGGATGCAGTCACACACAAGATTGTTTTGAAAGGAAATACTTAAATCAACGAGGGCGTAATTGAAACGTGTGGTGGGGGAGGATGTGTTGGGTGTTGTCAACGCCAATGCCTCATTAATATGCAAGATAACTCATTAATATGTAAATGTATAAGTGATGTATCAGGTTAATTAGATGAATACAGGGTCAACTGACCAGATGTAATCATGCAACTAATTACTGGACCATTGGAACAATGGATAGTAATGAATATCCTTAAATGGAAACTTGACATCGCGCGCGAAATGGAATGTTATTGCGACTGCATTTTGGCGCCTCTTTTGCACCTTTTCTCCATGCGCATTCGGGGCTGCCTCTGCTGAGATTATCAGCCCGGAAATAAGTGTATGGGTTTGTTTACACAACTGAAAGGCGAATGAGTTAACGCCCCCAATCTCAAATATAAGGAAGTCTCGTACTATTAACTCAACTTTGAAAAAACAGTGAGGTTATTGTTCAAAATGAAAGTTTTTTTTGTGCGTGTGTGTCTTTTTCTAATTTCATTACATATTTGTAACACGAGGACTGATATTTCAAACATTAACCTTGTCAACAACAAAATCTAACAATGTAGTAATGAAAGTCCTTATATGGAAAATTGTTTACTACGCCTGTGTTAGGCCTCTACTCGCTTGGAACGGAATGGTTGAGAAATGTTTAACACTTTTCAGATTTCAAGACTTTAGAGTGTTTTTTTTGTGTATTCTAAATTTCTTTAATTACTTGAAACAAATTCAATAACTAACTTATAAATTTAAACCCACTTGTCGTAACTCAACATCTAATTGATTTTCTTTTAAGTGAAACAGTTTTCTAATACACACTATACCATAATTTCGAAGCGAGATTCCAACTTAGATAACCTGAAAAAACACTGCGCTTGGTCGCAAGACCCCCTTATAGTCTGTCTCATTGTTCCACGCACTGTTTCACAAATGTATTGCTTTAATTGACCACACACACACACGCGTGGAATGTTAAAGTAGATGAAAACAGTGTCAACTGACCAGATGCAACCATGCAACTAATTACTTCACCATTCATTAACAAAGAACAATGGATAGTAATGAATATCCTTATATGGAAACTAAGGTCACCAATCCCTCATTAATATGCAAGATAACTCATTAATATGTAAATGTATAAGTGATGTATCGGGTTAATGAGATGAATATAGGGGCAACTGACCAGATGCAACCATGCAACTAATTACTGGACCATTCATTAACAAAGGACAATGGATAGTAATGAATATCCTTATATGGAAACTTGACATCGCGCACGAAATTGAATGTTATTGCGACTGCATTTTGGCGCCTTTTTTGCACCTTTTCTCCATGCGCATTCGGGCTGCGTCTGCCATGGAGAAACTTTTCTGTTGGAAACTGGTCAATTTCGGACAGGAAGTAGATGAAAATATCCTTCACTTGATGAGATACATTAAAGTCTAAAATCTGATTACTCAGACCTTGAGGATCATTGCCAATTTGAAATCTGAAATTCGATGTAGTATCATCAAAAGATTAGTGTGACCGCCATGATTCGCAAATTCGCTCTTTTGAAAGAAAATTCCCTAAATCTTATCTAAAATATACGCAAAACTTATCATTATGCATGAGTCGAGAAGAAATGCACCTTGTCGCCACCCATCTCAAATATATGAGAAAGTGTACAGGTGTTTTGCATGTCTCAAGTTCTAGGGATGTGGATGCAATGTCAAGATCCTTTCGACAGTAGGGAGCAGCAATTAGCTTCGAATTCGCAACATTTCGGAAAATACATCAGACGTTTATTTACACGAACAAATAGGTTTGAAACAGTATACCCAATATAGCAACAAAAAAACACAACAAAATGTATGACAACGCTGCAGTGCTGTGTCTCCTGATATTCTTTACGGCTCTTGAAAGATGCAGGCTTATCATATTTCCTCTATTTGAAGCCGAACCGCTAATAGAGTCATCTGACCAGCTGAAGAAAGAATAAAAGCCTATAACAACTATTACCTACAATAGAACTCGGTTCTCTAATACAGACCGGCTTCTGATATTGAGGAAATACGGTAGTTATCAAATGTCAAACATGTAGTGTATACACATGTAATAACAATAGGCGTGGGTTAGTCAGCACACTCATTACAGAGAGAGTATTAAATGTGTGATTTTAGGAACAGACTAAGGGCTTTGCTAAGCATTGCAAGATTTGATTTTTCTCAAAGGAAGTATGATATAACGGTTTCACTTATATATCCTGTGATATAATCATGACAGATAGATAGGTCACAGACATTTCAGCAAGAACGGTGTGTGTGTGTGTGTGTGTGTGTGTGTGTGTGTGTGTGTGTGTGTGTGTGTGTGTTTGTTCCGAAGGATCGTACAAGACTCGGGTTTGTAAATACCATATTCATTCTCAGTTCAGAAACATGACTTCGTGAACTTGTGCCCTCTGAGTCATATCTGTTGTTGTTTATCATTTTTATTGTGTATTTTGTTTTTTGAAATTTCATTAAGTTTGTTTTGAAATAATTTTTAATTTTATCTTAATACATTTTATTTGAAAAACATGGAAGGAAGGGAGATCATTTCTAAGTACGATTTGCGTGGTGTATCCCAAAAAAGAATTGATAAATTCAAAAATGATATGAGTTTCCGTGTTGATAACGATTTCATTCGAGGAGTAATTGGAAGAGGACGTGGGTACTATTTTGAATGTGAATTTGTAGTGAATAAATCACTGATCGCGACTGACTTTCGAACTAAAGAAATTTGTAAATATCTTATAGACACTAACTAAGTGTCACATCATATTTGGAGAGCGGGATTTTCACCATGAGATGAAGGTAAGACATTTTATTGTTCAATTATACAAACAAAATCTTTGCTGCTTACTATAGAAGTTTAATAGACTAGTGTAGGATAATCCGATGCTGTTGCTAAGCCATTTGAACCAAAAAACAATAACGTTTCTGGTGTCTATTTTCATTGTACGACACGACTTTTGAGATAATACTTTCCTTCAAACAAGCGTTTGATATGAACCAAACATATATGTTTAGTGACCTTACATCACCGCAATTCTTACACATTTATGTCACTAAAATCTGAATAAATAACCTTCGTTTTTTAATTTTAGTTAGAAAAGAATAACATTACAAATACAACTGTAATTAAATCTTCATTTTAAGTGGTGGTAAGGGAAATAGTCTTATCAACAGACTATCGCTCACACTCCGGCGCAGCGGTGACTCAGCTTAACACCACTGCCACAGCCTAATTGGGATATCACGTGATCGAACTTTTCTCTCGTTTGTAAACAAACATGCTTTTTCAGAAATCAGTATAGAACGGACTAATGCAAGTATTTGGGAGGGGGCGCTTTACATATTGTTGTGCATAATTATATACATATGATACTGCACCGGCGACAATGAGTTGCATGACAATATATATTTATACACCAAAGTGACCGTATCGCTAGCTCTCCTTTGGGCTTCGATGAGAGCACGTGGAGCCGTACAACCAATGTAAACAAAGGATAACTACGCAAAATCAAGTCGATTTTCACGTATGAGGTTACTTTCTTAATGAACCGTAACCATGCTTTGACATTTGTCTATGAGAATGTGCAGACTTGTCAAACATGAAACGGATGAAAAGCATACGCAATATCTTGAATAGACTGTGAAAGATGTGACGAATCGTCATATGGCGCTGGCCTGTGGCAGAGGTACTATGCTGGCTGGCTACCGGCCGCTGTGTCTAATGAGAGCCGAGTCTTTTATAAGCGCCGAGTATCTCCCTAATAAGCAATTTGAATAGTATTTGTGTCCGTTTTAATTAGATGCTGTTTCACAAAGCCGTCATTATGCTACGACAACATGATAAACTATGTCACTGGGCCAATGAATTCGGCTTACAAATACCAAACTTGTTATTAACTGTGCACTTTTAAAATAAGAACAAGTTCGATTTTAGCATTTTCTAAACCAGACCCATTGACCCAATATATGATAATACGTCCTTATTACATTGGAGGGTGTCTCCTGGTGTCACAGAAACATAAAAAGGAGGGGGAGTATATTTTTCCTGTGCACACCAAGTAAAATCATATCTCACCATACAGTTTACACGAAAAGTGAGTAGCAATTTGCGAAACTGCTTGTAACCTTGTAACCCACGCATATGTAAGACTCGCTATTACCCTCACTATAAAACGCCTAGCATTAATTTCAGAGGTGTTAGCTGGAAACCTCGTCTCTGTGCGTTATAACCAAATCAAGTGGGCAACATGATATTCGGTGGGAGAATACAGTGTTTTGAACGAGAAATTAAAGTCGGAGAGAGGATATCTTCCAAAGTATGTGTCTATTATGCCTGACTCAGAGTATTTTTAATTGCAGGAGAAACCAATGAACGACTATTTCACGAGTTGAAATTCGAGCATTTTACTTCAAACACTGCCCGAATGCATCTGACCCTTGACCTACTTACAGTATGAGTGTATATTCGTGTTAATTTGCAGTTATAAGAATAATTTTCATAAATTGTGTTTATCTCTAATATATTCCAAAAAGTATGTAGAAGTCAGGAGATCATCTCAGCAACATCTACATGATTTTCATATGCATCTTTCAGTAGTTTAGTTATCGAATAGCACTTGATTAACATCCGTACATACTATTTGGGATTTAATAAATACATCCATTTCGATTTTGAACGAAAAAACTAATGCGAGTTCGTCTGGGAGTCGGAAAATTTTAAAAATCCATGCTAACCGTTATACATTGTATTTTACCGAATCAAAATTTCTTAAGTTTATTGATACCAATTATTGTATATGTTTTCTATTATTTCCCCATGTCACATCACAGTGTTCATCACCTTTAACTCGCAACCTCTTGCAGCGAATATCACAAGGTTTATTGACTGTTTTGTAGCAGGTTTTGGTATATGTTAAAAAACAAAACAAAATTACAATACACTCATATCAAGAATATCTATTCGTTGCATGTATACAAACGTGATTAAACAATAATATTTAACACTAAACAGTTTTACAAAGATTCCAATTTTCTAAAGTCTCCGGCACGCAAGATTCTCATTTAAATATAGTTCCAAAAGTTTAACCCCTTGAGTGCCAAGCTGGACATTTGTTCGTTTTAACAATCAAATTTCTGACTAAATAGGCTATTGAAAACCTATCCTGTGACAATTTGTTGAAAAGAGCTCTTTTTTTGTAAGTGCTGACGTCAGAGCACCTCGAATGAGGTGGGATACTTATTCAATACCAAGGATCTATGATGTGAATCTGTACGGAGGGTGGTCGGGTAGCCTAGTGGTTAAAGCGTTCGCTCGTCACGCCGAAGACCCGGTTTCGATTGGGTACAATGTGTGAAGTCCATTTCTGGTGTTCCCCGCCGTGATATTGCTGGAATATTGCTAAAAGCAGCTTAAATCCATACTCACTCACTCACTCACACATTGTAGGTTCATGGTTCTCCTTGAATTGAAGTGTTAACAGTGTGGTTTTACGACAGACAAGTTCGTGTTGGTAAATGTATGGTAACTGTCGTGTGATCGGCTTGCAGAGATAATTGCTTTCCAGAGGCATATTGACCATATGTATGACATCAGAGAAATATGAATTAAAACAAGAACAAAATATAAACTGTA
Source organism: Haliotis cracherodii (assembly GCF_022045235.1). Taxonomy (NCBI): domain Eukaryota; kingdom Metazoa; phylum Mollusca; class Gastropoda; order Lepetellida; family Haliotidae; genus Haliotis; species Haliotis cracherodii. The sequence continues at coordinate 14,336,794 of NW_027266286.1, forward strand.
ATAAGGCTTTTATTAACAGCACAGTGTGTGTGTCTTTACAAGTGTAGAGTTCGAGTGATTTGAACGATTTTCAAAATAATTAATAACCTTGACGGTTCAATGATTTTAGAAAAGGTTAAAGCGTTTATTCTCAACATGAAATACACCACTCGGATGCACCTGATGGAGACGACCATCTTTGTGACATTTATAGATGTTTGCGTCCCGGAGGTCCCAACTTGACCGGTCTCCTGATGTATACGACCAGGCCTTTCTTTGACCCCAGGAAGCTGTCATTTAGAGAAATCTGTTTTGACGTAATGACAGGTCGTGTTTTTAATACATGGATAAGTCCAAATGTTCTTCCTTTACCTCGACTTGGTGACCGATTCTTCCGTGTCATTGCTGCGGGTAACACAAAATCTCGACTGAAGGGTTGTAACACCAGAACAAGGTTTTCATTCTTGCTTGCTCTGCTCGTCATCGCCATCATCGGCAGCTGAGATAGATTCAGTGTCACTTTCTGCTTCGGGTATGTCTACATGAGTCAGAATGTCTTTCATCACAGTTTTCGTGAAACGAGCGATCTTGTTTTTGATAATAGATTGATCAGTGCCAGGATCCATATCGCTCAGGCTGTCTAGGATGGGTTGAAATAGAGGCGCCTGTCTAAAATATTGGGTGAACTCCATGACACTTTTGAGGCTGTCGGTCAATTCACTTTCCCACAACTGTTTCATTTTTCTGTCAATCCATTCTTCTGTTCGAACCTGTTGTTCTGTACTTTTTCCTCTTGAGTTTCATCGCGTCGTGCTTGATGTTGTTCACATGATTCCAGATGCGTTGTAAACCAACATTTTGCCGCTCCTCCGCATCCACGTCGGTGTTTGGCGGCTTCCTGTGACGACGTTTGACAGCGAGACCTCCACCTATATGTTCAGGAAGTCGTTCCTCATTGTCGTCACTGTTGTCGTCACTCTCGTATCTGAGACGTTTTCTTTTGCATTTCAAGTCGTCGTTTGCTTGACACCACGATCTGATATGTCGCTGTAAATCGTGCATATTGTCTATCAATACGCCAAAGTCAGTACACGCAGTGGCCATGGTAAAAGGTCCTCTGTCATCACTCGAGATGGATGCTGTTTCAACGTTGTCGTCGTCAAAGTTAAGAGACCTTTCTTTGGAAGTCGAAGTGTGATTAGCACGAATGTCAGGGCCTGTCTGAAGGTCTAATGCTAGAGAGACATCTTTTACCCATTGTTGTTGTTGTTGTTGTTGTTGTTGTTGTTGTTGTTGTGAAGCACTGTGATCAGGTTGATTGTCGTTGGTTGTCAAGACGTTGACATGTAATCTATTCTTCTCACTTGTACCAGGTTTGAGATCCACTGTGAGGTGTCCGTAAGGGGTTTCAACAGCCCTTTCATAAAGAGTCATACATTTACCAATGTCTTCAGGAAATATTCTTCTGGCGAATAACTTCACCTGCTGTCTGTCCACTGGCGAATTGAAAAGTGTGACATAATGAGAATTTAGAGCAATATCCCTTGATTCCTTACCTCTCATGAACAGGTTTTGCAATAGCAAAAAGATAATGACATTTTTGTGGTGGGAGGTTTGGGTAAACAGATGGGAAATCCGATTGTCATTCTTTGCTTCAGACAAAAAGTCATCCAACACCATCATGTTCTGGTTACGGGCATCGAAGAAGTTTTCATTGTCGAGATTGTAAGGTATTCCTTTAACAAACCGTACTTGGGGTAAAGTTTGAAGAATGCTATCATAAAGAGGTTGCCACACAGTATAACACCAGACAATACAGTCGGGAAGGGGTTGAGAAATCCACGACGTAATAGGTTGAAGACAAACACCGACTTTCTGCATCCACTGGCTCCAACAACGATGCTATTGGAGGGTATAAGGAACTTGAATCGTCCGTGTCGCCGGTGCTCCCGAGATGAAAGCAAACAAGGAGATATTTCCTGATCAGGAGGAGGGTGTTTATCCGGAGGAGGAGGAGGAGGAGGAGGAGTAAGGTGTTTATCCAGGGAGAAGAGAAGGCGAGTCTTGAGTTGACCTATGCACCTGCTTCTGATGTCTCTGTAGATTGTCTTTTCTCGTAAAACTCTTGCCACAGTCTGGACAGGTGGTAACCTCCATAGTGATCAAATACAAGTGCGCGATTAAAGGGTCTGAACCATTCTTTTATACCCTTCACCCATGCGATGCTTAAAGACAGCTTGGGTTCGTTTCACAGCAGCTTTTATTTTCGACACAGGTTTCCTGAGGAGGAGGAGGAGGAAGAGGGGGTGGTGGTTGTGGTGGAGGGTGTTTATCCAGAGGAGGAGGAGGAGGAGGAGGAGGAGGGTGTTTATCCAGTGGAGGAGGAATAGGAGGAGGAGGAGGAGTAAGGTGTTTATCCAGAGGAGGAAGAAGAGAAGGCGAGTCTTGAGTTGACCTGTGCACCTGCTTCTGATGTCTCTGTAGATTATCTTTTCGCGTAAAACTCTTGCCACAGTCTGGACAGTTGGTAACCTCCATAGTGATCAAATACGATAAGTGCGCAATGAGAGGGTCTGAAGCATTCTTTTATTTCCTTCAGCCATGCGATGCTTCAAGGCAGGTCGGATTCGTTTCACAACAGCCTTTACTTTCGACACTGGTTGTATTTTCAGTGTAGTCATTTTCCCTTCTTGGTTGTCTTCTTTTTCTTCTTAGATGCAACCAGTCTCTTCGGCGACCACTTTGATGCCATTGATTTTCTCCGACATGTTTTTCTGGACTTGGTCTTGCTACGCTTTGTGAAAATGACCATAGGTCCAAATATATCCTCTGAAACTCTCTTCATGTTGAAAACGGACGTCTTATCTGTCAGCAAGGTTAGAGTGAAAATGTCAGTCACTCAACACTACTGTTGAGTTTTATAACACATATTGACATAGATCATACACTTATTCCTGGGCTGATAATCTCAGCAGACACAGCCCCCGAATGCACATGGAGAAAAGGTGCAAAAAGGCGCCAAAATGCAGTCGCAATAACATTCCATTTCGCGCAGGATGTCAAGTTTCCATATAAAGATAGTCATTACTATCCATTGTTCTTTGTTAATGAATGGTCCAATAATTAGTTGCATGGTTGCATCTGGTCAGTTGCCCCTATATTCATCTAATTAACCTGATACATCACTTATACATTTACATATTAATGAGTTATCTTGCATATTAATGAGGTATTGACGTTGACAACACCCAACACATCCTCCCCAGCCACACGTTTCAAATACGCCCTCATTGATTTAAGTATTTCCTTTCAAAACAATCTTGTGTTTACACAAGTGTTTTTCCTTTCAACTGTCCGGAAACGCTTTGTTGATACAACTGTTATACGAGGTTATTGTTCAAGGTTATACAAGGTCATTGATCGCATGACAACCCCCCCCCCCCCCTCAAGGTCAAGGTTGTGTGACGTCATAGGTGCACTTGTGACGTCATCAAATGAGGATGTGAGGATGGATACTTATCAAATATCTACTACTTGTGGGGCAGGATCGAAGCCCTAGAAACTCCCAGGAGCCAAGCTGCTGAACGTGGTCAACCATCCATCTACTCTCTGAGACCGACGCTGTTTAGTGTTTACCTGTTTAGTGATCTGTGTGCAGCAAACAGGACCATGTGCCACTAGTGAGCCTGAGCGGGCAGTGTTAGACAGCCCAGAAGAAGCCAGAGATTAGTGCCCCTTTAACCCTCTACACTTTTAGGTTCACCCCGATTATGTTTCTAGGTTTGTCAGCACCATACCCGTGCTCGTGGGTTTCACCGAAGTGGTAAACGTCTGAGACCTGCATCACTTCGGGCTTTCCTCCCACATTAAGCTGACACGCCGTGATATGACTGGAATACTGTTAAAAGCGGCGTTAAACCCAACTCACTCACTCACTCACTCTACACTTTTAGCAGGGTATTCCCCATTTTCTTTATTTTGCCGCGTTTTAATGACCTCGCTTTGAGAATGCGAAATGTGATATCTGAAACTGGCCCATTAGAGAGGCAGAGAGTAGTTACACACAAACATGGTGTCCTCCTATGTCTGCAGTAATAATTGTGTTAGTACATTCGTCAAAGAATAACACAAAACAATATACTCCAGTATCAGATCTTTTAAATATAATCATCACAGACAGAATCAAACTGTTATGTTAGTGACAGATTGTCAGGAAAATCATAATGTTTATGTTACATTTGTTAATTATGCTCAAAAATACACAAGGATACTATGTATTAACAACAATATGATACAACTTTTACAAACTGTAAACATCACAGATATTGTTTTCATGCATTTACAAAGATGTTATTATGTTACAGTTCCATTAATTTCAACAGGCATGAATTCTGTGATTAAAGAGGAAATATAGGTTATTAACTGAGGATCATTACCATGTTGACTCATTTGCCATATCATGATAAAAAATCATGATAGTGTTGAGCCCCATATTTGATTTAAGTCAGAAAATTCCATTGACATGTGTATCTGTTAAAAGAATACATGTAATATATTTAGTTGTGTCAACAAGATAGTCCAACCATGCACGAACCTCCTCCGTGAACTTTGACCGACCAATGGAATGACCAATCAGAAGGCAGCTTTCTCGTGCTTTACGGCACTAATTTCAAATTGGCGACTACGCTTCGAAACATATTTTGACAAATTCTCGATTACAAATTTGAAACCTGAACAAAAGAACATTCTGGAATGGCTAATAGATGGTCTAGATTGTATGGATTCAGTCGTTAAACACGTAACTTTCGTTCGGAATATAGTGTTAATGTTTTCGAGGTTGTATGATTAGAAATCACATTCCGACTGTCACTTTCATGACCTGGTAAGTGACGCTCTGATTGGTCGGATGAAAGGTCGTTCTGACGTGACACCTAATGGGATGTCTTCAGATCTTTGTTTAGCGGTAGCGAGAACTAAGGTCTGATTTTAATGAGATTGAAACTATAATTTCTGTATCTGTACATGTATAGATATTATGCCACGTTTGGAAGACGAGTACAACGCAAACTGTATATACAGATGATAATTTCATATCTCTATGTTTAAAAATATACCACTTTCTTAATCCAATCAAGAAACAATACAAAGAAGCATCTCCCTGGTATTACCTTGCAATATAAGTCTAAAAATGTATGGCAATTTGGAGCAGACGACAGTTTTCCATTTCCAACCAATCCGGCGTCTTGGTTTGGTCACATGACCTAAACACTTCATTATGGGGGCAGAATCAACTAGTGGCTTCTGAATGTTTTTCTTCATTTCGACAGGGTACAAGCGTCAGTATAATTTATTAAATTGTTTATTTAATTATCCCACAAGGGTATAGCAATGACAGTTTGTTTACAACACTTTTGAGATAGAAAGATCCTGAATTCAAAGTATGTGACCCTCCAGTCACATAGTTTACCCCTAATGAAGAACTGTCCATTTGAATAGATGATATCATTATATTTACACAAAATAATGACGATATATTTGACCTAGGGTTACAGGTCTTTCACCACGATCACACATATCAGCGATAAAGTGTAAACTGTTGACACAAAGTAAATTCCAGAAACAGCTATTTAACCATCAATCTTTAACCAACCAGATTGCTACACAATATTAAAGCTCCACCTTTTTCTGTGATTGACTCTTTTCCAAATACACCAACAACCAATACAAAATGTAGAATAATGCCTTATATAGCTTGAGATAAAAAGATGCTGATATTGAACTTGAACTACAGGGGAAAACTGTACAACCGGAAGTGTGAACATACTACTTTTGGACCGTTTACTGGAGCCAGGCTGTATCATGTCTTGGTTATTACTTGTAATTGGAGGTGGACCTTTGATGAATTCATATGTGAAAAAGTAAGGGCTTCTTTTACTTTAACTTCTGAGTAAATAAGATATTTCTAATGACACCACTTTCTTGTTGATCAGTGGTGTTTCAGCCTGGTATCAAATTACATTCTCCATAGACGCTGTAGAACCAGAAGGAGGCGGGATTCCCCTGCTATAAGCAGGCATGACTACTGAAAGTGTTAGCTGTCAATACAGGACCTGGGCAACAAATCAGTTTACATCGCTTGGCTCAATTTCCGTGCTATGGTGCCTTGACGTCAATCAGCCTGCATACCGCTCAGTGCCGCACTGTGCTGACGTCGCGGTTTCAAAAACGTATACATTGTATCAAAAGTGTTACAACGTCTTAATTCTTCACACAGTGTAACCAAATTGTATAACATGCAACTCGCGTTGATTGATTGTCTTTCTAAAGTCACCAAATCCAAAAGATATAAGCACTGCCTAGCCATCGATAAAAGGACTGCTATTATAAGTTTTCTACTTTTCTACATTAATCCTAATATGAAAGCACCCAAAAATGGCAAGCAAGTCAAGCAAGCGCCCTTGTTTGGAATCTAAATGTATAATAATTCATGTCATTGGCAAGTACATGTCCTAACAGTGATAGACATATATGACATTTATGTTGAAGTACACATTCACTGAGAATTTTCCGTGAGTTATAGTTACCGATAAAACATCCCGATGAAAATGTGCGTGTTTTTGACGTCAAAACAAAATTGACGGAAATGGTCGTGATTAATTCATACGTAGACTTTTTCAAAGATTATGTCACAATACGAATGACAGTTTGGAATGAATATCTTGAAGAAATCCCGGTAACGTCCATGTATGTTTCAGTGACCGTGCTCTTTTATAACAACGGGTTAATTGACATCGTACATTTTCAAAGGACAAAATGTGAAAGATCGCTAAACAGCTTTAACAATATTCAAATTGACATCGCTCAATTTCGGGCATCATTATTATTTGTTAATAATTAACAAGATTATACTAACGTAATACCACCCAAGAGTAAGTACATGTAGATTTAATCAAAATTGTCGAAACGTTTTCATGGGCAGCGAAAATATACTCAACAAACCTATTTTCGATCACTCGCAACTCGGGCGCCATATGTCATTGCTTCGTTGTGCAATCACACGGACCGCTTATTGATACTTAGGGTGTCATGACGTCTTGTTAATGGTTTAAATATAAATATAGAGATTGAATCGAGATGTAATTGGACAATTTTAATATTTACTCAAGAAGAGTAGAGTAGGCTAGATCTAGATCTAATACAAGGAAACGATAACTTGCACAGTACAGGTGAAAGAAGGCAATATTATTGTTTTACGGTACAATTATAAATAATATCTAGATTAAGTGAAAGAGAAAATTACGAAAATATTAATTACTTCGATTAAAGTAGTGTTCAATGTATATAAATCGACAGTTCATGTGCTCAAAACTATGAACACATTTGTTTCACTATGACAGACCACCAGAAAACATACATCCTCGTCTCGGCTAGTATTCCGTACTTGGCTGCCTTACTTAGACCTTTGCTCAAAATATACTTGCATGGCCAGTCCATGAAATACCACTTTTTCTTTCATATTGATTTATAAATACGACTTTAGAAGTGTATTTACACCTAGCTAGGTATGTGCATGTACATCTGAGGACATACGTGATAGTTTATTTCCAGTAGTTTCCCATTCCATCCCAACCTACTGAAGGAAAAATTTGAAATAATTAATGATCGTAGGTCAGTGAAGGTAATGGAATTATTTGTCATAAAAGGAAAAATATATTCTTGGTATAGAACTTCGAAAATTTAACCAGCAAAATATTTAATATAAATGTTTTTCAGTTATTATATCTTTCCCTTTTTTCTTAATTTTGGCCTAGCTAGACTACAGCTTGGAGGGAAGATATACAAATTAAATTGTGAAAAAGGAACCACAAAAATGCTTTGATTTTGCTCTTAGACAAATATTTATTTAAAAAAAAATCTATTTCATACTAAGGATACACAACAAAGTAATTACTACTATGTCACAGATCGAGGTATGGTAAGTTAGATAATGCAGAGTGAAAAAAGACATAAATAAAACTATATAAAACATCAAAACGAAATCACATTTACACTGCAAACATTTTGTCATTCAGAAATCGATTATCTATATATTGTGAGTAGATCTAATTACTTTTTCTGTTAACGTTATAAATTGAACCATTCGAGATTCTAACAGATGAAGCTGAAATATTGAAAATCTAGGTTGTTTAAGATTGGATCCATTTTGACAGCTTTCTCACTGTAAAAAATACATTCCCTTACTCAACTAAATGCACATTATTTTTTGGGAATATCAAGCCTTCAAACAGATATGAAAAGCACATGTCAACATACAACATACCAAAATTAGAAAACTTCGCCAAATATTCTAACACTGTTAGTCAAATAACAAGGGGTCTCATTCACTCGTCGGTCGCCGTAGACATTTTCCAATCGTGATGTTCTAGATATGCTTTCTAGTTCAGTCAAAGAGAATATTGTTATTTGGAAAATGAAACCACGAATTCACAGCGGCGGGAAATCACCGACCGTCTATAAGCCTATTCGAACAAGTGCAAAAGTGAGCGTTGCTCACTAATACCCCCGACCCGCCTAGTGTGTCAGTAGTTACAAATTAAATAGCTAGGATAGGGTTAGGGTTTGAAAAATTCATCAAAAAATTGGAAAATTCATAAAAACATTTTTTTTTCTTTTGACTCCATATGACAAAGATTATATGTACTAAGTTTGAGATGAATCCACTGAATAGTTTAAGAGAAATCGCGCGGACAAAGTTTTCAGACGAACGTTAGGGTTTGAAAAATGTATAAAAAAATTGAAAATTCATAAAACATTTTTTTTCTTTTGACTGCACCCTTCCATATGACACAGATTATATGTACTAAGTTTGAAGAGTTTCCTGTGTATGGCAGATGTGTATGCCGATTGGGTAATTTTCATTATTTCTAGAAGTACTGTATGCATATGAAATATATATTAGAAAATCACCGTGGGCATGTGGACTGTAAATATCAAATGCCCCACAGCATATTAACAATATCAAATAACAATCTTATGTTATCCCCTACGCATACAAGCATTATGAAATCAACGCTAAAAACAAGGAAATAATTCTGTTTCACCCAAGGTGTTTAAGAACATTGGTTTTGTATGAAATAAGAAACCCCGCAACACGTAATAATAGGTTAATCATATTTTATTCAACTGAGATATGTAAACAGGCCAAACTGGCTTATGTAAATAACGCTCCCTCCAACACTACATATATTAAATACCGCATTCAGCAATATTCCAGCTATATGACGGCGGTCTGTAAATAATCGAGTCTGGACCAGACAATCCTGTGATTGACCTATAGAGCATCGATCCACGCAATTGGGATTGATGACATGCATCAACCAAGTCAGGGTCGCTGACTTTGTTGATGCATGTCATCGTTTGTTTGTTTGTTTGTTTGTTTGTTTAACGCCGCACTCAGCAATATTCTAGCTATATGACGGCGGTCTGTAAAATAATCGAGTCTGGACCAGACAATCCAGTGATTAATATCATGAGCATTTATCCATGCAATTGGGATCGATGACATGCATCAACCAAGTCAGCGAGCCTGGCCACCCGATCCCGTTGGTCGCCTTTTACAAGCATGGTAACCTTTAATGGCAAGCATGGGTTGCTGGCATGTCATCGTATCTCAATTGCTTGAATCCACATGCACACCAATTCCAACACATTTCTCCTGTTTTTTAATCTTTTTTCGCCACGGCGTAAGTCATGGAAGTAATCAAGTAATCGTCGTTTTACTTCGACTGAGCAAAAACTCCGTAAAACTATTTTTACCACAAGTTCGTTGTTGCTGTCTCGGCGCCTTATAAAAAAGGCCCGCAAGCGCTTAGCACCACTGGTAACGCAAATATGATTCGCCAGGCATATGTCTTTTACCCTTTTCAACTGGTGGTCCCTTAAAGAACCACCAGTTGAAAGGGTAAAAGACATATGCGCAACACGTTGGAATCTGATGCTTGCTAATCGTATATTTAAGCTACATTTATCCAATGAGGACAGTCGGGATTTTATTATCGATTTCAATTGTGTGGCGGCAGATTCATATATAATATAACCCCAGATCCATACTGGTAATGCTTTACGCACGGAAATCAACCGCGATATCGTGGTTCTGAATATTTGAATCTGCTGTCACAATTATTTTAATTGCTATTAAAATTCATATGCCACATGCCCCCGCGTTACCCATGGAGGTTGGCGAAAATAGTCGAAAACAACCGTGTGTTCATATGTGTAAACATTTGCATAATGCAGTGGAACATTGAGGTGAACATCGCCATCACACACACACACACACATATATGCTGTCACAATTAAAATTGCTAATATAATACCACATGTCCCCCCATTTCCAAAATATTTCTCCTGCTTTTGATCTTTTCTGAAAATGTTTGCCATTTTTTCTTGTAATCGCCGTTTTTGACGACTGTTGTTTTCTATTCATATGTATAATAAAACCACACATACATATTTGTCAGGCGGTATCCTTGGAAACCATCATGGTTATCATGGTTTAAAATATTGAAATCTGCTGTCACAATTCCAACACATTTCTCCTGCTTTTTAAATGTTTTTCGCCACCGTGTTACGCATGGAAGGTGGCGGAAATAGTTAAAACAACCGCGTTATAGCGTTCCGTAAGCATTTGCGATTCTAATGTTATCAAATTTGTGGATTCAAGGAAATGCCATAAATCCCTGTATAACAACTTCTGATAAGTTTATTACATAAACAGAACCACCTGCCCGACATGCTCATTACAGAACATTTCAATACATACACGGCACAGATCACTTTTACGTTGTGCCATGACCTCATTGCAGACATGATAGAGCTACTGGTCACCGACCAGTTATCGCCATTTCTGTCACTCCGTGATTTCAGTTCGTGAAATAAGATTCAGTTGATCTCTGTTATAACTTTCCCGTCGTGTTAACAGCACGTGCTACGTGATCACGCATACGCTTCAGTTATACAAATGACATTACCAATTTGTCGTCTGCAAACTGATAAACCAATATTCCCCAAATTCGATCTCTACATGCTTATCTTATATACTATGGACTTCGATATATACCCATGCTATGTACAGCTCAAATAGGTTTCAGAATTGTATTTTGGGAAAGAAATGACTGACCGATAGAAAGCAGTGCCAGAACGGAAGTGCGTTATTGTGTGTTTTTTTAATTTTCGAATGAATTAGTCGCGATTGCCCGCATGTCTTTGATAAAGCTGTATTCGAGCTTGGCGATTATTGTGGGTTGTTGTTTTTTATATTTCCTCACAAGTTCATCATTTTCGGATAAATATTTCTCTCTTCTAATGAAAACGAGCAAAATTAAGATGATATCCCGTGCGACAACGGGGAGTTGGCGATAATTTATAGCCAGTAGCAAAACAGTCTAAATAATTATGCCAAATAATATGTAAAGCGCACAGAAAGGCTTGCATTTCTAATTTCAGAATAAGCGCGTTTGTTTACGAAACGTTGTGTCACATGATATGCAAATTAGGTGTAATGCCACGTCCCCACTGCGCCCGAATTTAACGTTTTGTCCGTCATCTATTTTGCCGGATCATGGTTGGTCAGATTACAACAATGGTTACCGTTTTGATGAATCGTTATATTCTGACGGTTTTTCGGATGGAAATCTTCGTGGACATATCGTGCTTGGTTACTACATGTGACAAAGATTTCTCATGTATATATTCTGGCATTAAACATCGTGTCAGTGCCGATAACTCGAGGTGACAAATGCCGACTGACATGACTAACATCACACGAACGTCTTTCGCATGCTCGAATTATTCCGTACCGTATCGCCACATAATAAAGTGGCGGAAGGGAGCAATTGAGGTGAGTATCGCCGTTACACACACACATATATGCTGTCACAATTCAAATCGCTAATAAAATACCTCATGTTCCCCCAATTTCCAACATATTTCTCCTGCTTTCGATCTTTTCTGAAATTTTTTTTGGGGGGACTGTAATTTTCGATTCAATTGTTTGGCGGCAGATTTATAACATCCCAAATACATATTTGTCAGGCGATATCCACGGAAACCAACCGCGTTATCATGGTTTTAATATATTGAAATTTGCTGTCTCAATTCCAACACATTTCTCCTCTTTTTTGCGCCACCGCGTTAGTGTTCCGTAAGCATTTGTGATTCTCATTTTATTAAAATTGTCATGTAAAATTCATGGATTCAAGAAATGCCATAATTCCCTGTATAAACAACTAAAAATTCTCGTGCAAAATTCGTGGGTTCGAGGAAATGCTGGCTTTAATTTTATTAACGAGGTGCCATAAATCACTGTATAAACAACTTGGAGACACTGACAAGTTTCTTACAAAAACAGAACACCTGCCCGACATGCTCATAACCTAACATTTCCTGTGTGTTACAGCAAAGATCACGATTGTATTTGTAGGAATTACCATAATTAATTCACAGGGTGTAACTTGCGTTGACCATACGATGAGACCTGACATTAGGCACATGTAGTCAGCTGGTCCGGTCGAAGAATTTTCAAGTGGTTTAAGAGCTCTCAAAATGTGACGAAATGTCATTTCTTGGATACCTGAGACAGTCAAAGCTTTTGAGAATTTCCTCATTCTCTCTCCAATGTCCTTTTAGTTGAAGGCAACATTGTATTACGCTTAATAATGACGATGTACTTAGAGGTGTATATTTTAATGCCGCTTCTTCTTCTTGGCAGCTGATGGTAAATAAGCCGCACTCGGCTATCTCCCTTGAACGCACGCGAACGGCTTGCCCACCAATTCCAACACATTTCTCCTGCTTTTAATATTTCTTCGCCACCGCGTTACGCATGGAAGTTGGCGAAAAACATCGCGTTACAGTGCGTTATAGTATTCCTGAAGCATTTGTGATTCTAATGATATAAGTTTTATTACAAAATTCATCACATGAAGTTAGCAGTTGCCAATTGAAATTACCCTACTGTTTTGCAACATTATTTTTTAACATTTTCCCTTTCTAAGTCAAGATTACTGTTAAATTTTTTTCAAAAGTACCTTAATACAAACATTATGAATGTATGTTACTATTTGTGTCTTTCTTCATGCAAGTTAATACTTTTTTGAAAGCAAAAAGGGGGAAAAAATATAAAAACAGGCCAGACTGAATTTCTACACAGTTATTCTGACTATTATCTTGAAATTTCAACTTAATATCTTGAAATTTCGACTTCTATATCTTGAAATTTTAACTTAGTTTCTTGAAATTTCAACTAAGTTTCTTGAAATTTCAACTAAGTTTCTTGAAATTTCAACTTAATATCTTGAAATTTCGACTTCTATATCTTGAAATTTTAACTTAGTTTCTTGAAATTTCAACTAAGTTTCTTGAAATTTCAACTTAATATCTTGAAATTTCAAGATAGTATCGAAATTTCAAGATAGTATCGAAATTTAAAAACAACAACAAATGGCCCTAAAAGGCTTCCGTACATCAGTTCAACTTTGCAGAAAACGATCGAGAAGCGCGGTTACCACTTTACTAATCTCGCCATATTTCGCAATCCGTAGCACTGCATGAAATATGAGTTACACGATATTGATACTGAGATGATTAGGGTGATGATGGTTATAATTTCATTCTATGAACGTCATAAATGTAATGGAAATATACACTGTCGTTTTCTCATGTGTACCGACCATCCCGCCGTTACCGATAGTCGATGAAAATATACAAAACGTGTAAATAAACTTGATCGTAAAGGAGTGCACAGAAATAGAGGTTATCACGCGAGTGTGTTTGGGGATGGTAAATATCCTGCATTAGGAATAAACATTGTATTTAGCGAGCCTAAACATTACCGAAACATTGCGAGTTTTCCTGGAATGCGCGCATTAATATTTATTACGTCACAGGGTAAGTGATGTGTCAGTCGGACAGTGACAGTAGCCAATATAGTTCCAACTGAAATCTGTTTATAAACACTGAAAGTAGTCCCTACTTGACCTTTGATATTTGCATCTCTATCCGCATATGACCCCAACGGATATCGTTTTTATCCGTTGGCTTTATCCTGCCGTGAAACCTACCCATTATATGATAAATTTATTTGTGTGAATAAGTACACAGTTGTGAGAAACATCTCTTTCTGACCACGCTGGTCATATTATTTCTTATGAACAAGGATTTTGTCTGAAAATATTTACGTGTATGTGACATGGGTGCATAATCAAAATTCGCCGTCATTCGCTTGGTGTTCAAACATGGCAAGGAAAGGCCGAGAAGCCACTTTACTAATCTCTCCATATTTCGCAAATCATATTTTCGCAATCAATATAGCACAATCAGTAGCATTGTATAAAGTATGAGTTGCACGATGTTAAAGCTAAGATGATTGGGGTGATGACGGTTATAATTTTAACTTTGTGCACTCAGTGTTTGATATCTAAATTCACGGTTTAAAAAGGGCACTTTCTCGGGACCATAGATCTATATGGTCCCTTGGCACTATGCGGGTGTGAAAAGTGAGGGACCATGTATAGTCCCATGGCACCAAGAGGGTTAAGAGTATGTGTGTAAGGATGAAAGGATAACGTGATAATTACCGATGGTGGAGTTCTCCTTGGCTGGCTATCAGGCGATGCTCTGTGCTGGCTTGGGAAGTGTCGCTAGCTTGGAGTACAAACTGCAACTGTGTCAAATGTAGTATGAACGTCTGCAGTATAAGAATGCCACCACGTGAACGAACATGATGTAATCACTGGCAGGATGCCAAGTGTTGGGTTTGCCAATGAGCTCATGAAGTGGTAAACAGGCCATACTAAGCTGCGGAAACAAATTGCAGCTACAGTTGCTAGACATTTTGAACACGCCCACATGCCCGATCACAGCGCAGAACGCATAGTTCGGACAAACTTGATTCCGTAGGTGATGCCGGCGTCAAGTCAGAAGGGGTCCTGGGGAAGTCACAAAGATTAATACATGTGGAGGCTCACACGCAATTGATGACATATTTCTTGTAAACATGTTCACATACTTGACCAGTTGCCAATGAATCTGATCCTTCACAGTATAACATATATAATTCCTGGAATGTTGAGAATGCAGAGGTAAAATGGCTTCAGTTTGAGCAACGTACGTAGCTCAATTCATGATTTTACTTTTGATAAAAAGATTGGCATAAAGTTTGCGGTAAAATCGTGTCGTTATTCGTTTTGCACAGAACAGATTGCAAACTGGCATTATGTATCAACACCATACGTTATATGTTTATTTTTGTTAAGATGCATGTGAAATTGAGCTGTGTTCAGCAGCCGCTAGTAGCTAGACTACTTTGCAAAAGACACTGCATCATCATTAAAGGTTCAACGTTTCATGGTTGCATGTGAAAACTTGCGTCGTTTGGATTCATATTGAATTAATTAATCAAACACTTTATAAAACACCATATATGTCGGAAGGTGTTGGCCCAAAAATTTCCAGACTTGGCATATGGCATAAACATAGTGAGTGAGTTGGGTTTAACGCCGCTTTTAACCGTATTCCAGTTATATCGCGGCGTGTCAGCTTAATGTGGGAGGAAAGCCCGAAGTGATGCAGGTCTCAGACGTTTACCACTTCGGTGAAACCCACGAGCACGGGTATGGTGCTGACAAACCTAGAAACATAATCGGGGCGAACCGGGATTCGAACCCACAACCATAGGTTTCTGGCGTGTCCAAGGGACGCAACTCTGCACAGCGAATCGCGGTGCCTTAGACGACTGGGCCGCCCGTGTCCCCAGCATAAACATAAGGTGCTGATCATTTTACACAGTTGTTCCAAGGTGCGAACTCCACCCGTTTGTCTACCATACCAAACGAAACTTGTGAGTTTCACACCTATGGTAACTATAGACAGACAGACAGACAGACAGACAGACAGATAGTGCTTTTCGACACAGTCGTAATATATATGTCTGGGGATACAAGTTCCTCCAAACACGGAGAATCAAAAAAAAATATTGAAAAAAAATGATGTTTCGTGTTATATTTGTTTCAAGTGAATCACTGCAGTTATTGAAAATGTGACTCGGCCAGCTGTTGGCAAGCCTTCGAAAAGGCGGCATTTTACCGATTTTAGCAGCAAAATGTATGTGAGTATATCGGCAGTGAAAGAATCAGCAATACTTACCAGCTATGACCAAACACTGTGCGTTCTTGGACCTAATGCAGTACCGCCGAGTAATCTCATGTACGGGTTTGTACAAAGAAATGTTTGGTCTTTATTGAAATAAACTTGAAAATATAGAGATAAGGACCAGTATGGTAAGCTAGACACTCTATATATCTTCCAACTAGTGCTTTAACCTTCAAAGATCTAAGTCACAAACACAAGGTTACAAAGTTAACCTGTGTTTATAGAATTATCTCCCATAGTAGTGAAAAAACTATTTGTTGTGATGAAAGCACATGGTTGAGAATTGGGGAAAACTGCGATGTTCGATGTAAATGAAGGGGAACCATGGTGTTCACGGAGTTTACGATGTGTATTTGAGTAACTTTATTTGTTGTGTGATGTGCGATGGCTCCCGTATTTGACATGCATCTGAATAAATCCTCGAACTTTGAATTTTGTGTTTACTGCGAGTTGTACGTGCGAATGCGTCCCTAGCGGGGTACCGCTCTGATGAACATCAAACCCTCTGTTTGCAACGCGTAGATAACTGGAACTTTTGATGTGTGTGAGTATTTTATCACATGATGAACGATAAACAGGAAGATGTAATGGGGAAATATTTTGTGACAAGTGGTTTGTCGAGAAGCTCTCGTGTGTCTGCAAGGTCACGTGACTCGAGAATGGAAGCCGAAGCGAGAGCCGTAGAGTATCGTGTGCAGTTAGAATATATTGGCAAGGAAGAGAGAAGACAAGGAAGAGAGAAAACGTAGTGAACTGTTGAAGCTTGAATTACGGAAGAAATATGACAAGGAACAAGCAAAGGTGCAGGTACTTGAGAAATTTGAACTGAGTGACACATTATTGTGTCGGCTAGCCGAGACTTTGGAGACCCATCAAAGACTATTCTGGGGAATAATCAAGTACTTCCCCACAAAGGCATTAACCTACAGAAGACGTTTCTAGTGCATCTCCACTAGCAGGGGATGTCTTAGGAGATCTCTTAAGATGTCTCCGATACGTCTTAGCTGCTAGCGAAGACCTTCAAAACAACTTTGCAAAGACTATTCGGAGACTTCCTCAGAAGAGCCATAAAGTAGCTGAAGGTTTACAAAGATGTATTGACTGCATCCTCGCTAGCGAAGACCCCTCAAAGACTTTGTGAGGACTATTTGGAGACTTCCTCACAAGGCGATAAAATAGCTGACTGTTTGCAAGGATGTATTGAGTGCATTCTCACTAACGAAGACCCCACAAAAACATTTGTGAGGACTTTTTGGAGACTTCTTTACAAACAAACAAAATTGAAAGATACTGTGGAGTCTTCTTTGCTAGTGGAAATCTTCGAATGAACTTTGCAAAGACTATTCGGAGACTTCCTCACAAGGCAACTTGATAACCGGTTTGCAATGATGATGTGAATGCATCCTCACTAGCCAAAACTATATGAATACTTTTGTAAGTGTATACCTTTCAAAGACTTTCTTTCAATTGATACAGATCAATACATTGAGCTTTAGTCAAGATCTCGGAAAACTAGGCCCCTTGCTTGGAAGAGATGGTATGATCTTTATTATTTATTTTGACTTTTCTTTAAGGATAATACTAAAGCTCTTTATCTTATAAATTCACATGCAATGAATTAGAAATCCTATATATGTCATCAAAGACATAAATAATTAAATACCAAACACAATTAATGCTTCGAGGTATATTTCTATTAAATACAGTTCAAACAAATGCAGGAATTATCAGTATACAATAATCAGGGAAAAAAAGAAATGTAAAATATATTCATAAATTCCAATCAGAAATAACAGTGTCCGTGTGCCATATAAAGGTCTCCTCAGAAAAAGGTATATAAGAAAAAGGCAACATAAAGTAATATTACTTGTAGACATAGTAGCTGATTAGTGGCTCAAGATATACATGACGGGGATCGAAATTAAATTTATTTCACGTTTGCCAATGGGAAACAATTATGCCAAATTAAGTGTGCCATTACATATTTAGGGGTGCCAGGAAATACGTGATTGGCCGTTTAATGGTTATAATCATAATTCAAATACAAATCAAGTGACTGTCATAGTGTTTATTCAAGTCAAATTATACTTAGAATGAATGATCAATCAGAAAATTCAAACACATCACTCAAGTTACTCATTTCTGGTTACTCATTGCCTTTGAATCTTAGTTAAGTACTGCAATACCAATTATAATAGTCTCAGGATTTATGAGCTTCTGTTCACAACTGGTATGGTTGTAGCTGTTCTGTGTCCATGGGGTGTGGTCCCTCTTCACCCCCCATGAAAGTTATGTTTATCACATTATTAAATAATGCATTTACAGCTAAATTAAGTGTGTTGTAAATAAACATAATCTAAGTGAACACATTCATAACGTCCAGATTGAGGACAAAGGAAACACAAATTTGACGATTTTCAGGACTTAGATCTACCTATTTGTTGTTGGTGGGTTTTTTTCATTTCTATTGTTTACGTAATCGGAAAATTATTTTCAAAAGATTTATTAATAATATCTGTCATCATTTTCCCGATGACAGTGGCTGTCCACTCTGTAGCATTTAGAGAATATTTCCGTTTTCGAAGCTTCGCATGAATAACACGTACCATGTGACACACCATTATATTCAACGCTTATTTTGTCATCTACACGATAGTCAACTCGCCTTGAGTATTTACATTACTTTTTACATGCTATTTTATTGGTTTCTGATGACGCTTTCTTGCCGAAATCTGCTACAATATTCGTGATTGGTCAAATTTGAGCACGTGACTTAAGGTAGCCAATTACAGCAACGGTACTCGTGTATTTCAGATTTTGACGAAAGTGTTTTGTTAAATCGTGTTATTATGAACGCTTTAAGCAGGAAATCACGATCTATATTAAAAATATGAAACTTCGCGGATGAATCGTGCCAGGTTACGAGCTGAGACAAAGATTTTTCTTGCATATATTTGGCATTCAACATTGTCCATGCGGAGAAATCGAGGCGATAAAAGCCGCGATGCCATTTGACTCACATTACACGAGATCGCAAGAAAAGATGGAAATGATAACTTAGATCTAAGTTTGACAACTTTTAGATGGATCAATAAATTTGGTTGATTTTATTTATTACTTTGTAAAATATATTTAAAGATTTGATCGACACGTTTTTATTTTGCTCTTTGACTTATTCTATGTGGACCCATTGTCAAAGTGTGTGTCGGAGAAGTCTATTTTCAATAACATTGCGGGAAATAGATCTAGTGAATAATATCTTAATCTATCGGTAAAAAATAATTATTTGAAAGAGAAGCAAAAAAAGCAAAAACTGAAAAAGAGAGTGACCAAACTTTCATCGAGGTAGGATCTACGTTCAGCAAGGATGACAACGTATATCTTCCTGATCAAACGGTACGTACATTTTAGATCTGTTTGTGTTACATAAATATATTGTTTAAATATAGCCCTCTATATTGGCATCATAACAATTATGCTAAATAAATCCACCGAAACGACCCCCGATCCAAACCAATTCTCACTTAGAAATTGAACTAAGTTTTAGCATTCGCTGAAAGAGAAAAAGGTCCATTTTTAACTCGTAAATTTATGTTCTAATTTGGAACATATTCATCTAATTTTGGACTATTTATGAAAAATAATAGGCCGGATGTAATTTTGTAATATTGCGCAGGCCTTTCAGTTCATGTTTCGATCACATCGTGGTTCTCCGTAAAATTTACGGAGAGCGCCGATGTGGGACTGAGATAAATAGTATTGTTCCAAAACAAATTATGTATCTGGTTACTGAAATGTGAAATATGATCGCAGACTGTAGCCATAAATTTATAAAATTATTGAATTAATAGATAACAAATTATATATTTGTATTATGCTAAACTCTATTGTCTTAAATTGTATTTGAAATTAAAACTTAGTTTTGTTTACACACAAATGTCCATAGTTGTATGGTAAATAGTACGGGAATCGCCGCCATTTTGTAACCTGCTCCGTTTTATAACGAGGAGGTTGGGTGATAATATCACTGATATTTTTTTAAGAACTTGCAAGTAAGGGAAACTCATGTACTGTAACGTTTGTTTGAATATATGTTCCCAGTAAATGTTGTGGTCTTATCGTTTTCCCCATGTACATCCTCCATCGCAATCGCGGTATAGATATAGAATGACGTTTTGGACTGGCACCAGGTTGTTAAAATTTTGGCAAAGTTCCCAGTGTCAACTTTGTTTTGTGACCAACAATACCCGCCCATCAGTTTCAGGTTAATGAATGCAACTTGATTTGCCCCCCTTGATTTTTCAGCCCCCTTCCTTGTGGTGATTTTTGAAGACAAAAAAGGAACGATACTTCATAGACTACGAAGAAGTCACACCTCCTGCCGATGAGCTCATTTCGTGAGAAGGGATCAAGGAAAAGAAGCCAGTTGCTGCCTGGTGGCCAGCAACTTGGTGTTTTTACGATGCTACCGACAACGGTGTGGTACTCGAAGGTCAGTATTTTTGTTAAGTGTCAGGTAAATTTCATTTTAGGTTAATGAAACTGTAACTAAATAAGTTATGAAACTAACTGGTACTTACAAAGTGCACTCATACTTGTAAGTTAAAGGTTTAATTTTTATAATTTAATATCAGAATCATAGTAAGGGGTCAATAGGTGTTACAATCTAAATATCCTTCCTGTGTTAGGTAGTCAACAACCTTTTGTATTATGGAATAATGTAACTTTAACTTTTGAGCAAATCTGAGTACTTGTATGTCAAAACCATTTTTTACATTTTTCTAGAACACAATTAGTGACAATATGACATTTGAATGTGTAATGCTTTGGTCAACTTACATGGACATTATCAATATTAACTGAATATCTAATCACAAGATGTTAACTAATTGATATCATTTAAAATCTAGTTTTGGTACGAGTGGTAGGTTTTGTAACTTTTAAATCATCATACATTTGGAATGGAACCATTTCACCTGAGTGCAGTTTTAATGCTCTTTATTTTTACTGTATCATGAATTATGAAGCATTGATTTATCATCTAGTGTAACATGTAACTTTTTTCAACAGTTCTGAAACCGGCCAAAAAAAACCAACTGGAACTTTGCAGTGAGCAAGTAAATCTGCACGCTTAGGAATGCCTTCAAGTGAATGAGCCATGGTAAGTATATCACGATTTGTTTCATTCACCATAACATCAGTAATTTTGTAGCCAAAAAAGTCATTTTTGTAATAGTTTTAAATGCGTCTTCTTGACATCCTATAATTTCAAGATAAAGTTTATGGCACTGATTGGCACAGTCAGGTAGCCTAGTGGTTAAAGTGTTCGCTCGTCACGCCGAAGACACGGGTTGGATTCCCGACAAGGGTACAATGTGTGAAGCCCATTTCTGGTGTCCCCCGCCGTGATATTGCTGGAACATGGCTAAAAGCGGTGTGAAACCACACTCACTCACTCATTATGTCACTGATTAACAATAAAATTTGATCCCATTTCAGCCCCTTGAAGGTCAGCTTCCATGACGACCCCTGCCAGGACGAGGATGACTTCCACTTTCATATGATGGCCACCACTTTCATATGATGGCTACCATATGATAATATCTTTTGTTGATGAAGACCACCTCGAATGATGATGTCCACCTCTGTAACGGCCCGTTTTGACTAGGCCCATTTTGACTAACCGATCCACAATTTTATTTCAACCCACTTTCTGCGGGCCGCTTTACCATTTGATACAAAACTGTGAGAGGTTTTTCGACGATTAAAGAAAAAAATGGAAATTACGTGTTAATATTGTAGAATAAATTTTATTTGCGATATCAGACTCTTACAAACATACAACAATGTTGGGCCAATGTTGTTCCAACATTCTAAAGTATTACCCAGCTATGAAACCATTCATGTGTCGCAAAGAGAACATTGATAGTGGGCAGCAAAACGTATTAAGAGTTGCCTCCCTTGATAATGCGAAGGAGCCGTCTGGCATAAGGTAGATCTATATTTTTTTATGCTTTTTCAATAGCGCATTGTTTGATTTTAACCTGTCCTACAAAGCCTGTGAATGTTGTAAACTTATGACCAGATAGTAAAGGTCTGTTTCTTATTTAGAACGCCAGGCGTCCTCACACACTGATTAGATCAAGGCCCTTTCAGTGTCACGATGTTTGAACTGTACGAAATCTGGCTTGCAACAAGCCTTTAAGTAACGTTACCAGTGATACAGATCGTCCAATATTTAGGATATTTGCCTACCCATTGTCACAAATGTCCCATTGATTTTGTAGAAATTATACAGCAGTCTATGGGAATGTCCTTAACATCAGAGATTTTCCAAGAAATGTCCTATTGTAATTTTCCTCAGCTACGTAGATCTAACATAGCTTGTCTGTTCAGAGTTAATAACATTGTTTTTGTGTGACATTAGACATGTGACTGTTTACAGTTCAGTAGACATATTGTGCTGTTAACTTATTTTGTGCACGTAGGAATTTATTTTACCTTTTACCCTAACTGTGTATTTGACTGAGGTAATAGTCAAGTGTACATTTTATAAAATAGATATAAACTGGTTAGAAGTGATAAATGTATATGTATCATGTATATATGTATAGTCTTTAGTAGAATTTATTATGCTTGTATTTCATACACACTAGTGTAACGGTGGATATGTAATATATTTATATGTAGTATACTTATTTGTGCAGGGCTATTCACTGTACATCAATAAAGGAGGTTCCAGTCTGCGTCCCTGAGACAAGGTATGCATGATTAACTATGTATAGAGTGTACTTTGTTTTATCTGGAAGGATTTGTTCAAATATGTATGCCAAAAGTAAGTAACTATAGATCTAAATGTATTATTATTGTTGTTATCTTGTGCCTTTATACTGTCCATTCCCATGATATTTATATCAAATTATGTATGTTTTAGGGCAGATCCGGACCATCGTGTAGTTCTCACTCTACGCCCATTGAAAATAAATCCCTTCTGACCCAACAAGTACTCCCTTATCTTTGAGACGACCAGAGTACCGCTGTTACATTTATTTTTTCAAAAAGCAGCTTTTTTTTGCAAGCCCCACTCATCATCACTGAGCGCAACCTGCTTTTTCTTGATGAAATAAATGATGTGACAATACAAAAATATACCGTCATTCAGTTTAAAAAATGTTTCTATCGTTCAATATTTAACAATATAATAGCAAGTACTTTAGAAAAACCTGTAAAATGAAGTCAAAATCTGAAATTTCATTTTAGGATGGAGCAGTTTAGCCTGAGGGTGTATTTTAAGGCAAGTAGCAAAAAGAAAAAAAATAATATCCTTTATAAATCATCTCATTATTGGACTTGAGCCAATTTGGTCCACTTTTTAAAATTCAGTCAAAATTTAAAAATTCAATCTCGGATGTTGCTGTTTTGTCTGGTGATGTGTATTTAGGCACGGATATATAAAAGAAGGAAAAATAATATCCTGTGAAATCACCAGTTAATGGGACTTTAGCCAATTTGATCCAATTTCAGAAATTTGGAAAATATTTTTAAATTCAGTCCAAATTTCATAATTCAATCTGTGATGTAGCTGTTATGTCTGTGTTTTAAGGCAACGAATGAATCGAAAAAAAGGAAAAATAATATCCCTTGAAATATTCAGTTTATGGGACTTTAGCCAATTTGGTCCAGTTTCAGTAATTTGGAAAATATCTTTAAAATTCAGTCAAAATTTAAAAATTCAATTTGAAATGTTGCAGTTCTGTCTGATGATGTGTATTTAAGCGAGGAGTATGTATGAAAAAAGACAAAATATCCATTGGACTCATCAATTTATGGGATTTTAGCTAATTTGGTCCTGCATCACATACTTTATTTTTTTCATTTCAGGTTTCTTCATGTGAATAGAACAGATTTGTCCGCATTCAGAAGTTTCCCCACAGTAATGCAGAAAATTCATTCTGGGATGTTGTCCTTTAGTCTGGTGATGTTTATTTAGGCAAGGAATAGATATAAAAGAAGAAAAAATAATATCCATTGAAATCATCAGTTTATGGGACTTTAGACAATTTGGTCCAATTTCAGTACTGTGGAAAAACTCTTCAAAATTCAGTCCAAATTTGAAATTTCATTTTATGATGGAGCAGTTTAGTCTTATGATGTATTTTAAGGCTAGGAACAAATAGAAAACAACCACAAAAAATAATATGCTTTGAAATCATCTCAATACTGAACTTAAGCCAATTTGGTCCAATTTCAGTACTGTGGAAAAATCTTCAAAATTCAGTCCAAATTTGAAATTTCACTTAATGATGGAGCAGTTTAGTCTCGTGATGCGTTTTAAGACAAGGAACAAGTAATGCAGAAGTTCTCCATGTTGTAGTGGTTGGACATGTGTTGAATTGAATCATGTTCCAATATTACAGCAGTTTAGTCTTACAATGTATTTTAAGGCAAGAAACAAATAGAAAAAAGAATAAAAATAATATCCTTCTAAATCCCCTCATTATTAGACTTTAGCCAATTTGGTCCAGTTTCAGTAATTTTGAAAAAGTCTGTAAAATTCAGTCCAAATTTAAAAATTCATTCTGGGATGTTGCTGTTTAGTCTGGTTATGTGTATTTAGGCAAGGAATAGACATAAAAGGAGAAAAATAATATCCTTTGAAATCATCTTATTACTGGACTTTAGCTAATTTGGTCCAATTTCAGTAATTTGGAAGAAATCTTTAAAATTTAGGCAAAATTTAAAAATTCAATCTGAAATGTTGCAGTTTTGTCTGATGATGTGTATTGAAGTGAGGAGTATGTATTAAAGAAGAAAAGAAAATCCTTTGGAATCATCAATTTATGGGATTTTAGCTAATTTGGTCCTGCATCACATACTTTATTTTTGTCATTTCAGGTTTTCTCATGTTGATGGAACAGATTTGTCCACATTCAGAAGTTTCCCGATAGTAATGCAGAAGTTCTCCATGTTGTAGTGGTTGGACATGTGTTGAATTGAATCATGTTCCAATATTACAGCTGGTTAAGTGCTGTATTAAACGTCATGACATCTTCAATATGTAATTCAGGAGCAACAACATCCACATCTGAGAACATCTTGTATCCTACAGTGAAGAGACAGATAAGTGATAGAAATATATTCTTTGAATATGGCTTCTTCATTTGTGAAAACATTATGCTAATACTGGCAGTACAAAGTTTAAGTATCACTTTCATTTCAGTAGAACATCGAATAAAGTATGATTTCATTGCATTTTAAACTCACCTTGACAACATTAAATTGAGCTTTTGTTATGGGGATTGGGCCATCGTCTGTTCCTATGGGTCTGGCACCAACAAAGTAAAGTTTTCATTTTGAAACTATCCTCTTTATATTTCAGCTAGACACTTATCTCGCCACACTTATCTTCTCAAAATCTACTAACTTTCAAAATTCCTGAGTTTGAAAGTACAGTTATGATATGTTTCTCCACAACAAAGATGGATTTTGATTTTGAAAAAAAATCAATATGTTGGTCATAGCAGGATGTTGATGGGTTTCACTGACATTATGCCTACTGACAAATATGTAATAAACTTAGCTTACCCATGTGAAAAAGAACTGGTCTAGAAAGTATAATAAGACCACTTACATGGAATATTGTGAAAATAAAATGTTAAACATTCACTTTACTGACACAATGACAATTTATAGAGAAATGGTCTCCTACTGATAAGATCATGAACCAAGGTCGTGTCTTCATGATTACTCTTTATGTAGTGTTGTGAACATTTTGAAGGTAACACACACATTATGAAAATGTATAAAAACAAGATATGTAGGTAAAATGCACACAACTTAGTACATTTGTAATTATGTTCTCTTAGCATAAAAAAAATACAGTAATGATAATACCATCAGTGAAATATGTTGTTGTAAAGCTGAAAACAAACCATTTATGATAATGAGCATAAAAATTATCAGAAGAAAAAGAAACTTATTTTGTTATTGTGGCACAAATAAACAAACTATACATAATGGGTTACTAAAAATACAACATCCGGTCATAGGCAAATGATTCATAAAAAACATAATGGCATCATTAAAATGGTGTATGGAAATTACATACATGTACATTCATTTGAAGCTACATAGAAATATATTGATTGTACTCCTGCATGACATGTATTCTTGCATTTCTTTATGCATGTTTATACATGTACAAGTGAGAACCTACATTTGTCAATGATTCTATTCCTAATCTGTCTACCTTTAGACAAGTTAACTAACTTAGTCAGGAGGGGTTACCGGTGGTAACTAGCATTTACTCAACTGTATGGTGTGTTTGTTTAACCAGTAGGCATAATGGGAAGGCAACACTCATGGTTGTTTGAAAAAGAATTGCATTTTGGCTAGATTCTTGATCATTAATGATGTCTACCAGTTTAAAATTTGTTAAAGGTCATGTCAAGCTCTTTTTTTTTCTGGAAATCATCTTGGTTTATCAGGCATTGTATTTATTATATCTTTTCTAAAAGGATGTGGGCTTTCCACTTTAAAAATATAGTATGCCTTAAAACAAAATTCAGTATGGCTGCTATGACACCAGCTTTTAGCTATGCTTGTAGAAGAAATAATAGTTTTTTCAAATTACTTTGTCATTAACCAGTCATTGCCTTCAGAATTGGTGTACAGCTTCTTCTTATGATTCTGACAATAATAGAGGATATTTCAATTTTCACAATGTCCTTTATATTATATGCTATTTTTATGAAAATTACACATTCAAATGTGCTGATCACAGTACAAATTTTCCCAACATCGCATCTTGTTGCGACGTCTTATCATTGTCAGTGACATCACGAAATTGTTCAAGTGATGTCATGTGATTGTTTCGGTGTCATCATGCCATTGTACTTTCTGTATAGCAGTGATATCACACAATTGAATTCAGTGCAGTGACGAGAAAAATGATATTTCACTGCAGTGAAAATATCACTTTTTGCCTGAGAAAACACAGTATTTAACTACTTTGCATATAATAAGATTAAATTTTCAAACACCCAAGTTTTGATATGCTGAAATACCCTGATTTTAATGATTATGAGTGAGAGATAATTGACATAAAGCAGCGTTAGAAATTGGCACTAGTCCAGTAGTTCTTGCCAAACTGCCCAATGGTTAAGGTATCATAAGGACTTGTAGAAATTTGACGTTTATAAGGCTTTTGCTACTTGTTATCAAGGACTAGTGGACTAAAACTGTTAGTTTCTACCCCTGTAAAGTGTTAATTGGCCTCTGACAAGGGGTGACCAGTGCATCATACACACACATTTAGAATGTATTCACCTCATGCTGTTAGTGAGATCTACCCAAAATTCTATAGTGAGTTTTTTTTCATGGGAGAATTTCTGCTGTCATTATCTGATTAATATTTTAAAAATTAAAAGTTTCTGTCGTTACTGAAAGATTTTGCTTCATGTCTTACATGTTATATGTAAGGATGCTGCACTATGGATCCTCTCTGAAATGATTTCATTACCAGAAAGTTATTTCATTTGTGCCAGTTCACAGAGATCAAGCACTGTAAATTTCTTTATAAGTATCAAATATTCAAGCTTTATCAATTAGGCATAATATTCTCAGTGAAAAGAAAAGATGTGTTTAATTAAACATTTGTTTTTTCCATCAGGACATCACATTGAAGATCATATACCTAGCTAATCTAACATTGTAACTAATGTTATATTTGGGATAAAACTTTCTTAGTAAAGTACAGATTCTAGTAAGTTGTCGGACTTTCATTTTTGTGGAAGCCTCGGTGGCTGAGTGGGTTAGATCGCTGACTTTGTGTGCTGGCGATTAGGTGCCTCACCCTGGCAGGTGTGGGTTCGAATCCTGCACGGGACTCAACCCCCCAAAAGTACTAAAAGTACTAGAATCTGTACTTTACTAAGAAAGTGTTATCCCAAATATAACACAAATTACATTTGACCACTTTCTAAATGGCATTGTGTATTCATAATCTAACATTCTTTTATTAAAACCAAAACGAGAACGTTTTAGTGTTGAAACCACGGGAAAATGACACCTATGTTTTATGTGTTTTATTTTATTTTCCCAATGAATATGCTTATGAAGTGCATCTAAATATTTTGTCTTAGGTGTCTCATAGGCCTTATGGCTGAATATTGTATATTTTTTAACAATGAATATTGTTACAGTGAACTACATTTAAGTGACATCAAAATACAATAATTTCTTATTCTTCAAAATGTCAACATGCTGGGATGAACCCCACTCCAATTACCCTTTCCTCCATCCATTCATCCACTAACACAAAACCCTTAGAACCCAAACATCCAAGTCAAACCTTGTTACCTTCCAATATACATATAGATACACATACTAATAACGAAGTTACTGGATTATGTACTCCACTGTCCCTCTGCATGGCCATGCTACCTGCTGTGTTAGGTAATAGTATGTAATGCTGGCCACCTGGTATATGTTCTCTGGCCTGGTGAGGTGGGCTCCTCCCCTTACTTGTCATCTTAGGAGTAATTAGCCAATGATTAGATGTTTTGTACCAGACCATCACTGTTGTATTGCTCTATGAACGAGACAGTTGTCTCATTATGCTTCAGTTAAACGAACAGGCGACTACTACTACACTTCATTGATTTCATTGGAATCATTAGGATTTTATTCAGAGAATCTGTGTGTACTGACTTGTACTGCTAGGTTGAGGAAACTTATCAAGGACTTTGGAAGTTAAGGAATTATTCCTTCAGTATATGATTCTCTTTGGACGGGTCTTTTGGATCTGGTATTGCTGGAACTAAGGGTGAGTTGAAAATGGAATGTTCATTACCTTGGATAAGCAGTATTATGTTTGAATGTATGGTAATTAAACACAGCATGTTTTTTAGGTTTAGTGAATGATTTGGATTGATGAAATTAGTCTAACTTATCAACAGTACTGACTTTGTGCCTGGTAGATATAATTTGGTGACAATTTCAGACAGATTATAGGTACATGATTTAATGAATTACACAGGTTTTGATTCTGTTTCTTGATATTATAATAACAAAACTATAGTTTTCTTTCACCTTGGTAAGGATATCTAGAAATGATTCAGTATTATATATTGGCATAATCATAATTAGTAATAAATCACACTGTCTCCTTGGTTTTCTGTTGAAAGTGATTGTAGACAAGGTCAGGATATTTCTCCCTCTATCTTCCTACGCTCTTGAAATTCTGGCTGGGCTTGTAAGAACAATATGTTAATGTCAAGGATATTTTAGTTAAAAGATGAAAAATATTTTACACAATATGATGATAATACAGAGTTCCTTTTGACAGGTGAGAAAAATCTGTTGAAGCTACAGTGGGTATATGATAAGTCCCAAGTAATATTGATAGGCCCAAAGAAGAATAACTCAGTTTGGTATTTGCCTAATAAAATAATTGAATGAAACCCAGAAGATTTCAGGCTGCCTAGAGTTATATTTTCAACAGACTTGAAATGAACAGAACTATAACCTCTCTTGGTTCAATTGCCATTATTGAGGCCTTACTTATTTTCAAATTGAATTTACTGGTATTGTTTATTACTGCCAAATCATTATGGGAATTTTATTAAGGAGTTAAATAAAATGTTATTTAAGTTTCTTTGGAATGGAAAGTCTGATAAGATTAAAGAGCTAATGTAAAAGGAGAAGCTTTGGTATTATTGATTTCTTTACACCAGTCAATTCTCTAAAACTATCTTGGGTGAGAAAGTTATTGGACATTACAAATGAGTCAAGATGAAAAATGCTCTTTTTTGCTTCTTTCCCTTGCTGTCAACATTTGTCTGTATTTGGTGTAGGCCAAATTCAAGATCTAAATTCCAAAACACTTTTGAACTTCTTGTTAACTTTCCTTTATATTATTGGTTTTCAAAAGTGATCAACATCTTTTGCCCAATTAGATGATAACGGAAATGTCAGTGTCAGGAAATTTCTGTCACAATATTTAGGCAGACCAGCGCTGGCTCCAAAGGTAAACCATCTCTGAACCACCTTGAGAGGTGGTAACTTATGAGACAAGCGAGACAAGCGCTAATGTGAAATGGTAACTGTCACAAAGTTACTTTAGAAACGGTCTAGAGATGGTTAAATCACCTAATGTGAAAGAAGTATAAGTCAGAGGAATGTTTGTTGGCTGAGCATGAATGGGATAAGTTATGTGGAAAGGGTCGTTGTAAGGATTGGTACCATAGGAGATTAGCCCGAGTAAGGCCCTGTATACCGGACTGTACCCCGACAATGCAGGAAGTCACCCAAGTTTACCGTACAGTACCCAAGGGTTGCATACATACAAGTATTTGGTTTCATTTCATCATAGTAAATCATAAAGACTGGGTGGGAGGAGGAGGGAGTCAACTGGGTGCATTTAAGATGAAATCAGGGGGTAATATGTGAAAACAAAAACAACAGGTTAATTTCGCACCCTGTGTCAACTAACTCTATTTTGTTTATTATATAAGATAAATATTTAAGAAATGTACCTTAATATTCCTTTTCTGTCAAGGATGAAACTGAAACATGAAGCATATACAGATTTCTGGCAGTTACTGTTGTGCTAACTCAATGAACATGTTCATATTTCCAAAATATGAGAGTTGATCTTGTTATTTATCTTATTTCTTTGGTTTGAAGAACACATGCGCTGAGATGTATTTGAGGTATTGTTGCTGCTGGTTATTTTTTTAAATAAATGTAATGTTTAAAAGAATTCTTTAGATTTTAAACAGTATCAATGTTATCTTTGAGTTTATTATTGAAAGAAATGTTGTGTACAGAAAACATGACCAAACCAAACAAGTATTACAAAAAATGGATGCTGTAGAATTAGACAGTAAATTTTGGTATTCCATGACTGGTGTCTAAATGTATTACATCTAGCAAGTTATTTTAACAATTTAAATTACATGATAAGTAGTGATAAAACTTTAAAATATTTGTTTATTAAGTTTGTAGTATGAATTTGCAATAGTTGCTTTTCACTAAATTTGAAATAAGTGCTCAATATCCCTTCTTTGTCTATTGTACTCATGTTGTTATTGTAGTTACATGGTTATATGATGTATCATTTGTAACCAAATATCTTAAAAATCCATGAATTATTTCTTCATTGTTAACAGTCAGAGATCGGATTGTGGAGGCTCCCCAAATTGGGAGCCTCCTGGTCCACTCTCCCAGTTCAAATCTTTGCCTGTAAAGCCCAATCTTTGTGATTTCTGCAGGTATTTACAGAAACATGATGGACAACCAAGCAAATGTAACCAAGTAAACATAAAATTATGCCAATTATGTGACTAGATTAGTCTTTTGAGGAGAAAATGTGGTACAAAATTAGCCTAAAAAGGCCAAAATTGGCCAGCTTCAAAGACAATTTTCAAGTAACCAAGCATTCTCTTATATCAAAGTTCAACCATTTTTCTCTCTGTTTCAATGGTTTTTATCATGGTTCCAAACTCAGTGTTGGTGTGGGAATGATTAAAAGATATTCTACTTTGGGAGCGTCCACACTCCCACTTTCACCACTGATTGTCACTTCAGTATGGATTAATCATGTTAATACTAAAATTACTTTAATTTACTATTCAGGTTCCCTTCGAGTCACAGCTGATTTCTCTGAAAACAAGGTGAGATATTACCATGATTACTACACATGTATCTGCAGAAACCATAGTTCATCTAGCTGCGGAAACCATAGTACATCTAGCTGCAAAAAACATAGTACATCTAGCTGCAAAAAACATAGTACATCTAGCTGCAGAAACCGTAGTACATCTAGCTGTGGAAACCATAGTACATCTAGCTGCAAAAAACATAGTACATCTAGCTGCGGAAACCGTAGTACATCTAGCTACGGAAACCATAGTAGATCTAGCTGTGGAAACCATAGTACAACTAGCTGCGGAAACCGTAGAACATCTAGCTGCGGAAACCATAGTACACCTAGCTGCGGAAACCATAGTACAACTAGCTGCGGAAACCATAGTACATGTAGCTGCGGAAACCATAGTATATCTAGCTGCGGAAACCGTAGAACAACTAGCTGTGGAAACCATAGTACATCTAGCTGTGGAATCCGTATACCAGCTGCACATATTGGGGTAGTAATTATAGGGTGCAACATCACAGAGTTATGGTTTCTTATGCTTAAACTTAATTATACATATCTCTGACATTAATTATGTTTGATTTGTCATAACACTATCCAGAATTCCCAACTACACTCAGCTGCCAGCTAGACTTTCTGAATGAGTTCAACTCAGATCCCCCTGTTTTCTACCCTGCAGTACCTTGTCTTTGCTATCATGGACAGACTGAGGGAATAGTTGTTGTTTTAGTTTTAGGACTTTATAAATTTTGATTTTTTTTAGTTTCCATGGTAACAAGTTGGACTTAGCATTAATATGAGGGTGGGGTTGGTTCGCGGAGTGTAACTGAAAAAACGTCCAATACTTTCTAACAAAACTTGTCTACCAGGCACATTCTGAAATGGTGCCATTTAATATTTAGAAATTTTTGAATGTTTTATTTTTTTAAGATTTTTATGGCAACAAGTTGGACTTAGGTTCTATGAGGGTAGGGTTCATTTCCAGAAAATAACTGCTAAACCATTTAGTATTTTGAATCAAACACATGCTGAACTGCTATTGGTATTCAACAATTTTAGAACGTTTTTTTTAAGGTTTTCATGGCAGCTCTTTGAACTTGGGCTTAAAGAAATGTTGGGTTAGTTTACCTGGTTTCGGACCATTACATGTTAAGGTTGGCAGGGAATATAGATGACTTTGTCGACTATATGCATGTTGAAATTGAAACTGTTAAAGCGGAAACTGTCTGATGAATTGACTGTTTGACTTTCATCACAGAAACCAGAAGTTTGCAGTTACATTAAGAGCCTTTTACAGGGTAAGTTCAGGTAATATACTCTATAAAGTATATGGCCATGGTTTGTTACCAAGTATCCCTACCATGAAGTCAAGGCTGGATTTGGGTCAGATTTTGTGTCTGCTGAAGTAAGAAAATGAATTCATATGTACAGCTAAATTTCATTAAAGTATGAGAATGATAATGGTCACAATTAAGTCCTAAGTCCACAATTTAGTAGAGAAAATTTCCAAAATTTCATTGTTGAAAAAGTTTCAATCCCATGACTGTAACAATTCTTATGTTGTGATAGTAATCATCATCTTATGCAATAAACACAATGTACATGTTCTTTTGTTTCTGACATACAATTCTCTGCATATAGGTAAAATATAAGTGTTCATGAAGATTAAAGTAAAATGTTTGGGGGAAAATATGGCAAATAGTTGATGATATCAGTTGCTCAGTGAATTGTACTTTATACATGGCAAAACAAATTTCAGCTGTATGGGCACATACTTCAGTGGCTGGGGCAATCCTTGACACGCCGTCTAGTGAGAGATAAACGGTAAGAATAATGGTGAATAGCGTAGATTCTTTTCTAAAGTTCCCAATGGCACAAATCTAAAATCAGTGTAAATTCACAGTTTTATGCATGTTGTTTTCAGCATATATTTACCAGGGTTTACCAAATTGAATGAGAACAGAGCAGTAGTTAAATGTGATTAGGAAAAGTTTACATCTAAAGCATATTCATAGAAGAAGCTTATCATTTCATTAGACTTACAGATGAAATTGATACATTGAAAATTGCTCATGGTCTAAATTTCACATTAATGTCACTGACCACCTTTGATTCCTTTCAGTCGCCCTTACACTAAGCCAGTGACTCAGATCTTTACTGTGCCGGATGTTGATGCGAATCTCAGGGAACTTCCAATGGAGTACACACAGTAAGCACAGAAAATACAATTTATTATTCTATTTCTATCGGTGAAATACTGCATTTATCGGTTAAAATAAAACCTGCATCTACACTGAGTTAGATATCAAAATCAAAAAGTAAACAATGTGATGACTTAATGTGTATCACCAGGCAACAAGACGACTGACACAGTGAATGTACTGAATTTGCGAGTCATCGGTCCGGTTTTCATAAAATTCAGCAATAAGGAAGAATAGAATAAATAGAACATTTGACTTTTCCTGTCGAACACCGTGTTTATGTCATCTCGTGAAATTAAAAAGTTTAATTTTTACACTTGCGGCTACGCCACTCATGAAAATACAAACTAGTCAACTTCACTCGACGAGATAAACACTGTATTCGACAGGAAAAGTCAAATATCCTCTATACATGTTTGTCTCCTTCAGTTAGGAAAACAAACATGTCTGTTATATTTCATTATTGACAATTTTAGGTTGTATTATCTGAGGCAGACATGTTCCAGAAATATAATAGTATGTATTATGTGTACAGGTTTGTTTGCTTGATTTCTGGTACATAGTTATAGGTACAATGTTGTTAGATACATTATTATTAAACATTCACTGGAATGAATGCTAAACAGAAAAGAACCAATTTGGTGAAAGGGAACAGAAATTCAGTCATATTTTGTTAGAATATATCCCACATTGGAAAAAACATTTAGTATTGTGAAAATGGAGACACCAAAGAATGAGATAATAGTCTTGTAAAGTAATAATCAATTACAATGTAACTAGTGAAGCTACTGAAAATAAATATATTCATTGTAATTGTAAAAAACTAATTCTTTGAATTTTTGGCAAGTAAATGATTTCCAATTATTCCAGTTACAACTTACATTTATGAAACTGGAACTGGAGATATTTATTTTATTCTTAAAATTGAGTCTGGTTATAAATATGCTCTAATTTATTACAGGGCTGCATGGCACTGCATTCTGTGTGTGGCCATTAAGGAAGTAATCATATTCCTTGCTGAGAAACTGACAGGGAGAACCTACTCTTCAATCAACCCAGAGTGTCAAAGGACAGAATTGCATTCAAAAGAGCTTTAATTGCATAATTATGATGCTCCTTTGAAAGGGTTACTGTTTTAATGAATGCAGCCAACTCATTGATGCCTTGATGAGGTTTGGTTGTTCTCTGTACCTTTCTTTCATTCACATATGGACCCGTGACGATTCCGGGGTAGAATAAGTCTTCAGCAACCCATACTTGCTGTAAAAGGCGACTATGCTTGTCGTAAAAGGCGACTAACAGGATCGGGTGGTCAGGCTCGCTGACTTGGTTGATAACTTGTCATCGATCCCCAATGCGTAGATCAATGCTCATGATGTCAATCACTGGATTGTCTGGTCCAGACTTGATTATTTTACAGACCGCCATCATATAGCTGGAATATTGCTGAGTGTGGCGTTAAATAACAAACAAACAAACAAACAAATCATTCACATATCATGCATATGTGTATAGAACATGCCTCAGTCTCCTCCCATTGATGTATATTTCAGTTGAATATAGTAAAACCCTGTTAGTGCAGATGTAGCATGTTTTGGTGAATCAATAATCGAAAAAAGAATAGGGGTATACTATAGAAACAGATCTTAACGGTTCTCCTTGTAACTAACCTGATCATAAAGAAAAGGCATGTGTATCATTAAAGCAGTAAACTAGTGCTTTTAGCTATTTCTGGATTTATTGAAAGTCTGTCTGTTGACATTGAAACAATTTGAACTTGGATTGAGATGGAGTGGGGTGTTGTTCAAGATTAAAATTTAAGAATAATGAGAGCATTTTTGCGTGAAACATGCAGAATAATTAATCAGCTAGTGGACAATTGTCTTTTGCTACTGAACAATGTTTTAAAGTTTCAAGTTGTTACTTTTTCTGGAATAAAGTTGGAGTTATATTCAGTTGAGTTGAATTTCTTTAAAAGAAGAAAGAATATTAATGATATCTTCAAAACAAATTGGAAAATGATCAGTCAGATATTGTTGATGTGACTTTGGATATGTTTGAATATAGACAATTTTTTATAACTTTTTATTTTTTATTCTTATTTATGAGATTGGTGATATATTGTGAGGCTGCAGGGGGATGTGTCATATTCTCATGACTCTTGTTATCAGTGTTTGTTTAATAACATTAGCAGTCTACATTGAATGTCAAAATAAAGTTTGCTAAAATATATTTAGATGTAAATTTCCTTAAAGGTGTGATTTGATCATCATATGATCATCAGTTTGTTCATTTGAAAAGCATAGCAGTAACCATTTTCTGGTTATTACCAATAATTTTGGCTGATGTAATCATTGATAAATACTTACAATTGAGTAAACCTGTTCTTAAAAAAGTTAGTAAATGTTAGTAAAACAAACACACTGGAAGTTCAACATCAAATCTTGCATATATAGTTCTTGCGCTCAGATTGTAACATGTTTTTGCAGGTTGGTGTCCATATCAAAGTCTATAGAACTTGAAAACATTGTATCTGGTTTTAATGAATCAATTTACCAAAACATGATTGTCACGTAGAGGTATTTTCTTGACTACAGGGGCTTCAATGTACATTGCTATTAACTGATATTGGACATCACATTGGCCTGAACATATTTATACTATATGGGTTTATTCTGTGTAAAGTTGACTTTGTTACATGTATGTCCTTTGAAGTTAGTTAATGATTAGATTGTTTGCTTGTGATCTATTTTACAGAGTTGTCATGAATTTATTCACTTGGTATCATTTTCTTCTACTGGGTCAAAACAGATAATATTTTTCTGTTATTTTAATTATATTATTCGAATAAAAATTCGAGAATTGTTTGAGAATACATTGCATACAATAGTAATACAAAATATTTAAAGATCAATGAATTTCTTTATGATGCAACAATAGTGTTCATGTGTGAGTGAATGAATGGTTGTGAATGTTTGTTCATGTATTTGTCCTCTGTATTTAACAAAAGCCAAAAACATTTCCACATTTATTTTTCTGCATGTGTCTCCAACTACCCTTTTTGTAACAGATGTTCTGCCACAATTAAATTTGAATTATAAACACAATCACGTGGAAGAATTTGTACCTCATCTACTTTTGTTTGAGCATGTATTATGTACATGGAATGTATTGATGGTTTCATTAGGCGAAATAGAACTCTTGTTCAATGTAAGTCAGATTTTTTGTTACAGAGTTAGTGTATGAATGAAAGTGAGGATTGAGTAAGGATTGTAATGAGTGCTTACTGGTATGTGAAGGACTCTTCTGTTGATATTTCTTGTGAAGTAATAAAAGTTATAATTGAAATTTGTCTTTGTTTCTTAAATGACATAGAAAGATAATCTATTGTCTCACACATCAGGTTGGATGTCCACATACATATATGCAAAGCAGTGTGGCATGAATACATGTAGGTTTATTGCCTGATGGGTTAAAGTGCACATGTGCATGAAGTTTCAGATTTTAACTCACTTTCTGTGACCTCTCAAAATTACCTGATTTGATTATTTCAAAGGATATTATTTCATAAGATTTTTCCCAATTATTGAAAATAAAGTGAGTGAGTGAGTGAGTTGGGTTTCAATGTGGCTTTCCAGAATATTTCACTGATCTCACGACATCCAGATTTAATGTAGGAGAACCAACACCACCATGGTATTTAAGTGATGTAGTAAGACCTGGAGGACAATGCCGGTATCTGGCTGACAGAGGGTGTTATGCAGCATACATTCGCAATGTAGCATTGCATCCTAATTTCACCACTGCTGCTGATTGGAATCAAACTTTGGATCTTCAGTGCGCGTCCTGATGAAACAAGTGGTTGAAGGCAGCTCACCAACCACTGAGCTAACCAACCCATTCCCCTCCACCCCCAATTGAAATATGGAACACATTGGCTTAAATACTAAAATTGATGATTTCAAAGGATTTTACTTTTTCATATGTTCTATGCTGAAATACACATAATCAACTTAAGTCAACATCACAGATAAAGTTTTCAAATTTTGACTGAGTTAAGATTATTTTTTTTCCAAATTACTGAAACTGGACCAAATTCCCTAAAGTCCAATAATGAGGTGATTTCAAAGAATATAATTTTTTCTTCTTTTACATGTATACCTTGCCTAAATACACATAACCAGGCTAAATGGCAACATCCCAGATTGCATTTTTAAATTTGGACTAAATTTTACAGATTTTTTCACAGTACTGAAATTGGACCAAATTGGCTAAAGTCCTATAAGCTGATGATTTCCAAGAATATATTTTTCTCTTCTTTTACATGTATACCTTGCCTAAATACACATAACCAGACTAATTGGCAACATCCCAGATGGAAATTTTCAAATTTTGACTGAATTTTACATGTTTTTTCACAGTACTGAAATTGGACCAAATTGGCTAAAGTCCCATAAACTGATGATTTCCAAGAATATATATTTTTCGTTTTTTATATGTATACCTTGCCTAAATACACATAACCAGACTAAATGGCAACACCCCAAAATGAATTTTTAAATTTGGACTAAATTTTACAGATTTTTTCACAGTACTGAAACTGGACCAAATTGGCTAAAGTCCAATAATGAGATGATTTCAGAGGATATTATTTTTATTCTTTTTTTTCTCTATTTGTTCCTTGTCTTCAAACATATCGTTAGACGTAAAGGCTCCTTAACAGATTGAATCTTTAAATTTTGACGGAATTTTGAAGATTTTTCCATAGTTTTGAAACTGGACCAAATTGGCTAAAGTCCCATAAACTGATATATTCCAACACTCAATTTGGACCAAATTGGCTGAATCCCCGTGTTATTGTTAGATTCCTTATATGTTGTATATATACGATGAAACTGTAATTTCTATGTGAGCCATATTATTTATGTCAAAATCTAAGACCGAAAAACAAAACTTGTGTCATTACTTCTGGCGGTAAATGGTATTCTCTTGTCTAGAACGTGATAAAATCTACTGCAAACACGATATACCGATGTTCTATGAGAAAACTGAACGCACACTCGCAGTAAATATATACTGTCCGTTTGAAGTTGCACGCATAGTTACAGGATTACCAAAACAAATGCTTGAAACTGGATGGAGCACTGTTCAGAAAGAAGAAAACATCGCTGACTTTGCATTTTACATAAAAGTTACAATGATAAGCTCACCACATATATATTTACGTGACCCTTTGTCTATTACTGTTTAGACGGGGACTCCATAAAAATTTAGCAATGAGTGTAATATTCAAAAACATATATTTTATTTCCTTCATCTTAAGAAATGTGAAGCGATGTACATATTGGAGAGGGGGACTAGTCAACCCGTACTTTCAACAACCTGTAACCCATACCTGAGATTTTGGCTTACCCATACCTACATTTGGCTGACCCGTACTCAAATTGGCCGACCCGTCCCCAAATTTGGTTAAGTCGTACCTAAAATTGGCTGATGCGTACCTATACATTTGGCTGACCCGTACCCTATAGACGTGTTTGTTATTAGAAAACAAAGTGGCGGAGAAACAGGATTGTTTTAACCAGAAGAGACAAAGGAAAACATACAAAAAAGTGTTTGATGCACATATTCATTCAATTTCATTCAATTCATACAAATTTATGCTTCAGTCTCGGTGAATGACATCGACCTGACGTAAACAACATCATATTTATACTAACTTCCGTCCAAGAGACCAGTTTGTGAAATATATCGGATGTTGTTTTCAGTAATTCCGACTGCCTTGAAGGTAGCCATTGTTAGTACAAACTACCTATCTGTAGCGATTGGCTTATTCAGTTATTAACATGCTTTCATTCAGTGAAATAAACATGGCAGTTTTCAGATTATCAAAAGTTTAGCGTTTTATAAAACAAATCTCATTATTTTGACAGTAAATGTCAAATTATGAGTGTTTTACAAACTGGCTCAATCAATTATGTGAACTTCCCGCTTTTGTTTAAGCATATTGGGTCAAGAAACTCTTGAGGGTCATGTCTATGTTAGATAAAACTACGTCTTTGTGTTGAATATTAGTATTAATGATATCAATTTCAATTGGGTACGTGTAAGCTTTTTTAAGGCAAGGGCCACTGAGTAAGGGTTATTGAAACATGGGTACGGGTAAGCCAAGAGATGCGTTCCCGCCCCCTCACTAAACTGAAGAGTAATAAACAAACAAACCACGTGAAATAAGAACATACAATATATAATAAAATCAAAACAAAAATACGACATAGAAAATTGTCTGCGAAGTCTGTCATGAGATAACTTCAAAAAGAATGCCCACTGGACGACGAGGTTAGGTCATTGTTTGCGTCAGTAACACAAATTGTACATAGACTTGAACTACTAATAAATGGCTGTGTAGGTAACACGTATACAAATATATTTTCAAAAGAGATTGAATTTTCCAAAAATATCTGTCAATAATCTCCATTTGTACTTCCCCGTTCTCGTGTTTACACTCCTTTTCTGAACATTTCCAAACAGTGTATTTATGTTTCGTGTAAATATTGTTAATGAAAGTTATATACCCAAGTTGAAATAAGTTGTGCCCAATTTAAATATAAATATGTTGAAACAACACAGAAGATATAAAATCCACTGCACTCCACTGGACAGACTTGCGGTTTTTTTCTTATGATTTTTTCAAATATATTTTCATCCTTTAACTGGATTTAGGCGACAGTATAAAAAGACAATTAAGTTATTTTGTTTAAGACGTCGATAAGAATTAAGGACTGACGCGTTTTAGATTTACGGCAGAAGTTACACATATAACAACTCTTTCACCTACATGGATTTTCGAAAATCGCGAAAATATAATGATGTTACAATACAAATAGTGTTAACTCATATAGGAATAATTCGCTTTCGCTGCAGTACAGTCCCATTCCCACTTTATACATGTGCTCATGACATTTTTATAATTTTTTTTACAAAATATATGTTTAAAAAATGGCAATAAATATCATATTAGAAGCAACAAATAGCATAAGAGAAAAAGAAGAAAAGTTTGACATATCTTCATTTAATACAATCTACTTTGTTTGGAAACAAATTTTATAAAAAGACACACAAACTTTACATGAATGTTCCTGGAAGAATGGCCTCATATGTTTACTTTCAAACTTCGAATCTGAAAGCAAACACAAGATTTGTAACTGCCTGTACAGAAAAGGCACTTGCATGATTTATTCAATGTCAATTTCGTTTCCGTTTACCAATGCAACATTTTAATGATCGGGCTACGATATCCGCCATAAAGGATTGGTCACTTCGCTTTCGGCATGCTGTCGGCTTGTTTAAATCAGAGACTTGCAGATAGCGTATTTTAGTCGCTGTTTATCATTATATATAATAAAATAATATTTATGAAAACGTTGCGAGATTTTTTAATATTGATTAGAAATATTGGTAGTATTGCTAGTCAAATTGGTCCTCTACACACCTCTGGCTACTTGTTATTTTTGTTATTACTCCAAATATAGAGAATACTATTGACCTTTTTCACAATTCGCTACTTCTGGTTTGAATATGTTCTGAAGGAACAACAGGCCGCCTGGATCTTGTGGGCTCACACACTGGATCTTGTGGGGTCCTTGCATAGGCGCCTGTGTGCCGCTCCGAAGCGGAGCGCGTCCCAGGATGCTGCGTCCGGCAGGCCTAAGGGGTCGGGTTCTTCTTCCTCCGAGAAGAAGCCCCGCTCTGAGGGCTCCGGTAAGGGTTCTCAGCAGCCCTTTCGCGGGAAGAAGGGGAACTGGGGGAAGCCTAAGTAGTCTAAGGACGGCAATGGCCCCTCCAGGTGACTCTCATTGGAGGGGTTCGTATGCCGACAACGACAACTTCGGTTGGCCCGTAGGCGAACCCGAGTCACTTGGCCCTGGACAGTTGCGCCTGCCGCAGTCTGTCAGTCCCCCCTCTCCTTCCCCAGTGGGAAGACTCCAGACTTACTGGGAGAATTGGGAACAAGTGTTCGACGACCCGTGGGTGGTCAACAGGATTTGGTACGGCTATCGGCTCGATCTCAAAGCGAATCCGCCGCTCACCGTTGCCCCGTCGGCAGGTTTCTATTCGGAAACCGATCTTCCCTTCCTCAGGTTGGTGGAGAAGAGGGCAGTTCCGGAGTTAGCTCTACCAGAAATAACACCGGGGTTTTACTCTAGGATATTTCTCGTTCCCAAGAAGGACAGTGCCATACTCAGAATGATTCACAACTTGAAATCGTTCAGAATGTTGAGCTTGGCGGACCTGAAAGCACTGATCATGCCGGCCGACTGGCTCGCTTCGATCGACCTGAAGGATGCTTATCTGCATGTTCCGATTCACCCGGATCATCACAAGTATCTCAGGTTTGTCTTTCAAGGCAGGCACTACGAGTGGGTTGTACTCCCATTCGGTCTTTCATCCGCTCCCTGGCTGTTCACCCGGTTAACCACCCCCATAGTGGGGTTCCTCCACCGGAGGGATGTCCGGTACTTCGCGTACCTGGACGACTCGTTAGTAGCAAATCGAATGTCGGACACCCTGTCACGCCATCTCGTTTTCGCACGTCGGCTCTTGGAGCAATTGTGGTGGATTATCAATCTCCCCAAGAGCGAGTTAACCCCTTCTCAGAACTTGCAGTTCATCGGAGTTCTGTTCAACACGGTGTCCCATCGCCTCTTTGTCCCCCGGTCTTAGCGGTGCAACAGACTGTTCACTTTTGGGAACAGCTTATAGGGCTACTTTTATCAGCCCAGGACTGCACCGAACGGGGTCGTCTCCAACTCCGCCCACTGCAACGGTTTTTAATCCAGTTGTTAGCACAGGAGGTGAACAGTGCGACCGTCGCCCTCCTTGATCGGTTCCGACCGCATCTGGAGTGGTGGACGGTCCCTTACAATGTCTTATGAGGAGTCTCTATGCGGCCCTACCGGGCCACGTTGAACCTGTATACAGACGCCTCTCTAGTGGGCTGGGGCGTCCATCTAGAGGGGGAGGTGAGCTCGGGGCTGTGGTGCGTAGACGAACTAGGTCTTCACATCAATTGTCTCGAGTTCAAGGCAGTGATCAACGCAGTCAATCACTGGAAGCATCGTCTCGTCGACGCCCAGCTCATGCTGGCGACCGACAACACGACGGTAGTGTCCTATGTGAACAAACTGGGGGGAACCCACAGTCACTCGCTACTCAATCTCACGTTCGAGTTTTACGCTCTGGTGGACAGTGTCCCGTGCCAGATACGCGCCCGTCACATCCCAGGTGTGCGGAACGTACTGGCCGACGCTCTATCGAGGTCTCAGGATCCGAGCCACACAGAGTGGATGCTGAACCCAGTAGTGTTTCAGTGGCTGTGCGAACGTT
Source organism: Haliotis cracherodii (assembly GCF_022045235.1). NCBI lineage: Eukaryota > Metazoa > Mollusca > Gastropoda > Lepetellida > Haliotidae > Haliotis > Haliotis cracherodii. The sequence continues at coordinate 14,380,228 of NW_027266286.1, forward strand.
TGGGTCGTCCGCTGGTCGACCTGTTCGCAACACGGTTCAACAATCAACTCCCGTTGTTTGTATCACCAGTCCCGGACACGAGGGCCATCGATCACGATTCTCTCGCGTTGGACTGGACGAGCTTGGACGCTTATGCTTGCCCGCCGACAGCATTGATACCACACATTCTAAGCCGGCTCCGAGGAGTTTGCTGTCAAATGTTACTGATCGCGCCCATGTGGCCGAACAGATCGTGGTACCCCGACTTGCTGACCCAGGTCACGCATTTGCCACTTCCACTGCCTGTGAGACCGGATCTCTTGATCCACCCTCACACCCGTCAGCTTCATCCAAACGCAGGGCAGTTCAATCTGCACGCGTGGATGTTGTCACCGAGCGTCTGAGGAGTAAAGGTTTTTCTCGCCGGGCGTCTCGGGCATACGCTAGTATACATCGTGATTCTACCCAGAAGGTGTATAATGCACGTTGGGTTATTTTCACGAAGTGGTGTTGTAAACATCACATTCATTCGCCAGATAAGGTATCTGTGCAGGATATTGCTCGTTTCATGTCTCACTTGCGAGAGACCCAGAAACTTTTACGGGGGTTCCATTGCCAACTATGTCTCGTCCGTTGCTACGGTACGGGACGTTGCTATGGGTACCAGTCTCTCCAAAGAGCCGGTAATACGGGGTATTATCAAGGGTTTCAAACAGCACGATCTTAAGAACGGCCGCCTTCGGGCACCGGCCTGGGGTCTTTACCTAGTGTTGAAATCACTTACGGAAACTCCGTATGAACCCTTGCATAGTGCTTCGTTCCGGCATGTGACTTGGAAAAACAGCATTTCTCCTCTCCTTTGCCACGGCGGCACGTGTATCCGAGATTCATGCACACGATGTCGCCAAGGTTCGATTCGATAGGGGTGACGAAGGAGCGGTTCGCCTGGGCCTGCTCATGGGCTTCGTCGACAAGAATCGGGCAAGCGGAGAGAGAATTCACTGTAAGATCACTCAAAGAAATCTTACATCCTGCTGATACTGAGGACAGAGCGCTGTGTCCGGTTAGGGCCCTTAAGTATTATCTTAAGGCTTCGAATGAACGTAGACAAGGGCGTGACCCTCTGTTCATATCGTGTAACCCTAATCACACGGTTGACATAACTCGCAACTCGATTGCGTTGTGGCTTCGTTCTGTCATCAATCTGGCGTACCGGGCTCGGGGGTTACCGGTAGCGGGGTCAAACCCGCACGAGATCAGGACGCTAGCGGCAACATTTGCCCTACACTCGAATACCTCTGTTCACAGAATATTACGAGGTTGTTACTGGCGTTCTGACTCGGTTTTTGCCAATCATTACATCAGAAAGGTTTCTGATGAAGACGTGGAGGGGGTGCACCGTCTTGGGCCGCTGATCGCGGCACAAGCGGTCATCTAGGGTGTGTGTCCAGCGCAATTCCAAACTCCGCAGTCGTCAATCCTTGCACGGTGGTCAATCTGGGTCGTCTCCAATGTTCCCACGCCGTGGGTACAGGAGTGGGGGTCCTGCAAACCAGCGCACTCACACCACAGGTGAGGCGGCTTTTTGTGTGTTTTGTCCTTATTTGTATTTTGACAATTATGCATTTAATTGTCTGTCGTGTATTCCAACCTTGTGATACATGCTTACGAATACTGGAATTAGGTCACGCGCCTATTACATACTTTAAGTAGGCTTGCTCGGGGATATACGGTCTGAATGAAATTAATTTCCCTCTTTCGACTGTTTAACCTGATCTAAGGTTTAGCTCACGCGGATACAGTGTTCTCATCCGCTGCGGCGATGAAATACCTATCCAGTGGGGCTGTTTGGAGTCACCAATCGTTTTGGCAATGACGATTGAGCCTTACGGTATGCGCTTGACAGTGCTTTGGTATTCCTATAGGGTAACGCCTAGCTAGGTGCATGCGCATCGAGTGCTTCCGCCTTGGTGTTTACTTCCGCTGGTCGGAAGGAACTCTAGCAGTCAGGATTCTGGTTGTAGGTGCTCCCCACCGCCTACTGTGGTAGTCAGCCTCGGTATAACAGTGGTAACGTATTACTTAATGTAATTTGTAGAATTTACCTATTCGGAATATTCTATAAGTAATACGTTACCACTGGGCTGCTGCCCGCCCGCCCGTCCGTCTGTCCCCCCGTCCCCCCGTCCCCCGAGCACTTGCTCTCGCAAGAGACAAGAGTGAAGGGTGTCACATGGCAGCTAGGTGGCTACGCACGTGCTGCATGAGGTAATTGAGATCTCTGTGGTAGATTTCGTTATAGCGGCCTTTGTGGGAGACAACAGCCTCGGTATAACAGTGGTAACGTATTACTTATAGAATATTCCGAATAGGTAAATTCTACAGTTTTTGTTCAAAATTCATAATACATTATAATAAAATGTTCATTTTTCAAAATTCATAATACATTATAACAAAATGATCATTTTTCAAAATTCATAATACATTATAATAAATTTCATCTCAAATGTTCAATTCACTCTTTATCCCAGCCTGAGGAGATGGCCAACCGCATTTAGAAACTGCATTGGGGATTTCACCTCTCTAATCAACTCGTCCTTAAGGCGGCAGAGACGGTTCTCCACCTCTCTGTACACTCTCTTCCTGCCTCTTGGAGCTGCTCCAAAGTCGAGCTGTAAAATCTGAGCTCGTTCTGCCTGTTCCACCTTCCTGACTACCTCCACAAATCGGTAGATGTTGGGATGTCGGTGAGGGAAACCTCGGTTGAGTCGGTTATGAAAGCCTTCCAGGTTGTTATTCGTCCTAAGGAAATGTTGTACCGTGATGGTTCCACAGTGGTAGGGGGAATCGTGCTCCGTGGTCGACCCAGGTAGTGACGATGTAGTCGTTGAAGGCGACAGCTCTTGGTACATCTGGTGTGTTGTCCATTGCGTCAACCCACGTGTCCTGGATCTTGTTCTGGGGGAGTAGGGGTAGGCCAGCTGCTCTTCTTATCCACTTGCAGACTTCAGGATCTTCTCGATACGCGACAGCTAGTCCCAGATCCTGGACCTTCCTCCATATCGCCTGGCAGTAATGGAAGAAACATCCCTTCACATCGGCAGTAGGAAACACGACTTGGACAGCACGAATAGCATAATAAAAATTGTCTTCTCATCATACAAGCATCTTTCATTACACTTACATTAAATTTTTTTTTTTAAACTTTCCTTTAAGTCCCCTAATACCCTAAAGCTCTACCACTTTCATTTCTACTACCTCTACTCCAGACCTTAATCTCTCCTTTAGGCGAGTTCATAATGCCAGACAGGTAAATGCCGCGTGTTGTTTTAACTAATTGTAGGGGAACTGGGTTGTAGGGGAAATGGGATGTAGGGGTTTTGGGAGATAACCCTAGAAATGGGCTTCACACATTGTACCCATGTCGGGAATGGAACCCGGGTTTTCGGCGTGACGAGCGAACGCTTTAACCACTAGGCTACCCGACCGGCCCCAATGTGCTTTAAATTGGATCTGAAATATATACAATATATGGGGAAATATATGTGAACCATTACGCAACGAGTTGACAATTGCTGTAGGTATGCCCGTTTGCACAAAGACGGAACCCGGTCGCAAGAATGGCCATGAGAGAGGTACGAGTCGCTATTCGGCTTGTCCCGGAATAACACGAGTTTGTCACGAATGAATCAATTAGTCATTATTTTATATGTAACTGTAATTATTTTCCTGATTTATGTACACGCGACTGAATTATTTATTCATAGTAAAGATAATGTCCACAATGGAAGGTTAAGCAATAAGTCAATATTTGTCTCTGTAATTATATTTTTCTGATTTATGTACATACGATTGAATTATTGATTCATTGTAGAGATAATGTGATATATTTTACACAACTATATCTTTCCACAATGTTTTTTAATATTTTCTAATTGAGCATGGGTTGAATGGCAATCATCACAATTTACTGTACAGAGTTGCATCCATTAGTGGTACCAGGATCCGCTGCTTGTGGGCTTGAATCTCTTCATTTATTATAAGGTGTGCGTGCCCTATTTGAAAGAAATAGTCCCCCCTCTCCCAAAAAAACACGCACACGTGATAAATTCTGGCCCCCACCACACATGCCTTAGCCGCTCCCCCACCCCCCTCCCAACCACACACGCCTTAGCCGCTCCCCTCTCCCAACCACACACGCCTTAGGCGCTCCCCCTCTCCCAACCACACACGCCTTAGCCGCTCCCCTCTCCCAACCACACACGCCTTAGGCGCTCCCCCTCTCCCAACCACACACGCCTTAGGCGCTCCCCCTCTCCCAACCACACACGCCTTAGGCGCTCCCCCTCTCCCAACCACACACGCCCTTACACCCCTCCCAACCATACACGCCTTAGCCGCATCGATTTGCAACCCCTGTATCGAGAAACATACTGTACATGACGTTACAAGTTATATTGGCGTGCAATAACGCGAATAATAACAGAAACTATTGATACAACAGCTTGTGTCGATTCTCTGGTATTTCCCGGTTGGCTTTAAACAGCATAACATTCAAAGTGCCTTCAACCATATAGGATTCTGCCCTAGATTATCCCATCTTCCAAACAAACGAGACTAATGTGTGACTCGTTAATTATTACATGGGCGCATGGGTCATTATTTTTAGATACGCGGGTCAGGATTGTTGTAATTTCTGAGCGAAATGGAATTACTGACACAGATACGAATGTAATAATCAGTCTAGTGTCAAGACATTATAAATAACTGCTGCGAAGAAGTGATGTCCTAAGTTTAATTTTGAAACAGTCATGCGCATTTTGACGTCATTTTACTAACCTATATGCTAAGTTCACATATGTGAACATGTGCTGTGGTGTCCATATGCGTATCATCAACCAAATAGCTAATAACTACGAGTATCATACTGTATTGTGTGTGACAACAATACACAATTATTGCAGGTCAAGTCGGTCTAGTCTGATATTAAAAGCGATTTGCCTGATCTAATCGCCACAATTGTTGTCCGGGATTGACTATTGTAGGGTCACAATAGGCAGTTTCACAGGTAGTCGGCTTCAGTTAACGACCATTGTGTTGCGCAGTTAATAATACGGCGATAACAATTGTAGACGCCAATCCAGGTAGTCATGTAACAAACAGTTTTCTGACTGGTTAGCCCATGACGCCTCATGAGCCCTTGTCGCAGTGGAGAACAGTGCCCAGTCGTCCTAGGCGCCGCGATTCGCTGTGCTGAGTTGCGTCCTTTGGGCACGTCAGGAACCTATGATTGTGGGTTCGAATCCCGGTTCGCACCGATTATGTTTCTATGTTTGTCAGCACCATACCCGTGCTCGTGGGTTTAACAGAAGTTGTAAACGTCTGAGACTTCCACATTAAACTGACACGCCGCGATATAACTGGAATACTGTTTAAATCGGCGTTAAACCCAACTCACTCACTCATCTGAGCTATGTTAAAGCGGCAACTTTAAGTAAGTCTGTATCATTGATCCCGAAAATGCTGAAAAGTCTTTTCCCGGGTTCCTCTACTAAAAGGTTCTAAGCCTAACTGTGAAAGACCCGTACCAAGTCGATGGTTTTCATTTATTTCTCCATATAGTCCCCTTCCAGGTTTACACACTTTTGCCAGCGATGCTGCAAGGCCTGGATGCCGGTCAAAAAGAATTTTTCTTCAACCACCCTAAAAGAGTCATTTACAGCGGGAATGACGTCATCATTACTAGGAAAATGGCGACCGGCTAGTTCCTTTTTCATTCCTCGTATCATCACTGTTAATGTTTCATAAACACTGCTCGTGATATAGTCGGAATCGTACAATCGACTCTATTGACATATTTCTTATGAATATAGAAGGGTTTTGTGGCTTATATTTACAATTTGATGTGATGATATATAAGTTTCATCCATGATAATTATCTTTGGCGTTATGCTCGGTTAAATCATGCATTTATTTAGAGATTTGCATTATATGAATTTGCGTTGGTAATTCCAATGTAAACTTCAAAGACATGCTTTGAAGTCCACATTGCTGTCCCTGTGTGTTAGCAACAAACACGTGCTTCATTGTTATCATCGACACGACCAGAGAACAATGAATTTCTGCATCAAGGACAGACATGACCTGTGAGTTGAAGTATATAAACAACAATACAGCCGTGTGGGGTAATTGGCAACCTGATTGTTATATAGAATATTTCACCAAGCAACAGAGCCAAACACCTCTCATGCTGGCTTTACATTAAGTAATGGGATATATGTAATGTATAACACTCCACGTGACTAATACAACATGTAAGAATAAGATTAGCGTTGTCGAGTCTGCGCAGATCCAGCCTGTCAGCAGCAATATCGATTACCTGATGTGTCTCGCCAGCGCAAACCTCCCGATTGTGTAGTCCTAATCTGTTTGGTGCCATGACTGGTGCCATGGGATATACTTTCCCATGCAGGGACTGTGTCTAGTGTCATGTATCGAAAATAAGACAGCAAAAGACGGTTTATTATGACAGTGCTGCCATCCCACTTTGCCAGACACGCTTGTGCCAGGATCCCGCTGTGGAGGCGAAGATAGACTGGATTTACTTACAACCGGCCGACACGCATGGTAAGCATGAGAAGGGTTAACCAGTCATTGTACTACTTAGACCGGACCAATATTGAACCCTAGTGTGTCAAAATGTATTCATTTCACTCATTAATAGAAAACGCAATTTCTCTCATCATTCCCACTCATTATGTAACATTAGCAGTTTTTTCAAAAGCTTATTCTCTCAAACAGGTAGGACTATCTGTTTTGTGGAGGAATCATTTAACCCTTCATATGGTATCGTTTCAAAAACATCCATATCCGTGTATTCCTATTCAGTATATTCCAACAAGTACAACACTACAATAGCATGTCTGTCTCACACGGATGAACGAGTCCTGAATCAATCAATCACATGGCCAGTCAATATCACGCACGTGTGGGCATGGATGTGGGTCAAATCATTATAGTGCATGAGTCGCTTCGTTGGTTACATGACGTAAATCAATTTCAGTGGATAGCTGCAGCTTAACAACGATCTTCTAATGATTGGTTTTGGTTGGTTGGTTTGTTGTTTAACGCCGCACTCAGCAATATTCTGGCTACATGACAGCGGTCTGTAAATAATCGAGTCTGGACCAGGCGATCCAGTGATTAATATCACGAGCATCGATCCACGCAATTGAGATCGATGACATGCATCAACCAAGTCAGCAAGCCTGACCACCCGATCCCGTTAGTGGCCTCCTACCACAAGCATCGTCGCCTTTTACGGCAAGCATAGGTTGCTAAAGACTTATTCTACCCCGGATCTTCACGGGTCGTTCTTTTAATGAACAAATCCGCGTTACCTGTCCAGGGAATATCAGGACGAATAAGGGACAGACTATTTATCACAGGGGTGGGTGGGTCAGAGGTTTTTGATGCACTCCTGTACTGAAAAATAATAACCCTCCCCTTTTCCCCCTGCATGTCATATTTTGGGTGACCCACACCATGTCCCTGTGCAGTTTTTTCATGACCCTTCCTGAAAAACAAAACAAAATGCAAAAGCACTTTATTTTTTATTAGAAATTGTTCATGTTACCATGGTTCTCCTTAATTATGTGTATGTGTTTTATGACCCTCCTCTAGAGACAGCCAAATTTTTGGTGACCCTCCTCTGATTTCCTCTGATCCACCCCTAACCTCAACCCTGACCCTCATCGTAAGGGTCGCTCAACATCGTCGACATTAATCCTTCTTTTGCATAAGAAGTAGTGAACAGACATGATTAAAAGAAGGTATAAATATTTAACTGCTTGTGTAACTCTGTGCGAGAGGACGTTGTCAGCTACACGTTACATATTTCATGAGTTTAGCCCCTCTCTTAACGTAAAGTAGAATAACTGTACTGTGGATCCTTCACGCACACAGCTGCGTTGATATTGTTTAACGCAGGACTCACGAATATTCCAGTAAATACTCGATTACATACAGACAGTCCAGTGATTGATAAAATGAGCAACACTCCACGTTGGGATCGCCGACACGCTGTCGACCAAGCCACCAAGCCTGACCACTCCATTTAGTCGCCTCTTACGACAAGCATAATGTGCTGGAGACAAATTCCTAGCCGGATAAACGTAACATCCGCCTATTGATATGATATAAGTCATAAACTCCGACAAAAGTGAGCGTTATTTTACACAGTTCTTACCAATACTCCATATCACGACGCTGGGACACCAGAATCAGTACCAATATCATTACCAATTAGCAATTTGGACCGAGAAGATGCGGGATAGAATAGGTCTTCAGCAACCCATGCTTGCCATAAAAGGCGACTAAGCTTGTCGTAGGTGGCGACTAACGGGATCGGGTGGTCAGGCTCGCTGACTTGGTTGATGCATGTCATCGTATCCCAATTGCTTGGATCGATGCTCATGATGTCAACCACTGGATTGTCTGGTCCAGACTCGATTATATACAGACCGCCGTCATATAGCTGGAATATTGCTGAGTGCGGTGTTAAACAACAACAACAACACATCATTAGCAATGTGTTAACCTTGCAAGCTATTTGAGAGAAACACATTGTCAATCACTTTCCATGACAGCAAGTTTACGACATTAAGAAACGACAAACTCTGATGCACGACCATAAATCAATAATGAACAAGCCAGCTCCTGATCGGCAGAGCAACGTCTTGAGGCTACATTCAAATATGTCTCCTGCAGTATTAGACTAATATGCCATGCGTTTGTGTTAATTTACAATGCACCTGCGATATTCTACGTATGATACTATTGGTATATCCGAATGTTTCGTTGTTATTTGTTCCAGATACTTCCCAAAAAAAACTACCAATATGTCTTGTTCTGTAAACGCCTGCTTTGAGACTGTGTCCGGATTCTTCCAGAGGATTTTCAAAAAGATTGGTACTTTTATCGGAACGTATCCCGTGGCTCTCATTATCGGATCTGTCATTGTGGCGATTGGTCTTAGTTTTGGCATGCTTACGTTATCCAACGAGACTGATACAGAAACACTGTACACGCCCATTAACAGCAGAGCATCACAAGACCGAGTTCAGTACCAGGCCACGTTCCCAGACGCCACAGGAAGCAACTACCGCGGATATGCACTTACGGCTCTTGACATGTATGGCCGATTGTTGATAAGCAGCACGACAGGTGGGAACGTGTTCACTAATGCTACTGTTGAAGAAATACGAACCCAAATAAATGAAATCAAAAGTATTAATGCAACCTATGACAACGTGGTGTTTACTTACAGCGATATCTGTGCTCGGCAGGACGGTAGTTGCTATGTTTCAGGGGAGTTTCTCACAACAGATGCTGTATATAATGTGTATCTGTCTGGTGGAATCACCTACCCAAACTGGAATAACATAGACATATCAGCATTTCTTGGACAGGTTGATTCGACAGGTGGAAAACTGGTGTCTGCAAAGTACCTGAGTATTACGTTTGATTTACGACTGGACTCAGGGGTTAACAAAGCAAAAGCAAGCGCATGGGAAGAAGCGTTCCTGAAGAGAGTAGCAAGTTTAAACACAACATCAACAAGGATAAACTATGCTGCCTCCCATTCGCTGGACACAGAGCTAAACAAAAACACAAACGGAGACATCGTGTTCTTCTCTATAACGTTCACGTTGATGATCACGTATGCCACTGTCGTCGCCGGCGGTGATGTGGTGTCATCGAGGACGTGGGCATCATGGGCTGGCGTTCTTGCTGCTGGATTTGGCATATTGTCTTCATTTGGACTTGTTAGCCTTTGTGGTGTCAAGTTCGTCAACATCGTTGGTGTGACACCATTCTTAGTCATAGGTATGTTTTGGACTACACCAGAACGGGCATATTATGCAAACCCCTTAAGTGACATAGCACAAGAAGGTTTAATAATCCTTAATTTCATTATCAAGTAGAACTTGCAATAGACTGTCCTTGGATATGGAGATGATATATCTCACCGACTGGCAAGACAGTTGATGTCTTCACGAGTGGCGCATGAAAATGTTAGCTGATTAATAGTATCATTCAATCAAAGTGAAAGTAGTTCCGACAAGAATTCGTATTTTATTCGAGCGAAATATACATTTTAATATATTGGATTAATTTTAATACACTTGAACTCCCAATGTTCATTCACAAGTCATTACTCAAATCCTCTTGTTGATGAAGGTATCGGTGTAGACGACATGTTCCTGTTGATGTCCAGCTGGGCGGAAACTTACCCTCACCGAGACAAGTCCGTCGCCGAGAGGATGGGAATGACCTTTGCCTCAGCTGGTATCGGTATCACCATCACGTCCCTCACTGATCTCCTGGCCTTCTTAACTGGCGTGTCTTCTGTGTTTCTCAGTGTGAGGAACTTCTGTGTATACACAGGTTAGTATGGTGTATATTAGCCCAAAACCAGTTACACCTACCTGGCTTCAGTTAAGATGTCAATTACCATCAATTCAAATTTTCAGAATGACACCATTCTCTGCTTTTGTCTCTACGTTGTCCGGTAAATCAGTACTTTATACAATCAGTACAATTGTTATCTCCATAGGGGGCACGGGTGGCCCAGTCGTCTAAGGCGTCGCGATTCTCTGTGCAGAGTTGCGTCCCTTGGGCACACCAGAAACCTATTATTGTGGGTTCGAACCCAGTTCTTTTTACAGTTCGCACGTGCTGGCCAGTTTGCAATCTTTTACCGCCTCCGTGGTCTTGTGGATAGAGCATCTGCTTGGACATTAGAATGGCGCTCAGCAATAAGGGGATACAAAAATGGCTGGGTTATCCATGTTAAGCTGTGGCATGGTATCTCTATGAAACTGGCATAAGCCCTAGGTAGTACAAACAACCGAACACACACGTGCAGGCACGTCACCATGTAAGTGGAACAGTCTTTAACCTAACGTAAAACCCCATTTCACCTCACCAATCGGTCTATTTTGTGTTCCCTTAATAACTCATATAGCGTTCATATTCGTTGTACCTATATTCTTCTCATTCACAGGAGTGGCCGTCATCTTCTGCTACCTGTACCAGTGCCTCCTCTTCTCCCCCTGCCTCGCCATCCATGGCCGTCGGGTTGACAGTAACAAACACTGCATGACCTGCCTCAAAACCAAATCCAGAGACGAACTCAGGAAAGATGGCGCCTCCACCTGCAAAGTGTTATGCTGTGGAGGCTCACCACCAACAGAGAGGGGTCAGGATGAACGATTCTTTGAGACACTGCCACGGAAGTACTTGCCACGAATGTTGCTGAATATGTGGGGGAAAATAGTTGTTATTTTTATATATATTGTTTACCTTGGTGTTTCCATTTGGGGAACAATCAACTTTAAGGAAGGGTTGATTCTGAAAAATCTTGTTTCCTCAACCTCTTACTTTTACTCATACAGTGAAACGTATGACACATACTTCTCAGGTGCATTCCCAATCCCATTTGTCTTTGGGTCGACAACGGACTACACCAATGCACAAACTTTAAATAACATTGATTCGCTAATACAGAATGCAAAGTCCGACAGTGGTGTTGATGCTGACTCCCTCATCTGCTGGTTACACAGCTACAGGAACGATTCAAGTTACGATGGCAGCAGCTCCCCGGCCTTTGTGTCGGGACTGAAAACATTCCTTGCAGCAAATACAGTTTATGAGAACGATGTTGCTTTGGACTCTAGCAACAGTTCTATTACTGCATCTAGGTGCTACTTTTTCTCAACTAAAATCAAGGACTCCAATGCCCAAGCTGATGTTATGGTTCGAATGCGAGCTCTGGCAGACATCTCACCTCTCTCTGTCTACACCTTCTACCCATCCTACATCTTCTTTGAGCAGTATGTTGCCATCCTACCCAGTACACTACAAACTGTGGGTGTTGCACTGGTCGTCATGACTGTGGTCACCTGCATCTTTCTTCCTCATCCTCTTCTGGTTTTCCTTGTCATCCTGAACGTCGTTTCTATTCTCGTTGGCATCTTCGGGTTCCTTTATATCTGGGGACTGAGTCTCAGCTCAGTGACAATGATCCATCTCATCATGTCTGTCGGCTTCTCGGTGGACTTCAGTGTGCACGTGTGCTCTGCCTATATGATTGGAGAAGGAAGAAACAGGAGAGAGAAAACCGAATCTGCAATTGTCCATGCAGCTGGTCCAATATTAAACGGTGGACTGTCATCCTTTCTGGGCATTCTTGTGCTTGCGTTTTCAAAGACCTACATCTTCAACTCCTTCTTCAAGATCATGTTTACAGTGATCCTGTTCGGCATGCTGCATGCTGTGTTCCTTTTCCCTGTGATACTCTCCGTCCTTGGGCCAGTGACGAAGTCAAGGATTGGAGAGTCCCTTCAGCGCACCCGATCACCATCGCCTGCTGTGGATTACCCTCTGTAGATATGGATTCCTAATGTATTTTTAGTGAAGATATAGACTATTCGTCTAGAGATGCAAGCATTCAAGTGTACTGGTCGCTGTTGCAAGAACATGACTAATGAAATACAGTAAACTACTGTTATAACGAACTCAAAGGGGCCACTAATTTTGGTTCGTTATAACCGGAGTTCATTATAAACATATGCACAACATATAAACAGTAAATGTTCGGGACAAAAAGTTCGTCATATCCGTCAGTTTGGTATAGGCATGTTCGTGATAAACGTAGTTTACTGTAAATATGATGATGATTTGTATTTTTATTATATAGTTGAAGTATTATAGATTCCTTCCAGCTAACGCACTGCTGTATACAGTGTAGAGTTGCATAACATGATGCTCTGCTGACCATTATGCTGTTATCCTTATAACACCACCAACAACTTCATCTCTATAACAACATCATGACAACGTCTACCTAGTTATGTTATATATTAGATATAAGTTTTACAATGGATGGATACATTATCGTGGTGTCGTGACTATAATTGTAGGGGTTGAAGCACTTTCTCTATTATAGGAGTCATTGCGGTCGGCAACCCGTCGGATTCCAGGTTAGAAGTGGTCGCCAGCAATCTATGCTGGCTGTAAGAAGCGACTTAGCGGATCGGGTGGTTAGGCTTGCGTGAATATTCGTTGTGTAAAGTTTCGTCGCATAGCCACGTCAGGATGTTCTAGTCGTGACATCAAATCACGGCATCGACCGAATTATCACCCAGAGCCTGTCAGCACCATTCTAAATCACGCCCGTCGGTGAGACAGTTAGGGTAATGGTCTACAATCCGCATCATTTTGAACGTTCTCCACACAAACTGACGAGAAGTGAGTGATATGACTTAAATACTGTTCAGGAATGTGTAAATCCCAACTTACTCTGTCATACACTTCTTCATACTGTGTCTCCATAGTGATCCGTCCAACATCAGACACAACCGTTAAGGTGTCTACAAGGTACAGCTACAGATGCCTATGGTTATCTCCTCCATATAGTTATGAGTATGGTATTATGTCAAATAATCACAGGCCAAGTATGTAACCCGGCTGTGAATATATATTGAACTGTTTGATTTCATATAACAACAAAATTTGTTTATACATATTTATGTCATTGTCGAAAATATATATTCTAAAATATTGTTTTTTTGTTGTATATATGATTCATTAATTATTTTTTGTTGACTATTGTTATGCGATGTACATGATACTCTGTACGGTGCTGGCTATAGTTTTGGTACACAATAGGACAAATACTTACAAGATTATGAATAACAACATCGCCGCTGTCTTTCAGGAATTGTTTGCGTAAATAATTTGGCAGTTTTTCTATCATACCTTTATCACTTCAAGTGCATTTTGAGGAACCCATAAGGTTATTTATTTTGCTACTTTATAGGAATTATTGGGACACAGTAAGACGTTTATGACTATCTTGATAGACCATACTGGGTCAGATAAACGACGTCGACCTCCCTCAAATTGACTTGGTTGTTGTAGATATCGTACAGTCCCAGTAGAGAACAGTTTCATTCTAAACCTCTACCTAGTGTTGCTGATTTAGAAGATACTGAATATATATTTTAATAGTATAGAATACCATCTTATACTTGTCAGTTTCATGTATAACCAATTATAGCGTATCGATGTCTGCCCAGTCAGGTAGCATACTGAAATATCGTTGACTTTAATGCACTTTGTATTGATGATATATGATTATCTTATAGTGTATACTATATCTGGTAGATACATCTAGTACCATGAGAGAGGCGGTAGGCAATGATGAGACGATGCCAGTTCCGAAATAAGATTGCAATTCTATGAACAGAGACTATTGTGGGGATCAAATACATGACCGTTCAGCTTCGTAAATCACAAGAGAAATGTTACAAACTACCTTGGATTTTATGTAAAAGTCCTGTGTTGTTGGACGTTTAGAAATCGCATAGATTCGAATACCACGCACTTACTGTTAAATACGTTTATTATGGTACTTAAGAAAGGGCTGAGAAACAGGCCCAAGTGGGTGTTGACAAGAGGTTGCAATAAGGGGTTAAAATTAAGATCTAAATTGGTTAGTTTCGTTTACTAAAGACACACATACGTCACTGGATCAAACCTTCAGCACCAAGGTCTCCGAGGGGATGATGAGAAAATGTGAATATTTACCTTGGATAGATAGTTTCCAACTCTCCATTGTCATTGCATGAAGGTCCATGACTAAATCACACAATGATGAAAATGAAGGAACATGACATTTTGATACTCGCGTTTACGAAAATGACCTTTTCCTACATTTTGTAATGGAAACGAGATTGTTCATGAAGAAATATGATTAAACCATTATCACGAAGAGATGCAACAAAAAATTAGCATAAATTCTGTCTGTTTGGTAAGCTTATAGTGCGCTTTGAGTTTTTCGGGCCCTATTATTTTCTTAGAAAATGATCCTTTGATAAACAATGACAGACGCAGCCTACAGGCAATCCGGTGTCGATTCCCAAATTGAAACAATAAATTAAACTAGAAATCTGTACGGAAGAGAATGCAGTGAACACCAATGGATTGGTATACATTTGACAATTGTATTAGTGAATTAACTAGGTTTACAAATCAATACAAAAGACTGCACATAAATTACAATGACAGTACGCAATAGACAGGTAGTGCAAAATTCAATAGCAATACAAGTGAAATGGCAGTATAATATATGAAAGCAGTAGTCAAGCTTCCAAAATAGGCCAAGGCTGGATATCGAGGGTTAAAACAATGATCTTCACACAACCGCTGGTCTTGATGTAATGTGAGGTGTGATGATATAGGCACGCATTTGCCCACTTATTATTAGTCTAAATATCTTCTGGAAGGCTTTATACAGTGTTGGATTAGTCTAGCTGTACTAGAACATTCCAGGAGATTCCTGATCACACTTGACTACACACGCATCTAAATATAGCAAATTTTATACCACTACCTACATTAAATGGTACTACATTCCTGACAACTAATTATTGTCAAAACACAATGATATGTGATTCTACTGAATCTCAACAGAAACAATGTAATACAGTTACAACATTATTAAACAATCATTTCCACTGCCATATAACACTGTGAAAATGAACGCATGTTGCGGACCTTTTGTTCAGTTTCCAATGATTTAATAACTACAGCTTTAAGTGAGCTGTCGCTCTCTTGGAATGATATAATCATACATTTTGTTTATGATCAAACCAGTTTAAACAGTTCCTATTTTGTCAGATGTGTTGACGTTTGACATACTGGCAAAGTTGATAGTAGCATGATCTTCACTATTCAAAATATAGTATTTGTTATAGCAGTTTTTTAACATGTTTCGTATAGTGTGACATGTAAACTCTTTTATCCTTGAAGTTGTCCAATTTTAAGACACATGAAATATCCTATTATTATAAACTTCATTTGTTGTTGACAGTGTTTGTTTTATATAAACAAATTAAACTATCTTCATTACAAACTTTGTAAAAACGGATGGGAGGAGCTGCTTCGTGTTGTTCAAACAAACTAAAAGTAATCGAAGCTAGTAAATGGTGAATGTCTTCCATCTTCACTTTGTTGTTTTTTTACTAGGATTAGCAGAAGATAATCCGTTTCAGGGGGAGATATTTCAAGTGCAGTGTCAAGGGACGTAACTCTTGTGTGAAAAGTACTTCCGGCAAAGTGTTATTTTCACTGTCACTGTAGTCAGATACTATTTTAGTATCACTTTTCTCAACTTATATGAAATCTCAGTCTTTCAAGCATAACTATATAATAAAAATTCAAAACCTCTAAATTGAAAACATGGTAGGTTTATCTCCTAAATAGATAACGTGCAATCATGCACATGATGCATTATACTCACAAAAAGTAATCTAAAGAAACATACCGGCTTTTTCTTTGGACCTGACTATCGTGTGACTCAGCTTTGAGTTTGGCGTCCTACTTCAGTATGGATTAGGCTATTGTGAGAAGAGGGAAGTAGTAGTAGCAGCAGCAGCAGTAGTAGATGTAAATTCGACATATTATTAGTTTATGATCATGCATGGAGTTTCCTCTCTACCTTGATACTTGAGTCTACTGAGATATCAACGGAGATAAATCATAGTCACAGAACTTGTATAAGTAAGATATTCTGGAGGACCAGTAACACTTAAAGATTGTGAGGAAGGAACATGTAACAGGTATGTATAGTGTGCGTAGTAAAGTGGCAACAAAGCTCTCGAAGAAAATGAAAGCAGGGTCAGCATTAAAAACATAAAGTATGCTTCACAAGTAAAATCCTTTGAAAATAAAGTACCATGATGTTCGTATCAATCTTTTGTGTAATTGAGCTTGGGTTAACAGTCTTTATTACTGATTCGCTTAATAGAAATACAGAATACAAATACCACTGACATTGCTTTTAAAGAGGCTTGAAGACTTTAATTGGTTCAGACGGAAGGAGAAAGTACAAAAGGGTCTGACCTCATTGGTATCCAAATTGTTTTGCAAGAAGATGATAAATATTTTGAGGATTATACTGTCGGCGGCATAAACAATGACATTACTGATTATGTTCCCCAAATTCTCGACTTTAAGGCCGACGTATCCGTGAACTAAGCCAAAAATATACAGCTTACATATCTCATATAGGCTTGATCAGCTGCCAGAAAGTGTCCAACACAACTATACACTGTTTAAGTGTACTGTCATCATTACACGCCTGATAGCAGTTGGGGCGGAGGAGTAGCCTAGTGGTTAAAGCGTTCGCTCGTCACGCCGAAGACCCAAGTTGTATTCCCTAAATGTGTACAATGTATGAAGCTAATTTCTGGTGTCCACCGCCATGAAATTCCTGGAATATTTCTAAAAGCGGTGTAAAACCATACTCACTCACTCACCCTGATAGCAGTTAAACCTGCATAAATATTCATTTCTGATCGTTCAATAACGATTCCTTCCCACAGATTAACCCTATTTTGCTTTTTACGAGCAATGGAATATGTTTTAGACTTGTTATTCTCTTGCGTTAACATTGAACTTTCCAATAATCAACTTTCCTTTTATGTCTGTCAGTATTTCAGCAGCTCCAGCCTTGGAGGCATTAGTGACAAAACTTTTGTCCGAGACAAGACCCTATATTGACTGGGTTTTTTTCAGGTGAACAATTGTCATGCTTTTGCATGTGTTTGCGAAGTGTATACGAGATGTCTGATGATTATGAAAATGGTTTAGTCATATATAGCGATGTCCGTGCGTGAATGCATGAGTGCGTGCGTGTGTGTGTATGTGTGTGAATGACTGCTTGTGCTAGTCCCGAGTAATAATGATTTTATGGTGCTGGTCCACTGAGATGTCATGCCGCAGTTTTACAGGAATATCCCATTCAGACACAATATACTGACTCCGAGCTGACCAGTCCTTGTTTTAGCCTTAAAGCCGAGCACCAGACAGGGTAACAACAAGTACCATCTTTTTAATGTCTTTTGATATGACGCGACCGGGGATCTAACTTTTCGCTCTCTGGAAAGACGCTCTACCACTAGGTCAATAGTAGTAGTAGTAGTAGTAGTAGTAGTAGTAGTAGTACAAGTAGTTAGTATTAGCAGTAGCTGCAATATTAGTAGCAGTAGTAGTACAAGTAGTTAGTAGTAGCAGTAGCTGCAAAATTAGTATTAGTAGTAGTAGTAGTAGTAGGGGTGGTAGTATGTGTAATACTAGTAGCATTAGAAGTAATAGTAGTGCAGTAGTAAACGTAAATGTAGTAGCAGTAGTAGACATGTAGTAGACGTAATGTAGTAGTAACTGTAAGTGTAGTAATAGTAGTAGTAGCAGTAATCTAAAAAGAAGTAAGAATCGTAGTAGGGGTGGGAGTAGCATGTGATAGTAGTAGTTAGTAGTAGTAGGAGTAGTAGCAGAAGCAGTAGTAGTAGTAGTGGTAGTAGCAGTAATCAAAAGTAGTAGCAATATCACTAGTAGAAGCAGCAGCAGCAGGAGTAATAGTAGTATCGGAGATGGAGCAATAGTAGTACGGATGGGAGTAGCATGTGGTAGTAGTAGTAGCTGGAGTAGTAACAGAAGTAATAGTACTAACAACAGTAGTAGTAGTAGTAGTAGTAGTAGTAGTAGTAGTAGTAGTAGTAGTAGTAGTAGTAGCAGCAGCAGCAGTAATCAGAAATAATTGTAGCAGTGGTAGAAGCAGTAGCAGCAACGACAGAAGTAATAGTACTAACAGCATCAGTAGTAGTAATAATAATAGTAGTAGTAGTAGTAGTAGTAGTAGTAGTAGTAGTAGTTGTAGTAGCAGCAGCAGCAGCAGTAGTAGTAGTAGTAGTAGTATATCTTAGGGCTACATAAAATAATTGGTGATCACACGTGGAGTTTCCTCTATACTATCATCTGCATTTGAATCATGCTGAGAAAGCAATATCTCCCTAGTCAATCAATTGTGCCATATTTACCTAATGAGGTAAAAATAAACATAAGTCGTTGTCTCCAAGGCTTTTTTTATTGGCAATTCAAAATAATAAACCATACATCTCATGTGCGAATACATTATAATTGATATTTAGAAGATGGTTGAAAGTTTGGTTTACACATGCTATAATTAATGTACAAAGATAACACGATACCAAGGACGACAACTGGATTAACAAACGGGAAGACAATGAAGGCATAGTGAAAACAAAGTCATGGAGCTGATGGCACGACATTAGTGTCCATTTGGCTGTAATGATTATTGTGTATAAGGCCAGGCTCAACAACATGTCAATAAATGTGAATACATTGTGTCAAATATCCTACATATAACTAAAACCAAGACAACAGCATATCTAGATAGTGTAAATCAAAACTATACTAATCACAATTTGAAGTTGGCCCTGAATCGAAGTTGTTATCCGATGAAAGTTTTACGTTGTTTGATAGGCATTACTTAGAAGTTGACAGATGACAAGGTAGACACAATTCTATGGATAACGTTTAGGTATAGATCCTTATACCGTTATGCCGGGCGACTTTCCCAGTATTGTACAACATGATTGTACCAATGATGATGTCACAAAAGATAGTACAGAGGATATTCTCAATGTACCTATAACTAAAGACGAAATATTAAAAAAAAATCCATCATCTAAAGTGTAACAAATCTCGAGGAATAGATGCAACTATTCTGAATTATTAATACAATCGACTGATCTACTTGTCCCATACCTAGATGTCACAACACGGAGTAATAACACAACCCAAATATGGATTAAGAATATATGATACATTTATTAAATAAAGTTAAGAATTATGTTGATAATGACGTTACCTACGTACTCACACCCATTCAGCTACTTTCCACTGACTATCACTCTTCACACACTTTACACTCTTTACATACTTCACACACTTCACACACACTTTCCAAATATTTAAGGTTATTCAACCCTTCTAACGAATACACTAATGTTGCACTAATACGCTAAATCCCTACTACTACATCAATATATCATTTCATTAATATCAGAACATTAATACATCACAACAACAATATCAGAACATCAATACATCACTACATCATTATCATACCATCAATACATCACAACATCAACACCTCAATACATTAACATCTTATAGCATTGATACTTCAACACTGTAATACATTAACATCTTAAGGCATTAATACTTCAACACTTCAATACATCCATGTCAACAATCTATTTCTCACATGTACATCTATTTTTCATTATGCACACAATATATACACTGTAATTTGTCTCCTTCCACCATCACCGCACTGTACACTTTACATAGTGCATAGTCGCATAAGCCTCGTACAGGTCTCATTCTATCCAGATGTAACAATCTGGATATACTTGGCCTTCTGTCGCCCTGGGATCAGGCTTCATATTCAAGTTTATATGCAAGTGACCATTCACTTTACATCGAGTATTATATACTCACAATGCTACATACATAGTTATTCAACATACAGATGAGTATCGGAGCATGCTCAGAATAACTACACACGGTTATTCAACATACATCAAGCCTGTACAATACTCAAAATAACTAAAAAAGCTATTATTCAACATACATTGAGCAACTACTACTTAAAATAACCAATGTCAGTATCAAAGGTAAATGTACATGATGATGTTATTATTGTGGTTGTTTTCAATACAACGACGACTGCCAAAACACGACCAAATCAAGACTTTGTTTGTTCGGGATCTCTAGATTGTCTTGACTTAATTCGCGATGAATATACACTACAAAAGACATATATATATATATACATGTAACTATACAGATTATACATACATAATCAAGCTACACTAATATAAGCATAAACAATATTCAAATAAAGTGTAACTTACGCCACAAGATTTTTGGGACGACACACAAAAACCAAAACCGTCCAACCAAGGTCAGAATTCTCATAGACTGCACTGAATTTTAGTTGACAGTCTTCTCAAATACCTATTCATTCACACAGATCACACAACAAAAAAACGTTCACTCCTGACCCAAGCAATCTTACATTACACTTTTAAAGATCACAGCTTACATACAGTCCAACCACACTTTTAGACCTACAATCAAACCAACCTAAGAGAAGTATATACATTGTGATCTTGACATTAGAACTATTATTTGATGTGATGTTTGATGAGGGATACTTCCCGGGAACATGGTCTATTGGCATTGTAATTCCGTTTTATTAAGCAGGTGCTTATAATGATGTTAACAACTACCGACTGTGTATCTTCAGTAAAATATTTAATTATATTATTATTCATAAGAGACTTGTGTCTTGTGCCAATACCATGGATAAAACTTCTGAATCGCAGGCTTGATTTAGGAAGGATATTCAACAGTTGATAATGTCTTTCCATCGCAACATTCAAAGCGCTATATCAGCAAGAAAGGAGGGAAGTTTTATGCATTAATTGTTGGCTTCTCAGAAGCATTTGATTCTATACACAGGTGTAAATTATGGAGAGGATTTACTGCACGTGGACCTAGTTCCAATATGTTGAAATTATGATGTTGTATATATGGAAATGTTAAAACATGTGTACGAGACAAGGGTTTAATGTCTGATATGTTTGAATGCAAATTTGGCGTGCGCCAAGGATGTATATTGAGTCCGTTTTTGTTTTCAGAAATCTATTACAGTTGTACAAACGTTATTCAATTACATCAAGATGTTGTTCAACTCTTACTTTTATTATTTGCAGATGACATTATGATGTTCTCAAACACAGCTGATGTCTTGCAAAAGCAAACTGTTGCCTAAGAGAGTCTCTGTGAGAAATGGAAAACTCACTGGTAATAGAGTAAAATCTAAAATATTGGCAAACTTGCCAAAAATGAAAAAAAAAGGTGAAACTTTGAATGTGACTACATCAGTACAGGCCCAAAAGATTTTAATTGGAATATATGACGAATATACAAATCCTTCGTTATGTAAGTTACAAGTCATTCTTTAGGATCTTTGATGTTAAAATTAATCAAATTTTACTTAACAGTGCTGAAATATCGGGATTAAAACAATTTATTGATATCGAAATAGGTTCATTCATATGCATGTTAAAGATTTCTTGGTGTAAAAAGCAACACATCTCGCACAGTGGTGTACGGAGAATGTGCTAGATTTCCTCTATTTATATATTTACAACTGAAAGCCAGAAAGTACTGGCTGAAGCTCCTTAAAATGAATTCATCGAGATACCCAATAACTGATGATGGAATACGAAATGAAAGGAAAGAATAACTGGGTAACTGATGTGAAAAAAATGTCATTCAATAAAATGGTTTTGGAAATGTATGAGCATGAGCAATCTGTACAATCTGAAAGTGTATTTACCATTTCTTGTCAACAGAGGCTAACAAATATCTATCCGCAATCTTGGTCTGTTTCATTGAAATTATCGAACAAATTGTAATGTTGAAAACTCATATATACAGCGAATAGTATATGTTTTATGTAATTATAAAGAAATACCGTAATACATTGGCAAGATTTCGATGTTCATCCCATGATATATGCATCGTTATTACCCATTATTTGAACCATCAGTGGCCTTGTGCGCCACATGGGTATTTGAGCTAATAGTTGCTGTAAACATTTAGCAACTTTGGTCACATAAGACCTACTTGCACCAGCATTGTCAGATTAGACCATTAGTTACTTACACTGGTAAATATGTGTGTGCATGTACAGACAATTTTAGGACACAGCAAATTGGATCACAGTGTAAAGTAAAAAATCAAATAATTTAACACTACTGGGACCATAATGCATGTCAGAGCTTACATCATATTGAATAAATGAATGAATCGTGTAAGTCAAGCTTTAACAAGAATGACTGAACATTTTATTGGAATAAGGACTATCGATGACAGGGTCATATCCACAAAGTGATCTCAGCACTGTTGTACCATAGATGAGATTGTTTTGTGATCACACACTGAGAAGAAACATATAAAAACGTGAGCCTTTAATACATATAACAATCATACACTAAGACAATGAAAACTTCTGACACTAAGATTGTGTATGTATTGTGAAATTCAAACTGTTGTGAATCATGACAGGAAATGAAATGGATGTTGTTGCAAAACCTCAGTATGTGTTTTGACCATTATAGGTCCCATCATATTGAAGGTTTTCTTCAAGGTATGTGTTTAGGCTACCGAAGCATACCAATCACTTCTGGAGACTGACCAAGTTCTTCCCCAAATCACCAAAAGTGCCATTCTCTCCCTGATTCATATTTGACAGCTCAAGAATAATTATGAGTAAACACTAAATTACATTACATTAGGTAAGCTGTCAATCAAGTCTGCAGTTGAGAGGCATCATTTGCTAACTTAGGCTAACACATTATTATTTCAGATCTTATTACTCCTTATTCTTGTCATGTAAGGTCGACTGCTTAAGCTGGTGATTGTAACATCCGGATCTTGAAGTGTGTCTGTCAACAGTCCAAAATATGCATCAATAACCTGGTTGATGCGTTTCTTTGTAAACAGATCTGACCTTGCATTCAGTGAAATCACAATTGATTTAGATTTTTTCCGTGTGAGAATGTCAAAATACAACTCTGTGTCTGGTCCAAACAGCAGTTTCTCTGTCACAGTGGGATTAAAATTCTCATGGAAATCATTTCCTTTATTCTTGTTATAAACTTCATCATCACCAAATATAACAAAGTTTCTGGTCATATTCCTGGCATTCTCTTGTGATGTGAGTTTCTCCAAGTCTCCAAAAGGGAATATTCCATTTTCTTTGCAATCATCCAGTTCCTTGCTATTTTCATTTAGGAAGCCAGCAGCAGTCATCTGATCAAACCGTTTCAGACCACAGGTGAGGGCGGCAAAATTTACACATCGGCCAACTGATGTAGATATTCTTGGGCTGAAGATTCTCAGATCAATATAGGTCAATATGGTCACATTTTCCAAATGAGATTGTATGGACAAAAGGAGTTGAAATAGTCCAACTAGGCACTGGAAAATTGACAACTTCTGCGTTTTCGAGAACAGCATCAGTTTCTGGTACATGTCAGCAGTCAGGCTCTTTTCTTGTCGAAAACTTTCCATCTGTGGTTGGGATGTCTCAGCTTTGTCTGCCAGTGATATGCGGGGAACCGTCCCCAACTTCAGCTTCCAAAATACGGCAATAGTATCATATTTTGGTTGAAGTACAGACCTTATTTCCGGTCCAATAGGTCTGTCTGGTAAAAGCGGCACATTGCTGAAAGAATATCCCTTTGAGTATGTTTGAGCCAAATCCATTATCTCATTAATGATGATAATGATTCCCTGGTAGTCAAAGGCAATTCTGTGAAAGACAATGATGAGATGAGGAGGGTGTCCCTCTGCAAAGATAAATCGTATTGGGCCCTGTTGATGAAGGTAAAATCTGTCCTCTGTGATACGTGTAAGTTCAGAACGATTTCTCAGATTCCCTATCCTAAAGTCAGTATCAGCATCTGAATCAAGGAGTGATTTACTTCCTTTTCCATTCACAACATTAAAGGTTGTCCTTGAAATCGGGTGTCTCCTGGAACTTTCCTGGAGGATTTCTTTCATTGACTTGTGATCAGCAATATCGGGCAGTTCTAGTTCAACAATCATCAAATGTGATAAGTGGTTTGGGTTTCTTATATAATTGTTAAGTACAAACTCTTCACCTGGGATCAAAAAAGAATCAGATGTTGAAGAATGTCTGGTTTGAACAGGAATTCGATATGCTTGACCATAACTTTCTTTCTTCATCAGATCATCATAAATGTACTGTGTGAGTTGAGTCACTGATGGAATTTCTACAATAAGATTCGATGATGACCACTGCACATGTGTGTCATCCATGATTTTCCCAGTGATCTGCATGAAATTCATCGAGTCAACACCTTGTTCTCTGGTTTCTTGGTCTAGAGAGGACTCATCCAACATGGCAACTTCAACCACTACAGCTTTTACATACTTCAGTAGTTTTGCCATTGCTTCTACTTTTGGTTCTTTTTTCACTACATCCAAGTCAAGTTCTTGCACAGTTTCAGGTAAAGCTGAAGACACAGCCGTCATGTGGGGTGCTAAAACAGATTTAAAACGAGACTCTAGCTCAACGTTACCCTCCTTGCGAAGAGTTTGTCCAAATTTCACCAGCTGAAGGCCACACATAATGACCTTTGGTTTATTCAGCATGAGGATATGCGTGAGACAATCTGGTATACGTCTTTTGTGTATCAGCACATATCCAGATGATTCCATCTGCTTTGCATGTTTTTCCTGCAACATGCCCATATTCAGAGGGCCCCAGTTTACAGTCTGCCCACTCTTGCCATTTTGCCTCCTGACATGAGCTAGGGCATCCATGAATCCATTCCCTGCACCATAGTTTGTCTGTCCAGCATTTCCAAAGACTGATACTACTGATGAAAACAGCACAAAGTAGTCCAGATGAAGATGCTCTGTAAGGAGATGCAGGTTCCACGATCCTGCAACCTTTGGGGCAGAAGCTGCCTTGAACTTGTCTCTCGTCATTTCCAGAAGGATTCCATCCTTCAGAACAGCAGCTCCAAAGAATACCCCTTTCAAAGTATAGGCAGGGAACCGGGTTCCCAGCTTCTTCAAAGCTAATCCAATCGCTTTGATATCTTGAACATCTGCCTGTTCTGATGTAACAGTGCATCCATAGATCTAGGACACATGCTTCATTTCATCCTGTTTGGTTGGATCTGGCTTACGTCTGTTGATAACAGTAATGCAACCAGCACCTTTGGAAGCCAGATACAAGACACATTCACATCCTAGTCCCGTCATTCCACCTACAACAAGGTACATTCCCCATCTGTCAAACAAGAGAATCTCGGGTATCTTCAACTGTGTTGTGGATACGCTATTGTACTCTTGAAAATTGAACACCCCTGTTTCTAGGATTTCAGCAATGTTGATAGGAGCAATCTGCTTTTTCAGTGCTTTGTCTTTGCAATCCCTGAAACAAAAGCCTATCTTTCTGACATTTTGTGTATTTTTCTTTATCCATATGTACAACTTTGGAATATGTTCATCCATCTGATTGAAAGCAAGAACCTCTTGGGTTCTGACAATTGCTATGTTTAATCTTGGCTTTACAGACCTAAGGAGATGTATCACCTTAAATGGCATCAGCTTCTCAAAAGATATTAGCTGTTCAAAACAGCCCCATGCTATGACAACCTGTTGTGCTGGTTCTTCTGTAAGTTGTATAGTTGATATGACTACATGGTGTCCTTGGTGGCTTGGTATTTCTTCTTGAGTCAGTAATGAAATTGTCCTTCTTTGTTTTGACAACAATAAAATTTCCATAATTTCTGCATATTTCCTTGTCTGTTGTGTGTAGAGTATAATGACCTCTTTCGTGTTGCACTCATCACACCATCGCCATAGACAGTACAACTTCAGCATATACCCTGTCTCAAAATGGCTTAAGTGTTTGACGTTCAACATTGGGACATAGCATTTATATCTCACTTGGTGTGGATAGCAAGCCATGTACAGCTTTCGTTTGCTATTTCTGAGTTCAAAGCCAGTTGATTCAAATGTGACAACAGGACTTCCCTTGCTGCTTTCCATGTGGTCTCCTTTGTCAAGAGGGTGCAAAACTTGTTCAGACAGGAATTTAGAGTGAACTGCTACAGACTGTGCAGTAAACAAAATGTCATCTTTCCCCCTTTCTGGCATGTTTCGTGATATTGTGAAGAAAGGTTGTGATATTTCATCAGAAGAAGTTGAAAATAGAATAGTGTCCACACTGGCCATCTTTCGTTCCAGTCTAAAATCAGGCGTTGAGTTGTGTTCTGTTTGAAACTTCTGTCCGTATATGCTTCCATGAAGGCTTTCAAATTCAGCATGGCCTTTGACTTTCAAGACTTGCAATATTTCAGTCATTATGCGTTTGGCATCATATTGGTCCATCTTTCCAACATTTAGACCTAGTGATGTTACATTCAGCCTTGGGAATTCCCTTCGAACACATCTGATAAATGCCCGAATCCCTTCATGAATGCAAGCAAGTGCATGGGATCTTCTGTCTGGACTCTGATAGTCTAATGCTGTTACCATTGTGACAATGACTAAGGGTGATTTGATGGCATGTTGTGACAGGTAAAGTATCAGAGATCTTAAAGGCATGATCTTCTCCTCCAATTCTTTCTCCACTTCCAATCCATTGTCAACAACCCAAAGCTTGGCTTGAAACATGACTAATATTGCAGATGACTCTAGAAGTAGAAGGTCTGGAACAGAGCTATTGTCATGAAAAGTGGAAATATCATGAACAGTCCATGGATAAGTTGTAGTCTTTGACATAGATTTCTCATCACTGAACATGACAAGGTTTGCTATAGTGTCAGATACAGCTTCATGATCAGGTTCCACTTCTTCTGATCCAAGTGTGTATGCAACACTCCTGACATCCAATGTATCTGTATCCATGGCTTTCAATGTGAACTTCCCAATGTGTGCAATGATATACCCTTCAGTTGTCAGCAGTGACTGTGTACAGCATGCATACAATTCACTTTCATACAATACTTTCAAATGGACAAGCATTTTACTCTCAATCTGTCTCTTGACCACCAAATGTTCCAAAGAGTATGGAAGCATATCTTTGATGGCACGTGGGACAGTTGCGGCTGATTGTAGCATGCCATCTAGTACTGCAGGGTGAAGAATCGTATGTTGTGTCTCTGTCTGGAGCTAAGACCCAATTTCAAGTAAAGTGAGGCTTTCATTCTCAGCTGCTTGGCTAGCTGAAATGATGGACATCCTTTCCCCGTAGCTGAAACCACTGTTTTCTAAATGCTGATATATTTCCTGTCCAGTAAAGGTGTATTTACATCTTTCTTTGATTGGTCCAAGATCCACTCTGTCAGGAGTAAAATCCACTGGTGTTTTTTTTATTACTGTTTTTGCATGGATTGTACTTCCTTTCTTTAAAACAAATGTACGCAAAATGCTGGCGTCACCTTCATTGTGAGATTGTTCTATATCAAGGTTTGTCACATTTCCTGATTTCAGATTGACTGGGGTCCTGAAGGACACAGAAACACTGATTGCATGGAGGCTGAACATGTCAATCATTCTTGCTAAAGCAAGTGCTGCCTCAGCATACACCGCACCTGGTACAATGATTGTTCCTTTTGCTTTGTGTTCAAAAACACTTTTGAACCTCTGGGGATCAATCACTAAGCGTGCTGATCCAGACTTTATGCTGCCTTTGAGAAACAAGTGATCTCCTTTACTTTCCTTCCTACCCTGTAGCATCTGTTTTTTACTTTCAGATACCAGTAACATCTGTTTGGAGTTGAAAACATGAGATGGGTAGCCGGTTGTATGCAGCTTATCAGGAAAGAAAGTGTCCCACTTGACATTCACTCCGTATCCATACAGCAAGAGGAGTGACTCGAGAATGTCACTGTAACTTGCTTTTGGATGGAGAGAAGGAACTGATGTAACAGTGAGAGCGGAATCTTTAAAAATGTCATGTAAATGTGATTTTAGTACTGGGCGTGAACCTATTTCAACGAAAATGTTGATTTTTGATGTTTGTGTTGCCGTTTTGATTGCATCAAAGAATCTAACAGGACTTCTTACATTCAAGCCCCAGTAATTCTTTGAGGCAACTGCAGTTTCATCCATATCTGGATCAACTGTCGACACAAATTTATTTGTCATCTTTGATGTCTTGATATCTGATAATATGTCATCAAGCTCAAATCTTGCTGAATCCATGTAGCTATTGTGGAACGCGCTCGTAACATGTAGCTCTTGAAACAGTGTGTCACTTCCTAAAAGAAGCTCCAAATCGTCTTTGACTGACAGAACGGACCTCTCGTCCCCACTGATTGTACATGAGACTGGGCTGTAGTAAAGAGCTACATCTACCTGACCCTGATACTTCCCACAGGCTTTCTTTACTTGTTCAGTGACAACGTTCTGTACAAGCATCATCTTTCCACCTGTTGTTTCAGCCAGGATCCGCGTCCTGTAGTAGATGACTCACAGCTTCATCCAGGGACAGGATTCCAGCAATGTGTGCTGCAGCCACCTCCCCCACTGACTGACCTACAACAGTTGCAGGCTTCACCCCCCACGATTCCCAGAGATGAGCTAGAGACACCTGACAAGCAAAGATGGCTATTGGCCCAAACTGAGGATCTTTCACATCAGCCACTTCAACAAGGACCAATCAACAAACCTAGAAAGGGATTTGTCAATTTCTAAAATCTTTTTGCTAAAATGATCATTGTTGAGGATGAGATCATTGCACATTCCTTCCTAGGCTGTGCCCATGTCACAGAAAACAAACACAATGTTAATGTTTCCCTTTTCGGGAGTAGATGGATGGTTTCTATTTTATAACTCTTCCTGTATTTTAGATTTCAGAACAGAATGACTGTTTGCAAAGAAAGCTTTTCTGAATGCAAAATGTTCTCTGGCCATACATGAAGTGTAAGCAACATCACTGAAAGCAGAACTGTTACCACTTTCAATGAATTGTGTCATTGATTTGTTCAATGTTTTCTCATTTGAGCCAGAGAAACAAACTGGTAAGGAAATGTCTCTCATAACTGATGTTTCCATTGTGAATGATTTTAAAACAGCATGACTATTGCTACCCCCAAAGCCAAATGAGTTTATACATGCAACCTTTTTATGGTGTTTCCAGTCAGTATTTTCTGTTGGTACTACAAAATGAAACCTTTCAAAGTCAATTTTTTCATTGGGTTTGTCAAAGTGTAGGGATGGCACGATTGTGTTGAGTTTCATCATCAGCAGGAACTTGATGAGTCCGGCAACACCTGCTGCTGCTTCTAGATGGCCAATGTTGGTCTTCACAGAACCAATGTGACGCTGGCGAGGATTCTTTCAGTTCAATCCGAAAATTACAGATATTTGTTTAGTTTTGGTCATTTGGATTCAACAGTTCGATATATACCATACAATAATCAGATTATATACTAGCCACATTAAGAAACTGTGCACGGAGAAAATATAGATATAAGGGCACAAGGTCCATATATGAAATATAGGTTTGAACACAGCAATTATTGGAGACATTCAAACGCTCATGCACGTGCCATGCGATTGACGTCATTGATGGGGGCCTATGAACGTGCAATGTGTTACTGCACGTGCATCCTGTGCAGCTGTACACAGCATGTACAACTCAAAATTCGCTGTCACTTTGGAAAGCATGATCTGTGGTCATTCAAAAATTCAAAACTTCTCAGGCGCAGACACAAGCATATCACAAGCAAATCATGGCAAGATTGACAGCTGCACAGCGTCATGAAGCCATTGGAATGATCCGAGCGGGAATGAGGCAACAACAGGTGGCAACACATTTCCAGTGCCATCGTAACACGATATCGGCATTGGTGAGGCGTTATCAGAACACAAATGACGTTGCCGACCACCCACGTTCAGGACGTCCCCGAGTTACGACGCCAAGACAGGACTGATGGATTCGAGTTACACATGTCCGACACAGGTTCCAAACGGCAGTAACGACGTCCCAGACAATTCCTGGACTGCCCCGTATCCATCCCAACACTGTCAGGAATCGTTTACGTCAGTACGGGATTCGACCACGACGCCCTGCCATACGTCCCATCCTGACACACCGTCATCGAGTCTATGATGGTGTCGAAATCATGTTCGCCAACCTCGAATATGGTGGAGAAATGTTGTCTTTACAGATGAATCGAGGTTCAACATTTCCCACAGTGACGGGCGCCAACGCGTCTACCGGCGTTTGGGAGAACGTTATGCACGCAACTGTATTGTGGAGAGGAATCGTTTTGGAGGTGACTCTGTGATGATTTGGGGTGGGATAACAGCACGGCACCGAACCCCTTTGGTGGTTGTTCAGGGCAATCTCACCGGTGTTGGATACAGAGATCAGATTCTGAGGCCTGTGGTCATTCCTTTCCTGCAACGTCATGGCCCGGGATTGAGACTTCAACAGGACAACGCTCGTCCTCACACGGCTAGGGTCGCAATGGATTTTCTTCACCATAACAATGTCATGTTACTGCCATGGCATGCAGTTTCTCCAGATCTCTCCCCAATAGAGCATGTGTGGGATGAAATGGAGCGCCGTCTGCGTCGTCTTCCACATCCTCCAGATTTGGTGGACTCCATGCGTCGCCGATGCACTGCTGTGATTCACGCACAGGGTGGTCATACCCGTTATTGACTTTGTGACTTTGTCGTATGACCCCTACTCCATTTTGATCTTCTGACGTCATCGTAACAGATGTTGTTCAGGTCCCGTTGACATTTTCTTATGGTCCGATCATTCAGCTGCTACAGCGTCTGCATCATTTTGTTCTTGCTGTGTTGTTTTTCAATCCAGAATATATGTTCTCAGTGCACAGTTACTTTATGTGGCTAGTATAGATATACCCTGAACAGTGAACACACTTTGAAGCATGTAGATATACCCTGAACAGTGAACACACCTTGATATATGTACATATACCCAAGACAGTGAACATACCATAAAGTATGTAGATATACCGAGGACAGTGGACACACCATGAAGTATGTAGATATACCCAAGACAGTGAACACACCATGACGTACATGTATATAGCTATACCCTGAACAGTGTAGACACTATGATGGATGTAGATATACCCTGGACAGTAAACACACCATGACGTATGTAAGTATACCCTGAACAGTGAACACACCATGACGTACATGTATATAGCTATACCCTGAACAGTGTAGACACTATGATGGATGTAGATATATCCTGAACAGTGAACACACCATGAAGTATGTAAATATATCCAGGACAGTGAACACACCATGAAGTATGTAGATATACCCAAGACAGTGAACACACCATGACGTACATGTACATAGCTATACCCTGAACAGTGTAGACACTATGATGGATGTAGATATGCCCTGGACAGTAAACACACCATGACGTATGTAAGTATACCCTGAACAGTGAACACACCATGAAGTATGTAGATATACCCTGAACAGTGAACACACGTTGATATATGGAGATATACTCAAGACAGTGAACATACCATAAAGTATGTAGATATACCGAGGACAGTGGATACACCATGAAGTATGTAAATATACTCAAGACAGTGAACATACCATAAAGTATGTAGATATACCCTGGACAGTAAACACACCATGGTGTATTTAGATATACCAAGAACACTAAACACATCATGACGTACGTAGATATTCCTAGGACTGTGAATACACCATGATGTATGTAGATATACACTGAACACTAAACAGCCCATGGCCTAAGTAGATATACCCAAGACAGTGAACACACCTGGAGATATGTAGATATACCCAAGACAGTGAACACATCATGAGATATGTAGATATACCCAAGACAGTGAACACACCTGGAGATATGTAGATATACCCAAGACAGTGAACACATCTGGAGATATGTAGATATACCCAAGACAGTGAACACATCATGAGATATGTAGGTATACCCAAGACAGTGAACACATCATGAGATATGTAGATATACCCAAGACAGTGAACACATCTGGAGATATGTAGATATACCCAAGACAGTGAACACATCATGAGATATGTAGGTATACCCAAGACAGTGAACACATCATGAGATATGTAGATATACCCAAGACAGTGAACACATCATGAGATATGTAGGTATACCCAAGACAGTGAACACATCTGGAGATATGTAGATATACCCAAGACAGTGAACACATCATGAGATATGTAGGTATACCCAAGACAGTGAACACATCTGGAGATATGTAGATATACCCAAGACAGTGAACACATCATGAGATATGTAGGTATACCCAAGACAGTGAACACATCATGAGATATGTAGATATACCCAAGACAGTGAACACATCTGGAGATATGTAGGTATACCCAAGACAGTGAACACATCTGGAGATATGTAGGTATACCCAAGACAGTGAACACATCTGGAGATATGTAGATATACCCAAGACAGTGAACACATCATGAGATATGTAGGTATACCCAAGACAGTGAACACATCATGAGATATGTAGATATACCCAAGACAGTGAACACATCTGGAGATATGTAGGTATACCCAAGACAGTGAACACATCTGGAGATATGTAGATATACCCAAGACAGTGAACACATCATGAGATATGTAGGTATACCCAAGACAGTGAACACATCTGGAGATATGTAGATATACCCAAGACAGTGAACACATCTGGAGATATGTAGATATACCCAAGACAGTGAACACATCATGAGATATGTAGGTATACCCAAGACAGTGAACACATCTGGAGATATGTAGATATACCCAAGACAGTGAACACATCTGGAGATATGTAGATATACCCAAGACAGTGAACACATCATGAGATATGTAGGTATACCCAAGACAGTGAACACATCATGAGATATGTAGATATACCCAAGACAGTGAACACATCATGAGATATGTAGGTATACCTAAGACAGTGAACACATCTGGAGATATGTAGATATACCCAAGACAGTGAACACATCATGAGATATGTAGGTATACCCAAGACAGTGAACACATCTGGAGATATGTAGATATACCCAAGACAGTGAACACATCATGAGATATGTAGGTATACCCAAGACAGTGAACACATCATGAGATATGTAGATATACCCAAGACAGTGAACACATCTGGAGATATGTAGGTATACCCAAGACAGTGAACACATCTGGAGATATGTAGGTATACCCAAGACAGTGAACACATCTGGAGATATGTAGATATACCCAAGACAGTGAACACATCATGAGATATGTAGGTATACCCAAGACAGTGAACACATCATGAGATATGTAGATATACCCAAGACAGTGAACACATCTGGAGATATGTAGGTATACCCAAGACAGTGAACACATCTGGAGATATGTAGATATACCCAAGACAGTGAACACATCATGAGATATGTAGGTATACCCAAGACAGTGAACACATCTGGAGATATGTAGATATACCCAAGACAGTGAACACATCATGAGATATGTAGGTATACCCAAGACAGTGAACACATCATGAGATATGTAGATATACCCAAGACAGTGAACACATCATGAGATATGTAGGTATACACTGAACAGTGAACACACAATGACGCATGTTGATACACATGAGAAGAGTTAAACAACAATTTTCAAGAAGGATTTTCTGTCCACTTTTATTACAAACAGCGCCATATTTATTTTCAACTACATTTTAAGTACAAGACATTTACTTTCATCCTCGAATACACATGAGGAGAGTAAAACAACAATTTTCAAGAAGGATATTCTGTCCACTATTATTACAAACAGCGGCATGTGTATTTTCAATTACATTTTAAGTACAAGACATTAACTTTCATCTTTGAGTACAAATGAGAAGAGTAAAACAACAATTTTCAAGAAAGATTTTCTGTGCACTTTTATAACATAAGTCCTTTATAAATAACAAAACAAATGTCATTTTTAAAATGCTTTGGAAGCAAATATAAATCTTTCCGACCAAAATGTTGGCTGTGTTAAATGAAACAAACTTTTGAAATAGTAAACACAAACAAAATGTAATGAATCCACTGAAAATAAACTTCAGTCCAACTTTCAAGACATGTTAAAGCATTCATTAAGGGATTCCCTTACATCCAACAGCACGTTAAGAACATACAGGTTGATCAAGACATCTATAAATATTGAGAATTCTTTTACATATTGTAAAAAAAAGGTCATAGGTCACATTTCTCAAAACTTCTTTTAAGCAATCACAAAGTAAAAATTGAAAGTGATGATGCAATGTCTTAGAAGATGGGTAATACTATGCGCTGTCTTCTATAAAGAGCAACCAAGAAAGAAAATCATTTCTACAAATAATCCTCAATCATTGCAAACATTTAATCGTGTTGAACAATAAGTTGCAATAGAAGTGTGAAGGGAGAAAGATTGAGTGGGCGTTACATGTTTGATCTGAATTCCCTGGAATATTTCTCCCTGGCTGCCTGAATAACATACGATACATTGCAAAGGTAGTGCGCAATAGAGCTGTTCGGGGAAGGGAGATACTCACTCACTCTAGAAATCCGCAGGTTGAATAAGATAGGATGCACAGCATTGCAATGTCAGTGTGTGATAAAACTAATATACTGATATAATAAACTGACAAACTACGCCTATAGCTAAACGAGATAATCGCTCAATGCGCAATATAATATTCTTAAAAAATATAGACCGGTTAACTTTAGCAAAAGAACATAAATTTCCCCTTAACATTATTAGCTTTTTTAAAAATCACATATTGAAAAAAAGGATTTTATACATTACTAAGCATGACTAAGTCACAGAATGTAACATGCGATTGGTTAAAACATGTCCAGATTAAGTCACCCTCAGACTCCAAGTTTAAAGAAACAAAAATGGCGCTCTCCTTCAGTAAAAACAAGTAATCCTTACACTTCCCCACATTCAGGACGGGGAAGAATGATACAGACACAAGATTAAATGTTCAATATAAAAGAGCATAAGCATAAAAAACATCTACATAAACATATGTCCCACGCCCTGTGATTGGGAATACATCACCAAAACAAACAAAAAACGTCTAAACGTTACATTTCTCAAATGACTGCATTGATAATCAGGCCACACAGTCTCTATAGAAGTGCAATAGAAGTGTGAAGGGAGAAAGATTAAGTGCGCATTACATGTTTGATCTGATTGGGAATACATCACTTAAACAAAAAAACACATCTAACTTGTGTTAGATTTCTCAAATGACTGCATTGATAATCAGGCCACTGTCTCTTTTCTACCCACTCAGTCACTCAGCACATGTAATAAAGTAGTTCACGCCAACTCAAAGCAACTTACACAACCGCCACACATTAAGACACTACAGATTACATACAGTACAACACCACGCTGACATTTACAGTGAAATCAAATTAGAATGTAATGCGGTGTGATTTAGTCAATCTCCTAGTGGGTAATCCTTTATTTAATTTGTGTAATAGAAGCACATCCAAGTGGTCATAATTCAAAAGAATCATGATCACTGGCAGGTTATCCTAGATACACAGAAACTTCACATTCATGCTATCAAAACATCTGTATAAAGTGTTTACAACATAATAATCTATCCTGTACGGGACTGAGTAATGACAGGGAAAGGTTGATGCAAAGAACCCGTGAAGATCCGGGATAGAATAGGTCTTCAGCAACCCATGCTTGCCGTAAAAGGCGACTATGAGGTGTAAGGGGCAACTAACGGGATCGAGTGGTCAGGCTCGCTGGCTTGGTTGATGCATGTCATCGATCCCAATTGCGTGGACCGATGCTCATGATATCAATCACTGGATTGTCTGGTCCAGACCCGATTATTTACAAATCGCCGTCATATAGCTGAGTGCGGCGTTAAACAACAAACAAACCAAACCTGATTCAAAGCATGAAGTAAACATAACAGTCGACTGCTACCGAGATTACTGATAGGTCCGTGTAGCATCACCGTATGCTGTGCCAGAGAGCTAATTGATGGCATGCCTGTATTTTGTGTCAGGTAACAACATGATGACATGACTATGTGCTGTGGCAGCGAGATACTGGATAACATGACAATATCCTGTGTCAGGTTAGTCCTTGATGGCATGACTGCATGCATGCTGACTGTTAATGAAAGGATGTCTCTTGTGTTTACTCCTGTTGAACATTTATTCTCCATTGTTCATAGACACGCTTCGAAATTTGGGACACCGTCGCATTTTCGACGAGCAGTGTTGTTGGCGACAGCTGAACTTGTGTTTCGTCCATGATTTGCGTTGTGATTTGTATGTAAGTCATTGAATCAACACCCAGTTCTCGGGTTCCCTGTTCAACATCTAGTGCAGTCTCGCCCAGCATGGCAACTTCAACAACAACAGCTTTCACATACTCCACGAGTTTCAACATGGCTTCTTCTTTTGAGACTTTGGTCAATTCGTTTACATTCAAAGTTGGATGAGAAGCTGGTTGCACAGGAGATGCAGAAGGAGAAACAAGCAACCGAAAACGAGATGCAAAATCCGGGTTGTTTTCTCTTTGAAGAGTCTCTTCAAACTTTGTTAGGTTAAGTTCACAAATGACAATTTGCGGTTTGTTCAACATGAGTACATGTTTTAGACATTCTGGTATGTTCTTTTTCTGTATGATTTTATATCCATATGACTCAAGAATCTTTATGTTCTTTTCTTGAAGCATTCCCATTCGCAGAGGGCCCCAGTTAACAGTTTGTCCACTCTGACCATTTTTATTCCGCACATGTGCAAGGGCATCCATAAAACCATTCCCAGCACTGTAGTTTGATTGTCCAGCGTTTCCAAAGACTGATGTTACAGAGGAAAACAGCACAAAGTAGTCCAGTGGGAGATGCTCTGTCAGGAGATGCAGGTTCCAGGATCCAGCAACCTTGGGAGAAGAAGCTGTGTGGAACTTCTCTCTTGTCATGCTCGGAAGTAGTCCATCCTCAAGCTGAGCAGCCCCAAAGAACACCCCTTTCAATGAGAACATAGGGAAACTAGTCTTCAACTCCGACAATGCTGATTTCAGCGCACTGATATCCTGAACATCAGCTTGCACTGATGTCACACTACATCCATAGTCCTTGGATATCTGTTCAATGTCTGCTTTTTTGTCATCGGTAGGATAACGTCTACTGAGAATTGCAACACATCCTGCTCCTTTGCTAGCCAAATACAAGACGCATTCCCATCCCAATCCAGTCAAACCTCCAACAACAAGATACATTCCAGTCTTATCAAACAGCATATCCTCTGGTATACCCACTTGTTGTGTATGGAGGCTTGCATCGCTGTATATATTCCATTCCTTTGTTTTGAGAAGTTCGGTAAGGTCAATTGGTAGAGACTCCGACACTAGAGATGAGTCACACAAAGACTTGAAACACAGAAATATTTTATCCACACTTCTGCTGTTATCCTTAATCCAGCTGTACAGCTTTGGAATATGTGTCTCCATTTCATTGAATGAAAGAATTTCCAAAGACCTCACAATGGATAATTTCAGTTCTAATCTTTCACATTTCACCAGTTTTAAAATGGAGGTTTTCATCATATTTTTGAAGCAGACAATACGCTCTAGACAATGCCATTTCCGAACAATCATTTGTGCTAGCTCGGCAGTTATCTGTATTGTAGATATGACCACTGGGCTGCCATGGTGAGATGGTATTTCATCTGGTGTCAACAATACAACTGTCTGTGTTTGTCTGGCCAACAAAAGAACCTTCATCGCCTCAGCATATTTCTTCGTCTGGTGTGTGTACAGTATTGCTGTTTCTTTCATCACTTGATCACACAATCGCCAAATGCAATAAAGTTTCAACATGGATCCTGTTTTATAATTCCTGAGGTCCTTTAAATCCATCACAAATTTCTTGCGGACACAGGTCTTTGGCATTACTAGATGTGGGTAGCAAATAACAGCTGTTATATCTGTATCAGGTGTCTCAGTGGTTCCACTCGACTCATAAGTGAGAACTGGATAGGTCATTGGGTTGTCCTCGTTATCATCAGCACAGAGTACCTGTTCAGTCAGGAATGTATTGTGAACTGCAATTGAATTGGTAGTGAACCTAACTTCTTTCACTGCCATCTGAGATGCTTCTCTTGAAACTGCGAAGAATGGTTCTGTAATAGTTTCTCTCGTTTTTGAAACTAAAATTGTGCCCATACCATTTCTTTGACTTTCTAGTCGAACATATGGCGTAGATATTTTTACTGGGTCAAACACCTGTCCGTAGAACTGTTTGTTGTTCATCTCGATCTCTGGATAGTTTTCGATTTCTAAAACACTGTTTATAACAGTCTGAAGACAGGTTTCCGAGTCTTCCATCAGTTTTAGAAGCTTTATGACCATTCTAGGAAATTCTCGTCTGACACATCTAATGAAAGCCTGAATACCTTCATTAATGCAAGCTTGTGCATCATGCCTTTTGTTCGCATTGCGGCGATCAACAGGAGTAGTCTTTGTCATGATAAGGATTGGTATTTTGAGAAATTTCTCGGATATGTAGAGGAAGAGAGATCTCAGTGGCATGATTTTATCCTCCAAGTATCTCTCCAGATACAACCCATCTTCAGTTTTCTCAGGCATTGCTTGAAATAGGATAGCCACTGCTGATGCCTGTTGTAGTTCAAGAGGAAAACTGTTCCTGAGTAAAGTGGAAATATCATGAGTTCTCCAGGGCCCTGAGGTGAGCGAGTTGTCACCATCGCTAAATATCAAAACATCTTGAAATGTTTTACTGTTACAGACTGGAACACCATGATCTATGGCCCTGGGCTGAATTTCATAAGCAACGTTTCTGACATTAAAAGTCTCCACGCCAATCACCTTCAACGTGAAAGCTGCAATGTGCGCGATGACGTATCCATCCATTGTCAGTAGTGAGAGTGAAAATGTTGCATGCGTTTCTGTTTCTTGAAGAACCTTAACATGGACGAGCATGTTCTTTGATATTTTCTTCTTGACAACCAAACCTTTCAGAAAAAATGGAAGCATCTCTTTGATGTTTGTTGCCACTGTAACGGGTGTTTGTAACATTCCATCCAGAACAGCAGGGTGAAGAACTGTAAGTTCCATTTCACTTCCTAGCTGTGATCCAATGTCGATCAAAGTAAGACTTTCTTTTTCAGCTACCTGGCTACTTTGAATAACAGACATCATTACCCCATAGCTGAATCCAGCCTTGTCCAACTTCTCATAAATATCTTCCTTTGTCAGCGTGTGCTTACATCTTTCTTTAATTGATAGCACATCAAGTCTGTCTGGTGTGACGTCATCCAGAGTCTGCCTGATCACTGCTTCTGCGTATTCTGTAGTGCCTTTCTTGATAGTAACTGCCATCACACATTTGGGGATATTGTCTGTGTTATCCTTGATTTCAATGTTTGTTGTGTGTCCTGTTGTGTGTAGGTTTAATAGCCTTTTGAAAGACACTGAGATGTTTACTAACTTGTGTTCATTTAAAGCTATCCTTTTTGCAATGGCAAGTGCAGCCTCGGCATACACGGCACCTGGAAGAATAATTGTTCCTTTCACCTTGTGCTCAAAAACACTTTTAAAAATGTTGGGATCAATAATTAATCTTGCAGTTCCAGATTCAACAGTGCCCTTCAGAAAAAGATGACCTCCCGAATTCTCTGTTCTACCCATAAGCATTTGGTGCTCTGTGTCAGATACCAATAGAACAGGTTTTCCATTGAAAATATGAGCTGGATAACTTGTTGCCTGCATCTGTTCATCAAAGAAACTGTTCCACCTGATGCTGACTCCAGAGGTATACAGTACACTCAGAGCATTATACATATCAGTGTACTTCGATCCTTTGTGGATAGATGAGACAGTTGTTACATCCAGAGATGTATGCTTGAAAATATCCCGTATGTGGGAATTTAATACTGGTTTGGGGCCTATTTCCACAAAGATATTGTTATGGAAATTGTGAGCAGCCTTCATAATGGCATCACAGAACCTGACTGGTTCCCTTATGTTCCTACCCCAGTAGGTAACAGACCTTATGGCTTCTTCATTTAAGCCCGGGTCAACTGATGAAATGAATTCTGTTGCCATCTTTGATGTTTGCAAAGGAAATAACACTTTGTCCAGCTGGTCTTTAGATGAAGCCATGAAGGGACTGTGGAAAGCTCTAGTGACAGGAAGTTCATGAAAGAGGGTGTTACTATCTGAAATATGCCCCAATTCCTCTTTGACTGACAGAACAGCCCTCGCATCACCACTGATAGTACATGAGACTGGGCTGTAGTGAAGGGCGACAACTACCCGATTTTGATGCTTCCTGCATGCTGTCTTTACTTTTTCAATGTCAACATTTCGGATAAGCATCATCTTTCCACTTGGCACCATAGCCAGGATCCGAGTCCTTTGGATGATGACCCTCACAGCATCATACAGGGACAGGATCCCAGCAATATGTGCTGCAGCCACCTCCCCCACTGACTGACCAACAACAGCTGCAGGCTTCACCCCCCAGGATTCCCAGAGGTGAGCTAGAGACACCTGACAAGCAAAGATGGCAATAGGACCAAACAAAGGATCTGTCACATCATGATTAGCAAGCAGTCTCTTGATTAAAGACCAGTTTACAAAGTGACAGAGGCAATCTTCAATTTCCAGCATCTTTGACAAGAAGCATTTACTGCATTTCAGGTGATCATTGCACATTCCAACCCATGATGTACCCATTCCACAAAATACAAATATGATGCGCCCTTTGCCTCTTTTGGGAGTTTGAGATATGTTTGATAACTGGCTTTCAATTTGTAATTTAAGATCTCTGTAGGTGTCTGCGAAGAACACCTTTCTGAAATCAAAGTGCTCCCTACACACACATGACGTGTATGCCAGGGCTTTGAAATGTAACTCCCCATGATGTTTGAAGAACTGTGAAATTGATTTGTGTAATGTATCATAATCAGAGCCTGAAAAGCAAACTGGTACAATTTCATTTTCATCTGTTTCGTTACATTGGCCTAAACGTTCCACAGTATATGATCTCAGAACAGCATGACTGTTGCTACCACCAAACCCAAAGGAATTGATACATGCAATTTTCTTCTCCCGTTTCCAGTCAACATTCTCAACAGGCACCACAAACCGAAACCTGTCAAAGTCAATATCTTCATTGGGCTTGTCGAAGTGTAGGGATGGCACGATGGTGCTGTGTTTCATCATCAGCAGGACCTTGATGAGTCCAGCCACTCCGGCTGCTGCCTCTAGATGGCCGATGTTGGTCTTCACAGAACCAATGTGACGTTGCCGAGGAAACTTCTCAAAGAAGGTCCCCAGAGCTGTAGCTTCTACAGGGTCTCCCAGTCTCGTCCCTGTGCCTGTAAAGATGAACAACTGCTTCAGCATTCCTCGTCTGTGCCATGGAACACTCATCTCTTCACATTGCAATTAAAGCTACATTTCTACAAATTAACTATGATAGCAGGAAATGTCATTGCTCCCTTCAAACAAATGTGTAAACCTGTCAAAACCATGTGTAAGCAGTATCAACTTTTGATTCGACTCTAACATCTGAAGAACATGTCCATTCCTCTTTTGTACTGGATTCCAAAGAGCTATAAAAATGTATGCACTCTTTTTTATGTAGATTAACCATGAATCTTAATACAATCAAGGAAGGACTTTCTTTATATTCACAGACTCCCAAAAACGTAATCTCAGAAAAGAAACAAATTCAATTATGTTAAAACGTTTTTCAACTTTGAAATCCATTATCCCACACATCAAACTTCAGGATTGGGGCAATTTGTCAAAAATGAAATCAAATGTCATCTGAAGTTTACTGACAAAACAATATGTGAACTGCTGGACTTTCTGATTGATAACATCTATGTGAAATCTGGGGGTGGGGGTAAGACATTTAGGCAAGATGTAAGCATCTACATGGGCACCGATTGTGCTCACTCTCTTGCTGATCTGTTTCTTTATGCATATGAATCGGAAATTCTGCTCGGATCGACAAATCAAAACAAGGCAATTTGGCCAAAAAGTTTTACTTAAGCTTCAGTTATATCGATGATCTGATATCGTTCAATAGCTGTCAAACAGCCATTCCCTTCTGCCAATTTACCCACCTGAACTAGAA
This sequence comes from Haliotis cracherodii, assembly GCF_022045235.1. Lineage (NCBI taxonomy): Eukaryota > Metazoa > Mollusca > Gastropoda > Lepetellida > Haliotidae > Haliotis > Haliotis cracherodii. Next base: position 14,422,932 of record NW_027266286.1, read on the forward strand.
ATGAAAGAGACCAGTGAAACCACCACATGTATTTCATACTTAGATCTACATGTATGCATAAAGATATAAAGTGACAAAGACTGCTCTAAAAGTATGTATGACAAGAGGGATGACTTTAAATTTCCAGTAGTCAACTTTCCCTGTATGTCGAGCAAAATTCCAAAAGCTCCAGCCTTCGGTATCTACATTTCAAAAATGTTGAGGTGCATTAGAACATTTTCTTTCTGCAAATATATCAAACATCGGTTTAAGGGTCTTGCTCAGAAGTGCATTCATCTGGGTTACAACATACAACGCCTCAGTTTAGCTTTCAAAATGTTTAATGGAAGTCATGTGGAGGACATTTCCAAATTTGATGCATCAATAATGATGTCTGCAGCAATTTCCTTTATCATATGCCCCCGTGTGTTTTTTAGGTGAACATGCAACTTGGCTTTGCATGTGTTTGTGATGGGTGCCACCCGTTTGGCAGATCAACATTTGGAACCAATGGTATCATTTGATAAAGGGCACGAGTTGCCAGTAGGTTTGTCAGCACCATACTGTGCTCATGGGTTTCTGGAATACTGGAATAATGTTAAGAACGGCATTAAACCCAACTCATTCATTCACTTACTATTTGATAGTGATTCGTAAACATATACTCATGATATAGTACAAATCGTGCAATCGACGCTGCTTTTAGCAGACATTTCTTCTACATATGGAAAGGGTTTTCTCGCTTCTTTCAAAAGAGTTGGTCTAGATTTAGATTAGGCATTTGGTGGTGTTACTTGGACATTATTGGCAGTGTAATTTATTGTTCAAAAATGATGTAATTGTATTACATTGTTTTTGTTGAGATTCAGTAGAAGTTCATAGCATTGTGTTTTCACGATGGATAGCAGTGGTGTGGACGTTACTGTAACTGTTGATGCTTTTGGAGTGAACTGTATTTTGGAATCTTCTAGAACAGCTAGAGTATATGGTATACAACCTTCTCAAAGGTATTTAGACTATATGAGGGAGCAAGAGGATGCCTCTCATCTCACATTATATCAAGACGAGAAGATCATTGTTTTCACCCTGGATATTCTGCCTATTTTGGAAGCATGGCCACTATTGCTGCTAGGTGAATGCTATTCTCGCTGACCACTGCTATTATAGTTTATACTGTCATGGTAATTGTTCTGAGATCCAATTTCGTACTGCCACTTTTTTATTTGTAAACCTAGCCAATATTATAATATAATTGTTAACAGTATAACATTTCTTTGTGGTTTGTTGGTTTCACACTGAATTCTTTTGCATATAAGAATTCTTAGTTGCTTCAATTTGGAAGTCGACACGTAACATTATGCACATTATTCTTTGGTGCAAATATTTTATGTGAATATGTTAAAGCATGACTAATTGCGTTAGAGGTATAGCTATCATGGTAGATCATCAGTTATTACGTGAACTTAGAATGAAACCCCCTAAAGTTGATTTATGCTTTTTTTCTAGAACAGATTTGTGTTTTGAACATGATGTAAGATTATTATCTGGTTGTAAGGAAGTTTTTATTCATCAGAAGCCTAGGACTTCATAGTCTGTTTGGGGTAAAGAGTACATGTGCGTTTAACGCACGTGCAGACATTTTGTATTAAATCAAGAACGAGACAATATTTGTTCATCGCCTTGTCAGTCGCAGATCAATGTTTCCGAAAATATTGTTTTATCATGCTAGTTTATAGATGAGGTGGAGGAGAAATAGTTCTTTGATAGTTTTTGGATTGAATACAGTGACGTTTATGCCTTAGTACAAAGTCATTTTGTCAGAATGGTATTTTAGCGGCACGCAGAGTGAGTTACATGTAAAGAGTAACGTCCCTTGGCTGTCGGCCATAGCGGAAGTAAAAAACTCGACGTCCCATTCAGTGTTAGTTAACGAATGGTTAAGACAGCTACTACTATGTGTAGAATCACTACAATTTATACCTTACTATGGTACAAGTGTTTTGCATGATGAAGTGAATTAGAAAGCTTTCCCACGTTTTACACACATGAAAGTATTCATCTGTCCAATATTGACAAATGTGTTTGTGCTGTAGTCTTTTTTGTAAATACATAAATAAGAGTTACAGCATTATTATAGAATAATTGTGATGTTTAGAAATAATTATCTTTGCACATGAATAACAGTTGCATTCCAATTAAGGGGAGATAATTCTGCCCCGTCTCTTAACAATCCGCTGTCAGTTGAAGATGTTCCTTCAGTTTATGTTCAAACAAGCTCGGGGAGGGGGCACGAGTGGCCCAGTCGTCTAAGGCGCCGCGATTCGCTGTGCAGAGTTGCGTCCCCTGGACACGCCAGAAACCTATGATTGTGGGTTCGAATCCTGGTTCACCCCAATTATGTTTCTAGGTTTGTCAGCACCATACCCGTGCTCGTGGGTTTTACCGAAGTGGTAAACGTCTGAGACCTGCATCACTTCGGGATTTCCTCCCACATTAAGCTGACACGCCGTGATATAACTGGAATAATGTTAAAAGCGGCTTTAAACCCAACTCACTCACTCACTCAAACATGTTGATGGTTCTGTATCTTGTTTATGATAGTCTTATTCATATTTCTGAGAATCAGCTAAATAAGTCGGATAAATTTGATATCAAGCTTGATAAAACATTTAGAGTTCAGACAGTCACCTGAAAGTTTATATTGGAAACAGTTATGTTCATAACAATTCTCTGAAGTATTTTCAAGTTGAAATTGTTCATCTTGGTTGATATTTCAAGGAAATTAGTTGTCCATTCCAGTTGTTAATTATTATTATTAAGATGGTCTTGCCAGTCTCAACACTATGATGTATTATGTTCTGTATCATGTGCTCACGAGAAGTATTGTGTATGTGTTCAGAGGTATTGTGTGTTAAAGTCTAAAGTAACACATAACAGTTAACATGTTTCCAGCATACCAATCATTTATTATGTTAGTTGGTCGTTCTGTTCTTCTGTTTGTAGAAATTGTTGATGTAAGGCAATTAATTATGTAACCCTTGCGCAGATATTTTGTATTAAATTAAGAACGAGAAAATATGTGTTCATCTCTTCATCTACCCCATTGCTTTGGCTTCAGGGGACTTTAGCAAATGGAAGGGGGTGGGGGGATGGGGGGGGGGGGGGGGGGGGATCTAGGGGGCAGCCAGAGCAAAGGCACAAATAGACAACCAACAATGCCTGTTTTAACAAGGGTCCTCAAATCGCAAACTGATTCAAAATGTCATCATCAATACTTGTTTTAGATAGTAGTCTTTGTTTTAAATATGTAGTCTGTGAATATTCTGAATATTTACTGTTTAAGACATAAGATTTACATAGCATTTTCTTATGACAATTACAAAACATCAAAATTTGCTATTGTTGCAAATCGTTTCAGAGGCTTCATGGTTAGTGTATAATATAGCCTACATTAAAAGACATTGCTGTCATCTAGAACATCAATGGAGGATTCGGTTTTATGAAATGTTGTGAACCCACCATGAGCTTCAATATAGTCTACTTCAGTCGGGTCGATCCCGTGTCGTGTGTAGATGTCATTAAGCAGTTCCTGCTGTTGTTTCCCTGAAGGTGCTGTGATGGGCGTAACCTGGCGGCCATCTTGATTCAATCCCGTCACAATAGTTCCCCAAATGTTGTCACCATCACGCAAAGCCTGAAATATATAATCATGGGATGGATGATTATGTTTTCCCCTAACAAATGATATTCTGGTTTCGTGGTTATAGTATTATTCAATTTAGTAAAATCTAAATATTTTTGTATGGTGGGGGGGAGTCTGCGACGGGTGGGCCTTCAACGTAGTAATGCAGGATAAGTATACAAATGTAAAAATGTAAAAACTATTAAGGTTTTACTACATTTTTTACTTATCCTGCATTACTCCTTAATGCATCTGTATCGAACGGTTTGGGGGTGGGTAAACCTTCAGAATACAGAAACCTCAATAATTCACAGCTGAAACACGACACCAGTTGGTCGATAAACCGTGAAGCAGAAAAGTTAAGAAAAACGCCATAACGGTAGGGTTGTTCAAATATCAAAACGATTGAACATAGGATTTAAAGAGAAATTTCCCATACACATTTAGTAATAAAGAAAATAATAGCTAATCAGCTAATTCTTTACTTACTATGTCAGAGAGCTGGTGTTGACAAACAAGATTGTCTGATATTCTTCCACTGGCGGAAACTGAGCGACAGAACGGGGAAGTAGGCTGGCTCTGTATAGGGCGAGTTCATTATTTGCGTCGTGGGTTGGTAACCAGAGCCAATATTTCGCATGCCTTCGACGTCCTTAATAGCTACATCGCGAAGATAAAGACGAGAACTGTGTCGAACCTCCAAAAACATCCTTCCGTGATTGTTCTAATAGAACAATTACTGTGTAAAGCCATGGTAAAGGCCAACACCATGAAATCGTGAGTGTAATTCGCTCTCGGGGGATTCCGTTTGGCGATCATGTAAGCCTGAACGATGACTTCGCGTAACCATAGGGATTTGGTCAGTGGACGTACATGTAGTATACACGAGTATAAATAACCGCTTCCTCGAACCACGCCTAGTCTTGGAGCGGCGGATGAAAACTCGAACTGCCCGCACCGAGCCCAGGAGAAATTCACCTTCATCTATGGCTCCCACAACAGTCGATATTGGTGGGATGGTGAAGGAACGATCGGATTGGCCTGGTCGTTAATTTTTGCAATAAAATCCCAGCATAACCTGTGATGTACCACTCCGTGCGTCCCATACTCAAAGCTCTCCCGGCTGATGTCGATCGCATGCAGGTTGCTAACCCGTGTCGCTGTGGCTAATGCCAAAAGAAAACCATTGTTTCCTTGTTGAGGTCATAAAATGAGGATGCATGGAGGGGCTTGAAGAGAGGCCTCAAAGTACCATGTTCAAGTCCCAAGCAGGTTGGTGGAACTTGGCCTTCTGATCCTCAAGCCTGAATGAGCGTAGTAGGGCCTGTAGTTCCGTGACCATGGTCACCTTGCGATTTTCCGGAACGGCAAACACTGAGTTAAGTGCAACCAAATATGTAGTAATAGTGCTACCAACCAAGTGTCTTGGGTACGCAAATGTAGGAGGTATTCCGTTAGGAATTGTTGTGACGCAATAGTAGCGTCTAGATTCTTTTGCTTTGCAAAAAGTCTCAAATGATCCCCGCTCTGGGAGAGGAACGATGAATTAAAGCTATAGCTTTTGCTGCCCGCGCCGAATAGCCCTTCGCACTTTAACGCCTTTTAAAGACAAACCATGCATGCAGCCGCAACCTGTCTGACGTTGGGTGAGGCAATTTGCTGTGAGGGTGGATGAGTAGGTAGGACCACTGTGGGAGGGGTAGTGGATCGTCTTCTGCTAGATTTTTCTGAGCTCGATGAACCACCCTCTCGCCGGCCACCAGGACGCGACCAAAGTCAGAGCTTGTTTCCTTGATCCCTTATATCACCTTGGGAAGTAAAACTGGTGGCGTACGCTTTAAGCCCTTCCAGGGGATGCTGGATGCGTCGACCCGCCCAAGTCTGCGGATCCAGTAACGGGGAGACATACGTCATAAGTTGGTGGTTTAGGCAAGGAGCAAACAAGTCGATGTTTGGTTGCCTGAACTTCTGAAGCAGTAACTGGAATGCTTCTGTGTGAAGTTCACACTCGGTGGGGCCACACGGTCTGGACGCGATGAAGCATCGGCCAGAATGTTTCGACATCCGGGGATGTGCTGAACTATAAACTGTAGTTGCAGACGATCCACTAGATGGAAAATTTGAATGTCTGTTGTAGGAGAGAGCGGGAGTGCGTTGTTCCCTGGTTGCACAGGCACCACACCACAGTTCTGTTGTCTGTGGATATTGCGAGTTGGGCTGACTGTAGTAGATTCTGCCAATGTGGTATGGCCAGAATTAAAGCTTCCAAATCCAAGTTGTTTATGTGCCACTTTCGCTGAGCGCCGGACCATAGCCCTCAGGCTGTCTGGCCCGGCAAGTGAGCACCCCACCCCTGAAGGGAGGCGTCTGCAAACAGGTGTAGATTCGGGGATAAAGAGCCTCCTCATACGAAATCAACTTCACCGATTGAGGTAAGGCCTTTGTTGAGCCGGTAGAGTGATGGTAGAGTGGATCATGACGCCTGATGTAAGGGTTAAGGAAATGATGAATTGAGCGCAGTTGTTAGCGGCCTATGCTAGTTAAGTCCTGTTCCGAGGTGAGTAACCCTAGCAACACTTGCCATTGGCGAAGCGTGCGTGGTTGGTGTAGAGCAGGTGACAAGAGGCGTAAAATCTTGTGCCATCTGTCCCTCGGTACCGATTGGAGATCCTGGTCTGTCCGGAACAGGCCTCCTATGAACTGAAGCCGATAGGAAGGAGATAACTCCGACTTCGCTTCGTTGATTATCCATCCCAGTTGAAAAAGTAGCCGTCTGCCTGGTGAATTCCCGGTGGCGTACTAACGTTGGCGTGTGTTGATGACACAGTAAACAGTCCTCTATCTACGACTTGAACCAAGTGTTCGTCAAGTGTAGATACGCAGTTATTGGCTTCATTACTCTTGTAAATAGTTATGGGGTCAGTGAAATGCCAAATGGGAACACTACCCAATGGTAGTGAACTCCATTGAACTGGAACCTGAGGAGTCTGCGGTCGGAGGGATGGATAGTCGACACTGATCAAGGATCGAACGCATTGATGTTGATTATGAGCAGTCTCAACGTGGTGAGGCGGCAATAATGTGGACGCTTCTGATAACGTTCGTTGAACACGGAGAGATTTGGATAATTCATGGGTACCAGGCAGATGTGAGGATAAAACCCAGGTGTGAAGACTGGGTTGTGAGCCATCTCTACAGCTCTTCTCAACAACAGTATGTCTATGTTGGATTTTCCAAATCAAACTGTGGTCAATGGTGGGGTTACCTCTACGTGTATACGAAAACCATGATGTAGTACAATGAGTATGTAGTCGTCCTCGAGACTTGCCTCTGCCACGCCCTTTCCAACGAAGGGAATACTGGTCTCCTTTGAGAGACGCGCGTCTAGGCTTAAAATTGCCTGACCTGACCTTGACTAAAAGAGACGTGCTTTAGAATCTTGAGCGCAGTGTCATTCCAAGCGTTTTTGGAACTTGGCGTGCGTGTCTGCGAACTGTTCATTGAACAGGGGTGTAGATGACCAAGCTTGACGTAGCATCCTGCGGTTGAAATCAGTCCCAGTTGGAAAAACTCTAAAGTCTGCGTGTGACGGTAATTTCCGCCAGAGCGGACTCAAGATGAATTTTCATGTGGTCAATCTGACGCTGTTGGAAAATCACCATAGTTTGGAAGTGATCTAATCGGATAGGGTTATCCTCTGATAGATCCTGATCCACCGCAAGCATTGACGATGTTGGTGGCATAAATGACGGAGCAAATGTAAGTTTAGAGAAGTCTTCCTCCAATGACCTCTTGGTATTTACCCCGTTACCAGGGGAGGGCGTCACTGACACGAGATGGTCTGCACTTGCGCTAAGCCGGCGATCTGCTCCGGTGCTTTGTGCCTCCTACGTCAGAAGGCTTTGATAACCCGCCTGGATAAGGAGTCGTGTGCCGATGTTCCAGTACGCGCTGGCGTACTAGCGCTGTCCAGCGATGTATTCTGTACCAGAAAGCACATTAGGCGTTTGGTTTACGTTAGGCGCAGGTGAAGGCGCTAACACTTGTGCAAAAGTTGTTGGAACAGCGCTAAGCTGATGATGTGCCTGTTGCGTAACATTGTACGCTGAAGTTATTGTAGAGGCGCTTGGGAAGTAGTTAGTCGCTGCGCTCGGCGCAGGTAACTGAGACACAAAGCTCATTGGTTTTGACTGGATCATGGCTTGCGTCTGCGCTACCCCCGTCAAAGCGTCTTGAGACGCTGGCGCCGGCGTCGCAGATTTCGCAGATCTGGATGTCTCAGGCGGCTGAACATAATGAGCAGTTACAATACTCACAAAATACTCCGGCATTGTTGATTTCTGTGGAGGCTGAACGTCTGCAGTCACAGTTACGGGCGTCATATTACCCGCCGAAAATAACGGTTGGGTGGTAATGACCGAACCATGTCTTTCGCTATTCAGCGATTGTGACATTCCTCTCGTCTCACGATGGGATTGCCTTATAATATGATTGTGAGTAACCTGCCTTCATATTGGAAAACCCGTTGGAGAGAGATTTACATAAAAATTACATTTAGAATTTGGCGAGCACATCTGCGTGCATGCCGAATAACGTGGATAAAGATCTTTGAGCGATTTTTCCCACGACAATATGTGCAACGCCCAAGCATAGTTTACGCAATTAAACCATTGTTGATGAAATGGAACTGGAAGAATGCCGTAGAATTGAATAATAATCTACATTAAGAGTTTGGCGAGCACATCTGCGTGCAAGCCAACCAACCAACGTGGATGATAATCTTTGGATTTTTTTCCCACGACAAAATGTACAACGCGCAGCATAAGTTACGCAATGAAAGCCTTGTTGACGAAACGGTACCGGAAGAATACCGTAGAATTGAATAATGATCTGTCGGCAAAAATACGAGTTGAAAGTGTATACAATATCTTGATATACGCAACTCAATGTAAACCAAGGCTATTTACATTTAGAGTTTGGCGAGCACATGTGCGTGCAAGCCAACCGACGTGAATGATGATCTTTATAATATTTTTCCACGACAATTAGTACAACGCGCAAGCATAAGTTACGCAATTAAAGAATTGTTGATGAAGAGGGACTGGAAGAAAGCCGTAGAATTTATATCGATCTATCGACAAACATATTTTAACGAGTTGAAAGTGTATACAATAAGTTATACCGGTATATGTATGCTCAACTCACTGTTACGCCAAATCTAGTAGTATTTAAGAACACAAGAGTATGTTATATATGCGTAGCTGAGAATTGTAAACAATTTGACTACCCTGGCAGGCAACCAATTGTAACAAAATTCAAAATGGCGACGAACAACAATTATGTGGGGGGGTTGGGGGGGAAAGTCTTTTTACGCCTAATGAATTCATATAAAACTACACAACATATTGAAAGTAATATGAAAAGAATACATCACCCATCGCAGATCAATGTTAGGATTGTAGACGAAAACTAAAGGCCTAAATTAATCCAAAAGGAGAGCTCCGCTGGAACACGTCCTTGCTGTTTTGCGACAAGCAGTGATGTAAAGAAGGTGACCTTAGGTGTCATCAAGGTCACAGGACAGCGGAGGTGGTCAGTAAAAGGGACTTCAGAACAACAACTTTATTTCTTCAGCCAGGACCATCGCTATTACGCTGTCCTACTAGTTGTCGTAAGGTAAGCAGTGAATGCATTAAGGGGTAATGCAGGATAAGTAAAAAAAATATATAATACTTTTGCGACACACACAACTGTGCAATTGTCTTACTTGACTTAGGAGTTTCACGATGACGATTCCACATCCTTCTCCTCTGGTATAACCATCGGCATTTGCTGAGAAGGCGTGGCACTGTCCAGTGGGAGACAACATCCGAGCCTTGCTAAGCTTGATGAAATACCCTGGATGGAGAAGTAGGTTTACTCCTCCACAAATTGCCATTGTACAATCACCTGGGGAAAATATAAAACAATAGACCATGTAAACAAACGAACGTCCTGTATCAAAAGGACACTGTGGGGGGGGGGGGGGGATAAAGATGAAATGTCTTTTGGAACAAAATATAATTTTTGCTTGAATTCACTCTTTTATTTGTTTGTGAAGCATCACATCAACGTCATAATATTTTCTCGAATAATATCTGACGGTTTTTGTCATGTTCATGGTGATTGATTGATTAATTAAGTATGGTTTTACACCGCTTTTAGCACGTTATTGGCGTCACGCTTCTTGTTTGTGACGTCATCCTATATTTGACGTTGATACTTGTAACTCAGTTACCTCATTTGCAAGCTTTGTTCTCTATTATATTTATTAATAAAGTCACGAACGTGGTTTCTTTAAACATTTTTGCCATTACGTATCACAATTAACGATATTAAAACACAAAACAGTGTAGAATAACGAATTTCTGTACCAGAATTTTCATGTGAAATATGTGACGCGGGTGTTGCAAAATCAAAAATGGCTTCTTCTGACGGTAAGCGGTCTAATATTAGGTCAGTAACAACCATCTTGTATGTTTACTGACGATATACGGGCTCATATGGGGTTAGTAGTTCTGCTCTCTGATTGGTCAATCTCACTTTGAGGCATAAGAGATGTCATACCCACCTGCTGTGAGTGCCAGTCATGAGATACTATACCCACCTGCTGTGGGTGCCAGTCATGAGATGCTCTACTCACCTGCTGTGAGTGCCAGTCATGAGATGCAATACTCACCTGCTGTGAGTGCCAGTCATGAGATACAATACTCACCTGCTGTGGGTGCCAGTCATGAGATGCTCTACTCACCTGCTGTGAGTGCCAGTCATGAGATACTATACCCACCTGCTGTGAGTGCCAGTCATGAGATACTATACCCACCTGCTGTGAGTGCAAGTCATGAGATGCTCTACTCACCTGCTGTGAGTGCCAGCCATGAGATGCAATACTCACCTGCTGTGAGTGCCAGTCATGAGATGCAATACTCACCTGCTGTGAGTGCCAGTCATGAGATACAATACTCACCTGCTGTGGGTGCCAGTCATGAGATGCTCTACTCACCTGCTGTGAGTGCCAGTCATGAGATGTCATACCCACCTGCTGTGAGTGCCAGTCATGAGATACTATACCCACCTGCTGTGAGTGCAAGTCATGAGATGCTCTACTCACCTGCTGTGAGTGCCAGCCATGAGATGCAATACTCACCTGCTGTGAGTGCCAGTCATGAGATGCAATACTCACCTGCTGTGAGTGCCAGTCATGAGATACAATACTCACCTGCTGTGGGTGCCAGTCATGAGATGCTCTACTCACCTGCTGTGAGTGCCAGCCATGAGATACTATACCCACCTGCTGTGAGTGCAAGTCATGAGATGCTCTACCCACCTGCTGTGGGTGCCAGTCATGAGATGCTCTACTCACCTGCTGTGGGTGCCAGTCATGAGATGCTCTACTCACCTGCTGTGAGTGCCAGTCATGAGATGCAATACCCACTTGCTGTGAGTGCCAGTCATGAGATGCAATACCCACTTGCTGTGAGTGCCAGTCATGAGATGCTGCACCCACCTGCTGTGAGTGCCAGTCATGAGATGCTGCACCCACCTGCTGTGAGTGCCAGTCATGAGATGCTGCACCCACCTGCTGTGAGTGCCAGTCATGAGATGCTGCACCCACCTGCTGTGAGTGCCAGTCATGAGATGCTGCACCCACCTGCTGTGAGTGCAAGTCATGAGATGCAATACCAACCTGCTGTGAGTGCCAGTCATGAGATGCTCTACTCGCCTGCTGTGAGTGCAAGTCATAAGAAGCTGTACCCACCTGCTCTGAGTGCCAGTCCTGCCTGATGTATTGCCACAATGGATGAGGAACACGCTGTGTCTATGGTCATGGACGGTCCTGCCAGGTTGTACACGAATGACACCCTGTTGGATATTATAGACCCGCCCTGTCCTGTCACGGTGTAGTTGCTGACATCCGGTGATACATCTGATATCAAGAGACCATAGTCCACAGCCATGTTTCCTACAATTGAAACAAAGTTATATTACCATGAGTGTCGTCGCCACTTGATGATGGAAAGTGACTCAATAAAACTGTCAATGCATAAGTTGTCAAATCAAATCAGCAATTATTGAACTATTATAAACCTACAATGAATATCTGCATCAATTGTATCTGCACTTGTGTGGATTGAATGTCCTGTGCAGTCAAAATGGTGATGACTGTCCATATGATACCTGGTAGCCTTGTCATAAAAGTTCCCCACTTAACCCCCTGGATGTCATTTGGACATATATGTCCCTACACAAAACGCAGTTGCCGTGCCAGAGGAACATATATATGTCCTTTTTAAACATCATGTTAAAGAATTGAAATAAAATATTTTTGGATTACCCCAAGCCCATAGTAATTGCAACATCGCAAAAATAGTAAATTTCCAACACATCTGAGTCATTTTCACAACTCTAATGTCCATAAATAACGCATATGGAGTTAGTCAAATCCCCCGTGTTTACACTTTCGTTCAAATGTGCCGCCATTGAAATATTTTCTCAGTTCTCAGAAATCGGTGACGTTTTGCTGAGGTGCCGTTTTAGCCTGCACCTACACAAACAGTCTGTGTGAAAAATTGCCACTTCTCATATTCATACGTGTACTTCCATTAATTCCATTAATGCTTTCTAAACCTCAAATTGAGCAAAAACACAGAAAAGGTACCGCAACTTCTTCGCCGAAACTTTAAACATAATGGCGACCGAAGTTGACGGTCGCTCAGAAGTACTTTTCATGAGAGAAAAATAATCGAAACTATGTCTCCCAGAAGAAACGAAAACACAAATAATAAACTTTGACACACCCTTTTGGGTCTGTTTTGTTCATGTTTTGTGACTGATTATATGTAAGCTACGTTTTCGTATTTTTAATGAGGCGTGCCAATTCATTAAAAGACTTTGAAAAGTAGGTTGGTAAATATACGGAAGCCTTTTAGGGCCATTTGGGTTTTTTAATTTGTTTTCGATACTATCTTGAAATTTCAAGTTGGTATATTGAGATTTCAAATTAGTATCTTGAAATTTCAAGATTATTATCTCAACCTCAAGATCGAGTTTATATTTTGAGACAGGATGGGAATCACTATCTCATAGAGGGAAAAATAAAAAACTTTGTACAATCTACAGTATTGTTAATAACCTATGTCCATCGTATTTACATGACACGTTACCACCCAAAGTATCAACTATTAGTAGATATGAGTTACGAAATCAGAACAATCTGAATTTGCCGTATGCACGAACAGTTACACACCAACTATCATTTATACCTTCTTCAATCATATTATGGAATGAGTTACCCCATGAATACAGAAGTGCAACATCATTATCACATTTTAAACATATGATTAAACCAACCATTACAGCTCCACCTCCATACTTCTCAATCGGCAACCGAAGAGCTAATATTTTACATACACGCCTAAGGCATTCTTGCAGTTACTTAAATGCAGACCTCTTTAAAGTAAATTTATCTTATACTTTGTCCTGCTCGTGTGGAAGCCCATGTGAAAAAAACATACACTTTTTTCTTGAATGTCCCAATTACACTATTCCCAGAAATATCATGTTCGCTAACATTATAAAAGCTGGAACTACATGTACAATACAAAATATTCTCTACGGTGATGTATCCCTAGCTGAAAGTCACAATAACCTCATCTTCAACAGCGTTCAAAAATATATACTGTCGATTAATAGATTCGAGTAACCCTTTATCATAAATATAGAATATCGCTCTGCGACCATTTTAATTAATTACGCCATTAGTGTATAAACTGCATGCATGTATATGAATACATGGGTATCTCTACCTCCTTCTGTAAACATAATGTTTACGGGTATATATATCCTTGTGTATGTGTGTAAATATGTGTATGTGTATGTATATAAATGTATGCATGCGTATTCAAGGGTATATGTGTATGGATGTACATGTAGTGTGTGTATGTATGCATATATGTACATGTATATAAGTGTATGTATGATTGTGTAATTATTTATGTAGTCTTGCATGTATTTTGGATTAATGTGTATATACAAGTAAATTGTGTCTATAGGCAATTCTTATGCATGTCTATGTTATTCTTGCAAACATTATGTTTATGTTCTTATGTAAATACATTTCTCTTTGTTACTATAAATGTAATATGTGCATATGTATATGAGTATGTGTATGTATGTATGAGTATGTATGATTGTGTGTATATATGATTATGTGTATATGTATGTATTTCTGTATACGTATGTATATGTATGTGTGTATGTATTTGTGTATATATATGTATAATCAATGTCTGTACATATAGAGTAGGGAAAGGGACACCTAAGTTGGATAACTTATGTCCAATCCCGTTGACCATATATGTCAATAAAATATGTTTAAAACAAATAAAACAAATGAAGCTGTTATCGACAGTTTGGTTTCAATCATCCACCATATCGAAGTTGGCGAGAGCGGAAAATTTCCGATTGTTCGTCTCGAACGAAATACAGTGACTCGCGTCCTTTCACATGCCACGTCACAGAGGTTACAGGTGCCCGAGTGAAACAAAATAAAGTTCGATGTTGTCATATCAAATCCAATGCAAATAATTATACAATATATGATTTAATCTTTACTCCATGTTTTGATTGTCGAGTCAGCGCGAAGAACACAAGTGAAATATATAAAGACGTACGCTCGCCTCCCGCCGAGAACATGAATATTCATAGGTATAAAAATAGCCCCGTGTTGCAGACGACAACATTGCGATCAAGCTGTCCAAACAAGCATGTCTGCAGTAGGACAAGGAGATGATGATGATGATGATGATGATGATGATGATGATGATGATTTGGGGAAGTCGGACATATATCAGTTGATTCTCTCGATTCCGACTCCGAGTCTGATTCCCATGAAGAAATAAGCGGTAAGTAGCATTAATTAATTTTCAGTAAATTGAGTAACAGGGCTACTGTCAGTGTCAAAACAATGGCGGGAATACGAATCTGTTGTGTTTTTGCAACTTTCGTAATTGTAGGCTACACGTGACAGTTGGTAGCATACTGTACAAATGTTACCTTACCGGGCTGAAGCTATGGCCAATTGTTTAATGAAAATTTACCATCATTGGAATCAAGCAGTATTGGAACTTAACACTAACCCACTAGCCTGGGACTGTTAACTGTTAACTTGTGACTACTCAAGGAAGCCCTTGATTTTTCATTAAGAATAATCTTTATACAGTAGTAATGAAGAATAAGTCTTTCAACCTGTACCCAACTAAAAAGGTCACAGGTTATGTATATCAATTACAAGCATAATATTAGTCTTGATGAAAATAAAGTTGCCACGTTATTAATGATATTGTGTTATAAAATATGCACCATATCTAGTCTGAAATAGTTCTTCAATAAACTTAATAGATATGTTTAAAAAAATATGTATAAATTAAGATCGATAATAAAAGTAAAATACATGATTAGAGAAATGAACCTCCATGAAGCAATTTGCAAATCCTGTGTCCCCAAGGGGGGTAATATAAAACATAAACCATTATCTCCCCTTGATCAATAATAAAACATGAGTCAGCAGTGACATCACTGCTTTGTCACCTCCACGGACGGGCGTTCTTTGTATCCCTTCAGGAAATTAAAGCTTATTGTTTCTATATTTTGCGTGTTTCTACACTCATCGTATGCTGCTACATTGTTACCTGTTTATGTGCTGTTACCTTTAGGGCCTTCCCATTCGTAATTTGTAACGTTTATCGCTCGTTTGTGGCTCTAGTCACAGTAATTTACGGACGCAATGTTGTCCTCACCATTTTTGCCATTTACCACTTTGCCACGTAATTTCGTGTTCTGCGTGTTGAATGTTTTGTTTGGCTTGGGTAATATGTATTTTTTTATGGCGTGCTTAAAGCTTTGCCTTTTCGCTACGTTGTGGCGTAATTGTTTGCTCTCATAAACTTCAATAAAATACATTCAAAGTTTTTGAGTTACATTATGCTTCCCGTACTTTGTGGTTTTGCCATAGGGTTATGTTTTTGTTTAAATTCCAGATTTTCTGCCTCGCTGCACTTGTAAGATGCAGCGGGAACAAATCTGGTCGGGGCCGCCCCTTCTGCTGTGATTGTATGACGCCCTGTACTTTCACAACACAGTGCCATTGTTGCAGTCCTTCGTCGCTGTTTTCCTTCAACTCAATACGAGTATCCAGGTCACGCCTCACTAAACATGCTCGTCGACCCTGACGCTGATATGGCTTACAACTCGGAGACTGCGGTCTTTCTACACCACCCTTTATCGTCCCTCCTGGTGACGCCCGTAAAGGGACCGGTCTTCCGTCTCCTCCGCCATCTACGTTGATACGCAGGCGCTCCCGAGAAGCAACACCACCGGCGCTCCCGAGAAGCAACACCACCGGCGCCTGAGTATCTCAGCCGAGCTTCCCGGCGCCCCTGCCACCTGAGTCAAGCTTCCCGGCGCTCCCAACACCACCGGCGCTCCCGAGAAGCAACACCTGAGTATCTCAGCCGAGCTTCCCGGCGCCCCTGCCACCTGAGTCAAGCTTCCCGACGCTCCCAACACCACCGGCGCTCCCGAGAAGCAACACCACCGGCGCCTGAGTATCTCAGCCGAGCTTCCCGACGCCCCCAGCGTCCCCGGCGCCCGCGGCGCCTGAGTCAGCCTTCCCGGCGCTTCAAGCTTTCCAGAGGATCTCAACCGATTCCCGGCGACTGAGTATCTCAACCGATTTTCTACTTCGGCATAAGCGGCGCCATTCGCAATTGCCTCTCCGGCGCCACTGCCATCTCCTTCTATTAATGACATCTCACAGATCGTCACCCCGAGAGGCAAGGTGAATCCACGCCTTTCAATTGTCGCCGCTCCTGCCGCTGCTCTCCCGTACGTCGTCGGGATCGTTACTATCGTTCAACTTCCTGGGAGGAATCTTTTCAAGCAGTAGACATTTGGTCTGGTTCAACTTGCCGACTGGTTGTCTGGACGAGGTTTTGTTTTGCGACGTTCTCCTTAACCCCGTCCTCCAAAGCGCCATCCTTTAGGGGAGATGACCTGCAGGGTTTCCATCGAAACACAGCTTCCTGTGGACAGCGTCTGTATCAGAACTGGCGGATCTTCACTGCTCAGACTCATGAAGATTGTTTGACCCCTTCGTCGTCAGAGGCTACCGGGTACCCACTTCTCGGGATCGTGGTTGACTGGTCTCGCATATCACGGTGTATCATATCGTTCTGCACTGGCCCCGCCATCCGACGACGACATCCGCTGTCTTCTTCGTCGACATCACCGGCACCAACGCTCCTCTGCCCTGCCTTAGCGCTGGCGTTCCTCAAAGAGGCTCTTCCTCGGCGCTCCCCGGGTTTTCCACGGCGCCCCCGGTGCTCCCGCGTTTTTTTCGCAAAACTCGGGTACACCACTTGTTTGTCTACCACACAGTTCACTGAGGATTGTCTGTGTTTGGAGAGTGCACCTCATTTCCGGCTCCAATGCGGCTTTCTCGGCTACTGCGCAGAGTGATTTACATGTCACTTGTCAAGTACTCCGACTCTAAACAACTCCGACCGGAATTAGGTCAACTGACCAATGGCGAGCAGTGTAATGTAATTCTACAGATTGGTTTGCATCTTTACATGTATGCATGGTGCAACCACTCGACCAGACGCCTGTCGCAGTCCACCCATGTACAGATGATGGAAACGATAGACCTCCGCTGCAAACACGGCCGTCGCGAGGCACCACGTTTCATCTCCTCCTCGCTATAAGAACAATAGCGCCTATACGACGTTCAAGGGATGGAAAAGATCGCCTTCCTTCGTACGGTTTGATCTTTCAGACAACGACACCTTTATATCTTCAGCCTTGGCTACCAGATACAGCGTCGATTTCGTCCTACGACCGTTCCATCGACCCCTGATCTCTACATGCCTGGTATCGTGTTGTCGTCCTTCATCGCCACCTCGATATAAGAACAGGAGCGCTTATACGACGCTCAGGGGATGGAAACGGTCACATTACTTTGAGCAGTAAGGTGCGATCTACCCGAACCACAGTTTTACAGATTTCCTCATTCTCTTATGGACATATCAGTGGCTAGTGTTCTAGGATTGCCCAGTCCAGCCCACGTTGTGACCGACTGTGATCCGGAGATCAACACCATCGGCACAGCAACAGCCTCGAAATAAAAGCGCTTATCCTGGACGTCACTTGCTGGCAGAGAATTCTCGGTCACGCCCTGTTGATCATGCCCATGGGCAACATCACCATGGTGTGGTGTTTGAGGAACCAGGGTACTCTCCACTCTCCATCCCTGCTAAACCAGACCTTCCGCTTCCTCGACTTGGTGGTCAGCCTGAACCTGTACTTTCTCGTCTTGCACTCACCAGTTTGAGAGCATGTTCTGGCACAGGCTCTGTCCAGGCCGGACTAGGTGGCTCCCAACGAGTGGAAGCTCCACCCAGTGGTCTTCGCCAGACTATGTCAAACGACAAACATCTATCTGTTCGCCACCTCTCAGCTGTCGCCTTACATTTTACCGGTGCCGGATCCAGCCGCTGTGGCATTCGACGCCTTCAGTTTTCCCTAGGAAGGATTACACGCGTACGCTTTTCCGCCTCCGGTTCTCCCTCCCACGGTTCTTCAAAGATCCAGACCACTTGGCACCTGACACTGATTTTGGTCGCGCCTTGGTGGTCGGCCAAAAGTTGGTTTGTCGACCTCCGAAACATCGCCAGAGACAACCCCCTGGAACTTTCGGTGTGGTCCAACCTTCTGCTCCACCCACACAGTCGCTTGCCACACCCGCACGGTTTCGTCTGCACGCCAAGCACATCTGCAGAAAGCCCCATGAGCCAAGGGCTATTCGTCTAGAGCAGCCAAGGTTATTGCTTCAGCCCACCGTCCATCTACACATGATGATAAATGATGCTCGTTCCAGGCATTCTGTTCAGACAAACACAGGGATCCGATGACAGCGTCACCGCAGTTCCTGGCTGAGTTCCTTCTGTACTTGCACAGCACCCGTTGGTTGAAAGGCTCTACCATCTCCACTTACCTGGTCGCCATCAATTCCATTCTTGCCATCCCGAATGATCGGAGAATGACGAGAATTCCCAAACTACAGGCCTTGCTGCGTTCGTTCCGTCTTGAAACCAAACAAGCCAAGTTCAGACCGCCTGCGTGGGATAGGAATGTGGTCTTAAACGCTCTTCGGACGGCTCCCTTCGAACCACTCCACTCGTCTCCCTTCTACAACCTAAGGAAGAAGACGGTGTTTCTACTGGTTTGGGCTACTGCCGCTCGGGTCAGTGAGCTCCGCGCCCTCGACGTCTCCCGTGTCCGGTTCAAACGCGCCGTTCATCATGGGCCGTGCTGGGATTCATCGTAAAGAATCAACTCCCAGGGCAGCCTGATAGATAATTCATTATCCCCTCTCCCCCCCCCCCCCCCCCTCGTGGATGAGGAGGAGCGTTTATTATGCACGGTAAGGGCACTGAAGGTTTCCTACGACGATCTAAAGCCTGCCGCAAGTCTAGGAAACGCCTTTTTCTGCCGGTTTCCCCTTCGGAGGTCAGCCGGAATACTTTTTCCCTGTGACTCCTCTTTGCACTCTCACCTAAGGCTATCAACCTACACAAGGTCAGGGCTATCGCATTTACCATGGATCTTCACAGTATAACTATTCGGGCTTTTCCTTTTTGCATTGACTCTTGTTTCCTGAAGACAGGAATGGTCGTAGATGTTCCGGTCATCACTTGTGTGCGGTGCGGATTCATCGGACCTTGACGAGGGTTTATTACAGATCACATCTGAAGGTATGCCCACCGGACATGCCGTCTGATAAAGATGCAATACGACGTAATGCAGGATAAGTTAAAAAATTAGTAAAATCTAAATATTGTTTTTTTTTTACTTTTCCTGCATTACGAAGTCTAAGTGCCCTCCCTTCGCTGCCTCCCCATGAAGTTTCAGATGTTATGTTTGAAGCAGTTATGTGTTTTGATGTGACGTCATGACTTGCGACTGTGCGAGGGGTGCTGCCTTCTACCGGTTGGAGCAACTTTTCTTCAGCAGCTGGAGCTCACACAGTTCGCCTCTCTGTCAAAAGATAGCAGTAAATGCAAAACGGAGTAATGCAGGATAAGTATACCATTGTAAAAAATATTTAGATTTTACTAAAATTAATACTAACTTAATCACCAAGTAATCTTCAAAATTATCAGGTCCCTGCTCTTCAGCAGGAATCTGTTCAGTCCCTCTGCTTCTCAGCGGATGGGAAACTTTTGGCTTAATGTATGTCAGCAGAAACGTAGTATTTTGCTGCCTGCAACATAGTTGCCCATTGCTGCTGCTGCTACTGCTTGCTGCTTGCTGGTAACTCACGTTGCCAAATATAACTCAGTATAATAATAGCTTAGGGCAGCCAACAAGTCCTGCCACACCTATGACCTTAAACCCAACATACGTCTTTGTCATTTCTCTTGCTTTGCCATCTTTGACAAGGCAGGTTACTTTGCACAGGGTATTTCAATAATCTGAAATGTCCGGGGGTTTTTTCGGGCGGGTAACATGTGCCTTCCTTTTTTCCATATTAGTCAAACATTACCTTTTTTCAAATTCGTCAAACATTACCAAGTTACAAAGTTTGATTTGCATGAAAAATGTACGTCGAAATTATGTTAACCTGTTACTTCGGATAACGGTAATACCAACAGGCAACCACGTCGCCATGGAAATCAATCGTCAAAATGTTCCCGACAGATACATTGATTTCAGAGTTTAATTTCGAATAATTTTTTAATTTAACGTTTACACGATATACGGCTTTTCTATTGGACGAGAGGTCGGTCACATGACCGCGAAGTTGACGTTCATAAGTGTATGAACGACACAATTTGACGTTCATACGTTTTTTCACGAGACCGTGTTCTTGAAATGACGTAAACACTGACGGACTACTTCCACATTCCTGGGGAAACCCCTGGGAATTCCCTAGCACGAAAACATACATAGGCGTTCTTTCTGATCATTTAGAACCTTTATTCTTGGTCTCATCGTTTCAGTATACATTGAGAAATGTCAGAGAGCGTGACTGCATGATTGTTCACGAATATCCTCGCTGCGGCCTATCCTAATAAACAAACGATGAAATGCACATCTAAACTATAGTTGTATCGACTCGATCCGTGCCTAGGCTGACAATGACCGTCTCCAGCAATCTATGAATTTACCTTGGTGTCTGTTTGACGCATCTTTACTCACCTTTCAATGATCGGCCAGTTGATCAATGATGACGTACACATGTAACCGCCACACGTTCATTAACAACTTCGGAAATCCTCCCGTTACGTTTATCGTGTCGGCCATTTTGACGTCTTGTACTTGGTGTAAATATATTACGACGCGCTGTCATTGTGACTGACTTACTCAGGTAGTTCTTTACAGACCTTTCTCATCTAATGAGGATATGATTTGAACACATGTGCTGCGTAAGATGTTTCTGAAGAGCAAATTGTGCCTCCATACGCCCATGTCACCTCTCTTTTTGAGGAACTATATTACTCCGCGATATAGCTGGTTGTTGTATGGCTGTCAGTGTAAACTTGAAGTCACACGTACTGAATAAAATTGTGTTTAGATCTCGGCCTACATCCTTTGAGGTAAGAAATTGTGATAAAGTGAAGGTCAATTCTTAATTATACTTTGAACATTTCATGACAAAAATCCCATATAAATCTAACTGATAAATAAATGTTAGCTCATACAGGTCCTGTATTGGGTTTGTGTTCAGTATTCCAAGTCTTGAACACTGCTTGATGGTCATGCAGTGGTTGGTGATGTAAACAGGGCCGGGAAAATGGAAAACGGGAATATTTGACCAGATCGCAACGTTGGAATCTTCAAATGATGAATGAATGCGTATTTCATCAACACATTACGACAGATTTCAGACCATCGCTAGAACAGTAAGCTATGCTTACAGAATGAAGTTACTATTTCGGTTGCTGTCAAAGATATAGTAAATAGAAAATCTCAAACGTGCATATTTTATTGTTCTGTGGGTGTTTAATCGTTATTAGTTATAAATGAAAATAACCAACGTTATTTAGGATTCATAAAGATACGAGACTAACTCGTTCATTCGTCTGTATGCAAATATCGTCGACGTGCAAATGGACATGTCCGCCATCGCCCGGAAGGAGTATTTTCAGTGAACTGATTGACATGAGCCGTGAGGAATACTTTTCGGTGCCAGATAAGTAAAAATATGCCATGCATAAGGGCATGTTCTTTGCAGATTACCTGATGTGATTTTTTTACTAAAAAAGGAATAATGGCCGAAAAAAATAATGATTTATTGCAATGAAGAAAACACAAAACGGTGTATAACTTTTGTTTTGAAATGCGGTTTCGTTCTCTTCTTTCTAAAAGTTCGTAATTTTAAATTTCATAGTTAAAGTTATACATTACAATTGATATGAGCATGTAGGTAATAAACCACAGATTTTAGGGATAAGATTTCATTCCTTTATTATAAATAGTTTTGTCATTAATATGCATTTTCCGACATAATACGAAAATGATAACGTTATTATTTCACTAATTTACGGTCAAAATGGCGTCACACATATTTGACGATTTCGCTGACTATTGTCCATGGAGATGTTTCATTTACACCACGGTAATCGGGAAACAAACAAGCTTTCGCATTAACTTTTTGGTTTTTACATTATTGGAGATTTACAACCTGACGAGACGCACTAGGTATCCAGTGGGTATGTCAACAAAATAGCCGCCATGGACATTTTGTAAAAGATCGCATATTCAATAAGTTTGCCGAGCTATAAACTACTGATAATCACGTTAATGCTCTACAATATTTACATAGACAGTTAGGGAATAGTTGAACTTTTATAGTATAAAATTTGAAAAAAAGTGGGTTTTACCGTGGTTAAGTACTCGTCACAGCGATAGTACATAGACTTTTCTCAGGTGGCAGCCAGAGGCCCAATCTTCTGAGCGAAAATACTAAGTATATTATATGCAAATCAATGCAGAACTTAATATTCAGTTATACTGAAATTTTAGAAATGCCATTGACCATCATTAGGTTTTGGAGCCTATCTGGTAGGAACAGATGTCAATGTGTATAGTTTCGAGCATGAAGGGTTTTCGGTTGTGTATAAGGTGTCGATATACTGTTAAATGATGGGCAGTTTAAGACCTTGTAACGATGTGAACAGCGCCACCATTGGAAAGCTGTGTCGATCACATGGAATGTAATAACCTGTATATGACTAGTCACACGAATAGTAAATCTTGTATATCAGTCCCAATTAAGTGAGTGAGTGAGTATGGTTTTATGCCGCTTTTCTATCCCAGTCCCAATTAAGGGAAGGGTACAACCGATGTTGATCGTTTGGGGTGTTAATAAACCATATACAACCGTGTAAACCTAGCTTACATTTTTGTTTCTCATTGGCATGCTACCATTCTGAAGCATCCCAATAACAGATGTTTAAACACACCTGGGGGCACGGGTGGCCCAGTCGTCTAAGGCGCCGCGATTCGCTGTGCAGAGTTGCGTCCCTTGGGCACGCCAGAAACCTATGATTGTGGGTTCGAATCCCGGTTCGTCCCGATTATGTTTCTAGGTTTGTCAGCACCATACCCGTGCTCGTGGGTTTCACTGAAGTGGTAAACGTCTGAGACCTGCATCACTTCAGGCTTTCCTCCCACATTAAGCTGACACGCCGTGATATAACTGGAATAATGTTAAAAGCGGCGTTAAACCCAACTCACTCACTCACTTAAACACACCTATGAACACTCCCACTTTCTGTCCCGCTATTTGTTGTCTGGTGATGCCAGCGTCCTCTAGCGCCATGTACGTGCACTCCAACACCTGGCGCTGCTGGGGGTCCATCTGGGCAGCCTCGGTTTCGTTGATCTTAAATAGCTTGTTGTCGAAGTGATCGAAACTGCAAAATAAACACGAAGGGTAATTTCTCACAAAGCTTAATTATAGTCAACTGAATTGGATCATAAGCATAATCACACAACCGTAGTTTGTAACAAGCTTCGTCCTCATGATTACAACTTATAAGAAAACAATAGTGAATATGTTATTCATGGATATACGACTATTGTTGATTTTTATTACTTTTCTATGAGCCCTGCTTTCTTTGCGTAGCTCTTCCCGGCAGCATTGACGTCAGAGTCAAAGAAGGCGTCCATGTTCCATCTCTCAGGGGGAATATCCACCACGTGGTTCTCTCCCTTTGCAAGGACATCCCAGAATTCCTCCAGGCAGGTGGCGCCAGGAAAACGACAACCCACGCCTATAATGGCTATTTCGTCACTCATGCTTCCTTTCGACTGCATCCTAGAAAAATGGAACCTGGGGCATTAAGACGTGTCAGTGTCATTTCTCCCGGGCAGTCAAACACTTATTTTATATTTATCAACCCATGACGAACATGCATTGCTTGAGCATAATTAATCTCAGTAAAATGTCACAATACATCGCGTGACATTAGTATGTATCGTCAAAAGTGAAGCTGTTTATTTTCACTCTTCAGCTTACTTAAGAAATAAACGACGAGTAGTCGTTGTTTACCGTACAATAAAACCCTGCAGGGAGAATAAACCATGAGGGGCGTAGCAGAGTATGAAATGGGTTTTGTCTATCCTATCTATATGGTACGGGCAATCTGGCTCTTCTGCATCCTCTGTATATTTCAAGCAAAATGGAATTTTATATTCAAGCATACCTTGCAAAAGAAAGGCGTTTTCTGAAACGAAGTTTGACAAGTTTATTGCTTGTTTATTTTACTTTTTAGTCCCCATTATATAGTGTCAATAATTGATTTATTATTTAGTAAATAAAATCAGTGAAATAAAAAAATGGATTTCTTGAAATCACAAATTTTAAATGTATTTATTGTTATTTTCCTGGTACATATCTCAACAAATAAACTATAAGTCAACACTAGTGTTGTTTCAAACGTCTGTCACGCTTTTAATTTTATGGATATATTTATTTGTGCTTGTTTGTGAATTAGTAATAATTTATTTCAAGATATTTAGCAATTTTAATAGGCTAAACCTGACAT
The DNA here is from genome assembly GCF_022045235.1 of Haliotis cracherodii. Lineage (NCBI taxonomy): Eukaryota > Metazoa > Mollusca > Gastropoda > Lepetellida > Haliotidae > Haliotis > Haliotis cracherodii. The sequence continues at coordinate 14,447,745 of NW_027266286.1, forward strand.
CGTGCTAAAGGAACTCTTGTAATCTATGCAGTGAAGGGGTCATTTTATGTGAACAGAGCAGGATCATTACATTAATTGATATAAGAAATTCGATTTATTGACATCTACAATTAGCCATTAAAATAATTAGATATTACAAAAGAATTATTGACATTACAAATTTCATAAGAATAAATCATAAAATAAATGATTTATATCACTAAATATAATTAACGGTATCCAAAATGCTTCTGATGATTAAAATATCTCAAGATTTTTTTTATATGACATCTTATTCGCGAATTATTTGCCTTAAGGCATTTGGAGCGTTTGCAAATATCACGAAATATATTCAGTACAAAAGAAATAGACAAAAATTCAACGCAAGAGAATAACCACTTTTAAAAGGCAAAATACCGGTGAAAATAACTGAAAATCTGATTATCTGTCGCTTCAACCCGCAACCCTTATTGTAAAAACTTTTCACATTATTCTTACTTAAAGGGTATTTTAAACATTATGGATTGTAACGATACACTTATATGCTCAGCTCAAATATACAACATCGCGTGAGAGTGACTTAAATTTCCGCACAAAGTAGAAGTGATTTATATAATATGACACAGCAAAACGACTAGTAATGAGATGACTCATTTGGATCCCCGTTGATGTCCTCCTCTCACGTTATGGATCTTTAAATTCCTATGCACGATTTGTGTTCTCGGGAAATCTAAGTGTCGAATGAGGATCTTTTTCTGTCGTGTAAAACCCTAGAGGGTCATGGTAACCTGTTTTAAAAGTCAAATTATGCACAGAGCAGCGTCTGCTAATATACCGGATATCTATTCTAAAGAGGCTGTTTCAAATTTCGGAGGGTCATTAAAGTTGTTTTGACGTTATCCTAAAATTATGTTTTATTCCGTATATAGAGTTTTACGGGACGAGATAAAATACCTCCCATGAGTAGACGCAAATACCTTACATTGCAAGTCATGCGGGACGGCTAAACATATATGTGCAGTAAACTACGGTTATAACGAACTCAAAGGGACTACTATTTTTTGTTCGTTATAACCGTAGTTCGTTATAAGTACATATAGAGCATGACTACAGCAAATAGTCGGTACTCTGTGTGTGTGTGTGTGTGTGTGTGTGTGTGTGTGCGTGCGTGCGTGCGTGCGTGAGTTCGTGTGTGTACGTATGGCTGTCTGTTTCGGGAGGGCGTGTTGAACTTGTTGAGTAACACTGTCCACAACTTGCTTGATATCATTATCAGTTAACATTTACGACATATGATCGCGGAACCTACACGTCACACACGACGACCGTGATGGATCATGTAAACATCTAGGAAATATGATCGCGGAACCTACACGTCACGCACGACGACCGTGATGGATCCTGTAAACATTTACGAAATATGATCACGGAACCTACACGTCACACACGACGACCGTGATGGATCCCGTAAGCATTTAGGAAATATGATCGCGGAACCTACACGTCACCACGACGACCGTGATGGATCCTGTAAACATTTAGGAAATATGATCGCGGAACCTACACGTCACCACGACGACCGTGATGGATCCTGTAAACATTTACGAAATATGATCGCGGAGCCTACACGTCACACACGACGACCGAGATGGATAATGTCAACATTTACGAAATATGATCGCGGAACCTACACGTCACACACAACGACCGTGATGGATCCCGTAAATATTTACGAAATATGATCGCGGAACCTACACGTCACACACGACGACCGTGATGGATCCCGTAAACATTTAGGAAATATGATCGCGGAACCTACACGTCACACACGACGACCGTGATGGATCCTGTGAAACATTTACGAAATATGATTGCGGAACCTACACGTCACACACGACGACCGTGATGGATCCTGTAAACATTTACGAAATATGATCTCGGAACCTACACGTCACCACGACGACCGTGATGGATCCTGTAAACATTTACGAAATATGATCGCGGAACCTACACGTCACACACGACGACCGTGATTGATCCTGTAAACATTTAGGAAATATGATCGCGGAACCTACACGTCACACACGACGACCGTGATGGATCCTGTAAACATTTAGGAAATATGATCGCAGAACCTACACGTCACACACGACGACCGTGATTGATCCGTTAAACATTTACGAAATATGATCGCAGAACCTACACGTCACACACGACGACCGTGATTGATCCTGTAAACATTTACGAAATATGATCGCGGAACCTACACGTCACACACGACGACCGTGATTGATCCTGTAAACATTTAGGAAATATGATTGCGGAACCTACACGTCACACACGACGACCGTGATGGATCCCGTAAACATTTACGAAATATGATCGCGGAACCTACACGTCACACACGACGACCGTGATGGATCCTGACTTAATTTGTAATGATTGCAACTGTACACTTACAGGTTTTAACAATTTTGCACCTAAAATTCCTTATCACAGAGTGTTCGCTGGAATGAATATTTTTGAAAACACGAACAATTCATAAGAAAATATATGAAAAAGGTTTTATTGAAAAATAAATGTGTTACCAGATATGCAATTGACTAATGAAATAAAGCTTATTACTGGAAACTATTATTGAGATGCATTATAACAGATGGAGACATGACAACATATATTCACCCGCGTTATATCGATGCTAGTTCAAAGAAACTTTAAGCTTATACTGATACTGACAAAGCTGAAGTTATTTAAGAATTGAACGTCAGTTTGGATGGGTTCATTGAAGTGTGAACGATTTAAAAGCGCTGGTTACACTGTGTGAAGTAGTTCCGGCAAACGTTCACTATTTCACAAAAAAATTGTTTACATCGTGTGAACTTTTTCTGTCCGTTCACAGGTGCGTGAACTCCAAAAATCAGATCACGTGACTACCCCTTCAGCCAATCAGCATTAAAGAAACAGTGTAAACTTCAAAGAATGAAATTATTTAAGAATTGAACGTCAGTTTGAATGGGTTCATTGAAGTGTGAACGATTTAAAAGCGCTGGTTACACTGTGTGAAGTAGTTCCGGCAAACGTTCACACGATCAATTTCACAAAAAATTGTTTACATCGTGTGAACTTTTTCTGTCCGTTCACAGGTGCGTGAACTCCAAATATCAGATCACGTACCTACCCCTTCAGCCAATCAGCATGAAAGAAACAGTGTAAACTTCAAAGTATGAAATTATTAATGATTATTTTGTTCTATTTGTTCTGTTGCATCCTTTACCTCCCTCTGAACAGCGTTGTGAATCTTTCCTTGCTGATATCACCGTACAAGACCAAGATATTACCATCTAGTAGTAGTCCTGATAACATTAACCAAACATTGTTAAAGCCAACAGCAGATGACAACAGCATTATGTATGATCTTCAAGAAATATCTACACTGTTCAACATTTCCATTTGACTGGAAATTAGCTCATGTTATGTCGTTGTATAAGAAAGAAGACAAATCGAGTTACAGACCAATAATCTTATTATCCATAATTTGTTCTGTGAATTATTTACCCAACATTTTCATATATTGTCAAATCTGGATTTGTTTCAGGCCACGCTACTGTCTCACAAGTACTTGAAATACATTAATACATTGTTTTATCTGTTGACAAGCACAAATTGTGTCGTATGAAAGTCTGTGATAGGGTTTGGCATACAGGCTTACTATAGAAAATTGAAAAATAGGGTTACAACGTTACATTTCTGGACGGAAACAAAAAAGTGTTTGTAAAAATTGTAACCTATCCTAATTGAGTGAGTGAGTGAGTTAATATTTAACGTCACATCGGCAATATTGCAGCCATATCGTGACGAGATAAAATTTGACTGTAATAATATATATGTAAACTGTATAAAATCCTGTCGACGAAGGACAGTAAAACAACTAGATTATCACAGATATATGTTTAAAACTAGTACATAACCATAAAATATGACAATTCATAACATTATAATAGATAACATTGGGCTATATATCACAAGCAACTAAAGTGAGGTCACCATACTGAAGACCATGGGGACTTACAGTACCTTTGCTACCTGCATGGACCCCAGCAGGATTTACACCATCCCTTTAGTCACTGGCGACCATTGACAGGGTTTAGCCGGAGATTTAAAACCAACAAATATACTACGATTAAAACACTGGCAGATATAAAATTACTTTTATTTATGTGGGCTTACATTACCTCTCAGGGGGACAATAATTTTACGCTACTTCAACCCCCTTCGAGGATATAGCCACTAACAATCTCCGTTAATTATCTTATACTACCAATTTATAAAATATATATCTTTGACATCTATCCTAATTGAAATACAAAGTCATTGAAATCAGCTTGGGTACCTTAAGGTTCAGTTATTAGGTTCATTTTTATTCCATGTATACACATATGATTTGGCTTAACAATTCAACTCGTTTATTTGTTGATGAGACGTCTGTTGGTGCATGGTCAGTTTGAATATATCTAAACATAATTGCAATGATTTTTTTTCTGAATCATCTATTATAGTCACATGTACCAACACTTTGTAAGGATTACCCATGGCGATACTGAGTATAACCAGAGACCTATAATATGGTCTCTGATATAACATACATATAATCCCATCAGTAAGAAAGCCGCCACTCATTCACAGTACACGTGGGACAGAGGCAAGTTGAAGTGTTTTAACTGTGAAACAGGAACTATGTTGACGCTCAACCTCATTAATGTAATTGCCAATGTCAATGAGTCGCCATTGTCATGCTTGTGTCACTGTTCATGGTGGTCGTACCCGATACTGACTTGTGAACTGACAGCTGACCCCACACGACTTTCAGCCTGACATAGCGTTTACAGAGGATATATGTTGACACTGTAGTGATAAATTCATATTTCATGGTCATCAATATATTGGTCTGTAGCAAAATCGTTATTTGTTTTCATTTATTTCTTATGATACTCAGTGATGCACAAGAACTGTTTTCCACAAGTATATAGCACAGGACACTATTCCAAAACGAACATCACATACACCACACTATATTCTATTCAAAACGAAAATCATATATATGATATATCATATATCATACCTCAATCTATGCACGTTTCTTATTCTTTGTGTAAAGCATAATAGCTACATTACAAAATACATAACATGTAACACAACACAAACTTAATAGTTATTTCATTGAAGTATGCTAACATTTAACAAAGAAACACCAGCTTTTCTTCAGTAAAAATGGATCTCTTTACCTTGATAATTTTTCTCTTGATGAAATTGATAATGAATTGTTCAGTTACTGATCTACCCTTCTGAGCTGGGTAAAATGTATAAAATGTTTGCACTCAAATGTTTTACATATTCAATGAAAAGGAGAGGAGAGATCATGTCAAGATGTTAATGTATTGTTTAAACTGGTGACCTGGCGGAAACATGTCCATAGTGGTATTTTTCCTTACCAGGCCCGCAGCACTATAGTGAGTGTGTTGGGTCTAATGCTGCAGTTTTCCAGTTATATTATGGCGTCCTAGCGCTATAAGATTAATGAGATTACACAAGGATTCATAAAAAAGGTATCAGTATATATAAAAAAAGACCAAAGTGAACCGAATATTTCCCCTGGTCAAAAGTCATCTTGATATGATATGAGCATATAAAAAAAACTATTTAAATACATACGCCTGATATTTTAATTTGAACACAACTTTCTGAGGCTTATGAATACTAGTATTTGAAAACTTACAAATTGATACATGTTTTACTGCCCAATGAAAACCCTTGTAAATTTTGAATTTTTAGACTCCACAATGGATGACAATCGAAAGAAAGACTTTCGAGACGCAGTAATATCAAGTATTTAATGGGGTATGTACTTTGGATTGATGCTTAGAAATTTCTGAAACTCTGGTCATAGTGTTCATGACAATGGAGCTTATACATATGATAATATACGATGTGCGAAGGTCATATGTTTCAAACGGGTAGCTTCATATGAAACAAAGTCTGAAAGTTAGTTCAGTTTTGGCGCCCTGCTGTTTCAAAGCTTTTCATGGTTTTTGCACTTTTTTTACAAAGGCTTGCCAATAATTCTTTCATATTGTAATTTCTCGAAAAAGGCGGAGATGGGCGCAAGACCGTGGATATTACTTTCCCTTTATTATGAGAAATCTCGGGACATGTTTTCAGTTCCAAATTCCATTTAGCGCTCTCATTTCTCAAATAGCTTTACGTTGCAAACACAGTATATGAAACCTCGTCATCTCAAAGTCAAAATATCCGGAGCTCGAGGCAAGCAAAACTAGGACCATAGTACCGATAAGTGAGTGATTGAGTATGGTTTTACGCCGCTTTTAGCAATATTCCAGCAATATGAAGGCGGGGGACACCAGAAGTGGGCTTCACACATTGTACCCATGTCGAGAATCGAACCCGGATGTTCGGCGTGACGAGTGAATGTTTTAACCACTAGGCTACCCGACCGCCCCAGTACCGATAAGGATTGTGCAGAATGTATGTTGTCTAATTAAAGTTAGTTTAATATCAAGGCATACTTGGCAAATATTGTGTTCGTTGTGTATGGCTTCATGTCTCTCCATACAAGTACAGTAAACTGCGGTTATATCGAGCTCAAAAGGACTACTACCTTTAGTTCGTTATAACCGTAGTTCGTTATAAGTACATATACAGCATGACTACAGCAAGTAGTGGGGACCAAAACGTCAGTTCGTTATATCCGTCAGTTCGTTATAAGCGTGTTCGTTATAACCATAGTTTACTGTAACATCAAAATGTACGTTAGGCAGCAAGAAGTGTCAAGACTCGAAAATTGAGCAGAGGAAACAGGACATTCGTTATATCCGTCAGTTCGTTATAAGCGTGTTCGTTATAACCATAGTTTACTGTAACATCAAAATGTACGTTAGGCAGCAAGAAGTGTCAAGACTCGAAAAATGAGCAGAGGAAACAGGACATTAGCAATTCGTAATACTTGAACACAGTATGTAGACATAAGGATACAGAGGTAAATAGGAACATTCGAATTCAAACAAAGATGATGGTTTTAATGCATCAATCGTTTTGTGTAATATTTAAAGAATAACTCACCTAATCCATGTTCATGTTGGCCAGTCTCAGCATTATTTTCATTTGGGCAAACTTCATGGATGCACATGAGGAATATGTATACAGCTTTCTATCAGTCTATATATATAAAGATATGTGTGTACAATTTGTCACGTGACACGTTGTACACGCAATGGTCAAACGTCATGTGTCTCGTGTTCAGGATACACTCCCAAATTGATAACATTCCAAACCTATGAGTGGCCGAGAAGAAAACTGACTTGTTGAAGGTAAGAAAAACTTGAAACTGACATCCTTTTACGGTTAATGGTAAACAAAAATTTGAAAATAACATTATTTTGCTATCTTTATCTGAAAGAATACACCCTTTGAAGTCTCCGTAAAAAGATCATGTTCCATTGTACCTAAAAATGTAAACGCAACAGGCTGGAACTGTTGGGATATAAAGGGAACGTTTTCTTTTGAGAAGATGAAGCCATCAGTCTTCCTATACAACCGCGTGGATAACCCACTAACCCCTTAACCCACTAACCAACTTGCATACCATACCACAGTGTACCGACTCCGACCCGACCAGTCCTTAACGCCGAGCGCCATCTTTTAACGTCTTTCGGTATGACGCGGCCGGGGATCGATCCCGGACCCTCCCCTGCGGGCGGACGCTCTATCACTAGACCACGGAGGCGGTCTCTTTATGTAGAGACCCAAACCAGAATCAGTTGAGGTGGTCTCACTGGTCTCTTTTATTTGTAGCTTAGGTGTGTAAATCAGTGGAAGTGAATGGGATATTTGACCGTTATTGATGTTGACATTGATCGATACCTTAAGCTTCAATTAAAGTTGAAAAGTCAGTCAGTCAGTTACTTACTCTGGTGTTACTGAGGGAAGCTTATTGAAGCTTATTGGCCAGGGTGTTATATCCTATTTTTCGAGTAATCCTGTTATAACTTTAATTATTTAATGGCAACCTGATCTCTGGATCACAGCTCCTTGATAATACATAACAGTTAAGATGAACATTCAGTTCCCCATGCAAGTAAATTAATGAGTGTGTTTTGAAGCCACAGTCAGTCAAAGGCCAATGTTGTACGGTTTGGTGACACACTTCTACCAGGTCGAACATTGTGGATCCTCATTTGATTCGCTCTGTGGATATTCCTGGTGAAGAAAAGGCCCCCCATGTACCTGACAATCTTGTCAGTATAACCACACGCGGCACTGGCTACATAAAGAGAATCATAGTTCATATGCTAACTCATCTCCAAATACCGTCTCGCTGAAGATGACTTTTCTTTATTCACACTTTAGATATTCGTTTTGGAGATCTGTAACTGAAGTTTATCGTAATTTTCCGAAACTCTCACCTGCTGACCAGTTGAACTTCTTAATGAGTTCTGATGTCATTGTAAAATTTCTGGCTGCCTCTCTTTCTATGAGGGGCGGTCGGGTAGCCTAGCGGTTAAAAGCGTTCGCTCGCCACGCCGAAGACCCGGGTTCGATTCCCGACATGGGTACAATGTGTGAAGCCCATTTCTGGTGTCCCCCGCCGTGATATTGCTGGAATATTGCTAAAAGCGGCGTAAAACCATACTCACTCACTCACTCACTCTCTTTCTTTAATGTTTAGACGGAGGAAATCTATTGTTATAATAACATATTTTATTTGCTGTTAAATTATTACAAAATGTTTGGCCACAGCAAGGCAACTCATTCACAACATATTGTGCTAGGCACAGTATACAACTAGACTGTGGGAGGAGACCCTCGCTGATCAGCAACCATATGGATGACCTGTCTGGCAGTTATAGCTGATGGTACAGACAGTGTGTGTGTGTATGGGGAGAAGAAGCATAATTGTACATCATAAGTGTACCCAGTTCGGGAAGATATGTAGAATGGCTGGCCAGTATGACCCTTGAGACACTGAAGTCAAAGTTTCGATCGAGCATAATTGTGTTTATGGTCTGGTGAACACAGGACAATGGCCACTCATTAACTCAAGAATCACATCTCACTGTTTTGATTTATCTCACTATTCATTTGATATACGGGTCATGCGTGTTCAACTGGTGCTCAACCCGTGTGCAATCCGTTGAGCACTTGTGTCACATGCGTGTTCTACGCGTTCTCAACGCGTGTTAGGGGAATGAACTTTTAGGCAGTAAAGTACAATATATACCCGTGATTTTGCAGGTGAACAATTGGCTTGCCTTTTCTTGTGTTTGAGACGGGTGGCACCGACGTGCAGTATACACGCATCTCTTCGCGAACACCCGGTTCAATGGTGTCCTAATACAATGGTGTTATGCAAGGGCGTCACTTATGTTCCAAAGATATTTTATTGACAGTGTTCATACACGTGAATAACATAATATACAATCCCATGTATTTATTTTTGAATTTTGATAATTTCAATTGACACTATTACTGAATAAATACTATACAGATTCATTAAGTTTGCGATTTGATTGTTCAGTTCATAACTCAATGAACTTTAAAAATACAAAAAGTTATTTAATAAAGAGATATTGTTATTTGGTATTGTAATTTATTGTTCAACAATGTTGTAAATGTATAACATTGTTTCCATTAAGATTCAGTATGAGAGCATAACATTGTGTTCTGACAAATATTAATTGTCCCTAATGTCATCCGAAATCCGATTTTATAACTTTGTGAGAGGGAAAAGACTGTGGCAAATGCATGTCCCAACTGGATTAAAGCGGTTTATGTATGCAAATCACTTTAGAAAGCATGGTGACAGTCTGTAAAATCCATTCTCCTTTGATCTAATCATTTTAATAAGTGCTCTGTTTGAAACCGGGGCAAGTTGTCTGTGCAATTAATAGTGGCTTAATTTACAACATACATTTTTTGAAAAAAAAAGTTGTGTTTGAGGCATTCAACTCGTGGTGGCGACCCCGATACCAGTATGGGTTTATACATGATTCATTGACACGAAATATGGCGTTCCAAGCAACAGGTAAAAGAAACGAGAACAGAATACCCAGTCATCAATTAAATTACCGTAGGTTACCAAGTATATAGCAGAGACATTTACATGCATGTTGAGGTTGTTTATCCATCAACGCAAAATGTTTATATTCGTATATGTTCAGAGGGTTTGGTTAAGGTGAAGTAGTTCGGAGTGAGCTAAGGCAGGCATCGAATTGGCGGAAACGTCGCTTGGGGAGAAGTGCCGAAGGATGGCCGTCAGATCTCAAAATGCTTACTTCTGTGTTGGACGTTATTCTCTCCAAAGTAGCTGCATCCCCTCTTACATTTCAAGACTAAGTTCATGAAGTCGGTGTTCTCAGGTGCTTGCATGGCTCTCAGCAATCGTCTCCGACCACACATATTCTTGGAAGCAGCAGCGTGCCTCAAACCCTTCTTCCCTAAAATCCCCCGATCAAAGTACATTCTCAGTTTCGCATTTGCCATTTGGGTGGTACAGTTATGGAAGATAAGAGTTATAGATAATACATGTTTTACTCAGTGTCACATCGATATTAATACAATTCAGCATATCAAAGTTACTTTTGATATCCAAAACCAATTTATCCATTAACACAGCTAAGAGCTCTTGAGTAGTTCGATTTAAGGGTCACCGTACACGTGTGTTTGTAGCACAGGGGGTAAATGTTTCTAAGTATAGTTGGTACGTATTGTTCGGTGTTCAGGGAAGGTTTTAATTTATTCAACCAAAATGCAAACTCTAAATAAATTACAGTACAAACTGGTTATAATGCCACCGTTTGTACATTGGAAAATATGGCATTGATTTCAGGCAGTTGACCTGACTGACATAAAAGATTGACCTGACTGACATAAAAGATTGACCTGACTGACATAAAAGATTGACCTGACTGACATAAAACAGAAAAGTTACAAGAAGCAAAACAAATACAATTCAGTCATGTATTCATTCAAACATGATTTATCCAAGTTACATATATACACACTGTACAATTATGAATACTTATTTGGTTTGGAAAAGTCTTTGACTGGCGTTTGTCTTGAGCCAGCTGATTTAGTTGCCACAAAGAAAGATTAATAGAGGATTCACTGTGAAAACAACTAAAATCAATACACTTAAGACAGGGTCTGGTTTCCAAAATATGAACGATAATGATACATATTGGTGTACATTACCCTCTCCCAAACCAGCCCCCACCCCACCCTTTGGCGCTCGTGCAAACACATCAAACATTGCCACAAGAGACATGGGCTGGAGCTCAAGCGTGACCCACTCACGAATGAATGTATATAGACTGTGGTTACAGCTACCTAAACTACCGGGCAAAAGAAAGTTTTCACTTTAAAAATAGTTATATAAAAAGAAAAAAAGCTGGTACAGGTTTGAACCCCCGCAGAAAACATTCACCCAATGCAACATGACCACAACCATATGTAATTGTTGTCATTTTTTTTATTATATTGGTATGTAAGTAGAAGTTGCTGTTTACGTAGATGCAGGAATTTGTGTTTTGTATCTATTATGTATGTGTAGGTGTGCAGGTGATGTATTCAACTGTATTTCATCATACTGATGTATATGAGAGTAAAATTATGAAGCCGGTTGTCCGTGTGTGTGTGTGCGTGCGTGCGTGCGTGCGTGCGTGCATGCGTACGTGCGTGTGTGAGAATGTGAGAATGTGCGTGTACGTATGACTGTGCGGGCACGTTGAACTTGTTGAGTAACACTGTCCACAACTTGCTTGATATCATTATCAGTAAACATTTACGAAATATGACCACGGAACCTACACGTCGTGATGGATCCTGACTTAATTTGTAACAAATGTAACTGTACACACACAGGTTTTAACAAATTTGCACCTAATATTTCTGATCACAGAGTGTTCGGCACAATGAATGTTTTTCAAAACACGAATAATTCATATAAAAGACAGGTTTGACTTTGCAAACATGGTGATTTTAATAAAAGTAACGTTCTGGTAATACGCAAATTAAGTGGAATAGACAATTTGCTATATGTAAAGATGTTCACTACATGTGTGGTGTGTTCATTCGAATATTAAATGCATCATGACATACCACATAAAACTATAACCGTTCGACCGTTCTGACAATGCGTGGATTAATAATGAACTCCGACATAAATATAGATCACGAGACATACACGGCAGTATTGGTGACATAACAAATAATTAAAAAAACATAGCAATAATTTTGATAATATGAAAAAGGTTATATTGAAATATAAATAGATAACTAGATCCGCAATTGACTAATAAAAATAATACTTATTACTGGAAACTATTGAGATACATTATAATAGATGGAGAAATGACAACATATATTCACCCGGGTTATATCGATGATAGGACCTTTAAGCCTTTACTCATACTGACAAGGCTAAAGTTCTTAACGATTATTTTGTTCTATAAATACTGTTTCAACTAAAGAGCATCCTTTACCTTCCTTTGAACGGCGTTGTGAATCTTTCCTTGCTGATATCACCGTACAAGACCAAGATATTACCATCTAGTAGTAGTCCTGATAACATTTACCAAACATTGTTAAAGCCAACAGCAGATGACAACAGCATTATGTATGATCTTCAAGAAATCTCTACACTGTTCAACATTTCCATTTGACTGGAAATTAGCTCATGTTATGTCGTTGTATAAGAAAGAAGACAAATCGTTTCCTTCGAGTTATAGACCAGTAAGCTTATTATCCATAATTTGTTTTTAAATTTTTTACAGAACTATTTTCAAAGAAATCCGCTTTTATATAAAGATCAAATCTGGATTTGTTACAGGCCACGATACTGTCTCATAAGTACTTGAAATACATAATAACATTGTTTTATCTGTTGACAATCACAAATTGTATCGTATGATATTCTTTTATATCGCAAAAGCGTTTTATTGGGTTTGACATACAGGCTCACTATATAAAATTGAAAAATTGGGTATTAATTGAAAACTCTTATCATGGTTACATTATTACATTTCATGACAAAAAAGTGTTTGTAAAAATTGTAACCTATGCTCATTGAAATAACGTCAGATGGGGTACCCCAAGGTTCAGTTATTGGGTTCAAATACATGATTTGGCTTAACAATTCAACTCGTTTATTTGCTGATGAGACGTCTGTTGGTGCATAGTCAGTTTGAATATATCTGAACATAACTGTCATGATTTTTTATGAATCTCTGTAAGGATTACCCATGGCGACACACATTCACAGTATATGTGGGGCAGAGTCTATTCAAACACTGAGGAAATCGTTGAAGCGTTTTAACTGTGACACATGAACGATCAACCCCATTAATGTAATTGCCAATGTCAATGAGTCGCCATTGTCATGCTTGTGTCACTGTTCATGGTGGTCATACCCGATACTGACTTGTGAACTGACAGCTGACCCCACACGACTTTCAGCCTGACATAGCGTTTACAGAGGACATAATGTTGACACTGTAGTGATAAATTCATATTTCATGGACATCAATGTATTTTTCTGTAGCAAACTCGTTCTTGTTTTCATTTATTTATTATTTCCCATGATCGTCAGTGATGCACGGGAAACGTATATAACGCAGGGCACTAATTCAAAACGAAAATCATATATATCATATATCATATATCATACCACAATCTATGCACGTTTCTTATTCTTTGTGTAAAGCATAATAGCTACATTACAAAATACATAACATGTATCACAACACAAACTTAAACATGGTTATTCCATTGAAGTATGCTAACATTTAACCGAGAAACTCCAGTGCTCTTTCAGATAAAAAGGGATCTCTTTACCTTGATAATTTTTCTCTTGATGAAATTGATAATGAATTGTTCTGTTACTGATCTACTCTTCTGAGCTGGGTAAAATGTATTAAAGGTTTACACTCAAATGTTTTACATATTCAATGACAAGGAGAGGAGAGATCATGTCAAGATGTTAATGTATTGATTAAACTGGTGACCTGGCGGAAACATTTCCATAGTGGTATTTTTCCTTACCAGGCCCGCAGCACTATAGTGAGTGTGTTGCAGATTTCCAGTTATATTACGGCGTAATATACGGAGAATCTACTTTGGAATTGATGCTTGGGAATTTCTGAAAATCTGGTCATAGCGTTCATGATAATGGTGCTTATACATATGATAATATACGATGTACTATGGTCATATATTTCGAAGGGGTAGCTGCATATGAAATAAACCTATTCATGATTGTCGCTGTATTGTAATATCTCGAAAAAGACAGGAGATGGGCACAAAACCGTAGAGAATAATTTCCCTATATTGTTGAAAATCTCGGGACATGTTATCTTTACCAAATTCCATCTAGCGCTGTCATGTCAACGGACAAATACCTTTACGTTGCAAACACAGTATGTGAAACCTTGACGTCACAAAGTCGAAATATCTGGAGCTCGAAGCAAGCAAAACTAAGACCATAGTGCCGATAAGGATTGTGCAGGATGTATGTTGTCTAATTAAATTAAGTTGTGTCAAGACTCGACAATTGAGTAGAGAATCAAGACATAATAGAGATTCGTAATGCTTGTACACAGTTTGTAGAAAAAAGGATACAGCGCTTAACAGGATCATTCATTCGAATTCAAACCAAGATTGTGCTCTTAATGTATCAATCTTTTCGTATAATGTCAAAAGAATAACTCACCTACACCATGTTAATGGTGGCCACTGACAGCATTTTTTTCAGTTGGGCAAACTTCATGGATGCATCTGAGGAATATGTATACTGCTTTCTATTAGTCTGAATATATATAAATATATGTATACAATTTGTCACGTGACACGTTGTACACGCAATATGCAAACGTCTAGTGTCACGTGTTCTGGATTCACGCCCAAATTGATAACATCCTAAAATATTTAGTGGGCGAGAAGGAAACTGACTGGTTGGCTTGGTAAGCAAAACTTAAAACTAACATTCTTGTACGGTTAAAGGTAAGAGAAATTTATGCTTTATCTGAAAGAATGCGCCCTTCGTGAAATGTAAACGCATCACGCTGGAACTGCGGAAACATTGCTCGATATTAAGGGAACGTTTTCTGTTAAGAAGATGAAGTCATCCCTCTTGTTATACAACCGTGTGGATATTTTTTCATACTAAATCTTTATGCATAGACCGAAACATGAAAAAGTTGAGGCGGTCTCACTGGTCTCTTTTATTTATAGCTCAAGTGTGTAAATCAGTGGAAGGGAATTGGATATTTGACCGTTATTGGTCGATACCTGAAGCTTAAGTTAAACTTCTAAGTTGAAAAGTTAGAGTGCTTGATCGAATATTTCCTCGCTGCGACCCATCCCAAAGACGCAGAACCAAACTATCGACTCAATCCGTGCATAGACTGACAGTCAACATCATTCTACAGCAATCTATTTATTACTTCACTATCAATTTAAAACATCTTTGATTAATTGGCCTATTGATCAATGATTACAAACACCTATTCGCCACATGTTCATTAACAACTTCAGATACCTCACCCGTCACGTTGGTTAGTTTAACCTCCCGTGCTATGCATTACTTTATACTGTATTAAGACACACTGTCACTGTAACTGGCCTATATTTAAGGAGGTACTTTTTAATATAATGATGATATTTGTTATAACCAAGCTTCTTATTCCTGATTTTGAAGGTACTACATGCAAAGTACAATTTGTTCTGTCTTCTAGGTTACACGTGTGCTCTTAATGACATCGATAGGTAGGGATGCTACCAAAAAAATGGCGCCGTGTTGATGCTCTGGATCAAAGTTATCTTGTTAACTTGTCTTAAAATTGTATATGTTATCATCTTGCACATGGGCCTCACGTACAATAGCGATTGATTGACTCAATGACAAACAGATTTGCCATATAATCAACATCATAAATAATGCACTCCCTCAGGCGTATGCACCAGGGGAGTAAAATTATTGTAGATTTTGACATCGCGCTCGTGGCAAGTCCAGAGAATCATCCGTGGTGTTAAATATAACGTCGATGGGTCAATGCATGACTGCCTCGTGCACATGCGTTCCGATATGATGAACACAGTAAATAATGCCCACCGTTAATTATTTGGTATCTCCGCATAAGGCCACGCCTGTAACGTGTATTTGTAAGATATGTTGTGTGTTTCTTTATGCGTAAACTATTATCACCATAACACACACACACACACACGCGCACGCACGCACGCACGCACGCACGCACGCACACACACACACACACACACATATATATATATATATATATATATATATATAGGGGGAGAGAGAGAAATATATATATATATATATATATAGATATAAAGATATAGATATATCGATAAATACATGTAGATAGATAGATAGATAGATAGATCGATAGATAGATGATAGATAGATGTATAAATATATATATAGATAGATAGATAGATGATAGATAGATGTATAAATATATAGATAGATAGATAGATAGATGACCATCACCATGGCGTATATTTAATATCTCAGATTACGTTGGTCGATCATACTCAGTTACATCAATTTGGAAGAGGAAAGAATATTGCCGACATTCCTGTTTTATACCCCTCTAATACGAGCACAGTAGCCAAGCATCTTGTGTACGGGTTTTTTGGCAGATTAAAACGTCAAAGGCCACCCGCTATTTTAACCGAACTTGTCCAGGCACTGTAAGGCTCCCTCAAAATGATCATTGTGAGCTTGATTGAGGCCATGCCAAGCCGCATAGCGAGTGTTTGACCAACCGTAGGGGTATGACTCGTTATAGATAAAATAATTTCAAACACATCCCTCTCGTCTTTCTTGGTTGTGAGAATACACCGCGAACCTGTTCTTTTGATTGTTATGTTACACCTAGACCTTGTTTTTTTTTCTTATCCATCTATAAGCACGCATCTTTGTATTTCTGTAATCATCTGTTATTTTTTATATCTACTTTTTTTGAAAGTATATATAAGTTATCGCGAAAGCGAGACTTCATTCAACATGGCGTCGCTAAGCGAGTGATCACGTTCCGTGTCGCCAGAGAAACGTGTTCACTGGTAAGTAATGTTCTGTTTAGTTGTATATGTGAATTGAGTGGTGTAGGTTCCTTGGGAAAGGGATGTTACACGTTAGTCTGATTGCGAGTGCTCCTGTTTAGACCCCGGGACCAGTCTCTACTATCCTGCTTTAGACCCAGTGACTGAACCAGCCTCACTACTCGCTCTCGCATTCCCCACACTCGCATTGTTTATTCATGACACTCTCAAGGGCCACAGGTACATAGTTCAACATATTAACAAGGCATGCGTGTTTCTTTGAACTAACAATCCATGATTAGGTACAATGCAATATTTTGTAATAATGTAACATTTGATGTTGACAAGACAATGCAGAACAAACTGATGTTTGGATACCGTGTAAACTTCTTTGCACTATATTTGTTTCTTAACTGAATGTTACCACATATACATAAACTTATAGTCATTTTCTACAGCATTAAGGTAACAAGATGTACAGGTATTGTTAGACGTTTGTAATGTGCCTTTTGACCAGAATAACCTCCTCTGAATTGAACGACACTTATATCATTATATTCTCCATATGTCAATCACTGGATTGTCTGGCCAATACTCGATAATTTACAGACCGCCGTCATATATCAATGTGTTGTTTTAAGAAGGTTCAAACAGTAATTTTAGAGAAAAATCCTCATCCTCATGATGTGTTAATGGATACTAATGCAGATGGTAAGATGTTAGTAAACGCAGTTGATCATTCAACGAATGTCAATGGGTTGGTTATGCATGATTTGGTAAAACGGTTTCCAAAGGTCAGTACACAAACTCGACTTTAACCAACTGATATGTGATGAAGCAACAAGGACAAATCGACGCCAGGTACATTAAGGTACGTCAATCTGATTGGTTCACTCTAAAAATAGCTCGTACAGTACATTCAAACCGATCGAGAGCGTGAAATCGGGTCATACAGCCAATCGTCTGTCAGCTGTGTAAACAAAATGCTGTGATGAACTTGGTCACATAGCAGCCTTGTCCACTGAAGGGAAACAGTTTTGTGAACAAACCTTTGAGGAAGGCAGTCCTCTGTATCCACGAGATAACATACACATATACAAGCGTGTTTTGTCATTGAATGTAACCAAGCTCGTTCTCTATAGTTATGATTGGCTATGTAGTGGATAAATATATAAGCTCTATTTACATCGTTAAGGCTTCATTTCACGTGTAACCATGCCGACTGATGGTTGGAAAGTTTATTCATCTGGTATTTATTTTAATCCAAAACATCCAGCTTCCTTTTCTGGCCCTGCTAAGTTGTATCACATTGTCAAAAAGGAGGGGAAATTTGATATGAGTTTACATCACATAAAGAAGTGGTTGGCATCCCAAGATGCCTATTTGCTTCAGCGATCTTTAAGATACATTTTCAAGCGGAACAGAGTGGTGGCTTCAGGCCTCAATGCTCGATGGGATATTGACCTGGCTGATGTTACTAATACAGCTTCGGACAATGACGGTGTGAAATACTTATTCATAGCTATAAATGTATTTACACGGTTTCTGTGGGTCGAGCCCCTTAAAAATAAAATGCCAGACGCTGTCATTAAGGCCATGAAGAATATATTTTCCCGGGCTACAAGCTATCAGATATGTCGGCTACTTTGGGTATGGACCCCTTTTCAAGACTATTCTGGAGAAAGTGAGGGCACTGGACCCTGATACAGATCCCAAAGAACTTTCCACTAAAATCATCCATTGGATGAAACCTATTGAGAAATTTTTTTTATCTCATGTAGAACTTTCTGTGGCTGAAGATCTAGAGCGTGAAAAGTCAGATGTTGATGATGATGATACAGACACTGAATAATCGCTCCTTGTACATTATTGTGAGATACTGATTGTACTAATGTTTGATTTGTGTGTTTTAATGAATAAATCTTGTGTTTACATGATTTGACATCAATCAAACAATCCTTGTGGTTATGTAAAACCTTTTTGAACTGATACTGGTGAATCAAAGATGACATTACTTCACCCTGAAAAGAAGCCTAATTGCTCATGCTGCTTTATGCAACAAATTACTCACTAAGCTAAGCTCAGTCACAAAGGATAACATTCAAAACAAGTCATGTTCAATACATTTATTCGAAGGATATACAATTCAAATAGGTCATATTCAAGTACAAGACATGTATACATATTTACAACATTCTTCAGTTGAAACAGTTTTATTGCAACTGAAGAATGTTGTAAATATGTATACATGTCTTGTACTTGAATATAACCTATTTGAATTGTATATTGTATAATTTATATTGCAATGATACAAATTTTCTCAAAAACTATAAAAGTTAGAGAAATGAAATTTTAGACACTGATTTTACTGGTCATGATGTTAAATGAGTTCGAACATTAGTGAACATCAGATATACTTGAGAATTAGTGCTGTAAATTATTCTTTTACAGAGTTATGGCCCTTGATCTATGTTATTTTACATAGCGCATAGTGTGTGCAATGGGGACAGTTTTCTAAAAAAATACTGAAGTTAATGAATGCAAGTTTGCATACTTATACATACTTGCATACTACAGTTGTCAAGACTGAGTTTCTTCCCTTGCTATATGATGTTATATTTTGGGCATACACAGTTTTGCCCTTGATCCATTTCATTTTACACAGTGCATAGTGTCTGCAATGGGAACAAGTACAGAAGTTATCTAACAGATACTCAAGACTAGTTCGAGAGGTGGTGCAATACATTATTTTTTTTCCAGAGTAGGGGCCTTTTTAGAGTATAATCATTTTTTTTCAGATGACATAAACGATCCTTGTCTTAAGGCATTATAGAGCCGTGAATATCCGGGTAGAAAATAGGTCTTCAGCAACCCATGCTGGCCGTAACACACGACAATGCTTTTCGTAAGAGGAGTCTAATGGGATCGGGTTGTTAGGCTCGTTGACTTGGTTGATGCATGTCATCGTGTTCCAATTGCGTAGAAGTATTTACAGACCGCCGTCACATAGCTGGAATATTCCTGAGTGATGCGCTAAACAGCAAACAAACAGTCTTAAGGCTTTACAAGACTCTTTTTTATAGTTTATATTCACTACTATATGAACAAACAAAATTCTAATAATCCCCATGCCGGGGGGATAGTGATAACGCTGTTTCTTGTTGATCTTTAGATTTGAACCTATATTATCAGAAAGAACAACCATAATTAATGTCAAGTATAAGATAGATGATTGTTTGACAGTAGATTATAAAAAAAAAACCCACCCAGTTAGAACATCTCATGTTTCATGGATATTGCAAAGAAGATCTTCTAGAATCACATAAAGAGATGTAGAGGTGCTGGCCAGACTGTTTTCAGTGTTGATATGCCCACAGAGCGGAAAGAGATGCCTTTGTTTAAGAATTACCAAAATCAAAGACCAGTACCAAACATTAACTTTACTATATGGAGGCAATTTTAACAAATGTGAAAACACTGAGAATCATAATGTAGATGAACGCTGTACATGTAACACCAGAACACGTGGCGTAGGTGGTATGGATATGTAGTTGTGAGATATGGTGATACAACTGATGATCCTGTAATTTCCTGAGGATTCCGTAGCTGCAGCCCATTCCTTATGCAATTGGAAGAGAGAAACATAAAGGAAACTTTATGAATACATGGATAGTTGGTTTAGGTTTCTGTAAACTATATTTATTTCACGACCCCCGACATGTTATATCTATTATTAAGAATGACACTAAAGAAATGGCATAGATTACTTCAGTCTTATTAGAGCCCTTGGATGGAACTTGACATCAGATTGAATAAGAAAGAGTGAGTGAGTTTGGTTTAACACCGCTTGTAACAGTATACTGAAGTGGATGCAGGTCTCAGACGTTTACCATTTCGATGAAACCCACGAGCATGGGTATGGTGCTGACAAACCTAGAAACAGTATCGGGGCGAACCGGGATTCGAAACCCACAATCATAGCTTTCTGGCGTGCCCAAGGGACGCAACTCTGCACAGCAAATCGCGGCACCTTAGACAACGGGGCCACCCGTGCCCCGAATAGGAAAGAAGGCTACGAGACATTTTGAGAAGAATCTTTATAGCTTAATGAATAACTTCGTAACTCGCAAAACAATTGGGAATCTCAGGAAAGTGTGTTGATGTTAAATTAGTTAGACCTCTCCATGAAGAGAAGCTAAGGAAACTAACGGCCAGTCCAGCCTATTCAGAAGTAAGATATTCGATAACGTCTTAGCAGCAATACATGTTTAAAAAAGAGAGAGCAAAATAGCATCTAACAAAACGGTATAGTTGGAATGAGCATCCATTTAATGACTTTTATTAAAATGGTACTGACAGATTCTTTGTTAATGGAAATACAAACCGATGATGCCATAAAGACCTAGAAAAAACAGACGTATGCGATGTGAGTGATTACCTCAAAGATACACCCGTGAAGATCCGGGGTAGAATAGGTATTCAGCAACCCATGCTTGTCCTAAAAGGCAACTATGCTTGTCGTAAAAGGCGACTAACGGGATCGGGTGGTCAGGCTCGCTGACTTGGTTGATGCATGTCATCGATCCCAATTGCGTGGATCGATGCTCATGATATCAATCACTGGATTGTCTGGCCCAGACTCGATTATTTACATGGCCTTCATCAACCGCCTCATCCATTCCATGTATCGACGTTGCACGGCAGTAATCAATGCACATGGCGAACACACCTGATACACACCTGATATCAATTTAAAACATCTTTGATTAATTGGCCTATTGATCAATGATTACAAACACCTATTCATGTTCATTAACAACTTCAGATACCTCACCCGTCACGTTGGTTAGTTTAACCTCCCGTGCTATGCATTACTTTATACTGTATTAAGACACACTGTCACTGTAACTGACCTATATTTAAGGAGGTACTTTTTAATATAATGATGATATTCGTTATAACCAAGCTTCTTATTCCTGATTTTGAAGGTACTACATGCAAAGTACAATTTGTTCTATCTTCTAGGTTACACGTGTGCTCTTAATGACATCGATAGGTAGGGATGCTACCTAAAAAAATGGCGCCGTGTTGATGCTCTGGATCAAAGTTATCTTGTTAACTTGTCTTAAAATTGTATATGTTATCATCTTGCACATGGACCTCACGTACAATAGCGATTGATTGACTCAATGACAAACAGATTTGCCATATAATCAACATCATAAATAATGCACTCCCTCAGGCGTGTGTACCAGGGGAGTGCTACTTATTGTAGATTTTGACATCGCGCTCGTGGCAAGTCCAGAGAATCATCCGTGGTGTTAAATATAACGTCGATGGGTCAATGCATGACTGCCTCGTGCACATGCGTTCCGATATAATGAACACAGTAAATAATGCCCACCGGTAATTATTTGGTATCTCCGCATAAGGCCACGCCTGTAATGTGTATTTGTAAGATATGTTGTGTGTTTCTTTATGCGTAAACTATTATCACCATAACACACACACACACGCGCGCACGCACGCACGCACGCATGCACGCACGCACACACACACACACACACACACACACACACACACACACACACACACACACACACATATATATATATATATATATATATATATATATATATATATATATACATATATGGGGAGAGAGAGAAATATATATATATATAGATATAAAGATATAGATAGATCGATCGATAGATAGATGTATAAATATATATATAGATAGATAGATAGATGATAGATAGATGTATAAATATATAGATAGATAGATAGATAGATAGATAGATAGATAGATAGATAGATAGATGACCATCACCATGGCGTATATTTAATATCTCAGATTACATTTGTCGATCATACTCAGTTACATCAATTTGGAAGAGGAAAGAATATTGCCGACATTCCTGTTTTATACCCCTCTAATACGAGCACAGTAGCCAAGCATCTTGTGTACGGGTTTTTTGGCAGATTAAAATGTCAAAGGCCACCCGCTATTTTAACCGAACTTGTCCAGGCACTGTAAGGCTCCCTCAAAATGATCATTGTGGACTTGATTGAGGCCATGCCAAGCCGCATAGCGAGTGTTTGACCAACCGTAGGGGTATGACTCGTTATAGATAAAATAATTTCAAACACATCCCTCTCGTCTTTCTTGGTTGTGAGAATACACCGCGAACCTGTTCTTTTGATTGTTATGTTACACCTAGACCTTGTTTTTTTTCTTATCCATCTATAAGCACGCATCTTTGTATTTCTTTAATCATCTGTCATTTTTTATATCTACTTTTTTTGAAAGTATATATAAGTTATCGCGAAAGCGAGACTTCATTCAACATGGCGTCGCTAAGCGAGTGATCACGTTCCGTGTCGCCAGAGAAACGTGTTCACTGGTAAGTAATGTTCTGTTTAGTTGTATATGTGAATTGAGTGGTGTAGGTTCCTTGGGAAAGGGATGTTACACGTTAGTCTGATTGCGAGTGCTCCTGTTTAGACCCCGGGACCAGTCTCTACTATCCTGCTTTAGACCCAGTGACTGAACCAGCCTCACTACTCGCTCTCGCATTCCCCACACTCGCATTGTTTATTCATGACACTCTCAAGGGCCACGGGTGCATAGTTCAACATATTAACAAGGCATGCGTGTTTCTTTGAACTAACAATCCATGATTACGTACAATGCAATATTTTGTAATAATGTAACATTTGATGTTGACAAGACAATGCAGAACAAACTGATATTTGGATACCGTGTAAACTTCTTTGCACTATATTTGTTTCTTAACTGAATGTTACCACATATACATAAACTTATAGTCATTTTCTACAGCATTAAGGTAACAAGATGTACAGGTATTGTTAGACGTTTGTAATGTGCCTTTTGATCAGAATAACCTCCTCTGAATTGAACGACACTTATATCATTATATTCTCCATATGTCAATCACTGGATTGTCTGGCCAATACTCGATAATTTACAGACCGCCGTCATATATCAATGTGTTGTTTTAAGAAGGTTCAAACAGTAATTTTAGAGAAAAATCCTCATCCTCATGATGTGTTAATGGATACTAATGCAGATGGTAAGATGTTAGTAAACGCAGTTGATCATTCAACGAATGTCAATGGGTTGGTTATGCATGATTTGGTAAAACGGTTTCCAAAGGTCAGTACACAAACTCGACTTTAACCAACTGATATGTGATGAAGCAACAAGGACAAATCGACGCCAGGTACATTAAGGTACGTCAATCTGATTGTTCACTCTAAAAATAGCTCGTACAGTACATTCAAACCGATCGAGAGCGTGAAATCGGGTCATACAGCCAATCGTCTGTCAGCTGTGTAAACAAAATGCTGTGATGAACTTGGTCACATAGCAGCCTTGTCCACTGAAGGGAAACAGTTTTGTGAACAAACCTTTGAGGAAGGCAGTCCTCTGTATCCACGAGATAACATACACATATACAAGCGTGTTTTGTCATTGAATGTAACCAAGCTCGTTCTCTATAGTTATGATTGGCTATGTAGTGGATAAATATATAAGCTCTATTTACATCGTTAAGGCTTCATTTCACGTGTAACCATGCCGACTGATGGTTGGAAAGTTTATTCATCTGGTATTTATTTTAATCCAAAACATCCAGCTTCCTTTTCTGGCCCTGCTAAGTTGTATCACATTGTCAAAAAGGAGGGGAAATTTGATATGAGTTTACATCACATAAAGAAGTGGTTGGCATCCCAAGATGCCTATTTGCTTCAGCGATCTTTAAGATACATTTTCAAGCGGAACAGAGTGGTGGCTTCAGGCCTCAATGCTCGATGGGATATTGACCTGGCTGATGTTACTAATACAGCTTCGGACAATGACGGTGTGAAATACTTATTCATAGCTATAAATGTATTTACACGGTTTCTGTGGGTCGAGCCCCTTAAAAATAAAATGCCAGACGCTGTCATTAAGGCCATGAAGAATATATTTTCCCGGGCTACAAGCTATCAGATATGTCGGCTACTTTGGGTATGGACCCCTTTTCAAGACTATTCTGGAGAAAGTGAGGGCATTGGACCCTGATACAGATCCCAAAGAACTTTCCACTAAAATCATCCAGTGGATGAAACCTATTGAGAAAGAAATTTTATCTCATGTAGAACTTTCTGAGGCTGAAGATCTAGAGCGTGAAAAGTCAGATGTTGATGATGATGATGATACAGACACTGAATAATCGCTCCTTGTACATTATTGTGAGATACTGATTGTCTTAATGTTTTATTTGTGTGTTTTAATGAATAAATCTTGTGTTTACATGATTTGACATCAATCAAACAATCCTTGTGGTTATGTAAAACCTTTTTGAACTGATACTGGTGAATCAAAGATGGCATTACTTCACCCTGAAAAGAAGCCTAATTGCTCATGCTGCTTTATGCAACAAATCACTCACTAAGCTAAGCTCAGTCACAAAGGATAACATTCAAAACAAGTCATGTTCAATACATTTATTCGAAGGATATACAATTCAAATAGGTCATATTCAAGTACAAGACATGTATACATATTTACAACATTCTTCAGTTGAAACAGTTTTATTGCAACTGAAGAATGTCTTGTACTTGAATATAACCTATTTGAATTGTATATTGTATAATTTATATTGTAATGATAGTTGGTGGTGCTGTAGTTTATGCTCTTGCTTTTTCGGGAAGTACTTTTTTTTATCCATTGCCATGAAGTCCTTCCGTCCGTCCGTCTGCTTCTCAAAGGGGACAAATTTTCTCAAAAACTAGACACTGATTTTACTGGTCATGATGTTAAATGAGTTCTAACATTAGTGAACATTAGAGATACTTGTCAAGACTGAGAATTAGTGCTGTAAATTATTCTTTTACAGAGTTATGGCCCTTGATCTATGTTATTTTACATAGCGCATAGTGTGTTCAATGGGGACAGTTTTCTCAAAAATTACTGAAGTTAATGAATGCAAGTTTGCATACTTATACATACTTGCATACTACAGTTGTCAAGACTGAGTTTCTTCCCTTGCTATATGATGTTATATTTTGGGCATACACAGTTTTGCCCTTGATCCATTTCATTTTACACAGTGCATAGTGTCTGCAATGGGAACAAGTACAGAAGTTATCTAACAGATACTCAAGACTAGTTCGAGAGTTGGTGCAATACATTATTTTTTTTTCCAGAGAAGGGGCCTTTTGAGTGTATAATCATTTTTTTTCAGATGACATAAACGATCCTTGTCTTAAGGCATTATAGAGTCGTGAATATCCGGGTAGAAAATAGGTCTTCAGCAACCCATGCTGGCCGTAAGAGGAGTCTAATGGGATCGGGTTGTTAGGCTCGTTGACTTGGTTGATGCATGTCATCGTGTTCCAATTGCGTAGAATTATTTACAGACCGCCGTCACATAGCTGGAATATTCCTGAGTGATGCGCTAAACAGCAAACAAACAGTCTTAAGGCTTTACAAGACTCTTGTTTATAGTTTATATTCACTACTATATGAACAAACAAAATTCTAATGTGCCCCATGCCGGGGGGATAGTGATAAGGCTGTTTCTTGTTGATCTTTAGATTTGAACCTATATCATAAGAAAGAACAACCATAATTAATGTCAAGTATAAGATAGATGATTGTTTGACAGTAGATTATAAAAAAAACCACCCAGTTAGAACATCTCATGTTTCATGGATATTGCAAAGAAGATCTTCTAGAATCACATAAAGAGATGTAGAGGTGCTGGCCAGACTGTTGTCAGTGTTGATATGCCCACAGAGCGGAAAGAGATGCCTTTGTTTAAGAATTACCAAAATCAAAGACCAGTACCAAACATTAACTTTACTATATGGAGGCAATTTTAACAAATGTGAAAACACTGAGAATCATAATGTAGATGAACGCTGTACATGTAACACCAGAACACGTGGCGTAGGTGGTATGGATATGTAGTTGTGAGATATGGTGATACAACTGATTATCCTGTAATTTCCTGAGGATTCCGTAGCTGCAGCCCATTCCCTATGCAATTGGAAGAGAGAAACATAAAGGAAACTTTATGAATACATGGATAGTTGGTTTAGGTTTCTGTAAACTATATTTATTTCACGACCCCCGACATGTTATATCTATTATTAAGAATGACACTAAAGAAATGGCATGGATTACTTCAGTGTAATTAGAGCCCTTGGATGGAACTTGACATCAGATTGAATAAGAAAGAGTGAATGAGTTGGGTTTAACACCGCTTGTAACAATATACTGAAGTGGATGCAGGTCTCAGACGTTTACCATTTCGATGAAACCCACGAGCATGGGTATGGTGCTGACAAACCTAGAAACAGTATCGGGGCGAACCGGGATTCGAACCCACAATCATAGGTTTCCGGCGTGCCCAAGGGACGCAACTCTGCACAGCAAATCGCGGCGCCTTAGACAAAGGGCCACCCGTGCCCCGAATAGGAAAGAAGGCTACGAGACATTTTGAGAAGAATCTTTATTGCTTAATGAATAACTTCGTAACTCGCAAAACAATTGGGAATCTCAGGAAAGTGTGTTGATGTTAAATTAGTTAGACCTCTCCATGAAGAGAAGCTAAGGAAACTAACGGCCAGTCCAGCCTATTCAGAAGTAAGATATTCGATAACGTCTTAGCAGCAATACATGTATAAAAAAGAGAGAGCAAAATATCATCTAACAAAACGGTATAAACTAGTGTCCAAAAGAAACGATACCACCTGTTTGCAACGACATAAAAGAAAAACTAAACAATGCAGAAGTTTAGGATTGGTGTTATGCTTTTGAGAAATCCTTTCACAACATCTGTACAAAAATTTCATTTCAATAAAATCTGTACAACCAATATGACAAGCCTTTAAAGATGGGTGGGGTTGAAAAATGAACATTTCGTTAGAGCACTGATCACAGAAACAACGGGAAATGTCACACCACACGTCTCAAAGTCAAGTCAGTAGCGGGTATGTCCACCGTGAGCATCAATACATGCCAGAACACGCCTACGGACTGATGACGTCAAACGTCTGATGACGTTGGGAGTGATGCGTTGCCATTCCTCGAGGAGACATCGTTCCAAGTCGGCGACGTCGGATTTGCCGATCGAGGTCGTCCCATAAGTGCTCGATGGGATTCATGTCCGGTGAACATGCGGGCCATGGCAAAACCTGTACGTTGGCGTTGGCAAGGAAGTTCTGTGTCAATCTTGCTGTGTGTGGCCTTGCATTGTCATGTTGGAAAAGGAGTCCACGAGGCTGTTGCTGAATAAAGGGCACCACAACAGGCCGTAGGATGTCATCAAGATAACGCTGTGCATTCAGGTTTCAATGAATTACGACAAGCATCGTTTTGACGTCACCACATATGCCAACCCAAACCATTAACCCTCAACCTCCAAACAGCCGGACCTGTTGGATACAGTTAGGCGCCAAACGTTCACCAAATCGTCGGTATACAAGCTGCCGTCCATCGTTTCTGAAGATGAGGAATCTGCTCTCATCAGAGAACATAACACGTGCCCAGTCCCGCCGTTGCCAACGTCGAACTCGCGTGGCCCAGATCAGTCTGTTGTTCCGGTGTCGAGGCGTCAGTAGCGGTCCGCGGTAGGGATGACGTGGTCGGATACCATACTGCCGTAGTCTCCTGTAGACGGTCTGTCGACTGATCCTGTGTCCCAGTGCTGTAGCCGCCGTGGACGTCGCTGTTACGGCGCGGTTCCTCAGGTGTAATACCGGGATGTAACGATCTTCACGGGGCGTGGTTACTCGTGGTCTTCCACTCCTGGACCTGTCTGACGTCTGACCTGTCTGACGTAACCGCTGCATCAACCTGGTGATAGTGATGTGTGCGCAGCCCAACCTTCTGGCGACGTCGACGTGTGACGCTCCTTGTTGGACCATTCCAAAGGCTCTCTCTCTCTCGATGGCTGTCAAACGTGGCATATTTTGTGTTCTTTTTGTTGCTGTGATATCAACGTGTCTGATCAGGCGTTTTATACAGTTTTTATGCACGTGCAGAACATGCTAGAGAGGGAAATGTCACTTTCACGAAATTTACGTTTTTTCCCGGAAGTGATCACGTGTTCCCGGTATTTTTTATCGACTATGCTGTGTTTGGGATGTGCAATACGAATTGGCATGTTTTCATACTAGACAATTCACTTAGTAAAAAACAATTTTGAAAATAAGTTGGTATCGTTTCTTTTGGACACTAGTTTAGTTGGAATGAGCATCCATTTAAGGCGACTAACGGGATCGGGTGGTCAGGCTCGCTGACTTGGTTGATGCATGTCATCGATCCCAATTGCGTGGATCGATGCTCATGATATTAATCACTGGATTGTCTGGCCCAGACTCGATTATTTACATGGCCTTCATCAACCGCCTCATCCATTCCATGTATCGACGTTGCACGGCAGTAATCAATGCACATGGCGAACACACCTGATACTGACTTGTGATGTCATTTTCTCAGGGACTAGTGTTGTGTTTTACGATCGCATCCCAAAGTGCGAGTGATGTGACAATCCGTTATGGGAAAAAAGATACATGTTATCAAAGTGAGGATTGTGAGAATATGCGGGAAATACCCTCCTGTGCATGAAATGGACTTGTCCGACATTGCAAGGGTCGGATTCTATTGAGGGAATCCTCATTATTTAAATACGGGTAAATAGTTTTAAAGGTTGTACATTTTATCATCCTTAAAGAGGCTGTACATAATGTTAACATCTCATATGAGACATAATAACGAGTGGGTGTTGTTTTTCGTACAATCAAACACAGAATGGAGAATAAACCATAAGGGGCTAACCTCTCTCCCGTGTAAAACAAATTCGTAATATTAATATTCGTAACCAGCTCCTCTGTGATACATATGGATGTAATATAATCAACTTTACTTACATCAGCAAGGAAATCACTTCAATCTGTGCCAAGAATATGAGCTGACGGGTTGCAAAGTTGACCGAAACTCGAAATTAATGTTCGCAGCGCTAGCTGTTATTGATTCCGCATACAATCTAAATAATGTGTTGAATCTCGTTTTGATGTAAACGATCGTTTTGATGTAATCGAGACTGTACCAGAGTACTGACACGTCTCAAATGACACTTGAACGTAATAAAATTTATTTTGTATAAATTGACCTGGAGTAATTTAGTACTTTTTATCTAGGTGCCAAACAATTGAAACAGAGATATCAATGCATTTCAGTCAACCGTGTTACACCTCGTGGCGAAAAAATTAATATATATTCGGTGATTGATAAAAGCAAACAATACAGAATATTTTTTATGTATTTTTATACAAGTAACTAACATATAACATTTACCAATTGTAACACCTTTTAGAAATAAACTTAATACTATTTTTAAGTGGGCCACGGGGATGTCAGTGGGCGGACGGTGGTTCGTGGATGGGAGGGGGTCAGTCGTTTGAGGCACTGGAATGATGGAGACAAGCGTGTTCGGGAATGAAACCCGCAATGTTGATTGAGCATTATCAGACGTTACAACCACAATCCAAAACACATGCAAAACGTACGATCGTCGCACGAGTAGCATGTCGTATGCATGAACGTTAGTGTGACTGGTTTTCATTGACGGCAATTGTTTGAACACATGAGAAACATAATATATTGGTTGGTTGGTTGTTTTGTTGTTTAACGCCGCACTCAGCAATTTTTTTCAGCTATATGACGGTGGTCTGTAAATAATCGATACTGTACAAGACAACCCACTGATTGATATCATGAGCATCAATCCACGCAATTTGGATTGATGACATGCATCAACCAAGTCAGCGGGCCTGACCACCCGATCCCGCATAATACATTGGATTTGCAGAGGTCTTGGGAAGAATTTTAATGAAATACAACTTTTATTCCAAGGTTTTAAACTGTCAGCTTCTTGTCTCCAAGAAAAATATCTAAAAAACACAGATCTATTTGATATCCGGCAGTACAGTTCTTACCACTCGTTTTCCCCTCCTGGTGATAAAGCTACAGGAGGTTCTTCTATCCTGGTGAAGCAGGGCATTATCAATAGCCCTTTACCACTCAACACTACCCTACAAACTGTTGCTGTCCGTGTTACTTTGAACATAGCGTTTACACTGTGTTCACTGTATCTCGCACTTTCTCAACTATCCGTCAATCAGCTACCGAAGCCTTGTATCATCATGGGCGATGAAAACGGTCATAATCCCCTATGGGGAAGTACTGATACAAATAATAAGGGAAAAGTCCTTGAAGAGAGTATCTCAAACAATGATTTATGCATCTTCGATGATGGTAATTACACATATCTGCATCCTGCCACTGGCACATACTCTGCCCCAGATCTTTCACTGACAGATTCAAGTATTTTAAACGATTTCGAATGGTCGATCCATGATGACCTTTGTGGAAGTGACCATTTTCCAACAATACTTACAACTATTAATTCGTCTGACGAACCACCTTCAACAAGATGGAACTAAAACAGCTTAAGATACGGGCCAAATAACTGTCAGGCCTCGATGTGGGGAATTAGCTATGGGGAGCTAGACTTGAAACAAGAAAGTGTGTTTATATCATTCAAATTACATGAATTGATATATAACAATGACATACAATGACAATAATGATAATAATATGCTAACCCAGTGTCAATCTAAATCTGGGAATAAAGGCAATGTGTTTAATATTGGAGTATGTACGGTGATTATATACAACGGATATTTATTAGTGATGACGGTAATGCCAAATAACATTTCTTCAGAGCTAAATTGAATAATCGTAACATTTTAATAGAGCATGTACGGTAAAACCTACATGATAATTCTATGTGTGGTATGTCGCGCCTATTTGGGTAACAACGGTAAACCATTTATGGCTTTTTACATTAAATGAAAATAAATACGTGGAGCATATACGGTAAACTGCGCAAACGGTTCAGATGAGGAACGTGACACGTACTTCTGAAAAAACGGTGAACATTCATATTTGTAGTTTTAGTAATAACTTTCACATCATAATAATTTCAGCAAATAAGGAAGGTAAATATTTCATCCAAATAAAGCTACGAATGTACACGGTAGAAAATATAGCTCGGTTTTAGTTGGTGTAATTATTAGTTTTATTAGTGATTATTTTGGTGACTATGGTAATGTACCACGACGGCTAAGTTGCTACTGACGACGCGCATTTCCTAGCTATATACGGAGCTAGACGATAAGAGTTAATGGAGTGGTGACGGTAAATTGTA
Source organism: Haliotis cracherodii (assembly GCF_022045235.1). Taxonomy (NCBI): domain Eukaryota; kingdom Metazoa; phylum Mollusca; class Gastropoda; order Lepetellida; family Haliotidae; genus Haliotis; species Haliotis cracherodii. The sequence continues at coordinate 14,480,150 of NW_027266286.1, forward strand.
TACTTAAACGGTGCGCATTTGAATACACGTTGTTATGTAGTAAAAAGGATGACCATAACTGTATTTAAATGACTACGGTAATGAAATTGTTGTACAGGCTGTGTTGTACCGTATACAACTGTATCAGGGGCGGGTCTAGTTACAGTATATACAAGTACTTACTTCATGAGGATAAAACTTCAGAAATATGGAATGCGTCGCTATAGCCTATTCCGTAAGTGCGCATGGAAGGTAAAGCTTCTCATATAACCTCTGATCGGTGGACTGCCGGAAAGTATGGAATAACCGACCTACGTATAAAATACATCTTGCTTGAAACAGTTGTGTAAACTCAAGTAACCGTTCTGTGGCTAAGCTACATGTACGCTACGGTACTGCGCGGAAATATAAACTGTATATGCATCTGGCATGTTAAACAGATAATGATAGACGTAGAAGGCGACTGTGATCATGGATGTCGAAATATAGGAGAGAAGTATTCGTTTCTCACATTTGTCAACGCGCATGTTGACGGGGAATTAGCACTTTGGGGGAAAAAAGGACAAAATCGACATCACTGTCCCGGAACACTTTATGCACAACATGTCAAAAATAAACAACAATTGCACAATGAGCGGAATACCTGCTCTGACAACACAAGCACAGCGATGAGCGGACCTTCCAGCTCAGGCATAGAGGAGATGAGAGGAGCTCCAGCTCACCTCAGGAAGTTTCCTACGAGTGGCGCATCCTGCTCGAGGTCATCCCTACACCAGCACTCGGAATACCAAGCTTGACTAACACCATGTAATGGTAACACATATACAGTAATGAACAACAATTGACAGACAAAGAGACAGTGACGTCTGACTGACTGACTGATATAGAAGATTTAACGTGCGCTTTCCGACTGCAGCGATTTAACGTGCGCTTTCCGACTGCAGCGTATTTCGCACACGGGCCTGGCCGGACCATTTAGTGTATTCCGAGAAGGGTGAAAGTGGTGTGTGCAACCCAAGAGGGGGCTTTTAGGGGTTGCTTATATTGATTTTTTGAAATTTTTAAATTTGGAATAAATGCCAAAGTGGGTGGAGGAGGGAACTAAGGGAGCCGGGTGAGGTGGGTGTTTGTATGTTTATTGGATTTTGGATTGGTAGATTAATTAGTTTTTAGATGCGCTTAATTGGGTCTGTTTTGATTAGGAATACGCCTAGGGCCTTGAAGTTTTCTAGTTTATTTTGAGGGTTTAGTATTTCATCTAGAGTAGGAACCTTATTTAGATTGAGGGTGGTTTGTAGTGTGGTTCTGTGTGTTTGATAGTGGGTGCAGTGGATGAGTGCGTGTTCTGTGGTTTCGGGTTGTTTGCAGTGGGGGCAGTTGCCTGTGGTGTGTCTTTTAAGTTGTTTTAGGTGGTTATTTAGGTTCGTGTGTCCTGTTTGGAGTTTTGTAATTAATCTGTCAATTTGTTTAGAGGGGTGTAGGATTTTAGGTTTGGCTAGTGGTTTTCAGAGCACTTTTTTGATTTGGCTATTTGAGTTTTGATATTGATTATGCCATTTTTTGGTTATTTTTTGTTTGTTTACACTTTTAATTTCTGATTTTGAGATGGGTAGGTTTAGGCTTATTTCTGGTATTTTGAGAGATAATTTAGCTGCTTTATCGGCGCTTTCGTTGCCGTAAATTCCTACGTGGGCGGGGGGCCTGCTTTTGTTAGGCCGTTGGAGCTTTTAAGTATTTGGTTTATTAATTTAGATCGTTTTTTGGTATTTTTGTTTTGGAGGGCTTGTAGTCCACTAAGGGAGTCAGTGAGAATTAGGATTTTTGTTTTGTTTTTAGATTGTTGGTTATGCAGGGCTGAGGCCATGCCCATAAGTTCGGCAGTGAATATAGATTGGTTGTTAGGGAGTCGGTAAGATTGTGTGGATATAACTGGTTGTGTGGTATGGACTCCGAAGCCTGTATGGTTGGAGATCGGATCTGAATATCCGTCAGTGTATATGTGACACCAATTTGGCCAATCTTCGTGTATGTATGCAAGTGTGGTGGTTTTAGCTAAGTTTGGCTCGGTTTGTTTATTTACTTGGTTAGCTAGCGTTGTGTCTATTAGGGGTATTTTGAGTTTAGGGGTGAAGATATTTGATTTTTTGCAGTTTTGTTTAAGATTTTGAGTTTGGTGTTCATTGAGGTAGTTAGTTATTCTTTGGGATATTGGGGTGAGTAAGGGGTGTTTGCGAGCTAGAGCTTGGTTTCTTGGGCTAATGTTTTGGTTAATTAGGTTTTGGATGAGAGAGTTTGTTTGGGACGCGGCCCAGAAATTAAGGCTTAGATGTTCCCTGCGTAGATTAAGTGGCATTTCTCCTGTAAGGGCCTGAAGTGAGGTGTAGGAGGTGCCATGTTGGGTGCGTGTAATTAGTTTGAGAGCCTGATATTGTATTGAGTCAAGTTTTTTAGATAGAGAGTTGTTTAGGGTATTGTATATGGCACAGCCGTAGTCTAGTTTTGATCTAATTAGTGTTGTATATAGTGAGAGGAGGGTATGACGTGACGTTGTGACAGTGACGTTGCTCTGGACATTGGACATATGGGCGTGATGAACCGACACAGTTCAGGGGATGATCAATGAAGGCAATAAATGCCATACTATAAAAAGCAGTAGTTAAAGGGAAGGGATATGGTAGTCCAGGCTGACTGACAGTCAAAATACAATGAAATGTTGGTGAGGATTAACAACGGGGATTAGTGTCTTAAAAATACAGACAATTAAGTTATGGAGACATATACATATCATGGCTACAGGTGTAATTAGCCTTTGGAGTCAAATGTACTTCAGACAATGGTAGTCGTACATCAGTGGCTGTGACACATTAATGACACATCGACTGGAGGAGCCCACGACGCATTACACAAAGATAATTGGGTGATGGTCATTTTCACAACGATTGTGATATTCTTACGAAGAAGTACATGTTTCTAATTCACTTGTGCCTCAAGTTAGAACTTAGAACGTCACTTAGGGACCATCCATTTAATATTCTTGGGGTGGGTGGAGGATGGTTTTGCAATACAATGGTTCCTACAATAAATAAACATTTTCTTATTGATACAAACGTACATGTACATGAATCATTTAAAATAATACATATATAATAATAATAATAATAATAATAATAATAATAATAATAATAATAATAATACAGATAAGTAATATTAATATGTGTACATAACAAAACTGTCCAGTCAGTTGATTATTTATGAATTGAGGGAAAACATGGCAAACATACAGACATCGAATTCTAAGTACCGACTCCCAATTGTTCTCGGTGCCTTAGGTTCCTTTTTTACCTCCCAATCTGTTGACTGACATCCGGAGAGTACCCGGGTTTGCTACCAGAAATACAGCCCTTCTGGCAATCTGGGTAATGCAGACTCCTGCAATGTTGGGGAGTCTTCACACCCTCCGAAAGGTTCGGGGTGGTTTCCATTAGGCAGCGCTTCCTGGGAGAAGTCCCATTCGGTGTCTGGGCTGCGTGTAGAGGGGGGCAGGGCCCTGAGCTGATGATGAGTCAAAGCAACTTGACTGTGCCAGGATCATCCAAACCCTCTTTGCTTCACTTTTTTAATATTTAAATCTGTAAATCTGTATATCCATGACATTCTAAGTATTATATATACTTAGAATGTCATGGATATACAGATTTACAGATATATATATACTTAGAATGTCATGGATATACAGATTTACAGATATATATATACTTAGAATGTCATGGATATACAGATTTACAGATATATATATATACTTAGAATGTCATGGATATACAGATTTACAGATATATATATACTTAGAATGTCATGGATATACAGATTTACAGATATATATATACTTAGAATGTCATGGATATACAGATTTACAGATATATATATACTTAGAATGTCATGGATATACAGATTTACAGATTTAAATATTAAAAAAGTGAAGCAAAGAGGGTTTGGATGACAGTATTAGAGTATTGTAAACCTATCCTACATATAAAATATACTGAACCGCAAAAGAAACGGTAATGGTAATGGGTAATTTTTAACACAGTTTTTTTAAATGTAACATTACCTTTTCCGGAAAAATGAAATTTGATGGTAAAAAGACTAAACAGATGACAATAAAACCGATTACCCAAACGCATCACGGAATGGTAACCCGATGCACGTGCGTTCCGTGCAAATTAAAATGCACATGCCTTCCCCCATTTCTTGCCCTATAAAAATCCACCCAGATCGGATACTATTCTTTCGTTATTCACTTGCTACCCCAGGTCAAGATTGAGAATATATCAGCGACACCACACCCTTGTACGATTGCAAGCTGGACAAACCGCCCGGCAAGTAGCCAATGCATTTCAAGTCCACGTCAGGACCATATACTCCAGCAAAGGTACCAGACCACCAACACTAGAGATGACCGACCACGTAGTTGAAGACCAAGGGTCACCACCCGTCGTCAGATTGTGCGACAGCATCTTCAACATCGCTTCCTTACTGTTGCGGAAACTGCTCGACAGACCATGGGGAAACATCAGCGACACATTAGTGCGGACACATTGCGTCGACGATTGACGATCAGACACGTCCACTGTCAAAGGCCACCCTGAGGACCCATTCTGGGTCTACCTAGTTATCGCCGGTACCGTCTTCAGTGGGCAACACAGCACCAGCATCTGGCAACACCATGGGGAACGTTATTCGGTTGTTTGCGTTTTTGAGAGAGACTCGTGGGGCGGTCCGAGCATCATGGTGTGGGGTGGAATTGGTCTTGCACAGAGGGTCGGCCCTGTGGTCTTCCAGACCATCGGTCCAGGGAGAGGTAATGGTGCAGCTCGGTACATTGATCAAGTCTTGAGACCACACACCATACCTCATTTGGCACGTCGCAGCAACCACGAGATCAGCATGATAACGTTCGTGCCCACACTGCAAAAGCAACAAGAGACCACCTCCAGCAGAATGGCATCAGAACCATGTAGTGACCTGCCCTCAGTCCATATTTAAATCCAATTGAGCACCTTAGGGACGAGATTCGAAGACAGCTGAAGGACGTCCGACAAAGGCCGACAACTACAACCGCCGTCATATAGCTGGAATATTGCTGAGTACGGCGTTAAACAACAACAAACAAACCAAACCTCAAAGATAATTCACTGTACTACGGAATGAATAAGAATGTTTTACGCATGATGAAGGATTATTCTATTGGAATGCCTACTTCAGAGAAGGTGGGGATTAAGACGGAAGATGTACCGAAGTTGGGGGTTAAGACCAGATCAGAACAACCAAAGGAGTTCAGAAATATGTCGTAAAATAGTAACTATAACACAAGCAGTATAAAGATACGTTATTACATATCATAGGACATTCAAACATTAGATGAATATGTTAAGAAGTGAATAACATTAGACATATGGATTAAACAACCACGAACAAACCGTCTGGCTAATCCATATTGAAGATTATATAAGATATGTTCTTCTTTCTTAACGAATCGACTGATTTTGTTTATCGCATGATATACCAAAGGAGAGGCAAGGGCCACCAAGCTGTGGCTGCCCATGCCTGTATTAAAAACACAAGATGAGATGGGATTTAACGGCCGAGGGTGTGCAGGTACTATAGAGCAACTAAGCTGCTACTTGGGAATACAAATAAGCTACCATTGCTATGGCAACCAGCGTGACCAACGGCGATTAGCAGCTACCGCTGCCGAGCCCCCCGCGGTCAAAGACATTCTAGACAAATTCGAAGCATTTACTATTGGTGAAGTTAATGAGACATATGAGAGATACGTCTTCAATCTCAGAAAAAACAGAAGGAAGGAGAGACATTTGAAAATTTCTTAGGATCAATCCGTTCTCTTGTGAAAACCTGCAACTATTGTCAGAATTGTATCTCTTCAATAATAAGAGATAGACTCATCCTTGGAGTAAGAGATCAGCAAGCACTACTCAAAGAGAGGGACCTCACTCTAGAAAGATGTATCGACATCTGTAAAGCCACTGAAAATGCCTCAGTTCAGTCAAAGTTGATCAGACCTGAACCTATCAATAGAGTTGCAATAGACTCTTTGAGATCAAGGCAAAAGAAGCCTCTTCGTTCAAGTCAAAAGATGAATTCTCCATCGAGAAGTCAGAGACCCCAATCTCAGCATGAAAGAGACTGTAAATTCTGTGGTTATTCTCATATCATGGCTCGTAAAAGTTGTCCTGCATGGGGAAAAAAGTGCACGAAGTGTCACCAGCTGAATCATTTTGCACCAAAGTGTCCCAGTAAGAAGCAATACAGCAAAGTCAACAATGTTGAGCTTTCAGATGAAAATTGGATAAATTCTGTGTATGAAGATTCAAACACGGACAAGCCTGCTAAATGTAGAATGACCGTGGAGGGAAGAGATGTCGTCTTCACTATTGATCCTGGTGCTGCTGTTAATATCATGCCGTCTTCTATTGTCCAGGACAAGTTGAAGAGTCTGAAACCTACAACTAAAAAGTTGAAGATGTGGAATGAGACTGACGTCACTCCTCTTGGTTGCCTAAGCATTCTTGTTCAGAATTCTGCTAACAAGAAAAAGTATTCTGTTGAATTTGTTGCTGTGAAAGAGAACTTTGCACCTCTCCTAGGTGTCAAAACTGTTACACTGATGAACTTAGTCACAATTCATGAGAAGAATATGAAGCGTGTTGCCAATATTGAAGTTACTGAAAAGTTCAGTGATGTGCTGAATGGTAAGCTTGGTACTTTTAGTGTTGTTGTTCATCTGTCAGTTGATAGTGCGGTGAGACCAGTTGTGATGCCAAACCGTCGTGTTCCTGTTGCACTGGGGGCGGTCGGGTAGCCTAGTGGTTAAAGCATTCGCTCGTCACGCAGAAGACCCGGGTTCGATTCCCGACATGGGTACAATGTGTGAAGCCCATTTCTGGTGATATTGCTGGAATATTGCTAAAAGCGGTGTAAAACCATACTCACTCACTCACTCACTCCTGTTGCACTGCGCTCAAAGTTGAACACTGAGTTAGACAGACTGGAGAAGTTAGGTGTGATTGCGCCTGTCAGTGAGCCAACCCCCTGGGTAAACCAAATCGCAATTACGCAAAAGAAATCAGGTGAACACCGAATTTGTTTGGATATGCAAGAACTAAACAAAGCCTTTTGTAGAGAGCATTACACTCTGCCTGTGCTTGAAGATACCCTACATGAGCTAGGGAAGTCTAGAGTTTTTTTCAAAAGCTGACTTGTCATCTGGATACTGGCATGTCCAACTCGATGAGGAGTCAAGTCTTTTTACGACCTTTCAAACTTGTTTTGGTCGTTATCGATTTCTCAGGTTGCCATTTGGACTTTCTGTGTCGTCAGAAATCTTCCAAAAGAAGTTGATTCAAGCCCTTGATGGTCTACCAGGTGTCGTCTGTATTGCTGACGATGTGCTGATTTATGGTCGGAACTTAGAAGAAAATGATGCTCATCTTGAAGCATTTCAAGCAAGATGTCGCGAGAGCCATATCAAGCTGAACCCATCAAAACTTGAACTGCGATTGAGTGAAATCACCTTCATGGGACATTTGATAACCAAAGATGGTTTGAAGTCTGACCCCGAGAAGGTCCAGGCAATTCAAAACATGGTTCCACCAACAAATCTTGAAGAACTTCGACGTTACCTTGGTCTTGTGAACTACTTGTCCAAGTTCTTGCCAAACTTAACTGATGTGCTAGCTCCTCTGTGTAACCTTGTAAGAAAGGATGTTGCCTGGACGTGGTCCAGTTCTCAACAGGAATCCTTCCAAAAGGTGAAGGACATGGTTACCAAGGCACGTGTATTGTCATATTATGATCCAGAGAAAGAGCTGACAGTTGAGAATGATGCGTGTGAACATGGCATTGCCTCAGTACTGATGCAGGAGGGAAAGCCTGTTGCTTATGCCAGTCGCTCGCTAACTGACACTGAGCAAAGATTTGCTCAGATAGAATAGGAAATGCTCGCCGTGACCTTTGGTCTTGAGAAATTCCACCATTACACATATGGTAGAAGTGTAACTGTGATAACTGATCACAAGCCACTAGTGTCTATCGTCAAGAAGGCCTTGTCTAGAGCTCCCAATAGACTGCAGTCATTACTACTGAGGACCCAGCGATATGTGTTCGATCTTCAGTATCTACCTGGAACAGCTATTCCTATTGCTGATACACTTTCCAGAGCGCCATTGCCTGACAAACCTTCCTCTGGAACTGTGTATGTGAATAATGTTTATCATCTGCCGATCAAGGACAAGCTCATGAATGACATTAGAGTTGCAACTGCATCTGATGAAACCCTCACCAAGTTGAAATCAACTATAATGGAAGGATGGCCAACACATAAGGAGAATCTGTCCTCTGAGCTTACTCCTTACTTCAGTTGCAGAGACGAACTCACCATACAAGATGGGATAATTCTTCGTGGACCTAGAGTTGTCATCCCACTTGCATTGAGAGATGAGATCAAGAGAAAACTTCATGTTGGTGACGTGGGGATAAACTCTTGTCTACGCCGTGCAAAGACACTTGTGTTCTGGCCCTTGATGTCAAGTGACATAAGACAGTATATCGAGTCATGTGATATTTGTGCTCGTTTCAGTGATAAGCAATCACCAGAACCTCTGATTATGCATGAGATTCCTGATCATCCCTGGGAAAAGGTGGGAACTGATATTTTCACCATTGAAGGTAGGAATTACTTTGTGACTACCGACTACTACAGCAATTTCTTTGAAATTGACTTTCTGCCTGAAACCACTTCTGATGTTGTGGTTACCAAGTTGAAGCACCACTTTGCTCGTCATGGTATACCTAAAGTCGTCATCAGTGACGGAGGACCTCAGTATACCAGTGAGAAGTTCAAGAAGTTCAGTCATTTTTGGGGTTTCTCTCATGAAACTTCCAGCCCTGGTAACAGTAAAGCTAATGGTGCTGCCGAAGCTGCCGTTAAAGTAGCTAAAAGGATGATGAAGAAATGTCTAGCTGCTAAAGAGGATCCTTACCTGGGATTGTTGAATGTGAGAAATACACCGACTGAAGGCGTACAAACAAGTCCAGCCCAAAGACTATTTGGTCGCTGAACGCGTACTCAGTTTCCTTGTACGTTAAAGACTATTAAACATGATTCCGGTCCGGATGACAAGCAACAACTTGAAGACAAAAGGATGCTTGTAGTTGAGAGACATAACCGGAAGTACTCTGGAAGACCTCTCAAACCCTTACAGGTTGGTGATACTGTCAGAATGCAACCCATTCAAACCGACAGGAAGGAATGGAATGAAGCTACTGTGACAGATGAGATCAAGCCAAGAACCTACTCTGTGAGATCTGATAATGGTCACTGTTTCAAACGGAATAGACAACAACTTCGTCTTGCCAGAAAGTCTAGAGTTGAGGATGATGTTAATCTTGAGATTCCATCATTCCCAAACTGCCAGTCGCCAAGAAGATCTAGAGATGATGAACTTATCCAGGATAAGCAATGTGTTCAGTCTAGTGCTAACCTCTCTAATACTCAGACTGATTCTGTCATTCCAACAAGAGATGTTCCAAAGATTACCTCATCTCCAAAATCTGACATGTTCAAGACAAAGTCTGGGAGAGTAGTTAAGCCAGTTAAACGGCTTGATTTGTAATTCTTGGATGTGTTCTTTAACAGTTTTCCAAAGACTGGAATAATAATGTGTTTCTGATGTTGTTTAGTTAAAACTAATAATGTTGTCATTGCAAGTTGACAGCGAACTTTAATTCAGGAATTATGGGAAAGTGCTTTAACGGAATGTTATAGTGAACTGCATACTGTATCCCAGTATATGGACCGATTCGGTAATGTCACTCATTTCTTGGATTAATGTACCTGTAGTTAAAGGTTTAATTACTTTATTTGTTTTCCTCAAAGGAAGGGAGATGTTACGTGGTATGCACTCTTGTGACAAGAGTTGCTTCCCTTGGTGTATGTCAGCCATGCAAGTTCTATTAAACGTTGATGCTTTAACCTGAGTTGGCTATGGCTTTAAAAGACATGTGTACAGCATGCACAGCACGTAACAACGACTACTGCCACTGACAAGACGACTCGCGCCGCCGACAAGACGACTCGCGCCGCCAGGCTAATAGGTGGCAATCGGTTGCCCAACGTAACCTATTTTACGATTCCATGGCTGAAAAGTCGGGAAAGACCAGGTTCCCAGAGAGACACAGGTAACCCAGGAAAGGTTCCCGCTGAAAAGCAGGTAGTCTTAAGTGCTAGTATTAATTTGGAAGCAAGTAAATTTGTTACTAGCAGGGTAGCCCACAAGAACCCCGCACACCTCGACATTGTTGAAGGGTGAAGCGATCAGATACAGCAAAACCCGTGTGTACTTGAAGAGTGACGGTGCGCGAATGGTTGACTTTCGGGATGGAACAAAGGAGGGATGACGCTTGTAATAAATATAAAGAAATATCTCCTGTTCTCGTGTCACGGGATGAGAGAAACATGATATTCCACGAGACATTTGAAATATCCTACTTATTATATACTTTTTGTGCAGGTGTCTACCGGAAAATTAAATTATTTCATTACAAATGTAAAACTTGAAACGTCAATTCTCCCTACAGTTTTCACTGCAGTTAATATACAATGTTGAATCCATTTCTGCTTTTATAGTATAAAATAAAGTTTAAATAAAATAAACTTCAAACGCACATTTCGCTTTATCAGACACTCAGTTCTGTATTATTTGGCTACAACAATGAATGAATGTAAATCTTACGAAATATAGTGATTAGAATGGACAATTTTTAAGTGAGATTTTTAGTTACTTAAACTCAACATTGTCATTATAATTGTTTGTAAATTAATTTTGTATGGGTTAAATACGGTAAGAGTTTGCCTGCCGCAGCCTGGTACATTGCACCAGTGTTATCAAAATAACTTTGTTATTGGAAAAATAACAGTGATTTTTGGAATTTCAAGTTTACCCTGTCAGTTACATTGTAGTCTCACCCTGGCAGCCTGAAAATAACTTATATGTCAAATTTGGAAATGTCCTTCACATGTCTTCCATAAACTTTTGAAAGCTCCACTGAGGCCTTGAATGTTGTAAACTTAATCAAACAACTTTCAAACAAGGGTTGTTTACGCTCGTGAGAAATCTTCGAAGAATCGAGCATTCTCGTGTAAGAATGTTTTTCTATGATCTGCTGATGTGATATGTAATTGTTGTCAATTTTTTTATTATATTGGTATGTAAGTATAAATTGTTCTTTACGTAGATGCAGGCATTTGTGTTTTGTATCTATTATATATGTGTAGGTGTGCAGTAGATGTATTTAACTGAGTGACGGTAGACTGGAAATGACTGATGTATATGAGAGTAAAATTATGAAGCCGGTTGTCCGTGTGTGTGCGTGCGTGCGTGCGTGCGTGCGTGTGTGTGTGCGTGTGTGTGTGTGTGTTTGACTGCATATGCTTCAGGTGGATTCACTCTTCTGGGAAGCCCTTGTTGTGAAGGCAAGCGCAGTAGGAATCTACATCGACGTATTTCTGCCAAATCTTGATGTACTGCTCCTTGTTGGATGTCGTGTTGCTGTTGCTGGGGACAAATATGATTGGAGCTAGGCCACCATCTGGTCTCATCAAGTTCTTTCTGTCTGTCTGTTCACACTATGAACAACAAGATCTTTAGGCTTGTGTTGCAATCGCATATATTTTTGCGACCTCCACATATTGACGAAGGTAACATTAGGCATCTAGGTGAATATTGATATATAGTAAGGCTATCTATCACTTGAGTTGAAGGTCAAGATACTTGCTTCTGGGTTGGAAAGTTTTGAGGCATCCGGGAAAAGGTTTGGGAAGGAGCTGCTACCGTTTTTTCATGACAATGCAAAAAAACTTTCTGTTTGTGTGTTGTTTTCATAATAATCGACACTTACCTGTCAGGTCTGTTATAGAGAGATAACTACATAATATAACATTGATTGAGGTTAGCGACACAATTTAAGCCTGAGATTTAGAAAAGCAATTGTCCATGAAATCTAAGTTTATACTGAAATAATGTATTTGTTCATGACAGAATCGGAATGACACTAAAACCTTCAAACAAGTCCCGAGCCATGGACATATGACATAAAACATTCCTTTCAAGGAAAGAACAGGTGATCAGTGATTTCGAATCTCGGGAGGATTCAATCAAATAAAAAAAAACAGATCATTAGTAAGTCGAACATAAGCTCTGGTCGAAGAGCCAAACTAAACATTGATTGAACAAGGCAAGAGTGAGGCCCTCCCGGAATTCCAGGTATTGGACACAGAATCCAGATAAATTGTTTTCCCAGACATTGGCTGGTAGTGAAAAATACCAAACATTCTTCTTTGCAGCCTGTTTCTTGTCCCATTAGGGAGATGAGTTAGAACGTGGATTTACGCACATCCAACCCACCTGCCCTTTGGAAATGTGTGGTGTGATTTTCTTATATGACCTACTCCGCCGTCGAAATACAATGTGGAAGGGCCGTGAGGTAGTCCAAACATGAAATATGTGATGTATATGTATGTGAAGATAATGTTACAGAGGACTGTAAAGAGATAAATAAATAAGATATTTATCTCGCATAGCCAGCCGCCTTTTACGGCATGATTAGGTTGCTGAAGACCTTTTCTACCTCGGATCTTCACGGCTCGATGCAATATTCGAGGAGCGTCGGCTTTTAATGTCTACATTACAAAATTGTTAAGGTGCAATCGGGCATGCTCTTGTTTGGAACATTTAAAAAGGTTTCACACGGCCCTTGCTCAAAACTTATTCGATCAAGGTTACTAAGTTCAAGGTGTCTCAGGTGAACAACTGACACCTTTTCAGGTTCCACGCAATTGGGATCGATGACATGAATCAACCAAGTCATCGAGCCTGACCACTTAGTCCGTTAGTCGCCTCTTACGACAAGCATAGTCGCCTTTGATGGCAAGCATGGGTTGCTGAAGACCTATTCTACCCGGATCGTCACGGGTTTAACAGTGGAATAGCTAGGGCACTTATCCCCATACACTTGTGACATGTGGTCATGAATTTATGGGGGGGGGGGGGGGGGGGGGGTACTTTTCCCTGAAGCCAAAAACATCATGACTGCTCCAGAAAGAGCGCCAGAATTCTCACCATAATCATGAAAAAAACCCCAATTCTTCTGTTTCAAGTAGGGTTGGAAAAAACAAAAAAAATAGTACTCAGAAATGGTTGTATGTTGAATTTGAGAGATTTACATGTAAGAACATCTGTATATTATAACTATCTTGGATAGCTGTTTTTAGACAGACTGTGGTCGAATGGTATTAATTCACTTGTGTATGAAGCAAACCAAGCATTATTCTCTATAAAGTAATATCTCATCTCTATGGCGGCGGTCTGTAAATAATCGAGTCTGGACCAGACAATCCAGTGATTGATATCATGAGCATCGATCCACGCAATCGGGATCGATGACATGCATCAACCAAGTCAGCGAGCCTGACCACCCGATCCCGTTAGTCGCCTTTTACAACAAGCATAGTCACCTTTTATGGCAAGCATGGGTTGCTGAAGACCTATTCTACCCCGGAATCTTCAGGGGTCTAGTCCATTTGGACCCCTTTCACTCATCCTCAACCTCCTGCGAAATCCAGAGTTGATTAAATTTCATTTAAGACATTTCTTGGGATAGCTATTTGTGGACATTATCAACAATCTTATCCAGTACTTAAACATTAAACCAAAAAAACATATCTTCCACACTTACCAAGTACTGCTACATTAGTTACATGAGTTCCAATTTAAGTTACAAATTTACAGAATTCAACATGAAACCATTCTGTACATACTGCTTTCTAGTGACCTTCTATTTCTGAAGAATATTTTTGTGTCAAATATCTTAAACAGTTCAGATATTGAAATATTTCAGTTTACTTTGCAACTGCTTTATAGAGAATAATGATTCATTGCCTTTATACACAAGTGAATGTAAAAACAGCAATCCAAGGTAGTTATAGATGTTCTTACATGTATATCTCCCAACTTCCATTTGTCATTACCTTTGAGTATACGACCATTTCTGAATACTACAATTTTCTGTTTTGTCCAAGTTTACATCTAAACCCTATTTGGAACAGAAGAATTGTGTTTTATGATTATGGAATGAATTCTCGGGCTTTTATTTTGATGAGTGAATAAAATATCATGTTTTAGCAACGTTTATAAGTTGCATGAGCAAATCCATATAAAAGATGTTCTCAATTGTTGAGAAACCCTTCCGGACGCAAGACTTAGCCGACATTATTATATTGTTACTGTTACCAAAGTTTGTAAGTCTTGAGTTTAATCCACTTGAGAAGAGTCTTCCCAAAAATGCTAAGAATGGTAAAACGGGTATAAGGGTTTGGATTTGAAATATTCCCTTTTTTTGTATATAGGACTACTTATCCCCGTGACCCATGAGTCTGATGCAACACCTAAGTTTGGTATTTGGTCAAATAGGATTACATAATATCAAATGAACATTTAAGATATTGACCAGCTATTATTCCAGTATAGTATTTTTCTTTAAATTGGTAGAATTGATAACAGATTGTTAGTGGCTGTAGATGAAGTAGTGTAAAATTATATATTTTTATGCCATGTATCAATATGGCTTGCCAAATAAGTGTTGCAAGTGCAACATGTGATCAGTGTGTGATGTCATCCTTTAGGCTATTTATTAAACCCACAATATCTGCCTGACCGTCCTCTATGGAATTAGCTGAATGGGTCAAATGTTTAATTTTCCCTACATGGATGATACTACAGAATTTTGCAGGGAGCTCTGACTGGTAATGTTTTGGCTTATCATCGACAGCGTCATGGTCCTTGTTGTTACCTGCCTGGCACTCGGCATTACAGGGGAAACACAACACAAGCACACACACACACACACACACACACACACACACACACACACACACACACACACACACACACACACACACACACACCTCACACACGTCCATCCACGTAGCTATACAAGTGCAATAATCTTGAACTCGATGGTAAACCAAATTTTACCTCATCTCATCAAAGCAGAAGTCAGACATAGTGTTCTTAATGTCAGCACTTACCTCTCCTGCACCGTGTCTGTTGCCAACTCACATACGTGAAACGGATATCGTCAGTTCTATGCTTGTTTCAGTCATTATCCATTTTCCTTTTTTTTCCAGAAGTCAGCTATGCGCAGCCACCAGGATGTGCTCCTTCAATAGATGTTTTGAGGCTGTGTCCACCTTCTTCCAGAGAATATTTGAAAAGATCGGTGTTTTCATTGGCACCTACCCAGTTGTGCTGATAATTGCCTCAATTGTAGTAACCCTTTGTCTCAGCTGCGGTATGATAACATTGTCCAACGAGACTGACACAGAGACACTGTACACGCCCATTAACAGCAGAGCATCACAAGACAGAGTTCAGTACCAGGCCACGTTCCCAGACGCCACAGGAAGCAACTACCGCGGATATGCACTTACAGCTCTTGACATGTATGGCCGATTGTTGATAAGCAGCACGACAGGTGGGAACATACTGTCCAATGCATCCATGCAAGAAATACGGAACCATATTAGCACAATAAAAGATATCAATGTTACATATGAGGGGTTGGTGTTCAAGTATGATGATATCTGTGCTCGACAAAATGGGAGTTGTTTTGCTTCTGGAGAGTTTCTCACAACAGATGCTGTATATAATGCTTATCTGTCTGGTGGAATCACCTACCCAAACTGGAATAACATAGACATATCAGCATTTCTAGGACAGGTTAATTATACAGGTGAAACAGTGGTATCAGCAAAGTACCTGAGTGTCACGTTTAATTTACGAATGGACTCAACGGTTAACAAGGCAAAAGCAAGAGCGTGGGAAGAAGCGTTCCTGAAGAGAGCAGCAAGTTTAAACACAACATTTACAAGGATAAACTATGCTGCCTCCCATTCACTAGACACAGAGTTGAACAAAAACACAAACGGAGACATCGTGTTCTTCTCTATTACCTTCACGTTGATGATCACGTATGCCACTGTCGTCGCCGGAGGTGATGTGGTGTCATCGAGGACGTGGGCATCATGGGCTGGCGTTCTTGCTGCTGGATTTGGCATATTGTCTTCATTTGGACTTGTTAGCCTTTGTGGTGTCAAGTTTGTCAATATCGTCGGTGTAACACCATTTCTGATCATAGGTACGTTGAAATAGTTTGATAATAGAGTTATAGAATACAGACAATTGGTTAATGGTCAGATATATTTTATTTAAGTATCCATGCCACACCAGTGATATAGTCGCAGTTTGGATCTCCCATGCTGTGAAACAAAACATTATTCACATCCTCTTATTGTTGAAGGTATCGGTGTGGACGACATGTTCCTGTTGATGTCCAGTTGGGCGGAGACCTACCCACACCGAGACAAGTCCGTCGCCAGTAGGATGGGAATGACCTTTGCCTCAGCGGGTATCGGTATCACCATCACGTCCCTCACTGATCTCCTGGCCTTCTTAACTGGCGTGTCCTCTGTGTTTCTCAGTGTGAGGAATTTCTGTCTCTATACAGGTTAGTGTGTTCAACAGTACAGCCGGTTAACTGTCTCACTAAAAGCCCAGATTATCTTCTCCCCTACAGTGCATGTAGTCCATTTGTGTCTCTAACATGATGGTCATGTCATATATATTTTCTTCTCATTCACAGGAGTGGCCGTCATCTTCTGCTACCTGTACCAGTGCCTATTCTTCTCCCCCTGCCTTGCCATCCATGGCCGTCGGGTTCACAGTAACAGACACTGCATGACCTGCCTCAAAACCAAATCCAGAGCCGAACTCAGGAAAGATGGCGCCTCCACCTGTAGAGTGTTATGCTGTGGAGGCTCACCACCAACAAAAAGAGGTCAGGATGAACGCTTCTTTGAGACACTGCCACGAAAGTACCTGCCACGAATGTTGCTGAGTGTGTGGGGGAAGGTAATTGTGATTGTGCTATTCTTGGCCTACCTTGGAGTGTCAATATGGGGAACACTGAACTTCAAACAAGGTTTGATTCTGAAGAACCTGGTCTCCACAGATTCATACTATCATTCCTATAGTGAGATATATGATGCATACTTCTCAAGTGCTTTCCCTGTCCCGTTTGTATTTGGCCCAACCACAAATTACACAGACAAGAATACTGTAGATAATATCGAGTCTCTGGTCAATAGTTCAAAAACAGACTCTGGAGTAGATGAGAATTCGCTCATTTGCTGGTTCAATTCATATAAATCAGCAACTGCTTATGATAACAGCAGCACCACAGCTTTTGTATCGGGATTGAAAACATTTTTTACAACAACCACATTATTTGATAACGATGTTGTATTTGATGCAACTGATACTGATATCAAAGCTTCCCGATGTTACCTTTTATCAACAAATATTAAAGAATCCAATGCTCAATCTGATGTTATGGTTCGAATGCGAGCTCTGGCAGACAACTCACCTCTCTCTGTCTACACCTTCCACCCAGCCTATATCTTCTTTGAGCAGTATGCTGCTATTCTACCCAGTACACTACAAACTGTTGGTCTGGCGCTGGTCGTCATGACTGTGGTCACCTGCATCTTCCTTCCTCATCCTCTTCTGGTTTTCCTTGTCGTCCTGAACGTCGTTTCTATCCTCGTTGGCATCTTCGGATTCCTATATATGTGGGGACTGAGTCTCAGCTCAGTGACAATGATCCATCTCATCATGTCTGTCGGCTTCTCGGTGGACTTCAGTGTGCACGTGTGCTCTGCCTATATGATTGGAGAAGGAAGAAACAGGAGAGAGAAAACCGAATCTGCCATTGTCCATGCAGCTGGTCCCATATTAAACGGTGGAATGTCATCCTTTCTGGGCATTCTAGTGCTTGTGTTTTCAAAGTCCTACATCTTCAACTCCTTCTTCAAGATCATGTTCACAGTGATCCTGTTCGGCATGCTGCATGCTGTGTTCCTCCTCCCTGTGATACTCTCCATCCTTGGCCCTGTAACCAAGCCTTTCATAAGTCCTGCGAGCTCACGCAGCAACAGCCGCCCACCATCACCTCCCATAGACTACATGTAACTAAGACCGCTGCTGGCACTGGTTCTTCTGAACATTATTGTATGAGTTCATTTCAGAATTAACATCTTAACAAATGTTAATAGGCATACACCTCAAGACATTATTTACTGTCCTCCCCTAAACACACACACACAGCTACAATGAAATGTTGCTCTGATATCCAATGAGGTGTACATTCACAACACAAGTATTTGATAAAGAGATATAATGTATTGACCTTGTAAATTATGTTAAAAACATAACCTCAGTAATAAAAAGAAAGAGTACATAACCTGAAAAATACATTTAAATAAAACAAGATATGCTGTAATAATACTTTGTAGTGTAGTGTAATATTTAGGTGACTCGAAGCCATATCGAGATATTCTTGAGATACATTTTATTGTCGGAATGCTGTAGTGATACGAGGTGTTAGTGTAAAGGTAAGCGTATCCTACCCCACCTATGGCAGAAACATGCAAAGGTAAGCCAGTTGTCATCTTCGTTGAAAGAGATTGCTCAATTGTACCTCTATTGTACCAAAGACTGGAGCTGTTGGAATATTGCTCGACATAAAGGGACACAAATCTTACGGCACCATGTGGGATAACACTAGTCATACCAGTTGCGTTTTTAGTGGGGTTAGAACATGACATTTACCACTAAGTTCGATGCAATTTGAAGCCTGATTTCAGTGCAGTCCAAAAACACCCTTCCTGATTTGAATGTCAACTGAAATTCGTGGGGCATGTAATTATCCACCTGCACTCAGCCATCCCTAAAGCAAAGTACAAGAAATTGTCCAAGGTGACGATTTTTTTTGCTGATGAATAGTTCCTAATTGAGAAGCATACTGAGTGGAATTCCTGCAAGAAAGGTATTATCTGAACATCCATAATATTTTATGCATACTTTACAATTTTGAAAGTCTACAGATATTTTGAAAGAGTACTATTCTTTAAAGGAGGCGAACTTTTCCTATATGTTGAGCAATGTTCCTGCAGCTCCAGCCCTTGGTGTCTTCATTTCACAACTTTTTCACAACAATCGAGCATGCTCTTTGTACCAAGATTTCAAAGAGCGTCATATGACTCTTGCTCAGAAGCTGTTTGATCAAGGTTACAACATTCCAGGCCTCTGTAAAGCTTTCAAAATATATTTTACTGTTGACATGTGGACAATTAACTTGCCTTTGTATGTGTTTGTGATGAATAAAATAGTATGTTTTTCGATAAAATGCATTTCCCACTCTTTTATTAGCATACTGAGTGTGAGTGAGTGAGTATGGTTTTACGACGCTTTTAACAATATTCAAGCAATATCACGGCGGGGGACACCAGTAATGGGCTTCACACATTGTACCCATGTCGGGAATCGAACCCGGGTCTTCGGCATGACGAGCGAACGCTTTAACCACTAGGCTACCCGAACGCCCCATTAGCTTTTTGTGATCAATGTGACCCTAATTGCAACTTTTGTTTTGATGTGATCATTAGTTAACTGTAGTAATTATATTAGTTTGTTTGTTGTTTTACGCACCACTCAGCAATATTCCAGCAAAATGACGGCGGTCTGTAAATAATCGAGTCTGGACCAGACAATCCAGTGATTGATATCATGAGCATCGATCCACTCAATTGGGATACGATGACATGCATCAACCAAGTCAGCAAGCCTGACCACCCGATCCCGTTAGTCGCCTCTTATGACGAGCATAGTTGCTTTTTACAGGAAACATGGGTTGCTAAAGACCTATTATCGTCCAAAACTGGCTCCCACAGGAGATATCGATTGGGTGAGATCAAGCGATATCTACACTGTAGATATCGCTTCAATGTAATTGCATCACAATGCTTTGCAGACCCTTGTGACGTCATTGTTACCATGACGTCACAATCAAATGAGTTCACTAATGGCTCTGCTACTGAAGCTGTAAGCAGTACTTTTTGCACTTAAGATACTGCTAATTACTGTCTACAAACTGAAAAAGTGATGAAAAGAATGATGTTGGATGATTAATAAAATCTCACCCTCGTGTCTTTTGATATCAAATATATCAACACTCTTTGATAAAAGGGGGGGAAATCCTCGGCAAGCCTCGGAGTTTTCTCACTTTTATCAACTCGTGTTGATATATTTCATATCAAAAGACACGGGTGAGATTCTCTATTTCTACCCCGAATCCTCACGGATTCACATTCACACAAGATTTGAAACACCCCTTTCAACAACAGATTATTCACTAATAGCACAAGTTATATGTTCTACTCAAACGAGTCTTAATTCACATAATGCACTCATCTAACAATGCACACCAAATCGTTTAAACCGTATAATTTTTTTCCCTTCTTTATTCATCTCAGCAGGTAGAGCATTTATATATACATGTCATGTCAATAAAGTTGTGGTACATAGTATTCAAGAAATGTACATCTTTTCATGTATATAAATTCTTGCCTGTAAAGTCAACGTACTGTATCAGTGTGTCTTACAAATTAGTTTGTAAACAAAGTGTGGAAGGAAGACCAGAAACTAAAAAAGTTTGCATAGTTACGATTTGTAAATGACATTAATCTGTAGCATTGTAATAACTAACAGTTATCCTTTCCTACAGTGTCTGTATATTACTTGTTTGTTATTAAAAGTACAATATTCAATGGGTTGTTGTGTTTTGCCTTGAAATCAAAACAAAACATTTTCTGTTTAAATCAATGGTTCCTTCCACATCGGATTTTATCCAAATGTACAGTTTCTCCAACATTTTTCTTACATGTTCACAATCATACAACATATTGATTAAAGTTTCAGGTTGATTTGTACAGAAAGTACACATAGGAGAATCAACATATCCAATTTTATATAGATATTTGTTTTTTGTAAGAATGTAGTGAATAATCTTAAACTGAAACCATCTTATATCCTCACTTTGAGTGCATCTTTTTACCATCAATATATGTTCTTGCCAATTTGTTTCACTAAATGTCTTATTTAGTATACTTTCCCATTTTTCAATACCATGAAATTTAATTAACTCCTGTGCTGATAAAGTCTCGTAAAAAAATTTACTACCTATATTTTGGTTAAGAAGATGTGATATATTGAGTGGCATGGTTGGTCGAGGAGATATATAATTGAAAACTATGTATTCCTTTACCTTACAAAATTGTTTGACTGCATTTACAACTCCATAATAGTCTATATAATTTGTTGGGATTACATACACATGCACAGAAGCATCAAATATATAAAATTTACCTTTGTCATCCACTAAATCCCCAATGAAGGTTACACCTCTGCTTGACCAATGTTTATAAAAGATTGGGATATTTCCTGTTTGTCTTCTGCTATTAAAACCATATAGATTGTCTCATAATATCTTGACCAGTTTTCAGTTTCGTTTTGGACAAGTCTGTTGCCCAAGCTTCCAAGAAATCATCCTTCCAAAATACATTCATGGTATTTGTAGCAATAAATACATCAACATAGGAGGCATCTGCCAACCATAATCTCTCTCTATTTGGAATACAGCAAGCAACTAACTCAGTCCATTTTGAGTGATAACAATATAATCTTCTGATCCATAAAAGTTTTTGTGCTGCAATCACATCCTCGATAATTGGCATGTTAACTCCGCCATGTTTTGGGGGGTGAGGCATTATTTGTCTTTTCACTTTATCCAGTTTTCCCTTCCATACAAATTTAAAACATCTTTTCTGTATCAGTCACATCTTTTGGAGGGTAATAAACCACGCATAATAATAACACGCTTAGAATTATGTGGAGGGGAATGTCCGAGTAACTCTTCAGTCCTGAAAAATAATGGCGCAGAGGCCCATTATTTTTATGGAACGGAGAGTTACGAGGATCTTCCCCTATTTAAAGTGAGTGAGTGAGTATGGTTTTACGCCGCTTTTAGCAATATTCCAGCAATATCACGGCGTTGGACACCAGCCCCTATTTAAAACACATCCCTACTTTTACACTTTGACAAAATATTTTCTCTTGTGGGAAATATTTGAAAAATAAACTAGAACTCTTTGTTGACTGGATTTTTCCTGTGAGTATGTCGCCCTTGCGTGGTGCACGAGGAATACGTTCTCTGTCGCTGTTGCACGTGCACCAAGCTCCGTCGCTAGCTGATATTTACAATGCATGGTTAAACGGCTCCTAATGATTTCGTGGGGTCCTAGACGAGTATTTTATCAATCGCTTGCACATTGTAAATATACACGCTGACAGGGATTATAGGAAATAGTCCAGCTATATGACGGCGGTCTGTAAATAATCGAGTCTGGACCAGACAATCCAGTGATCGATATCATGAGCATCGATCCACGCAATTGGGATCGATGACATGCTTCAACCAAGTCAGCGAGCCTGACCACCCGATCCCGGAGGTCGCCTCTTACGACAAGCATAGTCGCCTTTTACGGCAAGCATGGGTTGCTGGTGACCTGTTCTACCCATGATCTTCAGGGTTTCTAATTACTATGAATATGAACATTGCTAATAGGTAACCTGCCCTAACACAACATTATATACATATGCATATTATTTTAGAGCTTTTAAGCATTATGCAAAATTATGAAAATATTTAATAGTTATTTTACACCATACCTTCATGTTTCGCCATAGCTGAGGTCTACAATCACATGTACACAAATCAAACGAGGCGGATTCGAACCCCGCTGGCGACACATGTTTTCCGACATAATTTGAAATCATTCACTTGTCGAAATATTTTTTAAAAAGTTCCGTCAATTCCAAGTGGAAATTAATTGAAATGTTGATTCAAGATAATGTATACTTGACAAACAACTCTCCATTCCTGAAAAATAATGGAGCGTTTAAAACAATACAATGACGTCAAGGATGTGTTTGAATGAAGTGTCCACCACCGCTCGTTTTATGCCGCTATACGTGGGACAGAGAGTAACTGTGACTGCCCTCTCAATGGAGTGGCTTTATATTAAATACACTTCTAATATAGAGCGAGCTGTGGAACCTGCACAAAGTAAACAAAGTAATAATATACAAGCTAATTTCATGAAAAATACAATTATCAGTCCCAAAAGCGTTTCAAACAATGTTCAAAGGAGAATTTGTGAAAACCTTCATCCACGTGAATCGATATGAAGGATCTGATATATTTGATATCTGATACAGTTTCTGGTCTACAGAAAAGAACATGCATATTAGAATCATAGTGTATAGTGTCGACACAGCTGATGCTTGATATGATGATATCTGCATCTGATATGTTTTCATATATCCCTTTTGTGTAGATATGTTATTCATTGAATACTTTAGTGTGTGAGAGTTGAAATTTAACGTCGCATCAGCATTATTTCAGCCATAGAGCGACTATTGATTACTTTAAGTTGATTGTCATCGATGACATATATTGTCTTCACCGTCAACGTTCGAATCGACAATGTGAACACTGCTGGGTTACAGCTACTACAACTTAACACTAATACATAACACAGAGAATAGGGATAAGTGCTCACCAAAGACTCGCATAATACATTTTCTATTCCATATGTACAATATCTATTTACGAATGAGTGAGTGAGTGAGCTAAATGTTAAGACACATCGGCAGTAGTTTCAGCCATATCGTGACTTGATTAATGTGTCATGTGAATTTTATTAGTGTAGCAGTCTAGACATCAGCAAAAGCATCAGTAGTAGTAGTAGTAGGAGGAGGAGGAGTCGTAGCTGTAGTCGTAGTTCTAGTTCTAGTAGCAGTAGTAGCAGCAGCACTTGTAGCAGTAGCAGTAGTAGTAGTAGTCGTAGCTGTAGTCGTAGTTGTAGTTCTAGTAGCAGCAGCAATAGTAGCAGTAGTAGTAGTCGTAGCTGTAGTCGTAGTTGTAGTTCTAGTAGCAGCAGCAATAGTAGTAGTAGTAGTCGTAGCTGTAGTCGTAGTTGTAGTTCTAGTAGCAGCAGCAATTGTAGTAGTAGCAGTAGCAGTAGTAGTAGTAGTAGCTGTAGTCGTAGTTGTAGTTTTAGTAGCAGTAGTAGCAGCAGCAATAGTAGTAGTAGCAGTAGTAGTAGTCGTAGCTGTAGTCGTAGTTGTAGTTCTAGTAGCAGCAGCAATAGTAGTAGTAGTAGCAGTAGTAGTAGTAGCAGCAGCAATAGTAGTAGTAGCAGCAGTTGTAAAAGTATCAGTCGAAGCACCAGCAGCATTGGTAGCAGTCGTTGCCGCAACAGCAGCTGTAGTTGTAGTAGGACAATGGCGAACTTGGGATACCGGAAGGCATATTTGTCCTATTGCGTTGTAGATGGAGGAGGAAGAGCGGTACAAGCAGTAGCAGTTGAAAGTTTAAGTGTGATCATGCAGTGAGTTACCTCCCAGGGAGGAAGCAGAGGTGGTGGTCATGAGTACGGGAGAGGAGTATGTGAAGAAGCAGAGGTGGTTGTCATGTGTACGGGAGGAAGCAGAGGTGGTGGTCATGAGTATGGGAGAGGAGTATGGGAGGTAGTAGAGCTGGTCATGAGTACAGGAGAGGAAGAGTATGGGAGGAAGCTAAGGTGGTGGCCATGAGTACGGCAGACTGAATGAGAATAAGATGTGTTTGTTTGTTTGTCACAATATTCCAGCTATATGACGGCGATGAATGAGAATAAGAGAGGGCAGTAGGAGGAACATTGAGGGAAAGGTATGAGTCTCAGTGGTAGTGTTGCTGATGGTGACAGTAGCGGCAGCACCTATAAAACAGCCCGCAACTTGAGTAAATGCTGGACAGATTGCATTTGGAGGGTAAAAAGAATACTTTCTGGCAGTATTCTGATACTATGATTATGAAGTTCATTCCACTGTCAGTCGTTTCCATCTCAATTACAAATCAAAGCCCATCAATTTCCGAATTCTTTCTTTCGATTTGCTCACAATAGTGTTTCTCTCTGATGGTGAAGTGACCCATAGTGACAAAATCCATTGCTGATGACGTGTCACACTGACTTTTGTTGTATCCTTAATGTGAATAACAGCTGTGATACGTATCTGTACGAGTGGGCTGGTTTGGGGATATTATCATGCTAATGACACATTCTCTCTATTAATGTTAAACTGACGGCCTACAGAAACTATACCAAACACAGCTATTAAAAACAAAATAATTTCATTTTGAAGGCACACAAGCATGTGTTGGTATATGTTCAGAATTTTAACAGATAATTGTCACAGATAATGATGTCATTTATTGACGTCCGTTATGAAGGTGTGGTCAACTGTTTAATATTCGAGGAAGTAGACAGTGACCTCATACACAATAAACCTTGTCACCTTGAAATCGTGCAAATCAGTCAAGATGTACTCCATTGGCGCTTAAACATGCTATAACATGACACAGTCAGGCAACTAATGAAGGCTGCTGGAATCTGGTGCAATTCCCCAACCCGTGCCTGAGCAAGGCCTTGTTTTGTGGGTGGAAGAACTAATCGTTCTCTGATCTGGCGATCCAGAAAGGCCTTGAGATGTTCTTTATGGGATTTTGGGTGATATCTTGGCAGCCAGGGCAAGACATTGATGTGTTTGGCATGCAGATGGTTGGTCATAATCCTTGCCGTGTGGGTTCTTGGGTTGTCTTGTTGAAACAGGCAGTTTGGGTCTTGCTTCATTAAAGGCAGAAAAACTGGATGAAGTACCTGATCTATACAGTGTTGGACAGTCGGATTGGCATCAAAAACTACCAGATCTGTTTTGACATCACAAGGGATTCCTCCACTTACGATAACGTTACCGTCACCATACAACTAATCCTGATCACAACCACAAGCATCCTGTCCCCCTCCCCTGCCCCACCTTGTCATCAAGGTACTCTGATTCTCCCATCAATCCAAAACAGTTGAAGTGAAGTCTTTACAAGTTCCTGTTCTCATGTACAGCACGGGCCCATCTCAATCTCTGACATTGATGTTGGCATCTTAGGGCTACTCCACGACCTGGTCTTAACACCCGAATGCCATGCAGTCTCAACCTCCTGGACCTTGTCCTGATGCTGGCTGGACGGATGTTTGCACCCTCAAGAATATTTATTCACAGTCTATTCACCAGCTGACCTAAGAACCCGACCCTACATCTCACCCTATACCGCGCAAGACTGGTCAACAACTAATAACATACCAACTAGTAAAACAAAACAAATGGCAATGAGAATGGGAGAGGTATTGAGGAGATATACTCCCAGCTGGCACAATATGCGACGTCCGGAACATCACATGGAACAGACACATCCATTAGACTGTCATTTTATTGAACTGAAGAAGACAAGTTATAATACCTGCATGGACAATGACTTGACAATGGAAGAACTTTATTGCACGCTTTGGGTAAACTCGTAATATACATGAGCAAAGTATGTGTCTCTCTTGAGATGAATAAAAATCAAAGAAGAGAGTGGCACAATCTCAAAATCACAATAAAGAAATAACTTCAGGTGAAAACATTTTGTACTAAATTTTGCAAAAGAATGAAATACACTGAAGACTGACAGATTGCACAAGATACTGAGTCAAACTCTGAGCAGACTGATAATCAACAAAATATCAACTGAAGAAAAGTATCAAGTATATGTAAACATGTATCACATGACTTCACAGAAAGAAAAAATGTTTAGACTGTCATTTTCGTCCAGACTAACAAGGTATAAACAATATAGCCAATAATCAGTTAAATAGTCACAAAGTGTAAACCATATCGTGAATAATCAGTTAAATCATTGGCAATTTAAAGCAGCTCTCTGATCAAATTTCAGTAACTTACACTTGAGCCTACAGCATTACATATAGTAATATGGATAACCTGCCAGTACGTAGTCACACATGTCAAACAGCTTGTGTCCATGCTTGTCATTTCATCTACACCTGAACGAATACAGACTATGCCCATACTTCTAAAAAAAAAACAGACTTTCAGAACGGATGTAACTAAATCCTGGTTATGCAAATGAATATCTGCAAAGGTAATTTTACATATGATTTCTCCTACTACCTTCCCTTATATGTGAACAATGGATTACCAGTAGACTGACACTTAGTCTCTGAAAATATATCTTTGTGATAGAAACATCTTAATTGAAAAGACATCCCAGTGCAACAGCCAGGAGATTCAGAACCTGTGGAAAATCTAGACTTGCTTTGTTTTTTATGTAGAATTAAAGTAAGGGCAGGGTGGAAGGGAAAACAGTTAAGGTTCAGGGACTGTGAGACAGACTATGCTACCAGGTGCTCTGACCTACGTACAATACTTCAGAAAATCTATCATAAAAATATACTTTTTTACATACTTAATACGATTTATTGTTACATTAATTATGGCTTGATTAACTTGATCATGTTGATACTTGTTATAGGATTACACAATGCCATGATAAAAATGGAAATGAATGATTGTCATTCTAGAGGAGGATAAATTCTCTAACGAAACACTAATATCTGGCCATTCATATTAAAACATGTATGAAGGTTCATCCTGTCTGATTTGTCATGTTATTGTTTCATGATCAAATTGATAACATTTATTTTATACAAGCAGATTCAGATCTTCATTGGCATAAACAACACTTCAGACACTCAACAATATATACAAGTAACTCCCCAAACTTCCAAAGTTGAAGACAACACTCAATATAGATAACAAATGGACTATTATGACTACTTCAACAAGCACAATGTCTTGTGCAGAGTACATTTCAGGTAAGACTTCATTAAGCCTGACCTCCATAAACAAAGTTCAAATGTTAATAATTATAGGCGTTGGAGATTGTAAACCTGTAGTTTCCATATCAATTGTAGCTTCATGACTTACTGCCAGATAAATTTCTGTGATTTACAGTTTTTGTGTTCAATCACTGAATTCATAATTGGCTGGTGGTTATTGCGACAGTTTGATACTGAAAATCTGAAACTCACTTTCTTGTGGAAATATTGATGAAATGTTTTATGTAATGTTTCACAACAATGAAGTAAATGAAAAGACCAAACAAACGATGGTGATATGAGTATTTGCAATACAGTTCCAGAAGGGGAATCACAAAGAATATGTTTTAACAACCGCCCTTCTCTTACTTGAGTACTTAGACAATCAGTAGCTGTGGACTTGAAGTCACTGGCTACAGTAAAAGACAAACTTTCAATGTAATCAACTCAACAAATGCTTGTAAATCATAAATTTGTAAAAGATAACAATGACACAATTGTCTCAACTTACACTAGCTACAATCTGAATAAACGTCTACAAGATCTACATCTCTAGCCTTGAAAGCACAGAGTAATACAAGCAACAGTAAAGTGGTAATGAAGTCTATCAAGATGAGCCAAGATACAAAATATGACATTTTCTCCTGTTTGATCTCTTCAAAGCATGTGTACAAATTTGCATATCATTTTCATAGATATATATCAATTTCATCCATGAAAATAGAAAACCAGAACAATTCCTAGCAAAGGCAAATTCTCTGTCAGAAAAAAATGTAAACTTGATGTCATGGCCTCTGCCAAAATGTCTCATTCCAAAACATTGAAAAGATACCATATTCTCTAAAGATAGAGAATATGAACACTGAGTATCAAATCCAAGACCTATATGATGTTATACTCTGAGTTCTGAGGGGGCCGCCCCCACGTGACGCTGCGACCTTGGCCGGAACAGCTGTGGGTGGGAGTGTAATTAGGTGGAGGTGGGGTTGCAGCATACACACGGCTGCCAGTGGCCTCGGCAAATGACTGACGGCGGAAGACTGGAGTACTGTTACTATCCATAGACGTTTGCTGTTTCATGAGTGAGTTGGCACGCAGTTGCTCCTCGCGTTGTTTCTGAAGTGTCTGACGAAGAGTTCTACGTTTCTGGAGAAATAAATCATGGTAATTGTTTTAATGTATATCAGAAAATCATTTAAGAGTTTATGTTGCAAACAGTCAAAATTAATTTTCACATCACAACACTTACACAAGAAATACAGATAGTTTCTGCAAAATAAAACATAATTTAGGTGTTGATGAGGCAGGAAAGATATGAATCTTGAAATCCCATTAATACGAACAAATAATTACAACAGTATCCATTTCAACCTTCATGACATGAAATACGACCTATATACATCATCATAATGAAGAATGTTGCAAGGAATATTTATCCATTTCACATTCAAGTATTACCAAGGTTTTTTTTTTAAATTACACAAAGAAGTGCATCAATTGTTAATTCAACATGTTGCTAATATGCTGCAATTCTTGTAACATTAGTTACCTCCATATTTAAGAGGGAAATACTGAATCTTTAAACAAGTGCATTTAATACCGCTAAGTGTGTTTCATATTGCAATATCCGTACTAGCAGCGAAGATCACAAGTAAACAACGCCGTTGTCATTTTTGCCAGGCTCCGTCAGCTCATGAAGATATGCCCAAGTCTCCCGCAATTTCTTTTTTTTCTGCAAGTGGATAAAAATTGCCAACTATTTAGTGTAAAAGCCAACACAGCTACTAATTCTACTTACAAAGAGCCCGTATGAAAAAATTGATGTCAGTCATAGATGATCATGTTGATCTCTTGTATATCTAACCACTGCCTCTTTCAAAATAATTTAGAAAAATTAAATAATTTTTATCAAAAGACATGATTATTTTATCACATAAAACATGTCATGAAATTTCATGACTATGACATTTAAAATGTTGGTCAAAGAAAAACTTTTTTTCAGTCAAACCTCTTCAAATTAAATGCATAAAAATATAAAGGCGAAACTTTCTAATTATATTTCAATATTAATAGGAAAACTTCATTTGGAATGAGGCATATACTTTTGTGAATTCCTGATCACAATTTGATCAATTTAGTCAGCAGGTGCTCTTTGTGCAAGTGTTAACCCCAGCCAGTGTGACCATGCAGTGAGATAGCCTGCTCCAAGCAGCATGCCCCAGTCCGCGGCCCGTGTTACAAGAGCATCAACTCTACACAGCCCAGGTGGAGGAGGGAGGGAGGGAGGGAGGAAGGAAGGAGGAGAGGAGGGTGAGGACTGAAATAAAGAGTAGCATTATTGGTTGTGAACACATATCTACAGACCTGTCACCTGGATTTTGACTGTGTATGCTGTTAATGAGGTGCAAGTATAGGTCTGACTGTCACATAACTTCTCAAAAGAAGTTAAAAGACACCCGGTTCTTTCATATTACTATAGTTAATCTGTAATGCCATGAGTGATTGAAAATGGTTTTATGCCGCTTTCGGCAATATTCCAGCCATATCACGGTGGGGGAACACCACAAATAGGCTTCATACATTGTAACCTTGTGTGGAATTGAACCCGATGTTACACTTTAACCACTAGGCCACCACCCCTGTCATGCCATGACAGATTAACTATAAAAATATGAAGGAATTGCATGTCCTTCAACTTCTTTTGAGCAGTATAAGTATATGGATGCTGTTTTAACACTACCCCAGTGACAGCAACACACGTCCAAGATTGCACTAGTTGCTCAAAACAAAGCATTGTTTTTACAAGAATTTGGTTAAAGGCTCCGACTATGTAAAAATTCACAAATGTTCTCAACATATAAATTTTTAAAACAAAATTTTCTTTTCCTGTCGAGTCTGTCTCCTATCTCCATAATGAAACAAATTCAGGTAGAGGAAGGGAAATAACCCTTATCATTCATTTAAAACCAAATATCTTAACATATTCTTAAATATGTATTTTTATTTCTATCACAGATCCTATACCAAAATAGTACAAACATCACAGATAAGAATTTCCTAATCTTGAATACTACTTGGGTGAAATCTACCTTTGCATCATAATGTGACACAATTTTAGGATAACAACTTCTTTATCACACAGGGTCTACTTATTGAAAGTTGACTGTACTTTAGTCATCAGGAACACAAGAATAATTTAAGCATTGGCTGGATTTTGGCAAGTGAAGTAGACTACTCAAAAGAATTAAAAGAACAAACAATTTCTTCATATTACTCTACCTAATCTGGCATGGCAATCTTATTTAACAGGAAACTTTATTTGATAAAATCAGAAGTTCTTTAACTTCTTTTGAGTAGTATCTATATCATGATAGGACTATTCAGGTGAACAGGTCAGATTCTATGTGTGTTCCGAGCTATGTTAATTGTTCATGTTAGTATTTAGTTTGTTCACAGTTCTGTCAGAAACAGAAGTAGGGATAAATAAACCGACATGTTTGCTGAGATAAATCATTCCAACAATTGAAATTTATGTTAAAAATGAAAAAAAACCTTGAAGTTTATTTGTAATGTTTCAACGAAAATATTCAAAATGTAAAATTAGACTTTTCCGGTTCTCAATATCAATCCTTATACAGTGGACGAGTGGGGAAAGTTAATATTCTGTATGCAGTGACACGAAGGCAGGCTGCCACAGGCAAAACAATCCTTCACCAAGGTCATGTTAAACTTTCCAGGTCTGCTTATGTTGATATGCAGCAATCAAAATGACTTATCTCAACAGAGGACTGTCATTTTCAAAATGGATCTTTTCTGACAGTGTTTTCCTACAATAACCCTTCAAATGGCAACATTAACCAACAGTTTTGACGATAGCTGTACAAAATGTGTCCTTCTGAACATATACATGTACTCTTGTTACTGTATTTCATCTTATAATGACAAAAGAATATTGTAACATACAATATTGTAATCATTACAGCACTATGGACAGCCATAGTTAACTGCACCTTTATAAGAGCATCATCAGCAAATATTTATATTTACAGTGAGTGAGTATGGTTTTATGCCACTGTTAACGATATTCCAGCAATATCGTGTCAGGGGACACCAGAAATGGCTTCACACATTGTGCCGATATGGGGAATTGAACCTGGGTCTTCGGCATGATGAGTGTAGACTTTAAGGAAAGGTGTAGGGTTAGACACAACACTAGTCTAATATATAGAGGGACTACCCGGTAGTTCTTTCTACCCAAATCTAGTTATGTTACATAAGCTACTAGTCTGAAATGACCTATGGACTAGTTAGACATGACCAATAGTGTCTACCTCTATCTAAATTTGGATAATGAAGTGCAAATAAAGTAGGGACACGTTCAAACTATAGGATTCTCCATACAAATCTCTCACATCTTGAAAAATCATTTTATCAAAGATTACAAAATTAGAGACAAGGATTGTTACATATCCAACGTTATTCTTCTGATGCTTTGATAAAAAGCATAGCTTACACTCAAGGTGATATTCCGTCAACTGTATCATGGTTCAATTCATCCTTAAACTTTCATGCTGCACACAAAAATCAGCCTTAAAAAGCCTCATGATTTGATTAAGCCTAGAATAAGCCACTCCCAAATCCACACATCTTCCCAATATTATACATGCCTGCCATTCCTGGTGAGCTTTCAAGGGCTTCGAACATGATCAATGTTTAACATCCTAGCAGTCTCATACAACCCAAACTTCACTTTCATCTTATAGGAAGCAAATGAATCCACGCCAATGGGCGCCTCCAGAGAGTTGCTCATTCTTGTGAACGTTTCACATACTTTCTTTTTCTATTCTATTTTTCTCAGTTTACAATACTGGTTGATAACATGGAAAATAAGTAGGAAAAGACATTTCTGATTCATATTTTGTTACCTTTATTCTGAATATGTTGCCATGTGTGTTAAAGTTTTCATTCCTTTTGCAGTAACCTATTGCTGTGCAACCTTCTTTCTGGTGAAAGTTAAGCTTTTTGGATTTGATGGTTTTTCCAATTACCATTTTTAAGTATAGTTTTCAATGGGGCTATCAGTTGGCACATATACTACTCAACACTAGTAGAGACACAATCCAAACCAGATACCATAGTAGAAGCATGGGACTATCAGTCAGCACATATACTACTCAACACTACTAGGGATACAACCCAAACCAGATACCATGGGATCAGCATGGGACTATCAGTCAGCACATATACTACTCAACACTACTAGGGATAAAAACCCAAACCAGATACCATAGTAGCAGCATGGGACTATCAGTCAGCACATATACTACTCAACACTACTAGGGATACAACCCAAACCAGATACCATAGTAGCAGCATGGGACTATCAGTCAGCACATATACTACTCAACACTACTAGGGATACAACCCAAACCAGATACCATAGTAGCAGCATGGGACTATCAGTCAGCACATATACTACTCAACACTACTAGGGACACAACCCAAACCAGATACCATAGTAGCAGCATGGGACTATCAGTCAGCACATATACTACTCAACACTACTAGGGATACAACCCAAACCAGACACCATGGGAGCAGCATGGGACTATCAGTCAGCACATATACTACTCAACACTACTAGGGATACAACCCAAACCGGATACCATGGGATCAGCATGGGGCTATCAGTCAGCACATATACTACTCAACACTACTAGGGATACAACCCAAACCAGACACCATGGGATCAGCATGGGGCTATCAGTCAGCACATATACTACTCAACACTACTAAGGACACAACCCAAACCAGACACCATGGGATCAGCATGGGGCTATCAGTTGGCACATATACTACTCAACACTACTAAGGACACAACCCAAACCGGATACCATGGGATCAGCATGGGGCTATCAGTCGGCACATATACTACTCAACACTACTAGGGATACAACCCAAACCGGATACCAAGAAGTCATGCTCATACATGGGGAGACTTAACTTGGTGTTTATCAATACATCTCTATGAATAATACCACATGGTCCCATTTATCATTACACATAGAATATCAACATTTAACACACCACAGTGTCAGACTATCCAGATGGCCTTGTACAGCAAATATGTGAACCATCATCTTATATAACCTTGCATCAAGTATTATCAGCCCTAATCATGTGTTAAGTCTGAGCAGTAAGGCTGGGATCAGTTTCTTGACAAACTTGAAAATGTCAAAGCCCCCAAAAGCAAACCAACAATGGCAAGAGTTGAATGGAAGGAGCCTGCTGCAGGATGGAAAGATTAGAATTACAAGATTATTTATCTAGCCATGGGCAGTTATTATTTTCAGGATAAGCCAACTCATGCAGGAGGCCGAATCCCTACCGAGAACTTGGCAGAACATCCTACAGATAAGTCTAGTTTGCCTGTGGACAGGCGCCTTCCTCATTGGCTGTTGAGGGTTCCTGTTGGTAGAAATGTTTAAGATTTGGGGGATATTAGACCTGTTATAATATAAGCTGTACCAACAAAACACTTGTCTATGACGTCTATCATTTACTGCTAAAGAAAACCAGCACTGTCAAATGGATCATTTGGAACTGCATCAGTCCGAGGTGGAAGTTACAGATGACAAAGAATGAAACAACTGATCTTGTGGAGATGGATGCAAAATATGGATTTGGGCATGAGATATGAATTGGAATATAAAATACAGATTTTGGACATAAAATGCGGATTTGGATATAAAATATGGACTAGGATATGAAAAAAAGATGTAAAAATAAAGTACAGATTTTGGACCTAAAATGCCGATTTGGATATGAAATATGAGAAAATTCCTCTTACAAAATAAAAGCAAGTGTTCTATTAAAATGTATAAGCAAATGAAATTAAATCTAATTTCTCAGTATATCCATCTTGTGATCAAAGATGAACTGTTTCAAACTTAAATGTTGCTACCTCTAACTACTAATATAAGTTAAGTTCAACCATCGATCAGCTCTGTCCAATGTACTGGTAGTAAGTATTAGTAGCAACAATTACCGGAAAATAATATGTTTTAGCTGAATCAATGGATCCGCTTGACTCAAATAATTATTCTAATTTTCCAAACATCGAATCAAGAAACACTTGTCTTTATGAATGTGTGACCAAATCAAAAAGTGTTAATTAAGAAAAACAGGTTCAATTTGATTAGGTTTGAAGTTGTTCGATTCCATAATTGGCATCACTGATCTTGGCTATAAACACTATGTTAATGAGTAGCAAGTTGATATGCAATTTTTTTACATTGCATTCTATATCTACAAGCAGGAAGTGTATATAAATGATACTAATGTGTAGCACAAATAAGAAAACTATTTAATTTGATCACTCAATAACTGGAATGTTTCATAGTCAATTGCAGGCTATCCATGAGTTATATCTAAAAACAACCATCCAATCAAATGACTGCATTGGGAAGGGAGACCATCCTTACCAATAACATTACAGCATTCAGATGCAGTTATTCAAAGATTTCCAGATTTCACTTAGATTCCCCAAGTTGGTGAACAGGGCTTCCATGTTTCCCCAGCGCTGTTCCTTGTTAGTAGTTATGCAACTATTTACAATATATGATTGTACAGAGCAATGAACATGTCACTTCAAACCATCACGAAAAGTGCAGTCGCTCTGCTGATTACATAAGGCTAAAAAAATAAGTCTTGGTTCTCAGGTACCATC
Organism: Haliotis cracherodii; assembly: GCF_022045235.1. Lineage (NCBI taxonomy): Eukaryota > Metazoa > Mollusca > Gastropoda > Lepetellida > Haliotidae > Haliotis > Haliotis cracherodii. Next base: position 14,515,702 of record NW_027266286.1, read on the forward strand.
CACATCATCGTAAAGTCCGCATCATGTTTTGTTTTTGTAGCGGCCATAAAATTTCCGAGTCCCGTGAAGGGATTCGAACCACGGACCTTCTGATCAGAGGTCGGACGCCTTGTCCACATGACCAAAGAGGTTAACCCCGTCAGCAAGCTGACAAGGTAAGGATGTCATCTGTGGGATGACTCCACGCCCTGCTACATTTTCATTTCCATTTTCCAAAAAATATTTTTAAATCCTAATACTTGAACACAATGTGATCCAATATACCACACAGTTACTTCCCTTTACATGCGAATCTCGTGTTATGGTCATGGCGGCAATAGGAGTTTGTATACTTGTTTATGGAGGGAGGCCCTTTGTTTGAACAAGAAAAAACCCAAAACACTGTCCGCCTGCTCTATATTTTCAAAAGTTATTTATTAGGCCTAGGATGTGAATCATGTTTACTCAGGTAATTGGGGAAAAACTGTCCGAATATTGTGAAAGGGTACATCTTACCCTGCTTCATGGAGGATGTCGTTAGTTTACATATATCACAAATGATGTCAAAAGACACTAGGATGCAAAATTAAATCAGTAAATGTTTCAAATTCTTAACACAGTCATGACGTTTTCTAACATTTTGTCAAAATGATCTCAAGTCTGCAAAAGACTAATATTCCACTGAAATCTTCAGCATGAAGTTTTAACCTCATTCTCCAAATAATGCACAGGTACAGACCCTAGTCTATTATCTACAAACATATGAAGGTACATTCACCAAAACCCATGCAACATGTTAGGCACGTAGATCATGCTATGTGTGTTAGTAATCATAGTTTAAACTGTTAGATGTATTTCACAGTTACATCCGTAGACATGATGCTCAATGACATGAGAGAAATAGTCCCGTTTTAGAAATTCCCACAACACATTGAACATGTAGTGTACATATCATTGAATTGGTTGTACATTATGACATTAAACAATGTAGAAAAGAAGCCTCAGAGGGCACTTTTACAACAGTTCATTAAGGTAGAAGACTCGACACTGACATGACACACAACAAAATGACATGTGAACAACATGTGACATTTACTACACTGTAGGCTTACAGACACTGGCACAGGAACCAAAGTCAAAATACTTGACAGGTGATATAACCAAAGGATAAGTAATCTTACTTATGTTTTCATACAAACAATGTAATCAAAAAAATTACTTCAATATTTACCCTTGTCTGTAATAATATAATGCATAGTGACAATCACTATCCTTTAACAGGATATCCAGGCCCACCACACAACAGGCCTTAGACTGGAACAGTCTCCATTTTATTACAATTATATAAACAATTAGCAGACATTACCTCAAACACTGAACAAGCCAAATGACAACAGAATATAATGAATTTGTAAAATTGTTACATAAATTTTAAAAACTAGGTTTTTAATGAACTTGAAAACACAATTGTGATGAAGAAATATACATCAGACCCTTTGTATTATTTTCTAATTAATTTTGGAAACATGGACTACGTCCAGGCTAATACAAGCCTGTGTTTTACATAACTCTAAAATCTGTGAATATGTCACCAATATTGCAATCTCAACTACATTCTACACTGACACCTTGTTTCACAAACTTTCATAGATTTATCATCAACGACGCAAATGATCCTAAACACTTTCTACACACACCTTCCTAGTTTCCATACAAGAGTGGACCTACTGCTCTACTGGCGTACTGCTGGTGCTTGCAGACACTGTACACTGACATGACACAATACCACAAGAATATGTCACAGACACACAAGTACAAAGCCCGGTCCAACTCACCTCTATGTTGCCGCGCCACCTGTCGGCTGCATTGCGGGCCAGCTCTAGCTCCTTGTCCTTCAAGCCACGGTGTCGCTTGTACGCAATCTCCACAAATATTAGCAGAACGCCTGCCACGATACCGCCAGCTACCATCATGAACACACCTGGAACGAAAAAACATACCATGTCTAATGCATTCTTAGAACAACTAGCCAGGATCTCAACATCTAGCCTAAGTAATATAGGACTCTCAAACCTTCCTACACTATATATATATATAACTTAATATTTATGCTATGCACAAAACAATTTGTATAATAAGAGCATGTTTGTAAACCAGGAACACTGTTTCAAAGCAATAGCAGAATAATCAGTTTACTCAGACTGTTGGTGTATAAGCAGTTATATCCCACTTCCAGTCTTGTTGCCATTTGTTTTGTTTTAATTGCTGCCATGGTTTCTTTTACATTAACTTAACATGTATTGTCTGATAAACTGATAATTGCATAATACACCTACACTTTTCCCATGCTCATATGTTAACATATCAGAGTTTAATCAAAACTGAAGTGACAAGTCCTCCCTGGGATACAAACACTCAACATTCTGATTGTCAAGCCACTGATTTGGCACTGGGGGTGAGTGTAGGTGGAAGTGTTTGGAAACTATTCATGTTTCAAGAAATGCTTTTGTGAATATTGCGTGGCCTCATGAAAATTTACTAGCCTCAATCTAATGGTAGGGGTCCTTTCTTGCTGGTGATGGCTTTTTTGAAAACTTGAAAAATAAACAAGTACATTTCAGTCTGTGCCAAAAACTGTTGAGTCTACTTGCCTGAACATGGCCCCTAGCATCAAATTCAGTAGAACTTAGTGTTATTATACGTTCTTTTTTAAGCTGAGCTTACGATACCAAACAGAATTGTACTAGAATCCGACTAGGGACTAGAGGCTAAAGTCGTAGAAGTGTTTGGTGGAAGATACTTTCACCAAAACCACCGGAAGATTAAACTTTCCATGGGGATATCTTATGCTCCTCAGATTGCTATTAACTGAAATTGAATTTGCTTTATTTATGAAAATAATAGCAAAATACATACTTGGTCATCCATCTGTGATTTACGCAAAAAAAAATGAAATTTGCGTTTCAGCTATGGTGCTGTTTGGGACCCAACAGACAGGACCTTCTGACCTTTGACTTTATAATCTTTTGACATGGGAAATGTGGAATGCATGGTTTCTGCTTCCACAAAAATGTTCAACCAATGATTCAAATTGTCAGAATTACAATATTACAATTTGGTTTCCATGACAACCAATTACAAGACAGGCTTTTGCAGTGGGCTGATGACAGGTGAGGACTGTATGCAGGCAGTAACAGCTAGCACACTGCTTATGTATTAACAACGACATACAATTACATACAATTGTTTCATGTATGACGTGACGTCTGATCAAGAAGACATTACACACATTACAAAATACAATGGTGCAAGTGAGCCTTAGCTTACAGATTCAATGCCAGTGATTTGATAATTTACTGCATATTGATAAAACGTCCGAAATTGATACATAATCAGAACTGTAAATAAGACTTTGAGGAGTTATTCTAAAGGCAACAAGACTGCTAAATGAGAAAATGTAAATATATACACATGTGCCCCCTTCAAACCCCCTTGACGTAACACCGATTCTTCTTGACCTTTATCATCAGTAACAAGTTGCAATCCTCCCTGGTCTGCATAACTCAGTACCATTCACATGTTTAAGGTTTTCTTTCTTTCTTTGTTGCTAATGCCGCACATAGAAATATTCCAGATATGATGGCGGCCTGTAAATAATCGAATATGGACCAGACAATCCAGTGATGGAAGTTGTGGGCAATGATCCATGCGATTGGGGTACGACAACATGCTATCAGTCAAGTCACCAAGCCTGATAACCAGATCCATTTGGTCGCCAGTTGCTTGGGACCTATTCTCACCCGGAATCCCAATAGGGATATGTTTTATGTAGGCTTAAATATTTTTGTTCTGTTGGCAACTTTGTTAGGAACATGTTACCTCCATTCTTTATGCTGAATGCCCTGTTATATTTGAAAGGTTTGTTATCTTGTTCAATAGGCTTACAACATGTACAATGGGATCATTCTTTTCATTGTACTATTATTGCATGAAAATATATTCATAGTTTTATTACATAATAATCTGATAAGACCAACATTACTTTGTGGGTTTTTTCCAACAAAATCCTTCCAAATAATTTCATCAGGAAAAGGTAATGGCATCAATTTTGACAAACAACAAGTTTTAGTTAACTTAAATCAGTCGGATAACACTGGCCATGAACTACCACCTCCCTACCAGGACTAAAACATTTTTACTTTTTATGCATACCATATTAAACATAAGTCTTTTATACCCACAGTCAACATAAACTGTAAAGGTTAGATTGGCTCAATATAAAGGAAGCTATTTGGGAAGAACATACTAAGTAGTCCTCCAATCTAGTCTGCTGTAATACTGTCACAAGGCGGTGCAAAACTGCAGTTGTGCATACAACACAGAGTTTTATTTAGGAGATAAATTTACTGTGTTTTCAGGGTAAGGTTAGATTACCTGGAGACTTGATGGCGCAAAATTTAATTTGAAACTGATCGCATGGCGGGATGCTTCAAATATTAAATTTAGAACCTTCAAAACAACAAGCAACCGAGCTCAACATGGAAAACACAGTACTTTTAGCTCCATTCTACCATGACCAACATAAATTGGGATTATTTGATGACAGAGCTGTCAAGTTGTGTTGAGTCCAGGCTTGTCACGACCATTTCTTGCAAATGGGTAGACTTGCCCATTGCAGTATACTTGCCATAAACTAACAACAGAGAGAAAAACACAAACAAATTGTCATCAATTCAAATAATATATTCATAGCTAAACGTGTGACAAAGTATTGTTTATCATAATGATTAACAAATTTAACCATAGCTGTAATCATGGTAATAGGAGTCTTTCAACGACCTGTGTGATTCACAGAACGAACTTCTTGTTTTCGATTTCCTGTGTTCACCAACACATATTTAATCAGAGAAATGTTATTGTAACTTAAAACTTCTGATCAGAATGATCAGTCATGGTAGAATATGGCTAAACCTTTCCTTAGCTTAACCCTCTGGATGCTGAGTTTTTAGTTTTCTGAAGCCATTTCATGTTCTGAAAAGTGAATGTTGTGCAAGAATTGCAGTTAAAAAATTAATTGCAAAAATAAGATTGGTTTGAAAAACAAACACTGCAAAGTGTAATCCCAAATTTTGTTATTCGTAAAAAAACTGCACATTTTATCACTTTTAATCATAAACCAATGAAAGTACTCTGACACAGATCTTTTTATTTGACAGCTTTATATCAACTGTAAGTGAACAAAATACTGCCTAATATCTTAACAACATAATTATATATTACATGGATTTGTAGGCATATGTATAACATTACATATTTGATAACTAATCATAAATGACAGAAATCAAGGTTTCGCTATGACTTTAGTTCGATGTCATGACTTGTTTTATGTCTTTGAAGTCAATGACAGGTAAAGACAACATTAATATTTTGATTAATATATAGCTCCCCTCATTTTTGTCTATAGTATAAAAATCTTAAAAATTTGAAAATCCTAATTTGTCGCTTTTTAGACAAAACATAAAATGACTGTCTTTACCATGGAAATAATGTCTTGAATAAATCAAAAATAGATAGTAGATCATGTATCTTAACTAGACAAGATAACACCTATTAGGCATCAATTTTAAATAAATCAAATACTCAAAAGAATATGATAAAAATATATATTTTTAATACCTTATTGGACATTATTATTATTTTTTTTCAGAACTATACAACAAAAGATGCGAAAAAAGCTCTTTTTGCATGGAATTATCAGGATAATCATTTCAGGTTTGACCAACTGGGTACCTGTCGCGTTTGTTATTAATGTTTAAGAAATTCTTAAAGAAAAAGAGAATAAGTTTAATATCCTGAGATTACAATATTTATTACAAAAGATTATATAACCCATAACAAGAGGTCTAATTCTGAAATCGTTTGTGACTAAATACGCAACTGGCAAATCATTTGACATCAATGTTATGTCAATCAAACGACCAGAAACAATTTTTTTAATTCCTCATCCAAATGTATGCACATATATTAATGAAAATATTATCCATTTCATTAACTTAATATATTCAGTTTTTATAGAAATTACAATATTGAATAATAGGTTATAAGAAAAAATGTACATTTTGCAGTTACATTTACTTTTCATCTTTTAACATTTGTCAAAAGGGAAATAAATATGGTTAACAACACCAAATTTGTCAAATTTTATATGTTAACAAAAGATTATCAAAGTTGTGGCTTAGATCTATGAATGATATGATCTCAAACATTACAAAAATGTGTAATAAGTACATGAAAGAATATGTAAAAGATACACAAAATTTCCATCATGATTGAAACTAGAGGCAGCAGGGCAGAACGATGATGTTTACTTTTTCACTGGACATTCATCTAAAGAAAATACCAAATATGTACAACAATGTTGATGTAGGACATCACTTTTGAAGACTCAGTCTGACCAAATGGCGAGCTCAGTGACAGCAGTATGCAGGATTTTCAGAGGATGACTTTCGTTGGTTCAGGTGTGTGAGTGATTTTTGGGTTTAATGCCGCTTTTAACAGTATTACGGTTACATCACGGTGTGTCAGCTTAAGGTGGGAGGAAAGCCCGAAGTGATGCAGGTCTTGGACGTTTACCACTTCAGCAAAACCTATGAGCACAGGTAAGGTGCTGACAAACCTAGAAACATAATCGCGGCTAACCGGAATTCACGCCCAAGGGACGCAACTCTGGACAGCGAATCGCGACGTCTGGGCCGACCGTGCCCCCTGTTGATTCAGGGATAGTGTATACATAAATGTGTCATGTAAGTAATCAGAAACAATCTGACAATCAGTGTGTTGCCATTTGTTTTCATGTTTTCCATTGTAACAAAGAGAATTAGTCAGATAGCAGATAAAAACTGTCATCATTGAGCGTGATACTGGATCATTTATCGTGTCACACGGAACGGAAACTCTGCCAATGTTATTTGAATTCACCAAATCATTGTAATGTATCTGTTTTTAATTTCTTTATTCTTCCTACAACACTCTTCCCATGCATATTCTCAAAAATGTGAGCCAATGTGTGGATCTCTCAAAATAGGAGAAAATGCTACACAGTGTACAACCCCAATTTTGCTTTGTTTACATTTTTAAACAAGTATAGTTTTCCGAACACAGCATTCTTTTTCACACCCGATACATTTCCCTTATATTATCTGGACCATTTGTTTTAGGGACAAAGATAATTTCACACTAAATTTCAAGTATATATGCAAGTGTGAAACGTATGTGATGTAATAAGTGTCTCATAACAGGCATACGCAAAACATGATTTTGTAAACACTTTTAAATATGGTGGAAAATTCACTTTAGTCTTCGTGTTTGCATGTTTTCAAAAGCATGCTACATGACTCTAGGGTCATTGATGAAGTTTCAGGATGATGACTTATGATTTGATAAATCCCAGATACCCATGACCACTAAAAGGCTATTTTCGTAATTGAATTCTGTGACCTGTTTGATTGGCATTCTAGAAGGTTGTGAGTAAATATGCGGTATTTAGATTTCAAAGCATACATGAAATAATGCAGTGAACAGTGATTTAGTAGAATGTCAAAAGTAGCCTTATTTACAAGATGTCATTTTCAGTAATCTTGCTTTGCCTAAAATGACTGGGAATGATATAACAGAACAGAGCATTTCCCACAGATTTCAAAACTGTGAAGTGTTTGACTGTGCAAAATGTATTTTTAGTTTTAATCAACTTCAAAGTGAGGGTACGTCCCTGGGCATCCAGGGGGTTAAACCAGCGCAAACCTCTCTTGCATACGACCCATAACCTCTGCCACCTCATCATCTTCACCACCACCACCATCAATATCCTCATCACCAGCCCCAATACCATCGTCTTTATCCCCGCATGTTTCTCCAGGACACCTACCGGCCATGTTGGTGAGTCCGAGTGTGGCTGGGGCCGAGTCTCTCTGCGGACAGGCCGAAGTACTCTCTGCCAGGATCCACTCGTTGTCCAGCTCCTCCATAAACCCACCTGTGTACAGACAGGTCCACTCTCATACACATGCTACATAGGAATACAATTAACAGGCCTGCTAGCATCTGACATGATAGATGACAATATACCGTAGTTAATGCTAAGGAGGTATGCAGGCAAGCATGTATTCCTAAATGTACCTATTTATACAGTCACCACTCAACAAAAAGTGTTAGAATTTAACTGTTAAACCAAACACTTTGTTTAACATATTATAGCTTCAAGATCTTTTTGTCCATCACTAGTTTTAACATAATCTGACAAAGTCCTAGATATCCCTAGCAATGGCAAATACGAGTCGTGGATAAATATATTCAACTATCAAAAGGCCCCTGTTCACCACTAGGCCTAGCTATGTGCCAAGTGTGGTGAAGAAATATTGTAAACTTTTCAAGGACTACCATGATTTTAAGTCTCAGTCAATGTTGTTGCCACGGAAACTAAAAAAAATAATTTTTAAACAAATCTATTATAAGGTACCAGTTCACCACTAGACCTATCTATGTACCAAGTTGGTGAAGAAAAATTGTACAGTTTTCAACATCTGCACAGGAAACAAGCACTACTGCTGTTTTCAGTCCAATTAGAAAATCCTAAACTATCATACGGCACCAGTTCACCACTAGACCTATCTATGTACCAAGTTTGGTGAAGCAATATTGTACAGTTTCAAAGATCTGCTTCGGATTGAAATCTTGCACGCATGGACAGTGTCCATATTAATACACCCCCGTAATATGTTTGGCTTGGGATAACAAGTCCTACTGGTAATAGGCACTAGGCTGTCCACTTAAAGTTGTTACTTACGTTCGTGCAAAGTAAGAATAGCAAGTGAGACTTCATGTGTCCATGGACTATTTTTCCGCAGTCCGATGCCAAGACCTGAACGTCCAAACAGTTCCCCGGCCGTGACGAGGTCGCAGTCCCGGGCAGCCTCGTACTCCAAGCGTGGCGAGTCCCAGATGAAGGCCTGGAGGTCTCTGTCAACACAGGCACACACCATCAGGACACATACACACGTGCAGACACTATCAGGAAGCTTTGAAGGATAAACGTGTTTGCAAATCCGAAAAACAATAATAGCAAAATCAAACTACCGTATTCGACGTAATAAGCACCCAGGGCGCTCTCAAAATTAGAATATCATTTTGGTGGAAAAAAAGTTGAGTTGAAAGATAAATTATGTGGTTTATGCTGACAGCCTGAATTGTTTATGTACGACATATATATATTTCCCAAATTTAATTGCCCATAATTAAGTGTGCATATAACGCACGAGTATGTATTATACGTGAATAAATAAGTCTTGTGTACATTAATCAATCGGAAGGGGTGCAAATTGGGATTCTTCACTAGCCAATATATTAGCAAATATCGCCGTGGGCGTTTATTAGAGCGGGGTGCTTATAACATCGAATACGGTAATATATATTCTGATTAATGCATTAATGAAGCAGCATTACAGTTGATGCTATGTTGACTCTTTATTGCAGCTAAGACTATTGAACCTGTAACAGCAGTTTGCATGATAGATTTACTGGGCAACTAGATGTACCCATAATCAACAATTAGTAGCTTAACTTTATACCTAGAAGAAAAGTCTTAAAAATTTCCAAGGAAACACACGAAATGAAAGAAATGATATGAAAAGATAATAGTTGAGCATGTGGTTATTGTACATGTAGAGTTCATGCAAAACTATTCATCAGTTTGAGAGTTATGGCTTGGAAACAAAGCCCAAAAAGATAACAAAATTAAATTTCAAAACATTTAAAAATAGCAAAGGCACCAGTTAAGCTAATGAGAAATGCATATGCCATGTTTTGTTGAAAATTGTAGAAAGGTTTTCAAATTATGCCCCAGAAACAAACTTTCCTCATTTGAGTCTCAGTTGAATTGTTTTCCACAGAACAATAACAAAATAATATATAGAACAAATTCAAGGAAGCAAATTGCACCAGTTAAGCAGATGAGCAATGCATATCCCAAGTTTTTTTGCAACATTGAACAGTGTCCAAGTAATGGCTCGGAATAGGATTGGAACGCCGATGCCAACAGGAACCAAGCCAAAATCAACGTTCCTCCCTTTGGTCAACACAGGCACACACAATGAGGAAACACATGCACACACAATAAGGAAACACAGGCACACACAATGAGGAAACACAGGCACACACAATGAGGCAACACAGGCACACACAATGAGGAAACACAGGCACACACAATGAGGTAACACAGGCACACAGAATGAGGCAACACAGGCACACACAATGAGGTAACACAGGCACACACAATGAGGTAACACAGGCACACACAATGAGGCAACACAAGCACACACAATGAGGAAACACAGGCACACACAATGAGGTAACACAGGCACACACAATGAGGCAACACAGGCACACACAATGAGGTAACACAGGCACACACAATGAGGCAACACAGGCACACACAATGAGGAAACACAGGCACACACAATCAGGAAACACAGGCACACACCATCAGGAAACACAGGCACACACCATCAGGAAACACAGGCACACACCATCAGGAAACACAGGCACACACCATCAGGAAACACAGGCACACACCATCAGGAAACAAACAAATGCATAATAATAGGAACAACTCATTTGTCAATCGTCCGTATGAATAACATTTCTTACACACATTTGACACATGTACCTAAGTAATGAAATCTGGACAGAATATATCTCTACTGCGACAATCCCCACCCGTTTCTGACATCATCAATGGCCTCCTTGGCAGTAGCGTAGTTGATGTTCTCCATGGTACGGTACATCGTTGACAGCTCCACCTGACGCTTGAAATACATCTCCACAGCACTGCCCTTCACCGTCGCATACCGGAAATTCTCATTCGGATTTCTCAACTAAAATGAAATAAAGACAAATATTACCATATTGTACATATATTTTCTGTTGTGCAGGAATTTTCTGTCCTATCATTGTTCTCAGATAGGATGCAGATATACTAACTTAGACATTATGAAAAGCTAGGCAATATCTTGTACAAACTTGACAAAAGAAATAATTATTTTTCGTCCTCTCTTATATTTACCCTGGGGTCATCGATGCCGGAGATGGAGGCCTCTGGTCTGTCCAACACCAGGAAGGCAGCCAGGTTGGCAGTGTAGGAGGCCACAATGATCATAGCAAAACCTGCCCACACCATGCCCAGCACACGAGCACTGAAACTCCGGGGAGTACCTGGTGTAAAGGAGGAAATGGTTACCAGCAAATGAAAAGAACAAGGCTTTTTCTATTATATTTACAAATATTTCTTTCTTATTAGTGGTATGTCTGCAGGATAGCACTATAAAACTGGCATAAGTCTGGACTAGTACAAGCAACCAACAGGCACACACATGCATGTATATCGTTGTATAAGTGCAATAATCTAGAACAGGATGTAAAACCCCATTTCACCCACCTCTAACTATGTATAACACAACATGGTTTTGATAAGGTCCCCAACACTTCAAAGCAAGGTTTCTTTGTAACAAATGCAAAGAAAACTGTAGCTGATACAATGACTACTATTACTACATTGATCCCTGAGTTGAATCCACTTGCCTTCCCCGATGCCAGAGTTGAGCAGGACTCCCCAGGCAAACCACATGGCACTGGACAGATTGAGGGCATCCTCCTCCGTGTCATCACTCTTGGCCAACTTGAAGCGGCCGAATGGACTGAACCTGTCCAGCAGATACAACACCAGCGCCACCACATGGACCGACAGACCCACCAGGATCCACAGAGTATCTTGGAAGGGCTGGAGGAAGGAGGCCAGACTGGAGTCCTTCTGGGTCTGGAACAGTACAAGATAGTCTCAGCCAGAGGTCAGCTTTTGGTATGCAGTCAGACACAGAGGACCAATTACTGGCTATCATATACAATCATCAGCCATAGGTTTGTTATCAAACATAAAGGACCAGTTGCTTGTTATCAAACACAATCATAAGCCATAGGCTTGTCAAATATAAAGAATCAGTTATTGGCTATAAGAGCTGTTGACAACCGATGAATTGTCACACAGGAAAAACATGATGAGTTCAATTGAGAAGGGTCAAGATTTCCTTGAACGTACATTTTATGTGGATGGCCATACACAATTTGTCAAGAAAATGGTAAGGTTTGCCCAAATTACACAATACATGCACTTTTAATGTTATAATTATCTCAGTCATAGGATTTACCACCTGAATGTTGATTTTGAGACTACTGACCTTTTTGACCAGTATAGTTAGGCCCTGGTACTTGAATGGTTTTGTGAAGTCTATGAACTTGGCCCTCTCTGGGTTGATGGTTAGTGGAGCAACAATCATGTCTGCCTCATTGTCCAGCAACTCTCCCACCATCCCGTTCCATCGCTTCACCTTAGAGCCATTGTGCTGAAACACAAGATACACGTGATCATAACATAATTGAGGTATGATGAACCACACACACCACAGGAAACACACAGATTACGACATCTGAATGATGTACAATGAACCACATACACCATGGGAAACACACAGATTACGACATCTGAATGATGTACAATGAACCACATACACCACAGGAAACAAAGAGATTACGACATCTGAATGATGTACAATGAACCACATACACCATGGGAAACAAAGAGATTACGACATCTGAATGATGTACAATGAACCACGTACACCATGGGAAACACACAGATTACGACATCTGAATGATGTACAATGAACCACATACACCACAGGAAACAAAGAGATTACGACATCTGAATGATGTACAATGAACCACATACACCACAGGAAACACAGATTACAACATTGTCTGACATACGATGAACCACATACACCACAGGAAACACAGATTACAACATTGTCTGACATACGATGAACACATACACCACAGGAAACACAGATCACAACATTGTCTGACATACGATGAACACATACACCACAGGAAACACAGATCACAACATTGTCTGACATACGATGAACACATACACCACAGGAAACACAGATCACAACATTGTCTGACATACGATGAACACATACACCACAGGAAACACAGATTACAACATTGTCTGACATACGATGAACACATACACCACAGGAAACACAGATCACAACATTGTCTGACATACGATGAACACATACACCACAGGAAACACAGATCACAACATTGTCTCACTGAAGTAGCTGTCTCACCCTTTCAAATGAGCCATAGAGTCCATCGTGACTGAGATGTATGGTGAAGGTGAAGTTGACCTGCTTGGCAATCTCCTGCAGCATGTCCATACAGTAGCCTGTGCAGCACTGGAGCTCATTCTCCCCTGCAAGACAGACACAGTGGTGAAGAGGTAACCATGCATTAACGAGAAGGGGATATAAACTCTGGTTCCACAAAAATGGCAAAATTATTAAAACAACTGAAAAAGTCTCATTTGTTTTGGATTCTTCACCATTAGGTTCGGTAAAGAAATATTTATGAGGTCTTAATATGAGGGTCCACCATAGACACACCAGTCTTTTATATGTAATACGTAAACACATGTACCTTGATATCAACATCCAAATAACACACAGACAAAAGAGTGTTACCGGTGGAGCTATTCTGTTGTGTGCAGGGGAAGACCTCTTTGTCATCATACGTTGGGCAGACACCACTAGGCAGGGGTTCCTCAACTTCCACAAATGGCATCTCAGGGATTGTCACAATCTGTCAACAAACAAGAGTCAGCCAAAGTGGGTGCAACCCAATCAGCATGTGTGTATGGGTTAGCATCCCCCTTAAGGTGGAGATGGACATCAACACTCAAGGCATCCAGCAAGAGCATTGAAATCCATAGCAACCACAGAGAAGGGGCTCCTGCTGATTTACACCACATAGGCCATATATGTGCTGCGCCTTGGGTGACGATGCAAAACCGTGAACCAAGGTTTGCTCCCCTCTCGTCCAATTTGAATCGGGTCATTTCGTAAATAACAACCTGTCGAAAGAATGGACATAACCCACCCTTGTGGTGTAACTGTGGCTAATGCCCAAATAATGCTGCTGCTATCAAAAAGAATATTTCCCATCTTCCAAACAACCTGTAAAACATTCAGCCTAGCTAGTAAACTTAGCTATTATATTCCAGTATAAAGCCTCCTTAAAACAATATTGCCCACAGAGGTGGGCTAATAAAAATCATTATTATCATCTTCTTTTTTCATTATATTTATAGTTATAGTGCTCACTAATATCAAACCTCAGCACAATCTCCTAACTGTAAGCTGCATAATCTGAATATAACATACACATATACACATCCTGATTGAGTGCATGCAATTACTAAACTCTTCTCCCATTATTTAGTTTACTTAGATACGGTGTCATAAATTGAGGGTGATACTGAGGTTATTTGTTTAGGTTGGGTTTTGAAAATATAAAGAACTGTGTCTAAATGAAGCTGGGGATTTCCTGCATCATTAATTTATAGCATTGTGGTTATGAAAAGGATCCCAGACCTAGATGGAGAATTTCATAATCTGCAAACATATTTAACTTCGATACTGAATGTTGTTACATACCGTCAAGTTCCGGGAGATCTTCTGACCCTTTGGTCTGATCTTGACGCCTCCTGGCCACGTGATCTCATGCATCATCCTCAGGGGTTCTTCAATTGGCTGAAATTAGATCCACCCATCAATACAAGAACACTGAATATGATCATGTGATCTAAATGATCAAAGCTTCAAGATACAGGGGAGATAACTCCAGATGCATTGCAGATCACTCTGCTGGTCATAATGACCATTACTTACTTAGAAGCTGCAGGTTAAAGGAAAAAAACTTATCAGTGTAAATATTGATTCATCTTAAAGGAAGCTGTTTATTATTTGCTGGCAATAAAACAACACTTTTGTTTTAGGTACACTGACTAACCAAGCATTTAATGTGAGACCATTTTTTTTAATAAAAATCTGAACTAGTGATAAAATAGTCTCCCAAAAAATCATGTAAACAAAACTAACATGAGACAATTACCCATATACCAAACAATATTTGTTAAGTGCATGTTAACTGAAAAACAGTTATATTTGTCCCAAGGAATCACTGCCTACACACCTTAATATCACCATACAGTCCCACAGCAAATGCTTTGCCATCCTGGTTAATGTTGCGTATCTCGTACGAGGGGTTCTGTCTGTCACCATGCTCATCAAAGGTCACCAAGCCTGTCTGACCATGGGTCAACTTTGTGTCTCGTAGTTTCCTAAACAATTACCGGAAAGCAACAAATCAATTTATATAGATATTTCTTTGAGATTATCTTTAGGCACACTTACCTGGATTTTAAATGTGAAGTGTAAGGTTCGCAGATTAGTAGATTAAGAGATGTCAAAAATGTAAATTTTAAACTAAATTTGTCTCCAACCCCCAAACAAGCCAAACACCTACACAACCGCTGCTGCCACATACCTCATGATCGTGGTCCCATCGCCCCAAGTCCTCATATCTTTGCAGGCAGTAGGTGGTGCTGTGATGTTTCCAGTGCGGAGTATTTCTGAGAATGCAAGTCCGACGACAGTGACACTGTCCTTGATGTGAGCCTCTTCGTCTGTTCCATTGTTGAGATACACACCAAGCAGGCCTGGAAAGACACCAACCATCACAGAATACAATTCACTCTAATTCAAGATACAAAACCTGTTCATATCATATTGGGAACAAATGTACTGACAGCATGCAAAACATGTTGAAGAAAGGAAACTTGAAAAAATCTCTAAAGATGGGGTGACACATTTATTCAAAGTCACACTTACTTTTAATACAAGTTTTTTATGCATAATCTAATGAACAAATATTTTGTCCTCCATGAAGCCTTATTTTAAACATTTTTACAGTCACTAAATAAGTTTTCAACAGCAAGATCTACAGTATTGCCCGAGGATGGAAGGAAACTTTTAACATAGACCGACTCTCTTTCCTTGCAGCATGTAAGTGAAGCAAGGAAATATTTTGAGATCTCTCTTACTTATCTTGTACTAGTAACCATCTGTTTTACACATGCTATCTTCTCAGTCAGTGGTGACAAATGCAAGTCAGGGATTTATCCAAACATGCTCAGAGGCCGATATTTTGGCCCAAAGTCTTCAACAAATGTCAGCTAACATTTGTATTTTGGTGATAACAGCACCAGTATAGGTAACAAATTTGTTTACTTAGTTTTATGCTATTGTATTGAATGTAATGTTTTTAATGTTAACATAACAGTATAAGAATTTTCTTAAAATCCCAAATTTGAACAAAATAATAATTTTACCCCAATTTGTAGACCAAAGGCACACACTTTCGATATTCCAGATAAATCCCTGCAAGTATTAGTTATCCAATGTCAAACAGAACAGGTTATAAATATTGAAACCTCTTCCTCTAGCTGCATTAAAACATCTGTTCTACATACCAACTGGGGCATTGTAGGCCTTGAAGGCCAGCTCTGTGGCGAACCAGGCATAGTCCTCTCCAGTCAGACCCAGATTCTCCGCATCTTGAAATATCAGCTCTGCATCGTCGGTCCTGTCATAGAACAGTATTCCAGTTATATCACTGTGTGTCAGCTTGATGAGGAAGGAGAGCCCTAAGCGTCTCAGACGATTACCTCTTTGGTGAACCCATGAGCTTGGATATGATCCAGACAAACTTAGAATCATAGGTTTCTTCCTTGCTCAAGAGATATAACTCTGCCCAGCAAATTGCGTCACCTCAGACGACTGGGCCATCTGTGCCCCAAATAATCATACAGACAGACAGAATTCATGTTCTTAGTTGTCAAAACTAACTTGAGCTTTTCATTTGTGTCAATGTGATGTGATAACACAAACAACCCCAAGCTTTGTTTTGTCCAAAGTTTCATATTCACATTATTAATAAAGTTCATTTCTCATTTGGGCATAAAATGGTATCATCAAAACTGGCTTTTCGCCATATCTGATCATATTCACAGATCATGAGAGTTGACTGTATGACTGTAACGCCAAGATGAAAGAGAGCTTAAACATCCAGATGAACTTACTATGAGAACACATAAATGTTAGTACAAAGTTTGCTATGTTCACAGGAGTTAAGTCCTAGGGCCAAAATACCTAGTTTGAAGCAATTTGAGGCAAATATCTGATATGAAGTCATTTAGATGAAATAAACATTACAAAGAGAAGCCAAGCCTAATTGAAGCTTTGTGACCAGAAAAGAGATAATTTCATATGATAAAGAGTAACGTTATAAAAGTACCATGATGCAGATTTTGGCTTCGACATTTTCATTAGGCCCAGACATATGCAAAACATGTGACACAATAAAACTGTTCTTCAGAAAGACAATGTGGTGTTTTGAGTTCTGAAGTAAGTCGGTGCACATGCAATTACTTTCCTGTCTGCACCCACAATGAATGAACGATAAAATGAATGAAGTGTGTTTAAAATAACCAATCAGAAACCTTATATCATTGATTGAAGGGCATTTTAACACTATGTGAATACAAAGTCTGGCTCTCATTTGTCAGTATAGTCTCAATGTAGAATGTTTCATCTCACCGAAGCATTAACAATGTGTTCTCCATGATATTTTATGCATGTAAACAATTCATGAAAAAAAACACACAAAAATCATAATTTGGGGGAGGACAAGCGTAATATAATAGTGTAATGTTAGGCTAAAAATTGTAATTTTTACAACAAAATTGTCATGGTTGGCATCTCTGACAACAGAGAAAGATGTAGTAAGTTTCTATTTACACAGCAGTCATTATTGTAGCTATTACAAAGTTACCTACAAATTTACGAATCTGAAGCAGACAAACTAGTGATGATATCTTTGGCAAACAATTCACACTGTAGGGATTGATGGCAAACAATCAACAATGATCACATTTTGCTAAATGTTAACGGTCTGACTGTTGTAAGAACATGTCAAAGAATTTGAGTTACAAAACCAGCATTGCTAAGCCATGCTTGTTGTAAGCATGGTAAGAGGCGACTGACGGGATCGGGTAGTCAGGCTCACAGACTTGGTTGATGCATGTCATCGTATCCTAAATTCGCAGATCAATGATCATGATGTCAATCACAGAGCTGTCTGGTCTGGACTCAATTTTACAGACATCCTAATATGTGTCATTAGTGGCATTAAACAACAAACAAACAAACAAACAAACAAACAAAGATATTACTTTGTGAAATGGGTCCAAGATTACACAATATGTAACCTGATGCCCATTTATGACAAGAACAGAACTAGCAGCCTACGTAACCTCAAAACCCCGTGGGGAAGAATATCAATGATATTACACTGTGTCATGCTCCACATGATTGATGATGTAGACATGGTAGATACTTACGATGCAGATAGCAGCACAACTCTGGACTGAGCCTGCATGATTCTCCACAAGTCGTTGGTGTAATTATTCTGGCCTGGGATGTACTTGACAGTCTTCTCAAGCTGGACATAGAGTAACAACTTAAATCAAAATTTGAACTTCAGTCAAGGTAATCATAAACATTACACACACATACAGCATTAACTGTTGCTTTGAGCAGGTTTTAAATCTATTCAAAGCTTATATCATGGTGCTGCTGCTGCGGCTGCTACTGATGCTGATGATGATAATTGGATATTTGTAATTTTCAATATTCTATCCGTTGAAGCATGTTCAAAGTGCTAACCATTAGTGCCACGGTCAATGGATCAGTGTGCACTTGATTTACATTCTCACCTCCATGGGGAGTATACTATGAGGGAAACACATGTTTCGAAAAAGTTCATTGTGAGCACCAGGACATTTCAACATGTCGATTGAATGCACAACCATTTTTCACATTCAATATTCATCACCATCTTAAAATATTATGTTGTATCCTAAAACACATATCATGGTAGCATGTCCTACCTTGATTTTGAGAGGTTCTGCTAGTGTCTGGAACTGGCTGAGAATGGCCCGCCCTTCTTCATCTGAGCTGTGGAGGAAGATGACCTGAGACCATTCAAAGTACTGCAGCAGGGCAATCCACACATCAGCCTGGGCGGAATAGGGCGGCACAGTCCGCAGGAAGGTTCCGTGAACGTTCTGTACAGGTAGGAAGGTATGTCAAGAAAGACCTGCATTCCAAATCTTGCCAACACATTCCAAAAGTTAACAAAATAGTGTGACTTAAACATAACAAATATATGAGGTATTTGGGAACAAAACACAATTATGTAAACACATCATTGTCTGTGTCCAGGATGAAAACTTAATTACAAGATAAAAAACTATGACAAAGTAATAACAAAATACTCCAAATCAGCTTCTTTTAACATAACCAGGATAACAGATACGAGATTCAAAGTAAAACCGTTTCAAGGGTCTTTCCATGAAAAGACAATAAGAACCTTATGAAATGCTCTAAGCCTGTGTAACCCTATATACGTAACACTGAGCTATCAAATGTTCTACAACTCTGACCGTGTCTGAGAAAGCACTGTCCCTGGCTGCAATTCCAATCACAGGTATATTGTAGAAGCCACAGGTGTAGGACACAGAGATCGGTGACTGGTCACTGGCGTTTGGATGACTGGCAATCACTGTGTATACTGTCTGCGGCAACAAACGGTCACACACATCCAATGCTGATCGAATAGGATTAACATCCATTGCAATAGACGTGGAATTGAAATAGACATCACCACCAAGTCGTAAATCATTTAAATGGTCCACTGCATTTTTAAACACTTCCTGGTTCCTCTCGGAACTCAAAGCAGCGCCGATGGTGACTGTTCGCAAAGCTAACGCTGAACCCAAGAGAGAACTTAAAAGGAATATCAGAGTTGACTTCATCTTGCTGCAAAAATAGGTTGGAAGACCGGGAAATTGGCTGTTACTGTTGCCCTTACTTCATCTGCACACCGTCACCTGCAAGAACAAATCAATACATTCACATCACAGGCCTGGTCTACGTATTGCTTTCACTGCCAACACAGCAGGCATGTGGAAACATTTCAACCTGCAATTTTAATGTCTTATTATGTAGTTGTCAAGCAGTGGTTGGAATTGGCAAACAGTTTTAATAATTGATCTTGCTTGTGGTCTTTCTTTTGAAGAAGATGATTCCTGCAATCTTATGCAAGATAATCTGGCATGTGCGTAACCTTGTTAGATCAACGTTTGGATCGGGTCGGTAATTATTATCATGGACCTTTTCTGATAGGATCCCTGCAGCTGGAGGACCAGACAATGCAAAAGATTAAAGAAAATGATAATAACTACAAAAGTTCTGAAGCTAATACAAACTTGTCCAACATGTTCAACTACCAAAACACACTGATTTCTAGTTGTACGTCAGTATAGCTGTAATTGCTAGCCAATCTCATTAAAAGTAGATCTTTCACAAAGATTCCATAGCTCTTTTCTATTTATCTGCTGTAAAAGATCTGGTTTTAATGAAACAGCATCTAATGAGTCAGACAAGTTGTTACAAAAACACTTGATTTTATGTTGGTTGGTTGGTTGCCTCACTCAGCATTATTCCTGCTATATGACGGCGGACTCTAAATAATCGAGTCTGGACCAGTAATCCAGCGATTGATATCATGAGCATCCATCTACCCAATTGGGATTGTCTTTCTGAAAGACCATGAATTAGTGTCACATAATGAATTTTATGAATGTGTGGAGCTTTGACCACGTGTTTCACTTACATCAAGACCAAAAGAATCTACGCAATCACTGATCTACAAAATTGGGATTTGAAAGACATGCATGAACCAAGTCAACAAGTCTGGACATCTGATCAGTTGCCTCTTACGACAAGCATGGGTTTCTGAAGACCTATTCTGAACCGGTCTTCACAGGGAAACTTGATTTTATGGTACGTCCTTGGGGTGTCATGAGTCAACGTAAAATATGTACCACAACACTTAATTTACACAATTTGAGCATGAAAGTCTCCATGCCCAGCTATCAAGGGGTTGTTGGTATCTACTTGTTCATGTTCAGTTTGGTTAATTGAGAGTTGTTCTTAATAGGGCTGGGATGAGTTACTAAACTCGAGAACTCGGGTCGGGTGGGTCCTGAGTAGGACCCGGGTACCTACAGGACTACCCGGACCCGTGGTTAGTCATGTGATATATTGTTAAAAGACAAAAACTCACTATAGCTCAGTGGTTACACAACAAGTCGCTAATGTTTGCATTTCTTTCTGACGATGCACACATTTCTTTTGATTTGTATATTTTTAAGTTAAGATAAAGCGCCAGTCAACTACAGTGTACGCATGATTTGATCGTTTGATACATGTATCGAAATAATTTTTGCCAGGGCTGCGGTAAAACAATTCCCCAATCAGACATTTTGTTCCCAACTCTTGACCTACAGCAGGTACCTGAGTAGGGTCAGGTAATAGGAGGTCAAGTACCCAGGTAGTAAATTTGGCCTCATCCCAGCCCTAGTTCTTAAACTACCATGCAATCAGATTTGAAATTTATTTTCGTCATTGGCATTATGGTAATGCTAGCCGGAGTAGTGATCCATCTGTATTACTGACAAGAATTCTAAATATTGCTTTTTTAAACCAATACAGAACTTAAACTTGAATTGAAATCAGGTTAAGTATATCATGGCTAAGCTTGCCAAATTTTGTCCTTTTATTGCAGCTTTAAGCCCAGACTTCACAGACATGTACATGTCATGGCGTTTGAATGCCTTGTTATCTTAAAAAAATATGTTACTACAAAAGTCTATGGGAAATTATTTGTTTTGTCTAACCTCCAATGCCTTAGACCATTGTCCCCTCTGTTCACTCTCCAAGGAAGTCTTAACAGCAGACCAAACAAAGTGTCAATCTATTATTGTTTCTCGTTTATTAATATGTCCCGAAAATATACTTATGTAAGCCAAGAAGCCAGCACTTGTATATTTGCATCCCCAAAAATAGTTCTTCTCAGTTGTCACTATTCATCAAATGAAAAAAAATATGTTTGATTATATATACAATCAACATGATTAACAACAATAAAGATACAGGAGAATCATGCATTGGTAACAAAACAAGGAAGCCATAGCTTTATCAAATGTTCATCTTTGTTGATAAAAGAAATTGCAGACAGGAGGCCCACTCGGATATACTACTCAAAAGAAGTTAAAACAAACCCAAATCTTCCATATTACTACTTAATCTGTAATGTCAGATTAACCATAGTAATATAAAAGAAACAGGTGTTCTTTAACTTCTTTTGAGTAGTACATATTGAAATTAGCATCTACTTAAAACAGAAGGGCCATGCTTACAAACCTAAATCAACTACAATCTGGAGTAAGGGTAGAATCTAATACATGTCATACATGTAAAATTAAACACAACATTTACCGACTAGATGTATAACTTCAGGCTGTGACGCGAACATGAACAACTGACACGGCCCTTAATGACAACAGTACAATAATGATGCTATAAAACAGAAGAGGCAGGTACCAGACACAATAAATATATATATTAAATCTGTTATTTTATCACAACAAACTGTTACTACTAAACTGTCAGAAATAAATGGCGAGTGCTTTATTCCAAATGATTAATGAACTATGCAAAAGCCGCTTGAATATTAATTTGGTGATATTTTAATACATAAAACAAACACCTGTGACCAGGTCTCCTAGAAGAATGTTACCTTGTGACTATCATATGCTTTTCATTCACATATTAAAAATGTATTATATGCTATAGTCATGATAGTGGCAAAGCACAAAGAAACACAAATATCTTTAGCATTTTAAATTTCAAAGATTAAGTGTGAATGAAGGCTTCAACTACTTTCCCTTGTATACAGCACCAGCTAAACTTGACCATCAAAGAATGCAACTTATATATGCAGGGTATTAAATGATTAAAAGTTTTGGGGTGTTTTCACATTTCCAAAACAATCTTTCCAAATCAGATGATTAAAAAGCCTATCACTATCACTATAGCATTTGTTACTTGTGAATACAAGAGAACTGCTAGTTTTCTTAATCTGTCAAACTGAGACGACCCAAACTTAATTCAGTTTTTAGGCCAATAACCATGATATGAATATAAAAATCAATGCCAGAGGAGAACCTGTTTGATTATCTGCCGAAACAGATTCCATTGGGCAATTGAAAATTATACGAGTGTATCACAGAAAATCAGTAATGACACCAGGAGTTTGAAAAAAGGTCCTGCCCTACTAAAAGCATCATCCATGGACAACATGGACAATCGTCTCAAATTTGTTGAAATATAATTCTCTGGCTCTTGATAGCATTACATAATTGTGGAAGCACATAGTTTCTTTGGGTTGTTAATATTTAACATAGTTCCATAGGAGCCAAATAGAACCTTGCAAAACACATTATCTAGACACATCATTAATTAATTCACTTCTTGACAAGGATAAAACATAAGCAATATAATTGATAATTTGAAGGTTTGAAGTTCAACAGGCCAAGCGCCAGGCAGGGTAACAACAAGTACCATCTTTTAACATGTGGAACGTCTTTTGGTATGACCCAGCCGGGGATTAAACCCCGACCTCAATCTGGGCAGACGCTCTATCCATTAGACTATGGAGGCGGTTGACAGAAAGACGAAGATAGACTCATGAGTCTCCATGAAGCTCACTTGAACAAAAACAGGTCACAAGTCAACATCAACTTTCAGTGAGCAAGAAACAAATTTCACTAATTTTTCTCAAATCACTCATAAGTCAATATGCTCAATATTTACAATATAAATCAGTGACCAGCATACATGAAACAATTACAGTTGTGTTGTGTGCTTTTTCTGTGCTGTGACTGTACCATGTAAACCACTCTCGTCCCAGCAAATCACATTAATTCACCCCACCGACTTGTGTGCTGTTTCTGTGCTGTGACTGTACCATGTATACCACTCTTGTCCCAGCAAATCACATTCATTCACCCCACAGACTTGTGTGCTGTTTCTGTGCTGTGACTGTGCCTTGTATACCACTCTCGTCCTAGCAAATCACATTAATTCACCCCACTGACACAGCACAGGAATAATTTGGCTCCTGTCAGCTGTCAACATCCTGTGTGATAAGTTGATAACAGTTTTGTAATCAGTACATTACTCTAAGTATAATCTGCATCTAAAAGGTGATGCCACATATTGTAATACAAAGTTAGGACAGGATATGTTTGGCCTGCAAAGCAACACTTTTATTGCCCAAAAGAAAGCTACTGTTTGAATATTCGGTAGTACTTTTTATTGGTACAGTATTAGTTCTGAAAATATTATGCACATTATAAGTCAAAAAGCATCTCTTTCATTCTGCCAGTACTTTAACCTGCATGTACAAAGTGTCAGAGGTCTATATGGCACATATTAAATGGATGACCAGATGTATCGGCCATAACCATTACCATGATCACAGGGTCTGCCAGTCATCACAGACACCACAGTTATGTACACAGTTCTCATTACCCACATAATGGATTAATCCTTTATTGAAAGGAAGAACCCTACAGAGCATGCACAGGAGGTCAGCTTGTATGAATGTGAGCAGTCAAGTCATTGAGAGCATTCCAGCTGGTGACATATATACTGTTTCTACATCAAGTCTCACGGTCCACAGGGGTGTCAAAACAGTTCATATGCTTTGTAAGGCAGCGTAATAAGTGATGCATATCTAGGTTTAAAGGTTAAGACTGAGTGAGTGAGTATGGTTTTACTCCGCTTTTAACAATATTCCAGCAATATCACGAGGAGGACACCAGAAATGGGCTTCACACATGGTACCCATGTGAAGAAACGAACCCCTGGCTTCAACATGACGAACGAACGCTTTAACCACTAGGCTACTCCACCGCCCTTAAAGGTATTTAATCCCTGGCCAAAGAAAGTATACACCCATGTTTGATGGTGTCTATAAAAGAACCAAAGAAGAAATGGTTATTCAATGGTTATGTATTTGATACGGGTATTATAGGCGATATTTACATACATCATATCAATGAGTACCTCACAAAAGGTGGCGTGCACATGACGTCTCAAGGGACATTCACAATACACAGTAATGAGCAGAGCGAAGAGTGAATTTTCAAGTGTATACTTTCTATTGCCCAGGAGTACAGGTTGACAAATCATTAGTAGTGTGAAATGTAAAAAGAAAATCATGGCGGAGGTACACGTTACGAAAGGGATAACAATGCACTTTCTGCTCTCTCATATCATTTGATTCCCGAAGACTTGACTTATTTAAGGAGAAATTCTGAATAACGACAGTCAAAAGTAATCAACGTCGTGTCAAACTTTTGATGTGTCAAACTTACAGTTGTCTGGAAATAAAAGCTTCTTTCGTCATCATATGTCGGTTGTGTCGAACCGCAGATCCTCGAAGTACTTAGGTTGGTCCTTTCAACTTGGACACAACGGAGCTTGACTGAATATACATTTATGTGATTTAACTAGGCAAGAACTTGTACATGTTGTATAAACAGCAAACAATCTGTTTCCTCATCACAGTACTGGCTGCAACAATCATAGTATCAATAGATGCACGTTGAACTCATTAGGCCAGACGTCATTAAACTTGATTTACGAATCTGCATTCTACCAACAATTGAAATGCAAAATGAAAAGCAGTGGATTTTATATTCCACCAACCAGGGTTTGCTCTGGCACAGAAAACCTGCGTATTTGATGCAATCGATGTAGAAAATATCCAATATCATTTCTCCATTGCGTAAGTCATGACACAGATCAATCAGACTGTCAAAAACAATTAAATGCACATAACAATTTGAAACATACCATAAAATATGACAAATATCAGCTTTGCTTGTACTTGTTGTCAATCACACCACATTGTCGTCTTATGGCCCAAAACCCAAAGTAATCTTTCACCATTTTTCAAACAAGGCAGTAGAGATACATTTGTTGATTCAACGGCAACATCAGATGAATCTGACAGCCTACAGCCTACCACTTATTTTTGACTTCAGGAATGAAATGGCAAGTCAATTGAATTCGTTATTGTTCTAGATAATGTTTTGTGGTTAAAGTAACAACATAAGTAAACACTATGTTGACACTTTATTGTGTACAGTACTGAGTCTGGTTCCATCACCATGTAAAGAGTTTTAATATTAAATAGCAGTTGCCTTCTGTTATCTGCAAACATTATAACAAACATTGGACATTACGATTTAATTGGATCAACATCTTCACAGATAGTACATAAATACGGTAACAGTAGGATTAGAGAAATTAGATAATATTTTTTTTATTTACAAAATTAAATTCACTACGGAATCTAAAATTAATGAATATTGATAAAAATGACACCCTCTCGCTCCCACTCTTTTTCTACCTACTGAACATTTGGAGGAAATAAAAAATATAACTGAAATTCGAATTTATTATTTTCACTTTTTTCAGCTTACTGACCTAAATTTTGGGGCCAAACATTTGTAAATCCCCCAAAATAAATCTGGCCTTACCATGACTACTGATGCTTGACAAGATGGCAGGTTAGTAAAGTCAAACTAATTAGACTATTGACACATTGAAACACAAAATGTGAGGAATTATTTGTCTAATCATGTACTGGCTGGTTTGACCATTGTGGAAGTGAATTCAAGAAATATGCCTCCTTAAATCATTTGTTTGTGTTGGTCTGCAAAAATACTGTTTCTTGCGAGTGTGTGTTTCTCGCAGTACTTTCCTGCAGACAAAACTTTCCAGATTTACAGTAGTTGAAATCTTCCTCTTGAATTCTGCATTGAATTTATGTGTGCCCCTCATAAAACTCCTTGTTTTACTGGTGATCTATCATCAACAAAATGAATGACATCTTCAAAGGTATGTTCTTGTTTTCATGTATTTAAATTTCAATTACAAATGTGACCTCAAAAACTCTTTCAGAAAACAGCATCGATGTTGTAACCATACAACAGCCGCCTCTAGACAAAACTGCCTGGCAAAAGAAAGTACACAGGTATCATAGCTGTGTTTTGGACCTTAAGCTGGTAGTGTTTCACTGTTTTCATTGAAGTAACGTTTTGATAACAATTGTAATATTTTTGTCAAATCAAATTTTCAATAGGTGAGCAGTTTACATAACGAGTTGATGGAAAAATAAAATTAAATCTTCTTAGTTTTTGTTTTAATGTAACTACAAACATGTACATGGGCGGATACAGAGGGGGGGGTGCAGGGGTGCGCACCCCCCCCCCCCCCCTTTTTATTTTGAAAAAAATCTTTATTTCTGTATAAATTACCACCAAAGACAATAAATAGATCTTAATAGTGCACCCCCCGTTTTCCAAAAAGCTGTATCCGCCCATGATGTATTATAAACTTATTTGATGTCTTACTCATATTACAATATAAACACATTATTAGACTCTTTGCAACCTAACAACCTGAAAAGGATCATTTTATCCAGTTTTCGTTTCCAATGCAACAAGTGTCTATTGCCTCTTCCATTGCATTACACCATCAAGGTCCCTTCACACAGAAGTGATCACCACTCGCCAGCGCTTAAGACGACCCGTACATAACAGTCTAAACCTTGTGGTGTTCTAGCGAATATTGATCGAGACATCTGCCTATGTCCAAACACACATTCTGGGTCAGATGTGTTACATACACACGAACGACGATTCAAAACGGGGTGTTCAGCTTAAAACACATTGACACTGCTATTTATAAATACGTCCAACACGATACCATAATAGCTCGGTAATTGAACTTGGCTAAATGTCATTTTTGCACCGAAGGCGGGGGCCTTAATTAACCCCGGCGTTTGATTTGGTCGAAATCAGTTAATGCAATAATTGCAGCGCCGAATATCAATAATTACATCCCCGTGTAATGTTATGTTTAAAAATCCACAATTCAGCATTGATCCACGTACATTCTACGCGAACAAAACTGACAGTATTCTGCAAAACTCGGCCATCTGATGTGGCATTTATGAGCAACCATGGTGCCATATCCATCGTATATCTTTCATAGTGTATTACAGCAAACAAAACTACTCCAAATTAAAGAAAACTTACCAAATGGTTGTTTTACCATTGCCGTGTGATAACATGGCAGCACTGTTGTGTCTGCTGCCAGCCTCGCTGTGAATGCTAGTACCAGCAGCCGACTCTACCATTACTACTTTATAATGAGGGATATCGATTGCGTGGGTTCCCTCCGTTATAGTGCAAATATTGGCAACACGCCATATGAAATGTTAAATTATGTTGATATTGTAGAATGAATATAGATTTAACGTTGCACCTGCTGTGCGTTATGGCTTCTGAATGTAGTTTCATGCAGTTTGTGCATTTTGGTTTGGACTTTTTATGGGCAGTTTGAGTTGTTCTTTCGACCAGAGAACCAATCCCGTTTCCATAAACAAAAAGCAATGGGTCTAACTGATTGAGTTAAGATGAATGTTTGGTATCCATTTAAATACTTGGTCACTTGCCATTGCGGTTGCTCGTTAATTCTCGCTGCTGTAAGCAATGTCACTAAATGTTCGTTCAGAGATAAGAAATGCATGGATGCCAATATAACTCGCATGGGGAAAATGACTTTGCATACACAAATATCACATGCGTGAAACCGGTTGATTAAATTATGCAGCTCATCTTTGGACTTTTGTATTTTATATATATGCCGAAAAGTGATGAAAACACATAATATCATGCATGTTAATGAAGTTTTTATTCACCGATAAATTCCTAGACAGCAGAGATATAAATGTTGTTATAAAAAAAAAATTCAAAAAAAGGAAATAAACTTACGTTTTTAATTTATATAAGGGTAGAAAGGGCCAATGTCTGTATTTGGGCGCTTTTTCACCCTCGGGCATTTGCATGGGATTTAACATGTGAGATTGATAAACTACTACTGAAAGTACAAACACATACTTTTGAAGTACTTTTAAATGATTTAAACTAATGCCAACTTTGTTTTTATAGTTGAAATATAATAATAAGGCGTCCAAACTTTCAAAATCTCTCTCAGACAACCAGTCTCAACCACACACGGAAATGAGAGCTAAAAGGGCCAAAATCTAACAAAGTGACTTTGGCCCTTTTGGAACTTGAGTTTGGGCCTTTTATAGAATTTTAAGTATCTATATTTCAAAAACGCTTCATTGAAAACATGCAATATTTTTCTACAGGTAGACAAGAACTCACAGATGTTATTTATGCAATAATAAGCAAAAAGCTCTAAAGCTCTAAGCTCTTCAAATATTCGACGTAAAAGGTGACTATGCTTGTCGTAAAAGGCGACTAACGGGATCGGGTGGTCAGGCTCGCTGACTTGGTTGATGCATGTCATCGATCCCAATTGCGTGGATCGATGCTCATGATATTAATCACTAGATTGTCTGGTCCAGACTCGATTATTTACAGACCGCCGTCATATAGCTGGAATATTGCTGAGTGCGGCGTTTAACAACAAACCAACCAATCAAATATTCGAGACTCGACAAGACTATGCTTTGATTCAGATTGACATTATCAGCATTGATATTCCAGAGATATCATGACGCCCTGTTTATAATCGAGTGATTGATATTGTGAACAACAATACACACCGTCGGAGTACAACGACACGCTACCAACCGAGTCACCTATCTTACGACGAGCATAGGTTGCTGGGGACCTATTCTAACCCGGAATCCCCGCGATGATCGAAGTTGAAAACCCTTTTTAACATCCATCAACATGAAGATTGTAAAAAATAAAAATATCCTTAGAGTCATGACCCTCCCTTTTCACAAGGTGACAAGCTATATCTACCATATATATATAGCCCTTTGCCTTACATGGACTCTAATGCGTTTGCAGGGCACATCGAAGATTCGGGTTCGATTCCCGACATGGGTACAATGTGTGAAGTCCATTTCTGGTGTCCCCGTCCGTGATGTTGCTGGAATATTGCTACAAGCGGCGTAAAACAATACTCACTCACATGCCTTGCGTTATCAAATACTCATACACACACGCCATGGCAACAATCAACAGCACACGCCATGACAACAATCAACAGCACACGCCATGACAACATTCAACAGCACACGCCATGACAACATTCAACAGCACACGCCATGACAACAATCAACAGCACACGCCATGACAACATTCAACAGCACACGTCATGACAACCATTCACAGCACACGCCATGACAACAATCAACAGCTGAAGCCTACAATTAGTTGGGTAGCCTGGTAGATGGTATGTACATGTATGTTCGCTCACCAGGACTGTTCTGTGTGTTTGTTTTTATTTTCAGTAACTATGGATGTTTCAGAAACATTTAGATCTGCAGTTTCTGACACGTGTTGATAATAACCAACATGGAGCAAGGAAAAGAGGAACAAATAGACGACGATTAGAACACATCACCGCCGACCCAGGTTACAATCGCATCTATCTGATCCGTATTCTTCAGGGGTTCTACTTGCAATCTCTATATGAGTTGAGTGTGATTTACCATTTGACTTATTAGTCTATGGTTTTCCAGTACTACGGTCGCTAACTAGTCTGTCTTACAGACCCTGATACAAATATTAAAAGCAGCCCATACAAGTCTATAATGTTTGGCAAGTCTAGATTACTGCAGTATCTGAAAATGAAGACATTCTGTGGGCTCCTTTTTTATTATATTTTTATTAAGATAATTGAACAACTGTTTTTTCTTCTGTACAATATGTTCATTTCAGAGACTAGATGTTAGATGTTTTTGTTTAACAATTGCGGCAGCATGTTTGTGCATTTTCATTAGATCGCTTTCTGTAGCTAGGCCAAAAACGGTTTTACCTGCTGATCCTAAAAAAGTTGAACCAATCTCTCTTATGTCTTGACTTACGTGGAAGGCGGCATTTCATGTATGAGATTCTTAATATTGTAACGTATATCTGTCCATTCTTCATTTATTCAGTTCGTTCTGCAATTGATTGACATATTTGTATACCATTTTCAAACTTTTTAAAGGTTGTACTTCCAAATTGATACATGGTGTCAAGAATCTCTTGAATTTAACTGTTGGGAACAGCAGTTCATTGGTATGGACCCACTTGTTCTGCGCGTTGTTCATAACGCCGACTCCTGTAAACATAGTGCCATAGTTAAGTTCTCCCACTTCTCCCAGCAGGAAAACAGTAGCATGACTTCTTGTAACAAACATCCCACAAACACGAGTCTTATCTTGTTTACATGCAATCCCCCTGGTCTATTTGTATCAAGGCTATTGGAAGAGGTCAGCTGTCTAACATATGGACACTCATCAGCTGTGTAGGTCTCTTGATAGACAGCAATGAACAACTCGCACATGGCCTGCTGCTATTGATTACAGCATGATCATAAATCGCTCTGCCGCTCCCCAAACTGCTTTGCAAATTGCTCTCCGTCTTGGGGTCCTAACTGATGACAGATTTTTTTCCGAGGGAGACCATGGTTTGTTTTACAAGCTGACTTTTTTATTATGTTCCCAGGACGAATGTATTTTTTGTCAGTCATGTGTCATAATATCTTACAGAACAGTTTAAACTAGCTACATATTGGTTACCGCAGTGGATTGCTTAGACCAACTGTGCATGGATCATGTTCAAGACGCCACCATGCGTGGATAATTTGATAACGTAATAAATTTATTCCCCGGTGTGTTGACTTTAGTCTGTGGTGGAATGCACTGGTTTTGATGTAACACAGGCAGATGCATTTTCTAACCCTAATGAGAAGTATATTTCACAGCGGTTGTTTTTGTTTTTGTTTTTTTAATTCTTTAGATTTCAGTTTGATTATTTGATTTCGTAAATTGGGTCACATGCATGATCCAAGGCACATTAGCCAGAATATTTAAAATCTTCCGCATACATATAAGTAGATTACATGATGAGGTGAGGTGAAATGGGGTTTAACGTCGCGTCCAAGATTATTGCACTTATATAGCGCGTGTGCGCATGTGGCTGCTTTTACTAGTTCGGACTGATGCTGAAAGTGCTAGGACTGATGCTGAAAGTGCTAGCTCACCGCTCGGCATTAAGGGGCTAAACAAAGACTGGTCCGTTCGGAGTGAGTATACTGTGTCTCAGTGGGATATCAATGGGATATCCATGTTAACCTAGCTGCGGCAAAGTATCTCAGTGGGATAACACTATAAAACCAGCATCAGTCTGGATGAATACAAGCATCCACACACATAATTGCAAGTGCATGCACGTCACAATATACGTGCAATAACCTTGAACGCCACGTTAAACCCCATTTCACCTCACCTCGATGTTCCCAAGACGTGGAACCGTGTATCAAACTATTGCGACTTTCTGTTATTGTTGTTAAAATATTAGACAACAAAAAACTTGCCGTAATATTATTTCTGCAGTTTGTATTAGTCCAAAACATGAAAGTAAAAAGGAAAGTGTTCTCAAGTAATGAACGTTTTCCCCAGTCTAATATGTGGCAGATAAAATGGACCGAAAACAGCTCAATGATATCTCGTCTTTTGAAAACACACGGTATTTATCTCAACAATGAAATATGCCAGTGCTTTCTCGCTTGAAATTAAAAAAAAAACGGTTTGGAATATGTACGAGAAAACCAACATTTTATTGTGAAATCTGATCAAACAGTCGGAATTCTAGTAGCATATTCACACGGTGTTGCCAGCCACTGGGAAGACATTCTATAGATTCTCTGCTGGCACGTGCCATGACGAGGACAGATACATGTTCACACGTGATAACACGTAATCAGCAGTTTGTTTGTTTGTTGTTTAACGCCGCAATATTCCAGCTATATGACGGCGGTCTGAAAAATGATCGAGTCTCGACCAGATAATCCATTGATTGACATCATGAGCATCGATCCACGCAATTGGGATACGATGACATGCATCAACCAAGTCAGCGAGCCTGATCACGTTAGTCGCCTCTTACGACAAGCCAAGTCGCCTTATATGGCAAACATGGGTTGCTGACACATCGTCTCTCTGTAGAATGGTAGCCACCTTAACCTTATGGTTGCATTTATGCGAGCCGTATTCACGGGGTCTCTATAGAGAAATTCATGCTTGATGACAGAATGTCCATGCGTCTTTACTGCTATGGGTTTTGAATGGAAGTTCTACCAAATGAAAGTCTGTCTTTGGAATGATTGTAACTGAAATGCCCAAGCGTACATCGGGCTATCGCAACTGTGTTGAACATTAATCATACTGCAGAACGTTGACTCATTGGAAAACACACATTGACTGGGCTTGCGAGGGACTTGTCGAGATCAGGACGTCCACAGAAGACCATGCAGTGCCCGAGAGGAAAGGGTCCTTGTACGCCAGGCAAAACGGCTGCCAACTTCAACTTTCACTGTTCTTCGCCACCACTGGCCTATCCACTACAGAATGGACCTTAGCACCTTCAGGCGTCGACTGAATGCAACAGGATTGAGGACCAAAAGAGCAATAAGACGTTCACTCCTCTCACCCCAACACAGGACCGTTTAGCCTGGTGTCAGCACACTGGAACTTGAAGACATGGAGGAAGATTGACTGGTCTGACGGGAGTTGGTTTTTAATGCACCACACTGATGGTAGGACTTGCTGGAGGCAAAGAGGAGCATCTTATCATCAGAGCAACATTGGCATGTGGGGGCGGCTCAGTGGGGATGGGGATGTTGCTCCTTTGATTGTAAACTTGATTTGGTCACAGTTCGGCGGACATTAAATAGACAAAGGTACCCAGATACAACATTGGACGTTTTTGTTGTGCCTCATTTTGATAACCACGCACTTGCCACACTTCCTGTCTTCATGGACGACAATGCCCGACCGCACCGAGCACAAGCTGTGACTGACCATCTCCAAGAACTGACCCAGGCATTGCATAGGAAATGGCTACACAATTCTCAGTTGAGGATTAGGCGTCTGATTTCCAGCATGAGGAGAGGTCTTGCGGATGTGATCCGTGTATCCGTGTATACCAGACATTGACTTACCCTATTGATCATTTAACTGTGACATGGTACATCGTTACTAAGACACGTACATGTTGATCTGTCCATACCATACTTATATTGCCTCTATTTATCCCCAGTTACGTGAAGTGCTTGTAGTAGCTGGCGAATAAAGTTGTTGTTTTTCTTTGTAAATGATCATGTTTCTTATTATTTTTATAATTAATATCTTATTTGACATCAGTAACATTTTTTTATTGCTTTTGTTTCGCTCTCCGGCTTCTCCTTACCCATTCCTTTTCTGATTATAAAAAAAAATCCTGGTGGTGCGATACTTTTAACGAGGTGTATAATAGCTTAAGTCCACAGGGTCCTTCCCGGCGAACAGGATGCGCCGCTGGAAAAAAAACGTCCGGATGTTTTGATGAACTCCGCTCATCTCATGTATGTCTGAGCTGGGACTCATGGTTGGGCTTGTCATGTCGAGCAGATATTGTTTATTTGTCGGCGTATTGATTAAATATAATGCATTTAATGTTTCGAACGGCGATGACGGCGTACGTTGTCCTTCATTCCCAAGAGTTAACCCCCTTGAGACAGGACCTGTCACTTTGGAGAATTTGACACAGCAGACAGTGGTATTACACACAATCTATAATGGATTCAATCTGGACCAGACTAACCGATATCCTAATTCCAGTGTAAGGATAAAGGTTGTTACACACTGACCATCCAATCTCCATTTTAGTTGATTGGTTTGTTTGTTTGTTGTTTTACACCGCACTCAGCAATATTCCAGCTATATGATGGCGGTCTGTAAATAACCGAGTCTGGACCAGACAATCCAGTGATTGAAATCATGAGCATTGATCAACGCAACTGGGATCAATGACATGCTTCAACCAAGTCAGTGAGCCTGACCACCCGATCCTGTTAGTCGCCTCTTACGACAAGCATAGTCGCCTTTATTTTAGTTGGATGTAACACGAACTAATGTGCTTAACTTGCTTTGTGGACAGTGACACTTGGGTTTCTTTGGGCATTTCTACTTGCATGACAGGGTTTTTAAAGCTTGTTGAGATGGGGTTCGATTCCCAACATGGGTACAATGTGTGAAGCCCATTTCTGGTGTCCCCTGTCGTGATATGGGTGGAATATCGCGAAGAAAAGTGTAAAACCACACTCACTCACTCAAACACACATTCCAAGCTCAGGGAAACCATGTTTTTTAAATTTGGAATAGGTGTATTACATGTAAATATTCTTTTATCACTATTACAAACTATTAAAGAACATAAGTACTCTCCTGTAATGAAAAAAAGAAGAAGGAAAGAATTTGATGGTAAACATGCTTTCATATTCGCCTGAAGTTCTTGGGTACTTGCCGCCTTGGAGTCTCTATTGAAACAAACCGCGTTTTACAAGCAAGTGATGATCGATTTCTTTGACATTATTTGGTAGCAAGAAAATTGTTTTCACAATATGCAGAACAACCACTGGTCTGGAACTAATATTATCAATAAACATGTCAAGATAATCCAATTGAGGTTAAGTGATGCAAAGCTCAAATCATGACCATTCTATTCTCTAATACTCATTAAACAGGCTCGAATTTACATAGATGTTTTCGTTTTCACAGCCCTAGTGAAGCATTTAGCAGTCTTAGAAAGACTGTAGTCCTTGCCAAACTGCCCAATAGTTAAGTCACATGTATCATAAGGACTAGTAGAAATTTGCCATTTTAAAGGGTTTTGCTGTATATTATCATTATAAGGACTAGTGGACTAAAACTGTTTCTACTGCAGTTTAGCTTGACATGTAGTGTTATATTGTTATAAAGCTTGATATATTTTATGTCAACATCTCATTGATGAGATCTACGACAATAATTAACGCCTGTTATAACCGAAAAGTAATAAATGATTCTTCATTTGGAAAGGGTCATTGACCAGAGATCGATTAAATCACATTTGTAATGAGAACAGTGACGTTTATTCATTTTGTTTGCACCAACTGAACCAAAACTGGTGACAGACGCTTGTTTTATATGTTTGTCTTTGGATACAAATCTGTCCAAAACTTTAAGTAAACAGGCTCGTTGTTTCATTCTGCACTTGCCCATGTGGCTTACCAAAGAATCAGTGTAAACAGCTCTAGTCTTTGTTCCTACCTTTATCTGGTTATCTGGATCCCGGTTAGAATATGTCCAAAAACCAGCAAACAGTCAGGGTCATCCGGTTGTCATTTTGTGACTTTGTTAGGCGTGGCTGATTGTGTGCTATCAAAAATTCTGGGCCAGACAAACACAAGACTTTATTAACAATGTCAGTTGCCTTCGGGTAGGATGCCATACAATCAACCCAGTCACAGAGACTGACCATTCAATCCATTCAGTAGCCTGTACAACAAGCACAGGCTGATGGAGTCTATTCTTACCCAGGCCCCCACTGTAATGTCGAGATGACCTGGTGTGACAGTATTTGCTGTGTAGAATCTTCTTCTATACCGGATGCTCTCCCACTGGGCTGATGACGACCAATTACCACCAACGAAAAAATCCATACTTCTTTCTGGACCATGAATGTTTTCCCTGCATTGAATCTGTTTGGCCTGTGTGTTCTGTTTCAGATCAGGGCTTCGAAGTGGAAGTGATTACAACTGTCTACATGTTTAAACAACATCCCATGAGTTGCTTCAAGTATGGATGTCAAAGAGCAGGCAGTTTTGAATTTGGTCATGAGGCAGTGTGTCATACCATCAGGATCCCCTGAAACTAGGCTAGTTAAAACTGCTGACACTATCCCAATTGTAATTACTCTTGTGTAGCTATTTGTATAGCTAATCATTCATCTTATACTATCCTTTAAACAACCACAATTTTCATCAAGCCTGTTCCCTGATTCAAATTCTTAGTTTTCATTACAAACATACATTTTAAAAGCATGTAAAAAAAATAATACTAATAAGGATGTGTTTGGGTATAACAACGGCTCGTTGTGGCTTAGTGGCAACTAGTCCTTCTTACAAGTTCATAAAAAAACAAAACTATTTTACCCTGCCATTGCAAGGTTCACAAAGCAATCCCAGAGCTATGCCGGTTAACTATAACAGTTAACCAGATTTACATATAAGCTTAGAATCATAACCCTTTAACTGCACAGGGTCTTGGTCCGTAAAATGATCTTAGCCCAAATATTAGTGAGTGAGTGAGTATGGTTTTACGCCGCTTTTAGCAATATTCCAGCAATATCGCGGCGGGGGACACCAGAAATGGGCTTCACACATTGTACCCATGTCGGGAATCGAACCCGGGTCTTCAGCGTGACGAGCGAACGCTTTAACCACTAGGCTACCCGACTGCCCCTCCCAAATATGGATGCATCCTGGGATATCCAGTGTAATATATATATATCCGGTTATTAGAATTACTCTGGATTCAGTCATCACCATAGGATCCTTTTGGAAGTGAGTAACTTTGCACAGAATATCTTGCATGAGACTGAAATCACCAACCAATTAAGATGCCTCTTTCTGAATTCAGGTTTCGCATACAGGTAGATCTATGTACAAACTTGAGGCCTCCTACAAGTGAGCTCTTGATGTATCTGATCATGACTAATATTTCTTAAGAGACTACTAAATGAATTTTGAGTACTAAGACACTCACAGGGGAGTGAAGTGGCCTTCCTTGTGAGTTGTATTATAGATATCATGCAATTAGGCAAGCTGAATACTGGCAATATTCATATCATATCTATATTGTTGTTATTTTATTGTTTAAAAAAGGTATGTCAGACTGGAGATTTGATTCACTTTATGATCAAGGATGAAGCAATTGTTACTCCCATACTTCAACATTGAATTATTTAAATTTTAGTTCTGAGATCGCTTTGTGGAAGTGCCCAGAACAATGAATCTCAGTAAATGCACCAGAAACAAGAATTTTCCGAGAAATCTTAGTGTAGCTGCCAGTTTGAAAATGAGCCCAGGATTCTACAAACAAATCTTCATGAGACCTTTGGTTGAAGCATATATGCAGAGTACAGTTTCACTGATCCAGCTGTTTCTTCGTAGATGTCCATAATGAAAAGAAGTCATGGAAAAACTGTAACCTGGCTGTATCACCACAGCTTTTGTGTGTCACTTTGCACTGACCTAAAACAGCCAGTCATAGATAGACCATTCTGTCATGGGTTTAGAACAGCATTCATTTCAAAGACAAAATAAGCACAATTTTGTTGGATGAATAGAAAATTTATTTGAAAAAATAATAAAATACAATCAATGACAAACTACAAACTTCACAATATTTTGATATGCATGCATGCACAGATACATAATATGGTCAAACAATGTCATCATACAATATAATAAACAGACAAAAGCAGTATTCAGAGGATTCATTATCCTCATAGTTCTAGAGAAACAAGTTAATAAACCTCCACACCAAGCACAATGTGTAAAAATGATGTGCGTTCTACAGAATTGTTGGCAAATATTTACATGTGCAAACAGCATTGTTCATGCAATAATTAATGTCACAACAGTATATTAAAACAATAATTTCAGCTCATTCCATTACGGGTTACATCATGGTTGTTGTTTATGGTACAATAAACCGCAGAGCCACTGATAATGGACAGGACCGGTCACAAAAGTGAGAAGGCAGTAATGATGTACATACAACCTACTGATTGCCAGATGCTTGTTGGAGTGTGCATTAACTACCTAAACAACTGCTCCAAAAAAATAAAGGAAAAATCTGCATTGAAGGTTAAATAATTGAAAACTCATCTGTAAAATTAACAAGAGGACAAAGTCATCAATATACCCTGCAGTGGTAAACATTTGTCATGAATAACTAGTTATTTATATATTTTGTTGTGATACTTTTTTTTAAAAATCCCATACTATCAAAAGGCACTAGTTCACAACTAGACCATTCTGTGTGCCAAGTTTGGTGAAGAAATATTGTTTTTCAAGATCTGCTCCTGAAATAAGCACTACCCCCATTTCCAGCCAGAGTCAAAGTTGTTGCCAAGGAAACTTGCAAAATATTTTTGGCAAAAATCGTAAACTATCAAAAGGCACCTGTTCAACACTAGATCCATCTATGTGCCAAGTCAGGTGCAGAAATATTGTATGGTTTTCAAGATCTACGCAGAAAACAAGAACAACCCCCATTTCCAGCCTATGTCAGAGTTGTTGCCATAGAAACTCAAAAAGATTTTTTTGTCGAAAACCCCAAACAATCAAAAGGCTCCAGTTCACCATTAGACCTATCTATGTGCAAAGTTAGCTGCAGAAACAATGTACGATTTTCAAGATCTTCTCTGGAAACAACATCTGTGGACGCCCTTGCATGGACGGACGGACAGGCTGATGGTATCATATTTTAATACCCCACGTAAGGAAACAACTATTTCATGTCCACTCTAACTTGGACTGCTCCACAAAATATATTACTTATCTTATATGCCAAGGGTGTCATGAAGAATACATTGGAGATAGAGAGCTTAAAGGACAGTCTTTCGGGTCCATAAACAAACTAAGGAGCCCCAAACAAGGTGAATATTGACAATATGCATATCTAGTCTATGACATAACAATCAAAAATATGTATTGTCTATGACAAAACAATCCTTCACCTAGAATCTGTGTTTTTATTTTATTTTTCAATATACTACAGGGCCCCAATCCACAAAGCATTCATAACTTACACATATCTTAAGAGTTTACGATTGAAATTAAGATAATTTTACTAATATTTACGACCGATCCACAAAGTGTTCTTAATCTGTTCGTAAATTCATTGTCTTACAATCATTGTCGTAAATTAAGATTGTCGCTCACCTGTGATGGAGGTAAGAATATAGGGGGATTCCCCAATGACGTCATTAATTTACAGGGGAATCCCTTCACTCTGTTAGCAGACGATGCCAGTCGTATTATTATCACCCGATCATGGATTCGAGTAAACCATCGATCGTAAAATGCTCAAGGAGTAAGAACTGGGCTCACAGTGAGGGGGGATAATCAGCCAACCATTCTGTCATTGAGACCGTGCGGGTGGAACGTTTTTAGCTCAAATATCCACCTCAGTTTGAGTGATCTCCTCTTAACTGTGGTGTCAGTGGACTCAGGGTTTTCCTTGAGCTGTGCTTTGATGTTGTATCTAACATCTTTTGCGCTGTGATCATCACTATCAATAGCTACCTATCTACTGGTGAAGCCCCCACTAGTCAGTTTATCTTCATATTTCTGCAACACCTTTAGGTATGTCGACCCACATAACGCCGGCCCCG
Source organism: Haliotis cracherodii (assembly GCF_022045235.1). Taxonomy (NCBI): domain Eukaryota; kingdom Metazoa; phylum Mollusca; class Gastropoda; order Lepetellida; family Haliotidae; genus Haliotis; species Haliotis cracherodii. Next base: position 14,555,978 of record NW_027266286.1, read on the forward strand.
TCCATCTCGAATTTCGAGAGCTCTACTTCCATCACCACGGAAATAGAAGTTGATGTCCATCTAGACCAAGATGGAGGCAATCCTTTAAAAAGGAAACGGATCACATTCGGTAACATCGCCGCCAACACCGGCGTCGAGACCAAAGCAGTGTCTTTACCACCGGATCTTATGCAATCTTACAAAGATCTCCGTAATGCAGTGAGCAAACGTGCACGTACCCAAGTACAGTCAGATTACTTAGGTGCCTGTATCCCGGGTGGACTGGTACCAGACCAGTTCATGATCACACCACCGGTCACATAAAACCACGTACCCCATGGATCTTGCCCTACAGCGCAGCAACGCTGTCAAGACTTGTTGTACTACACTCATGAGTACACAAAAAGAACTTTTAGAACGCCAGCTTGTTTCAGTGAACGAATCAGTGAAACTCTTGGAAGATAAAATCATCTCCAAAGCGGACCAAAACTCTCAAAACATCATCAACACGACTTGCCAAGCAGTCAAAGAAAGAGAACACAAGTCTACACATGAAAAATTCAACACCAGATTTGTGAGCCTACAACAAGCGGCAATCAAATCTGACCCCTTTGCCGCCAAACTTTACGTGCAGGGGCCAAATCTCCCAAGTATCGCTCGCGGACCACCATACCACGACAGAACTTTCGCCCCGACAGGGGCAACCAAGGAAACAATTCTCGTGACCTGAAACGAGCCCTAGAGTTGTTGTCTAAACACCTAAACATTAACAACAACAGCTTGTGCAATAAACTTTCTAACCTTAATCTGAACAAAAATTCAGATAATAAAACTGGTGAATCTTATCAGGACAACTTTGTTATCAATCTTTCCAATTATGACCTTGATCAATTCGAATTAGAGGTTCTTAACAAGGGACTCACATTTAGCCCCACCCCCAGGTTTACTGACAAAAGTAAAACCTTTTCTGACCTGAAACAATTTTTCAGAAAATTATGTCTCACACACTTTTTCCATGATTCTTCCATTGATGGTACTTCACACTCGCTCCAAAATACACTGGATAGCAAATTCGGTCCCAAAAGCACTTGGACCCCCAGACCTTACACCGACCCAACACTCGAGTCGTTTATCAAAGCAGTCTCCAATGACTTTTACAAACTTGGTAATATAAAATTCAGACGCCAAAACATCACTGGCACGCAAAGAGCTGCACTAAAACAGCTCAAATTTAATAGTGAAATCATCATTAAAAAAGCTGATAAAGGTTCGGCAGTAGTAATACAGAACACTACTGATTACATCAAAGAGGCAGAAAGACAGCTCTCTGACACTAAGTTCTACGTCAAATCAGACCATGATCTCACAGAAAGATTTTCTGAAATCGTTGCCAAGGAACTAACCAATCTGTTCCTTAAAGAACTATCACACAAATGTTTTACGGGACTTTTACCGCAAAACGCAAAAGCAGGAAGATTTTACCTGCTCCCCAAAATACACAGATGTTTATTACCAGGAAAAATACCGGGCCGTCCCATCATCAGTGGGAATGGCACACCTACTGAAAACATCAGTAGCTTTGTAGACGAACACATCAAAGCATTTGTTAGGGATACAACACACTTCATACAGAGATTAGAATCACTCAATCTCCCCAACAACCGAGACATCATGCTGGTTACTATGGATGTTACCTCGCTGTACACTAACATTCCAAACGGCGAAGGTCTCAGAGCAGTTGCACAAGCCATTCGTAAGTTTAAACCAGATTGGCAACTTTCGCCCACCGGTTTACTCTCTCTCTTTAATAAAATTGTCTTACACAATAACAATTTTGTGTTCAATAACCAACATTATCTACAAGTTGGAGGCACAGCTATGGGGACGAAAGTCGCCCCGTCCTACGCCAACATTTTTATGGGAGAATTGGAAACTCAACTCCTATCTGGGCACCATGATAAGCCGGACTTTTACGCCAGATTTATTGACGACATTTTCATTATTTGGACACTAGGGGAAACCCGCCTAGCTGCAATTATTAACTTTCTTAATAATGCAAACCATTCCATTAAATTCACCGCAGAATTTTCCAGGAATAAAGTGGCCTTCTTGGACACGTGGGTTTCTTTCAACCAAAAGGAATGCAAACTGCAGTTCACTTTATATAACAAACCCACGGACACACACTCCTATCTGTTGTACCCCAGTCATATCAAAACGAAAGGGCCATTCAGCCCATTCCTGAGACTCAAGAGAATCTGCTCTTCTGAATCAGATTATGACACACATAGTAGAAATCTTATCAACTACTACCTCAAAAGGGGTTACCCCAATAAGACACTACAACAAAATAAATGCTGGGCAGACGCTTGCAAAAGAGAATCACTCTTAGCAACCAATCCCAAACCTGCTCCAATCAGGAAACAGATGCTCATTAGCAATTACAATCCATTGAACACAGAGCTCAACAGGATCATCAGAAACCAGTGGGATTTACTCACCGGTTCTGACACTTGCAAAAGTTGCTTCTCAATTCCCCATGTCTCGGCCTATAGAAGGAATCCTACCATCAAGGATTACCTAGTCAGGACTGTATTAAACTACCCACCCACCAAACCGCAAATTAGCGGCAAGGTAGTCAACTTTGTAAATGAGAGTTGCAAAAGAGAAGGATGCAAAATCTGAAATTCCTTAAACAAAACACATACGTTTCGCAGCTCGACATTAGGCAAAACATTCAAAACCCACAAGTTTGAATGTGTAAGTAAAAACATAGTTTACTTGCTTACTTGTAACAAATGCAAGAAACAATACATTGGAGAATCCAAAAGAGAATTTCAGAATAGACTGAAAGAACACTTTGCAGACATCAGCTACAAGAGAGACAAACCTGTGGCCAATCACTTTAATAGTGATGATCACAGCACAAAAGATGTTAGATATAACATCATAGCACAGCTCAAGGAAAACCGTGAGTCTACTGACACCACAGTTAAGAGGAGAACACTCGAACTGAGGTGGATATTTGAGCTAAAAACGTTCCACCCGCACAGTCTAAATGACAGAATGGTTGGCTGATTAATTCCCCCCTTTGGTCAACTTGCTGTTTTACTTTCTGATAAATCAGCCCCATTCTCAGTCGACAATTCCAGCACACGCCGGTCACACAACAATGCCAATAACGCATTGTGACGTCACAATTACACCAACATAACTCAGGCTACGTGACGTCATCACATCATGACGATAACAGTCTTTCGTCTGTAAACAATCAGCCTAATAAGATGTCGGACATACACTCTTGCGCTGCATGTGGAAAAAACTATACCCGAAGGGATAGTTTGCGCCACCATTTTAGCGCCACCCACTCTTCCATACGTATCCAGTGCACAATCTGCACAAAAACCTTCAAGAGACCTGATGATGCCAGTGCACACGTCAAGCGTATACATGGACCCTACCTGGAGGCCAATTACATTACGGGTGATTATCTAATCAAGAAATCCGGAAGACAGTCCTGCCACAACAATAACGTGAGTGAAAATTCCTACACCACTACCCATCGCTTTCCATTTCCCTGGATACCGGTGCCACCATTCACTAAATGGGACAATTATGTGATTGCAGGGGGCGACCTGGACACAGAACCGTGGAAGGTGTTCCCTCAACAGAACCGGGAACACCTCAAAAAGCCAAACCGGTGACATCGCAGCCGAACTAGATACTATTTTGGAAGAATTCAGGGAACTCCAACGCGGAGCCTACCATACGGACATTATCAACACTAGCATGCTACCGACACTGTCGGTTCCAGCTACCAGTGACCAGCACACTCAACCACATGTTTGAGACTCACCCAGTGTGCCCCACCGATGTCCTTCTCACCCTAATTCGGGACTCATTATTTGTACATTCCTTCTCCTTTGTCAAATAATAAAGCACAACACGTGTTTATTTTACCTTTTATTCAACCGTTTCGTTTTCCTTATCACCAGTATGACACTTACAACATACTATGTCGAACAACTAATATTCATTATGTTCACCAAGGATACAATTTCGCATCCTTGCCTAAAAATAGCTTTACTAAAAATAACTGTGTCGCTTAGAACAAATCAGTGTTCTACTAACTACCCTCACAACCAAATAGGCGTCTGATAAAAAAACGGCGAGCCACCGGTCACTTTTTCAGAAACCGGCGACCACTTACTACCGCCACCGGCGACCTACCCAAGCCACCTTAATTTACCCGGCAATAACACCGGCGACCAAAACAACAATTTGGTACGACAAGCATACTTAAACAGGCGACCCACCGGTCTATAAACACATTATACAGTTACAAAGTCACATACAACCACCAGCGACCACTATTCGCGGTAGCACACGTAAATCTCCAATACCGGCGACTACATTTTACGCCACACCACCGGCGACCCACTAACGGTGTGTTAACTATAACGCACCGCTTATCCGTCATAACAACCAATGACAGGCTAACACATCATGGCACAACGACCTCGCCGGTTTATTCAGGTATTTAAGACGCACACGCCCCTATGCAATCAGTCTGATGAGAGCAAGCCACGTGAAACTAGTAACAATTACTATTGCTTCCAATAGCTACATATCTACTGGTGAAGCCCCTACCAGTCAGTTTATCCTACCATTTGATTAACCTATGGTTTTTCACAGAATCTTTAATTAAATAATATGGATATTGTGTATATTTATTTTGTATATATATTTATATTGTGTAATATGTATATTTATTTGATATATTTTGGCTAAATTGGGGTGTGAATTAACTCAAACAAGCATGAAATACTCATATCCCAACCAAAACGACATGACATGCATAAGCCCCTAAGTCAAAGTCGTTGCTATGGAAACCCGATAAATACATTTTTCCAAAATCCCAAACTATCGAAAGACACCAGTTCACCACTAGACCTCAACCTATTTGCCAAGTTTGGATAAGATATCTCTCATGGTTTTTGCGTTCTGCTTTGGAAATGATACATGACAAACAGACCGACGGACGGACAGACAGCACTCATTCCTATATCCCCCTTCCACTTTGTGGTGGGGGGATAATAAATTCATTTGTTAATGTGTTATTAAGATATCATTTTCTTCCTTTATTTAGTGTTATTACAAACTGACACCATGTCTGGATAATCAAACCCCTTAAACATGTCAAACCATACATAATTTGACGCCTACTTCACTCATTTAATCATATATATAAGACAACCACACGATAAATTGCAAAGAACAAAGAAAAACAAAGCCTGGTTCATTTCATGATAGTCATGACGTCATTTCTGGAGATTCGAACATGTGCTCACAACTTGATGACATCGTATATAGAACGACGTTTGAGAGAGGAGTGTCTCATGAGTTGTTCCCCATAGATGTTGCTGAGCACATCGATAAACGCGATGGCCGAACAATCGCATCCAAAACCAGGAGAGGTATGACAATCAGTATTGGGAGGAAAGGTACAGGTAATCGACGTGATGATTGTGAGAATATGCGGGAAATACCCACCTGTACATAAAATGGACTCATCCGACATTGCCGAGGTCAGATTCTATTGAGGGAGTCATCATTATTTAAATACGGGTAAATATTTTTAAAGATTGTAAATTTAATGAGGCTGTACATAATGTTGATATTTCATAAAAAAAAAGACAGGCAGATCATCCTGTGTAATTGATTATGATGTCATTGCGTGAGGTAAGAGGAGAGGGCTCCATGATTGTTTTGGCTTGAGGCAGCGTCAGAGATTTTCAGAAACTTGCATCACTTTTGGGTAAACATAAAATGTTATAACTTAGTTGAAAATCAAGAAGTCAAGCCAATATTGTACTTTGTAGGTCGCCCAATGCGTTTTATCACATAACTATTATAATACATGTACGTACAAGTCATACCACTAGTCTTGGAATTGTATATTAGTCGAAACTCTATTTGATTTTTATTACTTGTGACTCGAACAATGATGCAATTTACGTTACTAGATTATATAGAGGTATATCCTTGCTTATCCAAAGAGCATTGTCAACTGAAATGAAATACTCATTACATTAATATTTCTGTATTTCGGTTCATTGCCTTTAGGAGGAATTATCTGCGAGTACAATTATTAACAGAAGTGTCTTCCAAGATCAACTGTTCTTTACTTTTTTGGCTACATATGTGTAGCAATAGAATTTAGTCGCCACAAGATATTTTTTCAAGGTAGTGATTTGGCTAACTCTGAATTTTAGACAGTAGACAAATTGAAATTTAGGTCGCATTGGTGACGGTTTTAGTCGCAACTTTGAGGATGGCGCTTCTTTTCTGGCATATGTATATGTATGTGTGTAAAGTTATATTCTGACCATATTTTCTAGTGGCCTTTATGTTATCACATGACAGAGCTATCTCCCTTCATATACCACACAATAACGTTTAACGCTCGAGGTTTGTTTGCATCTGGAGTAACCTACCCAGTATGGGTTAGTAATCGATAATTGTAAATATTGAAAATTCATATTAGTGTTATTAATTACACTAATATGACATCAATGTTTAATATGCTATTATATTATATCATCATGTGTAAATATATTTCATAACTATTGTATACTTCACTGTAAATACATTAATATGTAATTGTAAATATTTATCGGTTGGTATGGCCTTCTTCAGATTTTGTACTGTGGATGAATTAACAGTTCATTTACATTTCAGTTGATTGATTAGTACATTTTCCTTATGTATTTATCGCTCAGTTTTTACCTTTATTTACCGTTTAGTTTTCTGTAGAATGTATCTCCTTTGCTGTGTTTCATTTCCCGGTTTGCAGCAAGCCATCATTTCATGTCACAGTGTGAGTTGACTTTTAGTTTCGTATCTCACATTTCGTTTATTCAGTTGCTTCAACTCAATTAATTATCATGTTTCTTTTAGAGACTTAGTTAATTTTGCTTTTATTGCTTTCTGCTTTGCCTTACTTATTTTACTTTGTTTCGCATGAGTTCATTGATGACGTCACTTATCAACAGTTACAGATGCAGACTTGTTTTGATCACAATTAGACGCTCATTTTATGACACTTCATTATGGGTACATTTATAACTCTTAAGTTTGGTCAAGACATAATAGATTCTATTGTAATAACTATTGTTCATCATTATATATATCTATTTGACATTAATTCAATAAATATAATAATTTATTGACTTCAATCACTTGTTTGAGTTATATTTGTGAATGATCTAATATTCTATCAGTAAATTTACTTCATTAACTGTGAGTGTTGGGGATATTGAGATATCATCCCCAGGCATACACCTGAGGCCATCACAGTATCCTTGCATTTGCTACATTCAATGTAGTGTATGTATATAAATTTGAAGAAATTGTCATGCACTAGTGTGAGGTTGTGTGTGTGTGTGTGTGTGTACATAAAAGATAGCACTGATTTTCTGAACCAACTTCCCATCTCAGTCGAAAATGATAAAAAGTCAGTTTTGATGTAGTTAGTTTACATTCAAACATTCCCCATGATCTTGACATAGAATCTATTGAATACTGGATTAAAACACACTGTTCGGAAATCCGAGAAGACATTACCGGTACCTGGGAATTCATTATCGATAGTATTAAGTTTATTCTGAACAATATTACTTCTAATTTTGATGGTTCTCATTACAAATAAGTTAAAGGCACAGTAATGGGGTCCAAAATAGCCTCTACTTATGCAACTCTTGTACTTGGTTGTTTGGAGGAAAAACTTGATGAAAAATTCGGCTTTGAATATGGACAGGGATTTTAAGACAAATGGAAAAGATTTTTAGATGATTGTTTTGTTCTGTGGAATCAGAATGGAGACAATCTATAGTGTCTGACAGATATTTTATAGACACTCCATCCAAGTTTAACCTCTACTCTAGAGGAAGGTGTAATGCAAGGTTATATTTTTGGCCATATTTTCTAGTGGCCTACATGTTATGCAGTTACCTCCCTTTGCATTCCACACACTACAACTTGGATTCCTTACATTCCATGTTGTTTATGTATATAGATTGTATGCAATTGTGATGTAATTGTGTGACGTAAACAATCAGATTCATAGGCATGTTTTTTTCCAAATAATACTCCTTTAGAATTACCAAATTACATTCAAGTAAACATATGTTGTAACATTCCAAGCATGCCTACCTAGGCTGAGTGGCACTGTTTGAGTTTGAATCAGGCATCATGACCTATGACATCCAAATAAGCTGACCCTGCCTTGACTAGGACATAAACCTCACAAGGCAGGTTCACTTCTTCCATTCAATCTCCCATTCACAGTGACTTCCATTATTTAGATTCATGAATGATTCAAAATAAGGAAAAACATGAAAAATCTTATATATTCATTGTTTATTATGAAACCGGGCCCTTCCATTCAAAACAATGGATTCAACAAAAGATAAGGGGGATAATCAAATACAATCATTCATAAATAAATGGAATTAAAATACAAATTTTACTTTTCGGGGGATGATTATGAAGATGTCATAACAGATTTGTTAACTTGTATCATGAAATTCATGACATCAGTTAAAATGTAATATTGCTCCACCAACTGTAGATACTGCTAGTGCTGAAGGGAGGTTTGCTACTGGAAACAAAAAATTCAACCCTAAGTTCTCACTAGGAAAAATCACTGAAGATAAAATCTGTTGTCATGATTTTCTGCAGTAATACATTCACTGGTCCTAGAATGGTCCAGCATAACTGCTTACAGTTTACTCTGGTTGTAATTAATATACTCCACTGTCAACAACTTGTTTAACATCTGCATCGTGCATCTTCCTACAGTGGCAATTAAAAACTTAAAAAGTCAAATCAGTGAGTTGCGTTGAACACTAAATGCACTTTGTACAGTATTCAGTTACATTATGGCATGTCAGCCTAATGTGTGCGGAGAGAGTGAATTGATCTCACCAATGTCTCCGAACCCAAGACAATACAATGATCAATATTAGCGAATGAAACCATAATTGCATGCCTAAGGAACCTAACTAAAAGACATTATAGCTAAAATGGATAGAATTATCATTAAACCGCCGGCACGTTATCAGAAATGAGCGGGCCACTGTAACTTGATAATGCCCTCATATTGCTTGACGACGGGCCATTATCAAGCCTGTTGTTAGGTGACAACATAGGGTAGAGAAAGTGACGTCACGTTTTATAGTGACGTCATCTGGTTTGTTCTATGACGTTTCCATATTTGTAAAATGGGGTCAGTGACATTCGTGTTGATTGCAGTAAATGTTTCTTTTTATTTGATAACAAATTCCATTCATTTTAGCTATAATACCGGTAACGCTCTTTTTCAGGGCATTATCATTTGCAGAAACCCTCGGTCTTTTCAACTGCCCTCCTTCGTCGGGCAGTTAATGGAAGACCTCAGGCTTCTGCAAATGATAATGCCTAGAAAAATAGCGTTACCCTTATGATAACATTAGGAACCCAGTTTGTGACGGAAGAAAGGAATTAGTTGATGTTCATTCCACTAGCCAAAACATAGGCAAGTTAGGGTATTCTAGGTCAGACAGACAATGGCTTGTTTAGAACTACGAGTCCAAAAAATTTAGGTGTTTTTAAACACCCAGCACTTGAACAGGACAAAATTTTAAACATCTGACATTTTGTGAGACTGCCAGTCCCCATTTGATGTTTGTGATGTGTAAAACAGTTTTATATCATAATGTGTATCTTTAAAGAAACTAGTGCACTCTTTCAACCTTAATATTTTAAACAAATCATACATTTATAATAAAGGACTGTTGACAAAATGTCAGCTGATTGAAAAAGTTAGGAATTGTTTAAATTGGAACCTGGTTCTGTACAATCCATCTACATAAGATTATTATTTATGATACATATGGAATCTCAGATTCAAATTCATGACTGTGTGACTGATGATATCAAGTTCATGATCTAAGTTGTTTGTCAGTAGTCACTATCAATGAATATACAAAATTATAAACTTTTAGGACCTGTACAACATGTGCAATTTCTTTGTACAAATACAATCATATATATATATATCATGTATATGTCTGTACAAGAAAAAGTATGAATTTTTTTTTGTATAATTGAAACAAGAAACATGAATGAACTGTTTCTCATTTCATTTCCACAGACAGCAAGCAAGTGCCAACAGAAATGTGTCTCAAACATGGACAAAAATTTAAGCAAAATATCGTGTTTATCTAATTGCTACCAGTACTTTACAAATGTAACTGAAGTATCACCTCACCTGCACATGTTGCAAGACAACCTCAGGAGAAGGCTTTTGACAAAGACTGATGCATTACTCTTACTATGTGCTAGTCTCAATTTATTCTTTATGAAAACTGACAACATCCTAGACATTAATGAAAATCCAAAAAAAGGAGCAGTTAATTAGGTATCATTGCATAAAATGACAAGTCCCCAAATCGCTGAGTCAATCTTTATTTATATTTGCAGTATTGTCAGTAGATTTTAGTCTTTGACTAGTATACATATACGAGTATCAGCCAAATTTTCGAAGACAGAAAGACATTCTATTTGACTCAGTTTTGGACTAGTGGCTGTAAGTCATAGACTGAGAAGGTGTCAACTCCTGTACAACAGTTTTCCCAAACAATTGCTTGCTGTCTGTGTAGGACGCAAGGTAATGCACTGTTCTCAACAGACCATGGTCTAATGTAAATGTTAAATGTTAAAAGTTGGTTCATAGACATAATGTGATCTTGTGAGTGAGAGACTCCTTTCAAGATGGTGAAATTGAATGCCATGACACGCTGGACGCCACCATCTGTGATCTCATTCAATGTCGCCAGGATAACATATAGCTGGTAAGTGATGTCTGAAGGTTTTTGACGTAGTTAGTCGTTAGTCTGGTTGAGAGTGCTGCTGTGTGAGCACATACATGTCTTGTTATCAAACATATAACCAAATAAAGTTCAAAACAACCTGGAGTAAAAAAATCAGGGATTGTGTAATTTGGGCCCTATTCCAATCTAACATAACACATGAACAGTGAACATGTTGAACCTCTTACTCAGACACTTCTTCACTATCACTTCCTGAATAATTTCCCAGCATGCTCAAACCAGATAAAACAGGTTTTGACTGTTTCTTTGGCTCAGTGTCTTTCGAACTTGAGTTGTCCTTATTAGGCACAGCTTGTGACTGGCTTGTTGTATTGTTGGTAACAGTAGAGCTGGTCTTTGCAGCAGGCTTTTTCTTCACGACTAGGTTAGCTAGACTGTTTTTGGATGACAGAGATCCAACACTTCTTTGCCAGCTTTCTTGCTTCTTTGTCTCTTCTTTCTTCTTCTCTGGGTTCACCTGTATAAGAAGTAATAACATTGTTATTACAACAGTCCTTGCCAAAAACCTTTTAGGCTACTACAAGTACTAGCCTGAACTTCGCTTTCAGCATCATTACTTAAGTTAACTCTTTCATCCCTGGCTGCCCCAGAGTTATGTCCCTTGAAACACTGCAGTCCCTCACTCTGACAAGGCCTGTACACTGGCCTCCCTGGCAGTATTATTGGAAAATCACTTTTTGATGCACTTTTTCTACCAGAAACTTGCTTTTAATATACACTTATCATATACCATTGTAAAGAGGAAGTATACTGTAATATCCTTTGTTGTTATTGTCTCTAACTTTTGTTATTTTCTAATTACAGGTGTTTACAGGTGTTATACTATAGTCTGAACTAATATATCTGAGTTTACCAGTAGCTAAGGTCGCAGACTGTTATATAGAGGTTATCACGCGAGTGTGTTTGGGGATGGTAAATATTCTGCTTTAGGAATAAACATTTTATTTATCGAGCCTTGGCGAGCTAAATACATAGTGTTTATTCCTAATACCATCCCCACACACACAAGCGTGATAACCTCTTTATCATATGATGTCATTCTTTAATTCTGAACTTCAAAATCGCTTTCCATCTCTCAAAACATTACCGAAACATTGCGAGTTTTCCTGGAATGCGCACATTAATATTTATTACGCCACAGGGTAAGTGATGTGTCAGCCGGACAGTGACAGTAGCCAATATAGTTCCCCAATATAGCATATGACCCCAACGGATATCATTTTTATCCGTTGGCTTTATCCTGCCAAGAAACCTACCCATTATATGATAAATAAATTGATTTCATTTGAGTCAGACAGATAAAGGTTCCTTAGTGAACTAAAATTGCCAGTCAGGTTTTGTTATGTATAATTGATAATAAATACTTCAATTTCATAATCTGACTTGAATCTTTTGAAAGACCATTTATGAATATTCAATACAAATGTAAAAATGCTCTTAGGATGTTCTTAAGCAAGATTTCATGATTGTGGCAGGTCACAACGGACTGGCAAATTGATGCAGACTACCAAGTATTCTTTATGCATTTGTTATCATAAATAACAAACTTTCACAAATTGAGCGTTATGTTATCATGGTTACTGTCACAAGATCACAGAGATTGAAAAGTTGAGAGGATTACTAAGCTTATCCAGATATTCTGTATGTAACAAACTGTGACAAATACTGTCATTATCTGTAACCCCACCTCAGCAAATATATCAGTAGGTCTCTCTGGGGGAGGTTGTTTCTTGACAGGCGGGGCATCACAGCTGTCTTCATCACTGTCAGTGTCCGCCAATCTCTTCACTGCCTCGCCATTTTTCTCTCCAAATATAGACCTGCAAGACAGTGAGTGGAAACATAACACACAAGATGACAAAAATAAGAGAACAAGAAAATTTATCAATTCATAAGTAAGCGCAAGGTAAACGCCACCTTCAACAGTAGTTATCAGCTTCATGTGTGAGGAAAGCCTGAACATGCTGAAATGATGCAGGGTTAAGATGTTTACCACTTGGTGAAACCCACGAGCATGGGCATGATACTGACAGTGACAAACCAAATGTTACGTCACCTGAGACAACTGGGCTAACCATGCAGTTTAAGTGTGCAGACTAGGCACTGTTCAATGCTGTATGGCTGTTATGAAGAAGATATGACAGTTTTAGTATTTTTGAATACCGATAGATACTCAAAAATACAGCACCACAATCAACACTATCACTGCAGAAATCAAATGATCTGGTCTAGGTCATCCAGTGACTGAAAGCATGAGCAACTAACCACTCTATTGGGCTGCAATCAGCCAAGTCACATTGCTTGACCACCCAATCAAAATTCTCGTCAGCTCTTACAACTACCATGAGGTACTGGGGACCTAATCTGATTCTAGAATACCCCCAAGTGTATAGTCATGGTGGCAGTGAGTCACAACTCACTCTATAATCTTCTCATCCTCCTCATCTTGCAATCTAGCCAGCAGTTCTTCATACTTCTGATGGACTTCTATCATCTGTTCATGGTCGAGGTTAGCTTTCTTTGAGTTGATCTCTTTCAGCTCCTCTAGTTTATCCAGCTCTTCTATTTCATTCCTGCTGGCTTTTGTCCTGTTCTCCAGCACCTAGTTATTAATTAACATGATTCATTATCAATTATTGCTTTTATCAGAAAAAGTAGGTATGTAGCTCTATCTTGTACAGGTACAGTACATGTTTATTTTTGTTTAGAGTTGAAACAATACATTGGTTCACGGTGCATCATGAGTATTAATAAGATGATACAATACAGGATACATTTTCTTTTGCATCAATACGAGATGATACACTAGTCCAAAATATATTACTGAATTACCCCCTAACGTTTTTGTCAATCAAATACTGCAAAATGTGTTGTAACTTATATAATAGCGCGTCAAGTTCACTACTAAAAATGAGCATTTCATATTAAATGCAATGTTTTAATACTTACCCAACACTACATAGTGCAATGCTTTAGCTTCTCTACGTTTTACAGACAGACAGTACTTGAACAGATAAACGATTGAAACAGACTATTGCCCATGGCCGAGTTATTCCGTGTTGGCCCTTACTCCCTCATATTCTTCACTGTATGACAGCAGGCGTCCAGAGTCCAGGTGGGCATAAAGGTTATTCCGAAATGCTCATGTTTTACCTTATCTTTCGCTACATAGTACGCCAGTCAAGCTGAGGAAGCACTTCTAAAGCATCAGGCGGCAGCGAGGTAGCGGCGCCAATCTCTTCAGGCTAGGGGATCTGACGCAGAACAAGCCTTCTTGGAAAAGAACGGTGGTTTGAAGGTAGAGAAGAAACCAAAGGGCAAAAGCAAGGTGTTCTGCATCTGACTAGAGAAAGAAAGGCCTGCTCCAGCAGACGCAAACAATAGGAAAAATCTCTGAAGGGGACATAGTTGAAGGCGGACCCTGGAGGTACGATCTTGAGGTCAATAGCCTGAGGAGGGTCAGCCATTGGATGGAGGTCAAGGGGTAGACAAAGTGCTTGGTGGACCTCGAACTTGGTAGCCTTGAACCATCCACCCCAGCCAATAGAGCAGTTGAAGGGTGATATCTCTCTCCCGAGTCAGAACCTGTAGGCCGACATGACCGGGGATGCCTTCATCGATGTACACGTTGAATCTTCTTCCAGTGCAGGAATGCAATGATGGGCTAAGTGATGCGTGTGAATAACCACTGTGGTGCTGTGGGACTTCAAATGGGAGTGACGGCCCCCGAAAGATGAGCCAGGGGAAGCATCGATTAGCTACATAGATGGGCACATGCAGGTAAGTATCCCGACGCGGTCAAGTCTGACAAGATGGTCCAAGGGAGAGCATCTGGAAATGCGGTGATGCAGTGTTGACTGAATAGCACCAGTTGTGAGTCATCCGTAACTTGGAGAGACCCTTCTTGGGGATAAGGGAGAATAAATAAAACTCCTGCAAGAGAGGACAAACAGCACAAATCTGCAGGTGGAACCTGTGACCCGAGTGACAAAGGGATGCTGCAGAAACTGCCAATTTCTCTAATAAGTTTGGAGTAACATCGGCAACTAACTGGTCCCTGGGAGGAGAACATCCCCAGAATCTGAGACCCTGTGCTCCATCTGGTGGGAAGGCACCTTGCCCAAGCAAAGCACAGGGGTGATGATCAACAAGCCAAGCGGCATATCTGCAGGTGTAAATTTCCTGTCAGGGGACGACTCATTATAATCGGGGATGAAATTCTGATCGTCATCTGTTTGGCAGCGAGTAGTCTGGCGACAATCAGGTGAAGCGTCAGACTGGCGTTGCCTAACAGGAGAGACGTGCTGAGTGTCTGTAGAACTGGTGCAACATAGGACCCAAGGCGCCTGGTACCAAGTGCCTGGTCACCAGAAGGGGAGGAGGTCGATGTTCTGAGTAGGTGATCGGACACGATGTCAACAATCAGAAGCACAAGATGATGTCACGGCCTGGCAATAGCTGGTGATTTTCATCAGGCGGATAATTAGGTTATGCGAACAGTGATGGGAACCAACAAAGTGTCCAACAAAGCATGGGAAAGACAATTCGGCTGCAAAGCTACGTCATCAGGTCTATGTTTAAGCAGTTGTTCACAAAAGGCACGGATGGATGCTGATTAAAAAATTCCACCAGAGCGGAGCGCATCAAATGAGAAAGAAGACCAGGAGGCACCAGCTTCAATGGATAGGAGGTCACTGAAGTCATAGCAGGAGGTGAGGGGGAGAGGTTGGCAACGGAGGACCTGGCATCATCTACTGTTGCGCAAGTTTTTTCGAGCACTTAACAAAAGCCTTTCCATAAAATGCAAATTCTTCAGTTGTTATGACAGAGCAAACAAAGCATCAATTGTCAAAAGAACACATCTGCCGGCACTAAGGGCAAACATCATGTGGGTCTTTCTCTGACTTGAGATTTTAGCACAAAGTACAATGCATAGAATAACTTCTGCAAAAAAGTGAACTGAGCATAAGATTACCAGAAAATGTTAAAGCAGAACATGTTACTGGCAAAGATGGAGACCAAGGCGCAAAACGTGTGAAGTTGCCTGGTGTCGTCATCGGAAAAATATTCCTGAAATAAGTGGATATCTATATCAGGGAAAGGATATATAGATGAAAAACCACTAGAAAACATAAAAAACTGATGAAAATATAAGGTAAAATGGCTGTTCCAAATTACACATCTGTCGTAGGCGTAGACGGAGAAGATTAAGGAGTACAGGCCAACATCGCCAAGGTGGACAACTCGATCAGGGCATGGACTATAGTCTGTTTCAACTGTCTCTCTGTTCAAGTATTGACTGTAACAGGTAGGGAAGCAAAAGCACTATGTAGCGTCAGGTAATTAAGGTAAAACATACCAACTGCAAACATGTGTCTACAACTAGCTTTTCCTTTTGAATCTGCTCTAAAATATTTATAACCAAGACTTTTCCTTGTAACTTGACGTAAACATGCATATCGCAATATGTATCGTATCAAGATCTATGTATGGTATCATGACCTTGCACAGCTATTTGTGTTGTTGTTTAACACCTTACTCAACAACATTTTATCTATATGATGGTGGCCTGTTAAAAAAAACAGTGACTGCTAAGGGACTGCCACTCAAAGAAGTTGGACTGCTAAGAGCTTCAGGGTGATGATGATTGTTTTCAAATTTGGTCATGATATAGAAGCAAGTTCAATCAAAAATTGAAAAGATTGAAATCATTGTTAGAAAACTGTTCTAAACAATGATAAATCAAAATATCTTCTTTCATAATATCACACATCAAGTAAAAGTATTTATATAAAACTCAGAAGTTAAGCAATACAGAGAGGGGTTGTAATATGAACAACTGACAAAGTATATCTTGATGCACTTATATCATGTATGAAACTTTGAAATAAAAATGTTTTGTACTTTTAAGGTAAATAATACATTTCACAACAATACTGTATCATGATCCACCAGCGTACAACACAAGATCATACCTTCATTGGGTTCATCTCCTCGTCCTCTTTTTCCTTCTGTTCAGCAGCAGCCATCTTTTGTGCCAACTTCTCTGCCTCGAACAGCCGAGCAGCTCCAGCTTCCAGGGCATAGTCAGTGTTCTCCAAGTCAGTCTATCAACAGAAACAACAATTAGGCCTTGTGGTGTGAAACATCAAGCTTTTGAAGCTTGCCAACAATTTCAAACTTCAACACAACTCAGTATAAATGATGTTTTTTCTGTATTTCTAATTTACAATCCTTTGAATTTACTGTGACTTCAGCAAGGAGAGAAGCAACTTCGCTAATAGTCCAAAGTCTGTGTCCATAAATCTATTAGTAAACTCAGGTTACCATGATTACAACTGCCTATGTACATTAACGCTAACATCTAAGAATGATGTTCCGGATAGCATGTATAGAAGAGCTAACATTCAATAGTTTTGGGGAATATCCTGGATAAGTATCGAAATTAAGCAGGAAAGTCAAGGGGTTCTCGTCTTTCCCATTCTTGCCATTCCAATATAAATGTTAAAAGTTTAACATAAAATTATGAAGTTAAACGAGACTTACCCATCCCTAGCAATTAAGGTTTAACTTTTGAAATCAGAACTGGTGAAAAATTGACAGGACCTGTGGTAATTCATTGCCCTGTATGACGGACATTCAAAAATATTTGCGGAAAGATTGTGGGGTTATCCCTGTTCTTAGCATGCTAAGATAGAGGACATCTTACCTTGAAAGCAATCTCAGCTACACATCTGGGACACTTGATGTAAAACCGGAAAATTCTTAGCCCAAGATAAAATTCATCATCCACATTTTCTTTGCGAGAATTGAACTTCTTGCCTTTGTAGATGTATTCTCCACAGGTATTGCATCTGTCAAGAAAAACAGTTCCACAATCAACACTTTTTCCACACATCAACATGTTTACTAAACATGCTAAACAGAAAAAATAACATAAAAAAACAACAATGCTACTGCTAGAATTTATCATGATTAGGAGATACCCGGAATCCTGGTGCAAGCTGAGGTGAACTGGAACAGTATTTGAATCTTGGGATCCCTGAATCTCTTAACTCTTTAACTTTAGCATGATCTAGTAGGTTTAGTGAGTGAGTTGGGTTCAACGCTGTTTTAAACAGTGTTTCAGTTATATCACGATATGTCTGCATAATATGGGAGGAAAGTCTGAAATGTTACAGGTCTGACACGTTTACCACTTTGGCGAAACCAATAAGCATGGTTATGGTGCTGAGAAATGTAGAAACATAACAAGGGCGAACTTGGATCTTAACCTACAATCACAGGCATCTGGGGTGCCCAAGGCACTTGAGCAACCCGTGCCCCCGATCTAAGTAGGGATAATTCAGGGCAATTATATGTCATTGACAAGGACCCCTTCCTTTAACAGGAACTTTAACTTTAATGTTTAATTTGGAACACTGTAAGTGTAACATTTGTGAGGTAAAATAAAACTCATTCATGCAGACCACTAATTTCCATTACACTAAATCAGAGGGCCACATCATGCCATTCTTAAATAACCTTTCACAACATGCACAATGGGACCTTTGGTACCTTTTTAACTGTTAACCAAGTTATAATGTATATCATTAATCATCTTATTTAGAGTTTGAAATTAACTTCGCAAAAAGTTGAAGGGGTCTTTGGCATTGCCATGTTGTTAAAGTTTCAAAAATTAAAGGTGTCCCTTGATTAAATACTACTGGAGCAAAATGGATCAAGAAACTTTATTTCAGACACTGTTATTGAAAATGACGGATGCATCAAATCAAGTTATATCATAGCTTAAATGCTAACTATTACAACATGTACGACGGACAATTCTGTGATTTGCTACAATCATTAACTGACTGTAGGACCACTATATTTTAAACAGAAACAACTCTTTGTAAAAAATAAAGGAAGTATTGTCCTTTACTGGGTGTACTTTTTTGGATTTCAATTAGCGCAGTGATGAGAATTACACCCACATTGTCACACTGAAGTTAAGCTAGCCTACTTACCGTATTTGGCGTAATAAACGCAAAGCTCTAATAAGCGCGAGGATATTTGCTAATATATTAGCTAGTGAACAATCCCAATTAGCCCCATTCCAATTGAACAATGTACACAAGTCCTATTTATTTGTGTATAATACGCACTTGTGTGTAAATGCACTCCTTAATTACGGGCAATTGAATTCTGGAAAAATATATCTGTCATGTATAATACGCACAGACTTTACTTTTGTATCATTTCAGGCTGACAGCATAAACCACGAAATCTATAACCTTTCAACCCTTTCACCAAAATTATATTCTAAAAAGAGCCCCCTATTTCTAATTTTGAGAGCACCCTGGGCGCTTATTACGTCGAATACAGTAATCTAATTTTACCACTGGTTCTACCACAAATTATTAGTCCTTGTCGACCTAGTGATCATGGTGATCAGTATCCAAACTGTTCACACTTATTCATATGCGCAGTGGCCATTTTCTCTCCGAAACTCAAAATTTTAATAAAACTTGTACAGATTTACCATAAATTACATTAATTAGTTGAAAGGGATAGCCGAAACATACCATTTCACAGAACCAACCGATCGAAAGGGGTGGCTAAACCTAAGGATGGTCGGAAAGGGGATCCAAGGGCTGAGGGTAATCTACCCTAACACTGTGTTCCCATAATTACCAGTCTTTTACCAGTAAAATTAGGCTTGGATCGGTAATTCATGTGACTGCCAGTCCCTGCGGACAGGCAAAGAAAGTAAAGAAATTGTTGTTGTTGAACAAAACATTGGCTATATTCATATAAGTATATGTTTCGAATGAAGTCAGCTTGTCTGTTACCATGAGGATTTCCGCTTGTCTATTTTTAGTGCAAGCAATTCACATTTCGCTTTGCTACGAGGTTAACTATATATTTGTAGCAACTTTGGCTTGAAATATTAACCCAAAAAAAGGAGAATAATGTGACTGAACTTTATGTAAATGACATGTAGATTTAACGAAGTTACTTCAGATATGATGTCATTGCATTGAACATGATGTTAAAAGAATTAAAATCAGGTAATTTTCATACTTTTTTTTATTTGCTAAAAGTTGGGACTGACAAAAAAAAGGGGTCACTGCTAAATTTTAGAGTTGCCAGTCCTGGACTGGTAGTTTCAAAAGTAAACGGGAACACTGTAACATAACAAACCCATAGGATTGAAGATGCACGCGACGTTTGTGAAATGGGGCCTCACTCGGCCATCTGAGCTGAGCCAGTTTGCGCTATATATATAAGCTGCATACAGTAAACTGCAATGTTGCTAAAGCAAACTTTGTATTTATATTAAGTAAGCATACCTCATGTTAAAAGGTGCCATGATACGGATGCTGAAGGTCCTATTTTTGGGCATCCGCATCTTTGGTATTTTCGATGGATCAAAATCCGGAGGGTAGTATTTCTGAAATCAAATAATAATTATAAGTAACAGGTTTACACAGGGATATTACTCAAACTTACTATCAAAACGTGAATAAAGGCCTACATATCTGGCAACGGCTAGCTGATACAAAAGTATTATTCATCAATTTATAGTATAGATCTATCACAAATTCCACAATACAAAATAAAGCTCAGTAACGATTAGGCCTACTCACATTCAAAACCTTTCTTTCCGACATTTTGAGTAGTAGGGTGTAGCCTTTCCTCAAGTGCTGCTTGTTTCCAAGAGACTTCTTCGTTCAATAGGCCTACTGATGTTTAATTTTACGTTCACAAAATGTTATTCGGAGTTCGCCTTCCTGTCGTCTGGTCGTCAGAGAAAGCGGAAGTGGAAACGCTGACACTGCCATCTGTCAAAGAAAGACAACTCTTGGTCAGTAAAAGTAAATTACGCGAGAAATCCAAATGTGAAATAGATTTTCGGTTTGCTCATCAGACTAGTTGAAATACAGATAGATAGCGAGTGTGAATATTTGCGTTTTTTAAAGCATATATTTCATTACACTCATTCCCCTGCGTATAAATCATTTGCTAACATTTCAAGGTATTTTTTAAATTTTATGTAGATCTTGGTGTAGGCGTACATCAGTCAAAGAATCAAATAAAGAACTTATAAAATCAAACTCAGCGTTAGAAATTGGCACAAGTCCTGTAGTCCTTACCAAACTGCCCAATAGTAAAGGTATCCTAATGACTAGTAGAAATTGGTCCATTTTAAGGGGTTTTTTTATATGTTATCATTATAAGGACTAGTGGACAAAAACTGTTAGTTTCTAACCCGGCAAACTAACATTGTTTTCGTCCCGTGCTTAGCTGCATCAGTTGCAAAACTGTGAGAGAAGATGCTGTGTAAATGTGGCATCATCCTTATTTCGTTATCTCTGCTCTGTCCTTTTGATAACTGATTTCTGTCTGGTTACATTTTTTCCCATGAGGGATGTACGAATTCCGTAGTAGATCCTGCCTAGCTATAACTGTTTTTGTTGTTGCTGTCAGTGCGTGTTGCATCATGACGTCATAGGTACAGTGTTATTTGATGACGTCATATAACGTGCAAATTCCCCCAAAGTAGCAAGATTGCTTTTTAGGTACTTTTGAACTATATATTTTTGCGTTTCCAAGGCAACAACAACAACAATAATAATAAAAACGGATCAGGCAAGTTAGGACCGTCGGGGTTGCCTAGCTATTCTTTTCACAGAAATTAAACAAGGATCTTAAATTTTTCAATGTGGAAATCTTTGTCTTATTTTTGCGCATGTTACTACGCAGGACATGTTTTAAGCTGTTTTGCGTACAATAACTGCCCCCTCCCCCCGGCTGGGTACGGCACTGGTTCCAGCGTTGATGAATAAACGAAGCGTACGTACAAGAACTACGTGTACGAAGCATCAGGCTACAGAATCCCCTGGTATGCCCGTCAAGTGATTGTAGGTGCGAATAGGGTGTAAAACCCGTTTGAGATACAATATACACACAAACGTATTTTTAAGTGTACATCCGTTTGCTAATATTACTTTTTTTATCAACATAATAGAAATGGTTTTTGCGACTATTACTTCGAAATTATTAAAAACAAACTGAATTTACATGACTAATCTAATCTATTTAGATCTATATCTTTCATCTGAAAGCTGAATACTTTTCCATGGACCTCTTACGAATGGTATAAAGCTAACATAAATCGTATACATCGGCAGATTCACTTCGTGTGCCTCGTGTCGCATGCATCTATCCAAGACCACATCCACGCATACAGCTATATATGTTGAATACATGTAATAGGCTTAGCCCTGGTATTTAGATATACGTGTAAAACGATCTGGTCATGAATACACTGATGTTTCTTGCATGAAGTTTGTTTTGTTTGTTTGTTTGATTGTTGTTTAACGCCGCACTCAGCAATATTCCAGCTATATGACGGCGGTCTGTAAATAATCGAGTCTGGACCAGACAATCCAGTGATTAATATCATGAGCATCGATCCACGCAAGTCAGCGAGCCTGACCACCCGATCCCATCAGTCGCCTTTTACGACAAGCATAGTCGCCTTTTACGGCAAGTATGGGTTGCTGAAGACCTATTCTACCCCGGATCTTCACGGGTCCCTGCAGGAAGTTTGATCTTTATTCAAACATATAAAATTCAGAAGGAATGGGAACATTAGTGACTTGTAGTGTAACGATAGAGTTTTAGATGATTTTTGTCATTAAACAATATATCACGTGACTAACCACGGGTCCGGGTAGTCCTGTGGGTACCCGGGTCCTGCTCAGGACCCACCCGACCCGAGTACCCGAGTACCAGCCTTACAACATGGCATCGGATATATTGCCTGATCCGAAGAAGTTCCCTTGACCCGTCAAGAAATCGCAAAACCATACGCTTATGAAACAGAAGAACATAAATATAAGCTGTTCCTTCTATAGGCTTCCCTCCAGATTGAATGACAAAAATATATATTTAAACGGTATGATATTTTTGTAATGTTTTGTACTGTACGACTAATAAAAGACACTTTTTCTTTTCAGAATCTATCTACACCTCATAAACAAGAGGTTCACTTTTTGGATTTGCAGAAATAGCCGAAGAATCAACGTTATTCAATCTTGTGTTATCGAGGTGATTCGTGAACGATATCCATCTGATGTATGTACTGTTTTTCTGTATGCTCACTAAAATAAACTTTTTTCATTGACATCTTGTTTTATGGTCTCTGACAACAATCAGCCTTAGCTGTTTCTTTTTATAAGTTTCTGCAATACAGGGTGGCTGATGCTGGATGAGGTAGTTTTGGGCAAGGGCGAAGGCCGGGGAGAAAGACTGAAGAAAATGGCACAAGCACTGGCTAAATGCTTAGTGACAACTTGTTAGTGCACTGGTTGACTATTTCAAAAGCACAGTTCTCTCGTTGTCTGAAGCACTGGCACAGTAATATTTAATGACTTGTAGCTCTGCATGAGAATAAAAACAATTTGCACACAATGAAAATGGATCTCAACACCAGGAATGTCTTCTGACACCGGTGGGGCAGGATACTCTAACCTTTCGCAAACATCTGGTATCATCACTATTTGATAGCGATTCATTAACACACTAAGTCGGAATCGTACAATCGACTCAGCGGAGTTCAATGGGGTACACACACACACCCTCCCCCCCCCCCCCCCCCCCTCCCAACCCCCTGAAATCGCATTCATAAGTGTACACCTTTTAACTTCAAAGCATCGTATTTTTTGTTTGTTTATGCAAAAATCATTAATTTTCAAAATAAGTTAAATTGCTGTACTCGTAATGTATACACGTGCACACGACATATATCTTACTTTTATTAACTCTCGCAAAAAGCATATCACAAACATCCCGAAATTTTATATACAGTATACGAATCTTTACGAATTAATACAATATCCCAATCCATCGGTATCGGTAGGCCAGCCGTCCAAGACGCCGCAATTCGCTGAGCAAAGTAGCGTCCCTTTGGCACGCCAGCGTTGCAGGACCCACGTGAAACCCACGAGTAAGAAGCTGATAAAACAAGAAACATACTCGGGGCCGAGATTTGAACCCACGATCATAGGTTTCTGGCGTACCCAATGGACGCAACTCTGCATAACGAATTGCCGCGATTTGTTTGTCTTTTGTTTAACTCCGCTCTCAGCAATATTCTGTTCCTACAGAACTTTGTGCATGTCGCAGTATATTTGCATATATCATTATAAAACTGATGATTAATCCTAGCTCCTTTCCGTAAATCCAGCTTGTTTCCCCTTTTCGCCATATCTTCTGAGTGAGTTCGGTTTTACGCCGCTTTTAGGAATATTCCAATACTATCACGGCGCCAGACAGCAGAAATGGGCTCCACACATTATACCCATGTGGGTTTGTTTGTTGTATATCGCAGTTTAACGAAACATAATCGGTGCGAACCGGGATTCGAACCAACGATCATAGGGTTCTGGCATGCCTAAGGACCTCAGCACAGCTAATTGCGGCGCCTTAGATGACTGGGCCATCCGTGCCCCTGTATGTGATACAGATTGTTTGTTGTTTAAAGCCCAGTCAGCAATATTGAAGCTATATGACGACGGTCTGTAAATCATAGCGTCTGGACCAGAAAATCCAGTGACGGACATCGTGAACATCGATCTACGCAATTGGGATACGATGACGTGCATCAGCCAAGTCAGCTAGCCTGACCACCCTATCCCGTCAGTCACCTCTTACGACAAGCATGGGTTGCTGATGACCTATTCTAACCCAGCTATATATGACGGCGGTCTGTCAATAATCGAGTCTTGACCAGACAATCCAGTGATTGACATCATGAGCATCGATGAACCCAGCGATGTGGTCTCTTTAAAATTGACTCACAATATATACATACTATGGCACCGGCTATATGAATTTCTTTGATGGGCATCTTTGATATCTTATCTTGAAAATCAATAAATTTGCTCTTTTCGACATAAATTTAAAATAATTCAAACATGTTAGGGGTCATGTGGTTGCAAGTTCATTTCCTACCCTAGTCTTCATCGAACCAATATACTTTTACACAAAATTATTCAGCCACAGATTACTTTTCACAAACTTTTGCAGGAATGAGTGATGGTTAAATAGACATAATCAAATCAAACAGTTCTTTCAATAATTTTCCATTACATAAAAAAACCCTCGGTATACTCTCCTTTGTTTTTTTAACGGAATCAAGCTCGATTGTGAAAACTCCTATAAATATTTAGGCTTAACATTTACCATGTAAAGGAAGCAGCGTTACAAGCAAAGAAACTTTTAAATACTGGCGTAATATTTTGAAAATGCCAGACTCACGATATGTCAAAAAATGTTATAACCTGCAACTTCAGGCGCTCCAAAATGGTAAAAATAATTGGGCTTCAAAAATTAGAAGTATTATTCAGGTGACAGGTTTTGGCCTTGTGTGGGAGCACCAATGTATTACGAATATCCCCATGTTTATAAATGAATTTCTATGTAGATTAAAATCTTCATATGAACAAGACTGGCATGCAGCTCTTTCAGAAAGCTCTAAATCATATAGCTATTCGTTGTATAAGCAAACGTTCGGCCTGGAAATATATATTACTATGTTACCACAAGAGAAATTTAGACATGCTCTGGCTAGATTATGGTGTAGTTCCCATCATCTTCGGATCGAATCTGGTAGACACAAAATGGAACCTAGACTGGAACGAGTTTGCAAAGCATGAAAATACAATTATGTTGAAGGTGAGTACCATTTTATTCTAATATGCAAATGTTACCAGATTCTGAGGGCAGAATTTATACCAAGAAAATATTATGAATTCCCAACAAGGCAAAAGTTCAACATCCTAATGTCATCTGTCCATCAAGCAACTGTACAATTTTTTTCTTTGTTTACTGTTAAAGCCATGTATCTTAGACAATCATTGTTAAATACATAAATGTGATCCTCGAACTTCCACTGTACACTTACCGTTTGAATCATGGGCCTATGGCCTACAATACATTTGAATAAAGACTACTACTCTCCTTTGTTAACTCTCAGTTAATACGTTTTTGCTCGTGTGGTACTTTATACATATTGTTCATAATATTTTGATAAATTGTTTTCATAATCATCATTTAAAATATATTAAAATGTTAAGGCGCTTGGCAACTCATGGTCGACCATCCACTGTATTACATCTCCATTCTATAATGAAGAATACTGCTAAAAATGATCAATTTTTATTACAAAATCATTTGCGAAATTAGGAACAAAATCCAAGCCATGTTACGGAGAGGGGCGTCAAAATCGGCCCTACATGGTGTACCCATGTGGTGAACTGGTATCAGGAGTCAACGCTTTAACCTCGCTAAACAAACCCCACCGCCAATGGCTTTGTCGGTTAAGATTATTTATATAAACAAATGTCAAATCAGGTTAGAAGTGGTGTATATTTCATGCAGGTGTTCACCAGAATAGTCACGTGATGTCATGGTTACGAGTTTAGCCAATCGGGAAACACTTCCGTTGCACGAGTTTGCACGACTCTATGAATCGAAGCAGACGACGCTTACTTTTTCAAATGCACCGGTGCATATTAAATTAATTTCAACAAGCTGTTTAGAATTCATTTAAAATCAAGATTACAATGTTCTAAGACCCCTATTTCTCATGTTTATAGTACCTACGCGCTACTTTGAACGCTGCGTTAAAACTTTGGTGTGTCATGTGCATTATGAAGACCTTTTAACGAAGAAACATTTTTCAGCGTGATTTCCTGCCCTGCCGTATGTCTTCACCCTGGAGAGGACGTTGAACAAAACGACATGGTAAGTGCAGCAATATGTAATTAAACAATCTATTGGTGAACATATAATGATGTAAACGAATAATCGCTGTGGCTGTAACGATTCGCAGATGATGTGATGTTATATTCGATACAAAACAGACTAGCCTGTAAGAGCGTTTCTCTGTCACTGTGTGTGTGTGTGTTAGTGTTAGTGTTAGTATGTGTGTGTGCGTGCGTGCATGCGTGCGTGCGTGCGTGCGTGCATGTACGGATTTTCGTCACAGGAGCGAACGTTTTAACATGGTTTCTCCATACAACACCAGTCATGTAAACAAGAGAAAACAGTTTCGTTACCGTCATAACGGCTTCCTCAACACAATTATGCAGTGTTAATATAGCATTTCTAAACTCCACCCGGACGAACAAGTGGTATATCAGTATTTTTTAGATAATGAATGAATGAATGAGTGTGGGTTTTTTACGCCGCATTTAGCAATATTCCAGCAATATAACGGCGGGGGACACCAGAAATGGGCTTCAAACATTGTACCCATGTCGGGATTCAAACCCGCTCGTGCACACTATACACACACCGAATTATTTTTTTCAATAATTTTTCACAAGGAAAATTTTGTCCAACGCCTCAAAACATTGGCCAACAACATATGCATACATACAGAGTATTTGCTGTGAAATGACTTTTAACCATTCATTGCAGGGCTATCTTGTCCGGCTCCGCTATGAAAGGTGTAGTAACATCAATACATGCTGTTTTCTTTGTAAACTGTAGGTTTAATATCAATAAAACTTAGTATTAATTGCAATAAAAGCGAGATCAGCTCCGTCGATTCAGCAGTCTTACTACGACGAGGGTAGTTGTTTGGTCCCCTGTAAGCAACTGCAAACTTAGTACCAGTGTCAAAATAGGGAGGGGTTAGGTTAGGTGTCACTTTTTCCTTCGGAATTTTTATCAACAAATCTTCACAAAGTGACACTTTGCTAAACCCCTGCACCCATTAACCGACATCTACAAGCATACTAAGATTTAAAAAAAAACGAATTTAGATTCAATATATATGGCATATTGGTCTGTTTGGAATTTTGTTTAAGGTTAATCTGAAATATTCCCAACCCATCAGTAAACACCCTATCTCCCCCCCCCCCCCCCCCCCCCCCGACAGGAAAACTCAACAAATGATTTTGCTCTTGCCTTTTTAGCTTACTCAACCACCCGACTAAATGAAAACTTCTCAACAAATGATTTTGCTCTTTGCCTTAAATAATCTAATATCCAATATGTCAAAATTTGAGGCCGAGGCTTCAAAATTAGTTTTCCTGGTTAAACTTCACTAAATACAGCTTCCAGATAATCCACGGGTTAAACATAAATGGGCAAACCCCTCGCTGGCAATCACAAATACAGGGAGTTATATATCTAGACAGCAAAGACACCACACAATACATCAAGGAATATATACAATTAGCCAACCAAATCCACACACAACCCCAAATTACAGACTTTAAACCAACCAACAACAAAAAATAATCACCAGGTACAACAGTCACACAAACAGTTTTCATCACTTCAAAACAACAACACTCCCAACTCATATCACCTTCGGCGCACTAAAATTTAAAGTCCATCTTATCAGAAAGAAAACCACACAATGTCAACGTTATCTCTCCTTCAATGAACTGCAAAAACCTACCCCTTGTGTTCCAAGTGTGGGTCCCAAAATTGCACTTGGGCCCAACATCAAACCAAAATGCATGTCCAATCAAACAACAACATATCCTAAAATTCAACAAAAATATTAAACAATCAGACCTCCCCAAACCAGCAACCATCCCCTCATACAATTACACAACTGATGATCAAGAGGCCAACTTCCACTCATGGACCAAACCCTAACATGAACAAAATAGTTCAGTTTATAGTTGCCGCAATCCTTTTAAAACTATCCACTACAATACAATTACACAAACTGGCTACCAAGTCCAAAGTTCACTAAAAGTCCTACTCTTCCCCACAAACAGCCACCTTAAAGCTTAAAATTAACTAAATAGCTAACTTTAATTTTTATTACCTAGAAAAATCAAATATTAAGTCAAAATTATGTGGTGTGTACCCGTTCCGGCAAGTAACTTTTGTAGGGGTTTATAACGATTTGCGTATCACTACCAAACGATCATTGTGAAAACAAAATCAAGACTCTATAGTCTCTATTGAAATGTACCAACTCCAATAACGATGATGTAGTCTTTTAATGTTTTAGATCCAGTTCAGACGTGCAAAATCCTATCTTAATGAGTTGGCGTTAAACAACAAACAAACAAACACTTCATATAATGTGTTGGTCTTAAATGTTACAGCTCCCATTGTGAAAAGCCACTTCATATAATGAGTTATTCTCTTTTGTTTCATCTCCAGTTGCGATGCACCACTTCATATAATGAGTTGGTCGCAACTGTTTCAGCTCCAGTTGTGGCACGCCACTTACATAAAATGAGTTGGTCTCTAATGTTTCAGGTCCAGTTGTGAGCACCACTTCATATTAGTTGGTCTCTAATGTTTCAGCTTCAGTTGTGAGCACCACTTCATATCAGTTGGTCTCCAATGTTTCAGGTCCAGTTGTGAGCACCACTTCATATTGATGTGTCTCCAATGTTTCAGCTCCAGTTGTGACGCACCACTTCATATCACTTGGTCTACAATGTTTCTGGTCCAGTTGTGAGCACCACTTCATATTAGTTGGTCTCTAATGTTTCAGCTTCAGTTGTGAGCACCACTTCATATTAGTTGGTCTCTAATGTTTCAGCTTCAGTTGTGAGCACCACTTCATATTAGTTGGTCTCTAATGTTTCAGCTTCAGTTGTGAGCACCACTTCATATTAGTTGGTCTACAATGTTTCTGGTCCAGTTGTGAGCACCACTCCAATGTTTCAGCTCCAGTTGTGAGCACCACTTCATATTAGTTGGTCTCTAATGTTTCAGCTTCAGTTGTGAGCACCACTTCATATTAGTTGGTCTCTAATGTTTCAGCTTCAGTTGTGACGCACCACTTCATATCACTTGGTCTACAATGTTTCTGGTCCAGTTGTGAGCACCACTCCAATGTTTCAGCTCCAGTTGTGACGCACCAACTCCTACAATTATGAACTGATCTTTTTATGATTCATACCTTGTTGAGACGCATCACATTGACGAAACAAATTATTTTTCCAGACAGAATCATTTTGCAATATTATGGTTTAAACTCGGTGCTACTTTATCTCCAAATAGTTTCTATAGTAACAGTGACTTTTGGTTAATGTAAACATGTCCTTCTACAATTGTAGGTTATACCTAGACGACCAAGGTGCCTGGACATGGGTTTCACATTGCAACTGTCCGTGGTCATGTGGGCTCCATTCTGAGAAAGCCATGTTATGCTGGACTTTCCCTGTGAAGAATGTGGTCAGTAGATATAGGGGTGTATTTTGCTGGTCCGAATGTTCCGAGTAGTAGGGAAAGTATAACCTTCCGCATTCACGGTGAAGTGTAAGAATGAGTTGCGGGTGCTGTCCACATCCAATGATACCCCAGTTACCGTAGAAAGGCAGTTGCAGTGTCAGCTGAGGTCGTTTGGAAGTCTGATCTCTGGAGCACATATACTGGTAGATATTAAAAAGCTCTCAGCTTCAGGTTCAAATGAGGAGATACGCTGTCTCCGTTTGACCATTAATTTAACACAAGTCTGTACAAAGATTTGGAGTTATGGACCTCTGTGGCATGTACCCGTTCCGGCTAGTAACTTTTGTAGAGGTTTATAACGATTTGCGTATCACTACCAAAGGATCATTGTGAAAACAAAATCAAGCCTCTATAGTTTAGATTGAAATGTACCACCTCCAGTAACGATGATTTAGTCTTTTAATGTTTTAGATCCAGTTCAGACGTGCAAAATCCTATTTTAATGAGTTGGTCTTTTAATGTTTCAGATCAATTTGAGAAGCGCCACTTCATATAATGACTTGTTCTCATATGTTTCAGCCCCGTTTGTGACGCGCCACTTCATATAATGATTTGGTATCTAGTTTTCAGCTGCAGTTGTGATGCACCACTTCATTTAATTAGTTGCTCTAATATTTCATTTCCAGTTGTGACGAACCACTTCATCACACCCGTGAAGATCCGGGGTAGAAAAGGTCTTCAGTAAACCATACTTCCCATAAAAGGCGACTATGCTTGTCGTAAGAGGGGACTAAAGGGATCGAATGAGTTGAGTTGGTTGATGCATGTCATCGTATCCCAATTGCGTGAATTGATGCTCATGATGTCAATCACTGGATTGTCTTATCCAGACTCGATTATTTACAGACCGCCGTCAAAAAGCTGGAATAGTGCATGCCATAGCCACAAATCCTGAAATATTTGGAGAACTATGTTTCATTTACAACTATTGCCCATTGCATGCAATGAGCAGATAATTTTTTTGCACACTGCGTGCATTGGGCAAGCTGTATTGCCCATTGCATTATTTTGGCAAACGGCCTGCCCAATGCACGCAATGCGCAGTTGCAGAGATTGGGTGTAGCATATATATACAAAAGAAACGCGAAACATAGAGAAGTGTGTACGATAAAAAGAGATGTTTCTAACGTGTACCAAGTAACGACAAAACTAACAATCGGTCAAGTGTTACCACAGTACTTATTCTTACCACGATATCCTGCATGTCAAAACTCTACACGCTAATCCTGCACAAGACAAATAATGCATCTCGAGTCATGGATTTAATACGTGACATGGGATGCGTTCATGAGCGTTGGTTCACACAACATTCCAGTATGTTCGTTCTTGCATCGAACCAATCTAAAATCACTTGAATATGAGTAACTCGTCATATAATAACCAATATGTATGGTATTCGCGTTTCTTGTTGCGGTGAGTATATTTCAAAATACCACGTTAGCATGCATTTTCACAATATGGCGTCGGTATTGGAGGATCATGGTGAGGGTTCTCCCCCTGAAGTGATGGTTCCCCCTCCCCCAATGAGTACCGCATTGCTACGGAATGACGACGGAATGATAGCCTGAAAACATGCTGAGGATCATGAACACCATGACCCAAATTATTGATTGCATTTAACACGAACCTCAATTCAACTTCATCATTGAGTTCCTACATGACGAAGCAGTGGCTGATTCAATTGATTCAAAGGTGATTACGTAATCTGTGAATCTGAATCTGAATCACGTGCGTATGTGTCACCGCACCCTGGCAGTCTGAACAATAGTTTAATGGATGGATTGTGACAACTGTACACTCCATTACGTCAGGATATATTGTGCCTGCATACAGTGGTTTTAATCTGGATGATGCACGATACTAGGCCCCCCAGGGAGGCAACGCGTGGTACTGTTCAGTGTTCACATTCAAATGCAGTGTGTCTTATGTCCTGTAAATAAATGTGTTATCAACAGAACCCTTGAACGGCAATTGTGCATTTTAAGATTTTGTTTGTTGTTTAACGCCTCGAGCAATATTCCAGCGATGTGACAGCGGTCTGTAAATAATCAAGTCTGGACTAGACAATTCAGTGATTGACAGCATGAGCATTGATCTACTCAACTGGGATACGATGACATGCATCAACCAAGTCAGCAAGCCTGACCACCTGATCCCATTAGTCTCCTCTTACAACAATCATGGGTGGCTGGAGACCAATTCTAGCACCTTCTGAAACTTCGATCTTATATTAGAAACTCGTACCTTATGAAACGTTTTTTTGGGGAACTTTTGTTTGGAGCTTTGTGGGGTTACTACTTTGGGGTTTTTTTTGCTGTTAACACTTATGAAGCACCTGACCGATAACTGCACCGCGGCCCCGTATATGGCTTGTCTGATCAGCAACACTTTTACTCACAGGGGCGGGGGGATAACCTAGTGGTTAAAGCGTTCGCTCGTCACGCCGAAGACCCGGGTTCGATTCCCGACTAGGGTACAATGAGTGAAGCCCATTTCTGGAGTCCCCCGTCGCGATTTTGTTGGAATATTGCTAAAAGCAGCGTAAAACCATACTAACTCACTCGACTCACAGGGAATGCCGCAAGAGTTACAGAAAGTTCTACATATTTTAATTTGTATGTTGGGATATGGTGAGTGTTTTGCTGGTTACTATACCACTTGTAACAGTGTTTCTATCTGTCGGGCAGTTCTAGTATGGGACGAAAGTCATAACACGTAAGGATTCCGGGTACGAATGTAGGTGACGACAACCTACATGGTCGTCGTATGAGCCGAATTCATGGATCGGTTACTTGATCGACAGTGTATTATCGTAATTTCATGGGCCGATGGTCATAATGTCAATCACTGGCTTGTCTGGTCCAGACTCAATTATTCAAATGGCGCTGTGATATAGCTGGAATATTACTGAGTGCGGAGTTTTGTAACAATCAATCAGACGCAAGACGCAGGTGGTACCAAAGGTATAGTGCTGGTAGATGGACTGGCAGGAGTGAGTGAGTGTGTGAGTTTGGTTGTACGCCGCTTTTAGCAATATTCCAGCAATATCACGACGGGGGACACCAGAAATGGGCTTCACACATTGTACCCATGTCGGGAATCGAACCCGGGTCTTCGGCGTGACGAGCGAACGCTTTAACCACTAGGCTACCCGACCGCCCCTGGACGGGCAGGACACATCTAATGTAATGTCGGTCGTTTCATCTAATATAATGTCAGGTGAATATAAAGACTACATGGATTAGGGATAGACTGGTTGTATGTAAAGCAATGACGTCGGAAATGCATGCTCTTACTATCTATTGCAGCGTTTTGTCTGGTCAAGCTTGGCTCGATCGCTATTATACCTTCAGCCTTTATACATTCTGGTGTTCCTAACTATGGAGGATGCACGGATGGTCCAGTCATATCAGGCGCCGCATTTCGCTCTGCAGGGTAGCGTCCCTTGGGCATGCAAGAAACCTGTAACTGTAGGTTCGAATCCCGGTTCGACCCGATTATGTTTCTAGGTTTGTCAGCACCATACCTGTGCTCGTGGGTTTCACCAAATAGTAAACGTCTGAGACATGCATCAATTCGGGCGTTCCTCCCACATTAAGCTGACACGCCGTGATTTAACAGTTACTGAAATACTGTTAAAAGCGGCGTTAAACCAAAACTCACTCACTCCTAACGACGGAATGAAAAACATGACATGAAATAAGTGTCATATTCTACAGACGTGTGTGCGTGAATATTTATATTTAACGGCACAATGAGCAATATTCTAGCTATTTTACATCGGCCTGTAAATAGCCGTGTTTTCATTAGGCAAACCGGTGACTAAAGTCAGAAGGAACGATCCATTCCACCGATGCATGAGGACACACACAATCAGTCTAATCACGAGGATGACCATAGCAGTAGATGCTAAGGGAGGTCAATTTTTTTCCAACATAAACAGGTGCTCATATTTTGGGGTTTTTTACAAGAAAGTAATAATAGTAATAACAGCGAACTGTAGGCAATAAAAGGGCAAATATTGATGTTCTTAAACAATACGATGCATATCTAATTTCTTTTCATGGGCTTCATTATTTTTTAAGAACAAATCCCGACCAACACACCCCTCACGACAAGAAGAGGTTATTCGGGACATATTCCACCCAAAGTTTCAAACAAAACAAGAACTGCATATGATTACTGGACTATGTAATCCCTAAACTATACATTTAACTGAGTCAATCTCCGGAAATATGCCAGGTCAATTTATGTAAAATCTGTTTGCATAGAGTATCATTGTTTATTAGTTCCTGTCAGGCGCAGTGAGCCCTTCCGGTGTCCACGATTAATGAAGGATATCTTTCACGGGATGATATCCTGAATCGATATTAGTTCAATATGTGTAATGTCAGATGGCGCTGTTATCGATTACATGTCCCACCCGGCAACAACTTCAGTGATTGATAGGTGGGTCCTGGGGAATATTGGCCATGCTCCGTGAACTAAACCCTCACGTGGGTATTTGATCATGGCCACATTCGACATTGACTTTACACATCAAAGATTTGATTGCGAAAAAATCGCTTGTTGAGTAAAATATATATGACAGTGTTGATATAACACGGAGAGGTTCAAGGCGCATGTGCATTTGTACAGGATAACGCTGGTATCTGGTTTTTGTCGTCAGATGGATTTCGACTTGCCTAGCGGTAGAATTCCATTGTTTATCGTCTCATGCCCCTGTGATCGAACGCATTTGAGTAATTAAAGCGTGGGTATTTGTTAGGCAAGGCGTTGAAAACATATTTTCCGATAACGTCAAAGTGCATGTATTGCGGTTCTTGAATTGTTTGTGAACTAGACATGTTCGTGCATTATATGCAAACCCAGACAGCCACGTGCATATCACAATCTCTTAAAAACAGATCTTCGTGCTTAAGCGAAAACTAAGATCGGATTTTAATGAGATTGGTGCATACCATGGGATTTCCCTGAATATACATCATACAAAGACACCACTTTCATTAACTGCTTAAAAACCCAACCCTCCATAAATATTAATATAACCTCATTATTAATTTGAATTTCAGACATCAACATGTAGCTAACCTCATTGTTGTCTACGTGTATGAAATAACAATGCAATTACAACGATCTACCGGACTTGAGGGGCGGTTGGGTAGCCTAGTAGTTAAACGTCACCCGGGTTTGATTCCCTACATAGGTACAGTGTGTGAAGCCCATATTATGGTGTCCTCCGCCTTGATATTGCGGGAATATTGCTAAAGGCAGTGTAACACCATACTCACTCACTAACTCACACTACCGGTGTTGCTTAAAGTTAAACGATAACTTTTGATGTTTGGCCCTGTCCCCCAGACAGGTGGAAAACGCTTTCAAACCAGACAAATCTGAATTCCTAAATAATCACAGTCAGTAAACATTAAACAAAACATGCAAGCTTTTGTAACGCTTATTTCTTGACTGACCTTGAACTTCAACGTCAGTTAACCATAAGCCTGAAACAAAGGTAGAATTCCTAGCATGTGTACTGAGTCTAATTCCGATAAAAACATCAACGTTTCATTATTTGAGGTTTAGGTGAAATGAGTTTAACGAAGCGTCCAAAAGCATTTCACTTATATAGCGACGTGCATGCACATGTGTGTGTGTACGTGGCTGCTTGTGCTAGTCCGGACTGATGCCGATTTTATAGTGCTGGCTCAGTGAGATATCATGCCACAGTTTAACATGAATATCCCACTTGTTTTAGCCCCTTAATGCCGAATGCCATGCTTTTGGTATCGAACCCCGGACCTTCCGCTCCCCGGGCGGACGCTACCACTAGACCACTGAGGCGGTCTGCATAATTTAAATAAGTAACGTAATATATTCGCTGACGTTAAACGTTTGAAATACACATTTACGCCATAGCATCTAGAGTTGATCTTCCAGGTGACATCATTTAAAGGCAACATTTACGACAAAGACACCATGGTTGTTCTACCCTGAATGGAACCATGACGATCCGGGGTCTTCACCTGCCCATGCATGCCGTAAAAGGCGACTGACGGGATCGGGTGGTCAGGCTCGCTGGTTGGTTCGTGCATGTCATTGAGTGGATCGATGCTCATGATGTCAATCACTGGATAGGCTGGTCCAGACTCGATCATTTTTCCTGCCGTCATAAAGCTGGAATATTGCTGAATGCGGCGTTAAACAACACGCCAAACTACCCTGAATGATTTGATATCGTGTGTGAGATGCCCATGGTGTCAATCACTGCATCATCTGGCGCAGACTCGATTCAGCCCACTGTCAAATAACTGGAATATTGCTGAATGCGGCGTTACATGACCAAAAAACAATCAAACGATGACTGACACCCAATCCACCAAGTTACCGAGCCAGACACCCCATCCATAAGTCGCCACTTACGAAAAGCATAGGTTGCTGTGGACCAATTCTAACCCGGAATCAATACGTGTTTGATATGATATTTTATACGCGAGAGTGTGTATTTCCCAACATTGACACAACAAGAACAGGAAAAATACATGTTTATTTGACAGTTAACATGCAAAAATAAACTATAAGTTTAAAAATCAACAATATGAATTGGACTTATATTGCATTTATAACTGTGCAGTATAACTGGCACATCGAAATAATGAGTGCCCCGGATTCAGGTTCAAATTCTTTGCAAACTTGTTCTTTGTTTTTTTTAACCCTTTTTCTGTTATGTAAAAATTACGCACATTTTCATCATGGTTTGAAACTAACATTTTTTTCAAAGACTTTCAAACGAAACACTTTGCAAGGAACATCAGCTATAGTTTCTTTGATAGACATTCCAAAATAACACACTGTTTGTGATTTGAGATGCACATTGACGCCATTAGGCGAGTTGTTCACTAGAAAGTGTAAAAGAACGCCACGTGTTGCTGAGCATATGCTTCCAATACCACGTGCTTACTGCAAGTATATGGCAATGGGATGAGTGACGCAAATGTTGAATTTTCACTTTGGATGAAATATGTTTATGTATGAAATTGACATACATCTAGTCGCTTATGATTGATGAGTGAGATTGGTAGAACCCCGCTTTGAACAGTATTACTGACTCATCATGGTCGGTCATCTTAATGTGCGAGTCAAGCCAGACCAATGCAGGTCTAATATGTGAAATCTACGAGCACGGGCATGGTATTGACACACCTAATGGAGCCGAATCTAGGTTTCGAGCCCAAGACCATACGTTTATGGCACGCCTATGGGATGCAACTCTGCAAAGCAAATAGACGACTGAGCCCTTTTCGCTTATGGAAGCTGAAGAAACGCACCGAATATGCAGACTAACAGTGTCTGAATGCATAACTTGGGTCACGCATAGTTTATCACAATAACGTATTTTGCACTGAAACCTTATGATTTCCCAGGGCCCTTGTTAACATAGTTAACAGGAGAAGGCTTTTTTTCAAAATGTAAGGCCAGAATAATCTGATGAATTTTGGAATAAAAAGATTGTTTGCTTTCAGTAGATTTATCGCTGTTTCTTTAAACATATGTGAAACGTGTACTCATGGATGATCAAGCTCCATAAATTGGAGCAAAATGCCTGAAACATACAGACCAATATCTCTGAAATCTTTAATTAATCCTCGACCCTGTATGGCTAAAGATATTGCCAATGCGACGTTAAATTTTCATTCACTCACTCAATCACTCAATCACTCACTCTTTAATTAATCTGTGATGGCTGGCGCGTGATTCGTGATGCAGCGACGTCACCATTCAACAGTGAGATGCAACACGTGCTGACTCTGTCAACTCAGCAGTGAGACGCAACACGTGTTGATTCTTCCACTCAGCAGTGAGGTGCAACACGTGCTGACTGTCAACTCAGAAATGAGGTGCAACACGTGCGTTTCTTCCACTCAGCAGCGAGGTGCAACGCGTGCTGATTCTTCCAACAAGGCAGTCAATATCAGTATCAATATATGTCCCTCACGAGAAGACAGCAACACTGTTGCCTGGACCACCATGTACTTAGCGGTATGCGTCATAAGCTTTCGAGGCTGGTCCCAATGTTTCTTGCATAGTGATTTACGAGTGTCGGAGCACCACGTACGTCTGTGAGCAACCCATGTAATGTTAAATTTCATGACTTCGTGTTCAAACTGTGTTGTACAAAATTGTCTATCACATGTTGACAAGGTGACACTTTCAAATGGTGACCTTTATGTTGACCTTCGTCTTGGCGATCACTCAGTTGTACTACTGTCTGTCACATGTTGAGATGGTGACCTTTATGTTGACCTTCGTCTTGGCGATCACTCAGTTGTACTACTGTCTGTCACATGTTGAGATGGTGACCTTTATGTTGACCTTCGTCTTGGCGATCACTCAGTTGTACTACTGTCTGTCACATGTTGAGATGGTGACCTTTATAACCGGGTTGAGGAAGTCATCCTTCTCGGCCGATTCCGTCGACATGGAGGTAGGTGGCCTTTCAGATAGCTGCTTGTTCCACTGCAGTGCCCTGTTCATCGCGTCTGAAGTGGAGAAATTCCGTATCAACTAAACAGTCTCACTGAATGTTATGGCACGCACCGAGTTATAACCCATACCTATAAATCACTATTACTCCTAACATGTAATACAAGAAGTCAACCTTCCAATAGTCCACGCTCCTTGCATGTCGAGCAATATTCCAGCAGCTCCGGCCATCGGTGTCTTCATTTCATAACATTTGCGGTACAATAGAGCATGCTCTTTTTTCGAAGAATTCAAAGAGAATCATTTAACACTTGCCTAAAAGTTGTTTGATAACGATTACAACATTCAAGGCCTCAGTGAACACCTGTGGTTAAGAGTGTGCACCGATCGATAACGTCGGGGTCAGGTCAGGTCAGAGAGTTGGTCGTTCCTATACGAAATCTTTATTATTTAACTTACAGCAGTCGTTGTTAATAATTTCAATATTTAAAAAAAATATACTGACATCTTCCCGAACACTCCAGTGTGTCATGTTCGGATACTTACTCTGTCCTGACATCTTCCCGAACACTCCAATGTGTCATGTTCGGATACTTACTCTGATCTGATATCTTCCCGAACACTCCAATGTGTCATGTTCGGATACTTACTCTGATCTGATATCTTCCCGAACACTCCAATGTGTCATGTTCGGATACTTACTCTGATCTGATATCTTTCTGAACACAGCTATGGTGGCATTTCTCTGCTCCCTAGCCGTAAGCTGTTTCGGGGACGATAGCGGTTGCCCGTAGGACAGTGGTCGTTTCTGAGAGGTCAAGTCAACACTACACAAGATCCGAGACTTCTGTCTCTCTACGTCACTCCCAGGGTCATCTGGACCCCTTTCACACACAGATGGGAGCGTCCCTGACCTTGCCTTCCCATTGTCAGACTCAACAACGTCCACCTTCCTGCCCAGACGTTTTCTCATTCCATAAGCCGTGTTGGGCGGAGCGGGAGGGTCGAACCCAAACACCCTGGGCATAAGCCTGTCGATATTGACATAAATCTCCCTGTTTCGGACTGGGGACTTTCCTCGAACGTTCAACTGATCATTTTCAGATTTTTTCCACGCGTCTCTATGCCGTCCGTATGTACCATATTGTGGGTCGGGCGAAGGGGACCGAGTACTGCTGATTTCTGGAAGCTTATGCTGTGAGTTTCTCGTTAAAAACGGCTTCTGTGTCTTCATCGGTGGAATCATGTGAGGATCGAAACTTTTCGGTCTGTTGGTGAGAGTATTACTTGCATGACTTTTTCGAAACAACGAAAAAGACGTTTTAAGGGACACAGGTCGACATGATGCAAGCCACGTCACAGTTTCCTCAGATGAAGTGCCAACCCGCGGCAGATGGTCACGATACACAACATCCCGCAAGGCCCCCGAGTCACCAGAGGCCGAGGTCGTCTGAGTAGACGTAGTAGAGTCTGATCTCGCCGTCATGCGAGGAAGAATAAATCCTTGTTCCACACCCTTCACCATGAGAAGATAGGCAGCTGAGGCACTGTCCACCTTCCTCTCACTCACTGAGTAAAGTAGTTCACTTTCATTAAATCCAAAGTACTGGGAGAGGTATCGGACAACGTTAATATCCACAGCTTCTGGCGTGACCTTGAGAACTTGGGGGTGACGCGGGACGGTTGAGTGGCCATCGTTGGTGAGCCAGGGATGAGTTAGAAGGTCGTCCATCATTATCCTCTTGCTCTCGAAAGGCTCCAGCAGATGACTTAGAAGGTCTTTGCAACCTGCATGCACGAACACATTAATATGTTATGACCATGTCAGTAAAGTCACGTTGCTCTTATCCCTTGTGCAAATATCGATTACCTACTTCTGACGCTTGAAAATCAATGAATTATTTAATCAACGTGGTGCACCTTTACTGGTTGCTGTCTATGACAGAGCAGATGAAAGTGACTTGAACCGACCCAGAGACTCATTAGGGATATTCTAAAAGGTATACATTCGTAATTGTTTATGCTTTGTTTGTTTGTTTGTTGTTTAACGCCGCACTCAGCAATATTCCAGCTGTATGACGGCGGTCTGTAAATTATCGAGTCGGGACCAGACAATCCAGTAGTTGACATCATGAGCATCGATATACGCAATTAGGATACGATGATATGCATCAACCAAGTCAGCGAGCATGACCACCCGATCCCGTTAGTCGCCTTTTACCACGAGCACAGTCACCTTTTACGGCAAGCATTGGTTACTGAAGATCTTCAAAGATCTAATTGTGTATGCAGGCGGGTCAAAGTCAATGTACCTGCTTACAAATTTCTAAAGTCCTTATATGTGTCTATCAAAGTATTCTTTTTAAATGCAGCAAACATAGCTTTTTCCAATACTACTGCATTGTCTTTGTTAACGAATGCTACTTTAATAGACAGTTGGTTGACATCACCTGGAGACAGACTCGCCGGAATCCGACAGCCTTGAAGAATGTTGGCGTGGATCTGCTGCAGAGAGGAAGGGGTGTCTGACATGAACGGTAGCCTTCCGCTCAACATGGTGAACACACACACGCCTCTGGAATACACAATCGTAAAATATGTTGCACACGCACAGTTGTTCAGTTTCTGGATGCAATACAGTGAGTCAACAATAATAACATCGCCTTTAAAAGTGTAAAATAAGAACTTGCTCATCACATTTAGCGATTACAGAAATACAACATTTGTAAATTATAGTGAACTTGACCCTCTGTAGACGCCTGATCAAACTATCCCCTTGTAGACGCCTTATCAAACTATCCCCTCGTAGACATCTGATCAAACTATCCCCCTGTAGACGCCTGATCAAACTATCCCCTTGTAGACGCCTGATCAAATTATCCCCTTGTAGACGCCTTATCAAACTATCCCCTTGTAGACGCCTTATTAAACGATCCACTTGTAGACGCCTGATCAAACTATGCCCTTGTAGATGCCTTATCAAACTATGCCCTTGTAGACGCCTGATCAAACTATACCCTTGTAGACGCCTGATCAAACTATACCCTTGTAGACGCCTGATCAAACTATCCCCTTGTAGACGCCTTATACAGCTATCCTCTTGTAGACGCCTGATCAAACTATCCCCTTGTAGATGCCTTTCAAACTAACGCTTGAAAGTGGCTTGGGTCAAAAAGGTTCAGCTATATTTAATGGTGCTCATGACGTAGCCAGTTGTTTATTTATTGTAAATTACCAATCTAAACTATCACAAACTAACTCTGTAATCGTCTACTGTGAACTTGTGATCTTTGAAGTATTTTTCACACTGATAACGACTATCGTATAATGTATAATCTCACATGCTCCATATATCTGCGGCGGGTCCGCCCTGCTTCCCCGTGAACATCTCTGGGGCAACATAAGCAGGGGCCATCCCCTGTGTAGGGTGGGGCGAACCGGGTACAGGGTGGCTCCCCTGGCCGAAATCTGGGACACACCACAGAAACAAGTTATCACACTTCTACTTAAACTGTATAACGATGCAAATTGTCATGAGCGATACTACATTACAGAACTAATCAATATTATGTCTTGTAATTATACATATACAGTCGGACCCCGTTATCTCGAACCTAGCGGGACAGTGTTGTAACTTCGAGATATCCAGACTTTAGAGACAACGCGGTATGAACAGATAGATCAAGAAACGGTAGTATAATAACCAGAAAGTGCCGCCATGTTTTGATCATATCTACTCACGATATATATTTGTCAATAAATACTACCATAACGATTGGATAAAATTCAAAACATGTATAATTTGTTGACAAATTGTTTAAATGGCACTTTACTTTTATGCTAGAAGGTATTAGATATTAAATTTGCGCTTCTCAAAACTGTTAATGTGGCAAATGCCAACTTCGAGATAAAGGTACAAAATTCAATAGTAAAGTCAAAGTTGGGACCGAGTCCAAGGTTCGAGATAGCGCTATGTAACTTTATCTCGAATTCGAGACAAGCGGGCAAATTTAAATGTATTTATTTAGTGAGGTGGTCGGGACTTGAAAATAGGTTCGAGACATCGATACGTTCGAGATAACGAGGTTCGACGGTATGTCTAGTAACCATGGATTGGGGTCCTTCGTTCAAGAGAGTCTTGGTTGTGAACTAAAGGAAAAGCGAGATACATTGTTTCATTGTATTTCACCCCACTCCCATTTTCTAGAGGCCAAAATGAAAGATATTCTTAAAAAACATAATCAAGTCATGATATTTAAAACAGTACATTGATATATTGATGACATACCGCTTATTTTCAAATTGAAGTCCTTGTCAAGCAGGAAGTTGTCCAATCGAAGGTCTCTGAAGCACGAACAGTACAGGTGAAGGAAGTAGTCAGGTTGTTTGTGAAATGTTTGTGTGAGCTGCTCAGTCCATATATCTAAAATGAGCTGACTGATGTGTAAGATGAGTCAATGCTTGAACATCGTGTATGACTATGTTTATGTAAAACGCGAGGTGGGCGGTCGGGTAGCCTGGTCTGGTAGCCTGGAGGCGGTCTGTACATGTAAATCTCAATATGTGAGATCACATGTAGTAGATCGCTATATGGCTTGGATAAAGCAGATGTGACCGTAATTTGTACTAACTCCCATGCTGCACCACTACCTGTATGGTCAGACTCGCTGACTTGGTTGATGCATCCCAATTATGTTCATCGATGGTCATCATGTCATTCACTGGATTGTCTGGTCCAGATTCGAGTATTTACAGACTGCCGTCATATAGCTGGAATATTGCTGCGTGCGGCGTTAAATAACAAACAAACAAACAAACCTGTGGACAATGCCGGACACGTGCATGTGGTCGACGGCCGACACCAGCTGGGCGGCAAACTTCCGGGTTTCGTTCTCGTCAAGACACCGCCTATATTGTAAGAAATTGTCCTTTTAATACATGTATATGTCATATGTAAACATCATCAAGTATTTAAATGGATACTTTGTACAGCGTTGATACGGCTCCTTGTACCCTATAATCTGTGTAAACTGAGAAGTGAAAGAGTGAGTGAGTTTAACGGTGCTAAAGTATCGTTGATGTTTACCACTGTGTTAAAACCAACAAACTATGGTATGGGACGACAAACCAAACATCTTAATTAGGGCGAACCAGAGATTCGAACCCACGAAGACCGTATCACATATAAATAATATTCTTGTGGTATGAAACGTTAACTCGTCATGGTCGCCTGGGTTCGAATGGGTGAACAATGTGATATTGCTGGACAGTTGATAAAACGGCGTAAAACCATAATCGTTCATATACTCGCAATAGACAGACATGTAAGTTGTAGCAGGATCACGAGGTGTCCCGCTTAAGGTTTTATACCACGAGCCGGAGGCGGTGAGACGCCTAAAACCCAATTTACATCCAGTGATCCTGCTACAACGAATTTACATTACCGACATGTTTTAATATTAGATTGTAAACTAATTAAAACAAATTCAAAATTGAAAGAAAACAGCTGTTCGATTGAGTCGAGGTTAACGCAGGAAAAGCATGCGGCGTTTGCTTCGAAGCGGGGTGTAAGGGATATATTATCTCTCAGAAATCCACGTGCAGGATGTCTTGCTCGTGGTGGGGTATAAGGGATTTATTCTCCTCTCCCGCTGAGAAATGTATTTCCCTCTAAGGCGGGAGACACAGTATTTTATCACGTGGGCCAATCATATCTTATCATTCTGACATGGAGGTATGATAATGAACTTGTAAATGTGTCTGATATCCTCGTCCTGAACATCCCGGTCGGAAGTGATCTTCAGCAAACCATGGCAGTCGTAAGAGGCGACTAGCCGGAACTAGAGGTCAGCCTAGCTGACGCGGTTAACGCATGTCATGGTATCCCAGGTGCGTAGATTGATGCTCATGGTGTCAATCACTTGATTATTAACAGACCGCCGTCATATAGCTCGGATATTGCTGAGTGCAGCGTTAAACAACAAACAAACACACTCATATCCGAATGCTGAGCCAACGATGTGATGATGTCTCACTTTTGAGCCAGGTATTGACAGAAGTGCCCCCTGTCGGCCATCTCGAGAACGAGGTAGTAGCTGTTTGGTGTCTCCATAGCCTCGTAGAGGCGGATGATGTTGGGGTGATG
The DNA here is from genome assembly GCF_022045235.1 of Haliotis cracherodii. Classification (NCBI taxonomy): domain Eukaryota; kingdom Metazoa; phylum Mollusca; class Gastropoda; order Lepetellida; family Haliotidae; genus Haliotis; species Haliotis cracherodii. Next base: position 14,600,786 of record NW_027266286.1, read on the forward strand.
GACATACTGGGATAGAAGTGCCTGCCGCCGGAAGTGACGTCGTGCAGCCTCTTTCTGAACCAACACCTTCTTTGGAATCACCTTTACTGCCACCTGCAAATTAATGTGAATTAATGTGAATTAATGTTAATGTATGTGTCAAGAATCAACGACCGTGCAACGAGCTACCTTCGTGCATGTCGGAGTTGGTTACCCTAAAATGCTACTTTACAACGAATTTAAATGAGGGCATTATTGGTTAATTCAGCAGCTTGTCAAACGAGGCTACTACATGGATCGGGTGGTCAGACTCTGTGATTGTATTGATTGTTTGTCTTCGTACCGCAGCGGTATGGAACCCTGTTCATGATATCAATCACTGGTCCGCCGTTGTAAAGCTGGATTATTGGCGAGTGATGCCTTAGATAACAAACAAAGAGACTTGATAAAAAATAATGCTAAATTTGCTCTGTACCTCAGCAGGAACTAAACGCTAAAGACATTTGAGTGGTTTTATATTAGTATAGATGTACACATGCTCGTGATGGCAATATCACAATCATATAGTAACGGCGGCATGTTTTCCCGACTACATTTTGTATGTATTACAATGCTGTCACTGCAGATTCATATTCAAATCCCAACCGTAATTTCCTATACCAAACGTTTGAGAAGTTTGACGCCCAGAATGATTACATATGAGGCTATCTTGACATAAAAGCTCAAGTATAAACCCCCTCTATAAGCTGCTATTGATTGACTTCGGTCGCAATGCATCTGTCCGTGTCCCGCAACCTTGGCTACAGACTTACTTACTTAAATTAGGAATTTAACTTGCGCTTTCCGACATATGCGTATTTCGCGCACGGGCCCACCAGGCCATTTGGTGTTTGGTCGAAAAGGGTATGCCCGAAAAGGCGAGGCAACCTAGGTGGGGCTTTTTAGGGTTGCTTACTTAATTTGGAAAATTTTGAAATATGCCATGCAAAAGGTGTGTGTGTGTGGGGGGGGGGGGGGGGGGGGGGGGGGGGTAAAAGGGAGTTTGTGTGTTTTTATAGGTTTAGAATTTTAGGGTTTATTGGCAGCTTGTTTATTGATCTTTTAATTTTAAATGCGGCCAAGTAGGCCTGTTTTGTTTAGATTTATGCCTGTGCTTTAAAGGTTTGTAAGTCATTTAGGGGGTTTAGTACCGTTGCTAGTGTCATTTGAGTGTTGCAGTTTAGTGTGGAGTGGAGTCTTGTTCTGTGTTGCTGGTAATAATGTGTGCAATATAGTCTTACGTGTTCAGGCGTTTCTTTCAAGTTGCAGTGGGGGCATTTACCGGTTTGGGTTTTTTTTAATTTGGTGTAGGTGGGAGTTTAACTTAGTGTGGCCTGTTTGTAGTTTCGTTATTACTCTGTCAATTGTTTTGGTTTTATGATGGATTTTTGTTGTTTGGAGTGGCTTTTGTAGCAGGTGTTTAGTTTGCAATCAGATTTCTGATAGTTATTTTGCCACAGACATTGCACCGTCTCCTATGTATATTGCTTCCTGTGCACACAAAGGGCCATGGTCATATCCACGCTGCTTATGTCGATCTAATAATACCTCGACACAAATGGAAGAAAAATAACAAAGAATACAATAGTATGGGATTACCCCCAAAGACGGTCTCCATGGGGTGGCGACATTTAACAACATTTGGTCATATCCAACCCTCATCAATCACAAAGTTCATAAGCATAGACAGAGTTTTATATTAAGAAAGAGTCCATTTCTCACGTTCGACTTAGCCCAGTGATCGTTTTAACAACTCGCCCATTCGGTGTGTGTGGAGCATGCAATGTGACCCCACTCCTTGTTGTAATTGTCAGCATTGTAGTGGATCTGTTTAGAATTACCTGTCTAGAATAGGCTTTCAGTGAAAATGTCATAACAGACTGTCGGTGCGAGGCTGCATAAATACACACGGTTAGTTTATTCTCAATTTACAAGTAACCTTAAGCATACGAGACGCAAGGGGACAAAGTAGAGTGTCGCCGTGACTTGTCAAGTGGCTCCAAAGCATTAGACAGGTTGTATGGTTAAAAAGTTCTATTCAAAATAACACCAAAAGGATTTGCACCTTATGTGAGGGACATTTTCTTTCAAGGTTTACATTTATCATTTTTATTGCAATATATATCATGTTATCCTAGATAATTTCAAGAAACGTTTCCAAAGACAAATTTCTTCCACGTATCCGAGAAATATAAATACAGCAAAGACCAGTGAGTGAATGAGTATGGTTTTACGCCGCTTTTAGCAATATTCCAGCAATATCACGGCGGGGGACACCACAAATGGGCTTCACAAATTGTACCCATGTCGGGAATCGAACCTGGGTTATCGGCGTGACGAGCGAACGCTTTAACCACCAGGCTACCCGACCGCCCCTAGCAAAGACCATATTGTAAATAAAGTCATGATCCAAGTTAAGTCCCAACAGGTCTGAAAGAACTGTTTTCACCCTGAAGTGTCTCAAAGTAGACAGTAAATTCATTCAAGAATCGTTTCGCAGATCACAGCATTAACTCGAATTAACAGGTACCAAAGATTGAAATCTAGTTAACAGGAGCTTCCAAACAGACGGAACATAATGGACAGTCAGGATCCAAGTGAAAATCTTGGGAGAAATATCCTTAAACGTTTGTCCTGTTTTCTCATATTCCAACATGGTAACCGAACCTTTGTCGCCTCTATCTGCACATGTAGCTCGGCACCCGAGACGATATCTTACGATACACCCGCCTATACCCGGTAGGCGGTGAGCAGGCCACAAAACATCGTCGCAAACAATGTCAGCCTGACCCACCGCCAACTAACAAAACCCAGTTCTAACATATGCTCACCACAATTAGACTAACATCTGGTCTCTGAAATGAACATATTTTACAAAATATAATAAAAGGCAGCCCAGAGACTTTCTTCATTTTCAGATACTGCATTAATCTAGACTTGCAAAGCATGATAGACTTGCATGGCCTGTATTGGATATATTTGTTACAGGGTCTGACTGACAGACTAAACCACAATGCATACGTCAGGCTAGTATAGAGTGAGTGAGTGACTGAGTTGGGTTTAACGCCGCTTTTAACAGTATTACAGTTATATCACGGCGTGTCAGCTTAATGTGGGAGGAAAGCCCGAAGTGATGCAGGTCTAAGACGTTTACCATTTCGGCGAAACCTAGAAACATAATCGGGGCGAACCGGGATTCGAACCCACAATCATAGGTTTCCGGCGTGCCCAAGGGACGCAACTCTGCACAGCGAATCGCGGCGCCTTAGACGACTGGGCCACCCGTGCCCCCGGTTAGTATAGAACCTGCACTTACATGAAGTATGTATATGCACAATGCATGCGTCCTGACTAAAGAACCTGCTCTAACATTCAGCAAGTATACGCATTGTGAGATCAGTGTTACTTCCAATAAGGCGGGTTCCTTGGTGCAGGGTCTTTGTAGTGTATGTCCTGCTGAAAAGAAGCCTTATGAGATGGACTGTTCACAATCGATATTGTCATCTGTGACCATAGTATGTATAATGTAAAACTATAACAGTATTAATTCGGGGGCACAGATGGCCAGTCGTATAAGGCTCCGCAGTTCGCTGTGCCTCCCTGTTCTGTGTTGCGTCCCTTGGGCACGCCGGAAACCTATGATTGTGGGTTCGAATCCCGGTTCGCCCCGATTATGTTTCTGGGTTTGTCAGCACCGCACCCGTGCTCGTGGGTTTCATCAAAGTGGTAAACGTCTGAGACCTGCATCACTTCGGGCTTTCCTCCCTCATTAAGTTAACACGCCGTTAAACTCAACTCACTCACTTAGTATTAATTCAACCCCCTAAGAGTCAACCCCCTAACCTCACTGCAAGCATAATGAGAAAACGTACACAAGGAAAACAATGTACATATAACTCCAGCTATAGTTCAGCCCACCACTCCATTGTGAATAGTTGATATTCAACAAGGAGAGACACTGTTATTTACTGTGATGTTTGGGAGGTATTTGGTCATGAAATGTGACAATGTGACAGACATGTGACAAACTGCACGGATTGCAGGGTACCCGACAAGTAAGGGTGGCCAGTAATCACACAGGCTATTTCGGGTTCAAGTAGAGCTTTATTCCTTTCAAGGTTGACTGTATCTAGTGAAAATTGGAATTAAAGGCGTTTGGTGGTTAAATGATGGATACGGAAGTTTTTTAGGGTCATTTGGTTTTTTTGGTTTTCTAGGAATTTCAAGATACTTAGTTGAATTTTCAAGAACATATCTTGAAATTTCAACTTATTATCTTGCAATTTCAAGGTAATTTATATTGAAATTTCAACTAATGTATCTTGAAATTGCAACTTAGCTTCTTAATATTTCAACACAGCATCTTGAAATTTCGACTTAGTATCTTAAAATTTCAACTTAGAATCCTGAAATTTTAAGGTCATTATCTTGAAATTTCAACTTAGTATGTATCTTGAAATTTCAACTTAGTATTTAGAAATTTCAACATGGCATCTTGAAATCCCAAGTTAGTATCTTGAAATTTCAAGAAAATACGAAAAAAAAAACCAAATGTCCCTAAAAGACTTCCGTAGACAGGGCATCCTCTCCTCTACGTCAATTTAGTGACATACATTTTACCCCATTTTGTATACTAAAACCGTTTACTGACTGACAAATGGATAAAGAATTCTACCGTATCTACGTCAGCATCGCATTTCATGGTCTTAACCACCGGTCGTGTCTTGCCTTGAAAACAGGACACCGTGTCTAGCCTAACACACAAGACACAGGTCTGCCCTAACAAACAAGACACCGTGTCTAGCCTTACAAATATGACACCATGTCTAGCCTAACAAACAAGATACCGTGTCTATCCTAACAAACAAGACACCATGTCTAGCCTTACAAACATGACACCATGTCTAGCCTAACAAACAAGACACCGTGTCTAGCCTAACAAACATGACATCGTGTCCAGCAGCCTAACAAACAAGACACCATGTCTAGCCTTACAAACATGACACCATGTCTAGCCTAACAAACAAGACACCGTGTCTAGCCTAACAAACATGACATCGTGTCCAGCAGCCTAACAAACACGACACCATGTCTAGCCTTACAAACATGACACCATGTCTAGCCTAACAAACAAGACACCGTGTCTAGCCTAACAAACATGACATCGTGTCCAGCAGCCTAACAAACACGACACCGTACCTAACAAACAAGAACACGGACCAGAACAACAATATGTCGCATGTAAACTTTGCAGGAGCACGCAGCAAGGACATGAAATACCTTGTGATGCGATCATGGAGATATTTATCATAGTTCCCGTTTGTTTGATAAATGGCCTCTCAAGGAGCGTGATAAGCGTATTTTCAGCAGCAGCACTCAATAGTTGAAAGGTGCTAGTCTTGGGGAAATAGCATTAATGTACTTTGAACGCTTTCATTAATGTATTTGATTTCAAGCTGTCTCTAATATCACATCATATTTCCGCCAGTATTTACCCAACATTGAGCCCTTTCAAGCTCGCCATTGTGAGCGGCATAAATATCAGCATGTAAACACCGCCCCTCGATTACCATTGTTTGAACAGTTTCTTGACATTCTACGACCGACATGCACATTGTCAACAACGTGACATTAAGATCTGCGCTTTCAGCAGGCTTATTTATATATTATATATATGAAAGTGCATATACATGTGCGGCAATATATCCATAGTGTAAGTCATTAACGTCTTTCATTGAGAAAACCACGAAGCTACTTCAAAGATTTGTCTGTTGGGTCTTGGTCTCTTGAGCTATGTTTCAGCACGATCTCACTCTGTATTCTGTGTGATTGGAATCGACTATAAGAAAGCCTTTACATGAGCAACACGCAAGAGGGATGGAGAAACTAATGCATTTGTGGAGAATAATGAGCAAGTGGGTCTGAGTACTTCGGTGGACTTGTAAATTAATGATGAAGTACGCGTCCAGCGTCCAGTGATTCCTGTCAGTGAAGCTCGTGTTGAGGTGGACGTACAGGGTACAAGCTAAGTGGTCGATATACACAATTACATCCTTAAACTCCCATGTTCTCCCTTGTATTACTTGACAGTAATTAAACCAGTTATCACACACGGAGAAGACACACGTGACAAATTTGGTTTAGAAAAGAATATTTCCTGTTAAAATTAATAAAACCTCTTTTGTATCAAAAGGTCAATGATGCGTAAAAGTTTCAATAAAAGATGCTTACAAGACAAATAACTTTTATTGGGACTGTAAAATAAGTTCATTGCAAAGAAATAACATCATTCGGTTCACACCCAAATTTAGTAACAGAACTCACAACTTTGAAAATACAATCATAATCCCTTACGTGTGTTTACATGTAGTAGCAGCGGTAATGCAGTGAGTGAGTGAGTGAGTGGGCGAGTTGGGTTTAAGCAGCTTTGAACAGTATTCCAATTATATCACTGCGTATCAGTTGAACGAGGGAGGAAAGCTCGAAGTGATTTGGGTCTCAGACGTTTACCATTTTGGTGAAACCCACGAGCACGTGTATGGTGCTGACCGACCGATAAACATAATCGGGGCGAACCGGGATTCGAACCCAAGAACATAGGTTTCTGGCGTTCCCATGTGCGGCGCCTTAGATGACTGGGCCATTCGTGCCCCCTCCGTAGTTAGGAACACTAGAACGTAAAACGGATGTAGGTATATTATGACTACCCCTCCTCGCTTCCAAACCACCACCCCCCAACCCACCACCACCACCCGGTAGTAAGGAAAGTGATGTCCCAATTCATAAAACTTGTATTGTCAGCAACAACCTACATTACAAATGATGTGATATGACCTGTGACTACACACACCCCATACACTGGCATGAGTATACAAATGTACAAGACGTTAGTTTTGGAATGCAAATATGACCTATTGAGTCTGTGGTCGGCATTAATCCCTCTACGTTGTAACAACCCATTGATAACACATTGACCTAATTACCCCGAATGTTGGCGGACGCATAAATCACCTACCATTCAATAACTTACACACAGCTCTCTAATGTGACAATTAATCGCGTGGATAAGGGAGCTGTATAGAGACCGAGGGAATTACAACACGTGTGGAGGTCTTGGTATAGGGAGGAAGTAGGAAACAGGCGGGGCATTGAGGATGGTTTGCTCACGACGAATAGCTAGAAATGAGTGAGTGAGGTAGTTGGGGTTTGACGCCACTTTGAACAAAATTCCATTGCGTGTCAGTGACGAAAACCCAAGTAACATAGACCTTAAACGTGACCACACCCGAATTCTATACATGTCGTGTTCGTGCAATACGTACAGTGGCAATATTGTAATTACAAATCTGGGATTCGAACCCACGATCATAGGTTTTTTAAGCAACAGGGCCACTCGTGTCCCCATACAATCTGCTATAGGGACTCCCAGAGAGGTGGTGGGTGAGGACAGTCTACAGTGCAAGACAGCAGCTATCTGCTATGTAGTGGAGGTCCTTACAGACACGGGTGCGCTGTAGAAGGTTTGCTAAACGTTAATTACTACACAAGTCATCATAGATGGCGTGTGGATGAATTTGTACAGGAGTGGCTATCTTGAGCTGATTGCTAATTTGGCATCCAGTTGGGAGTATCTCGACAGTTTAATCAGTTATCTACACGGTTAATTATTCCAGGAGTCCTTGGCTGGAAAATTAGGCTGCACGTCTTAAATAGTATATGTCGCTAGCTCAATACAGTCGTCACGTTTTCCCCGATACAATGTTCAGTGTGGAACATGAGAATATATTCCCCTGCCCCTGCCCCTGCCCCTGCCCCTGCCCCTGCCCCCATGTTGGGCATTACATCCATCTTCGTGGAGATGTTTCGTAAAAAATTGTGCAAATTGTGATACACTAGAATTTTATTCCTCCATGGCGGCCATATTGAGTTTGGCGGCCATATTGGATTTTTTGGGTGGCCCTATATCTGAAAATATTTGGAATGTCCATTTGAATGGAACTGTGCCAAGATTCATGACTTTTGTCACAAAGTGCACACTTTACCCAATATCCTTCACGGAACGGATCCACTATATTCACTACCATGTACAAGCAATACCAACATACAGAAGCTCTGGATAACCTCATATATAGGGTACTGATTTCATGTTTCTAGTATACACCTACACGCAGAAGAAAACTATTTCTCGGGGCATTCTTAAGAAGCTGTAGTGTCAATGAAGACAGAGTTGATTTCAATGTATTTATTCTGTCAATTCGACGTTTGGCTACAGAGGCTAGTGCATTTATCATACACGTGTTTGAGATCGAGAGTGAGATCGTGCTGAAGCATAGATCAAGAGAATAAAGATCCAACAAACAAGCCCTTGAAGTAGCAACGGGTTTGCTGTATTAAAGAAGTTAATGACTTACACTATGCATATATTTCCGCATATGTAGGATGTGTGTGTGTATGCGTGTGTGAGAGAGAGAGAGAGAGATCGTGTGTGTGTGTGTGTGTGTGTGTGTGTGTGTGTCCTGAAAGCGCAGATATTAATGCTACGTTATTGACAATGTACATGTCGGAGAGACTTTACCTCTTTCGACCGTGCTGGATGATATAAAAATATATACCTCATATATATAATTTCTACTTATATATAGGGGGTATATACTTTGTCTACTGGCCATTAACGAGTTCCTGTGCTACTAGCATCTGTACTGACTGCATCCATGCCTGATTCGTCGAATACACATATCGCCCGATTTGTGTTTCCCAGATTTAAACATATGAACAGATCAGGAAGCACCCAACAGCAACACACAGATACAACTAGCCTTGCACCAAGGCTGTACTGAAAGAAATATCCATGGATGTGTAGTAATTCTATCCTCCTAATAGGCAAGTCTAGATATGTGGACAGAACTCCAGTTTCATTCGGGACAACTTGTTATCATTTACATAATCTACAAATAATGATTTTAACTAATGATTATTGCCTTAGAGACTTGTGCAAGTCTAAGATGCAAAGCCCGTTGTGATGGGGGCATGTGCGTCCAATGTTACTACCAACAATATGTAAGACGATACATTTCTACACCTTAATTCAAGAACACAAAACATTTCACCATGGACATCGTAATTGAAAATTAATTATATAGCAAGTGCATGTTAATTAAGCTAAGGCGATGTGCCGTACTAAAAGCATATGCCGATTAAAGATATATAACTAATTATATGAACAACGAAACCGTAATTATAAACTGGCCGGAGAAATTTTACACCAGACAATCAAATATTTACGAGATTCCAGCTAGGGTAGAAGATATTTGGTAAACGATTATTTGGCTGAGAACAGTCATAAATCGTATGCTACACGCACTGAGTGGCTTTTGATCAATCTTTAAACAGATCACACATTAGTAATCAGGTGGGACAAATTAGCACTGTTGCTATAGAAACATAAACACTAGGGTAGGCGGTAAACATTAAAAGTACATATGTCTCTACTCTATAGGCATATGTTGCAGTTTGTTGTGGTATAATTTGCCTCATCTTCCCGAGGCAAGAGAGTTAACTGACTATAAAAGTCATGTGGAAACTGGACTTGTGAAGTCAGTTAACACTCTCGCCTCGGGAAGATGAATTTGCCTCGACTTGGATAACATGTTTTGTCACGTTCTTGTCACATTATTTCATACCAGTCTCAAAAATCAATACACTGTCAGCATTACTACATTCGTCACCACTCGCCCCTTTCCGTAACCTGCAAGAAGACTCGTCCCCCTATCGATGAATGATATGTGCCAAAATACGACAAACCAATCAGAATGCGCGTATGATTTCAAGTTCTTCGTCAAAGAATCCCTCAGAAATATTTTTTGATTTTACATATGTCTTGCATCTAAAAATATACCCAGGACACAGTTAAATGTGCTCAATCATACTGCATAATTCCGCATGTCCCGATGTGCTTTAAATTGCATCTGAATTATATATAATATATGGGGAAATGTATGTGAACCATCACGCACTGAGTTGACATGCCCGTTTGCGCTAAGACGGAACCCGGTCGCAAAAATGGCCATGAGAGGGGCACGAGTCGCTATTCGGCTTGTCCCAGAATAACACGAGTTGGTCACGAAATGAGCATTACTACTCAAATAACCATAAATATACAAATAACAACCATCTCTACAACCGGGTATTGTTAGTCACCACATCAAAACATACAAAGTCTTATCCTGAAAGGATGTTCGAGCATTTTTTTTTACCCTCCATACATTCTTTTACAGAATATTCCTATTTTATCTTGGAAAGAATGGGAATTATCATTTTTCCAGCATTTTCAGAAAAGTGTTTTTCACAACATAAATATCCAGCTTCTCAAGTTGATAACTATATATTAGTTGTATTTAATGGGGACAAGAATTATCGGATTATCGGCACACACGTCATTGTGTGTGTGTGTGTGTGTGTGCGTGCGTGCGTGCGTGCGTGCGTGCCTGCCTGCGTGCCTGCGTGCGTGCGTGTGTATGCGTGTGTGTAAGCGTGTGTGTGCGATCGTGAGTATGTAAAAGGGGCATAACGCTTCTTAAGTCGCCCAGTGAACTTTACGGTAATTAATTTATCGAACTTGGGCAAGAGATCTTTTTTTATAACAAATCTTCAAAACGGTGGATCACGTAGGTGGCCGAAGTTCTTGGTAATGTTAGCATAAACGCGCACGACACTAATTCCAAGTAGGACGTTTCTGTAGAAATCAAACACACATTAAACAGCAGGTGCTTGTTTGTCCATCAATAACGGCCAATGTTTATATATGTCAATAACAATGAATACTTAGACGCGATACGGAAAATACACGAGAAAGATTCGATGACGTAAACCCCGCCTTCTCGCCACACTGCTCTCCATGTGACAAGGCTTTTCATATGGTGTGGATTGTTATTCCGAAATAGGATTCTTCAATGCAAATGCTTAGACACATTCTTTTGATTTGATTTTATTTGTTTGTTGGTTGTTTGTTTAACGCCACACTCAGAAATGTTCCAGCTATATAACGCGGCCTGCAAGTATTGGAGATTGGACCATCCAGTGATTGATATTATGAGCAACGACTTTGAGTTATCATGGTCTGTTTATTATTTCTTTCTTTAATTCTTCCCTCTTATTTCAAGAATGATTTGTCTCAATGATATATTTGATTCTCATTGTGTCAATCACTGGATTCTCTGTTCTAGACTGGAGTTGTTACAGATCGCCGTCATACAGCTGGAATATTGCTGAGAGCAGCTTTAAACAACAAACAAACAAACAAGCAAACAAAATAATACATAAAAGACAACAGTAATTTACTAACCCGAACCAGTCGGCTATCAATCGCATAAACCACAGAATTTGCCAACGGTGTTTCGTCCAATCTATTAGTTGTCCTACTAACGGCTTTTATTTTCAGGGAACTTTCCAATGACCAACTTGAAAATGATTTAGTCTTATTTATCAGAGCTGAGTGAATGTCAAGTTAGCAATAAACCCAAGAGAGCCAATCAAATTTGGGACCCCAAACAGTTATTGCGTAAACATCGTGCACTAACGACTTACAAGAGCTACTTGCACAGGGTCAGTCGGGGGAAGAGGTTTACCAATGGCTATTGGTGGCGTTAGGAAAATCGTAAATCATCGTGTATGTTCAGCCTTCGAGTTGAGTGAGTGAGTGGGCTTGGTTTAACGACGCTTTTAACAGTTTTCCAGTTATCTCACGGCGTGTCAGCTTAATGTGGGAGGAAAGCCCGAAGTGATTAGAAACATAATCGGGGCGAACCGGGATTCGACCCACCCACAATCATAGGTTTCTGGCGTGCCCAAGGGACGCAACTCTGCACAGCGAATCGCGGCGCCTTTAAGTCTAACCTTCTTACATACTAAATGACAAGGGCGGATATAGCATTATTAAAAGGGACGGGTCCAAAATATATCATCACGAAGAGTAAGATCAACGATATTTTTAGAAAAATCTGTCTTTTTCTAAATATGTAAATAAAAAATAAAATACCCGCTTCTAAATCTGATATAAAATGCACTTGTCTGATCATGCTTTTGCACACTGAATAAAACTTTCTTTCTCTATCAACCCGCTGTCATGATGTGAAAAAACGGCATTCAAATAAATATACTGACATGCTGTCGGAGTTCAAACAATATATTAACCCGTTCCTATTTATCAGCTCCCATTAATACAGGTATGATATCGTACAAAACTAATCGTTCTGTCAGATCAGTTATAACATACTGCTTGGTCGTCAACACAGTCATGTAACAATGAACGCGACGTGTATATTATAGAGGAGCTGTGCCGAGCGAGGCAGCAGTCGTCTTATCGCCTGTTCCGCCGGTAATATATAGTATAATTACAGACACTGGGCAAATACTCCTTCGATTTCAGTGTCCAACAAAACAGATCCTATTGTATTACTTACAGCACCCGTTTGTTAGCGGAAATTGACAGTCGACGATAGAATTATATGGTCATTTAAACTACGATACCAATTACTCCATTCGTCACCACTCGCCCCTTTCCGTAGCCTGCAAGGAGACTCGTCCCCTCTATCGATGAATGATATGTGCGAAAATACGACAAACCAAATCAGAATGCGCGTATGATTTCAAGTTCTTCGTCAAAGAATCCCTCAGAAATAATTTTCGATTTTACATATGTCTTGCATCTAAAAATATACCCAAGACACAGTTACATGTGTTCAATATGCCGCATGTCCAGATGTGCATTAAATTGCATCTGAAATATATATAATATATGAGGAAATACATGTGAACCATTACGCAACGAGTTGACAATTATTTTAAGTATGCCCGTTTGCGCTAAGACAGAATCCTATCGCAAAAAATGGCCACGAGAGGGGCACGAGTCGCTTTTCGGGTTGTCCCGGAATAACACGAGTTGGTCACGAATGCTATTCGACTTATCCCGGAATAACACGAGTTGGTCACGAATGCAATTACTCGTGTACCAAATCGAAGGGATTCTCTTCGGGCGAAGGCCATCAAACCAGTCTAAACTCCCAATTACCCTTCACTTCGTTATATCTTTTTCAACATGTTAGTGTTCAGTCACAGTTTGTGTTTACAAGTATGTGTCATACTTCTGTGTGACATATACACAAGTTAATGCGATATACGTAAAGATTAAGGATCAGGTGGCTTGATATCAACACGTTACATGCATTTGACAAGAAAGTCCAACATTCTGGGATTTTTCCTATACTTAGTTGTGATTCCACATTTCTACACGTATTTCATTTTGAGACAGGTTTCCATCACTGAATACGCACAAATTGTAGGGCCCGCTGACTTGGTTGATGCATGTCATCGTATCCCAATTGCGTCGATCGATGCTCACGATGCTCACGATGCCAGTCACTGGATTGTCTGGTCCAGACTCGATTATTTACAGACCACCGTTGGTTGGTTGGTTGGTTGGCTGGTTGGTTTGTTGTTTTACGCCGCACTCAGCAATATTCTAGCTATAGGACGGCGGTCTGTAAATAATCGAGTCTGGACCAGACAATCCAGTGACTGATATCATGAGCATCGATCCACGCAATTGAGATCGATGACATGCATCAACCAAGTCAGCGAGCCTGACCACCCGATCCCGTGAGTCGCCTTTTATGACAAGCATATTCACCTTTTACAGTAAGCATGGGTTGCTGAAGACCAATTCTATCCCGGAATCTTCACGGGTCCAGACCACCGTTATATAGCTGGAATATACGCCGCTCCGGCGTTAAACAACAAACAAACTAATTGTTGGCATGCTATGACAACGGAATCCTTCATTGAAAATTAAATTATATATATATTAACGTTTTAGTTTATAGATGTGACTTAATAAAGCCGTGAACACTGCACCTAGATCTTAAAGACCGGATATATTGTGTACCTAGCTAGGGTTACTATGATTCTGTTTCTTGAAATACACGAAACAATACAACAATATTGCTCTTAGTCATACTATGGTTGACATGCAAGTCGCTTTTGAGAGTTTAGTTATTAACATTCAATTCAATCCTTCGATAATTTTGTGTGTGGTTATTTTTCGTTAACGCAGCACTCGGCAATATTTAATCCATATGACGGCGGTCTGTAAATAATATAGTCTGGACCAGACAATCTAGAGATTAAAATCATGAGCATCGATATAGGCAATTGGGATACGAAGACATGCATCTACCATGTCACCTGCCTGACGACCCGAATATGCATTTTGTCGCCTCTTACGACAGTTAAAGGTTGATGGAGACCCTTATTCTTACCCGGAATCCCAATGTGCCTTCGATTGTATCTACTGCAAATGGATTTAACTATCTATTTATTGTTCTTATTTTAGCTTTCCTACATATATGTACTTACAGGAGAAATATTTTATTTGACCAAACGTATTTATATGTAAATGTAGGTTTTGTCCTACGAGACTGAAAGATATCAAAAAACTTTCAAAATTCATTCCGATTATTCTCACTACTGTCAACACGACTTATGTTGTATATCATACCAGGACGTATGTGTCTGTCTTCAATCACGTGTAAGTTAGCACATAGTTGTAAACATTCTGGAAAACGTGTTCTTGTACCACCGTGGGTGGTTTTAAGAATAAAACGACTTGACTTGAAAACAGTGAGTCAGTGAGTGAGGATGGTTTCACGCCGCTTTTAGCAATATTCCAGTTATATGACGACCGGGGACAGTATAAATGACCTTCAACCACGGGTCCCGTAAAGATACGGTTTGTATAGGTCTTAGGCAACCCCTGCTTGTCGTAAAAGGCGACTAACGGGATCGGGTGGTCAGGCTCGCTGACTTGGTTGATGCATGTCATTGTATCCCAATTGCGTGGATCGATGCTCATGATATCAAGCACTGGATTGTCTGGTCCAAACGCGATTATTTACAGACCGCCGTCATATAGCTGGGATATTGCTGAGTGCGGTGTAAAACAACAAACAAACTTCACACATGGTACCCAGACTTGATAAGCAATGTAAACAACATGCATGTATGTAACAAATGTTCTATTGGTGAAAACACTTTCTTAGTAAAGTACAGAATGTAGTACTTTCATGGTTGAGTCACACTCCCAGAGTGACGCACCTAATCGCTAGTACAAGGTCAGCGATCTACCCAACTCACCCCTCTACACACAAAAAAGAGACTAAAATCTGTGCTTTACTAAGAAAGTGTTATCCCAAATATAACATTTCTTACATTGAACCACTTTCTAAATGGCATTGTGTATTTATTTAACATGCATGTATGACGCAAAATTGATTGACGAACCACACGGTACACACCGATCAATGTAACAATGTTACACTTACGGCAATATCTCAACATCAGGGCAGGCTTATAACAAACACAACCGCATACACAGAAATGAATATACACCTTAGAAAGAAACCGCAGCATGTCAACGTGACAAAATGAAAACGGGCTGGCTTAATACATACCCGTTCATGTGCAATGTTGTGGGTTCCTAGCCTGACCGTGGTGTACCGTCCTTCTCCGATCTTCCTCCCGAGGACATACTGTCCCACCTTCTTCTTCCTCTCACCCCCGGGACTCCCCTCTTCAGCCCCCTGGGAGTCAGCCATGGCTCTCCCGACCCTCAGCTGTCTTGTGGCTGGGTGTTCAATATCCTGTCATAGCCAGGCCTAACAGTGAAGTCGTAGTATTCATGCTGGTAATCTCCCCGGCGTATTCAAAAGCTAAACTGTCTTTTGATGGGACATTTCTTCTTTCACTGAAAGACAGGGTTCACGAAAGATATGTTACACTTTGAAACTATATTTGCAACAGGGTACGCGGGTACACAGTGCAGTTGTTTGAGACCTGCTCTACCCCCGAGAAGGCAAAACCAAGTTCAATAGAAGAACCCTTGGTGTTGCTATTTTCCTTTTAATCACAGTTAGGATTAAAAGCCACCCCGAAAGCATATAACCTCGATTCTCTTCAGAACACTCGGAAATATATCGGGTGCTCAATATGAAGGGATTAACATTGCACCTCGAAGGGTAATTGTGTTGTCATGACAGGTACACGGGTATACTATAGATCTAAGCATTCCGATGGACACAATCCTTGACACTTTGACACCTTTTCATAATATGTGTCTTTACGTGTAAACGCAAATTTACATTCACAACAAATATAATTAAGCTTAGTATCCATTCATTGTTCTATTTTCACATCATGAAAATATTATGACGTTGGAATTCGGTATTTTTAAGATAATGTATCTGAATACATGTATACATATATCCACATAAACTCATATTGTTGTACTGTCATTAACTGTATATATAATTATACATATATACGAATACACTCATATTGTTGTACTGTCATTAACTGTATATATATATACATATATATGTATACTCTCATATTGTTATTAGGTCATTAACTGTACATATATACCTAAACTCATACTGTCGTTAACTGTATATATATACATATATACGCATACACTCATATTGTTGTAGTCATTAACTGTACATATACATATAGATTCATATTGTTATACTGTCATTGACTGTATATATAATTATACATATATACGAATACACTCATATTGTTGTACTGTCATTAACTGTATATATATACATATATATGTATACTCTCATATTGTTATTAGGTCATTAACCGTACATATATACCTAAACTCATACTGTTATACTGTCGTTAACTGTATATATATATACATATATACGCATACACTCATATTGTTGTAGTCATTAACTGTACATATACATATAAATTCATATTGTTGTACTGTCATTAACAGTACATATACATATAGATTCATATTGTTGTACTGTTATTGACTGTACATATAGCTAGACACTCATATTGTTATATTGCAATCAACTGTACAGTGTATTTATAAACAACAGTTTGTGTCCAAAAACATCTTCTCATCCTTATTTTCGCCTTGAATTACGTGAATTGTAATAAGCAATGGCTGTGTCTTAACTCACTGACTCGCCAGGGTGCCTCTTCCGTTCCATGTTTGTTGAAGATCACGACAAACATTTCCTTTCCGTGGCTAGAGACAATAAAATGACTGTATCATTCTAGCGTTGCAATGGCCCATTAGACACCACGTGCACCTCCTGTGGGCGGGGTCAGTTGCTAACCTATCGACTTGTCTCCTACACCATCTCACCTCGTCTGCCAGCGTTGCTCAAGCAGACGGCAGGAAGACCTGCCAAGAATAGGTCTAGGAAGTTCGTTCGGCATGTCGTAAAATATTGATACATCTATCGAACGGAGCAAACGCCTAGCTAAATGTGTTGGCTATTACCAGCGTTGTCTGTTAATTAAGGGACGCCCGTATGCATCTGCATGCTTTTAGTAAGACAATTGCCAGGAAACTAGGGACGACGGAAGCATGTGAATTAGATGAATCAATTAAACACACTGAATGCTTACAGATATACAGCTATTTGCGATACTACGTACGTCAGCACAACGTTGCTCCTGCGCCTGCTGTTGAAGAAACACATATATGGAGATACAGTATATAATAGGTCTTACAGGGTAAAACGTTCTCACATAAATCATCAGTTCTTGACTAAAACATCAGGTATACGTTGACATTGAACAAATTCAAGCTTATATTAATACAGTATTTGTGTCTATGTTCACATTTTATTCGGAGAAGCTCACTTCAAGCATAGCAAGATCGTTTGAGTATCTTTGGGCCATAGGCGGATTCAGAGGGAGGACCAGGGCGTACAGCATCCTGTATGGTGTAGACAGTGACACATATCTCACTGGGAGAGGATTTATATATTTTGGACCCCTCCCTTTTAAAAAATCCATCCTTGTTGGGTGGTCTCACGCAGTTATTTTGGGCCGCATTAAAAATCCCGAAACACCAAACACACCAAAACCAATATAATGCGCTCTTATTGTATTTCAGATTTCATCCGTAAAGTTTGTTGTTGTTAGTCAGCAATGTTTCACATATGCACAGGTGGCCTGTTGATAATCGATAGGCATGATAGCAGGACCAACGCCATTAACGACGATCAGGGGTGATCCAAGTCTTACCAACTTGTGAAGAAGCGGGTTAAAACTGGTCTTCAGCAACCCATGTTTGTCGTAAAAGGCGACTAACGGGATCGAGTGGTCAGACTCGCTGATCTGGTTGATGCATGTCATCGTATCCCAATTGCGTGGATCGATGCTCATGATGTCAATCACTGTATTGTCTGGTCCAGACTCGATTATTTACAGACCGCCGCCATATAGCTGGAATATTGCTGAGTGCGGCGTTAAACAACAAACCAACCAACCAACTTTGTAGGGGTTTTAGTGATCAAATCTCCCAGTCTATACTACGCACTGCAATAGATGGAATATTGGCGGCGATGGTGAAACCCTACCTTGTGGAAGGACTGAATGTATTTAATAACAACTGCTGACAGCATATGAATGAAAATAGGATCTGTATAGTTCAGATGATGTATGAAACATTGAGAAATCAGGTCAGTTGATTTTGTCATGTGGAAAACTTGCAGGGTCCTTAACCCCTACCCCTAAACTTAAGAATTTCAGATTTTTATCCAACATCGAACTTTTGAACTATTCCCTTACAAACAACATTTAGAGTGGGTTCTTGCAAGCATCAGCCACTAAAGACATACCCTTATCTGATTGTCAAGTGGACCTAACCACCCACTCAACACGTGGTATGCCTTCAGTGGCTGGGTCCACTTGACAATCAGATAAGGGTATACAAGAAACTTTCCGAGTGTTGTCCGATTCCTCCCGTGTGTACAGTATGTGAAACACAGGGTTGACTCTTGCTGTTGCCATGCTGACCCCGGCGTCAATAACATCTACGGGTATCGTGTGAAATAATGTCATTTGCACTTATCGCCTTGTATTGCACCTCTACATGTAAAGTGACTTTTTGCCTAATGTCATCGTAATCCGACATTCAGATCCCGTTACTTGCTGTATCTTAAGACGTCCACTTGACGATCTGAGCAAACACAGCACGTGTGGCCTATCCATGTTGACGCTTGTCGAGGGGGACGTTCAGCTGTTGTCAAGGATACTCCGTGTGTAGGGAAGATGCTGGCGTTTGAGTAGGCTATTAGAACTGAAACGCAGGCATAATAATGTTTCTTTTCAGTGAACTGTCCAGATGAGTGCCATCCAAAATCAGGCGGCAGGAACTTATTGTAGTCTCTCTTTAAATCTTTAAAAAAACTTTTTAAAACTTCTGGATACACCACCTGACAGTGGCCCTGCATCAAAGACATGCGAATATACCGATGCAGGTATTAAATTTAATTTTATCTTCTCAAAATGGAGTTTTTCTCCATGCCTGTCTTTGTATTATGCTCAAATCTCACACACACACACACACACACACACTATATATATATATATATATATATATATATATATATATATATATATATATATATATATATATATATATATATATATTAAGGCTATATACCAACAGATTCTATCAAATCTCATTGACCGTGGAACAAGTATCTTTGACGGTAGTCTGATACACATTATCGGGTATGGGGAAAAACAAGGGGTATTCATGCCTTTTCTGCCCGGAATGCCTGCGATAGGTACCATTACCCCAGTTAAGATCCGTGGCAGAATAGGTCTTCAGCAACCCATGCCTGTCGTAAGGATGGACTAACGGTATCGGGTGGTCAGGCTTGCTGACTTGGCTGATGCATGTCAACGTATCCCAATTGGTGGATCGATGTTCATAAAGTCAATCACTGGTTTGTCTGGTCCAGACTGGATTATTTACAGACCGCCGTCATATAGCCGGAATATTGCCGAGTGCGGCGTTAAACAACAAACAAACAAACAAAATACGCGTAATGTAAATACAACTGGTCCATTGCATGTCTGGTATATTTCAGATGTACATTCAATCAGTTATTGACGACCCACACATATCAAGCACTCACGCTTCTATACAGAGGGCGCCTGTCACTCTACAGACCCACACATAAAGCACTCACGCTTCTATACAGAGGGCGCCTGTCACTCTACAGACCCACACACATCAAGCACTCACGCTTCTATACAGAGGGCGCCTGTCACTCTACAGACCCACACATCAAGCACTCACGCTTCTATACAGAGGGCGCCTGTCACTCTACAGACCCGCACATCAAGCACTCACGCTTCTATACAGAGGGCGCCTGTCACTCTACAGACCCGCACATCAAGCACTCACGCTTCTATACAGAGGGCGCCTGTCACTCTACAGACCCGCACATCAAGCACTCACGCTTCTATACAGAGGGCGCCTGTCACTCTACAGACCCACGCATCAAGCACTCACGCTTCTATACAGAGGGCGCCTGTCACTCTACAGACCCACGCATCAAGCACTCACGCTTCTATACAGAGGGCGCCTGTCACTCTACAGACCCACGCATCAAGCACACACGCTTCTATACAGAGGGCGCCTGTCACTTTACAGACCCACACACATCAAGCACTCACGCTTCTATACAGAGGGCGCCTGTCACTCTACAGACCCACACACATCAAGCACTCACGCTTCTATACAGAAGGCGCCTGTCACTCTACAGACCCGCACATCAAGCACTCATGCTTCTATACAGAAGGCGCCTGTCACTCTACAGACCCACGCATCAAGCACACACGCTTCTATACAGAAGGCGCCTGTCACTCTACAGACCCACACACATCAAGCACTCACGCTTCTATACAGAGGGCGCCTGTCACTCTACAGACCCGCACATCAAGCACTCACGCTTCTATACAGAGGGCGCCTGTCACTCTACAGACCCACGCATCAAGCACACACGCTTCTATACAGAGGGCGCCTGTCACTCTACAGACCCACACACATCAAGCACTCACGCTTCTATACAGAAGGCGCCTGTCACTCTACAGACCCACGCATCAAGCACACACGCTTCTATACAGAGGGCGCCTGTCACTCTACATACCCACGCATCAAGCACTCACGCTTCTATACAGAGGGCGCCTGTCACTCTACAGACCCACGCATCAAGCACACACGCTTCTATACAGAGGGCGCCTGTCACTCTACAGACCCACGCATCAAGCACAAACGCTTCTATACAGAGGGCGCCTGTCACTCTACAGACCCACACATAAAGCACTCACGCTTCTATACAGAAGGCGCCTGTCACTCTACAGACCCGCACATCAAGCACTCACGCTTCTATACAGAGGGCGCCTGTCACTCTACAGACCCGCACACATCAAGCACTCACGCTTCTATACAGAAGGCGCCTGTCACTCTACAGACCCGCACATCAAGCACTCACGCTTCTATACAGAGGGCGCCTGTCACTCTACAGACCCACGCATCAAGCACACACGCTTCTATACAGAGGGCGCCTGTCACTCAACAGACCCACGCATCAAGCACTCACGCTTCTATACAGAGGGCGCCTGTCACTTTACAGTCGTCTCGAGATTAACGCGTCTGTTGACACTGGGGTCAGCTTTTCTCATAGGTTAGTGATATCGATCTCCTTATTGTCAATCTAATCGATAATCACCTGGTCGGTTCTTTCCCTACTGACCTCATGTCAACATTGTCTAAACATTTGATAGGAGTTAATAACATGATATATGAACTGGCAGATTGAAGCATCACACATGTTGCAGATATATTTAAGTTAGGGTTAGATCTTAGCCCGCATTGCATTTTTGTGTTGTTTGAAACCGCACTCAAAAATAGTCCAACTATATGACGCCTGCCTTAATAGTTTCAATAAACGAAGACCAGACAAACCAGTGATTGGTATTATAAACAACGACCCGCGAAGATCCAGGTTAGAATAGCTCTTCAAACCATTCTTGGCGTTAAAGGCGACTATGCTTTTCGTAAGAGACGACTAACGGGATCGGGTGGTCAGGCTTACTGACTTGGTTGATGCATGTGATCGTATCCCAATTGCGTAGATCGATGCTCATGATGTCAATCCCAGGATTGTCTGGTCCAGACTCGATTATTTACAGATCGTCGTCATAAAGCTGGAATATTGGTGAGTGTGGCGTTAATCAACAAACAAACATACAGATATAAACAACGCTCCACGAAGTAGGGGTACGATGGCACGACAACAAGCAAGTCATCGAACCTGACCACCTACCCATTAAGTCGCCTAGTACTACGAGTAAAGTTGCTGGGACGTGCAAATTCCTAAAGATGTTTAGATATGTGTGTGTGTGTTGCTTGTACACGTTCGGTGAGGTGAGGTGAAATGGGGTCCAGCGTCCGAGATTATTGCACTTATATAGCTACGTGCATGCACGTGTATGTGTGTGTTTGTGTGGCTGCTTGTACTAGTCCGGACTGATGCCGATTTATAGTGCTAGCTCACTGAGATACCATGCTGCAGTTTAACATGAATACCCCACTCAGACACAGTATACCGACTCCGAGCCGACCAGTCCTTGTTTTAGCCGAATAATGCCGTGCGCCAGACAGGTTAACAACAAATACCATCTTTTAACGTCTTTTGTTAGAACTTATGTTATAAACCCAGTGACCCTGTAGATGTAGAGAATTTCACCAGAGTGTCTTTTGTTATCAAATATGTCACAACCAGTCTAAAACAGATTTATCGACTCGAGGGTGAGTTTCTATTTATCATCCAAAATCATTGTTTCAGTTTCAACTTTTTCAGTTTTTAAACAGAAATAACCAGTGTTTTGAGTGTGAAAAGAACAAGTAACCAGTTTCAGATATATTAGTGATGTCATTTGATTGTGACGATATAACAACCAATGACGTCACAATGGTCTGCAAATCACTGTGATGCGATTTCATTGTAGAGATATCTTCTAGTTGATATGGCTTGATCTCACCCAATGGATGCCTAGTTTTGGATGATAAATCACTGTAATGAAAGCCTCGGATTAAGCAGCGCTTGGACTGAGTGCTCAATGACTACCTCTAAGTAACATCATGATCTTTATCGTTTTACTATTTCTGTGAGAAGTAATTGATATTTAATGTTATTAAAATCATTCACTTGTTGAAATGTTTACACAACAGAAATATTTTTAATTTGAAAATGTTTATAATTTTCCACAGTGTCCATGTTCACTCTATATACTTACTAAAGGACATTTACTCAAAGCTGAAGATTCCCTAATCCCGGTGAATATCATTGTACGCTTCTGTCCGGATTATCGCGGGTTAACTGTATAAGGTTTCATTCCGACCTAAGATATATTCATGACAGCCGAACTCGCCAACCACGGAAATATCCTACCTCAACTTCAAGGGGCCGGATATAAATACGTAAGCTCCTTTTGCATGAAGTATTGAAAATGTGATAATGTAGGTTGCTTAATTAAATATTGGCTTCGGTTTCTAATACCAGAGATTACATTTGACATGTTAAATGAATGATTTTAAACGATAATGTTAAAGGTGCAAGAACAGACTGCATTGTCTTCTGAAATCCCGATGAAAGAATATTCTGTCTATTCACCCAATTATTTTGAGATATATGCTAGATAAATACAGATCGCGATGTGTATTTGATGCAATGTTGAAAGGCCGACCCTCATTCATAGACATGCTAGTCTTCATGTGCACACAGAACTCCCGAAACTCGGCGCAGTGAAATCCCCGTCCCTGCCGAGAACTTGGATAGTCTTGCAGGCTGCATTACGTCGCTTCTCAGGAAAACTGGTTCCGGGTTTCTTTGCGCTGCAACAGCTTTATAATATTTAGTTACAGATTCATTTCGAAATCTCTCCTAACGGATATACCGATACCTGTGCTGGGAGGTCATGCTTGCGTAACGCCCAACAACCCCTACAATGCAGGGTTAAACATATCTTGGAATGTGTTTGTCCTTTCGAATATCGCGTGTAATTTATTTGAAAACGTCTGTACCTTTAAGGCGTGCACAGTATCGCAAGAATGCATATCCATGTTTAAACCTCCAACGGTCTATTGCATGTCAATATTAGAGCTTAAGGTGGATAAGCGTGAGTTATGAATTATTACTTAAGTCATATATTTGATATTGACTATCTGGATATTATATATGCAAAGGTTTATCTTTCTTCTAAGAATCAAGTTCAAAATGGCACACGGTTACATATTTTTTTTAAAAACTATTAAAAAAACATTTCTTAAACTGATCCCTTAAAATTATTGTCGAGCTTGTGAAATGTGGATGAAATTAAAGAAAAATATTGTAGAATGGAAAGCAAAATAATTTAGTTACAGTAAACTACCTTTATAACGAACTCGAGGGGACCACTAATTTTAGTTCGTAATAACAGCATATCTACATCAAATGGTCGGGACTAAAAACTAAGTTCGTTATATCCGTCAGTTCGTTATAATCGTGTTCGTTATAAACGTAGTTTACTGTAATTACCGAATAAAATCGTCCTACTCGGTGGGAAGAAATAAATATTATTCTCAAAATAGCAAATGTTTTTATATTTGTGACAGTATAGGAATGCAGAAGCGTAGACAAAGTAACGAGAACGAATTCACCCTACCCGCGGGTACAGGACGGCAAACTAGAATTGCACGAAGCGTTCGTAATATGAAATATTTCTTTGTGATGTTGGGGAGGCAGTTTGCCAAGTGACTGTTTACTGTTCACAGCGGCATGTATTGAGTGAACGAGTTGGGTTTAACGCCGCTTTTAACAGTATTCCATTTATATCGCGGCGTGTCAGCTTAATGTGGGAGGAAAGCCCGAAGTGATGCAGGTCTCAGACGTTTACCACTTCGGTGAAACCCACGAGCACTGGTATGGTGCTGACAAACCTAGAAACATAATCGGGGCGAACCGGGATTCGAACCCACAATCATAGGTTTCTGGGGCGCCCAAGGAACGCAACTCTGCACAGCGAATCGCTGCTCCTTAGACGACTGGGCCACCCGTGCCCCCTCGGCATGTATTGAACTCTAGGGTCTAGAACAGGCGCTACATAGAGCTCACTCACCACAATGACTGGCCCATTTGGCTTCAGGTGCTGCAGAGTTGTGTCCCTTAGTCATTTCATGATCACTGATCGTGGGTTCAAATCCTAGATTCGTCGCGATTACTATCCTCGCCTGTGTACACCATAACCAGGAGTCTACGCAACACTATATATACCACGTGATGTTTACAACCACAAATATAGGTATGGTATACTGCACACATAAATCAGTGAGTGGATGAGTGAGTTGGGTTTAACGCCACTGTTAACAGTATTCCGGTTATATCACGGCGTGTCAGCTTAATGTGGGAGGACAGCCCCAAGTGATGCAGGTCTTAGACGTTTACCACTAGCGAGCGCGGGTATGTTTCTGACAAACCTAGACACATAATCGGGGCGAACCGGGATTCGAACCAACGATTATGTGTTCCTGGCGCGCCGAAGGGACGCAACTCTGCACAGCGAGACCCATGCCCCATATATATAAATAGTGATACACTGAATGTAAACTGAATTGGCTAACAAGGAAACCCACAGTAATGATCTGACGTAAAACTACCGACAAACTAAACACAACCAAATAAATTACGATGTCTCGCGGGTGATGCTACTTTGATGGAGGAGTACTGGAAAAATCCAATCTCCGCAGTTTTTTTGTCTCTTTAAAAAAGTAAAAACACTGATATTGCCAAAGATGAATATACAAAATACAAAACATGTAAAACGTGCACATTTGAAAAATACGAAACTATATATTAAAGTGAACCATTCCGACACATGCCGAAGATTACGGAAAGACCCGATTAGAACGGCTCATCACTGCGAGCGCTAGCTGGTCTGCACGTTAAACGACTCAGAAACAGACACCGATAGGTACTTTTCACGTGATGTAAAGCCAAGCTTATGAATAGGAGCTACACAACACAGTGAATACCACGTGTATAGTGTTTCTTTATGACTTCTGATCGACATTAAGCGCCAAGCTTGATGTAACCGAGAAAGTTGTACGACGTTCGCAAGCAGACAAGGAAGTAGCGACAACCACAGTTTGACATTGAGAATAAGTGCCCGCTGACCCAAAAACGAAATAACAATCGCTACTTCATCTATTTCTGGACAAGTGCTTGATATACGACATTCAAGTAATCATACACACGGATCTACATATACATTTGACAGACTTCAGCCTTTGTAGTAAGATTCACCAGTTTCTAGGAGTTGTATTATTTCCACGATGGGGACACTTTTCTCAAAGACATGGGATATGATGAAAGTCTTTACCACCAGGCCGCGTTTCACGGACAAGCATCTCCGGGGTCATAGCAATACCCATATTGCGAACGGTTCAAGTGTTAAGATCTTCGCAAATGTGACTGACCATAAGGTCGAACACATCGAACCAGCTGTGCCTGACGAAACTGTGAACACTATCAATTCAAGCGTGTCAACGAATGGTGCACTTACCTTAGACGACCTGCGACGGGATGGCTATGTTGTGATATCACCCGGCAAGTACCTGGCGTTCCCATCAGAGAACCCTCATGTGTCTATATTTACAGAGGGGGGTCGAGGTGTTTGTAAGAACTACTCCATTGCCCGTGATATATCTGTCATCGTCACGGCTGACGAAACAGTCACAGTGACAAGATACGGTAGATTGTGGGTGGATGTAGATGGTGTGTGTCATCTGCCACAGCAACACACAGACGGATCAGTTTGAGATGGGAGCCTGTTGACATTTACATATACTCCTCTGATGCCTCCTGTAGACTTTAGATCTAACATCATTACACAAAATGCTTTGTTGAGTGCGATTTGCCGTATCAGAATGGAAATGATGATGGCTGAACACACATGCTGTGTAATAAAGCTTATGTTTTATGTTAATATTTTTTCAGCTTGTTTGATTTACATGGTGATGCATACAGCATACGTAAATGTTTTTGTCTGGGGAAAGATCAATATAGTTTTTTAAATGGTCAGTCAAAGATGGATTCGTACAAATCTTTTCATAATTGTATCATAATCTACCAGGTGAGCTACAATGACGTTATTTGGTTTTCATAATTGTATCCAAATGTACCAGGTGAACTACAATGACGTTATTTGGATTTCATAATTGTATCAAAATGTACCAGGTGAACTACAATGACGTTATTTGGATTTCATAATTGTATCAAAATGTACCAGGTGAACTACAATGACGTTATTTGGTTTTCATAATTGTATCAAAATGTACCAGTTGAGCTACAATGACGTTATTTGGATTTCATAATTGTATCCAAATCTACCGGGTGAGCTACAATGACGTTATTTGGTTTTCATAATTGTATCCAAATGTACCAGGTGAACTACAATGACGTTATTTGGTTTTCATAATTGTATAAAAATCTACCAGGTGAACTACAATGACATTATTTGGTTTTCATAATTGTATCCAAATGTACCAGGTGAACTACAATGACGTTATTTGGTTTTCATAATTGTATCCAAATCTACCGGGTGAGCTACAATGACGTTATTTGGTTTTCATAATTGTATCTAAATGTTCCAGGTGAACTACAATGACGTTCTTTGGTTTTCATAATTGTATCCAAATGTACCAGGTGAGCTACAATGACGTTATTTGGTTTTCATAATTGTATCCAAATGTACCAGGTGAGCTACAATGACGTTATTTGGTTTTCATAATTGTATCCAAATGTACCAGGTGAAGTACAATGACGTTATTTGGTTTTCATAATTGTATCCAAATCTACCGGGTGAGCTACAATGACGTTATTTGTTTTTCATAATTGTATCCAAATGTACCAGGTGAAGTACAATGACGTTATTTGGTTTTTATAATTGTATCCAAATGTACTAGGTGAACTACAATAACGTTATTTGGTTTTCATAATTGTATAAAAATCTACCGGTTGAAGTACAATGACGTTATTTGGTTTTCATAATTGTATCAAAATCTACCGGTTGAAGTACAATGACGTTATTTGGTTTTCATAATTGTATCAAAATCTACCTGGTCACGGTTGCCGAGACAATGACGGTGACCAGATACGGTAGTATGTGGGTGGACACTGTACACTACCTAGTAGCTAAACCATAAAAAAAGAAAACAAATAAGAAAAGAAAAATGTCGATGCCTGATTGTTTGTTTCTATTTTGCATTAAAGTTTGTCGATACAAATGTCGTTGTGTATGTTTGTATTTGCATGTATTATTAGAATAATTATGTCCGGAGACAGGCATCCTTTCAAATGTGGCGGAAAGATAAATGTCCTCGAAAAAAAGGAAATCTGTCAGTGGGAACGTCAAGCGTTCAGTTTCTATTACCTCGCGTGGATGAACAGATGCACAGTGTTATAAGGTGGTCTTGCTGTATGAGTGAGTGAGGGAGTATAGTTTTACGCCGCTTTTAGCAATATTCCAGCAATATCACGGGGACACAACAAATGGGCTTCACACATTGTACCCATGTCGGGTCTTGCTGTATGATGACACAAGAGACACAATAAAACATCACTTCCATACAATTAATCTTAAGTACATATTTCCGCGCCAGCGAGAAGATATCCTAACAAATTAGGATCAGTTATTATCCTAAAGGTATCATGAATTGTATTGTTAGATAAGGAATCTTAGAAGAGACATTGTCGCGTTGTCGCTCTTACAAAAAAAAGCTAAATGTGTCAAAATTAACCATAGCCTGACACTGTGACAACGCGGCATTTTGATCATTTGTCGCATCGTCACATAATCGCGCTTTGAATAATATTTTCCACTTTTACCAAAGGGCTAGACTGCGACAATGCAACAATGTCCCTTCTAGGATCCCAGAGTTACATCCTCTTTTGATGTAAACACAGCGTTAACTGTATGTACTTGAGGCTTTCGGATTTGACGTTTGCCGATGTGCAGAGAAGAAAAGTCCACAACCACTGATTCAAGTGGCGGTGATCTTTATGTTTGGAGGTGGGCGGGCGGGAGGGATCTAAATGATTTTTTTATGTAAAAATACGGATATTTATTGTTATGGCTGCATGTCTGGTATCTGTAATCTTCTATAAAGTGGATGAGGGTACCTGGACGCACGTAAAATCGAAATGTTCTACAGTATATGCACCGACTTCGTCATCACAGAACGACAGCTGCCACTAACTGGGACTCGGTTTTGAACGATGACTCCGGGTGCCCGGATGAACAATTAAATGCAACATGTCAGCTTGCACATTACATCCTCATCAGAAGAGGCCATTCCCGAGGAAAGCATGACTCCTTCATTCATCATGTCACATGTCACTGAGTTATATATTATTAATTTTATACATGTAGTTCCATTAATATCACCCCTTGTCCAAGTCAGCAAGCCTTACGACCTTGGCCCCGCTCCACAAAGCGATCGTAACTACAATCAATCTACAAAACAAAGATTGGAATCTTCAGCCATGAAGATACAAAAGTCTCCCTTAGAGTGGCCTCCCTTGGTCATGTTTAGCAGACGACGCATTTCGTTGCACATCATAATGAAAGTCGCCATCTTTGTTGTTATGGTACAATATTTAAGATCGATTTTAGCAATCCTAAGTTAGTCTGGAGCAACTTAGCATTTTGATCTTAACTTACAACTCTTTTAGGTAAGATTGCTTTGTGGAACCGGCGGCTGATCGTAACAAAAATTTAAGATCGCATACTTAGTGAGTTACAATCAACTTAGCCCTAAGATCGCTTTGTGGAACGGGGCCCAGGATAGGTTGCTGGGGCCCAGTTCTAACCCGGTATCCCCACGGGGTTGTGCGTCTAAACTTGCCAGGGTTCTGACGAGCTGCCATCGGTCATTACCAAAGTATGTAACGAACACATAGGTCTTGTTCCTGAAAGGGATCTTGGTGCAACGGTTATCGTAAACCTGTCTTAAAGTTTGGGAGTTACAATCATCTTAGTGGTAAGATCGCTTTGTGGAACATAGATCTGGTATCATCACTATTTGAGAGTCAGTCACAAACAGATGCTCATTATAAGTCAATATTCCAATGGATTCTGGGGGCACGGGTGGCCAAGTCGTCTGAGGCGCCGCGATTCGCTGTGCAGAGTTGCGTCCCTTGGGCACGCCAGAAACCTATGATTGTGGGTTCGAATCCCGGTTCGCCCAAATTAAGTTTCTAGGTTTGTAAGCACCATACCCGTGCTCGTGGGTTTCACCGAAGTGGTAAACGTCTGAGACCTGCATCACTTCGGGTTTTCCTCCCACATTAAGCTGACACGCCGTGATGTAACTGGAATACTGTGCGGCGTTAAACCCAACTCACTCACTCACTCACTCCAATGGATTCTCCTTTTAGCAGAGACTTGTTATGATCGTGGAAATGTTTTTTTCCCTAAATGTATGTAAATATACCAACTGATGGATTAAAAGAGCTGCCGATTATAATCCATCATATTATGGGGTACGTATTCAACAGGGTGGTGGATATTTGATGATCCATTGTGTTCTTCCTAAGATACGGCTTGTT
Organism: Haliotis cracherodii; assembly: GCF_022045235.1. Taxonomy (NCBI): domain Eukaryota; kingdom Metazoa; phylum Mollusca; class Gastropoda; order Lepetellida; family Haliotidae; genus Haliotis; species Haliotis cracherodii. Next base: position 14,631,337 of record NW_027266286.1, read on the forward strand.
CCAATTTGGTAAACAGCACTTACCGTTTCGGTGTTATACGCAATGTTGCTAATGTTACAATTAACAGGATCTTGCCAAGATTGTCAGATGGCACAATAGAACATGTTTCCACGTCTCCACAAGACCCGCGAAGGACCGAGGTAGAATAGGTCTTCAGCATCCCATGCTTGCCGCAAAAGGCGACTATTCTTGTCGTAAGAGGCGACTAACGCGATCGGGTGGTGAGGCTTGCTGACTTGGTTGATGCATGTCATCGAATCCCAATTAAGTGGGTCGATGCTCAGGTTATCAATCACTGGATTGCCTGGTCCAGACTCGATTATTTACAGACCGCCGTCACATTGCTGGAATATTGCTGACTGTGGCGTTACACAACAAACAAACAAAACATATCCACAAGCTATGTTCAATGAATTCTTCCCAGTGTGTGGTAGTTCAAATTTTAATTGGGGCGGTCGGGTAGCCTAGTGGTAAAGGGGTTCGCTCGTCACGCCGAAGACCCGGGTTCGATTCCATGGGTACAATTACCCACATTTCAATTAAAACAATACAACGAATAATAATTTCATTTATCCTATGTGTTTCAAAGGTCAAAAGAAGTTTATTGTACAAAAGGCTTCCGGCCCATATACAAGTACTGATAAATATATTTCTGATTGAAGTAAAGTCTTGAAAGGTTTGTAATATTCATAACGTGGACTATTCTCTGAAGTGGAATGCCATTCTTGGTAGAACATACATGTATTTATAGACTGATTCGGAATTCATAAGGAAACATATTTCCATTTCCAACTGACTGACATAGTCATATAAAACCAAAACCATGAGAAAAGAAAAGACTTCTTGTATGCGATGTCCAAGTATTCTTTCCAATGTTATCTAAATGTAGAAGCATGTTATAAGCCAATTTAATCAGACGTTGTTCATACATATGAAGGATTTTAAACAAGTATTTTTTATCTAATGTGAGAGTTAATAGATAATGTGTATCTACCACAAGCACCATAAACCATAAAATTTGGTTTAGAAGATCCGACTAATACGTGAACCTTCTCTAAACTGTCATAACGTTGAAATCCAATACTTCAGAACCATACAATGAAATTGGTTGTATCTTGGTATCAATCAACTTAAAGAAGATATTAGGTGACATCGTTTCAACTTTATGAGCAATAGCCATTACACTTATTACAGCTTTCTTTGCACACAAGTTAAGGACATCTTTTTTTCAATTCATTGTGTATGAAAACCAGATTCCTAAATGTGAATAGTGATCTACTATATTGACTGACTGACCATCGAATGACCATCTTTCTTTCGACGCTATTGGACCACCTTTTCTAAAGATAACAATTTTAGTTTTTTTCCAAATTTACTGATAATGTCCTTTCTTTCGTGTACTTCATGTACTTAAAATATCTAATTGCCTTTGTAGACCAACAACAGTATCTGACACTAAAATGACATCATCTGCTAAAAGCAGCATAATATTTCTATCAAATCTAGAAACATTTGGATACAATGTTTTACCATTGGCAGCTATTTCGTAATAAAATTCATTAATGAAAAATGAAAATAAGATCGGACTCAAAATACAGCCTTGTCTTAGGCCCAAAGGACAACAACGAACACATGGTTTCACATTAGAATACATTGATTTTAGAATATTAAACATTTTCCAACGTAAAACAGCTTCTTGTAGACATGTCCATAGCTTAAAGCGATTAACAGAATCAAAAGCCTTTTTTTAAATCTTCATACTACATACAATTTATACTTACGCCGTGACAAGGATTTTTGAATAAGTGCATAAAGTGTAAATTTATGATCTGAGGTAAAATAACTTTTCTGAAGCCAAATTGAAATTCAGGAATCTTATCACGCATGTTCGCCCATTTAGAAATTCTATTGTTTAATATTGTAGTAAATACTTTTCCTAAAATGCTCATTAATGAAATACCTCTATAGTTATCCGGGTCACTCCTGTCTCCTTTTTTTATGCAGGGGGATTATTATAGAACATGACCAATTGCTGGGGAAAATTCCATTTTCAAATAATTTATTGACACATTTGCAAAGAAAAGGCATAACTTCAAATTTAGAACACTTTCAAAATTTGATAACTTCATCATCAGGACCGGCTGCTTTAGGTTTTGCTTACTGGTTACTGTTTCTGGCAGAATATAGTTTTGTAATTTCTTATTATAAGTTATATTTTGTTTCTATTTCTATTTCTATTTAAGTGTCATTGCCCGGAGATTGGGAGATCCCATTACTGCCATTGTCATGGTCATGAAATGCACTTCATGTTTTCGTACCTTTGGCTTTGCGTAGAGTAAATCCTTATGTGAAACATTTTATGTGGGTGTCAGAAAGTCTCTCAATATGGGGCGTTGTCGAATTATTCTATTGAATTGATATTGTAAAGAGTTTAAAGTGCCATAACTTTTTAAAATAACATTGTATGCAAAACATGTCATCAAGTGTATTTGTGTTCGGTAACGTGTCAACAGGTGGTATGTGGAAATACGGTTCTACAATAACTAGTTCTTACTCTGATAACATGGGTTAGTAGGGACCTATTCTAACCCGGAGTGATTTAGTACACCGACGTATGCTGAAACAAAATGTATTACATACAATGCTTGACAAAGAGGTCACAGCTGATAAGAGCTGCATTACTCAACAGCTGCATGACACATGGGAAGCGCTGTTGTCGCACTAGTTCCAGTTCAACATCCTCAAATGTACTCAGCTTCTTTCGAGGAAATTCAACAATAACACTTGGCAATTAGCATTTGTGTGTGTGTGTGTGTGTGTGTGTGTGTGTGTGCCCAAGAGGCCATTCCTGCATGCATTATTGTGTTATTTCATATGATTTGTGTTCAATTGTGTTTTACTGTGAATATTGAAATTTGAAAACACCTTAACTTTCCTGACATTTCGATTCGGAATGATCCCCAGCAATGTTTAGTTTTGAATCATTACGTTTACAGATTTAACAAACATGTATATCAAGAACAATGTGTTTGTCGTGGCCGTGTGAGGACCTACATTACGTTTACAGATTTAACAAACAAGTATATCAAGAACAATGTGTTTGTCGTGGCCGTGAGAGGACCTACATTACGTTTACAGATTTAACAAACATGTATATCAAGAACAATGTGTTTGTCGTGGCCGTGAGAGGACCTACATTACGTTTACATATTTAACAAACATGTATATCAAGAACAATGTGTTTGTCGTGGCCGTGAGAGGACCTACATTACGTTTACAGATTTAACAAACATGTATATCAAGAACAATGTGTTTGTCGTGGCCGTGAGAGGACCTACATTACGTTTACAGATTTAACAAACATGTATATCAAGAACAATGTGTTTGTCGTGGCCGTGTGAGGACCTACATTACGTTTACAGATTTAACAAACATGTATATCAAGAACAATGTGTTTGTCGTGACCGTGTGAGGACCTACATTACGTTTACAGATTTAACAAACATGTATATCAAGAACAATGTGTTTGTCGTGGCCGTGAGAGGACCTACATTACGTTTACAGATTTAACAAACATGTATATCAAGAACAATGTGTTTGTCGTGGCCGTGAGAGGACCTACATTACGTTTACAGATTTAACAAACATGTATATCAAGAACAATGTGTTTGTCGTGGCCGTGAGAGGACCTACATTACGTTTACAGATTTAACAAACATGTATATCAAGAACAATGTGTTTGTCGTGGCCGTGAGAGGACCTACATTACGTTTACAGATTTAACAAACATGTATATCAAGAACAATGTGTTTGTCGTGGCCGTGTGAGGACCTACATTACGTTTACAGATTTAACAAACATGTATATCAAGAACAATGTGTTTGTCGTGGCCGTGAGAGGACCTACATTACGTTTACAGATTTAACAAACATGTATATCAAGAACAATGTGTTTGTCGTGGCCGTGAGAGGACCTGCATGAAATACTAGTAATAGCCATGAAATGTGTGTATGTGTGTACGATAATTATCAGGCATACGTTTGAAACAATATATCTGACATCTTGAGAGGAGAACACTGCGATGTATTGTACCTGATACGAGGGACCTAAGTAAATATATTATGTTTCACATATATGTTTGTCGAGTCTTAGTTTTTGTGTCTCCACACAGAGCACTGGTCACCTGCAACGTGTGTGAGAGACAGGTATCGATTATTCTTTGATATGACAGATTTTGATATCGAAAATGAAAGAACAAGGTGTCCCACTGACTAGTTTAGAGTCTAATCATGTTTAGGAATGTGTTTGAAAGCTAAACGTGTCTCCTTGAGATTCAGTGTAGGTAATTAAAAAGTGGCGGGTTTTTTCTACTCATTTTTTGGTGTCTTTTTGGAATATAGAAGTTTTGGAGTAACTTACAAGCGTCGGGGTCTATCGTAGTAATCAGACATACAGATAACTATGGTTATAACGAACTCGAAGGGACCACTAATTTTAGATCGTAATAACCGTAGTTCGTTATAATCATATATACAGCATTTATACAACAAATGGTCGGGACTAAGAAATAAATTCGTTATATCCGTCAGTTCGTTATAAGCGTGTTCGTTATAAACGTAGTTTACTACACTTTTACTATCTGCTTCCATTATGTGTATTTGAGAAATAGTATTAGTCATACAGCAACAACACATTTATGAACACAACATTTATTTAAAAACTCGGCAGGATGCTAATCTGCATCCTCTTGATGTGTCGTCCTACACGTTCCCACAGTGGTACGGAGACCGTTGACGTCACAAATGTGTCACATTTATTTATGCTTCGTTTATTTATAGTGTAGGATGGGGAGGTCGGGTAGCCTAGTGGTTGAAGCGTTCGCTCGTCACGTCGAAGACCCGGGTTCGATTCCCGACATGGGTACAATGTGTGAAGCCCATTTCTGGTGTCCCCCGCCGTGATATTGCTGGAACATTGCTAAAAGCGGCGTAAAACCATATTCACTCACTAAAGTGTAGGATAATGCACACTGATATGCACTTTGTGGTACAGATGTTTAAACATGTTGATGGGGATGTTGTGTTTAGACTGTGAGACGCTAGTTCATTTCATGAGTTTAGACTCTAAATGTGTTAAGACAGAACACACCAAATGTGTTTTCCGTTTTAAATTTCAACACATTCCTAAAGATGTTTAGATATGTGTGTGTGTGTTGCTTGTACACGTTCGGTGAGGTGAGGTGAAATGGGGTCCAGCGTCCGAGATAATTGCACTTATATAGCGACGTGCATGCACGTGTATGTGTGTGTTTGTGTGGCTGCTTGTACTAGTCCGGACTGATGCCGATTATTGGTGCTTGCTCACTGAGATACCATGCCGCAGTTTAACATGAATACCCTACTCAGACACAGTATGCTGACTCCGAGCCGACCAGTCCTTGTTGTAGACCCTTAAAATAAACGCCAGACAGGGTAACAACAAGCACCATCTTTTAACGTCTTTTGGTATGACGCGGCCGGGGATCGAGCCCACACCACATAACACAACAATCACACCACACAAACACCAGACACATAACACAACAAACACACCACAACAGACACACACTGCACAACACACACATCAAAAGAAACAACACACAATACAAAGACAACAATCACCTTTCTCGCTGATTGCAGGCCCTCGCACGCCGACGGCATATATCGTTTGTTCTTAATATCAATCCCTGGTTTGTCTGGTCCAGGCTTAATTATCTAATTCTCGTGAAGAGAGCGCTTGATGGCTATATCTTTAAGACGTTTTGTGTACCCGACCCAAGAACAGCCCATCGGAGCTAGGATAATTTTTAAAAATGCATGCATGAGCATGACATGTCGTAAACAGGCGTAAAGCTGGCCCGTAGAGGCCCAATATTAAAATGAATACATTAAATACCACGTAGAAGGCAGCTCATCCTATACCTGCGTGAATTTTCAAACGAAATAAACAGGTTTGAACAGCTCCGAGCAAGTATAAAGATGTTCACAGACAAGCTCATCACTGTCTAATCTTCAAGGGTTAAGGCATACTCTGTGAACTAAAAGTACATCGTACGAGAGATCCATTAGCCTTCAAACCCTCTTTTTTGCAATGTATTTTTAAGAAACCGTAAACGTGGAATAAAAGTGTTTACAATTAGGAAAGTGATGTGTCGTACACAGCTTGGGGCACATCGTACTTGAGGTCCCCTAATCATTGAGCTTAAGGTGCACCCTACTTGACAGCCACAATCATTGAGCTTAAGGTGCATCCTACTCGACAGCCACAATCATTGAGCTTAAGGTGCATCCTACTCGACAGCCACAATCATTGAGCTTAAGGTGCATCCTACTCGACAGCCACAATCATTGAGCTTAAGGTGCATCCTACTCGACAGCCACAATCATTGAGCTTCAGGTGCATCCTACTCGACAGCCACAATCATTGAGCTTCAGGTGCATCCACTCGACACCCTAAATAATTGAGCTTTAGGTACCTTAGGTGGAGTGTACCTTTCTCTTTGAACTAAAGGTGCATTGTACAAGTGACCCATGCTCATTGACTGTAAGGTTGAATGTACCTTTCTCTTTGAACTAAAGGTACATGGTACAAGTGACCCATGCTCATTGACTGTAAGGTTGAATGTACCTTTCTCCTTGAACTAAAGGTGCATTGTACAAGTGGCCCATACTCATTGACTGTAAGGTGGAGTGTACCTTTCTCCTTGAACTAAAGGTGCATTGTACAAGTGGCCCATACTCATTGACTGTAAGGTGGTGTGTACCTTTCTCTTTGAACTAAAGGTGCATTGTACAAGTGGCCCATACTCATTGACTGTAAGGTGGAGTGTACCTTTCTCTTTGAACTAAAGGTACATGGTACAAGTGACCCATGCTCATTGACTGTAAGGTTGAATGTACCTTTCTCCTTGAATTAAAGGTGCATTGTACCAGTGACCCTTACTCATTGACTGTAAGGTGGAGTGTACCTTTCTCTTTGAACTAAATGTGCATTGTACAAGTGGTCTATACTCATTGACTGTAAAGTGGAGTGTACCTTTCTCCTTGAACTAAATGTGCATTGTACAAGTCTACTGCCTCTGTAAACATTAAATATTTGGATGTTTATCTGATATTCAGGTACAGTACAAGATATACAACTGTCCATGGAATCATCTATTGTTGAGATGGCAGACGATTTTATATAGAAAATATATGCACATTATGTCAACTATGTTGGATCCTGCACAGAGAACTAAAAAACTGTTTATTATTTCTATCTTCCTTCACTATAGTCGAGTCTGTGAGATGGCAATTACTCATAAATATTGACAAATAATCTCCCTTCGCATTTGGGTCATCTTATTCATTCCCAGCATTTTGCTCATCAAAATTTGGATCATTGAAGTTATCTGCCCTTATCTGTCTCTGGTGCTCGTCAACAGAGGGCAGCACCTGAAATGAGTTGTCTACACCATCTGCGACACCAAACGTGCTCGAACCCACAGCAGACTGACAACCAAACTGACCCTCGAATAATATATTCTGTATTTTTAACTTCACTAACTGTCTGGTCCTCAGATCGGTTATCAATCTAAGTTCATGTGAGACGTGTCTGCCAAATACATCTTCCCGATCTTCTGAACTTGCTGAGGGCATGGTCTGAGATGTAGATTCATTACAATAGTTTGACTCGGGGAACATGTCCACTGGAGATTGATTGTCAGCATGTTTCTGAGACACCTGGTGTGATCTGTTTTTGTTAGATACGTGTGTTCTGGGCGATTCTTCCAGAGCTTCATCCAGACACCGCCTCTTCCTCAGACTCCTGGTGTTGCTGGTGGCGTCATCCTGGGGTGGAGCGTCGGGGTTCTCTAGCTTCAGAGACTGGTTCCCATTGGTTGTTGTGTCATCATCTAAATCCCCAGAATCATCCTAGAAACCAAACATCTTTTATTGAAGGTGTATTAGGTTGGGGTACATTGGCTCTCCTTGTCATTTAAATGTAACTTAAATACTGTACATGACATCAACTCACCTACACACATGACAACAACTCATCTTCACACGACATCAACTCACCTACACACGACATCGACTCACCTACACACACGACATCGACTCACCTACACACAACATCAACTCACCTACACACATGACATCAACTCATCTGCACATGACATCGACTCACCTACACACACGACATTGACTCACCTACACACAACATCAACTCACCTACACACACGACATCAACCCACCTACACACACAACATCAACTCACCTACACACGACATCGACTCACCTACACACACAACATCAACTCACCTACACACGCCATCGACTTATCTACACACATGACTTCAATTCTCACCTACACACATGACATCAACCCACCTACACCTGTGACATCAACTCACCTACACATGACATCGACTCACCTACACACATGACATCATCCCACCTACACTCACGACATCGACTCACCTACACACATGACATCAACCCACCTACACACGTCATCGACTTATCTACACACATGACTTCAATTCTCACCTACACACATGACATCAACCCACCTACACACACAACATCAACTCACCTACACACGACATCGACTCACCTACACACACAACATCAACTCACCTACACACGACATCGACTCACCTACACACATGACATCAACTCACCAACACACATGACATCAACCCACCTACACACATGACATCAACTCACCTACACACATGACATCAACTCACCAACACACATGACATCAACCCACCTACACACATGACATCAACTCACCTACACACATGACATCAACCCACCTACACACATAACATCAACCCACCTACACACACGACATCAACTCACCTACACACACGACATCGACTCACCTCCTCTGACAGTTCCATGTGTTTCCTGCCCTGGATGAAGGGGTAGAGAAATCTGTCCATGGTCTTGAAATGCTCCCACTTGGACACAAACAGGTCATCTCCCTTTGCTCCCTTGGCCTTTGACCTCTTGATCTTGTTGACCTCCTTGCTATAGTATGTCCTCAGATTTGTGATCTTCTTGTTGATCTCAACAGCTGCAAGTCAGAAGATAGCATTTCAAACCCAACAAGAAATTATCAAACTCATTCTTTCACAAAAAAAGTATTTTAGATATTATACTCAAGGTAACCAAAAGGTGTTGCAAGGCTTCTATACATTTATTGACAAGTTACAATGCAAAATCTTATCGAAATATGGTCAGAAAGCTCTTTGTATCTTTCTGGAGTTTTTGCAGAATTAGTTCATAGGGGTCATAATAAAAAAATCTGCTAAAAGAATGTTGTGAAAAAGGTTTTTTACACACCAGATATATACATGTATGTGTACTTTAAACTTCACAGTAAATATCAGTATATAAGCAGTTTTAGGGACATCATTGCTGGGATAATACATGCAAAAGTTCAGCTCCCTACAATGTTCTAGGTCTTGTGGTTTCAAATGAGTTGTCAAACATACAAATGATTATGCCAGACGTATGGATGCCTTGACAAACGATGGCATTACATGGTGACATAAGCACACATGAACTTTTAATTCTGGTGAAGCAAATTTGACAATTGTGTACATGAGTACAGATATTGTTAAGTACACAAGAACATTAAATATGCTTGCAGTAAGATATAGACACATCAACAATTCCTGACAAACTGGGGGGCACGGTGGCCCAGTCGTCTAAGGCGCCGTGATTCGCTGTGCAGAGTTGCGTCCCTTGGTCACGCCAGAAACCTATGAGTTGTGGGTTCGATTCCGGTTCGCCCCGATTATGTTTCTAGGTTTGTCAGCACCATACCCGTGCTCGTGGGTTTCACCGAAGTGGTAAACGTCTGAGACCTGCATCACTTCGGGCTTTCCTCCCACATTAAGCTGACACGCCATGATATAACTGGAATACTGTTAAAAGCGGCGTTAAACCCAGCTCACTCACTCCTGACAAACTGAAGCAGGTGTGGCACAAGTCAGAGCATTTAATTGTCATGCCAAAGGCCTGGGTTCAATTCCCCACATGGGTACAATGTGTGAAGCTCATTTCTGGTGTCTCCTGTCGTGATATTATCATTATTTTTATGATTATTTACAGTTTACAAAATGCAACAAAGAGGGTATTGGTGATCCTGGCACAGTCAGGCTGGTTAGGCTCATTATCAGCTCAGCATCCCAGACAGCAAATGGGACTTTTCCCAGGAAGTGCTGCCTAGTCGAACCCACCCAGAACTTATCGGAGAATGTGAAGACTCCCCAACACTGCAGCCTTCTGCAGGTCAAGCAGTCATCACTGACAAGCAGAAGTCTGATACTTTCTATATGGAGTGTGGAGTTCCCCAAGGATCAGTGCTAGGTCCACTGTAGTTTATACTGTATACAAACAGTCTAGAGACTGTGGTACAGAATCATTGACCGAACGAGGAGTCATTTGCAAATGACACACAACTGCTCAATTCATTAACAGAAACATCAGTACCACTGGGTCACATCACTGAGTGCTCTATTGACATTAAGTGTCATCAAGGAGGCTTAAATTAAATGACAAAACCGAAGCTCTACTTGGTGGAACTTTGCAGTGTAGCAGAGACAACCATTGCCATTGGACAATCGCAGATTGACTTCATGGACAAAGTGAAAAGTCTAGGTATAATCATTGACTCAACCCTCAGATAAGGTCAGATAAGGAACCACAACACCACAGGGGCGGCTAAGAACCTGATTCAGTCTTTGGTGTTGTCTCGGCTAGACTATGGAAACAGCTTGTTGTGGGGGGGTTGCAAAGCAAACGCTAGACCGTCTCCAGTTAGTGCAAAACACGGCAGCCAGGATTGTGACAAGGACATCACGTATGTCACACATCACTCCTGTCCTCAAGCATCTACACCGGCTTCCGGTTGAGTCAAGGATCATGTACAAATTGCTGTCTTTCACGTACAAGTGTGTCAACAACCAGGCTCCTGCTTATCTCTCCACTCAGCTCCAGCTTCATAATCCACCAAGCACTCTTCGATCAGCAAATCAACACCTGCTATCTGTTCCTCAGTATAGACTTTCCAGCCATGGACTAAAGACTTTCAAAATTATGGAATGATCTTCCACTTGAGATTAGACTTTCCTCAACATTTCAGACATTCAAAACAAAACTAAAGACACATTTGTTCAAAAAAGCTTTCCAGAGTGACATTTGAATGTAGCGCTTTGAGCATGAACTCTACATGGAGACTAGCGCATTATAAGTGCACATTATTATTATTATTATTATTATTATCATCATTATTATTACCCAGATTGACAGAAGGGTTGTATTCCTGGTAGCAAACCCGGGTATTATCCCAGTGTCAGTCAACAGATTGGGAGGTACCAAACCTAAGGCACCGAGAACAATGGGGAGTCGGACAACTTGGTACTTGGGATGCAAGCGTGACATTTTGAAAGCGAGGTCTGCATATTTGCCATGTTTTTCCCCAATCTTGTCAATCACGTTAGTGTCAAAGGGGACAGAAAATTCAATGATATGAATGATTTCATTAGATTTATCAAAATAGGACAATATCAGGTTTTTCAACCTGGATACATCTGAGGCCGTATACGGGCCTATTTCAAAGAAGTTTGTATTTATCATTTTCCATTATGCCCTCCACATATTCCGGGTCGTACCATGGACGGACCTCTGTGTCAAAACCACAAGCATTGCGAAGATGGTAATAAAATGATCGATCTACACCATCATGTCGTTTAAGATACAAGCTGGGCATTCACTGACAATGTGTTGGTCAGTCTCATTAAATTCATTGCATAATCTACATTTCATACATACATTTTGATGCAAAATCACAAATTGACAGTTTCGAGGGGGAAGTGACTGGTCCTGAGCATCCCATTATTATTATTATTATTATTATTATTATTATCCTGCACTTATCCAGGTATTATATTGTATTGTACTATATTGCTGGAATATTGATAAGTGCAGCGTAAAACCCAACACACTCACTCACTCACTCACTCACCATTGATGCCAAGCATGGCGCTGATCCTATTGAGAGCCTGTCTGCGCTTGTCCTTACGGTAGTAGTGTTCATGGGTGGTGTTCCACAGCAGGTCTTCCTCCTCGTACAGCTCCAGCAGCTCCTCGATCTTACTGGCGTCGCGGAACGCCATCTCCACCCGATGTCTGAACATAGATCATTCCCCTCCTCATCATGTGTTCCTCCCTCAAGTGGTCATTATGGGTTAAATTTCTAAGTTTTGTCTGTTACAAAAATATATTGAATTTTTTTTAATCTTGGGCACATGAAATTTTACTTCTCATGTCTTCCACAAAGGGTCATTGATGCCTAAGTCTGGCAAATATCCTGTAAAAATCTCAAATGATGTTACCGCCTATTTCAGACACCTGCTATGATGGTCATTATAGAACCTTCATTACTTGAGAGAAAAAAGAAGAAATATATCATGAACTTCCTCCAAAACTTTGAAAGCATAATAATAATGTTTGCAGATGAAGTTTTTGCAAAGGCATTTTCTTCACTGTGGCCATTTCGAATTTTTGAAAATGAAATGTTTAGCCTGGGACATGCAGAATGAGTATGATATTTGAAATGTTTTGAAGAATAAGCAAATTATGTTCAGTGTTATAAGGTGAACATAACAGCAAAAACATTGAAAAGCAATGTCTTCATTCCTGAATTCAAACTCATTTCTTCACCAGAAGATATTGTACATACAATATGGTCACAAAAGGCATTTATAGTCTTAAATAATGTTTTTCATTATAACTTCTTTCAGTGGCATTTAGAAGTTGGTGTGATGAAGAAAGACAGGTTCTGTGGATGGACAACTTCTTTATTACAATTAGTGCGACGTTTTGGTGTAGATCCTAACACCTTTATCAAGCAAGTGATGATAAATAAATAAATCACTTGCTTGATAAAGGTGTAAGGATCTACACCGAAATGACGCACTTATTGTAATAAAGAAGTTGTTCATCCATAGAACTTGTCTTTCTTTTTCATTATACATGAAATATATGTTTGATTCCCACATACCAGGCGGTACTTAGTTTTCACTGAAAGATCTGTAGACCAAGAAATAAAAACATTCTGTCCTAAAACATTATATTTCTTTAATTCCAAAATTAGGATATACTTATAATTAATACAAGATAATATTTGGGTTTGGACTTAGTTTTGTAGATCACCCACTCTGGTGGAAAATGGAAAAATAACAACATGAACATGTCTTTCTTTGTAGCTGATTTTAAGGCCCACGTGTTAATTGTGCTCTATGATTTATGTGTAACTCATGCAGTGTAGAACAGGGAAATGGGGTAGCAGAATGAAAAGTCTGAAGGAAAATTTTGTTAAATTTCATTAAATCTTGTCCAGTAAATAAAACAACAGATTAATTACACATAGGCCTACATAGCTATGTTTGGCCTCAGTAAAATTGTAATTCATTAAAACAAATATTTCAATTGACTTAATAATGAACATATATGTTGTAAAATGCCTCAATATTTCTGACAACAGAACCACTTCATGGGCGGATACAGAGGGGGGTTGCGGGGGTGCACACCCCCCCCTTTTTATTTCGAAATAAATCTTTAATTCTGTATAAATTACCACCAAAGACAATAAATAGATCTTTATTGTGCACCCCTCCTTTTAAAAAAAGCTGTATCCGCCCATGCAGTTTCTGAACAAAATCCATAAAGTTTGTCCTGAGAAACATAAATATTGGATGTGACATCACACTCCTCATAATACTTTGGTTGTTTGTTTGTTGTTTTAACGCCGCACTAAGCAATATTCCTGCTATATGACGGCGGTCTGTAAATAATCGAGTTTGGACAAGATAATCCAGTGATTGACATCATGAGCATCGATCCAAGCAATTGCGATACGATGACATGCTAGTCGCCTCTTACAACAAGTAAAGTCGCCTTTTACGGCAAGTATGGGTTGCTGAAGACCTACTCTACCCCAGATCTTCACTGGTCCCTCATAATACACAGGACAAGAGGATTCATCATGACCATCATTGGAACTGACTAAAGCTGATAAAATATAGATATGAAGGAAATTACACAGAGGAAGATAACAAGTTGATAATGAACATCCATAACAATATCTTAATGGTCATGAGTTGACCTCCAGCACCATCAGGCCTAGTTTGGCATTACAATTGAGAAATATTTCAATCTGATTATGCTATGGTGGAATATTATTTTGAATTAAAATTGTCTTGTTCCTAAAATACCTGAATCTTAATGATGGGGAATAATTCATATATTTATCCACTGTGGTAAAAAAAGAAAGGGACATTTATTAATAGGTAAACCGGTTTTAATAATTATGTCACTGAAGGGATACAGCCATTTTGATCAGAGCTGTCGGGTTCGAGAGTGTCTCATACGACGGTGTCTTATACAATTTCAGATTTCCCACATCAACATGAAGAATGGGGAATTAAACATACGTACTGTGCAGTGATCTTGCAATCTCAATAATTACACATCATCGCATACGATTTATCTCATTCGACACCCTCTGGTTGCATTTGTCGGAGGTGTGTGTGGCTCGACGTCATTTCCTCTATCACGTGACGTGTCACGTGAATGAGTCTTGATCACGTGAAGCAAACAAGTCACATGAGGCGTTCCCCGCTGATTACGGAAAACACACAGATATTTACGAGCTGCGTTTGTTGCTGTTGTTGGCTGTGAAAGTTTGATAAAACGAAGATGTCGATGTGTGGTGGTGCATCCGAAGTGAAATCTGCAACAGAAGAAGTGCAAGAACTCTGTAATAAGGTGAGAGTGCAACTGTGCAAGTGTCTGATGCAGACGAGTGGACAGATGCTGAGAGCCCCTGAAGCGGAAATCTGATAGCAATATATGTATCCTGTCGTCAGTGTAGATGGCTGCAGCCTTGCCGGGTCTTGTCCTGACTGTTGTCAACGCCATACCCGTCAGTGTAGATGGCTGCAGCCTTGCCGGGTCTTGTCCTGACTGTTGTCAACGCCATACCCGTCAGTGTAGATGGCTGTAGCCATACCCGTCAGTGTAGATGGCTGCAGCCTTGCCGGGTCTTGTCCTGACTGTTGTCAACGCCATACCCGTCAGTGTAGATGGCTGCAGCCTTGCCGGGTCTTGTCCTGACTGTTGTCAACGCCATACCCGTCAGTGTAGATGGCTGTAGCCATACCCGTCAGTGTAGATGGCTGCAGCCTTGCCGGGTCTTGTCCTGACTGTTGTCAACGCCATACCCGTCAGTGTAGATGGCTGCAGCCTTGCCGGGTCTTGTCCTGACTGTTGTCAACGCCATACCCGTCAGTGTAGATGGCTGCAGCCTTGCCGGGTCTTGTCCTGACTGTTGTCAACGCCAAACCCGTCAATGTCGATGGCTGCAGCCTTGTCGGATCTTGTCTTGACTGTTGTCAACGCCATACACATCAATGTCGATGGCTGCAGCCTTGTCGGATCCTGTCTTGCTAAAATGTACTTCAAACCCGAGAAGATCTGTGTTAAAATAGGTCTTCATCAAGCCATGCTTGACGTAAGAGTCGAAGTCCTACATGGTTGAATACATGACGCTTTTTTATGGATAGCATCATTTCCTGTAACCAGTTTCTCCCACAACTTCTAAATGCCTATCAAAGGACCCGTGAAAATCCGGATTAGAATAGGTCTTCAGCAACCCATGCTTGCCATAAAAGGCGACTATGCTTGTAGTAAGAGGCGACTAACGGGATCGGGTGGTCAAACTCGCAGACTTAGTTGATGCCTATCGTATCCTAATTGTGTTGATCGATGTTCATGATATCAGTCACTGGATTGTCTGTTCTAGACTTGACTATTTACATACTGCAATTGTGTTGATCAATGTTCATGATATCAGTCACTGGATTGTCTGGTCTAGACTTGATTATTTACTACAATCATATACCTGGGATATTGCCGATTGAGGTTTTAAACAACAAACATACAAACCACTAGTATTAAATCTACCACTGTTAAGGGTTTATGCCACCACTAGTTTCTACTGGTTGTAAGTGATAATGCTACAAGTTTAAACTACTACGAGGGTTCAGATGGGGATGCAGGTCATCGATCCAAATTGCAAGGATCGATGCTCATGATATCAATCACTGGATTGTCTGGTCCAGACTCGATTATTTTACAGACCGCCGTCATATAGCTGTAATATTGCTGAGTGCGGCGAAAACAACAAACCAACCAACCAATCAGATGGGGATGGTGATTACAAGCGTCGTGGCATTAAAGATTTAGAATCAATTGATGAAATACATATTGTTAACTTTGTTATTACTTGATCGTAAGTAAATGTATTGTATGTATTTGTCAGCCAAGTCTGTGCATCATGATCTAACCAATAATTTTAATATGAATAAATTCGTCGACACCTGCCTTCAAATACGAGTACTTATATTTCACATCTCGCAACAAAATATTTATGTATCGATGTGGGAACCAGACCGGTAAATTGTTTTAGAAATGGAAGGCAAAAATCTGTACCTTTATTCTGGATGATTCAAACCCGATGAGGGACCAGTACAAAAGTTTGATATTGGATAAATGTCTTACTTTCTTATGCCTCAAAACTTAAGGAATTCAATATATTTTTTTATCCAACATCTAACTTTTGAACTGGTCCCTAAGTACATTGAAAGTTTCATGACCGAAAATATATACTTACTGCCAAAAGAAATGCAAACCGTAGAAACATATATAGTCTGGAAGGTAATTTAAGGTACCAATGTTTACTACAATATTTGAAAAACTTTTGGACCTACTCCAGTCTAAGTTGGTATGAGATTATTAAACAGTCATACATAACTGGATATTACATTTAAAGACAATCGGTGCATGAATAAAAATTCTGTCTATTTAGCCATCACTATATTTCATCAACAACCAGAACTGTTCATCATGGGTGGAACGAGCATTCATTGTAACAGCCATCTGCATAATGCTACCCCTGCGTCACAGGGCCATATGACACAGTTGAACCAATCAACTCAACTCGAAAGGTTGCACGCAAATCACACACGTTAAGACGCCCAACGCTAACACTGTATTCGTGCATGCGTGATTCCTGTGCAACCTTTTCAGCACCGGTCTTCGCTATATTATGACAGAAAATGGAATAGTGTGTTAAGATCATGCCTTATATCAAATACAGTTAGAATTGATATTCATTATCAACATGATTGGGGCTGACTCAATCTTCTGGAATGGATGGTGGAGGGGGCAAGAGCTAGGACTTTACTCCCCAAAAGTAGATAGCATTTGCTTAAGATGTCGTGGAAAAAACTTTGTTGGGGTAAAAAGCATTGGTCGAGACCTCCTCTCACAGAATAAAATGCATGTTCTAAAGCAGTGGCTGAAAAGTATTCTGTTAGGAAAATTCCCAACACCAGTTTGTGAAGAATGTGAGTGAGTATGGTTTTACGCCGCTTTTAGCAATATTCCAGCAGTATCACAGCAGAGGACACCAGAAATGGGATTCACAATTTGTACCCATGTCGGGTGAAGAATATGAAATGCTGGGTGTCTTATGTGTATATTTGTAATATGATTATCTTATCACATACTGTTTGTTCACCGACTATGCTTTTCATAAGAGGCGACTAACAAGGTCGGGGGGTCAGGCTCACTGACTTGGTTGATGCATGTCATCGTATCCCAATTGCCTGGATCGATGCTCATGATGTCAATCACTGGATTATCTGGTCCAGACTCGATTATTTACAGACTGTCGTATTTATGGCTGGAATATTGCTGAGTGTGGCATTGAGCAACAAACAAACAACATAATGTTTGTTACCTGACAGCACTGGACGTTGCTCCCAATATCGGTCAACGTCAAGTGAATGCAACGTGGAGGTACCAGTTTAGTCCTCATGGCAATGTAACATCATGTTCGTGTTATCTATATTTAGGTTCATCATGTTCATGTTATCTATATTTAGGTTCATCATGTTTGTGTAATCTGTGTTTAGGTTCATCATGTTCGTGTAATCTGTATTTAGGTTCATCATGTTCATGTAATCTGTATTTAGGTTCATCATGTTCGTGTAATCTGTATTTAGGTTCATCATGTTCCTGTAATCTGTATTTAGGTTCGAGAGGCCTTGCAAACACAAGCAGGGAGAACGTTTGGAGCGTACAAAGCCATATCCTTCCGTTCACAAGTGGTAGCAGGAACCAACTACTTTGTAAAGGTAACCATGGCATCCGTCAATCTTACAGAGAACTGGGGGCAACTGGTTAAGATATGTCCCCAGTACTCTCAGCGTTAGAAATTGGCACCAGTCCTATAGTCCTTGCCAAAGTGCCCAATAGTTAACATTTCATAAGGAATAGAAGAAATTTGCCATTTTAAAGGGGTTTGCTATATGTTACCATTGTAAGGACTAGTGGACTAAAAATGTTAGTTTCTACCTCCATTACTTGTTGTTGGAGGTGCTGAATTTGATCAGATGTCAAAGTTGTTGATGGTGTGCGGTTTTGTTCATTATATCAACCATTGGTTTGTCTGGACCAGGCTACTCACAGGCTGTCATGATATAGCTGGAATATTGCTGACTGCGTCATAAGATATCATTCATGTAATCGGTTTGAGAGGACTTGTGAAGCGTTCTAAGCAAATTTAGAGAATGTTTACAGAATACACAAGTGAGTGAGTGAGTTGGATTTAACGCCGCTAAGGCGCCGCGATTCGCTGTGCAGAGTTGTGTCCCTTGGGCACGCCAGAAACCTATGATTGTGGGTTCAAATCCCGGTTCGCCCCGATTATGATTCTAGGTTTTCAGCACCATACCTGTGCTCGTGGGTTTCACCGAAGTGGTAAACGTCTGAGACCTGCATCACTTCGGGCTTTCCTCCCACATTAAAAGTGGCGTTAAATTTTAACCCAACTCACTCACTCACGTTTCCATCAGAATAGGATACAAAGAAACTGATGTCATCCTAATCCAGTAAATTGTACTTTTCAGGTCCAGGTGGATGAAAACGATGAACACTTTCACCTGAGGATATTCGCCCCCCTCCCCCACACCAACTCCCCACCCTCCCTGGCTGGCTATCGGACTGGACACACCGCTGCATCAGATCTGGAGTATTTTGATGCCAAGTAGTCGCCGTCCAAGTTTACACCATGTGCTGGACAAGCTCTTGATAGCTTATGTTCATGGGATCTTTACATAATCTCTCAGTATAACATATCAGTAGCTAAAGCTCAAGCTTCATGTGTTATCTCCCTTTAATATCTTCAGGAAATGATCTGTTCGTAAATCATTTTGAAATAAAAACAAAAACGAAACAGTTATCATGATTAATCTTGTACATAAAGACAACATCCATTTAGTGAATTTTGTACAAAATTAATGGATATTTTTACTTTTACTTTTTGTCTCGGTGTGTTACTGTGTTACTGTAATCACAATGGTGAGCGTCCCCTGCAGCCTGTATCATTTGTATTGTGTACACTCAAGAAGAACTGCCATTAACACCATGGAACAACATCATGGTGGTAAGATGCTTGTAAACACCAAAACACAAGATTATGATGCATGTATGCTCGTTTCCTTCCTCTGATCAGCATCACGTCCGCCACACAAGGATATGTCAAATTTGTGCTTGTATTGTTTTGCTTCCTTTCGGGACGCCAGAATGTAAAAAAAATGAATTTGGTTGACTATTGTCCCTACTACAACAGGTTGTTTTCAGAAATAGTATATTTGCTGCTGTTTAGCGTTTCAGAATTCTCATTTTGTAACCTACCATTTTCCATTATACTTGTTTTATCTATCAGTATGTAGGCTGCTGCAGGAATCCCTGTATCATGTTATGTCTCTCTATTGTGACAATGCTTCCTAGAGAGCTGCCTATATGATCTGCTTAGAGTGGTTACAGAGATAAATATATAAAGCCAGTATCTTGCTTATGTGTATTCCCCGTGCTTGGGGGTCTCACCAGTGGTACGAGAAAACGTCCGAACCTGCAACGCTTTGGCTTTTCCGTCCATATTAAGCCGACACGCCATGATATAACTGGAATACTGTTCAAAGTGTTGTTAAACCCAACTCGCTCACTCATATCTATACAATATAAAAATGGTTAAAGTTGCTGAAATTACAAATTGATGTGTGCTGTTTGAAAAGCTGAAAACTTTCTTACATTTTCATGTGAAAATGCTATAAGGCCGCATTTGCAGATTCTGACGTTCTTGACTGTCCATGAAATTCTTGTATGTTCATGTAAAATGTCAGATTTCTTTGGAAAAGAGGACCAAAAGTTACAGTGCAGGTGCATTTTGATAATCAATTTTTGTCTATGACCTCCTGATCTTTTGCAAACGAACATTATTGCAGTTTCTGCACAGTAGATTCATATTTAATATGAAAGTTACTGATTCAGAGGAATCTGCTCTTGGGAGTGTTTGTAGTCGGTTCCACCTGACAGACTTATCTTAGCTGCCGTCTCCGGTTGTTTCATCTCACTGCCACTGAACCCTTCATTCCACGTGTTGGGATCTGTGGACTTAATTAATCAGCAGTTCTGCATGAAACAGCAAGACAGGAATTGTGAAACGACAAGATTATGTTTAAAGACACTTTTACACAACACCTTTTATCAGCGTCTATTTGTTGAGCCATAGATGAAATTAAGGTAACAGTTGTGATGTTGACTTTTTTATCTGCTGTTGAAATTTTCACATAAACAACAATAAACCATTCTTTTTACAAAGATGTGTTTGTGGTGATATGGGAGGTAAGTAAGGCATATTATCCCCTGCCATGAAGTGGAAGGGGGATATAGGAATGGGTGCTGTCCTTCTGTCCATCACATTTCATTTCTGGAGCAGAGGGGCACAGGTGGCCCAGTCGTCTAAAAAACAGCATTTCGCTGTGCAGAGTTGCGTCCCTTGGGCACGCCAGAAACCTATGATTGTGGGTTCGAATCCCGGTTCGCCACGATTATGTTTCTAGGTTTGTCAGCACCATACCCGTGCTCATGGGTTTCACCAAAGTGGTAAAACGTCAGAGACCTGCATCACTTGGGCTTTCCTCCAACATTAAGCTGACACGCCGTGATATAACTGGAATACTGTTAAAAGCGGCGTTAAACCCAACTCTCTCAATCACTCTGGACTTTTAATGTCAGTTAACTCACTTGCCTCGGGAAGATGTCTTGCTGAAGACAGAAACATTTTCTATGTAGGTTCATACTCTCCTTAATGTATGGGCTACGGGTCAACCTTTTTAACCACACGGTAATATTACACAGTGACAATACATTTTCATCAAACTTGGAGCAGAAAGTTGTTTCTGGTGTAGGCATTGATTCAACCCCAACACCATCCCGATGACAGCTGCTGACTGCTTCTCCAGTTTTAAACATATCACTGTATTACCCTATATTGCATTCGGTTCCCGACAACCTTGGATGAACCTATATGGGAAGTAAATCAGTAACCAGCTAATCTTCCAAACCTAGATTCTAAAGCCCTTCCCTTCCAAACCTGTTTTGAAAGAAAATTGGTTTTGAAATGGGTCGCTTCTAAAACTGCTTTTAGGCTTTTTAATACAATTGTAATACCTTGGTTTAACAATTGACATTTTAAAAACTGGCCTTTTGATATGACTATAATGTTGATTTTTGAAAAAAATTTCCATGTGAATCGAACCTGCAACCTAACATATAGTTTTGTCACCCACTGTGTTCCCACTGAGCCACCGGGGAGGTGATAAAAAGTTGTTCAATTTTACATGTCATGATTCCAGTTGGTCCATGCTGCACATGGTTTTAATCGTACGCTTTGATTGAATTCCTTTATACCGGAACAAACTGTTGTGCTTCACTGTAGGGTGTCTCGATGTTTTCTTATTTTATCTGGTATTTCTTGCATTTAGACAGTGTCAACAAGAAAGCCCTCCAAAACTTTGTTGATTGAAATGATGTCATCATGTTTGTTTAAAATGGCGATGGAAACTCTTCCCATACCCATTTCCTTCTTCCTTATCTCAACATTTGATTGGTCAGTAAAATGGTAATGAAAATCAAGGTCGGGTAAAATCAAGGGCGGGTAATGATACTGAGAGTACCATGGGAATGGATCTACGAGTTAGTGTAGGTTTACCGAAATGTGAGCCCTGGAGATATAGAGGATGCTACTCACTGTAGACAAGTCACATGTCACTCTTCCTCAGATCCCGTCATGATCAAAGTAACAACAAACCAAACGGTTATTTCAAAATAAACCAATTATTTGTAGTTTATTGTACAACCTTGGAAAGTCCACTGTCACACAAACATACAGACCTAGTCAAGACAAGGATATGTATATTTACAAAAGTCAGGGTTAGCAAAACAAGACATTTGTGTGTGGAAAGCAGAAGATTGTTTCATGAAGTGCCTCTTCAATCCTATAAGCTGGCTCAGTTTCAAGGAACCCTGCCAATATACTGATGGCATAAAATAAAGGAACAGTAATCTTGCAACAGAGAGTTGAATGCTGTGTTCATCCAATAAACCAAACAGACTTTACATCAATAATCTTCAATCATCTGTAATGTCAGTGTCATACAAACAGAATTTCATGTCTACAAATGCTTACATTGCTATCCGTTACCTTATTTCTTGTCATCAGTATATTTCAAGAGAATGAGCTGCGAAACTGGTCGTCACACATGTTTATGTCATACATGCACACACTGTATGTCACATGTATTCTGACTGTACACGAGCAAGAAGTTTCAATGTTTGGTTTATATACCAGCCAAAACAATGAAAAAATATCAACAATGTTCGCTGTTATTTGCACCGAATATATATTCACCAGTGTATATAACTTCAACTGAAGACTCCACCCTGTAACAAATGTCTCTGCATCAAACAGGTATATCTAGCTGCCTCTGTTATATCACATGTTCCTGATATGATTTGGTACAAAACAAAAACACACAATAATGAACAGGACAAGGAGTTCGCTGACACAAGCAGGTTTAATCCCCACATGGGTACAAGCTCATCAATGTGGTTCGTTGTGCACCCCAAGTGAAGTGTATACATAACTGATAATGAATGAAATCAAATGTGCCCATGTAACATATACCAACTTCACTAAAATATCAATAAGCCATGAAATATTATTAATATTAATATTCATGCAAAATAAAACATGTGAGAAAAATATGATACATCACCCAATCTCATTAAAATCAGACCTTAGTTCTCGCTACCGCTAAACAAAGATCTGAGGACATCCCATTAGGGGTCACGTCAGAACGACCTTTCATCCGACCAATCAGTGCGTCGCTTACCAGATTATGAAAGTGGTAGTCAGAATGCGATTTCTAATCATGCAATCTCGAAAACTTTAACATGGGGTATTCTGAACGATAGTTACGGGTTTAACGACTGAATCCATACAATCTAGACCATCTATTATAGCCATCCAAGAATGTTTTTTTTCTTCAGGTTTCAAATTTGTTAACGAGAATTTGTCAAAATCTGTTTCGAAGCGTAGTTGCCAATTTGAAATTTGTGCCGTAAAGCACGAGAAAGCTGCCTTCTGATTGGTCATCCATGGGTCAGTCAAAGGTCGCACAAGGTCGGTCTGATGTGACCCGAAATGGGATATCCTCAGATCTTTGTTTAGCGGCAGCGAGAACTTAGATCTGTTTGAACATCACCAAGCTTTGTGATATTCTCACGAAACATAGACCAATCAGCAGATTTGTATCCCTGTAGATTCCTACGACAACAGTCGGTATTAAAGTATTTCCAGAGCTTAACAATTGATAATTGATAATCAATCGTTAAACTGTGTATGTATCAATCTCATTAAAACCAGACCTTAGTTCTCGCTACCTCTGAACAAAGACCTGAAGACATCCCATAAGGGATCATGTCAGAACGACCTTTCACCCGACTAATCAGAGTGTCGCTTACCAGATTATGAAAGTGACAGTCGGAATGTGATTTCTAACTCGAAAACTTAACCCGGGGTATTCCGAACGATAGTTACGGGTTTAACGACTGAATCCATACAATCGAGATCATCTATTAGCCATTTCAGAATGTTCTTTTGTTCAGTTTTCAAATTTGTAATCGAGAACTGTTCAAAATATGTTTCAAAGCGTAGTCGCCAATTTGTAATTGGTGCCATAAAGCATGAGAAAGCTCCCTTCTGATTGGTCAATCAACTGGTTGGTCAAAGTTTGCGCAAGGTCGGTCTGACGTCACCCGTAATGTGATGTCTTCAGATCTTTGTTAAGCAGTAGCGAGAACTGAGATCTGATTTTAATGAGATTGTGTATGTCAGGGTATGAAACTCCCCAAAATTTCAGCCACACCACAGGACTGGCTAGCTGAAATACTTGCCAGCCCTGACCAAAACCTGCCTGCCCACTATAATCATATGTTTCTCAGAATAAGCTAACGGGGTTTCTTTTTGGTTACATTTTATCATTCATCTTTACATGTGAATTAATGCTTATCATCGGGAAATATTTAGAATATTTTCACATATGAAATATAACCCGACCGTCGGGCAGGGGGATTTGAGAATCTGGCAGCCCGAGTTGAAATCAACCTGTCTCGAACGGTCGGGCAGGCAGGTATTTCGAACACTGGTGTATGTATACACAGATGTTTAGGCACTGAGAAGATTGAGATCCCGCTGTCGGAGTGCCGACACTGCTACAAACGCTGCTCCCTGTCCGCTGCCATCTTTGGCCAGGATAAGTTTGACCTGATAACAAGCAAAACATAATGTAGAATGATGTACAACAGCGACCAACAGCAGCATCAACTAGTCGGCAGTGAGTGAGTTGGGTTTCAGCAACACATGCTTGTCGTATGATGTGACTAATGGGATCAGATGTTCATTGTGTAGATCAATGTTCATTTACAGACCACTGTCATATATAGGTGGAATAATGCTGAGTGTGGCGTTCAATAGCAAACACCGCTTTTAACTGTATTCCAGTTAAATCACGGTGTGTCAGCTTAATGTGGGAGGAAAGCCCGAAGTGATGCAGGTCTCGGACATGTACCTCTTGGGGGCGGCAGGCATTTATTTTTCATAGTTTAAATTTTTAGGCTTAAAAAAATAAAAGTTTTGGTTCTAAGGCACACCTGCATCATCATAAAGTTCACCGCATATTTAATTATTATTTCCAATTTTTTTAAAAACAACCAAAAAATCCTCAAATATTCTAAGTCCAACGGTTATCAAATACTGTATTCCAGTATTTTACTCATCAAGGAATACATTTACATAGGGAGGCCCTTTCCCAGGTTGATTGTACGCAACTGTTTATTCGGTTACACATCTGTTTACTTGTTTACATACTAGTTTGAACAACAACTAAAAAGAAACAAAAGACACTGCTTGCTTGCACAATATTTTCAAAAGTAATTGCCTAAGAACCACGCACACACACACACACACAAGATATATGCCTCTAAATATTTCAAAGGAATACTGGGCTATTTCATTCTGTTATGTAATTAGAAGACAGCAGCTGCGTACTTGAACTGCATACTTACTTTCATTACCTTTAACTGAAGCTGAACATTCCCTAGTGGCATGGCAACATGGGACACTATTTGTATCACAACCTCTCCAGGCATCAAAACACACACTTTCAGGTCCCACACTCTGTATATACATATTAAATGTTGTTGTTTGTTTGTTTGTTTGTTGTTTAACGCCACACTCAGCAATATTCCAGCTATATGACGCGGTCTGTAAAAAAATCGAGTCTGGACCAGAAAATCCAGTGATTAATATCATGAGCATCGATCCACGCAATTGGGATCGATGACATGCATCAACCAAGTCAGCGAGCCTGACCACCCTATCCCGTTAGTCGCCTTTTACGACAAGCATAGTCACCTTTTACGGCAAGCATTGGTTGCTGAAGACCTATTCTACCCTGAAATCTTCACGGGTCTATTAAAGGTTGAGTAGAATACTATGAATACATAACGCTGAAGGGGTCATAGTCGGCACACCATTTACCACTTACCCAGGTATTTTGGCATATACTAAAATCTACCGCCAGTCTCACAACTACCCCTGTGCACTTAAATGTACCCAGCAATAACTTCTCGCAGGATTTCTATGAAATAAATTCTGGTTCCATTCACGGCATCGGTAAAAGACTAATGTACACAGACAAAGTCCATGCAATACTGATGGTTTTTTGTTTGTTTGTTTGTTTGTTGTTTAACGCCACACTCAGCAATATTCCACACCCAGCTATATAACTGCAGTCTGGAAATAATCAAGTCTGAACCAAACAATCCAGTGATTGACTTCATGAGCATCGATCCACGCAATTGGAATACGATGACATGCATCAACCAAGTCAGCTAGCCTGACCACTCAATCCTGTTAATCGCCTCTGGTGACAAGCATGGTCACCTTTTACGGCAAGCAGGGGTTCCTGAAGACCAATTTTACCCCGGGTCTTGACACAAGTGAAGCCAGACCAGCAGGCGCCAGGTTGTGAATCTACCTACCTTGCTCTGCGGGGCTAGTTTCTCCAGCAAGTCTGTCATGTCAGGATGGAATGTTGGGTGATGTTCATAGACGGACCCATCGATGGCGACCGTCACCTCTGGGAGATTCACGTGACGTACACACACGGCTAGAGCTGCAGACAGTACACAACTCATAATAATAACATTGATTTTATCGAAAAACAAATTGTTACTGAAAATTTTGGAAACAATTGCCTGCCACAAAAACTACATTGTTGCAAGGTGTTTTTCTTGAAAAACAATTCAGACTCAGAGTCTGAAATAAAAAAATAATCTGGTTTTGTAGTTGTAGCTGACAAAATATCTGATCTCGATACAAAATCCAAACCCCTCTTAAAAAAAAATCAGATCTTCGGTCATTAAGTCATGCTGCCACCAGGGCGGTCAGGTAGCCTAGTGGTTAAAGCGTTTGCTCGTCACGCCTAAGACCTGGGTTCGATTCCCGACATGGGTACAATGTGTGCAGCCCATTTCTGGTGTCCCCCGCCGTGATATTGCTGGAATATTGCTAAAAGCGGCATAAAACCATACACACTCACTCATGCTACCACCATGCTTATTGTCTAAATTGAACGATGGCCTCAAATTATGTAATACTGGACTCCTATCTAAGTCTGACCTGATGCGACGATGTAAGCCCCTCTCTTGGACATGAAGAGAGCAACCTGTCGTATCATCTCTACATCCTCATCACTGGCCTTGTCATTCAGCTCCATCCTGCTCAGAACATCCCTGGCGTTCTTCCCATCTCCTTCCTTATCACTGAAATCAACGTTACCATGAAAACATAATTTGTGGAATAATGGATTTTAATAATGGATGTTGGAAAATTAATACTCATATATTTTTCACGAAAGGTGAAAATTCTGTCATGTCCATAATAAATATGAGGTTTTAAAATGTATAACTTTCAAATTACTGGAACGGTTGTCAATTTTTCTCAGTCCATGTCCAAGTTCGTGAACAGAAATTTAGAGCACAGACAAACAACATTGTTTACAGAACATCGTCACCTTTCCTCAACACATTACATCCAGGTTTGTACATAAAAGTATAACATGCTTACAACAAGAATGTTATTCAGAATATCATTCCCATGCTTACACGTCCATTCACCTCCATTGCAGGAAGTGGTCCGCAGCAAATATGACAAAATGGCGGAATTCAACGGTTGCAAATAAAGTCAGCATTATTTACACTGGAACAATGGGCTATATCTTTTTAGAATCTTAGTTCAAGCATCATATACCAAGAAGCTCATGCATAATATAACTGCAAATCATGTTTATCATCCAAAACTGGCTCCCACAGGAGATATCACTTGGGTGAGATCAAGCGATATGTAAATTGTAGATATTGCTGCAATGAAATTGCATCACAATGCTTTGCAGACCATTGTGACATCATTGGTTACCATGACATCACAATCAAATGACATCACTAAAGGCTCTGCTACGGATGCTGTTAGCTGTACTTTTTACACTTAAGGCAGTGCTTATTACTGTCAACAAACTGAAAAAGTGGGAAGAATGATGTTGGATAATAAATGAAATCTCATCCTTGTGTCTTTTGATATAAAATATATCAACATGAGTTGATAAAAGTGGAAAAACTCCTCGGCAAGCCTTGGAGATTTTCCACTTTTATCACTTTTGTCAAAAGACACTCGGGTGAGATTCTCTATGTAATAATTTTCAAAAGTGGGATGTGTCAGCTTGTCCTTTGGCATGTAAACTGTATAAGTACGGATAACAGCATAATCTATGTTAAAACTACCTGTCTAGGTGTATATAGAAACAATACTATTCAACTGTGTTGTGTGTGAAATTGTATCGCAAACAGGGTTGCACTGTATTTCTTGTTGGTTTTTAGTTATATTTGACTTGCTCACAGGGAACCAAATGGAAATATTTACCTGCCCGCCAGCCTTATGCACCAAGTGGGGCATGGTACTTGTGCACTCTGCAAAGCAAGTCCTCAATGGCATGATACAATGCACTCGGGTGGCCCAATTACAGAACTGGCTGCCATTTTGCTTTCATGTTCTGAACACAATAGAGGAAGACTGACAGTAATTTATTGGGACATATAGGTACTCGGCACCTAAAGAAACTGTGCATGTAATTCTATGCACAATTTCCTTTGGTGCCTGGTATATGCCCCAATAAAAAAGTACCTAGAATATTTTTGGGGTTATAGCTAAAACAGCACCTCAACAAAACGGCCCCTGGCAAAAACGGCACCAATTGGCAAAAACGTCACCTGGCCTCAAGCGAAAACGGCTACTATTGCCTGGCGAGATTGTCAGTGTGAAATTATAGAGAAATTAGCCTGACTGAAGAAGACTTCCCTTTCCACAGTTTGAGATGAGTAGATCCCATAATTGAAGAGGTGATCGGTAACTTTGATCTCAGTTTCCAATCAGAAGATGCAGAAGAAATGAGGGTACCAGACCTATCAGAAATCCACCTTACAGCTTCAGATGACCGTGACAGAATAAAACATTTGTACGCAAATTATACTTTTTACTTTCCACTCAAGGCTTACAAAGCTATGGCCCATCCATCTGTGTAAATCTGTGCAGACCATTGTGGTAACCAATGACGTTACCTTTAAACTCACCAAACGATCTTTGTGACATCTGTGGTTGTAAAATTCCATCGCTCCAATATCTGTGTTGAGGTAGCGCCCCCTAACAACAGTTTCTGATCAATCAACTTGACGAGTACCAGCCTCACAAGCTCTCCTAGATAGTGGCCAGAGAATGACTTCTCAAACCTGAAACAAAGGGAGACGACTCTTATCCTGGCCAACACCTCTATGAAGTACCATCTCCTAAAAAACATTACATTTAAGTTTACACAATACCAGCAAGGTTCTCATGATTTGTTTGGTCTCCAGTGCCCAAAACAAACTGTACGAACTGAAAAAAAAGGATCGAGTAGATATAGTGTGACCTGGCAGAGAGCGTCCTCATGCCGCCAAGCATACATTGTGTGTGTCACAGGTGTGTTTTGTGTACATCTCAGTGTTCCCCCTGGCTTTTGAAACTCTAAAAATAACCAGTCTCCCCTAATTTGTGTCAGTACCAACTTTCAACAAATAAAAAACAATTTTTTAATTACCTGGTTCTAATTCTTTCAACATGTTTAATGAAATGACGTCATCTCTGAAGTAACTTAGTTTGATCTACGCTTCATTCACAAAGTTCAGTCACAATGTTCTCTCTTTTTTAATATTTCGAGACTAAGTCGCTACAAATAGATTTTTAACCTTGAAGCAAAGTGAAATGTTATTTCTTTGCACTAAGAATAGACGAGGGGAAACCCAGATGGCAACAGACAAGCTGATTCTGTTTATTATCATTTGAAAATTACACTTATATGAATATCGTGATGTTTTGTTCAACAACAAAGATTTATAAGGTACTTTACTTCCCTGTCCACAGTGACGGGCAGTCTCATTAATTACCGGTCCAAGCCTAATTTTACCGGTAAGAAACTGGTAATTACAGGTAAACGGGAACAATGACATCTGACCCACATGTGTCAAAGCTGACATCTGATTGGCTCAAAAAGTCCTGTATCCTTCATTCAGATTTGGCTGAAGTGTTCTCAGTGTTCACCTGAAGTCCTCTGTGGAAGGTTAGCGTTCAAACATAGGTATCATATTGGAGTAGATCTGATGTTAATTAAATTCATTGTAAGCTAACTTACGTGAATGAGTTGGGATGATTAGAGTGCTTGTCCACCTCCTTCTCAAACTCACTCCGGTAGAAGTCCAGTGATCCTCCGTCGCCTAGTGAACCATTTTCTATATTCACCAGGACCTGCAACATCAACAACGTTTCACTCATTTTACTGTTTGTCTCTTGCTTAATGCTGCAATGCAATATTCCAACTATAAAGCAGCTTGTAAATAATCAAGTTTGTTTGTTTGTTTGGTTGTTTGTTTATTGTTTTACGCTGCACTCAGCAATATTCCAGCCATATGACGGCAGTCTGTAAATAATAGAGTCTGGACCTGACAATCCAGTGACTGTTATTGTGGACAATGACCCACGCTGTTTGGGTACGAAGACATGCAATCCACCAAGTCCCCGAACCAATCCATTTGGTCACCTGTTACGATCAAGACAGGTAGCTTGGGACTTATCCAACATGAGAGCAATGTAATGTCAATTCTCAAGACCCGAATGCATGTGATTATCTTGTTTGCCGCTTCTCCGATAACTGTGTTCCCATTCATTCTTTGCTTTTCATATTAAAGGGGCAACTAATGGGATCGGATGGTCAGGCTCCCTGACTTGCTTGCTATATGTCATCATATCCCATTTGTGTAGGTCAAGCTTATGATGTCAATCACTGGATTGTCTGGTTCTGCAACTTACATGTGTGGGTTCCTTATTGTCTCCTGTCCACTTCTCTATGTTCCTCACATGCTCCACAAACGCGATGTTAAACCCTGTACCTGGAACACAACAATAGAACCTTCCGTCACACACTTGACAGAACACCCAGTCACACACCTGACAGAACACCCAGTCACACACCTGACAGAACACCCAGTCACACACCTGACAGAACACCCAGTCACACACCTGACAGAACACCCAGTCACACACCTGACAGAACACCCAGTCACACACCTGACAGAACACCCAGTCACACACCTGACAGAACACCCAGTCACACACCTGACAGAACACCCAGTAACACACCTGACAAAACACCCAGTCACACACCTGACAGAACACCCTGTCACACACCTGACAGAACACCCAGTCACACACCTGACAGAACACCCAGTCACACACCTGACAGAACACCCAGTCACACACCTGACAGAACACCCAGTCACACACCTGACAGAACACCCAGTCACACACCTGACAGAACACCCAGTCACACACCTGACAGAACACCCAGTCACACACCTGACAGAACACCCTGTCACACACCTGACAGAACACCCAGTCACACACCTGACAGAACACCCAGTCACACACCTGACAGAACACCCAGTCACACACCTGACAGAGGCCTTGACTTTCTGTTTAACAAATCTATAGACAAATCTCTAACAGGAAGCCCTCGTGTGAACTCACCGAGTATAAGTCCTATACGACACTTCTTGTCCAGATAGTTTCCAGCCATCAGTGTGCTGGTGGTGTCACTCATGACTGCAACGACATCGACTGGCAGCCCCTGCAACACAGAACAGTGGGGTCACTCATGACTGCAACGACATCGACTGGCAGCCCCTGCAAATGGACTTTTCAGTTCCTTATCGGCATCTTATCAGGTGTCAAGTCCTCATTGACTATGGACATGTTGCAATATGGGATCTGTGTGAAGCTCTTTGGTACTAGGGCTGGGACGGGTAACTGGGATCCTCCGGTTTGATGGGTACTGAGTAGGACCCGGATACCCACAGGACTACCTGGTACTAGGGCTGGGACGGGTAATTCGGGTACTCGGGTCGGGTGGGTACTGAGTAGGACTCGGATACCCACAGGACTACCTGGTACTAGGGCTGGGACGGGTAATTAGGGTACTTGGGTCGGGTGGGTACTGAGTAGGAGTCGGTACCCACAGGAATACCTGGACCCATGGTTAGTCTCATGATATCATTTAATGAGAAAAATTCACCACTACAACTCTATGGTAACCTACAAATTCCTTCTGACTTTTATATGTTTTGAGTAAACATAGAGCTTCAGTCAACTTCAGTGTCGGCATGAACAGATCGTTTTACAGACGTACCTAAATACCTTTTTGCCAAGAGTCCAGTAAAACAACTCCAAATCAGACATTTTGTACCCAACTCTTGTGGCTACTGTGGGTATCCGGGTAAGGTCAGGTAATAGGGGGTCAGGTACCCGGGTAGGGTCGGGTAATAGGGGGTCGGGTACCCAGGTAGGGTCAGGTAATAGGGGGTCGGGTACCCAGGTAGTAAATTTGGACTTATCCCAGCCCTACTTGGTAGGCAAGATCAGCTCACCGGCGTCTCCTTCTGTATGGCCTGCTCCAGCATCTGTACCGGGTCCCTCCCAGGTCCATCTGGGTTCTTGAAGGTCTTCGTCCAGGTCAGCAGCTTGCTCCTGTTCAGGGCGTATTGTTCCGTGGGGAAGGAAAAGGTGAACCCTGGAGACAGAGTCACACTCTAGGTCATGAAAAACATAGGACTGTAACATTTCTTGAAGACACAAGAAAACAGCACTATATCACTATCCCCCACACACATTAGCTCATTAGAATTTTGTTTGTTCATACACAGTAAACTATGGTTAAAAGGAACTCAAAGAGATCACTAATTTTGATTTGAAATAACTGTTGTTCGATTTAAGCATATACACAGCATATATACAACAAATGGCCGGGACTAAAAAGTAAGTTTGTTATATTGGTAAGTTCGATATAAGCATGTTCGTTATAAAGATAGCTTCCTTTAGTAGTGAATATACATGGAGAAAGGGAGGTAACTCTAGAGAAAAAGATTGTGGGGTCAATGTTTCAACTCAGTCTTGACAGGTATCTCTTCGGTAATCATGCACAGTTTCATTCATGTAAATTGAGTAGTTTCTGAAAAATCTTTATGGGGGGACACACCATAAATGGGTTTCATTCATTGTACCCATTTCGGGAATCAAACCTGCGTCTTTGGCGTGACAAGCAAACACTTGAACCACTAGGCTACCCGACCGCCCCTTTCACAGTAGAATGATGACCACAAAAAGATCTCAGCGCTATAATAACTCTACCCTTAAATTTACAGACCACTTTAACCACTAGGCTACCCGACCGCCCCTTTCAGTGTGGAATGGTGACCACAAAAAGATCTCAGCACTATAATAACTCTACCCTTAAATTTACAACAGTAACACATAGGAATTGTGTTCGGGACACAATAGCTAAAAAAGTAAATATAGTAACAACATATGTCAGTTTTGAACTAATAAATAGGTTAGTTATTGTGAATTACATTATCGGCT
Source organism: Haliotis cracherodii (assembly GCF_022045235.1). Lineage (NCBI taxonomy): Eukaryota > Metazoa > Mollusca > Gastropoda > Lepetellida > Haliotidae > Haliotis > Haliotis cracherodii. The sequence continues at coordinate 14,664,967 of NW_027266286.1, forward strand.
GACTGAGGCGATACCTTCATCATGCTCATTGCTTCACTGAGTGGTGAAAATGTAGTTTAGGATCAAAAGTATCAAAAATGTAAAGATTATACAGTTCAATTAATGATGTATAATGAATCGTGTAAGAGCTATTGGTTCGAGAATATAAAGTGCAGACTCAGGGGTTATAACTAGGGTTATAACGAACACTAAGGGACTATAAATTTGAGTTCGTCATAACCGTAGTTTTGTTATTAGCAGATATACAGCATGGGCGGATTTTATTTCGAAAAAAATCTTTATTTCTGTATAAATTACCACTGAAGACAATAAATAGATCTTAATTGTGCACCCCCCCTTTTAAAAAAAGCTGTATCCGCCCATGTACAGTATATATATAAAAATGATCGGGACAAAAAAAATAAGTTTGTCATATCCGTCAGTTCATTATAAGCGTGTTCGTTATAAACACACTTTACTATATATAGAGATGCATGCCTGATTACGTCACTCAGCGGCCATGTTTAAAGTGTGAACACTGACTCGATGTGTGTGAGAAGTCAAGGGGAATAAACTATGTTTATTCAAGACATGTTTCTGTTCATTATGAAGGGATGAGATACATGATGTTTATCAAAAGGTCACATCAGCAGAGACGCTCATGTCTACATGTTTGAAGACAAAGACTGGATGGAACGGAGTGAGTGAGTTGGGTTTAACGCCACTTTTAACAATATTCCAGTTATATCCAACGTGTCAGCTTAATGTGGGACAAAAGCCCCTAAGTGATGCAGGTCTCAGACGTTTACCACTTCGGTGAAACCCACAAGCACAGGTATGGTGCTGACAAACCTAGAAACATAATTGGGGCGAACCAGGATTCGAACCTACAATAATAGGTTTCTGGCGTTCACAAGGGACGCAACTCTGCACAGCGAATCGCGGCGCCTTAGACGACTAGGCCACCCGTGCCCCCGGAAGGAACAGAAGGGATATCTATTAGTTCTGCTTGTCAGTATTACCTAAAGGGATTTTGTCTGTTGAAGATGCCAAACCTTCCTTCTCCAGGAAATCTTTGATGCTGATGGCGATAAATTCAAATACCTGCAACAGAAAAATCAACCTGATGATGTTTCAATGAGATAGATCTAAACCAGTGGTAGTTACTCTATCAAGGCAACACCTTGTCAAGATCCTGGTCAGAATAGGTCTTCAGCAACCAATGCTTATCGTAAGAGGTGACTAACAGGATCGGGTGGTCAGACTCACTGACTTGGTTGATGCATCGTATCCTAATTGTATTGATCGATGCTTATTATGTCAATCACTGGATTTTCTAGTCCAGACTCGATTATTTACAGACCGTTATCATATAGCTGGAATATTGCTGAGTGCGGCATTAAACAACAAACAAACAAACAAACAAACAAATATTAAGGCCACACCCTTAAAACGCATGGTTTTCAGCATGGGTGGATAAAAAGCAGCTAATATATACACTTTAGTCAGGGACACTTTATTTTATTGAATTCACTTCCATCAGAGTCTCTTCTCTTGTCAGAGGCTCACTATATACTATGCACTTCATCATATATTTGAGAACAAAGTTGAATTTTGTAATATTTATTTTTCTTATACATCAAAAAAATAGTTTTGGTATGTTTTTCATTTAATTTAGAAGGAGTCTTCTGGTTGTGGTCAGTTGATTTATAACATGTATAAACAAGAATACTGGAACTTGTATAAAATAGTGTCTGCTATTATTAATATTCAAAGTTCTCAAATCTTTTGTCTGAGAAAACCCCAAGCCATTTTTACTGTCTCTAACTGTCCTCAACAGTCCAGTATTCTGTATCTCGATTCAAGATAAATACCCTGGATCTATTCACTGTATTTCAGAGTGAGTGAGTGAATTGGGTTTAACAACGCTTTTAACAGTATTCCACTTATATCGCGGAGTGTCAGCTTAATGTTGGCAGGAAAGCCCAAAGTGATGCAGGTCTTAAACGTTTACCACTTCGGTGAAACCCACGAGCATGGGTATGGTGCTGACAAACCTAGAAATATAATTCGGGGCAAACCGGGATTCCAACCCACAATCATAGGTTTCTGGCATGTCCAAGGGACGCAACTCTGCACAGCGAATCGTGGCGCCTTAGACGACTGGGCCAGCCGTGCCCCCCCCCCCCCCCCCCCCCCCCTGTATTTCAGAAGTAACGTCCCTTCATCTCTCATACCACTACAGATATTTAGATTCTTCAGTCATGTTGGATCGGAAGGCTAGTTTTAGTGCTGTGTCAATCCAATCAGCTTCAAAACTAAACTATGCCAGTAAATGGGTTTATTTATATCAGAGCGAGTGCGGGAATGAGTATGGTTTTACGCCGCTTTTAGCAATATTCAAGCAATATCATGGCGGGGGACACCAGAAATGGGCTTCACACAATGTACCCATGTCGGGAATCGAACCCGGGTCTTCGGTGTGACGAGCGAATGCTTTAACCACTAAGCTACCCGACTGCCCCTTATTTATATCAGAATGGAGATAAAAGATAGTCCAGGAGGGCGGGACTTTGACACAGGACACACGATGGTGTGACACATGAAACATTTCCTTTTGCCAGACAAGGAGTCTCTTTGCTTCATGTATTCAGTGGCTAGAGGCTCCACTTTATGATAAAATATAAGATAGCCATGTGATAAATCGTTAAAGAACAATGAAGACCAAAGCATGGTTTATTACATGATAAAACATTGTTCTATCATGACGTCATTTCTGGAGATTCAAATATGTACTCGCGACTTGATGACGTTATATATTTGACAACGTTATTTTTTAGGGGGAAGCGTCTTGTGAGTTGTTCCCCATAGATGTAGCTGGGCAACGCAGATGAACGCAGCGGCCGAACAATTGCATCCCAAAGTGGGAGAGATTTGACAATTAGTATTAGGAGAAAAGGTACAATCGGCGTGAGGATTGTGAGAATATGCGGAAAATACCAAACATAACCCACCTGTCCGTAAAATGGACTAGTCCAACATTTCCGAGGATGGATTCTATTCAGGGAGTCATCATTATTAAAATTTGGGTAAATATTTTTAAATGTACATTTTATCAACATCCTTAAAGAGGCTGTACATAATGTTGAAATCTCATATAAGAAATAAATGAATGGTGGTCGTATATTTCTAATCAATTGATACATAAGATGTCTAACATTTGTTTTATGGTATTCACCCAAACTGAGCAGATGGGTAAAAATCATCACTTACCGTAATCGACGTAATAAGCGCCCCGCTGTTATAAGCGTCCACAGTGATATTTGCTAATTTATTGGCTAGTGAACAATCCCAATTAGCACCCCTTCTGATTGATCAATGTAGAATTATTTATTCGTGTATAATACGCACTCATGTGTTATATGCACCCTTAAATATGGGCAATTTAATTCTGGAAAAATATATCTGTCGTGTATAATATGCACAGACTTTTCTTTTGTATAATTTCAGGCTGTCTGCATAAACCACGAAATTTACGATCTTTCAACTCTTTCACTCTTTTATTATTCTAATAAGAGCCCCCTATTTCTAATTTTGAGAGCACCCTGGGCGCTTATAATGTCGAATACGGTAATTTATCTCCATGAATTGTGATCGTAAAAAGCATTGCTTACTTTGTCACAGGGTCCACTCCGGACTTCATCGGTCAAAGTGTAGTAGCTGGTCTTGGTTGATGCCTCACCGTTCGTGAATATAACTTTCACCACGCGGAAGTTGGACCCACCTAGATCTAGGCCTAAGTAGGTACCATTTTCTGAAATGGAAATTTGCAAAGTCAGACATAATTTCAGATAATTATAGGATATTGAACGAGCTTCTTATTTTTTCCCAAGTTTCTAGTTTGTGTCTAGCTTTTACTTGTCCCAAACATTTGCATGAAACCTTGGCTATGCTGTCAGTGGCGAACGGCATGACAGTGACACTGTGAGGAGCTTAGGAAAATGTGTCTTTGCTTGCATTAATGAAACTTCACATTTATGTCTCCAAAATGAACAACAATAAGATGGCACTTTGGATAGCGGAAATACCAACTTGATTATAAACAAAAACACGGTTTATTGAGCAGTAGTTGTAACAAGTATATAACAATGTCATTCAAAGAAGAGGAATTACACAAAAGGCATCCAGTGAGTTATCACTTCAGGGGTAAAGGTTTCTATCCACTAATGTCAAACTAGGGATCATTGACCACTCCAGCAGTCCAGACAGATGCCACCATGCAACACTTGGTCAAAGGCCGACACAACCCAATGCGCATCGATAGGCTTCATCACACTCCTCAGATCTACAGCATTTGTCTTGTCATCTGCCTTCAAGTTTGTTGACACCTTCTCCGCATACCAATCAGTGAACTGTTGTTGGTTCAATTATTTCATTGCCTTTGAACTTCCTTATTGCCACCAGAATAAATTGTGTGTTGTTTCTAGGAAAACACTGTATATTGTTTTTACGGAAGTGCTCTACTCAGTGCTAATAACCGATGCTATTTGCTGTTTGATTGGATTAAGGTAAGGATATGTATCATTCCACTGGGGATTGGGTGGGGGGAGTTGCTTTGATATTGAGTTGTATTTTTGGCTAGGGGTCAGCAGTCGTATTAATCTGGAGAAGCATTAATTCAAGATTCACAGTATGTCTTTATCATGCACGGACAAGAATGCGAGATGAGAGCGTACCCTTCCCGTCCAGCAAGCATCGGACATGAGTGTTGGCCATGAGGACGTCCGACTTGTCGCGCACACTGCGGTCAGGGCTGTTGGCAAGTTTGATGTGGTCCTCCATGCCAGCCATGATTCTCTCGATCACCTCCCGCGGCAGCACCAGGGGCTGCAGAAACTCCCCCAGCTGACCACAACAACATCACAGTGATATATTTTAAGGCAAAAGTAAGGGATAATGTTCTTATTCTATAGGTATCATACTGTGATTATAGTCGCCTCTTACGACAAGCATAGTCGCCTCTTACGACAAGCATAGTCGCCTTTTACAGCAGGAATGTGTTGCTGAAGACCTATTCTACCCCAGATCTTCACGGGTCATTGTGATTTTAAGAAGCACATAACTCACTTTACCAGAACCCATCAATGACATTAAGCATTTTGCAGGTTTGATAGAGCCAACATGGATATGGCTTGTCAATGCATTTCAAATGAGCAATATATATATCTGCCTGGGTGGTAAGAATTTAGAGTTACGTCCCTTAGTGTGTCGTCTGCTTGGCTAACTTTCCCATGACAATGTCTTCCAAATAAGGTGAAAATGCATTGCATTCATTGCATATATATAATATAAGGGTTATTATATGGCAGTTTTCATATCATACCCCACACAAACCCCTTACCACCGTATCAGGCTGCTGTCCTTATTGTCCTCGTGTCGAGGGTTGATATGGGGGTCAGGGGTTGATATGGAGGTCGAGGGTTGATATGGGGTTGGGGGTTGATATGGGGGTCGGGGGTTGATATGGGGGTCAGGGGCTGATATGGGGTCGAGGGTTGATATGGGGATCGGGGGTTGAAATGGGGTTCAAGGGTTGATATGGGGTATGACATGAAAACTGGCTTATAATAACGTCTAATTATTACCCATCGTATGTGCACTTGAGCATTAGTACAAATATCAAAATAAATTAATAGTCCCAAAGATTTCGTGACAAAACAAATTATGTGCCAGTCTGCCACAAAAATGTGATTGGTTGACAGGTTTTTTTCTTTAAAAAAGATTTCAGGCTCAAATTTTTAAATAAAAAAAAAAGTTTTCTGAAACTCATTCATTAAAATCAGCATGAAACAAATGCATCAGGTAATAATGTCTATCTCTCAAAGTGACCTGATGAAATTCAAACAAATTCGAAAGGATGAGATAGGACATTTTTTCCCATTGTAAATGACAGATATTAAAGAAATTTTTGTAATGGTATGAAGATCATACATGTTCAAACAGTTGACAACTACCGTATTCGACGTAATAAGCGCCCCGCTCTAATAAGCGCCCACAGCGATATTTGCTAATATATTGGCAAGTGAACAGTCCCAATTAGCATTCCTTCCGATTGATAAATGTAGACAAGACTTATTTATTCGTGTATAATACGCACTCGTGTGTTATATGCACCCTTAATTATGGGCAATTAAATTCTGGAAAAATATATCTCTCTTATATAAACAGTTCAGGCCGTCAGCATAAACCACGAAATGTATCTTTCAACTCTGTTTTTTTCCACCAAACTAATATTCCAATAACAGCCCCCTATTTCTAATTTTGAGAGCGCCCTGGGCGCTAATAACGTCGAATACGGTAACCTTTTTCTTGTCTTGACTTACAAGTTTTTAACTTCTGACATGTTCAAGTACACAAGAGTATGTGTGTGTACTCAGAGATTATTGCATTTACATAGTGACATATATGTACGTGTTTGTGTTTGTTTGGCTGCTTGTACTAGTCCGGACTGATGCCGATTTATAGAGCTAGCTCACTGAGATACCATGCCGCAGTTTTACATGAATAGTCCACTCAGACACAGTATACTGACTCCGAGCCGAACAGTCCTTGTTTTAGCTCCTTAATGCCGAGCGCCAGACAGGGTAACAACACTGTATACCGACTCATTGCCGACCAACCTTTGTTTTTTATTTGTATCCCCTTTATGACAAGTGCCAGGCAGGTAACAATAAGTACCATCTTTTAATGTCTTTTGTTAGGACCTGGACGGGGATCAAACCACCGACACTCTGAACTCCAGGTAGGCTCTCTGTCCACTTCACTACAGATGTGGTTAAAACAAAATTATTGTAAATCTCATTAAAATCAGATCGCTACCGCTAAACAAAGATCTGAGGACATCCTATTACGGGGTACATCAGACCGACCTTGCGCGAACTTTGACCGACCAATGGATTGACCAATCAGAAGGGAGCTTTCTTGTGCTTTACGGCACTCATTTCAAATTGGCGACTACGCTTCAAAACATATTTTGACAAATTCTCGATGAAAAATTTGAAACCTGAACAAAAGAACATTCTGGAATGGCTAATAGCTGGTCTAGATTGTATGGATTCAGTCGTTGAACCCGTAACTATCGTTCTGAATACCCCGTGTTAAAGTTTTCGAGTTTGCATGATTAGAAATCACATTCCGACTGTCACTTTCATAATCTGGTAAGCAAGGCTCTGATTAGTTGAATGAAAGGTCATTCTAACATGACCCCTAATGGGATGTCTTAAGATCTTTGTTTAGCGGTAGCGAGGACTAAGGTCTGATTTTAATGAGATTGAATAATTGTACAAATAGCCATTTTTCAACTGTATATTCTATAATGGCACTGCAGGCATGATGGCAGTGAAACAATGCTATTCATCACCTGTTTCTTCGTCTCATCACTGAGAACTGAGTTGCCTTTCAATCGATCACCAATGGCTTCCATTTCTGCAAAATTACAAAAACATGTCGTGGTTTTTCTAATTTGGTAATCATGGTAATATCAATACTGATAGCACATCAGGCAAATACTCAAGGAAACACCATCTCTAGCCCTAAAACCTCTTATCATATAATGGATAGTGTTGTCAAATAACCAATTTGACAAACTTGATATCACGAGAAATAATGAGTTCACTAGCAAGAGCTACTTTTAAACCCCCATACATCGATGCAATGTCTGCTTATCTGACGTTCCCAATAAGTTATGATAGGGGTTTCTCGATATGAGGGTGATTCTGCAAAGTCTCAGATAAATGCATTTTGAGAGAATTCAGGAACATGGCCAAACAGAAAGGGTCAAATGAAAGTCAAAAATTAAAATACTGTGAAAATTGGAGCATGATGATCCCCACCACAAACTACATGTCCCAGACATTATTACATTTGGAACAAAAATGGTTGGTTTTGTTGGTGTGTTGTTTAACGCTGCACTCAGCAATATTCTAGCTACATGACAGCCGTCTGTAAATAATCAAGTCTGAACCAGACAATCCAGTAATTAATATCATGAGCATCGATCCATGCAATTGGGATCGATGACATGCATCAACCAAGTCAGCGAGCCTGACCACCCGATCCCCTTAGTCGCCTTTTACGACAAGCATAGTCGCGTGTATCAACATAACAATTCATACAAGCAACTGATAAATAAGTAACGAAACATACTAGATGTTTTGACCTACATTAGGCCTATCTAGATAATATTGTATCCCAACGTTACCTGAATTCGGCCATCATGTTTCTCGCGTTATTGTCCGAGAGCACGTGCTGTGTCAGAGGTCAACGGATGATAGTCATAGTGCAAACGTCAAATCATTTTCAAAAATCAAATTATCGCATAAACAGAACACATATGCTGAGCCCTTCTGGTAACTGCACATATATCAGTAGCATTCCATTTTTAACAAATATTATGGAGCAATGACAACAAATATTTCTTTCAATAGCGATAGAAATTGACACTTGTCCTATAGTCCTTGTCAAGCTGCCCAATAGTTAAGGTATCATACGGACTGGTAGAAATTGGCCCTTTTAAAGGTTGCTTTATGTTATCATTATAAGGTCAAATGGGCTAAAGCTGTAAGTTTCTGCTGCTGCATAATGTGGCTGCCTTGGTGGCCATATTGATAATCAGATTCAAACCTCTTCAACAAACTCAGGTGTCGTCATTTATGGTCATGAGCATGTTTCATGGGTTCAGTAGTTCCTGGTTTGGTTTGTTTGTTTGTTGTTGCACTCAACAATATTCCAGCTATATGACGGCGGTCTGTAATTAATCGAGTCTGGACCACACAATCCAGTTATTGACAACATGAGCATCGAGCCACGCAGTTGGGACCGATTACATGCATCAACCAAATCAGCGAGCCTGACCACCCGATCCCGTTAGTCGGGACAAGCATCATCACCTTTTTATGGCAAGCATGGGTTGATGAAGACCTATTCCACCCCGGATCTACACGTGCCCAATAGCTTCTGAAGAGATGTTTACTGTGATACTAAATGCATTTAGGGAGATAACATGACCTACTTTCGATACCATATGTTGTAGTTACCTTGACCATGGACCTATATATTAAGGTCGTGCCTGTAAAATTTCCATTGTAATCAATAACTGTACTGATTACAATGTAGATTCTACAGGCACGGCCTAAATATATAGGTCCATGGTCAAGGTTACATTGTAATCAACAACTGTACTTATAACTGAGTGAGTGAGTTGGGTTTAACGTCAATTTTAACAGTATTCCAGTTATATCACGGCGTGTCAGCTTAATATGGGAGAAAAGCCCAAGTGATGCAGGTCTCAGACGTTTACCACTTCGGTGAAACCCAGGAGCACGGGTATGGTGCTGACAAACCTAGTAATATAATCGGGGTGAACCGGGATTCGAACCCACAATCATAGGTTTCTGGCGTGCCTAAGGGATGCAACTCTGCACAGCGAATCGCAGTGCCTTAAAGTTGACAGATAAAGTTATATACAAAGTGCTCGAGGTTGTCTATTTCTTCGTATCTACCTAACCATTAATTCCATGGGTCCAAAATGCTCTAGCTCATCACAATATTCAAGCAAAGTGGGATACCTTCATATTCTTAATAGTATGGTATGTCAAAAAACCTGTGTACCTTTTCCTAACTAACTCGTGAAGATCCAGGGTAGAATAGGTCTTAGGCAACCCATGCTTGCCGTAAAAGGCGACTATGCTTGTCGTAAAAGGCGACTAACGGGATCGGGGGGGGGTCAGGCTTGCTGACTTGATTGATGAATGTCATCGTATCCCGATTGCGTGGATTGATGCTTATGATGTCAATCACTGGATTGTCTCCCCCACACTTGATTATGTACAGACTGCCGTCATATAGCTCGAATATTGCTGAGTGTGGCGTTAAACAACAAACAAGAACTGTATATTTCATTATTCTTAGCACATATCATTGACCAAAGAAATTAATAATATAATAAATGAATTTGGTCTGGCCACAACAAAAAGTATTTTCAACTGAAAACAATACTGTGTAATTGTAATATATCGCGGGGCCGTCGGATAGCCTAGTGGTTGAAGCATTCGCTCATCACGCCAAAGACCGGGTTCGATTCCTGACATGTGTACAATGTGTGAAGCCCATTTCTGGTGTCCCCTGCTGTGATATTGCTTGAATATTGCTAAAAGCGGTGTAAAACCATACTCACTCACTCATTCACTGCAATACATCTCGCCTCAACATATAGCAGTAAGTTGTTAACAAGACATAATTCCATTTGTCAAATTTCAATCAATATCAAACAGCACAAATTTAATTTAATGTTACATTTCCATGGACCATATCTGCTTTTCTGTATATATAACAAATGAAGGCAGATTGCAAACTCCTGAACAGAACACCTTGTCCACAATCCCACAATGACCAGTTGACATTATTGCTTGAACTATTGACCTCTCAACCTGCTTGGTGAGGGTGCACAACCTCATCTTGTTTTGTGTCAACAATCGGAACACAACCACCTACATAAACGTAAATGTTTCAAATAAGTTCAAATCGACAATGTTGGTGTGTAAAATGGTATCCTGACTGTTTCAAATAATTTACCCTAAAATTCAATCTCACCAGAGAATATGCATACTCAAGTTTTAATAAAACAGCGCCACGAGGGTCACCCTCAGTTCGCTATCTCGGAGTGTTACAGTCCATACGTGTACTAACTAACTATAAGTACATCCGATGCGTGCATTCTCGTGATTGGTAAAGATTCTCGTAAAGATTTCCATTATCTAGCGATTTAATAGGATTTTTCTTAAAGGAGGCAAACAAACATGACGTTAGAATTTCAACCGGTAGATTAAAAGGTCTATTGACATTGCATCGATAAGCTTGGTTTGCAAACCATAAGTGAAGTAAATTCTGTTTGAGCACATGTCGACACATATTCGTTGCATGCTGAATTTGAATTCAACGAAGTTTCAATTCTGGCTGTTCGTGGCAAGGAATAGGTTCATTATAACACGGAGTCTAAAATACTTGCAATAAGTTTGAAAGCTCGGCCAGCAGTGGCAGAACTAGACTAGATTTTCTAGCGCAAAGGTGTCTTTCCAGAATCCGTGTGTGGTAACTTGGCCTACAGATCGTGTTTGTGGATGATGAGAATTGACGTACACACCTGATTTCTGTTGTACAATGAACGTGGTCTAGCTGTGATCTTCCAAGAAGTGCAAGCGTGACGATGTCAGCGTCTACACCAGCTTGTTCCCGGTGCATGGTGTGTGGTTACCGCGAGGGTCTATAGGAGAGGCTGCGGCGTGCGCACAGCTGTCTCAATTTTAGCACAGCTGCTTCTGTCGATGTTCAACAAGTTGCTGATTTATTGGATTGCGTCTGGGCTACGTTCATTATTCAGACGGGGAAACATTGCACCACCACAGGGATGGATTTGGTTGGTTTGTTGTTTAACGCCGCACTCAGCAATATTCCAGCTATATGACGGCCGTCTGTAAATAAACGCGTCTGGACCAGACAATCCTGTGATTGATATCATGAGCATCGGTCCACGCAATTGGGTTCGATGGCATGCATCAACCAAGTCAGCGAGCCTGACCACCCTATCCCGTTAGTCGTCTCTTACGACAAGCATAGTTGCCTTTTACGGCAAGCACACGTTGCTGGAGACCTATTCTACTCAGGATCTTCACGGGTAGGGGTGACATGTTGTCGAGTCTTGATTAACACCACGCTGAAAACAATAAGAAACATAATCAAGGCTTGGAGATAATGTTGTTGGTTGTTTAACGCCGCACTCAGCAATATTCCAGCTATATATGATGGCCGTTACTATTGTAAGCCTATGTTAAAGTATGGGAGTTCCGATCATCTTAAAGCTAAGATCGCTTTGTGCAAGTGGGCCCATTTGTGCGTCAAAAGGTATCCCATCAGGCATGTCAGGCCAAGAGGCATAGTCAAGTGGATGGATGTCCTGTATGTTTCCCAGGGTAGGGAAGAATTATTTCAGTTCTTCACTGACCCGTGAAGATTATGCTTGTCGTAAAAGGCGACGAACGGGATCGGGTGGTCAGGCTCGCTGACTTGGTTGATACATGTCATCGATCCCAATTGCGTAGATCGATGCTCATGATGTCAATCACTGGATTGTCTGGTCCAGACTCGATTATTTTACAGACCGCCGTCATATAGCTGGAATATTGCTGAGTGTGGCGTTAAACAACAAACAAACAAATCAAATGTTGCAAAATATCCATGGCCAGAAGCCAAAACTGTCTATATGACATCAGGAGCAGCTGACATTCAACGGCAATGATTCTCTCATCTTCGTGAGAAATTCCAATATCATGAGGCAGAAGACACAAGGATTGTCATTCATTGTGTGCCAGGTGCGATGTCACTGCAGATGCATGCAATGGATACAGATGTTTTGTTCATCCTTACTGGATAATTTTTTGACCTGATTGCACTACAAAGTAGATATATGGGATGCCATTGGAATCTGGGAGAGCTGCATTCTCCTGCTTTATACCAGTGTGTCATGCCATCTCGGTGTGTGGCACATCAGCCTTTGTTGGGAAAAGTAAAATGTTATCCTGGCAAGCTTGGGAGGCTCTAGATGAAGTGACAGAAACCTTTGTGCAACTAAATCCCACCATGTATTTCCAGTGCTTAACACAGATTCTGGTCACATCCAAATCCCGTGAAGATTCCGGTGTAGAACTGGTCTTCAGCAACCCATGCTTGCCGTAAAAGGCGACTAACGGGATCGGGTGGTCAGGCTCACTGACTTGGTTGATGCATGTCATCGATCCCAATTGCGTGGATAGATGTTCATGATATTAATCACTGGATTGTCTGGTCCAGACTCGATTATTTACAGACCGCCGTCATATAGCTGGAACCATGTCAGCGAGCCTGACCAACCTATGCTGTTAGTCGCCTTTTACGACAAGCATAGTCACCTTTTAAGGTAAGTATGGGTTGCTGAAGACCTATTCTACCCCGGAATCTTCACGGGTCCGATCCTCGCAATTGGGATCGATGACAGTCTCCTTTTACGACAAGCATAGTCACCTTTTACGGCAAGCGTGGATTGCTGAAGACCTATTCTACCCCGGAATCATTCACGGTTTGAACGTCAGATTTGAATTACCCTGTTTTGAACTACACGAGGAAAGAAGCAAACAAGAGCGCACGGCAAGAGGACGATAAATTCAACTTTGCTGCTGTTTTGATAACATCACAGTCAAATTACATTTTTGACAAGTATTCTTTAGTTGGATAGTTTCTATGATATTCGCTGCACTTGATTATAAAGTAATTTTAAACCCATAACATTTACTTAAATTAAGTTTTCAAGAACAATTTCTGTAAGCATTTAATGTTGACATGTTTACGATAGCTTCCTCTTATCCTTCCTCTTTTCTTCAACGAATTTCGAAATAATTAGTTTGAATCTTACACATCTTTATGTGTATGATTTATGGTATACCAGCCATCATAATGTGAATGTTTATCGAGGAATCGATATATTTCTAGCAACCTGTATTTGTTAATGTAACAAAGGTATGTGACACGGATCTGACATAACACACAAGCCTGAGTGTGTGTGTGTGTGTGTGTGTGTGTGTGTGTGTGTGTGTGAGAGAGAGAGAGAGAGAGAGAGAGAGAGAGAGAGAGAGAGAGAGAGAGACTAACTATATATTCATAGCAACTGATTAAGCAAAGTTATTGTTAACATTATTGTTAAAGCACTACTTATGGAAGTGGAGTGTCAGTATAATTAGGTCAGTGCTAGCTGGTATACGTTAAATTTACACCCGACAGCAATGTCAGACAATGTCATATAAATAGATAGTTAATGAAAGCTATCATTCGGTACACGTCTGACCTTAACTTAGCTGACACAGACCTTAAATGTGTACGTTTAACATGGTCCACGAATCCCTGAGTACATTCTGCCATCTCTATAGTTATATATCCACTTCTGATCCGGGTGAGAATGGGTCTTCAGCAACCTATGCTTGCCGTAAAAGGCTTTTGTTTGATTGGTTTGTTTGTTGTTTAACGTCGCACTATTCCAGTTATATGACGGTGGTCTGTAAATAATCGAGCCTGGACCAGACAATTCAGTGATTGACATCATGAACATCGATCCACGCAATTGGAATCAATGACATGCATCAACCAAGTCAGCGAGCCTGACCACCCGATCCCGTTAGTCGCCTTTTACGACAAGCATAGTCGCGTGTATCAACATAACAATTCATACAAGCAACTGATAAATAAGTAACGAAACATACAAGATGTTTTGACCTACATTAGGCTTATCTAGATAATATTGTATCCCAACGTTACCTGAATTCGGCGATCATGTTTCTCGCGTTATTGTCCGAGAGCACGCGCGGTGTCAGAGGTCAACGGATGATATTTTCGTCAGCAGGTCACTTCGCCCCTCTCGGAAAAAAATCGGCACCTTATGGAAATCAGGAAGGTATTCTTACTATAGTTACAAAAAAGTTGTTGAAAAATATACTTTCGAAACTTAATACCTATCTTACCCTATTTAAAAGCGTTGGAAATCCTTTCGTCATCGTCTTCTAAGTTAACTATGTTTGTCAACCATATATCACGTGACTGACGTAATCAGATACGGCGCGGTTAAAAAAATATGGAAACGTTTTCGGGACATCTCTTATACTATTTTTACCATTCGTTCCAATGGTTCTAAGATACTTCTTTATATTCTTTTAGACCAGTGCGACCGTTCGTGGTCATTATAGATCCAATTACAGCATTGATGACCTGGATAATGCCTATAAACTGGTTACCAAAGAAAATGTATCTGCACAGAGGGCTGCAGCTAGGCGGGGTGTTCCAGTTTAGACCGTCGTCTCGGAAATGTCAGCCTCAACACAGTCAAGTCGGGACCAATGCCTTTATATACAGCAACACAGGAATCATTCCTGGCCAGTCACATTCGGGTTATGGGGGAGATTGGCTATGGTTACACTCGTCAGGAGACAATCAACCTTGCGAGTGACTGCTGTCCACTTGGGATATCGGGATCGTTCTCATCCATTGAGCTTGCGGTGGTTGTACAGCTTCATTGATAGATGGCCAGAACTTAAAGTACAGAAACCACGCAAACTGGAGGCTGCAAGGGCGAGATCGGCGACCAAGGAGAACATTGCGAGGTATTTTGAAGAGCTATCACAAGTCATAAAGAAACAGCTTGGACAATTCTCCTCATGCTATCTTCGACATCGACGAGAAAGGCCTCTCTACCGACGTTACACCCCCCAAAATTGTTGCCGGTGTTAATTGCAAGGCACAGGCCGTAACATCGGGGAAGTCTAAAACAGTCACGATGATTGCAGCTGTCAGTGCAGTTGGCGGGAATGTTCCTCCTTATTTTTGTATTTCCTGGTCAACGGATGAGAGAAGAACTGTTGTCTGAAACAACACCTGGAGCCTCTGGCACTGTGTCTGAGACAGGATGGTCGAATACGGACGTATTCAGCACCTACGTGAAGGATCACTTGGCGAAATACCTGCCAGCTCGTGACGCAGATTCACCCGCTCTTATATTATATGACGGCCACAAGAGTCACGTGTCACTTTGTTTAATTGAATGGGCGAGGCAAAGTCACATCATATTGTTTGTTCTTCCACCACAACCGCTTGATATCGCACTCTAAAAACAAGTGTTTCTGTATAAACACAGAAATAAACACTGATTATACAACACTTTATAGATACGTCTACGTGTATGTTTATAAACATACGTGTTTATGTAGATACAGGGCCGCTTATAATTAAATGCACATTGAGACGTTTATAAATAAACACAAAAAACATGTTGATACTCTTGCAACACTTTATAGACACTTATACATGTTTATGTTAGAATACATGTTCAATGATAAACACTAATGACTGAGTCAGTAAGACTAGGGAGAGTCCAGGGTGAGACGTTTCACGAAAGTGATCCATATTGTTCCTTTAGGTCCGCGTCTCCGACCACAAACTGCTGCAGCAATCCAAGCGCACGCGCATATATGTCTGGGTAGCTCAGATCAAATACATAATACGCTGCCAGTAGCATAACAGCTGCATCCAAGATAGATGCAGCTTGACAAACTCTCTTCGTCCTGTCCACCACAATGTAGGCTGTCATGAAACTGTTGTTGTCCTTATAGTCCTTATAGGCAAAATAAGGTTTCACTTGGAACAAATTGCAACAGAATTTATTTTACCACAATGCATTTCTACAAGGTCCCGAAAACAACATACCAAAAGTCCCAAGCAATCCCAGTTTGGGAAATATGTCTAATTTGCATAATCCAAAATGGCCTAGATTGCCTGAACTATTATTGACGACAATGGTGATGGGTGGCGAGGTGAATTCCTTGGATTCAAAAAATGTTTCTTTGACAGAAGCCACTCCATCCACCTGAAAGTTAAACATTAAATTTAAGTTTTGGTATAAAAAGCTTTGATAAAATTGTAAAAAACGTCTGCATTTAAAAAAATATGATAATCTTTAACTTAGGATGAAAGTCAGTTGGTCATTTCCATATAGCATAATGTTAAAAGCTTAAATGTAGGGGTCACAGCATACTTTAACCACAGGTGGAAAAAAATCCTTAAGGCCCCAGACCACCTTATTATTCAGCATACTGTTTGGGGGATTTAGAGACGAACCTTATGGACACTAATGATTGACTTGGACTTCTTAGCTCGGCCTTTTTCGACTGCCACAGTCTTTTCCATGCCCACCAGTAAGTCTATTTCTGTTATGTCATCTTTCTGTAATAAGATTCGTAGTTACAGTTATAGTACTTTTGATATGTGAAGCTATGATAATAAGAGTGCTCGCGTTAGCCTTCATTGTATTCGCCACATGCCGCAGGAGCCATTCAACCTTCTGGCAGACATCTTGTCTGACCTGTTCCTCCTCCTTTTCTGGGTACTCCATAGCAAAGAATTCCGACAGCACCTGTGAATAAATAACAGAGTATGAAATGACAAAAGTCTAGTCATTTTACAGGGTAATCTATTGAGTATAATCCTTTCCTTCATTTGCACATGAAGTTTATAATTGTTCTCTGAAACTGTACAGTGTTTTGATAATAATATTTGGAGACATCATGGACTACCAACAGCATGTTCCTATCATCTGTCACTACTCAGTACTCACATGTTGTCCTTCTGAGACACAGGGATACGCCTCAATTATGGCCGGATCTTTCCGTCTGGTAGAGAAGTCATCCACCTTTTTCTGTGCTGACGTAGGTGTCGGGGAAGCAGCTTGATGTGAGTGTTACTTGGTTTGGCCTTGTCCCATTCAGCTTGAAGTTCTTTGAGATTGACAGAATATTCTTCTTCAGACAGGAGATCGTCATTAGAAACAGTGACTTCTCTATATCGGAAATATTGTGTGAAGGGAGACATACCCACATGACAGTAGACCTGGCTTCACGGAAGACGGAAGGTGAACCTGCAGTTGTTTAGAAAATTTAGAATATACTCGACAACAATCTAGGTAGGCCTATATAACAATCTAGGTTCAAACAAGACTTGCGTAAATTGTAATATTGTGTTTTCAACTAGTTAATATAATGAAATTTCACTGCAGTTTTGCAATACTACTTACGCAATTTTGAGTAATCTTTTGCAGGAACACTTACTACAAAATGGCGACAACCACTCAGTATAATGACGTCCTATATTTTATACCACTGCTGATAGTATATAAACACTGGTGTTAATAAATCAACTCATGTGACCAACCATGAGATAAAGGACCTAACGGGTGAAAAATCACATTTTGACTTTTCAACATATATTGATGTATGCCTGGATGTGTTGTTGGATAGATGCATGCGGCATGAGGCACACGGAGTAAATCTGCCGATATATACAATTTATGTTAGATATCTACCATCCGTAAGAGGTCCATGGAAAAGTATTCAGCTTTAAGATGAGAGATAGATCTAAATAGATAAGCTTAAAAGTGTAAATTCAGCTTGTTTTTAATAAATTAGAAATAATAGTCGCCATAACTAATTCTATTATTTTGATCAAAAATGTAATTTTAGTTAACAGTTATACACTTATAAATACGTCTGTGTGTATCTTGTATCTCAAACTTGTTTTACACCAGTGACATAAAATATGCATTTGCGTCCATGAACAAACACTTCAACATGTCTGTACTAAAAAATTGTTTGTGGTGTGAAAAAGAACAAACGGGTGGGCATTTATGAATGCACATGTGTGTGTTGGCTGTATGGCAAACTGTGGTGATTATTATGCACCAGTGACGTAAGATATACACTAGCGTTTAGGAACAAGCACTTCAACATGTCTCTACTAAACGTTTGTTTTTAGAGTGCGGGTGTTACGGTCCTTTTGAGACCACCTGGATTAGAGCCTGTGATTCATTTCTTAGAGAAAATTCCGGGAAAGCCATCAGTAAACAAGACATATGCGGGATAGCATGTAAAGTGTTTAATTCCACTTCGACGCCTATTAACATTGTATCTTCCTTCAGAAAATCTGGACTCCACCCGTTCAACTCAGAGGTTGTTGACTTGCTTGTCTTGCCTGCCCGGTCTTTTACCAGGCCCCCGTCGTCTGATTCGGAAGGAAATGCGGTTGTTGCCAATACTGATTGTGCTGCACGAGATTTTCTGGAATGCCGGGGTGGCGAAATCTTGAAGAATGTGAAAACGTTAAAACCAAGGAATACACTGAGTAAAATCGTCGGTGGGAAAGCAATAACTGACCAGACAATACTTGACAAAATTACAGCGCATCGGGATAAACAGAATAAAGTAGGGAAACAGAATCCGCTCAAGAGGAAACGGGACATTCAACGTGATC
This sequence comes from Haliotis cracherodii, assembly GCF_022045235.1. Lineage (NCBI taxonomy): Eukaryota > Metazoa > Mollusca > Gastropoda > Lepetellida > Haliotidae > Haliotis > Haliotis cracherodii. The sequence goes on from NW_027266286.1 coordinate 14,683,876, forward strand.
CATGCACTGACCAGCCCACAACATCAGGATGGATATATCTATGGGAAAAGGCAATTCTTCCAATAACAACAAGAGTTTGCCACCAACGTGGCTATATCCCCCGTCCCTGTTGCAGAATGTATGACATAAGTAAATCTAAACAAACCCTAACCTTTTTTAACCGAGGTGGAACTTGTCATCGAAATTGTAAAAAAGAAGAGTTTGGAACCTTAGTCCATCTTGATGCCATGGAGACGTAAAAAATAAAAAATTCTAAAATTTCTAAATAGCAAAAGGCACCAGTTCAGCATGTACCTGACAGACCTGCAAAGTTTGATGAAAAAATATTGAACGGTTTATGAGTTATGCTCCAGAAACTAACCCTAACCTCACAGAACCTGAGTCTATCTATTTGCCATGGAAACGTAAAAAATAAAACTTTCTAAAAAAAATTAATAGCAAAAGGCACCAGTTCAGTATGTACTTGACAGACCTGCAAAGTTTCATGAAAAAATAATTAACGGTTTCTGTGTTATGCTCCGGAAACGAAACGTGACGGACGGACGGACGGACATAGTCCGTTTCTATATCTAAGGAAGAGATCTAGTCACGCGGGTACTGCTGCCAAAGCTACGCGCGCACCTGTAGTCCCACCGAATGGGTTTCACAGACAGTGAGACCGATGACGACGATGTCTGTTGTGTTGGCGGGAAATTCACTCCTGACGTCTTACGGTACACTGACACAATCACATTGGTGAAGTGGTCAGAGGGCAGTAAATGTGGACATTGGGTGCATCTAGTATTTTGCACGAAGTTACGATTTGTCCGCACTCATACACAATTTCTTTGTGCCCACTGCGAGCCAACGGTTGAAGAGTAAAATTCATAAATGTCTTCAAATATTCCAGTTGGAGTGACTCATTTAATATTTCTTATTTGATGTTGGAACTACGTTGAGTTCCATTGTATTTTCACCAAAAACATTCACGTGTTGTGTATGAAACATAATTTTGGTTTTCACCAACGGTGCACCATACATTCTTCGTGTGAAACGTCATCGCCGAAATCAGGTGACGTCGGACGCATCTACCAAATATGGGCCACTGCAGTAATGGCGGCAAGCGACAGCTAAATTTGAAGAGTGTCGTCAGTAAAATGTGAGTGAATATCCTTTGACAGATGATTGTTGCCATTAACAGAAAATTAACTGATTTAATTTGAACGTCTATAATTTTACCGCGCACTTTTCGTACATCGCCGAAAACAGGTGAAACAGGGATACTTACGATAAACGAAAACTCCAATGCACACATATTCCAAGACAACTTTAATTATGGATTTCCATTTCTTTCACAGAATTTTCACACACGAAACTGAGTTTTGATCATTAGATCTACACTTGTCCCATGTATTTTTTGTTCGGGGGATTTGGATATACATCGCACACGAGGTTTAAAATACAATCTGGGATCCCTTTCCCGTTTCCACACCAATCCTTCATCTGCTGTAATGTTTAATGTCCGTTTCTTAAAGTCCGAGTATCTACGATCTCTCCAAACACTTCGTTAATTTAACCCAGTCCAGAAGTTTTGGCGACGCTGTGTTTTCGAATCGACGAATTTCTGCAACGTGTTGGCCGCACCATTTCCAAACTGAGACCGTACTGTGTCACGCATGATTTTCTTTTTTATCACAAGTGACACTGACCCACTCGAGTGGTTGTTCTCTTGTTTTATAGGAGAAGCACCAGATCGAAAATCATTGCTTCCTGATTGGCCAAAAACGCAACGCACTGATTGGGCCACCTTTAGCATTCAGACGACCGTCTACCTAAAAAATACCAACACTACCCAAGAAAAAAAACCCGGATCAAATCTGACCAATCAGAAGCCTTGGTTTTGGACCAATCAGAGGCCGCGCTCGGACCATGGTGGGCTCTGATTGGTCGAACCCGGGTTGTGCTTTCTCTCCCATGGTAAAATCCATTTCCTATGGAAAAGAAACACAGGGGTCGGTCATTTTGGAAAACCGAGGTGCAGGCCAGGCACCGGAACGAACCAATCGGAGCTGCTGCCTGGCGAACCAACCAGGAAGCAGGGTATCAGTCCCTCTCCTATAAAACAAGAGCGAAGCCACTCACCCTGCATTCTATGACATCAACATGGAAAACTGGGATCTGGAGCTCGTCTTAGTGGTGCATCCTTTGCCACTGTGCAAAGGATGCCGCTCGGACTTGGCGAAGAAAGAAGCAGTACCAGCATTGCAATCGCTACCTCCATGGCAGTGCGACAGGTGCAAAGGGTGCCTGCCAGTATATGCCCTTGGCACAAGGGCACAGGATGGCACATTCCAGTGCATCTATTGCAACACTGTCCTGAAGGACACGTACATGAGACGCTTAACTCACACAAGTAAGTGCCCTGTGAGACGGAAGATGACAGTCCACCCGTGCCTTTGCACCACTGCGTGTATGTGGGTGAAGAAGTGATCAACTTCTTCCCCAAAATGGTCCTTTTCAGTGCCACCCATCTCTCCCGAAAGAACGCTTTTCATCCTTTGCTTTGACGACCCTCAAACCCAAACAAAGAACCCACCTCCTCCTCCAGCCACGTCTATGTTTAGAACCAAAAAAAAGATTTTATACGCGCTTCTTTCAATGTCGATCTTGTTTACCTTTTACGACCGCTTCTCTGGTTTTTCCCCCTCCTCTCCGGAAACGGATGTGACGCCCTCTTGGAGGTGCGCACGCCACCGGAAACGGATGTGCCGCCATCTTGGATGCGCACGCATGACCCATAATGCCCTGCGTACACCCAACCGGAAGTGACGTCATCAGAGGTCACGTAAACCAACCGACCAATCAGAAGCCAGGAGCGGCCCTGTAGTCCTGCTCACAACTACTCCCAAGTGTTTAAACTTTCTTTTTTAACTGTCATAAAATACCTTCCACAATTATTGATAGACATGTTTTGCTAAGTAATATAGTTTATTTCGTCCGCCCGCTTTCTAGTCAGTTGAGGCTTGAGGGGAGAAACACATACAAAAAATATGGATGGCCTTATGCAAATGACACTTGGCATGCCAATCAACGGGGAATCTGGGTCACTGGAACACGCCAAGTTTCACGGATTGAGTTACTTCGGCACGAGGAGCTTTCGGACAAGTGTGACTTCGCCAAAACACATTGCTACTGGGCACTGAAAACATACACGGAAACGACAAAAAAAACTACTTTCATCACTTGAACATATTTTTGACCATTACCAGGGTTTTTTTTAAACGTTCGTTGTCATCCAGATTCCAGATGAAGGCAAGACGAACACAACGAAGAACAACACTGTTGAAATCACCGATTGCCGTATATATATTGCGAGAAATGCTATTCATAAACTGCAGATAAACCGTACACCACGGGATAACGATTGGTGCCGTGACACATATTATGTTTTTTTGTTCAATTAAGCTGCCTATATTCATCACGACAAACGTATTTCGTTCACGTCCAGTGAATAGCTCAGAACTATAATTTGTGTGTTGGACTGTGTTGGATAAATTGTATAAACGGTATCATTTTTTGAAGACGTGAAGACGACATGGCAGGTAGGTTTTGAAACCAAAGACCTACGAGTTTGTTGAAAAGTCTTGGAATCGTTTGATGGATATTTATTACCATTATACCATTATGAACATGACAGCCTAAGTGAGCAAGGTTTTCATTGGTTCATATATGTGTTAATATATGTGTGACCTTCCATAGGAGTTCACGTGCATATGTAATAAGCTAAATATGTCTGTGTTTTTTATTGGTTAATGTGAGTGAGTCATCAGAGGTCACTTGCATGTGTAATCAGCCGAATAGTACGCTACATAATCTCACATATGAGAGCTGAACATGTTGGATTAAGTTTTTGTTCTATACTTTGTGTGTTTATTCCAAGTTACCACCTTGTTATTGTGACCAGATATCCACACCTTTCTTGGATTCTAAAGCAATGAATTTATTAATAACAGTTATAGCCTTCACCTTCATGGAACACGGCGGGATAACTGGTTGCAGATATCGTTCGCGTAGCAAGACATTTTGCACATGCGTCTCTCTGGCTCAGCTGCAAATCAAATATCTAGCCTAGCCCCAAGACACTTCGCGTCCAAAGAGTTGGATTCGTTTTGTTGAATGTTGTTGCATGCTGTTCCTGTAACTTATTTTGCATACTATTATTCTTTTCAGCAACTATTTTCTGCGTTTTTTCTCTCGTTTCAGGCCAGGACACGTTACATATACAACATTTATCTGCAGTAATGGCGGTAAGAATTGTACCAGTATTAACTATATGCAGTGTTAAACTTTAATGTACAGTTATATGGTTTACTGATATCCTATTCGCACTTCCTCGCAAAGGTTTATGCATTTAACTATGTTCAGACTCATAAGTAATATTATTTCATGTTCATTGCGTTACTAGGCAGGCGCGCGTGACAGGTGATGCCCAAAATTCATGGCGGCTACAAAACGTTTACTCTTATTAAAAAATTACATAGTTCAGTTGTTATTCCAATTTATATGAGTTGTGGGTTCTGGTGGAAACACAATTTGCAAACATTTGGTGCGTTTTTTGTCATATCAGGCAAAAATGGGGTTTATCATGAATACCTATATGAATGTCAAATGTATCATTTTGTTTCATGTAATTAAAAAAGGTCATTAGGCCTCCATTAACCTAAGCTTGTCATATAAAGCGGCTTAGTGGACCCGGAAATCCGGAAGGGTGTCATGATACACCTACTTCATGATACAATTCTTATTGCCATGTTTGATTCACTATATGATACAAATAGCATTATATAATTTGTTTGAATTCTTCATGTTCCATACCACCCAACAGACAACAAAATGTCGTTGATGTCAAATGGTTTGTGTTTGTATGATTGGTTAATTTATTCCTACAGTATCATAGTATACTGTAAAACGTGAAATTAATGCGTCTCCAAAAGAATGCGACCGCTGGCCCCTAGCCAAAAATGCGATTCAATATGAATGCGACACCCCCTCCTCTCAAGCATCAGTGGATTTATATCTAAACAGAAGTCCTCTGTCAGGTTTACAGGAGAATCCTCACCTTAATCCAACCTTACATTAATCCAATCACACACCAAAAAGCACCACGATCCACCTACTTAATGTTTGTTTGTTGTTTAACGCCGCACTCAGCAATATCCCAGCTATATGACGGCGGTCTGTAAATAATCGACTAACTAATCGCAGCTAGTTGAGACCACATTATCTACAGTCCACTGTGTGAATGATAATTATCATGGCTAGGGACTGGCATAGTTCTTGCCCTCTGGTACATAACGCTAGGTTAGAATCTGCTCAGCTAATGTAGATCTACATGTAGTTGCACCTGCTGGGAATATGCAACTGAACATTCAAAACAGATATTTAACACAACTAGTCACTTTTTAGCTGTCCAAATGCCAGGGCAAGATAATTGTGTTTAGATTTCCACAAACCTATCTTCCTGTGCGGTACCTTATTAATTTTCAAACTTTGTTTCAGAGTGGCATTATCTCTGTCAGTGCCAAGGATGGAAACTGGGCTTTTATAGTCCGTTAACTCAAAATGATGAGTTCAATCACGATTTTGCCGAAATTATATAAACAATATTAAATGATATCTTCGATTAAGTCAAAATAATAGATTACAAACAAACTACTGTCACAAGCCCAATTATAAACATAATGCTGAGTATTGCGTTAAGGCAAAAACATGACATGTATCAATTCCATATATATATATATATGATTATTTTTCGATTTGCAGATCCTGTATTGGAGACTCTAAATAATTGCAACAGAGCCATGCTTTTCTCTGCTATGATGGATTCAGACCTTTTTATATTAACAGCGGCTCTGTCTCCAAAACTCATAGACAACTCCCAAAAATGGAAAGAAAAGTCTTAGACCATCTGCGGCCACAGATGTTGTACAAGGCGTTTTCTACTCCATTGCCTTTACAAAGGGAAGTCAGATGTTTGTGTCCTATTTTGAAAGTGGATGCTTCTCTGGAATCATGCCATCCATTTCCAATGTTCTTCAGGAATCGGATTCGACAGTCACTCAACTTTTCCCATATAGGTGATGTTGTTAAGTATTACTAATGTCTGTTTCATTGTTTGTATGTCCTTAAATACAGTTATCACAGTATGGATTCAAACCAATTTCATGAAGTCAGAAAATTATTATTATCTTTCTGTATAGCATTTAGCAGTCTGCAACTTTAGCCACTAGTTGGAAGCCCAAGGCTAGTAAAATTCTGTTTGGTCACAGTTAAGAATAGTCCATATAACAACACTACATTCTACTGAAAATGATCCTAAGAGCCGAGTTCAAATGATGGTGACTCGCCCGTATTACTTTTCCCATTTCTATTAGATTGGAGACACTTATTTCAGAATATGATGAGCAAACTTGATTCTTGTCAGGTGATATTACACCAGGTAGGCACCTTGCACTAACATAACTTGAGAAAGACAGAGACGAGTTCAACAAAAAATACCACAACAAGGTAGTGCACATTAGCTCTGTTGTGAGGAACATACTGATTTTACAACTAAAGTGGACACTTTCTAGCACTTTTTACAAACTTACATAACCTGAAGATACCAAATTAATTGTGTTATGACAAAGCATGTGCAGATAGTTGTGGGAATCTTGTTTTGTCTCTTACAAACAGATACAAACAGTCTGTATTCATAATAATCAATAGAAATAGCACATTATAATACTAGAGTATAAGATTATTTTAATAATTGAACTGTATAACTTTGTTTGTTGTTTAATGCTGTACAAAGCAATATTCGTGCTTTGACAGCTGCCTGTAAATAATCAAATTTGGACCTGACAAACAAGTAATTGACATCATGAGCATCAATCCTTGCAAATGGGATACGATGCATCAAAAAAAGTCTGTGAGCCTGACCCCTCAATCACGTTAGTCGCCAATTATGACAAGGATAATCGCCTCTTAAAACAAGCATGGTTTGCTGAAGACCTATTCTAACCCTGATCTTCACTGGTAAATTTGTATGAACTAAACATGCTGAAGTGGTGCCTATGATCATGTGGCACTTGCTGCCAAGACAATGACAAGAACTACAGTAACGATATTCCCTCTATTTGGGTACAACACAAACTGACAAAAACACTGAGAAATATGCACATTTGCTCTTAGTCCTTATTAAAGTGTGCTGGTACTGTACAGACAAATCTTATTTTGCAATGTATAAGAAATAACAGGAAAATGACAAGGACTAATGCAGGCCAGTAGACAAAGTGAAAAGGAAAATATACAATATATAAAACACTGCCAAACAGATCACTATTTAAAAACTACACTATGTCGTTTTGTGTGTGTACAATGATATTACAAGAGTCATCCGAAGACATATTTAACATATGACATTACCCTTCATTAATTTTCAATTTAAATTGAAAAAATAAAAAATCTGTTAATAGCAAAGGCACCACTACATAACCTGCTTGATAGGTGTAAAAACTTTTGAGCAGTTAAGTTGTATGGTTCGGGAGATATGGTCCGGACAAGAGCACTACCCTCAAATTTCCTAAGTTCATAATATTTCCATGGAAACGACAAAAATATAAAATTCTAAAAATCTCTAAATAGCAAAAGGCACTACTGAGCCTGATTGGTAAGTGTACCAAGTTTTGTGAAGCTAGGTTGTACGGTTTAAGAAATATGCTCCGGACAAACAATGATTACAGACGGTTGGTTGGTTTGTTGTTTAACGCCGCACTCAGCAATATTCCAGCTATATGACGGCGGTCTGTAAATAATCGAGTCTGGACCAGACAATTCAGTGATTGACATCATGAACATCGATCCACGCAATTGGAATCAATGACATGCATCAACCAAGTCAGCGAGCCTGACCACCCGATCCCGTTAGTCGCCTTTTTACGACAAGCATAGTCACCTTTTACAGCAAGCATGGGTTGTTGGAGACCTATTCTACCCCGGATCTTCACGGGTCGAATGGTCAACGTGTTCTGGTGTTCTCTCCTCACGGTGGTCTTTGTTTCTGTGGAGGCTGATGTGGTCTGATGAGTGAGAGGACCTTTCACTGTTGGATTCAGCATGTTGTGGAAAAATAATCTAAACTCTTTGTCCACAGTTTTCTTGATATCCCATTCAGAAGTGTGATATGATTCTAAAATATATTCCTTAAAGGATCCGTGAAGATCCGGGTATGAATTGCTCTTTAGCAACCCATGCTTGTCGCAAGAGGCGCCCAACGGCATCGGGTGGTTAGGTTGATGCATCTCGTGTCCAAATTGCGTGGATCGACATGATGTCAGTCACTGGATTGTCTGGTCCAGACTCGACTTTTTACAGACGGCCGTCATATAGCTGGGATATTGCTGAGTGCGGCGTTAAACAACAAACAAAACAGTGATGCTAGATGATTGTGTGAGGAAAGATACTTGATATGTCAAAGAGAATAACTCACAGCTATGTTGTCTCACAACTGACCATTCTGAGAAGAACTACAATATTCTACAGTAAATTAATCAATGGTCGTTTTGGTTTATTGCATGGTATCTCGGTGAGCTTGCACTATTAAAAAAACATGTGTCATCAACGAGGCCATGGGTGATTCTTAAAAAAATTAGATACATGTGTTATCTATATATTCCTGTATTCCAAGGCAATCTTGATTGCATTCTTTGATTAACATTTCAGTGTACCAGAAGCAAAAGAAAACCAAACTTGTTCTGGCTTATATGAGTAGAAGTTGCTTTGATATTTTGAAAGTCTGTGTTGAACTATTCAGACACTCATATTTCAAATAAAGTTCCCTGTTCAAACAATTTCAGAAGGTGAACAGTGAACAAGAATAGTCACCTAAATATACATGTTTTTATGGTGTAGGCACGTGCTTGAACATGGAAGCAAATCGATCTCTTCTGCCTTTACTTTCAGGAATGAATTTGAAACCAAGTCAATGGCCATGAAAGGGACAGAAATCAGAAAAACAAACTACTGTGTCCATCCATGAAGATCCGGGGTAGAATAGGTCTTCAGCAACCCATGCTTGCCGTAAGAAGTGACAACGCTTGTCGTAAGAGGCGACTAACTGGATCGGGTGGTCAGGCTCGCTGGCTTGGCTGATGCATGTCATCGTATCCCAATTGCATGGGTCGGTGCTCATGTTATCAATCACTGGATTGTCTGGTCCAGAGTCGACTATTTAGACCGCCGTCATATAGCTGGAATATTGCTGAGTGCGGCGTTAAACAATAAAGCATTGTCACTTTGCAGTATGACGGGGGCTTGACCTGTCCACTTTCAGGACTGTAGTGTATAGGCCAAAGTATTTCTTCAGTACCTAGTACGTAATGATAAGGAGATGACCTTTTTTGTTAATGCCTGTTTACTTGGGAGCCCACGATGACAATGACAAGCAGACGTCGCCAGTGACGTCACTTCGACATGTGACGTCACATCCGAATTGGCAGTGCGCGAAGTAGCACGTGCACCATGTAAACAACACCACACTACAATCCTCCCTGTTAAGTGAGTGAGTGAGTTAAAATTTAACGTCGCATCGGCATTATTTCAGCCATATAGCGACGAGACCAAGCTAATATATATACAATTAAGTTATTTATGCAATGACATCCCTGTTTAGAATATACAACACACCCGCGAACAAGTTTAAGGAACACTAGGAGGAGGAAATGCGAAAAGGTCACAATACGAGAATGCGAAAAAGTCACAATGCGAGAAAGTCACAAATCAAGTCTTTCAGGAGGTAGGCGAAGTGGTTGTAAACGTCGCATCGTCATCGATGGCACCGGTGAGGTGTTGGGGAAAGACATCTCACTTGATGGTGCATCGTCATTTGTAGTCATCGTTGTCTCAGTGGTGGATGGTGGTGTTGCAGGCTGCTGAGGCATGGTCCGTGATGTCTCAGGAAAAATAAACTTTGTAGTCTGCAAAGTTGTTGGTAACAGCATTTCTCTTCTGTGAAGGATGTCTTAATTCACTACCTGAATCATTGTTAGGAGCCACAATGATGTGATCAATATGCACATGACTTGGGGTGATTGTCAATGTTCACAATGTAAGCAAGGGGGCCGATTCTCTGCAATATGGAACCATAGACCCACTTGTTTGGACCTCTAAATCTTCTGACGGCTACTCTTTGTCCAGGTTCAAACTGTCTCAAGGTAGGATTTCCACCATCATGTAAGTGAGTGAGTTATGGTTTGTAGTCACATCGGCAATATTTCAGCCATATCGTGACTAATCCACCATCATGTGTTATCTTCTGGCCTATTTGTTTCTTTGTAACATGTTGTCTTAGATTTGGCTGGAGCAAGTCAAGTCTTGTTCTGATTCTTCTCTTCATTAGCAGTTCTGACGGAGTTCTTCCAGTGACTGTGTGAGGAGTAGTTCTGTACACAATCAACATATTTGCTAACTGTCTCTGGGGATCAGATTCTTCTGAAGTTTTGAGGTGCATCTTCAACACCTGAACAAAAACTCTCCGCTGCACCGTTGGATACTGGGCACTGCACAGGTGATTAATGCCATTCATCTTCATAAAAGTGTTGAATTCTTCTGAGTTGAATTGTGGGCCGTTGTCAGATACTAACTGTTCTGGTGTGCCATGTGTAGCAAAGATATGTCGCAGAGTTTCAACTGTCTTGCTTGTGGTTGTTGAATTCATCAGGTACATTTCTGGCCATCTGGAATAGGCATCGATTAGAATGAAGTAATTTCGTCCTTTGTATTCGGCAAAATCAATGTGAACTCTTTCCCACGGTTGTGATGGACATGGCCATTCATGCAGTAGTGCGGATTTGGGGATGTTTCTCACAGATGTACAATTTTCATAGCATTTAAAAGTGAAGATTCCGGGATAGAATAGGTCTTCAGCAACCCATGCTTGCCGTTGAAGGTGACTATATGCTTGTCGTAAAAGACGACTAACAGGATCGGGTGGTCAGACTCGCTGACTTGTTTGATGCATGTCATCGATTCCAATTGCGTGGATGACATGAACAGTCTGTTCACAGTGGTTGGTTGGTTGGTTGGTTGTTTAACGCCACACTCAGCAATATCTGAGCTATAATGACGGCGGTCTGTAAATAATCGAGTCTGGACCAGACAATCCAGTGATTAATATCATGGGCATCGACCCACGCAATTGGGATCGATGACGTGCATCAACCAAGTCAGTAAGCCTTACCACCCGATCCTGTTAGTCGTCTTTTACGACAAGCATAGTCATAGTCAGTGTCTTAAGCCCAAATATGTGTAGATGCCTGTTGGAATAATCACATAAATGTGTTACTATCCTAGGGAAAGAGTGGCCTTTCAGTGAATATAGATGTAAAAGGGCTCATCAGTTCCTCATTCGACGTTGAAGGAATCCCGAGTTGTTGGTTTTCTTTTATTGAAAATGAATGTGGACAGAGCCTTTGGGATCCATCTCGGGTTTTTACTGTTTTAGATTTTCCAACAGAACAAAGCCCTCCTGATTGACATGAAACAGTCCAGTTACTGTCCAGTTTTGGCATTGTCCCAGTCAATAGACATTGATGACTTATGTGGAACTCCTCCTCCAAACCTTTGTTTTGTTCCTACTACTGAGCTGTTAAAATCGGATACAGAATGGTTTCCATTGATTCTGTGATCCTTTGGAACTTGGAAAAGAACACCAGTGTCATGACGCCCAATTATGTGTAGAGGCATCTTGAAATAATGAAATAAATGTGTTACTATCATAGGGAAAGAGTAGTGAGAAGGGAGAGTGTTTTAAGTATGCTAACTCTGTGGTAAATGGTTTGTTATTTAACGCCGCACTCAGCAATATTCCAACTATATGACGGCGGTCTAAATAATCGAGTCTGGACCACACAATCCAGTGATTAATGTCATGAGCATCGATCCATGCAATTGGGATCGATGACATGCATCAACCAAGTCAGCGAGCTTGACCACCCGATCCCGTTAGTCGCCTTTTACGACAAGCATAGTCGCCTTTTACGGCAAGCATGGGTTGCTGAAGACCTATTCTATCCCGGATTCTTCACGGGTCCTCGTTAATTTACAGATCGCGCTCATATAGCTGGAATATTGCTGAGTGCGGCATTAAACAACAAACAAACAAAACAAAACCTGTCAGTGAATGTAGATGTAGAAGGGCTCATAAGTTCCACATTGTCCTCAGCTGATGATGTTAGATTTCTTTCATTGAAAATCTCATTTCTTAACAGTTTCAGATTTTCCAACAGAACAAAGCCCTCCTGGTTGACATGACACAGTCCAGTTATCATTGTTGACATGCACAAAGTCAATCATTTTTCTCTTTTGCTGAATATTTGGTTCCTCGAGATTCTGAATCTCCAGCACTATGTCCTGATTTTGCACTTTCATTGAATGTCTCAACTTTTAATCTCTGTCAGAGTCAGGTTGAAATTCTGCCGTGTAGAACATATTTTTGGTTGGTTTATTGTTTAAACGCCGCTATATTCCAGCTATATGACGGTGGTCTGTAAATAATCGAGTCTGGACCAGGAAATCCAGTGATTGATATTATGAACATCGATCCACGCAATTGGGATCGATGACATGCATCAACCAAGTCAGCGAGCCAGGCCACCCGATTCCCGTTAGACGCCTCTTACAACAAGCATAGTCGCCTTAATGCCGTGCGCCAGACAGGGTAACAACAAGTACCATCTTTCAACGTCTTTTGGTATGACGCGGCCGGGGATCGAACCCCGGAAGCTCTCAGGACGGACGCTCTACAACTAAATATCGTTCGAGATCATGCCTGATCACCCACATGTTGTACGACTTGTAACAAACTTTTGTGGCAGCATAATATTGTATTGCCATGGCCGGCTGTTGCTCCAGACCTCTACCCCATAGAACAACCTAGGAAGAGATTGTAAAGACGCCTACGACAGGACCAGAACCGGCCGGTGACGCTAGCTCAGTTGGTTCAATGTTTGGTTGATAGTTAGAATAACATCCTCCAGGCTGTTTTCAATCATCTAGTTTTGTCAATGAATTTGTTGATAAAACATTGATGAGACGAGTGACCAATTATTATGTTGTTTTTTTCAATTGCACAACAGTTACACCACTTCATGTGAAGCACAGTAACTTTACACAGTATACACACTTTACACAGGCTCGTTGACTTGGTTGATGCATGTCATCGATCCCAATTGCGTGGATCGATGTTCATGTTATCAATCACTGGATTGTCTGGTCCAGACACGATTATTTACAGACCGCCGTCAAATAGCAGGAATATTACTGAGTGCGACGTTAAAGAACCAATCATACTTTAGAATCAATATTGCAACTTTGATTATGTGTTTGATACAGTTATTTTGTGTTTTCTTGTGTAATATGCATGAAAAATTAACACAAATTATTTATGGTTGAATCTAGTCAAACATAGTTGGCATAAAGTGGTAACCTCTGTGGACTCAGGTCACTCAAAATTATATAATCAAACGCAGTAGTGACGGTTTGATTTCAAATCAAACAGGAAGCGCATGTGAAATCGAAGACCTCCGTCAGCAACCATGGTGTGAGTTGATAGCACTGCTTGGTGTGCCTCGAGTCGTGCGAGTGAAAACAAATATATAACGCGCTGACAATCTGTATTTAGAATGAGTGAGTTGGGTTTAACGCCGCTTTTATCACGGCGTGTCAGCTAAGTGTGGGAGGAAAGCCCGAAGTGATGCAGGTCTCAGACGTTTACCATTTCGATGAAACCCATGCACGGGTATGGTGCTGACAGTATTCGGAATGAAATGATTTGGTCCAGAACCTACTGGAGAGGAAATTATTGCTTGGTGTGCCTCGAGTCGTAAGAGTTATTGGTTAAATATATAACGTGTTTACAATCTGTAATTGGAATGAAATTATTTGGTCCAGCAACTACTGGAGAGAAGGTATTGTTCGCTGGATGCCTTAAAATTAACTGTAAATTGTTTGGCTTCTTTCACGGTAAATATATTCTATCTGACAAAAAAACCCAGAGGTGAGGTGAAATAGGGTTTAACGTCGCATCCAAAATTATTGTACGTGTGTGTGGCTGCTTGTACTAGTCCGGACTGATTCTGATTTTTAGTGCTAGCACACCGAGATACCATGCCGCAGTTTAACATGAATACCCCACTCAGACACAGATTACCGACTCCAAGCTGACCAGCCCTTGTTTTAGCCCCATAATGCCGAGCGCCAGGCAGGGTAACAACAAGTACCATCTTTCAACGTCTTTTGGTATGACGCGGACGGGGATCGAACCCGGACCTTCCGCTCTGCGGGCGGACGCTCTACCACTAGACCACTGAGGCGGTCAAAAATCCCAGAACCTTGGAGGTTTGACTTATTCGGGCCCCATCCCATTTTAAAACTCGTTTGTTCTCGTGGGAGTTAAGAAACTGAACTATATGTAAAGCCATTTCAACATATTTAGTTTTGATTTCAGTTATTGATATCGATATTTATATGAAAAACCAAAAAGCACAAATGAAAAACATGATATTTTTCATTATTTCGAGTGTTGATACAACAGCTGTGGTATAAACTAACAGGATCTGACACCATCATCGTACCAGGAAGAATGAAGCATGTGTGTCGACAGGTGTATAAACTCAAGCGTCCCAAATGGCCTGACACCATGCATTATCGTTAACGCCACGGTCCGTGTTCCTAACACCGCAAGACATGTTCATTACCCAGAGTCAATAGATACTGCAATCAAGCTAATGTAAATGCCCAGTGAAGTCGTCAAACCGAAATGTCATCTCTTGTATTTTACATATGTTATATTTGGAATAACACATAAGTGTTATCGCAAATATAACATATGTTACATTTGACCACTTTCTAAATGGCATTGTGTATTCATCTCTTGTATTGTTATGAAAGCTGTTGATGCCACGTGCATCCTTACTCGCACCTACTGCCTTGCTGCAAGTATAACCTGTAATCTAGCTGTGCCTCCCAATATTCAAGTCTGACGCTGCCAACCAGAAGCATGAGACTCGAAGTCCTATCATTCCTGCTGCTCCCATTTGCATCCCTGGCTGCAGGTAATTCATGTGTTAATTATGTCTACTTATGTCATCGGAGTGTATTGCCTTTCTTACTCCAAGGCAAATTCTCAAGAGGAAATATTTCTTAAAACAATAGTCAGTTATGGTCTCAATTACGTCCAGATGCTATATATACATCATATACTCCCAAAGTTTGAACGGGAAAGTGAGCTTGGGACATATGTAATACCGTCAGTTCGTCCCTTCACTTTTGGCTTGATTACAATTATTTGGCGATTATGATGTCGTAAGAGGCGACTAACGGGATCGTGTGGTCAAGCTCGCTGACTTGGTTAATGCTTGTCATTGTATCCCAATTGCGTGGATTGACGCTCATGGAAGTCAATCACAGGAGCGTCTGGTCCAGACTCGATTATTTACAGACCGCCTTCCTATAGCTGTAATACTGCTGAGTGTGGCGTTAAACAACAAACAAACATTTATTTAGGTTCGTATGTCGCGGAAACACTGCAAATTTATGGTCCAAAACACAAATGTGATACCTGTATCAAATCACCATGGAATAACCATTACTTATTACTTAATACCATCAAATATAGGTATATACTTTCTTTTGCCGCCTGTTCAAATGTAGATGATTATGACCTATAGAAGTTTCATATTTCTCTTAGGGGTGATTTATTCAATATCAACATGCAACAAAACCTTTTATTTCTAAATAATTAAATTTTCGTTGTGTTCATGGAAATTCCTGCATTCTGATTAGCTGAATTGGTGACGTGTTATTGCATTCATTTCCCAATGAATGTAAAAAATTAAGCCACGCCCACCGCTGCGCACTACTTTTATTACTGCGGAATGTCGGGGAATCCCAATATTACAGTCGAGGGAATTCCCTTTCTGCTCACGTGTATCGTCATGCACAGGACATTTAGCGACTTTCATGCATATTCATTGTCCAATCTACCCTTTGAAACCGAAGGCCGAGAATGAATGAAACAGCAAACGTGCAGGCTCGCTCGCCAGTTTTTTTTCCCGCTCGCCTCGGTTCAACTTTCATGTCTTCGCGTTTCATTTCTAACTAGCATTTCTCCAACTGTTTTACCGTAATCAGAGAAGTAATGCTTGAATCACGCAGTAAATGACCATGTTATTTGAAACAGCCGCCTTCTCTCGGACATATTTCTTCCGGTTCGTTACAGTCTGACTGTTGCAAGTATTTTCGCCTCTTGCCTTAATTGACAGGTCAAATGAACATTGTTTTAATCCCACTCTCCGTTGATTGGCTACTGACTATGTAGGCGTGTCAAGTTATGTGCATAAATTAAACGATCACCTGATTCATGTCACGCCACTGTATGTATTCCTACACCTGTAATGTTCATCAATGCCGTCATTTTTGTCTGTTTTGATATATGCAACTGTTTGGGGTTAAACTTTTGTAGATAAAACATGTTTTACGTTGTCGAATTTAATTATAAGCATCACCACCACCAAAGAAGGCAAAGACTGTCCAATCAGCTGGAAAGGTTATGGCCTCTGTGTTCTGGGATGATTAGGGTGCCATCATGGAGAACTATCTTCCAAAACACATTTAGAAAGTGGTCAAATGTAACAGATGTTAAATTAGGGATACCATTTTCTCAGTAAAGAACAGTTTCTCGTACTTTTTAGGGTTGAGTCACGTCCGGAATTCGGACCCACACTGCCAGGGTGAGGCACCTAATCGCCAGCGATCTAAGTCAGTGTTATCCCAAATATTAACTTCTGTTACATCTTCCAAAAGACCGGCAAACGGAACACATTATGCGGCGCTTTCGAGGCAACTATGGGATTAGATTAAGACTAAGAGATGGGGGAAGCAAAGAACAGGTGTGCTCCTCCATCAGGGCAATGCGCAAGTGCACAAATCAGTAACCCCACGGCTACAATTTACGATCTCCGAACTCCTTCAGCGCCCACTTTATTCTGCTGATTGGCACCGTCAGACTTTCATGTGGTCACAAACACGAGGAGAGCGCTAGCCGGAACCCATTTCTTCACGAACGATGACGTCATAGCAGCTGTTGAGAACGATTTGGACAGTCATGAGGACTTCTACAAAACTTGGATAAAATTCCTCAAACATCATTGGCAAAAGTGTATCCACGTGGTAGGGGATTATTATTTGAATATCTTTAGGTCAATGTGAGTTTCAGAACTTATCAATCAACCCTCGAATATACCACGTTTTCAAACTCGTCAATCAGTTGATCATGATCTCACAAAATGAATGTTGTAATACGAGTCTTGCAGATGTATATGAATGATTCATGTTCTGACAATATACACGGGATATATCTCGTAACGTCTTTATCTCGTATATCGTAATATTTCCTCGCAAGATGAGCGTTCGCTCGTCACGCCGAAGACCCGGGTTCGATTCCTGACATGGGAACAATGTGTGAAGCCCATTTTCTGGTGTCCCACGCCGTGAAATTGCTGGAATATTGCTAAAAGCGGCGTAAAACCATACTCACTCACTTCTCGCCAGATGCGAGTTGTCTCTCTCATGATCTGATCCCAATATGCCAATAATGCACAATAATTTTGTATAGCGTTTACCTTCTCATTATTGGTAGGATGCTATGAAACTAGATTCAGTCTTTTCTTGCCAAAAGCATCACAAATTAATTTTATTATATCAATGTAATCCTGTGTTACACCGGGCCAAGTTGTGTGCGGTAATGTAGGCGTGACTCGGGTACAGCCAACTGTTCATTCTTGAAAAAGAATAGGCCATTTAAATGATAAAGTGACGACGTAATAGTTGTGGTTTAATCACTTTTTCCGGAACAAGCACGCAGCCGGTGTCCTCTGGGATTCCTTCGGCGAGGGAACTCCTGCTACTGGATCTCAACCACAGTGGCGTCGTTCGCTGAAGCGAAGGTAAGTTCGCTTTATCATCCAAAACTGGCTCTCACAGGAGATATCGCTTGGTTGAGATCGAGCGATATCTACAGTGTAGATATAATACCCATACATGAAGGCGGTTATAGTTCGATGGATGTTGGGGAATGGTGGGAGGATGGATTATGTGTGTAAGCATGCGCATGGATCCATGGTGGCTGAGGTAGACATAATGAGATGGTTGTAGGGATAAAGGGGAAAGATGAATGCGATGTGTGTGCGCGTGCGTGCGTGCGTGCGTTGTGATACGAGGGTAGGCGAACATGTAGTGAGATGATTGTGTTAGTAGGTTAAGTGGTTGAGGATGTGGCAGGTATGAGTATTGATACATGCAAACTTAGGGTTGGGGGACTGGGTGTGCTTGTACTGATGTCTTTTGTTTCACTCACTTATAGTGGTTTTTGTACTCAATAAATGTTTTACGCACTTTAATGATGAAAATGTGGTGTCTCAAAGGTAATACTGGCCGGGCATTCTACATATCTACCCGAACTACGTAGCCATTTTTCTTCTTCTTCTTCACACACACACACACACACACACACACACACACACATAAATTGTTTTATTAAATGTATCCTCGAGAGTCAGTAAGAAACTAGAAATAACTGCCTTTGTTCTGTAAATTTCAGCTTTCGACTCTTCCTTTGTGGAATGAGGTTTCACATTTGTAAAATGATCTCTGTTATCTGTCTGTACCATCAACTTAACTGCCCTCACCCCCTGCAGTTTTCCCGCCCCATATTGCCAAGCAGGTGACCCACATGGAGGAATACGGCCCTCCCTCAGTCCAGACTCATGAATTATACTGTGCCTAGCACAATAAGTTGTGAATACGTAGCCTTGCTGTGGCAAAACATTTAGTAACAATTTGACAAACTTAGATATATAAACAGCACATATAATTCAGTTATATTTCATCTTGATATATCAGTTGAATCCCACTTGACCTTTGAAGATCCGGGTTAGATTAGGTCTTCAGCAACCCATGCTTGCCGTTATAGGCGACTATGATTGTTGTAAGAGGCGACTAAAGGGATCGGGTGGTCAGGCTCGCTGACTTGGTTGATGCATGTCATTGTATCTCAATTGTGTGGATCGATTCTCGTGATATCAATCACTAGATTGTCTGGTCCAGACTCGATTATTTACAGACTGCCGTCAAATAGCTGGAATATTGCTGAGTGCAGCGTTAAACAAAGAACAACAAAACGAAAAAAACCGGATCCTACTTATTTTGTGGATACCATAACAATAAATGATAAGGACGTGTGCCACCGCAAAGGACATGTGTGATACAGGACTGTGCCACAAATGTGGTCTTGTGTATCGTGATCCAGTGACACATGCAGTTGTTGAGTGCGAATGTACGTGTGATATTCGGGATCAGCTCTGGATGGAGTTGATCAATATCGGTGATGTCGACTTTAGCTGCTACCTGCATGGTATGGACTCAGCAAAGCTCACTGAATGCATGTTGTCCTTGTAGAACAGATTACAGACTATGTGACAAAGATGCTGATGACTTTGCACGAGTGTGTGTTAAATATGTCAAGCCAATGTTTAAAATGGTGTTCAACTAACTCTCAATACATCAGCATTACCATTCTGCATATTTAATGCAAAATAATATGTTCTTCTGATAAATGTTCATCTATTAGTTTCTGCTTTTTTTGTACTCTTCTTTATGGAGGAATAAAAGGTTATATATGCTTGCCGTTATAGGCGACTATGATTGTTGTAAGAGGCGACTAAAGGGATCGGGTGGTCAGGCTCGCTGACTTGGTTGATGCATGTCATTGTATGTCAATTGCGTGGATCGATTCTCGTGATATCAATCACTAGATGGTCTGGTCCAGACTCGATTATTTACGGACTGCCGTCAAATAGCTGGAATATTGCTGAGTGCGGCGTTAAACAAAGAACAACAAAACGAAAAAAACCGGATCCTACTTATTTTGTGGATACCATAACAATAAATCAAACCAATAGATCGTTTGAGCTGGATAAATATTAAAAAATAGTCGATACTCATAATTCCCTCTGTTGGTCCCACATGAAATGAAATTAACGCAATAATAAGTCAGCACATTAATGCGAGTATAGAACCCTGGCCTAAAATGCGTCATGACATTTATGAGAGAAGCCTTGCAAAAATCACTGTAGACTCACAATTTAATAATGTAGTACTGGCTGATAGGCGTTCGACCGAATAATATCCTTTAACTTCAACTGTTTATCTAATTTCCATTAATGTATGTTACATAGTTAATATGTTCATGGGTTTCTTCACTGAACGTATAGTGTTGAGGACTACTTCAGTTATGGATAAGTAACATAAGTATTGATGATATTATTATGACATTATTGTCATTATTATTACCTCAGACTATTAAAAAGAGTTATTATGTGTTCATATTAAACATAGAGAAAGAGGTATGGATATTGTTGAGATTTTTTTTTTAGCATCGGCATTGTTAACATAATTCTTAAAGATATTATGTTTTGTTTATTGTCTAATGCCGCACTCAGCAACTTAAGGATATTACAACATACATACATTTAGGTTCAGTTGTATTATTAAATTCGTTTTATTTTGCAAATGTTACAGAGACCTGATAAAGTGATATAAAAATGTAAAGTCGCTATTCTTAAAAGTAAGCATATGTTGCTCACCAAAGGATAATCATATATCATGACACTATTCTACGTCGAAGTCAACGATATTTGGGTATGCTATTGCTACATGAGTGGTTATGAAACGGATACGTCATGATAAAGCAATGAGAAATTGACATTTGATGATATGATATAGCTACGCGATAAATCGCAAAGAAAAAGAGGATGGAAGCGATATTTATTTCACGATAAAAAATTGTTCTATCATGACGTCATTTATGTAGATTCGAACATGCACTCGCAACTTGAGGACGTCGTAAATTTGACGTTATTTTTTAGAGGGAAGTGTCTAGTGAGTTGTTCCCAATAGATGTAGCTGGGGAAGGTAGATAAATGCAATGCCCGAACAATCGCATTCGAAAGTGAGAGCGATATGACAATCGGTATTGGGAGAAAAGGTATAGATAATCGACGAGAAAATTGTGCGAATATGCGGGAAAGTCCAAATTCAAACCCTCCTGTTCATAAAATGGATTTATCTGGCATTGCCGCGGTCGAATTCTATTCAGGATGTCATCATTATTCAAGTACGGGCCACTACATGTTGCTCTTACTTAAAAAAAAGTATTGGGTTAACAAGATACGTATATAAAAGTGCCATGGTTTCCTGCTGTGCTATCATTCTAATTTGAAATAATTACATAAATAGTTATAAATCATCTTTCAATATTTTTCATGTTAGGTTAATCACAAACATATTTGAATACTTACTTATCTTTTTACTTAAAAGCATCAGGTTTGTCTGTCATACCGACCCGGAAACAAATATGTCCAATACAGCCTATTATTTGGCAAAATGAAGAAAATCTCTTGGCTCCTATTTATTATATTTTCTAACTATTGTTTAACAACTGGGTTTTTTCTGTAAATATGTTCATTTCAGAGATTAGATGTTTTTCTAGCATCGGGTCTGTGGTACGTTCACTGCATCAGTGTTGACATTAAAACGATGTTTACATATATAAATACATACAGAGGAAATGCGTGGCATTTATCTTTAAGGAGTGTGAGTGAGTGAGTTTGGTTTTACGCCGCTTTTAGCAATATTCCAGCAATATCACGGCGGGGGACACCAGAAATGGGCTTCACACATTGTACCCATGTTGGGAATCGAACCCGGGTCTTCGGCGTGACGAGCGAACGCTTTAACCACTAGGCTACCCGACCGCCCCCTTTATCTAGCTATCTTTAAGGAAGAGTGTAGGGGTTGCTTAATACATATATATGTGGACATATATGTATGGACATTTGGATGAATATAGATGTACCTTCTTATAGATAGTGATCGTAGATGTTTGTTGAACGTGCATGAAGAAAATGGAATAATTATGTGAGTAATCGGGTTAATACCATGTTTGGCAATATTCATCCATATTGACATATTAGTTTCCAACATACCAGACGGACCATGAAGTTATGACTTGAATTTGGACCTGGCTTTCTGGTGTGAAGACACTATAATCTCCTGTAGAAAAAGAGCTAAAAGCACCAAAGCGACGAGATGAAACTGATGTATACATCTGGACATGTATTTGCGAGGTATTACTACGCTAAGTCATGAGTATATTTGTATTTTGCGCAAAAGGATATTGTAGGATCGACGCTGACATGCGCATATAACCTATTCACCAGTGCTGTAATATTTAATTCATTTTTCTTTTAATATATATCGATAGGAACATGGAGATTCTGTCTGAAGAAATGTAGACATGCATGGGATCTTTTGGATAGTTGTACTTCATGGTTAGGCTAACGCCTAGTCTCTCAAAATATGTTATTTTGATTAAAACGAGAAACTACATTTAAATTTAATTGGAGCCCCAGCGGGATGGAAATTGCAGCCTGAACCTGTTGAACATCTAGGCTTGTTTCATTTGAGGCTATAGCATTACAGTAAGTGAGTGAGTGAGTTATGGTTTATAGTCACATCGGCAATATTTCAGCCATATCGTGACTAAATCAATTATATATTCATGAAACACAAAACTGAACTATAAAACCTGTCGACAAAGGACAGTACAATAACTAGAGTATCACAGATTTTAGTTAAAACTAGTTTGAGAGTATATAAAAGAATATGGTACAATTCAACAACACAATATAAAAACGGGTTATAGATCGCCAGCAACCATAGTTAGGCCACCACACTAGGGACCGAGGGGATGCTTTTTCTACATGCACGGCTCCCCAGCAGGATTTACACTATCCCTTCAGTCGCTGGCGATTGTTGTCAATATTAACCACCAATTAAAACGAACAAATATACTACGATTAAAAATGTGATAGCTATAAATTTACTTTGAAAGAAATGGAACTTATGTATCCTCACCGGGGGACAATAATTTTACTGTACTTTAACCCCCTTCGAGGATACAGCCACTTACAATCACAGTTGTTAATTTATTCTACCAAGTATAAAACATAGTTTTTATACAATATTATAAATCAAAATTTTGCAAACAATTCAATATGTTTAACAAAATCTATAATTAAACGAGAGTTGATACTAGTAAAAAGATCCTTAATAGATGATGCTTTGAAATATTGATCCTTTGTGATGGAAAAATCAGTACAGTCAAGCAGGACATGTTTGGCCGTGATTCTTTCCTCACAATGGATACAGAATGGAGGATCCTCTCCTTTCAACAAATATTCATTAGTATATCGAAAATGGCCAATAAGACATCGTCTTAATACGACCTCTTCAAATCTGGACTGACAATCCAAGTAGGTATAACCTATATTTGCTTTTATTGCATGTAATTTATTGATACCTACTTGGGTGTCCCACTTCTTCTGCATTAAATCTCTGATGTAACATCTGGCAGGTTTATCATCACTGTAGGGTAGAAGAAGTGGTGTCACAGATTCGTTGAGAGCTGCCTTAGCAGCAGCAGCCATTGTGTTACCAACAATCCCAACATGGCTCGGTAACCAACAAAAGACGATGTCATATTGGCCAGTAGCAAGATCATTCAATAATTCAAGTTTTTGGATTAAAAGTGGATGTTTGCATTACATATTTTTAATAGCCTGAAGGCATGAAAGAGAATCTGAAAAAATAATGAATTGTTCATGTTTAGATTGGTTTTTGATATATTTTAGAGCAGTAAAAATGGCGTTTGCTTCTGCTGTAAAGATGGAACTGTTATCTGGTAATCGTGAAGATATTGTTCTGGATCCAATGACAGTGGCGCTGGCAACAGTGTCACCATCCTTGGATCCATCTGTAAATATGGATTTGTAAGTATCATAAGTGCTCCTTAATTCATTATATTGTTGTTGATAAATGAGTTGATTTGTATCAGATTTTGGCCTGGCCTTACCATTTGCCAAGGAGGTGATGAAAACAGTTGAGAGGGAGCAATATGTTGCAGTTTAATATTTGAAGCAAACATAGCAGACTGGATTCTGATTCCGAGTGGTGGAACAAGAGATGATTTTTTATTGTAAATATCTTGGTAAAGAGCATTAAAGACGCAATTAAAAGCTGGATTTGATTGATAAGAATATAATTTAGTGACATATTGTAAAGATAATTTCAGACGGCGTTGTTTAAGAGAAGGTTCATCTGCTTCTACATACAGACTGTAAATTGGAGACGTCCTGAAGGCTCCAAGGCAAAGCCTCAGGCCCTGATGATGGATAGTATCCAGTTTTTGTAAATTACTTTTGCAGGCTCCACCATAGACGATGGAGCCATAATCAAGTTTTGAACGGATCAATGATCTGTACAAGTGTAAGAGGGTTGTTTGATCCCCACCCCACTTGGAATTTGAAACTACTTTCAACAAATCGTGTGCCTTCAGGCATTTGGCTTTAAGGTAATTAATATGAGGAAGGAAAGTTAAATGACTGTCAAAAATAAGGCCCAAGAACTTGGCCTCTTTTACAACTTTGATAGGGGTGCCATCTAAAAATAGTTCAGGGCCCTTATGCGGCTTATATGTTCTGCAGAAATGGATACAGTTAGTTTTTGATTTGGAA
This sequence comes from Haliotis cracherodii, assembly GCF_022045235.1. NCBI lineage: Eukaryota > Metazoa > Mollusca > Gastropoda > Lepetellida > Haliotidae > Haliotis > Haliotis cracherodii. The sequence goes on from NW_027266286.1 coordinate 14,708,586, forward strand.
AATTTAATCCCGTTTTCAAGGGACCAATTATGAATTTTATTGAGACAGATTTGCAATTGCCTCTCTATTGTATGCCTATTTTTTCCACGACAAGAAACATTAAAATCATCCACGAAAAGTGATCCATCTAGTGAATCACTTAAAACCTTTGAAAGACTATTTATTTTTATACTGAATAAGGTGACAGACAAAATACTGCCTTGCGGGACACCCTGATCCTGATGATAATGATCAGACAGGGTAGAACCCACGCAGACCTGAAATTGTCTGTCAGTTAAAAACTTGGATATAAATTCAGGCAAACGGACTCTCAATCCAAAATCATGTAAATCCTTTAAAATCCCGTGTTTCCACGTTGTGTCATACGCTTTTTCTAAATCGAAAAAGATAGACACTGTATGCTGGTTATTAATGATTGCATTTTTCACAAATGATTCTAACCGTACTAAATGGTCAACGGTACTTCGATTCTTTTGAAAGCAACACTGAATATTTGTAATTAATATTTGTTGATAGTGTACATTATCAGCTCCTGTAGCAGTATAATGAGCTTGTCCAAGAGCTGTATGAAGTTCATGGATCGAAAATATTTCATTATAATCTTCCCCATTATCTGATTTAAAATTTATAGTTTTCCTTTCCTGTTGTTTTAGAATTTTTTGGAATTGAGGGACATAATTTGAGGAAGAAGAATATTTGCTAACGTTTCACCGGGTTTATTTGCAATATCCGATTTATTAGTTATAAGGTTCTCCCCATTCTTAAGATGGTGGACGCTACATTTAGAACCCTTACCTTTAATTTTCTGTATCATGTTCCATACCTTGGACAAGGGCGTTCGTGAGTTATTTTGGAAACATAATGTTGCCAAGATTGGCGTTTATTTTGTTTAAACGTACGCCTGGCTTTAGCATTTAAGATTTTATATTTATTCAAAGTATGGACCATGGGATGGCGACGGATATAGTGTTCAGCCTTTTCCCGTGCCTTCCTAGCTTGTTTGCTGTCATTGTTGAACCATGGTTTACGGATGTGTGGATTTGTAGAGGACTTAGGAATACAGTCATCTGCTATTTTGTTTAATTCATCCAAAAATAATTGTACAGGATCAGTCGCATCAATAAATAGATCAGGTTTCAATTTCTTTGATGCGAGCATTTCAAATAAAGGCCAGTTGGCATTAGTGAAGTTCCATCTTGTTGAAGGAGGAACATCTGAAGGTAAGACAGGTTTTAAATTAGTTGGGAAATGATCACTGCCACAGAGGTCTTCGTGGACGGACCATTCAAATTCGTTTAATAAATCAGAGTGAGTGATTGATAAATCAAGAGCAGAGTAGGTACCTGTACCGGGATGTAGATATGTGTTTGAACCATCGTTATAGATACATAAGTCATTGTTGGAAATGAAATCTTCCAAAAGTTTCCCCTTATTATTTGTCTGAACACTACCCCAAAGTGGATTGTGCCCATTGAGATCACCCGTAATAATACAGGGCTTTGGGAGTTGATCATAGAGAGCTTGAAGTTCAGACTGTCGGAGAGAAGAAGATGGTTGGATATATAGTGAGCACAATGTAAAAACAACGTGCAAAGTTACACGGATTGCAACAGCCTGAAGGGGAGTAGAAAGTTGAACGGGGCTGTGGATGACGCCGTTTTTCATTAGAATTGAAGAACCTCCAGTGGCTTTAGCACCAGGAGGTGAAAATACATTGTAAGAGGTATAACCTCTAATATCAAATTTGTCAGTATCCTTATAATATGTTTCCTGTAAACATATGGCAGATGGCTTAAAATCCTAAATTAAGAATTGTAACTCATTGTAATTATTCCTAAGTCCTCTACAGTTCCACTGAATTAAATTTGATGAGTGAGTCATGGTGGCTCGATTGGTGAACGTGAGGAAGAAGAACTCCTACCGTTAATGTCTGATGATGGAGTCACCTCCATGTCTAAAGCACTAAAGGAGTTGTTGAGAGATACTGAAGAAGAAGGGGTGCTGGGTGAAAGATTTCTATTTAACTTTTTCCTTTGTCTTTTTGATAATGTTCGGTTCAGAACATCTGGTTCTTTAGGAGAAGTCTGAGTCTCTGCCTGAACACTAACGGGTGGAGATGCGGATTGACTGTCAGATATATTAATGTTAGTGAAAGACACAGTTGTAACTGGTTGAAAAGAAGTGACCCATGTCAAATCGGTCTGACATTGAACAGATGATGAGGTTGTGATAGGCTTTGCCACAGCAGCAGAGTAATACAGAGTTGAAGAAGATCTTGACTGAGTGACAAGCTTCCTAGCATCTGCAAAAGATATGTTTTTTTCACACTTCATTTTCAGAATTTGGGTTTCAGTCTTATAAATAGGACATGATTTGGAAGAGGCCTTGTGTTGGCCATCACAGTTGGAGCACTTCAGGTCTAGACTACAGTCCGTATTCTCATGGTTGCCACCACAACGATGACAAACGATGGGGCGAGTACAAGTTTTTGAACCATGTCCAAACTTTTGACACTTGTAGCATCGGAGTGGATTGGGGACATACACCTCCACTCCGATGTTGACATATCCAGCTTTAATCGAATTAGGAATCGATGGCCGGTCAAAAGTGAACAGATATGTGATCGTTGGTACAATATTAGATTTTTCATCCTTTCGGGTGAAACGTTTGACTGATTGAACTCCTTGATTTTGAAGTTCTGAAACAATGTCAGCTTCAGACATATCCGACAGTGAACGTGTCCTGTCACGGACAATGCCACGACAAGAGTCCAGAGTCTGGTGAGCAGAAACAACGACCTTCACATTAGCAAACTGTGTAATTGATAATAAATTTATAGTTTGCTGCTTTCGTACACATTCTACCAAAAGAGATCCACTGCGCAAACGTTTTTTACATCCCCGCAATAGCCATGAACAGCTTTAGATATAGCAAAAGGGTTGAGTTTGATTGGTTCATGATCTGCAGCTTCGATCACAAGGAATCGAGCCCATAAATCAACGTGTGTATCAGTCTCAGACGAACTTGTATCTAAATGTCTACGTTTAGAACCAGAATGATTTTGAGCCATGGTGAAAGAAAATGATTCAGCAGCCTTGCTCCCCACCCACCATGGAGTGTCAACAAGGACAGTGTTAAATTGCATTGGGTCTCCAGGGCATAACAGTAAGGCCTGGGCGGAAGGAAATGTAATACGGTTCAGGGACTGTAAGACAAAGTACTTAACAGTCTGTATCACCGTCGTGATCTTTAGAGCTACGACATTTGAGCCATCTGAGACAGCGACTCGACACCTGTTTGCACCCATCAGATACCAGTCACTACTGTCACTACTTCCCTCTCCAAACGAAATACGAAAAATGTCGGAAGTGTATATTTTTAATCCTTCTAATTTACTATTTAGATGCATGTTTTAACTTTTATCTCATGTTCAAAAATGTATTATTGGTATCTGTGATGCTGGTACCGTTTTGTCGCCATTGTGTAGCTTTTGTGGAGTTATTATGAATATCAAATACATGTCTTGAAATATGGACTTGTAAAAGAGTTCATCAATGAACCATATGCAGTGTAACCCATTTAATTGGCGTGTATGGATGTATTATCCATCTACTTATACACGCTTATTATGGACATATACAGAATTTCACTGTACCTTATTATTTAATAAAATACCCGTGAAGATCCGGGTTAGAATAGGCCTTCAGCAACCCATGCTTGTACAATGGCGACTAACATAATCGGGTGGTCAGGCTCGCTGATTTGGTTGATGCATGTCATCGTATCCCAATTGCGTAGATCGGTGCTCTTGATGTCAATAACTGAGTTGGTACTACATATGTAAACGGTTCTATTTAAAATGACTGCAACGGTCCATTATGAAACCAAATTGTTTTAACGCCGCTCTTTGGTTAATTTTGACACGTTTTGCTTGTTTTTGTAAGGGCGTCAATGCGACAATACGACAACGCGACAATGTCCCTTCCAAGATTCCATAGTGATCCGTGCAAATAAAACTGAGTTATGAAATAGAAGTTTAACATGCCAGTTAAAAGATAAAGTGTAAAAATGCGCTTCTGAATTCATAGCTCTTCAAGAAGGATTATCAATGATGGGATGTGTGATGAGTTCATCTGCATGCCGAGTCTATACGCTGTGATTAACAATAATGCCCTGAGTCAATACATTTTGTGAAATGTATGACATGTATTACCTGTAGGAACATATTGTTTATACTCGTCGATGTTTTTGATGGACAATGTAATTTACATGCTCAGTAACAATGAGGACGGGTATCATTGTGTGTTTCCGTGCTTTGTTCGGGTGAACAATTGACTTGCCTTTGCATGTGTTTGTGACGGGTTCCAGCCGTGTGGCAGGATACGCTCACCTTTTCGCGAACACCCGTTGGATGGGCTGAAACACTTCGGATTTTTATCCCACATCAGTCTGATACGCCTTGATATAACTGAAATACTGTTCAAAGTGGTGTTTAATGCGCTCACCGTTGTGTGTTACTGCAACTGTCCAAATTTTGTGTAGTGATGTTATGTAATATGTAAAAGATAACATATTCAATTATCCAATTGATTTGATTAGAATATACTTGCATCAGTGTATTTTATTAACGCCCAAAACCTTGGGCCTTGGTGCCTTGACTTACTACTTATTTAATAGGCCATTCCGGAATAAAATAGTTCCCCCAAAAGAGATACACGTCTGTTTTAGTTTGTTTACAAGAAATGTATTCCCAAAATTATCCTTATTAGATGAGAAGGTCTGTTAAGAACAACCTCAGTAAGTCAATCACAATGACTAAGCGTCGTAATACATTTACATCAAGTACAAGACGTCTAAATGGCCGACACTATAAACGTGACGGGAGATATTTCAGAAGTTGTTAATTAACCTGTGGCTATTTCAAGCCTTTGTCATCACTGATCAATTGGCTGATCATTGAAAGGTGATTGTAAAGATGTGTCAAATAGATACTAAGGTAAATTCATAAATAGCTGTAGATTGTCACAACAAAAGTGTTGATTTTTTTAAAAATTATTATTTTTATTTTTTTGTATTTATTTATTTTTTTTTATTTATTTTTTTTTTGGGGGGGGGGGTTGTTGTTTTTCTCTAGGACGGGTTGTAGCGAGGGTATCCTTGACTGGGCATGCAATCAAACTCTCTGACTTATCCCAGAGAATGCTAAGACGCTAAGTTCAAAATTAAAGTGTCTAAATTATGACAAACAACGCTTCTGTATGAATTCGTGGTAGGGAATTCCCTGGGGTTTTCCCTAGGAATGTGGAAGTAGTCAGTGTTTATGTCATTTCAAGAAAACAGTCACGTGAAAAACGTCATGTGATTGACCTCTCGTCCTATGGAAAAGGCCGATATCCTGTAAACTTCACATTAAAAATCAGTTACTGTTATAACCAAATAAAACACAACCCAATATCCGAAAGAGGTAACTGTGCATAAGGGAGGATATGTTATCTCAATAAACTTGGTAACATGGTTTGGTTTGACTTCATGGCGCGTCTCTTAATTCAACTAACATGTTACATATCCTAAAACTGACTAATCTGCAAATCTCGCTGCACTGCCCGCCACAGATACTAGTGCAAGGCATGCCAGAAATACGAAACCTGCGGCTTCCGAAAGGAAGCCTTGGGCATCACGTGCGTCGGGGGACCAGCGCCATCTGATTGGCTGTTAACAGTTTGGCAAGGCGGAGCAAAAAGAATAGTTTTTCCGTCCATTTTACGCTTGAAAAACACGACGCTTTTCCGGACACTTTCTGGACGCTTACCAATTAATCAATTTTAATTTTAATTCAAATAGTGATGATACCAGGTTTTCGCGGGAATGTCAGTGTACCCTTTCTCACAGGTGGCAGTCAGTAACCATGGATACATCCTATTCTGAAGGTGAAGTAAGACCACATTCCTTACACTGTCTTTTCTTGCTGTGGGTACCTGAGTCATGGGTGGTGAAACCTGGATTGTAGCGGAAAAGTACATTTGGTACTACTGTTGACTTGTGGGACCTGTCTTCAACATCTTGTGATTATTCTGGCTACCACAGACAAGAAGACGCCGTTCTTTTGCCGCCATATGTTAATCTCTTCAACATCGCATCGGCAATATTTCAGCCATATAGCGATGGGAACTAGGTATTAAATCTTAAATATCTGTCAACAAAGGACAGTAAAACAGTAAGGTATATCACAGTTTTTGATAAAACAAACTAGATCATAATTTCTTTTAAAAAACATATAGCTATAATATTAAGTCCTATCAATTAAAACAAGGCTATAGACCACTAATATCCAAAGTTAGACCACCTTACTGGAGATCATGGGGACTTACAGTACCAATGCTTCCTGCATGACTCCCCAGCAAGATTTATGCCATCCCTTTGGCTACTAGTGGCTGTACCGTATGCTAGCCAATATTGAAAAAGACAATACAATCTAAGTTCTAAAACACAAGTCTATATTATGTACCTTGATCAAACATAGATTTACGTGGCACTAGCAGGAGGACAATCTTTTTACGCTACTTTAACCACCCGAGTGGCAACACCATCAGTAATCTCAGTTGATGATAATATGTAACTTAGTTAAAATGCAAATCATCTATTCAAAATTTATATATTAGCTCTATCTCTCTTAAAAATTCAAGAATTCAATGAGTGCTGACATTATTAAAAAGATCCTTTAAAGAAGATGAATGATAATATTTATCCCTTGTGAGAGAGAAATCGACACAATCAAGCAAAATATGCTTGACGGTGATTCTCTCATCACAAGAGATAAAGAATGGAGGATCTTCAGCTTTTAACAAATATTCGTGCGTATAACGAGAATGGCCAATACGACATCGTCACATAATGACCTCTTCAAATCTGGACTGACAGCCCAAGTAGGTGTAACCGATGGTTTGCTTTATTGCATGTAGCTTATTTACACCAACTTGGGTGTCCCACTTCTTTTGCATAAGATTTCGGATGTAACATCTAATCACAGGTTTAATATCACTGTATGGGATATAAAGTGGTGTCACAGATTTGTTGAGTGCTGCTTTTGCAGCAGCACCAGCCATTGTGTTACCCACTATGCCCACATGCTGGGCAACCAACAGAAGACAATGTCGTATTGGCCAGTGGCAAGATCATTGTACAGTTCCAATGTATCCGAGATGAATTGATGACCTGAAGACATGTTTTTAATCGCGCGAAGACAGGACAGTGAATCAGAAAATATAATATACTGTTTATGTACTGACTGTTGCTGAATGTATTCCAAGGCTGTGAGTATTGCCTTAGACTCGGCTGTGAATATAGAGCTGTTGTCTGGTAATCGGGAAGAGATAGTTTAAGATCCAATGACAGTGGCACTAGACACATTGCCCCCATCCTTGGATCCATCTGTAAAAATAGAACGGTGAGAATCATATTTGCTTCGTAACTGTATATAATCCTGTTGATATTGTAAGTCATTAGTTTCTGATTTTTTGTCATTAGCAAGCGTTAGATCCACTGTCGGCCGAACCAGTTGCCATGGAGGAGTTGATAAAAGTATGTATGGAGATACAGTATCCAGTTCGATACAGGCAGCGGTAATATGGGATTTCATCCGAATCCCACGAGGTGGAATATGTTTTGGTTTCTTCTGAAACAGTTCTTCTTATGTGGATCATTAGCAGGATTTGATAGATTTGAACGTAGTTTTGTAATATACTGAAGAGACAATTTAATACGGCGTTGGTGAAGAGAAGGCTCATTAGCTTCGACATAAAGGCTCTCAATAGGAGATATCCTAAAGGCGCCAAGACAGAGTCTCAGGCCTTGATGGTGGACTGTATCTAATTTTTCGAGATTACTGTTACAGGCTCCGCCATATACAATCGAGCCATAATCTAATTTGGAGAGAATAACTGATCTGTATAAGTGGAGGAGGGTTGTCTGATCCCCTCCCCACTTAGAATTTGATACGACTTTCAATAAATCTAAAGCCTTCAGGCATTTATTCTTCAGATACTTAATATGAGGCAAATAGGTCAAATGATGGTCAAAAACAAGTCCCAAAAATTTGGCCTCCTCAACAACCTTGATTGTTATTTGATTATCGCCAAGAAACAATTCAGGATCTTTATGAGGTTTATAACTTCGACAAAAATGAATACTTTTTTTTTTACACCAATTTTGAATTTTATTTAAGCAAAGCTGCAATTGTCTTTCAATAGTGCGCATATTTTTGGCACGACACGAAATGTTAAAATCATCAACAAATAATGACCCATCAATCGAGTCATTTAATACAGTTGCTAAACTGTTAATCTTAATATTAAACAAAGTGACAGACAATATACTGCCCTGTGGGACACCCTGATCCTGATTATAATGATCAGACAGGGTAGAGCCCACGCGGACTTGAAATTGCCTGTCAGTTAAAAACTGAGATACAAATTTAGGCAAACGGCCTCTCAAACCAAAATCATGTAAATCTTTTAAAATACCATGTTTCAATGTGGTATCATATGCCTTTTCCAAGTCAAAAAAGATTGATAGCGCGTGCTGTTTATTTACAATGGCATTTTTTATGAACGAATCCTAACGTACTAAATGGTCGATGGCACCTCTGTTTTTTCAGAAACTACATTGAATGTTTTAATTGATTAAATTGTTGGTTTCCAAGTACCAAACTAATCTATTGTTTACCATATATGCATACGTTCCATGGTTTTACAGACACAGCTAGTTAATGATATCGGTCGATAATTTGAAGGATCTGAATGATCCCAGCCAGGCTTTGGTATAGGGATGACAATGGCATTATGCCAAGAAGATGGAAAATTCCCCGAAGTCCATATTTCATCAAAGATACAAAGCAGAACCTCCAAACATGATTCAGGCAAGCGTTTCAGAAGTTGATAATGGATGTTATTAGTACCCATTGCAGTATCATGGGCCTGTCCAAGTGCAGTATTTAGCTCATGAATTGAAAATATTTCGTTATAATTTTTCACCATTGTCGGAACTAAAATCAATACTTGTCTTCTCTTGTTGTTGTTTGTATTTTTTAAATTTAGGTTCGTAATTAGATGATGAAGAGCGTTGGGCCAAAGTTTCGCCCACTTTATTTGCAATGTCAGTTTTGTCAGTAAGCAATTGACCACCATCTTCAAGATGATGAACAGCAGATTTTGAACCTTTACCTTTGATTTTTTGTATCATGTTCCATACCTTTGAAATCGGAGTTCGGGAATTGATTTTAGATACATACCTTCTCCACGATTGACGTTTTGTTTGCTTAATTGTACGTCGTGCCTTGGCGTTTGTTATTTTCACATTATTGAGATTATGTACTGTAGGATGTCGACGGAAATATTTTTCCGCCTTCTTCCTAATCTTCCTAGCCTTTTTACAATCTGTATCAAACCATGGTTTTCGAATATGTGGAAGTGCAGAGGACTTAGGAATAGTGTCATCAGCAATTTCGTTTAGTTTGTCTGAGAATACCTGAATCAGATCAGGGACATTTTTCATAATATCAGGTGTCAATATTTCCTCACATAATGATTTAAATAAAGGCCAATTTGCCTTTGAAAAATTCCATCTCAATGAAGGCGGCTCATCAGTTGGGTTGTTGGCAGTAAGAATAGAAGGGAAATGATCACTTCCACAAAGATCATCATGGACTTTCCATGTAAATTCATTTAACATAGTGGAATCTGAAAGTGAAAGATCCAAAACAGAATAAGTCCCGCTAGCAGGATGTAAGTAAGTTTTTGAGCCATCATTAAAAATACAAAGATTATTGTCAGTTATAAAATCTTGAATGACTTTTCCCTTTGAATTTGTGTTGGCACTTCCCCATAGAGGATTATGGCCATTCAAGTCGCCCATGACTATACAGAGTTTCGGGAGTTGGTCATATAATGACTGTAGTTCAGACCGCCAAAGAGCTGAAGAGGGTGGAATATATAATGAGCATAAAGTGAAAACAACGTGCAATGTGAGTCGAACTGCAACAGCCTGTAGATTAACATTCAGAGGAACAGGGTTGTGGATCACATCCTATCTCACTAAAATAGAACATCCCCCAGTAGCTTTAACAGCGGGAGGAGAAAATGAATGATGCGAAATGTATTTAGGCAAGTCAAACTTATCTGTTGGTTTGAGATATGTCTCTTGCAGACAAAATGCTGATGGCTGAAAGTCCTGTACTAATAATTGTAATTCATTAAAATTGGTCCTTATACCTCTGCAATTCCACTGAATAAGTGGATTCATGGTGTTCAGGTGATAGGTGGATGAAAGGGAGATCTACGTCTCCCATTTCTGTGCGACTTACTTCTGTTGCACTACATTGGAAGAGGAGAGATATCCATGTCTTCCAAGGTTTGAAACCTATTATAAATTTGAATAGGATCACAGTGACCCTTCGACACATGATCAGAAATGTTCTTGTCATGCTTCATTTTTGTTATCTGGTGTTGAAGTTGCCATACAGGACAAGATTTGGATGATGCAACGTGATTCCCAGAGCAGTTTGCACATTTTGGATCTTTTGAGCAGTCTATGGTGTCATGAGCAGGTTCTCCACATCGATGGCATTTCTTTTCGTTGGCATTTCCTACACGATTGGGCACCATGCCCAAACTGTTGACATGAGTAACACCGGAGTGGATTCGGTATCTACGTATCCACACCAATGTTACAGTAACCTGCTTTGATAGAATGTGGTGGAACAGGAAGAGAAAAGGTAAAAAAATAGGTGTTCAACTTTTCAATTTGACCATTCTGCCGCTTTGTAAAACGTTTTACACCTGTAACACCCTGGTCTTCCAGTTCAGAAGTAATGTCATCTTCAGACAACGTTCACGATCTCTGACAATGCCTTTAGAACTGTTGAGTGATTTGTGCGCAGAGATAATGACTGGCACAGAAATGAGATTTTTGACAGCCAACAGCGTAGCTGATTGTGATGCAGATTTGCTTTCTATCAAGATACAGCCAGAACGTATCCTTTTCATTGACATAACATTCACCAGCGATACCATATATAGCTTTAGAAAGCGCAAATGGATTTAATTTCAAGGGTCCATCATCAGACGAAGAGATGATCAAAAATCTAGACCAAAATTCAGACTTGTTTCTTGTAACAGTGTCATCATCAGATGAACTATCATCTAAAGTTCGTTTCAGTTGTTTTTGTGGAATCATGGTAAGTTTATAGTGGTTCGCCATCCCAGGTTCCCACCCACCACGGAGTATCATAAAGACAATGCTATGTGTTAGTGGGTTTCCAACTAACAGCACCAAGGATACTCGGATGGTATACTCAAGCAGAAATATCAGTGCAAGATCAATAGATCCACCAGATTTGCCCATGAGCGCCTTCTGGGCATTTTTTTACTCTAGGCAATAATGCTTATTCATTTACAGCCAAAAAGTACTGAAATATAATTAACAGTTTGACCAAGACCCAAAATATAAACAATTGAATACAACAACTTTGGGCAAAATGAAAATGGAATGCACAGGGCCTGGCATGACCAGCCGATTGATAGAACCGGGCCCATTCTACCACCCATCTAGGTGAAGTCAGGGTCAAAGTGGTGTATTGGGCAAAGGAACACTATTCCTGGAACCAGTGCCCTCAACCACCAGACTACCTTCCTCCACCGACACAGGGGCGCAACCCACGGCAAACAGGTTGCCCAATTCGGTCGCCTTTTACGACCAGCAATGGGGTGCTGTGGACAAATTCTACCCCGAGTCCACACGGGGGAAGAGCTATTAGCGCTACCCAGCACTCACCATGAGGAGGTTGCTCTTCACGAGTGCCACGAGTACAACTGGAATATGACATAAAATGTTGGCTTGGCAAAATGGTATAATATGTTATAATAACTGTTAATACTGTAAAGGTGCAATTTACATGATTTAGAAAAGAACCTGATATGGCCAGTATCAAATTCCAGTAGCATGAATGTGGGGGAGGGAACCTATGACAAGATTTGAGATAAGAGATAGTTCAGTGAAGAAACCTTGATCAAACATAAGTTTCTACCACTTAATATACATGGATACAAATGTGAAGTTAACCCTGCGAAATACGTGAATGCAGTTGAAGTTTTAGATTGCAATGCTCATACTGACGTAATGATAATATCATTTAAGTACCTTGGCGTTATATCATTCCTTGAAAATACTGACAACTGAGCACAAAGGGTATGACAAAAATATAATACTACTACATGTGAAGAAAAAGAAACATAGTAACCAACATGTCAAGGTTACGTTTGACTGGACATTCCTGTACCGTGTAATAAACAAACATTGCTATTATGGCTAAGGAGTGAATCCGGTCTCCAGTACACATCTCTTGACATTGTAACATTGATATCATTACATTTGGCAACCATCAGTGAAATATGTTGTTGGTAATATCAGGATCAGGACGTCCCCTAATCAAAATTAGACTTGTGGTGAATACTACTTATCTTCTAAATGAAAACATCACAAATACAAAGACCACCAACTTGTGTCTCAAACAAACTAGACAATGAATATTGTAAATATCTGACATTAAACATCATGCAAACATTTTTTATACATTTTAATAATGACAAAAGAACAATATCCAAACGTGCATGAGTAACAATTTGCCATAGTATTAGTATCTTGATACACAGAGAATACAGTCACAATAGGCCAGTCAGAACGGGCACAATGTCCTCAGAGAGAATGTCACAGAATGTCACTGCCTCCTTGCACTTTTCTTATCTGTAGGAATTTTGTTATGATTGTCATCTACATATTGCTGACAACTTTCGGACAGGTCTGAAAATGGAATCGAGGAATTGTCCCTAGAATCATCGTATCCTAACCATTTCACACGATACAACCACTCATTGTTCTTGTATTTCTTTTTGAGGATTTTCTCAACTTCAAAGTCTTGTGTGTTAGCAGCGTTGTCAGATTTGTCTCTCTTGTCATTTGGTCGAGTGTAACTGGGCACAGGTTTCTCTGTAGAGTTATTATTATATAGCAAGTCCTCTACTTCATCTGCGTCCAGTAATGCTGGTTCCACACTTTCTTCATCAGGAACAGGTGTATTGTCATCAGGGGCTGGTCCCGACGGAGATATCCATGTTTCAATCTGTTAATGTGTACTCTGTTGTGTACGAGCTTACAATCCTGCTTACGACGAAGTCTTACATGCATTTCTGACAATTTTTCTACTATGTAGTACGCCCCTGTCCATGGTTGCAGAAGTTTCCGAGTCTGACCTGAAACTATGACAGGCCAGTAGAGGAATACTGTGTTTCCGACTGAAAACATTGGATTCTTTGCTTTTAGTGCCGATTGCTGAACCATAGCTTCCTTCCTGTCTGTAAGTGTTTCTATAGCCAATTTCCAGGCCAGTTCTACACCTTCTTATAACGAAACAACATAGGAAGATGCAGACTTAGGAATATCCAGGGAAGGAACGCAATGTCCAAAAGTGTCTTTGGATATCTTCCGTGAATAAGGAAGAAGGGTGAATATTCAGTGCCATCCACAACTGGTGTTGTATTGTAGGAAAACTGAATGAATGGAATAAATGCATCCCACTGGGAATGCACTTCCTCAACGTACTTTGACAATGAAGACAGGATAGCTGACATCATCATCCATTGGATGATAACTCGTTGTTTGTGTCTTCTTGATATCGAGTAACTTGCAGGTTTCTTGAACACTGTTACTAAGATAGTTTGTTCCTCTATCTGAATGAAGATACTCTGGAATGCCATGTTGACACATCACATTTTTGATGAATTCTGAAGCGACAGTTCTAGCCTTAATGTCAGGTAGCGGTATCAATTCAACATATTTTGTCAAATAGTCAACAAAGTCTAACACATACAGATTACCGGTTTGCTCACATTAAGGAAGTGGTCCGAGAATATCTGTACTCACTCGATGGAAGGGGTGGGTTGCAACAGGCATTGCTTGTAACTTGGCCTTAGTAGCTTTGGATGGCTGTTTCCTCTGATAGCAGACAGATTTGACCCAGTTCTCTGTACATTGTAGTCCAGAAGAACGTTTGTCTTGTCTTTTGAATTGTCCTAACAATACCTAAATGTCTGCCCATCAGCGGATCATCATGAACAGACTTGAGCACACTGGGCGTTAGGAGCGTAGGTATAATGAGCTGAACAGATAACCTATTGGAACGATGACCTTTGCCCTTCTTGATGCTGACATGGTACAAGAGTCCATCCAAAAGGAAGTAGTCAGAGCTGGTCAACAAGGTGTCCTTCCTCAACTGGTCATCTTGCAACACACCAGTTTCCTGATAGGAGATAAGGTATCTACAAAGTTTGTCCTTTCTCTGATATTCCTGAAGAGATTCCTTTGACCACAGTTCCTGAGAACATTGATATGCTGCCTGTGCCTCATTCTGAGCATCGTCAAAGGGACAGAATATACTGGGCGATTTGGACGAATCAACTGCAGGATTTCTCACAGCAGTATCCACAGGGAAAACATGGGTGAGGCACTTAACATCATAGCATGGCAAAATATCCAGGTATGATTCTTCATTTTCTTCTGACTGATGATACAGACGACGACTCACACCATCTGCAGTTGCAGGACATTGACCTGGCCGATACTGGATATCAAAGGTATAAGACTGTAAGACCGCTATCTATCTTGCAAATTTTCCAACTGGATTGCGCATGTTAAATAACCACTTCAGAGCAGAGTGATCAACAAGAAATGGAAACTTGGAATACCTGACGTAGCTGTCAAGTCATTTTATTGAGTAGACCAACTGTTATCTGTTCATCAGTGAAGTTACAGACAGATTGGAACACTTTACCATCATGAACACGGGACAAAGATTTATCTGTAAGTAATCCAGTTGCATTAAGTACATCTGAACCTGTCACTAATCCATCAACACCATTTGGAAGTATAGCACCTTTAATATGTGCCGCTGTAACAACTTGACTCTTTGCAGGAACAACAAGCGTATAGTCGACGAAGTCATCTATATCCCCTGCCATTTTAACATGTTATGGTCCCAAACCAGGTTACTGACCCAACATTTCTCTAAGGCCATGTCAAAATAACTGCAATGGAAATTCTAAAATAAACATTTATAAAACTCCTTAATATCAAATGGCACCAGTTCAGTATGTGCTTTATATAAAGACATGCAATGTTTGACAAGGAAATAATTAACAGTTTTTGAGTTATGCTCCGGAAACAAACACCACTCTTATAGAGGCTAAGTCCAACTTGTTGCCATGGAAACGTAAAAAATAAAAATTTATAAAACTCCTAAATAGCAAAAGGCGCCAGTTCAGTATGTGTGTGGTAAACATGCAAAGTTTTGTAAGAAATTATTTAACGGTTTTTGAGTTACACTCCGGAAACGATTTCGGGACGCACACACGCAAACACGCACGGAACCCATTTCTATATCCCCCGCCAACTTCGTTGGGTGGGGGATAATAAATTCTGTGGTAATCAAGTGACGACGAGGATCGAATGAGAGAGTTTGCGTTCCAAAGTTAATAATAACATTGTGTTGTTCAAGAAAGTCACAGCCCAAGATTATATCTGGTTGTAGATTTGGCACTACATGAAACAACATTGTAATCTGAGAACTTGCAATTGTCAAATGAAGATGAGTTGTTCCAGTGATTGGGGCGTTAACATTCTTAGCAGTAAAAATGTGTGTTAAAGTTTTTGGTTTAACTACAGTAACGCTAAGCTTTTGGGCAGTTGATTCATTTAAAACACAAAAGTCGGCTCCAGTGTCAACTAGAGCACATGTTTGGGTCAAACCAATACTGATAGGGACATAATTCCGCAATAAGTTGGTTGAGGTATGAAGAGTTCCAATTGAACAATCCTGAGAATCAAGTGTAGATTTCAGTTAACCCCCTACTAATTGTGTTCTGACAACCGGGGATTCATTATCAGAGTTTACTGGTTTCCTGTGATGAAGTTGACAAGTGTCCTGTTTGCTGAAGTGGCAGGGTTCTGGCCTCTAGCAAGACAGAAACGAGCTGTGTGGTATATTCCACCACACAAAGAACATATCACAGTCTTAGATGGCTCAGATTTGCTGTTGTCTAATCTGGTATATCTGTAACATTTCTTCGCTGTGTGTCCTTTCCTATTACAAATCTTGCAAACAGGTGGTTGTGAATAAGTCATAGCAGCGATGGTGCTCATGTATCATGTTGACGTCTGTTTACATTTACTGTGAACTCTCCCATCTTTGCCTGAATTGCGGTGACTTGGGAGGTCAATTTGTCAAGCATCGTGGCACCAGTGTTGACCTCTGTTGTTGAGATAAGAGTTGACTCATTCACTACTCTCGCGAACTCTATCGCATCTTGGAATGAGCTTTGTCTATGTTGTATTTCCGGTGTAATTCCACGAGTCAATGCTGATAGTTTTTCACTATCTATTTTATTTAAACGGGCACATTTAAGTTTAATGTCTGTGATATACGTTTCCAGGTTTTCAAATTCTGACATTTTCCTGTCCCACAAATGTTGACTTGTTCGAAAAGCCTTAAAGGTTGGTTTGACACAAAATGTTCAGTAAATGTATAGAAAAGTCGGTCTTTAGAAAGCTTAATGTGATCCTGCAGAGAAGTGTACCAAATCAAAGCAATACCTTGCAAGTTCAGCATCATTGCCGGTCCAATCTGATCGTCTCTAAATCTTTGCACGCCAGACCAAGCACATACGGGCGTCCTCCGTGGGCAATCCAAAGAATGGCTCCAATATTAGCTTGGAAGAAGCCATGTTCACGGTATGAGGCCGAAAGGATAAGGGATCGTTTTTACATCTCCACCATATGTTGCGTTGTGTGACCTGTCTTTTGCATCTTGGAATTATTCTGGCTACCACAGACAACAAGACGCCGTTCCTTTGCCGCCATATTTTAATCTCTTCAACCTTCACCTCTGCCAAAGGACAGATAATCCCTAACGTCATTTCATTTCAAACCGCCAGAAAATAAAGATAACATGCTTTTCCTTATGAGAAATTTAAATTCAAATTTACTACAAAATGTAATCCGTTTTGCTATGCTACAGTACACATACACGTAGTATACTTTTTAAAAGGTTTTAGTAGAGTAGGTTTTGTGAAGTGAGAGTCCTGGAGATGCTTTATTTACGACAGTTACTGCCAATGTTTCAGTGTTCGATCGTGCCATAAAAAACAGTCTCAGTGGAGTAAATGTTATATTTTCAGACATACTGTCAGTATATGCAGAGTCACCTGGCAAGGATAACCAGCAGACATGAGGATTACTTTCTGAGGGGCTATGTCAGACGTCGTGGCAAGGGTGAGTTATGGTAGTCCCTGGTAGAAGGCCCAACCAGACCCTGATTACATGCTCCTGGAAGAGAATAAACCACCGTCGCTAGTTTCACAATTCTGCTGGATGACTGCATTCAGCAGATGTGAAGCATCTTGAGGCAAACGCAATGGCATTTTACTTAGATATGATTGAAGTACATTTCACTTCTGTTAAAAAATATATATCCTATTCGTTATTAAAAATGAGATGTGTTTTGGCTAAGATTTTGCATTGCCTTAACCTATACTGAACACCAAAAGAAACGCGAATCAAGAAGGTATAGGAAACATGATGTATTTTGTTTCAGCTGGTATAAACATAATTATGATGGATACAACACAATTCATTAGCAATAAGAAAGAGTCAGTTCTCTGAACATCAGAAATCTTCTGTATCCATCAACACAACACCACTTGACCATGCTGAAGTCAACTGAAGTATGAGTACACCTCAATACCTGGTATGGCCCCCATTTGCATTCACAAGCGTGACACACCGTCTGTGCATGGAGTGAATAAGACGGTTGATAGTGTTCATGGGGATATGACGCCACACCTGCAGGATGGTAACCTCGAGCTGTGCAGCTGTCCTTGGCCTCGGACGTGCCATGTTCAAACGTCTCCGCACTTCATCCCACAAGTGTTCAATAGGGTTGAGATCAGGACTAAGAGCCGGCCAGGGCATGGTGTTGATATTGTGCTGTTGCAAGAAGGCTTGAGTAATCCCGGCGGTGTGGGGACGAGCGTTATCCTGTTGAAATTGGAAGTTGCCATGTCTTGCAAAAAACGGTACAACCTGGGGCCTCAACACCTGATCGATGTAACGCTGAGCAGTGACACCATTGCCCCTACCAGCTCCAACGTTCTGAAAGATTACAAGGTCAGTTCTCTGATTTAACCCTATTCCACCCCAAACCATGACACTAGGACCACCCCACGAGTTCCGTTCAAGGACACACTGGTCATGATAGCGCTCACCGCGACGTCACCATACTCTTAACACGTCCATCGGCACGATCAACACAATACTGACTTTCATCAGAGAACAGAACTCTTCTCCACTGCTGATGACACCAATTCAAGCATGCTTGGGACCACGGTAGTCTCAGGAGACGGTGACGTTGAGTGAGAACAGGACCTTGTGATGGTCGCCTACACTGAAGCCCTCTGTCACGAAGTCGCCGTCTTACTGTGTTGGAACTTACAGCCCTCCTGTGGTTTCCAACGACGTTCCTAGCAGTTTCACTGGCCGACAGGAAACGTTCTTGCAGATGTGACCTGTGAATGTGACGGTCCTGACGTTGTGTTGTCACACGTGGTCTGCCGATATGATGCCTGTATCTGGTGCTGTTGGTTGTCTGGAATCTTTCCTGCAGACAGTAGATGGTGGAAACGTGGACGTTAAAGGTGTTTGCAACTCTCTGAACACTCTCAGCAGCTTGAAGTTGCCCAATAGCTCTCTCTCGATCGATCTGTGACAGTCGTGGCATTGTCAGTGACGTTGACGAGTGAATGATTCACAGTGACACTTTCATGGCTCTTAAAGACACCATCTTCACGGACGGTTTTTGGGGCATAAACAGCACGTGCATTTCGTGCATATCCATCCCACACTGACTTCAACGTCGGTGCGTTTGAGCGCTGTGGATTAAGAGTTCACTGCCCTTAACTCTGGTTAGGGTCATTTTGAAACAATTAAAGCCCATAACAATGGAACCATAGTAGCCAACCGTTTTCACAACCATTTTCCCATATTAAATAGGAACTTGAAGATTTCGCGTTTCTTTTGGTGTTCAGTATATATACATTCATGACATTACCAGAACATTTTGAGTCACAAAAATAGCATAGTTATTGTAACAAATAGAACAGTAAGTTACCACATGGCAGGTGTTGCGGCAGTTTTTGCCATTCCTGATTGAACACATCACTAAATACAGCTGATGTATTTCTAGGTGAAGTTGTTAAAATGAACTCTGACTTGATGGTTAGAATTTAATTGGTCCAAAGCAACCTATGCTTATCGTAAAAAGCATCAGGTGAGAGGTCAGGCTTTGTGACTTGGTTGATAGTGTGTCCTCGTTTACGTACCACGATGATGTGGATCGTTGCTCATAATATCGATCACGATTTAATGGATCAAGTGGTCAGGCTCCCTCAGATCTAACATCAATTGTCTGCTGAAAGAACCGGCTTTTGACTAGCGATGTTTTGGGTTTCAGACATTTTCTGGCTCTTTTTGTTCTGTGTACGTGGGGGTCACTGATGACCCAGTAGTCTTAGGCGCCGCAATTCGCTGCGCAGAGTTGCGTCCCTTGGGCATGCCAGAAACCTATGATTCGATTCGATTCCTGCTTGCTCCGATTATGTTTCTTGGTTTGTCAGCACCATACCCAAAGTGGTAAAGGTCTAAGACCTTCCGGCTTTCCTCCCTTAAGTTGACACGCTGTGTTCCGCCATCATCTGTGAAGGCTTACCACCATTTTTGGCTGAAGTCGCTAATCTAACCAATGAAGCAAGCCAACCAAGTTGATTATTTCATTCTTGAAACGTTGCGGGTGATGTATGCCATTGAGAAAAGTGTAATTAACGTTGTGAGCTCTTGATCATGACAGGAATAGCCTAGTGGATAAAGTGTTCGCACGAAAGTTAGGTCTGGATATGATCCACCATGTGGTTTCATATTTGGTGTTCCCCTCCTTATATAGCTGAATATTGCTAAAAGCGTCGCAAAACCATACATTTACTCACTCACTCACTCACTCACTTACTAATTCACTTACTCCTTTCAGGTACTGATTACTGGCTTGGTGCTACTGACTTGAACGTTGAAGGGATGTGGCTGTGGGAGGGGAACAAGGCCATGACGTACACCAACTGGGGTCGTAACAACCCTAATAATTACAAAGGAGCTGAAAACTGTCTGGGACTGAGAAAGGAGTATAACTACAAGTGGAATGATTTTCAGTGTCATCACCGCTTAAACTTTATCTGTGAGAAAAACCTTTAAAATCAGAATCAGTCCTTAAAAATATCAGTAAAATGTTGGGCAACACCTCGCTTTTCTTAAGATAAAACATAACCACAGTCTTTGAATAAAGTATCATAATGATATAATGTCTAACTATTAAATTCAAATAACAAATTCCTTGTGACATTGGATAGGGAAAACACTGCAAATAACAGCAACAAAATCATTTCCATAATCATAAGAAATATCTGCTAAACGCAGAGTCCTTGTCCGATTTCGACTATATCATGAGCATGTGTTTATGTGTTCCCTGCGCCTTTGCGTGGAGGTGTGGCATGATGAGCTGTCGCAGCATATAGGTGAGGTGGTGTGCTGTTGCAGCATATAGGTGAGGTGTGGCATGCTGTTGCAGCATATAGGGGAGGTGTGGTGTGCTGTTGCAGCATATAGGTGAGATGTGGTGTGCTGTTGCAGCATATAGGTGAGGTGTGGCATGCTGTTGCAGCATATAGGTGAGGTGGTGTGCTGTTGCAGCATATAGGTGAGGTGTGGCATGCTGTTACAGCATATAGGGGAGGTGTGGTGTGCTCTTGCAGCATATAGGTGGGATGTGGTGTGCTGTTGCAGCATATAGGTGAGGTGTGGTGTGCTGTTGCAGCAAATAGGTGAGGTGTGGTGTGCTGTTGCAGCATATAGGGGAGGTGTGGTGTGCTCTTGCAGCATATAGGTGAGGTGGTGTGCTGTTGCAGCATATAGGTGAGGTGTGGCATGCTGTTGCAGCATATAGGGGAGGTGTGGTGTGCTGTTGCAGCATATAGGTGAGGTGTGGTGTGCTGTTGCAGCATATAGGTGAGGTGTGGTGTGCTGTTGCAGCATATAGGTGAGGTGTGGTGTGCTGTTACAGTATGTAGGGGAGGTGTGGTGTGCTGTTACAGCATATAGGTGAGGTGTGGTGTGCTGTTGCAGCATATAGGTGAGATGTGGTGTGATGTTGCAGCATATAGGTGAGGTGTGGCGTGCTGTTGCAGCATATAGGTGAGGTGTGGTGTGCTGTTGCAGCATATAGGTGAGGTGTGGTGTGCTGTTGCAGCATATAGGTGAGGTGTGGTGTGCTGTTACAGCATATAGGTGAGGTGTGGTGTCCTGTTACAGCATATAGGGGAGGTGTGGCATGCTGTTGCAGCATATAGGCGAAGTGTGGCATGCTGTTGCAGTATGTAGGGGAGGTGTGGTGTGCTGTTACAGTATGTAGGTGAGGTGTGGTGTGCTGTTACAGTATGTAGGCGAGGTGTGGCATGCTGTTACAGTATGTAGGTGAGGTGTGGTGTGCTGTTACAGTATGTAGGCGAGGTGTGGCATGCTGTTACAGTATGTAGGCGAGGTGTGGTGTGCTGTTACAGTATGTAGGCGAGGTGTGGCATGCTGTTACAGTATGTAGGCGAGGTGTGGCATGCTGTTACAGTATGTAGGCGAGGTGTGGCATGCTGTTACAGTATGTAGGCGAGGTGTGGCATGCTGTTACAGTATGTAGGCGAGGTGTGGCATGCTGTTACAGTATGTAGGCGAGGTGTGGCATGCTGTTACAGTATGTAGGCGAGGTGTGGCATGCTGTTACAGTATGTAGGCGAGGTGTGGCATGCTGTTACAGTATGTAGGGGAGGTGTGGTGTGCTGTTACAGTATGTAGGCGAGGTGTGGCATGCTGTTACAGTATGTAGGCGAGGTGTGGCATGCTGTTACAGTATGTAGGCGAGGTGTGGCATGCTGTTACAGTATGTAGGCGAGGTGTGGCATGCTGTTACAGTATGTAGGCGAGGTGTGGCATGCTGTTACAGTATGTAGGTGAGGTGTGGTGTGCTGTTACAGTATGTAGGCGAGGTGTGGCATGCTGTTACAGTATGTAGGCGAGGTGTGGCATGCTGTTACAGTATGTAGGCGAGGTGTGGCATGCTGTTACAGTATGTAGGCGAGGTGTGGCATGCTGTTACAGTATGTAGGCGAGGTGTGGCATGCTGTTACAGTATGTAGGCGAGGTGTGGTGTGCTGTTGCAGCATATAGGTCAGGTGTGGTGTGCTGTTGCAGCATATAGGTGAGGTGTGGTGTGCTGTTACAGCATATAGGTGAGGTGTGGTGTCCTGTTACAGCATATAGGGGAGGTGTGGCATGCTGTTGCAGCATATAGGCGAAGTGTGGCATGCTGTTGCAGTATGTAGGGGAGGTGTGGTGTGCTGTTACAGTATGTAGGTGAGGTGTGGTGTGCTGTTACAGTATGTAGGCGAGGTGTGGCATGCTGTTACAGTATGTAGGCGAGGTGTGGCATGCTGTTACAGTATGTAGGTGAAGTGTGGCATGCTGTTACAGTATGTAGGCGAGGTGTGGCATGCTGTTACAGTATGTAGGTGAGGTGTGGTGTGCTGTTACAGTATGTAGGCGAGGTGTGGCATGCTGTTACAGTATGTAGGCGAGGTGTGGCATGCTGTTACAGTATGTAGGCGAGGTGTGGCATGCTGTTACAGTATGTAGGCGAGGTGTGGCATGCTGTTACAGTATGTAGGCGAGGTGTGGTGTGCTGTTACAGTATGTAGGGGAGGTGTGGCATGCTGTTACAGTATGTAGGTGAGGTGTGGTGTGCTGTTACAGTATGTAGGGGAGGTGTGGCATGCTGTTACAGTATGTAGGTGAGGTGTGGTGTGCTGTTACAGTATGTAAGCGAGGTGTGGCATGCTGTTACAGTATGTAGGCGAGGTGTGGCATGCTGTTACAGTATGTAGGCGAGGTGTGGCATGCTGTTACAGTATGTAGGCGAGGTGTGGCATGCTGTTACAGTATGTAGGCGAGGTGTGGTGTGCTGTTACAGTATGTAGGGGAGGTGTGGCATGCTGTTACAGTATGTAGGTGAGGTGTGGTGTGCTGTTACAGTATGTAGGGGAGGTGTGGCATGCTGTTACAGTATGTAGGTGAGGTGTGGTGTGCTGTTACAGTATGTAGGCGAGGTGTGGCATGCTGTTACAGTATGTAGGCGAGGTGTGGCATGCTGTTACAGTATGTAGGCGAGGTGTGGCATGCTGTTACAGTATGTAGGCGAGGTGTGGCATGCTGTTACAGTATGTAGGCGAGGTGTGGCATGCTGTTACAGTATGTAGGGGAGGTGTGGCATGCTGTTACAGTATGTAGGGGAGGTGTGGTGTGCTGTTACAGTATGTAGGTGAGGTGTGGTGTGCTGTTACAGTATGTAGGCGAGGTGTGGCATGCTGTTACAGTATGTAGGTGAGGTGTGGTGTGCTGTTACAGTATGTAGGCGAGGTGTGGCATGCTGTTACAGTATGTAGGCGAGGTGTGGCATGCTGTTACAGTATGTAGGCGAGGTGTGGCATGCTGTTACAGTATGTAGGCGAGGTGTGGCATGCTGTTACAGTATGTAGGGGAGGTGTGGTGTGCTGTTACAGTATGTAGGCGAGGTGTGGCATGCTGTTACAGTATGTAGGCGAGGTGTGGTGTGCTGTTACAGTATGTAGGCGAGGTGTGGCATGCTGTTACAGTATGTAGGCGAGGTGTGGCATGCTGTTACAGTATGTAGGCGAGGTGTGGCATGCTGTTACAGTATGTAGGCGAGGTGTGGCATGCTGTTACAGTATGTAGGCGAGGTGTGGCATGCTGTTACAGTATGTAGGTGAGGTGTGGTGTGCTGTTACAGTATGTAGGCGAGGTGTGGCATGCTGTTACAGTATGTAGGCGAGGTGTGGCATGCTGTTACAGTATGTAGGCGAGGTGTGGCATGCTGTTACAGTATGTAGGCGAGGTGTGGCATGCTGTTACAGTATGTAGGCGAGGTGTGGCATGCTGTTACAGTATGTAGGCGAGGTGTGGTGTGCTGTTGCAGCATATAGGTCAGGTGTGGTGTGCTGTTGCAGCATATAGGTGAGGTGTGGTGTGCTGTTACAGCATATAGGTGAGGTGTGGTGTCCTGTTACAGCATATAGGGGAGGTGTGGCATGCTGTTGCAGCATATAGGCGAAGTGTGGCATGCTGTTGCAGTATGTAGGGGAGGTGTGGTGTGCTGTTACAGTATGTAGGTGAGGTGTGGTGTGCTGTTACAGTATGTAGGCGAGGTGTGGCATGCTGTTACAGTATGTAGGCGAGGTGTGGCATGCTGTTACAGTATGTAGGTGAAGTGTGGCATGCTGTTACAGTATGTAGGCGAGGTGTGGCATGCTGTTACAGTATGTAGGTGAGGTGTGGTGTGCTGTTACAGTATGTAGGCGAGGTGTGGCATGCTGTTACAGTATGTAGGCGAGGTGTGGCATGCTGTTACAGTATGTAGGCGAGGTGTGGCATGCTGTTACAGTATGTAGGCGAGGTGTGGCATGCTGTTACAGTATGTAGGCGAGGTGTGGTGTGCTGTTACAGTATGTAGGGGAGGTGTGGCATGCTGTTACAGTATGTAGGTGAGGTGTGGTGTGCTGTTACAGTATGTAGGGGAGGTGTGGCATGCTGTTACAGTATGTAGGTGAGGTGTGGTGTGCTGTTACAGTATGTAAGCGAGGTGTGGCATGCTGTTACAGTATGTAGGCGAGGTGTGGCATGCTGTTACAGTATGTAGGCGAGGTGTGGCATGCTGTTACAGTATGTAGGCGAGGTGTGGCATGCTGTTACAGTATGTAGGCGAGGTGTGGTGTGCTGTTACAGTATGTAGGGGAGGTGTGGCATGCTGTTACAGTATGTAGGTGAGGTGTGGTGTGCTGTTACAGTATGTAGGGGAGGTGTGGCATGCTGTTACAGTATGTAGGTGAGGTGTGGTGTGCTGTTACAGTATGTAGGCGAGGTGTGGCATGCTGTTACAGTATGTAGGCGAGGTGTGGCATGCTGTTACAGTATGTAGGCGAGGTGTGGCATGCTGTTACAGTATGTAGGCGAGGTGTGGCATGCTGTTACAGTATGTAGGCGAGGTGTGGCATGCTGTTACAGTATGTAGGGGAGGTGTGGCATGCTGTTACAGTATGTAGGGGAGGTGTGGTGTGCTGTTACAGTATGTAGGTGAGGTGTGGTGTGCTGTTACAGTATGTAGGCGAGGTGTGGCATGCTGTTACAGTATGTAGGTGAGGTGTGGTGTGCTGTTACAGTATGTAGGCGAGGTGTGGCATGCTGTTACAGTATGTAGGCGAGGTGTGGCATGCTGTTACAGTATGTAGGGGAGGTGTGGTGTGCTGTTACAGTATGTAGGCGAGGTGTGGCATGCTGTTACAGTATGTAGGGGAGGTGTGGCATGCTGTTACAGTATGTAGGTGAGGTGTGGTGTGCTGTTACAGTATGTAGGCGAGGTGTGGCATGCTGTTACAGTATGTAGGCGAGGTGTGGCATGCTGTTACAGTATGTAGGCGAGGTGTGGCATGCTGTTACAGTATGTAGGCGAGGTGTGGCATGCTGTTACAGTATGTAGGCGAGGTGTGGCATGCTGTTACAGTATGTAGGCGAGGTGTGGCATGCTGTTACAGTATGTAGGCGAGGTGTGGCATGCTGTTACAGTATGTAGGCGAGGTGTGGCATGCTGTTACAGTATGTAGGCGAGGTGTGGCATGCTGTTACAGTATGTAGGCGAGGTGTGGCATGCTGTTACAGTATGTAGGCGAGGTGTGGCATGCTGTTACAGTATGTAGGCGAGGTGTGGCATGCTGTTACAGTATGTGGGTGAGGTGTGGTGTGCTGTTGCAGCATATAGGCGAAGTGTGGTGCGCTCATGTAGCATATAGGTGTCATCCCAATCTGGAAACATTTATCAAACTGTACACATACATTTCTTTCAGTTTTCAAAGAATGTAAGGTGTTGCTAAACATCTCCTGAGTAAGCTTAAACTGCATATGTAATTGCCTTCTTAATAAGAAATAGACTGCATTTACAACAGCTTTGATTGTTTTATAGTCGTTTTTGAGAAATGAAAAACCATGTACCCAGCGTGCATGCGTGTGTGCGTGCCTGCGTGTGTGCATGCAAAACCATCTCAACATAACCCAAACAACACAATTAACATCATTCATCACGTCAACAATCTGATATTGTGAATCAACAAGGACATATTTGAAGATGACATAATGCATTTATTCTGCGGCACTAGTGGTGTTTGTCTTGGGAGCTGACAATGAGGCCTGGGACTTTTCGATTAACCCTCGTACATAATACAACATTTCACAACTCCATATGTATTTTGTTTAACATTTCCTGACAAGCTTAAACACACAAGTTCAGCACATCCTCAATGAGAATACAACATCTCACTACGAAATATTGAATGATTTATTAATTAATCCCTGGAAACATACCCTACCCATATTTGACAAAAGTCAACCTTGTTGATCGGAAAGACAACAGTTTTTCTTTTCTCTTTTGTTTTATATTTTGCGAATAGCAAACGGCACAAGTTCAGCGCTCGCCTTATGTGTATAGAAATATTAATGGGGTTAAAGAAGGGCAACGCTCGGGACAGATGGACAGAGCATGTTTCTAGATGCCCACTCAAGATGTTTTGGGGATAAATATTCTCAATTATAATGAGAATATGATAAAGAAATATGGATATTCAACTGATTTCACACATTTTTTGTTACAGGTATTAAGTTGTTTGGGTGAGGTTAGGTGAAATGGGGCTTAACGTTGTGCCCAAGACAATTGCACTTATATAGCGACGTGCATGCGTACGTGCGTGTGTGTGAGACTGTTTGTATTATTCCGGACTGATGCCGATTTAGCTCACTGAGATACCATGTGGCAGTTTAACATGAATGCCCTTCTCAGACACAGTATACTGACTCCGAGCCGACCAGTCCTTGTTTTAGCCCCCTAAGGATGGGTTTACTTGACAGCAGGGATTATCAAAGAAGACAGACAGGATGGGTTTACTCGACAGCAGGGATTATCAAAGAAGACAGACAGGATGGGTTTACTCGACAGCAGGGATCATCAAAGAAGACAGACAGGATGGGTTTACTCTACAGCAGGGATTATCAAAGTAGACAGACAGGATGGGTTTACTCGACAGCAGGGATCATCAAAGAAGACAGACAGGATGGGTTTACTCTACAGCAGGGATTATCAAAGTAGACAGACAGGATGGGTTTACTCTACAGCAGGGATTATCAAAGTCGACAGACAGGATGGGTTTACTCGACAGCAGGGATCATCAAAGAAGACAGACAGGATGGGTTTACTCTACAGCAGGGATTATCAAAGTAGACAGACAGGATGGGTTTACTCGACAGCAGGGATCATCAAAGAAGACAGACAGGATGGGTTTACTCTACAGCAGGGATTATCAAAGTAGACAGACAGGATGGGTTTACTCGACAGCAGGGATTATCAAAGTAGACACAGGATGGGTTTACTCGACAGCAGGGATTATCAAAGTAGACACAGGATGGGTTTACTCGACAGCAGGGATTATCAAAGTAGACACAGGATGGGTTTACTTGACAGGAGGGATTATCAAAGCAGACACACAGGATGGGTTTACTTGACAGGAGGGATTATCAAAGTAGACACAGGATGGGTTTACTCGACAGCAGGGATTATCAAAGTAGACACAGGATGGGTTTACTTGACAGGAGGGATTATCAAAGCAGACACACAGGATGGGTTTACTTGACAGGAGGGATTATCAAAGTAGACACAGGATGGGTTTACTCGACAGCAGGGATTATCAAAGTAGACACAGGATGGGTTTACTTGACAGGAGGGATTATCAAAGCAGACACACAGGATGGGTTTACTCGACAGCAGCAGTTCATCTGGAATTATAAACTGAGTGCCCTTGACAGGCAAATTGGGGAAAATCATTATGTTGTTCAAAAATTGGGATTTTTTTAATAACATTCTTATTTTCCTGAATTTAGGGGTATTATATTTTTAAATATTAACACTGCATTCACTGCAATAATGTTTAACTAAGCATTCAAACCTCTTCCACTCACGTCCTGTTCTCAATGAAATATAAGTCACCTCTACCAAGCCATAACATTAGCTATAACAATAACAGCAGGAATTGAGAAACATATAATTCCAATTTGGATATTTTTACTTCCATTTGCTGCAGACTTGGGCTCAATATCGGCCTCTAAGCAGGTCTAGATAAATCCCTGTGACAGCCTAAACTATCAGGCCAAGAGGTGACTCGGGAAACTATTTCAGATACCGATTTGGCCTTGCAAGTATTGTTAGTTGAGATGAACAGCATGGGAAGGACCCATCTCCAAAAACAATTTCAGACTCCACGATCATAAAGTAAAAAAACAACAGGCACACATTCACAATCAGTATATTCAATAACACAACTAAAATCTTGTTACAATTAACAAACATCTGTATCGTAATCTCAAGAGGTTTTGCACTATTCATAGTTTTCCATGGTCTGTTGAACACATGGGATCATTTCCCTCTCTCAGTCTTCCACTGTATTTGTGCTTCGTGCGGCCACCACAAGGGAGGGTTGGTAATCACTGGAACAGCCTCTCCACCCGTATTGGCTACAGACAGTTGACCTTTGACATCAGCCATGCGAATCAGTCCGAGTCCATATTTGCCAACTGAGTTTCTGAATTTGCCAACATTTTTGCCATCATCTCTTGTAATGTTCGTCCCCGTCTCTATGGGAGCGCCATCTCTGAAATCAGTCAGTCAGGATGATGTTAAACAGGGGGACTAGTGTGGGCGGTTTATAAAGCCACTACAGTACGTGACATTGTCAATTATTCAGTGTATCACGTTTCCATTTTATTAAGATATATACCCTGGCCAGTTCACCACCATAGAGGTGAGGTAAAATGTGGTTTAACGCCTTGATCAAGATTATTGAACGTGTTTAGCGACATGGATGTGTGTGTGTGGCTGCTTGTGCTAGCCCATGCTAGCCCATGCTAACCCACCGAGATACCATGCCACAGTTCAACATGGATACCCTCCTCAGGGTACACTGACCCTGAGCCAACCATTCCTCATTTCGCCCTTAATGCCAACCGCCAGGCAGGGTGACAACAAGTACCATCTTTTAACGTCTATAGGTATACCTTCGCCCCGGATCGACCACGATATTCTGCCCTCTGGGCAGATACCCTTTCCACTAGAGGTGGTCTCATCGCCATAGAAAGATGTTTTCCTCAGTATTAAGATTGGGATCCTAATGCAGTAAGATGTTCTGGATGGTATTTGAGATGACATGCAAAGGCAAGTCAAGTACAGGGGGATATCACTGCTTGGTTCAGTCATGATAATTTGATTGGACGGCTATGTTTAGTGTCCTGTCAGTCAACCTGGACTCAAAACAAAGGTTGGTGGTGAAAGGACCCAGGGTATTGATGAAAACAAAACAGAGATATGATACACTGGGACTGAGTGAGTGAGTATGGTTTTACTCCGCTTTTAGCAATATTCAATCAATATCACTGCATGGAACAGAAGAAATGGCCTCCACACACTGTGGAGAATTGAACCCAGGCCGTCTGCATGATGGGTGAACGCTTCAACCACTAGGCTACCCCACCACCCATAATACACTGGATACTAGTGTTCAAACATACTATTGCAATATTATTGAAATAAATACAACTATTGCAGTAGCCTTGTGCTTTGTTGATAAGCCAATGCACTGTCCTTAAACATAGACTTCCCGGCATAACTTGACAAGATGGCAAAGCCTAAAACATCTTGCATAATAAGTTATGTCAGTGATTTTGTCTTGGATTCCATGGCAGGCATATTGGGAACATATCTATTTAACTCAAAATTTTGATTTTTTTTTTTCAACTTAATTTAAAAAATTTAGTGGTTATTTCAAATCGCTTTCAATGCAAAATATCAAAAAAAATAAAGCCTCCTCCTCAATATGCCATGTCATCAGTGGAATACAAGACACCTCTACAAAGACATTGCTATAACAGCAAGAATTGGGAAATTGTTCCAATTTGGGATTTTGTACTGACATTTCCTGCAGACTTGGGGCCGAATTTCGGTCTCTGTTCAGGTCTAGATAAATCCCTGTATATTGAAACAAAACCAATGGATTTGTTTTGTTCAATTTATTATATCCATCAATCATCAGTACAGATTACGTAGCACAGCTTCAATGTAACTATTGATACTGTAAGCTGTCATTGATTTAAACAGCATGGGCAGTTGTGTTGCATTAAAAGTTACAGCCCTAGTGCTACACATCTCTCAGCTCTTTGCACAACAAAGTAACCTTTTACCAGAATTATAGATTGTATTTAGCATGTCAAACACCAGTGGCATGATCGAACAATCTGTCACACACTAGTGGGGAGGTGTGGTAGCCTAGTGGATAGAGCGTTCGCTTGTCACACCATAGGCCCGGGTTTGATTCCCAACATGGGTACAATGTGGGAAGCCCATTTCCGGTGTCCCCCAACGTGATATTGCTGGAATATTGCTAAAACCAAATGCACTCATTCACTCACTCAGACCCGTGAAGACCTGGGGTAGAGTAGGTTTTCTGCAACCCATGCTTGCCATAAAAGGCGACTCCGCTTGTCCTAAGAGGCAACCAACAGGATCGGGTGGTCAGGCTCGCTGACTTGGTTGATGCATGTCACCATATCCCAATTGGGTGAATGGATGCTCATGATGTCAATCACTGGATTGTTTGGTCCAGACTTGATTATGTACAGACCACCATCATATAGCTGTAGTATTGCTGTGTATGGCGTTAAACAACAAACAAACAAACACACACATTAGTCGCGTGACGACGGAACACATACCTGTCAAACACTAGAGGCATGAGTCTCTTCCTGGTGACCCCGGTGTGGTGCGTCCGGGCGGTCAGCTCTTGACCAACGTAGCAGCCCTTCTGGAAACTCACTGCAAACATAAAAGACTCAGCCATCATCCCAGACTTAAGGAATCAAACTGACAAGATAACAATGTATGGGTACTGAATCTGGTGTCTCTCATACATTTCTAGATGCAGGAATACTTTAAGGACAGACCAACTTAATTTGTTGTTTTACAGATTTTCCTTGGTGCCAATGTACAAAACAACCTTAGCGCTATGACTGTTTTAAGTCTATGTTAAGGTATGGGAGTTACGATCTCCTTAGCGCTAAGATCGCTCTGTACAACAGCACCCTGGTCAATATGCGCCATGACATAAATTTACATGAACCTACAAATCAAAAATGGTGAAACGACTACAAGTTTCTCATTGTCGACACCTCAACAAGGAGTCATCTACTTGTATAAATAAGGGACAAGGGTGGCCCAGTCATCTAAGGCGTCGTAACTCTCATGCAGAGTTGCATCCCTTGGGCACAACAGAAACCTATGGTCATGGGTCCACGATTATGTTTCTAGGTTTGTCAGCACCATACCCGTGCTTGTGGGTTTCACCAAAGTGGTAAATGTCTGAGACCTGCATCACTTTGGGCTTTCCTCCCACGTGATATAACTGGAATTCTGTTAAAAGCAGCGTTAACCCAAACTAACTTGCATTAATAAATCGAGATTTGGATGGTAAACACATAAACAGCACATGCTTCTGAACCTTATAACTTCCACATCTATGGGAACCCTGGGACAAGGAGGGAAACTAAACTTCATTAACATGTTTTCATTGTTTGTTTGTTGTTTAACGTAGCACTCAGCAATATTCCAGCTATATGACAGCGGTTTGTTAAAAATCAAGTCTGGACCACACAATCCAGTGACTGACATCAGGAGCATCAATCCACGAAATTGGAACATGATGACATGCATCAACCAAGTCAGCGAGCCAGACCACCCGGCCCCATTAGTCGCCTCTTACGACAAGCATAGTCGGCTTTTACGGCAAGCATGGGTGGCTGAAGACCTATTCTACCCAGGACCGTCATGGGTTAATGTAAAAATGTTTGAGTCAACCATTTTAGTGAAAAACACTTTAAGAAATACCAATCAAACCAATAAAATGTTAAAGCGTTCCTGAAACATGGCCTCAGACAAAATGAGCAAGGATGGGACTATGTCACTTTCAGCAATATTCCAGTAATATCACAGCAGGGCACATTAGAAATGGGCTTCACACATTGTACCCAGGAGGGGAATCAAACACAGACGCTTCACACTACTGCCCCTGAGACAAGAACCGCAGCTTATGAACATGTGCAGGTTGTGTAGAAGATGGCTGATGAGATGGCTTACCTCCTTGATGAAACACCAGGTTGCTCTCCAGTGGGAAGCAGTTCCCCGGAGGCAGGTCCGACACCCCCTCTGAGATCCCCCACATGTAGCGGCGCCGGTGGTACTCCGTCTCCGACTCCAGTTCCATCCCTTCTACTTCCAGGTCTGATGCACAAAAAGTTAAAGTAGAAACTAAATATTCTATGTGCAGGATCCAAAGTATGTTTACTATCTCAAAATATTTTCAGAGACTACTGATACAATTGCGAGGTGGACTAGAGCCTAAGGTTTCCATGTTTTGCTCTACAAAGTTGTGTCCCTTAGCCATGCCAGGATCCCCACATAATAGGTTTCAGAATCTCAGAATCACCTCAGTTTTCATTCTTAGCACATTTACTACCCACGGGAATGGGTATACAAGATGACAGGAGTCTGTTATAACACTTCTTTCACCGCCCTCTTCCTCCACCCAACATCTCCTCAGCTGACTTGTCAGCAGGGTGTAGACTCCCCACCTAAACATTAGACACCTGGTGGTCAGGAATCCCCACAGCCACCTCCCTCTCCTCCTTCCCCACCCCAACCAAACCCACCCGAAACCCTCCCTCACACACACGCACGCACGCACACACACACTATAACTAAGACATAAGACCCACATAAGACACCCAGGGGTCAGGAACATCAAATATCACCTCCCTCACACCACATCTCCTCACCTGGCTTGTCAGCAGGGTGTAAAACCCTCCTCCCAAACGTAGGCACCCGGGGGTCAGGTACCCCGACTGTCACCCCTCTCTGTTCAACGTCCATCACCACAGCAAACAGTCTCCACTCCTCATCCACAGGGCGGATATTGACCTGACAATGGAATCCCATGATTGGTAACTTATTCATAAAGGATGAGCAGACAGCTGTGAAAGGCCCCTTTTTACCCCTGAGTAGTTGTAAACAAAATGTTTGGTCCAAAAAACAATAAAAATGAATTTCAACTTCCAGATGATTTTTTAAAATGTTTTTGTTTGTTTGTTGTTTAACGCCGCACTCAGCAATATTCCAGCTATATGACGGCGGTCTGTAAATAATTGAGTCTGGAGCACACAATCCAGTGATTGACATCATGAGCATCGATCCATGCAATTGGGATACGATGACATGCATCAACCAAGTCAGCGAGCCTGACCACCCGAGCCCGTTAGTCACCTCTTAGGACAAGCATAGTCGCCTTTTACGGCAAGTATGGGTTGCTGAAGACCTATTCTACCCCGGATCTTCACGAGTCACTTCCAGATGATGACTCCTACAAATGAATAGAAAACAAACTTGTATGTCACACCATCATGGAAGCAGGATTGCCAAATGATACTGAAAGATAATTGATTGGATTTTTTTTGTTAGAATAAGGAATTTTAGACATATTATTCACCCTTTCTTATGAACAACGGTGATAAAATGTCCCATTTTTTTTCATTTCACCTAAGTTGACTAAACCAAATTTGTCAAAAAGTATTTTTTCTTCAAATTTCTGTTCAGGACAAGACAATCCAGTGATTGACACACCATGAGCATGAATTCACGCAACCAATTATAAAAACATTATAAATCCTCAATTTACAAATAGAACAACCACTGTTAAATCATTCTTGTTCTTCTTGGTTTTACAGTTTTCTGGAGCAAAGAGGAAGGAGAGTGAATAATGAATATAAAGAATGTTACAGTGATAAATTACATGTTAATTTCCAATCCCCCCGAAAGAAAAGTATAATTTCTAATGATGTCACTATTCACTGGTACACTGGTGCATCGTCGCCAAACTTTGCACAATACGAAACCCGATACACTTAATTTGGCATCGATTCACATTTAACCACATATTGATTGTCCTTGTTGATCTCACATCAACATAATCAATATCAATATGCAATACAAACTGTTTTTTTAATTCCTCATAACTTTCTTGGTAATGTTTCTGATATGAAACCGGCCCGATAACAAGACTGACCAGCTTTTCCTACCTGCCTGTCATAATACAGTACATAAACTTGTTTGTTTCTTATTATTTTCTCATAAAGTGTCATGTTGATGGGTATTAGTCAGTTGTCCTTTACTTTATGAGTGAGTCTTTGGACTCTATTCTCAGTCCAATGACTAGGATTTCCACACAAAATGTCTTATATGTAGTATCGACATACATATGCTGTCATGGCTTCTGTATCAAGATATGTATCGTATCATGTGATACTGTAAATCTTGAAAATAATGAGAGCATGAATTATATGCGAAAAATGCGAGTGGTCTTTGCTCGCATTTATTAACTTCGCATTTATGTCTCCAAAAAAACTATCAACAATAAGACGGCCTCACTGCGCACTTTGGATGGCGGAAATACCAACACGGTTTATTGAGCAGCAGTTGTCACAAGTTCATAATAATGTCATTCAAAGAATAGGAATTACACATTGGGCATCCGGTGAGTTATCACTGCTGGGGTCAAGAGTTCTACCCACTCGTGTCAAGCTTGTTGACACCTTCTCCGCATACCAATCAGTGAACTGTTGTTGATTCAGTTGTGTATTGCCTTTGAACCTTAATCATGTTAATGCCACTCAACAGAGTAATCAGATAAACTGTGTGTTATTATTAGGAAAACACTGTTTATTGTTTCTACGGAAGTGCTCTTCTCAGTGCTAATAAGCGATGATATTTGCAGTTTTATTGGATTAAAGTAAGGATATGCATCATTCCACTGGGGAAGGGGTGGGGGGAATCGCATAGATATTGGGTCACATTTTGGGCTAGGGGTTAGCAGTCGTATTAATTTGGGGATGCATTAATTTCCAGATTTACAGTACCTGCATTGTGACATCCCTAATTATTTCAACCAATCTCATTAAAATCGGACCTTAGTGCTCGCTGCGGCTAAACAAAGATCTGCGGACATCCCATCATGCCCATAATGGGTCATGTTGGAACGAGCTTTTATCTGACCAACCACAGCATCGCTTACCAGATCGGGATAGTGAGAGTAGGAATGTGTTTTCTAATCATACAACCTCGAAAAGTCAACACAGGGTATTCATTGAATTACAATAAAAGACAACACGTCGTCGGCTATTTGTTTAACTTTTTGGATAGACACATCAGTACATCTAGAAACAAATTTGTCTGGCCTCTTATGCATTGTCACTGATAGGTTCAATTAAACAAGGGAAAACATATTTTCAATGAGAAACAAACAACTCTCAAGTCAAATCATTACCAACTCCACCGTGAAGATCCAGGGTAGAATAGGTCTTCAGCAACCCATGCTTGCCGCAAAAGGCGACTAATTGTCGTAAGAGGTGACTAACGGGAACGGTTGGTCAGACTCGCTGACTTGGTTGATGCATGTCATCATATCCCAATTGCTTGGATCGATGCTCATGATGTCAATTACAGGATTGTCTGGTCCAGACTCGATTATTTACAGACCGCCGTCATATAGCTGGAATATTGCTGAGTGCAGCGTTAAACAAACAAACAAACAAACAAACATGACCAACTCTGTAAGTCAGGTCACTACAACTGTGTTGGACTCCTCAACATGCTTGTGCCTCACCTTCTTTCTGATCTTGTATTTGCGGATGACCTTGAGCATCTCGTCCAGCACGGTGCGGTCACACTCCAGCAGGAGGCGTGGCTGGTCAGACTGACCACTCATGGCACTGTCCGGGTGTCGATACAGCAGCAGATCGTACAGCACTCGACCCTGGACATCAGGGCACCAGTCTTACAAACGTTATCTCATGGAAACTTAGGAATTTGTCTCTTTGTCAAATATACTTTGGACCCTTTTCTAAACTACCTCAATTTATACCATACAAGTTATGACAAACACAAAGGGGTGTGTCCACCATGCTCAATGCATACATGAAATAAATGAATATTGAACACATATTGAATCCTTACTTATGAATATTGAACACATATTGGATCAATACTTATGGATATTGAACACATATTGAATCCTTACTTATGAATATTGAACACATATTGAATCCTTACTTATGGATATTGAACACATACTGAATCCTTACTTATGAATATTGAACACATATTGAATCCTTACTTATGGATATTGAACACATACTGAATCCTTACTTATGGATATTGAACACATATTGAATCCTTACTTATGGATATTGAAAACATATGAAAATCATACATTTAATATTTTCAGGGACATTGGAGTTGTATGTCGATGTTGATTAGAAATGTTTTGCCTAAAGTGAAGAGTTAGTGAATATAGTGTACCTGCACATTAAGCATCATGGAGTACTGAGAGGTTACATCTCCCTCCAAGGCAGCAACATCGCTGGTAACAAGACCCTGTAAGAAGTCCACGGTGTCTCGACCACTCAGCTCCACCAACCCCCGAGTCTTCAGCTCGTGCAGCGTGCCCTGTGTGGAGCTGGCTCGGGACACCTGCCACAGTGACCGCAGCACGCCCTGCAGCGAGCCCAGGGCAGGTCTTGTTGTGCATCTTGTCAGGCTTCTGGAGATCTTAGCTAGTGCCCTCTGGCAAAACATCTTGCTTCTTATTGCTTGGAGTATAATTACTCAGTCACCTGTAGATGCCTACAAGAAAACACATGAATGTACTTCAGAAATATATTTAACAGGTTTGAGGTTTCTGTAAAAAAATTATCATAATGGTAAATTTGTTTGTTTGTTTGTTGTTTAACATCATACCCAACAATATCCTAATTATCTGATGCCTTGAACAAACTTGAACCCCTAGTAACAAATATCCACAATCCTTGTCATAAGAGGTGTCTAATGGGATCAGGTGGTCAGGCTCACTGATGTCATGGTATCCCAATTGCGTAGATCGATGTTCATAATATAAATCACTGGATTGTCTGGCCCAGACTTGATTTCAGCTACATCCATCATGCTATTTTGAAGAAGAAGTAGAAAATATGACGATGACTTAAAAAGGACTTTATTAAAACCTTTTATTGATTATTTCATATGCATAAATATGATAGGAAGAACTTTGATGCCATAATAACGTTCTGATCTGAAATTGTTTATCATGTGTATGGTTCAATTATACGGAACATGTGAAGGCCCGGGGTAGAATAGGTCTTCAGCAACACATGCTTGCTGTAAAAGGCGACAATGCTTGTTGTAAGAGGCGACTAACAGGATCGGGTGGTCAGGCTCGCTGACTTGGTTGATGCATGCCATTGTATCCCAAATAAATGGATCGATGCTCATGATGTCAATCACTGAATTGTCTTGTACAGACAGCCGTCATATAGCTGGAATATTGCTGAGTGCGGCGTTAAACATCAAATAGACAAACAAACATTCACTCACTCATTAAAACCATAGATCTGGGTTAGAATAGGTCTTCAGCAACCTGTGCTTGCTGTTAAAGGCGACGATGATTGTCAGGCCACCTTGCATGCAGTTGTATCCCAATTGCTTAGACCGATGCTTATGATGTCAATCTCTGGATTGTCTGACTCGATTATTTACTGACTGTGGTCACATAGCTGGAATATTGCTGAGCGCAGCGTTAAAAACCAAACAAACACACAATAATAATGTGTGCAATGAAGACAGAGTGACATATTGGTACAGATGCTAGTACCTCCACAAAGCAAATCATGGAGGTACGAGTTTGGTCAAGGTAATTGCATCTTTATTGAAACATCATACAGAGAGAATAATGAAGTCGCAATCCATAATGTAATAATGTTATTGTGTTTGAAACTGTTTATAGTTAAATTATTAGTTTACTTATCTTAATAATGGGCAGATGGGAAAACTACAGAAGCAGAAGATTTAATTAATCAATTGAACGTTTTCATAGATATGATTGATGGGTTTCATTTTACTTCATATTTACCAATTCCTTCCCTTTGGTACAAAGACAAAAGACACATCCTGCTTTCCAGTGGAATTCTTTAAGTGAGTTAAACACCTCCCAATACATAGAATTAGAACTAAGGCAATGAATGTTTAGAAAGATGTGTCGTGTATTCCACTGATAACAACATTAAACAGGAAGAGGCGTTAATGCTTTGTTTTGACATAACTGCATTGAATGCAATGTTAAATACATCTGAACTTAAGGTAATATGAATAAAATAGTAATTCCCCCCCCCCCCCCCTCCAAATTTCCATTCCATGGGCATAAATCCCTGAAAAGATATTCAGCATGGACATATTTATATCTTCTCATAACTTCTCACGTCATATACTGATCATTACTTGTAAGCAAGTATTGTACAACAACTTCAGGCCGTATTTGAGCAGATTTCAAGGTGGAATGGTGTTTAATATCGCATTCAAGATTGTTGCACTTACACGCGTGTGTGTGTGTGTGTGTGCGTGCTTGCGTGCGTGCATGTGTGTTTGCACCAGTCTGGACTAACGAGTGAGTGAGTTTGGTTTTACGCCGCTTTTAGCAATATTCCAGCAATATCACGGTGGGGGACACCAGAAATGGGCTTCACACATTGTACCCATGTCGGGATTCGAACCCTGGTCTTCGGCGTGACGAGCGAACGCTTTAACCACTAGGCTACCCGACCGCCCCTTCTGGACTGATGAGATACCATGCTGCAGCTTAACAATAACATGAATACCCCACTCAGACACAGTATACAAGTACCATCTTTTAACGTCTTTTGGTATGACGCGGCTGATGATTTAACCCTGGACCTTTTGCTCTCCGAACAGACCACGGGGAGCAGATTTCGAGAAGGCTGCCTTTGTATGTTGGCCTATGTACGTTTTCTAGCCCATATTCAACATACAGTCCTGGAAGATGTGATTCATGGCCTATATGCACAACACTGTTTTGCTGTCATGTTCTAAGATTCAGTAGAAATTAGAATCTTAAAATATCAGTATTCAGTAACCATGATAACAAGTATCCCTTACAAAAAGAAGAATTACTAGTCTGTTGTTGACTGGAAAAAGACTTTTCAGAATGTGAGCCTGATGTATTCATAGTCACACCACCAAATGGACAACTTTTGAGGTGTTGATCTAACTAAATATCTAATTTTCTGGAAGAAATTCATATTTTAGGGTTGAGTGTTGACTGCAGCTAATTGGGAATATGTTAATTGACTTACTTATTTTGGGCTTAAGGAAATGATGATTGGGTACTAAGGCTCCGTGACCCTAAGGTGTTTATCAAGCTATCAATCCCTGGTTGGCCTTGACTCGAAATAATTAGAATGCTGCCAACTGTGGCATGAAACAATAAATATTTATTTTTCAATTTGATCCCATATTTCATTTTAATCCCCTTAGGAAACCTTGACTAAACTCAGGGTTTGGTCACTGAATGATTCAAGATCATGAAACATTAAACTACATAGATGTAGGTACTCATACTACGCTAGACTAACCACTCTCAAATCAGTAGCAAAAACTCAAGCTCCCCAAACTTACATGCATATTATATAATGAAAGAGAACTCCACGCTCATATCATGCGTGCTTGTTTGTTTGCTGTTTAACACTGCAATAATCTTGCTATATGACGACTGCATGTAAATAAACACCAGACATTGACCAGTGTATTCTTTTTGGGTCTTGACACTGAGTTTAATTCAAGATCATGAATTCGAAATCATTAAAATCATATTAGATATCGCAAAACAGGGATGAATGATTCCTAAATGCACATTATGATCAGTGCAGCTGTCATCTCGATAACGTTCAATACTAGATGGACCCATCACAAGCAGCCTTTAACGTAAAGCTCTTACTGGCCTTAATCAGTTCCACACGTGAACATCCGGGGTATGATCGTAAGACTTCCGCCCGTATCCCCCCTCAAATATAAATATGATTTAAACGATTGAGCGGCAATGCATACTTATAAAACATTTGGAGGTTTTCAGCAACCCATGCTTGCCTTGCCGAGTGCCGCGATGGGGCACTACAGTCATGATATGTCTTGACTGTAGAACCCCATCGCGACTCTCGGCTATGTCTGCTCCAAACTCGATTATTTACAGACCGCCGCCATTTAACTGGAATATTGCTGACTGTGGCGTAAACAACAAACAAACAAGCACTGGCAGGGACACGATCTATATTTAACGTCCCTGAAATAACCAAGGAGTAGGGCAGGTTTACGAATACGATCAGGCTAGCCTTCGAAACAGTCAGCAGCTGATATCGGCTGCAGGTACCCCGCTGGTCTTCTCAGACACATTCTCCTCAAGCTACAGTCGGTCAAAGGATTTGCTTACCATTGAAAAAGATGCGTTCTCTCAAGCACCATCCAGGAGCAATACTATTACGATATTGTTCTACATAAACATATCTTGTCCGGAGAGAAATCTGTCCGAATCATGATGCGAAGATGAGAGTTATGTCCCTTACATAAAAACTGTCAACTGGGTTCTGGCTAAACTAAAACGTATGAAACATTTAGCGCAATGGTAGAAGCGAGTCAGAGAGAAGAACTAGTTCAACTTAATACAAAATCTGTAACTTCAAGAAAAAAAGAGTTATACTCTTGGCCCTCTTCGATTGTAAATCGAGTATCTGGAGCACCGCTTTATTTGGATATAGATCATTAACGCTCAATGTTATTGCTCTCTTAACGTCTTGTAATTTATCAATCAAGTTATGCCAAATATTGCTTGTGTAAGTAAGATGTGAGAATTGCTTTTAAACAATATCCAATAGGTTGACAACAAGATTCCTCTGACCAAAGACGTATATATAGAAAATCTCATCCGAATGTCTTTTGATATCAAATATATCAACACGAGTTGATAAAAGTGGAAAAATTCCGAGGCTTGCCGAGGATTTTTGCCACTTTTATCAACGAGTGTTGATATATATGATATCAAAAGACACGAGGGTTAGATTTTATTTATCATCCAACACCATTCTCCCAACTTCTTCAATTTGTAGACAGTAATTAGCCGTGTTTTCAGTGTAAAAAGTACTGCTAACAGCTTCAGAAGCAGAGCCATTAGTGATGTCATTTGATTGTGACGTCATGGTAACCGGTGACGTCACAATGGTTTGCAAAGCATTGTGATGTAATTTCATTGCAGCGATATCTACAGTGTAGATATATCTCTTGATCTAATCCAAGCGATATCTCCTGTGGGAGCCAGTTTTGAATGATAAATATGTCTCTATATATATCTACTATACGTCTTTGCTCTGACAAAATAATGGTTTAATAAATCTTAAGGGGCCCGTTGTCGTATGGGTACTGAAGATACGCTACATCAGTTACCGTTCTACTGAAATACCCTATCAAAAATTGGAACACTCAAATATGTCACTGGGTCCAGGGCATGGGGATTCGGCAATGCACGAGACCGCGGTGCCTTTGAAGTCTTACGGAATTTAGGCTTCCTTACCGATTCCCACATCATGTAACGGCCGCGTCGTCAATTAATGCCAACCATACATTGCCAAGATAGGGTACATAGATCTGGGATTGCGTAGCGCATTTGCGCAAATTCTGCACAGCGTTTTTATGATTATACTTCCATAAACTCAAAACAAATATTGAAGTCAATTTTTTTTTTAAATCCATCAACAATAGTACTGGTGTCTTCACGGACAGCGTACTTTATCATTAACACAATAA
The DNA here is from genome assembly GCF_022045235.1 of Haliotis cracherodii. Classification (NCBI taxonomy): domain Eukaryota; kingdom Metazoa; phylum Mollusca; class Gastropoda; order Lepetellida; family Haliotidae; genus Haliotis; species Haliotis cracherodii. The sequence goes on from NW_027266286.1 coordinate 14,750,734, forward strand.
CGTGTAGACAACGATACGAAATGAATTACATCATTCAAAGCAACGAAGCAACACAGGCGAAAAAAAGTTGTCCGCTAGCCTTCAGGTTTAAGGACTATAAGGGAACCAAACATTGCTTGGCCAATCAATTGCAATGCTATATCTTGAAATTGATTTATATTTCAGAAAACAGTAAGGTACCTGGGGTACAAATTTGTAATACGGTTTATGTGTACGACGACCAATTCAGCCCAAATACCCATATCTAAAAGCACCATTTCCCTCATGTTAAACCATTATGATGACGTCACGCAGTTGGTTCTGAGCCACGATTTCCCTGGCCACTCTGAACGTGCTCTTCCTGCAGTGCGTTAAAAAATTCAGAGTGAAAAAGTGCAACCAGCGCTCGATATGGCTTTGTTCATGCACTCAAGGGTAAAAGAAGGACATTGTCCAACATACGTCATACGTATGGAATTCTGTAAGGGACATTCTCGCGATCTCGCATTCTCGTGTTTTGGGCATATTTAGCTCGTTTCCAAAGGTCGAGATCGCGAGAATGTCCCTTACAGTATTCCATACATGCGACTCAAACGAGGACCGTGCAAATAGTTTCTACACCTACCTATGGAGACGAGTGAGAAGGTTCGGCAAAACCTACGTATACTTGATGACACGTCTTACCACGAGTCTGACTTTGATTCTACTTTGTTTAGTGGAATCAGATTGGATACGTTTGAAATGTTCTCTGACTCTGGAGGATGCAGGAGTGAAACCTCTCATTTAGATGCGAGACCTGGATACCTCCATCTTCCCGAGGCAAGAGAGTAAACTGACTATAAAAGTCCAGTTTCCACCCTTGCCGAACTAGGCTGGTATTATGGAGTTACAGTTTGGCTGGACTAACGAGTCTATGCATAGTCCAATCAAAATTGCGCAACATAACTCATAATAGCCACTGGTGACGCTACAATCGAGCCCAGGAATTCGCTGGCTGGCTGACTTGGATGATACATGTAACCGATCCCAATTGCGCGCATCCAAGCTAATTATATTAATCACTGGATTGTCTGGACCAGACTCCATTATTTACATACCGCCATCATATAGCTGGAATATTGCTGAGCGCGGCGTTAACCTAAAACCAATAAATGAAACAATCGTGATAGCAGTCCTCTTTTGCCTAACGACGAGCTGCTTTATATTCCATTGTTATGTGACGTCATTGGCGTGATGTGTCTTTATTGTGACGTTACCCTGTATGTTCTATGACGTTGTTATTAAGAAATATACGACGAGTGGGAGTTAATTATCAAACAATAAAACACTGCAGGGAGAATAGTGAGTGAGTGAGTTGTGTTTAATGCCGCATTTAACAGTATTCCAGTTACATCACGGCGTGTACGCTTAATGTGGGAGGAAATCCCGAAGTGATGCAGGTCTTAGACGTTTACCACTTCGTTGAAACCCACGAGCACGGGTATGGTGCTGACAAACCCAGCAACATAACCGGGGCGAACCGGGATTCGAACCCACAATCATAGGTTTCTAGCGTGTCCACGGGGCGCAACTCTGCACAGCGCCTTAGACGGCTAGGCCACCCGTGCCCCCTGCAGGGAGAATAAACCACGAGAGGCGGAAAACAACTTTTACGTCGATTATCTGAACCACTTTCTCCCAATACCGATTGTCACATATTTCCCCCTTAAGGATGCGATCGTTCGGCCATTGCGTTTATCTACGCTGCCCAGCTACGTCTATGGGGAACAACTCACACCTCAAAAACGTCGTCCAATTTACGACGTCATCAAGCTGCAAGCGCCAATCAGTGACCTCCGTTTTGGGAGTATTTTTGTACAGCTACTAAACGTAAGCTGCTGTTTTAAGTTATATTCTTCTGTTGATTAGCTAAAAATTCTACCCATTTAAGCTCTAATAACGGTAACGATTTTTTTTCAGGGCATTATCATATGCAGAAGCCCTCTTTCTGCTCAATTCCCCTCCTTCGTCGACTACTCAATAAGTTTTATTAATAAAGTCACGAAAATGATTTCAATAAAGATTATTGTCCTTGCACGTCACACTTAATGATATAAAAAAAACAACAATGTCGAATAAAGAATTTCTGTACAAGAAATTCCATGTGAAATATGTGATGTGGGTGTTGTAAAATCGAAGATGGTTGTTACTGACGGAAAACGGTCTCATATTAGTTCAGTAACAACCATCTAAGATTTTTACTAACAATATTCGGGCTCATATGGGGTCAGTAGTTCTGCTCCCTGATTGGTCACATTTTGAAGCATAAAAATAATTATTTATTATCCAAAACCCTGTTCCATGTGATGTGCACGTGTTAAATCTTATTGATATGTATCACGTCTTTCGAAACAACGCTGACGGCTATCAGTGTTTCATGTGATATGTGATCTGTCGTATCACAACTACGCCAAAGTCCACCTTAACTTGATATCGGTTTGTTTTATACTGAACAGCCTTGTCGTTCAGTGTTGTAATGGTAACAGGGATACGGCCACATCAACAGCATGGAATCAGAAATTACGGATGTGTTGATAAATGGTGATGCTTCGACCAAGAAGGTAAAAACATTTAATATTTTTTAAATCTTTACAGTCTAAAAAACCAGATTGACTACACGTACTGTTGGACGGAGCATGGGGACATGTACTCCTTGTATCTGTACCTGTATCCCGTTCTTGTGATAAAATGGGACTTAAATACTATAACAAAAGACATCGATAAACTGTGGATTTTCTTGTATTTTTTCGATAGTAGTAGGTAGTAGTCAAAAATAGTACCAGTACCTAATCTACCAACTGTCAGCTGATTAGATCAGCTGATGGTGTGAGATGTTGCTCATGATATCACCCTCTGGTTTGTCTGGTCTAGATTCGATCAACTGCGAATCCCGTGATACAATTGCATATGCTGAATGTTGTGTCACTCACTCACTCACTCACTCACTCACTCCAGATGATCATTTTCTTTTCATTTATTGTACGTGTCAATTATCGCATATCTTGAAAAAAGTTATCCTTAATAGCGTTTTGGTCCCAGAGCTCAAACGTTATTTCGCTTATTCAGGATTTGATTTGACTTTAAACTTTATAACATTCCGGAAATCATTGTTGTGTACATATATCATTGTTAAGTAATTAAAGTTTCATGCAATGATCGTGTTCTGAAATTGTTTAAAATTATATATATATATATATATATATATATATATATATATATATATATATATATATATATATATATATATATATATATATATATATATATATATATATATATATATATATATATATATATATATATATGTAACCGATTTTAGTGTGGAGGCAACATCAAAAGTCCAAGACACTGGTTACGGGGTGAGAACGTTTTATTCCCGGTCAATTAAACACACCCTGAAACAATATATCATTCAATATATATATAGCGTCATACAATATACCTGAGGCTTAAAAAACAGTCCATTACACAAATTAGGTGAAACAAAAATGACAGATCGTATGACAATACAACAAGGGGAGATAACTCCTTGATTAACTCATATCTTCAAATTAAATATGACACAGACGTCTTAATGCAATACGCATATTAAATAGAATAGATGTGATACTCAGTATCACATAAACATACGAGATGCAAAATAGCATAATTCCTATCCGGTGTATGGCACTAGGGTGCACACGACGTTCACCAAGCTCCGCCAAGCCAGGTATACCAAGCGTACCTAAAATCCGTGTAAACAATATGCAACATTAATTCTACAGTAACTACAAATCAACATAGCTATTATCATTACCAATACCTGGAACACATCAAAACAACTTAGGCTAAAATCACATTCGTACTTACATTCACATATACACTATTCTTCCTCTCATATATGAAATCAGTCAATCAATCAAACACTCAAACATGCAACAATTCACTCATAGGGAAAATATAATTACCTGAATGAATTATATGAGTTATTTGATAGTTTTTGTATTGATTCTATACTCTGAGATGCACTAGAACCTGACTGAAGTGTTTTTTACATTTAGGTTAGATTTACCATTATTAAGGTTGAATTTACTTATTTTATTTATATCCACACAATACAAATATAACATATAAAGTGTACACACTCATAAACCAATGTAAGAGATAAAACTAACCTGTGAGGTATTTGCATTTGTTTATGACTCCATGGCATAACAATCCTGATGGTGCAAAGAGTGACTGTGAAGTGCAGCTTTGAATTAGGAAAGAGGGCAAGAGTTTGAATGATCCAATCGGTGTTCATGAAATCAGGCCACGTAATAATGTGGTAGCCCTACCTATCTACCCTTAATCATATTAGAATGAAACTAACTATAGAGCTAATAATAGACTCAACCTTCTGTGTCCTTATAATTATAGCCTGTATCAAAAAATGACCAAACCTGTTGATAGAAAAAATACATTCATTAGTTAAAATCGGAAATAATACACCTGCAATTCATAATGCAATTGTCAGTATACAAATATCAATGCAACACTTAAATGACTTAAAACTAATATTTACATAACTATATAATACAATAATATGTATCTGCCACATATATATATATATATATATATATATATATATATATATATATATATATATATATATATATATATATATATGAAAATCACATGCGTGAAACCGGTTGAGTAAATTATACAGCTCATCTTTGGACTTTTGTATTTATCATTCTAATGAGACCGCTGCAAATCGTATTTTACTGAAGAAATGAAGTGTGTGTGTGTGTGTGTGTGTGTGTGTGTGTATTAAGGATTTACTGTATTTATTTCGGTTCATTCAGATATGAATCGAAAAACCGATTTGAAAACGGTATGAATCCGCGTAACATCATTTGTAAATAATAAAGCAGACAAAAATGACGAGATTGATAAACATTCCAGATGTATGAGTACATGCTGTGGCGTGACATGAATCAGGTGATTGTTTGATTTATGCACATAACTTGACACGCCTACAAAGTCAGTAGCCACTCAACGGAGAGTAGGATCAAAACAAGGTTCATAGGACCTGTCAATCAAGGCAAGAGGTGAGAAGAACTGCAACAGTCAAACCCATTCGTGACCAACTTGCAGGTTACGGAAAGGGGCGAGTGGTGACGAATGAGTCAGACAGTAACGAACCGGATCAAATATTTCCGGGAGAAGGTTTCGGATGACATGGTCAGTCACCGCCAGACTCAAACATTTATTTAGTTCTCTGAGAATGGGAAGACACAATTGGAAAGTGCTGCTTAGAATTTAAACTCGAAGACATGGAATTTGTGGCAAGTGGAAAAAAACAGCCGAGGGAGACTGCACGTTTGCTGTTTCATTCCTTCTCGGCCTTCGGTCTTAATGGGTGGTTTGGACAATGAATATGCATGAATATCGCTAAATGTCCCGTGCATGACGATACACGTGAGGAGAAAGGGAATTCCCTCGACTGTAATATTGGGATTCCCCGACATTCCTAAGTAATAAAAAGTAGTCCGCTTCGGTGGGCGTGGCTTAAATGTTTACATTCATTGGGAAATGAATGCAATAACACGTGACCAATTCAGCTGATCAGAATGCAGGAATTACAAAGAACACAACGAATATTTATTTAATTAATCTAATTAACAGCTACGGCGTGGATCGTTGCTCACAATAGTAATTACTAGATTGTCTGATTAACCGCCGTCATTTAGCTGGAATATTGCTGAGTGCGGCGTTGAACAACAAACAATTAAGGTCCTGCATCCTGGGAATTTTGTGCTTTATATTACCCACAACTAGGGACCCACGTTGAATATTCTAGGAAGGGCGTGGTATTTCCGTTAGAGACAAATGTGGTTTCAGTCACTAATTCAAAACACGTATTTCTATCTGTGCCGAGCCGAAGATTTTTTCCAGGGCATTCAGCATTTCCTGAGAACAATATTTCTTTAGGTATGCAATGAGGACCAATTATTTTTTCAAAGACACAGGCGGACTCACAGCCGCCATCTTCCCGAGGCAAGGGCGTTATCTGACTTTAAAGGTCCAGCTCTCGTGCTCCCGGAGTTACATTTTGGCTGGACTAACGAGTCTGTGCATAGTCCAATCAAAATCGCGTAACGAACTAAATGGATGTCAACGTGCAGATTCGGTTGACTGCAGGATTTGCAAAACATGTGTATGGCCAATTGGGCGTCGACAGGTATTTTGCAATCATGTTATTAATCAAGGTGCTCAAGTGTTTGATGTTTTTTCGCGGCGTACGATCCGTATTTTTACAATAAAGATCTTGGTTATCGATCAGATCGTTTTCACTTGGGGGGGGGGGGCATTTTGTTTGAAGAATATGCAAGTGAATTGTTTGATAGGCATTACTTAGAAGATGACAGATGACAAAGTAGAGACAATTTATGGATAACAACTTCTTTAATTACTGTAAAGGCGACGCTTGGGTGTAGATCCTTAAATTAGGAATTTTACGTGCGCATTCCGACATATGCGTATTTCGCGCACATAAGGCTTGACAACGGTATGAGTATATATTACCGAAACGTGATATGAGTGATGGATTGGTCAGTAGGAGGGACATAAAAGGGACTTAACTCGTAATAGCCACTGGTTGCGCCTGGAAATTCCAGCTAGTTCGGCAAGGGTGGAAACTGGACTTCTGTAGTCAGTTAACTCCCTTGCCTCGGGAGGATGCACAGCTACAGTAATAGCCTGCTTCGCTATCAGATATAGCAGTATCACCGTACTGTAATTAAGTAATTACAACTCTTTTAGTCTGCAACATATGCTTATCACAAGGACTGTTAATATAATTAATGGGATTGTTACACACAAACCATCCTTAGATGAGCTTGACTGCTGTTTTAGTTACAAAGACACTGATGTCGCTTTATTCATCAATATGCTTTAATAGCCGTAATCAAACAAGGGTCCCTGAATTATTAATTTGTTGGTCGGCAGCAAAAGGTTAGTCCCCGTCGTATAGCAGGAGTGCTGCTGTGCAGCGTCGGGCAACAAACAAACACTTACTTTTATTATGAAAATTGTGTGACCATTGGTACAGCAGGACCTGCTTGCTCTCTCGCGAACACCTGGTGTCATCACTGATTTTCAGGGATGCATGTAATTTTTACTGCTATTTTGCCTTTTACCATTCGTGACCAACTCGTGTTATCCCGGGACAAGCCGAATAGCGACTCGTGCCCCTCCCATGGCCATCTTTGCGACCGGGTTCCGTCTTAGCGCAAACGGGCATACCTAAAACAATTGTCAACTCGGTGCGTGATGGTTCAAATATATTTCCCCATATATTATGTATATTTCAGATGCAAGTTACAGCACACCGGGACATGCGGAATTATACATTTAACTGTGTCTTGGGTATATTTTAAGATGCAAGACATATATAAAATCAAAAATTATTTCTGAGGGATTCTTTGACGAAGAACTTGAAATCATAGGCGCATTATGATTGGTTTGTCGTATTTTCGCAAATAACATTCATCGATAGGGGGGACGAGTCTTCTCACAGGTTCCGGAAAGGGGCGAGTGGTGACGAATGGCCTTTTACGCCTTGTGGAATCGACAATGGCTATTCTCCGGCGCTGACGTTTTATATTTACACATACAATATAATCCGTTTCTTTAAGAGCTACGCATGTATAGGTAGGACCGCTTTGTCGCGTAGATGCTATTTTTAACCTACGAATCAAGCGGCAACCTGGTCCTAGAGAAAGGAAAACCGGCGAGTGCTCAGACCAATGGGCGCTCAGATTACATCGCCAATATTTCTCGCCAAAATTTAAAATAGAGTCTTGCTGGCATCTTCGCATTGCTTCAATATCTGGCACCATTGGGGTTCGCAAAACGTAATTGCCCGGAGTAAGCATCCTCTGACCTCAGTGAGTTATAAGTGTCCTCATTTCAGTAGCTGACTGACACGACAAGCGTAACTAATTCACAGCAAATAATCCACAGAGGAACTTGGTGTACAGAAAGCTGTGAAGTATTGACGACTATACCTACAGCAGATGTGGATAGTGGTCTTAGGGACTTATTATTTATCAAGGGGTGGATGTGTGGCTCGTGGTGCGTTGGTGTACACATGTGCAGAAAATATTTACCACCATATTCCTTACAACATACCGCCTTCTTGACGGATTCAACAGTATTCCAGTTATACAACGGCGTGTCAGCTTGATGTGGGAGGGAATCCCGAGGTGAAGCTTGTTTCAGACGTTTACCACTTTGGTGAAACCCACAAACCTAGAAACTATCGCGGCGAACCAGGATTCGAACCCACAGTCATAGGTTTCTGGCGTGCCAACTCCATTTCAGGTGAGGTGAAATGGGGTTTAACCTCGCGTCCAAGATTATTGCACTTATATAGCGACGTGCATGTGTGTGTGTGTGTGTGTGTGTGTGTGTGTGTGTGTGTGTGTGTGTGTGTGTGTGAGTGTGTGTGTGTGTTTGCTTGTACTAGTCCGGACTGATGCCGATTTATAGTGCTAGCTCAATGAGATACCATGCCGCAGTTTAACATGAATACCCAATTCAGACACAGTATACTGACTCCGACCCGACCAGTCCTTGTTTAAGCCCCTAAAAGCCGAGCGCCAGGTAGGGTAACAACAGGCACCATCATTATAATGTCTATTGGTATGACGCATCCGGGGATCGAACCCGGACCTTCCGCTCTCCGGGCGGACGCTCTACCACCAGACCACTGAGGCGGTTTCCACTCGATTTCAGATTTGCCCCGATCGTGATCCTTAATTGATTGGAGCAACAATTTTGTATCAAAACCGTACTCAGTGTTAGGGGCGTTTATTTGACATATCTAAACACCACTTTGTGGATTTGTATGAATGGCTCATTTGGCTGAGGCACCGCAATGTCTCTTTACAGAGTTGCGTCCCTTGGATGTGTCATGATCCTCAGATCGTTGTTTGGAATCCCAGGCTCACCCTGATTATGATCATAAGTTCGTTAACATCGTGCTCGTAGGTTTCACCAAGGAGGTAAACAGGGCCTTCCAAGCCCCTTTAAGCAGACACGATGTGGTTTAACTGAAATACAGGTAAAAATTAAAATAACTTTCATGCACTCACTGATCTTGAACTCAGCGAAACCGTATCAACAGCTGTCGCAGACCAGCAAGTGCGATCATGCCCAGCCAATATCACTGTGTTTGAAATTAAATACGCTGGCAGGCATAATGTGTCAGCGGGAAAAAGACATGGCATCCACAGTAAAACACGTTCAATATGGCCGCCATGACGGCCATTTAAATAATCTGTTCGGAATGTTCAGTTTCAACTTTAAGGGCACTGCTCCTGGGAGTATCAACTCATGTATAGAATTATCTACTCATTCTTTTATGGTCTATGGTGATTTCGGCAGGACCCCGAAAATATTAGAGTAGCTAAGAGAATTATAGGTTTTTGGCGTAGACATATTATACGTTCTCCACAAAATACGTTTTCGACTCTAATATATGAATTCAGATGGATGCTAACGTAAACTCCAATATTCACTCTTGGTTAAATAATTTAGAATGTTTATTAAGCTCCTGTGGCCTGACCCAAGTATATAATATGACATGTAATTTCAACACCAAGTGGCTGGACTTGTCTGTGGAAAGAATATTGACCGATCATTTTCTACAATCCTGGAGAAGTTCAATATTGCTGCGCTCAAAAGTTTTCTATTATAAACATCTTTAAAAAATGCCATATTTGAAAACTATCTCTTTCTACCTATATTTGTTAACCCGCTCTTAAAAGTTCGCACTAATAACCACAATTTATCAGTCGAGACTGGCCGCTAGAATAATGTACCCAGAGAACAACGTCTATGTTCACTCTGTAACTCCCCATCAATAGCTGATGTATTTCATTATATATTTGGATGTCAAGCTTTTGATAACAAAAGACTTTCACTTATTCCTAGCAGATATTTAACTTGGTTAAATGTGTTATCATTTAAAGGCCTATTTTCAACATCTAATCTAAACGAGTTAAAACGTCTATCAAAATATGTATTATTTGTATTTACCACTTTGAATGGTAAATCTAAATCCACGCAGCCTGCTTGATGTACATATTATGTTTATCTCTGTATTGTATATATGCACTTGTACCGCCATCGGTGGTCTATGGAGAAATAAAGAATCTGATTAAATCTTGATGGGGGTATTTTTAAATGCAGTTCATTTTATAAAAGATAATATATAACAAAATATCAACATCTTCTAACAAATGAGTATTAATCCCCCGTTACACTGTCAAACACTTTGATTAAAAAACTTGGTCAAAGTCCATTTTGACCAAATTTTTTATGGTGTAACATGCTTTTGACGGGACTTTGATGGAATAGAAACCATCCTATTTCTCGTCAAACTTTGATCATACGTCGGGTAATGGACTGATAGTATGGATCATACGTCGGGTAATGGACTGATAGTACGGATCATACGTCGGGAAATGGACTGACAGTACGGATCATACGTCGGGTAATGGACTGATATTACGGATCATACGTCGGGTAGTGGACTGATAGTACGGATCATACGTCGGGTAATGGACTGATAGTACGGATCATACGTCGGGTAATGGACTGATAGTACGGATCGTACGTCGGGTAATGGACTGATAGTACGGATCGTACGTCGGGTAATGGACTGATAGTACGGATGATACGTCGGGTAATGGACTGATAGTACGGATCGTACGTCGGGTAGTGGACTGATAGTACGGATCATACGTCGGGTAATGGACTGATAGTATGGATCATACGTCGGGTAATGGACTGATAGTACGGATCATACGTCGGGTAATGCTACCAGTCCGGTCTGTAGTAATTGTTTAAGCTGTTGCAATGTCTGTGGCTCAGGTTGACGTCGTATGCGGCGATCAATTAAGATTTAGAGGGTCACAGGAAAATATGAACATTGTGATTCTGTTGCGACAATCAGTTGTAAGGATTGACAGTGTATTGTATCAGATTCATTGAGGTAAGAACCGAAAACCCAAACATTAATTTAAACAAAAACAAACCCCTTTTGATCCTTAAATAATTTATCTTTTGTGTGTTCAATGTAATTACACCTGGGTCAGTACACTAGCGGCATGAAAAGGGAGCATTAGGCAACTAAATTGTGTAGACTAAAATACGACCCGGAGTTTCTGCAAGGCAGGCGTTTATTGTAGTAAGCCAAGCACCCGAGCCTAACGACCTGGGCCCCGTTCCACAAAGTGATCTTAGCGCTAAGTCTTTAACACTTACTGACAATCGTAGCGCTAAGATGCTTTGTGGAACGGGGCTCTGGACCACTGTTGTCGGATCTTACGACCAGCATTCGTGTGATAGAGGCAACATGACAAAGCCTTCACCGGAATCCTACAGAGGCGCTCCTTAATATAGAGCAACGGAACACTTTTAGCATACGTTGGCTCATAAATACTGATTGACGACTGACCTGGTAGGTAAAACATGACACTTCTGGAAAACATGACGAGGAAACTAATTTGATCGGACGACACTAACTAAAGCGGGTTAAGAGTAAAATGGCTTTAGTCCTAAAGAACGGGAGCTTCAAATCATATTTCTGTCAAGGTGCACATATCTTCATTGTCTAAATCCCCACTGAGTGACAATACGGATGTCGTCACCCTGCTGCTGCTGTTGCTGCTGCTGCTGCTGAGGAGAAGGATGATCCCGACAATGATTATGCTGTTTCAGCTATCACATTGGTCACACAGCAGACACTCGATACGCCATATTTCACCCAGGGCATGGTTATATCGCATTACCGGTGTACATAAATCAGCATATCATCCTTGACAAACGTTACTGACAGCTGTCGTAGTTTGTGGAGTTAACCAACATGGTGGATGCAACGAGAAAACAGTCGTCCTCTTTCCCCGAGGGGTTGAATGTGGAAGATAAGAAGGTAATCTATTGGGTAGGATCGATGGTCCATTACTTTGCTCGTGAGTAAACACGGAATATATCTGAGTGGACATAGAGGTTATCACGCGAGTGTGTTTGGGGATGGTAAATATCCTGTATTAGGAATAAACACTATGTATTTATAGCTCGCCAAGGCTCGCTAAATACAATGTTAATTCCTAATGCAGGATATTTACAATCCCCAAACACACTCGCGTGATAACCTCTTTATCATATAATGTCATTCTTTAATTCTGTGCTTCAAAATCGCTTACCCTCTCTCACAAACATTACCGAAACATTGCGAGTTTTCCTGCAATGCGCGCATTAATATTTATTACGTCACAGGGTAAGTGATGTCTCAGTCGGACAGTGACAGTAGCCAATATAGTTCCAACTGAAATCTGTTTCTTATACAGTGGCGATGCAACATATACGCAAAACAACAATTGTTTTTAATTGCCTTTCGCGGCAATCCATCGGTCTGTCCGCTAGAGTAACTGCCCTTTGTCAAAGGGAAGCTACTCTAACCCTAGTCTATGAGACGTCACGGCCACGGTCAAACGGTGTTGACAGTCGGTCTGTCCTGTCATAACGATAAGAAGTGTACTCAGATGTTCACATAGCGACAAAACGAAACAAGGTAACGATTCAAACATATTTCCGTCAAATCCAACTATTTTAATTTGTTGAGAAGGTTTCAAGCCCAGATATGGCTACTGATCCCGCTTGGCTAGGCCTCGTGCCCTCGCCAAATTGTTTCGAAATTTATATCTCCAAAGTTGCCAAAACTTATAAAATGCCTTAGCTGCGTCACAGTTAGACACAGATTTTCAGTATATTAGACTGTTCTTTTGATAATGATAGCAATTATCCCTGTAGTTTATCCAGATTCCCGATGGTTAATTCTGACTCGATCGCCGAATGACGAGTCCGACGCCATGTTTGTTTATAAACAGTAAAAGTAGTCCCTACTTGACCTGTGATATTTGCATCTCTATCCGCATATGACCCCAACGGATATCGTTTTATCCGTTGGCTTTATCCTGCCGAGAAACCTACCCATTATATGATAAAGGAATATATCTGCTGAGTAGACGGGAATATATTTGTTGAGTAGACACGAATATATCTGTTGAGTGGACAGGAATAAATCTGTTGAGAGGACAGGAATAAATCTGTTGAGTAGACAGGAATAAATCTGTTGAGTGGACAGGAATAAATCTGTTGAGTAGACAGGAATAAATCTGTTGAGTGGACAGGAATAAATCTGTTGAGTAGACAGGAATAAATCTGTTGAGTGGACAGGAATAAATCTGTTGAGTGGACAGATATACATCTGTTGAGTGGACAGGTATAAATCTGTTGAGTGGACAGGAATAAATCTGTTGAGTAGACAGGAATAAATCTGTTGAGTGGACGGGAATAAATATGTTGAGTAGACAGGAATAAATATGTTGAGTGGACAGGAATAAATCTGTTGAGTAGACAGGAATAAATCTGTTCACTGGACAGGAATAAATATGTTTAGTGGACAGGAATAAATCCTATGAGTGGACAGGAATAAATCTGTTGAGTAGACAGGAATAAATCTGTTGAGTAGACAGGAATAAATCTGTTGAGTGGACAGGAATAAATCTGTTGAGTAGACAGGAATAAATCTGTTGAGTAGACAGGAATAAATCTGTTGAGTAGACAGGAATAAATCTGTTGAGTTCACAGGAATAAATCTGTTGAGTGGACAGGAATATATCTGTTGAGTAGACAGGAATAAATCTGTTGAGTGGACAGGAATAAATCTGTTGAGTGGACAGGAATAAATCTGTTGAGTGGAAAATAATATATCTGTTGAGTGGACAGGGATATATCGGATGTGTTGCCTGCAATATATCGGATGGGTAGGGGAAAACTGTGTAAACCTGAGAAAGCGGGCACATGTAAGTTAAGTAAGCAGCATCATTCTGTTCCCTGACACTTTTTATAGTGTGCTCCATCCACCCGTTCCAGGTTAAAGCCGTCCACGGACTGACAATATGGACTGCCGCAGTGTTCATCGTCGGGGAGATTGCAGGGTCGGGGGTGCTGGCCTTGCCGAGTGCTGTCGAGGGAGCAGGTAAAGACAATCGGAATTGTAGTTTTTCATTAAAAAAACTTGTCAATCATAATCTAAACGGTGGTTGGTGACGGAGGGCATCAAGCGAGGGGCACCAATAACACAACAGGAGATATGACGTATAAACACATACACTGTTCACATATAATATTATACAAGGTAAATATTGAGAAAATAAACGTTAACCATAAAAGAAATCCAAGATGGCTGCCATGTTTTCAAGATGGCAGCTAATCGTGTCATCATTTTATGACTGTAAGTAATAGTGACGCAGACCTTGAATATTGTATGCGGATATCTATGCTTGACACCTATACTATACTCTCAGATTCTCTTGTGTCCTAACACACAAGCCATGCATATGTTTATCGAGATTGTATTTCTTGATTATGCTACTATATTCATATTGTGCTGTCACATGCACATGCATTTGCGTCACTTGTGACATTCTCTTGGCCGTTCCATTGAAAGGAATGGGCGCGTCAGGTTAAATTCTGACTTTTAACGTTATAACATTATATACACGTGCTATTAAATTATCCATGCTAGTATATGAACGTGCAACCCTAAATGCATATGACAACCGTTTCAAATATACGTGTCATTTGCCCGCCATATTTGCACATATTAATGCGGGTCTTGAAAACAAAGAAATATAAATGCAAATGAATATATGTTTCAGAGGTGCGTAAATATGATTTTCGTTTTCTTGTATTTCAAGCCTGTGCAATAATCGTAAGAGTTCGGAAATCTAATATGACTAGGTTTAGATTTATAGGCTCCTACATGTTCGGTCATATGCCTGGGTTCAGATTTATACGTTGAATTGTTTGATAGGCATTACTTAGAAGATGACGGAGGACAAAGTAGACACAAGTTAAGGATAACAATTTCTTTGTTTACTGTAAAGGCGACGTTTCGGTATACCGTTGTCAAGGAAGGTAGTCAAGTCAAGTCAAGTCAGCCTTGCTTGACAATGGTATAAGGATCTATACCGAAACGTCGCCTTTACAGTAAATAAAAACATTGTTATTCCTAAATTTACTACTTTGTCATAGTTAAGTCATGTTGACATTAATTTGCATTTGTTTCAAAGCGTGAGCTGGTTGGTGTATAGCAACAACGTCAGTGACACGGTGAGGTCATTTATAGTTCACATGTTGAGGACATACACGTGTCTCTGCACTGACCACAACCACAGAACATTGAATTTTCCTGTATCCCTTGCGTATGTGTTACCCCAGGCGTGTCCACTCTGCATTTTAAGCTTAAGAGTGTCTTAGAGGGTGTAACATGTAATCTTAATGACCTTAGGATTGCAGAACTTATGACACTCCCCCCATGCTCATTGAACCTCGTCTAAGTCGTCTAAGGCGTCGCGATTCACTGTGCAGAGTTGCGTCCCTTGGGCATGCCAGACACCTACGATTGTGGGTTCGGATCCCGGTTCGCCCCGATTATGTTTCTAGGTTTGTCTGCACCATACCCGTGCTCGTGGGTTTCACCGAAGTGGTAAACGTCTGAGACCTGCATCACTTCGGGCTTTCCACATTAAGCTGACATGCCGAGATATGACTGGAATACTGTTAAAAGCGGCGGTGGTGGTGTGTCAGATGTTGGGGAAGTTCTGTGTGGGCGTGTTGGTGGCGGTGCTAGAAGGTGGTGGTGTGTCAGAAGTTGGGGAAGTTCTGTGTGGGCGTGTTGGTGGCGGTGTTAGAAGGTGGCGGTGTGTCAGATGTTGGGGAAGTTCTGTGTGGGCGTGTTGGTGGCGGTGCTAGGTGGCGGTGTGTCAGATGTTGGGGAAGTTCTGTGTTGGCGTGTTGGTGGCGGTGTTAGAAGGTGGTGGTGTGTCAGATGTTGGGGAAGTTCTGTGTGGGCGTGTTGGTGGCGGTGCTAGAAGGTGGTGGTGTGTCAGATGTTGGGGAAGTTCTGTGTTGGCGTGTTGGTGGCGGTGTTAGAAGGTGGCGGTGTGTCAGATGTTGGAGAAGTTCTGTGTGGGTGTGTTGGTGGCGGTGCTAGAAGGTGGTGGTGTGTCAGATGTTGGGGAAGTTCTGTGTGGGCGTGTTGGTGGCGGTGTTAGAAGGTGGCGGTGTGTCAGATGTTGGAGAAGTTCTGTGTGGGTGTGTTGGTGGCGGTGCTAGAAGGTGGTGGTGTGTCAGATGTTGGGGAAGTTCTGTGTGGGCGTGTTGGTGGCGGTGTTAGAAGGTGGCGGTGTGTCAGATGTTGGAGAAGTTCTGTGTGGGTGTGTTGGTGGCGGTGCTAGAAGGTGGTGGTGTGTCAGATGTTGGGGAAGTTCTGTGTGGGCGTGTTGGTGGCGGTGCTAGAAGGTGGTGGTGTGTCAGATGTTGGGGAAGTTCTGTGTGGGTGTGTTGGTGGCGGTGCTAGAAGGTGGTGGTGTGTCAGATGTTGGGGAAGTTCTGTGTGGGCGTGTTGGTGGCGGTGCTAGAAGGTGGTGGTGTGTCAGATGTTGGGGAAGTTCTGTGTGGGTGTGTTGGTGGCGGTGCTAGAAGGTGGTGGTGTGTCAGATGTTGGGGAAGTTCTGTGTGGGCGTGTTGGTGGCGGTGCTAGGTGGCGGTGTGTCAGATGTTGGGGAAGTTCTGTGTGGGCGTGTTGGTGGCGGTGCTAGGTGGTGGTGTGTCAGATGTTGGGGAAGTTCTGTGTTGGCGTGTTGGTGGCGGTGTTAGAAGGTGGCGGTGTGTCAGATGTTGGGGAAGTTCTGTGTGGGTGTGTTGGTGGCGGTGTTAGAAGGTGGCGGTGTGTCAGATGTTGGGGAAGTTCTGTGTGGGTGTGTTGGTGGCGGTGCTAGAAGGTGGTGGTGTGTCAGATGTTGGAGAAGTTCTGTGTGGGTGTGTTGGTGGCGGTGCTAGAAGGTGGCGGTGTGTCAGATGTTGGAGAAGTTCTGTGTGGGTGTGTTGGTGGCGGTGTTAGAAGGTGGCGGTGTGTCAGATGTTGGGGAAGTTCTGTGTGGGTGTGTTGGTGGCGGTGCTAGGTGGCGGTGTGTCAGATGTTGGAGAAGTTCTGTGTGGGCGTGTTGGTTGCGGTGCTAGAAGGTGGTGGTGTGTCAGATGTTGGGGAAGTTCTGTGTGGGTGTGTTGGTGGCGGTGCTAGAAGGTGGTGGTGTGTCAGATGTTGGGGAAGTTCTGTGTGGGCGTGTTGGTGGCGGTGCTAGAAGGTGGTGGTGGTGTGTCAGATGTTGGGGAAGTTCTGTGTTGGCGTGTTGGTGGCGGTGTTAGAAGGTGGCGGTGTGTCAGATGTTGGGGAAGTTCTGTGTGGGTGTGTTGGTGGCGGTGCTAGAAGGTGGTGGTGTGTCAGATGTTGGGGAAGTTCTGTGTGGGCGTGTTGGTGGCGGTGCTAGGTGGTGGTGTGTCAGATATTGGAGAAGTTCTGTGTGGGTGTGTTGGTGGCGGTGCTAGGTGGTGGTGTGTCAGATATTGGAGAAGTTCTGTGTGGGTGTGTTGGTGGCGGTGCTAGGTGGTGGTGTGTCAGATATTGGAGAAGTTCTGTGTGGGTGTGTTGGTGGCGGTGCTAGAAGGTGGTGGTGTGTCAGATGTTGGGGAAGTTCTGTGTGGGTGTGTTGGTGGCGGTGCTAGGTGGTGGTGTGTCAGATATTGGAGAAGTTCTGTGTGGGTGTGTTGGTGGCGGTGCTAGAAGGTGGTGGTGTGTCAGATGTTGGGGAAGTTCTGTGTGGGTGTGTTGGTGGCGGTGCTAGGTGGCGGTGTGTCAGATGTTGGGGAAGTTCTGTGTGGGTGTGTTGGTGGCGGTGCTAGAAGGTGGTGGTGTGTCAGATGTTGGGGAAGTTCTGTGTGGGCGTGTTGGTGGCGGTGCTAGGTGGCGGTGTGTCAGATGTTGGAGAAGTTCTGTGTGGGTGTGTTGGTGGCGGTGCTAGGTGGTGGTGTGTCAGATATTGGAGAAGTTCTGTGTGGGTGTGTTGGTGGCGGTGTTAGAAGGTGGTGGTGTGTCAGATGTTGGGGAAGTTCTGTGTGGGTGTGTTGGTGGCGGTGCTAGGTGGTGGTGTGTCAGATATTGGAGAAGTTCTGTGTGGGCGTGTTGGTGGCGGTGCTAGAAGGTGGTGGTGTGTCAGATGTTGGGGAAGTTCTGTGTGGGCGTGTTGGTGGCGGTGCTAGGTGGTGGTGTGTCAGATGTTGGGGAAGTTCTGTGTGGGTGTGTTGGTGGCGGTGCTAGGTGGTGGTGTGTCAGATATTGGAGAAGTTCTGTGTGGGTGTGTTGATGGCGGTGTTAGAAGGTGGTGGTGTGTCAGATATTGGAGAAGTTCTGTGTGGGCGTGTTGGTGGCGGTGCTAGGTGGTGGTGTATCAGATGTTTGGGAAGTTCTGTGTGGGTGTGTTGGTGGCGGTGTTAGAAGGTGGTGGTGTGTCAGATGTTGGGGAAGTTCTGTGAGGGTGTGTTGGTGGCGGTGCTAGGTGGCGGTGTGTCAGATGTTGGGGAAGTTCTGTGTGGGTGTGTTGGTGGCGGTGCTAGAAGGTGGCGGTGTGTCAGATGTTGGGGAAGTTCTGTGTGGGTGTGTTGGTGGCGGTGCTAGAAGGTGGTGGTGTGTCAGATGTTGGGGAAGTTCTGTGTGGGCGTGTTGGTGGCGGTGTTAGAAGGTGGTGGTGTGTCAGATGTTGGGGAAGTTCTGTGTGGGTGTGTTGGTGGCGGTGCTAGGTGGCGGTGTGTCAGATGTTGGAGAAGTTCTGTGTGGGTGTGTTGGTGGCGGTGCTAGAAGGTGGTGGTGTGTCAGATGTTGGAGAAGTTCTGTGTGGGCGTGTTGGTGGCGCTGCTAGAAGGTGGCGGTGTGTCAGATGTTGGAGAAGTTCTGTGTGGGTGTGTTGGTGGCGGTGCTAGAAGGTGGCGGTGTGTCAGATGTTGGGGAAGTTCTGTGTGGGTGTGTTGGTGGCGGTGCTAGAAGGTGGTGGTGTGTCAGATGTTGGGGAAGTTCTGTGTGGGTGTGTTGATGGCGGTGCTAGGTGGCGGTGTGTCAGATGTTGGGGAAGTTCTGTGTGGGCGTGTTGGTGGCGGTGCTAGAAGGTGGTGGTGTGTCAGATGTTGGGGAAGTTCTGTGTGGGTGTGTTGGTGGCGGTGTTAGAAGGTGGTGGTGTGTCAGATGTTGGGGAAGTTCTGTGTGGGCGTGTTGGTGGCGGTGCTAGAAGGTGGTGGTGTGTCAGATGTTGGGGAAGTTCTGTGTGGGTGTGTTGGTGGCGGTGTTAGAAGGTGGTGGTGTGTCAGATGTTGGGGAAGTTCTGTGTGGGTGTGTTGGTGGCGGTGCTAGGTGGTGGTGTATCAGATGTTGGGGAAGTTCTGTGTGGGCGTGTTGGTGGCGGTGTTAGAAGGTGGTGGTGTGTCAGATGTTGGGGAAGTTCTGTGTGGGTGTGTTGGTGGCGGTGCTAGAAGGTGGTGGTGTGTCAGATGTTGGGGAAGTTCTGTGTGGGCGTGTTGGTGGCGGTGTTAGAAGGTGGTGGTGTGTCAGATGTTGGGGAAGTTCTGTGTTGGCATGTTGGTGGCGGTGCTAGAAGGTGGTGGTGTGTCAGATGTTGGGGAATTTCTGTGTGGGTGTGTTGGTGGCGGTGCTAGAAGGTGGTGGTGTGTCAGATGTTGGGGAAGTTCTGTGTTGGCATGTTGGTGGCGGTGCTAGAAGGTGGCGGTGTGTCAGATGTTGGAGAAGTTCTGTGTTGGCATGTTGGTGGCGGTGCTAGAAGGTGGCGGTGTGTCAGATGTTGGAGAAGTTCTGTGTTGGCATGTTGGTGGCGGTGCTAGAAGGTGGCGGTGTGTCAGATGTTGGAGAAGTTCTGTGTTGGCGTGTTGGTGGCGGTGCTAGAAGGTGGCGGTGTGTCAGATGTTGGAGAAGTTCTGTGTTGGCATGTTGGTGGCGGTGCTAGAAGGTGGCGGTGTGTCAGATGTTGGAGAAGTTCTGTGTTGGCATGTTGGTGGCGGTGCTAGAAGGTGGCGGTGTGTCAGATGTTGGAGAAGTTCTGTGTGGGTGTGTTGGTGGCGGTGCTAGAAGGTTGTGATGTATCAGATGTTGGGGAAGTTCTGTGTGGGCGTGTTGGTGGCGGTGCTAGGTGGTGGTGTGTCAGATGTTGGGGAAGTTCTGTGTGGGTGTGTTGGTGGCGGTGCTAGGTGGTGGTGTGTCAGATATTGGAGAAGTTCTGTGTGGGTGTGTTGATGGCGGTGTTAGAAGGTGGTGGTGTGTCAGATATTGGAGAAGTTCTGTGTGGGCATGTTGGTGGCGGTGCTAGGTGGTGGTGTATCAGATGTTGGGGAAGTTCTGTGTGGGTGTGTTGGTGGCGGTGTTAGAAGGTGGTGGTGTGTCAGATGTTGGGGAAGTTCTGTGTGGGTGTGTTGGTGGCGGTGCTAGGTGGCGGTGTGTCAGATGTTGGGGAAGTTCTGTGTGGGTGTGTTGGTGGCGGTGCTAGAAGGTGGCGGTGTGTCAGATGTTGGGGAAGTTCTGTGTGGGTGTGTTGGTGGCGGTGCTAGAAGGTGGCGGTGTGTCAGATGTTGGGGAAGTTCTGTGTGGGCGTGTTGGTGGCGGTGTTAGAAGGTGGTGGTGTGTCAGATGTTGGGGAAGTTCTGTGTGGGTGTGTTGGTGGCGGTGCTAGGTGGCGGTGTGTCAGATGTTGGAGAAGTTCTGTGTGGGTGTGTTGGTGGCGGTGCTAGAAGGTGGTGGTGTGTCAGATGTTGGGGAAGTTCTGTGTGGGTGTGTTGGTGGCGGTGCTAGAAGGTGGCGGTGTGTCAGATGTTGGAGAAGTTCTGTGTGGGCGTGTTGGTGGCGCTGCTAGAAGGTGGCGGTGTGTCAGATGTTGGAGAAGTTCTGTGTGGGTGTGTTGGTGGCGGTGCTAGAAGGTGGCGGTGTGTCAGATGTTGGGGAAGTTCTGTGTGGGCGTGTTGGTGGCGGTGCTAGAAGGTGGTGGTGTGTCAGATGTTGGGGAAGTTCTGTGTGGGCGTGTTGATGGCGGTGCTAGGTGGCGGTGTGTCAGATGTTGGGGAAGTTCTGTGCGGGCGTGTTGGTGGCGGTGCTAGAAGGTGGTGGTGTGTCAGATGTTGGGGAAGTTCTGTGTGGGTGTGTTGGTGGCGGTGTTAGAAGGTGGTGGTGTGTCAGATGTTGGGGAAGTTCTGTGTGGGCGTGTTGGTGGCGGTGTTAGAAGGTGGTGGTGTGTCAGATGTTGGGGAAGTTCTGTGTTGGCGTGTTGGTGGCGGTGCTAGAAGGTGGTGGTGTGTCAGATGTTGGGGAAGTTCTGTGTGGGTGTGTTGGTGGCGGTGTTAGAAGGTGGTGGTGTGTCAGATGTTGGGGAAGTTCTGTGTGGGTGTGTTGGTGGCGGTGCTAGGTGGTGGTGTGTCAGATGTTGGGGAAGTTCTGTGTGGGCGTGTTGGTGGCGGTGTTAGAAGGTGGTGGTGTGTCAGATGTTGGGGAAGTTCTGTGTGGGTGTGTTGGTGGCGGTGCTAGAAGGTGGTGGTGTGTCAGATGTTGGGGAAGTTCTGTGTGGGCGTGTTGGTGGCGGTGTTAGAAGGTGGTGGTGTGTCAGATGTTGGGGAAGTTCTGTGTTGGCATGTTGGTGGCGGTGCTAGAAGGTGGTGGTGTGTCAGATGTTGGGGAAGTTCTGTGTGGGTGTGTTGGTGGCGGTGCTAGAAGGTGGTGGTGTGTCAGATGTTGGGGAAGTTCTGTGTTGGCATGTTGGTGGCGGTGCTAGAAGGTGGCGGTGTGTCAGATGTTGGAGAAGTTCTGTGTTGGCATGTTGGTGGCGGTGCTAGAAGGTGGCGGTGTGTCAGATGTTGGAGAAGTTCTGTGTTGGCATGTTGGTGGCGGTGCTAGAAGGTGGCGGTGTGTCAGATGTTGGAGAAGTTCTGTGTTGGCGTGTTGGTGGCGGTGCTAGAAGGTGGCGGTGTGTCAGATGTTGGAGAAGTTCTGTGTTGGCACGTTGGTGGCGGTGCTAGAAGGTGGCGGTGTGTCAGATGTTGGAGAAGTTCTGTGTTGGCATGTTGGTGGCGGTGCTAGAAGGTGGCGGGTGTGTCAGATGTTGGAGAAGTTCTGTGTGGGTGTGTTGGTGGCGGTGCTAGAAGGTTGTGATGTATCAGATGTTGGGGAAGTTCTGTGTGGGTGTGTTGATGGCGGTGTTAGAAGGTGGTGGTGTGTCAGATGTTGAAGAAGTTCTGTGTGGGTGTGTTGATGGCGGTGTTAGAAGGTGGTGGTGTATCAGATGTTGGAGAAGTTCTGTGTGGGCGTGTTGATGGCGGTGTTAGAAGGTGGTGGTCTGTCAGATGTTGAAGAAGTTCTGTGTCGGTGTGTTGATGGCGGTGCTAGAAGGAAGTGAGTGAGTATGGTTTTACGCCGCTTTTAGCAATATTCCAGCAATGTCACGGCGAGCGACACCAGAAATGGGCTTCACACATTGTACCCATGTGGGGGATTCGAATCCGGGTCTTCGGCGTGACGCTTGAACGCTTGAACCAATGAACCACTACTGTGTGTTAGTGGCGGTGCTGGAAGGAGGTGGGGGGGGGGGGGGGGGGGGGGGATGACGATGTTGGTGTGTCACAAGATGTTGCAGAAGTTCTGTGTGCGTGTGTTAGTGGCGGTGTTAGGAAGTTAGGCATAGGAGAAAGTGGGAATGCGATTCGGATGAGAAATAGGTATGGTTGTGGTGGGTATCGATGGTGATGGTTATGTTAAGTATCACATATTATCACGCCCAATTGCGTGGATTGATGCTTATGATGTCAATCACTGGATGGTCTGGTCCAGACTCGATTATGTACAGACCGCCGCCCTTTAGCTTGACTACTGCTGAGTGCGGCGTTAAACAACAAACAAACAAACAAACAACATATTATCACGAAGTACACAACTAACATCTCTATTCCTAGGCTGGATCGGGATGGTGATGCTGTTCCTGTGCTGCTTCATCTCCACCTACACCGGCGACGTGCTGGGGACGGCTTGGTGCATCATCCAAGACCGCTATGAGCAGTACCGGGGCCACATCAGATACCCCTACCCGGCCATTGGGGAGATCACGTACGGGAAACCTGGAAGGTGGGTCACGTGGTGAGAGAGGTGGTACCTTGGTTGTCCCTAGGGCACGTGGTGAGAGAGTTGGTAACTTGGTTGCCCCTAGGGCACGTGGTGAGTGAGTTGGTAACTTGGTTCACCCTAGGTCACGTGGTGAGAGACGGTAACTTGGTTGCCCTTAGGTCACGTGGGGAGAGAGTTGGTAACTTGGTTGCCCCTAGGTCACGTGGTGAGAGAGATGGTAACTTGGTTGCCCCTAGGGCACGTGGTGAGCGAGATGGTACCTTGGTTCACCCTAGGTCACGTGGTGAGAGACGGTAACTTGGTTGCCCTTAGGTCACGTGGGGAGAGAGTTGGTAACTTCGTTGCCCCTAGGTCACGTGGTGAGAGAGATGGTAACTTGGTTGCCCCTAGGGCACGTGGTGAGCGAGATGGTACCTTGGTTCACCCTAGGTAACGTGGTGAGAGAGTTGATACCTTGGTTGCCCCTAGGGCACGTGGTGAGAGAGTTGATAACTTGGTTGCCCCTAGGGCACGTGGTGAGAGAGATGGTAACTTGGTTGCCCCTAGGGCACGTGGTGAGAGAGATTGTAACTTGGTTCACCCTAGGTCACGTGGTGAGTGAGATGGTACCTTGGTTGCCCCTAGGTCACGTGGTGGGAGAGTTGGTAACCTGGTTCACCCTATGTCACGTGGTGAGTGAGATGGTAACTTGGTTTACCCTAGGTCACGTCGTGAGAGAGATGGTAACTTGGTTTACCCTAGGTCACGTCGTGAGAGAGATGGTAACTTGGTTTACCCTAGGTAACGTGGTGAGAGAGTTGGTAACTTGGTTGCACCTAGGTCACGTGGTGAGAGAGTTGGTAACTTGGTTGCCCCTAGGTCACGTCATGAGAGAGTTGGTAACTTGTTTGCTCCTAGGTCACGTGGTGAGAGGAGTTGGTAACTTGGTTGCCCCTAGATTACGTTGTGAGAGAGTTGGTAACTTGACTGTCCCTAGCTCGCCTAGAAAGAGAGTTGGTAACTTGGCTGCCCCTAGATCACGTAGTGTGAGAGTTGGAGAATTGGTTATAGCCCCAAGGTTATAATCATGTAGGATTTGGGGTCAGTTGCAAGTGTATAATCATCTTTATCTACCCTCTAGGTACCTAGTATCCTTTTCCATCAACTTTACCATGTACGGTGGGGCTGTGGTCTACTTGATCCTTGCCTCAGAGAACCTCCAGTCACTATTTGCTGACGTCCACAAAGACATCTCCTTCTGTTTCTGGTTGCTGATAGTGGCTGGCATACTACTACCTTTATCCTGGCTAGGCACTCCAAAAGATTTCTGGTAAGACGCCATCTTAAAACACCATTCCTACATGCTTGTCTGCGACGTTATTTAGACGTTTATTTTGTTCTTAATAACATAAACACGGCTTGTCACGATGTCAGTGTTTTAACTCTCCGTAACGGTAATATGCATTTGTCGTGGGAAAAGCTGAATTTGTCTGAGTGGTTATTACGAGATAGCTAAGATCGCTCTGAGGACCGAGTTTTCTAGAATGTTCACTTCTTCCTCTTTGTTCTTCACAGGCCAATAGCAGTAGGCGCTGCCGTGGCGACAGGCACGGCCTGTATCATCCTCACCACCAACATGGTCATCGACAAGAAGGACCTTCCCGAAGTCGTTCACGATACTCCTGGCTTTGTGTCCTTCTTCACGGCGTTCGGCACCATCTGCTTCGCGTTCGGGGGGCACCCAGCGTTCCCCACCTTCCAGACAGACATGAAGGACCACAGGCAATTCGGCAAAGCTGTCCTGCTTGCTTACATGAGTAGGTAATTACCAAGTTTTAACAAAATATTAAGTTTATTTGAGTAAATATTTTGCCAATTCAAACATTTATTTTCTACGAATGTAAAGGTGTCCGTGTATCTCCCAATTCCGTGCATGACGCATTGTACCTGTCCTTTTGCATCTTCCCGAGGCAAGAGAGTTAACTGACTATAAAAGTCCAGTTTCCACCCTTGCCGAACTAGGCTGGGATTATGGAGTTACATTTTGGCTGGGCTAACGAGTTTATGCATAGGCAAATCAAAATCACGCACCGAAATCGAAATCCGGTTCGTAAACTGTCATGCAGAGTTCGGTGAATTGATGGATTTGCAAAGCATGTGCATCGCCAACTCCTTGTCAACATATTTTTTTCAAATCTTTTCATGTTTCTAATCAAGGTGCTCACGTGATTTGATGTACTTCGCGACGTAAGAATCGTTTTATCACAAAATAGATCTTGATGGTCGATCAGATCGTCTTGACTGGGCGCCACCATTTTGTTTGAAGCAAATGCATGTTATACGAGAGTTGGAATCTGATTGGTCAAATGGGAGATGCATAGAAAGGACATAACTCGTAGTAGCCACTGGTGGCGCTACGATCGAGCCCAGGAATTCCAGCCTAGTTCGGCAAGGGTGGAAACTGGACTTTTAGAGTCCGCTAACGCTCTTGCCTCGGGAAGATGGTCCTTTTGGGTATGCCCGTTCGTGTCTGGCTTTGAGCTCTGTGAGAAGTTGAGGCAGGGTGAAATGGGGTTTAACGTCGCTTTCAAAATTACTGCACTTATGCAGCGACGTGCAGATTTACTGATCTGAAAATAAAATATTTATGTTGAATTGGGTCTGTAGAAGTGTAGGCATTCTGCTCAAATATGTCAAGAAGAACCGTTTAAGAAATATGCTCGTTTTGCAAAACGGGGTGTGTGTGTGTGTGGGGGGGGGGGGGGGGGGGGGGGGGGCAGTTTTGGCTTTGATGTCTCGGCCAAAAGATTTCTTCTGTAAACACGCTCGAATAATAACAATCATAACCCTGGCTGACGGAGTCAATGATACATGAAACACCTTTTATATTGGATTGATCGAGGGAGGGAGTCGGTTTAATGCCTCTTTGAACAATATCACGGCCTGTCCACTTTATGTGGGACGAAACGAACGTGATGCCTGTCTTAGACCTTTACTACTTTGTTGAAACCCATGAGCATGGATATGGTGCTGAAAGATCCGGGATTATATGGGATTCGAACCCAAGAACTGCTAGCACAACAAAGGGACATAATTATCCACATCGAATTAGAACCATTTCGGTTTAATTTAGACTGTCCTTGCATCATCTTCTGCCTTTCAAACTTGCATTGACGCTGTACAAATTTGCCAAAAGGGTGTTGACCTATGGCAAACAAACAGAAGTCATATAGACATCACGTGAATATGACGTTATCCACGTCGAATTCTGGCACCGAAGGCGCAAAGCCAGTGTACTCTCTGCCGTTCTCCCAAATGCTTTGTCTTATCTCTCATAACGACCGTCTAACATCTACATCCCCTACATGTGAAGTCAATGTGTACTTTCGTATAACGACAGAACCAAATGTCACCTGCTTATTCAAAATGTCAGTCCAACGTCTGCTGCCTCCACCCTAGGTGTTGCGATCGTCTGCTTACGAATCCAACGTCAAACAAACGTAAAAGTCAATAAAAGTTTTTTTTTAAACATCACATCAACGTCTACGTCCCAATAACGTCTAATTAATATGTCGTCTGCTATCTCTTAACGTCAATCAACATCGGGTTCCCGATGACGTAAACAGAAAACGTCAACGCCAGGGAATTATCTGTCTCGACTATCCTATGTGATTCCTCATAATGTTAATCTCCAACATGGGGCGGTCGGGTAGCCTAGTAGTTAAAGCGTTCGCTCGTCACGCCGAAGACCCGGGTTCCATTCCTGACATGGGTACAATGTGTGAAGCCCATTTCTGGTGTCCCCCGCCTTGATATTGCTGGAATATTGCTAAAAGCGGCGTAAAACCATATTCACTGACTCACTAATCTCCGACATGTTGTCTGCTTCCTCATAACGTCCATCTAACGTAACGTCAGCTTTTCCATAACATTCGTGTCGTCTGCTTCTCATAATGTTAATCTCCGACATATCGTATGCTTCCCATTAATGTCCATCCAACGTGTCGTCTGCTTCTCATAATGTTAATCTCCGACATATCGTATGCTTCCCATTAATGTCCATCCAACGTGTCGTCTGCTTCTCAAGTTCTCATAATGTTAATCTCCGACATGTCGTGTGCTTCAACATAAAGTGTCGTCTGCTTTTTTTCCAGTTGTGTTGTGCATGTACATTCCTGTCTCTGTAACGGGGGTACTTCGTGTACGGGAGAGATACCCAGGCTAACATCCTGCAGACGGTGTCGTCGGGCCCCATGTTGGTGACTGTGCAGATTCTCGTCACCCTTCATCTGTTTTGTGGATTCATCATCATTATCAACCCTTTTAGTCAGGAAGTAGAGGAAATATTCAAAGTACCCCACCGTAAGTATGTCTGTCTCAGTAAACCGCAAATGTTCCCGAACAGCTTGATATAAAGACACAAAGAGTCAATCATCATTTTGATCTAAGTCTGAACCTTTAGGTATCAAACCCGCAAGATTTTCTTCTGATTTGTTTGTTTGTTTGTTAGTTGTTTAACGCCGCACTCAGCAATATTCCAGCTATATGACGGCGGTCTGTAAAATAATCGAGTCTGGACCAGACAATCATTGACATCATGAGCATCGATCTAAGCAATTGGGATCGATGACATATATCAACCAAGTCAGCGAGCCTGACCACCCGATCCCGTTAGTCGCCTTTTACGACAAGCACAGTCGCCTTTTACGGCAAGTATGGGTTGCTGAAGACCTATTCTACCCCGAAATCTTCGTCGATTTTCTTCTGAGCCCATACATATAATAAAATATTATATGGCAACACCTATATTTACAAATTCACAAACCACATCCTACCATTTTGATGTCTTCTATAAAGATTGCTGTTTTTAAAAATCGAATCAAACAAGTTTGCCCTTATTCCACAGAGCACATCAATGTCCTTATTCAATGTCAAAAAGTATTTAACTACCAGGAAACATTGACATATATGTCATTTAAGAAAAAAAAAAGTGTTTCGTTCACAAGATGTAAGTGAAAGCATTGTCTAATACGGTATTGAAGGCGAGATGAACGGAATACTGGGTGTCCATTTGCCATGTTTGGTGACTTGGTTGCGTGCTTGTCATCGTACCCCGATGGCGTTAATCACTGCTCAGAGTATGATCAATGGATTTACAAATTCGATTTTTTTTACAGGCCGCCGTCATATAGCTGGAATATTGCTGAGTGCGGCGTTAAAAAGCGCCCCCCCCCCCCCAAAAAAAAAAAAAAAAAAAAAAAAACACACACAAAAAAAAGAAACAAACAAAAAACAAAAAAAACAAAAAAACAGTATCTCAGTTTCACACCTGACACTAATTACATTGCCTTGAAGTAGACTGTAAGCGTGAGTGAGTGAGTTCGGTTTTACGCCGCTTTTAACAGTATTCCAGTTATATCACGGCGTATAAGCTTAATGTGGGAGGAAAGCCCAAAGTGATGCAGGTCTCTGACGCTTACCACTTCGGTGAAACCCACGAGCACGGGTATGGTGCTGACAAACCTAGAAACATATCGGGGCGAACCGGGATTCGAACCCACAATCGTAGGTTTCTGGCATGCCCAAGGGACGCAACTCGGTACAGGGAATCCTTAGACGACTGGGCCACCCATGCCCCTTAGGCTGTAAGCAGATACAAGGCCGTAGATCATTGTCTCATTTTAAGTATGTCATTAATATTGTTTCAGATTTCGGCTGGAAGCGTTGTTTACTGAGGACTGTTCTTGTTGCCCTGGTTTTGTTTGGTGCTGAGACGGTGCCCAAGTTCGGCGCTATCCTGGCACTAGTTGGCGGATCCACCATCTCCATCCTAGCCTTCATCTGTCCGCCCCTCTTCTACCTCAAACTCGCCAAGATGGAGGGGGACTGGGAGAAAATGTACGTGGTGCACCCTTCTCCCGATTGTCTCCGATATGTGGACTTTACCTTCTCCTAACAAGGCAATATCTGGGTCGTATACATACGTGTTTTATCTCAAGGCTAATTAGCATGTGATGATAGGTGCAGTCGGTACGATACACTTATTATATATTAGAAGGCCAATGAACCTGTTCCTGTAGCATTCCGAGATTCCTCAGTTACGTGATTCCTTGTGATTCCTCACATTCCATGATTCCTTGTGATTCCCAGATTCCATGATTCCATGATTCCTTGTGGCTCCCAGATTCCGTGATTCCTTAATTGTGATTCCCAGATTCCATGATTCCTTGTGATTCCCAGATTCCATGATTCCTTGTGATTCCATGATTCCTTGTGATTCCCAGATTCCATGATTCCTTAATTGTGATTCCCAGATTCCGTGATTCCTTGTGATTTCCAGATTCCGTGATTCCTTGTGATTCCCAGGTTCCGTAATTCCTTGTGATTCCCAGTTTCCATGATTCCATGATTCCTTGTGATTCCCAGATTCTGTGATTCCTTGTGATTCCCAGATTCCGTGATTCCTTGTGATTCCCAGGTTCCGTAATTCCTTGTGATTTCGTGATTCCTAAATTGTGATTCCCAGATTCCGTGATTCCTTGTGATTCCCAGATTCCGTGATTCCTTGTGATTCCATGATTCCTTGTGATTCCCAGATTCCGTGATTCCTTAATTGTGATTCCCAGATCCCTTGATTCCTTGTGATTCCCAGATTCTGTGATTCCTTGTGATTCCCAGATCCATGGTTCTCCTTTCCAGAGTTCATCTGTCTGCCTGCCTGCCTGTCTGCCTGTCTGTCTGTCTGTCTGTCTGTCTGTCTGCCTGCTTGCCTGCCTGCCTGTCTGCCTGTATGTCTGCCTGACTGTCTGTCTGTTTGTCTGTGTGTCTGCCTGTCTGTGTGCATGTATCTATCTATCCATATCAGCTAAAAGGTACCTCTTCAGGGCCATTATTTGCTGTCCCAATTGTAAATTCCAACACCACGTGAAATGGAACTGTGATAGGGGGTTAATCATCCCATTCTGTTTGTATATTTGAAACTATAACATAATGCTTATTTCTGTGGTTTATTGCAGTGAGGTCCCCCTGCACAAGAGGGTGGCTCTGTATGAGATCGTGTTCGTGGGCCTGGTCGCTGGTATCGCCTCCACGTACTCTGCCTTTGCTGGTCTCCTTGCGCCAGGCGCTTTCACTGTGCCGTGTTATATCAACATCACTGCGGCCAGTGGTTCCTAGGGGTTGGACAGGCGTAGGGTGGGGCAGGTTGAGTGTGGTGGCCTTGGTTGTGGGGTGGGGTCGGGATGGGGAGGTGCAAGGGGAGAAGATACTTTTGTTGTGCCATGTTATATCAACATAAGAGCTGTCAGTGGCTCCTAGGGGTGGGACAGGCGTAGGGTGGGGTTGGTTGAATGTGGTGGCTTTGGTTGTGGGGTGGGGTCGGGGCGTGGATGTGCTTCGGGGAGAAGATGTTTTTGTTGTGCCGTGTTACATCAACATAAGGGCTGTCAGTGGCTCCTAGGGGTGGGACAGGTGAGTGGGGTGTAATGGGTGTGCGGTAGTTATGGTGATGTGGGGGTCGGGTGGGTGGGAGGGGAATCAAGGTGTTACGGTGCAGCGCGGGGGCGGGGTGTGTGTGGGGAGGGGGGGGCCTGCAGTTGGGCCGAGGCAGTTGTTCCTTGTGTACTTAAGAGTACCTGGACTACTTATCTAGTATATATTTTTATTCACTGACCAATAACAAATTCCTGAGGTTGGTGTTAGAGAATGGAAAGGATCACGTACACATTTTAAGGGGGAAAATGATGTTTCTCGTCATTGTGCAATATCCATACTGTCAGTTGGACTCTAAATTATGTACGCTCACAGTATATAGAATGTATTTTATGTGAATAACTGAACTGGCTTTATTCTCGAAATAAAAAAAGTCTTATTATCCTCATATTAAGGTCTGTGGCACAAAAGTGTTCCGTATTTGTAAATACCCAAATGATACATATATATGAACCTTGAAAATAAGAACAGTTCGGTTTCTAAGACAATGGATCTTCATGTCGACCTGTGTTGACTTCAGCAGTCAGGACACATTTACGACATTTCGCCACAATAATCAGAGGGATACATGCTCCCTTACAGCCTCTCAGAGCAATACATTTGTGATACTATCATCATCAGTTGTTGTTTTTTATGTTGACATTTATTGTTTTAAAGTGTACCGTTACCTTATAGGTTGAACGTCATTTTTAAGTGTAAATTATACGATATGCGACACTTTGAATAAATATTTGTTTTACTCTCTTACTCAAAGTTGACCTAATTTCGTGTTCACAAAGAGCACCGTGCCCCCTGCTTTTTCGAGACAGCATACTGACATAGTTACCTCGAATAGTCGTCCTGCCTGTATGAGTGTCGATGCATGCAAGGTAGTGCGTACCTACTAAAGTGGGAAACATGTGTTAAGGGACCAACTATTTTGGCTTTTTGTAAAGATATAATATTTATTTTTTTCGGTTGCTATTTCAAGACAACCACATATTTTTCGGGAAACATGTTCTTCTCCCCGGGAGCAGAATACGAACAATTTTTTATTCAGTTTTTTTAAACTACACTTTCTTTTCTTAACACCCAGTAAGTCCTAGTAGAAAAACAGTTTGATCCTTCGAGTGCATTCGTCACCTCTCGCTCCTTTCCGTAACCTGCAAGAAGACTCGCCCCCCTAACGATGAATGTGTTGTGCGAAAATACGACAAACCAATCAGAATGCGTGTATGAGTGAGGTACCGTGTCTATTTATATACATGGTCCGGCGTTTTATCCTGATTCGGGGCCTGTGGACTGCTCTATTGTCAGTTTTGTACATATCAATGCTAATAAGTAGGTTACTTTAGACTGGAAGTCCAATTATCAGTACGTCACTGAACTAACGTCATTGTGAACGATGACTCAACAAACCCAGGTCAATGCTGATCAATGTCGCACGTAAGGATAACAACAACCTCTCTATACCGGACTCTACTCGTATACGTCCATTGAAGCAGTACATTATTTTCTGTTTGTTCTTTTTTTCTTCTTGGAAGGATCTCTTGGTGCTCCCCAGGTTAACTTGCAGAGCACTGGAATCTCATGGAGCATAACATGATGTATTTCCACCAGACAAACTCGAATATTGTTTCGAGATTATGTTATGACATGAATTTATTTTACGTCACATCCGGCAGTGTCAAAGTTATGCCTGTAGACAATCGATTCCTGATTGGACAAACGTGTGGTCGACAACATGAGTGACGAGCCACGTGGTTAGGTCATACGTGACAATGTATTCTTACAAAACGTCATTGTTCTATATGTACTATTTTTGAAAATGAATTAAATATTGTAATTATATATGTTTTTCCTGAAGAACAGTTAATGTTTTAACAAGAGACTAATGTTTATATCTGATTAGTCTTGTAAATACGGCATATCATGACAATAAAATAATTATCATTATTTTGAATAATATGTTGTGTTTACGTTTTAATGTTCTTTTTGGAAGAGCATTTTCGGATTAAAATCAAATGAATATAAAGATTTGGTAACAGGTTTTGTTAAATACACACATCTCACCATCACTTTTGTTTACGAGGATTTTTAAATACGTTTTTTTATTCCTACCCAAAGCATATTTCGTTCCAACTGTTTGTGAAAGTGTAATACAATCACGGCTGTAATTAATTAAAAGCCAAAGCATACTTTCGATTATCCAGTGGACAACATTACAGATTATAATGACATGGCATTGCAAATAGGAAATACCATTTAATGTTTTCAGGACCTTACCTCATTCCCTTTTTGAAACTACTGTATAACAAAGTTTTAGATCAGGTATTTTCCCTTCTTCACGGACCCAAATAATTGTAGTGGTATTTCTCTTTTAAATATTGCAGGCAAGTTATTTACTTTTGTGTTGGAGTGAGTGATTTTGTTTGTTTGTTTGTTGTTTAACGTCGCACTCAGCACTATTCAAGCTATATGACGGCAGTTGTAAATAATCGAGTCTGGACCAGACAATCCAATGATTGACATCATGATCATCGATCAACGCAATTGGGATCCGATTAAATGCATCAACCAAGTCAGCGAGCCTGACCACCCGATCAGATGTCGCCTCTTACGAGGAGAATAATCGCTGAAGACCTATTCTACCCAGGATCTTAACGGGTCTAGAGTGAGTGATTGAGTTTGGTTAAAACCGTTTAACGCCACTATTTTAGTAGTATTCCAGTTATATCACCACTTGTCAGCTTAATGTGGAGGAAAAGCCTGATGTGATGCAGGTCTCAGACGTTTACCACTTTGGTAACAACCGCGAGTACGGGTATGGTGCTGACAAACCTTGAAACATAATCAGGGCGAACCGAGGTGACAAGATTTAATCACTCTCCTCGCAGTACACTCTAGGGTGATTCTGTCTTAGGATTAAATCCCTATTCACGGAAAGAATGCAAAATACACATTTAGAAATAAAATAACTCAAAAGGGGTACAAAATGCCACAGTAATATCAACAAGAGAGTCACGTGTGTGTGCGTGGTGTGAGTGTGAGTGTGTGCGTGGTGTGAGTGTGTGCGTGGTGTGAATTGGAGTGTGTGCGTGGTGTGAATTGGAGTGTGTGCGTGGTGTGAGTGTGTGCGTGGTGTGAGTGTGTGCGTGGTGTGAGTGTGAGTGTGTGCGTGGTGTGAGTGTGAGTGGTATTCGCATGTTGACGAATCATGTTTTCCTCACATGAAATACATTCAAAACAAATATAAAGTTATTTTTTCAAACTGAACGCGCACAATTGTTGTAACCCCGCGTAGGGAAAGAAAACCATGAGTCACATTTTTTCCCAGTGAAGTTGTAATCAATAATGTACTTTTCGGCAAATCCAAATCCAATATACATAAATGATTCCTTAAAGTGAGTGAGTATGGTTTTACGCCGCTTTTAGCAATATTCCAGCAATATCACGACGGGGGACACCAGAAATGGGCTTCACACATTGTACCAATGTCGGGAATCGAACCCAGGTCTTCGGCGTGACGAGCGAACGCTTTAACCACTAGGTTACCCGACCGCCCTGATTCAATAGCTCATAAAGGTATATAGCTAAATGGCAGCAATGTTGCTGACACAATGTAAAATATAATTAAGCGCTAATTATGTCTCATATATTTAATAATTTCAATGAGCTCTCTTTTCATCTTATCAGTCATTGCCAGTTCACGCAGCAGAAGCATATATTTTACAGCACATTTTAATGTTTTGGTTATCGCTATTGTCATCATTCGTTTCGACCCGTGAAGATCCGGGGTAGAATAGGTCATCAGCAACCCATGCTTGCCGTAAAAGGTGACTATGCTTCTCGTAAGAGGCGACTAACGGGATCGGGTGGTTAGGCTCGCTAACTTGGTTGATGCATGTCATCGCATCCCAATTCCATGGACCGATACTCATGATGTCAATCACTGGATTGTCTGATTAATATTGCTACATGTCACATGTGTGTAACTTCACGTTTGAATAATAAAACGGTGAGAGAGTAAGTGGGTTACAAAAACACTTATATATATCACAATTCTTTTGTTTGAAATGAGGATTAGTGGTAAATTTGAATAGAACAAACATAATTGTGTTCAGAAATGGAATAGTTGCCGAAAAGGAAAGATGAGCGTATGGAAATGGTTAAGCAAGTAATTAACTATTAATATTCGGGTTTAATGTTTGTTCAATATGTATGTGGTCATCAGCTTGGAAACATCTCGCTGTTCAAGCTTGCCTGTGTGTCTGTATACAAAAAAATGCATATTATTTTCAACAGCTTGAAACGTTTTGACCGTAAAAATTGCACCAATATTACTACAGTCAACTACGGTTATAACGAACACGCTTATAACGAACTGACGGATATAACGAACTTACTTTTTGGTCCCGACTATTTGCTGTAGTTATGCTGTATATATGCTTATAACGAACTACGGTTATAACGAACTAAAATTAGTAGTCCCTTTGAGTTCGTTATAACCGTACTTTACTGTATATGGTAAGGAGATATGGGACCAGAATACATGTATTATGCTGCCGTCGCAAAAGGACATACCACATATTTCAAACGTTTTGGGGTATTGGTAAATGTGCCCAGAAATCAAACAATTCTTGATGTAATAGTTTTTGACGTAGCCAAGTAAGGGTAGTTAATTACTGGATGAAGTAATAATGGAAGGTGAGGTGAATTCGGGTTTAACGTCGCGTACAAGATTATTGCACTTATATAGCGACGTGCATGTACGTGTGTGAGTTTGTCTGGCTGCTTGTACTAGTCCGGACTGATGCCTATTTAACGTCTTTTGGTATGACGCGGTCGGGTCTAATAATGGAAGAATGCAGATGTCCTCTGCAATGTTTTAAACTGTGAAAGTAGTAGGATGATTATCTTAAACGTAACTAGGTATCTATGTCAGGAATATATTATTCACATGTGTGTTTTTACTTTTGTATGGATTTCACATGATATTTGTAACATCCAACCTGTGCTGTGGTGGGTTCTAACACCGTTATCAAGCAAGTAATCCCTAACGGTGTTAGAACCTTCACCGAAACCTCGCTCCTTATTGTAACAAAGAAGTTGTTCATCCATATATCTTATCCTTACTCAGTTTGTTAGAGGTGAAATTGAAGATGAATTCCACGTATTATTCAAGTGTAGGAAGTAATACAAGTTATGGTCTACATCTCTCTTTTTTCTTGGATAATGACTTTAAGTCTGATATGTTAATGACAAATGATATCAACTCACAAAATGTACAAATTTACCTTCCAGTGGCTACTTATATAGAATTTATTTGAAAGTTTTGATTTCAAGAATAATTCAGTTTCAGTATCGATTGTACAATCAGTAAAGATCTAAAAAAATGGTACAGAAGACATGTGGAGGACATTTCCATCGTATCAGTGGAGATTATTTTTTTTAATCTATACCCTACCTCAGTGTGTGTGTGTGTGTGCGTGCGTGCGTGCGTGCGTGCGTGCGTGTGTGTGTGCGCGTGCGTGCATGTGTGTGTGTGTGTGTGTGGGGGGGGGGGGGGGGGGGGGTAGTTGTACACTTCACAACACATAGAGTGAAAACACAGATACAAAACAGATACAAACAGGAAACAGACACACACGCATGCCACACGCACACACACATAGAGAAAATAAACACACACACACACACGTAAGAAACACACACACACCATATACATACATTGCACACACAGTACACCTCACACATAGAGAAATAACAACACACACACACACACACACACACACACACACACACACACACACACACACTGAGGTAGGGTATAGATTAAAAAAAATAATTTATAGACGAACGCATTTAGCTCCAACGATCCCCTCAAGCCATACATAGCGCATGGTTTTTATGTATGCATATATTCAAATAATAAGCCCCACACCTTGAACTAACGGTGCTTATCCGAGTACTGTATTGCATTGAACAACATCTGATACAGGACTAGGTCCCGACAGCACGAGGCCTGAAACAATACCTGTACCTTGTCATATGTATATGTATATATAGGTCAGGCATTTAAGCAACCCGATACCGGCACACAGACAGGCGGGTATCAGTGTGACGGTGACACGGGATACTCACTGAATGACATGACAGACCATCACGTGAGTGATAACGACACCGGCAGGAAAACATTGAGTGAAATCAGAAAAACCGTCCCCCTCTGACGATAAAAAGGTGGGTTGAGAATATTCATGATTTACAATTAACGGTTGGCTTAGATTTAAATGTTGTTGTGAAATTATTGATGTAAGTTTGAGAGCAGTACTTTCACTGTTAGATTTGAACAAGGAAGCAACGTTCGTATCAAAATATTAATGGAGTGATGGTTGTTATAGGGAAGCTTTACTCTGGTTATCTGACAGTCCAGCAAGTTTAATTTCAGTGTTTCAGACAACTGATTGTTTCCCTATTACTGAAGAGAGACAATGCGTTGTACGGGGTGTTGGGTACACTGAAAACACTCTGAGTGAGTGAGTGAGTGAGTGAGTTAGGTTTAACGTATAATTGATAATTAACGTAAATCAATGTATAATGATTCTTATCACTTTCAAATCTAATACATACAATAATAAATACATATTTAATTTGTTCTGTTATTTGCTGTTATAATGGATTTGTTACAGATATGCCGTAACAATACCCATGTTCATTATAGAAACTTATAAATGTCAATCAAACTGTATAATTCCGCATGTCCCAATGTGCTGTAACGTGCATCTGAAATATATATAATAGTGGGGGAAATATATGTGAACCATCACGCACCGAATGCACAAATGCCTCCTACAAAGTCATCACATTCGTCATTCGTCACCACTCGCCCCTTTCCGTAACCTGCAAGAAGACTCGTCCCCCTATCGATGAATGTTATGTGCGAAAATACGACAAACCAATCAGAATGCGCGTATGATTTCAAGTACTTCGTCAAAGAATCCCTCAGAAATAATTTTGAAATTTACATATGTCTTGCATCTAAAAATATAGCCAAGACACAGTTAAATGTTTTTAGTCATACTGTATAATTCTGCACGTCCCGATGTGCTTTCAATTGCATCTGAAATATGTATAATATATGGGGAAATATATGTGAACCATTAAGCAACGAATTGACAATTGTTTTAGGTATGCCCGTTTGCGCTAAGACGGAACCCGGTCGCAAAATGGTGACGAATGGGGGCCATTCGTGACCAACTCGTGTTATTCCGGGACAAGCCGAATAGCGACTCGTGCCCCTCTCGTGGCCATTTTTGCGACCGGGTTCCGTCTTCGCGCAAACGGGCATACCTAAAACAATTGTCAACTCGTTGCATAATGGTTCACGCATTTTCCCCATATATTATTTATATTTTAGATGCAATTTAAAGCACATCGGGACGTGCAGAATTATACAGTATGATTGCATACATTAAACTGTGTCTTTGGTATATTTTTAGATGCAAGACATATGTAAAATCAAAAACTATTTCTGAGGGATTCTTTGACGAAGAACTTGAAATCATACGCGCATTCTGATTGGTTTGTCGTATTTTCGCACATAACATTCATCGATAGGGGGACGAGTCTTCTTGCAGGTTACGGAAAGGGGCGAGTGTTGACGAATGGAATGGGGGCACGAGTCGCTATTCGGCTTGTCCCGGAATAACACGAGTTGGTCACGAATGCACATTCGTGACCAACTCGTGTTATCCCGGGACAAGCCGAATAGACTCGTGCCCCGCTCGTGGATTTTTTGCGACTGGATTCCGAGCGCAAACGGGCATAGCTAAAATATTTGTAAACTCGTTGCGGAATTATTCAAGTTATTTTCCCCATTTAGCATTTATATTCCACATGCTATGTACAACACGTCGGGACTTACATTATTATTGACCACATTTAACTGTATTTAAGGTATAGTTTCAGATGCAAGACATATGTAAAATAAAACATGATTCCTGCGGGATTCTTTGACCGAAGTACGCGCAGTCATACGCGCATTCTGATTGGTTTGCCGTATTTTCGCACACAACATTCATCGATTAGGGGACGAGGCTTCTTCGGGGTTACGGAAAGGGGCGAGTGGTGATGAATGTTACCATCAGGGCCCCGTCCCGCAAAGCGATCTTAGCACTTCCTACACTCTATTCTGGATAAATCTCAGACTAGCGTCCTATTTTAAACCCTTGGTCGACTTTCACACCCCACTAGTCCTCGCCATGAACGTGTTTGTACATTTTGTAACAATCACGAAGTTGAGGATGAGACTGACTTTTTGTGAAATGTACTCAGATTTAAGATTTGAATTAGGCAACAAAACTTCTTTACTATATAGCCTTTTAGGAATATGTCCCACTGGTTAAACTGTCTTTATAACGCAGTGTGATGCGTTAGTTTCATCTCTTGCTCCAACTGTACCCTCCATATAGAAACGTTGAAAGAATTTCTCCTGAATACTTTCTCCTGATTTAGCGTGTTATATCATATTTTCGTGATATTGGTACCATGCAATTTATAACTACACACGTCTATGTCAAATATTAATACAACCATTGCTTCGCCGAGCTACCCACATTTGTATCCTTTCATTGTGAGTGAGTGAGTTGGGTTTAACGCCGCTTTTAACAGTATTCCAGTTATATCACGGCGTGTCAGCTTAAAGTGGGAGGAAAGCCCGAAGTGATGCAGGTCTCAGACGTTTACCACTTCGGTGAACCCACGAGCACGGGCATAGTATTGACAAACCTAGAAACATAATCGGGGCGAACCGGGATTCGAACCCACAATCATAGGTTTCTGGAATGCCCAAGGGACGCAACTCTGCACAGCGAATCGCGGCGCCTTAGGCGACTGGGCCATCCGTGCTACCGTATCCATCATAGTACACCCAGTGCTTTTAATGTAATTGATGTTAGACAGTTGTTGTTTTTTAAATTATTTTTATCCATGTATTTCTTTGGTTTTATGTTTCTCATAGGCCATTTTGTCCGGACAACGCACCGTCTATGTTAAAAAATCTAAAACATGTATGTATTACCGTATGTAAATGATTATGCTATGCCGGGTGACACAATAATGAACTACATTCTTATCTTATCTTATCTTATCCTATGTTTAAGTATGCGAGTTAGGAACACCTGAAAGCTACTGTCGATTTGTGGGACGGGACCCAGAAAGGTTCCCGGGGACCTATTCTAATGGATATTCGAGTACATACCGTATTTGATAGTGTAAATTTTGAAATCAATGCGAAAAATACGAGAAGTCTTGTTCGCATTAATTAAACTAAGCATTTATGTCTCTATATTGACTGTTGGCAAGAGGGCCTCCTCTCGTATCTCTCAGGTAAACGAATAGGTGATAACAAACTTGGTCAATACAAATGTGAAATTTGCGATAAAACATCACTGGCCCCTTTAAATTGCGTTTCCTGTTATGCTGGGTATTGTTCTGTATGCAAAGATTAAAATTACTCTGTGTATTTTCTTGTACACTTAGCCAGAGATAGCAATCAGCGGTACGCACACTTTGTCCCATCTTCCCCAGCCAAGCGAGTTAACTGACTATAAAAGTCCAGTTTCCACCCTTGCCGAACTACGCTGGTATTATGGAGTTACATTTTGGCTGGGCTAACGAGTCTGTGCATAGTCCAATCAAAATTGCGCACCGAAATCGAAATGCGGTTCGTTAACTGTCGTTCAGATTCAGGCGAGTGCAGGATTTGCAAAGCATTGCACCGCCAACTCGTTGTCAGCAAATATTTTCCAAATGTTTTCATGTTTTTATTCAAGGTGCTTACGTGATTTGATGCATTTCGCGATGTAAGACACGTTTTATCACAATATAGATATTGATTATCGATCAGATTGTCCTGACCGGGCGCGGGGGGCGGTCGGGTAGCCAAGTGGTTAAAGCGTTCGCTCGTCACGCCGAAGACCCGGGTTCGATTCCCAA
This sequence comes from Haliotis cracherodii, assembly GCF_022045235.1. Taxonomy (NCBI): domain Eukaryota; kingdom Metazoa; phylum Mollusca; class Gastropoda; order Lepetellida; family Haliotidae; genus Haliotis; species Haliotis cracherodii. The sequence goes on from NW_027266286.1 coordinate 14,791,298, forward strand.
CATGGGTACAATATGTGAAGCCCATTTCTGGTGTCCCCCGCCGTGATATTGCTGGAATATTGCTAAAAACGGCGTGAAGCCAAAACTCAATCACTCACTCCTGACCGCCACCATTTTGTGTGAAGCAAACGCAAGTGATACGAGAGGTGTAATCTGATTGGTCTATAGGAGAGGCTTAAAAAGGGACATAGCTGGTAATAGCCACTGGTGGCGCTACGATCGAGCCCAGTAATTCCAACCTAGTTCGGCAAGGGTGGAAACTGGACTTTTAAAGTCAGTTAACTCTCTTGCCTCGGGAAGATGACTTTGTCCCAGCCCTACCAATGATTCAGTTAAAAAATACTCAATGACATAACGTAAAATCATTTTGATGCAATGACCGGAAGAAATTGTATCTAAACCCAATATTTTACCAAAAATAATATATTCCAATATCGTGTTAATTTAGTTGCAGCTCTTACTGTGTTTTTTTTCAAATAATAATAACTATACGCATATCACTTTGGTACAGTCGCCGTCACATAGCTGGAATATTGCTGACAACAACACACAAACAAACTTTGGTACAGCTGATTGCTATTGTCGAATCTTTTTAACGCATGGTACAGTTTGACCCGTCACCGTTGAAACTTCGCACGAAATATTATGTTGACTACATCAAATATGATGATTGGCCACACTCAGCAATATTTCAGCAAAATGACGGCGGTCTGTAAATAATCCAGTCTGGACCAGACAATCTAGTGATTAATATCATGAGCATCGAGCCACGCAATTGGAATTGATGACATGCATCAACCAAGTCGGCGAGCCTGACCACCCGATCTCGTTAGTCGCCTCTCGCGACAAGCACAGTCGCCTTTTACGGCAAGCATGGGTTGCTGAAGACCTATTCTACCCCGGATCTTCACACATCAAATATGACTTTTAACGAGTCAACGCATATGTATCCATTCTCTGTCAACGAAGGTTCGTGTCACGGGGTCAACAGCTGTGGTATGATCGTCGTTGCTGTAAGTAAGGGTGCCGTTCAGTTCACACACCATTTCGTTGAAATTAATTTAAACAATATTAAATATTAAAAAGATTACTACGGCGGCTCATAAGCGACATCGAGTATGTTTTTTTTAATATTTTGATATTTCACTTGTAACCTTTTGCAAATTAATACGATTTGTCATACAAGTATGTGATAACATTTTCGCCCTTTTTTTTGACATTTTCGTTTTTGTTTTTGACATTTTCATTTTAGTTTTGACCTTTCCGTTTTTGTTTTTGACATTTCCATTTTAGTTTTTGACATTTTCGCTTCACATTTCAGCGATTCAATAGCTACTTGAAAGTACATTTTCCATGTTTTCGGTTGTTTTATACATGATTTATCACATATTTGTATGACAAATTGAGTTAATTTGCAAAAGGTTAAGATAAAAGTAAGTGAAATATCAAAATATTGAAAAACAGACTCCATGTCCCTTATGGGCCACCGTAGATTACGGAACAAATTTGGGATAGCGGAAATACTAAACTTCAAAACAAACAACGACTATCTATTCCACAGCACGGCATATTGAGCAGCAGTTGTAACAAGTACGTCACTCAATCACATAAATACATTGTATGAAGTTACACTGTCTCGGGAAACTCTGGAATATTTTAGAGGCTTTTATTTAAGAAGAGAGACGGATTTGGGCTGAACACGGCTTTGAACAGTATATCAGGTATATATATATATATCCCAGCTTATTGTTAAATTGATCCGTGAAGATCCGGGGTAGAATAGGTCTTCAGCAACTCATTCTTGTTGTTTAGTAACTGATCTTGCACTTTGTTCAATCCGCTTTCCTGTTATCAATACCAGCTGGCAAGACACAAGGCTGATGGTACATTTGGTAAGCGTTATCAGTGTGGCTGGGTTTAGTAAGCACACAATGTGACCTCGGTCTTTCTGAACGGGGATGGGGGTCTGTTCAGCCTCTGCAGAACTTCTGTCTTGAGTTGACTGGCATGTTACTTCTTTTGAGTACTAAGACCGCCTCCGTGGTCTAGCGGTAGAGCGTCTGCCCGGAGTGCGGAGGGTATTACTGGGCTGAATTATGGTTGGTGGGTTGGTTTGTTGTTTAACGCCGCGCTCAGCAATATTCCAGCTATATGACGGCGGTCTGTAAATAATCAAGTCTGGACCAGACAATCCAGTGATTGACATCATGAGCATCGAACCACGCAATTGGGATATGATGACATGCATCAACCAAGTCAGCGAGTCTGACCACCCGATCCCGTTAGTCGCCTCTTACGACAAGCATAGTCGCCTTTTACGGTAAGCATGGGTTGCTGAAGACATATTCTACCCCGGATTCTACCGGCGGAATTTTTAAAGACCTCGGACCAACAAGCTGGAAGGATTTCACAGCCGGCTGTGTCCTTTGACACCACCATCCATACGTCTACCGCTTCACTGGCTGATAAAGAAGATCAACACGGTAAAGTTGCGCTGCAACACTAAAGCGCAATATAATCTACACAGGAATTGAAAATCGACTTGCTCGACATTAGGACTACCTTCATCAACAAGCACAGAAGACTCCTGCTGAGTACCCGGATGCTGTTGGCCACCAACTGAGAAGAAATGAACAAAATATGTGAACAAAAATTGTGCTTCAAATACATTTTATTTCCGTACATTGCATTTTTGTTTTTCTTATTAATATACATCATGCAACGTGGTAAAACCATTATAGAATTCTTCGAAGAAAATGTCATTGGTATAATATCAAAATAAATAACTCTTATCTTAACCTGGTCTTTGTTTAACATTAACTGGATTATCCCATTATCACCGTGAGGTGACAGTCAGTTGGTTTGTATACACTCAGCCATAAATTCTATGTTAATCTGTACAATCAGTGGGATTCTAATGAGAGGGTACCGTTTCGACATAACTGATTTCGTTTGCAGTTAGCGTCAGGTGCCACAAAATATAACATCTCTCCACATATTCGATAACCAGGTGTATTACGTCGTGAAAAAAGATATTCTACTATGGACTCCGTGGTTAATCGAGGATGATCTTCAAGAGATAGTTTAATTTGCCTGAAGTACCACTTTTTTATAACTGACCAAAAAGCCAAGCAAATGCAGGTGTCGATTTCTAATATGAGCTATCTTTTCGATAAAGTTGTCGTTATTATTTCAATTATACCACGGCGTGTGAGTTTAATGAGCGACCACGATACAGAATTACTGCCATTATACATCATGACAAGCGATATGACCGTGAAAATACAATATTTTTATTTTATTTTGTGCAATATAAACCAAAATGTTGTTTTTTTTAATTGCATTTAATTATTTTCAGACACAATGGCGGTTAACTATGAAAAGGAACTGCTCGTCCAGGTGAGACAATCATATGCACACCACACAATGGGTTTTATTTTTCACCTTTATTATATTTATGGTCGGATTGTCAGGGTTGAGAATAAGCAACTGGTTTGAAACTAATTCAAAACAGATGTTTAGTGGTTTTCTGTATAGTCTTTCATTGGAATACAACATTTCCACTTATATACATTTGCTCTAAAGAGGAGCCTTTCTCTGGTGAACGGATCGAGAAGCACTGAGTGGAAAGGCGCCGATATACACGACGGAGCACATTATTGAATAATGATATACACGCTGGTAATATCTGTACTATTGATATACACGGTCGTAATATCTGGACTAATGATATACACGGTGGTAATATCTGGACTAATGATATACACGGTGGTAATATCTGGACTAATGATATACACGGTGGTAATATCTGGACTAATGATATACACGGTGGTAATATCTGGACTAATGATATACACGGTGGTAATATCTGAACTAATGATATACACGGTGGTAATATCTGGACTAATGGTATATACACGGTGGTAATATCTGGACTAATGATATACACGGTGGTAATATCTGGACTAATGATATACACGGTGGTAATATCTGGACTAATGATATACACGGTGGTAATATCTGAACTAATGATATACACGGTGGTAATATCTGGACTAATGATATACACGGTCGTAATATCTGGACTAATGATATACACGGTGGTAATATCTGGACTAATGATATACACGGTCGTAATATCTGGACGAATGATATACACGTTGATAATATCCTGACTAATGATATACACTATAATGATATATGCTATTCTGCTTGGCGAGTTCCGGAAGAACGATTCTGCAAATGCCGACTGTAATGCATGCCAACTATCCATGTTTCCTAACTATATATACATACTGTTTGTCGTTTGTTCAGGGTGACGAGCCTCACGGGTTGACGATATGGACTGCCGCCGTCTTCATCGTTGGGGAAATTGCGGGGTCGGGGGTGCTGGCGTTACCGAGCGCCGTGGAGGGTGCAGGTGAGATACACAGTTTATGACAACATGGACTGTAACCGTAACTTACTTTTTAATGATCATTATCCATTGTTAGTGTGATAGCATTAATTCAACAATTCGAAATAATTACATGTGAAGTCTTAGTGGGCATTAGACCTTACATCTGATTCAGGTTTTTATTTACTTAAACAACTTTTTTACTTTTTAAGTAATTTTAGTACAAGATTTTCGTTTACGAAGTTAACTTCAGGTTACGAATACCAAAACTCCCTTACGACAGTCGGTGGTGATATCTGGACTAATGATATACACGTTGGTAATGTCTGGACAAATGATATACACGATGGTAATGTCTGGACTAATGATATACACGTTGGTAATATCTGGACTAATGATATACACGTTGGTAATGTCTGGACTAATGATATACACGATGGTAATATCTGGACTAATGATATACACGGTGGTAATGTCTGGACTAATGATATACACGGTGGTAATATCTGGACTAATGATATACACGTTGGTAATGTCTGGACTAATGATATACACGGTGGTAATGTCTGTACTAATGATATACACGGTGGTAATGTCTGTACTAATGATATACACGGTGGTAATGTCTGTACTAATGATATACACGTTGGTAATGTCTGTACTAATGATATACACGGTGGTAATGTCTGGACTAATGATATACACGGTGGTAATGTCTGAACTAATGATATACACGGTGGTAATGTCTGGACTAATGATATACACGGTGGTAATGTCTGTACTAATGATATTCACGGTGGTAATGTCTGGACTAATGATATACACGTTGGTAATATCTGGACTAATGATATACACGGTGGTAATATCTGGACTAATGATATACACGGTGGTAATATCTGGACTAATGATATACACGTTGGTAATGTCTGGACTAATGATATACACGATGGTAATATCTGGACTAATGATATACACGGTGGTAATGTCTGGACTAATGATATACACGGTGGTAATATCTGGACTAATGATATACACGTTGGTAATGTCTGGACTAATGATATACACGGTGGTAATGTCTGTACTAATGATATACACGGTGGTAATGTCTGTACTAATGATATACACGGTGGTAATGTCTGTACTAATGATATACACGGTGGTAATGTCTGTACTAATGATATACACGTTGGTAATGTCTGTACTAATGATATACACGGTGGTAATGTCTGGACTAATGATATACACGGTGGTAATGTCTGAACTAATGATATACACGGTGGTAATGTCTGGACTAATGATATACACGGTGGTAATGTCTGTACTAATGATATTCACGGTGGTAATGTCTGGACTAATGATATACACGTTGGTAATATCTGGACTAATGATATACACGTTGGTAATGTCTGTACTAATGATATACACGGTGGTAATATCTGGACTAATGATATACACGGTGGTAATGTCTGGACTAATGATATATACACGGTGGTAATATCTGGACTAATGATATACACGGTGGTAATATCTGGACTAATGATATACACGGTGGTAATGTCTGGACTAATGATATATACACGGTGGTAATATCTGGACTAATGATATACACGGTGGTAATATCTGGACTAATGATATACACGGTGGTAATATCTGGACTAATGATATACACGGTGGTAATATCTGGACTTATGATATACACGGTGGTAATATCTGAAGTAATGATATACCCGTTGTCATATCTGGACTAATGATATACACGGTGGTAATATCTGGACTAATGATATACACAGTGGTAATATCTGGACTAATGATATACACGGTGGTAATGTCTGTACTAATGATATACACGATGGTAATATCTGGACTAATGATATACACGATGGTAATATCTGGACTAATGATATATACACGGCGGTTATATCTGGACTAATGCATGATGGTAATATCCAGTCTATAGATATGAACTCCTCACCATTGTGTTGTTCAGGTTGGATTGGCCTCGTGTTGATCCTGCTGTGCTGTATCATCTCGGCCTACACGGGGGACGTGCTGGGGAAGGCGTGGTGCCTGGTCAGGGAGAGGTACGAGGAGTACCAGGGTCAGGTCAGGTACCCGTACCCAGCTATCGGCGAGGTGACATATGGAAAGCCAGGCAGGTACGTCGGAGGTGCCGTTAGAGCCCGACCATTTGATATTCGGTTGGGGGTGGGGTGCAATGTTGATTCGCTTTGTAGTGTTATTTCACGACTGCCACAGGGATTTTGTATCGATATTAGATAATTTTTCATCTACAGCTACATCAGAATCATTTGAAAAAAAAACACCTTGCAACAGTGTATTTTATTGTTTTCGATACAGTGAGTGAGTGAGTATGGTTTTACGCCGCTTTGATCAATATTCCAGCAATATCACGGCGGGGGACACCAGAAATGGGCTTCACACATTGTATCCATGTCGGGAATCGAACCCGAGCAAACGCTTTAACCACTAGGCAACCCGACCGCCCCTGTTTTCGATAGAAGCAAGAAGAAAAATGCAACATTCCCTCTATAGGTATAATTTGAAATGTGACTGGAAAAAATCTCAGCTCTCTTTTCTGAAAAAAAAACCCACCTCAGACCCCCCAAATGAAGTTTATCGCTCAGCAAAACATCACACACGCGACCCCTATAGTGGCCAAGAGGAGATCATGCTTTACCGCGAGAAAGCGATGCACATATCTTGTTTTCTTACGGCCGTAATAAGTCGCGAGAAAGGATGTCCCCTCTCGGCAACTATAAGATCCGAGTTCGATTCCCCACCGGAATGCTTGCGATAAAGGGCGACTATGCTTGTCGTTAGAGGCGATGAACGGGATCGGGTGGTCAGGCTCGCTGACTTGGTTGATGCACGTCATCGTATCCCAAATGCGTTGATCGATGTTCATGATGTCAATCACTGGATTGTCTGGTCAAGACTCGATTATTTACAGACCGCCGTCATGCAGCTGGAATATTGCTGAGCGCGAGGTAAAACAACAAACCAGCCTACCAGCCATTCACTGACTACCCGCGAAGATCCGGGTTAGAATCGATTTTCAACAATCAACGCTTGTAATAAGAGGCGACAAACAGGATCGGATGCTCCTGCTCGCTGAATTGGTTGATGCTTGTCATCGCATTACACTTGATTGGTCATGATACCAATCACTGGATTGTCCGCTCCAGACTCGATTATTTACAGACCGCTGTCATATAGCTGGAATATTGCTGAGTGTATTATTAAACAATAAACAAACAAAATCATTCACTGGTTTATTCCACCACGGCTCTACTTCCAGGTACCTAGTGTCGTTCTCAATTAACTTCACTCTGTTCGGGGTGTCAGTGGTCTTCCTTCTCCTCGCCTCCGAGAACATCCAGAGTCTGCTGGCTGACGTGCATGCCAACGTGTCCTTCTGCTATTGGCTCATCATTGTGGCGGGAGTTCTTACCCCGCTGTCGTGGCTCGGTACGCCCAAGGATTTCTGGTGAGAACGTTTTCATAATTAATACGTATAAACAAAGGTACATGTTCAATACATATCATGCTTCTATAGACAGGGTTGCTAACCACATCCTGCTGGCTCGAAACCCAGATTCGTCCCGATTGTGATCATTGGCCTGTCAACGTCATACCCGTCAGTGTAGATGGCTGCAGCCTTGCCGGGTCTTGTCCTGACTGTTGTCAACGCCATACCCGTCAGTGTAGTTGGCTGCAGCCTTGCCGGGTCTTGTCTTGACTGTTGTCAACGCCATACCCGTCAGTGTTGATGGCTGCAGCCTTGCCGGGTCTTGTCTTGACAGTTGTCAACGCCATACCCGTCAGTGTTGATGGCTGCAGCCTTGCCGGGTCTTGTCTTGACAGTTGTCAACGCCATACCCGTCTGTGTAGATGGCTGCAGCCTTGCCGGGTCTTGTCCTGACTGTTGTCAACGCCATACCCGTCAGTGTAGTTGGCTGCAGCCTTGCCGGGTCTTGTCCTGACTGTTGTCAACGCCATACCCGTCAGTGTAGATGGCTGCAGCCTTGCCGGGTCTTGTCCTGACTGTTGTCAACGCCATACCCGTCAGTGTAGTTGGCTGCAGCCTTGCCGGGTCTTGTCTTGACTGTTGTCAACGCCATACCCGTCAGTCTAGATGGCTGCAGCCTTGCCGGGTCTTGTCCTGACTGTTGTCAACGCCATACCCGTCAGTGTAGTTGGCTGCAGCCTTGCCGGGTCTTGTCCTGACTGTTGTCAACGCCATACCCGTCAGTGTAGTTGGCTGCAGCCTTGCCGGGTCTTGTCCTGACTGTTGTCAACGCCATACCCATTAGTGTAGATGGCTGCAGCCTTGTCGGGTCTTGTCTTGACTGTTGTCAACGCCATACCCGTCAGTGTTGATGGCTGCAGCCTTGCCGGGTCTTGTCTTGACAGTTGTCAATGCCATACCCGTCAGTGTAGATGGCTGCAGTATTGCAGGGTCTTGATTACGATACTTGGCAAAGCATCATACTGTCTTTCTGCCGCTTCATATGGAATTTAAAGAAATACCTTATGTATATATACTAGATACCCTACTGCTCTCAAAATGTACATTGTAAATTGTTTATTCATAGCGCTGTATAACATGATTTCATTGTATATAGTCAAGTAATTTCATTGATGTATTGTAAATTGTTCATTCATCCATTCATTCCTTTTATAACTCTTGCATAGTCTAATGGCTAAAGCTTTCTCCCATGTATAGCTTTGGGAAATCTAGTGGCTAAAGCGTTCTCCCATTTATAGCTTTGGGAAGTCTAGTGGCTAAAAAGTTCTCCCATTCATAGCTTTAGGAAATCTGGTGGCTAAAGCGTTCTCCCATTTACAGCCTTGGGAAGTCTAGTGGCTAAAGCGTTCTCCATTTTGTGTGAGTGGGCTAGACGGGGTAGCCTTGTGGTTTAAATGTTCGCTCGTCCATCCTAAACCCAGGTTATAATCCCGAAAAGGTACATTGGGTGAAGGAAATTACAGGTGTAATCATCCCCTCTGTGTTTCCAGGCCTGTAGCTATAGGAGCCACGGTGGCCACCAGCATAGCCTGTGTTGTGCTGTTTTCCAACATCCTGGTTGACAGTCATCACAACCACCACCCCGTGGTCCATACTCCACCCGGGTTCCTCACCTTCTTCACAGCCTTCGGCACCATCTGCTTCGCGTTCGGGGGGCACCCAGCGTTCCCCACCTTCCAGGCAGACATGAAAGACGAGTCCAAGTTTGGGAGAGCTGTGTTTTTCGCCTACATGAGTATGTACAATTGCTGACCTTTGATTGTTTGTTTGTTTGTTTGTTGTTTAACGCCGCACTCAGCAATATTCCAGCTATATGACGGCGGTCTGTAAATAGTGCAGTCAGGACCAGACAAGCCAGTGACTGACATCATGAGCATCGATCCACGCAATTGGGATACGATGACATGCATCAACCAAGTTAGCGGGCCTGACCACCCGATCCCGTTAGTCGCCTCTAACGACAAGCATAGTCGCCTTTTACGGCAAGCATGGGCCTTTGATTGGTCCAGCGGTAAAAGAATCCATCGAAATAATGGCCTCGCGTTTGCGTGTGTGTGTGTGTGTGTGTGTGTGCGTGCGTGCGTGCGTGCGTGCGTGCGTGCACCCTTAGCCGACATTCGGGTACCTGATCTCTTTTAAATCATGTACATCATGTAAAGTGGAAATCCAGTCAGTGCTTGGTACTAGTTGTACCTTCTAGAATATCAAGTAAATGTCCTTGTACATCTTCCCGAGGCAAGCGTGTCCACTAGCCTATATGAAATCATAGTTTCTACCCTTGCCTGATTTAGGCCCGTTTTTCTTGGCTTGATTGTGGCGCCACCTCGCGTAGATCAGAGTTGTGTCCCTTATAATGAAAACGTGATATCCAGTCATATCGCTGTTAATAGCTTGTATGACGTCAAAGATGGCGACTACCATGGATGGAGACCTGGTCAATCAGATAACGAAAACATTCGCGATTCTATCCCTGACAGACAGACAGACAAAAGTAATCGTTGAGGGGTTTAAAGGTTGGAAAAAGACACATTCGTGTCAACAAAGACAGGCAGCGGTAAATCACTTTTATACGCATGTGTACCAGTTCTGGGAATGACTGTTCTCATCATCGCACCGCTTACAAGCACAGGTCTTGGGCGACTTGATTTAAAACTTAAAAAGACTTAGAAAAAACTTGTCTTCGCTTAATTGTTGAAAAGACTTCAGCGTAAATTCGATAATCCATGGCAGCGGCCATGTTTTCGGAACCCGGATGTTGATTATGTGAAACGTTCTCTGATTGGACTATTGATATGTGCGATAGTTTAATCATATTAAGCACAGGAAAGTGGGCTTGATTTGGCAAATAAGTAATAAATATGCTAGTGGAAGCTCTTGCTTCGGGAAGGTGATCCTAGTATGCTGAATAAAGGTTACTAACTATTTCAGTTGAATACTGTTAGCTGACCCTCGTTTCATGTGTTATTGACTTGGTTGTCTTTGTGTTATGGATAATTTTGCGTTGTTTCATGTCTTTATGGTGATATAAGGAGATATTAGCCTTTTGTACTTGTTTGGGGGATGTTCCTGCCAATGTCTACATCCCATCTAGCCTCGTGTCCCTGTTGTAGTTGTGTTGGCGATGTACCTGCCGGTGTCGACAGTCGGCTACTTCGTGTACGGCAAGAAACTTGATCCCAACGTGCTTCAGACGGTGAGCAGCGGCCCGATGCTGTATGTGGTCGAGATTGTCATCACCATACATTTACTCTGTGCCTTCATCATCGTTCTCAACCCTTTCTCCCAGGAGCTTGAGGAGATCTTCAAGATACCAAACGGTCCGTCGTTGTCCACATTTATCATCATCATCATCATCATCATCATCATCATCATCATCATCATCCAGAATCACTATCACCAACACCCCCATCATCATCATCATCATCATCATCATCATCATCATCATCCAGAATCACTATCACCAACAACCCCATCAAACACATCATCAACATGAACATGACCACTACAACATAGCATAGATTTACACCACATATCATACTACGACAAAAAAGTTATGGATCACCCGATTATTTCATATTACTACAGCTTATTTTGCATGCCTTGACAGAATTGGGCGAACCTTAACTTTTTCAGTATTATAAGTGGAGACACGGATGTCCCAGTTGTCTTAGGCGCCGCATCCTGTTAGTGTGACAGAACCCTATGATGCTGGGTTCGAATCCAAGATTCGCCCCAAGTTCTAGGTTTGTCAGCACCATACCCGTGCTCGTGGGTTTCATCGAAGTGGTAGATGTCCGAGACCTGCATCACTTCGGCCTTTCCTCTTACATTAATCGGACACAGCTGTAATTGGAATACCGTTCAAAGCGGCTTTTAACCCAACTCACTCACTTATCAGATTTCACACCCATCCCTAACCCTTTCACCAATATTATCATCGTAACCACCACAATCCATATAAACGTCCCCACCACCACCATGGTCAACTCATCATCTTCACCATCACCAGCACTACCACCATCATCATCATCATCATCATCCGGTTCGCCCCGATTATGTTTCTAGGTTTGTCAGCACCATACCTGTGCTCGTGGGTTTCACCGAAGTGGTAAACGTCTGAGACCTGCATCACTTCAGGCTTTCCCCCCACATTAATCTGGCACGCTGTGATATAACTGGAATAATGTTAAAAGCGGCGTTCAACCCAACTCACTCACTCACCATCATCCCCACCACCACCACCATCATCACAATCATCACTATCACCAGCACCACCACCACCACCATAATCATCACCATCATCACATATTCAGCCAGACATTACACAAGGTGAGCGAGTCGAGCGTTTGGCAATATATCCCAGTCCAAACAGTGAAAGGTTAAAAATTTACGCCATTCATTTCGCCGGTCGAGCGGCCAAGCCATTACAGAAGCAGTGGGAAGTTTATACTGGGTACTATATGGTAAATACACATCCTAAGCCTGATTTGGCTACAACAGGATACGTCTTCTTAAACAGTTTTCTTATTTGCAAGTTCTGAATGAGTAATCTCTCCCGTTCTCTCCTCTTCAGCATTCGGCATAAAGCGATGTCTGCTGCGTACGGGTATTGTGGCGGTGGTGCTATTCGTGGCGGAGAGTGTTCCTCACTTCGGCGCAATCCTAGCCTTGGTGGGTGGATCCACCACAACCCTGCTGGCCTACGTCTTGCCCTCCCTCTTCTACCTCAAGCTGTGCCGCATGGAGGGGAACTGGGAAAACGTGTAGGTGTACCGTACCCGCTCGTGGTAGTAGTAGTAGTAGTAGCAGTAGTAGTAGTAGTAGAAGCAACAGTAGTAGTAGTAGTAGAAGTAGATGCAACAGTAGTAGTAGTAGTAGTGGTAGTAGTACAAGAAGTAGAAGCAGTAGTAGTAGTAGTAGTAGTAGTAGTAGTAGTAGTAGTAGTAGAAGCAACAGTAGTAGTAGTAGTATTAGTAGAAGCAACAGTAGTAGTAGTAGTAGTAGAAGTAGATGCAACAGTAGTAGTTGTAGTAGTAGAAGCAACAGTAGTATTAGTAGTAGTAGTAGTAGAAGCAGCAGTAGTAGTAGACGCAACAGTAGTAGTAGTAGTAGTGGAGGTACTAATAGTAGCAGCAGTATAAGCTGTAGTAGTAGCAGTATAAGCTGTAGTAGTAGTGGTAGTAGTAGTAGTAGAAGTAGTAGTAGTAGTAGTAGAAGTAGATGCAGCAAAAGCTATAGTAATAGTAGAAGAAGCTGTAGTAGTGGCAGATGTAGCAGTAGTAGTGGTGGTGGTAGAAGGGTGAGTGAGTGAGTATGGTTTTACGCCGCTTTTAGCAATATTCCAGCAATATCACCAGAAATGGGCTTCACACATTGTACTCATGTCGGGAATCGAACCCGGGTCTTCGGCGTGACGAGCGAACGACCGCCCCGGTAAAAGAGGAAATCTTAGTAGTGGTAGTAGTAGTAGTAGTAGTAGTAGTAGTAGTAGTAGTAGTAGTAGTAGTAGAGGTACGAGTAGTAGCAGCAGTATAAGCTGTAGTAGTAGTAGTAGTAGTAGTAGTAGTAGTAGTGTGATAGTGTGAAGTTGTAGAGATTGAATGTTCCGTCAGTCGCCTGTGTGTTGGGATCGGGTCACCATGTGGGAACACAGTGTACCTGAACGATCTGACCAGGAAGTAATGGTGGTATCGTTAACATTATATCAAACTGGGATTAATGTCACATAATATTTCAAAAACATTCAAGCCTGGGATATATGAACATGTTATGGGGAGATGCTAAATGTTTTTCCAGGTGTGCACTTGAAAGGAATAGCTGTGAGCTCGTTGCGCAAGAAAACGTGTGTTGCACGTGCAAAATTGACCAGCGCACGCTGAGCCCAACTCTGTTTTGGCTAATAGATCCTTCTCCTTAACCTTCCATGAGGACATACGTATCAATGTGTATCAATGTTTACGTTTTCTTTCAGACACATCCCATTGCACATCAAACTTCTCAACTATGAAATTGTGTTTGTTGGAGTCGTTGCCGGTGCTGCGTCCACGTACTCCGCCATCGCCGGCCTCGCTCAGCCGGGAGCCTTCACCGTGCCTTGCTATGTGAACATCACGGCGGCCTTGGGTTAACCTGGGTGTGTGGGGACGCTACATGATATTGGGGGACCCATTGTGTAATACCTGGGGCCGCGTGCACATTGCGAGTGTAGACCTACAGTTAGTGTGTGTGTTAATGTATGGGAGTTACCATAGTCTACAATCGCTTTGTGCATGTGGGCCCTGACTGGTCATTGAAACTGTGATACTGGACCATGGTCAACACATGAAGTGGTGGTCAACTGTTGACAAATGGTTGATGATGTATGTCAACAGTTGACAAATGGTTGATGATGTATGTCAACAGTTGACAAATAGTCGATGACGTATGTCAGCGGTTGACAAATGGTTGATGATGTATGTCAACGGTTGACAAATGGTTGGTGACGTAATTCAATGGTTAAAATGGTTGACAGCATGTCAACTGTTGACAAAAGGTTGATGTATGTCAACTGTTGACAAATGGTTAATGAAGTGTGTCAACTGTTTACAAATAGCTGATGGCGTATGTCAACTGTTGACAAATGGTTGAGAAGCATGTCCATTGAGTGTGGTTCCACCAAGCCCAGAGAAGTGCACTGTTAAAGCCATGAGTCACATGTATGGAAATTGCTTTGTACCTGTGTGCCCGGGTTGGTGGAACTGTCACTACACCTTATGACTTGCGCTGGTGGATCAAAATTACCACTGCTTGTTTATGAAATTAGAATGCAAGGACCACATTACAATGAGCTAAATTTATTTCAGAACTTTACCTGAAAATACTCTCTCCTGTTGTTTACTGCTGAAAAAAGCAGCATCTAACAGCATTTCCTCACTCACTCTGGAGATGCCACTGGTAGATACAGTCAACTATGCTGGTCACAAGAGGCAACCAACGGGATTGGGTGGTCAGACTCGCTGACTTTGTTGATGCATGTCATCGTATCCCAATTGTGTGGATCGATGCTCATGATGTCAATCACTGGACTGTCTTGTCCAGATTCAGTTTTTTACAGACCACCACGTATTTGCGTAAAATATGCATTAAATAAACTGAAATATGGAGACAAATCAAATCCCTAGCTTATCAAATACGCAACAAAACTTGAAACATGCTACTGATCATGAAATAAAACAAATGCATATATACTGAACAACAAAAGTTCCTGTGACATTGAATAAGATATAATGCAAAGATATGTTGTTTACCAAATCTGAAACAATTTCGGTTTGCAACTGATAAAATACTCAGTAATTTGCCATACTGACTTCAGAAAATGCGTGATTTCATTAAAAAAAAAACACAACATAATCATGCCAAAATGTCAATTTACAAATCAATAGCGTGTGTCCACCTCTGGTTGCGATGCAAGCAACAGATCTTCGTCTCATGGATTGGACCAGGCGTCGAACAAAGTCCTGTGGGATATCTGTCCATATCTGCTGGAGCATGTTTAGAAGTTCCTGGAGTGTCTGTGGAACACGTGGTTGACGTCGAAGGCGCCTATCCATCTTATCCCACATGTGCTCGATTGGTGAGAGATCAGGGGTGCAAGCCGGCCAGGGGATGACATTCACATTGTTTTGTTGAAGAGAATCCTGTGCAAGTCGTGCAATATGAGGCCGGGCATTGTCATGTTGAAAGGTAATGCCTGGGCTATGACGACGAAAAAATCGGTAGAACAACAGGGCCGATGGTCTCGTCGCGTTAGCGCTGTCCATTGAGATTTCACTATCATACAGGTCCTCTGTCTTGCTGTAATCCCACCCCATACCATAACGCTTGCGCTGCCGCCCCCGAACCGATCTTCTTCCATGACACAATGATTGACGTAACGTTCACCTCGACGTCGGTACACTTGATTCCGTCCTTCGCTGTGGCTGAGGTGAAAACGAGACTCGTCAGTGAACAGAACTTGTCCCCACTGCATGGCCGTCGAGCGTAGACGCTGTCTGCACCACTGTAGACGTACTTGACGGTGGTGTCCTGTCAAAATGGGACATCTGGCGGGTCTTCTGGCGACAATCCCTGCACATCCGAGGCGACGACGTCCGGTTTGGGAAGATATTCGTCGAAGGCCAGGGATACCACTGTTGCTGGCTGGAATCGATTTCGTAGGTGTGTTGTTTGAACCCAGTTGTCTCATTATTGGTTACGCATGGCCTGTCTCTCCGAGGATGGTCTCTGACTGCATTCGCCTGTTGCAAACATTGCCATAAATGTTTCTGTGGACGTTAAATTGTCTTGCAACATCACGTTGCCTCGATCCTGCTTCAAGCATACCAATGGCTCACAGAAGGCTCATTTTCTGACAGGCGTGGCATTTCATACTGTTGAATTATTGCGTAATTTTGTTGTTTTTCTGAGTGGTTGTTGTCAGCACGATGGTAAACAATGCATATGGAATCCCGTTAACGCACATATTTTTATACCCATTCTTGGGTAGTCAAATGCATGGGGCTTGCATAAAAGTCAACTTTTGCATGGAATGCATGCTTTTCTGTAGCAGTTGCGTTTTTGTGACTTGATTCCATACATGTACCACAATATTGAAAACCAAACTTTACTTGTTTGAAAAATACACTAAAATATTGGTGTCACAGGAACTTTTGAAATAGGGGGCTCTTATAAGAATATTATTTTGGTGAAAAACAGCAGTTTCAAAGTTCAAAGAGCGTAAATTTCGTGGTTTATGCTGAAATGTTTACAAACGACAGATGTATTTTTCCAGAATTTAATTGCCCATAATTAAGGGTGCATATAACAAACGTATTATGAATACACGAATAAATAGCCTTGTGTACATTTATCAATCAGAAGGGGTGCTAATTGGGATTGTTCACTAGCCAGTATATTAGCAAATATCGCCGTGAGCACTTATTAGATCGGGTCGCTTATTACGTCGAATACGGTATTGTTTTTATCTTTCCATGACCCACAAAATGGATCCTCACATGCCAGGTGTATATTTGAATAGAATGATAAATCTGATTACCCCTATTAAAATCATCTTCCTGAGGCAAGAGAGTTAACTGACTTAAAAAGTCCAGTTCCCACCCTTGCCGAACTAGACTGGAATTCCTGGGCTCGATCGTAGCGCCACCAGTGGCTATTACAAGTTATGCCCCTTCTAAGCCTCTCCTATGGACCATTCAAATTCCACCTCTCGTATCACGTGCATTTGCTTCAAACAAAATGGCGGCGCCCAGTCAAGACGATCTGATCAAAACTCAAGATCTGTATTGTGATAAAACGGGTCTTACATCGCGAAGTGCATCAAATCACGTGAGCGTATGATTAAAAACATAAAAAGATTTGTAAAATATTTTGTTTGGACTATGCATAGACTCGTTAGTCCAGCCAAAATGTAACTCCAAATACGAGCCTACTTCATCAAGGGTGGAAACTGGACTTTGATAGTCCGTTAACTCGCTTGCCTTGGGAAGATGATCAAAATTTGAGTAGTATATATTTTGTTAACACAATAGTTTTCACATAAGCTTGCAATATCGCAAATATTTTTATGTCTATGTTAAACATGGAAGAGTCCATGTTATCATAGGTCCCCATTTTTGTCTATATAATCATGGACAAGTGCTATATCTTTAATATTCCATATACAGCTTCTCCTGATAATTGGGTTGTGAAGCCTTCACAGTATGAGTGTGAGTGAGATAAAATTCAAAGTTGCATTGGCAATATTTGGCCATACAGTGTCTGGACTGACAGTGCTCTGAAAATAATTATCCTAACACATAAATTTGCAATTTTCTTTATTTACACATATATACAATATTTACATTTTCACAATAAAAAAGAGCAACGTGTGTAACTCATGGGAACAAAATTGAACAATATTATTCCAATATTTTGTAACTAAGTAAATTCTTAACAAAATAGGACATAATTAATGTCCAGTTAATCCTACAATTGCATTAGTATGAGCTTTTGTGAATTACCAAAAAGAAATGAGATGGTGTTTATTTTTGTCTGTTTTGTATAGTCATTAAATTATTTTATCATGTTCAACAACATGTTGTTTATTTGTTTATAATGTTTGAATCAATTATAACTGAACAAGCAATGCATGCAATTACAGACACACACATGATAACTAGTTCACAGTCATATTACAGACACACAGTCAAATTACAGACACACACATGATAACTAGTTCATAAGTTAACACAGTCATAGTCATCAAGGGAGAACAGAAATAATATTTTATCATTGTGTGACACATATCATTGTCACATCATCATCATCATCATCATCTACAATGTCATTCAGGGTCATTTTCTGTTCTTCCTTTCTTGGATTTCTTTGACCTTGACCCTTGCTCATCCTGACCTTCAACCGATTCCTTCTTGCGCTTCTTCAAGCCCTTCATCTTGCGAGTCTGCAGTTTATTTATGTCCTGCTTCTGCATGTGGACACGACCAAGCTTGGAACCGAACGCATCGTGTGATATATTCTTCTTTTTCTTGGGCTGAAATTGATGACAGTCATGTACAACTGTAAAGTCCAATATGCTATTTTGTCCAAGATTAGAAACAATAAAAACTTGCAAAATGTTGGTAAAACTTACAGGTTCATCACAGGATGCCTTGTCAACATAAACCTTCACACAAGTCAATTAATGACTAGAACATTCAACAGTGTTAATATATGACAAATGTTCACATCAGTCAATGCACAGAGAGAGAATAATGCCAGTTTTATAGTGATAGTCTACTGAGATACCATGCTGCAGCTTAATATGGATACCCTACACAGCTTAATATGGATACCCTACACGGCTTAATATGGATACCCTACACGGCTTAATACGGATACCCTACACGGCTTAATATGGATACCCTACACAGCTTAATATGGATACCCTACACAGCTTAATATGGATACCCTACACAGACACAGTATACTGACCAGACCTTGTTTTATCCCGTTAAAGCTAAGCACCAGGCAGGGAAACAATAAGTACCAACTCTTAACCACTGACTTCTGCTCTCCAGGCAAACACTCTACCCACGAGACCACAGAGATGGTTTACCTGACTGTACATCTTTGAGATCATTCTATGGTGGGTAAACACTTGTACCATACACCAGCTGTCCTACCTTGGCTGTTCTGGGTACTCTGAGTGCTCTCTTGTAGAGATCTGGAGATGCCAGGTGACTGCGTCGGAGGCTGAGGTTGAGTGATGGACCCATCTCCTCCAGCTCCACGCGGGGGGTTCGACTCCCAGACTTCTTCAGCAACACTCTAAAGCAATAAATGGATAAATATTGCTTTATGCCACATCAGCAATTTAACAGCTTATTGGGTTGAAAACAACAAAATCTTCCCCAGAGACAAATCTTCCCATCTTTTCCCAACAGACACAAGCCTTCCCATATCCTCCAAACAGACACAAATCTTCCCTGAAAAGTCTTCCCATGTTTACCCCTCACACATAAATCTTCCCACATTTTCCCCAACAACACAAATCCTGCCATATCTTCCCCCACTGACAAATCTCCCGTCTTCCCAGATGCCTCTCTTAACCTACTTATAGTTCCTGATGTAGATCTTCTCGTCTGCCGATGTGACACTAATGATGTGTTCCAGTCCAGCCAGACGCACGTTCTTCACAACAGGTCCACGGAAAAAATCTGCAACAATTAAAAATAAAAGAATCGGTTCTCAGGCAATGACTTTTGACAAATTAGTGCGGGGCCGGGGGCCATTTTTATATTTTTTTCCGCTTGTTTTTAGTATGTAAGCAAATAAAAAACAAAACGTGAGGTGGAATTAATGATGATGTGGGCAGTCGGGATGGCTATCGATACAGATGATAGAGATTGATAAACTTGAGATGTAACAAAAACAGTTACTTTCCATCTTCAGCATGTTCAGCAATTTAACGATTATCAATGTGAAAATTGTGTCATCGATAATACCTTATTTTAACTATTGTGATGAAATATAGTTCAGATTTACCAAAACAGACTTGTTATTGTCAATAATGTTATATTTCTTCCCATCGATGATAATTCTGATTATTGATCATTTTTGCAAGCCCTAGTGGACAGTGCTTGAGAACCAAGACTATAACTTTTTTTAGCCTTATTATAGACTTGGAATGGAGTGGAGAGTGTGAGTGAGTTGGGTTGGAAAAGACATTGACCAGTGTTTCAGTCAATTCACAGTGGGTCAGCTCAACATGGGAGGAATACCCACAGAAATGCAGGTTTCAGTTGTTTACGGTGAGGTGAGGTGAGGTGAAATTGGGTTTAACGCTGTGTCCAAGATTATTGCACCTATAAAGCGATGTGCATGCACACGTGTGTGTGTGTGTGTGTGTGTGTGTGTGTGTGTGTGTGTGTGTGTGTGTGTGTGTGTGTGTGTGTGTGTGTGTGTGTGTGTGTCTGCTTGTAGTGTGTGTGTGTGTGGCTGCTTGTAGTGTGTGTGTGTGTGTGTGTGTGTGTGTGTGGCTGCTTGTACTAGTCCGGACTGATGCCGATTTATAGTGCTAGCCCACTGACATACCATGCCGCAGTTTAACATGAATACCCCTATATGACTGCAGTCTGTACATAATTAAGTCTTGACCAGACAATCCAGCGACTGACATAATGAGCATTGATCAAGGCAATTGGAATGCGATGATCAACCAAGTCAGTGAGCCTGACCACACAATCCTGTTAGTCGCCTTTATGAAAAGCATAGGTGCCTTTTACAGCAAAAATGGGTTCCTGAAGATCTAGTCTACCCCGAATCTTCACAGGTCACCTGACATCAGTGACCATTTACAAATAGAATGTGCTGCCGGCCTCATCTCCGCCCCAGCATCCCCACAGAATGTCACACCGTACCTATCATCAGGTTCTTGATCCTCCTGTACTCGTCATCATTGTCAAACAGCTCCCCCGCAAACAGCAAACACGGCTTGCACCCAAGCGAGCTCTTGGCACTCTGAACACACAAACACTAGCATCAATGTCTTATGGACAGGGAGATATACACCTACTATACATATGGATGTGATTCATGGCACTCTGAACACACCAACACCAACATCAATGTCTTATTGACAGGGAGATATATACCTACTATACATATGGATGTGATTCATGGCACTCTGAACACACCAACATCAATGTCTTATTGACAGGGAGATATACACCCACTATACATATGGATGTGATTCTTGGCACTCTGAACACACCAACACCAGCATCAATGTCTTCTGGACAGGGAGATATACACCTACTATACATATGGATGTGATTCTTGGCACTCTGAACACACCAACACCAGCATCAATGTCTTATTGACAGGGAGATATACACCTACTATACATATGGATGTGATTCTTGGCACTCTGAACACACCAACACCAGCATCAATGTCTTATTGACAGGGAGGTATACACCTACTATACATATGGATGTGATTCATGGCACTCTGAACACACCAACATCAATGTCTTATGGACAGAGAGATATACACCTACTATACATATGGATGTGATTTGTGGGACACTTCCTTGTTTATTTCATGATATGTACAAGCAACAGACCGCCATCATATAGTAGGAATATTGCTGTGAGCGGCAACCAACAACCAACTTACAAAGCTCACACAAGGCTGTCCAAGTTTTCAGGCGTAACCATGGTAAAAAGCCAATTGTCATCAGCTAGATATATGCCTGTCTCTTTTGTTCTTAACTGATTTTTTTGTTTCTAATTGGTTTTACAGATTCCTCCAACCCAATAATAATTAAATTGGGAGAGAGAAATCTAAAAGGTACTATATTTTTATTCTGCCCAACACGTTCAAACAAAATGCATATTCAGTTGTATGCTTAATAAACACTGATTCCTTGGCAAATATACAGGTATTTCGTATTTCCAATCTACCAACCAGGAATTTTCAGAAAAAACATTTGTAAATCATGCAATACAAAGGCGAATATGACTTACATTAAACTCGAACATGGACTTGAACTTGTCCACTCCCAGCTCCACCATGTCCAGAACATGATGGTCGTACATCCGGCCTGAAACAACATCCTCACTACCTGTACACGACACTCAGGGGAAGTATTCATATTTATTCACTTGAATGTATAATTGTATATGATCTGGGGATGCCATGGTAGGGGGCAAAAAGACAGTAGTGGGGCAATGTAGGGGGGCGATTGTTTGTTTGTTTGTTTGTTGTTAAACGCAGCACTCAGCAATATTCCAGCTATATGATGGCGGTCTGTAAATTATCAAGTGTGGACCAGACAATCCAGTGATTGAGGTCATGAGCATCGATCCACGCAATTGGGATATGATGACATGCATCAACCAAGTCGGCGGGCCTGACCACCCGATCCCATGAGTCGCCTCTTACGACAAGCATAGTCGCCTTTTACGTCAAGCATGGGTTGCTGAAGATCTATTCTACCCAGGATCTTAGGGGGGTGACTGACAGGGTGAGGACACTACGGGGTGGACAGGGGATGGGGAGGGGGTGTGTGTGACTGGACAGAGTTGGTCAAGAATGAGGGTACCATGTCAGGACAGGGGATATGCTAATAGGGTTTTTGTTTGTTGTTTAACGCTGCACTCAGCAATTTTCCAGCCATAATCAGGTTTGGACCAGATAATCCAATGATGTTGTCGGGAAACATGACATGCAATAACCATGTCACCAAACCTGACCACCCAATCCATTTGTTTGCCTCTAACAACCAGTATAGGTTGCCGGAGACCTAATCTAACCAAGAATCCCCATTGGGCAGATGTTTTATAATTCTGATGTAATGTGGTCATGACGTTATCTGGGATACCATGATGCTAGGATTGAGATGCAATAAGGGCATGGATGTAATGTGACAAGTATCTTCCCTTCATCCCACCCCATCCATCAGATCCACCTACCCATCACCAAGTTGTCCGGCCTCTTCTTGGAGTGAGAGCCAAACAAAAACAGTGAGTTGTCACTCTTGTCTGAGAAGAACTCCTGAGAATAACAAAATTAATTATTGAAATATATGACCACTCGACAGAGACAAAATTGCATTGCAGAAAATGTATTGGTCATATTTGCCATGTTTAGTGAGGTGAGGTGAAATGGGGTTTAACATACCAAAAGATGTTAGAAGATGGTACTTCTTGTTACCCTGTCTGGCGCTCAGCATTAAGGGACTAAAACAATGACTGGTCAGTATACTGTGTCTGAGTGGGGTATTCATGTTAAACTTAGGCATGGTATCTCAGTGGACTAACACCATTAATCGGCATCAGTCCGGACTAGTACAAGCAGCCACACACACATGCATGCTAGTTGCTATATCAGTGCAATAATCTTGGACACGACGTTAAACCCCATTTCACCTCACCTAAATACTGCAAATCGTGAAATTAATGCGTCTCCAAAAGAATGCGAACACTGGACCCTAGCCAAAAATGCGACTCAAAATGAATGCGACACCCCCTCCTCTCAAGCATCAGTGGATTTCTATCTAAAGATGTCCTCAGTCAGGTTTAGAATCCTCACCTTAATCCAACCTTACATTAATCCAATCACATACCAAATAGCACTGCTTATAAGCGCTGAGTAAAGTACTTCCGCAAAAACAATACATGCGTGCTGGCTCGAGTCGGCCTTTGACGCAGTCGCTAAGCACAAAGGGTGGCGTCTGTCTGTACTGGCAGGTGTGATCAGTCATGACATAAGTGAGTAGAACTCTTGTCTTCACCCAAAGCAGTGACAATTCACAGGATGTAATTAGTGTTTGAATGACATTGTTTACATACTTTATATACAAGGGCTGCTCAATAAACAGTGGTGTGGAATACATCAGCGTATGTCTAAGTTGATATTTTTGCTATCCAAAATGTCTTATTGTTGATATAAATGCGCTGTTAAAAAATGCGAGCAAAGACCACTTGCATTTTTCGAATTTAATTCACGCTCGCAAAAATTTCAAGATTTACAGTATGTAGTACATGAAGACTCCCAATTTGGGCAGTGTGACCGGAGGGAATGTAGTTTGTTGTTCGAAGACACACCAGCAAACGTCCTCTCCTGTAATGTCCCTCTTTACATCACTATTGTCAGACTAGTGATTTTGACAAATACAGAGTCAGTTAATTAATACAGGTTATTCAAATATGATAAACATTATCAGGCACCTATGGCAAAACTGCACCTGACAACAGTCACACTCACCAAAGATGTCTGGTCTTCAAACGGACGTGTGACATTCTTCCTGAAAAGGAAAGGACAGTGAGTCAACATTCATGTTCCCAGTTAAGTCAGTATTCAGTCATGTTCATATTGTGAAAATCTGATAACCAATACTTTAAATTATTTTTCTGCACTTCTTGTTTTAGCAAATATAATATGTTGTTTTTTATTTGACATTGTTCGATACATATATATATGGGAATTTACCATGTTTACACCACTTTGGTTGAAAACAGGGTAAATCTCTGTGTCCGATACGCTGCTCTCAATAGTGTGGTTTATTTGTTTGTTTGTTTGTTGTTTAACGCCGCACTCAGCAATATTCCAGCTATATGGCGGCGGTCAGTAAAATAATCGAGTCTGGACCAGACAATCCAGTGATTGACATCATAAGCATCGATCTACGTCATTGGGATCGATGACATGTATCAACCAAGTCAGTGAGCCTGACCACCCAATCCCGTTAGTCGCCTTTTATGACAAGCATAGTCGCCTTTTACAGCAAGTGTGGGTTGCTGAAGACCTATTCTACCCCGGAATCTTCACGGGTCCAACAGTGTGGTAGAAGCGTTTACATGGGAAGAAAGCCAAGAAGCCAGTTGGAAGGTGTGTGAGTGAATGAGACAGGATCCCGCACCAAATATGCCAACAACATAACTCTGCCATTAACAACATTCATACATATCAGAGTAACAAATACCTTTTGAAAGAAACAGCATGGGGTTTCTTCAGCATATGCTGAAATGAAAAGAAAAACAAATACTGTCATGACACTTTGACAAATCCAACCCACACACCCAGGTGTATGTTTCTGCAGGGTTCCAACAATAAAAGTGGGAACAGAGATGCAAGAATGCACTTTATTTTTTAAAAGTAGGCCTCTCCATTCATGTCTTATATTGCTTAGTTTAATTATGAAGTTTTTCAATAAAATATGAGAACCTAAGTCATGAGCACATCTAGTATTTTACATGTTTGATATAATTTGAGATTGGCCACTATAATCCAAACTTACCAGTTCCTTTAACACTTGTGTGACAGTCATGCTGGTATTACCCCCCTTGATGAACATGGTTGTCTTAACATCTTCAAATATCTTCCCCTCCTTCTTTTCCAAAGCACGTTTTCCTCTCTGAGTCTTTGCTTTTCTGAAATCATGATATTACAACTGGTTTAAAAAAATTCAAGTCTTTCATTTCTAAAATCCATAAAAGTAATGACAGAAAAGGATCAGACACCTCATCAAAACAGCATTAGATGGGCCTGGCAACATGGTACCAGATTTCATTTAAGAAAAAGGCAACATATACAGGATAATTAGAAAGAATGTAGGAAGTTTTACCTTAATTATATTATTGGGCTATCAGTAAAACATTTGTTATGATGGTTATATATTGTTTTAAAAAAAATATAATATACCCTTCTTAGGCTTTAATATTTATTACTACAGAGTGTGCAAACATAGCGTGAAAATACAGCACCTCGTGAAAACATTTTAAGTCATGTAAAGGTGATGTTAACATAATGCCCAAATCCCTATTCCCCAACCTGGTTGTGTGTTATCTTGGTGACATTTTGACACAGTGTCAATATTGCTTTCTAAACTGCCAAATATTTCATATTCTACTAAGCAGTTCATAGAAAAGGACTAAAATATACATTGTTACTTGACGATGACCTGTCAAATCAATCCAAAAAAAGCTTCCCCGGACACTGATGCCTTGAACAAAGTATTTAGAATTTATTTATGCAATACTTAATTATGATGTGGATCAAGCAAAATTTAGAAACAATTAAATTTAGGTATAGGGGAAGAACTGGAAGCAGGCCTTACGGGCGGAAATTATTCCATATATTCTATATATCCATGGCTCCAAATATCCTTCAGTGTTATTTATATGTCGGACAGAAAGGATTTAACATTTCATGGATGCAGTACTCGTATGTACCCGTGGATTCGATAACAAGCTTGATAAATAAATTGCTCAACCTAATTTTGAAGATGTAACCATCAAAATAAATGAAAAACAAGTTAATATTTCACAACCATTCACCACATCATATTCACAGAAACATCACATACACAATTCGTTGAATGACCATCTTATCACTTCTCTATGGGCTTGTAATCCCTAAATTTCTGGCAGCACTGCAAAACACGTGTTGTCGTATTTATAACCGGAAATAGAAATAATTGCGTCTCTGGACCAGAAGACTTTGAAAGGGAGACAACTCGCGTTAGAAAATGAAAGTAGGTCATCCCGCGAATTTTAAATGTATTACTACCTTCAATAACACAGCTTCGGGCCTGCATCCACATTTTTCCGGATTCACCTTGTAAAAAAAATGTTAGAAATGTTGTTTTGTCGCTCTTATTCTGTTTTATTTGTAAAACACATGATGAATCTCATAAGCTGAGATATTTATAATCTTTTAGTTATCTAAAATATTCCTTTAATGCTTGAATTTTGAAGATTGTACTGTCAACGGAACGAAAAAAACCTATGACTTATATATTGTAATTATCAGTTCGTATTAATTTGTTTATTTCTTCAACAAGGAAAGACAGTTTCACTTATTGTTTGACTTTTTGCAGGTGAAAAAGTCAACGCGACAAAACCCCCCAAAAAAAAATTAAACAGATTAAATGATGTTTAAATCAGAAATTCAAACTTTATGTAAAATTAATAACATACAAATTATTTTGAATAAGTTAATTGTATTATTTTGCTGAGAACCGATTAATCAAAGTCTACCGACATAATATTTCAAGGGTCTGAATGCTCATTTGTAGTGTTTGGCTGTTTGGACTTTTTCTTTTACGTTTTTGAGACATGAATGCATAGGCCTATACATTTTTTATGAAACATATGACATCATATTGTCTATGACCTAATAAAACAATTAGTCGGTTTGTAAAAATACCACAACAAAATAGATTGGCCTGGCTTTATGAAGGTTATGGTGGGCAGGATTTTTTATGATATGTTCCGAAAGGGCGGATTTCTTGTCAGATGTTTCAACAGAGGTCTTGTGTTCTTGTGTTCTGGTGGCTATGGGTCGTGAAGTCTCTCCAGTGTATTTGTCTCCACAGTCGCATTAGACCTCATACACAGTTGCATTAGACCTCATACACAGTTGCATTCATACAAACCTCATACAAACCAAGGCTTTGGGGGTGGACTGGCTGGGACCTTTACCGTTAGCCTGTCAGGTGTTTATAAGTGTCTGGTCGGAGATGAGTGAGTGAGTGAGTGAGTATGGTTTTACGCAGCTTTCAGGAATATTCCAGTGATATCATGGCGGGGGACACCAGAAATTGCTTCACACATTGTACCCATGTCGGGAATCGAACCCGGGTCTTCAGCGTGTCGAGCGAACGCTTTAACCACTAGCCTACCCGACCGTCCCTTGTCAGAGATGATTGCAACATCTATGTTGGCTGTTTATTTGAGAATTCTGCTGATCTGGTTACTGGTAGGGCCTTGGTATGGGATGCTGACAAGGATGGGTGATGGAGCTGGTTTGGACTTGGACACGGGATAATTTTTGCTGGTTTTCCTCGGTTTCACGAATGTTTTTCTCTACCATTGAGAATGATGAATGTGTGTTTAATGTGCTGGATTTCTTGCCTGAGAATGTCTGGATATTTAAGATGGCTATGTCTCGTCGGGTGAGAGTTGCAATTATGGCTTGTTTGATCTGTGGATGGTGGTTGGACATGTAGTGAATGAAATGGCCCGTGTGAGTGGGTTGACGGTAGACGGCAGTGTGGATGTGGTCATGACTATTGTCGAGTTGTACATCCAGGAAGTGTAACAGGTGGTGGTTTCTGTCTCCTTGGTTAAGGTGATTCTTTGGTGATGAATACTGAGGTGATCCAATAGGGCTTCAGGGTCCTGGTCCGTGTCTGGGATGGTGAATGGGTCATCTACTGTCGGTACCAGCCTGTAGGTTAGAAGGGGAGGCAGCGTCTTCAAAATTAGTCATGGAAGTTTCTGTAATGAGCGGGGACAAATGGAACCCATTGGGTGGCCATGTGTCTGCTGACAGATCTTGCCATACTCTGTGAGGTGAGGTGAGGTGAAATTGGGTTTAACGTCGCGTCCAAGATTATTGCACTTATATAGCGACGTGCATGCACGTGTGTGTGTGTGTGGCTGCTTGTACTAGTCCGGACTGATGCCGATTTATAGTGCTAGCCCACTGAGATACCATGCCGCAGTTTAACATGAATACCCTACTCGGACACAGTATACTGACTCCGAGCCGACCAGTCCTTGTTTTAGCCCCTTAATGTCGAGCGCCAGACAGGGTAACAACAAGTACCATCTTTTAACGTCTTTTGGTATGACGCGGCCGGGGATCGAACCCCGGACCTTCCGCTCTCCGTGCGGACGCTCTACCACAAGACCACGGAGGCGGCTTCTGTGAAGTATGAGGAGGTGAAACGGGAGGCGGTCAGCTGTATGAAGCTGTTGATGGAGAGTGATGTGACTACCTGTCAATGCAGGTCTGTAACTTTTTCTGTAAGAGGCGACTAACGGGATCGGATGGTCAGACTCGCTGTTGATGCATGTCATCGATCCTATTTGCGTAGATCGATGCTCACTATGTCAAACACTAGATTGTCTGGTCCAGACTCGATTATCTACAGACCGCCGTCATATGGCTCTAATATTGCTGAGTGCAGCCTTAAACAACACACCAACTGTATTTTCTGTGTATGATTTGGAGGGCTTCTTGCAGAGGTATGTTGGTACTACATCGTAGCTGACCATGCGACATGTGACTCAGCTACTTTCACTTTGACAAAGGTGCTGGAGTCGCTGATGTAGGAGTGAGTGAGTGAGTGAGTGAGTGAGTTTTACGCTGCTTTTAGCAATATTCCGGCAATATTACGGCGGGGACACCAGAAATAGGCTTCACACATTGTACCGCTTATATAGGACTTTCCTTCTTGTCCTAATGGTCTTGGTCTAGTGGTAGAGCGTCTGCCTGGAGAGCGGAAGGTCCGGGGTTCGATCCCCGGCTGCCAAAAGACGTTAAAAGATGGTATTTGTTGTTACCCTGTCTGGCGCTCGGCATTAAGGGCTAAAACAAGGATTGGTCGGCTCGGAGTCAGTATACTGTGTCTGAGTTGGGTATTCATGTTAAACTGCGGCATGGTATCTCAGTGTGCTAGCACTATAAATCGGCATCAGTCCGGACTAGTACAAGCAGCCACACAAACACACACGTACATGTACGTCGCTATATAAGTGCAATAATTTTGGACGCACGTTAAACCCAATTTCACCTCACCTCACCTCACCTCCTAATGGTCTTAGAAGCTTGCGGAGGTGCTTGTTTGTGTTGTAAAAGACTGAGCTTCTGGAGCATACAGGTATTCTGACTTTGACCGAATCTTTGTGAGTTTTGACAGTGGCTCTGGTGTAAGGGGCCTGCAAGTTAATATTGTTCATCGAATACTGTGTCGTTTATCCCACCCAGTCCACCCCAAACCCCCGAGGATGCATGGGATGTCATGCAACTGTGGATACAAATACATTGGAGACAATTCAGGCCATATAGCCACCAGAATAAAAGAACAAGACCGATATCGAAATATCTGACATGAAATCTGTCCTTTCATAACATGTCATAAGTAATCCTGCTCACCATATTTCCAAGATGTTGTATATCGATATAACTTTCTCCCTTGCACATCATGCCAACTTCGAAGGCCATTTAAAGAAGTTAACTGGAACATCGGTACTGTTCAAAGTAGCGTTAAACACAACTCACTCACTCACTTTAGTTGAGTTCAGTAATCAGAGCTGACTTGTTGTTGACTTGTTGTTAACTTGTTGTTGACTTGTTGTTGACTTGTTGTTGACTTGTTGTTGGCTTGTTGTTGACTTGTTGACTTGTTGTTGACTTGTTGTTGACTTGATTTTGACTTGTTATTGACTTGTTGACTTGATTTTGACTTGTTATTGACTTGTTGTTGACTTGTTGTTGACTTGTTGTTGACTTGTTTTTGACTTGTTATTGACTTGTTGTTGACTTGTTGTTGACTTGATTTTGACTTGTTATTGACTTGTTGTTGACTTGTTGTTGGCTTGTTGTTGACTTGTTGTTGTCTTGTTGTTGACTTGTTGTTGTCTTGTTGTTGACTTGATTTTGACTTGTTATTGACTTGTTGTTGACTTGTTGTTGACTTGTTGTTGACTTGATTTTGACTTGTTATTGACTTGTTGTTGACTTGTTGTTGACTTGTTGTTGACTTGATTTTGACTTGTTGTTGACTTGTTGTTGACTTGTTGTTGACTTGTTTTTGACTTGTTGTTGACTTGTTGTTGACTTGTTGTTGACTTGTCGTTGACTTGTCGTTGTGTTTTCCGTGCATCATAAGTACACAAAATGCAGAGTGACACACAATCAGCCAGATTGTCCAAGATTGTTATATTTAAGTTTCGAACATACAATTAACTTGACACAGCAGTTAGGAAAGTCGTTTAATATTCAATACTGATAAACATTATAAATAAGTTAGAAAATGTTAAAAACCTGATAAACAAGAATACAATAAATCACATATATGTAAAAGAAACATAATAAAGTATAAAATTATTGAGCAGTGATTGTGAAATATTCCTTGAGATATATGAGATTTCTGTTCAAGTTCAATCTTTGTTTCAAAATGAGGAGAAAATTAAATTTGAAAATTTTCGATAGAGACATAAGATCAGCAGAAATTGATATAGAGAAATAATATAGTTTAAAGTAACAAGTGTGGATGAGTGTTCTTCATTGTTGATGTGACTTTAATGAAGGACAATGAAGAACACTCATCTACACTGGTGCACGACATCAATTGTGATATCACACTTTTATGTACACATATATTCCCAGATTGCACTCTGTGGTAACTGGTCCAGCAGAGAGCAAGATGATTGATTACCCGGGTATGAGGAGGATGAGGATATAAAGAAACAAATAAATTTGATAAATTTCCATGAATCTATTGATAGTCAACCTGTGATGGGATAGCCCTGTATTTTCAGGCTAGATATCTTTGCACAATGCAAGGCAGTAAATACATGCGACCCATGAATATCCGAGGTAGAATAGGTCTTCAGCAACCCATGCTTGCCGTAAAAGGCGACTATGCTTGTCGCAAGAGGCGATTTAGGGGATCGGGTGGTCAAGCTCACTGACTTGTCATCAATCTCAATTGCGTTCCATATGGGCAAGGGGAATCTGGCTTCATCCTCTACGCAGAAGTTCACAACGTAATCGTTGGAGACCACATAATGGTCGGTACCTGGTGACGAGTTCATGACTTTGATCCATGTGTCTTGGACAGTGTGCGAGGGAGGCAGTGCCAGACCATCATCTCTTCTTACCCACTGCTTCACCTGGGGGCCCTCCTGGTACAGGACCCGTAAAGATCCGGGGTAGAATAGGTCTTCAGCAACCCATGCTTGCCGTAAGAGGTGACTATCGTAAAAGGCGACGGGTGGTCAGGGTCTCTGACTTGGTTGATGCGTGGACCGATGCTCATGTTGTCAATCACTGGATTATCTGGTCCAGACTCGATAATTTACAGACCGCCATCACATAGCTGGAATATTGCTGAGTGCGGCGTTAAACAACAAACAAACAAACAAAACATGCTATGCAATAGGAGTTTCCATAAGAAAATAAGGGCAAATATGATCATCTGATATCTGTCATCAAAATTATCGTAATTGTATTTCCAACCAACAGTGAACCATTTTGTCACACTCAATCAATATCACATAGAGCTACATGGAGAATAGGATTTACACATTGTACCCATGTTGGGAAACAAACCCAGCTTTGGGATGAGGATGTACAAGGCCACTTGATATACAGTGAAATAGTTCACATGGTCCTGATGATGAGAAAAGTTTTGTAAGAAGGAGGGCACTTAGATGTCCCTGTGTTCTGTCTCGGAGTTGAAGAGAAGATGCATCATGGTCCTCAGTGGTTTAAGCTAAGGATCACCATCCTGACTGGGAGGGGCACCTGTCCCCATCCCGTTGTGGTGGAGGTGTACGGTTGGGGAGTTGGCCAGGATGCGGGTGACAGAGGCGGGTCGGGCGGAGTCTGCCACCAGGTAGCTGGTCAGGGACACGTTCAGTTCCGACAGTTGCACCAGATGCTTCAGTTCCTGCTCCTCACTCGCCTTCTGGGCCTGTAGAACAGAACACGGTACAGATCACATATTTAAACAGGAAATCTCACAGATCATTCGCTTAACAACACAACATCTCCTCAGATGAACAGAACATCACAGAGATGACTCACAGATGAATAGAACATCACTCAGATGACTCACAGATGAACAGAACATCACTCAGATGACTCACAGATGAACAGAACATCACACAGATGACTCACAGATGAACTGAACATCACACAGATAACTCACAGATGAACAGAACATCACAGATCACTCATGGATGAACAGAACATCACAGATCACTCACAGATGAACAGAACATCACAGATCACTCACGGATGAACAGAACATCACACAGATCACTCACAGATGAAGAGAACATCACACAGATCACTCACAGATGAACAGAACATCACACAGATCACTCACAGATGAACAGAACGTCACAGATCACTCACAGATGAACAGAACGTCACAGATCACTCACAGATGAATCATCACCCAGATCACTCACAGATGAATAGAACACCACACAGATCTCTCACAACAAAACAGATCACTAATACTATTGTTTGGCAGGTAATGGATTGCAAGATCTACTTTGCGAGCCAGCTCATGTGACCCAAACACTGTTCTATCAGCTGCACTCAATTGTTTGTGATTGTCTGTGTTAGTCATATAGACAACTGAACTGCAAATAATTCTCTAGATCTGACTAGGGGAAGTGTAAATTCTAAACAAATATGGGCGACAGGATTTTGGGCTGGCATGCAAAATAGCGGTCACACTTCATTACCTGCCTGACTATACAGTGGTTGACAATTTGTGAAGCCCATTTCTGGTGTCCCCCGCCGTGATATTGCTGGAATATTGCTAAAAGCGGCGTAAAACCATACTCACTCACTCACTCACTACAGTGGTTGATAGTTTGGAAAAGTAATAGCTCATATCATTACATAATTTTGAGAAACACTGATCTCAATTTGTATTTTTACTTTGTCTTTTTTGGACACAGTATTCAAAATGTTGGTTAGCCGATGTAGTTTTTGTTTGATTGTTGCCACACTAAGCAATATTCCAGCTGTATGTATATTAATCTCCATGTATTCTCTGTATATATGCAACACTAACGTTGAGCTGTGCCCGTCTCTCCAGCGAGTCCTTGGTCAGGCTGTCATCAGCTTCCTTCCTCTGCATCAGAAGAGTGTGCGTCAGCTTGTCCCTACAACACCAGCAGATTACAGTTATCTCATATCACTAAACTTCTGGGCAAAAGAAATATACCGTATTCCACGTAATAAGCGCCCAGGGCACTCTCAAAATTAGAAATATGGGGGCTCTTATTAGTATATTATTTTTATGAAAAAAAACAGAGTTGAAAGATATATTTCGTGGTTTATGCTGACAGCCTGAAATGTTAATATTCGACAGATATATTTTTCCAGAATTGAATTGCCCATAAGTAAGGGTGCACTTTACACATGAGTGTGTATTATACGCGAATATAATTGCTAATATATTGGCTAGTGAACAATCCCAATTAGCACCCCTTCCGATTGATCAATGTACACAAGATTTTTTTATGCACCCTTAATTATTGGCAATTAAATTCTGGAAAAATATATCTGTCGTATATAAACATTTCAGTTTGTCAGCATAAACCACGAAATTTATCTTTCAGCACTGTTTTTTTCACAAAAATAAGATTCTATCCCCTATTTCTAATTTTGAGAGCCGTTGTTCCTTTTTGTACAAGACAAGGGCAAGTAACTCTAACAGGCGTACATTGCAGGTGACAGGTGTTGACTTATGACTATATATATATTCTGTAGTGAGTGAGTGAATGTTGTTTTATGCTGCTGTCAGCAATATTCCATCTGTATCACTATGGTCCAAAATTAATTGTCCAGGCAAGTCACATCCTAGCCAGTCCAGACACCATGACGTTTTATCACACGGATGACAATGACACCACAATCTCAATCTCATTAAAATTCATATTTTACTTCTCGCTACCGCTAAACAAAGATCTGAGGACATCCCATTAGGGGTCACGTCAGAACGTCCTTTCATCCGACCAATCAGAGTGTCACTTACCAGATCATGAAAGTGACAGTTGGAATGTGATTTCTAATCATGCAACCTGGAAAACTTTAACATGGGGTATTCCGAACTATAATTACGGGTTTTATGACTGAATCCATACAATCAACAATACGAGAATTTGTCAAAATATGTTTCGAAGCGTAGGCGCCAATTTGAATTTAGTGCCATAGAGCACAGGGCTGCCTTCTGATTGGCTAATGTCGACATCTTGTCGTTGGTCAAAATTTGCACAAGGTCGGTCTAACGTGACCCGTAATGTGATGTCCTCAGAACTCAGATCTGATTTTAATGAGATTGCTTGTTGGCTCTTTCACCAAACATGGAATCCACATGTTAAAGTGTTCGCCCGTCATGCAGTAGACCCGGTTTCAATTCCCCAAATGGGTACAAAGTGTAAAGCCCATTCTGGTGTCCCCCTGCGTGTTATTGCTGGAAAAGTGCTTAAAGTAACGTAAAACAATACTCACTCATTCACTCTTATATATATGGTTGTATTTTGTACACATACTTAAGAGATTCTAATACCTATCACTGACAGAATGCCCATATGTTACAAAGCTCAATGTTATAATTTCATTATTAATTTCACAAAGTAAAACTAAAATAAATTGCAGATACCTAATTAATAATACAAGCATAACTGCAGTTTTATAGAAATATATGAAGCTATCTTGTTTTGCTCAATGAGCAGGATATTACAATTTATCATCCCAAAATAGCTTCCACAGGAGATATCGCTTGAGGGAGATCAAGTTGTATCTCTTAGAAGATATTCCTACTGTGAATTGCATCACAATGCTTTGCACACTTTTGTGACATCCTCAGTAACCATGACGTCACATTCACTAAACTCTCTGCCTCTGAAGCTGCACTGCCACTGGTTAGTACTGTTTCCAAATTGGATAAGTTAGAAGAATGATAAAAAGAATCTCACGTGTCGATAAATTTTAAACTTTTATCGACTCATATTAATATATCAATTTTGATATCAAAAGACACTCAGGGGCGATTCTCTATGTATCGCAACTACACAAATCAACCCTTCTCTAACTACTTTTCAATTTCACCAAACAAGCTCACTTCTCCATCCTCTGCTGGTGTTTAACCTGCTGAAGCTCCATGGCTTGTTCTGCAAGTAAAGAACACA
This sequence comes from Haliotis cracherodii, assembly GCF_022045235.1. Lineage (NCBI taxonomy): Eukaryota > Metazoa > Mollusca > Gastropoda > Lepetellida > Haliotidae > Haliotis > Haliotis cracherodii. The sequence goes on from NW_027266286.1 coordinate 14,826,996, forward strand.
TTCGCATAACTCATCTTTTTTAATAACGCCATAGAGATATGATTTTGAGAAATGACTATGTGAACAGATTCATACACATTTATATACTAGCCACATAAAGAAACTGTGCACGGAGAAAATATAGATATAAGGGCACACCGTCCATATATGAAATATAGGTTTGAACACAGCAATTATTGGAGACATTCAAACGCTCATGCATGTGCCATGCGATATGACATCATTGATGGGGGCCTATGGATGTGCAATGTGTTACTGCACGTGCATCCTGTGCAGCTGTACACAGCATGTGCAACTCAAAATTCGCTGTCACTTTGGAAAGCATGATCTGTGGTCATTCAAAAATTCAAAACTTCTCAGGCGCAAACACAAGCATATCACAAGCAAATCATGCCAAAATTGACAGCTGCACAGCGTCATGAAGCCATTGGAATGATCAGAGCGGGAATGAGGCAACAACAGGTGGCAACACATTTCCAATGCCACTGAACACGATATCGGCATTGGCGAGGCGTTATCAGAACACAAATGACGTTGCCGACCATCCACGTTCAGGACGTCCCCGAGTAACGACGGATGGATTCGGGTTGCACATCTCCGACACAGGTTCCAAACGGCAGTAACGATGTCCCAGACAATTCCTGGACTGCGCCGTGTCCATCCCAACACTGTCAGGAATCGTTTACGTCAGTACGGGATTCGACCACGAAGCCCTGCCATACGTCCCATCCTGACACACCGTCATCGAGTCAACCGTCTAAGATGGTGTCGAAATCATGTTCGCCAACCTCGAATATGGTGGAGAAATGTTGTCTTTACAGATGAATCGAGGTTCAACATTTCCCACAGTGACGGGCGCCAACGTGTCTACCGGCGTTTGGGAGAACGTTATGCACGCAACTGTATTGTGGAGAGGAATCGTTTTGGAGGTGGCTCTGTGATGATTTGGGGTGGGATAACAGCACGGCACCGAACCCCTTTGGTGGTTGTTCAGGGCAATCTCACCGGTGTTGGCTACAGAGATCAGATTCTGAGGCCTGTGGTCATTCCTTTCCTGCAACGTCATGACCCGGGATTGACATTTCAACAGGACAACGCTCGTCCTCACACGGCTAGGGTCGCAATGGATTTCCTTCAACATAACAATGTCATGTTACTGCCATGGCCTGCAAATTCTCCAGATCTCTCCTCAATAGAGCATGTGTGGGATGAAATGGACCGCCGTCTGCGTCGTCTTCCACATCCTCCAGATAACGTCCGTGACTTAGCACAGGATTTGAGGAGGATATGGCAGGCCATTCCCCAGGCCTTCCGTGCCCATTTGGTTTTTGAAAACATATTGCGGGCGGGCGGGCGGTGTCTTTTTTTTATGTGTACCATCAACCTGGGAAAGGGCCTCCCTACATAAATGTATTCCTGGTTGAGTAAAATACTAGAAAACAGTATTTGACTAGCATTGGACTTTTCTTTTTTTCCTTCTAAAAATTGAAATAAAAACGAAACATGCGTCACCCTTTATGATGATGCGGGCAGTGCCTGAGAACCAAGACTATTATTTTTTTTAGCCTCAGCTTGACATTTTGAAGCATTTTCAGCTTCACCAAGATTGATGGTTTATGAACCAAAAACGGAGTGTTCATGAATCGGGAAAATGCAGACAGAATGCGCCACTGCATCAGTTACCTCCCTTGCTGTCTTACCCTGCTGCAGCCTCTGCATCTCATTGTGCAGCTTGACGTCTGTGAGGTTCTGTAACTGCTCCTCTTGTTCGTACTGCACAGACAGACAACATGCCATCAGTATAATTACACATGTTGTATCATCCAAGAAAGGAGAGTGAGTGAGTATGGCTTTACGCCACTTTTAGCTTCACACATTGTGCCCATGTGGGGAATCGAACCCGGGTCTTCGGTGTGACAAGCAACCACTTTAACCACTAGGCTACCCCACCGCCCCCCAAGAAGGCAGAGCCCATATGAGATAGGGATGACTTCTGGGGGATGTTCAACAATGTTTAACTAGTTAAAACACTACTGCAGTACCAATTCTTGTTTTATGCATTCATTGTTTTAGCTTTTCTTCAAAAGCCATTGTCAGTTGGTGCTTTCATTACTTGTCACGAATATATTTCCATCAGTCCTGGACATAGAATCGATAGTTACCTGGCACATCACTACAAAATAAGTGACATTAAGGGACGGACACTTGAAAAGGGATATTGAAGGGAGAGTAATTTTCTGCATAGTTGTGGAGGATTAGTCATAAGTCCATCCCTTCCTGAATACCTTGCCACGAACAATTCTTGTCTATTTCCATGCTTCATAAGATTATTTGTTTACTTACCTGGATTTTGAGCTGACTTCGCTTATCGATTGAGCGGTCATGCAACTTCTGAAGTTTGTCATGAGCAAAGTAGCCCCGAAACACGACCTTTGACACGACAAAGCCAATGGCCTTGCATCTCTCCAGCAGCTGAGGGTAACTGTCAAGGTCATTCAGTTTGCTGGACTGTTCAATAAACGCCATGTACCTGAATCAAAGTTGTGTCAATACGGAGTTAAACAACAGAAACAGGGTGTCATGTCACTGAACTTAAATTCGTCAACAACTAGTTTTAGCTTTCATGCAGAGCTAATGCACTCAACCACTACCATTTCAAGGCATCAATAGCAGTAATATGATCGTGGATGCTGTGAACAGTGTGAGTGAGGATCGTGGTTGCTGTGAACAATGTGAGTGAGTGAGTGGGTATGGTTTTACACCGCTTTTAGCAATATTCCAGCATTATCACGGCGGGGGACACCAGAAATGGGCTTCACACATTGTACCCATGTCGAGAATTGAACCCGGGTCTTCGGCGTGACGCGCGAACGCTTTAACCACTAGGCTACCCGACCACCCCTGTGAATAGAGTGAGTTGGTGCTGTCACGGTATGTGGTAAACATGGTAAAGTGGACCTTATGGAACGGGGCTAACGGAAGTTGTAAGTATCGGAGGGACACACGATTTTGCCAAAAATAATGTAAATATAATTTTTTTATTAACATTAATAAAATAGATTACAAACGTGAGTCCAGATATACAACAAACTCTTCTTATTACCGATACTGTTACAATAGGATTAACTTGCGTAATTCTATACAGATTTATTGATATTCTATTTCTGATGATAGATCATGACGAGACATAGTTTTAGGTTGGAGGTCCGGCTTTTGTACCGCACATAACATTTTGATACAGATTTCAAGAACCAAGCTTAACTATGAGATCGGCTTATCTACAGTCACATACGGTACAACAATGTCATTATCCTACATTCAGTAACTGAAAATAAATTTTACTTACGTTCTCTGAGTTGCATATGTCACAACATCAGCACACAGGCAGCTGAAACAGACAACACCCTGTTGATAATTCTGATACGTACGATGATCAACACGCCACTCTGAGCAGTGATGACTTCAACTTGTAAAACTATTATGAGACTGATCATGTCATGACACATTTACAAAGATCAAAACCTGCAACAGGTGAGGTGAGGTGAAATGGGGTTTAACGTCGCGTCCAAGATTAGTGCACTTATATAGCGACGTGCATGTACGTGTGTGTGTTTGTGTGGCTGCTTGTACTAGTCCGGACTAATGCCGATTTATAGTGCTAGCTCACTGAGATACCATGCCGCAGTTTAACATGAATACCCCACTCAGACACAGTATACTGACTCCGAGCCAACCAGTCCTTATTTTAGCCCCTTAATGCCGAGCGCCAGACAGGGTAACAACAAGTACCATCTTTTAACGTCTTTAGGTATGACGCGGCCGAGGATCGAACCCCGGACCTTCCTCTCTCAGGGCAGACGCTCTACCACTAGACCACGGAGGCGGTCAAACCTGCAACAGCTTTGTATGTGACCTGGTGGGTGTAGGACAACAGATGGAGATGAATGAAGTCCACATGTGATGTTACCAACTCACACTACAAACAATTCCAGAAAGGAATGCATGTGTTGGACATCAGTGCTTAACAATACAGATTATTTTTAAAGCAATAAAAATAACTAAAAAAATGCTATGAAAACTCCAGTCTTGACAAACTGCTTACTTGACAAAATCAGCAACTGGATCCTTAGTTGCGCTCAGCTGAAATATATACATGATAACTCAAAACTCACAGTGGAAGTTGAAAAGAAAATTATAAACTGTTCACATTTGACAATTGACATATGATTTTGAACAATTAAGTCGGCACATTTATCTGTTTATATTATTAGAGACTGTTGAAGAAATTAATTTGGTTCAAGAATTTTTCAAAGTTATTCTGCAAAAACAACAAGTGACAGCTGACAGAAGGGCAGTGAGACGAACAACAACATAATGATATTCATGTTGGGGAGGATCATCTTTCTGAGACAAAAGCTTCCACTTGCTATTTTATCAAAGTCTTGTTTCAACCCTTGCCACATCAAGCCCACGTTTCTGTGCTAATCCTGTAGCAAATATTGATAGCCCAATCAGACACAAAATCAACCTCCACAACTGGTACACCTTCGTATGAAAGTGATTTACCGCTGCCAGTCTTTGTTGACACGAATATGTCTTTTTAATCTTTTAAACCCCCAAAGCTTGCCTATGATTTTGCGTCAGGGATGAAATAGCGAATGTTTTCAATATCTGATCGACTAGGTCGTGGCATGTGGTAGTCTCCATCTTTGTGATGTGATGTGATGTGATGTGATGTGATGTGATGTGATGTGATGTGATGTGATGTTTGTTGTGTAACTCTGCACATAGCAATATTCCAGCTACAATCCAGTGATTAACATCATGAGTACTGATCCACGCAACTGGGATACGATGACATGCATAAACCAAGTCAGGTGCCTGACCACCTGATCCCGTTAGTCGCCTCTTATGACAAGCATAGTCGCCTTTCTACAGCAAGCATGGGTTGCTGAAGACGCTATTCTACACCAGATCTTCACGGGTCTGCCATCTTTGTGAAGCTATACAAGATCATTCGTCACCACTCGCCCCTTTACGTAACCTGCAAGAAGACTCGTCCCCCTATGTTATGTGCGAAAATATGACAAACTGATCAGAATGCGCGTATGATTTCAAGTTCTTCGTCAAAGAAATAATATTCTAAGAGTCGCTATTCGACTTGTCCCAGAATAACATGTGTTGGTCACGAATGATACAAGATAAGAACAGCGATTTGATTGGATTTCACATTTTCATTACAAGGGGAACAACTCTACGCGATGGTGGCACCAAGGTTGTGCCAAGAAAATTGGCCTTGGGTAGTATGCCAAGGGTAGAAACTATAGGCTTTGATATAGGCTAGTGGCCACGCCTACCTCGGGAAGATGGGGAGGACGTGCTGGACATGTTATTATTGTTTTCAATGACAAACTTACAGAAAGTGTTTGTCCCCAAAGGTTACAGACAGTTGCCCTAAACTGACAAATTTACTGATAAATGACTCACCATTTTTTCAATATCAACCAGCTCGTAGAACATCATCAGCTTGACTCGGATGAGGGCGTCATCAGCGGTCCGTACTTCATCAACCTGGCCAACACAACCATCACCATAGAGGCGTAAAAAGGTTACCAGTAAAAAACTCACACTGTTCTTGGCATTTAAGGCATTTTTTGGATACACAACGTTTTCAATACACAGATTTTCAGCACTGTACTTGTAAAAGCATAATTAACTGCATTTCAAAGTCGGTTAATTCAATGTTCAATGTTCAATGTTCATTTTAGAGTCTGATATTCCATACAACTCCCATCTTCCCACGCCAAGGGAGTTAACTGACTATAAAAGTCCAGTTTCCACCCTTGCCGAACAAGGCTTGAATTCCAGAGTTACATTTTGGCAGGACTAACGAGTCTATACATAGTCCAATCAAAATTGTGTAACAAACTTGACATCCGGTTCATAAACAACAAGGATTTCAACGTGCAGATTTCGGTTGGAGGCAGGATTTGCAAAGCATGTGTACCGTCAATTGGGCGCCAACAGATATTTTGCAAATCTTTTCATGTTTTAATCAAGGTGCTCAAGTGATCTAACACTTCGCAGGGTAAGACCCGTTTTATTACAATATAGATCTTGATTATCGATCAGATAATCACCGCTATTTAGTTTTTAAACAAATGCAAGTGATATGAGAGATGACAGTGGATTGGTCAGTATGAGGGACATAGAAGGGACATAACTCGTAACTGCCACTGGTGACGCTACGTTCGAGCCCAGGAATTCCAGCCGAGTTCGGCAAGGGTGGAAACTGGACTTTTATAGTCAGTTAACTCCCTTGACTCGGGAAGATGTTCAACTCCTTGAAGATGTTCAACTACAGATTTTCAGCCTTCTGCAATGTTCCGATTGTTTGTGAAGTTCTTGTAAACCAGTTAAGTCATTGCAGAAACTGATATGAAATACCAATGATTTGCTGTACAAGGTGTAGGCTCTTTTTCAACTCACATTGTAATAGAACTGGTCCGGGATGATCTTCAGCTTTTTGAACTTGTGGCCATCTCCGATGATGCGAGTCTTATTTTGGGGATCTGTGCCATGCCATTGGAAATCATGGAGCCTGTTGCCAGGAAACAACACTATCAAAACTACCATATGGTCACTTTGGGAACGTCATTTTTTCCTATGCCCTATGTCACTTTTACATATTCCTCATGGATATGTCATATGCATATTCATGTCAATTTCAATATTCATGGATTTTTCATATCCATACTGAGGTATTCTGTTGGCTTTTAATGACGTACACCAATAATGGCCCAGTTGTCCAAGGTGCTGCAATTCGATGTGCAGAGTTGCATCCCTTGGGTACGCCAGAAACCCATGACTGTGGGTTCAAAAACCGGTTCGTCCCGATTATGTTTCTAGGTTTGTCAGCACCATACCCGTGCTCCTGGGTTTCATCAAACTGGTAAATGTCTGAGACCTGCACCACTTCGGGCTTTCCTCCCACATAAAGCTGACACACCATTATTTAACTGGAATACTGCTAAAAGTGGCGTTAAACCCAACTCACTCAATGGTGAACCACTGGTTTCAATGTTTACTGGACTATATTAGTATTACTGTCTATTAGGGCTGAGACGGGTAACTCGGGTACCCGGGTCGGGTGGGTACTGAGTAGGGCCCGGGTACCCACAGGACTACCCGGACCCATGGTTAGTCACGTGTTATATTGTTTCATGACAAAAATCCACCATAATTATAACTACATGGTTACACGACAATATTAAGTCTGTAATCTTCGCATTTCTTCATGACTATGAACACGTTCCTTCTGGCTTATATATATGTTTGAACAAAGCTAAAACTTCAGTCAACTTCAGTGTATGCATGACCACATTGTTTTATATGTGTATCTAAAAACATTCTGCCAGAGCTACTGTCAAACTATTCCCAATTGGAAATTTTATACCTATCTCTTGACACCAACAGCAGGTACCCGGGTAGGGTCAGGTAATAGGGATGTAGGTACCCGGGTAGTAAATTTGGACTCGTCCCAGCCCTACTGTCTATAACTGTAATATATATCTGTAATACTGTTAAGAGTGGTGTTAAACCCAACTCAGTTACTCACACATATACAGAACAATGGTTCCTGAGAGCTCTTTTTCTGTAACATTTTGTACAACATCTGATATCAAAGCCCAATGGGGGTAGATCGGGTAGCCTAGTGGTTAAAGCGTTCGCTCGTCACGCCGAAGACCCGGGTTCGAATCCTGACATGGGTACAATGTGTGAAGCCCATTTCTGGTGTCAACCGCCGTGATATTGCTGGAATATTGCTAAAAGCGGCATAAAATCAAACTCACACAAAGCCCAATGGGGGTTAATACCAATACAAAAACAGCTACATCCGAAACAACACCTTGTGTCTCACCATTCACTGGCAGCGGGCATGAACTGACAGGGGCCATACTTGATGTATCGCTTGACAGTGTCTGTTTCGTTATCCCTGGAGTAGACAACGAGAGCCTCACTGGCGTCCAGGGCGATGACCTCCTGAACGGTAGTACTGGAAATTCTCACAGGGTTGCTGAACATGACGTGGGGTCTACAAACACAAGAAACAGCTCCAACATTATATTAGGCCAGAAAACCTTTTTTCTATGTTTTAACACTTAACCTGTTTGTTCAGCACACAGACAAACTGTATACATGTGAAAGTACCGTGTTAACTCAATTAAATAGGGGGCACGGGTGGCCCAGTGGTCTTAGGCGCTGCGATTCGCTGTGCAGAGTTGCGTCCCTTTGGCACACCAGAAACCTATGATTGTGGGTTCGAATCCTGGTTCGCCCCGATTATGTTTCTAGGTTTGTCAGCACCATACCCGTGCTCGTGGGTTTCACCAAAGTGGTAAACGTCTGAGACCTGCATCACTTTGGGCTTTCCTCCCACATTAAGCTGACACGCTGTGATATAACTGGAATACTGTTAAAAGCGGCGTTAAACCCAACTCACTCACTCACTAAATTAAACACCCAGGTGTATATTTCTTTCACTCTTTATTACTGGTGTTTTAACACACATATAATAATAGTGAGAATTCAGTTCACAAAAACTCAGCATTTATTTGAGGTCCTGGATTTATTTGAGGAAATATGGTATTTCAAATCCATCTTTTTCCATTTTCCTAAAATACTTCATATCAGTGGTTAGGTTTTCAGTAATATATATGATTCTTCTTTCAAATATGATGAATTGTATTTTCTACCGTACATTACATAATTATTTTGTTTGGGCACTTGCTTCTCATAAATGATGTTTTTACCCCAAACTGGAGCAACATTATTATTTGCCATATTTAACTTATCTACAGCATACACATATCTGGTGAAATGTTGTTGGCTATTATTGTTCACTAGGTGACATACTGATTTACACCAATAATAGTAAATTCTGTTACCATGGTAACTTACCCTGGGATATGCTCCACACATCCATCCAGGTATCTGACCACAAGATATTCATTCTGATTGGCTGAGTGCTTTGTTAACTCGCAATATTTCTCCCTCCATAGGAACATCTGTGGACAGAGTCAGGGAGAGGTACAACTTTCTGAGTGGCACCCATGTTGCAATCAAACTCTTCTGATGAGAGTTACAATCATCTTAGCGATAGAACTGTTGCAAACCAATGTTAAAGTATGAAAGTTATGATCATCTTAGCGCTACGACAGTCGTAAGTCAATGTTAACTTAAAGTATGGGAGTTACGATCATCTTAGCGCTACGATAGTTGTAAGTCTATGTTAAAGTATGGGAGTTACGATCATCTTAGCGCTACGATAGTTGTAAGTCTATGTTAAAGTATGGGAGTTACGATCATCTTAGCGCTACGATAGTTGTAAGTCTATGTTAAAGTATGGGAGTTATGATCATTTTAGCACTACAAATTTTGTAAGTCAATGTTAAAGTAGATAGTTATGATTGTCTTAGGACTACGACTGTCGTAAGTCAATGTTAAATTATGAGAGTAATGACCCTCTTAGCGCCACAACTGTCATAAGTCAATGTTAATGTATGAGAGTTACGATCATCTTAGTGCTACAACTGTCATAAGTCAGTGTAAAAGTAAGAGAGTAATGACCCTCTTAGTGCCACGACTGTCATAAGTCAATGTTAATGTATGAGAGTTACGATCATCTTAGTGCTACAACTGTCATAAGTCAGTGTAAAAGTAAGAGAGTAATGACCCTCTTAGTGCCACAACTGTCATAAGTCAATGTTAATGTATGAGAGTTACGATCATCTTAGTGCTACAACTGTCATAAGTCAGTGTAAAAGTAAGAGAGTAATGACCCTCTTAGTGCCACGACTGTCATAAGTCAATGTTAATGTATGAGAGTTACGATCGTCTTAGTGCTACAACTGTCATAAGTCAGTGTAAAAGTAAGAGAGTAATGACCCTCTTAGTGCCACGACTGTCATAAGTCAATGTTAATGTATGAGAGTTACGATCATCTTAGTGCTACAACTGTCATAAGTCAGTGTAAAAGTAAGAGAGTAATGACCCTCTTAGTGCCACGACTGTCATAAGTCAATGTTAATGTATGAGAGTTACGATCGTCTTAGTGCTACAACTGTCATAAGTCAGTGAAAACGTAAGAGAGTTATTATCATCTCAGCGCTACGACTATCATAAGTCAGTGTTAAAGTATGAGAGAAATGACCCTGTTAGCACTACGACTGTCATAAGTCATATTGATCAGGGGAATATTACGATCATCTTAGCACTTTTTCATTTGTGGAACAGGGCCCTGAATGCCACTGACTGGGCATTGAGTGAGTGAGTGGTTTAAGGCATCACAACTGAGTTGTTTCCCTTGCCAGTGTCTGGATCAGATAATCCTGGCTCATTTCATAGATAAGAAATAATTATTAAAAAAATGTAAATTGACTGAACACCAGACTAGCATCTAGTCTCTAAATGAAAATATTATACAGAAAAATACAGCTGTTAAATTATCTTAATAAAATATATTTAAAAGGAGTCGGATCAGAGACTCTCAATCTAGACTTGCCAACAAATAAATACATTAACATGTATCAGATATGTTTGATTCAGGGTCTGTATGACAGACTAACTGAATACCAGAGAGCACTTCAGGGAAAGAAATATTAGTTGTATCACAAATAGCTATTGATAAACATTGAAAAACAAGTACTAATTACATGCACAAGGTCCTTCACTACTTAAGAATTAGTGTCACGAATCGTCTTCATAAAGTACAAATACATACACGTTTAGGTCCTTCTTCAATCCTGGCCTCTCCCTCCAAACTGTAGATAATTGCCTGGAAATTAAGTGATTAATCTACATTTTGTACATGGACTTTCTACGGACACACATATTCATAAAAGAAAACAGTTACAAGAACGACGTTCACGTTTCCCAACATAACACGGCGCCTAAACGAACACAGCGTCACTGGCATGTACCGCACTTCCGTAAACAAACGCAACAAACTCACTTCAAAAGTGTTCAACCAGAGACCATATATCTGGTTCAACGTGTTCAAATTTCATTACATTGCATATGTTGTGGCCCATACTTAAACAGCATGCATGGAACTAAACTAAATCTACAAATAATGATAAAGTAAAACTATTTTGTGCCAATTTGAGAAATAGCAGATCATAGCAATATTTTCTTTGACGAGTAGATCTGCACACACAGTGCCCAGCCACTTGGATAATATTTATTCCCTACCTTCTCCCCGACATCTAGTGTAACCCAGCCGATCATTTCAACAGTTTTGAATGGTAGCAGTCCACAAATGGATTAGTGAGTCCACTTCTTATACAACCACTCTGGCAGGATTTGAACGACGCATCTAAGGCCGTTGTGTTGCCAGAAGGATCAATGCTACACGCCTCTTCTAGACTTGCTGTGGCTGCTCGTCACGACTACTTCTATTTTTAGGTCCATGCGATCACGAAGCCTGTGTTTGATATTGACCACACGATATTATTAACTCTTGCGAGTATTTTTACGTGCAATACATTGCTCATTACTAAAAATATTTATTAAACTGTTCTATTGTTTTAAGGTGTCCTGCTATATTTGTATTGCCTAGACAACATGTGTGCGTGTATTCGCGCGCGCGTGTGCGTGTGCGTGTGATTTTTCGATATTTTACAGTATTAAATTTATAAAAATAATCATTGAAAAAACACCACCCTTAAAATGTGTCCTGTACAACTGAACATAAATATATTTGAATAATAACATAATTGTGTGTGTGTGTGCGTGCGTGTGTGCGTAGATAATTCCTCATAAACTAAGAGCCACAACAGGACTTAAAGGTCTAGATTTATTAATAGTTTAGCATATATAGAGAGTCTCACCCGAGTGTCTTTTGATATCAAATATATCAACACGAGTTGATAAAAGTGGAGCTTGCCGAGGATTTTAGCCACTTTTATCAACGAGTGTTGATATATTTGATATCAAAAGACACTCGGGTGAGATTTTATTTATCATCCAACATCATTATTCCAACTTGTTCAATTTGTAGACAGTAATTAGCAGTGTTTTCAGTGTAAGAAGTACTGCTAACAGCTTCAGTAGCAGAGCCATTAGTGATGTCATTTGATTGTGACGCCATGGTAACCGGTGACGTCACAATGGTCTGCAAAGCATTGTGATGTAATTTCATTGCAGCGACATCGCCTCCGTACTTACAAGGGAAGGGTCAAAGCTTGGGAGTGAAGGGGTAGTAAGGAGGATTTGCGGGACATAAGAAAGAAGGCAAAACAAACAACAAACAAACAAAATGGAGTACAATCTAAAGGCGGTCAAAATGTAGCACTCGCCAATTGCTAACAGGTGGCTCGGGGTAATGGTGCAGGCCTTAATTAACATGGTGATGAAACAAGTCCTCGGCGAGGCCTCGCGTGGCAAGCTTCATAACGAAGCTGGCTGAAGGGAAGGTCAGTCCTTGGTACAGATGATACAGTTTGACACTGTAAATGAGCGTCCAAGGAATTGTGTGTGCGTGCGTGCGTGCGCGTGAGAGTGTGTGCCGAGTGTATCGTTTGTAATACTAATTATGACAGTAAAATATACAGTAAACTACGGTTATAACGAACTCAAAGGGACCACCAATTTTAGTTCGTTATAACCATAGTTCGTTATAAGCCATTTTCACTAAGACTTGTGGCCAGTTTCTTCAACATGTCTAGGGCCATTTTCTCCTTCACGGGGGCGGTCGGGTAGCCTAGTGTTTAATGCGTTCGCTCGTCACGCCGAAGACCCGGGTTCGATTCCCGACATGGGTTCATTGGTGAAGCCCATTTCTGGTGTCCCCCGTCGCGATATTGCTGGAATATTGCTTAAAGCGGCGTAAAACCATACTCACTCACTCACTCCTTCACACGTACATATTCATCTATCGGTGACTTTGTTGATTGTGTTTTACCGTACCCCAAAGACGTGGATCGTTGCTCCCAGTCACTACTGTATAGTTTGTTTGTTTATTGACGTCGCAGTCAGCAGTATTCCAGCTAAATTACGGCGGCCTGTAAATAAATAATATGATCCAGGGAAAACAACAACAACAACAACAACAATCGAAAAGTGTGTTGCAATGATGAACTGCAAGTAACACTACTTCTTATTGACATGTTGCTATATTAAACGTATATTACCAACTGAAATAATTTGAATTGAAAGAAAAAGACAAAATCCAATATCTTTTCATGAATGGACTAGAACAATTTAGAGACTCGATCCCTCAATCAAAATGTTCTTGCAAGCTCCTGATATTCAGAAGTCAAGACGATTTTATGCTGTTTGGTTATCGGAGATTCACAATCAACACAAAAATAACGCAATTAACTCTAAATTAACGACAGTGTGAAACCACATTAAAATAGACGTCATCGAATACATTTTTAGCGACCAGGAAATCATTATATGGAAGAGTTATACCCCTTTGTTTACGTCACCGATTTACGTGCACATGTTTGGTTGTCAAGATCAACAATACAAAGCTTGGCCTGCAAATCGGATTTGTTTTACTGTGTGCTCTTGTCTGAAACTTTGATAACACGGATACGATTCAGATGTAAGTCGCTGGCAAGGCATTTACACAATCGTGAATATTTCAAAGGTAAATAGATCAACGCGTAGTCGTAGGAAATATGATAAATTAATTTTACCGCTAGCGTGAGTCAGTGTCAATATCTAGTCTCCAGATACTGTTCATGTTGAAAAAAGTCCTGTTTCTATCAGAGTGATAATATAGGTTTTCTTGTAACTTTCTTTACATATGCGTGTAATATATCAATATCTACATCTACGTTCATATGTTACTTAATTTTGGCATGACATATCTACCGTTTTGACAATTGCATGCATGATCAATATCGTTTTTGGTCAGTTTGGTTTCGATTTCTCATTCATTTGTATGAGTTTAGACAAAATAATTTGAAGTGTACTCTTGTACAAGGGCATATGCATTTATTGTGTCTGAGAAGATCAAAACCACTACAAAACTCATAATAACCATTTGCCTATATCTATATTTCTATCATTATGTGAATATGGGTAGATCTACATGTATTGGTTTGATATATTGAAATGCTGCAGTGATACATAAAAGTCACTCTCATGAATGTCATTTTGCTACATTAAATAGCAAGATTGTCTTTTGCCATTTTAGAAAAGTATGCACTATTTTATGTGTGAATAGCTTCCCTAGGATGTGTTTCTAGGGAACGAGTGAGTAATCTGTGAACCTCACATCATTTATGGCTTTCAGTGTCAATGAAATAAACCGTAGTGAAATTCCGAGGTTTGATGATATTAACCAAGAAAAGTGCATACCGTAAAACATATGGCCAAGAGGTATCTGCATGGTTTTGCCATTTCAGAGTTTCTACAGTAACAGTAAAGTTTGTCAGTTAGATCATGTATAGTCATATATTTCTGGTTTTCCAGTTGATGCAATGACCCAACAATAAGACTTGCAAAAATGATTATAATCTTTAGTTTCTGTGCAATTACTATTAATCATTCATTTTTTACAACTGATTCCTTTTCAGTGAAAAAAATAGATAAGTTTCAAAATGGGTCCACTGCCAAAAGGTAGCAGGAACATCCACATCAAGAAGAGTCATGGCCCCGACACCAACATCATGAAATTCTACATTACCCAGAATTCCACCACACACGGCAGATTCTGGGACAACTACAAGCCAAGGCAAGGCCGCCACACTGGGACTGGCTACAAATCCAACTTCCGCCCCGCCGTGTACTACAGTCAAAGATTAGATGAAGTCGATAATCCAGTCATGGGGTGAGCGTGTTTAATTGAACATCAGAAACTATTGTTATAAAAATGTATAGCTTAGTTTTGTGTCAGGGTTTACTGCCACTAATATATGATTAGGATGAACTATTTTTTTAAATAACATCCATATTAATTATTATTTCATTTATACAAACAAATGACCCAAGTACTTGTTATTATGTTCTTATTTATTTTAATGCTTCATTTGGGATGTAGTGGGGGCACGGGTGGCCCAGTCATCTAAGACGCCGCAATTCGCTGTGCAGGGTTGCATCCCCTGGGCACGCCAGAAATCTATAATCATGGGTTCGAATCCCGGTTCGCCCTGATTATGTTTCTTGGTTTGTCAGCACCATACCCGTGCTCGTGGGTTTCACCAAAGTGGTAAACGTCTGATACCTGCATCACTTCAGGCTTTCCTCCCACATTAAGCTGACACGCCGTGACATAACTGGAATACTGTTCAAAAGGGCTTTAAACCCAACTCACTCACTGGTGCATCATTGGTTTCAATTTTTACTGGATTATATCATTTTACTGTTAATAACAAGAACTTAAAGCATGAACCTAAGAGAATTATAGATTATTGGCCCCAACTGAATTTTGTTTGTAAACCCAAAGTATCACAGATTAACTGTTATTCCAGTTAGCGAATAGGTCAATAGGTTATAAGTTATTCCAATGGGTAGTAGGTCTATATGGCTTGATAAAATAAAAGAATTGGTTCTAAGGCAATGGTTTTTGAAAATATAGTGTGGGCGGGCGGTGTCTTCTTTTTTTTGGGGGGGTGTTCAAACTAGTATGTAACCAAATATACAGTTGTGTAACCAAATAAAAAGTTGTGTACAATCAACCTGGGAATACAGTATTTGACTACTTTTGGACTTGGAATATGTAAGGACTTTTAGTTTTTAAAAAAAAATGGAAATAAAAACGAAACGTGCGGTGGACTTTGTGATGATGCGGGTGGTGCCTGAGAACCAAGACTATTATTTTTTTTAGCCTATGTTATTTTTCACCCTTAGTCTTATAAAAAAACTACCATAAAAGCTCTGTCAAACAAAATCTTTGACAGCAACTTTTTTTGCGTAAGGGTGCCGAGGGCTGTTTTTCCATCAGTCAAACCAAAAGGTGTGAATAAGCCAAAGAAACAAAAATCAATAAAACTTTATGCAAATTATTTCCCTCATATATGTACCCAATTTTGTATTTGAAGATTAATATTAAATTTTCCCTTTCAAGTCGCATCTGTGGAAACAATTACCTGAGTATGACAACAAAAGACTTCCGGCCCTACCAGGAGAATTCCGGCCTGGAACCGCTGCCAAGATCAGCACATCAAACAGACTCCGGCTTTGTCAGACAAAAGCCAATCACAAATCCCACTGAAAGGGAGGTAAGTCTGATCGATACCTGGGCTTCTGTTTCTTTAAGATGAGTTAGAAGATTAGAAATTACAGCATTTGTTCCGGTAATGATAACACTAGACTAGTATGTGACCTTTATAGCTTCTTCCAGTGCTCTATATTTTTTTATTTTTTAACAGGTAAAACTTAAGTGCAGCTTGGTTTTGAAGTCTAGGGCAAAGTTTTTTTCACTGATTTTGTCATGATTTCTTAACATTCAATAAACTGACGTAAATATTTATAGTTTCTAATATTATTTTTCATCTCCTTTAGATAGTTAAAATAGTTCAGTTATAGAACAATTTTTAAAAAGTTTGATTAGTTAGAAAAGTTCAAACAAAAGGTACATTCCTGTTTTTGTCTGAAAAATTGTTTAAAGCTTAGTCAAACCTTTATGTAGATTTTAAGAAAAATATTTCCACTACCTCATGCTTGACATAACTGGGGAGCAGAATGTTGATTGGGTGGTCACAATGACCGTGAGCGTGGTCAGTATTTCTGTGGGTGATCATCATAGAACACAGGCCTGGCCCAGTTGTCAAAACTCACTGTGCAGAGTTGTGTCCCTTTGATGTGCCAGAATCCTATTATTTTGGGTTTGAATCTCAGATTAACCCTGATCGTGATTCTCGGTGTGTCCATATCATTGGTTTCACAAGTGGGGTAGTGTCTAACGCGATCATCACTTCAGGCTGTCCTTCCACATGAGTGAGGGGCGGTCGGGTAGCCTAGTGGTTAAAGCGTTCGCTCGTCACGCCGAAGACCCCGGGTTCGATTCCCAACATGGGTACAATGTGTGAGGCCCTTTTCTGGTGTCCCCCGCCATGATATTGCTGGAATATTGCTAAAAGCGGCGTAAAACCACACTCACTCACTCACTCCACATGAGTGAGTCGTGAATCAGACTGAAATATTGTTCAAAGTCATTTAACCAAACTCACTCACTAGCTCATCGTTGAAGACCACTGTCCTTGATAAGTATCATTGGACCTGTCGTTACACTATCAACCACTGGTTGCTTGCGTCTGTGATCAATCATTGCTATTAGGGCTGGGACGAGTCCAAATTTACGACCCGGGTACCCACACCCCCATTACCCAACCTTATCCGGGTACCCGCTGTTGGTCTCAAGGGTTAGGTACAAAATGTCTGATTGGGAATAGTTTGACCGTAGCCCTGGACAAAATGTATGAAATTACACATATAAAACGATCTGGTCATACATACACAGAAGTTGACTGAAGTTTTATCTTTATTCAAACATAAAAGTCAGAAGGAATGTGTGCATCGTCAGAAAGAAATGCAAACATGTGACTTGTAATGTAACCACAGTTGTCGATCATTTTTATCATTAAACAATATATCACATGGCTAACCACGGGTCCGGGTAGTCCTGTGGGTACCCGGGTCCTTCTCAGTGCCCACCCGACCCGAGTACCCGAGTACCCGAGTACCTGAGTTACCCGTACCAGCCCTAATTGCTACAGCTGTAACATTGCAGACACTGGTATATGACCTATTCAATCACTCATTAGTCGATGCATGGCCCTAATAAGTCATCTGGAAATAGAAAAAGTAGAAAACAGTTTCTTTATTTAATACAATGGGAATGTACCTTTGTGTCTTAATACTGCTCTTTGCTCCTCTATAATGCTTGTCTGTCTCTCCGCCTGCTCTGTAGGTGAAAGGTGTTTTTGTAGACACTCGTGCGGCAAGCGCGCCGTCAGACATCTTGCCACGAGGCAAACCTCTTCTTCACAAACTCAAGCCTAAGGACCCTGTTGAACTTGAGAACAATGGCTATGTAAGTAGACAGGGGCGTCATCTGGCTTCACATCATGTACAATTATGAAGTATATTGGATTCACACCAGGGATAATTCTAGGATAAGGCCTTGTGCTTTTAGCCCTTAAATTTGAAAAAAGGCCCACATTTTCAAATACAGTGGGGCATTTTAACATTGAGCTGTATGGGCAAGTGTGGGTCTACCTCTGGAATATTTGAAATTTTCACATAAAAGGCCCATGTCAGAAAATTCCTAGAGTGAACCCTGTAATACTGGATTCCGTATAATGGTTTGAACCATTAAGTATTTACTTAAGTTATCGTTGACGTTGGGTATTGATAGTTTTCTTTGGGTATTCAATATGTTTAATATCAAGCTTAATTGTACTTTTTTAGATTGTATTGGAAGAAAAATTTGAGGCCAGTATCTGTGTTAATGGAGATGAATATAAGAAAACGTATAAATTTTATGGATAACAACTTCTGGTTTATTGCATATATGACGTTTCGATGTTGTTTCTTACACTGTTATCAAGCTGAAGTGACTACAACCGTGTCATGAGAGGAAAGAAGAGAGGTTATAATTACCTCCCTTCACTTGGTTGTAGTCACTCCGGCTTGATAACGGTGTGAGAATCTACATCAAAATTGACCCATGAAGATCCGGGGTAGAATAGGTCTTCAGCAACCCATGCTTGCCGTAAAAGACGACTATGCTTGTCGTAAGAGGCAACTAACAGGATCGGGTGGTCAGGCTCGCTGACTTGGTTGATGCATGTCATTGTATCCCAATTGCGTGGGACCGCCTCTGTGGTCTCGTGGTAGAGCGTCTGCCCTGAGAGCGGAAGGTTCGGGGTTTGATACCCAGCCGCGTCATACCAAAAGACGTTAATAGATGGTACTTGTTGTTACCCTGTCTGGCGCTCGGCATTAAGGGGCTAAAACAAGGACTGGTCGGCTCGGAGTCAGTATACTGTGTCTGAGTGGGGTATTCATGTTAAACTGTGGCATGGTATCTCAGTGAGCTAGCACTATAAATCGGCATCAGTCCGGACTAGTACAAGCAGTCACACAAACACATACACGTGCATGCACGTCGCTATATAAATGCAATAATCTTGGACGCGACGTTAAACCCCATTTCACCTCACCACCTCATCCAATTGCGTGGATCGATGCTTACGATGTCAATCGCTGGATTGTCTGGTTCAGACTCGATTATTTATAGACCGCCGTCACATAGCTGGAATATTGCTGAGTGCTGCATTAAACAACAAACAAACAAACAAACATCAAAACATCGCGATGTGCAGTAAACAAGAAGTTGTTATCCATAAGTTGAACGTTTTCTTACTCACCAACTTCTAGAATGCCAATCAAACAGAGATGAATCTACCTCGTGTGTGTGCCATGATCTAGGAAATAATCACATGACATTTACGGGCTTTAAAATACAAAAGTTATAATCAGGATAATTGCCTTTGCGCTGCTATGTTTTGTACATTGTACATTGTACATTTTGTAAAATTTGTACAGCGGACAGTATGTTACATCATTGGATGATCCATGAATGCAGAGAGAATCTGATTAAAGTCAACTTGTTATCAGACTGAATGTATTATGATTTAAATGAATGCAATATACATGTTACCTTGTCTGATAATCTTTCAAATCTGTGACCGAGAACAAACGGTAATTATCAAATAAGTTATGCCTACATCAAGACATGTCCAGAATAGTTGACAATGAATCTGATTCCACATCCTATTTCAATCAATCAGACTGCGGCAGACACACATGGATTGCTGTATCAAATATTTATGCATAAATTAATCAGTTGTTTATCATGTTGTTAGCAAGTGGAGTTAGGAAGGATGTGAAGTTAAAATCACCACAGCTGGATAAGGCCATTATTTGTTTTTTTGTTAGACAACCATATGTTCATTATCAGTGAAAGAAAGAAAGAAAAATCAGTTGCTCTTTGATATCTTTCTCAAACACATTACTCACACAATTCTTTTTTCTGGTTAATCAGTTTTTAAGAATCGTCAACATCAATCCGATGCTTTGTTTGAGGTTCATAGTCTCAAAATAGATAGGTGTAGCTGATTGTATTGATAATAATTATGTGCCTTGTTTGTCCTTGGTTGTATTACACAGACTTTGCTGAAGTTAACTCTCTCGGTCTAAAACGCGACTCAAACAGGTCGGCCTGTCGTAACGACCTGCCGATTTCCATGCATTGTACAACATGTTCCGCGGCTGTAACGAATATCGGCTAATCGATTTGCTGCCATGCACACGATTCAATCTGCTGATTCGGTGTCGATCTCATGATATCTCACGGTAATTTGCTTCCATGGTATCAAAATGTAGATAGTGAGCCACAAAACGCTCAGTTTCCTCTCTTTAAAAGTCGGGACATGGTTTCTTCGCAGCAGACGAAGCCATGTTTCCCGTTTGTGTGGAAACAAATATCACCTGACATCAAAACGCAATTTGATTGGCCGCGCCACATCCAACTTGTCGATTAGCTAGAACAGGCGCTACACACTCGTGACACAATTGATGCAGGTTCGCGCGGCCAATTTGTCCCTTTTGTCGAATTCAGTCTGACGATACGATTGGTCGAATTTGGCATATCAATTCGACGAGCCGGCCTGTGTGAGTCTGCCTTACGAAATACCAACATTTCACACACTTGTAAGATTTAAGCCATCTAAGGTTCCTTGAGGTGCCACATGATGAGAGTATTTACATAAACAGCAGAACTGCAAAATGTTTTCGGAATAGCTTATTAATACAATGTGAAATGTAATTTAATCTTTTTATTGGGGGATGCATTTTTTGCATATTAAAGGAATTATATATTTTTTTTATTTGTAACCTAAAAGTCTGGAAAAGCTAAGAAATAAATCTAAATAATCTATTTCATTATCCAGGGTCCCAAATCTATGATGTCTGAAACACACGAGAGGTTCAAAGGTCTTCGAGGCAATAACAGTAAGTTGTGCATCATTGGTATTCCCGTACTCTTTGTTTTGCATTGTTTGACCAACTGGACGGATAGCATGTTTCTTTTTTATTTGACTCAAAATGAATCTGCCCTAAAGTATTCAAAATTAAAATATAAGCATATCATGAATACCATGGCGGATCCAGAAGGGGAGCAGAGGTGGGGAGCACGGGTGGGGAGCACGGGTGGGGAGCACGGGTGGGGAGCACTCCCCCTTCTTTCAGACACCTCACATGTTAACTGTGCCCTCGGTCAAGTCACTTTGTTACTTGGGTATCATGTGTAACCCCACCCTCCTCCCCACCCCCACCCCCACACCCACCCCCACCCCCACAAATACACACATTTTTAAAATCCTGGATCCGCCTCTGGTATGGACATGTGTTTGGTGATAGATGTTGCAACTTTGATATCATCTTGTATATGCAGTGACACCCTGATCCTCCTTGATGGCTTCTGTTGAGAATCCATATCAATCTCATTCAAATCAGAACTTATACATAATCAGATGTCAGATTTCTAAAACCATTCAGGTGTCCTGGTCGTCTAAGGTGCCGTGATTCACAGAACAGAGTTGTGTCCCTTGGACATGCCAGGAACTTATGCTCAGGGATTGAAATCCTTGATTCACACAGATTATGTTTCTAGCTTTGTCAGCACCATTCTCCCTCTCCTGATTTTACCAAAGTTGTAAAGGTCAAAGACTTCACACTTTCTCCCACACCTGACACACTGCAATATAACTAAAATACTGTTCATACTGCCTAAGGGCGGTTGGGTAGCCTAGTGGTTAAAGCGTTCGCTCGTCACGCCGAAGCCTCGGGTTCGATTCCCGACATGGGTACAATGTGTGAAGCCCATTTCTGGTGTCTCCCGCCGTGATATTGCTGGAATATTGCTAAAAGCAGCGTAAATTCATACTCACTCACTCATACTGCCTAATAAACCTCATACCAACCCTGGTTTTGTGTGTATTTCTTCTATTTTGTCTCTTGCATCTCCACATTCCAGCATATTGTATTTAGAGTTTGCTGAGTGTGGGTAAACTCACCTGAAGTGTAACAGGGAACATCCTTGTGTGTTTCAGTGGATCTGAGCCAGCTGACGGTAGGGCCTCAGGAGGAGACAGGATTCACCCACAGCTACAGTGTGGAGCCCGTCACGTTCCAGCCGGGGTCGGCCTTCAAGAACGAGGAGCCCGTAAGTGGAGATCTGTTCATAGTCCCCAGAAGGGTAGCTGCAGGAACTATCTCTGTGATGCTCCCTGGAAGCCATTTTGATATTGACTTATAAATACTACACAGAGCTACGAACTGTGCCATTGCCCATGGCTCTGTGTAGTATTTATTTTAGCCATGGCTGTGCCATAGTGTTTTCCTATTTTGAATATACTACCGGTACTCAAAGTTTGCTAAGGATTACCACTTTAAAACATAATACTGTATTCAACGTAATAAGCGCCCTGTTTTAATAAGCGCCCACGGCGACATTTGCTAAGATATTGGCTAGTGAACAATCCAAATTAGCACCCCTTCCGATTGATCAATGTACACAAGACTTATTTATTCGCGTATAATATGCACTCATGTGTTATATGCACCCTTAATTATGGGCAGTGAATTCTGGAAAAATATATCAGTCGTACATAAACATTTCAGGCTGTCAGCATAAACCACAAAATTTATTCTTTCAACTCTGTTATTTTCACCAAAATAACATTCTAATGAGAGCCCCCTATTTCGTATTTTGAGAGCGCCCTGGGCGCTTATTATGTCGAATACGGTAAGTCAAATTGAGTGCATCTGTTGACCATAGCCAAAGACAATAAGGCGCGAAGACATGTTTAATGAAGAACAGTTAGTTGTCATGTGCTACACAATGCCAGTAAACAACATGTGACCAACAATCAGTCAAATCACTCGTCAAAATGAGAGTATGTAACCAAAACTGAGATTTTTAAAAATCGCGAAACCATATTCATTTTCCAAAAACGACTCTCAGGTGTGCATATGTGATCCAATCACAGTCTGGCACCGTCGTCACATGCTGCCAATACCGGTAAGTGTCTAGAGGGTTGCCAAGGGAAGATTGTTCCTCTTCGGCAAGAGCATTGCTGAGATCCTGTATGGACATTCCATCGGACAACGGTCTCCTGCTAAGCATGAACGACCCTGGCACGATGAAGTCGAGCGTTATCGTCCATGAAGATGTATTGCACCAGCAAATGGTCTCACATACACATGATCCTTAGCAAACTGTGAGTAGTATAGATCCACAGGCCAAATTTGCATCACACTATTTATGCTTCAGCGAGGTGCATGCATCGTGATATAGCATCATTCACTTCCTAAGACACGTACCTTCAAATACAAGTACCGTATTCGGCGTAATAAGCGCCCTGCTCTAATAAGCGCCG
Organism: Haliotis cracherodii; assembly: GCF_022045235.1. Classification (NCBI taxonomy): domain Eukaryota; kingdom Metazoa; phylum Mollusca; class Gastropoda; order Lepetellida; family Haliotidae; genus Haliotis; species Haliotis cracherodii. Next base: position 14,850,458 of record NW_027266286.1, read on the forward strand.
ACGGCAATATTTGCTGATATATTGGCTGGTGAACAATCCCAATTAGCACGCCTTCCGATTGATCAATGGACACAAGACTTTTTTTTTCGCGTATAATACTCACTCGTTTGTTTAATTATGGGCAATTAAATCCTGGGAAAATTTATTGTTGTACATAAACATTTCAGGCTGTCACCATAAACCACAAACTTTATCTTTCAACTCTTTTTTTTGCACCGAAATAATATTCTAATAAGAGCCCCCTATTTCTAATTTTGAGAGCGCCCTGAGCTCTTAATACGTCGAATACGGTACTTATTTTTAGTATAGAATATACTGTAACAGTATATTTACTTCTGTTTCGAAAATGTACCAATACTTTTTTTAATCTGTCATTGCGCTTAGCGATTCCAAGCCAGTAAGTGCATAGAAAGTCGCATGTTTGAATATAGAACTACACATATTTGAAAGCAGGTGATTTAGGGAAGCAAATAGATGGATGATTATAAACTTACCTATTCGACGTATTAAGCGCCCGGGGCGCTCTCAAAATTGGAAATAGTGGGCTCTTATTAGAATATAATTTGGGTGAGAACAAAAACAGAGTTGAAAAATTGTAAATTTCGTACAGTAGTTTATGATGACAGCCTGAAATGATACAAAAGAAATGTATGTATTTATCATACACGACAGAATTTAATTGCCCACAATTAAGGGTGCATATAACACACGAGTGAGTATTATACACGAGTCAATAAGTCTTGTGTACATTGATCAATCGGAAGGGGTGCCAATTTGGATAGATCACTAGGAAATATATTAGCAAATATCGCCATGGGCGCTAATTAGAGCGGGGGGCTTATTACGTCGAATACGGTAATTACTTTTCAAAGTGATGTTAAACTCACTCACTCACTCACACGGTGTATAAAGTTATTTCAGTGCAGATATAATGTGACATTGCTCAAGAGGAGTATGCCTAACATATGTAACTTGCATGTATTTCCATCAAGGGGCTTTTCTTTGTCCAGGGTTATTTCACGGGTCGTCCAACAGGCATTAGCATCATGAAGACCAGCTTCCTTCCGACAGAATACCCCCGGGTAAGCATCCCTCTGTATCACTGTTGTCCTAATTCTAAGTTGTCTTTTATGTTTGTTGTGATGTTATTTGTGCATCAAGGGGAATAACTCTTCCATACAAACGTTTTAATTTCCCACAAATATTTTTATACATTTGAAGTTTGTGTTTGGAGTAAAAACCTTTTCTGAAAGGATATTTCATATATATTATAAGGGTAACGCTATTTTTCAGGGCATTATGATTTGTGGAAGTATGGGGTCTTCCATAAATGCCCGGTGAAGGAGGGCAGTTGAAAAGACCAAGGGCTTCTGCAAATGATAATGCCCTGAAAAATAGCTAGAATTTATAGTTAAAATGGATAGAATTTGTTATCAAATCAAAAGAAACAACAATATTGGTTTTGAAACATTTACTGCAATCAACACGAATGTCACTGACCCACTTTTACAAATATAGAAATGTCATAGAACAAACCAGATGACGTCACTATTCAACGTGACGTCACTATCCCTATCCTATGACATCACCTAACAACGGGCGTGATAATGGCCCATCGGCAAACAATATGAGGGCATTATCAAGTTACAGTGGCCTGCTCATTTTGGATAACATCCGGGCGGTTTAATGATAATTCTATCCATTTTAGCTATAAATGTCAATAATGGTCTGTTATATATATCTTAAAAATGTAATAAGTCATGATGCTGATCGAAGTGTAATAGTACTTTGTTTACAGTTGCACATCCTTCTCACATTCCCTATATGGCTGAAATAATGCTGATGCGCCGGTAAATTTTAACTCACTCACTCAATCCCTGACTAAAACGTCACAGATTTATCAACAAAGACAAAGCTCCCACTGACTTCTTGAAAAAGTAGATAGGTATTATATGTTTTATGTATTTTTGTACATTTTCAGGGGAAGGAGTCTCTGCCAAACATAGCGGCGCCATCCGAACACGACTCTGGCTTCACTCGGGAGAGAGCCAAGCCCCTGTATGTCCACAAGCGGATGGGAGACGTGAGTGCTGTGAAAACCTCGCTTGAGCAAGAGGGAGATGTTATATATTCTGACCAATAATTTCAAAGGGAAGTGGTCAGGGTGTATTACTAACTACATTGTATTGAAAAGTTTGAGGGGAGGGAAACAAGTCTTCGTAAGATATTGATACTCTGGTGTTCGTTTGATGATGAATGAATAATGTTTTGAAATTAGGAATTATTTGGAGGTCAATTTTATAAAAAGAAATGGCGAACATTTTGGGAGGTCACAGAGTATTTTATGTTGGTTGGTTGAAGGTTCTGCCTGTTTTTATTAGATTACTTTACGGTAAAGTTGTAAATCCAATGATATTTTGGCAGCAGGTTTTGGGATTAACATATTGCTGTAGGGCTGCTGGGGGATGCTTGTTGTCTAGATCCACTTCTCTGTTGCAGGCCTACGATAAGGCAGGAGACATCCCCGGCATGAAGCTGGGGCAGACACTGAAGCGAGACCCCACAGAATACATCAACATGCAGCACCCAGACAACCACTCCAGGTCAGTATGTGACAGTGTGTGACAGTGTGTGACAGTACATGACCGTGTGTGACAGTACATGACAGTGTGTGACAGTACATGACAGTGTGTGACAGTATATGACAGTATATGACAGTACGTGACAGTGTGTGACAGTACATGACAGTGTGTGACAGTACATGACAGTGTGTGACAGTACATGACAGTGTGTGACAGTGTGTGACAGTATATGACAGTGTGTGACAGTACATGACAGTGTGTGACAGTACATGACAGTACATGACAGTATATGACAGTACATGACAGTGCATGACAGTGCATGACAGTGCATGACAGTGTGTGACAGCATATGACAGTGTGTGACAGTACGTGACAGTGTGTGACAGTGTGTGACAGTACATGACAGTACATGACAGTGCAAAGAGAGTGATACAGAAAAGAACGGAAACATTTTCCTATTTATGATGTTGCTCTTAACCACTAGAAAATGAAACTCAACTTGAAATTGCCAGGCATTGACAATTGACTACTTTGTATATTAAATATTACTGGTTTAATTGATGTTGACTGGTTTTTTATTTTCAGCATCCCTAAAATGTCATTTTACTAATGAAATTGAAAAATTGAAACCAACCATATTTAAACTGAACTGGCAGAACAGGAGAACGATGTATTTCTTTGACAGTCGAAAATGATGTTCTGCATATATTCATACCACAATGATCTGTTCCCGTCCCCAGTGTGTCGATGAACGTGTACCGTGGCCAGCAGAACCCTGCACCCAGCGAGGCTGGACGTCTCGGCCGGACAGCTACTGGGCAACAGGAAGCCTCTGGCTACAGCAACAACAGTGACCGGTTCATCCAGACATCGGATGACCCACGGAGATTCATCACACACTACATGACCAGGTAGAGCAGTCGGGGACTTTAATTTCCAACCTCTAATGCCTTTCGGTCTTGTAAGCTAGACATCCCATATAAAAAGATGGAAAGACAGTTTCAGGCAGAAAGAACATAATACATAGCAAGCAAACTTTTAAGGCTTAGAAAAATGAAAGAACTTGTTTACGTGTGCTATGACGTTTGAAAATATAGTGCGGGCGGGCGGTGGTTGTTTTTTTAAGCTTATTCAAACTAGAATGTAACCAAATAAACAGTTGTGTACCATCAACCTGGGAAAGGGCCTCCCTACATAAACAAGCACACAAACTCCTATTGCCACCATGACCATAACACGAGATGCGCAGTAAAGCAGTGCACATGTAAAGGGAAGTAACTGCGTGCTGTATTGGATCACAATGTTTTTAAGTATAAGTATTTTTTATTTTTTTAATAAATAAAAATTCAATCGAAATGTGCGGCAGACTTTATGATGATGCGGGGGCGGTGCCTGAGAACCAAGACTATTAATATTTTTAGCCTAAGGTAATAAATGAGATAGACTCAGTATTTTGTAAAGACGACAACAAATGAGAAGTGATATTACAAACCGTGGGTACAAATATCTTCTCCCCCCCCAGGTTCAATGACATCACCCCCATGGGTATGGAACGTGAAGGTCACTGTCGGGGTGGCGTGCAGCACCAGAAACCAGATGGGTTCACCAAGAGCACTGCCGTCCATGGCAACGGTGCCGACATCAACACCACGGATACACTGCGGCGTCTCGAGCCATATGTTGCCAGGTTAGTACCTTGTGATCACAGGCAACATGCAAGCATCCTAATTTCTTCATAACAAACTAGTATGAAGCCTGCTTAGATACTTCTGTGAGGTCAACATTAGCCACTAGTGTGAGGTCAACATTAGCCACTAGTGTGAGGTCAGCATTAGCCACTAGTCTGGAGCTTGCTCAGGTACTCTTGTGAGGTCAGCATTAGCCACTAGTGTGAGGTCAGCATTAGCCACTAGTGTGAGGTCAACATTAGCCACTAGTCTGGAGCTTGCTCGAGTACTCTTGTGAAGTTCAGCATTAGCCACTAGTGTGAGGTCAGCATTAGCCACTAGTGTGAGGTCAGCATTAGCCAGTGGTCTGGAGCTTGCTCAGGTACTATTATCCTAGAAGTTATTTAAAGTATTAATATGTACCCAACTTCATCCACTAACCTGACGCTTACTTAAGCTACCAGTAGAGAGTCACAGTTTTAGCCTAGCATGTAAACTAAAAATAGTCCATGTTAAGATCTGCTGAAAATTATGCTGAAACTGAAATGTGAAAAAGTACATGCAAATGTTTTGATGCCAATGTTTTTACTGTTGTAGAATTGTTAGCTTTTATGAAGTTTGGGAATATATTTTTTTAATGTTATCGCTTTCTCAGCTCTGTTTGAATGACTGCCAGGTTAAAGGGAGGTAAATAGAAATTGCCACTGTTTTGTTGATGATTTTCCAATTCGTTCCTGTCATTTTTCAGGAGTATTAAGGCAAGAGATGTGTTTTTTGACGATCATCTCCACGATGCCAAGTCTCACCGGCTCACGATGTCAGCTGTGGCGCACTGATTTCATTCTGGATGTCAATAACACTGAAACAACATGTCAGTCAAAACTGTGATATTGTCTTTATTGTAATCGAGTTGTTGCACGCTGTTGATTTTTATAGAATTATAGGACATCGTCATTTTGTTAAATTGTATATTTTGAAATCTACAACTTTGGATATGCTAAGCCCTTCAATAGAAGTGCTTCAGAAAAGTTAAAGTATTTTGATTATGTATAATATATTATGTCTTCATACACATAAGAAATCAAAAGGTTTTAAGGAATGCAAATCATGTAGGTACTTTGATATCTACAATTTGATACTATACATATTATATTCTGCATTGAAACCTTTTACACTTTCGTGCCAATCAACTTTTCGAAGGTTTGGCTGTATAAATTCCTCTGTGCAATTTTGGAATAAGTAAAACTTCATATTGTGACTATGCAATAGGAGGAAAGCTCAGCATTTGAAATTTGTCAATCATTAATAGTGAAACTGCTGTCTTTACAACACCATCATTTCCATACGTCATAATGTACATAGATCTCAAGGTCATATCCTGTATTTGTAAGTACTGTATACTGTGTGAAAGTGTGAAATATCTTGTGTTAATTACACTGACAATTATTGTTTGCTCAATACCATAGTATGCATTATTATGTAGTTTGACATTCCATTTGAGAGAAACTGTTAAAATCTATTTAAAAACTGGGGGTTTGCCTCAGTGGTGTTTTTGATGCTCTGTGAAGACTTTGTGTCAAACATCAAGGTATTTTTGATTAATTTCAATACAAATGTGATCCATATTTGATTTTGTGAGTGCACACAAACTTTCATATCTGAAATGTGGTTGCTTTCTAAAACTCTCCATGCGCAGTTTGTTTATCTTCTCTAGATAATGTAATGTGCCAATTTAATCTAACTCTATGCTCATTTGTGATACTGCTGGAACCTTTGCAATGGGATTTATGATATATTTTTATGATTTATATTTATAACTGTCTCTAACATTTTAGCTCAGTTGTAAGAATTCTTGAGATCTGATAGGAAGATTTCATCTTGAATGTTGGAATACTTCCTTATTGTTAAGCTCAATTTTAATACGTTATTGTTAATCATTTCAATGTTCTCCAAATGTACTTCTACACTGATACTATCGTCACTATAGCAATAACGTAATTTACAAAAGGTGTCTTGTTCTGTCACACACAAACACAATGCGTTGATGAAGTTCAGTTTGTTATTAAAGGAGGACTTTGCTCTGAGGTCTGGTATCCAGTTTCTGACCTGTTTTAGATTCTGTGATTAATATCAGTGTGAAACTGAGACAATGTCTGCGTACTTTCTATAATCATTTTGACATCACTGGCTACTTTTAGTAATCCAACTGCTGAATTGATAGTCACAGAAGCTTGCAGTGAGACTTAAGTCAATTTGCTGGGGCTGCCAAGTTGCCAGTGCCTAGACTCCCTTTAAGACAGCTATGTGAAGATAACTAGACAAAGTCATGGATTTTTGTCTCTACTGGAATAAACTTGGTTTTTGTTAAATCTGTTGTAGGACAATAAATCATGGAACACTTATATTGTTGTTGATTTATCATTCCAAACTGGCTCCCACAAGAGATTTTGACATCAGTGGTTGCCATGACAATGAAATGATACCCTCTGCCGATGAGGCGGGCCAACTGTATTTTTTACACTCAAGACACTGGTTATTATTTACAAACTGAAAAACTTGGAAGAATGATTTTAAATGATAAACAGAATCTCACCCTTGTGTCTTTTTTATATCAAATATAACCACATTCATCATTAAAGGTATAAATCTCTTTGGCTAGTGGGGGGGCACAGGTGGCCACAGGTGGCCCAGTCGTCTAAGGCGCTACGATTCTCTTGCAGAGTTGCATGTAGGAAATTAGGTAGTATCAACGTTTGTGATCGAAAATCGGACAACACGACAGCTTATTGTCTCTATCACTAAACTGTTTCCAGGTTTGTCAGCACCATACCCTTGCAAGTGGGTTTCACCTCTAAGACCTGCATCACTTCAGGATTTCTTCCTCATTAAGGGGCGCATGGGTGGCCCAGACGTCTAAGGCACCGCGATTCGCTGTGCAGAGTTGCGTCCCATGGGCATGCCAGAAACCTATGATTGTGGGTTTGAATCCCTTTTCGCCCAGATTATGTTTCTAGGTTTGTCAGCACCATACCCGTGCTCGTGGGTTTCTTCTAAGTGGTAAACGTCTGAGACCTGCATCACTTCGGGCTTTCCTCCCACATTAATCTGATATGCCACGATATAAACTGGAATACTGTTAAACGTGGCGTTAAACCCAACTCACTCACTCACTCACTATCCCCAAACTGACAACAATAAACAAACAACTCCATAAACAAGATAAGAGCGGCACCAGCTGTCAATCACATTAAAACTTTATTTCATATAAACCAAATGTTGAGGACATTCTGATGGCTGCATTCCTATACACAGAAACCAACTCCTATCTAGAACCGGCAAATTTAACCAAATCAGAGAAGCTTGCAAACAAGGACATGACTACTCTCAAATTTTTAAATTCATACTTCACAAACCGGGATATATCAAACTAACTGACTCATCGCTGACTTAGATGTTTAACCTTGGCATTAACACATTTTGTACAAAATAATAAATTTCAAATATAAAGACATTTGAATAAATGAATATGTAGATATGCAAAAATAGTCAAAAGTAATGGTAGTAATCTCTGGATTATATGTTAGAACCATAGATGGATAAACACAAATTCAGTAAACTGTGTCTAGCTTAATGACATTGATAATAAATATAATTTTGCATGTCCGGATTAAGTCAGTACGCAGGCGATATCCTCAGAATGACTTGCATCCTCATCATCGGGAGTCCGGACTCAAGTCGATACTACCGCTTCAAGTAGCAAAATCTTGTATTTTTAAAGAATCACTGCAATTTAATTTCAACAGAATCAAACTTAACTGGAAAAGGAATGATTTTGACTCCACTAAGTTACAAAGAGAGTTAAAACGCTGTTGTTGATAAAACATTTGATATCAATATGGAGCATATCTGAAATATTCATCACAGATTTCTTAAAAATCTAACTTAAAAAAATAAGTTAAACACTTAAATCATATACACATCTTCACCTCAAAATAAATTTACAAATTCAATAGAAACAAAGCCTCTGAAAATAATTGACTTGAGCTTCATATGTAAACCAGGGAATACCTCTCTATAAGCTGCTACTGGGATCTCACATATTTACATCAATGATCATAAATTGTTTTTGTAAACTGAGCTGGAATAATATGGTATTAAAACTCTACAGATTTCATATCATGCACCACCTCTCTTAAACTCCATTCAAGCACATGTCAAAATAAAATATGCAAAATATAGCAAGCCATAAATTGTCAATAAAACAAACAAAAAAGTTCCGCACATAATGCAAAAAACAAGATTGTCTTATCTAACAACAGGTATTTAACAAATTTCGATGCTCTGATCTGTTCTGCAAATGCATAGAAAACAAAGGTTGATAATTGATTGGCAATGACACATATGTATGAAATATGCATGGCGCATTCACTGGAGAATTTAAAGGGGTGTGTGAGACACATTACATTTTAACTGCGCCCTCAGCCAAGTCACTTTGTGATTTGGGTATTATGTGGTGCATCCCCCTTTTAAAATATTCTGATCCGCCTGTTTGTTGATTTCCGTAAGTCATGTCAACAAATTATCATTAACATTAAGTTTTTACATTCATCATCATCATCATCATCATCATCATCATCATCATATTAATAATAATATTATTATACACATGTATATGTATGCATGTTTGCAGTAAGACATTGATGACAATCATCATCATCATCATCATCATAATAATAATATTATTATACACATGTATATGGATGCATGTTAGCAGTAAGACATTGATGACAATTTTAGATAGTTAATTTGCTCAAAATTATTTTTGCCAAGAATCGACAAATCTAAAAAAAAGAAAAATTATGCCATTACATCATGATTTATTTCATTCCTATGTGTGACCAACTTCAATAAATATTGCACCAGGCTAACTTTAAACCAAACAACATCAACATTATGCAACACCATAATGATATGTTCCAGTACACTAAAAAACAGTTATACAAAACAAAATTGGCATAAATTATTACGACCGAAATCGATTCGAAATGTACACATTCATCTCCATTGCATGGAAATCATGTCGGGATACTTATGTTTGAAACGCATTCCTCATTTACACGCTACTGTAACAGCAAATATATCAACAATACCTCTTAAGGAAATATATATATATCATCTATTGATTGTAAAATAGTTGTAGAAATGAGAAAGTTTTTGAAAGCAGAGAAATCTGATATACAATTATTATTGAATAACATTGTTATACGTACATATTGCACAGGAGATATCAAATCCCGAGGACATACACATTCAGGTATCAAAAGAAATGACAGATCATTAAGAAGCAAAGGTTATATAGATCTTAAATGAAGAGAGTGAGTGAGTGAGTTGGGTTAAACGCCGCTGTTAACAGTATTCCAGTTATATCACGGCATGTCAGCTTAATGTGGGAGGAAAGCCCGAAGTGATCCAGGTCTTAGACGTTTACCATTTCGGTGAAACTGACAAGCATGGGTATGGTGCTGACAAACCTAGAAACATAATCAGGGCGAACAGGGATTCAAACCCACATTCATAGGTTTCTGGCATGCCCAAGGGACGCAACTCTGCACAGCGAATAGCAGTGCCTTAGATGATGGGCCACCCATGCCCCCAGAAAGATGTATGAGTTTCAAATGATTAAATATAAGCCTGTTGCCACAGCATCTAATAATATGTATAAAGATCTTATATGGTTAAAGTGGACGATATATTATGTATAGCAATACTTAGAATAAAACACTTCATCATGATCATACTCTAAAATATTATATCTACAGAAAATTTTCACATTTGATATGCCATTTCTACGAGTATGGAATAGCAACTTGTCGTAAGATGAGAATGTGGTATTGTCAGTTCACGAATGATTTGTTCTAAAGGTGGCGAGATTCCAAAGAGAACCATGAACTCATTATCGTCAGATCATATTATGCCATATATTACCCTGTTTAAACGGGTTCGGGGCATTTCTCCCTAAGGGCCATCGAATCGATTATTGGGAACCAGCCTTGTTCCATGTCCGCCAAAATGCAGAACTGTCCAAGGCCGACCCTTTCACGGAGAAGACCTGGCCGGGAGGTTTGGTGCAACAGGTACTTGAGTTCAGTCTCCTCTTCCATCAGAGCTGTACAATACAGCAACAGACATTTCATTCTGGATCTTGGTTTTCATAAAAAGAAGCAATATTGTTGAAACACCACGTCGCCTGAGAACAAGATGGTCCTGTGTCCATTTGACCGAAATATTGTTTTCGCATTTTCTTTCCAAATGGGTGCTTTTCTAACAACATTGCTGTATATTTCATGAAACCCCTGTTGCTGGAAAGTAGTTTTTTCTGTGATTCTACGTACAAAACCTCATAAGTTTCAAACAAGACTGTTCTATGTCCATGTCCATATGTCCTATCAAATTCTTCACACAGATCATGTGACAAGGAGATAGGACCACATGTGATCAGTCAGCTGACATACTGAATAAAAGGTGACTTCATTACAATAACCTATCTCAAGTGTGTGATCTCTCCTTTGGGTGAAAACTTTGGTCAAGAATAATCAGAATACTATTGAATTTACAATTGGAGATAGAACAGTATGGATCTGAAAACAAATGTCCTAACTTTCTCGGTACTCTTACATAAATATAACATTTATCTGTAAATGAGAAATAAATGCATGGTGTTTTTTAAGTTAATATTATACAGCACTTAAATTCTAAAATGTCATTTACTCAAAACTTGTAAAAGTGGAAATAGGACATTATGGTTGTTAGGCGCTAACCATCGACTAATATGTATTACATATTCCATGGGAATATCATACCGGTACTTACATGGAATGTGCAGATCAAATATTCTTAATTCTCAAAAATTACTATTTAGCCCATTTCTATAACCAGACAGTCAACATTATTAACAAAAATACTTATTCCGAAATAATGTTCAAAACATCAACTGAGATTAAACCTCCCATATCGAGTAAATTCAACTTGAATACTCAATCACATATGTACATGTATTTACATTTTGTGAAACAGTGTTTACCTTTATATCTGTCAACAAGATATGTATAATATACTTAAAGCTAAAACATTTTCCATACCCTGGAAAACATTGTTTCCATCATCACCAGTAGACACAACTACCGTTTTCGACACAAAAATTACCTGTTCCATGATACACCTCACATGTTTTCAAGCGTTCTCTATTAATTTAACATTGCCGTATGCAGTTTTCATTGATTTTTGTTATCAGAAAGCCAGACCAATAAAAAAACTGAAGGAAAAGGAGAAAAAATATATAATAAAAATCACTTTTTAGTACAAAAAAGCCCAAGAAGTTATTTACCACATTGTATCTATCACCACAGCTTCTTGTGTATAATATAAACCAACCAATTCGGATACATTTGTTTTGGGGAAAGTGCTATCCTTTCACTGCAGGTGAAGTCATTGCTTGAGCGAGTCAAACAAGAAACAGTCAAAATGTCAATATAATTGCAAATTTCAACATGTTTTACCGTATTTTCTTGAGTATAGTGCACAGCATGTATAATGCCCACCCCCCTCTAGCGGATTCAGTATTTTGAAAAATAAATAAATTGGAATACCAAGTGCAGAAAAAAAAATTACACCGTAGATCTACCCCTTTAGCGAAGTCCGGCAAACGAACGGATGATGAGAAACTTGGTCAGTACAAATTCGAAATTTGAGATAAAAAATCACCAGACATGTTGATTTACCATTTAAATTATATTTTTTGTTCTGCTAGGCATTGTTTTATATCCAGGGATTAAGATTACCTTGTGTATTTTCTCGTAAACTAAGACGGATACAGCAATCAGCTGTACACACGTTTTCTTGGAATCTACCAGTGATATAACTTTAAAGGATTTTAATGTAAGGATCGGCAAAAATTGTATCTGAAACTATTTTTTTATCAGGAATAATATATTCCAATATTTTGTTAATTTAGATGCAGCTTTTACTAAACATATTTAAGATAAAAAAAACATCAAAACTCATTATTTCGTGTATAATGCGCACCCCTTCTACACAGCTGTGGTTTTTAAAAAAAAGTGTGCACTATACTCAAGAAAATACGGTAGGTATGAGGTCATGAGACACAACAATTTAACCAAATTAAACAGGTAATATACTTGATCTGACCTGGCCTCCTCAGGAAGTATTCAGATGTATTACGAAGTTAAGACGCAGTTCCCATCCTAGGAAACATTTGATGTATGTGGGCGCTTAATGTGTTGAATACAGCATGTATTGTATTATATTGAACATGAGACAAAGCAGAGAAAACCTTCCAATGGCACTGAAATTGCAGAGTAAATAAACATTGAGCAATCAAGAATATAAGGCCTGGGGACACAAACAGAATTCGGAAACATGACAGCTGAGATATACCTTCCCATGACCCAGATACCTTGACATGATCCATATTCTTTCCCATGATCCATATGCTTTCCCATGATCCATATACCTTCCCATGATCAGATGCCTTCCCAATACCCAGATACCTTCCCATGATCCATATACCTTCCAATGACCCATATACCTTCCCATGATCCATATACCTTCCTATGATCCATATACCTTCCCATGATCAGATGCCTTCCCAATACCCAGATACCTTCCCATGATCCATATACCTTGCAATGACCCATATACCTTCCCATGATCCATATACCTTCCCATGATCAGATGCCTTCCCAATACCCAGATACCTTCCCATGACCCATATACCTTCCCATGATCCATATACCTTCCCATGGTCAGATGCCTTCCCAATACCCAGATACCTTCCCATGACCCATATACCTTCCCATGATCCATATACCTTCCCATGATCAGATGCCTTCCCAATACCCAGATACCTTCTCATGATCCATATACCTTCCAATGACCCATATACCCTCCCATGACCCATATACCTTCCCGTGATCAGATGCCTTCCCTGCTTCCTGTGTAGCATATAGTACTTTCCATGACACAAAAAGGCTTAAGCTTCAATTAGATCAATTGACATGGTGGTGGGTTTGGCCTGCATGGTGATATAGGTAGGTTTGATAGCACCCACCTTTTTGTAAAATATATCCATATTTCAGCGTTACTAGTATGACAGTTAGCACATACATGTGGGTAAGGTATCTCAAATACTGTGTCAGCTCTGTACACTCAGAACCAGAATGATTGGGTACTATAATGAGATCACTAGATGGGTTTACAACGGAAGTTACCTCTTCTTTGGTAAATGAGCTACGAAACAATCCTGATGAGATTCAATATTTATGAATGACATATCGGTATGCTATTCTTAATGTTCCCTAAGGGAGCAAAAGAGTTACAACGGTTGTAGACAGATCAAGATCAAGGTCAAGTTCAAGGTCAAGGTCATGATAATTTCAAGGTCAACTAAATTGAAAAAACACTACAGACAGCTAAATGGCTCTCATCAGAAATTTATACCTACATACCAGTACATAATTACTTCCATTCCATTACTTCCCTATTTCCTGAAAGTCTTGTTACAGACAAACCTCGCAGATGATCAGTCTTGACACATGGAGATGGTTTCTAATGAGAAAACCAAAGACGTATACACGTCTTTGAGATAACACACGCATCACTGTCAATAGGTCCGCATGCAAACATCACAAAGTTCAATCCATTAAGTGAAAACTTGCAAAATGGCAAACAGAAGCCAACAGATATGCGTGAAATAAGTCACTGTCTTCAAGCTAAGGTTATTCTAGAGCAGCACCTGAAAACACGGGTATATACAATAACAAGCACACCCACCCACATAAACAAAGTAAACACATACAACGCCTTATTGCATCTCCAGCCTGTGCATCTCCTGCCTGTGCATCTCCTGTCTGTGCATCTCCTGCCTGTGCATCGTTGACTGTCTTCATGCATCCGTACCTCATTCACATGTATGGCAATTCACATTTTGTCATCTCAGCAGATTTTAATCGAAGTTAGTTACAGTTACTTTAAAAACAATATCAATAAAAAACAGACACTGCAGACCAGGATTAGTTGTGTTGATCTGAAAATATGTTAAAAACTGTACTGGAAAATGACAGCATGAAATAGTTAAGTACAGTTTCATGTCTATCACCACTATCGCTACAGCAAATACTGCATGAACACCCTTCCCTCTGCTGATGAAGAGAAGGTTCTATATACCGTATTCCACGTAATAACTACCCCGCTCTAATAAGTGCCCACTGCGATATTTGCTAATATATTGGCAAGTGAATAATCCCAATTAGCACCCCTTCCGATTGATCAATGTACACAAGATTTATTTATTCGCGTATAATACGCACTCGTGTGTTATATGCACCCTTAATTATGGGCAATTAAATTCTGGAAAATATATCTGTTGTGTATAATATGCACAGGCTTTTCTTTTGTATCATTTCAGGCTGTCATCATAAACCACGAAATTTACGATCTTTCAGCTCTGTTTTTTTTTTTCACCAAAATTATATTCTAATAAGAGCCCCCTATTTCTAATTTTGAGAGCACCCTGGCACTTATTACGTCAATTACGGTAGTCACTTTACAAGCCATACAACACTTCCGTGCAACTTGTATCATTGAATCAAAATCTACATATACTACTCAACGATTGATTGGGATAATCAGATATGTTATTCTACTTGAATATACACTTGACATATTGTGAGAATCCTTTCTGTATCTTGGAAAGATAACACCATCCCTATCAAAAGTGGAGAAGTATATATAAATATATTAAGCAAAATCTTCTTCATCTGGTACAGTAGGTATATTGTGATGGCTTCCTCAGACAAAAGGGGCGTTGTCGGTCTTGGACGATTGTAAATCAATATCTGCTTTTCATTAAGAAGCAGCCTGGTAGACTTGCACAAGTCTCCAAGGCAATAATTATTCGTTTAAATCATAATTTCTAGATCATGTAAATAATAAGAACAAGTTGTTCCTATAAGAGACTAGACTGTCCACATATCTAGACTTGCCTGTTAGGAGGACAGAATTTCTAAACAACCATGGACTTTTCTTTCAGTACAGGTTTCAGTACAGGCTTGGAGCAAGGCTAGCAGCCTGGCTTCAGTGTGTTTTCCTGACTATGCACTGGTCCATCCTCAAAAGTGACTCGCATGGAAATTAACAAGTGTCACACCAAGTGCTGTGCTAAACACGTACATTTATTAGGAAGGTATACTACTCAAAAGAACTCAAAGAGCAACCGATTATTTCATATTACTATGATTAATCCATCATTTCATATACTGAACAAAAAAGTTAGGGATCATGAATATTTGGGGGAATATTGTTTTAAGTGAAGACTGAGTTTCTTTAAATGTTTACCCCATACAAAAATATTGTATGATCCCTAACAATGTTTGTCCAGTATATTTTATTAGCAAAGAAGAAACTGAAATCCTTGACGAAGTGTTTCGCTGACAGTGAAAACCATTAGCTGATAGTGTGCAACTTGCACAGGCCTACAATCAGTAAATACACCCTTGATGAAAGAGGATGAGCCATCTATAGCTACCACATGTACCTGACATTTAAGCTTCAAGGGAATGTCATGGATTGTGTTAGATCATGTGTCTGTGTTATAAAACATCCACCCATGCTCAAGGCAAATCTACATTCTTCAACTGAAAACTCCTGTTTAGAGTTTTCATTTTCATAACATATACATGTAATATGTACATATATGTTGAAAAGATCAACAATACTGTTCAAAACATGAAACTGAATTTGATTTGTGTATGTAGATTAGATATGTACTGGATTTATCTTTAATGATATAACTTCACATGATATACCATATTCGCCATGATAAGCGCCCTGGGCACTTAGAAAATTGACAAAGTGGAAGCTTTGTAAAACCATAAACAAGCTACCGTATATGACCGTAGATAAGATTCTGGAGAAAGGGATCGGCTTATGGGTTACAATTTCATCCAACTATTTTTCAGTTTGTACAAAAACTACACCGCATCGCGTCAGGTGAATGAACAATGCACTGACAAATTTTGTCAATGAAAATCACTAGTCATGATGATTTACCATTTCGATTGTATTTCTTGTCATGCTAGGCATTGTTTTATATGCAGGGATCAAGATTATTGTGTTTTGTCTCATAAATTAAGCCAAAAATAGCAATCGTCTGTACACAATTTCTCCCAATCTACTGGTGATTACGTAAAAACATACCCAATAATATAACGGAAAAAGAATTTTGATGCAATGATCGAAAAAAATAGTTTCTTAAATTACAGTAATTATTTTCAGAGATCGAGCGGGAGTGACATTATAATTTTAAATCTCAGTGAAACTTTTTTCCTTCTTTGCATCTGCTTCCTGTAAAAACATCTATAAAATACACGAGAAGATACGGAGTGTCACATACATTGTCAGGTTTGTTAGGAGGTTCTTACAAAGATTTATTACAGATTGGTCAGGAGGCGCTTACCGGAGAGGGATGCTAAATCTGGCGAATACGGTAAATTTGCTAAAACATGAATATGACTTTCATGACATGAAATGGTAAAATTGTCATCAATATTTTCTAATACAATATTTCAGCTGATATCTAAAACTATCATCATTATTTTGACATGGCATAATATAGGCTATAAAATTGTAAAGTTGTGGTTGCTAAAGTCGAAAATTGTAAGTCTGCTTATCATAAATGTTTTCAAATAATCAATACATGGTTGTTAACCTTAAAACATAGCACACTGTCAGTATTAATTCAGTTTCATATACACTGATCATCTACACCTAGAAACTGTTCATCTAAGACCAAAGCTTGCTATGCTTCGGACTCTTGCGATGCAAACACTTCGTCTGAATGTGTGGACGACAGACGACTTTCAGGGACATTATCCAGCGTCATACTTGCCGTTGACGCCTGAGGGGTGCCATGCAGTCCTGGTAGGCGAGACCGTGGTTTCTTGGCACCAGTCTCAATATTTTCTACGAATACTTCAGCATCGTCCTGAATATGAGCTAAGTCCATCATTTCAGTTGACCTTCTCATTTTAGATAATGAGGGTTGTAAGAATAAACTCTCGGATTCGCAGTGTCTTAACGTAGGTTGGTGTTCACGTGGTGTTACGGTTTGCTCAAATGAAGTGACTTTTTTTTCACGTGGTGTGACGTTTTGCTCACGTGGTGTGACGGTTTGCTCACTTGGTGTGACGGTTTGCTCACGTGGTGTGACAGTTTTCTCACATGCTGTGACGGTTTGCTCACGTGGTGTGACGGTTTTCTCACATACTGTGACGGTTTGCTCATGTGGTGTGACGTTTTGCTCACGTGGTGTGACGTTTTGCTCCCGTGGTAAGACAATTTTCTCGCGTGGCCTGACAGCAGGGAACCTGATTGGTGGATGGTAAGCTCCATGTGGGTAGCCTGTTCCCGCAGCAGAGTAGTGTAGATTAGGGTGCCCATATTCGTGCTGGGTGGACTCGTCGGGTGAATGTCGGTTGTACACGGCACTGTGACCATTCGTGTTTTTATATGACACCTTCACGGACTGCCCTGAAGGATCTGTCACAGTCACTGAATTCGAATCTACCCCTGGGTTTTCACTTCTCTCGACTTGTTTTACCCCCTTAGGTCCATTTTGAATAACTATTTCCTCCTGATCAGTATCTACCTTATCAGCACTCTCCTTATCCACAGCCTGCTTGTTGACAGTCTGCTTAGCTACCTTCTCGTCCTCAAACTCAACCTTTTTCCTCTTGGCATTATTTTCTACAACGACCTTGACCTCTTCATCATTGTCATTGGGCACTTCGATCTTCACACTCTCAGATCTGACTTTCCGTAATGGAGATTGTTCTATTGTCTTCAGCTGGGGAGAGGATTGTACCGGTTTCCGACTTCCATCCCTCTCCACAAGACTTCCTGTGTGACTGAGTCCTCCAAGACTCGACACATCGGACAAAGCCTCGGGACTCGCCAAAGGAGCAGCCACCCATTGCTTCTCAGCTAGGTCTAGACTGAATTCTGGACGTGTGCCCGAATCTGGGTTCCTGCCCACGGCGTTTAGTTGTTGTATATGCTCTACAGTAAGAATCTTTTCTGGGACATTTTCCCAGCTGCCAGAGACTGATCGAGGTCCGCTGACATTCAGGGCGCCATTGCCGGGATCGGGGGCAGTGTAGCAGGCATTGGTGAAGCTAGTTTCCACCATCACTGTCCCTCGGGTTGGTGACGGGTTGTTGGCAGAGGACAAAGACTCATGGGATAGCAGAGCCTTGCGTTCCGCTTCTGTCAGAGTCCGCACTGGCTTGGCTGGACCGACCTTCAGCAGAACCTAAAACAACGGTTCAGGAATCAGCCTTCATTCCAATCGGGTCATGATTATAAGGTGAGGTGAAATGGGGTTTAACGTCGCGTCCAAGATTATTGCACTTATATAGCGACGTGCATGCACGTTTGTGTGTGTGTGTGTGTGGCTGCTTGTACTAGTCCTGACTGATGCCGATTTATAGTGCTAGCTCACTGAGATACCATGCCGCAGTTTAACATGAATACCCCACTCAGACACAGTATACTGATTCTGAGCCGACCAATCCTTGTTTATCCCCTTAATGCCAAGTGCCAGGCAGGGTAACAACAAGTACCATCTTTTAACGTCTTTTGGTATGACGCGGTCGGGGATTGAACCCTGGACCTTCCGCTCTCCGGGCGGATGCTCTACCACTAGACCATGGAGGCGGTCTTCATGATTATAAATTGCATTCAATCTTCGTTCAGGTGGAGGTTTATTAGACCAGGCTAATTTGGTTGAAACAGAACTATTGGTTATTAGAAAGGGACTAGTCATTTATAACAGGTTGGATGAGAGTTCTTGTAGATTGATATGAAAGTCAAATCATGACCTCCTCTAAACATTCAACCATTTTTGTCCATATTCACTGTCATCTACCCCATAAGAGACACTATTTTGTTGGCTTCCATTTGTTTGTTTGTTGGTTTGTAGTTTAACGCCGCACTCAGCAATATTCCAGCTATATGACAGCAGTCTCTATATAAATAATCAAATCTGGACCAGACAATCCAGTGATTGATATCATGAGCATCGATCCACGCAATTGGGATACGATGACATGCATCAACCAAGTCAGCGAGTCTGACCACCGGATCCTGTTAATCACCTCTTACGGCAAGCATAGTCGCCTTTTACATCAAGCATGGGTTGCTGAAGACCTATTCTACCCCAGATCTTCCGGTCTGGCTTCCAACTGTCTTGACAAGGGTATTTGCATGCACATAATGCGTCATGTACACGTTGGATGACAAGACACTGTTTGGGTTCCAGGTGAAACTTGGTCATGGATCATGTTAATGACAGTTAATCAATAGACAGATAGGAATATGTCCTGACTAATACCTTCTCCAGGGCCTCTAGGACATTGTCAGGCATGTGGTCGTTGATCATGGTCGGGGAGATGAGAACCTCGTCGAAGTCTCCATTTCCTGCCCACACAGCCTGGTAAACGGGCTCAGAACTCTGACACACTGGCCTGAAACATAGAGAGATACGTACAGTGCTTCTGATCCCTAAGACAACCTGTCCTACTGGACCATCAGAGATGGCAGGGCACAATACTTTACTAAAACGTGCTCATGTTGTTTGTGGTTCACAGGATTTCAGAAATTGACACTATCAATATTCAGGTGAGAGTCACCTCACAAATAAAAGGTTAGCTCAAGCTTAAAAGCAATGTACTATTGGATTTGGACTCTTTTATATTTGGAGGTATCAGTTTTTGTCCTAAAATTACAGGAAAATAAATAAATAAATTCTGATTATGTGAAAAATATTTCCCGAGCCCAAAATGATTTTAAAGGAAAGGATGTTTGTTTAGTTATATGGGGTAAACAAATCCAAAACATTATCCATATATTGTCCATACATTATCCATATATTGTCCATACAGTATCCGTATATTGTCCATACATTTTCCGTACATTGTCCATATATTGTTCATACAGTCTGTACATTGTCCAAACATTGTTCATACATTGTCTGTACATTGTCCATACATTGTTCATACATTGTTCATACATTGTCTGTATATTGTCCAAGCATTGTCCATACATTGTCCAAACATTGTAAATTGTCCAAACACTGTCCATACATTGTTCATACATTGTAAATTGTCCAAACACTGTCCATGCATTGTTCATACATTGTTTATACATTGTCCATACATTGTTCATATATTGTCTGTTCATTGTCTGTACATTGTCTATACATTGTTCATACATTGTCCAAACATTGTCCATACATTGTTCATACATTGTCTGTACATTGTCCATACATTGTTCAAACATTGTCTGTACATTGGCCATACATGGTTCATACATTGTCCATACATTGTTCAAACATTGTCCCACATTGGCCATACATTGTTAATACATTGTCTCTACATTGTCCAAAGATTGTCCTTACATTGTTCATACATTGTTCATATATTGACAGATAATAAAATGACACATGTTAAACAATTACATGGAGAAAGTGTACTAATTGTTTGGGATCTGTGACTCTGACAGAGTCTGCTGCAGCCTTGGTGTGTAAACTCACCAACACACCATGGAGGCCGACCTGTGAATGAAGGGTGTCAGGAGAGACAGCAAACATAGAACACACCATGGTATTGTATTATGTCATGCATATCAAGACTACTGGACCCCAGTTATTTCCCACCATTACAACCAAGTCATCCCTGATACCGTTAAGGATGCACATAATATCATGTCTTACAAACATTTATCTCAACAACTGCCTTACAGAAAATTGCAGACGTAAAGATAATGAAAATAAAAAAAATAAAACTACATTATGGGTAGAGGGATACAAACCTTTAAAAAGTTAATATTATTATTCACCAACACCAAATAATTTAACCCTTAATCTTTAAAATGTCATCAAGTTTTCATAACAAACACCTGAACAAACTTACATAGAAATTACTAAGGGCACAATGTCAAGCCATTTTCCTGAAAAACAAACTGACAAAAGCTGTGTGGGTATTATATGACATGCATATTAATATCATACAACCAAAATGACTGTAGCCACATGCTGGACTTGGACAAGCTGCCTGTATGGCAGTGCTTACATGCCGCCCCGCTCTCTTCAAATGCTGCATTTCACTGTAACCATGCAATACCACAGGGCCTGGCTGGGTGCACTTCATGCCTTAGTGTATGGAGATATGGAGTGAGTGAGTGAGTGAGTGAGTGAGTGAGTGAGGTTTCACCGCCGCTTTGAACAGTATTCCAGTTGTATCATGATGTGTCAGCTTGGTGTTTTTTGTTTGTTTTGTTTGTTGTTTAACGCCACACTATTCTGCGGTCTGTAAATAATCGAGTCTGGACCAGACAATCCAGTGATTGACATCATGAGCATTGATCCACACAATTGGGATATGAAGACATGCATCAACCAAGTCAGCGAGCCTGACCACCCAATCCCATTGATCGCCTCTTAAGACAAGCATAGTCATTTTTTACGGCAAGCATGGGTTTCTGAAGACCTATTCTACCCCGGATCTTCACGGGTGGTCAGCTTGAATAGGGACAATGGAGATATGGTGAGTGTGTTGTGTCATTGTGGATTTGAGTGAGTGAGTGAGTGAAAGGGGGTTTATGTCAGCAATGTTCAGCCTGGTCAGAGAAGTAATTGACTGATTGATCATCGGGTCACGGTAAAATGCCAGATCCTAATTTGTCACACACCAAGGAACTGTCCACACTTGGCAGCCATTGTGACCAAAAGATACCCATCTCTGCAGTCTAACAACAGGCGTGGTGTGTGTGTGTGTGTGTGTGTGTGTGTGTGTGTGTGTGTGTGTGTGTGTGTGTGTGTGTGTGTGTGTGTGTGAATGTGTGTGTGTGTGCGTGCGCGCGTGTGTGTGTGCATGCGTGAGTGGGTGAGGGATGAGTTTTATGGCTCATTGTTCAAATGTGTCAAAGTGTTATAAGGTAACAAAACAAAAGGAACGATTCACACCGTGAGATTTCAGGCTAAACAGTTTTGTGTAACTCAACAGTTGTGAGAAAAACAATGTGAGATCAGTTATAAATCAGATGTTCAAAACGAAACAAAATCATAGCAACTTCTAGATGAATTATTGTGCACTGGTGTTCATAATGACTTGACATAGCTACTGCCTTCTCTTATACACCACTGTGTATGGCTTCCAAAACATGACAGTTATTTGACTTATATATTCTCAAAAACATTATGATATACAATACTATGAAAATCATAATCAATACAAGATCTTTTTCTGAAATACATCTTTGAAAATAGCTACTGATATATAGCTTTGAATCGTTTTAGAACATAGTCAATGTGTGTGGCTGTTTTTGCAATAACATCTGTTTTAGGTCCACAAAGCCCACAAGACCAACAGGAAGCTTACAGATACCAGTACAGTCTGTGCCAAAACTCTGAGTCAACTAGCCTGATGAAAGGCTCATCATTGACATCACATTTCAGTCTTACCATAGGGACTATTAGGCTAAATAAATAATAGTCTTGGTTCTCAGGCACTGCCCACATCATCATAAAGTTCATTGCATGTCTTGTTTTTGTTTCCATTTTCAATGTTTTTTTGTGCATTGTGTCTAAGTTTTAGGATTGATATATTTTTTTGAAAATCGAAATAAAAAAAAAATGGGCGGCAGACTTTATGTGACGCATGTGGTGCCTGAGAACGAAGACTATTATTTTATTTTTTAGCCTTATCAGCTGAGCTTAGTCGACCAAACAGAATTTTACAAGACTTCGGTTTTGGACTTGTGGCGGATGTCGCAGACTGTCAGTAGTGTTGACCATATATAATTAGAAGAACTACTTCAGTAGAACGTTTGTTGCAAAGTCCTATAAGACTGCTAACTAGTATGTAATGTCTAGAAACAAACATCTACCACTGTTTGTGAATGTGTGAAAACTAACTGATGCTGAGTTTGGTGATGATGTAAAATGTCCCCTGCTCAAACAGAATCAACATAATGATATCAATAATAAGGAATGCGAGAGTATGGACAAAGAAGGGCAAATGGACAGGATGAAACTTACTTCTTGGAATAGCGACGGTTATGAACATGCCTGAAATCAACATAGTCACTAGTCATATCATTCAAACACAGAAAGAACGAAACACACAACTCACAGTCATAGGAGTAGAGAGAATGGCATGGCCGGGTTAGATGGGGTTATGTTTAACAGGGCAGGGTTAACTGAGGTTATGTTTAACAGGGCAGGGTTAACTGAGGGATGTTTAACATGGCAGGGCAAACTGGGGACATGTTTGATATGGCAGGGCTAATTGAGGGATGTTTAACATGGCAGGGCAAACTGGGGACATGTTTAATGTGGCAGCTAGGGCAAACTGGGGTTATGTTTAACATGGCAGGGCTAACTGAGGGATGTTTAACATGGCAGGGCAAACTGGGGACATGTTTACTATGGCAGGGCTAACTGAGGGATGTTTAACATGGCAGGGCTAACTGAGGTTATGTTTAACATGGCAGGGGTAACTAAGGTGATGTTTAACATGGCAGGGCTAACTGAGGGATGTTTAACATGGCAGGGCTAACTGAGGTTATGTTTAACATGGCAGGGGTAACTAAGGTGATGTTTAACATGGCAGGGTTAACTGAGGTTAGGTTTAACATGGCAGGGTTAACTGGGGTTATGTTTAACATGGCAGGGTTAACTGAGGGATTTTTAACATGGCAGGGTTAACTAGGGTTAGGTTTAACATGGCAGGGTTAACTGAGGTTAGGTTTAACATGGCAGGGTTAACTGGGGTTATGTTTAACATGGCAGGGTTAACTGAGGTAGTTTAACATGGCAGGGCTAACTAGGGTTATGTTTAACATGGCAGGGTTAACTGAGGTTATATTTAACATGGCAGGGTTAACTGAGGTTATGTTTAACATGGCAGGGTTAACTGAGGGATGTTTAACATGTCAGGGCTAACTGGGGATGTGTTTAATATGGCAGGGTTAACTACAGACATGTTTAACATGTCAGGGTTAACTACGGACATGTCTAACATGTCAGGGTTAACTAGGGACATGTTTTACATGGCAGGGTTAACAGAGGTTATGTTTAACATGGCAGGGTTAACTGAGGGATGTTTAACATGGCAGGGTTAACTACGGACATATCTAACATGTCAGGGTTAACTAGGGACATGTTTCACATGGCAGGGTTAACTGGGGTTATGTGTAACATGGCAGGGTTAACTCGGGATCCGTTTAACATGGGAGTGCTAACTTAGCTGCAGTGTAAAACTGATCTTAAGTCATAGGTTGAGTTTGTGTATTTGATGCTAACTGTAACCCAGTTCCCCAATAAATCGGGGTGACCTAAGTCGCAGCACCCCCAGCGATGGTGAGGAAACAGTGACACCTTCATTGAGAGGCTTTGAGTGAGAGGCTTTCCTTTGAGTTTACTCATAATGTACTCATGTGTACACTTCTCAAAGGAAGCATGGTGAGAAAACAGAAAGAAACTGGATTTGGGGACTTTTCATGGGCCTCAAGATGTTGAGTTATCAATCAATAAATAATAAATCAATAACTCACATCAATCCAGTTTTGATAATAAGAAAAGCATGCTTTGTTTCACAGCAATCAAATCAGTGTCATATACATTTCCTACAACATTTGAAAATTCCAAGAACTTAACATACAATTAATCAAATTCAAATAACATTTGTTTTACAGAGATGCTAATACTAAATAAGAGGCAAGTCCAACTGTGTCACTTTATATATTTCAAAATGCACCATGCTCTGGAAGGAATGAAAAAAAATATGGTGTGACAATACAGTGGTCAGAATGACGTCATTCCCAAACAAGAAGGCCAGAATGAAGAGTCATGCTAACAGTCAGTACAGTACATCATGGATAGGGAAAATAGAAACTCCACTTGAACTGATTATCAAAATCAAAATTATAAAAATTGTTCCATTTTTGATGAATTATGAAGAACCAGAGTTTGCCATAACTATATCAAAAGCCTCTAAAATGAAAATATCAAAAGCCTCCTATAACCTCAAAAGTACACAATGAAAAAAGATTGTACAATCAATAGACCAAAACCTCTTAAATACAATAAACTATCACAACAGCTTGATAACCAAATATAGATATTGAAGAAATGTGTCACCTGGCACACCCATTATAAACATTTTCAACTTGAAAAACAATTGTCAAAGGGAGACAATCTAAAGTTCGACTACAAGTAGTCTCCCTTTATCCATTATAACAATATTTATGACAAATCAAGAATCTTCTTACACTTTCCACATGTGAAAGGTGTCAAGTGTTTGACAATCTTTGAAAACAAACTGAGTGACAAATCGTTTACAACTAACAGCTGCTTTAGCTATTAGTTCATTAATATCAAATGGTAAACAAATTCTATTCTACAGATACAATGGTAAATACATGTAGTGTAACTATCACGAGCAGTTGGTGTTATCTCTGTGGCCTTCATCATGAATCAACACAAGGGGTTAAAAAAAATGTACTCAATTAAAGAGCTAATATGCATTGAAAAATATATATATTACCTTCATTATAGAATAATCACTTTAATTCTAATTTAAAGTATTTGATAAATTAAGTAAACTACTAAACCAAAGTTAAAGACACGATTCTTCATATGACTATGGTTAATCTGTCATGGCTATACAAAAATAAAATTGGTTGTTGTTTAACTTCTTTTGAGTAGCATGATTTCAACCCTTCATCATTTATAACTAAAAGCGTTTGCAGAGACTGTGAATAAGTTCTAACCACAATCACATGTGACACAATATGACACAATATGGCACAACAATGATGATAGACATTCTAAGTGGATACTGACCCTGACTCCTTGGGGTGACTCCGGACAATGTGGATGATCTTCCCCGGGGGAAACAGTGGGACATGGGCGGACAGGCCGATCTGGGAGTCACTAGGGTGAGCGGTCACGTTGCGGTCTAAGTCCACCTGAGACCCCTTCTTGCCTGTGTAGTCCCCACAACAGCAGAACACTCCCTTTGAGATAATCTGCCACTGAAACAGTCACAGCCTTGCCAGTATCTGTCATAGAGATCATGATGCGTGTCATCTGGCTCGAAACCCGTGAAGATCCGGGGTAGAATAGGTCTTCAGCAGCCCATGCTTGTCGTAAAAGGCGACTTTGTTTGTCGTAAGAGGCGACTAATGGGATCAGGTGGTCAGGCTCGCTGACTTGGTTGAAGCATGTCATCGATCCCAATTGTGTGGATTGATGCTCATGATATCAATCATTTACATATTTACATATAGCTGGAACATTGCTGAGTGTTGTGTTATACAACAAACACACACACATCTGACTCGATCAGCCACAACTTACATCATCACCACATTCGTGACCAACTCGTGTTATTCTGGGACAAGCCGAATTGCGACACGTGCCCTTCTCATTGGCATTTTTGTGACTTGATTCTGTCTAAGCGCAAACGGGCATAGCTAAATGAATTGTCAATCATTCACGTACATTTTTATACCATATATATTCCAGATGCTTCTGAAAACACATTGGGCCATACAATATTATACAGAATGATTGAACACATTTAACTGTATCTTTTTAAATGCAAGACAGATGTAAAACCAAAAATTATTCCTGAGGGATTCTTTGATCGAAGTACTTGAAGTTATACAAACATGCTGATTGGTTTGTTGTTTTTTCACACACAACATTCATCGATATGGGGACAGGTCTTCTTCCAGGTTACGAAAAGGGGCAAGTGGTGACGAATGATATCACCCTTCATTGTCTTCTGTCTAATGTTGAAAGCCGCACCCTGATCCATCTTTGTGATAACTGAGTCGAGACAAGGCAATCCAGTGATTGATATTACGAGCAACTATCCACGCAGTTGGATATGATTACGCTCCATTAACCATGTCACTGAACCTGATCACTCGATCCACATCGTCATCTCATGTGACATAGGTTGTTGAAGGCTCCGTAACAAGACACATAGATGTTATCCTATTGTTCCCCAATAGGGAAGATATACAGCAAGGGGCGGTCGGGTAGCCTAGTGGTTAAAGCGTTCGCTCGTCACGCCGAAGACCCGGGTTCGATTCCCGACATGGGTACAATGTGTGAAGCCCATTTCTGGTGTCCCCCGCTGTGATATTGCTGGAATATTGCTAAAAGGGGCTTAAAACCATACTCACTCAATCACTCACTCATGTACAGCAATGTCACAATAACCACAGGATTTTATACATAGAAGTTCCGTTGATAATGCAACGTTTCCGAAGACCGGGGATCTTGTGTTTGAACAGAATCTAAATACCGTATTCGACGTAATAAGCGCCCAGGGCAATCTCAAAATTAGAATAGGGGGCTATTATTAGAATATAATTTTGGTGAGAAAAAAAAGAGTTGAAAGATCGTAAATTTCGTGGTTTATGCTGACAGCCTGAAATGATACAGAAGAAAAGTCGTATTATACACGACAGATATATTTTCCAGAATTTAATTGCCCATAATTAAGGGTGCATATAACACACGAGTGCATATTATACACGAATAAATACGTCTTGTGTACAATGATCAATTGGAAGGGATGTTAATTGGGATTGTTCACAAGCTAATATATGAGCAAATATCGCCTAGGGCGCTTATTAGGATGGGGCGCTTGTTACGTCGAATACGGTAAGTAAATGTGCAGAATTAAATAAAATATAACAACAAATTTCTTCTCTATATTTCAGAGGATCGAACGTTCAACCCCCTCGTATCTGTAAGTTTGTGAATGAACAACAGAGGCGTTGACAAATCACAATGCTTCTAAGAATAACTTTTTTAAAGTACATGAACAGCAGCGTTTAACATGTTTCCTAAGGCGAAAAGAAAGTGTGTTTGAAACATAAAATTGTTGGTAAACTTTGTTGTATCAGATTTTTGTTTTGTTTTAAAAGTAAAACCAAAACACTTCCCTTTTGGTTTTTATGATATTTAAAATCTCTCGGTTGTGTTTTAGCCTACACATATCCACCTCCACTGAGTATTTACCTTGGGGTCGTTGCTCTTCTTGATCATGTTGATGATGTCTGTCCTCAGCAGCTCCATCTGGGGCAGACCAATTCTGAAACACATCACGGCAACAATGGAGAGAGTGATTGCTCCTTTAAACCACCCTCAACCATATTCCAGCCACACAACACATACAACCTACAGATGAAGTCAAGTAAAAGCAGTGCTTGATGTCATCAACCAGGTCGGGGCGGTCGGGGCAGCCTAGTGGTTGAAGCGTTTGCTCGTCACGTGAAGACCCGGGTTCGATTCCCGACATGGGTACAACGTCTGAAGCCCATTTCTGGTGTCCCCCGTTGAGATATTGCTGGAATATTGCTAAGAGCGGTGTAAAACCATACTCCCTCGCTCACTCATTTACCAGGTCAGCCATTTTAACCACCCAATCCTCATCAGTGGCTCTCATGACAAGGAGGGGGTAGTGGGAACCTATTGTGGCCATGAAGCACATGGTTAATGTGGACGACCCAGCAAGCCTTTGCAATGGAAATCGAAAAACAATTTGAGTTCTGCTCCGGAAATGAAACATGACAGACGGACTGACAGCAGCCATTCCTATATCCCCCTTCCATCCGTGGTTGGGGAAAATAAACATTGTGAATGTTGATAACAGATGTCTTTATGTAGAAGGTGAACTTGTTAACTCACCTGGGCACGACATCTTTCCCCACGACAACAGACGTGATGTAGGACTTGGTCTCCTCCACACAGGATATACTGAAACAACACAACCAGGGCCAGACCCTACTTCACTGGACACAGACAACTGGACACTACTCACATGTTCTCATCAAAATATTACTAAGCACGTGTGACTGT
The DNA here is from genome assembly GCF_022045235.1 of Haliotis cracherodii. Taxonomy (NCBI): domain Eukaryota; kingdom Metazoa; phylum Mollusca; class Gastropoda; order Lepetellida; family Haliotidae; genus Haliotis; species Haliotis cracherodii. The sequence continues at coordinate 14,879,722 of NW_027266286.1, forward strand.
CTCTATTAAGAGTATTTAACTTTTTCTAAGATCTGTCAAAATGCGGTGAGGTGAAATGGGGTTTAACGTCACATCCAAGATTACTGCACTTATACAGTGATGTGCATGCATGTGTGTGTATGTGTGGCTGCTTGTACTAGTCCGGACTGATGCCGATTTATAGTGCAAGCCCACTGAGATACCATACCGCAGTTTAACACTCAGACACAGTATACTGACTCCGAGCCGACCAGTCCTTGTTTTAGCCCTTTAATGCCGAGCGCCAGACAGGGTAACAAGAAGTACCATCTTTTAACATCATTTTATATGACGCGGCCGGGGATCGAACCCCAGACCTTCCGCTCTCAAGGCGGATGCTCTACCACAACACCACAGCGGTCCAAAATGAAAAGAGATGGGTTCACCGCTTTATTATTGATTACCACATCAAAGTCATACTTTACAACAGCTACATAGGAAATTCACGCATTGTGTTTATAGTTCTGCAAAAATGATCACTGATAATATTTTTAGAAAAATTGTTCATCTATAAGAAAATATCAAACTTTATGTTAGTGTTAATTTTAGAGTGGGGGCACGTGTGGCCCAGTCGTCTAAGGCGCCGCGATTCGGTGTGCAGAGTTGCATCCCTTGGGCACGCCAGAAACATATGATTGTGGATTTGAATCCCGGTTCGCCCCGATTATGTTTCTCACTTTGTCAGTACCATACCCGTGCTCGTGGGTTTCAACGAAGTGGTAAACGTCTGAGACCTGCATCACTTCGGGCTTTCCTCCCACATTAAGCTGACACGCTGTGATATAACTGGAATACTGTTAAAAGCGGCGTTAAATCCAACTCACTCACTCACTCACTAATTTTAGAGCAAATGGGTAAAACATGCACATTGATGTATTTTCCTCAATTCCTAGAAGGTGAGGTGAGGTGAAATTGGGTTTAACGTCGCGTCCAAGATTATTGCACTTATATAGCGACGTGCATGCACGTGTATGTGTGTGTGTGGCTGCTTGTACTAGTCCGGACTGATGCCGATTTATAGTGCTAGCTCACTGAGATACCATGCCGCAGTTTAACATGAATACCCCACTCAGACACAGTATACTGACTCCGAGCCGACCAGTCCTTGTTTTAGCCCCTTAATGCCGAGCGCCAGACAGGGTAACAACAAGTACAATCTTTTAACGTCTTTTTGTATGACGCGGCCCGGGATCGAACCCTGGACCTTCCGCTCTCCGGGCGGACGCTCTACCACAAGACCACGGAGGCGGTCTCAATTCCTAGAAGCGACATACAGACATATATAGGCTATGACATTACAGGGTGATGCCACACAGTTTAGTGACATCATATAGACTAATAGTAAACATTGTCGCACTATTACCATTCACCTTGGCTGTAAGCACTCTACAATGGTATTAAATTCAATTACTGTATAATGTAACAAAGTGCTGCACCGACCCCGGGAAGATTATTTACAGACCGTCGTCATATAGCTGGAATATTGCTGAGTGCGGCGTTAAACAACAAACCAACAAACAATCTCTGCTGTACCACTTAATCTTGGTGATACGTTGACTTAAACAGTATAAACTTTGAATAGCATAGACTAGCACCAATAATTCCCCTTAAACCTAGAGCAGTAAAGTCTAGCACATTGTTTTAAACTTTCAGGATGGAATGAACTGTAAAAGTCCACACAACTAGTGTTGTACTTGGTGTCGATCTGACTTCATTGGCCTGTACTAGAGATGTGACGACACCAGACGATTGAGCATAGTTTCTCTTTGAATATGATGTCTCTTAAGACTCGGTTGCATTTTACCTGCTTCAAGAATTAATCTCTCGAACAATCTAACACTGTCACTTAACCATCAAACCCATCACTTATCGGTGACCAGTTCCACGACATCCCTCTCATCATGGCTTATTCCTAACTTAATCAATACCCAGTAACAGAAAATCAGTACCAATAACCTCTTTAGGCTTCCATAATTACTCCTACGGGCCAATAATCCTATCATAGAAAAACTATTCCAAGTGTCCCATCACAGCCATAGCAGGTAATGTGTCTAAACAATAGAGAGAAATGTCTCCAGTGGTGGCAACTTGGTGAAATGGATTGCTATGACCTGTCTCGGTGTGCAATGTGAAGCCCCTGTGGCCAGGATGGATGGAGACGATATGACTGTGGTTAGCCAACAGGGTATTCCTTGCGGTTGCAGCTAGCCAACATGATAATACTGTGGTTAGCCAACATGACATTGCTGCGGTTGGAATCCTGGATTCGAACCCACCATTATGGTGTGATCATGGTGGATCTTTCTGTACACTGAAATATACCCTGATGAAAATAAGAAATGCTAGGCAATGTATGGCCTTGGAACTAGGAATTCATTAATCTAGACTTCAGTTTTGTGCATAGCACCACAGGGTGGGGAAGACAGATGTGTTTGTGTGATGCTGTGAGTGGACTGATCTGATAAGTCCCCCTGGGGGAGAGAAGGCATAGCGGTGTAGGGTGGGGGTGTGTTTGTGATGCTGTGAGTGGACTGATCTGATAAGTCCCCCTGGGGGAGAGAAGGCATAGCGGTGTAGGATGGGGGTGTGTTTGTGATGCTGTGAGTGGACTGACCTGATAAGTCCCCTCGGGGGAGAGAAGGCGTAACAGTGCAGGGTGTGGGGGGGTGGGGGTGGGGGTGTGTTTGTGTGATGCTGTGAGTGGACTGACCTGATGAGTCCCCCTGGGGGAGAGAAGGCGTAGCAGTGCAGGGTGGGGAACTCCGGCTGAAGGAGGATGGCCAGGATGGCGGCTGTGCCTGCCCCCAGAGAGTGACCCACTAGGGTCAGGTCGTACTTCTCTGAACTCAGCTCCTGCCAACACAAAACATGTGTACAACAACAGACTCATTGTCAAAGAATTGTGCTGCAAGGGTCTGTAGCTCACTGGACAAATAAAAATACTCCTGTATCGCTTTAATTTTTCCAAGGTATTTTCTATTTTCTAAGTTTCTCCCCAAACAAAAGTTATACATGACTAATGATTAATTACCTAAAACAAGGATATAATTAATGCATGTCACAGAAAATGAGGAAAGAGGTTACTTCAATGGCTATGGCTCTGGGAATTGCACATTCCTCCTTTAATGATGTGGCTAGGATGATGGTATGTAACAGGGCCTTCGGGACTCGAAATGCCTCTGTTAAGAAGGTCAGTGGCACGGTTAGAATAGTAACTAGGGCTGGGATGAAACACCAACTGTGTGATCCAATACGTATCACAATACCTTGCTCATGATCCTATGTGTATCACGATACATGCATGTGCTCTTGTCCGTGATACGTAAGCCATCTTTTTCATAGACATGATGGCCAAATACCTGCCACTCACTCAGCCAATCCATGCATCCATGATTTACATGGGAAGGACCCTGCCACTCACTCAGCCAATCCATGCATCCATGATCTACATGGGAAGGACCCTGCCACTCACTCAGCCAATCCATGCATCCATGATCTACATGGGAAGGACCCTGCCACTCACTCAGCCAATCCATGCATCCATGATCTACATGGGAAGGACCCTGCCACTCACTCAGCCAATCCATGACATCCATGATCTACACGGGAAGGACCCTGCCACTCACTCAGCCAATCCATGCATCCATGATCTACACGGGAAGGACCCTGCCACTCACTCAGCCAATCCATGACATCCATGATCTACACGGGAAGGACCCTGCCACTCAAATGAGCCAATCCATGACATCCATGATCTACACGGGAAGGACCCTGCCACTCACTCAGCCAATCCATGCATCCATGATCTACATGGGAAGGACCCTGCCACTCACTCAGCCAATCCATGCATCCATGATCTACATGGGAAGGACCCTGCCACTCACTCAGCCAATCCATGACATCCATGATCTACACGGGAAGGACCCTGCCACTCACTCAGCCAATCCATGACATCCATGATCTACATGGGAAGGACCCTGCCACTCACTCAGCCAATCCATGCATCCATGATCTACATGGGAAGGACCCTGCCACTCACTCAGCCAATCCATGACATCCATGATCTACACGGGAAGGACCCTGCCACTCACTCAGCCAATCCATGACATCCATGATCTACACGGGAAGGACCCTGCCACTCAAATGAGCCAATCCATGACATCCATGATCTACACGGGAAGGACCCTGCCACTCACTGAGCCAATCCATGACATCCATGATCTACATGGGAAGGACCCTGCCTCTCACTCAGCCAATCCATGCATCCATGATCTACACGGGAAGGACACTGCCACTCACTGAGCCAATCCATGCATCCATGATCTACACGGGAAGCACACTGCCACTCACTGAGCCAATCCATGCATCCATGATCTACATGGGAAGCACACTGCCACTCACTGAGCCAATCCATGCATCCATGATCTACATGGGAAGGACCCTGCCACTCACCTCGGCAAGATTCATGGCTTTGATGATGATGCCCTCCTCGTCCAGTCTCTTCTTGATGTAGACGGCGGCCTGCACCATGCCCTTGTGACCTTGCCAGTCCTCCCTGGGCGGTGTCAGGGGGAGGGTCTCCGCCTCCGCCTTTAGATCTGTCAGCACATCCTGCAACAAGTGGTGTCTTTGATAAACCCCTAACATAGACAACCATCCACCTGTAACGACAGCATTCCCCTCACACAGACAACCACCCACCTGTAATGACAGCATGCCCCTAACACAGACAACCACCCACCTGTAACGACAGCGTGCCCCTCACACAGACAACCACCCACCTGTAACGACAGCGTGCCCCTCACACAGACAACCACCCACCTGTAACGACAGCATGCCCCTCGCACAGACAACCACCCACCTGTAACGACAGCGTGCCCCTCACACAGACAACCACCCACCTGTAACGACAGCATGCCCCTAACACAGACAACCACCCACCTGTAATGACAGTGTGCCCCTCACACAGACAACCACCCACCTGTAATGACAGTGTGCCCCTCACACAGACAACCACCCACCTGTAATGACAGCGTGCCCCTCACACAGACAACCACCCACCTGTAATGACATTGTGCCCCTCACACAGACAACCACCCACCTGTAATGACAGCCTGCCCCTCACACAGACAACCACCCACCTGTAATGACAGTGTGCCCCTCACACAGACAACCACCCACCTGTAATGACAGTGTGCCCCTCACACAGACAACCACCCACCTGTAATGACAGCGTGCCCCTCACACAGACAACCACAGTCTTCTCAGCATGGTCCAGAGCCACATAAAATGGAGTCTCACCAATCTAGAAACAAAAACAGAAATAACTGAATGTATGTTATACAGTACCTGCAAACAAAGTCTAATTCTTGAGCAAAAGTACTTTCCAAAAGGCCATATTTTTCAAAATTGTTGATGTCATTTGTCATGGGACAAAGATAATGAACAGAAGAGGAGGTATAATTATAATGTACACACTCGGTAAAGGACTGCCTAAGTAGATTTAGAACTAGCAAGAGATGATATTGTCGTGTGGGACATGGGGGTCAGGGTGCAGTAACTGTTTGTTAGTTGTATAATGCTGCACTAAGCAATATTCCAGCTATATGATGGCAGCCTGTAAATAATCAAGTCTGGTTTGTTGGTTGATTTGTTGTTTAACGCCGTACTATTCCAGCTGTATGACGGCGGTCTGTAAATAATCGAGTCTGGACCAGACAATCCAGTGATTGATATCATGAGCATCGATCCACACAATTGGAATCGATGACATGTATCAACCACCCGATCCCGTTAGTCGCCTCTGGACCAGACAATCCAGTGACTGATTTTGTGAGCAACGATCCTCATCTTTGGGGTACAATGACACACAATCAACCAAATCACCAAGAAACCACTCAATCCACACTGAAAACATTTAGAAAACACATAATCAACTTTAACTCAAAATCAGAAATGACATGTTTTTGTGCCCAAGTCCATCTCCAAATACATCGAAAGAGATTCCAAACTGTACAAAGACATTGTTGTGTTTGATTATCTCATATACCCAGAACAACAAAATTTGATTTTTGTGGCCCTTTTGCCACATATTACGTACAAAAAGCCGAAAACGAGTCTTAAAGTGTTTGAGCATATCAAGTCACAACTTATGACCAGTACAAGTTGCTGGGGGCCTCTTGTATCCCGGCCCCTGCCCGGAGGTAGCAGTTACTGTCAGGACACTACAATGGTGGCTCACATCAACATGGTAGGTCGCATAAACCACATCCACCTCCTGGAGACCGCTGATACGACGCAAGGCGGAGAAGTTGCACAGGCAGCAGTTGTCGTCGATGACGATGGCATTGCGTTGCTTGTTGCAGCAGCAACAACTGAGGGAGGGAATATTGCTATTACACAATGCATTATGTATATTAATACACAGGACATAGATAATGTTAATACACAGGAATACTCCTTGGTGTAGTGGAAGGTCTCTGTTTTGATTCCCGGCAGCAGCATAGCAAAAAAAACGTTAAAAGATGGTACTTGTTGTTACCCTGCCTGGCGCACTACATTAGAAGATACATGTATAACAAGGATTGGTCAGCTTAAAGTCAGTATATACTGTGTTAGTGGGAAATTCATTTTAAACTGGTATGGTACCTCTGTGGGATAGCACTATAAAAATGACATAAGTCTGGGCCAGTAGATGAGATGAAATGGGGTTTAACGTCGCATCCAAGATTATTGCACTTATATAGTGACATGCATGTACGTGTGTGTGTGTTTGTGTGGCTGCTTGTACTAGTCCGGACTGATGCCGATTTATAGTGCTAGCTCACTGACATACCATGCCGCAGTTTAACTTGAATACCCCCACTCAGACACAGTATACTGACTCCGAGCTGACCAGTCCTTGTTTCAGCCCCTTAATGCCGAGCGCCAGACAGGGTAACAACAAGTACCATCTTTTAATGTCTTTTGGTATGACGCGGTCGGGAATCGAACCCCGGACCTTCCGCTCTCCGGGCGGACGCACTACCACTAGACCACGGAGGCGGTCGTCTGGGCCAGTAAAAGCATTTGCATGCATGCATGGTCGTCGCGATAAAAGTGCAATAGTCTTGACCATGCAACGACCGAGCATGCATGTGGATGCTTGGATTAACATTGTGTTAAACCTTATATCACCTCACCACTTTATACAAAGGACAAAATGTTTTGGAAGTGCAGAAATCTTTTGATCCAAACGACTTTGAAACATTCCCTCCAGTAGCAGATTTTAGAAGTCACAGAACATTTTTATTTAAACCTCTTGGTATCTACGAAACGTCTAAATAAACATACAACTGATAATCTCAAGAACAGATGATACCACAAAGACTAGGTAATTCTTAACATCACAAATCATGTGTTACAACATCTACCCAAGGCAAGCGGGTCCATTAGCCTATATCAAAGTCTAGTTTCTACCCTTGCCACATCAAGGCCACTTTTCTTGGCTTGACCCTGGCGCAACCTTGCCTAGATCACGAGTTGTGCCCCTTGTAATGGAAACGCGATATCCAATATAGACGACGTCCTAGTCGATCAGATAATGAAGACATTCACAATTTCATCCCTGACACAAAAACATAGGTAATCGTTAGTGGGTTTAAAATTTGAAAAAGTCAATTTCGTGTCAACAAAGACAAGCAGCGGTAGATCAATTTCATGCGAATATGTACCAGTCGTGGATGTTGATTTTGTGAAACATTCTCTGATTGGACTATCGATATGTGCGACAGTCCAATCATATTTAGTACAGGAAAGTGAGCTTGATGTGGCAAGGGTGGAAACAAGACTTTGATAAAAATGTTAATGGACACTCTTGCCCCGGGAAGATGGTGTTACAATAGACATGATCACCTTCCTATCAATCTAACTTTAGTCTGAAAGCTTCCCTTACGTGAGAAAGGGCATGAGTCGACACAGCCAGGTCCCGGGGTTGATCATCATGGTGGCGGGCCAGCCGTACGCCGCCAGGGCGTGTCTCATGTAGTGGATGACGCGGCGGTAGTCCTCCATCACGGACGGCACACTCAGCTGGAGGAACTGGGTGTGGGGGGTGATGGGCACCCCTGACAGGTACTGGTAGACGTCGTTGTTACCCTGGGGACAGAGAAAGAGATATTAGTGCGGGTGGGGCAGTTCACCATGACAGGTTGTGTGAGGGTGTGGGGGGTGATGGGCACCCCTGACAGGTACTGGTTGATGTCGTTGTTACCCTGAGGACAGAGAGAGAGACATTATTGTGGGTGGGGCAGTTCCCATGACAGGGTGTGGGTGTGGGGGGGTGATGGACATCCCTGACAGGTACTGGTAGACGTCGTTGTTGCCCTGAGGACAGAGAGAGAGACATTAGTGTGGGTGGGGCAGTTCCCATGACAGGGTGTGGGTGTGGGTGTGGGGGGTGATGGACACGGCACCCCTGACAGGTACTGGTAGATGTTGTTGTTACCCTGGGGACAGAGACATTAGTGCGGGTGGGGCAGTTCACCATGGCAGGGGGGGGGGGGGGGTTTGATGGGCACCCCTGACAGGTACTGGTAGAAGTCGTTGTTACCCTGGGGACAGAGAGAGACATTAGTGAGGGTGGGGCAGTTCCCCATGATAGGGTGTGTGTGTGGGGGGTGATGGGCACCCCTGAGAGATACTGGTACAAGTCATTGTTACCCTAGGGACACGAGAACAGCTAGAGATTAACATGAACGGTTCATTATCCTTTGTGGGCTTGTAGTACATTAAACTTCATCAACCTGTTTGTCACCTCATACAACGACAGTGATACCCATGTTAATTTGTTAATTTTCACCACCTCATCAATTTTTTAAAACTGTCTTCTTTTCTCCCTGGGGCGGTCGGGTAGCCTAGTGGTTAAAGCGTTCGTTCGTCACGCCGAAGACCCAGGTTCGATTCCCGACATGGGTACAATCTGTGAAGCCCATTTCTGGTGTCCCCCGCTGTGACATTGCTGGAATATTGCTAAAAGCGGTGTAAAACCATACTCACTCACTCTTTTCTCCCTACTGACACCTGGTAGATTGTTTTGTAATGGAGGGCCTGGAAATATCATGTGAAGTTAAAAAAACAACTTAATTTTAATCTAATAATTCCAAGAACTAGCCGTTTCCTTGATTATCTTTTATAATCTAGCCACCTTTCAAGTCCTATTTCTGATGTTGCTAAAGACTACAGATTATCACTAACTGATAACTGCGTCGAATACCAGAAGAAACTAATTAAGCCAAGAACTCTGGGAATGTCAATATAATTTTCTGTGCCATGATCCATCCCCAAATTGTTGTCAGGTTTCAAAAAATGGTCAAAATAAGTCTATTTTCACACAAACATAGCATCATGGCTTAGCAGTAAAATGTTCAAAACTAAGGTTGTTGTTTTTTCTTTTTCAAAGTTTAGCATCTATTTTGATACTTATCATTTACTGTTAAAAATAGTAATAAACGTACCTGACATACACACGTAAAGTTATTACCTAGCACATGATAGATGACCTACTTATATGCTAAAGGATCCTGTAACTCACCTGATTAAATGACAAAAAATGATTTAAAAAAAATGAAAATGTGTACGAAATCCAAATTTCTAAAATTCTTATGAGAGAACTCTTTCAGTGATGACACATCTTGTAATATATTTAGGAAACCAAATATGTAACTTTGTAAATAAAACAATAATAGGTTAATGTAGTAAAACTTATATCCTGACACCACACAGAATTATCAAAGCTCAGCATTATTAATAGGCAAGTTGACGGGTCAGTTTCATTCATATTGTATTCTCAGCTCCATGGGGAGTATACAACCCAAGCTCCATATCACCATTTCATCCTACCGGGTACCCACCCACTCACTGCTGTGTGAACAGAGGCACAATTTGAACAAAGTCACCTGCCTAAGGAGATTAAACATGTTTTATAACCTGATGATAGCATGGCCATGAAAAAAACCAAACAAAAACAACATAATTACATAATCAACACAAGTCACCTGGTATCTGACTAGTAAACTTCGTAGAGTACTTTTTGTCATTTCCATGGGGACGACGACATTTACAGCAACTCTTTCAGATCTTTCAGATCATCTTTATGGACCAGTGAAAAGAAAAATTAATTTCTAACCATGTCCATTCAGTTACAGTGAGTGAGTGAGTGAGTATGGTTTTACGCCGCTTTTAGTAATATTCCAGCAATATCACAGCGGGGGACACCAGAAATGGGCTTCACACATTGTACCCATGTCGGGAATCGAACCCAGGTCTTCGGCATGACAAGCTAACGCTTTAACCACTAGGCTACCCGACCGCCCCTCCATTCAGTTTACAAATGAAAGATGATCTGATAGATGAAAATGCAATAGGTGAGGTGAAATGGGGTTTAACGTCGCGTCCAAGATTATTGCACTTATATAGCGACATGCATGTACGTGTGTGTGTGTGTGTGGCTGCTTGTACTAGTCCGGACTGATGCCGATTTATAGTGCTAGCTCACTGAGATAGGGTGCCGCAGTTTAACATGAATACCCCACTCAGACACAGTATACTGACTCCGAGCCGAACAGTCCTTGTTTTAGCCCCTTAATGCCGAGCGCCAGACAGGGTAACAACAAGTGCCATCTTTTAACGTCTGTTAGTATGACGCGTCTGGGGATCGAACCCCGGACCTTCAGCTTTCCGGGTGGACGCTCTACCATTAGACCAAGGAGGCGGTCTGACATAGTACAGAATATATATAGTAGGTGGAGGATTAACAGTAGTAACAACAATACATATATGAGTGGGATAACATAGGTAGGTGTTAACAACAAGGGGTTAATACTGTCACAACACGATGGACAGAGAACACATAGGTGGAACACAATGGGACATGAAGCCATTCAAACAGGATAAGTGATGGAAAAAATAGATTCTACAATTTAAATGCGATATAAAAAATTAATAACTTAAAAATAAAATTAATTCTCACTAGCATGAGACAAAGTAATTTAATGACATTTTTCAAACCTAAAAACTTTAAAGTGACATTTGGGAATACATGGAAGTCAACAACATCAAAGGCGCTCTCAACACACAAGGGACAATATAAATAAATAACATAAACACAGCCTGATTCTGAAGCCAATGGGGTCTCTCAGTACCTGCCATACGATGTTGGCCATGCGCTGCTTCTGGAACTGCCGAAGTAGAACCAGGCCTGCGATCACATCGGATGGCACCACATCTAAATCCCGGAAGAATTCCGTAAAGAGTTGAGCGATCTCGGCAATGGAGTTCTGAAGAGATACATAATGAATATGTAATTATCTTGCTTTTGATCAAAGTTGGCTATATACATTTTGTTGTTATTGCATTCAAATTGATGAAGTGGTGGTACAGTAATGCATTAGACGACAGCTCCCTTGTGAATGTGAAGATTGGTGAAACACATACAGATTGTGTTGTATGTTAGATCGAGAATACATTGTATGTGGGGTCAGACTCGTCATATTGTGTTGATATAGGGTCAGACTGATGTCATATTGTGTTGACATAGGGTCAGACTCTTCATATTGTGTTGATATAGGGTCAGACTCTTCATATTGTGTTGATATAGGGTCAGACTGATGTCATATTGTGATGTAGGGTCAGACTGACCTCATATTGTGTTGATATAGGGTCAGACTCGTCATATTGTGTTGATATAGGGTCAGACTCGTCATATTGTGTTGATATAGGGTCAGACTGATGTCATATTGTGTTGATATAGGGTCAGACTCGTCATATTGTGTTGATATATAGGGTCAGACTGATGTCATATTGTGTTGATATAGGGTCAGACTCTTCATATTGTGTTGATGTGGGGTCAGACTCATCATATTGTGTTGATATAGGGTCAGACTCGTCATATTGTGTTGATATAGGGTCAGACTCGTCATATTGTGTTGATATAGGGTCAGACTCGTCATATTGTGTTGATATTGGGTCAGACTCGCAAATTGTGTTGATATAGGGTCAGACTCGTCAACTTAAGTCCGACTTATTTCCTTTAAAATGCAAAAAAAATATTTTAAAAACTCCTGAATGGCAAAAGGCACCAGTTCAATGCAATATGCATGCTTGATGTGTAGCCAAAGTTTCATGAAGAAACATGGAATGACTTATGAGTTATGCTCCGGAAAACAAAAACTATCCTCTTTTGGACCACTGCACTCTTTGTTAGTCTTAGCTGTTGCCAAGGAAACGCAAAATGCACCCGTTTACAAAAATTAAAACAAGTCCTGAAAAGCAAAAGGCACCAGTTCAGTCCATGTCTGATGTGTATACAAAGTTTCATGAAAAAATACAGAAAGTTTCATGTGTCATGCTCCAGTAACAGAGCGACAGATGGATGGAATGCATGACAGCAATCGTTTCTATGTCCCAAGCAAAACATAGTTTGGGTGGGGATCAATAATATTAAACTACGATCCCAATACCATTCTTCTCAAATCGTAAACAGTGAGCCGAGTAATTGTGACAAACCTATTAGACATAATTCTTAAGTTTCAGACTTGTCCCTTTGGCCAGTTCAGAGGAAAGTGGACAGTAAATGGATTAGCAATGGACAACTTTTGGTCCTGGGGAACTAGACATGAAGAATTAGTCTCCGCAGTGTGAAATGCTTCCACAGTTTCCTTTTTCCCATGTGACATCTTCCAGGAAAAGAACAACTGGGCCCTACCAGCCTATGCTGGTCACAAGGGGTGTTTTAAAGTGAGTGAGTGAGTGAGTGAGTGGGCAGGCTCTGTGACTAAATAGTTGATGGCATGTCAACGTACCGCGATGGAGTGTATTGATGGTCATAATATCAATCACTGGATCGTCTGGTCCAGACTTGATTACTTCCAGGTCACTGTCATATACATGTAGTGGGAATCAATGTTCTTCTATGCCAAGTAAACTTCTACATTCAAGAATATACAGAAAACTACGGCTATAACAAACTCAAAGGGACCACTAATTTTAGTTCATTATAACACCTAGTTCATTATAAGCATATTTATACAGCAAATGGCCAGGACTAAAAAATAAGTTTGTTATAAGCGTGTTCGTTAAAAACAGTTTACTGTAACTTCTTTAAGTGGCATTTAGAAGTTGGTATGATGAAGTAAGACAAGTTCTATGGATGAACAACTTCTTTATTACAATTTGTGCGATGTTTCGGTGTAGATCCTAACACCTTTATCAAGCAACTGAGGTAATCACTTGCTTGATAAAGGCGTTAGGATCTACACCGAAACGTTGCACAAATTGTAATAAAGAAGTTGTTCATCCATAGAACTTGTCTTACTTCAGTTTACTGTAGTTGCAAAGCAGCATGATGGCAGATGTTGAAATATACCAGGTATCTATTTTCATTTCCTCCAGGAAGTGATGACTATCATCCCCAGGTCAATGTATCACGTCAACAGATTGTATACAGGAACTCCAGGTGTCAGGCCACCATCACAGCTCACATGACACAGATAGGTGGAGTATGCATCTCCTCAAATAACCAACACCCATGAAACTGCTGAAACAGCATCCAAGGATATGTATCCATGGTGTGGGCTGGTTAGAAAACTAGTACAAGTCTGGAAGAGCGTTCTTTATGAGCTGTCATGTGATGTACCCTGTCTGTGAGACCATTTACTCCAAGCCATGTTCATAGGCTCACACACAGGGTACATCACACAATATGGCCCAAAGAATTTATCTTACCGACAGACATTCATATATGATTGCCTGTTCCTTAACCAATCAGAATCTTGTAATACAATGTAAGGTAAGATATAATAGATTTTCATGTCTGGTTCTCAAGTTATACATTGTTTTTGTACGATCTACTTCTGTTTGACCAAAAAAGCAATGACATTTTCGGCATACCTCTCTTTGTGAGTCCCTAATGTGGAGGATTCAGAGATTCAAAAATATAGTATCCATTCGTGTTTGTTGACAGGGATGGAAATTAACTTAAAAAAGAAACAAGCCCACAGGAGATTCTTTTGCTGCTTGCCTGGTAGAAGGTTACTAATCCTTAAAGGTCGTGTGAACTCGGAAATTGTGTACATTATTCATTACAAGAAAGACTCGAAAGGTCGTGTAAAATGTCATGTGCAGCGATTTGACGGGGAATAAGTAACGATTGACAATTTACGTGTAAAAAAAATGATGGGCCCTACGGGCTAGTAGAATTATCATTTTAATAGCCTGAGGTAATTTCTTTTAGCCTCGGACCCACAGGCATGTGTTAATTTCTGAATCTGTGATGAAGTAAGGCACTCTTAATTAGGAGGTACAATTGTAGACATTTTAATTATTGCGACAAGTGAGTTGGGTTTAACGCCACTTTTAACAGTATTCCAGTTACATCGCCACGTGTCAGCATAATGTGGGAGGAAAGCCCGACGTGATGCAGGCCTCGGACGTTTACCACTTCGGTGAAACCCATGAGCACGGGTATGGTGCTGACAAACCTAGAAACATAATCGAGGCGAACCGGATTCGAACCCACAATCATAGGTTTCTGGCGTGCCCAAGGGAAGCAACTCTGCACAGCGAATCGCGGCGCCTTAGACGACTGGGCCACCTGTGCCCCCAATTATAGCGACAAAGATCCTGTGATGTAATGTATATTCTATAGGTTGGGTGCCTCAGCTCTGCTGCCATGCAGTCCTCGTGTGAAAACAGACACTGAAGGGACATGTGACGATTGCTGTGTCAATTGTCAACTATCACTGCTTTGTCATTTCACATACAGAACACAAAGTAATGTAAATGGGTTTACCGATTTCACAGAACTCATTAGCAAGAATTTCTCCTTTTTATGTTTCCAGCGAAAAGTATCCTCTAACTTGATTTGAACAAATTGCACAAAGTCTCTCTCAAGGGAAATCAAAATGCTATGGAGAACCTGTTGCAGATTTCTAGTGCAGGAGTATGCAATGAGCCACCAGCTCTATGTGTGTGATGGAGGCAGCAGCAGTGTCTAGAAGTCAGTCTGACACTGCTCCACAACCCGTGAAGATCCGGGGTAGAACAGATCTCCAGCAAACCATTCTTTCTGAAAAAGCTGACTATGCTTGTCGTAAGAGGCGACTAACGGAATAGTTTTGTACAGTAGAGATATATAAAAACACACTTGTGTTGCACAATATCTTTCTTAATCACATTTGGCTTAAAATTTTTTGGTCAGCTGGTAGGGGTTTAATCTGTCTAAAATGCAGGATTTCATTTTTTTTACAGCTACATAGATAAATATTTTATTCTGTCACAGAAGGCTTTGTTCTCTTTCTCAGTGGTTATGGTTGCCATTTGAATGCATATATTTCAAAGATGTTTTGTTTGTTTGATGTTTAACGCTGCACTCAGCAATATTCCAGCTATATGACAGCGGTTTGTAAATAATCTAGTCTGGACCAGACAATCTAGTGATTGACATCAAGAGCATCAATCCATGCAATTTGGACACGATGACATGCATCAACCAAGTCAGCAAGCCTGACCACCTGATCCCATTAGTTGCCTCTTACGACAAACATAGTCACATTTTTTTGTACTTATACTTAAGTACGTTGTACTTTCAACCATGTATCAGTCGGTGAATGTCAATAATATATTATTATTCATCTGTATCACTCAGAGTTTGTCTCAACCGGGACTTTTAATTTGAAGATCTTGATATTTTGTTATCTAAGCGTGACCTCAAGGCAGTGTGATTTAGTACACAAAATGGACATATTTGTGTTTTACTGATCTATACATCTTGATCCAGTGAAGAACAGTTTTCTAATTGGATTCTAATGAATACAATTATAATGACAAATAAGGCAAAATAACAAGCAGACTTCTGTCTTTTGATTTACCACACACACAAAACAAAGCCGTCATTCCCGAATTAAAAATTTAAATCCAATACTTGCTTAAAAAAAATTGAACATTCTCATTTGAAAAAGTGAACTTTCTCCTTGCCTTTTGGCTTCTTTATCTAGCGGGACGTGGTTACTGATTAAGTGTCCTTGGCTGCAAGACATCAAGCAGAAAACCTCAATAAGCGTTGAATGAAGACCCACAGTTCAGGCACTGATAAGTCTCGCCTATCAAGCAAAGGGGCAGGAGTATTGAGCTCAGCGGAAGAAATATTGGTGCGTATTTTGAAACTGTAGGTCTGAGTTTATCGAGAATCGAAGTCTTTTTAGGGTCTCAAAACGGTTAGTTGTGAATAAATCACTGGAGACGCTCATCATGCTGTAAGCTGCTCAGGGAAGGGAACCTGCATCAAGTGGGATGGTGTTTAGGAGGGAAAAGATTCCCTTGCTGCAGATGGGTACTGTGAACTGTACCAGGACATGGGAAACTCCATGATTCGTACAGGTCAAACAGTAGGGGCGAATAAAATTCCATTTAAGTTGAAAAAAGTAAATTATTCAATAAAGCTGCCTTTTTTATTTTCAAATTAAATAATATGGTCATATATCAATCATGATATACCTCAACACAGAATAGATGAGGTGAGGTGAAATGGGGTTTAATGTCATGTCCAAGATTATTGCACTTATATAGTGACATGCATGCACGTGTGTGTGTGTGTGTGTGTGGCTGCTTGTACTAGTCCGGACTGATGCCGATTTATAGTGCTAGCACACTGAGATACCATGCCGCAGTTTCACATGAATACCCAACTCAGACACAGCATACTGACTCCGAGCCGACCAGTCCTTGTTTTAGCCCCTTAATGCCGAGCGCCAGACAGAGTAACAACAAGTACCATCTTTTAACGT